>NC_136057.1:813647848-818447848 GCF_964261635.1 Lissotriton helveticus | reverse complement strand
GGAGCCTCCGTTCCGCGGAAGGAAAGCAAAAACCAGCACAAGCACAAAATGGCACTGAGCCCCTCGACCCTCCATTAGAAGGGAGACAAGGAAGCAAACCGTAACCTGCAAGCCCCCAAAATGGCGCAGGTACGACCGATATTCAAACAGTGAGGGCATCAAAGCAAAAAACCAAAGCAAAATACCTCTATGCTCGGAACCCTCCTCGGTAACCAATCATATTCCCCGGCCGATGCAAATACACCCGGGAGCAGCAGGACGTGCAGGACGGGCAGCGCTTTGAAGATGATGGTAAGGGGGGCTCAGCGGCAGAGGCAGAAAGAGGTGGCTGTACATGGACAGGCTTACCAGCAGGCGCGGGAGTCTAGGTGAGCCCGAGGGTGGCACCAAGTGGTTGGTACACAATGTCTAAAAAATGTAAAAAGAAAAAAAAAGTTCACCAAATCGCACGTCAGACCCAGCGGGCTTTCTCGACGAAGGGAGATGGTTCACTCTCATTGCTAGCCCACAGAGAGTGAGGTCCGAAGGGAATGGCAAGAGAGGCTTTTAGTGGCAGCAGGAGGAACACCCACTCGAATCTCAGGGGTGACAAGAGACAACCAAGCCTATCAGCCGGAAAGACTGCATAATAGCTATGGGTGGGGGTAGTACGCGTAGTCGCGCTACGCGAAGCTACGCGAAGACGTTCTTGCACTACGCGAGCTTCGCGAGCGTGCGTAGTAGCTTGCTGGACGCGTTTGTGAGCCATTTTTCTTGCTCGGGAGCGCGTTGTGCATGTTCGGGGCGCTGCTTGCATGTTCGGGGGATTGTAGCGTGCGACCTTACCCATGTGGTGGGCTATGGGCGCGGCCATCTTGTTTTTTCTATTGTCCCGCCCTCTCACGTCCCCTATTTCCTCTTCCGGGTCGCGTATAACGTGTTCGCGTGGTGCACGTCTTGTTCGGGAACACAACTACTTGTTCACGCCGACAAAGTGCGTGTTCGCGTGAAATCGCGCGCAAACTCACCCACGTGGTCGCGATGGGCGCGGCCATCTTGTTTTTCACTCTCTATGCTATGGTTCTGGGCCTAGTTTTCTATCCACCTTTTATCTTTGCAATCTTTACCTATTTTCACAGTTTTTCTTACTGTTTTTACTTATCATCTATCTCTCTCTGTCCCTAAGTTTTATTTTGCATTTTATTTCTACTTTACCACCTTTTTTTTAACTTTTCTACTATTTTATTTTACTTCTTTATTTAAGCTCATACTTCTTCCCCCTAACTAGTTTTTTCCTTTTGTTCTAACTTTTCTTTTCCACCTCCACCTCCACCCCAGAACCATGGCAAAGGGGAGCAGCAGAACCGGCTCGAAGGGCAAGGCGCCTGCGCCCAAGAGCCGGGTGCCTTGTGGCAGAATGCGACCTTCAGGGGTGAAGGCCCGGAATCTTTTCGGGGAGGCGGAGGTGGCCGCCCTTGTTTTTTTTATCCAGCGCCAACTCCCCTTGACCTTGGCAGCAGGCGGCAGGCCAGGCTCTGGTTACCTCCCAGAGGAGCGTCACCGCCGGTGGGCGAAGGTGCGCCGGGCAGTCTACCATTGCTCGGATATCCGGCGCACCCACCAGCAGCTGGCCCACCGGTGGGCAGACATTCTGGACAGGGAGCAGGACCTGTTGGAGCTGCTAGGTGTCGAGGTCGTGGGGCTTGGTGAGTAGCTAGTAATATTAATAATTTGATATATAATCTGGTAGTATAAGTATTGTGTATAATTCTTGGACGAATAAGTAACACGATTACTGGTGCGCTTAGTTACATTGCAGATCAATTCCGTCTCAAAATCTTCTGTTATTGTATGACACACGTGCTGCTCGCCACCTCTTACTGGTTTGTAACTTTGCGCTAGCTTGGGCTGGAGATTATTGATGTTAGAGTTTTTAGAGAACTGAAGTTAGTTAATGCTATTGCTAGAGTCTAGTCCTTACATTGTCCTTTAGTGAAATAGTGGTGGATGGATAGTATTAGTTCATATTTTTTTAACGGTCTGCATGACGCCTCCTCTGTCACTGAATGCTTAGTTAGTTCTTATTCATCCCACCCCTCCATAGAACCGGTTTGAAGTTTGTTTACTGAGTGGTAGGCTTAGCAGCAATAGCATGGACACGTTAGTCAGTAGCAGTTCATATGACGCAAGCAACCAACAATTCTGTGTATGCACAAATTTAAGCATGTGTCCTCCATCTCATCTATGCATGTTTGCGGGCAAAAATAAAATGGAAATGCCGACTTACTGAACAATTGGCCCTTCTGGATTCTGGAATAGGTGGTGTAGGTCAGGTGGTACTGGCTTCGTTAGTATATTCTGCAATCAGAATGTTCATGGAACATTTGATTAGTGTTCTATAAGTAGACAGTCTGTGAATCCTGCAAGCCAGTAGTCATTTATACTTCGAAGTCAATTTTATTGGAATTGTTGTTTCCTAAAATGTTTGAGAGGATTTTTTGAATGATGTCCTTGTTTCACAGCACTCAATGTTTCTCTTTCTTTATTATTTCTTACATGATCAGCACCACCCAGGGGCAATAAGACGGGGTCCGAGTCGGCGGGACAACCACAAGAGGAGCGCTCCTCTACCGAGGATCCTGCTGCTGGCCCCAGTAAGTCCTACAGTGCTTATATTATTAACAGTTATATTTCCCTAACTTTTAACGCACCTTATTTTTTCCAAACTATTAATTACGCTTCCTCCTAATGCAATTTTTAACAAAAGCTTCTTTGATCTTCATTATCTGTTTTACAATTTTTGGGTATCCCTGCCTTTCAGTTCCTTCAAACTGCCTCTGCTATGACTCTCTGTACTTCTATTAGACTGTCTGTAGCTAAGCTTGCCCTGTTGGCCACTCTTTAGTTAAGGTTTTCTTTTGAATAAAGCTGTGATAGAATAGCTGTAGCCACTTGGTCCACTTTTGCGTTGTCCTCTGTAATCTCTAGTCTATGTCAATTCCCACCAACAAAATGCGCAACCAGATGTTTGCCTTCTAATTTTTGTTCGGTTAGTATACTACTACTACTGTTGTGGTTATTATTCTCTGCACATACAGAACTATGCACAAGAAAATAGGATGTTGGTGATAGGGAGGTTGGACCTTACTTCTTACACCTTACACCCTAGTCACAGAACTCAGTCAGAAGAACCCACAATCCAATGACCGTCTACCTACCTAAGTGTCTCAGTCATAGTCATTTGTCCCACTCCCGACCCCCATTTGAAGATAGTTAGATATATATACCCAATGATTTTATCACACAACCCAGAACAGAGTTAAGGAACACCCTTTCGCTCACTCACTCGTTTCAGTCCACAACACCCCAGACACTCAAAAAATAATAACCACAGAGTCTATGTGCAAGTTCAAAAACGTTATCTTTTTTAATAACAAGCTTTGTATTGGTAACTTGTAACTTATAAGTATTTCCATGAAAAACATCCAGCTCCACCATGCAAAATGAAGATTAAATACAATACATTTTATACATCTAGTGCACGATAGAGAAATGTGTGAATTGTGTGTGACCCCTCAGCGTTGAACGTATACTGGTTACACATGCATATTTCGAAAGCTCTGCAAATCTCTGGTTCGTAGAAGGCAATCTTCTCATCTGCCTATGAGAAAAATGTTGCACGTTAGACAGTGAATACAACTATGGCAGTTTTTAGCAGTCATGGCAAAAAGTGCAACATGGATAAGCAAAAGGGACTAACAATACTGGTTTGTCAACCTCTTTAGTTGTATGCAACACTCATGTGGCCTCATAGGTGTCTTTCTTACTGTGCACAAAGCTGAGAGGTAACATGGGCAAAGCAGTAGACCCGGATCTAAAATGGTTATATGGCTCAGGCTAACTTTCCAAAGACGAGATTAGGAGTAGAGATTAGATGACCCTAGGGACCATCTAATAAATTAAAACTAAACTCGGTCTAATGTGACTGCTGTACAGTAGGACGCAATTTGGACTAGTTACAGCGATTTATGTTGTATGTAACTGTTTTTTCAATCTTCCTTCCTGGTGAAAAAAGTACAACTAGTAAAATAGGGGGAGGTGTGCAGGCATTTAAAAAGGTGTACTTGCTTTTATAGCTGCACAATCACTACCAACCACCAGTCCTGACGGGGCCAGCGGCGATGCGATTGCCATCCAGGAGGGGACAGTGGCTGCGGCACCTGCAGGAGCATCAGTGGGGGAGGAAAGTTCCGCGGTGGGCGGTGGTAAGTTATATTCATTACTTATTTGCATTACTTGGTGGAAGGGGAACATTTCCCTCACTGTGCTATGAGACTTAAGAAAGTATGAATTTGAAGTTGTACTCGACAATATACAATGGTTGAAGAAGACACCCTTTGCAGCATTACCAGTGTGAGTTGGGTAACCAAGGCCTCTTCTAGCAGACTCCAACTCAGCTGTGAAAGTAATGGAGAAGACTAAAAGTCAGATCAGATGACCTTGAGGGATGTGTTGAACAAAAAAGGAAAGAAGTGAACTAGGGTGGGGGGAGGAAGGAGGAAAGAGATGTAATACGACTACCATAGAAGGATACTTTGGAAGGTTCATGCACGTGGCTGATATGAATCCGATGCATGGGTTGTTGAAGGATGGCTAGAACTGGAAGGTGAAAGAAAATGCAGGCCTTGTTGGGCAAAACAACAATATGGGTGCATGGATATAGTGGATAGCAAGAATCATGAGCGGAGTTTGTGTCAATGAAACCCAAGCCAAGGAAGGAGTGGATGCATGGGTGGTTGCTGGTTAAAGTGAAAATAGCTTATGCGATAATAAAGAATGATAGACATTTACTTTTGATGGGTGGATGCCCCCTAAATGTATTTTATTCATCATAGGTGGAGACTGTCACTGGAAACAGAGTCTTACTTTGAAAATATAAAAGGAGATACCAAAAAAGAATGGTGTTCTTCTGTGTACTCAAGTCCACCCATAGTACTAGGGCAAGTATAATGCCGGAAAAAACTTCAACAAATGCTATAGGCAAGGGAAATAGGAGGATAGATTAGATAGATACTAAAAGTTGACACCAAGTGTATGTACTGCGCTTGGTAGTGCTACTATGCCACAATGTACTGTTGAATTAATTTTGAAGAGTTTCACTCACAATTCTGTTTCTTTTTTTATAGATACTCATACTCCTTCCCAAAAACCATTAAGGAAGGAGTTGGCAGCCAGGGCCTGGCAACGGAAACTGCAGGCCATTGTGGAAGAGTACGGCCGTCTGGTGGCCGAGGAGGAGGAGGAGGAAGAGGCGGCAGCAGCAGCTGCTGCCTCTTCCACTGCGTCTGGCACCAGCAAGGCCCCACCTGCAGGAGTATGGCGCCGCGGCCAGGCAGCCGCTCACCGCCGGCATTTAACATATGCCATCCCCTCACAGCATGGATGCAAATGTAGGTGCCGTGCATTTCGGCAACAACTTCTCCTCCGGATGGCCAAGCTGGAGGACCAATTAGAGGAGTGCGTAAAGATCATTGTGGACAAACACCTCAAAGCCCGCCACTTGTAATGGACCCTGTTGATTTGCCCCTTTTTTAATACTTTTGTTGGTGGGTGGGATTTGGGTGTTGGGGTTATTTTTGTGGGACATTCTTTGGACTTGGACATTGGTTGGGGTTAGGGTGGGGATAGGGGTGGGATAGGAGGACTAGGATATTTTTTTACATGAATAAATGTTATTTATTTTCAACTTACACATATTCACGTATTTCTTATATATGATATGAATATGACTTTTGCCTAGGCTGTATGCCCTATGAGAAACTGTAATACCTGCTGTAGTGGGCTGAAAGGTAGCAAAGAAAAGTAAGCAATAGTTCAAGTGAACAATCTATTAACAAACACAAGCGTAAAATAAATGAAGAGAAAAAAGGAATCCAAAAAAATTACGAAAATGATACGAAAGATAATGTATGGCAACATTCATTTCATATACCTGTCTTTCTCTTCCTTGTGACTGTCAGATCACGGATGCTTCAGAGCCTTCTGAAAGTGATGATGAGTTTACTTTAATTTTGGAGCCCTGCTCAAGTTCTGACATTGAAGAGTTGTGTATGCCAGTGCAGACAGAGGTGGTAGCCTCAAGACAGCGATGCGTTTCAGATTGGAAACAAAACAGAAAATGGCTATAGTCATGTACGATTCACTTGTAATGGAGGGACTGTTAGATGCTACATTATTGTACTATTCTCCATCTCCATCCAATGTATGGCAAGATGGAAATGTATTTAGGGCGAGTCAGGAAGATGGAGCAGGACTCTGAGGAGTGGAGTGCACAGTTAAATGCACAGATGTGCAACTCCAATAGGTAATTAAAAAAGTAAAAGGAAGGATGGAGTTGGTTATAAGTTTGAACAAGAAAGATACACACAAATAAAGGAAGGGAGAATGTAACAATTTCAAAGTCTAGTGAAGTCAGGGAAGAGGAGCTCATCCTCACACCCTGGTGGTTCTTCTGACAGAAGTAGGTCATGTAACCCACTAGTTATGTCTTCGGACTCGCTCTCCTCTTCCTGCTGGGATTCAGGTATTTTGTAGTCTGGTGGTATGAAGTGCTGATTCATTTTGATCATGGTTAACCTCTCCACGCTTTTGGGCGAGAGACTGGTCCTTCTCACAGTTAAAATGGCACCAGCAGCACTGAAAACACACTCTGAAGAGACACTTGCAACAGGGCAAGCAAGATACTTTATCGCCAGCCTGCTGAGCACTGGCCAGTTGTTTCTTTTCCTATACCAATACACCAATGGGCTTTGCTCCATGAACACCTCTGTTGTGTCATCCAGATAGGCCTGGACCATCCGCTCAATGTTCAGTGGTGCTCCGGTTTGCTTGTCCTCTTTTTGCTTTGTGACAGCAACGGACTTACCCATCCCTTTCTTTAGAAACCAAGCAGCTATTTTTTTGGTTGTGTCTGATGAATCAGATCCTGTTGGTGCTGTTATTGGTAGTGTTGGTGACTGCTGGGAAGCAAACGCACTGCTCGCATGCTGTGAAGAAGAACTTGACTCTGTAGGATGCTCAGTAGTACTTGCACTGTCCTGGGCTGGCACTGGCAGGCCTCTAATTGAGAGCCGTTCGTTTTCTAAATCAGTGGCTTTCTCAGCTATTACAGTTTTTTACTTGGCAACATCCCCTTTTGAAAAAGGAATTACTGCATTACTGTTCACAAATAATTTGTACCGTGGATCCAAAATTGTGGCAGTAATGTAATGTTGATGTGACACAATCTTATTTTGAATCCTTGTATTCTCAGATAAGCCTTCGCCAAATAACATGCATCAACTTTTCCTTCAACACCTTCGTATGTTTCAGACACCTCCTTCAGATCTTGCTCTAGCATGTACAACAATGGGATAGCTTGGCCCATAGTACAGTCCTCCCTGCTGACTGCACGTGTGAAGACATCAAAAGGAAGTAGCATCTCTGTCAGGCATTTAATGAGGTCCCATTGCCTCATCTCAACGGTCATGGCTTTATCAGTAGGATCCCCTGATCTTCTTGTCATGACATAAGCATTAAGTGGTATGTACTGCTCAAACAGCCGATCAAGCATGTAATAAGTAGAGTACCAACGTGTTGGGACCTCCTGGATGAGTGCTTTCACTGGCATTTTATGGTCACGTTGAATGACCCGTAGCTGCTTCTGGGCTTTAAAAGAATGGTTGAAATGTGTGTAGAGTCTTCTGCAAATGGTCAGTAAGTTGCTGACTTTGCTTTCATTTTTCAGAAAGTCCTGCACAACAATGTTAATGCAGTGTGCCAAACATGGGACACTGAAATAGTCACCATCTTGCATGGCCTTAACTACATTATTACCATTGTCGGTGGCAACAAAACCAATGTTAAGGCCTCTTGGTCGCAACCATTCAAAGATCTTGGTGTTAAACTCAGCCAAAATGTTTGCAGCAGTATGCGATTTCTCCATAGCAAACATGGCACAGTTGCATGTCTGCGAGTAGCTTTAAAAATCTCAGTAGTGTCAATGCCTGCAGATACCTTGTCTCTAACACCTGAAAAAGAGATCCAGTGTGCAGTGATGCACATGTAATCAGTGGCTTGGCAACTGGTCCACATGTCTGTTGTCAGGTGGATACTATGCACAGCACTCTGCTGCAAGGCTTTTCCAAGCAATTCCAGCACGTCGTGGTGTAATGCTGGAACAGCAACTCTGGCAAAATAGTAGCGGCTGGGAACATTCCATTTTGGGCAGAGGGTTGTCACAAATTCCAAGAAACCCACCCCTTCAACAAAAGAAAAAGGGAGAAGGTCCAGTGCTAACATTTTAGCAAGCTTAGCATTATAAAAACGTGCAATTGGGTGGTTGCGCTCATACTTTCCCTCCTGCCTAAACATGCTAATAATGGTACGCTGCTTGGTATTTCCTTCAGTTATGCTCAATGCAGTACTTCGTGTCGCAGACTTCGCACCCGTACTCCTTGGTGTCTCCGGGTTACTCTTACTCTGGTGCCACTGAGATGTTGCTGATGCGGAGGATGTGGGCTCTACCACTGCAGTACTGGGGACAGGGGTACTTTGTGTACCACTACCAGATAGAATGTCTCCCTCTTCTTCCTGTTCGACCGTGAGTGGACCTTTTCCTACTTCCCCACCAACATTTATGGTTCCTGCTTTCATGCTACATAGGTGGTCCTCCCACTTGATTGCGTGGTGTTTTTTCAAATGGGTCATTTGGCCTCTGGTACCATAGTTTGTACCAAGCTTACCACGACTAACAGAAGAATGACAAATGGAGCATATAGCAATGTTCTCCTCATTTGCACTAACTGTAAAGAAGTCCCACACTGGGGAGCTTAACTTTTGTCTCCTGCTAGAGGTGCCACTTCCAAAGCCAGATGAACTGGAGGTTGTGTGTTGAAATTCACTATGAGGCTGTGCAGTAGTACCATGACCTACTTCTGCTGAGGTGGAACTTGTGCAGAATGTAGGACGCTACCGGCCCCGTGGTAATGTAAAAATGGAAGCTGGAGGCAGTGTTGCTTTTGGTGTGGCCTGTGTTGGAGGTATGCGTGCTACACCCCTACTAGTCGCAGCCATTCTCGCTAGGGTTAAAATGTTGGTCTCCATGTTCTCAGGCCCAGAAGTAATGCTTGTGATGACTGGGTCTGACTCGTCATCATCACCATCATTATCCGGCTGTTCAACATCGCACTCCATAAGTGTAAGGCTTCCTGGAACCTTCCTTTTCCCTAGCCTGGTCTTCTTGGGATGTCTCTCCCTCTCATGCTCAGATTGTTGTGGCTCCCAATTGAGAACAAGATCATCAGAAGAGATGCTTTGCGAAGAACTCAATGAACTAACCCTCCTTTTCCTTGGTGGGGATTTGTAAAACAATAGATGTCCTGCATCAGGTGCTTCCTCTTCTTGCTCTGCATCAGGCTCAATTTCCTGAACTGCCCCGACTTTGGGAGGAACAACAACTACTATTGCGGGTGGTGGCTGTTGAACAACAACTATTGCAGGCGGTGGTTGTGGTTGTTGTTTTAGAAGAATATCTACTATTGAGGGCGGTGGTTGTGGAACAGCTACTATTGCAGGCGGTGGTTGTGGTTGTTCTTTTCGTTGAGCATCTACTATTGCGAGTGGTGGTTGTTGAACAACTATTATTGCGGGCGGTGGCTCAGGGTGAACATCTAGTATTGCGGGCGGTGGTTGTGGATGCTGTTTTGGAACATCTACTATTGCGGGCGGTGGTTGTTGTTCACCACTTTTCTGCTGTGTTCCCTCTTGCATGGATTGTGTACTACTTTGAGATAGCGCTAAGTTTAGGTCAGGCTCAGTATCCCTGCTTTCCACCATTAGGCTGGCTACCTCTTCCCCACTCATCTGCTTGGGCCTGGGTTGGTGGCTTGGGCCCAGTGATGCGGAGGTGCTGGCCCCAGCAAGGACCCCGGTCACCGCTGCTGCAGGCGCACTTTTCTTTTCCCAAAAAAGGTTTTCGCGTCAACACCAGACTTAAGTGTCACTTCCTTCTTCTGTTCTTCGTTCTTCTCAGCAGCTTTCTTGGTCTTGGAGGACCTGGTACCTGCTTTCTTTGGGCCCATCTTCTTCAGATGTCAGCACTGCAGCAGCACTCAGTTGCACAAGTTGCTGAGAATGATAGATGGTCAGACGAGTCACACCACACGTGACGTACTACAGAAGGACGTCCGTCTGGCAGTAGAACAGGCGATGAATGATGACGGACACCTCCTCTCAGTCTTCAGTCTTTTGTGCACCTACAAGCAAAGAAGGCAGAATAACATCAGTCGAATGAGGAATTTGTTTAGCTTTAATTTAAATTATTACTAGAAATATTAGTACACTCAGAAAGAGTAAGAATAGCAAAAAGCAAATGTAGTGGAAGTGGAACTTGTTTATCCTTAATTTGTGCATCGTTTAGGATGGATGCAGCATCAGTGACCTGCAGCAGATAGCAATGGGGATGTGAATAGTAGTAAGCCAACAGGAACAATGGCAAGACACAGGCCAATTTGTCAAAAACAAAACAGCACACTACCACCACAGCTCCCAGTCACATCAGCACATATCACATTCACAAGTACATGGGTAAAGGCCAGAAAACAATAAACTCAAGCAGGCCTATATACTTATATGGCCAGAAAAAGGAGGATGCCTGTTACACATCACAGCTTAATGCACAAAAAATAAAATCCCCATGGCTAAAAGGTTTGAAAGTTACACAACAACACAAACAACAAAGGCATTTACAGTTTTTTACACATACCCAAGCAGTTAACTACACCCCAAACACCACATTTGGGAATTCAATGTATTGCCATCCACGCCCTAAATGATGTTAAATTCAACAGACAAAATGGAAACCGCTACATCAAGCACTCCCGCTGCGCTGACTACCTCTGGGACTCTAGGCCTACTGGCAGAAGAAATCACAAGTTTGTAGGCCTGCGACAAAACTGAAGCACGATGGAAGGTCACACAAATGGCCGCCCCAACATGGCCTGGCCATCCCCAACAACATGAAAAGAAAGAGAAGACAGACAATACATGCCTACGGCAAAAGGACAATGCTTGGCTTCACAAAATAGCTGCCACCCACATGGCCTGGCCATCCCCAACAAAATGAAAAGAAAGAGAAGACAGACAATACATGCCTACGGCAAAAGGACAATGCTTGGCTTCACAAAATGGCCGCCCCGCCACCCACATGGTCAGGCCACCCTCAAACAACAAAATACATAGAGGACAGAAACAGTAAGTGGTCCATGCTCCAAAAACTTCAAGCAAATGACAACCTGAGGAGTTTCTTCAGCAAAATGAACAGCATCTACATTTTCGGGAAGGTTTTAGGCAACTCGAGACATATTGCTCGCGAGATTGCAAAATCGGCATGTTCGGCAGCGCGAACTGTACAAAACATCGTTATCGCATGCCCGAGCACGCACATTGAGCGCGCGAACAAGACAAAAACTGTAAGGTCGCGTTGTGACACTGTGCAAAGTTACCAAAACTACGCGAGCTGAATTCTAGGGTTACCTAGTGCGCAGAAAAAATCATATTATTCAACACACACCCAAAACCTGCAAATCAACACCAAACACACATTTTGCAAATCAATCCAAAGCCATCCATTACCTACATGATGTTACACTTACAACTTAGTTAAAAAAAAAACATTTACAGTACACCAATTCTCAAACTTACTTGTAAAAGAAAGGTTCAAATCCAAAAGTCCTCAATAAATCCAATCAAATGCTATGATGCAGCAGACATACACAAAGAGTGATCCTTCCAGCTCCAAATCCAAATGAAAGTGAACAGCACATGGACAAAGCACTGGAAGGAGCCTGGTGGACAGGAAGAGGAAGTTGGAGACTCAGGGGCACTTCCTTTCTCTTGAAAAAAAAGTAGAAACAAAAAGAGGACTCCTTGCCCAAAAAAATACAGCCAAATCACAATCTGAGGGGTTTTCCTGAACAAAATGATAATTTTTGATAAGGTTTTAACATGCTGAGAGATATTCGGTGCCAGATTGCAGTTTCTGCGTGTTCGGAAACGCGACCTTACCAACATGGCGCTGCAAGGAAGATTGCGCGTCCTAATGACGTATTCGCACGTCCGAATGACGTTATTGCGTTCTCACAGGTGGGTTGGATTGTGCGGCGGGATTCCAAACATCGTAGCGAACGGTAGAGAAAAGCGAGAAAGCGAACGCAGAACCACGGTAAGTCATTACCACGCACGCGACAATGCTATTGAGCGCGCGAGGAAGAAAAACTACTACGCTACGCTGTAGATTGTGAAGTAGTCGACAGCTTCGTGCTCGCAGCGAGGTGCGAAGTTGCCGAAAATTCGCAAACTCCGCGAACGGAGCGTAGTTCTCCGCCCAGACTTAATAATAGGTAACGCATAAAAGCTAACGGACCTGCCAAACACAAGGGCTGAAACGCGACACGAAGTAAAGAGAGCGGTTTTATGAGCATGCTCACACCGGTGAGAAGTAGTGAGTGCCCTCACCACTGCACTACAACAACACAGTGGTGCACAGGACACATCTCAACAGTGCAGGCTCCCAGCGTCCCTCCCACCAGCACATTAGCACATTACCCAGGAATTTCCACTGATCAGGATGGCGCATCAATATTTTGATGTGCTCTATATTCCGTCCATCAAGAGCAGAGCTTACACTGGTGTTAATTGAACACATGGCAGGGAGGTGAACAGAGCCCACAAACCTGCAGATATTGAGGGAGATGTATTAGAGGAGCTTACAGAGGACGACGGCCCCGCTATCAAATAAGTCCCAGAAGCAATGAGGAGTTGAGTGCGCTTCACAAGCATCACAAGGAGGGTCCACTAAACAGTCATCTAAAAACGGTGAACAGGAAAAACCTAGGGTGGGAGTGACAGCTGAAAGGCATAACACAACATCCTCAACAAAACAAAGAAAATCTCAGTGAGCCAACACAAAATTATGGTTAAGCCAGGGGCCCTTATGACACAACCATGGCGGAAAGAGAGTCAAAGCTACAACAGCAATTTAAAAAAACCAAGGGTGATCTGGAAATATCAAACTCCCCCATTAAACAAAAGCAAGATATCAATGGCACCCTGGAGATAATTTTAAAGAAGCTAGAAGAGGTCTACGACCTGGTTAAATCCACAAAGAACACCACGGATGCTATGCAACTTGAGATCTTAGCAGTCAGCATACCTCCACACTGTCAATAACAGGCTCGCCGCAGCCGAACAGAGAATCAGCGATGTAGAGGACACATCTCACAGTGCAATACAGGAGATGAAAGCATTAACATAAACCACCTCATCACTCCAGAAACAGACAGCGGAGCTGGAAGACCGAAATCGGCAGGGGAACATCCACATCCTGGGCCTCCCGGAGGAGGAAGAGGATCCAGCAGGTTCTTGTGTGGCCTTTCTTGAGGATCTGATCCCCAAAATCACAAATCTAAAGTTTGACCGCCAATTTGAGTTGAACAGAGCGCACAGAGTCCCCACTTTCAAGTCATCAACAAGACAAGTTGCTCGTCCCATCATCTGCAAACCACTACCAGCTCAACACACGGAGGCCATCTTCGACTTTGCACATAAAAACCACCAGATAACATGGAAAGGAAACAAGATCATCTTTACACAGGACTACTCTAAGCCTACGGTTGATACCAGGATGGCTTTCTTGCCCTGCGTGACAAGCTGAGGGCCAAAAACGTACAGTTCTCGTAGCCCCAGCCAAATTCAGGATAGTTGATTCCGGAAGACAGCACTTCTTCAGTGACCCTAAGGATCTAGATGACTACCTAGACGGCCTCCTCCTCAACAATTGGAGACTGCACAACTGGAGTCCAGCAAAAGGAGAGCATCACCAGACCCAGCCATCGGGTGAGCGCTGCTAGCTTCCTAGACCACTTTCAGGGCTCATCACTATACTGCCTGCAAGGAGGTCAACAGCACTCTAAACACATTGGCTACCCCGGAAGACCACCTTAGTCAAGGTAGTTTATGCAACCTCTATCTACCTCAATTGTCAACTTGTCTACCTCATTGGGGGATGCCTCAACTACACACAATGGATACTTGCCACAACTATATACAACTGTCTACCTTATGGGAGAATCCTGTACCCATCCGCAAGCCAATCTTGCAACAGACTAATGCACAAGCTAAAGATGATCCCTTGTATCCTTTTTGATTCAGACCATTTCTAGACTATTTACAGATATCTGCTGACGGGCTCACTAATCAGGTTTATTTTGTATGTAATGCATAATGAGGAGGCGACCTCAAGGATCAGAGCCTAGCGAACTCTAATAATCTATCTTGGGACTACAGATATATAAGCCACATGATAGTTATTCTCCGAGAGACAGAATGATGATCCTGTTGTGGCACGTCCGATATACGACATAGTGTTGTAGGGGGGGAAGGAGGGGGAAACGGGGGGGAAGGAACCCGTACTATAGTTTCTTAGTTCTTTGCTATCAATCTTCTTGACTTTCCTGTTCTTTTTTACCTCTTTACTCTCTACATTCTGGCACAACCTGATAGAGAATATTCGTAAGAGTTATGACACAGACGCACGTCCAGAAATGCTAGGTTTATTGTTTGCAGAGCACTGGGAGAGCACGGCTGCACTGGACCGTGGGCGTAGGGAACCGGTACAAATAGGTCTGACTGGCCACAACAAGACCAATATGTCTGTAAGTACAAATACACCCACCACGCTACACCCTAGATGATGGCCGGCAGCAACACACTCAATCTCGCAACAGACCTTGACATTGTGTGCCTTAATGTGAAGGCCATAACCACCCCATTAAGCGCAGAAATATTGCAGACTACTTGGCCAAAACTAAGGGGGATATAATCCTACTAAAAGAGACCAAACTATCCTGGGAAGATGCCAAATTAATGAGCGGTAATTGGATCTCACAGACGGCATTCTCACCAGCCGTAAAAAAGAGGGGAGAAGTGATGACACTGGTATCCAAGAGATCCAACTTAACAATAGAATCACAATCCAATGATAGCAAGGGGAGGCTCCTGGTGAAGCACCTGAGAAGGGGGGAGGAGTTAATCCACGTGGTTAATGTATATGGGCCCAACACGGACGACCCAACATTCTGGGCAGAGGTGGCGAGATCTGTAGAGAGCTTTCCCCAAACTGACCTCATGGTGATGGCAGAGGACTTTAATATCCCATTAGACCACATAACAGATAGACAATCCACCTGTTGTTTCCACCCCACAGAATCACATGCAGCCCTCCAAAATATCTGCTCCAAATACAATCTAAAAGATGCATGGCGCCTTCAACACCCGGACACAAGGACTACACTTTCTACTCTAACCCGCACAATTCTCACACCAGGATTGATTTCATATTAATATTTGGGTCCGACACATACCTAATCGAACATTCAGACATAGCCCCTAGACTAGTCTCATACCACCCATGTATCAGTCTAAAGTTGAGCGGTTGTCATAACGAAGCCGTCCCCTGGAGATGGTGGTTTAACAGCGAAGTGCTGTCAGACCCAGCGGACAAAAAAAGGTAGAGGAGGCTATAACTGACTATCTCAAATTTAATGATTCCCTGTAGACTACCCCAATACAACAGTCAGAGGCACAATAATTGAGATTAAATCTCAAATAAACAAAAACACAAACTCAAGACTAGAGCAGCTGGAGCAGGAGATTAAAAGCCTTAAATTATCTCATGCTAAGGCCTTTAAGGATAACAGACTATTAACTAAACTTACACAGATGAAATACGAATACAACAAAATATTGAGTGAGAGGGCTGGACTGTGGATCAATAATACAAAGCCCTTAATCTGTGCGAGGCCAATAAAGCAGGAAAAATACTGGCCTCCTCCTTAAAACACAAATGTAGCCAATTCGCCGTCTCTTCCATCACTGACTCAAATAACAGTACCCAACACAAAACACAAAGATATCCTTAAGACCTTCCATGAGTTCTACCAGGAACTATACAAGAAAGACCAGATCCTCAATAAGAGGAATGCTCTAGATACCTCGATAGACGTGGCCTACCGCAACTAAACACCGAGGAGATGCTCAGACTAGGAGAAGAAATTAACATCACTGAAATTGAAATGGCAGTCAAATCTCTGAAAGACAATAATGCCCTGGGCCAGATGGTTTCACTGCCACCTTCTACAAGACTTTCCTAAGCCATTTGAAACCAACTATGAAGCATGTCTTTAAACACGCCGCAGCTAATGGGGGGTATCACAATCCATGTCAGAGGCCAACATTATAGTCATCCCCAAGGAAAGTAAAGACCACTTATCACCTGAAAACTACAGACCCATATCCCTTATTAACATGGACTGCAAGATATATTCGAAAATATTGGCAGTCAGACTAAATTCCATGCTACCCAAGCTAATAAGTAACTCACAGGTGGGTTTCTTATGCACACGTATTTCCAATGATAACACATGTCTTCTCTGCCATATCATAGAGCTGGCATCTACCAAATTGGAACCAGCTGTGGCCATTACATTGGACGGAGAGAAGGCCTTCGACAGAGTCTCCTGGGAATTCATGGAGCACTGTATGCAGGCCTTCAACCTAGGTGAAGGATACATATGGATGGTAATGGCCCTGTACCAGAAACCATCAGCCTGAATAGTGGTTAATGGGTCACTTTCTGACCCCTTCACTTTACAACAGGGCACCAGACAAGGATGCCTACTGTCCCGCTCGCTATTTCTACTAGCAATAGAACCTCTCATTCAAGACATCAAATTAAACAAGAACATAAAGGGCATAAATATCAATGGCATTGACATTAAAGTAGCCGCCTACGCTGACGATATTTTAATAGTAACAGAACAGCTGAAGACCTCAATTGTTGGCCTGATGCACATGATAGCCGAGTATTCCGGGCTCTCTGGGTATAAATTAAATAAAGATAACTCTGAATGCAAACCACTAAATATTCACTACACGAGGGAGAGTTTGGGGGGCCAGGCTTATCCTGGCAAGCGGGATACACCAAATAACTGGGCATAAAATTCGGCAATGACCTAATCGACACACTACATCATAACGAGAAAATCATGCTAGAAAAGATTAAGAAGCTCCTAGAATCATGTTCACCAAAGTTCATAACATGGTGGGGCAGAATAGAAATGATCAAAATGATGATCACGCCAATGATTAACTTATCTCATTAGCATGCTCCCACTACTTCTTACAGATGATTTCCATCGCAAAGTTGATTATATGATCTATAATTTTCTCTGGCGTGGAAAGAAAGCACGGATAAGCATTAAAAAACTAAGACCGGAGAAAAAGCTAGGAGGAGTAAACCTAGCAGACTTCAAAACTTTTCAATTCGCGTTCCTAGCAAAACAAGGCTCTTACTGGATAGCGCCACCGAATGGCTACACACTGGCCTGGTTCCATGTGGAGAAAGCCATCCTAAATAACCTAAGCCCTCTCGCTCTACTAACAGCAAACAGATACCCCTATACCTCAAAGCCGATCTTTAAAAACACAAAAATTTCCCTGTTAAAGGCAGATAAAAAGCTACAAAACAGCATCATAGGGTCTAATAACGAATCGCTCTGGGCCAATAGCAGGATTCTATACAAAGGGAAAAGCATCACCTACGAATCATGGATTGAGAAAGGGATCTGCTACCCCATCCAATTAGAAAACACATCCTACCCCATCATCTTCACCGCCCTCAAGGAAAAACACAAACTAAATGATATCAAATTTTATAACTTCCTAAAAATCAGATTGGCTTTGTCCAAAACCACATTTTTAATCTTACAACCATCAATCTTACAGCTCATATCTAAAATAAATAAATTAGGACACAAGGTCTCACACTTCTACAAACTCCTCCTCCCTAAATCCACAATGCTTAACGGCAAGACAATTGCCTACTGGAATAATCAAAGTAAAGCCATTTTCAATGACCAAGAGTGAGCCACACTATGGACAACTACCTCCTGCATGCGTGCACCGGCCCTCGCTCCTTCGCTCCTCCCATCCTCCCTCACCGCCCTTCTCAACCCAACACCCCGTTTGGTTCCCCACCCATTCATTGCCACCCCAACACCAATCATGCCGCCCTTCCATTTCCCTGTTTGATTCGACCTTTCTCCCCACAGCACTGCTCGTAATTCGACAACCCTCTCCTGATGACGATCCCGACTCAAGGGGATCGAAACGCCGTCGACATCACAGCGCAATTTTATGGCGCAACTAACGTTTTTGGCTCCTGTAAAATTGTTTGTTCCATGATTTAAGTGACTATAACTTAATCCTGCGGAGCCATCACTGTATAATTTCTTTGTCACTTTGCGCCGCCTACGCTGTTCACGTTCAGCACTTGCATCTTCACCTTTCACCAATTGTAAATATCACCACTCACCAAGTGCCTTCGGGTTGTCACATGATTCTCTCTGTACAATGCTGTTTAACTGTATTTCCATGTGAAACACCCTCCTTTGAATTGGTGAATAACAAGCTTTTAAACCATATGAGCCTCCTTGTTTCTTGTTCATGTAATGCTAACTGCATATATCATTTAACTGCCTCTAACTGATACCTGTTGGGAATTGTTGTTCTTTATACACTATGGACAACAGCTTCAGGTAATGAGATTTTCCCAGTGCTCTCCCAAACTAAGTTTTGGTTGCTTCACAAGGCCTTCTGGACCCCTGCACTATTACACTCATTACGACTCAGGGCGGAGGCAGTATGCTGGAACTGTAACAAAGAAAAAGGGGTTCTAGCACACCTTATCCTGCACTGCCCAGCTCTTAAAACATTCTGGGGTGAAAATTGTAGGTTTTTAAATAAAATGTTTGACTGCACTCTCACAAAAGAATTATCCACTAACACCATGGGTTTTATGAGCACTGAATTGAAGTCAGCACAGGACAGGGACCTTCTGGACTTACTACTGAGAGCAGCAGTGAAAATAGTCCTCACAAACTGGAAAGACACTACCAAGACTTCGTACAAAGGATGGTTCAACTGGATCACGCATCTCAGAGGAGCAGACAACATGACACTACAGTATTCACCCTGCAAACTGGCCACAAGAAGGATGTGGGGGTCCCTGGACCCACTCTAAGGCCCACATGCATCATTGTTACATTTTGCACTTCCTAATTTGCGGAAAATAAGGAATCGCAAATTAAGAAGTGCAAAATGCTATGCATCATTATTTTCGGTATTCATTTGTGATTCGGTAAAAATCGCAATTTTTACCGAATCCCAAATGAATACCGAATTCTTAAGTTAATTTTCGCAATTCCCATTGATTCCTATGGGCCAAAAGGCCCATAGGAGTGAATGGGAAGGCATCAGCAAATTGCGAGTGGCACTTAGAAAATTTCATGGGTGCAGGGGGGGTCCAAAGGACCCCCCCATGCACCCCTGAAATGTATTTTTCGCATCATGTTTCACACACACATGTCCTAAGGACATGTGTGTGTGAAACATGAATGTTGAAAAAAAAACATTTTCAGCATTTTAAACACTTTTTCCAAATTTACTGAGTGGTTCAACCACTCGGTAAATTTGGCACCCTAATTGCGAATTTGCACTTCTAAAAGTAATGATGCATTGCTTTTAAGAAATCGCACATCTGCGACTTCTTAAAAGCACCCGCAATTTTAGAACTCGCAAAAATGTTACGAATTCTAAAATTGCTTCATGCATCCCAAAAAGCACTTTTGCATTCGCAAACGGACGATTTTAAGGAATCGCACCGTTTGCGACTACAAAAATGCTTGATGCATGTGGGCCTTAGACTCTTTCGAGCCCCCATGAAAACATGGTAGGCCGAGGAGACACATCCTGACACCCCATGTGAAGCTCCACCCTAGCAAGAATATTACCGGGCCCTGTTGGCCCCATCCAATGTCAGACGCAATGTATAAGCAATGTAAATCTGTCCTCTTTCTCTTCTCCCACCTTTTGCACCCCTTCCTTCCTTTTTTCCTTTCCTTCTTGACTGTAAAGACAAGTAGGGAATGCTCAGATGTATACAGGCAAAAAGCGAGTGGATGTAGCGATGTAAACCCTGTGACAGAACTGCCAATGTGTTCTTGATTAAAAAATGCAATAAAACATGTTGAAGTAAAAAAAAAAGTAGATCTACAAATCTGATCAACATAAACTATATCCTATGCCAGGGCCTGGGCACCCAGGCGACACGCATAGGTCTTTTCATCTGATGATGATGCGTTAATTAGTAGTTTAGCAATGAAAAACAATCTCCTGCCTCCCAGAAAGGCACCTCTACCGCCTTAGTTCCAGCTTTCTTTAAGCTGAAACTGTCATCACCGGAAGCCATAGTGCACCCGTCTAGAGAGAGGGGGCCACAATGGTTTTATAGACTCTGTTTCTATGGTGATGTAATTATTATCACATTTAGTTTGCTGCTTTTGTCTTGGTCTGCAGATGAACAAACATACTCATTCACAGGCTGTGGCATTCTCTTCCACATTATTCAGACTGTCTGACACCTGCAAACAGATGCCTCTTTACAAGCTCCTCCACTTTTTAAAACTCCTTTTACACGAGTGGATATATTAATCAAGCGTTTATGCTGCTGCATAAATGCGAAGCTTTGGGAGCATGATACACTCAGCATTTCTTTTATGGATAGCATCCAATCTATATGCAACTTTTAGAGAAAAAACTCTGAAATGAAAGATAGAAGTGGGATGTTTCAGCAACCATTTAAATGATGTGATCAGTTTCATCAGAATTGCCATGGTAACACCATCCAGGAGAGATATTTGGAAATAGGCAGGCTGGAGATGTACTATGTGTCAAGTGCTGGCTTTTCATATCGCAGAATCTATGATGGATTTGCAATTTCAGGTGACAGATAAGCATTAGCCAAAAGTAATCTTTAGCCCAAGGAATGAGCATACCGTATAAATTGGTTTGAAAAAGGCCAGTATAAAAATTACGATTTTCTAATTTTGCCTGATGATATAAAACCATGTAACGTGCTATACGTTTCCTGTAAGTACACCAAAATTGTCAGTGGGGGTAGTTTTTTTGCGTTTTGTGTGATGGGACGGTATTAATGACTGGGATATATAATTATCATTCACTTTCGCCTGTTGGACAGGGCAGTAGGAGGAGATTTTATAACATGAATTTCTTAGTCAATAGAACTGCAGCAGTAAATGGAAATGGAAATTATTGCGATAAAGCATTCATGACACAATGGAAAAGGGCTAATTAATGTCATGCGGTACATAGGGTAATTGCTCTGATTTTGAAGAACATATTAATGAAGAACTGTGAGGCTAATTGCCCTTTCCACAGAAATGTTTTGCCTTTCAGGATTTTTTATTCTGCATTTTCATTTTATAGGATCGCTGATCATAGGATTGAGACATTGTCCTGGCATGTATGACACTGAAAAACAATTTAGCTTGTAAAATGGATTCGTGGGTTGCACTGTAGGTCACAGATCCAAACATTTTTCCTTCTGTGATTGGGACACTGAGTAATATTCACTTTGCTAGTGATAACCCTTATTGCTACTGCCATTGGCTCTGACCTTGACTTTTGATACATTTTATTTAGTAGCTTGGCTACTCCATCAGCTATAGCATACTCAGAAGTCAGATGAGTTGCCATTTTTCTATTTTATTTATGACTTTGCAAGCTTTTTAAAGTGGCAGAAAAGGCAACTCAGTCCCCCTAACATCATCAGTAACTATCTCCATGGTCGCATGGGGCAGCAGATGGACAGGTGTCATTGGCAGCCATTCACTCTCAGAACCCTAATTTGCGTAAGTCCTCTGCTCCAGCTCCACTCACTTGCTCTGTCCTATGCTTTGTAAGCCCCTTTCCGGCCTTCTCAAGCTCAACATCTATTTGTAGGATCTCCTGGGCTCCATGCCACTCCCACGTCCTAGTCAATATCCATTTCCTGCTTGCTAATCCCTCCCACACTCCCCGCTTGTGTACAGCAGTTACCAGGGAATCCTGCGGTTGGTAAAAAGCCCAATTCCATGAGCTGTGGGCAGGCAAGCTTCACCAAAGAAGGATAAATAAAAAAAAAATGCTCTCCTTCCCTGTGGAGAATTTCACTACTTCTCCAGCTTCCGAGGAGGACGTGTGACATTCGTCTAGACTTTGGTCGTTGAACCCATAAATCATAATTTGCATTGCATTTGACGCCTAACAAAAGTGTGATGAATTGAAAGACACAAATACATTTCTTATATCAGTTTCAATACGTTCTCACACAGAAGAAAAGGGGGTAATGTTCTCATAGTAAACAATCCAATAAGCATTAATAGAATCTTCAAGATGTCACAGACATGGTTGACTACCTAATGTGGAGTGATATTTAAGCCCAGCAATGCTACCATATTTCCCAGACTAGTAGTCAATCGTATATTTTTTCAGGAGGATCCACTTGTACGTAATTTCTGAGTGCATTTCACATGGCTGTCTAAAGTGCCCCAGCACAGGGGGAGAGGGAACAGGGTAGTAGATATGGCACTGTTCTGCTTTCTCCCTTTCATGGAATGCAGCACAGCAACTCAAGAAAAGGACTACATGAATAAATGCATTATAACTGTCAGGTATGGACCTATTTCTTTACTTCTGGTCATATGAGAGAAGTTAGCTAGGGAATGAATATGCAAACTGTTCGCTATAGTGCCTTTGGTGTCTGCAAACTGTTCTTCTCTGAAGAAGCAGCTGAGGCAGTAAAGAAAAATCATGAGAAGAAAGATGCCTTGGGCTAAGTTCTGGTGTAGTTCACTTCGTGATAGAAGTTTAATGTACCTTTTTGGTCCATGCTTATGGGATTTTGTGTTTATTTGAAAGCTAGAGCAAAGATGGCTGAGCATTGATTTTTACCAAGCATGTGGACCTTCGTTTATTTGAAAGCAGTGCCGGCTATGAGTGGGAATTACACATGGCACTTTTGTTTTGTGCTCTGTGCAGCGTGCAATGTTCTAGTGAATTTTATGTCCAAGCGTGGGGGGAAGAGCTTGGCTTAATATGTTTAAATTCAATGCAGTCACAGTGGATTGTACAGCCGATGTTCAAAATTGTTAAACCTGGTATCGGTACCATAGGCTCCAAACTTCTTTTTAACATGGACTAGCAGGAATAAAAGTAGAACCAGATTATTCTGTGGCTGTATCATGAACATATTTCACATTGCAGAACAGATTCACGCACCTTTTTTTGTCAAAATGTGGCATTAGACGTAACCATTAGATAAGAGAGACCTTATTGCTTACAAGTTCAGAGCCACCGACGCACGATCATGAGGAATCTTTGATACTTTCCGTCTTAATAGTTAATTGACGGTTACATCTAGGACACAACCGTTGTTTTAATACGTATGAGTCAGAATATAAAGAGACTGTCTTAACCCCAGATAAAGAAAATTATAACCCACCGTGTTAAACGTAATAAAACATCGATGGTTCTATGCTTTTATAACAGAATTGACATATCATAGAACCATGTTAATCAGCTTTTCACTATTAGTGATTTAATTAGACAGTCCAAGATCATAGACAGATTCTTTCATTGTTACGCCATATCATGTGGGTGTTTTTCATTAATTACTTATAGTTTTTAATTACACAAAGAAAATCCGAATGAGAAGTTCCTTCCTTCGGTTCTGTTATCAGTATTTACCATCTTCAATCAAAAGTAGGTTATTCTCATCAAAATACAACAATTAATTAAAGATGAGATAACTAAAGAGCAAATAATAACCCACATTGCATGTATTGTTACATTTACATTTTTTAGAGTGAGACTCGCTACCATATTCTGGGGCCCTCCACCTCCCACAAGATTAAAACCTCACATACCTGTATGGACAAGTAAGCTACATTTGCTACATCGCATAGATATATCTCCCTCCCTCTTTTTATCAGCGCACTGGTGACCTATAAAGATATATTACATATATATATTATGAGGTGATCAAGACTGGGTTGCCCCGGTCGAAACGCGTCGTGCCACCTGATATGGAGGAATAAAGCACTTATTCACTGAAATGCTGGAGTGGTCTGTACCTGATTTCTGTGTCACTACGATTCCTGCACTTTAGGATTTGTTGGTCTTATATATATATAAGGCTCCACTCCTTGTAAAGGGAAGGAGGCCGAGGGGCTACATCTTAGGAGCTCTGTCCGGAGCACTTACCCTGGAATTGCACGCTGCTGAACATCCTGGTGCCCATCCAGGGCTTTCGATTGTGCCACGGCAGGAGCAACGATTCAGGACTGTAAAGGTGGACTACATCTCCCAGAAATGCGGAAATAGGCGTATAAGGGATTAAATGGGTGTAGCCAGTACTGCTCCGTGAGCCTCTGAGGAAGTGATTTCATCACGAAACGCGTCAGGCGGAATGCTGTGGCAGCGCGGACTAAGATGCAAAGCTGCGTGTCCCGAATAAAGCTTTTAATGGGGAAAGGCTGGTTTGTGCTTGCGTGCCTCTCAATTTGTGGTTATTTGTTTATAAGTTACAGCAGATTGCAACACAGAATCTCCCTTGCCCTCAAGTCCCTTAAGTGGCTCCCCATTGAAGGCAGATCCTCCTATAAAATTGCCTGTATTACACACATAGCCCTTTACCAGAAGACCCCATCCTACCTCACAGCTAAACTCAAAAAAGCTGGCTGTACTCGAACACTGAGAAGTACCAACACTCTTCTTCTCATACCTCCCTACTTAAAAAAAACAGCCTCAGAGTCTCGCTCCTTCTCTGGCAAAGCCCCAACCATTTGGAACGCCCTCCCCAAAAAACTTCGGTGCAACCCCTCCTATTCCAAGTTCAAAAAAGACCTTAAAATTCACCATCTCACTAAATTTTGGGGAAACTAAAAGCCAGATCTCCTTTCTATTTCCCCTCCCCGTCCTTATGTCCCACCCCTCCCCACTCACTCACTCACCCTCCCCACTCCCCCTCTTTCTTCTGTCTCCTCCCTCTCCGCCTCCCCATTACTCTACCACCTGCTACCTATTATGTGCTTTGAGTTCCCACAGGCCTACTGTTAAATATATCATTTTACTATAATCATTCTGGTTACTGCAACTTGTTTCTCTATCCCATCCTATAAGTACTTCCTTTTGTATCCTTAATTACTCCATGTATTTCTATTCCTGTTTCCCCGCCTACAGCCCGCTTTTTGCTCAACTGCCAAAACCGTTTTTGTTATGTGCAACCATTGATGATGTAAAGCGCTTTGATACCCTTGGGTGAAGCTAGTGCTATATAAAACCTTCAAAATAAAAAAATAAAAAAAGATATGATTATGATGTAAAGAGACTGATTATAATAATTACACGAAAGAGCCTTTTTAATCAATTTTAGGTTTATAGGTGGCAACTCCTGACGAAGGCACTCACTGTGCCGAAACGCGCGTCGAAGAATAGATCTCTGCCACTTATTATTGCTTTTTAATTATCACATCATTTTTGTAAAATGGATTCATCAATGTCGTCAATTTGATGGCTTTTTAACAGAATGTTAATGTATTTGATCTCTTGATTAAAAATTATTGTGTTTTATAAGTCACCTTTTGAGCTTATTTCTTGTACTGTATTTGCATTTGTGATTATTAGTTGACTGGGAACTATATTTTCCATTGTGCAGCACATACTAGTGCATACACAGAAGTGGATGCAATTTTGTGTTTCTGAGCTGTACTGTCAAAAGCAATACACTATCTGGCATTTGAACTAATGTATTTTCTGTAAGAAGGACAATTTCAGTAACACTAGTCCACGCACCCCTTTATGGCACAGCATGTGCGTTCTGAAGAGTTCTGAAGATGTTCATGATATGGTCGCTAATTGTAGGTATGGTGGATGAGGCTTCTAAAGGCATGGTTCTCAGACCATCGCAATGTAAAACAAAGAACAGGAGTGTTGGATACAGTCCATGTGTACAGTGATCTTTGTTGCCACAATCCTGACAAAAAATGTTTTTAGTGTGAACCTGCAGACTACTACACATCAGTGTGCAGTAGAAAGTGAGCTGAAGTCATATAAGATAAGCCATGCTGTTAAAACAAGAGTGGAAGTAGGACTGAGGGTCCAGGGACTATGTGTATGGGCACATAGGCATACAAACTGGTTGGATCTGTATGTTCTTCGTGAAATCTGATGCCATTTGTTGTACGGAGGTGCATCTTGCAGCATCTCTGTGCGATTGTCACTATATTTGTGCCTGTGATCCAAGCAGACTTGGCGATGGGGTGTCCATTTGCCCCAGAGCTGGCAGTATTATTCATGTCAATGTATGAGGATAAATGTATCCATAATAACAATCCAATTTTCACAGTATATTTCAACGTGGCTATGTTTTATCGACAATATTTTCATGGTGTGGACGCGAGGAGAGGAACAACTGATGCTTTTCTATGACTGGCTTAATGTAAGAACAGCAGACATTACATTTAGTATCCAACAATCAGCAAATAAAATATCTTTTTTGGATGTTGAGGTTTATCCTGCAGAGGAAGGTTTGGTGACAACATTATATACAAAATCCACCGACAGGAATAAAGCCCTGTTATTCTCTAGCAATCAAGGAGTCTACGAGAAAACTTGCCCTATGGCAAGTTTTTAAGAATCCGTAGAAATTGCTTCTATAATGATGAGTACAACCTGCATGCCAGTAAGCTGGCAGATAAACTACGGGACCGAGGGTACCCGAACAAATTAGTAGAAAATGCGATGAAGCGTGCACGATGGACCCCAAGGGAGTCCCTCCTTGAAAGAAAGAATAAACCTTCAATGCAACGTCAAGTCTGTGTCACTACAGTTTGCCCCAATTCGAATAAACTGAATAAAGTGATTTCTCAAAATTGGCACCTCATCAAGAACTTAGATGCGGGCTTAGTGTCTCCACTGCTTTTTGCATTTAAGAAAGAAAGCAGTGTTTCGAACCACATTCTAAGGGTGGCCATTCAAAAGAATCAAAAACCGACAATAAGACAACTAATGAGCCTGGCACCCATTTTAGGTCACCACAAATGTGAAATGTGTGTTTGTTGTGAACTCACGATAAAAGGCTCCTTGTTCAATTACCATGGAATTTTTGGGAAACATGAGACGTTCAGTAATTGTAAAACTAAAAACGTAATCTATGGTATAACGTGCCCGTGTGGAATGCTCTACAATGGTAAAATAAACCAAGAAGTCCGCCAAAGAAGCTCTCAACACAAATCAAGAATCAAAACCAACGTTGAGACAGCTCCACTTGTAAATCACTGGAGAAAGAAGGGTCACTGTGTAAGTGACTTGAGATGGACAGTCATCTCCAAGGAAAAAGGATTTAATACCCAGAGGATTGGCGATCACGGTCAATTCCGCGATTGAAGTATGCCAAAAACACCTTTACGCATGCGCAAAATCGTTTAAAAAAACTACGGGGCATATTACCAACAACTAGCGATAATTTTTGTCTCTAACTTGTTTAGAGACAAAATTTATCGCCGCACATCGGCGATTTTTATCGCAGATAAACCTTGCTATTAGCAAGGTTTATCGCAAATGAGATAAAAAACGGCCGCAATGCATGAATATCGCTGAAAAGTCAGCGATATTCATGCATTATCGAGCAAATGCTCTTAGCCATGTTATCCACCTCCCATTGGATAACATGGCTAAGAACTGCTCAGGGCAGGTGTTAGCTTTTGGAGATATTCGCGCTTAGCGCGAATATCTCCAAAAGTTGGTAATAGGAGATAGCGATGTTAGCGACTGTTTCCAGTCGCTAACATCTTGGCACGCCCACTTTGCATGTCATTAGTGATAAATATCACTGACATGCAAAGTGGGGCCCATGATGGTCGCTATCTCCTATTAGCTGTCGCTAACTGGTGTTAGCGACAGCTTGGTAATAGGGAGATAATTTTATCTCCGCTTTCTTGGCTTTTAAAGCCAAAAAAGTGGAGATAAAACCCCTTGATAATATGCCCCTACATTTCCCAAGAACCTTGCAGAGGTTACAGTTGCCATTGTTTGACTTCGAGGCTCTCGTCTGAACAAATACGGCGGTCCTGATTTTCCACGCTGGAAAGAAAATCGCCAAGCGGTAAGCAGAATTCTTTTTGCTCCCGGTTACTTGCAATACATGCAAAGAAATAGGTCCTCATGTTTTGCTGTTATTTGTTTAACAGAGAACAACAACAAATTGCCAATACGGCAATTTTATTCAAACCTTTATCGACTCAAGAAACAGAGTCAAACTGGTTCTTGGAACCAATATTTCAGTTAGAATTAATCCATTTTTTGTTATTTCTAGGTTTTTATGGGGTATCGGAGATCTAGGAGGTCCCTTCAATGGTGCACTCTTCCGAAATTAAGAGGAGGTCTGGGGGTCCCGAATTTCCACTTATATTACTGGGCAATTACTCTTAGGCTAATGGGCACTTTATTACTCCAAGATTTTAATGTAGATATCGCCTTGTCACCATCAATCTCTGAAATGCTTTTGGGAAAAGAAGCCAGACAATGTCTTGTTAAATTCTTAGAACCTAGTTACTACAAAAAAACTAAATTTAAAATCATGATTTCAGCACAACAGGTTTGGAAACAAATCAACAAGAAATTTCATCTTTTGTCCATATTTAACTTTTATACACCCCTTCTGAAGAATCCACTTTTGCCAAACATTTTTAATGATTCCGTGATGATTAGATGGAACAACCTCAGGATCTGCTCTCTCGGGTCATTGTATCAGGATGATCAATTTGTATCATTCTTTGAGCTTCAAAAAAAGTACAGTATTAATAAAGCCGATTTTTTCAAATTCTTACAGATACGTAGCTTTTTGGAGTCGAAAAATGTATTATTCACAAAATCTATGAATAAAATAGATATTTTAGAAAGCATTAAGAAAAAAGCACGAATTGGGATACTGTACCATATGATGTTAGATAAAAATCCGGATGACCTTGAAGCTTGGACAGACAAATGGCAGAGGAGTTTAGGGATCGATAGAATCGATATATCAAGATCTCTAGAGGTTGGTTTTAAGGTGCTATTTAACGGATCACTTAAAAGCCAGCACTATATGTCTATTTTTGATCTGTACTATACACCTTTTAAACTGCTGAAATGGAAAGCTTTGAAGGGTACTAACTGTAATCGCTGTGGTCTTCTGGCTGCTAACTTAACCCATATGCTTTTTTCTTGTCCTAAGTTAACCCAATTTGTTACCAAAGTACAAGAATTTTTAAATATTATTTTGGAATCGACTGTTGTTCTATCACCTGATATGGTAATATTTGGAATTCAAACGGATCAAATAGAAAGGATGATTGAAGAAGAAGGTTTTATTTTTATAGCTATGTCTGCATTTCGTTTCTGTATAACTTCACGATGGTTAGATCCTGACCCACCAATGTTCCATGACTGGCAATCTAAATTATTAAGTGTTTATCGATTAAAAAAGGCAGTTTATAAACTTTAAGGGTTGGAAAAAAAAGATTTTTGGTCAGAAATTATGGTCACCTATAACAAATTGGATTTAATCAGATTGCTTTGATTTCATTACTGTCATTTTATTTATTTTTTATTTTTTTACCTGTGATTTATCGACGTATTGTTGATTGATAATATATGCAATACTTTTGTTTGTATTTTCTACTGTGCATCTCTCCTCTGCCATAAAATCAATAAAAAAAAAATAGAATTAATCAATTTATTTCACACTTGAAATTACATCTTATTTTCACTCTTTTTCACAGGACTTATTTCAATTCTTCATCCTAACTACCAGTACAAAAATTCTATCTAAAATCTCTATTTAGATCAAGAGACTGCTCACATTCAACATGCCTTTCACTTCTTCACACTGACATACACCTATTCATACATACTCAAAAGTTTCATTCATACCAGGGACAAAAGAGAAAAGAAAAATAAGAAACAGGAAAACAACTAAAGACTCTAGTCAAATGCAAACATTTGTTTAGAGTTAAGGACGACTTGATCGCTTTATATAAACTTTATCCAAACAATTGCTACTTTACACATTAGGCCATCTACAGATTAAACAACAGTGGAATATTTTTCAGTGAGATTTCCTAGATTGGCCTAACAGAAAAGATGGTCGACGCATTTCGAGTTCTTCGGAAAAGAACTCTCTTAGGACCTCAAAAGTTCTGCAAAAAACAAGAAGACCATGTCTAACTTTCCTTTATGACACCATATACTTAAACTAGCCCTCTGGAGCAGCAGCTTGAGCTCTCTTACCTTAATTCTCATTAATTCTGCTCTTTTCAAAAGAATCTGTCATGTGTTCTCTAAAGAAACAAAATTGAACCAATAAAAACCTATCTTAAAGTAGTCATGCCAGGATTTGGCAATTGCGTGGATAAAGATGGACTTTTAGCTTACTTGGATTTATGTTGTAGTTCTCCAGGCTTCTCTAGGTGGCATCTAGGAAGAGGTTAGCCCGAAATTAATGCAAGATGATTGTGAAATGAAATGGACAGCACGGATGTAACATTCAACCCGTATATGTTTAATGGACGTGGAGATTTAAAGAATGGACAAATTCCGGCGCCTCGCATACCTGAGTGGTATCTTTCGTGTTTTTAGCTTCTTCAATCATTCAAGCTTTGTTTGGAGCAGGTTCTGTGGAGCAAGTAAGTGAATCCCATGATTAAAGGGATTCGAAAAGCTTAGACCATTGGTCCTGCCAAACAGTTTTTCGGCCAATTAGCTGTGACGGTGTCACTCTGAATCATTGGGATTATTTTATGACTAAGCGACCAAATTGAATTGATTAATGCAGAGTGTATATTGAAAAATTAATGGTATAAATTGTCTATGTTGGAAGTCCAGTTTCTCCTCAAGTGGTTTATTGATTTCCCCTTGTTGTGTGTGTATCTAGTAGTTTGAATGCTTTAGGATGATTGTGAAAGGAGTAAGCTTGGGTAAGTAAATGGATGTTCGTTAGATTTCCCATTAATCCTTGTGTCCTTAATTATTTTCGTTGTCAGGCATGTTTTTTAAGTATTGAACTGTTTAGAGATGTATATTTGAATAAAAGCGACTAATGAGCTTTCAAATGCATTGTCGTATGGTTTATGCATTTATGTGAAAATAGCTTGTGAGTAATGAATCAGTATTGGCATTATTTCTTGTTATATCGTTTATAGGGCTCAGCCTTACTGATTAGAACCATATCCGTTTTTGTTACTGTGATCCAAGTAGGTCATAGTAATAGCATCCTGTTGGATAACGAAGCATTTTTTGTGAGGCCTGCACAAACAATATGTCTACATTTTTCCTTCACTGGGAACGAAATACCCCATTGTAGAGCTTGACTCCCAGAGGGTAACGTTGAAGAGCAGTCTAAGGCTTACTCAAGGGACGTGGTGTGGGCTAGTAATCGCCATTTACAGGTACGCATAAATAACACTCAATAATTGATTGTCCAGTCTGTACTTTGCTTTATAAAAAAGAAAGCGTGTATTTATTACGTACACACACAACTCAATACTATGCATCAATTTACAAATATACATTAGCTGTTGGAAATACTTCTGGGCATTGCATAACATCCCCACACGTAGTATCACCACTCCCATGTATGCACATCATCTTGCCCTCAAATGCCGTGAGTTGACCATAACCTGGAGCGAGGGCCCCTCCCACTGGCACATATGTAGCTGTGGAACAGATTAGAACTTGTGCACAATAGGGTGTGATATTTACCACACCCTTTGAATACAATGTATCCCTAGATGAAATATTACCATTCCGGATTCGTAACATGCAGAAACAGTATTTAAGATACTGAATTCTGCTTGTTTTGCTTTCTCTGGGCATTTTTCCAGTTACATTTTAGCAGGTTTGACCTGCTGAAATCTGTTTGGGGAAACAGCTGGAGTGTGCCGATTATAACACATATGTAATTCTGACACTGAACAAATCTACCCCAGATGATTTTTCACAGTTTCTGGGCTTTATTTTTGATATGCATACTTTTTGTGATTGATATTTCGCCACCTGCACTTCAGTGTCTAACTATACAGCACTGTAGTCGGAGGTGACAAAATGCCTGTCGGCAGGGAGGGGAGGGGAGGAGGGGCATGCGGGCTCCCCATAAATGAAAGAACGCAATCAACACAGGGAAAACACAGGCATTGAGACTGTGTTGGTGTTTGCCCCTCTGTGAAATGTCTGCAAATCTTTATCTGTGCTGGTATCAAACCCTGTCAGTGAGGCAAGAAGAGGCTACTGCGCCTAGGCACTGGAAGCTGGGGCCATTTGCTTCTGATTATTCCAGAATCTGTTGACTTCAGTACTTCAACCTGGGCCAAGTAAAACCACATTCACAGGTTTATCATGGATGGTATGTGTGGTAGTAAGTGAGCTCAACAGTCATCCAATAGAACAATAATTGACTCTCCAACCCAGAGCTTGTCTTTATAATAGGGAAAGTATTATAGTCCCCTTTATACCACAATATTACACTATACAAGATGCAGGTTGTTAAAAATGTACCCTTTCTACAGAGTCACCCCGGATTTTCTGCGTTTTTGCTGACCCCTATATGACCTATTCTTTTAGGTCATAGAACTCTGCGCACAATATCCCTGTTAAAAAGTGGTAAAGTGTCTGTGCACTCTCCTTTTTTAACAAAATGAAATTGGTATACACCTAATTGTCACATTTAATTTACCTGTAAGTCCCAAGTAAATGCACAAAGTGTACCCAAGCTTGTCAGTTAAATGCCACTGGTACATTTCATCTCTTGTAAACCTGACTGTGTAGCCTGGCTGTTGCAATTTTAAACTGCAAATTCAACATATCAAAATAAGCCTTTTTGATAGGTTAAAACCTACCTTTTAAATTTTTATGTCACCCCTATGTAGGCCTTACTGTTCATGAGGCAGGGCACATGGTAGTTAAAAGTAGGGCACATACTTGTTTAATCTTAAACATGTCCTTACAGTGAAAAGGCCCTAAAAGCTATTTTCACTGTAGCAGGGTTGGAGGTTCCACAGGAAAGCATTGGGATACAGTATTACATTTAATAATGTTATCTATGGGTAGTAAAAACAGCAAAAAAAATAATTCTTGTACTTTTTTAAATATTTATTACTAGCCCAATTGCTGGTGAAGATAGATTTGTAATAAATACTATGGAAAAAAACACTTTTAGAAAGAAACCTTTTCCATGCCTATTGCCTCTGGAGAACCATTTGCTTTTGTTCTGGCACTTCTGCCAGCCAATAATTAGTATTTGAAACATGTGACATGCCACCCAGGAGCAAACAATAGGTAGAACTCCATGGGCAAAGATGACTCCTCTTCCAATGCAGTATATGCAGGGTGAGACAGTGAGCATTCTTTTTCACATTAAAGTGTCAAACCCTGCTTGAATGTCACATCCTGCTTGACAGGTCTGCTGGAATTTTCTCATAAAACATTTGGGGTGCACTTCAAAGATGCTTCCTCTGTCACAGGCAAATGTTAGTTGGCACATGGGCAGCACCCTTCCTTGGTCCCACTAGCCATGCAGTCTTAAATTTGACATTACAGAGTCAAATCTTGCTTGAGTGTCAAATTCCGCTTGACAGGTCTGCTGGGGTTTTAGGTATAACACAGTATGTAAAGACAGCATGCCTAAACATTTCCTGTTTATCCATTGTCTGGTTGTTGAAAAGTCTACTTTTACTTTCTACCACACTTCTTTCTCTGGGTTTCTTTGGGGTGCAATGGCTGCTTCAAATTGGATTATGGTGTTAAATGCGGGAGGACTCTAGCATTATCATAGTACACGTCCTACACCACACAGCCCCAAGAGCCCAAGTTTAGTGTGAACCGAAGACTTCTGCCATCTAAAAAATGTCCAAGTGGGTAGGGTTGGCCCCGGGAACTTTTATCCAATTGGTTAGCCATGTGCCCATGAGTCATTTCCACCCACTAGCTGGTGCCAGACGTAAATGTGGCTAATTGAAGAACCCACTTCGGAACTCCCTTGGACCTGTGGAAGATCAGAAGAGGACTGAACCTGCTGTCAGAGACCTGAGTGGAGCCTTGAAGATTAGGTCTGCTTTCCATTTTGTACCCAGGACAAAGAAGTGGACTCCAAGGGTCAAAAAAGCTGACCTCATGTTAAAGCTACTGAGGCACACAAAACGTCAAGAAGCCTTTTCCTTCAAATGCTCGGTTGACAGGTGGCAACTGCACCGGAAAGCCTGCAAGTCTGTAAGTCTCTAAATGCTTCCACTGGATTGTTTGGGAGATTTAGAAGTGTAATTTTGTGGTGGATTGAGGCTTCAAGGACTAAAGTCAAAAGGTAAAATTCTAAATCTGAATGGGTCTGGTTGATGTATTCAACCTGGTTCCATTCTAGTCAATGTCAAATTGCACCTAGGTCATGGTCTATCTTAACTATTGACTATCATTGGCACTAGCCTCTTTTGTAGGCCTAAATCTTCCTTTTTAATTTGTAGATGTTACCCCTAAGGTAGGCCGTAACGGCTCATAGGGCAGGGTGGACTGTATTTCAAAGCCAGGACATGCATACTTACGTTTTACATGCCCTGGCAATGAAAACCTTCTGAAGTCATTTTTCACTGTTGTAAGAACTATCTCTCCCATTGATTAACACTGGGAGGCCAAATTACATTTACAAAGTGATAGCTTTGGATTGGGAGCAGATAAAGATTTGCTGTTTACACTCAAATGAATTGTAATTTAAAATCCTCTTTAATGGCAAAGTCTGATTTTAAGTTGGAATTCTGAAAATGCCACTTTTAGAAAGTTATACAAAAGGGGATGATGGACGGAGCGTTTGAACAAATCAAACACTCACCCCCAGTCAACTGATCTGAACCGGAAGCAAGCATCCTGGGACCGGTTTCGGATTCATAATCCTCATCAGCCAGGCTATCTGACCCTGTGGCAGGGTATGCTCAGACGTGAGTCCCTTGTTCACTTGGCCACTGGATTCAAGATAGCCTGGCTGATGAGGATTATGAATCCGAAACCGGTCCCAGGATGCTTGTTTCCGGTCCAGGGAAGACATGGCTTGGCAGTTCGGGCTGGACTGTTCCCATAAGGCACAGGGTCAGACTGATTTGCATATAGCCATGTCTGAACTGGGGTGGCTGAGTGAACTAAAGAATGGTGATGGATTAAACCCAGATCAGTTGACTGGGGGTGAGTGTTTGATTTGTTCAAACGCTCCGTCCATCATCCCCTTTTGTATCGCTTTGTTCGCCCTAAGTGTGGCAGGGTATGGTCAGACGTGAGTCCCTTGTTCACTTGGCCACTGGATTCAAGATAGCCTGGCTGATGAGGATTATGAATCCGAAACCGGTCCCAGGATGCTTGTTTCCGGTCCAGGGAAGACATGGCTTGGCAGTTCGGGCTGGACTGTTCCCATAAGGCACAGGGTCAGACTGATTTGCATATAGCCATGTCTGAACTGGGGTGGCTGAGTGAACTAAAGAATGGTGATGGATTAAACCCAGATCAGTTGACTGGGGGTGAGTGTTTGATTTGTTCAAACGCTCCGTCCATCATCCCCTTTTGTATCGCTTTGTTCGCCCTAAGTGTGGCAGGGTATGCTCAGACGTGAGTCCCTTGTTCACTTGGCCACTGGATTCAAGATAGCCTGGCTGATGAGGATTATGAATCCGAAACCGGTCCCAGGATGCTTGTTTCCGGTCCAGGGAAGACATGGCTTGGCAGTTCGGGCTGGACTGTTCCCATAAGGCACAGGGTCAGACTGATTTGCATATAGCCATGCCTGAACTCGGGTGGCTGAGTGAACTAAAGAATGGTGATGGATTAAACCCAGATCAGTTGACTGGGGGTGAGTGTTTGATTTGTTCAAACGCTCCGTCCATCATCCCCTTTTGTATCGCTTTGTTCGCCCTAAGTGTGGCAGCGTATGCTCAGACGTGAGTCCCTTGTTCACTTGGCCACTGGATTCAAGATAGCCTGGCTGATGAGGATTATGAATCCGAAACCGGTCCCAGGATGTTTGTTTCCGGTCCAGGGAAGACATGGCTTGGCAGTTCGGGCTGGACTGTTCCCATAAGGCACAGGGTCAGACTGATTTGCATATAGCCATGTCTGAACTGGGGTGGCTGAGTGAACTAAAGAATGGTGATGGATTAAACCCAGATCAGTTGACTGGGGGTGAGTGTTTGATTTGTTCAAACGCTCCGTCCATCATCCCCTTTTGTATCGCTTTGTTCGCCCTAATTGTTGCAGGGTATGCTCAGACGTGAGTCCCTTGTTCACTTGGCCACTGGATTCAAGATAGCCTGGCTGATGAGGATTATGAATCCGAAACCGGTCCCAGGATGCTTGTTTCCGGTCCAGGGAAGACATGGCTTGGCAGTTCGGGCTGGACTGTTCCCATAAGGCACAGGGTCAGACTGATTTGCATATAGCCATGTCTGAACTGGGGTGGCTGAGTGAACTAAAGAATGGTGATGGATTAAACCCAGATCAGTTGACTGGGGGTGAGTGTTTGATTTGTTCAAACGCTCCGTCCATCATCCCCTTTTGTATCGCTTTGTTCGCCCTAAGTGTGGCAGGGTATGCTCAGACGTGAGTCCCTTGTTCACTTGGCCACTGGATTCAAGATAGCCTGGCTGATGAGGATTATGAATCCGAAACCGGTCCCAGGATGCTTGTTTCCGGTCCAGGGAAGACATGGCTTGGCAGTTCGGGCTGGACTGTTCCCATAAGGCACAGGGTCAGACTGATTTGCATATAGCCATGTCTGAACTGGGGTGGCTGAGTGAACTAAAGAATGGTGATGGATTAAACCCAGATCAGTTGACTGGGGGTGAGTGTTTGATTTGTTCAAACGCTCCGTCCATCATCCCCTTTTGTATCGCTTTGTTCGCCCTAAGTGTGGCAGGGTATGCTCAGACGTGAGTCCCTTGTTCACTTGGCCACTGGATTCAAGATAGCCTGGCTGATGAGGATTATGAATCCGAAACCGGTCCCAGGATGCTTGTTTCCGGTCCAGGGAAGACATGGCTTGGCAGTTCGGGCTGGACTGTTCCCATAAGGCACAGGGTCAGACTGATTTGCATATAGCCATGTCTGAACTGGGGTGGCTGAGTGAACTAAAGAATGGTGATGGATTAAACCCAGATCAGTTGACTGGGGGTGAGTGTTTGATTTGTTCAAACGCTCCGTCCATCATCCCCTTTTGTATCGCTTTGTTCGCCCTAAGTGTGGCAGGGTATGCTCAGACGTGTGTCCCTTGTTCACTTGGCCACTGGATTCAAGATAGCCTGGCTGATGAGGATTATGAATCCGAAACTGGTCCCAGGATGCTTGTTTCCGGTCCAGGGAAGACATGGCTTGGCAGTTCGGGCTGGACTGTTCCCATAAGGCACAGGGTCAGACTGATTTGCATATAGCCATGTCTGAACTGGGGTGGCTGAGTGAACTAAAGAATGGTGATGGATTAAACCCAGATCAGTTGACTGGGGGTGAGTGTTTGATTTGTTCAAACGCTCCGTCCATCATCCCCTTTTGTATCGCTTTGTTCGCCCTAAGTGTGGCAGGGTATGCTCAGACGTGAGTCCCTTGTTCACTTGGCCACTGGATTCAAGATAGCCTGGCTGATGAGGATTATGAATCCGAAACCGGTCCCAGGATGCTTGTTTCCGGTCCAGGGAAGACATGGCTTGGCAGTTCGGGCTGGACTGTTCCCATAAGGCACAGGGTCAGACTGATTTGCATATAGCCATGTCTGAACTGGGGTGGCTGAGTGAACTAAAGAATGGTGATGGATTAAACCCAGATCAGTTGACTGGGGGTGAGTGTTTGATTTGTTCAAACGCTCCGTCCATCATCCCCTTTTGTATCACTTTTAGAAAGTTAGCATTTTCCTATCCCAACCATTTTTACCTTCTGCCAGTGTGCTGGGTTAGATGGCTGTGATTGGCTGTGCTGTAGGGGTTTATCTATTGCTTCCAAACAGCAACACAACGGGGGCTGTGGTGTGGACATGGTCGACCATTCTGGTAGGACAACTGGGGAATGGCTGTACCCAGCGCCACCTACACTTCAAAGGGCTTTGCCTCCTGCACACACAAAGTAATCTAACATCAGGACTTCCCTGAATTGTCACACCAGACAGTTAGGAGCATGGACAGTAGAAGGGGAAGAATGTTCCAAAACTAAATGAGGGTGTAGGACAGGGAGTCCCCCCACACACAGCTGGCACCAGGTATAAATATTGGACCTCCAGATTCACTCATCAGAACACTCTGGGACCTGTGGAGTTGCAGAAGAATGACTTTCTGCTGCCAGAGGACTGCCCTGCACCTTGAAAGACTGCCTAGCTGTCTGAGAAGGACGACTGGACCTGCTTGCCTTCATCTGAGACCAAACAGAGTGACTTCAAGGGTTGTTTGGCTAACCTCATATATGAGCTAAAGAGATACAACAAGCTTCAGAGTACTCCCTGCACCTTACCAGCTGAAATGCTGCAACTGAACCTGCCTGTACCTGCAACTGTACCTGATTGAGCCCTACTGGCCTCTGCTGCAGTGAGTCACTGATCCCCAAAGTGTGTCTTCCCATGTCCTGGACCCTTGGCTGGCATCAGAGTATACTCCTCCCTGCCTAACTGTGGGTTTAACTGAACCTAAGCACTGCAATGCAACTTGATGCAAGACCTTGTATTTCTGCCATCCCCGCTCCTGATCGATGGCCTCATTAGAACAGACCCAGGAGCTTTATTCACCACACTCACAGATCCTGATCAGTGGCCTCATTAGAACCAGTGCAGCGTGAAGCAACTCAATGCAGTTGATGCAGCATGACGCAACTCAACACAGGATTTTGTATTGCAGCACCATGCAGTACCTTATTGGAGCCAACACCGAGTGACGCAAAACATTGCATCAGGGACATAAGGTACAACTCTCAGAGGGATTAACTTGGCCCCTGTAGCTGGTTTCTGCTCCATTGCTGTCTGCCTGGACTTGTGACTTTGCCCTGGCCAGGCAAATCTGATTCAAAGATGAAAATTATATTTTTGATAACTTAATTGTAAAAATTACTTCTGCGTGAGCCAAAACTGGCTATAAACCGGGCTGAAGAGAGACCAGGTGGCTAGATGCCAGCCCTGAGGTTCGTGGGTCTGCAAGACTGACCAGGAGGAACATTTGCAGCACTTTGAAAAAAGAGGGATTTACTCATTGTTTCCAATTATGAAGGACCTGGGCAAGGTGCCAAACCCTGTCCAAGGAAGTTGCACCCAAGGCAGACAAGAATACTAGGTGTGTACCTCTGAAAGCTTTTTGTCATGCGAAGTTTCCAGCCTAGTGCTGCTATTAGATTTTGACATTCAAAAAGTGACTATATCAGAAGATAAAACCTTGGCTTGATTGAGGTGGCAATTTTATCTCACTCACAAAGTGACACTGGCAGCTATAAAATCCAGGTTTGTTATACTCTGAACTTTTGCTCACAAAATCCAATAGCTTTTGCAGTAGCTTAACAATTACATATCTGACATCAAGGAACCCTATTTCATCACAGCCTTGGTCCTCACTCAAGTAGAAGAATTTGACTTCCATTTCAGAGACAGAGTGGGAGATTTATCAAGACCTTGCACCACACAAAATTGATGTAAAGTAATTCAAAGTGGCACATGGTCATGCTAATGTATTTACTTTCCACCAAAAAAGGAGCCAACAAGCACTTGGTGCTGCTTTGCGCTTCATTTCATCTTCCGTACTGGACTTTGCCAGATATGTCTGTGATTATCACCTCCAAGTAAATGTCTTCTCCGACATCACTTGAAGTACCTAAAACTGGCATTGGCAAAGTGCGATCAGTCTGCCTTTTTTGTTGCTGAAAGTACTTGGTAATTGATGTATGAGCTTTTATATGTTTATAGGCTTGTATGAACCGAGTGAGTGACTAAATGCAAGGTTTAAGTAAGTGGATAATTCAGTGAGTGATTGGGTGCCTGATGGTCGTGCTCTTCTTCTAAATAAAAATATTCAAACATATAATAATAATAATAATAATAATGCCACATAATAATATCCACAATTTGCTATTTGTAAGCAGCTCAATATTTAATCTAACAATACTGTTATGGATGTCTGTTCTGGTTGTTGGTTGTTATCTTCTTGGATAATAGGCAGGGCAACCTTTGCTGTGGTAATAACCTGATTTGCAGAAAGAATGCACACCAATCCGCCCTGTATTTCAATCTGAAATTTGCAGTCGTGGGCTCCGATCGACTTAGATAAAAGGACTCGGGTGGGTAGGTTGCCAGAAAATGACCGTGAGAGCCGACATAGGTTAGGAAGCAGCACACTCACGCAATGGAAATCAAATTATTAAAGTTGGCAGTGTGTGGTTCCCACGACATGGTCTCTTACTACTCGTTTTAATGCCTGAGTTGGACTACCTTAGGGCAATATAAACATTCCCAACACGCAGTGATCTGATACAAACCATCATGGACAGTCAACAAAGCCAATGCCTCAAGGGGGCTCACGAAAACAACCCAATTACGGAAGCTGGATCACCGAAACCACCTTCTGTATGTTGTACGTAGAATGTTGAGTGGAAATGCGATCTGGTGACAGCAGTATGTCAAGCCAGAACTACAAATGTCTAAGGAAAAGTGTAGCGTCAGTGGAAATAATAATAATATATATTTTTTTTGTGTTCAATAAGTTTATTAAATTTTAAGAAGTATAAGAAATGGTTAAATACAATACATAGTGATACAATCGAAATCCATAGGCACAGTACTTATGATTGAATCAATTACAAATAATTCCCGCAAACAAAATAAAGGTGAAATATAAGAAACCCATAAGGGAAATGTCAGTGAACCAAAATATCCGTAAACGGTATCACTATTATGAATGGAAGAAGTAAAAAAAAAAAAAAAGAGAAAAAGGAAAAGAAGAAAGAAGAAAGAAAGTAGAAAAGAAGACAGCAAGAAGAAGGGAAAAGAGAAAGGGAAGGAAAGGATCCACTGCAGTACTCCAAACACACACCACACAAATAACAAACAGCAATCAAGTAGATGACACAAAAGGATACTGGTCAACCAAACCCTTCGAGGCCAAATCCATATAAGCGTAAAAAAGAAACCCAAGCCCACCATGTGTGATATGATACGGAAGAAAAAGACTTCCATTCCATAAGAAATACCTTAACAGCAACTGTCAATAAAAGTTCAAGCAATTGCAAATCTAAGGTATCCAAAGGCAAAGGCACTCGGGAAGCTAATGGGCCCAATAGGACCATGGGGAAGGAAAGCTGAAAATCAGTATTAAAAATTAATATAAGATGTTTATTTATGAGATCCCAGAAGGGTTGTAAAAGACAACAGGTAAAAAACATATGCAGATAATCACCAGTAGCCAGACCACAGCTCCAACAGAGATCATCATTCTACAAGTTTAGCGAATGCAAACGCACAGGAGTCCAATGGAGAAGGTTGAGAGAATTTTTTTTAGATTGGGTTAAAGAAGGGGCGATCTTATCACGGAGAGAAAATTTCCCATTCAACTGCCAGGTTTCCGGCGAAATATGGTCAGTAAGATCCTTATCAAAATGATGTAACCATTTTTGTTGGGTAACAGTATGTAAGGCAGATGAAGTAGAAGACAGAAATGTATACATTTTTGAAGCCACATGACCAGATCGAATCCACAAGGAAAATAACATAACAGTAGGAGAATTGGGCTCCAGGCGTACTTTAGCAAGAGCTACTTTAATTTTTAGAAAAGTATAGAAGTCAAAAATTGGAGAGCGAGAACTGTTGAGCTAAAGAGGAAAAGGGCAACAGATCATTATTGGAGTCATACAAATGACGAACTAAAGTCACTCCTTTAGAAGTCCAGTAAGGGATCAACGCGGGATCAATAACAAATTTTAATCTAGGATTACACCATAAAGAAGACCACCTCGATTTATGAATCGGGGTAGCCACTTTCTTATCCACAGACTTAACTGCTGCAATAGTATCTAAGATAATTGAGCAGGAAAAAGGAATAGATAAAGTGGATGCGGTTAAAAAGGAAGAAAGTGGTAAGGGAAATGAGAGATGTTGCTCAATAAACACCCAAGAAGGCGTGTGAACAGGAATCGAGGAAAACCACAAAGCACCTTGGGAAGCTAAAAAAGCCACCTGGTATTTCTCCCAATCAGGAAAATTACAACCGCCCATCTCATAAGATTTCCTCAAAGACTTATACGCAAGTCTAGCCCTCTTATCACTCCAGAGAAACTTAGAAGTAATGGAGTCAATCTCACGAAAAAAGGAAGAAGGCAATTTCACCGGAAGCATAGAAGAAACAAAGTTAATAATAAGAGTAATCATCATTTTTAGAGTTTGGATACGACCCCACCAAGAGATATGTTTAGGGGACCAAGTATCTAAAAGTTGACGAACTTTGAGTAGAGTTTGCGCCTCATTATATGCGACCGTATCATAGAGAGTACCACAAAACCAAATTCCTAGATATTTGAGATGTTTAGATTGCCACTTAAAGCCAGCGGTACCCATATGCTCTGGGAAACAATAAGCATTCAGAGGGAACATCTCAGTCTTGTCTCTGTTAAGCGTATAACCAGAGACCTTAGAAAAACGAGCAATAATATCTGTAAGCGCGGGAATAGCTGAAACAATATCATAAGAACATCATCCGCGTAAGCGGCTGTTTTTATGCAATGCGGAGGAAAAGTAAACCCCTTGATATCCGGATGGAGATCAATAAGTCTAAGAGGAGGATCAATAGCTAATAAAAACAAAAGCGGGGATAAGGGACTGCCTTGACGGGTACCTTGACGAAGACTGAAAAACTCAGAGGTAGCCCCATTGACACGGATATTTGCTTTCGGTTGGGCATATAAGGACATAACCATGTTAACAAAAGAGTCACAAAGATTATGTGCACGAAGAACAGCATGGAGAAAAGGCCAAGATACAAAAAGCCTTCTCTGCATCTAAGGCTAGAGCAGCAGCTGGAAGCGCAGACTGCTTAGCTGTACCTAGAATTTGGCAGAAGGTACGGATATTATCTCTAGCAAGTCTACCCTTCACGAAACCCGTCTGAGATGAATGAACTAAAGAAGGAATATAAGACTCTAACCACTTGGCAAGAATCTTAGCAAAGATTTTAGCCTCCATATTAAGAAGGGAGATAGGGCGAAAGTTTTTAGGGTCTGAGACATCTTTCCCGTCTTTTGGAATTACTACAATAGTAGCATCCGCCGCAGTACCTGAAACCGCGCTCTCGTGAATAAACACATCAAAAACAGCTTTAAGACGAGGAACCATAGAAGGGAGAAAGGTCTTGTAAAACATGATGGGAAAACCATCCGGCCCAGGGGCTTTACCAGACCGAGTAGACTTGATAGCATGTATAATTTCAGCAGATGTGATTGGGCCACCCAATTTCTCTCCATCCGCTATAGATACAGACTGAAGAGGAATAGTTTTTACAAATTCCTGGCAAGCTTCACACGATGACTGATTAGTGGGGGTATAGAGAGAAAGAAGATCTCACTAATAAAGAGCGATGATGTGCACGTTGTACAGGAACACTGACTTTCCCATACAAATCCTTGGTCATATGCCAGGAGTTTCTATTGACTTATATCGATACTACCCCATCTCAACGAGAAATGTTTACTAGTTAGCTCGACACGTATTTACAGTATTTATATGGTAATCTCAGGTTACACGACACTTATATACCTCAATCAATATATTATTAAGAATGTTTATGTTATTCGAGTATAAGACACCATAGACTTATCTACCTCACTCATTCTATTAGTTGTAATTGCTTTATATGTGAAGTACAGCTCTACATAATGTATAACTTTATGTGAAGCGCTCTGATACCCACGGGTCAAAATCGCGCTAAATAAATAAATAAATAAATAAATAATAAAAATCCCGAAAAACCTCAAGAATTTCCTTAGTCTGAAATTTTTTAATACCAGATCTGTCAGTAATAGAAGAGATTTGAGAGGATTTAAAGCTAGACTCCTGAAATTTCAAAGTCGCGGCTAGAATCTTACCAGCCCGATTCTTCAAGAGTAACCGTTTAGATTTCTGGGCCTGAACCCCAATATGAGCTCTCTTGGTAACGATAGTGTTGTAGGAATATTTCAAATTTTAATGGAATGCAACAATTGTTTATCATTAGTACGTCGAAAAAGAAGCTCCTGTTGTTTAATACTATCTGCTAACTCCACGAGTTCCCTTTTGATGTCAGCATTTCGTTTCGCCATACCTTTAACAATGTGTCCCCGGAGTGTACACTTAAAAGCGTCCCATAAAACCACCGGAGAACTAACTGAGCCTTCATTATCAGAAAAGAAATGTTCATTCTCATCTTGTATATTCTGAACTTGAACAACGTCATGGAGAACTTCCGTATTGAGTCTCCAAGAGGAAGGTTTTCTCTTAGGAGTGAGATTTAGGAGAGAAAAAGAAACAGCCGCGTGATGAGAGATAAGAATAGGATGAATGTACGGAGTAGATGAGTGCTGCACTAAAAACGAATGAACTAGGAGATAGTCAATACAAGGAAAGCTAGAATGAGGGGGGAAAAGAAGGAAAAATCACTACCTGTAGAGTTATGGAGACGCCAAATATCTTGGAGATTTGCAGAAGAGCACATATTTAACAATTGTTTATGAGATCTAGGAGGGCGGAAAGAGAAAGCCGAATTTCTATCCAGCACTGGATCAAGTGGTAAAATAAAGTCACCACCAACGATCAAATTACCATTATGCGGAGTAAGAGCTAATTGTTTAATGATCTTTTGCCAAAAAGAAGGATCATCAGCATTTAGATCATAAATGTTAAAAACATAAAGATCAGCAGAACCATTAGACAATCGAGATAACAACCAACGTCCCTCAGAGTCATGCTCAGCAGAAATGACTGATAACCCAGATTTTTTAGTAATAAGTGTTATGACCTCATTCTTCTTGCCAAGGGCATCCGAACACATCACATCAAGAAACCACTCTTTCCGTAATAACAACGCTTCTTTATAGGAGACCTTCGTTTCTTGTAAGAACACTAAATCCGAAGACAGAGATTTACAATAATCAAGAACCTTAGCCCTCTTAACCGGATGGTGTAATCCCTTAACATTAAGGGAGACTACATTCAAACCAGACACAGTCTAACATAGAAATAAAAACCGAGCAAGAAACATGGTAGAGGGAGTAAGACGTCAAACAAAATACTTACCAAAGACCAACAGCTCTCTACACAAGACGAAAGCACTACACGAGGATCCAGGAGGAAAAAGAGAACGAAAGGTAATGAAGAGAAGAGGAAAAGAAAAGGAGAAAGAGAAGCACCAGAAAAGAATAGAAAGAGCAAAGGAAGAAGACCCACCAGGGGAGGTCTAAAGAGGACCAAATTCATACCAGGGGGGACATGGATGCGGGAAGCAAGCGGACTGCCGGGAAACAGACAATATTAAAATTAAAATTAACAACCCTATAATAGACAGAAAAGTAGGTGATAAACATAAAAGGCAATAAAAGAAGCAGAGCAATACAAAATTTAGAGCGAGATAAAAGGGAAAAAATCTTAAGAGGTCTCTGAGCTAAATAAAAACAGGAATATAAAGGCGCAATACATAGTAAAATAAAGACATCATGAATATATGTGAACAAGCAATATTAATAAGAATAAGGCAAACTAAAAAGTAAACAGACAACTAAATGAAAAGAATAAACAAATACCCTGTATATGGATCATAAGTACAAAATATGCAGAGTTAATGGTCAAGAAATACTATAAGAAAAACAAAAAACATCATGCAAAACTATGAGCCAGAAACGAACAATATAAAGCATGAGAGGAGAAGGGTAATAATAATGAACTATATACAAAGAGTATAAACAGTCAGTGAATTAATAAAACATAGCAATAGGCAGAATTAATTCTTAATAAATACTGTAATAGAAATCATCATGAATAAATATGAACCAGAAGTAACAATAAATAGAAATTCATAAAAAAAAGAAATATATAGTGAAACATTTGGATAGAGTATACAGTGAGCCTATAAATTAAGGGAACATAATAAATAAGTGTAAATAATTTGAATAGATGTTGTACTATTAAAAAAACAACAGATATAAGAACGAACAAGACACAGCGTTACAGAACATACCGTCCAAAGAGAATAAAGCATTCAAATATATGAACCGAGTATAAACCGAACGTATATCCTAATCACAAAAAAAGATAGAATTAAACATATGATCAATAGACACAAAAAGAAAAAGGAATCATAAAAAAATTATGAACAGAAGAGAGAGAAAAACTGTCAACACACAAAGTACTTCCGACCTGTAGAACAGGGAATCCATCAAGTGAACGGTGTTCATAATACAAAGATAGCATGAATAAAACCTATCACTATATAAGCAGTATAGAAGTGGAAATAGTACAATAATCATTACATCAGAACGAAGAATGAATAATTATGGTGTATAAGAAATAGATAGATACATTATCTAAGTTTATAGAGAGGTTAAATAGATAATCTTAGCAGGAAGGAAACAAAAAGATAGAAAGTGAAATGAAATATCCGAAGCATACTGGTAAACAAAGGATCAACGATAAGGCCAGAAAAAATGGAACGAAAAACAAAACTACATATAGAGTGAGAGACAATGCAGGGAAGGAAAAACAACAAGATAATGCGAAGCGGGATAATACTACGCAAGGGGAAGACGAAGAGGCCAAAAATGCTGTCAATAAGCATAGAAACTATAAGAAGACAAAAGAACACCACATGAAGCAAATGTCAAAGATAATGACACTTAACAGTCAGAAAATAACACTAGTGTAGAAGGAAAATAACTGAGGACACTAAAAGAGCAACCAACGCAGATGGAATAATATACAAAGAAGAAGAGACCAAAACAAAAAGGAGAACAAAGAAACCAATAGGCTACTAAAAAAGCACAGGTAATCATGATGACAGAAATGCGAAAAGCAAGACACCTGAAAAAGTGGGATGAGACAAAATCAACATGAAGCACTGAAACAGCAACATATTTCAGACAGAAATATGTAAGAATCCACACAAAGAAAGAAACACAAAGAGAATCAAGTTCCAGAAGAACCAGGAGCAGGAGAAGAAGGACCAGGAGCAGGAGAAGAATCCATCTGTGATTCAGATTGGTTATCTAAAAAGGAAGAAAGATCAGAAGGTACATCAAAAATACGATATCGACCCTTAAAAGTGATACGAAACTTGGAAGGACCAGCAAAGGAAAAGGGGATGTTCATGTCCAAAAGACGTGTTCGCAGATTGAGAAATACTGTCCTTCGAATTACAGTGTCTCTAGAAAAATCCTGTGAGATAGCAATCCGATGTCCTTCCCAAGTCACCGATTTAACCTTCCTCATATAAGCCAAAATTTGTTCCGAATGCTGATGAGGCAGCGGTTTGAAAATTACCACCCTCGGATATGTTGAAGATTTGGGTTTGAACGTAGGAACTCGATGAGCTCTCTCAATTTCAAAGTCTCTCTGAAAGGAAATTTGTAAGGTAGAAGGAAGCCATTTGGATAGAAAATCAATCATTGAGGAGGCTGATTGTTCCGCATCTTCAGGAAGACCAAAAATATGTAGATTACTCCTCCGATTACGATCTTCTTGCTCTGTAAGGTCTCTTTGCAAAGCCGCCATCGAACGTTCCATCTGTTGAAGAGCCCTTGAGTGTTGGTGTGTATTATCCTCCACCACACTGATACGGGATTCTGCATTTGTATTTTGTAACCCTGACAGATAAGGCTTTAAAGTCACTCCTGATAGCTGCCACCTCAACTTGCAATAAATCGGTATTAGTCTTGGTAGATTGCGCAATATCGTGTACAACATTTAGACGCGCCAAAATAGCATCTAAAGTGGTATTAGTATCTTTCTGAGAGAACTCAGGAGTGGGAGACTGCTGTTTAGATCTTTTTAGGGTCCCTTTAGAGTCTTTATTATTGGGAAAAGGCCCCATGTTGTCCGCCATAGGAGCAGGTCCCAGTAAACGCTCCAAAAGTGCACCAGAATAGGAATGCGTAGATGGACAAATAAAAAATAGGCCAAAAGTGACACAAATGACACCTCACCAAGTTGCACTGATAGTAAACACTGTATGATCAATAAGCTCAGACTATGACCGTGACATTAGAGCACAAAATGGCGGACATGAACAGTTGAGGCAAAAGAAAAAGCCATGTAAGCTACCACAAGAGCGCAAAAAAAACAGTATCTTCCAATTGTCAAGCAACCTCTAGATCAGGTTACGCAGCGCAAACACCTCAGGTGAGGTAAAGTACCATAAGTAGACAGCAGAGGGAGGTGAAAGATGTCAGTCAGAAATCCACATGAGTCAGAAAGCTTATAACTGCACCTGCAATCAGTGAAACACTTCCAAAGGACCAACAGTATATAAAAAAAAAATATTAAATATCACCTCGTGCCATCTTCAAATAAGAGTTGCGCTTAATTGCATTGCTCTTGTGATAGAAAACACGAGCGTCGCCACCGCAAAAACAAAATGGCGGCCGCTCGCAAAAATTCCAGTAACGAGGCTTCCAGACGAAAAAAAGGTCAGTTCTTGCCGTCTTCAGCTGGTGTAGCTTACATCAAAGCGCTCACGGCACATTCCGATTCATTATGCTGAGTTCGGGACTGAAAACGGCATCAAACGGGATCCCAAAATCGTCCCGACAGCCGCTGTTGTCCCCGAGCTCAAGAGCGATCCGCCATGTCGTAGCGGCGCGCAAGCCACGCCCCGGAAATAATTATTTTTAAAGATCTATTACCTGGCAATCATTTTCTCTAAAAAATAATCTCTCAAATTGTTCATATTAATGCATGTAGAAAAGGGTTTTGGGTCAGCCCTATTTAGCACTTGATTTCTTGGTGTGTCATTTATATTGTGGATTAGCTCACAGTCAGTATATGGAAAGTGAGGGACGGGGTCAACCTCCTTTAGGTATTGGCTGTGCTGTCACTGCCATTGACTTTGTATAATCCCAAAAGATAGCCATTTAGGAATTTGAGTGCCTGGGAGTGTGAGTAATGACATTTTTCCTTTTCACTTTTGTTTCTGTGTTGGGAACAGAGACACAAGATGGACATGAGTCCACCCTGATGCCCTTGTGTTCTGTTGCAAATATGCTCTCCTGCAGCAACCTCCAAAAATTCTCACCTGCATGCATTTGTCAGTGCCCGATAGCAGCGTGGCACAATTTAAAAAACCGCTCACAAGTTTCCCAGGTCCATGCAGGAGTAACTCATCTAGTGCATATTTTTGTTTTTGCACGCTGGGACTTGCAGTCATACTTTATCTATTGTAAAATCAGGACTAAAAGTGCTAATAAAAAACCTGGACTGGATTAGCTGCTCAAGACTTTTCATGGAAAACTTGAGAGTTCTGCTGAAAATGTTATGAATGTATTTTTAAATATGTGCACTAAGCTGTCAGCGCATGCAAACTTGAGTGATCGTAGCAAGGAATTGAAATAGCTACTTCTAAGAAGACCAGTGTGCCACAGATCCGTGCTGTGCATGAACAGAAACTCAATCTGCATGCACACAGGATAAGTAAAGTGTTTGAATGTTCACCGATATCAGTGTATCTCTTGTTGCCTCTTGCAATGTGCATTACTTTCTTTAACTTTTAATCAATTCCACTTTCATAGATATTTCTCAGATAAATGGCTTTGTAGATAATTGAAAATCACTATTCTTTCAATAATAATTTTCTCCTAGTACCCCTTAACATCATCTGACTAGAGGGGGTTCATTAGTCATATAATAACACATGATGGAGTATGGACCCATTTCCAATATAGCTCCCATTGTCCTTCCTACTTTTGAGATAAGTATTCACTGACTTAAGACTTTGGTTTCCACACACCACCACACCTTCTTACAGAGAGTGGCAATCTAGTCTTCCGTGACACCAGTGGTGAAATGCCAGCAGCCGTTGCAGACTAGGTGGAGAGTAAGACATATTACTATTTCTTTCATATTGCCTCATTCATGAATACACCAGTCTGAAGCCAGTTCATGGGTCTTTTGAATTAACTAATGGATATTGCCTCATTGTACTTGTACAATCTTGCCCTTCTACATAAACATATATTTTATTTATTTAAGAAATGTTATATAGTGCTAGCCTGACCGGAGGGTATCGGAGCGCTTCACAACAATTACAGAGCAGAACAAAAGAGATAAGAACCTATTACATTAAAGCGAGACATTCTTGAAGCCATCAAGAGTAGTAGTCAAGAGAATGTTGAAGAGTTCCATTTCAGGGTCTTGATAACCCGCATCCGAGAGAGGTGCAGTGTCACTTTCAGCACTCCGACTGCTCCTATCTGTTCGCTAAGGATCGATCGAGGAAAAGGGTTTTGAGCTGAATTTTGAATTTAGCGAAGGATAGAATAGTTCTGATGTTGGAGGGGGATGGAATTCCATATTTTGGGCGCATTTCCAATGAAGGACCTGGCAGTGGGTTTTTTTCTCGTGATTTTAGTGGGATAAGAAGTAGGGTATTGGAGCTTCTAAGGTTCCTGACTTGACCTGCTTTTTTGGGTTTGGAAGCCAGGTATTCGGGTTTGCCTATGTGAAGGGCTCTGTTGGTGAGGCAGGCTGTTCTGAAGTTCGCCCGCATTTCTATTGGTAGCCAGTTGAGTTATTTGAGTGCAGGAGAGATGTGATCACATCACATTTCTTTATTCCAGTGACCTTTCTGGCAGCCGCGTTGAGGATTGTATTCAGAGGAGCAAGATGTGTTTTAGCTATTCCGGAGAGGACTGTGTTTCCATAGTCCAGTCTTGACAGCACCCATGCTTGGGTGGCTTGCTTGAGATATTTGGGTGGAATGAAAGGTTTTATTTTGTTTAGTAGCTTCATGTTAAGGAAGGTGCTCTTAGCCGAGATCTGAATGTGTTTGGTCATGTCCAATTAAGAGTCTAGTGTGATGCCTAATGATGTAACAGAGTCGGCTAGGGTGAGGTTCCCATTGAGCGCATCAATGTCTTTTAACCACTCAACCATTTGTGGGTTCTCTTCTTTGTTTGAGATGAGGAGTAGTTCGGTTTTGTCCGGGTTCAGTTTTAAGTGGTTGCTTGACAGCCAACGTTGCACTTCCCTTAGTGTTTCATTGAGTCTTTGAATGTATTTAGCAGAGGAGATTTAGGTATCATCAGCATATAAGTGGAAGGGGATGTTAGCTTTTCTGAGTAGGGTGGTGAGGGGTTCCATGTAAATGTTGAAGAGTTGAGGGGAGAGCACTGATCCTTGGGGGACTCCCCTCCTGACTGGGTGAAGGTCAGATTCAAAGCTTCTGATTTTGATTCTCTGGTAGCGGTTGTGCAGGAATGAGGAGAACCATTTGAAGACCACCTCGTCTAGACTGGCCCTTTCTTCGAGAGCTTTGAGGAGAAGTTTGTGATCAACTGTGTCGAATGCTGCCGATAAGTCCAGGAGAATGAGAAGGCAACATTGGTCTGAGTCCATTGATTTGTGTAAATCATCAATTATGTTGAGGATTGCGGTTTCTGTGCTGCACCCTTGCCTGAATCCCGGCTGATGGGAGTCGAGGAGGTTGGTATTGTCCAAGTGTTGAGTTAATTGTTGGAGTACACATCTTTCTAGGATTGGGGAAAGAAGAGGAAGGTTGGAGACGGGTCTGAAGTTGTTTAAGTCATTTATGTCCAGGCCTGGTTTTTTCAGCAGTGGGGTGACTTGTCCCACTTTCAGACAGTCTGGAACGATTCCGGTTTTAGGGAGCTGTTTATAATCCTGCACCAGAGTGGGGCTAGGGAGAGATTCGGTTTTTGGTGAGTTGAGCAGGAAGAGGGTCTAGGGTGTGAGATGAAGGTTTAGAGATGGAGATAAGTTTGACTATGTCTTCTTCAGGAATGGGCTGGAAGAGTGACCAGGGTTTAGTGATGGGAAGGGGAGCGCTACCAAGCACCCCACCCGGCCTGCTATAGGGAGGGGAGGAGCAGTTGATGTCCAGAGAACGCTCGATCTTGGTGATCTTATCATTGAAGAAGTTGGTAAAGTTGTCGCCCCATTCTGTGGAAGCCTGCCCCAGGGACGTATCAGGGTTGGAGGTTTGTTGTCTAATGATATTGAAGAGCTACTTGGGTCTCTTTTTTGCGCTATCCAGTGCAGAGCAGAAATACACAGATTGTTTGTTCTTGATATGACTGTTGTATTTCTTCCGGACAGTTCTGAGTTGATCGTGATGGTAGGTAGTGGGCATGCTCCTCCAGCGCCTTTCTGAGGCCCTTAGTTGTCTCCTTTCTACATTGATGTCTGAGTCGAACCAAGATCTGGACGGAATGGCTCAATTTTTCTTTTTTTCAGGGGTGCTAGTTGGCCAAGCAGGATAGCCATATTCTTGTTATAGAGCGAGGTGAGAGATACATTGTGGAGAGATCATTGCCACTGGGTAGTAGCAAATTTCGCCTTTCTTCCAAGAGGTCCAGGGGGATCTGGGTGAGATTTCTGGACCATTTGTGGGGGTCTTGAACAGGAGACAGGGATAGAACTCTTTGGTTGATGTGGAATAAGATCACGTGGTGATCAGACTAGTCCACTGGAAGAATGTTGTCGATCGTAATTGCATCTCAATGGGCAATGATGGCATCCAAGGTTGCTCCTTTGTTGTGGGTTTCTTCAGAGCAGTGTTGGGAAAGGTTATTGTCGCAGATTAGATTATTGAGAGATTGAATTAGTGTGTTGTTGGCTTCGTTCCAGCATAGGTTGAGATCAACCAGGATTATCTAGTTAGTGTCTTTGAGTGTGCAATGGGCAATCAAGTCAGATAAGTGTTCCCCAAATGTGGGGGTGTTGCCTGGTGGGTGACAGAGAAGGTGACCAACTAATGGGCTGGTATCCTTGGTCTTGATGTTGACAGAGAGACATTCAAAGGAGCTATATTTGCAAGAGTCAATTACAGTGATGTCTATGTCGTCCTTATGGATGATGGCTACACCTCCACCTCGTTGATCTTTTCTATATTTGTTAAGGATGGTGAAACCTGGGGGCACCAGCATATCTAAACAAGGTGGGGAGATCTCATTTAGCCATGTCTCCGTGATGAACGCAATGTCTAAACAAGAGAGAGGATGGATTCTGCTAATTCCGTTGCATGCTTCGGGGCTGATCTACAATGAATGAGCATGCAGTTAGTGGATAGTTTCTTTTTGCTCGGATATTTTCCAGATGGGGCCCTCGGCATAGAGGAGAGGGAGGGCGGGGGTCTTGTGATTTTCACGGGGGGTAGTCTCTTCTGAAGCCTGTGATCACTTGAATATTGGAATTAGTGGTAGCTGTGAGAGGAGAGTCGTATGTGGAGGCTAGGTCCATTGCTTCTTCAGCAGACATTGCTGCTTTAGTTCTGGAAGGTCTTTGTGTCTGGATCTCAGCATCATTACTAGGGGGACTTTAATTCTTGCGAGAGTTTGTAACGGGATTGCAGCGTCGATCCTAGTGGGCCTCTGCCGCCGGTGCTCTAGGGCGGGTGAGGGCCCGAGATGGGTTTTTAGAAGATTAGAGTCAGTCGGTGAAGAGGCCCTGGGTTGGGATTGTTGGGGCTTTCGAGCCTTGTCTAGGTTGGTTAGGATTTCATCAAGGCCCCTGAATATTATTTCTAACCGACTTTCTAATAGGGCCAGCCGATGCGCCATATTTTCTGGGGGCTGAGGGCGTGCTGGGGGCATCTCGCGGGGTGGCGGGGGGCAGGGTCGAATTGTAAGGTCTAATGCTAAGTAGGTCGGCCAGGCTGTCTCTGCTAGCGATCCTCGGTAGGGGGTCTAGTCGTGCGCGAGCTCTACCTAAATGACTCTGCTGGAGTGATAAAGGGGTCAATAGACCAAGCCAGTGGGATGATGGTGTGATGTTGAAGAAGATGAGTTTGAGGCGGCAGTGGGGACTGATCTTCCTCGGAAGATTGAAGGTCGCGATTCGTGGGGACAGAGGGAGAGGGAGGAGCTTCCAGGGGGGAGGCTAAAGGATCTCATCGGGGGAGTGGAAATAGATATTTGCTTCACCTGATGGGGCAGGTTGACCAGGGAAGGGGGTTGGGGGTGGAGCAGAATGAAGAGAGTGAAGATGGGCGGAACGAAGAGCAGGGAAGAGGGAGTCAAAGGCCTCTAGGTTCTCGTTGTTAGCCTGCATCAAAACTGTGCCTTTTGAATAAATGGTCACTGATGTGTTCCCGTTTCTAGTAGTCTGCTTGGGGAGAAAGGTCATCAATTTACAGCTATGTGTGGTGTTCGTCGTTTTGGATATGTGGTGTTCCAGTTCTCAGGTCTATCCGTGTGGAAGATGAGATTAATCTTTCCCTGCCCTTTGGTGGTGCAGTGGTAAGTGTCTACAAATCGCATTTCTGGGTGCTGTCTGATTAGATTATGTTTGAAGTTTCTTCTCGCTTTTGAAGTGAGTTTAGGGGGGAAGCTAATAGCAAAGGCATTCACACGGTGCATTTTCATATGGATCGGCATGAATGAGTCGACGGAAATTGGAGTGCCCGGTGACATTATTGCATTTTATATAGACGGAGGGGCCGAGGTGCTGTTAGGGAGGCGGGTCTCCCTTGGTCTGGGAGTGCCGATTGTGAGAAACTGAACACAATGAGTGTTTGGCAGGCATAAAGGGGTACTCAGACACTTAGGAGACATACTTAGGAGAGAGGCCACTGCTTGGCGCTGAGAGTAATAATTGGGTGTGGGAACTAGTTGCCTCAAAATGAGTCTGTGGAATTCTGCAGGGAGTGAGGGTCAATGGGATCTATTAGTCCAGATTAGAGGTAGCCGGAAGGCCGTGTCGACACGAGTGGGCGAGATAAAGGTTCTGGGGCACAGATTCGACCGAGATCTTAAAGTAATTGCTGCAGGGGAGTGAAAGCATCTTGAAACAGGTCTGGTACCTTAGAGTGGATCAGGAGTACCAGCGTCATTTGAGCACGCGGAGGGTTGTCTTTTTTGGTCGCAGTTCGGACTGGACTGTTCCCATGAGGCACAGGGTCAGATGGATTTGCATATGGCCATGTCTGAACTGGGGTGGCAGAGTGGGCTAAAGAACGGTGATGGATTAAACCCAGATCTGTTGACTGGGTGTGAGTATTTGATTGGTTCAGATGCTCCGTCCATCACCATCCCCTTTTGTACCGCTTTGTTTGCCATAAGTTCGCAGGGTATGCTCAGACGTGAGTCCCTTGCTCACTTTGCCACTGGATTCAAGCAAGCCGGGCTGAAGACGGCTGAAATGCCAGAAACCAGTCCTCGGAAGCTTGTTTCCGGTCCAGGGAAGGCATGGCTTAGCAGTTCGGGCTGGACTGTTCCCATGAGGCACAGGGTCAGACTGATTTGCATATGGCCATGTCTGAACTGGGGTGGCAGAGTGGACTAAAGAACGGTGATGGATTAAACCCAGATCTGTTGACTGGGTGTGAGTATTTGATTAGTTCAGATGCTCCGTCCATCACCATCCCCTTTGGTACCACTTTGTTCGCCATAAGTTGGCAGGGTATGCTCAGACGTGAGTCCCTTGCTCACTTTGCCACTGGATTCAAGCAAGCTGGGCTGAAGACGGCTGAAATGCCAGAAACCGGTCCTCGGAAGCTTGTTTACGGTCCAGGGAAGGCATTGCTTGGCAGTTCGGGCTGGACTGTTTCCATGAGGCACTGGGTCAGACTGATTTGCATATGGCCATATCTGAACTGGGGTGGCAGAGTGGGCTAAAGAACGGTGATGGATTAATTCCAGATCTGTTGACTGGGTGTGAGTATTTGATTGGTTCAGATGCTCCGTCCATCACCACCCCCTTTTCTACCGCCTGTAAAATAACAGCGGGCACTCAGCAGTGCACACATGCACGTGCAACAAATGTGCTGGGCCTCTAAACCTCCATACCCTATCACAAACTAGGGACTTATAGGTATTTTGAACCCCCTAGCCCAATTATATTCTAGGGACTTATATGGTCTGTCAATATCAATTGTGAGCATTTACTGGTAATAAAAAGGCTGATAGACAAGACTGTTTTTTAAATGGCAGCAGGCACACAGCAGTGCACATTTGCAAGTACAGGAAATCTATTGGGCATCTAAACCTTTATACCCCAATAAATACTGGGGACTTATAGGTAGAATGACCCTCTGGCCCTATTATCTACAAAGGACTTTCAGTGTCTTTCATTGGCAATTTTAGGTGTACCCTATTGCAGGTAATGTTTTACATATAGCACTGGCCCTGGGCCTGGTAAGCAGAGCCCAGGTACAGTCAGAGTCAGTTACCACCAGTATCATTCAGAAAAAATGGGGTGAACAGGGCAAAAGGAGGATTTTCTAAAATGCCTTAAAGCTGTTTACCTATTATTTGGTTTACAACTCCTCTACACTTGATCAGATGCACTCCCCTATCTTTCCCAATCCACACACTTTACTTGGTCCATCCGCACCATTGGAGACCCCTACTTCATCCGCCTTTCAAGATCTTTCCCCTTGCTTGCAGAATAGAGATTGAACAATTCTATAGAATAACGACAGGCAGGATCACTTTATGGATGCTGGAAAAGACACTTGACAAAGTTCTGGGCATTTGAATTAATGACAGTTAAGGAGAGCACCAAAGGTGAGGTTGAGATGATGTTATTCCCCATTCAATTAAAATACTTTTCCTAAGATACAATTTCTGAATTTGTTCTCCTGTCTAAAATAATATGTTTGTTGTTTTAGTGGTATAAGATTTTTAGTACACAATGGTCTGAAGAATCATAATTTATAATAAATGCCATTTATGATATTAGATTTATTGAAATTGTAATTGTGTGCACATACAGTTAAAATTGTAACTTTCATTATTAGAGTAGCGCACCTATTTATTTATTGTTTGGTACAGCTATCCTATCTCCTTATTTTTTTTGAGATAGGTGGCTTTTGCTTGCAAAAATGTCCCCCATGCCATTAGCTGTTTAAAGTTTTTTGAAGGGAGCATCTCTGTCACCTTCATTCCACTTCATAGCACTGGTCAAGTGGTGGAGAATGTACCAAATCCTTGGGTCTGATACCTCGACAGAGAATGCAATTCCTTGTCGATCAGCCAAAGGTTGTATGTCGTCTTTGTCTCAGCACCTCAACTGTATAAGCAATGGGTGCGTAGAAGGCCAAACTTCTACATGGCACCATAGGTAGAAGGTGGACATTGTTATACTTTAAAATGGCAGCAGTGTTTAATACAATATTTCAAGCTTCTCGGCAGACCTCGTAATTACCCAAAGTCCTACGAGCTTTTGCATCTTGTGACAGAAGGTGCTTCTTCGTTGACAGCCCCTCGTGGCTGCTCCTTCAGAGGCCTTCATCTTCTTGGAGTGGTGTAGAGCTCCTGAAAGGCCAAATCTCCTGGCTTTGCCAATACTTGTTTATGTATTGACAGGTTCCCTTATAAAGTGTATTGTTCTGTGTCCAACTTGAAACGCAACTATATCTTAGACTGCCACAAGAGGAGGGCAGTTTCTCTGATAGGGTAGAATTATGATGTTGAACAATTAACACCATATGCAATAAACTAAAACGATATCTTTACATTGTCCATTGTAAGACCGGCAGACGTTTTTTTCCATTTACTTCAGCTTTTTTATTTTATTTTGTAAAGAAAAGCATTCGTAAGCAACTGCACAAAATAATAACTTTGGATAAATGACTTGAAGCGACGTGAAAAAAAAGCTATTTCAAGGTGTGCTTACCAGAATTTAGATAACCGTGTAAGAATAGCACATAATTTTAGTATCCGGAAAGACTGCAGGGGCACATTCTCTACTTCCGATTTTTTTTTGCTGCCAGCTCTGCTGGAAGCGTCTGATTGGGATGTGGAGAGTCTGAGGAGCCTGCCAGTCACTGCCTAACCCTTTGCAGCTTCTGCATTGCATGAACTCACAGGCCCGGATTTAATTTTGTTTTTCAATTGTTTGATGCTACACATTTTTCTTTGGTGCGCATTCCAGAAATAGATCACACCTTGGTACACAAAGCTTTCGTTTTATATGCTGCTCCAGCAATTTTGCGGCCCCACACCTGTGGAAGGCTAAACCCAAGTCTGAGGAGCCCGATAACGTCATTTGAATAGAAGTAAATACTGCATTAAACAACTCTTAATTAAAAAAAAATCCTAGGTAAAATGGTTGTACAAACTAAATGGGCCACGATATTTTAACAGTTTTCTTGCATTTATGTATGAGCTTTACATTGTGCTTTAAAGGCTATTTTGCTGCTACCGATTGAAACTTTACAGCTGCAATAAAATATACAAGTAATATTTGTATAAGACATGCATTTTCAATGTCAATCTTTTCAATAAGAATTATTCCTCGTGTTCCAGTGAATCCTGTGGGAAGCAATATTTAATAGTGTCTTCTCGAGGGTGATATGAGAAAATCTGGCAAATTATTGTTGGACAAGCTATATAAAGCTATCAATACAACAGAGACAGGGGGTTGCACAGGGCAGATCATTACTTGTGTGCTGAAGTCCACATTTTCCTTCCATTTGAAAGGAGATCTCTTAACTCAAAACGTGTTATGGTTAATAAAATAAGTTCAGGAGGTAATACACATATTTGCAAATTATGAATTGTTGATTATTTAAGAATGTATATGAATTTGTGAGCATTGAATTATGATGAGTGTTGCTTTTCTCTCCAGTTTTAGGTTCGCCTTAATGACACGTGTATGGCAATAAGTGCATATGCAATGCAAGAGGACACTATGGGGTTGGCGACTGGGTGTAAGACAGGGAGGTAGACAAGCCTTATAGACCTGAAATGGAATATTGGTGACCGACTGAGGCTGGTAGATTGTACAGAGAGCAAGAGGTGGACATTTGTTGTGATTGCTAAGGGTTGCATGTCAGTGTCTGCTGGCTAAGATGTAATGTCCTCATTTTCATAGCAGAGCTGTGCGTTACACCCATCCTTGCATTACATTGATTTGATGCATGGAAGTTATTGCCTCATTTACACTTGCTAAGAAATTACAAAGTGATTCTTGGCAAACATAAAGGTATTTTACTGCTGCAGATTTCTCAGTCACAATTGCAAAGATATCTGCAGCAGTAAATCCCAATCAATGGGTGTATACCTGGTGTTTTAAGGCGTGGTTAGCGTTGGAAGTTTATGAGCACATACTAACATGGAAATTTGTGGGCATTCGCAGACTTCAATCTGATGGCTTTCCAACATGGATGTGGTTTGAGACTTAGGTCCTGATTTATATCTTGGAAGTAAGGAAATCTTATCAAAACGGCGACTGAATATTCTTACCACCAATAAAATGGCCAGCTTGCTACATTTCAAAGCGGATGGACCATTGGTGTAACCACAGCTGAGACTATTCTGTCGCTGCTATGGTCACAACCCTCCAACAACCCGGTGGAGTAAGAGATGTCGGAGGTTTACTCTATGTCCGCCCACTTCATTTAGATCAGCGGACATACAGGTTAGTTTTCATTGCCTGTCACCGCCATGAAAATCCATGGCGACAAGACTATTATTTTTCCAAAAATACAATCCCATTTGAGGATTTCTTTTTGAAAATAAAAGAAATACGTTTGACGGATGGCTCTATCATGTTGAAGGTGCCATGCGTCAAACTTAAGAAGCATTTACAGGAACTAAAGTGACTGCAGTTCCTGTCAGTGCTTTTGAAATGACTGCCAGCTTGGTGGAGTACACTCAGCTTTACGGATGTTAAGTTCACTGCCAAGCTGATGGAGAATTCTCTGCCTGCCAACTTAACTAGGCCACTGAATCTTCGAATAGCATGAAATAACAACTCCCCTCCAAAGATGGGTAAAGAAACAGGTCACCCCAGATTTACTAGAGGGTAGAGGAAGGACTTTCTCTTCGGGGAAAATATTTTCTTTTTTTTTTTAACTTTATTTTCCATTTCCATAATACAAAGAGTCACAGCAGTCACATATGTAGTACACTGCCGCACCGCAGTAGGTAACTCCATGTTGAATCATACAATGAACATTGAATACATTTGCTGAGATTGTCCCTCCCACCCGCCAACCGGCTATGCGTTGGTAACTGCCTATCTCTGTAACCAGAACACCCAGAAAATGCTTTCCAACCCCACAATAATCATTTGTAATCTGAGAAGGTTGAGTTCCTCCCACTTACCTCCCTAAGATGAAATATACATAAGAATGGGTGCATCTGAGAGGCATATGCCCACCCTGTAGTGTGTCACTACACTCCTGTGGGGACCAGCCCGTTCTGGGGTTGTGAAGTGGGCGTGGTGTTCTTGTTCACTAAATATGCTTTGAAGGGGCTCCATATATTCTTTGGATGCGACGCTGCAGGTATGGTGTCCACGTACAGATCACTATTCGTGTTACAGTATGCTAAACTCTGGATCCAGGCCTTGGTCGTGGGAGGGGCCTTGTAGCCCCATTTAATGGCAATCTCCTACTTGGCAAGCATGAAGGCCAATGCAGTAAATTTACGAACGGGCTTAGGGAAGCTTAGTACACAGCCCAATAATGCAGACTCCGGTGAGAGAGCCACATTCCCATCAATCATCTTAGCTATTTCAGAGTAAATCGAATGCCACTATGCCCCAATCTTTGCGCAGTTCCAATCTAAGTGTGCAAAGTCTGTGTGTGGTGCACCACACTTAAACATGCATGTAACCTGCTAGCGTCAATGGTGTGTATTTGTTCTGCGTACATGTAGACCCTCCAGAAGAATTTAAAGTGTAATAACCAGTGTCTGCTGTTTAAGGAAACTTCTTACATTTGTGCACAGTTAAAGTCCCAGTGTGTGTCTGCAATAGGATGCCCTAAATCCTTTTCCCAAGCCTCCCTGATCTTGGTGACCTTTCCAGGAACTAGTGTCATGCATGAACTGTACATTTTTTAAACTACACGGGGAAGAAATTACAGTGATTAACGGGCCAAACTCAGCTGGTGCCAAGGACTATTCTGTAAATGTAGGCCTAGGCACGCTTCGCACCCGTCGAAGGATGAATTTGTCCATAAACGTAACTTCACTAAATCTATCCTAGCCGTCTCGAAATAGGTTGCCGATCTTGCTGATTGTATATTTGGTTAGAGTGCGCAGCACTATTTTTAGAGGCATGATGGAGATCCATGCATTATTCAAAACCAGAATTTCAGAGGAATATAGTGTATTTGCGGTAGTGATTCTAACCAATTTCCACCAGGTCCAGCTAGTTGTGGAAACGGTTTGAATGTCTCTAGGGTCTCTTGGAAGGCCCTAAGGTAATACTGTGTGAAGTTTCGCAGGCAACACCAGATCAGCCTTAGGTCTTGAGTAGGGCAATCTAGCACCCGGATGGTACCAGGAGTGTGCAAAGCTGTACTTTGCTACCAGGTAATATAGGTGAAAGTTTGGAACCCCAGAACCTCCCCTGGCATAAGGCAATGTTCTAGGGTCCAAGCTGACCCTTGTTAAGTTAAGCGAATCAAATGGAACCAAAGTTTAAGAAAAAGCTGTTGGGAAGCAGATTCGGAATATTATTGAAAAAGTATAAAAGGGAGGACGATCTTTTTGATCAAGGCGACTTGCCCTGCCAGTGAGAGAGGGAGGCAAAGCCATCTTTGGACTTGCTCTTCCAGGGTATACCATAGTTCAGTCTAATTATCTGGTCTGTATCTGTATGGATCTGTATCCCTAGATACCGCATTGAGTCGGAGCACCAGTCAAAGGGAACCCACAGTCGCATCTCTTGGTGACGGGAGTGACCGGAAAAATCACAGATTTCTCCCAATTAATCCCCAAGCCAGAATGCAACCCAAAATAAATGATCTCCCTGATGAGTGGTTCAAGGTTCTTCTCCAGGGTGCATACATAAAGTCTAGTATCATCCGCGTAGAAAGACACAAGCAAAGGGCCGGTCTTCAACTGTAGTCCTCTATGAAGATGATGTTCTAGAAAGTGCCTAACCAGAGGGTCCATTGCGATAATAAAAAGTAACAGGGAAAGCGGGCACTCCTGTCTGGTGCTGCGAGAAAGGCACAAAGACGGCAACAATGTACCATTTAAGCAGAGCCTAGCAGTGGGGTTCTGATATAATAGCATAGTGAGAGCTATAAAACCCTTTGGCATGCCTATTTTGTGCGTCACTGCCGAGAAAAACAGCCACTTAAGAGAATCAAAGGCCTTTTTGGAATCAAGTAATATCGCGGCAGCAGGCACCTCCGGTGAAATTCTATGCAGGACAGCAAATAACGTCGTCAGATTCAGGGCGGTCGATCTATGAGTAATGAAACTAGATTGAGCTGCGGAAATGATCCGGTCTAAGAACAGGGCTAGACGCAATGCAATCATTTTGGCCAAGACTTTATAATCTAAGTTCAGAAGTGAGAGAGGCCGATATGCTCCACATGACAACAGATCTTTACCCAGCTCGGGAAGTAGTATAATTACTACTTCCCGTATTGTGGGTGGCAGATAACCTTGCTCCAAGGCTTCATTATAAACTTCGAGCAAATGTGGTACCAATAGGTCTTTATAAGCCTTATAAAAATCTCCAGAAAATCCATCTAGTGTGGGGGTTGTGGATCCATTGATCGCGTCCAGAATGCTGGAGATTTCCTCTTTAGAAAAGAGTTCTGCAAGGAACTCCTGCATACATTTTTCTAGCCAGACCACCGCAATCTCCGCCTGGTAGGTTGCTTGTGCAGAGCCATCATTGTCTCTCCGGGAACTGTGCAGGTTTATGTATTATGCTAACAATTCAACTTGTATTTCCGTTGTGCTCGTGAGAATCTGACCTTCAGGGGTGCGAATCTCAGTGATATAAGCATGTCCGGTGTGGGATTTCAAAACGTCCGCCCTGACTTATCCCCCTTCTACAGATTGCGGGCGTTACTGTATTTGGTTTAAAAAAAGAGTTTCCCTTTCAGCAGCCTCCCTAAATTCAGTCAGTAGGGTCAATCTAGTGCCATATCGTATGGTGTCAGGCAGCCTGCTCCCTATCTAGGTCTTCTAATTTTCGCTCAATGCTCATAATCGTAGCTCTGAGATCTTTTAATACTCCTGCATGTTTAGAAATCCAAACGCTACGGAGGTAGGCCTTAAAAGCCTCCCGGAGTCTCGCCCAAGTAGCAACTGAGCCCATGTTTAATTCAAAATATTCTTCAATAGCTACCTAAACCTCTGCTCGAAAGAGACCATCTAGCAGTGTTCCTACAGGGAATCTCCACTGTCTTTCCACCCCTCAGGCCTGGGACTAGCAGCTCCAAAACCACGGGGCGTGGTCCGAATACTTTCTGGGGACTAGTTTAATACCTTTGTACCAAGTAGACAAATTTGGAGTAATTACCCAATAATCTAATCTGGTCCAGGTATCATACTGGGCGGCGTAATGTGTGTAGATGGGGGTGGTCTGATGTCGTCTGATGTCGTCATCGCCAAGTATCTAACAGTCCAATTGAATCGCAAAGCTCAAAAAGAGCTTGGCGCGCTCGTAGCTTAGCATCTGAGGAGATGGAAATGCTGTCTAGTTTTGGGTCAATTTGTAAATTAAAATCTCCGCCATGGAAATAAATTCTGCCTCCATTTGCAAAATGTGGGAATGTACATCATGAACATACTCCGCACAATCTATGTTAGGGGCGTATATGTGCACTAGGGCTACACGGTGGCCCATAAATTGTCCCATTACCATGATGTAGCTGCCCTCTGTATCATTATGCACTTTATGTAGGTGAAATGGCAAGCGTTTATATATTTAAATCGCTGTACCACGAGCATAGGTGCTGAACCCTGCGAAATATCTATGTGGGACCCCAAGTGGAAGCAAACAAAGTAACCTCTGTTCTAGGGAGGTGAGTCACTTGCAGAAATACAATATCAATCCCATGTCTCTGTAGATATAGCACTACATTCCTTCCTTTCTTTGTATTGTTCAACCCCCTAACAGTCCAAGTGATAATTTTAAGGTTGGAAGAGGTAGGTAAATCATCTATAGCAGGCATATTGTTCTGTTAAACATTGTATTCAAATTGTTGGCAATATTAACGTGGCAAAGTGTACAACTAATGAAATGGAGCGGCAACAAATATAGCCAGGAATTTGGTAAACCCCCTCGCCAAACCCCCTCCCATCCCTGTACACCCTGAAGCAAGGAACATCCCCAGTAAGCATACAGTTAGCTACCCCAAACAAACCATTCAACACTGAAGAGAGATAAGTATCCAAACAAATTATCATCATCATACACAAAAGTGTGCTAAACACAGGGGGGGTAGCAATGCCACTCCATGTACCCAAACTATTGATTATCGAATAAATCCAATGACAGTCCATGAATAAAGATAGCAAAGCTACATCTTGAACAGAGATACCAAAGACCACATGCCTGCACCTGTATTATTCAGTAGAGAAAAGCTCCACACCGGCAGCAGAGCAATTTTTTGGGGGGGCGGGGGAGATTCTGCTGCATCTTTGCTACCACACTGCCCGCCACCCTTGTAGCCTCAGCAAAATCCTTGTACTGCTGAAGGGTACTCAAATATTTGGGACCTGACCTCAATATCAGCATGAAGACGTGCTGGGTATAAAAGCCCATATCGCAGGGCCAAACTGCGTAGCATCGCCTTCATACTGTTATATTTATGCCTCGCCTCTTGCACCATAATAGTAAAATCTGGGTACAATGGTAGCGTAGAACCCTGCCAGCTTAGTGAGCCCTTTTCCCTTGCTAATCGCAGCGTGGTGTTCCTGTGACGGAAATTTAGCAGGTGGGCAATTATAGGTCTAGGGGGGCAGCCAGGGTTAGGGCGAGGGACCACTGAGTGATCAGCACACTCAACAATGAAAACGGAGGTGAAAGCTTCTCTGACAAATAGATAAGCTAATAGGTTTTATACACACTGATCCAAACAACCAGTATTAGAAGTTTCTGGAATGCCTAGGATGCACAGGTTATTCCATCTACTATTGGATTCTAAATCCTCATTTTTAATTGCCACATCCTTGAGAATCTTTTCAAATCGTTCAAGCTTGCGCACAGCCTGAACCGACCCATCCTCCAAGTCTGACACCCTCCCCTCAACAGTGTCCAGACGCTTCTCATGAACATCAATGTTGGTGCCTAGATTGTCCAAATGTTTGTCCAAGGATTTAAATCCTGCGCAGAGCTCCTGCAGCAGAAAGTCTGGGCTTGTGGGTTGATCCACTGGGAGACCTGTGGCAGAACCGCCAGCAGCCATATCTGCATCAGTAGGAGGGACCCTCTACGTCACCTTGGGGAACTGCAATATTCGTTACTTCGGGTCTGTACGAACCATGCCTTCTCGACCACATCTGCTAATGTGCACACTCTGCGCCAGCCAGAAGGTTCCTTAGGGTGCGAAAACCAGAAGCAAGGGGGCAGGCTGTGATGGTCACAGGGGCGAAGCAGGTGACCCAGAGAAGTGCCCTGGGCTGACCAGGTGTCCACCCAGTGGGCCCTCTCCTCCACTATATCTCTTTGGGGTGCTCAGCTGTGACACACCACCCCCACACAATATGACAGACCAGGATATTAGGCAGCTTCATCCCTATTTGTTTGCACCTGGGATTCCCTGCCAGGCCTTAGTTCATGGCACACACACTTTTAGCAGGCCCACATGTTGTTGGGCTCCTCCCCATTACCGATCTTATGGCTGCAAACTGAAGAGGAGGGCTGATGTGTTGTTGTGCCCCTCCATTCCTGCCCAGCCGGCCGGGTGGCTGTATCCAAGGCTCACCTGCAACCCCTCTCGCCACAGGGTCCCCGGCATCACCACCAGGTGTGCCCCATGCACGCAACTCACGGGTCTCGCCTTAATGGCAAATCTGAATCTTGGGTGGAAGCCAGTATAGCCTAGCTCACATCGCCACTCATTCCGGTGTTCTGTTTGGTAGGGGCTCACCGCCGCGCCACGGGTCTGCAACAGGGCTTTATGCTAGGCTGCAAGCCTTGGCCGAGATTTGGTCACAGGCAGGCGCCAGCGTGCAGATCCGCTCGGTGAAGTTGATCGGGCCTAGACTCAATGATGTTTCCTCATCCGCGGCTGTCGGTCCCAGCCTTGCTGAGTCACCACTGCCTTGCACCACTCCTGTATTGTCTACCATGATCTAAGGGATGTCTTTGGTGCTAACAAATTACCTCTCTGTGGACACTACAGAGAAGCTTCAAAGCTCCGCTGCCATCGTGGTCGGCAGCTTGGCCACGCCCCCTGGGTAAAGGTGTTCTTCATGGAGAAAAAAAGTTTGTGTTGCGCCTGGAGCTACATTCTCCCTGAGTGGTTTTCTTTGCTATATAGTATTCCATACAGTAAGAACACAAGCCTACCCCCGGGGCATAATAAATAGTTTAATGTGGGGGCCTCCAAGCCTCCCACGAGCCCCGGGGACTGCCACTCCCTTGGGGCTTGACTCTATGATCATTGCGGGGGGGGGTGGGCACACAGCCCCCCCGCAACCCTAGGGACCGCCACCACCCGGGGATTTAAAAAAAAAATACCCTGTGTGTGGGGGCTCAAGCCCCCCACACGCTCCGGGGACCACCACCTCCCAGGGGCACTAACGATTCTAATTTGGGGGGTCTGTGATGGACCCCCCAGCCCCGGGGACCACAACCCTACGGAGCTTTTTAAAACATGCGAGGCCCCCCTCCTGGAGCCTTGTTGTGGCCCTGGGGACTGCCACCCCCAGGCTCCTGCAGTGTCCCGGGGTGCCCACCCCCAGGACACTGTAGTTTGCTATGGCAGGGCAGAAGCCTTGCGGCTCCCGCCCTGTCAAATCAAACTGCTTTGCTATTTGGAAAAGAGCAGTAAACCTACTCTCTCTTCCGAATCTAGCAGCTCCCATGTGGAAAAGCAATGCCGTCTCCCGCATCCCTAGGATCCAACTAGCCCACCAGGTACTTCCAGTAAGCGCCACGGAGCTGCATTGCAGAGTGTTGTAAAAAGGGGTGTGGCCTCTGACCACCCATCTGTAACGCAGCCCCCGGGCACATACTGGAGGTACCTGGTGGGCTAGTTGGCCCCCAGGGACCCACAGGATTGAGGAGGAATTAATTCTCTAACTTAAAATGCACCACAGGGTGTGTTTGTAGACATGTCACTTCAGGCCACGCCCCCTTCCTTCACCACTGTTCAAACGTGCCCCCTGGCGCATTTTAAGTTGGGGAATTAATAATCTTTGAACACTGAGGGTCCCTGAGGGCCAACTAGCCCTGTAGCGCTTACTGCAGGTACCTAGTGGGCTAGTTGGACCCCAGGGACCCTCAGGATTGAAGGGGATTTTATACCCCAACTTAAAACATGGCAGTGGGCGAATTTACACAGTGATGAAAGGAGGGGGCTGGGCCTGCCGTGACATGTTTGCAAACACGTCCTTTGGCGCATTTTAAGTTGGGTAATTAATTCCCCTTCAATCTTGAGGGCCCCTGGTGGCCAACTAGGCCACCAGGTACCTCCAGTAAGCACCACAGGCCTGCGTTGCAGAGAGGTGGTCCAGGTACCTCCCTTTTTACACCTCTTTGCAATGCAGCTCTGTGGCGCTTGCTGGAAGTACCTAGTGGGCTAGTTGGACCCCAGGGACCCTCAGGATTCAAGGGGACTTAATACCCCAACTTAAAACGCGCCATGGGGCATGTTTGCACAGTGGTGATGGGAGGAAGAAGGGCCTGAGGTGACATGTGTGCAAACACGCCCTGTGGCACGTTTAAAGGTGGGGGGCTTCATTTGTTTTTAATCCTGAAGGCCCCTGGGAGCCAACTAGCCCACCAGGTGCTTCTGGAAAGCGCTACTGCGCTGCAGAGAGGTAGTCCAGGCCATGCCCCTTTTTACACTTTTCTGCAACACAGCTTTGTGGCACTTACTGAAGGTACCTGGTGGGTTACTTGGACCCCTGAGACCCTCAGGATTCAAGAGGACAAAATCCCCCAACCCACAACACCCCAGGCAGTGTGTTTGCAGAGTGGTGGAGAAAGGGGGCATGGCCTTTGTCTACCCCTCTCCAATCCCACTGTGTGGGACTTACTGGAGGTAAAAGGTAGGGTAGTTGGCCCCTTAAAGACTCCGAGCAGTGATGGGGATTTCAATCCCCATCCAATAGCATGCCAGGGACCGTGTTTGTAGAGTGTTGGGCAAGGTGGGCATGCTTAACAATGCTGCTGTGTGGGACTGACTGGAGGTAATAGTTTGGGAAGTTGGCCCCCAGGGATGTCCTTTGGGGGCCAGCTACCCCTCTTGTTACCTACAGTAAGTCCCACACAGTGGGTTTGCTAAGACATCTTCAGAGGCCATGGCCTCCTTTCTCTACCACTCTGCAAACATACCTCTTGGCAGACTACGGGATGGGGAATTAAGTCCAATTTAGTCTTGAGGGACTTTGGGAGCCAAGAATCCCTCCTGTAAGTCCTACGCGGTTGAATACCTGAGCGTTGGTGGACGCCCAGCAACCTATCTCCACCACTCTGCAAACGCGACTACTAGTTAAAGTACCATATTTCTGCTCCTCTGACTTAGAGGTAATTTTAATCCCCCTGCCCTATTATGTACTATTGGCTTACAGAGGAGGTCATGCTAATCAGAGGGGTACCCAAACGCATATTGTTCCCTAGTGTATGTATGTGTTTTCACTATAGTCTAAGTGTCTTTTAGCATAGCACTGGCTCTAGGCCTGGTTAGTCAGAGTCAGTTACCACCAGTACCCATCATAAAAATTTGTGGGCACAGGATGATTTTGCAACAAGCCCTCTTTCTGCTCCTCTGTTGGTTCTTTCTGCACATGTCGTGCTTCTTCCTGCATTTTTCTTCGTCTTTGTGGACTTCTGTTGCTTCATTCTGTATTTCTTAAGCTTCTTTCTGTGCATTTTTTCTTCTTTCTTCATATATCCTACCTCTTTAGGCATAGTTAGAAACTAGCATTAAAAAATCATTTGAAATTCACTGAAAAAACCATAGGTTTCAGGCACGTTGTAGTTAGAAATTAGCATTTAAAAAACCTTAGAAATTCACTGAATAAACCATAGGTCTCAGACCTTGTATAGTTAGGAATTAGCATTTAAAAAAACCTTTGAAATTCACTGAAAAAACCATAGCTTTCAGGCACGTTATAGTTAGAAATTAACATTTAAAAAACCTTGGAAATTCACTGAAAAAAACATAGGTTTCAGGGGTGTTGTAGTTAGTTGGACATTTCACTTGTACAAAACCAGTGAAATTTCCCCGTTACAGTTAGTTCAGCTAACTATAACTTGCGCGCCCGCAATGCACTGCTGATGACGTCACATATTACATCACTCATGACATGGTCAGTGACATCACTTATGACATCATTGATGACACCTCAAATGACATCACTGATGACATCACTGAGGACATCATCCAGTGAATGTGTGTTTTCCTGAAAAATAAATGTTTTATATGTGTATATATCTCAAGGTCAATGGAAGAATAAATGGGTATATAAGTGTCTAAATGGATGATTTTGTTTGTGTAAAATTGATTATATAACTGACTTATTAAGTGTATCTTAGTGAATACATGTGTTAGTGAGTAATGTTTAAATATGTAAGTATCTGTCTCTCACTTTGTTTATAAGTGGCTGAATATACATATAAGAAATAATAACACGCTTGTCTAATGTAACTGTTGAATGCATAGAAAATAAAACACCAGCAGGAATAAAACACAAGCAAGTTATACTGGAAGAAATCAGAAAGATATATACTCTAAATACATCAAATGATTAACTTGGATGTGCACACAGACTCTCATACATCACAAAGTCAATACTCAAAGAAAACACCTGAGATAATTATAGCCACTGGAAACTGAAGGTGCACGCAGACAGCCACACATCAAAATGGCAATAATCAAAAATCAAACGGTTCACCTGGGGCAAACTTCATCCTGGCCCACTCCAGTATGGGGGATTCACAGCCGGGGTCAAGAGACTCCTCAATCAGATGCCTTCACTGACGATACGTTCACTGTTCAAGCTCAAACAATCCGAGTCTCTAAGTCAACAAGGATCAGCTTTATAGTCTCAAAACACACTAGAAGGTTCCAAGAGGCTTTCCCTTGAACCAAGGAAACTTACTGGAGTTGACCACTTTTGATGAAAGCATTCCATGGCAAAGGAGTTCTCACGTTCCTTTTGCATTTTCATGTGTCCTAGAATTTATCTTAAGGAAGCTTACAAACGTCTACGGCAGTACATTCAACAATAACAAAGCAACCTTGAACGTGAAAAACCTAAACAACTTCAGTAATCTGGGGGCCTGCCTGTGTGAGTAAAAACTCAAGCAAGACAGAGTCAGAATTCAAGATGACATGAGGGCATGTCAAAGCCAATAGTAAGAATTTCATAATACTTCCCAATGTACAATACAATGCACATTTGTGTACCTTTGCCTATAGCATCACATATTTCATCTTTCAATGTACAACGCAAAGCACATTTATGCACCACTGCTTAAAGCATCACATACTTCACCTCTCAATGCACAGCTCAATGCTCATTTGTGCACCAGTGCTCATAACACTGCACTTTGAGACCAAAAAGTACATTCCACACACACCTCTCTCTCTCATGCTGCTCAGATGCACATCCCACACTTTCTGTCCCTTGCAAGGCTGTTCTACTATGTGACAGCTCTCACCTTAAAACTGAAAAGAGATTACATGAAAGAAATCCTCAAGGAAAAAGACATATGCAGGACATACATTCAAGGTAGGGTAAAGTGAAACACCAAAGGTCAATTAAAATCATGGTAGTTATCACGTGGTTTCAAACCAATAGAGTGCCTCTAGCACTACAGTGCAGCACAGTGCAGTATCCAACAACTCCTCCGGATTGCCTCATTTCTTTTTTGTATTAGGAGAGTGTCTGTCTGCTAGTCTCCTCAGTTAATATAATACATTTCATGCGTATGAACTGGGACAGTGGCAAATGTTGTTTCAGGGAGGGAGAATGAAAACTGCTATATAAAAGCATGATGTAACAATCTGTGGGCTTTCTGAAAACTGATGTGCTTAGACCTGTTGGCGGTAATTCAAGTTCAACATCCAGATAAGTTATGCGAGTCTTGTGTATTGTGTGGGTAAACTGAATCCTTCGGTTCTTCAATTTAAGGTCCAATAACTGTTGTAACATTTACTCCCTATTGCCTCACCAAATAAAGAATATACTATCTATGTATCTTCTGTAAAAGTATAGATGACTACACTAGGTATCGGATTAATAAATGAAATTATCTTCAAATGTAGGCATAAATATTGGTATGGCTGGGAGCTCCAGAATAACCCATGGATGTACCACTCTTCTGTAGATAAAAGGTATATTTTCATGAAAAATAGCTATGATATAAGCAGAAGTGCAATACTTCTAAAAAAATGTTTTGTTGGTACGTATCTCACCTGAGTTCACCTATGACCATTACACAGCTTTAATACCTTCTTAATGAGGTATAGGTGTAGTTAAGGAAGCCATAGCTATGGTGCAGAGCCACACTTCTTCCATATTAGTGATTGGCTAGGTGCTTCAAAAGCCATTTATGCCTTGAACATAATAATGCCCATTTTAAACCAGGGGTTTTATAAAATTTACCAAAGTACGCCCCAAGCAGTTCATGAGTAGAGACCCAGAGGCAATGGGTCTAAATGTAGGATCAACCATGCACTTGTGTATTTTAGGCAGCATATACAACCGTGGTCTCCTGGGGTAATCCATAGTCAGATATCATCTTGTGTTCCCACTGATTCATTCCAGTTTTACTGCTTTGTCCAAGATCAGTTTGAGGGAAACCATGATTGTCACAGTAGGATCATTATCCAAAAGGTCTGTTCATCGCAGACATGCTGCAAGACATTATTTTCCTAGAAACTGCCATCTATTACAACCAGAGCGCCACCCTAGTCTGCTGATTGGAATGCCATTATCGTGTTTGAGCTAAGTGACGTCAAAGCATCCTGTTCTTGTTTAGAGATGTTCATGATTTTAGGGCCAGCGAAGCCTTTTTTCCCTCCCAAAAATTCACAAGTGTCTCAAATTTGTCTAAGGCTTTTGTGAGTTGTAGGAGTCATAAAGATACTCTTTGCCTTGAATTCAAGATAGAGTGATTCTTCACGTTCCACAGTTGGATCGTGTTTCCCAAACTGTGGTCCGCGGACCCCTAGGGATCCGTGACACATTCCCAAGGGGTGCGCAGGCAGCAGTTTTAAAAGCACTGCAAATGTTCCAAGTATAATTAGAAGTTTTCGAGCAACAATAAAAGTGTCAAGACCAAGATAAAACCAGTGATTAATGTTCCTGCTGGAGAGAGATGAGTTTTGTCCAGTGGCAGCTTGACTTATTTAATGTAGCACAGAGGGTTAATATGCCTCTTGCAAAGAAAGTGTGCCTGTATTTATTTTTTAACTGTGTTAGATCTGCATAGGTCAATGGGTTACTGATTTTGTCACAGAGATCCTTTAGTTACTGTGCAGTTTATAAGTGACAATTGTGATTGAGCACAGAGACGTATAAACTGGCATCAAATAGATGTTTGCAAACTGCATGGTACAAGATAGTAACTCAAGTTTCTTCCCAGTCTTTCATTATCCTGATGCTGCTAAAAAAGGTTTATTTGAATGGAAATAAAGTTTCATTGTTAAAGTCAATGCTAAACATTGTGTTATGCCTACCAGTATGAATGATGTGAATCCTACACAAGTAGTCACCTTTGCCTTATGTTATTACATGTATGATTCATTGTCTCTATGGGGCAGATTTACAAGGAAAGTGACTCAGTGAGTGGTGCAAGCCATTTGGCTGCGCCACACGTAGTCACTTTCAAAGCACAGGGATGCAACATATTTACCATGGTATGTTGCATCTCAGTGCTCTCCCTGCGCTGATGCACAAACTGCTGCCATGCTCCGGCACAGGCACCCTTGCACCATGGTGCAAGGATGCCTGCGTTGTGGGGAGATTGTTTATGTTCAGGTAGGATTCCCTTTCTCTACATAAACAATCACTAGAGGGTATTTCATCTTCCTAAACAACGAGGCGAAATGAATACATTTCTTCTTGTTGCACCTCCCTATGCCTCCCTTGGGGAGGTGTAGCATTTGGACACATTTCCAGATTCATGATTTCTCGTAAATCTGGAAATGTGTCTGGTTTCATGGGTGTTGCTTGGGAACACTCACAGCAAAACCCATGGAACGCACCTTTCACGCAAAGTGCTGTGTGTAAAGGGGCCATATTTATTTTGTGACGCACCGGTTGCACAAGGGTCTTGTAAATCTGCCCTATATGTGTGTGTGTTTTAAAGTGCTCTAACATCCTACAATGGTATGAGAGATGCTATAAAACAAATGAAATACATGTGACAGATGGACTATGGAGAGACTGGAGGCACTGTTGGAGTGTGATCAAAAGGGAATCACTGAAGAACCCGAACAAAGATTATCGTATCCTGGTGCATAGTAAAGTCATCATTTACTATTCTTTTCAAGTTAATACAATTCAATATACAATGATAAATGTGTTGTAGAATGCACTATTGTTTCCTAAATTGTCTTGGGGGAGACCCTCCCAACCAAAGTCCCCTTTGTAGTGGTTCGACTCACTCACTGCACTTGATGTGCACCCTGTGGGGACTGGTCTGAAAACATTTGCCAGAGCTGCTTTGGGTTTCCAGACTGGCCCTGGCAGGAGCAGGAGCCTTGTAGTGTGAAATAAAACCAACCATTTAAAAGTTAGTCATGGAGATGTAGCACAAACCTTCCCAATAAAGTTTTTATTTTTTTGCAGATTCTTTCAATATAAAATACTAAAATCGTTAGTAATTCGACTATTTGTTTTGTGTCCACACCTGTGTATATTTTTTGGGGATTCCTGTTTAAAATTTAAATTATACAGATTGCTACGGGGTCCCCGGCTTCCAGTGCTGACCAAATGGGGGTCCTCAGGAGCCAAAACGTTGGGAACCACTGTTCCAGGTCACCAAAAAAGTAGCGCAAATGGAGTTTGCGGATGTATGACGTTACAACGCATACTTTTACATCGCATGCCTTTACAACGCGGTTTTTACATCGCATACCATTACAACGCATAATGCTTTTAGGCGCTGGATAGTGATTTATTTAATTTACTATTCCAACTCCAGTCCCCGTGGATAGTAGGGAAGGTGTTGGATAGTATATTTAATACATTCCCTATCCTAGAGCGCCCCCCAGCGCTATGCGTTGTAATGATTTGCGTTGTAAAAGTTGTGTCGTAATGGTAGTGCGTTGTAAAAGTTTCGTTGTAATGGATGTTTCCCGGAGTTTGCACATGAATTTGAAAAAGGACACTTCTGTTGTTAAAGAATTGGTGTGATGTGTTGGCACAAATGACATCCCCTTGTTGAGAACTGTTCTTTGTAAAGGTAAAGGTGTGAGGTGAATAGATAAAATATTGATTACTAATGTTTTGTGTGGCTTCTGTTTGTTACCCTTTCTTTTGCCATGTCCATGTCCCCTGCAGGTTTTGCCAAGTTTGCACTGTCGTGGTCAGTTAAAGCTGTTAGAGGAAGTTTAGATGCAAGACTTCTCAACAAAAAAGAAGCCCTAGCTGAGGAAATCTCCGATGATGTTATCATCTGTTTTTCACCTGGAGAAATGCTGGAAGTGATTGATGGGTGAGTGGTTGTACATCACTGTTAATGTACATCAATATTAGTAGAAATGCTTTCCTCAGAGGAATAAGTAGTTGACTTTCTGAATACCCGCTTTCGGGCATATACCTCAGCCCAAATGTGTACACCATGGAACCTATAGTCTATGATGTCTCTTTCGAATTTATGAATCTTGTGTTCATGAATTCCCTTTGCATATGCATAAAGTTTTGAATTAAAGTCATTCAAAGTTGTTTGTCAAGTGTCAGCATCCACACTCTTCTCCAAATTACTCCTGAGCTCACAGATCTCTGCTTCCAATACTGACAATACCTCGGATAATTCTTTAGTGATCAGTAGAATATGATCCAGTGCATATTGGGGTAAAATGATATACCATTTAGTCATGAATTTGTTTTTAAACTTGAATAGCATGAGTTTAATGGCCAAACTTAAGCCTCTTTGGGTCCTTTTTTGCTTGGTGGTATTATATTAAAGTTATTGCGTGTAAGCGCAGATTAATTTCTTTACGCATTAAGTATTCGAGATGCTTTATCTGTTGTGTGGTTGAATTTGATGAGATGTTGAATGAGCTAAACCCTGACTAAAAGTATAAATATCTGAAGCTTCTTCAGGGGTGTAAACTTTGGTGTCTGCCTTATTGTCTGTTATGTGTGATATGTCTTCAAAAGACATGTTTGGCAGAAGAAATTACTTGAATTAGAAAAAATGGTTGTAATGCACTCAATTGAACAATATTTTAAAGCAATTAAATAATTTTAATCATGTTTTAACAAACTTCACATGCTAATGTTGAAGAAGGGCTCTGCATTGGCCAAAGAATAAACTGAGAGAAGAAACTAGGTCACAGTGGTGTCCTAGAGTCAGCATGCAGAGCAATGCCCTTAGACTTCCTCCTACACAATATATGAAAGCGAAAGTTCAAAACAATAATCAATTCTTTGCCAAATGGAAATGAAATGTATTAAGTTGCTAGTAGAATAAAGTACCAATCGGAAATGTTAATATCTGCCAGAGACAAAGGTGTAGCATCTTTTCCGCAACAAAATGCCCAACAGAGTTGTTCAATTCCGCAAATGGTAGGGAGGACCATAACACCACATTATTGAAGTTTTCTGTACATAGTCTACACATGGCTGACTGGTTGCACCTTTATTTAGTTTCGGTTTCTAGCACATTACTAATCCAGGAACGTGCAGTCTGTTTTCTGTTACTGCCCTTTTATATGTGTCACTTAACCGTACAATTGTAAATAACATCACCAGCGATCTCCGTTCCCTTTCACATGAGGCTGTGCATATGCGTCCTGTCTCAGGATCCAGTCACTTTTGGGTAAGTTTGGGTTATTCATTTCCACATCCCTAAACTTACTTGATTTCTTGTTATCGGCATGCACTGTTTAATACAGTATTTCATTTCCTATAGATTTCTTGACTGGTCTAGTGAGTTGTTGATCTGACATTGATCATTAATACTTCACTAAAATTTCTCACAATCTTGACTACAGAGAGGAGTTTTAAAATGTGCACGTTCCTTTCTTTGCAGTTACACTTTTGCTGCCCATAGAGTTACGCTGTTCGGTCTGACGCATTCCGTCAGTTCATTTTTGAAGTGTGTATTTTTGCATTTCACTATGTGTTTTATCATTTCCCTGGGCACTTAACTCTTCACCAAATGATGGTTTCCGTTGGTGCACATTCAGAGACTAATATGATGACTGCATTTCGTTAACAATCTTGGGATGACTTCTCAATTACGAGCTTTACAGGCTTTCACAAGATGCATGCTGGGAACTGTAGTGTGACACAGGCTTTTTGTGAACCTCTGATACATTGAAGGTTTTTCAATTAGCTCACCATGCATGGGGTGCACGTGATAGATGCCAAGTCAGCAGCATTCTTGTAAACTGATAGGAGTGTTTATAGAACTCTTTGTGTCTTATATCGTGAACAGTTTTTCTCCTTTTCTGTCTTTCACTTGGCTGCCTTTTATGGTTAATCTTATCATGTGACCTCACATGAACATTCATATTTGTAATCGGTTATTTCCCTTAATTTGTAGTAACCCCTGACAAAGGGTGCTCCTTACCTGTTTTTAACAAATCTGTTTGTCATTTTCTTGCTGTCACCGGGCAGACATGAAGTTAACATTGGCAATTGATACTTTATTCTGCAAGCAACTGAATACATATCAGTTCAATTTGACAAATAAATAATTATTGTTTTGAACATTCGCTTTTATATTTTGTGTACAAGGAAGCCTAAGGGCATTAGTGTGCATGCTGATTATATATGTATTCACTAATAAAACCATAGGTTTCAGAGACGTTATAGTTAGTTGGACATTTGACTCATATAAAACCAGAGAAATTTGTCTGTTATAGTTAGTTGAGCTAACTATAACTCGCGCGCCCGCAATGCACTGCTGAGGATGTCACATATTACATCCCTCATGACATAGTAGGTGACATCACTGATGACATCACTGATAACATCTCAAATGACAGCACTGATGACATCATCCAGTGAATGTGTGTTTCTGTAAAGTTTAAATATTTTTCATATATATATATATATCTATGCCAAGGTGTATTGAAGAATTAATGCATTCACAAGTGCCTGAAGGGATTATTTAGTAGGTGTGTGACTGACTGTATAAGTGAGTGATTCAACATGTCTTACTGAATGTATGATTTAGTGACTAAACTGTGTGAAAGTCTCTATTAGTCTCTCAGTTGCTGTGTAAGCAACTGCAGGGGTTGCTGAATAGCTACATGAGTGTCTATATGGGTCATTGATTTGTTGTCTGAGTATTTCTATGGGTCCCTGAGTGTCTGTGTGGCTGGGTGGTGGGGTGTATGATTCTGTGCCCAGATGTTTAAGTGGGTGATTCAGTGGTTGTATGGATTCAAAAGTGCATTTGGAAAGGGCTGTATGGGTGGGTTACTGTGTGTATGGGTGTGTTGATGAGTGAATGAATGTCTCAGTGCTATATCTGTGACTAACTACATATGTTCTAAGTCACTATATGTGAGTGTTGGAGTATATAAAAGACTATACGTGGGAGTAGGTTATTTAAAGAGTGGATGTATAAAAAGTGTCTGCTTCTATCAGTGATTGTAGTCGACAGTAAACGTGTTAGTATCTGTATAAATAAGTGATGTGGCATGTCTATAAATAATGTCTATAAATAATGGAGTTGGTGCGTATAACTGTATACATGAGTAAATGGGTATGTGATTGATTCTTTGCATTACTGGCTAGGTGCGTGAGTAATTCTATGGATGAGTGGGGGAGTATGACTGCAGGTATAGATGTATGAGTGCAAATTATAGTCCTGTAATGATGAGTAACTACTTGTATAAGTGACTGGATTTGTGTGTGTAGACCTAGGAAATAGTGAGTGGTATGTAGTATATGGCTTTCTTGTGTGTATGGTATCAAAAATAGTAGACTGCATTTCAGAATGGGTGTATCAAAGTTTATATTAGGGCATCAGTATGTGCATCAGATTACTACGTGTATGATACCATGAGTGATGTCAATTGAGATGTCATCAGTGATGTCATCAATGATGTTACTGACCATGTCATGAGTGATATATGACATCATCAGCAGTGCATTGCGGGCACGCGAGTTACAGTTAGCTCAACTAACTATAACAGGCGAATTTCTCTGGTTTTATTTGAGTCAAATGTCTAACTAACTATAACGACCCAGAAACCGATGTTGTTTTTTAGTGAATTTCAAAGGTGTTTTAAATGCTACTTCCTAAATATAATGTCTATAAAACCGATAGTTTTTTCTGTGAATTTCAATGTTTTTTTAAATGTTAATTTCATATTTTAATGTTTATAAAACCTAAATTTTTTCTATTTTTTTTGTAAATTTTTGGAACTCTATTATCCTTCTTTTTTAACTTTAAATATTATGTAATGTTTTATAGCTTACCCCACAAATATGTATATCTTTTTTGGAGAAAACTGCAGTCCCAAACCTGTAGTGTACCAAGCTTCATCACCACGCGAATCCTATCTGCCATAATACTAAACTCATAAATGATGCGCATTTCATATCTGACGGATTCGTGGCACTGTGTCCCGCGTAACATCATATACGTATGAGGTCGTACCAGCTGCTACTTTGGTATTGGATGGGTACACAATACAAAGCCACGCATTATGTCATGTACGTATGGGGTCACGCCTGCTGCACGTTGCGTATGCGACAAGTGCACGCTGCCAGGCCCTGTGTTATGTATTAGACCTATGGTATCGAGCCAGGTATGCCATTCCCTCATTTTGTTAATGTCTCAAAACTATATCTAAATAACTTTAAAGTGTATATGAGAGCAAGCGATAATCTAAAATATTTAAATTTTTTTAATCTTTCTAACTGTAATAAACTTATATTATGGTAAATGCATTTCTCAAAATTGCGTTGTGTGCGGCCCCCTTGCGCGCTCGGTGCACGATTGCAATGTGACCTTAAAAAATAGCATTTGATTACTTCATAACATTTCCCATTGTAACAGTCGGAGAACCCAATCCATTTTAGTCATTCTCTCTAAAGCATTTGATGAGACTCAACCCTTCTGCTTAGAGAGCTTTTTAGCAAAGTTTTTTTGCTGTGTAGACATATTTTATACTACACACAACATGCAACAATCATCTTGATCAATATTCATAGTCTGTACATTAGCCTTCCACGTGTGATGGCATGCATCCGAAATGTTACATCAAAAAACAAATGTGTGTTACACGATGCCCCGTGTGTGTGTGTGTGCACATTATTGGGCTGCCTTTTGGCCTGGTTATTAGAGCCTCGAAGGGGTATCACCAGCCATGGGCAGAGTGCACATCCTAGATCACATGTGACAAACAGTAAAGAGTAATGTGTACATTTGTGTTGCTGTATGCTATGTTGTCATGCTTTACCAGTATAGTAGTGTGTCATATGTTAGAGATTCAGATTCACATTTGACATTCATTGCTTCACTGTAATGAGAGTTATCAATATATATGACGCAGCCTCACTACTGATCCTCCATCCATCCGAGCACATTTACATGTGTGCACTTTAGGATGGCAACACTTTCAATACTACCGCACACCATTTACATGCATGTCTGCGCATATCCACAAGCTTGACAACGACATGTGATGTTGTCCATTCAATGTTTTTGAACAGCATCTCATTAGCGATAGCTGCCGCCCTCCCGGTACATGCTACATTAATATAAACTGCGCATTCTGCGACGTCAAAACTGCAACAGAAAAACACATAACTACACTTCCTGGCTAGGCAGGAACTGAACAATGCCCAGATCTCCGGAACAATTATTCACACCCCTACGCTGGCCTCGCGTACGCAAGCCCAGCCCACTTTGGGTAAGTATAAATAGGATAACGACGCCGCCACAGGTCCCAGTTCTTCCACATCGCCTCAGATGATATGGCCACATCCACCTCGCATATCACAATGCGCAATACAAAAAAAGGGATCCATGGGGTGTACACCATCCAGGCAACCAACACTGGACATGAATTGTGAACCCTACTGGACGTCGTGTTTCAAAAGGGATCCATGAGGTGGACACCATCCTGCAATCAATACTGCACATGAATTGTGAACACTGTTGCCCGTCGTGTTTGGACACACAACAATGACAGCAGGTGAGCAGTGGGGCCTGGGTGCACAGGGTCTGCAATTGAGCACGGTGCTGCAGGAGGGGTGGGGTATATCAGCCTGGGTGGGCAGGTGCAAACAAGCGATGTTGCCGTGTGGAATGATGTGATCTCTGACCTCATTCAGTCACATCTCTGTGTCATTTTAAGGACCTGCTGGACCGCACTGAAGGCCGGAGCCAGCGGACAGTGCTGCCCTACAGACATGTGGCGTTGGCTTTTCGGGCACTGTAGTGAGCTGACTACTAAGTGTACATGCACACAGGCTTGCGCCACTGCATTACACACGCATATTATGCTTCTAGCATGCGCTCTCTTCCTTTGTATGTGAATGTTGACATACATATTATTATTTAACCTTGTGAATTCTTGTGCACTCCAACTCCTCCTTGAACCAAGATTACTACCAACAGTTGATAGATTGTACTTCAAGAAGGAAGGATGCACTCAACTGGTGTTCTCCATTAAGCTTGAAATAGACCTTCATTTATCTCCAGATGTTTCCACCATTATATTATTTCTCCCTTTTCAGACACTGAATTGGTTGCGCCAAAATGGGTAGAGCGGGTGCTCACCCCGAGATGATGCCCTGGGCATTCTGACGCCTTCCATCGTGGTATCAAGACACTGTCCCCGACTGAAGACCTGCTGTGCCACCATGGAGAGGCACCCTGGAGTTGGAGCTTGCACCGGCATGTCGTTGGACACACCAGTGGTGGCAGGTGAGCAGTGAAGCCTTGGTGCCCAGCAGCTGCAATTGAGCACAGGGTGAGGGAAGAGGAAGGGGTGCAGCAGCCTGGGTGCACAGGTGCAGGCAAGCAATGTTGCCGTAGATAATAATGTAATCTCTGGCTTCATTCATATCTGTTTCATTTTAAGGACTTGGCTACACCGCACTCTTTCTCGCGGACCCCAGGGTCCTAGACACACGGGTGACGGGAGGTAAACAGCGAGGGATGGGTGCAGTAGGCTGACGCTCTGTCTCCTCCTCCCTCTGTTCTTTTAACTCTCCCTTCCCTTCTGCCTTCCACCCACCCACTCTCTCTCTATCCCATTCTCACAATCTTCCTTTCATTCTCACTACCTTTCTTTTTCTCTTAGACATGGCACACATACTTATGTTTCTTTTTTGTCTTGCAGGTTTTGTACGCTGCACCCGAAGGAGTCCCACCTACTTATTTCATGTAATACTGTTGTTTCTTCTAATAAACTTGCTTTTCCATTTATTTGCATTGTTTTAATAATGGTTATTTTTTTTACCAATAAATAAGTGAGTGTATAGTTCTTCTTTTTCTGACAATACTTGTCTTTAGTTTATTGTGAAAATCGGCTGTTTATAGGAGGTTATGAGGGAAAACATTTGTAATTTTGCAGTGCACCTGCCAAATATAAACCAACAGACTATTACATAAATGAAGCCTGCGTTACTCTACAACTGCAAGGGTTCTATGAGTGTATCACTTTATAACACCATGAGTACTGCCCGTGTGATTACAGAACCAATAAGGCACTGCCTAGGACCACCGAGGCTTCAGGGACTGGTGGGGCCCACCCTGCATTTTTAAGTAAAGCCCCGGAGGGTGGCGTTCCCTGGACTTCAGTTGGCCTCGAAGCCCAGCGAACACTTAGTAAACAATACCCGGGACATGGCAATCCCCTAGGCTGTGAAACGTCTCCTTGCCATCCCACGCCTAATTTATATGTGAGATTGAGGTCCCCAGTGCTGCAGAGACCCCGCAATATAATAATAGGATTGGCTCTGGAATATTACCCACCAGGGGGCTCATTTAAATGAACAGGTGAGAGCCCGCTTTTTTTTCCCTCCATTTTACCATCCAGATCCGCTCTATTAAAGCTATACAAGGTTTTCCTCCTCTCGCTTCACGAGGCAAACAAGGATTTGTTATCACAGGGTGGAAGCCATGCACCCGCCCTGTAATAGAAAACATAAATGTCCCGCGGATGCACACCCCGGGACATTGTATGAGCTGCGCCTGGGAGGTGGTGCTCCATAGGACCGTGATGCATTAGTTACTGCATAACTACAGAATTAGTATAAAAGCATACTAACACTACTTGCACACGTGTAGTACAGCAACCAGAGTGTACTGAAAAGGTAGAGGAAGACCAAAATATAAAAATATAACTCCTTCTAGAGTTCGGATGTAATATTTCAATGAGCGGATGATCCTGGGATGAATAGAAACAGCTTCACGAAGAAAACGGCTCTTCAGCACAATGCAAGCAAACTCGAAATATTGATGAGTGCTGCCTTCTTTTTACCCTCTTCCGCTCATCGCCAACTTTATGTACAGAAGAGGCAGTCAGCACTGGATCCTATAAGTAGATTTATTGCAGGAAAACAAGACAGCCTAAAAAACCACCAACAGGAGCAGACAGCAAGGCAACCGTCTTCTCCAGCACCATGTACAAACTCCCCAAGGTTCCCCTCAAGACAGCCCTACATTCTAACATTGCATACTTACATTCTACTAGCATTACATACTAACATTCTACTATGATTTACATTAGAATACTACACAGAGCACATGACTATACAGCAATGAGCTCATGGTTTTATCTACGTGTCTTGAGATCGGTAGGGGTGAGTAGTTTGCTTCTCACTCCATGTAGTATATAAACGCAAACTAACACTACTTCCGCAGATATGCTGGCAGCGCCCAGAGCTCATCACTTTATAGTGATGAGCTCACGATTTAGGATCACAGTTTAATCTCAGAGTCTTCAGACTAGTAGGAGTGAGTAGTTCACTTCCCACTCCCAGTATAGTATAAACGCATACTAACACTACTTACACAGTTATACTACAGCGGCCAGTATGCTATAGCGCCCAGAGCCCATAATTTTACAGTAATCAGCTCGGTTTGATCTACGAGTCTTCACACCTGTAGGCGTGAGTACTTCACTTCCGGTATAGTATAAATGCACGGTAGTGGTCAGTAGTTCGCTTCACATTCCCTGTATGGTATAAACGCCTAATAACACTACTTGCACACATATGCTACAAAGACCAGAGCACATCACTTTACAGCAATGAGCTCACGGTTTAGGCTCTCGGTTTCATACCCGAGTGTAGCAGCATCTCATCACCATTTCGCTCTGAGCAACACCGCACTTTCAGACCGATAGGAGTGACTACCTCGATTTGCACTCCCCAACAGAGGTTACAGTGCTCCAATACTAATCCTCCTCTTTCCTACTCTCTTAGCCCTGTTTTCCCCTTATTCATTTCAACGAAATTCCAAAATGGTGGCCAACACTTCCTAGTTGCAAAGACTCTCAGCGCTCGTAACCAATAGCATCAAGCTCGTGCTCGTAACGCTCCACCCAAATGAATGGCAATATTCCCAAATATCGAGACCTGTATTTTTCTCGGTCCTCACTTGATGAATCACCCCCATCCTTTCAACATAGGAGCTGATATGAACAAAGAATTAGTTTGGAATATTTCATGGAGATTCATCAAACAAAGCCAAAGTTATAAGCAAAACAAATAATGTTCTTCCTATGGAAACTTGGTCCTAACTATAACTACCTACTGGCGAACACCATTAGGTAATGTTTATATATATATGTATATATTTAGCAGGCCTAACTGGCTCTTTGAAGCCATCCCACGCTTCATCGTGGACAGTCTGAACTTGTGACTATTTCCCGGTCTGGCCAACTAGATATCCACAAGTGGTTGCTATTTCCTCTAAAAACTTTAAAATTCAATGTGAGAAGTTAGCCTGGCATATGATGTCTACTAGTTCTAGGGGACACCTTGCACCAGTCTAATCGACCCTTATTGATGGTGGGTGTAAAGTCAACCTTATAGAAAGCTATCCTAGTGGTAGCATGGACCAGCAGTCATCAGGCTAAGACTTCAGAGAGCGTATTGAGCAAGTTGTTTTACCAATTATAACCCCTTGAGTACCAAATGAATGGACACCACACAAGGTATGTATCAAATATATATGTATTTATTCTAAACACAACACTCAGACCAGCAAGGTTTGAGGAACTTCTCCTTTGTAGGGAAGTTGGAGCAAGTCTGGAGCAACCAGGAAAGCAAGTTAGATTCAAAAGAAAGTCTTCAGGGGCTCACTAGCCAACGGACTAGGAACCGCAAAGACGCGTCAAGCTGAAATATAAAAGCGGGGCCCACGGGTCACTCGTGGAGTGGGGGCCTCTGAGCTTCGGTGCAAATGATGCTCGGGTCTGGGGCTTCACGCACCCCATTGCATGACTTCGAGTTACCTCATGATGTGAGTGCAGCTTGCAAAATGCAGGATGTCCAGTAGTTTCGGTCCCACGTCTCGTGTGTCCGCCATGGATCTCAGCTTTGCTGTGAGCGAAGATCGGGGTCAGAGATTTACAATACAGCAACAAAGGTAGTGGTGGTGTAGGTTGTCGCACTTTCCAATCCTATACTTGGATTTTGTTGTTAGAATTAAAGCTGTCAATAAACCTTTTAATACATTTGTGGAAAATGGGGCCCCTCAAGGTAACATTTAACATCCCACTACCACGGATGTCGGCTTCCACATTGGACCCCTGAAGGGATCGCTTGTAGGAGACTATTGAACAAGGTTTGTCGTACCTCGGCACTCTAAAAATGTAATATTATAGAAGCCAATGCTTCTAAGGGAGTTTATTCCCCGTCTTGGCTTGTTTAGAGAGTCAAGACCACCAATTACTCCTATGAACAACACAGTATTTGGTTAGAGAGAGAACATCCGAAACATACAATAGCTTTGAATGTTTAATACCTCATTTGAAAAATATATCTGTACAGTCTTTTATAATGGTGATGCACAAGATGTTATGGTGGAAAAGGTCCTTCTGTACTGTGGTCCCAGAAGAAACAGGACAAAGCGAGCAGCCGACACGTGTTTCGTTACTACACAGTAACTTCCTCAAGGCTTCTAAGATCTGTGGCTGGAAAGTATCGAGGCCAATCCTGAATTTTTGTTGGTAGGTAGGTTGCTAGTTACTTACTGTTTCTTTTTATTTATTAAAAATGACTCTATTTTTCTAACATTGTTGTGGGCTTCTTTTGTGGTGTGTTGTTACTGTGTTACTGTTTGGAGTGTTCGACAAATGCTTTATAAATTACCTCTAAGTTAAGCTTGATTGTTCAGTGCCAAGCTACCAAGAGGCTGAGTACAGGTTAAATTGGGGTTTGCTTGCACCTTACCCTGACAAGGATTGTGGTTGCTGCTTGATTAGGGTTCATACCCCAGTGATCCAGTAACCCAATTTCTTACATTACTTGTGTGCCAGTAGAGCTGAAGGGATTGGGGCCTGATGGGACCTTCATTTATCCTGTCTCCTACCCTGAACACCACCAACACAGCTGTTGAATGTGCTGAGAGGCAACAGAGAAAAAATGGACATGGCACCTTGCTTCACAAATTAATTTGCACAACTACCATTTGTTTGAGACAATACCTGGGCCTATATGTTAGCTTACAATGTTTAAATCTGACTTTCTATGTATGTGAGTATACATCTACATCTACATAGATTTATTTATGCATACATACAATATATGTGCTGTAGTCTATGTAGAAAATATTTGTAGGCATTTAGTTAACCATTGCAGGACATGGCGTGTAGACACATGAAGCGGGGGGTAACTACATATCATGTTTTTATGGTAAGCTGTTGTAGCGTAAATATGCCAGGTACTATGTATGCAGAAGCTGTTCTCAAACCTATACCAACAGTTGATCTGCACTATATACTTCTTTTGACTGCACACAATAGGAGTAGAGTGTGGTACCTAACAGGCCAAGCCCTGAGCACCAAAATCATTAAGTCGTATTTGACTGTACATAGAACACAGCACCCAGACTCATCCTTGGGACACCACATCACAAACACATGACCCAGCACCTACAAGACCTCCACTGGCTCCCTGTCGAGAAGAGGGTCACATTCAAACTCCTCACCCAAGCCAAAAAATCCCTCAACAACATTGGACCCAATCACCTCAATGAGAGAATATCCTTCCACGTGCCCAAGAGAAACCTCTGCTCTGCCTACCTCACCCTGGCAGAGGTCCCCCACATCAGCAGACACAGAACAGGCTGGAGAGCCTTCTCCTGCATCGCAGCCAAGACCTGTAACATGTTCCCTGTGAACATCAGATGCTCCCCGAGCCTGCACACGTTCAGAAAGAACCTCAAGACCTGGCTCTTCGACTGATCCAGAGTTGCTACCCCCCCCAGTGCATTGAGACCCTCAAGGGTGAGGGGTGACTAGCATGCTTTACAAACCCCCTGATTGATTGGTTATTTACATATACAATTTCGTAACTACTGGTTATTCTTTACAGTACATCATAAAAACATTTCAAGAGTAAATTGTTACTATTCAGTCTACAGATGATGGATACATGTGACTGAGAATATAGAACATTAATTCATGAAGACATGGTTCATTATCAGAAAATCAAAAACAGAGCACAGCACCAATAGAAGTATCAACTGACCAATAAAAGTCAGTAATGTGTTTTAATTGCCCAAGTACATCATGCCTCAAAACAATCCAAATGGCAAGAACATAAACAGCATGTATTTATTTAAACAAGTTGACACGTAGTTGTAGAACATCCCCAGTCAACACGTGTTTTGTCGATAAATGACTTTCACAAGGCTGTTGATAAAACAAATACATCTGATTGTCTAATTTTTCAAGTAGGCATAATAATACAAGAGGGAAAGCACCTTAAATTAGTCCGTGCAACACCAAAAGTAATTTTGCAGAAAGTGCTAATAGAAAAAGAAACCGAGAACCGGAGAGACCCATTAGAGAAACAAGCAAAAGAAAATGAGTTATGAAAGGGAAAACAAGACCGTACCCCAACTTTATAGAAATCCGTGATCACACGAAAAAGAGCTTACAGACGGTTATTGCATAGAGAAAACCACCACCATGTAACATCTCCACATGAGGTCATACCTCCATTGTCTTGTAATGTTAAGAAGAGAGGAAAAAAACAGGATTTCAAAGGCTATCAAGTATGTGTACCTTAAAATTGCAAGTAAGTGTTGTAGAGCCCACCAACACAAGCTATTTAGTTAACAGTCAAAAATCTGGCAATGGTACTAGGCTGTCTCTACTGATCCATATGAGTAAAGAGCTGGCAGCGAAAGGGAAAATGTTCACAAAGGGGAGGAAAACGGAAATGGTAAGTAATATAATAAATAGGTAATCTATTCTCAATTGGCCTTGCTCAGAAGTGAACCTAACATACCTTTAGAAATATCATGAAATCGGGACATCCACATAGGCACCCCCCTTTTTTTCTCTCTGCGTGTGACTTCCCTGAAGTAATGGAAGTAACTGTAACGGTCTGTGAACACAAGACATAAAAAAGTACTTGCTCAATATGTGTGAAAAACCGAATGTATCAACCTAACCATTCAAAGCTCCCTTGGCGTGTACTTATTAATAACCCGAAGGTAACGTCACAGAGCAAGAGAGTAGGAACAAACACAGCCTCTCAGTTGCACAAAGCAAGAGAGTATAAACAAACACAGCCTCTCAATTAGCCCCACTTCTAAAAACGCTTCTATTGTCAATATAGTTATCCCGTCATCTTACTTGATTAGTGAAAGTACGTTCCGAATTCCCCGTAGCGCTAGTCGGTTCACAAGACAACATCAACAAAAGCTTTTTGATAGATTATTTTATCGGTCCATTCCCCAAGATCTACAGAAAAATAGTTACAGGAGTATGGAAATAAGGAAATAATGTTGCTCCGCTTTTAAACATACTGCACACAGCACTTCACAATAGGCTACTCCGCACGGGGAGACCGAACCTGCCCAACATCCCAGATAGAGCCGCTTACCAACAATTATTCCACAAAGTAAATATGGGGGCATCTTACTTTGGCTAGTAAAAATAGAGTGCAAGGTCCCCGTTACGATGGATGTTTGAAAAGCCATTGTCAAGGGCTCCACAATAAATTATTTGTTCTGCTCAGACATCTATGGGAAGGTAGTACAAAGAGAACAATGTATAAGTGTATCTCAACACCTCTCTCGCAGTTTATCCCAATTTCAAAACGTTGCCATAACCACCCTTGCTTTAACCCTCACCCGTGCTGCATGCCAAACTGTTCGCTAGGTTAGCACTGTCTATAAAGCAGGAAGCATTTAGAGGCAATCAAAAACGGAGCGGCATGCTTGTGACGTATTAAGCACGGTACCCCAGTGCACTACCATACTTATAGTTTAATTAGATCCCTATCTAACTACACAACTGCGTTTATAAGTGTTTGTTTCTCTTTCTTATAGTAGCTTGGACTTCAGTCTGTTTTTAGGGGTGGGCGTAGTGTGCGTAGTGGGGCTACGCAAAGTGGGGAGAAAGCTACGCCCACCCACACACCTCGCGCAGCCCCACTATGCGCCGCCCGCATCCCTCCTGCTCTCTTGTAAATGCCCTGGCAATGATTTAAAACAATGTTAAATTAATGAAAACGACTTACCTCACATGCGGGCGCCAGCGCATTTCTCGCGAGAAATGCACTTGCGCATTTGTCAGGAAGACGTGGCGAGAAACTAGGAAGAGGGAGCCCCGGGACGCCGCATGTGAGGTAAGTCATTTTAATTTATTTAACATTGTTTTAAATCGTTTCCAGGGCATTTACATTTATTGAAAACATACATGCCCCAGAAAAAGTGACTGTACCTGGAGTATTGGAAGCTAAAATAGAACGTCATCATATCTCCAAGGGAGGGGTTGATGGGGCAATGAGCTCTTCTGATACCTTATCAAGCGAAAAAGATAATGAAAGAATGGATCTCGATAAGGATAAGGACCCTAGCGACTGCTTTTTCTCAGTTTCTGAAGGGGCCGAATGGTCCGAAGATGAACATAGCTCGTCTCCAGGGGACAGTAACCTTGATTCAGACAGTGACTTTGACACCCTCACAACTACTAAGAGACCTAATACTCAGCCAGAGATTCGAGGTCGAGACAGAAAATATCTAAAATGGGATTACTCATCAGCCACCCATTCTCAGGTGTATTCACTGCAGAAGGTGCCACAACCGCCGTCCTATGTTAGAGATAATTCATCAGTGTTAGTCCTGGCATATTTGGCGTGTTTTCCCCCTATCTTTTTGCCTCTACCTCCTGTATTTTTGATGCTGTGCTGGATTCGTTTTTGCTGGTTTAGATGCTTTGGACACTCTGCCACTGCTGATCAGTGCCAGAGTGTAAGTGCTCCCTATGTAAATTGTTATTATGATTGGATATACATGATTGGCATATTTGTATCACCATGAAGTCCCTAGTAAAGTGCACTGGGTGTGCCAGGGCTGGTGATGACAGATGCTACTAGTGGGCCTACAGCACTGATTGTGCCACCCACATGAGTAGCCCTGAAATGGTGTCTCAGGCCTGCCACCGCAGTCCCTGCATGCAGTCTGTGAACTGCCATGTCCTCCTGGTCAGTGTCCCCACTGACCAGGCCTAACCCTTCCCTTTTTGTGCACATTAGCCACCCCTATGGAAAGCCCAAGGTACCCCCCCTGGGCAGGGTGCAGTGTATGTGATAGGTAGAGCATATACTGGTGCAGGTGACAAGCTCTGGTAGGGAATGACAGCCATTTTCGTTTTTCACTATTGTAAGGCTATCTTGCTCCATAGATTAACATGGGGGATGCTGGCTACAGTGGCTACCAGCATTTCTTCTCATAGGAACAAGATAGGACATAAGAGTCTAGTATCCCTGAACTCAGAATTTAATAACAAATCTTTTAGGAAAGGTTGTTTTTAAATCCTGTGTTTGAGAACAGCACTTTTAGAAAGTTGTTGTTCTCTTGTCTGACCCTTCTGTGTGCCTTTCCCTGTTTGTGTATTGACTGTCTGGTTTGAGAGTGACAGGGGCTGGGGATTCCCCAGGAGGCTGGCTGAGTCAGCCCTAGGCTGAATGACTGCATTTGCAACTTGAGTGGTGGGAGTAGATAGCACTTGTGCCTGAATAGGGCTGTGCCTGCCTTTCACAATGCTGGCTCCACCTCCTGCTGGGCGGCTGACGACCCTGCCCCTCACTCTGAAAGGAAAGACGAAGCCAGGAAAACAAAGTGCTCAACACAACACCCAGAACTGGTTCAGAACGGGCTCAGGGCCCACTTGCACAAAGAGAACAAAGACTTTTAGGGGTATAAGTACAGGACCCCTGACAACAGAAAATTAGATCATCCTGGAATCAAGAAGGAACCTCTGCCAAGGAGAAAGCTGAAACTGAAGAAGCAAGACTGTCCTGCTGTTGATCTGCTGGACTGACCTGCTGGTGCTTTGCTGCCAAGGAGAGGGGAAGGACTTTGCTGTTGTACTGTGTCCCCTGTCTTGAAGGAATCTCCAAGGGCCTGAGAGGAGCTGGCTCCCTTTCCTGAAGTCCCAGGAACAAAAGGACTTCACCTCCAGCTTCCCTGAACTCTGCTGAGAGAGTTCTGTCCTTCCTAGACTGCTTGATCCAGTTGTGGGGCCTCTGGAAGTTGTACCTGTGTTGGGAAGCTTAAAACTAAGCTTGAGAGACTTTTGCAATTGAAAAGTTATCGCATCGCTCGCTGCGGAGCACATCCCCGACAGTGCGAGGAAATTCCCGCCGCTACGAAGGCCGAGATCGCCGCAGCGCCTTTTGCCGCTGTCAGAGCCGTCGCATCCTTCGTTTGCGGGACGCACCAGACCGGTGCGGGAGGCAAGTCTAAACATCTCTGCGAGTGTCGTCACAGAGCCTGTCGTCGCTGAGTGAGATCGCCGCACTGCTTGCTTGCGGACCGCATCATGTCGCTGCGAGTGTTGTTGCAGAAACCATCGCGTCGAGGAGCTGCGAGATAGAAGATCACCGCTGGTCCACGCATCGCCGCCCCGGAGATCGTCTCAACTTCAAAGATCGTCGCATCGTGCCTTTGCGAGAACAAACTTCCTACAGAACCTCCGCACCGGAATCCATACAAGGGGCCTTCCTCCCCACACAGACCGGATTCATCGCAACACGCCCACTGCTGCAGCGGGGATGTCGCATCGCCTCCCCAGGGTCTCAGGAGCAACGCATCACTTGTTTTCCACCGCACCAGTTTCTGCTTTTGGAACTTTGTCGCAACTAAAGGTACTGTGAGCTAAACGTGACGCAACTGTGAACTTTTCACGCAACTGTGGATTCTTTTATCGCAACCTACAGAATTTTTATCGCAACCTTAAGAACTCTTTTGAAACCATATTCTTGAACTGTGTATGTTGGATTTTTGTCGTTTTGATCTTGTGTAGTTTAGATTAAATACCTTTATTTTTCTAAACTGTTGTGGAGTCAGTTTGTGGTGTTTTCACTGTGTTACTGTGAGTGTTGGTAAAAAAACTTTACACATTGCCTCTGGTTAGCCTAGACTGCTCGTGCCAAGCTGCCTAGAGGGTGAGCAGGGGTTATCTCAGAGGGTTTCCTCCTTACCCTGACTAGAAGCAAGGGTCCCTATTTGGACAGTGGTACCTATCCCTGCCAACTGGAGACCCCCCATTTCTAACAATCAGGCTATTTTTTCGCATAAGGAAGAAGGGAGTTGTAAGGAAGCTCTCCAAGGCCTCTATAAATGTAGGAGACAGGGTGATGAACCTTGAGGATAGGATAGTATCGACGGAATCGGAAGTGGCCACAACCTCCACCCAAGTAGAGGCTCAAAATGCTCAAATCAAGGATATCCAGTGGAAACTGGAAGATTTTGGAAACAGACAGAGGAGAAATAACCTCAGGGTGCTGGGGGTTCCAGAGGGGGAGGAGGGATCAGACGCAAAGGCTTACATAATCGATCAGTTTAAATCTGCCTTTCCGGAGCTGCTGGAGTGGAACTGGTCAGTTGAAATCCAGAGGGCAAATCGTACCCCGTTTAAAGTACCAGCTGTATCAAGAGGAGGGGACAAGCCACTGTCGATCTTGATATTCTTGGGGAACTTTCTCCTGCGGCAGGCAATATCAGAGAAGGCAAGACCTGAATCAAGGAGATCAAGTGGGGGGAGTCTCATTTTTTGTCTGACCCGACTACTGTCACACAACGGTAAAATGACGCTGGAGACTGAGGCAGTTAATTAAGCCCTTTCAAGAAAAGAATATTCAAGTTTATCTTATTAATCCAGCACAACTTAAGGTGATTAACAATGGAAAGACTTGGTATTTTGCATCTGAAATAAACGCGAAAGAATATTTGGATACTGTGGGTAACCATACAAAATAATTGTTTTTTGCATTGTAGGAAACTGTTTGAATGCACGGTTTAAGGCTAAGTGGGTTGTTTGATATTAACCTGAAACAACATTGAATTATGGTTTGCTGCTATGGTGCTTGATTGTTCTGGTTCTTTAGGTTGGGGGATAAGGGTTCTTTTTCTTTGGTTGATTAGGAATGACCTGGCCGCTATTGCTGCATGCTTCACATGCACAGACCTAGGTCTGATCGCTTCACGAGGGAGGTGGGTGTAGGTGGGAGGGAGGGAGGGCTAGGGGTTGGAGGGGTGGTGGGGCTGAAGGGCTGGTAAGGGTTGGGAAGGTAGGGGAGAGAACAACTCTAAAAAGTGAGAATACCTGGCACTATTTGTTTTTTGTTCTGTGCATTGCAGGATTTTCTATATGTGCACACTTATTTTTCGTTGGTACAAAAGGGAGGCGATAATCTAAAAGGGATATATAGGGCAACTTAAGGTATGCTCAATCAAAATCGGGGGTTAAATGATTGGCGGAAGAGGCAAAGGCTGGCCCATTTTGTGAGCTCAACTTAAATCGATGTGTTCTGTCTACAGGAGACCCATCTACCCTGGGAAAAGAAACATCTGTTAAACATAAGAGGCTTTGATTGCTGGCCTGCTCTTCCCAGACCTCTACAGTTAGAGGCGTAGCAATCTTAGCTAAATCTACGCTGGGAGGAGCAAAGCGCCACAAGGCTGATACTCTTGGGAGATGGGCATTGGTCAAGCTAGCTGTTCGCTGTACAATCTGTGAGATATATGGTTCCAATCAGGATGATCCTGAGGTGTTTCAGTTTTTGGAAAGTGAATTAACTAGTTGGCCTACTCCTATTATAGTGTGTGGAGATTTAAATATATTCACTGACTTTACCAACAAGTGCCCATATAAAGGTCGAAAACCCAGGGTATTTCGAGCTTTGAGTTCTCCAATTAAGTCACTCAGACTAGCTGATGTCTGGAGTGATCAGGAGCCTAATAACCTGGGATTTACTTACTTCTCTTGCCCTTTTCAGAAATATACTAAACTTGATTACTTTTCAATATCCTTAACAGAATTGAAAAATGTTAGCATCAAAAAACTGCCAAAAATAATTTCTGATCATAGTCCGTTAATTCTGTATTATGATTTAGATATGTTAATTAATTATGATAAGTGTCAAAATTTGAAAAAAGATCGAATACTAAGTGTGCGTTTTAGGAAGTCCAAAATTCAAGACCGAATAATTAATATGGTAGATTCACACAAAGTTTATAAATGAGTCCAGTAATGTAAAGGATCGATTAATCTAACAAAGAAGTACCGAGGTTAATACGTAGCAGTAACCTGTCCTCTCTGGTAAAGTAAATAGGTGGTTTCAAGAACACGGGCATCAGAGAATCCAATTGTAACCCAATTGCTAAGCAGTTCCCTGCCTGAGAACCATCACTAAAATATGCAGTATTAGTTAGTAAAGGAGAAAAGGTCATATAGAAACAATTAAAATGTCTAAAAATCTAGAGCGAGCCAACAATAGGGTAGGTTACACAAAGGTTATACATGAGTCTAGTAAAGTAAGAATTGATCGATCTAACAGAGAAATCACCGAAGCTGATGGATATCGATAGCAAGTCCTATCTAGCGAAGTATATAAGTAGTGTAAAGAACATGAGCATCAGAGAATCTGAAAGTAACCCAATCACTAAACAGTTTCTGCCTGAGAACTGTCACTAATATATGTGGTATTAGTTAATAGAAGAAAAACATCTTAAAAGCGGGTGTTAATTGTTTTTCATTGTTCTACATCATTGTGAACATTACAAATTTTCATTGAGGGAGGGAACACACAATATTGCAACTTGAATGGTATGTCTGGGACCAGACAACACCTAACATCAAATGATACGATGTAGCCAGATATTTGTTCAAACTAAGCAGTATAGGCAATTGTACCAGGATCCATACAGACCCTCATCAATCAAATTAGTTCCATGAAGTGAATCACAAATCGTATGCAGGGCACATGTCCATCATCCTAACCACTCCAGAGTAAACATAAGATCTGGCAGGCTAAAGTTATACTAACAGAACATGTATGCATTGGCATGCAATTGGTATCCATTGATAATAACCGCAATCATGACGGTTACGCAGTCACAGCAATCTAAAGAAATACCTAGAATTCGGTAGCAGTGGATCTCTTGACAGGTGCTTATCATATGATTCGCAGACACTTACAGGTAACACATACATGGCAATAAACAGGTAAAACTCTACATGAGCTTCAGCCTCTAAGAAATACATACATTTCTCTGACACTATCGAGGCCCTGGTCTAAAGATCTCAATTTACAGATCCAAGAGGCCTCTAGTTTGAGTAAGTGCTGAACTTTGTCCCCCCCTTTAGGGTTATCCAAAACGGTTTCTAGCCCATGAAATCTCACACTGGGTTGTTCCGCTGCACAGTGCATAGCATTAAAATGCACTTCTAATGGATAACTTACGTTTCCATTTCTGATCGCCTGTAAGTGTTCCTGTTTCCTTTCTTTCACCGGCCGTATTGTACTACCCACATGAATTCCCTTACATACGCAGACAATGCAATAGACAATGAATTTTGTGTTACAATTCATAAAGGATTTGATCCTGTGCTCTGTCGGTGTATTGTATTTGAAACCCTTAATTTTGTCCATCATATCTGGGCAGACAAGACAGTGACCACATTTGTGAAATCCGAGTGGAGGCCTACCAAGCCAGGTAATACCCCTCTTATCCTGCTTTGGATTGTAAAAACTCAGACTAAGAATATTCCTCAGAGTTTGGCCTTGTTTGTAAATGATGTCTCTCATGTATGACCTTATTAATATCTGAATCCAATCTTAGTACATGCCAATGCTTATGAGCAATTTTGTAGAATTGATTACTGGCTGAGTTGTAGGTGATAACCAGAGACACCCTCTCTTTATATTTATTGTTAATCTTTGTCTTAGATTTGTGGGTCAGCAGATGGCTTCTATTCAGACCACGTGCCTTCTTTCCATCTTTTTCCAATATTTTCCCATCATATGCTCTAGATTTAAATCTGTTGATTGCCTCACATAGTTATTTCTTGTATATCTCATCCTCACTCCAATTGCGTCTTAGAAGTGTGAATTCCCCGAATGGTATTGAGTTGACTTGCGATTTGGGATGTGAGGTGTCCGCATGCAAAACAGAATTGCACAAGAACGTTTTTTATGTAGTGCAGAAAGGATGGAGACATCTTTGATATACAGCCTGAGATCAAGGAAGCCAATCTCTTCCTTAAGTAGATGGTACGTGAGCTGGATGTTAAACGTGTTGGAATTAAGAAAGGAACAGAACTCATGTAATGAGGGAATGTCAATTGTCCAAATTAACAGTACGTCGTCTCGATAGTGACCCCAATAAATTACATAATTCATCAGCAATGCTGGAAGTTTAGACAAAATGAAAAAAATTGACATAGAAAAAAATGGACATCCAGCCTACAAACAGATTTGCAAAAGAGGGTGAAAATGTTGAACCCATGGCTACCGCTGATGTTGAGTATACCATATACCATTGTGAAGGAACACATTGTTCTCAAGGACCAGAGTGATCATGTCTAGTAACATTGAAGTTTGTACCCATAGGGAAGTATCTCTCTTAGCCAGATAGTGTGTTACTGCTTCCATCCCTAATGTAATGGGAATGGAGGTATAAAGCGAACTAATTTCTAATGTCACGAAGCAACAATCCTTTGTCCAAGTGAAGTCGCCAAGTTGATTGAGCAGATCCTTAGTGTCAAGGATGAACGATGGCAAGTTCCTGACAAATGGTTGTAAAAATTGGTCTATATACTCTGATATGTGTTCTGTGGGGGACCCGATACCCGAAATTATCGGTCTACCAGGTGGAAAGTTCCCTGGTTTATGAATTATTTGGCAGTGTATATATACACGGTGCTACCTGATTTGAGATATACAAGTATTTGTACTCCTGTTCATTAATGAGACCTAGTTCCCTCCATCTTTTAAGATTACTTTCCAGTAGAGAGGTAATTCATTTCATCGGATTTCCGGTAAGTGAAACATAGGCATCAGTGTCAGATAGCTGCCTATCAATCTCAGCGAGGTAAACTAGGGTGTTCATAAGGACTAGATTAACCCCCTTGTCTGCTTCCTTCAAGATCAGATCAGGAAGTTGTGTGAGTTCTCGTAAAGTATTTCTCTGCCCACTCGTAAGGTTATCATTTCTTAAGGGTTTCCTGAGATTATATGTGTCTTCCCATGTATACAGATCTGTAGTCACTAATCGGAGGAAGGTTTCCATCATATTATCACTGCCCAATGTAGGTTGGAAGATAGATTTGGGCTTAAAGCCTCTATCAGTACTTAAATCCGGAGAGATGTCTAGATCTGACACAATTTTTGGTATGGTTGGTGTATCATGTTCTACTTCATTAATGGCTAACAGGGTTTGTATATTCAATATGTCTTGGATGGTCCTATCACTAGGTGTACTATGTGAACTAGGTCCATCGTTGACATTTTAGGATTTAAGGCAAACATTTTTTTAAGATTATGCAAAAATTTAAAAACATCTATATGCATTTGTTTAAAATCAGGTTTAGAGGCTGGACAAAAGCTAAGGCCCTTAGACAAAAGTTGTATTTAATCAGAACTCAATAGATGATCAGATAGGTTCACAATGGCAATTTCAGCAGAATTTCAGATATTTGACACATTATCAACAACATTGATATAATCAGTCACATATAATAAGTCTACTTGTTCATTGTCTTGGATCAGGTTCGATATCTGTCCTTTCCTGTTTCTCCCTGATCTATTGTAGCCCCTCCTGGTCTTGTGGGCGCTTTTTGGCGCTTGTTGAAATCTGACTTGTTTCTCCTACGAAGCCTTTCTACCTCCCTTAAAAAAGAATTTGAAGTAAGGTCCTCTCTAGATTTTCCTGTATTCAGACTAGTACTAGGCCCCTCATAAGAGTCACTACTGATACTTGAAATATCAAACTCACTGTTAGACACACCACTTGCCTGGCCACCCAAGTTAGGGCTATTTTTACTGGTGTTTAGCGGAATGTTGTCAAATTTGCGTGCAAAAGTAAATACACGTCCAGATCTATAATCATTATCATCTCTCTTTAGTTTGCAGACCTTAAGGTATATTTGATGTTTTGCAAGCACCTCTTCCAGAATTTAATAATTCTTGTTGGTTGCTTCCTTCATGTTAAATAGACAAATCTCCTCTTCCACTGTTAGGATCTCTGACAATAACTGGTCCCTTTTCCTCTCTGCATGTCTAATCAATATTGACATCATTCCATAAGAAAAACCTGAGAGTAGTTCCCGTCATTTAGCAATAGGTCCTCTCCTAAGTCATTAAGGGCCAGATGTAGGAGAGGAAATACCGGTCGGTAACGGCCGATTTCGGCCGTTACCGACCGGTATTTAGGATTCGGCATGTAGGGGCCAGCATTTTACAGAATCGGTAAATTTACCGAATCGGTACATTTACCGATTCTGTAAAATACCGAATCGGTAAGTTTACCGATTCGGTAATTCCACATGTAGGTGACACTCCTGAGAGTGCCACAGGCCCTTAAGAGTCGGTATTTTACCACCCAATCCTATTGGGTGGTAAAATACCGAATTCAGGTGTGCATGCACATCTGTGCATGCACACCTGTGCCATGTGGCACACAGACATGCCCTTAAGGCATGTCTGTGTGCCACATGGCACACATGCCTGTATTTGGGGTGCTAGAGGGTGTCAAAGTGACACCCCCTGCACCCTTGCAGGATTCGGTATTTACCGATTCGGTAAATACCGAATCGGTATTGCCCATTGATTCCTATGGGCTTCAAGGCCCATAGGAATCAATGGGCAATACCGATTCGGTATTTACCGCATCGGTAAATACCGAATGTTACCGATTCGGTAATTCCAATTTAAGAATTACCTACATCTCCCACCTTCCTATTTACCGATTCATAAATACCGAATCGGTAAAATTCGGTATTTATGAATCGGTAAATAGGAATTATCTACATCTGGCCCTAAATGATGTAAAGATGATGACTATCAAGGCCCAGCAGGACTTTTTTTATTTCCATATATTTTTTGGATACTGTGGCATCCCACCATTTGGACGCCTCCTGTTTGCGTGATCTCTATAACTTCTGAAATGTGAACTTCAGACCTTCCCCCTTGCTCACAGAGATAGTTACCGTTATGCTGCTCTTGCCCTGGAATAGGTAATCAAAAAGTTTGTCCCTATTATCTTTGCAATTACAATAAATTGTAATATCACAGTGATGGCAGTAGTAACTAAGAGAACAGTCAGCACCTCTATAAACGTATTGCACAAGTATATACTAATATGCCATGTGGTGTGTTCAATGTTAAAACACATCCATTCCTCATGGCGGAGGAATCGATGCGGTAGAGAAGATACTCTTAAACAGTGATATCCCTGATTCCATGCAGATTTTTCTCATGGAATTAATGATATTCACGTTATATCACAGCTATTTCACCTACAACAATCAATGGTTTCAACAGTTGTCTGGAATGTCTATGGGCAATTGCGCCGCACCATCATACGCCAATATATACATGGCAGAGTTCGAAAAAATGAATATTTATGACAACCCCCAATGGATGAAGAATTTGCATATCTATGTTCGTTATATAGATGACTTATTTTTCATTTGGAAAGGCACCAAAGACAAATTAGAGAAGGCATTAATTGAGCTCAATACCAAAGACAATCGAATCCAACTCACTTGGAACATGAGTGAACAAACCATCAACTTCTTGGACGTTTCCATCACAAGGACCAACATAGGTTTAGAAACTGATTTATTTAGAAAAATGACAGATCGCAACAAAACATTGCACTTCTCTAGCTTCCATCAGAACTCATTAAAACGCCACTTGCCTTACAGTCAAAGGCTGCGAGTTAAACGGATCGTTTCCAACTCGGAAGTGTGTGCAAAACGATTGACTGAAATGAACCTAAGATTCATAGAGAGAGGATACCCACCTGAAATTGTGAATGAAGCAATGAATAAAGTTTCTAACATCACCCGTGACAAAGCACTCACAAGAGCAAACAAAAGTGAAGACACCAGAATGGTGGTAGTATCAAAACACTCCACAGTGAATGGAAGATATAAAAAAATCATATTGAACCACTGGAGAATCTTATTGTCAGAACCTGAATTTAAAGACCTTTTCAAAAATCCACCAATATTCGCATACACCAGAGCGAACAACATGAGACGAATCTTATCTAGAGATATAGTTCAACAAACGACATACAAAGGAACTAGACCCTGTCTCAACTGCAACAGTTGTAACAACATCATTAAGGGCAACAAAATAAATCATCCCATGAAGGGCACTGAAATCAAGATCAATGTAAATGCGACATGTGACTCCTCTAATTTAATCTATCTGCTTAAATGCCCTTGTGGGAAAATCTATATTGGAAAGACTGAGAGGAAAATAAAAGTCCGCCTAAATGAACATAAGTCAAACATACGGACCAAGCAAGAGAGATCTAGTGTGGCTATGCATTTCATGGAACATAACCATAATGTGGCACAATTAAAATTCATGGTGCTGGAGGTGATTGAAAAGAGAGAAGGAAAAGACAACAATAAAGTTCTTCTACAAAAAGAAACTGCATGGATATATCGTTTGCAATCCCTGAAACCATTTGGTCTGAATGACCGTATAGAACTTAGTTGTTTTCTATGAGTACCCAATGAGGTTCATATGGACACGAATCTCTTGTGCAACTGTAAATACATGTTTACATTATTTTTTTATTTTGGTATATCTTAAGTGCATTTACATTTGATTTAACATGATCACTGTATGGTATTCAGTATGTCCCTCTTTTCACCATAGTGAGAATATAACCAAGATCCCCGTTTCATCACTGCATGGTTATTTGCACTTTCCCATTACCCTTTATGATGGCCGACTCAATCTGTCGTAAGTCCATTATTTAAGTTATTGGCGCACATGGACGCCATACTCCGACCATTTACCCTTTGTGTCTGAAGAGCACCTTGTCAGTCCTCTTTTCTTATTCATGAAAATGCTGCTGCATTTAAAAGACACCTTCACGCCGAGTCTGATTACCGCTTTGCCGACCGCGATCGGATGGAGTAAACGGAGACCTCGCGTACCTTTCAACAAACTTTAGTAAGTTAAGCTCCACATACACGTTAACTCCTGTTATCTGTAGGATAACTTGTGTTATTCCCGCTGACCATGCATTGTTCTTCGTTGCAGCTTTCGTGAAATCCACCCGAATTTCAAGACCATGTGAGCTTTTTCACATTATTTTCACTTCAAACGTTAGAAACTCCTCGATCCCTTATACACCTTTATGCACTCGCCGTAAATCACGCTCTTTTTTTCCTTTTTCACTGACACCGTCTGAGCACATTAGCACACCAAGCTTGAGCATGACCGATTTGATCATTTACCCTGGTTTGCATTGTATTATTTTTGTGTAAATATTGGATACCACTGTTTATGAATGCATATCGTTATTATGATGGGCTATGTAGCAAACTATTGCCGTTCTGAATTTCAGGGCTCCTTGAGAAAGGGCGACCCTTGCCCGAAATGCATCGGAGCACCATGTTTGGAATCTTTCAAGTGTTAAAGTACATGAACTATATGGAATATTGAAATGAATGCGATTAATTCAATCCACTTCGTTAACATTAAATGAACAATAAATAAATTCAATCTAAAAACACAGAGGAGTCTGTCTTCTATGACGAACCTTAAGGAGTGCCTAAAGCTGGGATGTGCACATCATTTATGAGCACACTTATTGACAATTCATTTAACTAGCGTAAATGGACGGTTACGCCACCAGCAGGAGCACCCACACATGAATAAAAAAAAAAAATTTGAACAAATTATTCAATAATAGTACTACAATTCTGTTGTGCACCGCGCTTATTGTTTTGTTTCACAATGTTAAAACTGTGCCATCCACAGTGTACCCCTGTGCAGAAAGAAAAATTACATGACATATTAGTATATACTTGTGCAATGCGTTAACAGAGGTGCTGACTGTTCTCTTAACAGTGATGTCATCAGTGATGTCACTAACCATGTCATGAATGATGTAACATGTGATGTCATTGGCAGCGCATTCCGGGGGCGCGAGTGATAGCTCAACTAACTAAAACGGTCGAATTTCTCTGGTTTTGTACGAGTGAAATGTCCAACTAACTATAACGTCCCTGAAACCTATGGTTTTTCCATTGAATTTCACAGGTTTTTTAAATGCTAGTTTCCAACTATGACCACAGTGGTAGGACATGTGCAGAAATAGGAAGAGAGGCACAGAAAGAAGCAAGAGAAATGAAGAAAGAGGCAACAGAAGTCCAGAAAGATGAAAAAAGTGCAGAAAGAAGCAAAAGATATGCAAAAAGAACCTACAGGGGTGCAGAAAGAGTCCTTGTTGCAAAGTCATCCTCTGCCCCCAACTTTTTGCTGGCTCGTACTGGTGGTAACTGACTCTGACTAACCAGGCCCGGAGCCAGGGCTATCCTGAAAGACACTTAGAATACAGTGAAATCACCCACATACACTAAGGTACACTATGGGTTGGGGTACCCCTGTAAGGCCCTAGTACATAATAGAGCTGGGAGATTAAAATAACCTCTAACTCAGAGGTGCAGAAAGAGGCAAGAGAAGTGCAGAAAAAAGTAACAGAGATGCCGAAAGAGGCAAGATAGGAGCAGAAAGAAGCAAGTGAAGTAAAAAAAGAGGCAAGAGAAGTGCAGAAATAGGCAAGAGGGGTACATAAAGAGGCAGGAGGGGTGCAGAAAGAAGGAAGAGAAGTGCAGAAAGAGGCAGGAGAATTGTTGAAAGAAGCAACAGAGGTTTAGAAAGAACGAAGGGAAGTGCAAAAAGAGGCAAGTGAGGTGCAGAAAGAAGCAACAGCAGTGCAGAAAGAACCAACAGAGGTGCAAAAAGAGGCAAGAGGGGTGCAGAAAGCGGTAGGAGAGGTGCACAAAGAGGCAAGAGAGATACAGAAAGAGGCAGGAAGGGTACAGAAAGAAGGAAGAGAAGTGCAGAAATAGGCAAGAGAATTGCTGAAAGAAGCAACAGAGATGTAGAAAGTAGCAAGAGAAGTGCAGACAGAACCAACAGAGGTGCAAAAAGAGGCAACAGAGTTGTACAAAGACAGAAGAGGGGTGCACCAAGAGGCAAGAGAGGTACAGAAAGAGGCAGGAAGGATGCAGAAAGAAGGAAGAGAAGTACAGAAAGATTTAACAGAGGTGCTGATAAAGGCGCAAATGGAGCAGAAAGAGCAAGAGAAGTGCAGAATGAGGCAACAGAGGTATAGAAAGAGGCAAAAGAGGTATAGAAACAAGCAGGAAAGGGGCACAAAGAGGGAACAGGGGTGCAGAAAGAGGCACGAGAGGTGGAGAAAGAGAAACCAGGGGTGCAGAAAGAGGCAAGAGATTTGCAGAAAAAAGCAACAGAGCAGCTGAAAGGCAAGTGAGGTGCAGAAAGAGGCAAGAGAGGTACAGAAGGAGGCAAGAGAGGTACAGAAACAGGCAGAAAAGGTGCAGAAAGAGGGAACCGGGGTGCAGAAAGAGGCAAGAGAGGTGCAGAAATGCAGAAAAAAGCAACTCAACAGAGGTGCTGAAAGAGGCAAGTGAGGTGCAGAAAGAGGCAAGAGAGGTGCAGAGAGAAGGAAGAGAAGTGGAGAAAAAAGCAACAAACGTGCTGAAACAGGCATGTGATGTGCAAAAAAGAGGTTGAATGGTACCGAAAGGGGTAGGAAAAGTGCACAAAAAGGCAAGAGCGGTACAGAAAGAGACAGAAAACGTGTAGAAAGAAGCAAGAGAAGTGCAGAAAGAGGCAAGTAAGGTGCAGAAAGAAGCAAGATCAGTGCAGAAAGAACCAACAGAGGTATAGAAAGAGGCAACAGAGTTGCATAAAGAGGGACGCGGGTGCCAAAGAGGCAAGAGAGGTACAGAAAGAGACAGGAAGGGTACAGGAAGAAGTAACAGAGGCGCTGATAGAGGCACAAAGGGTGCAGAATGAGCAAAAGAAATGCAGAAAGAGCCAACAGAGGTACAGAAAGAGGCAAAAGAGGTGCAGAAACAGGGAATAATGCTACAGAAAGAGGGAACAGGGGTACAGATAGAGGCACGAGAGGTGCAGAAAGAGAAAAGAGGGGTGCAGAAAGAGGCAAGAGATCTGCAGAAAAAAGCAATAGAGATGCTGAAAGAGGCAAGTGAGGTGCAGAAAGGGGCAAGAGATCGGTAGAAAAAAGCAACAGAGGTGCTGTAAGAGGCAAGTGAGGTACAGAAAGAAGCAAGAGAGATGCATAAAAAGGCAATAGAAGTGCAGAAAGAAGCAACAGTTGTGCAGAAAGTGGCAAAAGGTGCGAATAGAGGCAAGAAAAGTGCAGAAAGCAGAAAGAGGCAGAAAGAGGTAACAGGTACAGAAGGAGGCAAGATAGGTGTATAAACAGGCAGAAAATGTGCAGAAAGAGGGACAGGGGTGCAGAAAGAGGCAAGAGAGGTACAGAAAGAAAAAAGAGAGGAGCAGAAAGAGGCAAGAGATCTGCAAAAAAAAAAACAGAGGTGCTGAAAGAGGCAAGCGAGATGCAGATAGAAGCAAGAGCGGTGCAGAAAGAAGGAAGAGAAATGCAGAAAAAAACAACAGATGTGCTGAAACAGGCAAGTGAGATGCAGAAAGAGACAAGAGAATTTCTGAAAGAAGCAACAGGGGTGCTGGAAGAGGCGCAAAGGGTGCAGAAAGGGCAAGAGAAGTGCAGAAAGAGGCAACAGAGGTACAGAAAGAGGCGAGAGAGATGCAGAAACAGGCAGGAAAGGTGCTGAATGAGGAAACAGGGGTGCAAGAAGGGGCAAGAGAGGTACAGAAAGAGAAAAGATGGGTGCAGAAAGAGGTAACAGATCTGCAGAAAAAAAGCAACTGAGGTGCTGGAAGAGGCAATACATCTGCAGAGAAAAGCAATAGAGGTGCTGAAAGAGGCAAGTCAGCTGCAGAAAGAAGCAAGAGAGGTGCAGAAAGAAGCAACAGAGGTGCAGAAAGAGGCACAAAGGGTACAGAAAGAGACAAGAGAAGTGCAGAAAGAAGCAAAAGAGGTACACAAAGAGGCAAGAGTGGTGCAGAAAGAGGGGAGATAGGTATAGAAAGAGGCAAGAGAAATGCACAAAGAGGGAAGACGGGTACAGAAAGAGGCAAGAGGGGTACAGAAACAGGCAAGGGAGGTGCAGAAAGAGGCAAGAGAATTGCTGAAAGAAGCAACAGAGGTGCTGATAGAGGTTCAAAGGGTGTAGAATGAGCAAGAGAAGTTCAGAAAGAGGCAACAGGAGTGCAGAAAAAGGCAAGAGAGGTGCAGAGAGAGAAAAGAGGGGTGCAGAAAGAGGCAAGAGATCTGCAGAAAAAAGCAATAGAGGTGCTGAAAGAGGCAAGTGAGTTGCAGAAAGAAGCAAGAGAGGTACAGAAACAAGGAAGAGAAGTGTAGAAAAAATCAACAGATGTGCTGAAACACGCAAGTGAGGCGCAGAAAGAGTCAAGAACATTTGTGAAAGAAGCAACAGAGGTGCTGGAAGAGGCTCAAATGGTGCAGAAAGCGCAAGAGAAGTGCAGAAAGAACCAACAGAGGTACAGAAAGAGGCGAGAGAGGTGCAGAAACAGGCCGGAAAGGTGCAGAAAGAAGAAACAGGGTGCAGGAAGGGGCAAAAGAGGTACAGAAAGAGAAAAGAGGTAACAGATCTGCAAAAAAAGCAACTAAGGTGCTGGAAGAGGCATGTGAGTTACAGAAAGGGGCAATACATCTGCAGAGAAAAGCAAGAGAGGTGCTGAAAGAGCAAGTGAAGCACAGAAAGAAGCAAGAGGGGTGCAGAAAGAGGCAACAGAAGTGCAGAAAGAAGCAATAGAGATATAGAAAGAGCTAAACAGGGTGCCAAAAGAGGCAAGGAAAGTACAGGAGGAGGCAACAGAGGTACAGAAAGAGGAAAGAGTGGTGCAGAAAGAGACAGGAAATGTGCAGAAAGAAGGAACAGGGGTGCTGAAAGAGGCAAGAGAGGTGCATAAAGAAGGAAGAGAAGTGTAGGAAAAAGCAACAGAGGTGCTGAAACAGGCAAGTGAGGTACAGAAAGAGGCAAAATATTTGCAGAAAAGAGCAATAGAGGTGCTGAAAGAGGCAAGTCAGCTGCAGAAAGAAGCAAGAGAGATACAGAAAGAAGCATCAGAGGTCCAGAAGGAGGCAAGAGGGGTACAAAAAGAAGAGAGTGAAGTGCAGAAAGAAGCAAAAGTGGTGCTCAAAGAGGCAAGAGGGATACAGAAAGTGGCAAGAGCAGTGCAAAAAGAACCAAAAGAAGTGCAGAAAGAAGCAACAGAGGTGCTGAAAGAGGCACAAAGGGTACATAAAGAGACAAGAGAAGGGTAGAAAGAAGCGACAGAGGTACAAAAAGAGGCCAGAGTGGTGCAGAAAGAGGGAAGAGAGGTGTAGAAAGAGACAAGAGAGTTTCACAAAGAGGGAAGACAGGTGCAGAATGAGGCAAGAGGGGTACAGAAACAGGCAAGAAAAGTGCAGGAAGAGGCAATAGAATTGCTGAAAGAAGGAACAGGTGTAGAAAGAAGCAAGAACATTGCAGAAAGAGGCAAATGAGATGCCAAAAAAAGGCAAGAAAGGTACAGAAAGAGGGAAGACAAGTACAGAAAGAGAAAACAAGGGTGCAGAAAGAAGCCAGACAGATGTAGAAACACGCTTGGAAAGTGAAGAATGAAGCAACAGGGATGCAGAAAGAAGCAAGGGAAGTAAAGAAAGAAGCAAGAGAGGTACAGAAGGAAGCAAGAAAACTGCAGAAAGAGGTAAGAGAGTTGCAGAAACAGGCAAAAGAGGAACAAAAAGAGGGAACAGAGGTGCAGACAGAGTTGTGCAGAAACAGATAAAAGGGGTGCAGAAAGAGACAAGAGGGTTGCAGAAGCAAGAGCAGTGTAAAAGAACCAACAGGGGTGCACAAAGAGGCAAGTGAGGTACAGCAGGGGGCAATATAACTGCAGAAAGAGGCAAGAGAGTTGCAGAAACAGGCAAGAGAAGTGCAGAAAGAGGGAGGAGGGTGCAGAAAAAGGCAGGAGGGAAGCAGAAATGTGAAACAGAGTTACAGGAAGAAGACAGAGCAGTGTAGACAGAACCAACAGAGGTGCAGAAAGAGGTAAGAGGGGTACAGGAAGAGGCAAGTGAACTGCAGAACAAAGCAAAAGAGGTACATAAAGAACCAACAGAGGTGGAAAAAGAAGCAGGAGGGGTGCAGAAAGGGGTAGGAGAGGTGCAGGAAGAGGCAAGAGGGGTTTAGAATGAGGTAGGAGGGGTGCAGAAAGAGGAAGAGAACTGCAGAAAGAAGCAACAGAGGTGCTGAAAGAAGCACAAAGGGTGCAGAAAGAGACAAGGCAGGTGAAAAAAGAAGGAACAGAGATACAGAAAGAGGCAACCCTGGTTCAGAATGAGGTAAGGGATGTAGAAAGAGGCAAGAGAATTGCACAAAGAGGGAAGAAGAGTACAGATACAGGCAAAAGGGATGCAGAAAGAAGCAAGTAAGGTGCGGAAAGAGGCAAGAGAGGTGCATAAAGAAGCAAGAGAGTTACAGAAAGAGGCAAGTGAAGTGCAGAAGGAGGCAAGAGAACTGAAGAAAGAGGCAACATAACTGTAGAAAGAGGCAAGAGACCTGCAGAAAGAGGCAATAGAGGTGCAGAAAGAAGCAAGATAAGTGCAGAAAGAAGCTACAGAAGTGCACAAAGAGGGATGAGGGTTGGAGAGAGAGGCAAGATGGGCACAGAAAGAAACAAAACAAGTGCAGAAAGAAGAAGAGGAGCACAAATTGGCAAAAAATATACAGAAACACATAAGAGAGGTAAAGAAAAAGGCAAGAGAGGTACACAAAGAGGGTAGAAAGGTGCAGAAAGAGGCAACATGTGCAGAAAGAAGAAAGAGAGGTGCAGGAAGTAGAAGAGATTTTCAGAAAGTGGCAAGAGAAGTGCAGAAAAAGAAAGAATTGTGCAGAAAGAAGCAACAGAAATGCAGAAGAGGCGCTGAAGGAAGCAAGATTGGCTTACACACCATTGGTACCAATTTAACACCCACATTTAACAATAAGTAACATGTGACCATTCTAGGTTTGCAAAGGCCCTTCCACCATGCTGTAACACTTGTTGCTGCAGTTTTGGTAAATTTTGAGCCGTTTGAGCTAGAAACAAGGCTTTTTTTTTCAAATCTGCAGATCAGGGAACAGATAATGCATTATGTGGCTAATTTGGAAAATGTATATTTGTGCGAAAGGCGATGCAGCCAAACAGTCGCATAATTCCAGTGGCCCTGCTCATACCTCTGATTAGGTCTACAAGTGCCCCTCAGTGATTCCTTCTTTTTTGTCTCATAGTTGAGCTACTATGGAAATAATGAAGACTAAACCTGAGGTTAACACTCCACAACACAGACTACCATAATACATAATTACTCTCCATAACACATAATCCCACTCTACATAACTCCTATACACTAAATACCACATACTTTCTATCCACATAATTTCACTGCATAACATACCACATAATTCCACTACACACAACATACATCCACTCCACTCTAAAAAACATGAGTAAAAAACGTTTACATATACAACGCCAATAGCACTATATCTCGCAAATGCGAAACCTATTACATTGCAAACACTTCTTTAACTAGTAGACACGTTTGCAGAGTGGCGGAGAAAGGGTTCTGGGCCTCCGACCAGCGCTCAATAATTTTGCTGCGTAGGACTTACAGGAGGCACCAGGAGGGCTTCTTGGCCCCCAAAGCCCCTCAAGAGTAAATTGGACTTCATCCCTATCCTATAATCTGCCAGAAGGCGTGTTTGCAGTGTGGTACAGAAAAAGGGGCATGGCCTCTGAACACATTTTAGAAATCCCACTGTGTGGGACTTACTGGAGGTAACAAAAGGGCTAGTTGGCCCCCAAGGACATCCTTAGGGGCCAACTACCTCTACTATTACATCCAGTAAGTCCCACATACCAGGATTGCTAAGTTCTCATAGCAGGCCATGCCCCCTTTGCCCACCACTCTACAAACGCACTACCTGGTGCGCTCTTAGATGGGGATTGAAGTCCTGTTCACTGCTGGGGGTCCTTTAGGGGCAAACTAGCCTACCTATTACCTCCAGTAAGAACCGCACACACAGTGGGATTGCTGAGAGGTGGACATAGGCCATGTCCTTTTCCTCCAGCACTCTCCAAACACGCCACCTGGCATGCTTTTGGTTGGGGATGAAGTCCCCTTTTCTCCTGAGGGTCACTGGGGGGTCAACTATCCCTCCTGTTACCTCCAGTAAGCCACATATAGCTAGATTGCTGAGTGTGCTCAAAGGCCACAACCCCTTTGTACATGACTCTACAAATGTGACTTGTGGTGCATTGCTGGTAATGGGATGAAGTCCCCTTGTGTCCTGAGGTCTTCAGGACAAAAGAGGACCTCATCGCCCCACCAGCAGTACGCCAAGAGGCACATTTGCAGAGTGGTGTAAAAAGTGGCATGGCCTCGAGCCACCTCTCTGCAATCCAGCTGTGTGGCGCTTACTAGAGGTACCTGATAGGCTAGTGGCCCCAGTGACCCTCAGTATTCAAGGGGACTTAATTCCCGACTTAGAACGCACCAGGGGGCGCGTTTGCAGGGTCATGTCAGGAGGGGACGGGGCCTCTGGCAAGTTAACAGTTTCTTTTTTCTTATTTTATGGGAGGGGGCTATATAGCCCGCCTTCCCTGGGCTACTTTTGGCCCCAGGTAACCCATCCCTGGGACCTGGCAGCCTTGTTTAAAAAAAATAGAAAATTTGGAGTATGGCCCGGGGACCCTATCCCCCAGGGTCTGGCCAGCCTTCTTTTTTTATTTGTAGTTTTTTGGAGGGGGCCCTCCTCAGGCAAATTATCAACCCGGGTACCCCATTACCCAGGGCCGGCCTTATTTTTTTTACTCATTTATTTATAAAAAATTTAAAAAGGGTGCGGGCCAAGTGGCCCCCTTCCCGGGCCACTTGTGGCCACTGGGACATATTTTCCCAGGGCCTAGCATCACAGTTGTTGACTGGGGGGAGTCCCAATGCCCCCACAGTCCCAGCCGGCTCCCTGCCTTGCTTTTGGGCATGGGGAGCTGCTAAGATGCAGCTCCCCTTGCCCAAAAGCAATCTTCTTTGCTTTTTAAAAGCAAGAGCAGGTTTCCTATCCTGCCATAGCATATAGCAATGTCCTGGGGTGGGCACCCTGGGACATTGCAGGAGCTGGCCCTGGTGAGTGGCGGTCCCCAGGGCCATCAAGCCCTCCAGGAGGGGGGCCGTGAGGCCCCCCTCCCTATATTTTCAAAGGAGGTTGTGAACCCAAGTGCTGGGGTTCCGATACGGACCCCCGCATTTAAATAATTAGTGCCCTGGGCAGGTGGTGGTCCCCGGGGCAGTGTAGGGGGAGCGGGAGCTCCCACAACACCTATTTATATTAATGTAAGCCCCGGGAGGTGACAGTCCCTGGGGCTGCAGGGGGGCCATGTGCCCCTGCACATCGAATTAAAGGAGCCCCGGGGAGGTTGCGGTTACCTGGGGCCGCAGGGGGGCAGTGTGCCCCTGCAAATAATTAGTATTGCTAACTAACCCATACACCCACTGACTCACACAGACACTTATCCATGCATGCTGCCACACACCGTCTCACCCAACCACACAGGCACTCATACACCCATACAGATACTCAGACAACCTATCAATCACCATACACCAACACATGTACATACTCACCAACCCATACAGCCCCTTCAACACCAACTGACAGACTGATACAGACATTCAACCTAGTCAGTGACCCATACATTCACTGAGATACCTAATCTCTCACGTATGCAGTCAGTCACGCACCTACTGAATTGGCGATACAGGCAGTCATACATCCACTGATTCATCAATAAACCTTTGTATATATTTAAAACTCATAAACCTTTTAGAAACACTCACAGTCACTGGATAATATCATCAGTGATGTAATCAATGATGTCATTTGAGATGTCATCAGTGATATCAATCATAATGTCAATGACCACGTCATGAGTGATGTGAGGTCATAAGGAGTGACTTGCACGGGTGCGAGTTATAGTTAGCACTGCTAACTATAACTGCTGAATTTCCACGGTTTTGTACTAGTGAAATATCATAACTATAACGTTCCTGTAACCTTTGGTTTTTTCAGTGAATATCTAAAGTTTTTTAATCCTATTTTCTATCTAGAACAGCCCTGTAGCCTTTAGTGTTTTAGTTAATTTCTATGGTTTTTTAAATGCTAATTTCTAACTATAACTTACCTGTAACCTTTGTTTTTTTCAGTGAATGTGCATGTTTTTTTATGTAGCAATGGTCTTTGTAGTCTAACTAGATCTTAGGAATCCCACTGAGTAGGACTTATAGAAAGTACCAGGAGGGCTCCTTGGTCCCCAAGGTCCTTTATCCTCCATGACAACTTTATTCCCCAACCACTGGTGTGCCAGGAGACTTGCTTGCAGAGAGGAGCCGAAAGGGGGTGGGACCACAGAACACCTCTTAACAAACTGACTGTGTGGAACTTCCTGGAGGTAACAAGTGTAATGACTCGCCCCCACATACCCCAAATAACCAAGGGGACTTCATCTCCCAACTAGTACTATTCCAGGAGGCATGTTTGCAGAGTGATGCTGAAAGGACGTTCTTGATGATTGCACAGGTAGTGCCTGTATAATTCTATGAGGGCCCTTGTCAAGGACAAGTATTTTTGACAGAGTATAAAACACATATATAGACATATTTGACATAAAGTTTCAATGAAGCTATTTAGTAAGATTATTATTATTATATTTAATTTTTTTAAAGCGCTCAGCTACCCAAAGGTTTCCCGGCGCTAAAAACAACAAGAGGGGAGTGGGCCAGCAGAATAGTGATTTATTGGTTAAATAACCAAGTTTTAAGATCCCTACGGAACTTTAAGTAGCTAGGTTCAATCCGAAGAGATAAAGGGAGAGAGTTCCACAGGGACGGGGCCAGAAAAGCAAAGGAGCGACCGCCCATTCTGGCTCTCCTGATCCTAGGAATCTGAAGCTTGTGTTGGTTGGACGATCGAAGGGTGCGAGAAGGAGAGTAAGAATGAATTAAAGATCTCAAATAGTGTGGTGCTTTACCGGTGTTAATTTTGTGCACAAAGAAGAGTGCCTTAAACTTGGAACGGCTGTCAATGCGAAGCCAATGAAGGCTGCATAAAGAAGAGGAAGTGGAAGACTTGTTGGGTAGTTTGCATAGCAGACGGACCGCCATGGTCTGGACCGTCTGTAATTTGCGGACTACCTCTTTGCCGGCCCCCAGAAAAAGAACATTACCATAGTCCAGGCGAGATGTAATTAAAGCCTGGACTACTGTTTTCTGGGTGTCCAGAGGAAGCATCCAAATGATTTTTTTCAACCATTTAGGAATAGTGGTACAGATAGAGGAGACTCTAACCACATGTTGCCTCATGGACAACTGGTCATCAAAAATGATGCCCAAGTTGCGTGCAGTTTTGGATGGGGTAGGAAGGGCGGCCATTTGAGCAGGCCAATGGGAGGGCCCCCATAAGGCGGTGTTGTGGCCAAACAGAAGGAGTTCTGTTTTCCCTCCATTCAGTTTTAACTTATTGTCGTGCATCCAGGAGGCAATGTTGTTGAGTCCTAAACAGAGGGAAGATGTAGTAGAATGATGACTGGTGGAAAGTGAAAAGATGATCTGATGGTCATCCGCGTATGAGTAAATGGAGAGCCCCGCTTTCTCCGCAATGGCAGCCAGTGGTGTGACATACAGATTAAAAAGAAGGGGGCTCAAAATGGAACCTTGGGGAACACCATGTACTGCTTTATGGATTTTGGAGGCAGATGTAGCAGAAAAGACTTAGAACGTCCGATCAGACAAAAAGCTGGCAAGCCATCTAAGGGCGGAATGAGTGATGCCAGAGGATTTTAGGGTGTTAACAAGGATGGGGTGGGAAACCGTGTCAAACGCGGCACTTAGATCCAATAAAATAAGTGCCACGGTTTCCCCTCTGTCCACCAGGTGAGGAATGGTTTCAGAGACTCCCAAAAGTGTAGATTCTGTTGAAAAGCCTGATCGGAAGCCAGACTGTAAATGGTGTAAAATGTTTCGAGTTTCAATGTAACTGGTGAGTTGTTTATTTATATGCTTTTCCAGAATCTTAGAATAGACTGGAAGGAGGGAAATCGGGCGAAAGTTGGCGGGGTCTTTGGGGTCTGCATTGGCCTTTTTCAACAAGGGTACAATCATAGCATGTTTCCAAGAGTTAGGGACCTTAGTTTCTCTAAGTGAAGTATTAAGTAAATCCAAAATAAGATTAAGGGAAGAAGAATCTAGAGTTTGCAAAATTTTGGGCGGGATAGGATCCAAAGGGGAGCCAGATTTGATACTGCCAATAATATCATATAGTGTGGAAAGATTCAGGGGGTCCCAGGCAGCGATCTGCGATTCAGACGACTCAAAATCGCACGAAGTGGCAGATACAATTTGCTCCAAAGGAGAGGGGGTAGGATTGGGAATTCCGAAATCAGCATATATGGTCTCGATCTTGGAAACAACGAAGTCCGCTAAGGTATTGCATTGTGCTTCATCCAGACAAGGGGCTTTAGGCTGGCAGGAAGCACCTGAAAGTTCCTGAACGACCTTAAAAAGGGCTTTTGGGCGATTTTGGGCATTTAAGATAGTCGAATTGACATATTCAGTTTTAGCTATATTGCAAAGAGAATGATATTTTGCTAAAGCAGCTTTGTACTGTAGTTTAATGTAAGGGTCGTAATTGGACCACCACTTCCGCTCAAGGTGTTTACAGCAAGTTTTTTCCTTTTTTAGTAAGTCTGTAAACCAAGGGGCAGGGGGGTGGTGTAAATTGAATTTCTGCTTACGATAAGGAAGACAGGTATTGACAGCAGAAGTAAGCCAGTTATGAATGATATCCACCTCCTCAATGCTACTAACCTTGGTAAGGGGCATAGAGTTCAAGAGACTAGAATTAAATTTGTTAGAGTCAAGATTCTTCCAATTACGGCTCACTCTAGGTTCGGTGGCAGTTGTAGAGGATTTAGAGGGCTGGTCAATAGTTATGGAAAAGTCCACAATAAAGTGGTCAGACCAAGAGACGGGTAAGGAAGGCTTACAAGTTACAGTGTCAAGATTGGATAAAAGTGGGTCGAGTAAATTACCAGCCTTATGAGTAGGGCCAGAATTATGCAAGGTAATATTCAGAGCTGCTAAATCCGATAACAAGTTGGTGCTAATGGGGCAGGATTTGTCATTGAAATGGATATTAAGATCACCAATTATTAAAAAGTTAGTAGCATTTAGTAGTAGTGGTGCTATATGCTCTGAAACTGATACTAATGTAGCTTTCTCCTTTGTATTCATTTGTCAAAATAACTACATCAAAAAAGCATTTTTCTTCTTCACAGCAACACCAGAGGTTGCAATGACATCGGTAGTCATGAACAGAAAGTGTAAAACAGATCTATAGACCTATTTTACACAACGTTTCAGTCTAGATGTTTAGTTAACATATTGGTTTAACTTTATTTTAACAACATATTTAAATAAAAACAACACTTTCAAAAAATAACTTTCAACATCTGAACTCACAAACACAACATAACTTTCAAATAAACATCAAACCATTCATTGTTACCCAAACACATGGGGTAATCATAAACTGCTGCAAAACCAGAGCAATACACATTGTGTGGTAGGTCCCTCTCTAGAGGGACAAACAAAAGATATTCATGTGGGTTGATGTCCATTTCATATTATCTTAAAACCTATCATAGAAAACATATCCAGCTGACAATCTACAACTAGGGAAGATGGAGGACGGTCCCTTTAGAGGTACAGACTTCTACAACAAGTATGGCTCTACCGTTTTCAAGAATGGTCTCGTATTGCATGGACTGTAGTGTGTTATACCAGCAGGTGAGAAGTGTGTTACAGCTATTTACAATGCTGGCAAAAATCGTACATGGGATTTTTCCCCCTTTCATATTTTTTGCACATTTCATAATAGGAGTTGATAGTGAGCAGCAAGAAGGCAATGCAAAGCTCAAGGACCCTCAACCGCAATAGCAGCACAACAACACCAAAGCAGAGTAATCATTCAAAAGTCCAATCTCAACTTCAAGATTTGGCTTCACAGTTTTCCTCGATGGCATTCTGCTGCATGCATTGTGGAGTTGTAATCAGTTCTGAAGAGCAGTCCATAATGGTCCTTCGCAATGCTTGAAAGATTATTAAATGATGATTTATTTTTATTTTTGCCCTTCTTAGTTTTTCTACATTAACAGGCTTTTTATGATCTTACAAAATGGGTACTTAATATCTATGTGTTGTTCATTTTATTATCTTCCAATTTATTGTACCACTACTTACATATAACTTGCCATATAGACAAGTCAAGCCATCCTTCTACAAATACATACACAGGCAACTTTTGCCAGTTATCATAACTCACTAGTAAATGCATCAACAACATACACAAACATACTTTCACTTTTTTACAGAACACTGTGTTAAATGTTGTGAATTGTTTTTAAACTGACTAATATATGTGACTTGTTCTGTAACTTCTCCTCTTAAGAACTCTTTATTTTCCCTAGAATCCTGCTTTGGACAATAGAAACGAAACTGCACATCACCAAAAACGATTTCTATGTGTGCCACACTTCCATGCAAAAGTGCTCTACGTATTTCTGCTAAACATACGGCAGACGTTTTCACATATTACAGCCCCCTACCTAATCTTCGCATTGTTGAGTGGTATAACTTATTTTGGTCCTCATTTATTAGGCTTTGTCGTAGGGCAGTGCTGCAGGCCTTCCTTCTGCACTTCCCTATGGAAAAAAAGGGCACAAATGTGCCGTATCTATAAGATATGGCATATACCTGTCCTTTTCTGCTGCAGTGCGCCAATGCAGGCACCTTGGCACCATGGTGCAAGGGTGCCTGCATTACGGGATGAATATTTCTGTACAAAAATAATAACAAGAGGCTTTTTCTGCATTCTGCAGTACACATGGAAAAAGGAAAAATGAGGAGAAATAAACACCACTCCCCTGGTAATGGGGAGCAGGAGTGTACGCCACAATTTGGAGGGTACAATTCACCGCCACCCCAAGATGTAACACATTTGGAGTCCTTGGGATGTGGTCCAGGGATACTTATAAAGAGCGGCTGCCCCTGGAGAGATGTTGGCCCCAAGGCAGAATACAATTCAGGAGGAGCCCTCATGTGCACACCCTTCCTATGTATGAGCATTAGGATTGGGCTCTGGGACACCTTTGAAAATACGATGCCCCATGGACGATGGGGGCCGTGTTTTTTTTTACACTTTTGGGAGGGGGCCCTCACAAATCAACCTCCCCATGTAATTTAAAAATCAATGAAATAATCTTCTGAACCCTAATTTTGTTGACCCCAAATTGTACCTTAGGCATTTCAGCTCTGTTAGTCTTCTCATTGACCTAACAGTAATAGACTACCCTCCCCATCAATAACACAAACTCTGCAGAATAAAATAGGCCGTGGAAAAGCATGTGGTCTTTGGTGTTTGGGGGCCCGTTGCGAGCCCCCAGGGTATTGAGGGGTGGGGGTGCACATGGGGGTACCTATGGTACCCACTGCTTTGGCATACACAGGGTGGCAGACACCACGCGGTGCCTGCCAAGTTGTGCATGCCAAGGCTACACATGCATATTTTACATTGCTGCGGGTGCTGCTTAAAGCAGCACCCGCCGCAATGTAAAATAGATGGAATTAGGCGGTCACATCCTAAATTGCACGGAGGGACCGCCGCTGCCCCTGCGGACGGTCCCTCCACCTCGGGGTGGCGGATGGACGCAGGTCCGCCCGCCATCCTAATAGGCGCCCTGATTTGGATTTTGAAAGAGATCTCTTTCAAAATTCAAACCAGATTGCTTTTCCACACGGGGAGCTGCATGTTAGCACCTCCCAATGTGGAAAAGCAATGCCGGCTCCCGAAGGACACGGGAAGTTGGCAGGACTGTGGCAGCATTTGGGCTCCCCCCACGGTCCCCAACGTTGTGTTTAGTCCCCGGGGATGGGGGCCCCAGGGAGAATATAAATTAGTGATTGGAACAATTGTTTTTTCACGGTAAAATTAGGAGTTGCTCACCCAGCGCGGCGCTCAGCGCGGCCCCCTGGTATGCTCACGCTGGGTGCACGACCTCGAACGTGGCCCCCTGGTATGAACCAATTGGGTGCCCTACTCTTAATGGGTGCGCGACTCCAAGCAAAAAAAAGTGATATTTTTCTGCTATATATCAAGCTTATGTGTTTAGATCTTGGGTGGCTCTAAATAGAGCCGTTGTGTTGATTGGGAGATTTTGGTACCTACAAGTAAGTACCAATGCAGAGTCTAAAGTTGTTGAGGAAGACTCTGTTACCCTCATCTTTAAAATGTACACCATCTCTCCTATAGATGCCGTCCATATTAAAACGCAGATTGTTGTTGTAAATGGACCTCATTCTATAATCTCTGAGATAAGCAGAAACAGCTTTATTGACATGGTTCCTAGCTTTCTCCATCTGTGGACAAAATTGATTGGACTAGTTCCACTTCTGTCTTTGGCATATGTTAGAATAGAAAGAGGCAGTTTGGGGGAAAAGTAACATCAATTCTCCAAAGGTGTCCTTCATAAGCATTTCCAGACCTACCCCAGTCAAAGTGTCTAGATCATTGCCACCACAGTGCACAATTATGAGGTCAGGGTGTTGGAGATGCAAAAATGATTTAACCAATGGCCTCAATTGGTGCCACTTTAATCCTCTCTGTCCAATCCATTTAATGTCTACATTTGGCAAAGCGAGGTCTTTGTCAATACCTTTTGTTTCAGCATTGTTTTGGCTCCAGAAAATATAACTGTGTCCCACAATCCACACTCTTAACATCTTGACGGTAGGTCTGGATGCACTCAGAAGGTGTCTGTATGTGTAATGGGCAGTTTGAAAACTAAGATTTTTCTAAAATGGTGGATAAGATGCAGTTTTTAAAAAAAAGAGAAGTGATTGGCTGTTTGAGAACATTATAGACTGAAAAATAGGGTGCATGTTTCTGTGTTTCAAAAGCATGTTTCTTATTGGTTAATACAAACTGTGTGAAAGCAACATTACATAGGATAAGCTGATATTTTGAAATGTCAATCACACTTGCTGTTTGGATTTGCAACATTGTGTGCTGAACTTGTGACCTGTGTATTCAGTTGAATGTTCCATGAACTGTTACTATGGTAACAGGCGTTAAGCAGAGTGGGGGTAGGGTTCAAAGTAATGCCAATTGGAAAGGGTTGAAATGTGTAATCAATAGAAATGTGTGTTAGCTTTTGAATCAATGTGGGAAGCAATGTGATTTGATATTTACATGTGTATGTGTGCAGAATGAGAGGGAAAGTTTGCCCTTTTTTGGTTTTGCTAAGAGCAGTGCACTACAGACATTCTGTATAAGAATATCTGGTATGTGACTGACATACTTCTTAATATACAAATCAATTTGAAAGGTGAGTTATTAATTTGTGAGGGATTGTATGTGGTGCCTTTGTTTTTAATAAGAGTAATATGTTTCTCCTGCTAAAGTCCAGGGAATAGTTTTGCTTGTCTAGAATCACACTGTGAGTCTGTGTGCATTTGGGCAACCTTTGTGAGAGAAGCATTTGGTTACTTCATGCATTTGCTGACATATAACTGCTTAAAAACCTATCCTGTTGTCAAGTTTTAGTAGTATTAGAAGCCAGTCATTGCTTATGCATTTGCAGAATGAGTCAGGTATTCACACTAGAGTGCAGTAGTGAAATATATAGAAAGTGTGCAGTCACCTTACCCCTTCAAGACTAGTGAGTCTGTTTTCCTAAAGTCCAAGGAATAGTGTTGCTTGTCTAGAATCACACTGTGAGTCTGTGTGCATTTGGGCAACCATTGTGAGAGATGCATTTGGTTACTTTATATCTTTGCTGACACATTAATATTCTATTATATCCCTTGCATTTCTCTAGTGACCTATTCAGCACCATGTACTAATCCACCCAGGCACTCTCCTTGCAGTACTCGATTGATTCAATCGGTACCCAAGTACTCATGCAGTGATCCAGGGCCTTGGCACAAAGACTGCTTCAAACTCCTATGCACTATGCATGTAGTCCCCTAACTACCTTCACACTTGTGTTTCAGGCCTTCATTTCTCCATTCAGTATCCATACACACCTGCAAACACCCTGTTACTCCCCTCCAATCCTCTAGTGACCCTTTCAGCACCATGTACTAATTAATTCACTGCACCAAAACCCAACAACTTATAAATTCACCCAGGCACTCTCCTTGAAGTACTTTTATTATTCAGTCAGTACCCAAGTACTTATGCTGTGATACAGGGCCTTAGCATATGGACTGCTTCAAACTCCTATGCACTATGCATGTAGTCCTCTAACCACCTACACACTTGTGTTTCAGGCCTTCAATTCCCCAGTCAGTATCCATACACTCCTGCAAACACCCTGTTACTCCCCTTGCAATCCTCTAGTGACCCTTTCAGCACCATGTGCTAATCCATTCACTGCGCCAAAACCACATCACTTATAAATTCACCCAGGCACTCTCCTTGCAGTACTCTAATCATTCAGTCAGTACCCAAGTACTCAGGCAGTGATCCAGGGCCTTAGCATATGGACTGCTTCAAACTCCTATGCACTATGCATGTAGTCCTCTAACCAGCTACACACTTGTGTTTCAGGCCTTCAATTCCCCAGTCAGTATCCATACACTCCTGCAAACACCCTGTTTCTCCCCTTGCAATTCTCTAGTGACCCTTTCAGCACCATGTACTCATCTATTCACTGCGCCAAAACCCAACCACTTATAATTTCACCCAGGCACTCTCCCTGCAGTATTCTAATCATTCAGCCAGTACCCAAGTACTCATGCAGTGATCCAGCACCTCACAAAAGGAAGTGCTACAAATCTATGTCCAATGTGCATGGAGTCCTTTAATCAAACTTTTCACTTATTTTAAACACGTTCATTTACCCAGGCAGTATCCATACACTCCAGCAAACACCCTGTCACTGCTTCTGCACTCCTGTAGTGATAATACTATCTACCAATCCATTCACTGCGCCAAAACTGAACCACTTATACATTCACCCAGGCACTCTCCCTGTAATACTATAATCATTGTTTTGGTACCCAAGTACTCATACAGTTAGCTAGGCCTTAACACAAGTACTTGTACAAACTCCTGTCCACTATGCAGGTAGTCGTCTAAGCATTTACACACTCGTCTTTCAGATCTTTAATTACTCAGGAAGTACCTATACACTCCAGCAAACACCCTGTCGCTCCCTATGCACTGCTCCAGTCAGCCACCCAGCATCACGTAGTAATCCAAACGCTGCACCAAAACCCAAACACTTATACATTCATCCAGGCATTCTCCTTGTAGGCCTCTAATCATTCAGTCAGTGCCTAAGTACTCATATAATGTCCCAGGGCTTAACACAAACACTGGTACAAACCCTTGTCCATTACACATGCAGACATCCAATCACCTACACAATTATCTTTACAACTTCAATTACAATTTCAATTAGTGATTACGAAAGAAAGTGGTTAAATGGTTTTTCATATACAATGTGTTTGTATAGTAATAGAAAAGTATAATTTATAAATGTATTAGATACATTTATTTATGTTTACTTTTTACAGATATTGTTTATCATCATTAAAATAAACTTATCATGCCTGACAAATCAAGAAAAAGAAAAGGACAGAAAAAGGACAATTATTTGGAGAAAATTCAACAACAAGTATTGGATGACCAACATCATGTGGGTAAAAAGAAAAAGTCTTCTGGTAAGACAACAAAAGAATTAAATTGTGCAAAGTACTAAGAATCGTTCAACCAGAAAAAAGAATATGAATAAAAGCAAAGGAAACAATGAAAAAGTATATTCCAAAGACACAATGTATGGTAAAAGAAGGCAAAATTAGTATAAAGAAATCAGAAAAAATATTTTTTATAATAGAGTTTTTTTTAACTTGCTAAAAGATGTGAAAAATATTTAAAAAGAGCACTATTTTTTAAAAAGAAGAAGCATATTGAATCCATTGTTCAAAAGGCTTTTGAATTAAAAAGGAAATTATTCATTTTAGTTTTAAACTTTCTTTATTTCTTTATTTCGACATGGCATGTCATAAAAGAACAGCAATAAAAGCAATAAAACAATACATAAAAGGATAAAAGTTGAAAGAGCAAATGCTAAAACCAATCCATAATAATAGCTAGTTCTCATACATGTCATTAGGACCCACATGCCCTGCTAGAGTTAGGGGGCCAACCCCAAGACAGTTCTAAAATTATGCCCTCTTTGTCCCTGCTTACGAATTGAGCACCAGTGGCCTTCGAGTATTCCACTTTGCTGCCAAGAATTTGGAAACAGCGAAGACCACAACAGGTGAGAGATCGAACTTTAAAATTCTAAATGCCTGTAAACAGTGGATTATTCCCAAATTTTTGCATATCGGGATTATCCACCTCCGTCTCGAGTTCAAATAAGCTGGGCAGAAGAAGACAATGTGCACCTCATTTTCCACGTCTGCGGTGCACCCAAGACAGTTCTTGGGAGATGCTGGGCACCACTTGGTCGTAAATGATCTGATGGGAAGAGAACCATGCCGCCATTGAAGAAAAAGCTTCCTTGAGACAGTGGGTCTAACATCATCCAGGACACGCTCAAAGTAATACCAGTCCTTTGTCAATAAAAAGTTAGCTGTTAGAGTTCCCAATTGAGAGCTAGACACCAAAAGAGCCCTTTTGTTGTCCCGGAACAAGTGAACCAGCTGTTGCCGCGAAATTCCTGCGCAGGAAGTCTCTGGATTTGACCACATCGAAGCAAGGCCAAGTTTCTTGAGTTCCGCTCTGACATATTTAAACCAAGGAAGTTGACCCACATTAGGCAGCCCCAAGACTTCCGTTAGTTCTTGTCTATATACCTACAACTCTGGGGAAACCCAGAGTCTCCTCCAGAAGGTTAAGGGTCTGAGGGCCAGATCTTCTTCAATTGGTCTAAGGCCAAGATCTAGTTGTAGTGGCACTAATGGAATGCTCGAGGGCAGGGCTACCAACTGTCATATGAATCTATTCTCAGCTACAGCAATCGCTGGACCACTCTTGTAGCCCCACAACTCAGCCCCGTAGGTCACTGCCCCAGGTGCCAGCAGTTTGTAAATTTCAAGTGGTGGGCCAATCGGCTTAACCAATGATTTGCTCAAGAGTTTCAGAATTCCCCCGGCTATCTGGGTCATCTATAGTTGTGTGTTTAGCTGATGCTGAACCCAGGTAAAAGATTCATTAAGGGAAAGCCCCAGATATTCAAACATATGTACCCTTTCTAGCCGGACTCCATCTATGGCAGGATTTGGGCGAGATGTCGCGGGGGGTTAAAAATCATGAATTTCGTTTTTAAGGTGTTAATTTCCAAACCCCGCTCCCGACAAAAAGAGACAAACCCATCCAAAACTCGCTGGATACCCATTGGTGTCTTAGAAAGTAATAGGGTATCATCCGCGAACATGATCGCGGCGATCCGGGACCCTGCAAGCTTGGGGACGTCACTATCTGATACCGCCTCCAGGTGTGCAATTACCCCGCTGACATAGAGGCAAAAATAGGTTGGCGCCAAAACGCAACCCTGCCTTACCCCCCTGCCAACGGGGAACTGAGTTGACAACAAACCATTGCTGCCACACCTGACCTGTGCATAGTTCTCCACATGAAGACGGATTAGCATGTCCAAGAGAGAGGGTGGAACGCCGAGCTCCCTTAATACAGTCCACAGCTTCTGGCGTGGGACCAGAACAAAAGCCGCACGTAGATCTTCAAAGACTGTATAGAGTGACCCACCCCCGATCTTGACAGTTTTCCAGTAGAGCATATATAGGCGGAAAATCTGATCTATTGTAGAGACGTTCTTCCTAAATCCAGCCTGGTAGGGGCTCAGAATGGAGTGCTCTCCGCCCATTCCAAAAGACAATTAAGGATCAACCTTGCAAAAGGTTTTGGGGCACGTCAATAAGACTAATTGGCCTGTAATTGGCTGGCAACAGAGGCGAACCCTTCTTAAAGATAGGGACAATCTCTGCCCCCATCCAGGTACTAGGTAACTCCATGTCTCCCCATTTAGCATTAAAAATGACTGTTAGATAGGGGGCCCAGACCGCAGGTTCGTGTTTTAGAAGATCACCCGGCACTTTATCTAAGCCCGGAGCTTTTCCTGACGGTAGATTGAGGATAGCAGTCTCAACCTCCCCCACTGAAAACTCAGGCCCTGTTGTTCCGCTCTGAATAGTAGGGGTTGGTGCCTTCCAGCGGAGGTCATCACATTGGCTATCCACCTGGTATAAGGTGCTAAAGTGCTCTTCCCACACCTCAGCAGCAATGCTGTGTGCCACAGCCTCAACAGGTTCAGCCGCCCCAGTATTTACAATTTGCCAAAAATTCCGGGCATCTTTTGATGCCAGGGTCGTTACTAAATTGACCCAGTGGTCCGCTTCCCATTCTGCTTTGCCATGATGAATTAGCTGCCTATATACTGCCCTTTTTGCTTTGATCAGTACCCTACTGTGATTATGTTTCAGTGCACAGAGGAGCTCTCTTTTCGCCTTTCTGCATTGTGGATTAAACCAGGTAGATTTTTTACCTGTTTTTTTCCCTTTGCCAAAAGGATTTAGGATTCCAGCTAGACTAGTGGTCAATTCCTGATACAGAGTCCCGAGCTTAGCAAATAATAGAGGGGAAGCATTCTCAGAGGTCAAGGCACCAGCAGCTTCCAGTGCCGTGACTACATGGGCATGAATCTCAGCCACTAGATCTGGACAGTTTACTGCTTTATCCCATCTAATTACTGCTTGAGAGAAGTGCCCGGTTATCTGTCCCACACCTACCCCTGGAAACATCTCTAGAAAAACCAGGGAAAAGAAAATCTAGGATCAGGGCATTGTGGTCACTTTCCCCCCTAACTTCCACCATAAAGTTCATGACCTTATCCCAAGCACAGGTCTCTACAAATATGTAATCCAGACGGGCCTCCTGGCCAGGTTTGTTGTAAGTACACCTAGCAGGTATGTCTGAGGTTACTCGGCCATTACATGCCCTAATTGAGTGGTTCAAGGTTAGCGAGAGGATTTGAGCAGCCAGTGGCACCCAAGACTTTGGAGGAGGGCCCACCACCGGAGGTATTTTCCAGTGGTCATCCTCTTCCGAAATTACACCATCCATTAGATCGGGCAATGGCTCAAAATGTTAATTAAGGTCACCACCTATCACAAAGGTGACCCCCTGGGGGATCCTAGTTAGAAACAGGGAAAGCTCATCAATAGTTTTGGACTCTGCCGTGATACTCACTGGTCTGGATTAGACATTAATCAGAGCAAGTCTGCAGGCATTGGGCCACTCCAATAGGATGCATTGTACATCCTCTGAGGTGGTCTCTAAGATCTTAGCACTGCACCCCAGGAGAGTTTTTACCCAAATTGTAAGCCCCCTGATGGTCTTCCCCTCCCCCCCCCCACCTTGCAGGCACAGAGAAAGAAGCAAAACCGGTCCGAAATTGCTCCTCTCTAGCCCAGGTTTCCTGGAAAAGGCAAACATCGTTTGTGTTAATGAAGGAACCCCAATCTGGGCAAACCAGTTTGTTACATAGCCCTGCAACATTCCAGGACAGGATTTGGAGGGGTAATTTATCAGTAGTTGGATTTGGAGGTGACATAGTGTGTTCCTTCATCCCATCTTGCACAAATTCTAAAGTTAGAGTGGCACCCCCTTACCAAGGGAGTCGTTGTTGATGAGCCCAAATACAGGCCCCTGCAGATCCACCAAGTCTTTCTTCGGCACTTTACCCTCTTCCAGGAGGGGCTGTCGGTTCATGCTACTCGCAGAGCCATCAAACAACTTTCAAAGCCTAGAAACAGTGTGCAGATTGTGCAAAGTACTAAGAATCGTTCAACCAGAAAAAAGAATATGAATAAAAGCAAAGGAAAAAATGAAAAAGTATATTCAAAAGACACAATGTATGGTAAAAGAAGGCAAAATTAGTATAAAGAAATCAGAAAAAAGATTTTTTATAATATAGTTTTTTTTAACTTGCTAAAAGATGTGAACAAATATTTAAAAAGAGCACTATTTTTAAAAAATAAATCATATTGAATCCATTGTTCAAAAGGCTTTTGAATTAAAAAGGAAATTATTCATTTTAGTTTTAAACACAATTTGATCACTAGATAAACCAATCCATTTTATGAAGGCCAAAAGTAGGAAGAAAAGAGTAATTAACAGAACTAATTTGTGTGATATTTTTTTGGGGTCAATGGAAACACAGTTCAAGTTGAGAGCCTTTCTTTAATGAAGAGAGTTATCTTCGGACCAACAATTTTTTGTATGCAGTTGATACCAGTGGCCGAGCTTATGAGGTTAGAAATGGTTGTCCAATTGACAAAGAGAAGATGGTTCCCAGAAATGTAGAAGAGACTTGTCTGGACTTTCATATGCAGTCAACTACATTTTGAAAACAGGAGTACATCTTCAAAATGTTTCAGCAAAGGAATTTATGGATAAAGTACATCAGAGAGATGATCATTTGGAATCTCAGCTGATTATTTTGATGGCATGTCAGCGTGGTACTAATGAATATTGGTAAAGTCGTCATGGAGAACTTAAATGTATGCTAAGGAACTTAGAAACTCCTACGTGGTTCCTTACCCTAAGCTGTTCTGAATACACTTGGGGATGATTTACTGGAATTTCTTCGAGAGGCAAATTTGAATATAAAAAATATTGAATACAAGACACCTGGAGAATTGTGCTCAGGGGATCCTGTTAATGTATTCAGATTTTTCAATCATAGATTTGAAGCTATGATGTCTTTTATCTGCGATAAAAAGAATACTCCTCTTGGAGAAGTTGTGGATTTCTTTTGGAGAAAGGAGTACCAAGCTAGAGGTGCTCCTCATATACATATGCTGATATGGATCAAGGACGCTCCCAAATTCGAAACTGATTCAGATGATACTGTTTTGTCTTTTATTGAAGAATATGCCACATGTGGTATACTAAAAAGAACAGAAGAAAACAACTTAAGACAACAAGTCTTAAGATTCCAAAGTCATCGGTGTGGAAAATACTGTCAGCAAAAGGAAAAGTCTAAGGAAAAGTTTTATACCAAATGTCGCTTTGGATTTCCATGTCCTGTAATATCCAAAGGAAGAGTAAACAGTTTCATGTCAGCTATGAGACATACCATCACTAGAAAATCTCCAAAAACACATACAATTTTAGAAGAAGTGTAGATTCTAAATACATAAATGATTATAATCCAGTAATGCTTTCAATGTGGAATGCTAATATAGATATTCAGTATTTGGTGAATAATCCCATTGCTGTTGCCCAGTATGTGACATCCTACATTACAAAATCAGAAAAGACGAATTAGAAAGAAGAGTATTCGAAAGAAATAATATAGTTTCATTACGAAGAAGTTATCCCATTGAAAAATTGGAGTGTATGAATGCTCAGATCGGTTATCATCTGCAAGTTTATACTAAAAATCAAGAAGAATCATTTGGGTGAGTCTAGGTCTTGCTGCAACGCGAAAGCCAGTACTTAAATCAGTACAAGAAATCAAATATTTAGCGGAAAAAGACCCAGAAAGATACGTTGGACACATATTATCCAAATAGAAGTCATCATCTTGAGAACATATTGTAGTGTAGTTCCTATATTGCCAATAAGCTCTGCTCATTGGAATATTATAAACTATAGATTTGATGTAGGACTGAGGTCTACTAGGACTCTATTGAATATACTAGACTTAATTGTGAGTGCCAGCTAGCTCAGAGATCACTAGAAACTTTCTTGAATACACAAGAAGGGATTAATTTCTGATAACCGCATAAACATGACAACTTTTTTTCCCAAGAATAAGAAATGTATCTCTAGAGTTGCGTAAACAATAGATAGTTATTTCACTCAGTCAATCATGCATGCTTCGTTTCACCAGAGGTGCAGAGAAATAGAGAGTCTGGCGTTTTCAATAAAAAGTATTTATTGAACAGTCTTCTTTCTCATGCAGAGGAAATGAACTGCTACAATCGTGATACTGGTTGCAAAGTACAATGCGTACAGTACAAAGAGTATTATAAAATAATACTGTAAAAGCATGATATGGTTTCTAAGCCATAAAATACATGGAATACATACATTAATAAATAAAGACTAAAAGTACTCAACTGGTGCTTCTAAAATACGCCTACCTCGGTGTACCTAACCTAGGTCTAGTACAAGGGAAGAAGTAAGTGTGGTGTAGCTTAGTTTCAGTATTCTTTTGCCAAGAATCTATCCAAGAATTCTCTAAGGGTCTAATCAGCTCCGTACATTGGTTTAGAAGGAAGGAGGTCTGGTATCTCTCTCTCAGGACTCGATTTCCCAACAACCCGCAAGGGTAGCTTGGAAACACTGGAGCTGGATTTCTCGGCAAGAGAAAAAACAGCGTCTCTCTCAGTGCGTCTGCTGGAGGGTCGGCTTCCTTCGGCATTTGCTGTAGCAGGGCGTCAGCAAGTAGATAGTCGAACTGCTCCAAATCTCCGTGTGTTTGCTTGGGCCAATGTGGGCATATTTATACCTTGAAGGTGCCTTGCTTGACGTAAGGTTGGACATAATAACGTCATCAAAGACTCAGTTATTTGAAAACTCCATGAGTTCTTGGATAAATCAATATTCAAGCAAGGGGAAGTCCCTGACTGCTGAAGGCGGGTTTTTCCAAGAAATCATTGTGGATTTTCGGAACTAGTGGAAGTAGCCATGCCGTATTTGAACTGCATAGGCTAAGTCTAAATATGGTTATGATTTGTATGCCTATATAAGGATAGAGTGATTTATACCTATATATGGGCATGAATTGGGAAAATGACACTGGGGTCCTAAATTCATACACAACACGCACTCCACTTTAATATGTTCAACATTACTAAATTATAAGCATCTAAACATATCTAAAGCATGTGTTTACAATCCCACCCAAAATACACAAAATGCATTTGATAAGGTTCCACACGAAAAATGAGCATTTGTACAGTACGCATTTAAGAATAGTGTATTCATATGAAGTATAAAGTATGAAAGCATTAATACTAACTAAATCAGTAATGAAATGTACATTCATGAAATGGCTCTTACTAACAGAAAAAAAAAAGTTGAGACCCTCCTATAGCAGAATATTATACTGTTTTAGATTTGATGACAAGGTCAAATATTGTCTCTAGGAAGTACGCAAAAGGAATTTCTTGTTCTCTAAGAATAGTTCTACTTTAAGCAGATTACTTTGTGCCAAAACAAAAAAACTTTTAAGTTCTTTGGGAAAAAGTCAACATTAGCCATAGAAAAATGGAGTTCCAAAGGCTTTTGGAAGGATTGTTATGAAAAGTGAAGGCCAAATTCAGAGTTCATGGAACGCTGTGTGCACATTTCAAAAGTTATTCTGGCTGTCGGGAGAAAACATCAAATCGTCTAAGCTGGCAAAGAAATCGTCTACCACAGTAGGTGAAAGTGGAACTACTTCATTAAGTAGATTAATTGTGCACAGATGTGAAGCATCGCCGTCAGCGTCAGTTGCCGTGTTAGCGATGCTCATAGCAAATGGTACCTGTGTGCCTGTTGATCCGCGTATCTCACCTCCTGTTGGATTTGCTGGAGAGATCTCAATGAATGCCGTCATCCGGATAGGTAGACGTTGGGGGCAACACAACACGTGAGCCGTTACCGGACCCAGTAATGCGTCTGCATCCGTTGGTGCAACTGATGCTAGTGTTAGACAAACATCTAACACGCATTCCTCTCCACAAAGTAGGCATCGAAGAACAGTAAGATGCAATCTTGCCAGATTGGTCTGAATGAAAGAAACCAAGTGGTATTCAGATCTCTTAAACGAGCCAAGCCAAGGACCTGTGTTATTCTATCACGGTACCTCATCGCCTGTAGCACATGTTCCATGCCCGCTTGGGTATCGTTGGTGACCGGATTTGCCATAACGGAGCAGTAGGAAAAAAAATAAGATCCCTGCTACAAGTCCCAAAATGAGAGGCAGGCCGCCGAACACAGAGTGGACAAAGTTAGGAAAAATGCCCAGGACTGCTTCAAAGGGTGCTAACTGTCCCGAAAAAATCGTCTTAAAAACATGTGCAATACCACTGATATCAGACATGTTTAAGATTTGACCTAACATTTCCGCGAAATGTACTGGGCAGTTTGTTGATAATGATGCATGTATCTCTGCAGAAGTCCTTGCAAATTGCAGATCATACGTTTCTCTAGACGAGGTCAGTGGCACAGTTTTTTGCAAAAGAATGGCTTTCATTCTGCTTAAAGTATCAATTCGTATAGAAGAGATATTCAGTGAAGGCCATAACACCGACTCCCTGTCTGTCTTGCTTTTTGGGTACCATACTTGAATACAACAAGTGACCCTGACTGACACACTAATTAGATATGCTTTTCCTGGCAACATGCCACAACAGCGATGATCATTGAGCATAACGGAGCTGCCATTGGAAAGCTGCCTGAAAATTGGTTCTATCACTGCTGCTGGTGAACCGTGCAGGTGACAAGAGAGGATATTTGATGAACCTTCGCAGGCTGCGTGTAAATTAATACCGTCGGATAAAAGTGTACCGCTTAGTGAGGTTTTACAATTTTTACTACTAAGAAACACTTCCTTTCCCCCACTTCAACATTTGTCTGTGTATGGTAAATTCCAGGCTGACTTAATGTAGTCCTTTACCCAACCTTTCATACAGGCCTGCTGGTATATGTTGTAAGCAATACTGAAATTGGAAAATCGTCACTGGTATCGTGATGGTGCCATGTATTATCCATTCCAAGACAGGTTTCTCAGAAACGGTTTATGGTAATCTTTCCAGTTTTTCAATGCTCAGCACCGTATAGTCTGCTCTTCTTCGTTCCAAAGAGATTTGTCTATCTGTAAGGTTAAAGACAGTAAACAATGACGTGGTATTGATTAGACACCATGGCACGTAGCCTGAATGCAGATTTTATAATGTCCAGCCTAGCAGCATTATAGAACGTAATTGAGACTGGCCATGTTGTAACATTAGACAGTCCAGCTCTATTATGTCAATGGCAGATGATACAATGCTGTCCAAAGAATAAATTCTGGAAGACAGAGTCGTTAACCCATTGCCCACTACAGAGAGAGCTTTCTCTAAATTAATACGATCAATTTCTCGTATCTTTTCTGCAGTTTTTATTTGCGTGATTTTCCATACTTCATTGTAAGAAGAAAATTTACCGGCATATATGAAACGTTTTTGACGTGTTTACGAGGTCCAAGTAAGAAGTCTCATAAGTCAACGCCTTCTTTAAGTAAAGTTAAGTGTTGTTTAATTTTTGGAAGTGTGGATTTCTGTTGCCACTCAAGGCATAGTTTTCCTACACTGTATGTTGTAACTATCCCTGGATGTTGTCTCTGGGAATATCTTGGGTCTGGCCTGGTTACTGTGAACCCTTGTGTTTTGTTCAGGAATCTATCATGACAGTTATTTGTGTCTGTGGGCCAGATTAACCATTTTTTCCAATCAGGATACGTTCTGTTCTGTTGTAAAATCTGTTTTACGTCTACCTCCTCGTCTATAGTATTATTACTATCAGGTGTGGGCTTAGGTATGGACGGTTTGTTTAAATCTTTTATCTAAGCCAAGACAAGATGTTTGTTGAACAGTGTCATTTAAAAACATTATTTGTTCTGGGATAATGCAGGCTCTGAATAAGGTTCTAAACCTTGCACCTGCCAGTCTTTTGTGCCCCAGACAGTTTTTTTCTCAATGTTATCTTTCCAAAAATTAAAACCTAATGTAGACAGCTGAGCCTAAAAGTTTGCAGTATAAATTTGTTTAGTATTGGTCAGCATGTTTTTCATTCCTGTCTTATTCACATTTTTTAAATAAAACATTTCTGGATTTGTGACATTAAAACCTGAGAAGTATGGAAACTTTTCATAAAATGTTTTTGAGCTGCCCTTTGGCGGCGTTGGACAATGTTCCTATTGATTATAAGTAAAAACTTTTCTAGGGTTTGCAGATATGTGCAAATAATGGTGACCATAATGATTAAAACAATACATTTGTTCATAATCTGATGAACCTTCTAAGTAATCATGTTTAGTGAATTTAGCTGACATTTCTAAATCTGTCATCATGTTATTAACAGTTTCAAAGTCCCAATCATCAGAAAATGTGCAGGGTGAGACAAAGTCACTCAAAGAAACCTTAAACTGGTGTGGAATCTTCAACAGCTCCACTGGGCCATAAATGTCATAATCAGTTGTGTCCCATGCTATACCACCAGGTATAGGAACGGCAGTGATGTTCACTGATCACAGGTCTCTTCGTTCACGATGAGATGATTTGTGAGGTTTCAGGAGCAAGTTGATGTTCTTACTTGCTGTGTCCATTGTACTGTATTTTCCATCTATCATCTTTCCCAAACTTAAACAAGAATGAGCCAGAGCAGGAGAAAAAGTACACCTAACACAATCCGAAATTCAACTCATGGTGGAAACAGGTATGTATTTTCAAGTTAGTATGGGCGAAATTTGCGAATCTGCGTTCCGCGAATTCGAGCAAAATCAAATTCGCAATACGCAAAATCCGCGAATTTGTGCGAATTTGCGGATTTTTGGGTTTTTGCGTGTTCGTGAGGTTTTTTGTGTGTTTGTGGGGTTTTTTGCGTGATCGTGGAGCTTTTTGCGTGTTCGTGGGCCGCTTGCATGGCACAGCACCCTCTGGTTCACCACTGCCACCCTCTGGTTCATCACTGCCACCCTCTGGTTCACCACTGCCACCCTCTGGTTCACCACTGCCACCCTCTGGTTAACCACTGTCACCCTCTGGTTCAGCACTGCCACCCTATGGTTCACCACTGCCACCCTCTGGTTCACCCCTGTCACTCTCTGGTTCACCCATGCCACCCTCTGGTTCACGACTGCCACCCTCTGGTTCACCCCTGCCACCCTCTGGTTCAGCACTGTCATCCTCTGGTTCACTACTGCCACCCTCTGGTTCACGACTGCCACCTTCTGGTTCAGCACTGCCACCCTCTGGTTCAGCACTGTCACCCTCTGGTTCACCCTGCCACCCTCTGGTTCATCACTGTCACCCTCTGGTTCATCACTGCCACCCTCTGGTTCACCACTGCCCCCTCTACCGAGACCTTTTGTGACGCAGCGGCAGCACAAAAGATGCACCATGGTGCTGGGTATTAACAACGTGACGCATCTGAGAGATTCACCACGTTGTAAAGCCCTGCGCCATCAGGAGGCGTTCCGGCGCAGGGGAGGGCGTTCCTGCGCAGGAACGCCTCCTAAAAGTGGCTGAGTGAAATATACAAGATTTCACTCAGTCACTTTAAGGCCAATGCTGCCTCAAAACTCTGCGCCTGCTTGAAGCAGGCGCAAGGCTTGATGCAGCATTGGGGAGATAGGGCCCCCCAGAGCATTGCTGGAGCTGCGTCGCAAGCGCGATGCAGCTCCAGCCATGCGCTGCTTTTATGGCACAAATGTGTGACGCATCTGTGCCGTTTTTGCCACATGGTGCGCCTCATTGTAAATGCGGCACCCCATGGGTGGCGGAGCTGCGGCGCACAATAACTGGGGCATCCCTGGGGATGCGCCAGTTATTGTAAATCTGCCCCTATATATTAAGCCAATGAGGGAGCACTTACAGATTAGACAGTAGAAAGTAGGTGGCACCTTCGTGGACAAACACGCAGGGCGGGATTCATTCTGCCCCCTGTTAGACTCGTTTTTTGTGCCCTTCTGCCCTCTGTTAGACTCGTTTTTCCATTGTTTTTGTTCCCTTCTGCCCTCTGTTAGACTTGTTTTTCCCTTGTTTTTCTGCCCTTCTGCCCCCTGTTAGACTCGTTTTTTGTGCCCTTGTGCCCTCTGTTAGACTCATTTTTCCCTTGTTTTTCTGCCCTTCTGCCCTCTGTTAGACTCGTTTTTTGTGCCCTTCTGCCCTCTGTTAGACTCATTTTTTGTGCCCTTCTGCCCTCTGTTAGACTCGTTTTTGTGCCTTTCTGCCCCGTTAGACTCGTTTTTTGTGCCTGTCTGCCCTCTGTTAGACTCGTTTTTCCCTTGTTTTTCTGCCCTTCTGTCCTCTGTTAGACTGTTTTTTTGTGCCCTCTGCCCTCTGTGAGACTCGTTTTTGTGCCCTTGTGCCCTCTGTTAGACTCATTTTTCCCTTGTTTTTCTGCCCTTCTGCCCTCTGTTAGAATCGTTTTTTGTGCCCTTCTGCCCTCTGTTATTCCCTTGTTTTTGTGCCCTTCTGCCCTCTGTTAGACTCGTTTTTTGTGCCCTTCTGCCCTCTGTTAGACTCGTTTTTGTGCCTTTCTGCCCCGTTAGACTCGTTTTTTGTGCCCTTCTGCCCTCTGTTAGACTCGTTTTTCCCTTGTTTTTCTGCCCTTCTATCCTCTGTTAGACTGGTTTTTTGTGCCCTTCTGCCCTCTGTTAGACTCGTTTTTTGTGCCCTTCTGCCCTCTGTTAGAATCGTTTTTCCCTTGTTTTTCAGCCCTTCTGCCCTCTGTTAGACTCGTTTTTTGTGCCCTTCTGCCCTCTGTTAGACTCATTTTTTGTGCCCTTCTGCCCTCTGTTAGACTCGTTTTTGTGCCTTTCTGCCCCGTTAGACTCGTTTTTTGTGCCTGTCTGCCCTCTGTTAGACTCGTTTTTCCCTTGTTTTTCTGCCCTTCTGTCCTCTGTTAGACTGTTTTTTTGTGCCCTCTGCCCTCTGTGAGACTCGTTTTTGTGCCCTTGTGCCCTCTGTTAGACTCATTTTTCCCTTGTTTTTCTGCCCTTCTGCCCTCTGTTAGAATCGTTTTTTGTGCCCTTCTGCCCTCTGTTATTCCCTTGTTTTTGTGCCCTTCTGCCCTCTGTTAGACTCGTTTTTTGTGCCCTTCTGCCCTCTGTTAGACTCGTTTTTGTGCCTTTCTGCCCCGTTAGACTCGTTTTTTGTGCCCTTCTGCCCTCTGTTAGACTCGTTTTTCCCTTGTTTTTCTGCCCTTCTATCCTCTGTTAGACTGGTTTTTTGTGCCCTTCTGCCCTCTGTTAGACTCGTTTTTTGTGCCCTTCTGCCCTCTGTTAGAATCGTTTTTCCCTTGTTTTTCAGCCCTTCTGCCCTCTGTTAGACTCGTTTTTGTGCCTTTCTGCCCCGTTAGACTCGTTTTTTGTGCCCTTCTGCCCTCTGTTAGACTCGTTTTTCCCTTGTTTTTCTGCCCTTCTATCCTCTGTTAGACTGGTTTTTTGTGCCCTTCTGCCCTCTGTTAGACTCGTTTTTTGTGCCCTTCTGCCCTCTGTTAGAATCGTTTTTCCCTTGTTTTTCTGCCCTTCTGCTCTTTGTTAGACTGCTTTTTGTGCCTTCCTGCCCTCTGCATCACCACATCATCTCTCAGCGCTACCCCAGCATCACTCAGCACCACCACATTATCACTCAGCACCACCACAGCACCACTCAGCACCACCACAACACCACTCAGCACCACCACAGCATCACTCAGCACCACCACAGCATCACTCAGCACCACCACATCACCACTCAGCACCACCACAGCACCACTCAGTGCCACCACAGCATCATTCAGCACCACCACAGCATCACTCAGCACCACCACATTATCACTCAGCACCACCACAGCACCACTCAACACCACCACAGCATCACTCAGCACCACCACAGCATCACTCAGCACCACCACAGCACCACTCAGCACCACCACAGCATCACTCAGCACTACCACAGCACCACTGAGCACCACCACAGCACCACTCAGCACCAACACAGCATCATTCAGCGCCACCACAGCATCACTCAGCGCCACCCCATTATCGCTCAGCACCACCACATTATCACTCAGCACCACCACTGCACCACTCAGCACCATCACAGCATCACTCAGCACCACCACAGCATCACTCAGCACCACCACAGCACCACTCAACACCACCCTAGCATCACTCAGCACCATCCCAGTATCACTCAGCACCACCACAGCACCACTCAGCATCACCACAGCACCACTCAGCACCACCACAGCACCACTCAGCGCCACCCCTGCATCAATCTGCGCAACCATTCAACAACAACTGGTTCAAATATTTTCTCTCAATGTTTGAAACTTTATTACAAATGCCACAAAAAGATGTTAATATTTCACTTCTGTTCTTGGATTTTCTTCACACTAAAATACACTGAACATAATCTTCACAAAAGTTATTTACAAAAGTTTAAGCTATTGCTATTATAAATTAAAATCACTTTTATTTAAGTATTAATTATTTAAAAAAATTAAAAGCCATAGTAATTTGTAATATCAATACAGCTAAGTCACGTAAATACAAAACATGTTGCATTACAAATGCTATAGGTGTCACATTTGCGAAAGTTATAACTATTGGCATTGTAAATGACAAAGCTATTAATTTAGCTATTTTCAAAACCAACACATAAATAAAAAAAATTGTCATTTACAAGACCAATAGCTCAAACTTTCCTAATGCGAGACCTATTGCATTGCAAATGCTTGTTTTTATATCTGTCAGTGCTTCCTCTTGAGGGGTAATTTTCGTGACAGGCGCCTCATTTCCCTACTTGTAACTATTCTCTGACCCTGCTTCAAGGGTCAGAGCAGGGTCAGAAAATAGTTGCATGTAGGCAACGAGGCTCCAGAAAGCACTTACAGGCTTACAGCAGCTGCAGGTGCCCAAGTTGAAGTTAATTTCTCTGTAACCCTTTTGTAAAAGGTTACAAAAAATTAGCTTCAACTTTTGCACCTGCTGCTGTAACCCTGTAAGTGCTTCGCTTAAAATTCGTCCCCGCTGATTTGAGGATTTTACCACGATTTCGCGAGATTCGCGGATTGTGAAATCGCGGAAAATCCGCAAATTACGCGAGCGGAACGAATTTTCAGCCCATGCTTATTTTCAAGTTGATGAAAGAGTTCTGTTATTTTTTATTTGAAAGTTTTATTTGCTGGCGTAGTTTCAGGTTCACTGGGATCCTCAGAAAAATGTATCAAAGTTGATGAAATAGCCAGAGGCAGTTCTGTTAATTGTTGGGATTGTATCCGGATTTTTCGGAATCGTTGGAGTAGTTTCTTCCTTTGTCATATTAGTATAGTCAGAGGCGATATCATTGTAGACAGGTGTTTCTTGACGAACTGTTATTTGGGTCTCAAGAGGTACAAGTTCCATTGCTTTGTTGCATAGTCCTTCTTTTCTTACTGCAGGCTTATCAAAGGTGATAAGTCTTTCAGTTTGAACCTCTTGGATTGTAGCAAGATTTGGTCGCCTGCTACATCTTGGGAGTTCACTGGGCCTACTACTTGTTATCGGCCACATGATGTGGTTTGACCAGGTCGATGGACACAACTCTGTTCTCCCTTTTTCCAGCAAGGGGCCGTAGTAACACTGATCTTGTTACGTGCAATTGCTAAGACAGGTACTGCTTTTCTGTAAGAAGGCCCAAATTCCTTCTTCACCCCGATCTTTTCCCTGACTAGATCCCCAATCTTTGGAATCCAGACAGGTCTTGCTGGGACAGGTGGATTTTCTTCAGTGGTCGTTGGCTTTTGTGTAGTATTACTCAGACTTCTTCTTGTTTCATTCAAGTCCTGTAAAACAGCCAAACGATCTTTGATATCAAAGGGTTTTTGTTCCACCACTGAAGTTTGACAATCGAGATCCTGGATGAGCATTCATCCAGGATTTTGATTGTTAGAGGACTACATGTACTATGCATGTAGTCCTCTAACCACCTACACACTTGTGTTTTAGGCCTTCAATTCCCCAGTCAGTATCCATACACTCCTGCAAACACCCTGTTACTCCCCTTGCAATCCTCTAGTGACCCTTTCAGCAACATGTACTAATCCATTCACTGCGCCAAAACCCAACCACTTATTAATTCAACCGGGCACTCTCCTTGCAGTACTCGATTTATTCAGTCAGTACCCAAGTACTCATGTAGTGATCCAGGGCCTTGGCACAAGGACTGCCTCAAACTCCTATGCACTATGCATGTAGTCCCTTAACCACCTATACACTTTTGTTTCAGGTCTTCATTTCTCCATTCAGTATCCATACACACCTGCAAACACCCTGTTACTCCCCTTCCAATCCTCTAGTGACCCTTTCAGCAACATGTACTAATCCATTCACTGCGCCAAAACCCAACCACTTATAAATTCACCAAGGCACTCTCCGTGCAGTACTCTTATTTTTCAGTCAGCACCCAAGTACTCATGCAGTGATCCAGCGCCTTAGCACATGGACTGCTTCAAAATCCTATGCACTATGCATGTAGTCCTCTAACCACCTATTCACTTGTGTTTCAGGCCTTCAATTCCCCAGTCAGTATCTATACACTCCTGCAAACACCCTGTTACTCACCTAGCAATCCTCTAGTGACCATTTCAGCACCATGTACTAATCCATTTACTGTGCCAAAACCTAATCACTTATACATTCACCCAGGCACTCTCCTTGCAGTATTCTAATCATTCAGTCAGTACCCAAGTACTCATGCAGTGATCCAGGGCCTTAGAATATGGACTGCTTCAAACTCCTATGCACTATGCATGTAGTCCTCTAACCACCTACAAACTTGTGTTTCAGGCCTTCAATTCCCCAGTCAGTATCCATACACTCCTGCAAACACCCTGTTACTCACCTAGCAATCCTCTAGTGACCATTTCAGCACCATGTACTAATCCATTTACTGTGCCAAAACCAAATCACTTATACATTCACCCAGGCACTCTCCTTGCAGTATTCTAATCATTCAGTCAGTACCCAAGTACTCATGCAGTGATCCAGGGCCTTAGCATATGGACTGCTTCAAACTCCTATGCACTATGCATGTAGTCCTCTAACCACCTACAAACTTGTGTTTCAGGCCTTCAATTCCCCAGTCAGTATCCATACACTCCTGCAAACACCCTGTTACTCCCCTTGCAATCCTCTAGTGACCCTTTCAGCACCATGTACTAATCCATTCACTGCGCCAAAACCAAATCACTTATAAATTCACCCAGGCACTCTCCTTGCAGTACTCTAATCATTCAGTCAGTAACCAAGTACTCATGCAGTGATCCAGGGCCTTAGCATATGAACTACTTCAAACTCCTATGCACTATGCATGTAGTCCTCTAACCACCTACACACTTGTGTTTCAGGCCTTCAATTCCCCAGTCAGTATCCATACACTCCTGCAAACACCCTGTTACTCCCCTTGCAATCCTCTAGTGACCCTTTCAGCACCATGTACTAATCCATTCAAATGCGCCAAAACCAAATCACTTATAAATTCACCCAGGCACTCTCCTTGCAGTACTCTAATCATTCAGTCAGTACCCAAGTACTCATGCAGTGATCCAGGGCCTTAGCATATGAACTGCTTCAAACTCCTATGCACTATGCATGTAGTCCTCTAACCACCTACACACTTGTGTTTCAGGCCTTCAATTCCCCTCTCAGTATCCATACACTCCTGCAAACACCCTGTTACCCCCCTTGCAATCCTCTAGTGACCCTTTCAGCTTCATGTACTAATCCATTCACTGCGCCAAAACCCAACCACTTATAATTTCACCCAGGCACTCTCCTTGCAGTATTCTAATCATTCAGTCAGTACCCAAGTACTCCTGCAGTGATCCAGCGCCTTACAACATGAAGTGCTACAAACCTCTGTCCAATGTGCATGGAGTCCTTTAATCAACCTTTTCACTTATTTTACACACATTCACTTACAAAGGCAGTATCCATACACTCCAACAAACGCCCTGTCACTGCTTCTGCACTCCGTTAGTGATAGTACTATCTACCAATCCATTCACTGCGCCAAAACTGAACCACTTATAAATTCACCCAGGCACTCTCCCTGTAATACTATAATCATTGTTTTGGTACCCAAGTACTCATACAGTTAGCTAGGCCTTAACACAAGTACTTGTACAAACTCCTGTCCACTATGCATGTAGTCATCTAAGCATTTACACACTCGTCTTTCAGATCTTTAATTACTCAGGAAGTACCTATACACTCCAGCAAACACCCTGTCGCTCCCTATGCACTTCTCCAGTCAGCCACCCAGCATCATGTAGTAATGCAAACACTGCACCAAAACCCAAACACTTATACATTCATCCAGGCATTCTCCTTGTAGGCCTCTAATCATTCAGTCAGTGCCTAAGTACTCATATAATGTCCCAGGGATTAACACAAACACTGGTACAAACCCTTGTCCATTACACATGCAGACCTCTAATCACCTACACAGTTATCTTTACACCTTCAATTACAATTTCAATTAGTGATTACAAAAGAAAGTGGTTAAATGGTTTTTTATATACAATGTGTTTGTATAGTAATAGAAAAGTATAAGTTATAAATATATTAGATACGTTTATTTATGTTTACTTTTTACAGATATTGTTTATCATCATTAAAATAAACTTATCATGCCTGACAAATCAAGAAAGAGAAAAGGCCAGAAAAAGGACAATTATTTGAAGAAAAGTCAACAACAAGTATTGGATAACCATCATCATGTGGGTAAAAAGAAAAAGTCTTCTGGTAAGACAAAAAAAGAATTAAATAAAAAACTTTCAAAGCCTAGAAACAGTGAGCAGATTGTGCAAAGTACTAAGAATCGTTCGACCAGAAAAAAGAATATGAATAAAAGCAAAGGTAAAAATGAAAAATTATATTCAAAAGACACAATGTATGGTAAAAGAAGGCAAAATTAGTATAAAGAAATTAGGAAAAAGAATTTTTATAATAGATTTGTTTTTAACTTGCTAAAAGATATGAAAAAATATTAAAAAGAGCACTGTTTTTTAAAAAGAAGAAGCATATTGAATCCATTGTTCAAAAGGCTTTTGAATTAAAAAGGAAATTATTCATTTTAGTTTTAAACACAATTTGATCACTATATAAACCAATCCATTATATGCAGGCCAAGAGTAAGAAGAAAAGAGTAATTAACAGAACACATTTTTGTGATATTTTTTCGGGGTGAATGGAAACACAGTTCAAGTTCAGAGCCTTTCTTTAATGAAGAGAGTTATTTTCAGACCAACAATTTTTTGTATGCAGTTGATACCAGTGGCCGAGCTTATGAGGTTAGAAATGGTTGTCCAATTGACAAAGAGAAGATGGTTCCCAGAAATGTAGAAGAAGTGATAGCTGATGAAGTTCTAAGAAGGCCTCCTAAAGCCCCAGTGTATACTTGGGATTGCAGTAGTATTTGTAGTGTACAACAGGAATCTATTGATATTTCACGTAATTTCTTACAAGAATATAGTAAAAAGTGTTAATCAAAAGATTAAGATGTTGCAAGGACTAGATCCTTGAAGAGTAAGAAAAAATACTGGTTTGCAAGGTCATTCGCTGGCTTGTCTTACTAAAAAAGTTTGTCAAATTGTTTTTCATCATATCAGGATGTTAGCAGTACATCATTCTAAAATGCGGAAGTTAGTCAGAAGATTGTATTACGCAAAAAGTCCAGCACTAATGTTAAATGAGTTGAACAGTGCTCTTTTGCATGGGTCAGTATCAGATGTGAAGAAAATGTGCAACATACTACTACAAACATTTTTGAAGAACAAATTACAAAGTTTCAGGTGAAAGGCCAAATTATTCATGTCTTTGTTGGCGGTGAACTCACTATAAAAATCAGACTAGGACTGTTGATCTGTATTTCAAAAGTGAAAAAGAAAATAATGATAAGTGGAAGGAATTTGCAACTTATTTGTTGGTAGAGAATTGTTTTGAATTGGATTCTGACCAGCCTATTTGCAAATATTTTTATAACAAATTAGATGAGAATAAAATGCCCGCTAGCGCTGTCCATAATAATCTAGAGTTGGCAACTATTCCTCCAGAACTGATAGATTTAAATACCTATGAGTCTATTCTGGTTCAATGTGTGCACCCATTTCAGGCTATTGTTCGTATGGAGCCCAAAACAGGTAAATTTCCTCCAACAGATTTAAAGAGAGGGTTAAAAGGAAAAGTTGTATATTTACCTCTAGATTTAAAGAAAAATATTGAAACTATTGGTGTAGAAAATGGAGAAAATGAACCACTAGTAATTCTAGTTAATGATGTTACTACTAAGAGTAAGAAAATCTGGCAAGAATTAGTAGATGTTAGGAAAGTGCAAAAGGCAACATTGTTTCTGATCAAAAACAATGAGTACTATAAAAATGTGTATGTGGGAGAAGAAGAAATACATTTAGGAGATGATACTGAAACGCCAAGTGGTCAAATTGAAAAAGTGGACATGTCTAAAAGTGAAGAAATCTATGAACATTATAGTGTACATGCACTTGATTCAGAAGACGCCATATGGAATACTATCAAATTATTCAAAAGGACAAAAGCAAAGGGAAGTCCCATGAGTGTATGGGAAAAAAGTTTAGAAGCTCGTTGTTTTCCGCAGTTGTTCTCAACAGGAAAAGGTGGAAGATATGATAAACGATCAGTGCAGATTCCTGCTTCTGAATATCGGACAACAAGATTGTATGCAGACGTTTCGACAATGTATCCCATATATATTTCATCTTTTGTTTGAGAGTGACTTGTCTGGACTTTCATATGCAGTCAACCACATATTGAAAACAGGAGTACATCTTCAAAATGTTTCAGCAAAGGAATTTAGAGGTAAAGTACATCAGAGAGATGATCATTTGGAATCTCAGCTGATTATTTTGATGGCATGTCAGCGTGGTACTAATGAGAATTGGTACAGTCGTCATTGAAAAATTAAATGTATGCTAAGGAACTTAGGAACTCCTACGTGGTTCCTTACCCTAAACTGTGCTGAATATGCTTGGGAGGATTTACTGGAATTTCTTCGAGAGGCAAATTCGAATATAAAAAATATTGAATGCAAGACACCTGGAGAATTGTGCTTAGGGGATCCTGTTAATGTATTCAGATTTTTCAATCATAGATTTGAAGCTATGATGTCTTTTATTTGCGATAAAAAGAATACTCCTCTTGGAGAAGTTGTGGATTTCCTTTGGAGAAAGGAGTACCAAGCTAGAGGAGATCCTCATATAAATATGCTGATATGGATCAAGGATGCACCCAAATTCGGAACTGATTCAGATGATACTGTTTTGTATTTTATTGAAGAATATGCCACATGTGGTATACTAAAAAGATCAAAAGAAAACAACTTAAGACACCAAGTCTTACGATTCCAAAGTCATCGATGTGGAAAATACTGTCAGCGAAAGGAAAAGTCCAAGGAAAAGTTTTATACCAAATGTCGCTTTGGATTTCCATGTCCTGTAATATCCAAAGAAAGAGTAAAAGGTTTCATGTCAGCTATGAGACATACCATCACTAGAAAATCTCCAAAAATACATACAATTTGAGAAGAAGTGTAAATTCAAAATACAGAAATGATTATAATCCAGTTATTCTTTCAATGTGGAATGCTAATATGGATATTCAGTATGTTGCAAATAATCCCATTGCTGTTGCCCAGTATGTGACATCCTACATTACAAAATTAGTAAAGATGAATTTGAAAGAAGAGTATTCGAAAGAAATAATATAGTTTCAGGGGTTGGCCTAACGGCTAGGTCTATATCGAATATACTAGACTTAATTGTGAGTGCCAGCTAGCTCAGAGATCACTAGAAACTTTCTCGAATACACAAGAAGGGATTAGTTTCTGATAACCGCATAAACATGACGACTTTGTTTCCCAAGAATAAGAAATGTATCTCTAGAGTCGCGTAAACAATAGATAGTTATTTCCCTCAGTCAATCGTGCATGCTTCGTTTCAACAGAGGTGCAGAGAAATAGAGAGACGGGCGTTTTCAATAAAAAGTATTTATTGTACATTCTTCTTTCTCATGCAGAGGAAATGAACTGCTACAATCGTGATACTGGTTGCAAAGTACAATGCGTACAGTACGAAGAGTATTATAAAATAATACTGTAAAAGCATGATATGGTTTCTAAGCCATAAAATACATAGAATACATACATTAATAAATAAAGACTGAAAGTGCTCAACTGGTGCTTCTAAAATACGCCTACCCCGGTGTACCTAACCTAGGTCTAGTAAAAGGGAAGAAGCAAGTGTGGTGTAATGTTGTATCCTACATAACTATATAACATGTATTCTAGCCCTGCTGCCTCTAGCTGCTCAGCCAGAGTGTGTCTTGGTGTTAGAATGTTGGTGTGCCTGTGATGCGTGGAATGCCTGGGTAACTGTGGGTGAATGTGGCAGTTGGAGATGAGCTGAGCAGCTAGGGAGGCTGCTCCTGGTGGGGCAGTTACCACACTAGGCTGGCTGGAGCCATCTAAGATGTAACCTGTTTTGATGACTGAATAAACAAGTCTTGAATATTCCTCCTGGCTCCTGGTATCTTTCCACTAAGGATACAACATGTAGCTTAGTTACAGTATTCTTTTGCCAAGAATCTATCCAAGAATTCTCTAAGGGTCTAATCAGCTCCTTACCTTGGTTTAGAATGAAGGAGGTCTGGTATCTCTCTCTCAGGACTCGATTTCCCAAGAACCCGCAAGGGTAGCTTGGAAACACTGGACCTGGATTTCTCGGCAAGAGAAAAAACAGCGTCTCTCTCAGTGCGTCTGCTGGAGGGTCGGCTTCCTTCGGCACTTGCTGTAGTAGGGCGTCTGGCAAGTAGATAGTCGAACTGCTCCAAACCACCGTGTGTTTGCTTGGGCAAATGTGGACATATTTATACCGTTTAGGTGCCTTGTTTGATGTAAGGTTGGACATAATAACTTCATCAAAGACTCAGTTATTTGAAAACTCCATGAGGTCTTGGATAAATCAATATTCAAGCAAGGGGAAGCCCCTGACTGCTGAAGGCGGATTTTTCCAAGAAATCGTTGTGGATTTTCGGAACTAGTGGAAGTAGCCATGCCGTATTTGGACTGCATAGGCTAAGTCTTAATATGGTTATGATTTGTATGCCTATATAAGGATAGGGTGATTTATGGGCCTATATATGGGCATGAATTGGAAACATTACACTGGGGTCCTAAATTCATACACAACACCCACTCCACTTTAAAATGTTCAACATTACTAAATTATAAGCATCTAAACATATCTAAAGCATGTGTTTACAATCCCACCCAAAATACACAAAATGCATTTGATAAGGTTGCACACGAAAAATGAACATTTGTACAGTATACATTTAAGAATAGTGGATTCATATGAAGTATAAACTATGAAAGCATTAATACTAACTAAATTAGTAATAAAATGTACATTCATGAAATGGCTCTAATAACAGAAAAAAAGGTCAAGACCATCCCATAGCAGAATAATATACTGGTTTAGTTTTGAGGACAAGGTCAAATATTTTCTCTAGGAAGTACTCAAAAGGAATTTCTTGTTCTCTAAGAATTGTTCTACTTTAAGCAGCTTACTTTGTGCCAAAACAAACAAAAAAACAACTTTTAAGTTCTTTGGGAAAAAGTCAACATTAGCCGTAGAAAAATAGAGTTCCAAAGGCTTTTGGAAGAATTGTTATGAAAAGTGAAGGCCAAATTCAGAGTTGTGTGCAGATTTAAAAAGTTAGTCTTGCTGTCGGGAGAAAACATCAAATCGTCTAAGCTGGCAAAAAAATCTTCTACCACAGTAGGTGAAAGTGGAGCAATGTTCATAGCAAATGGTACCTGAGTGCCTGTTGATCCATGTATCTCACCTCCTATTGGATTTGCCGGTGAGATCTCAATGAATGCCATCATCAGGATAGGTAGACGTTGGGGGCAACACAACACCTGAGCCGTTACCAGACCCAGTAATGTGTCTGCATCTGTTGGTGCAACCGATGGTAGTGTTAGACAAACATCTAACAGGCATTCCTCTCCACAAAGCAGGCATCGTAAAACAGTAAGATGCACTTGGGTTCTTTCATTCAGACCAATCTGGCAAGATTGCATATAAGGCGAGGGTGATTTATACCAATATATGGGCATGAATCGGGAAAATTACACTAGGGTCCTAAATTCATACACAACAATATGTCTCTATGAAGTGCTGCAAAACTACACTTTTAAACAGAATACTGTAGAAATCATCAATGAAGGAAAATATGCAGTGATTGGTTCCGAAGGATGTTTGGTGAAACAAGGAAAGGAAGTTTGATTAATCACAGAAAACTGAGTTGTGACACTCCTGATAAAAGGGAATTTGACTATTTAGTACTTTTGTAACTGTTCAAACCATGGCAAACAGAATTGGAATTACTTGGAGATTTTCAGAGCTATGAAGATTCCTACAATGCTTGTAAAGATACCATAGAATGTACTCTTTTTGCAAACTATGTAAAAATGTTGAACGATGAAATTGATCCTGAAGCTACTATTGCAGCAGAGATTGCTAGAGACAGTTCTCAAGACAGTCAAATTGCTGCTCCCCTGAGTCAAGATCCACAAGGACAACCAATTCTTCAAAATAAAGAGGCAATCGCCATGAATAAAGTGGAAACAGCAATGCATCAAGTTCAAGAAGATATTATGGACTTAGGACATTTAGAAGAACAACTAAATGTTGAACAGAAAGAAATATATCACCAAATGAAACAACAGATTGACCATGGATTTCTTCATGAAAAGAAAGAATGCAAATGTACATCATTTCAACCTATCCGAATGTATGTCAGTGGTCTAGCTGGAACAGGAAAAAGTTTCTTAATGAAAGTATTGACCAGTTATCTACAGAAAATAACTGACTCACATTTGCCTTGTGTTGTAACTGCTCAAACTGGGTTGGCAGCACACAACATTAAAGGAGTTACATTGCTTTGTTTACTTATGCTACCTGTAGAGCATAAAAACAAATTGGAATATCACAAGCTATCTGGAGAAGCTTGTTATGAAGTTTTAAGAGTGCTAAAGAAAATTAAATTTCTAATCATGGATGAGGTAAGCATGGTCTCAAACTTAATGCTTGCTTTTGTGCATTTAAGAATGCAGCACATTCTTAAAATAGAGTACGATGTCTTATTTGGAGGAAAACATGTCATAGTTTTCGGAGATCTACTGCACCTTACTCTGGTAAAAGGACAACCAGTATTTAAAACACTTGTGCATGAAGACACCAGAAAGTCTTTGGGTAGTGTTGGAAATGTTAACATTTGGTTTTATTTTGAATACAAAGAATTCATTAAAAATATGCGACAGGCAAATGATGTTGATTATGGAACTATTGTTCAAAATATAAGAATTGGAGTACTGACAGAACATGGCAAACAAGCTTTGCAAGGTTGACCACTTTCGAATTTGTTTCCAAATGTAAATATAGTTCCTGAAAAATATATATGAAAATTGCAGAATATAAAACTATAAGCTGCTTAATGCCAACACTGTGCAAGTGTTCTATATTCAATTAGCAACTTTTGAATCTAGAAAATGAAGAAATGATAAAAATGGTAGACATTGATAAAATAGAGCATGAAGGAATCTCTTTTATTTTGACAGAAAAATTGAAAATAAAATTGGATTTTTTAGAAAAATTGACATCTAAAACTGATGGTTTCGAAAAGAATCTATATGTATGTATAACTGTCGGGTAATTTTAAGGCGTAATTTGGATGTAGAAAAAGGTTTAGTAAATGGAGCAATGGGTAAGGTCGTGGATTTTGGTAAATATCAAAATAGAGATGGAACAAAAATCAAATTTGATCAAATTGAAGAAGTAAAACAAATTGGTCGTTGTTCAGTTCTTTTTTTGCTTGATAACGATTTATATTTCCGCAGAAAACATTTTCCACTTTCTCTGGCATATGCAGCCACTATTCATAAATCTCAAGGATTAAGTATAGACAGTGCTTTGCTGAACATTGGGAATACCGTTTTTAAAGAGGGTACGGCATATGTTGCTTTGTCTCAAGTCAGAACTTTATCTGGATTGTTTTTGATTGATTTTCATGAGAAAAAGATTATTGCAGATGCCAACTGTGTTTAAAGAGTATAATAGGTTAAGAAGAGCGTACGCTCGTAATTTAGGTGAATATCATGTGTTTGAAAAGCGTGTAGTAGGTCGAAAAACAAGATATGAGAATATCTGCAGTGAAGTTATAGGAAAGGAAAAAAATCAAGAAACTTTTGAGATTGCAAGCAAAAAGAAAAAGGACACTATTAAACAGATTGTTGGTTATCAGTTAGAAAATAGTTCAGGTATCAACTGCGAAGCTAATGTAGTGGTCAATGTTGTTTTTTTTCTTGAAAGTTTGCAACAGCAAATTATGGATAACAGTGAAAAAAGATGTTGTTCCTTGTTGCATTCTGTTTATGAAAAATTGAGAACTGATAAAAGTAAAATGTAAAGCGTTTCTGATATTCGTAATCTTTTGGATATATGTTCTGGTTCCACACAATTTACGCAGAAAATCCAACAAGATGCCCAGGAATTTCTAATGTATATGCTTGCCATATTGGAAGATGAAGGAATAGAAATGTAAAATCTTTTTGGCCTTTGTTATAATTAGGAACATCAATGTGAAAATTGTATGTTTACATGTAGCACTAACATAGATACTGAAACATTTAGATATTTGACTTTACCAGACTGTAAAACAATGTCTTTCAACAAACTAGTTCATTATAATTATTATTAGAAACTTTATTCGGTTATTGTCATTAAAAACAACCATAAGAGTACAATCAAAATTTAAAACATAAAAAGAGTAATCCTGGCACGGTAGAAATAGACTTATTGAATTTCATACATAAATTGATTTCCGGGATCTAAAAATATATTTTTTAAAGCAGAAACAGATGCACAGTTAATATGTTATCTAATTTCTGATTAGCTAAAAAAGCAGGACGGCACTGATTAACTTCCATAATCTTTAGTATGGGCACAATCCATCTCTTCCTTGGAATAGTGTAAAACTTACACAATAACAGAATATGGATATCTGATTGTTCTGAGAAGTCATCACATGGGCATTTGTTAAGTTGCCTTGACCAATTGTTTATGTCGGGGAAACTAAGAACTCTAAATAGAATATTTAACCTGAAACGCGTTAATAAAAATCTTTCATGTTCACTCATATGTAATGTTACATATGGTTGCATATTACTAGAGGTCATTAGTAATTGATGGGCAACCACTGTCTTTTTCGTCATTTCAGCGTTAGTTCTAAGTTCTCCCAAGTTCAACATACAAAGCTCCTTTCTGGGGACATGACACATTAAAAAAGGGTCATCATAATAATCTTGATGTCCTATATTTGTTAAAAACATCTTTACATAAGATAACCATCCCATCTTACTAACGTTATCGAGATTCATCACGTCCTTTAAGATAGAACGGTTAAAAACACACTCGTCGGTGGTCCAAACCCAATGCCACAGAAGTACTGGTTGTACCTTAATAATATCTTCAACATGTGGCTGACCAAGTTCAGCGTGGCAAATATGTGTAGAGACACTTTCTGGGACAGCTAGAAGGTATCTTGTAAAGGTGTTTTCCACCACCTGGAGACTTTTCACATTTATATATCCCCATATACCTGCGCCATAAATGGCATTTGCTAAGCATGTTGCTCGATAAATAGTTAGCAGTTCCCCAATCGTTTTTTTGCCCATCTTCTTACTAAAATTTTTAAGGTCATTATAGATTTACAGAACATCAGCCTTCTTGCCTTTATTGCACTTGTCCATAGGCCAGATTGATCAAACAATATACCTAGATATGGAAACGGTGGGGTAAAGTCCAACGGTTTCGAATTAATGTACATAGTTTTTTTCTTTTTATCTGCCCCGGAACCGCAATTCATGCAGAATGTTTTAGTCCAATTAGTTCTCAAGTCCAGACTAGACATAAAATAGGTGAAAGATGTAACCATCCTCTGCATAGCAAGAGGGGTCTGAGCCATCAAGACCGCGTCGTCCGCGTATAGTAGTGCAGGGAAAGATCTTTTTGCTATCTTAGGCATGGCCCTGCACTCCTGCAGCAATGTTCTTTCAAGGTCATTGATGTAGATTGAAAATAAAAAAGGAGCAAGGATGCAACCTTGCCGCACCCCTCTTGCTATGCTAAAGGACCTGGTACACTCACCATTCCTGCCAAAACGGACTGACGCTGTAGCCCCAGAATAGAGCACCCTGAGAAAATAAATAATATTTTTCTCCACTCCCAAATTCTCCAGAATCAGCCAAAGCTTACTATGGGTAACGCAATCAAAAGCTGACGTTAAGTCTACAAAAGTTAAAAAGATGCGTTCACCCTTAACCTTGGTATATTTTTCTAAGAGATTAAACAGGTTAAGGCCCTGGTCAATAGTACCAAAGCCCTTCCTGAATCCGTATTGTAGATCATTTATCATTGAGTGTTCATCCGTCTAAGTTTGTAGTCTGTTTAAAATCACTCGACCGAAAATCTTAATGGATATATATATATATATTAAAAAAAATGGATGAGTCTAACAATTAAATAGGGCGATAGCACGAGCAACTTCTTCTATCTCCCTTTTTAAATATAGGTACAATAGTAGACTCAAACCATGATGGAATCAGTCCGTTAAAACAGGATGCGTTAAATAATTGCATGAGAAGTGGCCCCCACCGGTTACTTTTATACAGGTCAGCTGGTACCCCATTGGGGCCTGCTGCCTTTCCGCCCTGGCTAGCTTTTATACTTAAAATGACCTCTTCCAAGGTAATGCCTAGAGCTATTTTCCTATTAGTTTCAGGGATCTTCTCAACCGCAGTCAATTCAGATGGTATTTGCTGCAGTTTGCACGGCGCACTATATAAATGAGCATAATGCTTTTCCCATTCATCCTCAGAGATCGCTATTTCTACCCTTTCCTTGGTATTATTGTTAAAAAAAAGGAGCATTTACCGCGTTCCAAAAAGCCATGGAGTCCCTGTTCAGAGAGGCCTCACACAGAGAATCCCAGGCTTCCTTTTTTTATAACATCTTTCTAGTTTTCAATGTCATCTTATAAGCTTTCCGCAGCCCCCTAATTAAGGTAAAATCCTGAACGGGGGCATTCAGAGCATGCTTAAGGTTGGAATGAGCCTTGGTACATGCTGTGTCGAACCAACTCACTGTTCTTTCTTTATAATTTTTCAATTCTACCCATAAACTGTTTTTAATATATGTAACAATTATTATATATTTTTTAATAATAATAAAATTATCTGAATTTTCATCCAAGCAGGCCTCAATGCTGGATGAACATTTCTTAAATAAATTATAAAGAAAATCGTCCAGGACCACCTTGCTCCACTTTAAGGAATAACCATTTTGTCTATTCAGAGTGACATCACAAATAGCTTGCCTTAACATATTATCGCCACCAGGATCATGATGTGGATTTAAAATGTCCACAATTAGGGTGAAATGATCACTAAGTGCTGTATCTAGGGTTTTAAAGGTTTTAACCTGTCCTCCGTATCTAACTGACAACAATATGAAATCAATTGTTGAAGAGGCACCTCTACCATTAAATGTGGGGAAAAATGGGGCCTCTGGTTGACAGATTCAATTTGCAAAGCCCATGTCACAGGAGAAGATAATATCATTCAAGAGTTCCCCGCATGAGGTATGTTCAAAATGCGTTAAACTGGTATCGTAGTTCAGCATTATACCACGTGTCCCTTGTTCTCCTCTTTTACATATGGAACAGTTAAAGTCCCCTCCCCATATAACAAAGACTTCTTTGAATCTCCCCCCCATCAAGTATTTGATATCTGTTCCCAATGCTTTCAACATTTCTTCAACTGCCTTCATGGGAGCTTTATTGTAAAAATTAACAATTATCAGGCAGAGTGCCTTATCAATATGTATCTTAACCATCTATCATTAGACACTATATCTATTTGCTTGCATTTAAACAGGTTCGATACATACGTACAAAATCCCCCTTTAGCCCCGCCATGTGTAGAGTTTGTTGCTGGTGAGAATAAGGTTTTAAAAACGCATAAATGATATGCCTCTGTCGCCCAGGTTTCTTGAACTCTCACTATATCGTAATCATTTACGGTATCAATCCATATTTGATTGGACAATTTTGTTTTTAAACCTGCAACGTTCCAATACATTATCGACCACCTGCCCATTTTAGCTAGTGGATCTACACAACTAAAGAGACCACTCTTCTCATTTAAATTTCCACACAATATGTTCCCCACTATAGCACTTTCCTTCAAAGCACCGGACTCTACAGGGTTAGATTCCCCAGATCTCATACTTAGGACCTCCCTTGTGCTATTCACTCCTTCATGTGTTCCCCCAATCACAGATATCACATTTGAAAAATTAAGCGTCAAATTATCAATGGTGCCCTCTGTACTGAGTCAATCCACCCCTCTAGCTCTGAGAGCATGTCAAAGTGATTGAACGTGGGGATATAAAATTTGGTTCTATGCCCAGCCATAGTACCTTTATACAGAGTCCCAAATAGATGAATATTTGGTGGCTCAGAGAAGGATGGGGGATAAAAGTAACTTAGATCACAGGTATATATACCACCATCTCCTCTCTGAAGATACCAATCACAGATGTTGCTAACCACCCGTTTGTCCCTAAAATTAATGATTATACAGTCCCCCTGTAGGTCCTTTACTCTGTGACCCACCCAGCTTACTCTTCTAACATATAGGATTTCTCCATGTATGTTTGGTGGGGGTGGTCTGTTCTTATTCAGCCAGTATGTTACCTTATTTTTTAGTTCAGAATATGTTTCTATTTTTTCACTGTTTAACTCAGGGATACCAGATAACACTACTATATATAGAGATGAATCTGGTGGTAGGTCAATGCGTGGAAATATTCTCTTTGATTTTAGAACTGTAATAGGTTCCTTAATTGGATGTACAGCTTTATTAGCCTGTCCTGCGGCTCCTGGAACCTTGACCACCTCACTCACCCCAGCTTGCAGACCCCCCCTTCAACCATCATAGTTCTATTCCCAGAAGGTTTATCAACCTGGCCACTTCCATTAGATAATGGGACAGTTGTGATCGCAGCGGGTGGAGATAAAGCGATCATACTGTTATGGTCTCAAGGTGGATCTCTAATTGGATGTTGTCTTGCTATGCTCTGATTATGTATGGTATCTGCTAATTGCCTTAATGTATCAGAGCTGACTGTTGTTACTTGTTCTAAAGACCCTAATTTTTCACTAATCCATTTTGTCCTCTCCAGAAGTGGGGCCATCAAGGATTTCATTAAGTGTTCAACTTTCTCCATGAAACCCTCAAAAAATTGGGGTGGGGGAGATAAGGACTCTACCAGGGTTACCGCCGTTGCATTTGGTGAGGGAATGTTATTCAATGCAGATGTTATAGTCGGTACGTCAATATAACTATACTAGCAGCCCGTCCCGACGTTGTCTGGGTAGGCTTTGCTCGGTGAAAGGTACTCACCAGCATCATGCTCCCCTGGGCATGTCGATGTCTACGCTCCTCCCTGTGCTGCTGGCCGCTCTTACCCCATGTGAATTGGACCTCGCAGGGTGTCGGGCAGCCGACAAGTTATGGCATGGAAGAATGCGTAGCCAGTGCGGTTTTACCTTCTATTTAAAGAAGTCAGTGGCCGGCTCACTTCCTGCTTTCACCTCCTCTGACCATGTGTTGTGGGCACGCTGGAACACCGCCTGCAGCTTGCCTTGGGGCAGCATCGATCGCATCATGGCAGGCCTCACTCGACACGCGAGACTTTTAGTTTTCCTTCTGCTGAGGCGAGTATCATAACAGGCAAAATAGGTTCTCGACAGTCACCCACCAAGACAGAAGAAGGAAAGGCAGCGCGCTCAGATCTTTTGACTGGGGGAGTGTGTGACATTGATCCACATTCAGTCCATCACTTGTTGTTTTTGCAATTGCCGCCCTAAGTGCGCTGCGGATGCCCAGACGTGGGTCCCAGGCACTCCACACCACTTGGAGTCAAGCTAGCCGGGCTGAAGAGAGGTGTTACCTCGAAACCGGTCCGGTCCTCGGATGCTTGATTCCGTTCTGGGAAGGACATGGCTTTTGTAGTTCGGACTGGACTGTTCCCATGGGGCAACAGGGTCAGAGCTGATTTGCATATCGCCATTGTCTAACCCAGGGTGGTGTGGAGTGCAAAAAAACGATGGATTTGGGCCCAGATCTTTTGACTGGGGGAGTGTGTGACATTGATCCACATTCAGTCCATCACTTGTTGTTTTTGCAATTGCCGCCCTAAGTGCGCTGGGGATGCCCAGACGTGGGTCCCAGGCACTCCACACCACTTGGAGTCAAGCTAGCCGGGCTGAAGAGAGGTGTTACCTCGAAACCGGTCCGGTCCTCGGATGCTTGATTCCGTTCTGGGAAGGACATGGCTTTTGTAGTTCGGACTGGACTGTTCCCATGGGGCAACAGGGTCAGAGCTGATTTGCATATCGCCATTGTCTAACCCAGGGTGGTGTGGAGTGCAAAAAAACGATGGATTTGGGCCCAGATCTTTTGACTGGGGGAGTGTGTGACATTGATCCACATTCAGTCCATCACTTGTTGTTTTTGCAATTGCCGCCCTAAGTGCGCTGGGGATGCCCAGACGTGGGTCCCAGGCACTCCACACCACTTGGAGTCAAGCTAGCCGGGCTGAAGAGAGGTGTTACCTCGAAACCGGTCCGGTCCTCGGATGCTTGATTCCGTTCTGGGAAGGACATGGCTTTTGTAGTTCGGACTGGACTGTTCCCATGGGGCAACAGGGTCAGAGCTGATTTGCATATCGCCATTGTCTAACCCAGGGTGGTGTGGAGTGCAAAAAAACGATGGATTTGGGCCCAGATCTTTTGACTGGGGGAGTGTGTGACATTGATCCACATTCAGTCCATCACTTGTTGTTTTTGCAATTGCCGCCCTAAGTGCGCTGGGGATGCCCAGACGTGGGTCCCAGGCACTCCACACCACTTGGAGTCAAGCTAGCCGGGCTGAAGAGAGGTGTTACCTCGAAACCGGTCCGGTCCTCGGATGCTTGATTCCGTTCTGGGAAGGACATGGCTTTTGTAGTTCGGACTGGACTGTTCCCATGGGGCAACAGGGTCAGAGCTGATTTGCATATCGCCATTGTCTAACCCAGGGTGGTGTGGAGTGCAAAAAAACGATGGATTTGGGCCCAGATCTTTTGACTGGGGGAGTGTGTGACATTGATCCACATTCAGTCCATCACTTGTTGTTTTTGCAATTGCTGCCCTAAGTGCGCTGGGGATGCCCAGACGTGGGTCCCAGGCACTCCACACCACTTGGAGTCAAGCTAGCCGGGCTGAAGGGAGGTGTTACCTCGAAACCGGTCCGGTCCTCGGATGCTTGATTCCGTTCTGGGAAGGACATGGCTTTTGTAGTTCGGACTGGACTGTTCCCATGGGGCAACAGGGTCAGAGCTGATTTGCATATCGCCATTGTCTAACCCAGGGTGGTGTGGAGTGCAAAAAAACGATGGATTTGGGCCCAGATCTTTTGACTGGGGGAGTGTGTGACATTGATCCACATTCAGTCCATCACTTGTTGTTTTTGCAATTGCCGCCCTAAGTGTGCTGGGGATGCCCAGACGTGGGTCCCAGGCACTCTACACCACTTGGAGTCAAGCTAGCCGGGCTGAAGAGAGGTGTTACCTCGAAACCGGTCCGGTCCTCGGATGCTTGATTCCGTTCTGGGAAGGACATGGCTTTTGTAGTTCGGACTGGACTGTTCCCATGGGGCAACAGGGTCAGAGCTGATTTGCATATCGCCATTGTCTAACCCAGGGTGGTGTGGAGTGCAAAAAAACGATGGATTTGGGCCCAGATCTTTTGACTGGGGGAGTGTGTGACATTGATCCACATTCAGTCCATCACTTGTTGTTTTTGCAATTGCCTCTCTGGGGCTGCATTGCTATTTGCGCAACATTATTTCCTCTCTTTTCCATGTCAACAGATTCTTACTTACATTTCTGCCAACTCTCGACGGACCCCGCTGAGCATGGCGTGATCGCTCCGGCCCTCTCAGGGTGTTGCTTCCGGCTTCCTTGGTCCTGGTCGCTCCTCCCCGCGCTCCTGGCCGCCGACCCTTCTGCCAACTCTTGACGGGCCCCGCTGAGCATGGCGTGATCGCTCCGGCCCTCGCAGGGTGTTGCTTCTGGCTTCCGCGGTCCTGGACGCTCCTCCCCTTGCTCCTGGCCGCCTACCCGTGATGTCAGCACGCACGTCGTTAGCTGGCGCTACTTCGAAGGGACTACTTTTCCAAAAAAGTTACTTTGCCCCTATAACATATTTTTATATATATATATTGCCTATGTCCATCTGCTTACCCTGACATTTCCAATGATGTATTGGGTGTTTGGATTGGCGCTGTGGTTCCCGAGTTTAGCCGCCTCAAAGGTTCCCAGTTCTCACTTTATAATAGTGGTAGTTCTTTGAAGTTTTAGGTGTTTTTACTATTTTAGCTGTCTTAGGGCACCTGCCCTTCTGTCGACACCCTCCGCGTTTCCTTTTTATTGTAGGACCTTGCCCTTGAGCTGATTTTAGCAACTGTATATTTAAATTATTTTTGGCTATGGACCTTGTGGGGAACCGCGGTGTGGGCTCATTAGATGTAATATCTAAGACCGATTCAGTACTCGAAACAATGGAACTGACCTCCCTAGTTGCATTTAGATTAGACGACGCTTGAGGCTGTGGATCATTACTATTTCCTCCATTAGCATCAATGTGAGATATTTCTTTATCTTGTTTTACTGGGGTAATAGCTGACGTTTTGGGGCCCAAGGAGGAACGTTTGTTATAAAGAGGTTCTAATGACAGACGACGTTCTGTCATAGCTGTTTCATGTTCCAGAATGGAAGTGGCCCTAGTTATAAACGGATCCAATGTCCCAGTGACACTCCCATCTGTTGCTATTTTCCTCCCTTTCCCTACACGTAACACCATCTAACCTATCTGTGTATGCTAAAATGTTAAAATGTTACACAGAATGAAACATGTATCAAAGGCAGTAACAGGTATAGAGCGCAAACTGAAGTAAGCCAAACTATTAAAGAGTCTTACGAAAATGTCCAATACGCCGATATTCGGGGGTGGCCCAGCCCGGCCTCCTCGGCCTCTGACGGGCGCGGACGGGCCCACCCTTTGCCTGGGCAGCGCCCGGGCACGCCCACGCGTGTCCCTCGCTGCAGGAGTCCGAGGTCGGATTTAAGCACCTCCCTGCGCTGCACTGTGACGAGCTGTTCCTGCGCCAGAGAAGAATTCTGGGTATTGTAGTGCCCCCTGCTCAGTGAAGTAATGGCGGCGCGGTACAGTGACAACAACCACGCTAAACAACAACAGCCCCCTGCCTGAGGCCAAGTGGGAGCAGGGCAGTGAGCAGCAATCCGGTAAGGGCAGGAGCAGGGCACAAGAAGTCAAGGCGTCCCAAACTAGTTAAAGCAGCAAATCAAAACATGGAGTGTAGGCAATGCAAATCAGAAATGTTATCAACATTATTCATACAAAGATATGGACAATATATAATTTTAATGATACAACGTTGTACAGCTGATGGAAGAAAAGTGGAAACTTTAATTAATCATTTTGTAGCAAGTCAAGTATCAATATCAGGAAGAACTTTTGTAGCAGTAGCAATTATTTTCAATGATAGTCCTTCAACAACATCTGGACATTAAACTGTCTATTTAAAATGCAGTAAAGGATGGACATATTGTAATGATGCTCAATTGGTTTTTAAACACTGTTTGCCTAGCGAATTACCAAATTGGTATCTAATATTTTTAAAGCCAAAGTTTTAAGAAGATAATTCAGCTCATGAGGAATATGTTAAAAAGTATTAATACAATTACTATTGGACAATTTCAGTATAAAGGATTTCAGGAATATTATTTGGTCTAGAGGAAAAGTATACATTTCAATTAGGAATTTTTCTTGCACATCGTCACAGCATATATTTTTAAACAACATCATTTAAAGTATATAACAATTAAAAATAATTGTTCATTGAATTATTAGTTGAGTTCTTTCATATTCAAGTAAGAAAATTCTCCTAGAAGGAAGCATTTTATATGTGTGATTTGTATTTTATGGTTTGTTATTGAGGATGTAGTTTTTTTGGAATGTTTAGAAATAGTTGAGTATATTAAAAATATTTTAGATATACTTTTGTTTTTTTGAACAATCTTATTGATTGGTTTTTTTTGCCCGCTGTTACGTGATGAGTAACATTGGAATCAGTGTTTGTAGTGAAATTCAATATATTCTGAGAACAGCAAAAAAGGCAAAGAAAATAATTTATATAATGTTAAAATTATGTTGTGTTGTAAAAAAATATTATATATTATAACTGTATTTTTCTTCTCTTTCATCCTAATCCTAATTCTAAAATATGAAATTTTCAGAAATGTAAATTATAAAAAACAACTGAAAAAATGTTTAGCATTTTTTATTTCTATTACTGTGAAGGTAAGATTAACTAAGTATAAATGTGCACAATGGGCTGTGTTTGAAAACTGGTAAAGAAAGGAGGGATGGACGGTGTAGATATGTGTGAAAAGATGCTCTGTGGGCGTTTTAAGTTACGGGATAAAGTTACCTTGAATCCTGAGTGTCCCTGGGGGGCGACTAACTCACCAGATATGTGCAAAAAGTGACAGAGAGTTGCATTGCAGAAAGGTGTAAAATAGGACATGTCTTCGGACCACCTCTCTGCAACGCAGCTGTATGGTGTTCAATAGAAAGACATGGTGGGCTAGTAGGACCCAGGGACTTTCAGGATTAAAAGAGACTAAATTCCTCAACTTAACACATGTCACAGAGTGTGTTTGCACATGTCACATCAGGCCCTATCTCTTCCCTTCACCACTCTATAAACATGTCCTATCACTTTGCCAAAACCTAAGTATTTATAAAATTATCTTGTTCTCTCTTTGCAGTACTGAAAGTACTTTACTTATTAGTCATATAGTTAAGGATTGGCCTAGCCACGAACAATAGTAGAAGTTAATTTCTTTATATACTATACATGCAGACCTGCAAGAAGCTACAAAATATTAATACAGACTTCAAAATACCCAGTTTATACCTATGTAGTTCTGAAATCATGTGACCTGGAAAAAAAGATTTGATTGATTCATAACATTACCCATTATACCTATTGAAGGACCGCAATCATTTCAATCATTCTTCTTTGAGCATCTTTGGAGAGATAACTCAGTGCTTACCTCTTGTCATTCTCATGCAATTTTTCAATCAATGAACTAGCAATATGTTCTTATTGTAACAGTCTACCAATACCTAAGCTCTTTTGGGGCAAATTTAGAAGCATCCTGTGCCAACAATATGTCACTTTTTGTAACATAGTCATAGCGCAAGGCACTCTTTCATATTTACAAGGAGAGGAAAAGGCACTCTGTTTAGCTTTTTTCCCCATGTAAATACGACCTCATCATGCACACCACTTTGCGATTCAGGGGCGTTCTATAGGTGTTGCTGTGTGTGTTTGCACAGAACACTCATAGAACAAGACACATCATCAGATTTATCAGAAATCATAAATCTGAACATGTGTGTGAATGCTGCACCATCCTCCAATTGGTGTAGCAAGGCACAACAAGGATAATTGGTTTCATTTCTCCTAAGTTTTTCTCTTTCAATATATGCTGCTTTACACAGCATACATTGAAGGAGAAAAATGCCTTCACTGATTGTTTTTGTGCAGGAAGGTGTGTCTGCCTGCACAAAAACAAACTCTGCACGACACAGATATCCTTGCACCATGGTGCAAGGGTGCCTGTGTCATCGCATGGCTGCAGTTTGAGCAGAAGTACAGAGGGAAGCATAGACTTGCAACATATTTATGTACATGTGTTGCATTCCTGTGCTTTGGAAGTTCCACAGCACACTCCAGCTAAAGAGCTTACAGTGTTATGCTGCAGCACTTCCTTATAGTCCTGCACTTATACATTCACCATACACTACGAATGCATTCTTTCAGTCAATTATGCACTACGCATACATTCAACCAAACTTTCACTCACTATCATACAAATATAGCTCTTTTTTAAACCAGAGAAGTTAGTTCTGAAAAAACTTTTTTTTTAGTTTTTTAGTTTTATTTCTTTTGTGCTGTGCAGATTGGATCCACGGACTGCTCTCCGTAGCAGAGTAATTTGTTGCACTTGATTCAGTGAATCTGTCCAATTTGTCCAAGTTCTAGATGTATGTCCAGAAGTGCTTGCGATGAAGATGCAGCAGAAGTACTAGCCACCGCAGGCAGAGGATTCTCTCGAAGTCTTCTGCACTCTTCCCGAGCCAGGTTGACGGGGTGCAGAGTCTTGAGGTGCTTGTACGTACTTGCTGTCCTGCAGGAATATTTTTTGTTCGGATCACCTCTAGAAAGAACTCTTTCACAAATTCTGCACGTCACTTTGTTGGCATTTACCTTTCGTAGTCCTTCTGGAATGGAAAAAAATGTCCAAACCACTGAAGTAGCTTTTTCAGGGCGTGCAGGCTCAGGAACAAATTCTTCAACAGAAGAATGTTCAGAATCCGGTGCTGGCTGCTGTACGGAACCCATTGTATGTAGAATTTAGTGAATAGCACAAAGGAAATCACCAAAAAAGTTCTTCTCAGGTGTGAGATGTTCCTCCAAAGAAGGTCTAAGAAAAATGATTGAAATGGGTGGGGTCCTTCAATAGTTACAATAGCAAATGTTATGAACCATTCAAATCTTTTTTTTTCCAGTCACATGGGGTCCATGCACCGTGCGCACAGGCAGCAAGCACCCAACGCAACTTCACGAAATTGCATTTAAAAGTAGATAACTTTATTAAACGAAAAAATAAATATATTTTTATGATTAGCTTAGACAATGTCTTGCCCTAATATGTATATTAAATACATATATATCATTATGCGCCTGGAGCCACATACCGGTCATATAGCAATCGCGCACAAAAATACGCACCAATCGCACACCCTATGCGGATCCTACTCAACAATCTTAAAATGGCTGATAGGCTCAGCGCAGTGATTGAGAAAGGTACGCTTTGGGTGCGCGACTCCCCAAAAAATTGGAAAAAAAACAATAAAGAAAATAATATGTATTTATTACAAAATATAAAACAAAAAAAACAATATTAGAATTTCAATATTTTAAAAACTTTTTTCCATTTATATTAAAAATATATAATGTAATAAAAAAAACAAAAAATGTAAAAATAAATACTTTTAAAAAACTTTAGAAAATCAGTATCAAAAAATAAATATAACTATTATTACATTAAAAAATTAGCATTTAAAAAACCTTTAAAATTCACTGAAAAAAACCATAGGTTTCAGGGGTGTTATAGTTAGCTGGACATTTCACTCATACAAAACCATTGGAAGTCATCCGTCATAGTTAGTTCTACTAACTATAACTCGCGCGCCCGCAATCCACTGCTAATGATGTCACATATTACATCATTCATGACATGGTCAGTGACATCACTGATGAAATCACTGATAACATCTCAAATGACATCACTGCTGACACGTGACAATCTGATACACCTTATCACACAGTAGCATAACCTTTATTCACTCTGTATAAAATACAAAGTAGAATTTTTGAAACCATTGACACACCAATACAAGTTTCTAAAGCTCACTCAGTGATTCCTAGATCTACACACACATCTAAACACTTACCTATAGATTTACTCATACATGCTGACAAATATCAATAGAACACTATCAAAAACAGTGCCACAGTGTGTGTTTGCACACATGTCAACTCAGGCCCCTGTGCAAATGTGCCCCGTGGCACGTTTTAAATTGGGAGATTAACTCCCCTTGAATACTGAGGGTCCCTGGGGTGCAACTAGCCAAGCAGCTACCTCCATTAAGCGCCACAGAGCTGCGTTGCAGAGAGGTGTAAAAAGTGTCGCGGCCACAGTACACCTCTCTGCAACGCAGCCCCCTGGCGCATACTGGAGGTTCCTGGTGGGCTAGTTGGCCCCCAGGGACCCCCAGTATTCAAGGGAAATTCCTTCCCCATCTGCAAGCACACCAGGGGGTGCGTTTGCAGAGTGCTCAAAGTAGGGTTGAGGCCTTCGGCACAATGCTGGTTTTTTTTTAAGAAGGGTGCTGTGAGGCCCCCCTTATTTTCCATATATTCTTTGCCCTGGGGTCCCCATGCCCCAGGGTCTGCCCCAAAATGTATTACTTTTTTTACATTTTGGGAAGGAGCTGCGTGGCCCCCCTCCCGAGATCAAAATCTAACACGGGGACCCCATCCCCCGGGGCATAGCCATATTGTTTATACATTTTTTTATGGAGGGGTGCTGCCTTGCCCCCCTCCTCAGGCCATGCATAGCCCCGGGGACCCCATTCCCTGGGGCAGGCCTTTGTGCTTTTTAAAAAAAAAAATATTTTTAATTTTGGGGAGGGGGACCGCTTGAGCCCCCCACACAGGGTATTTAAAAAAAAAAAGCCCCGGAGACTGCGGGGGGCTGTGAGCCCCCCACCATTCTTTTCTTAAAGCCCCGGAGGGTGGCTGTCCCCAGGGATTGGGGGGCCTTTGAGGCCCCACCCATATATTTATAAGCCCCTGGGGCTGGTGGTCCCTGGGGCTGGGGGGCTGTGAGACCCCCACATTCTTTTAACACCTTTGGTGCGGGGTTGTTTCTCCCCGCTGTGCTGGGGGGCACGGGGGCACGTACAGCACCCCGGTGCTCATGAAGAGGTCAGCTTGTCATGAGCCACGGCGCTCTGGTGCTCATGACGAGCTGAGCTTGTCATGGCCACACCCGTTCCCATGGAACGCTCAGCACAGCAGGGGAATCAGCCCAGCGTGCGAGCATTCCACGGAACAGGCGCGGTCATGACGAGTTGAGCTCGTCATGAGCACCGGAACGCCGTGTCTCATGACGAGCTGACCTTGTCATGAGCACCCAAGGGGTTGAAAAGCCCCAGGGGTGGTGGTCCCTGGGGCTTGGAGGGGCCTTTGAGCCTCCCACCCATTAGTTTTCTAAGCCCCGGTGGGTGGCCGTTCATGGGGCTAGGGGCACCTGAGGGCCCCCCCCACGTAATTTAAAAAAGCCCCGGGGGTGGCGGTTCCCGGGGCTGGGGGGGCTTGAGAGTCCCCCGCACATAATTGAAAAAAGTCTCAGGGTGGCGGTCCCCAGGGCTGGAGGGCCCCTCTGGGCCCCTCTTTACATAAACCGTATTGCCCCTGGATTTGGGTCCCCTAGAGGCTAATTACAAACGGAAGCGGTTAATTTTTTTTATCGGCAGGATCCGCGCACCCTGTGCGGATTTTTCCAATTTTTAAAAAAATAATAATAATAATTTTTGGCCCTGGGGGTCCTTGTGGGACCCCCTAAGCAGGCCTAGGGGTCAGGGTGTTTCTACCCTGCCCCTTTTTTTTACATTTTTCACGTTTTTTTTTATTTTCTAGTGCCTCGGTTCTACCGAGGCACAAGATGGCTGCCAACACTTCCTGATTTGGAGAGTTGACTGCCAATTAGCATACAGCTTTTTATCGGGAGGGTGCGCGGATCCTGTGCGGCCATAGATTTATATATGTCTGATCCAAGGGCTACCTCTTTGCCAAATTTGGTCGAATTTCGTTCAGCAGTTCGGGCTTTAGCTGCGGCTAAAGGTTCCTACGGGCGATTTCATGGGGAAAATGCGCTTTGGGACACCCTATTTTTCTTGGCCCCTGCTTGATGAATCACCCTGAGACTTTCAGGATAGGAGCAGACCAGAGGGGGCCATAAGTTTTGAAACTGTTGTGAAGATTCATCAACCGGTGTCAAAGGTATTGCAAATAGAAGGTTGCGGATAACCGCCACCCCAGTTCAGACAGGCAGTTCGGGCTGGACTGTTCCCATGAGGCACAGGGTCAAGACTGATTTGCATATGGGCATGTCTTAACTGGGGTGGCTTGGTGAGCAAAATAACAATGGATTCAACCCAGATCTGTGACTGGGGGTGAATGTTTTGCCATTGTGCAACATTCCGTCCATCATCTTGTGTGTTTTGCTGTTCACCCTATGTGGAAAGGGTATGCCCAGACCTGGGTCCCGTGCTCACTACTCCACTGGAGTCAAGCTATTCTGGCTGAAGACGGCTGATAGCCAGAAACCAGTCCTAGGATGCTTGATTCCGGTACAGGGAAGACATGGCTTGGCAGTTCAGGCTGGACTGCTCCCATGAGTCACAGGGTCAAGACTGATTTGCATATGGCCATGTCTGAACTGGGGTGGCTTGGTGAGCAATATAACGATGTAAAGCCAGATCTGTGACTGGGGTGAATGTTTTGCTATTGTGCAACATTCCGTTCATCAGCTTGTGTTTTTTGCTGTTCACCCTATGTGGGAAGGGTATGCCCAAACGTGGGTCCCTTGCTTACTTAGCCACTGGAGTCAAGCTATCCTGGCTAAATACGGCTGATAGCCAGAAACCGGTCCTAGGATGCTTGATTCTGGTCCAGGGAAGTTATGGCTTGGCAGATCGGGCTGCACTGTTCCCATGAGGCACAGGGTCAAGACTGATTTGCATATGCCCATTTCTGAACTGGGCTTGCTTGGTGAGCAAAATAACGATGGATTAAACCCAGATCTGTGACTGGGGGTGAATGTTTTGCCTTTGTGCAACATTCCGTCCATTATCTTGTGTGTTTTGCTGTTCATACTATGTGGGAAGGGTACTCCCAGATGTGGGACCTGTGCTCACTAAGCCACTGGAGTCAAGCTATCCTGGCTGAAGACGGCTGATAGCCAGAAACCGGTCCTAGGATGCTTGATTCCAGTTCAGGGAAGACATGGCTTGTGTGTTTTGCTGTTCAGTAGAACAGAGGCACAAAAACCCCAAGACAAACGCTGCAAAACACAAAAAGGGGGCAAGGTAGACACACCTTGACCCCGTTGGCCTGCTCAGGGGGTCCCACAAGGAACCCTAGGACCCCCAATTTTTATTTTTTATTTTTAAATCGCTGGTTGCGCCGAGGATCCGCTCATCCTATCAATTAAAATAAAGAAACGCGGTCTCCTGCGGTAAATATGGTAAATTACCCCTGGGGGGCCAAATCCTGGGGGCATTATGAAAAAAATAGTGTGGGTGGACCTAATCCCCCCACACTGCCTCGGGGACCGCCAACCCCCAGGGCTCTTACTTAATATATGCGGGGGGCTCACATGGCCCCCTGGCAGGCCCAAGCACCGCCACCCCCGGGGCTTGTTTCAAATGTGAGGGGGACTCTCAGGCCCCCCCAGCCCCAGGGACCGCCACCCCCCGGGGCTTAAAAGCATTAACTCGGGGGCTCTGTGGCCCCTCAGCCCCTGGGACTGCCACCCCCCGGTGCTCTAATTTGATATATGTGGGGGCTCACGGGGCCCCCCCAGAAGCCCCGGGGACTGCCACCCTTGGAGCTTGTTTTAAATGGGAGGGGGCTCTCAGGCCCCCCCCAGCCCCGGGGACCGCCACCCCCCGGGGCTTTTGAAAATTATTTAGGGGGGCTCTCAGGCCCCGCCAGCACCGGGGACCACCACCCCCCAGGGCTTAGTAAAATTGGATGGGGGCTCTGAGGCCCCCCCAACCCCAGGAACAACCACCCCCCCAGGCTAATTTAAATTAGGTGTTGAGGGCTGGGGTCCGCCACCCCCCAGGGCCAGCTCCTGCAGTGTGCCGGGTTGCCCATCCCTGGGACACTGCTGTTTGCGGCTTCCACCCTGCTATTGCAAACTGCTTTGCTTCATTGAAGCGAGAGCAGGGAATCCTGCTCTAGCCTTCAGTGAAGCAAAGCAGATTGTTTTTCGATCTTAGTTGCTCCCCATATGGAAAAGCAATACCGGCTCCCGCAGGAGGCTGCGGAGCCGGCAGGACCGTGTGGGTATTGGTGACCCCCCACGGTCCCGAACGGTGAGGGCCAGCCTCAGGGGATGGGGTCCCCGGCACTACCAGTGGCACGGGAGGGGGGGCACAAGGCCCCCCTCCCCATTAAAAAAGTTAAAAAAAATGTTTTTTAAAAAATGCCTGCCCACAGGCTGCAATTCGTAATGTTCCATGGTGGGGGTGGCTTTATGGTCCTCTGCCACGCTGGTGGATTAGGTATGACTCTGCTGTAGGTCCATTTCCAAGTCTTTGAGGTATCTGATGTTTGTTATCATTGCATGGTGTATATACGCCAATAGAATGTATCCTATTAAGATGTCACTATTTCTGTCTCAATTTTAGGGTGGGTGGGGTGGGAGCAGGAGGGGGGTTTAATCTTGCTTGGTTTATATTGCAATATTCGGCATGCCTACTGCTGTTTTCATCTTTGCTGAAAATCAATAAACATATGTTAAAAAAAAGGCCGGCCCCGGGGGATAGCGTCCCCGGGCCCTTGAAGTGACCTGCAGCTATGCAGCCCCCCTCCCAAAAAAAAATGATTTGGCCATGCCCCAGGGGATGGGGTCCCCCGGGACGGAATTGGCCACGGGAGGAGGGCCACGCGGCTCCCTTCCCTTAAAAAAGTTGAGAAAATGCATATTTGGGGGTGAGGCCCTGGGGGATGGGGTCTCCCGGGCCCCAAAAAAGTAAAAGGAAAGGGGGTCACACAGCCCCCCTTTCAATTTTTTTTGTTTACAAAAGAAGCGATCGTTTGTAGGCCCCTCCCCCTCAGAAACATACTCTGCAAACACACCCTGTGGCGCGTTTTAAATTGGGGAATTAATTATCAATACTAGGGGTCCCTGGGGGGCAACTAGCCCACCAGGTACCTTCAGTAAGCGCCACAGGGCTGAGTTGCAGAGAGGTGCTCCAGGCCACGCCCCTTTTTACACTTCTCTCAACGCAGCCTTGTGGCGCTTACTGTAGGTAGCTTGTGGGCTAGTTGGACCCCAGAGACCCCCAGGATTCAAAGAGACTTATTTCCCCAACTTAAAATGCTCCACGGGGCGCTTTTGCACAGTGGTGAAGGGAGGGGGTGCAGCCTGAGTTTGCATGTGTGCAAACACGCCCTGTGGCGCGGTTTAAGTTGGGGAATTAATTCCTTGTCAATACTGAGGGTCCCTGGGGGCCAACTAGCCCACCAGGTACCTCTTGTAAGTGCCACGGAGCTGCGTTGCGGAGTGTTGTAAAAAGGGATGTGGCCTCTGAACACCTGTCTGCAACGCAGCCTCCTGGCGCATACTGGAGGGAACTTCAGTATGCGTCATTTGAGATGTCATGACCATGTCATGAATGATGTAATATGTGACATCATCAGCAGTGGATTGCGGGCGCGCGAGTTATAGTTAGTAGAACTAACTTTGACGCGGGAATTTCAATGGTTTTGTACGAGTGAAATGTCCAACTAACTATAACACCCCTAAAACCTATGGTTTTTCCAGTGAATTTCCAAGGTTTTTTAAATGCTAGTTCCTAACTATAACATGTCTGAAGCCTATGTTTTTTTCAGTGAATATATATATATATATATGTATATATATATATATATATATATATATATATATATATATATATATATATATATTATACCTTTCCCTGGTATACCAACACGATTTTTCGTAGAAAAAACCAGTACCGAGGCCCAAATGGTGCTAGATGTTTGTATTTATTGGCTCACGAACAAACCCAACGCGTTTCGAAGTCAAACTTCTTGCTCACGGGTAAGTTTGTTTAAGGCAGCCATTCTATTTAAAGTGACATGGTTACAAAATAACGTGCATGTGATACAAGGACATAGAAGAAATACTATGTTGCAATGTGTTCATAATTCCAAAACATAAAGTTGCACTGTCAACGTGATTTCATAATAAATGAGAAACACCTTATATTTGTAAGGATTGTCCTTGCTAGCAATGTTAAGTACATACATGTGTACATAACACCCAAGTGGGTGAAAAATTCCAGCAAAAAGTTCATTTTGTAATGCTTCGCTGTAAATAACAAAAGGTCAATCAAGGAAGTTTTCCGTCTGGTTGAAGATGTCTCATCAATGAAAATCATTGAATATAACTGTATGCTGCCCAAGTGGGTGATTTAAACATAACAATCACGTTAACACGATTCCATCTGTAAAAAAAGGAAACACATGCAATAGTCTATAAGTAAAAGGACCTTGAATCAATGTGAATTAAAACATTTCAGAATGGAAAATGATTGAAGACAAAGGACAGCTATTGATACAGTATTAGGTTTATAAATGGACAGCTAGTTCTTCCCCCAAATTGTGTCCATTAGGATGGGTGGTGTTGTAGCGTATGATGTAACGGGACTCGAGTTTGCGCAATGCCAACAACCTATTGCCCCCTCTCTCTTTTCTGTCCACACAATCAATCACCGTGAATCTCAACAGGTCTGGATTTTGATTATGAACAGAGGCAAAATGCCTGGCCACAGGGTATTGCGGATTGACATTCTTGATCGCCCTCATGTGCTCCAGTACCCTCAATTTGGCTTTTTTTGTGGTCATCCCTATATAACATTTATTACAGGGACAATGTAACGCATATACTGCGTATTCTGTGTTGCAGCCTAGTTGTTTCTTAATTTTATGTTCCTCCTGGTCTTTTGAGATTTTTACACTTTTGAATTTGTAGCTGTTTTTGCAAGCCTTGCAGTTTCTGCATGGAAAAAATCCTGCAGTCTGCAAGGTTTTTGTTTTTTCCTTTATTAAGGCATTGCTCAAAGTGTCTCTGAGAGATTTCGCTTTTCTAAAGGTGACTGCCGGACGGTCACTAATCACTTTTTTTATGTCATCATCGAGTTTAAGAACGTCCCAATATTTTTCCAGACTTTTCCTCACTCTCCATGACTGACTATCGAAACGCGTAATGAATCTGATCTGCTCAGAATTCATACGAACTTTGGGGACTAGTAATTCTTTCCTGTCCATCAGTTCAACTTTGGTTTCTGCTTGTTTAATAAGTGTGATTACTGTATCCCCTTTCACCAAATCTCTTACACATGACCCTTTTCTCAGCCTCATAAGTTTTCTGCCCACTGCAATTCCGTTTGGCCCTGATGAGCTCGCCCAATGGAATGCTGCGTTTTAAGTTAGGTGGATGGCAGCTTTCAGCATGCAGTAAGCTGTTGCCTGCTGTGTGCTTGGAGGAGACAATGGGTCTACCCGGGGGTACCTCCAAATTCTTATGCACCTTGGGGTTTATTTTTCTTTCAATTTTGCAACAAGCGCCTCACTTTCTGAATTCAGCTTCACGCATTCCTTTTCTGCATGTTTGATCAACATCCTCAACATATTCATCGAACACGTGTGGTTATTAGTCATCCACTCGTCGATTAACTCGGGATAGGGGTCTTGGATCCCAACTTTCCAAGACCCCGATCCCGAGTTAATCGACTTAAACTTATAATTCACGAGTCACATGCACAAAAGTCACCTAGAATTTCTGGACGTCAATTTGTCAGTTGATGGTGGGGTGTTAGTCAGTTCCCTTTTTCGTAAACCCACAGCAGGCAACAGCTTACTGCATGCTGAAAGCTGCCATCCACCTAACTTAAAACGCAGCATTCCATTGGGCGAGCTCATCAGGGCCAAACGGAATTGCAGTGGGCAGAAAACTTATGATGCTGAGAAAAGGGTCATGTGTAAGAGATTTGGTGAAAGGGGATACAGTAATCACACTATTAAACAAGCAGAAACCAAAGTTGAACTGATGGACAGGAAAGAATTACTAGTCCCCAAAGTTCGTATGAATTCTGAGCAGATCAGATTCATTACGGGTTTCGATAGTCAGTCATGGAGAGTGAGGAAAAGTCTGGAAAAATATTGGGACGTTCTTAAACTCGATGATGACATAAAAAAAGTGATTAGTGACCGTCCGGCAGTCACCTTTAGAAAAGCGAAATCTCTCAGAGACACTTTGAGCAATGCCTTAATAAAGGAAAAAACAAAAACCTTGCATACTGCAGGATTTTTTCCATGCAGAAACTGCAAGGCTTGCAAAAACAGCTACAAATGCAAAAGTGTAAAAATCTCAAAAGACCAGGAGGAACATAAAATTAAGAAACAACTAGGCTGCAACACAGAATACGCAGTATATGCGTTACATTGTCCCTGTAATAAATGTTATATAGGGATGACCACAAAAAAAGCCAAATTGAGGGTACTGGAGCACATGAGGGTGATCAAGAATGTCAATCCACAATACGCTGTGGCCAGGCATTTTGCCTCTGTTCATAATCAAAATCCAGACCTGTTGAGATTCACGGTGATTGATTGTGTGGACAGAAAAGAGAGAGGGGGCAATAGGTTGTTGGCATTGCGCAAACTCGAGTCCCGTTACATCATACGCTACAACACCACCCATCCTAATGGACACAATTTGGGGGAAGAACTAGCTGTCCATTTATAAACCTAATACTGTATCAATAGCTGTCCTTTGTCTTCAATCATTTTCCATTCTGAAATGTTTTAATTCACATTGATTCAAGGTCCTTTTACTTATAGACTATTGCATGTGTTTCCTTTTTTTACAGATGGAATCGTGTTAACGTGATTGTTATGTTTAAATCACCCACTTGGGCAGCATACAGTTATATTCAATGATTTTCATTGATGAGACATCTTCAACCAGACGGAAAACTTCCTTGATTGACCTTTTGTTATTTACAGCGAAGCATTACAAAATGAACTTTTTGCTGGAATTTTTCACCCACTTGGGTGTTATGTACACATGTATTTACTTAACATTGCTAGCAAGGACAATCCTTACAAATATAAGGTGTTTCTCATATATTATGAAATCACGTTGACAGTGCAACTTTATGTTTTGGAATTATGAACACATTACAACATAGTATTTCTTCTATGTCCTTGTATCACGTGCACGTTATTTTGTAACCATGTCACTTTAAATAGAATGGCTGCCTTAAACAAATTTACCCGTGAGCAAGAAGTTTGACTTCGAAACGCGTTGGGTTTGTTTGTGAGCCAATAAATACAAACATCTAGCACCATTTGGGCCTCGGTACTGTTTTTTTCTACGAAAAATCGTGTTGGTATACCAGGGAAAGGTATAATATTTGGAAGTGGCGATTCCGCCGAGAGCCCGCCGTCGCAAGTGGCTTAGGCTAGCCAAAATCTTGTGTGTTTTATATATATATATATATATATAGCATTTTTTGTTTGCTAATAACTTTGGTGCCATTTGACAAATCTTTTTAAAAATAAAGTTCATGCTCATTATTGCTTTTCTGGAAAGCCTAGAGGTGGTCCTTGAAGCAGGAGCCTAGAAACAGGAGGCGTGGGACCCCAAAACTAAGTTTCCCCATGAACTTTCCATGGAAATTTGTGGACCACAATACTGCCAAAACAGCTAAAGGAAATTACATCAAATTTGGCGGGAAGCATTATATTGGTCCAGAAAGTGTGCTTTTTTTGGTGTAAATCCATTTAGTTGTTGTTGAGAAATTAGGATCAGAAATATTTGCATATCTTGACAGTTGGGTTTGAAGGATTCTCGTGACGTAGGTCTTTTGATTGTCTGAGAAGCCTTTTTTTCCACTTGTACCTTCTTGCTTCTGTGGGAGACATGGAAGCGAGCTATAAGTAACATGAACAAAAAAATTGCTGCAGCCATTACAAGAAACTGTGGACTTAGGGCCAGATGTAGGTAGGCTTTTACCGGTTGGTAACGGCCGATTTCGGCCGTTACCGACCGGTAAATGGATTTTGAGATGTAGGGGGCAGAATCGGTAAATTTACCGATCGGTAAATTTACAGATTCTGTAAATTACCGAATCGGTATTTTTACCGATTCGGTAAAATTGATATGTAGGTGGGACTCTTCTGAGTCCCACAAGCCTTACAGAATCGGTATTTTACCATCAAATTCAATTTGATGGTAAAATACCGATTCTGGTGTGCATGCACATGTGTGCATGCACACCTGTGCCATATGACAGGCAGACCTGCCCTTAGGGCAGGTCTGCCTGCCACATGGCACCCGAACCTGTTTTAGGGGTGCTAGAGGGTGTCAAAGTGACACCCCCTGCTGAAATTCGGTATTTACCGATTCGGTAAATACCGAATCGGTAATGCCCATTCATTCCTATGGGCTTCAAAGCCCATAGGAATGAATGGGCATTACCGGTCGGTATTTACCGAATCGGTAAATACCGACTTTTACAGATTCGGTAAATACACATCTGGATTTACCTACATCTCCCTCCTTATATTTTACCGATTCATAAATACCGAATTGGTAAAATTCGGTATTTATGAGTCGGTAAAATATATTTACCTACATCTGGCCCCAAGTCCCCTGTCTTGAAAATGTTAAAGAAAAATAATATAAGGGGGCAGAACACAAATAACCTGCTCCTCTTTGGGACCACCCTGTGGTTAATTGCTTTTTTTAAAAATATGTTTTTGCTGCAATCCCACAGTTCTCATGTGGGATTGCAGCAAAAAAAAAACAATGGTGATAGACAATTTTTTTAAAAATTAGTTTAACCCCCGGAGTGGACCAGTGCCCATTGGTCAACATATATTGTAATTTGGGGAGGGGTGTGTACAGAGCCTCCTTTAAGGCAAGGCGTCCCCATCCCACTCCCTGAGCTTGTGTGAGGCCCAGGGACCCTATCTCCTGGGGCCAAAATATAATTAAATGGGGTGCTAGGCCCCCCTCTACGAGCCTGCTCAGGCCTGGAGGACACCAACCCCTGGGGCTGAATTTGTTTTAAAATGGGAGGGGTGCTACACACCTCCATCTCTGTTGATAATGGCCCTAAGGGTCCCATCCCCAGGGGCCGATTCTTTACAGTCTCTATGGGAGTCCACCCCAAGAAAGCTGTGTTTCCTTGCCTAGGAGAGTACTGGCATACCCTGCCTGCATTCTCCCAGGCAGTGAAGTCAACTTTGCTCATGCCTCGGTGGGAGCAGTTAGAAAATGGTACTCCCTCCCGGGCGAGACCCTAGCACCCAGTATGTGCTGACTGGGGAGGCAGCTAGGGCTTCAGGGGCCTTGACAACCACTTACAGAATGCAGCATGGATAGAAAGAGGAGAAAACTAGGGGAAATAAAAGCATTTCTCCTCCTTGCGCCATACTTACCCCTCCCCTGGGAGGCGTAGGATTCTGATGCATTCCCAGCTTTACAAAACATTGCAAATATGGGAATTTGTCAGGTTCCATGGATGTTGCATGGAAACACCCACAACAACACCCATGGAACGCCCCTTTTTACTCAAAGTAATGTGTGAAAGCAGCCCATATTTACAAGGCCATGAAAAGTCACACAGGGTGACTTTCCATAGCCTTGTGAATATGAGCAGGCACTCTGCGCCACCATCGGCAGCGCAATGAACTTGTAAATGAGGCTCATAATGTTCTAATTGCTTATCAGTGCATGGGAAGGATTGCAATACTTTAGGCAAGTCGGTAAATGTAGGGAAAAGTAGTTTTAGCAGTTTCTATATTTTTTATCAAAGTTTCCTGTTTACCTTAAATTTATAATTTAGGACCACCATCAAATTACTGTAACTCTCTTACCTCCATTCACACTGTTGTCAACTTTCTAATCACACTACATAAACTGTAACTCGCCACTCTATCATACACAATGTTCTCAAAAATGATGTAATTTGATGTGTGCTAAGTGTTGATATGAAGCCCATGATGTCCCAAGTTATCAGTGAATTAATATGAAAGGGTATAAGCAGTTCATCTCAAAGGGTCACATTATAGTTAATGTATTGTAGCTAGTGAGTTGACAACACTGTGCACGGAGGTGTGCAAGTTAAAGTAATTTGATGGTGCGTACATTTAAAGTACAGCTCTAACTTTAGAATTGCTATTAGTTGTGTAGTTTGTTTGGTTTGTATAGAACAAATAAATAAAGTTTCCTTCCTATAACATAACATTAAAAATGTTTTTTATTCAATATACATTATAAGTATACATGCTTCAACTATACCAAACACATTTAAAAAATATGTAATCACATTTAACATTTATATTGCATAAAATACAAAAAGGATATACTTACCGATAGTGAGGCCTAAGCTTAGTAATGTCCATTCTTCTTTCTTTTCTCTTCCTTTAATCCAATACAAATGAACTAACTGAGGTATTAGAATTTCTTCATGAGCATATTCTGCAGTTTATACGAATAAATTACATGACATCATGGATGATAGTACTTACCTCGATATAACTAGACTCACAGTATTCTGGCTCCGATATTTAGTACTATCGGCATTGTTAAAGTACTTCGATATTTCGGGAGCACAGCAACAGTGTCTTTAGAGGATGAGGAAAGTAGTAGATCATTTACTCCCTACAACTTGCTCATCTGCAGGCACTGAAGTCTTTGATAAAGGGCCCCTCCTTCATCAACACGCTTGTATTTCATACTGTTTATGAAAGAACGGTGCGCTGCACGCGCTATTTATTTGGATAACATTGGATTCGGTTTTATTAGTGTAACGAAGTTGTTTTACTAGATGTAAATTAACTATGCATGTTCATAGTAATATCGACGTTCCCCATGAATTATCAAGTGACATTACTTAGCCGGCGCATAACTTCTCCTGTCTGTGAATAAGTGTCTGACTTTGACCAGCGAGGTCAGCATTAACCAAGGCTGCGGAAAGTCACTTCGTTTTTACATAATAGAGGGAATAGTATTGATTCTGCCAAGAAACACTTCATCAGAGTCACAAAGCAGCCCCTCGTAAAAGCGCCTCGCGCACAAGAGGCCTGCTTGCGTTAACTGTTTGAGCTAAAGGTTGACATGAATTCTTTATTTAAGAAAGTGATCTATTGACAAAAAGCAAAGCGGAGTAAAACCAACAGTTTTTTTGTGTTCGTAACAAAAATTAAATCCATCTCAAATGGCGTAATGCAATTTGCATGAGGTTAGATATGTAGGAAGATAATTTGTATGAGGAAAGTACAGTTTCCGGTGGATTCCATACCTGAAGTAACTCAGATGTGAATGTCTGTTACCTTGGACAGCAGACTATATCCAAAAGAAAAAGACCAATAGGCATTGTCCCCACATTCTTCATGAGATATGTAAAGACATTTTGAAGTCATGCCGATTTTGTAGGGGTCAACTTCTGTTTAGCAGAATTAGAGCTTGTAAGGTCTTATTGTGTAGCTGGCTAATCACCCATGAAGGTATCCAGTGGGCACATGCATCATCGGTACATTTTGCGATTCCTTATTTGCGAAATTTAGGGAATTGCAAATAAGGAATCGCAAAATGAAATGCATGATTTTTTTCGCGAATTTTATGCGATTCGGTAAAAATCGCAATTTTTACCGAATCGCATAAAAATGCGAATTCTTATTTGCGAATTCGCATTTTTGCGAATTCGCAAATTGCGAAAATGCACACATGATGCATCTCAATTCAATTACTGCCAGCAAGCTAGGGAAGCCATCAAATGCACCTGATTCTGCTTTTGAACTGCAGGAGAGACTTCTGGCAGTTGGAGCAGTGCCTGTTGGTAGTGGAGGAGCCTGTTTTAACCTCTAAAGCAATGAATTCTGAAATGTTTTCACAAGAGCAGCATGCAAGGAAAAGTAAAGTGAAATTTAGTGAACAGGAGTTAGAGATTCTTATAGAAGAGGTGACAGCGAGAAAGGATCAGTTGTTTGGCAAGCAGTCCCTTAAGGTGCCTGAAGGGGTGAAAAGGAAACTTTGGCTGGCAATACAAGCCAAAGTTAATGCTGTAGGAGTAGCACACAGAGACATCACCAACCTGCAAAAAAGATGGTATGATCTGCGCAGTCGCGCAAAAGAAAGACTTGCGACCCGCATGAAGTCTGCCAGGAAGACCGGTGAAGGAACTCCCAAGGACAAGCCAACTACACCCCTTGAGGACCTTGTTGAAGGAACCCTTTCCACAGAAGCGGTGATTGGATTAATAGACATTGACACATCAGAGCTTCCAGGAACTTCACACGGTAAAGATGCTTTCTGTGTTTTTAGATGTAATGTTTGTCTCTGCTGCCCATTTCAAACTACATCATAAGTGATGTTGGTTTGTTTCACTCTCTGCTTAAAGTTTAACCTATGGATGTGACAGCAATAGCACTTTTCCTAATAGCTGCAATGCATCATGGTACTTGTAGTTTGTTCTTGTCATTTTCAGATTTTTTTTGTAAATTGAGTGTTTTTTAAAAACAACATTTTATATATGGTAATAGGCAACACATTTAGGCTGTAAACATGTTTAGATTATACAAATGAAGTACTTTATTTAATGCAACATAAAGTACATTTCACACATAGTAACCACATTTCTGCACTCTTTTAACCATAGATGCAGACCTGGACACAGATTTCATAGACTTTGCTGAGTCTTTTACTGAGGATTTGCTGAATTCTGTTGAAAATCATTCAGAAGCATCCTCACCAACAGTCCAGAGAAATAATCCACGTCACAGAGTACGTCAACTACCAGAGTCAGACAGCGATGTACCACAAAATGATACTGTTCAAGTCCAAGTTACTCCACAAAACCCTGCACCTCCTCAAAGACAGCTTGGCAGACGTCATAGATTGCAGCAATTTTTTAGGCGCAGAACACGTCATGGGCAGCGCAGATCAAATAATGATGATGACACCAGTGCCAGTGTGCTGGAATTGAAGCTTTTAAAAACTCAGCGTCTGCAAGGAAAAGACATTAGGATCATTAAAAACAAAATAAGTAACATGAGTGATGATTTCAGTGCCATCAGTAGTAGTTTAACACAAATGTCTTCAGTCATTGAAAATGCCCATGTGGTGTCCACTCAAAAACTGGACCGAATAGCATTTTCCATTGAATCCATGTGTGCAGCAATGAAGACTCAATATTTATTTCAAACTAAAAGGTCAAAACTGTCAAACATCTCTATGCAAACATGTAGTAGGGCAATGACTAGAATGTGCATGAGCACAGCACAGCTTGTCAAGAATGCAGTTGCCATGCAGAAGGGCCTGACAAAGTGCTGTGATGATGTTTCCAAGGGAATGTCCTCACTCATGACTTTAACTAATAACATGCAAGTTGTAAGAAATAGTTAAATGCCTGTGGAAGAGGAGGTCAGTTATGGTGAGGCAGATATAGCAGAGCAAGGGAGTAGTAGTCAAGTAGTGGAAAGCCGCAGCAATAGGAAAAGTTCCAAAGGAACCAGCATAACCAAGGGCACTGACAATGTCACAAGTAAAGCCTTAGGTGTGAGAGGTAGAAGGAAATAGCATATTTCAGAAAGTGACATGATACATTTGTCATCATAAGATTTATGCTTTGCAAAAGTTTATTACAACACAATACATGTGAATTTACTTTATCAATGAGCCATTATGATGTCTAATTTTTTTTAACATTCAATGAACATTTACATTAATAAACAGAACATGTCACCAAAGTATAAGCATTGTAAGTGTCATACCTGTATTAAAAGTAATGTTGTGTGATCTCTGCCCACCTTCTCCTGCCCTCTGCAGCGTCTGGTCCATGTATTCTGGCTTGGGGTTGTTGGGGTGGGTTGTAATTGTTTTGCAAGACATCCCCAAAATCCAATTCAAGTCCTCTCTTAGTTGCTACGTTGTGCAGCATGGCACATGTTGCAACTATCTTACAGCAAACTTCAGGGCGATATTGTAAGGCACCTCCTGTTTTATGTAGTATGCGAAATCTAGATTTCATAACTCCAAAATTTCTTTCAATGACATTGTGAGTTGAAATATGGGCATGGTTGTACTGTTGCTCTTTGCGAGTAGTAGGAGTCAGATAAGGTGTAAGTATGAATGTTCTGACACCATAAGCACTATCACCTACAGTACATGAAAAGGTGGAATAACAATCTATTAGTGTTAATGGTAAGTATTATTTCACTAATTAAATTTATTTCCATAAAAACACTTACCAAGCAAATACCCATCACCAAATTCTCCAGCCAGCAGTCTACCATAAATAGCACTGTGTCTAAAAATGTAGGAATCATGGGCACTTCCAGGGAAGCTAGCAACTAGATCAGTGATAATAGTTTTGGAGTTACATATAGTTTGAATGTTAAGAGAATGGTAACATTTCCTATTGCGGAAAATGTACTCATTATCAGAAGGAGGACAAATAGGAATATGTGTGCCATCTATGCAGCCTATGACATGTGGGAAATGTGCCAAGTTGTAAAAGTCTAACTTGGTTTGAAGCAATTCCTGCGCAGTTGTAGGGAAAGTAATGTAATTCCTTATCCTTTGCAACATATCATCTAGAAAATTATTTAAAAACCTAGACAGAGAACTCTGGGAGACCCCACCAGCAATGGCTATGACACCCTGGAAAGACCCTGAGGCAAGAAGGTGGAGCGGACAGAGAACCTGAACATGAGTAGGAATGGCTTGGGTCCTACGTGTCTGCTTCTGCAAAATTGGGTCCAAATCTGCAATCAACTCTAAAATAGAATCACCATTGAGCCTATACTTATAATATATCTCTGGCTCAGTCTGCCCTAATAACGTTATGCGTAATCTAAAAATTCTTTCACTAATCATCCTTCTCCTCCTAGCAGCAGCTCTCAACCTCATCCTACGTGCAACTACAATGACTGCAGCCATAGTGAATGAATGTAAGATGCATTGGTGTTCCCCTTATATGCCTTTCAAATCACTTTCACCTAATTCACTGTTAGGAAAAAAAAATACCACCTCCTCAGACCTCTTCTAAAAATAAGAATCGCAATTTGCGATTTCTTAAAAAATCGCAAATGGCGAATTTTCATGCATGCACTTTTTTACAATCAATATGTGATTCCTTATATTTTGCGAATAATTTTAGAAATCACAAAAAATATTGCGATTCCTAAATTTGCGATTAACACTTTAACATTCATGCATCCCAAAATTCAATTTTGCATTCGCAAATGGCCAATTTCTGCGAATCGCACCGTTTGCGAATGCAAAAACAAATGATGCATGTGCCCGCAGGTGCTTTGCAGGTGGGTAGGCGGCTGTCTCCTAGGGAAAATTATTCAAAAATCAAGGTCCTCACCTTCTTGCGGAACTCACGAAAGCATGAGATGGCTCTAGGGTGCTGTAGGAGGTTGATCCATGCTTGAGGGAGAAGTACAGGTGCGACCTCCATTTCTGTTTTTGTGTATGTGGGGTAGATGTGCTAGTGAGAGTCCGGCTGAGCAGAGGTGCCTGGAAGGTTGGTGGAAGTGAATGAAGCCAGTGAGGTAGACAAGACCTATGTTACTGATTACTTTGTATGTGTGTGTGAAAAGTTTGAACCTGAGTGTGTTTGTGTATGGTAGCAAGAAAAGTCCCTTGAGGTATGAAGCGATGTCGGTTCAGTGAGGTAGGTTCAGGATGAATCTTGCTGCAGCATTTTGGATGGTTTTGAGCCTGTTCAGGAGCTGTTTGGTGATTCCTGCATAGTGTGTAGATGTAGTCAAGTCTGCTGGTTATCAGGGCCTGTTTGACTGCTTTCCTGGTGTTCTCTCGTAGCCACTCAAAGATTTTTCACAGCATCCACAAGATGTGGAAACTGGTGGAGGTCACTGCGTTTAAATAGGCTGTGATGTCGAGCTTGTCGTATAGCATTAGAACCTCGCTTCCTCCCTCATTTTCCTTGTGACACCACTCAGTGACCCTACAAAATTGCCCCCTCAAGTATTCAGCAAGTGACTTGTGCCCCAGACTTGCGCTAAAGTGGGAGCTGTGCAGACTAACGAGACTTCTGTGCCTGCATTTAAAGAGCAGTGGTGCCCAAGAAGGAACTTTGGGGTATATTATCAACAACTAGCGATAATTTTTGTCTCTAACTTGTTTAGAGACAAAAATTATCGCCGCACATCGGCGATTTTTATCGCAGATAAACCTTGCTATTAGCAAGGTTTATCGCAAATGCGATAAAAAACGCCCGCAATGCATGAATATCGCTGAAAAGTCAGCGATATTCATGCATTATCGAGCAAATGCTCTTAGCCATGTTATCCACCTCCCATTGGATAACATGGCTAAGAACTGCTCAGGGCTGGTGTTAGCTTTTGGAGATATTCGCCCTTAGCGCAAATATCTCCAAAAGTTGGTAATAGGAGATAGCGATGTTAGCGACTGTTTCCAGTCGCTAACATCTTGGCACGCCCACTTTGCATATCATTAGTGATAAATATCACTGACATGCAAAGTGGGGCCCATGATGGTCGCTATCTCCTATTAGCTGTCGCTAACTGGTGTTACCGACAGCTTGGTAATAGGGAGATAATTTTATCTCCGCTTTCTTGGCTTTTAAAGCCAAAAAAGCGGAGATAAAACCCCTTGATAATATACCCCTTTGTCCTTAACACCTTTGTGACCCTTGTTCAGGGGTCAAGTTCCACCCTGCGATGCTCCATAGGAAGAGACTTCAGCAGGGTAGCTATTTTAGTTGTGGCCAGGCATGGCTCCCTGCAAGGCACCAGAGTAAGAAACTTCAAGAAAGCGGGCATTGCCAGGGCTGGCTGGTCATGAGAGCTGACTGCATGTGCTGGAAGCTGTCATTTATTAAGAATCCTAGACAGCAGAAAGACTCTTTCTTGCTCACCACTGGTGTAACAAAACTTGAGGGGGACCCCTTGCAAGGTACTTGAAGGGGCCCTCTCTAGACTCAATTGGGAGCTCATTGGCCAGAGTACTGTGCTGAGGGGCTGCCCTTGAGCTTCGGGCTACGGGGCCTGGGTTTACCCACTGATGCTCACCTGTACATACTCCTGCATTTCTTCTGAAAACAGGTAAGATAGGAGACTGTAAAATTCATTTATATTTAAAAGTGCTCAGGAAGAGTGGACTTTTATAGACTAACGTTTTGGTGGATACTTTACACCCCCAACCTAGGAAAACTGCGGTTTTACACATGGCTCTTAACTTTTGGATCCAGTTTCCGGAAGCAAAAGAAAGAACTGTTTTGAGACAAAGGATTTGGGTTATCCATGCTTCTTTATTTTGGAAAACATTTTAAACCGCAACTTGGACTTTGATAGCCAGTGAAGGAGCTTTCTTCTAACAACGCAAGAGACTTTCGATGATCATGGACTTAATGCTGTGAACTTTTTTGGGATGTCATTTTAAAGAAGTTGCAGAGTCTCAGCTCCAAACCCAACAGCTCATCTCTTCTCCTCTCACCACCCCTACTAGAGAGTTCAGATTCCTTCTCCCTCTCATCTGGTAGACTTAGTACCTCAGCCGTCCAAGGTAGGAGAGTTTACCTACCTTATTAGAGCCAATAAGTGTATACTGATTGCAACCTCGAAAGTCCCCTGCCTAACCTCCTGCCCCTGTGTCTTGCTGTGATTTCGATTTTAGTTCATCTATGGCACCCGCCCCAAGGGAAGGATGGTATTGGATACTAACCTGTTCTTCCATACGTATAGCAGGATTATGACCTCTTGGATAATTGCTATGTTTCTGGTGGGGCCGGTGGGGGTTGGTCTGAACCTGAGGTCTGCCAGCCAAGAGGTGGAATCCTAAGCAAAGGTTTTCTTTCCAAAGATAACTATCTCAGATTTGTCTGAGTTGAGTTTGATAAAGTTGATCTCAGCCAGGTGGCTACTGTGCTCATGCAGGTGGTGAAGTTGTTTATAGTCACTGGAGACTTGTCCATCAGGGAAAGTATCAGTTGAGTGTCGTCTGTGTAGGAAAGTATGTTGATGCCACGCAATCTGATGAGGTAGGCCACTGGGTGTCATGTGGATGTAAAACAAGGTCATGCTGAGGGATGGCCCAAGGAGGTTCTTGGTCCAAGGGGGGTGGTCCAAGGAGGTTTTTGGATTCTGACGTGTAGGGTGGCATGTTGACTTTTTGTTTTCTTCCTGTGAGGAAGGAGCGTATCCAGTTGAGGGCCTGTCCTTGGATGCATATTTCATGTAGTCTTCTGATCGCGGTGGTTTGGGAGATTCCATTGAAGGCAGCTGAGAGATCAAGCAGAATGAGGGCTGCTGTATAGCCTCAGTCAAGGATCACCCTGTCGTCATCTGTTGCTTCGATGAAGGAGGTCTGGCGCAGTAGTTGGGTCTGAAAACTTGATTGCCTGGTGGCAAGGAGTTGGTGTGTGTTGAGGTAATAGATAAATTACTTGTTAATGGCTTTCTCTATGTTCTGGTGTTAAGATGATCCAATAGTAGTTTCGTAGATGGTCTGTGTTAGACTTGCCATAATTGGCATGGGTTTCCCCTGTATTTTAGCCTTTGCCTTCTGTTATTTTGCTGTGTGTTGGACTTCGTATTTGCTGGTCTTGATGCTTTAGGCACTTTGCCACTTCTATTAAGTGCCAACGTGTGAATGCTCTCTGTAAATTGTTGTTATAAATTAGTGATTCCATAATTGGCATATTTGATTTACTAATCAGTCCCTAGTACTGTGCACTGTGTATGCCCAGGGCCTGTAAATCAAATGCTGCTAATGGGCCTGCAGCACTGATTGTGCCACCCACATAAGCAGGCTGTGAATGTAACTCAGATCTGCCACTGCAGTATTTGTGCTCAGTCTGGCACTGCCATGTCGACTTGGCAAGTGCACCCACTTGCCAGGCCCTACCCTTCCCTTTTCTTACATGTTAGTCAACCCTAAGGTTGGCCCAAGGTGGGGGCGTGGCTTGGCCGCAGTGCGGAATGGCTGCTTAACTTTGCAGCTCCGCCGGCCGAGCCGAATATCCGGCATTAATCCGATCAAAACGTGGGGTATCTCGGACCTAGCCTGCTGGGAGTGCTAGCTGGGGCACTAAGCTCCCGGAATAAGTTGGAAATTGAGCGCCCGTGGAGCCTTTGGAGGTGAGGCGGCGCCGGCGGTCCTGGAGCTGGGCTGCGGCCTAGGTGTCCGACAAAGACCGGGACCTCGGGTGGTGGATCTGGGGTAGTTGTGGACCCTATAAAGCCCCGGGGGGCGGCGCCTATAGGATTGGCTGTCGGAGTGGCTGCCCAGGAAAGAGGGACGGACGACTGTTCGGCAGCGACGGCGTGGATGGGTGAGGCTGCCGCCTGTGAAATAATTGCAGAAGAACAGAAGGAGGCTTCGTGAGAGGCGCTGATGGGAGGCGACCTTGTAGCGGCCAAGGGACTGGGGGGGCCCAGTGAGAACAAGCGCTGGCGGCCCGTGCTCGTCTGTACAGGTCAGGCCGCCCGGCAGACAACGGGGCTCACAGCAACTGCTTTGGTCCCTGACGCCCTGGACATTGAGGGCACTAGGACATGAAGCGCGCTCCCTTGATAGACCACGGGGCTGGAGGCCACCATTTTAGGCTCGCATTGGGGGACATTATACTCTGCCCGGAGTGAAGTGCTGCTGAACTTTATGGCTCCATCCAGTGTAACAAAGGATATGCACTTTTCATTTTTGGCAGGATGTGTGTAAAGGTGGCTGCAACAGGAGATGGGAGTTGAATTGTGTGTCTACAGTGTTGTGGGCAAGTAGCTGGTGGAAGATTGGCTATATAAAGGACAGAACTTGCATGTGTGGAAAGGGGCATCTGGATCTGCGCAGAAGACAGGAGGAGATCCCAGCTATTGGGTGGCACTATATACAGGGATTGTAATGAGGCACTTTCGCTGGGAGAAGATGGCATAGGCACAGCGCAGTACTTCTGGGATGAGGCTGCTCTGCTTCCTCAGGCCGGACCATATCCCGGAGCTGCCCTGAAACAGTGGCGAGTTGCACTGCATTGGCCAGACTGAGGGAAATCCATTGTCACATGGCCAACAAGTGCACACAGACCTGCGCGACTGAGCTTTATGCAGACATACAGGGCAGTAGGGGGTGTAGGTAGGTACCCTTGTGCGATAGATCCGATTGCCTGCACAGCTCAGTTGATGACTGCCCTAGATGGCTGAAGCGCCTCGAGTCCTTTCAAGGGGGCAGTAGACATCCTGTACAGTGGGGAAGAGGTTTGCATCTGCTACCAGCACTGAATCAGCGGCTCTCTGGCACTGGCTGCGTCAACGCAGTTAATCCCCAGAGAAAGGCCTGAGCGAATTGTCGAGGTGTATGATGGTTGGTGGAGGAACCTATACCCCGTGTCACGATGGGAAAGCCAGAAACGAGTCAGCCTAAAATCACGTTTGATAAGAGAACCACTAAACAGACGGACACGCTTGCAACAGAGCAGGAGCAGGAGGGAGATGGTGCGCAGGAGCAACTTCTGGCAGCGGACATCCGGACCTTGTTTCAGGAACTGAAAACAAGCCTGCAGGGTATCGACTTGAAGATGGACACACTAGCTGACCGCAGGGACAGAATTACACAGCGGACGGACAAGCAAGAAGGCTGGGTCAGTGTGCTGGAAACGCGCGTGACTGAGAGGGAGGAAGGCCAGACCGAAACCGAGAAGAAGTTGAGAGGAATGGACAAAGTATTGGGGCTGATCCAACAGAAGAATGAGGATTTGGAGGCGAGATCGAGGTGCAATAACATACGCATAACAGGTATTAGGGAATCGTCAGACACCCCAAACATGGAACAATATGTGTAGACTATGCTTAAAGACGTATTCGGGACCGGCCTCTCCTCCATGTTCCATATTGAAAGGGCTCACAGGTCTCTTGGGCCGCGGCCAAAACCGGGTGCGCCAGCACGACCAATACTGGCTAGAGTGCTTAATTATAGAGATCGGGATACTATATGGCGTATGGCGCGGGAGAAGGGAACGATACAATACCGAGGTAATGAAATCGCGCTCTACCTGGACTTCACCCTACAGATACAGGCAGCCCGCAGGGAAATTGTTACGGCGAAGAAGATATTTCAACAGACTGGCACGAAATATGCTCTATGTTTTGAAAGCCTGCTATACCTACAATTTTCACTATGGTATTGTTATTGCCTGAATATCCAGACTCGAACAGACTCTATGCTATGGATTACTTTTTGCCCTTTGATTGTAACTGCCCCTGTGTTTACACGGCCTCCGAGATTGCGAATTGTGATGGGGGGACAGTCGTTGGTCACAAGAAAAACGGTACACTGAGGCTCTGAGAGTAGAGAAGCAGAGATGCAGGAGGATAGAGAAAAAATGGAGGAAAGCACGCACAGAAGAAAACAGTAGAGCACATCGCAATGCCCAGTCTAATTATTATAAGAACATAAAACTGGCGCGAAAGAAGAGCATCATTCAGCAGCAACTCGCAGAGGCGGGCAATTCCTCTAAGGAATTATACAAAATACTACAGGCATTCATAAAACCGACAGCCTGTGATAGCCCAGACGACTACTCCCAATCCTTATGCGAGAACATCTCCCTGTTCTTTGAAAACAAAATCAACTCGATTTACGAGAACATTTTGAAGGCTCCTAGTTATCAAAGTAACATCTGTGCTCCTACTCCTCCACCTATACAAAGAAATGTCCTCTTGACAGCCTTTCCACCAGTCGGTGAATTAGACCTCCCTTCCCTCCTTGGCCACATAAAGTCAGGATCTCCCGATGACTTCATACCAGCAAAAATGATGGCCTCGCTGAGTACTCTTCTCGGACCTCAAATCCGAGATATAATAAACCACTCTCTTAGGGAAGGACACGTGCCTAGGGAATGGAAAAAAGCGGTGGTGAACCCTATCCGGAAGAGTGCCGCACTTCCATGGACAGACCTTTCTAACCTCCGGCCCATCTCCCTCCTGCCATACCTTAGCAAAATAACCGAGAGGCATGTAAACACCCACTTGTCGAATTACATCGAGACAGCGGAGGGCCTGGACCACTCTCAATCTGGATTCAGGCCCAATCACAGCACCGAGTCGGCCCTCATCTCAGTGACCGATAACATCAGGATGTCACTCGATGAGGGGGGATCAACGATTCTGGTGCTGTTAGATTTATCCGCTGCCTTCGACACGGTGTCTCATGAAATACTTCTCGGTCGTTTGAAGGAGGTGGGCATAGGAGGCATGGCTCTGTCCTGGTTGGAAAGCTTTCTTTCGGGTCGTCTACAAGTAGTCAAGCTGGGCTCCCATAATTCCATCTCAAGGGAGCTCACCAAGGGAGTGCCACAGGGCTCATGCCTAAGTCCCACGCTTTTTAACATGTATGTGGCCCCCTTGGCGGACATTGTAAGAAAATACGGGTTCACCCCGGTGTCGTATGCTGACGACACCCAACTCCTGTTTCCCTTCCAGACTCTCACGCCCGCAATTCAAAAATCTTTTGCAGATGGGATGAGAGCTGTGGCAGACTGGATGGCACGGAACTATCTCCAGTGTAATGTAGCCAAGACGGAAGTCATGTTGTTTGGTGGGGCTACCCTCCTATGGTCCCCAGAATGGTGGCCCTTGGAGTTAGGACCTGTACCCAGCCCGAAACAAGTTGTTAAAAACCTTGGAGTACGTCTGGATCAAGCACTCCTATTCAAAGAACACATTAATCAAGTTACAGGAGCATGCTTCCGCGTAATCGGGCTGTTACGGCGTGTTTTTCCATTCCTGCCTGATAACTACAGGAAAACACTAGTCCAGACACTAGTAATCAGCAGGATGGACTATTGCAATGGTTTGCTGATCGCGGCAAATGAGGAACAAATAAAACAACTACAAGTTGTCCAAAATACTGCGGCGAGGTTGGTTGTCAATGCTCAACCTAGAACTCCCTCTCGTCCTCTTCTTCACCAGCTTCATTGGCTGCCGATAAGACAACGTATAGAATTCAAAACGTGCTGTACAATACATAAATGTCTGTATGGCACAGGACCCAAATATTTGAGGGAAAAGTTTGTACCATACGTCCCTGTACGCACTTTACGCACCAGTAGTCATCAGCTACTACAGGTCCCAAGGTTTGGAAGAACCAGACAGGGAGGTCGTGCCCTCTCCTACAAAGGCCCTGTTCTTTGGAACTCCCTTCCACCCATGCTGAAACAAATTTCCAATTTAGAACCCTTCAGGAAAAATCTTAAAACTCATTTATTCACTCAGTTTTAATGTAACATTTTTCTGCTATTAGCATATGATCATGTTGGAGCCCATCTGATAGGAGCACAAGCGCGGAGATATCCCTTCGGGAATTGACTCAAGCGCTAGATAAGAAAATAAATAAATAAATAAATAAATAAATAAATATGACAATGGCTGGGAATACTTGTGCAAGATATAACTTGTTTGACCTGGAACATACAGGGTCTAAATGACCACAGAAAGGTGAGGTTGATCCACTCATATTTGCTACGTCGTGGGGTGGATGTCTGTTTATTACAAGAGACACCCTTAGCAACGACCAACACCAACATGCTTAAGCACAGCAGATGGGGGAAATTATAGAGGCCCCTTTCTCTAACTATGCTAGAGGGGTGGCAATACTGCTACGTAGAGGACTACAGTGAAAAACACACACCTCGGTAATAGGCACAGAAGGTAGATATATATTGTTATTGGGAACACTGTGTGGTGCCCCCGTCTTGATTGTTAATGTGTATGGCCCAAATGCAGACAGCCCTTCCTTTTTTTTAAATGTATGGTGCAAGATTCAGTCCTGCGGGCCAGCGGCGATACTGTGGGGTGGGGACTTTAATGTGATACTGTCTCCTACTGCTGACAGACAGGGAGTGATGCGGGAACACCACCCAAGGGTGGCTGCTGCACTCCGTGATATCATATTTGAGGAAAGTTTGGTAGACACATGGAGAAATCTACATCCGGAGGCACGGGAGGGCACATGCGTTACTGCACATAAATGCGCCTGGTCGCGGATTGACTATTGGTTATTGTCTAAAGACATACACTCCCGAGTGGTGGTCGCTGATCTGCTGCCGCAGACTTCCTCTGACCATGCGCCTGTGTGGGTGCAGATATCTATTCTTCCACAATATGTGCAACCATTTAGTTGGTGATTTCCCTCGAGAGCGCTCTTAGAACAAGTATTTAGGGAAGAAACTGACCGAATATTTTGTGCTGAATGAGGGTTCGGTAGAACACTTTGGGAAGCGTTCAAAGTGGTGACTAGAGGTAATTGCATGCCACTAAAAATGGGTGTGCTGCGGTCAATCAGGGACACTTTGAGCAGACTGGAAGGGGAGATTGCCACTTTAGAGAGGAGGAACAGGGAGCATGCTTATTCCTCCACTCAGGCGGAACTGAGGGCAAAATTAACATCATTTCAAGAAGAAGCGGAAAGGGAAACGGCGTATCTCAATAAGTATGCACAGGCCAGACGCTATGGTGAGGGAGACAGGGCTGGAAAAACGTTAGCATCACTGCTGCGTGCACCGTGGGGGGCGGAATACATCACTGAACTACAGGGACCGGACTGGGATATAGTACGATCACCACAGACTATACTTCAAACAATGACAGAGTGTTACAGATCGCTGTACATGTCACGTACTCAACCTAGTGAGACAGAAATCAATGAATATTTGGACACCATAGCCTTGGCTTGGTTTAACAATGGCGTGAGGCAGTGCATGGATCTTTCCATCACGGTATAAGATGTGAAGGGAGTAATCGCTGGTATGCCGGCGGACAAAGCGCCTGGCCTGGATGGGTTAACAGCTGCTTTTTATAAAGAATATGTTGAAATCGTAGCTCCGAGGTTGCATCGGGTATACCTTGAAGCCATTGAAACTGGCAAATTGCCGCCCACCCTTAGAGAGGCCATGATAATAACCCTCCTCAAGTCATACAAAGGACCAGCGAGTCCGGAATCTTATCGGCCCCTTTCATTAATGAACTTGGATGCGAAAATTTACGCTAAGCTGCTAGCGGACAGATTGAAGCCCATGTTGCCGCAGATAGCACTGTCGGATCAATCTGGATTTGTTCCAGGGCGGGCAACATCGCATAATCTTAGAGTTTTATTTGGACTGCTACATTATATAGACCCGAGGGTGCAGGCGGTGGCGGCACTGTTGGATGCCACTAAGGCGTTCAACTCTCTTGAGTGGAAATTTTTGTTTGCACTGTTCACTCGCATGGGATTTAGCACGGTATTTATACAACAAATCTGTCTGTTATATGTTGCCCCTGCGGCGAGGGTGAGGGTGAATGGCCAGGTGTCGGAACTATTTATTATAACAAGAGGCACGCTGCAGGGTTGCCCTCTGTCGCCGCTTCTTTTTGCTATAGCTACAGAGCCACTGGCGGCCCGTCTAAGACAACATCACACACACCGCAGCATCGGATTTACCTCCAGGGGATTACTCGTGTCTATGTACTCAGATGATATGACGATATACATGGTCAATCCTGCGGACAACTTTGACCCCATTATGAGGGAATTTATCAGATATGGAGACCTCACAGGAATACAAATCAATTGGACGAAGTCAATGACTGATGGCACTGACAAATGTGATACGGAGTTTCCCATCACATGGACAGATGATAGTGTTAAATACTTAGGGATTTGGTTCAGCAGGTCCATACAGGAAATCTGTCTAGCTAACTACGGTAGGGTTGTGGAATGGATTGAAGTCAAGGTTCAAAGATGGAAGACGCTGCCCCTCTCCCTAACGGGGCGCATAGCCATTACTAAGATGGTGATTTTACCTAAATTACTTTACTTATTTGTGAATATCCCTCTGCCCCTAAACAGTCTCTTTTTTAAAAGGCTCCGATCTGGGATACTGGAACTAGTCTGGGCTGGAAGACAACCTAGGGTGTCGTGGAAGTTACTTACTCTCCCCTTCGATCAGGGCGGGCTAGCTGCTCCGGACTTTGAGCTGTATGCATATAGTGCGCAGGCACAGTATTTGCATTATTGGCAGCATCCTGTTCCATTCCAGCCACATGTGGCTATAGAAATAGATATCGCTGCTCCCACTCCACTCAACACAACTGTATATCACCCCTATAAAAGATCTCCAACGGGCATAAACACAGTTAAAGCCACAAGATGGGCATGGTCGAAAATAGCTAAAAGGGCTGGTATGGCGGAGCTATACGGGCCATCAATGCCGCTTGGAGGCAACCCTTTGTTGGGCCATTGGCGGACAAGGCAGTGACGGAGCGGGTGGGCAGACACGGACTGAGGGTGGCGGGGGATTTGTACCCTGACGACAAATTTTTGACACTGCAGCAGATGTGTGACCCAAACACGGACATGCTAATATATTATCAATTGCAAGCGGCTTGTAAGGCTCGCTATCCTCAGTACCCGGCGGCACCACCCGCAATGCCAGCATTGGAGGACGTGCTTTTTAATGGCTCCCCTCGTAAACTATTTACCCGTATTTATCGCAAAACACAGGACACCTCACATCTTATAACATGTGACTCCAAGGCTGAGTGGGTAAGGGAAATAGGAATGGAAATAACCGATAAGCAATGGTCCTTTTGCTATTCGCAACTAGAGAATTTGTCCCCTAATTATAGATTGAGGCTCATTCATTTTAACTATTTACACAGAACATATCGGACGCCCAAGCAGCTTTGTCGAATGGGGCTTCAGGCAGATGCTAACTGTTGGAGGTGTGGGGCAGCGAAGGCGAATTTTTTTCATTTGACTTGTGCTTGTGGACAGGTGGCGCAATATTGGGAGGAAGTGTTCAGGCACATAGGACATATTATTGGAGTGGAGTTACAGGTGCACCCGCTAATCGCACTTTTGGGCTTTGTCATGGAAATTCCGAGCGGTTCACGCAAGTTGACTGCTCTATTGCTACTGCTTGCTAAGAGACAAATAGCGTTACATTGGAAAAAGATGGCTCCTCCCGGGGTAGCGGGCTGGATAAGGTTGGCTGTTTTTTGTAGAGACCAACTGACGACCTATTGGGAACTTCTGCCCAGCAGATCTCGTCCTGTAGATATATGGGGACCTTTTGTGGAATGGCTGGGACAGGGTGGTACAGATCTGGGTGCCAATTGACCTATAGGGTGGAAGAAGAGAAAGTGAGTTTGTTAATAACGGCTGTGTATTGCCAGGCTGGAGACTGGGGGGCATGTTTTTTTTTCTTTTTGTCTGATTAGAACAGGGCACGAAGAGGGGCAAAATTGGGGTGATAGGTAATGTGACGATTGCGTGTTGGATATGTTAGGCGTTATATTAAGATATATTGTAATTAGGAGTGTAACAGGGTAGGAAGGTTGGGGCTGTAGGTTGGGTTTTTTTGTTTGATGAGCTTGCAAGAATATGATGATTGGCATGGACGCATTTTACACCGGAACCATGGCTATACTTGTAATACTGTATTGAACGCCACCGGACCGGGTCAGTTGTCGGTAAGAAGGCTGTGTCTACGTATTCACATGCTCTGAAATAATTTCCTGCCGGATTCCGGGTTGTAGGCTCCTAAAGCTGTGTTCTCTGTGTACAAGGTAATAAAGGTTTTTGGAAAAAAAAAAGTTGGCCCAAGGTACCCCTGTGGGCATGGTGCAGTGTATGCCAAATTCGTTTTTTACTATTGTTAATGCTATCTTTCCCCATAGGATAGAATGGGGAGCTTGCTTCTAACATCTTATAAGCCCAACTGCCCAGGGGAACACGATAGGAAAATAAAGCTTAGTATGCCTGAACTCAGAATGTTAAGATGCATCTAGTAGTGAGGGTGTTTTTTACTTTCTGTGTTTGAAAATACCACTTTTAGAAAGTAGGTATTTTCTTGCTTAGCCATCCAGTGTGCCTCTGCTAGGATGTGTTTTGATTGTCTGGCTTTGGAGTGACAGGGGCTGGGGATATGCATTTTGTTCAGACAGCCACTTGGGAGGGGGAGGGGGGTTAGGTGTGCCCTGCGTTTCCAGGGTGAGTCAGAGCTCGGCTCAAAAGACCTGGGCTGCATTTAGAGTAGGGGGAAGTGATTTTCCTTTCACCTGAATGGGCCTTCTCTGCCTTACACAATGCTGTCTCCTGCTCCTGCCAGGAAGCTGCACCAGAGAGGACAGAACTGGTTTTTACTGGGCACAGGGAGTCTCTGCCATAAGAAAACAAAGGATTTTACTGTATAAATATTGGGGCCCAGACCCCAGAACGTTAGATCACTTTTGGGACTTCAAGAGGAACCTCTGCCAAGGAGAAGAGTTGGAGAAACTGGAGGAAGAGTACTGCCCCGTTGCTGTGTGCTGTCTGGAATTGACCTGCAGTGTCTGTTTCTGCCAAGAAGAGAAACTGTGTGTGCATCCTGCTTGAGAAAGTAACTCCAAGGGCTTGAAGTGGAGCTTGCCCCCTGTTTAAGAGGTCTAAGACCTCACCATCCTTCTGGGCACTGCCTCTGATTTCACGGGTTGATTTAGAAGAAAAGAGCAGCCGACTCTGTCACCGAGTCTGTCGCAGATTCCGTATCCTGAAGGCACGGCAGAGAGCGCCGCCTCTCTTTGCAACACAACCCTGTCTCACCAACTGCTTGCACTGTGTTCTGTGGGCACCACACCGCTTTACTACATGCTGCACAGACGTCACTGACTCTGTTGCTGCCCCACTCATTCATCAACTGGCTCCGTCGGTGCACCGTGACCTGCCAGTACCGCACTGAGTACTCTCCCAACCTACAATGCAAGCCTTGGTCTCATCGACTCCATCAACGAGCCGCTGCCTGTACCAAGCCGTGAGGACACCACACTCTGCAACGCTTCCATCCCACATCTCAACTGCAAGGGTTGCCCCGACCAACTCGGATCTGTGCGCTGGCCGCAACAAGAAAGGTACTGTTTCCGAGTCTGTTAATACTTTTGCTGACCCGCTCCAACCCAATTGGGTGGAATTGTTAGACTCTATTGTGTTAAGTATCCCAGTAGCCCCAAATGGAGCTACAGAGACAGAGAAACTGTGTTTTCATGTTATTCCTGCAATTTAAATGTTATTTTGCACAGTAACTCTTTTTACAGTATTTTATGTTGGATTATTGTCGTTTGTGGTCTTGTTGGTTTAGATACATGTTTGCGTTTTTTTCTAAACTGGTGTGGTGTCCATTTGTAGTATTTTCACTGTGTTACTCTATGCATGCACAAATGCTTTACACACTGCCTCTGAGATAAGCCTGTCTGCTCATGCCAAACTACCAAGGGGGTGAGAGGGGTTATTTTAGAAGTGTATCCCCCTTACCCTGACTAGGAAGAAGGGTCACTACTTGGGAGGTGCCCTTGTTGTAGATGTGGTGGGGACAGGGATCCGTTGGTGCCCCGGAGTGTTGATTCCCATGATGTTGGCTGTTTCTTCCACTGTGATAGTTTCCTGTGTAGCCATTGTGTTTCCGAGAATTCCCTGGAGGTGAGATGGCCGGGGTTCAGTTGAAGGTTGAATTTGTTGTAGATGTTACAGTTTTGTTGCTGAATAATTTCAATAGGTTATTGCATAAGTCTTATGAGGGTTGTTAGACCTGTCATCCTTAGGGTTGTCTTCCCCCAAAGTTTTGCCTGCTTACCAATACATTTTGCTGTTTCTTATTGTTGGTATCATGTTCTTTAGGATAGTCCCATCATGTACATACCAAATTACATACATGCTGTCACATCCACACGACACAACGCTTCTACACAGGTGACCTTTTACCCAGTAGCTTACTTCTGTCTTTCGATGACATGCTCTTGGTACCCTATCTTAATCCCTGTATCTGAAGTACATAAACATGTCCTCAGGCACAGCAGATTTATTCTGTATACGGGTTACCTCTCTTTTTTCATCCATGGCCAACAGCCAGCTATGCAGGAGTGTTTTTGTTTAGAAAAGGATTAGCAAGGAGTTAGTGAATGTTTTCAAAACATTTCAATTCAAGAAGAAACCCTGGAGGGACCACTTTAGTATAAAAGACCCTCACTCCCCCTTACAGAAAGAGAGGAGAATTCCTTCCAGGCTGGAACAAGAATCTGCAGGCCGATTCTTGGCACCATTAGGATCTATCCTGACATTCACATACACATGATTCACCTACATATCTAGGTTAGGTACACGTAGGTAGACTTTGCATCATAGGAGTACACCAAATGCTATTGTTGTATATAATTTTATACTTATCTTATTAGCACTATGGTAGAAATGTTTCTACTTTTTACGATATTGGTGCTAGCGATCGCATTTGTGTGCTCCTGTCTTTTGATTGTCACAGCAAATATGTTTCATACTAGACTATCCCCAATAATAATTATTGAAACAGTTCCAATCGTCCAATGTGTATTCTGAGAAAAAGCTAGCACGGGTGACTGAGCGAAAGATACCGTATTGTTTTCCACGATACTTAAGGAATCAGGGTTGTCATATTCAGTGGTAGCCAGAAACTACACACACCACTGTAGAATACAGGGGTAGTAGTGGTACTGTAGAGCATGCTGGTCTAATGGCTGCCTCATCCTGTGGGGGTGTCCCGAGTCTGTCACACCAAACCCTCAGTTTAGGTCATCCAAAACGCACAGGTCCTGGGCAGGACACCATAATAGATTATATATTTATGTCCCCCATTTTACAATCTTATGTAGTCCTTTATAATGCTAGGTGGTCCCATTTTATTTATCATGACCGAGTCCTTCTGGAATTTGGTAGGGGGTGTGGTTTAAAGGTTAAGCATGCTTTACAAAGTACTGATATCTGTTTAAAAACATCAGAGCAGGTATGGAAGCTAAAACGGGCTAAAGTAATGTCGGATCTCTTTTTTTGAGGACCTTTGCGAGAAGGTTGACGAATAGCTTGCCACCTGTCTTGATAAATCTAAATAGGGGACAGAGGTACTCACAGCCTTTGAGGGCATCTGTGTACAGGTGGCGTTGGGCCTCTCCATGTCAATTAAGAGTCGGTCACATCATGGTGAGGGCTGGTTCAACAGTAATTGCTCTAAAACACACAGTAAGTTGCTAACTGCATTGAAACAGAGCCCTCGAGATATGGTCCTTACAGCCTCGTTAAGAAAGCTGTACAAGTCTGCTTGAAAGATCCAGAAAAAATAAATTAAAGAGTAGGCATGGAATGAACTACTCTCAGTGGAGGTTTTAAGAGATAGTTCTAGATTTTGGGCTATCGTGAATAAAACTTTCTTCTCTGGAATTGGGAACATCCCCCTAGAATCTAACATTACAGAAGAACAATGGCTCTCTGACTTTGAATCCATATATGAGGTCCCTGCTACTTTTGACCTATGTGCTAGCCCAGAATTCATAAGGAACCGCCCTGAACTGGTTTTTAATGAGGAGGAAGTAGAACAGGCTTAAGCCCCTGACCCGGATGGAGTACGGGCCGACTTATACTAACAAAATCCTATGTTTTGGACCAACATTTTGACAAACGTTTATTATGCATCAAGTCAACAGGGTTTTCCTTCATTGTGGTCTTCTTCTATTATTATCCCAGTTTTCAAAAAAGGTCAGAGAAGTGACCAACGGTGCTATAGGCCGCTTTCTTTAATTAAAACTGCTGTACAAAATACTAGGGAGAGTGATTTTAACTAAACTAATGGACTGGCTGGATGAGAATGATGTTTTATTAAACCTCCAATATGGTTTTTGAGAAGGAAGGGGTACACTGGATCCGTGTTGAAATTTACACTTACTAGTACTCAAATATACATTGGCTAACTCTGGGACACTACAACTGGCCTTAATGGACCTCTCCTCTGCTTTTGATCTAGTAATCATAGCAATGCTGTGGTTCATTTTGATGCAGATGGGATTAGATCAACACTTGGTTCAATTTTTGGCTGATCTACATAGTGATCTCACCGCTAGGGTGAGAGTCAACCAAGAAGGGAACTGCACAAAGCACTTTAGGTCTGGAAGAGGAGTCCATCAGGGCTGCATTTTAGTGCCACTGCTTTTTACTTAATGTATATATAATTTAGGTAAGGTTTTAGATTCTGCCAGTTTAGATATTCTGCTAGTATGAGACTAGGTTATTCCAGTGCTTTTATATCTCTCTATTCACCACCAGGCAACCCCAGACTGTCTGCTGGAATCCCCCAGCCCTGTCACTCACAAACCCAGACAAGGAATACACAACCTAGCAGAGGTATTCCTGGATAGTTAGGCAAGAAAATACCTACTTTCTGAAAGTGGTATTTTCAAACACAGAATATTAAAACCAACTTTACTAAAAGATGCATTTTAATAATCTGAGTACAGGCATACTAAATTCGAATTTCTACCATGTTCCCTGAGTCAGTAAGGATTATAAGAATGTAATAATCTAACTGCCCATTCTGGCCTATGGAGAACAGTTGGCCTTCAATAGTGAAAAACAAAACTAGCTGTGATTCACTATTAGAACATGCTACACACATCAGAGCATGTCCTACCTTATACGTACAATGCACCCTGCCCTTGGGCCTACCATAGGGGTGACTGATAGGAAGCAAAGGGAAGGTTTAGGGACTGGCAAGTGGGTGCACTTGACCAAGTCGACATGGCAGTGCTAGATTGCACATAGGCCTTGCAATGGCAGGCCTGAGACACACTTTACAAGCTGCGTCTGTGGGTGGTACAACCAGTGCTACAAGCCCACCAGCAGCATTTGATTTACAAGCCCTGGGCACACATGGTGCACTGTATTATGGGCTGACAGGTAAATCAAATAACCCAATCATGGAATCACCAATTAGAACATAAATTTAACATAGGGAGCACTTGCACTGTGGCACTGATTAGCAGTGCCACAGTGCCCAAAGCATAAAACCAGCAAAAACATATCAAAACAGAGGAGGCAATCCGTCAAAATGGAAGGGATACTCACGCCAATGATGCCAGGTCTAACAGGTGTGATGCTGTTTGTGATAGACGCTGGTGTGGAGAGGTCTAGGATGATCATGAAGATTTCTCTCCAGACATTAGAGCTGTTATCTATGGCTTGGCTAGAGTGCTCTTCCTTGTTTCTCGGATCTGCTGCTGGGAGTGACTCAGTGCTGTTTTGCAGATGTCCTAGCCTGTATCTTTGTTACATGTTCTCCATCTTCTTTCCAGTTATTTAAAATGTTGTTAGATTAAGCAGAGCTCCTCAGTGCACCAGCTAACCTGCTTCTGGGTTCTCTTTTGGTTGTTGTATTTAGGGGGTGCCAGGAAGTCAACAACCCACTCATCAAGTTGTATGATCTCACTGTTTGGTTAACCTGTGGTGTTGGGCTGTTCTTGTGCAGGGTGTGGAACCAGTTTTATTCCGAGATACTGCTCCAGCTGAAGCATCGATTGTCCCAGATTTCCCAGATTTCTGTGGTGTGTTTGCTGAGTGAGAAGGGTTGTGGAGCATGTATGATAGTTTATGTTGGGGTTCATATTTGCTAGGCAGAATGAGAGGTGTGCTGTGCGTAGGTTTGGTGACTGTGGGTGGTGTTAGCGTGGTGGGTGGTTGTTGCATTCAAGTGAAAGTGAGTGTAGGGAAATGTTCATTCTGTATTGTAAGGTGCTGAAGCAGTGGAGGAATGGGCGTCCATGGTTGAGTGACCGAAGTGATGCCACAAAGTCACATGAGGAGCACATAAATCAAGAGTTGTGGCACTGGGCATGATCCAAGAGAGGACGGGAACAGACAGGCTTGCCTTTAGAGTACCAGCAGTTTGCCAGCTGCTTGCGTCTGCTGTGTGTCCTTGCTGCAGCTGCCTTTAAGTAGGCCCTGGCTGGGGGAGGAGCAAAGGGGTGGTGGGTAGCACTAAGCAAAAAGGAAAATAGGTGTTGGAAGGAGCAGGTAAGGAGCGGGGGGAGGGTGTGCAGGATGTGGGAAATGAAGCACATTAAGGAGGCATCAAAGATGGCAAAGTGTCACAGGACGGAGAGAAAAGGAGGCAAGAGCCAGAAAAAAATGCAAGGGTGAGAGAGCAAAGAGTGAAGAGGCAAAAGAACAGAGTGAAGGTCTGAAAAAACAAAAAGAGCAGCAGTATATCTCAATTCTCAAAAAGGTCAGAAGAAGCACCAACTATCAAACCACTCAGGCTGCACAGGAATGACTCAAAATAAGTAGTAATGTATGCTTGTATGTAACTGAGTCGTGGTGTGGAGGTAATGAAGTTGCATTTGGTTGAGAGAACAAATGAGTAGCTGTCCAAGTTAAATTTTTATTTATGAAGTTGGTGTTGCAAGTGAGTGGTGGAAAAGAGTGATGATGAGTAAATGGTATAAGCCATTGGTTGATTATGAAAGGGTGTTGATTTGCGTGTATGACAGTACAGAGCTGTGTACGAAAAGGGTAGGGTTCTTGCTGAGTGCCTTACCTTATTTCTCATGCTCGCTGGAACCGCCAGTGCACTACCTGCTTTGAGCACAAGAGTAGTCATTTATGGACTGGGTGCAAAAAAGGGATATGATACACGCACACATTTGAATAGGCTATTTGATAAATGTTCTCACTTGTAACTGAAAATAGGAACCATTCAAGAAATATTTATTTAGTTAATAAAATTAAACAAATGTAGGTCTGAACCCTGAATGTTGACCACTGAATATCGATGGGACACCATAGCAAAGAAAAATATTGACAGGTAAGAAGGTCACTTTTTAATATCTGACTCAACATATATATTGACCTGTGTAGCACATATGTGTTCAAGATACATGGATGTGGATCAAGGAATAGAAATCTATACTACTATATATGAACTTAACTTTTGGCATTGTGTCCCTGGATAGTCTATCCAGATATTCTAGAACAATGATGTTCTGGGGATCGATATTCAGTAATTCAATCACAATGGAGAGTAAAACTCAAGCCATTTTCCTTGGTGGTACAAAGGAACGATCCTTTGGAGCTAGTTTAAATTGCCAGAAACTGTTGTTGTTGTTTACTGTTGCGTTTTCAGAAAATTGCCTTATTAGATCTATTTATTTTTTGTACTTGAATGTCGTTCTGACCACGTGACTGTCAAAGCTGAGGTGCACTACAAACTCTTCTCCTAGGAATATTCCAATGATTGAGTGTTTATGTCTCCTTGAAGCAAAGTAGGGTATTTAATGGTATTTATGCGGCACATCAACTCTTCGCTTAATATGCATTACAAGGAAAGCACTCCTTAAAACAAACCAATTTAACTACTCCACCAATGAAGGCCATAAGCAAAGGTCCAAATGAGAGGAATGACATATCATTGAAAAGCCAATGGCACACGGGCTCGTATTTTTTCCTTTTTTTCTTTCTAGACCCATTACTTCTAAGAGAGGGACAGGGTAGGCTGTATATAACTCAGACACAAAAAGGCTAATTGCCACTCTACAGAGTAGAAGACAACTGGATGTTTTTAGTTCCACAGTTCACAATGTCTAGTGCAAATGATGAAAAAAACAATGCCTTGTGCCATCAAAGAAGGGAGCTCCTTTACTGCACCTAGTTAGAATGTACATCCCCAGTCCATTCAGTGATGTAACGAAACTTGAGCGGGCAACCGGCAAAGTACATGGAGGAGGGCCCCGTGCTCTGACCTAGTCAGGATCTCTCAGGCCGGGTGCCTGAGCACTGTGGCCAGCAGGGGCTATTGTTACGCCAATGACTCCATCATAGGCATGGAGCAACACTTGGCACACAAGATCATACAGGATTCATCCAAGGGATGGAGCTATACTAATTGCCCACAATCATAACCAGTCTACAGTGTTATAAAACTTTAAAGGAAATTGCGTGGGAATCATGGCAAGAGTGTAAAATATTTTTTGTGTGATAGTCATTTTTATAGAAACCATTCTTCCCAACCATGAAAGATGAAGTGAAGACCAGTTGGTTGTTTTATCTTTAATATAATTAATGATGGAGTCACAGTTTAGCGATATTGTCGATTTGATAGATGAAGAGAACTCAATTCCAAGTTATTTCAATTTATCTTTGACCAAATCATATCAATCATGGGTAACATATCAGGAGTACAATAAATATTTAATAATAATATTTCATTTGTCCCTGCTGCTTTGTGGCCAGGTGGGTGGGGCTGCTCTGCTCTCCGAGCAGGAGAGGGGAGGAGTGTTTTTTTTAAAGTTCAAAATAGTTTATTGAATTTTCATAATAAATCAACAATAACAAGAAACAATGCAAACAATATTACCAAATAAATACCCAATATCATCAGAGAAATCATGAGAACATCAATTAAATTGTAATAGATAAACAGTGAATATAATATGTATAAAAAAGAAAAGAGGGGGAGGGAAAGGGAGTTACTATAATTGTTTTATAATAGTGACGAAGGAGAGTTACTAAAACTTAAAACTCTGGATTAATATAAAAAAACTGTTAAAAACTTGAAATAATACATATTTAAAAGATAAATAGATATCAACAGGTTTCCAAAAAGAATGATATGAGATAGAATTATGATTAATACCATGTAAAGATAATTGAGCTCCTCTTCTAGTAATATAATTAATGATGGAGTCACAGTTTAGCGATATTGTTTATTTAATAGATGAGAACTCAATTCCAAGATATTTCAATGTATCTTTTGCCAAATGATATCAATCATGGGTAACATATCAGGAGTACAATAAATATTTAAAGTAAAGAATTCTGTTTTGTTAGTGTTTAACTTATATCCAGAAACTGTGGAATAAAACATAATACTTTTAAGTAATGAAGGGAATGAAGATGTAGGATCACTAATAAATAACAATACATCATCAGCATATGCTAAAGTTTTAATAATAACCTCTGTGATATTAATTCTTGTAATATTATCACATTTTCTTATAGAAACAAGCAAATTTGGCCGTTTATAAATAAACGAGCTGTAGGAGTAGAATATAAAGCAGAAATCATACGGATAAATACGTCCCCAAAATTAAATGACAAAGTATAATATAAAAACTACCAGTGAATTATGTCAAGCGCTTTTTCAGCATCCAATGATAGAATTCCTGCTGGTGGAGATAAAGTGGATCCTTATTCAATAACGTGCAACAGGGTATCTAGAATTAATGGCTGAATATCTATTTTTCATAAAACCGGATTGATCTGGATGGATAATAGAATCTAACATAGAGGATAATCTAGAAGCAAGTATTTTGGCATACAATTTACAATCTTGGTTTATTACAGAGATAGGGCGATAATTTGATACATGGGTAGGGTCTTTATTAGGTTTGGGTAAAACAATAATTAAAGCTTCAGTAAAAGAACCGGTAGTAGTTCCTGTAGAACCAAAAAAAAAAATGAAATAAATGAGGGATAAGTTGTAATTAAAATTCATTATAAAATTCAGCACGAATACCATCAGGACCAAGGAATTCTTTTTTTAGGAGATTTTATAGCTAATAGAATTTCATCTTGAGTAATAGGGACGTCAAGTTCATTTTTATCTGATTGAGGAATCTTTGGTAAACCACAATTTGATAAAAAAGAATCATTTAAGGAAGCATCATCAAAATCAGGTTTGTTATATAGAGTAGGATAAAATCCAGAAATTCATTAACAATATCATTTTGGGATAAAACTATTTTACCATTAGTGCCATGCATTGAATTTATTTGTGTTTTATCTTTTCCAATGCATAAATAATTGGCTAACAGTCTTCCAGATCTATTAGCATTAAAAGCAAATTTGGTTTTAGAATTTGAAAGCTGAATACCAGCTCTTTTGCTAAGGATGTTTTATTTTTTGTTGTCCTCATTTTTGCGATCTTGTTGTACAAGCAACATGGTCACCTCTCACTAGACGCCCTCAGAGATAAGGTGGGAACCATGACTTGATACAAACCATTGCCATTTTACATGAGTTAACGTACCTCTGTTCCAGCCCCATTAGAACTCATAAAGAACGTGATCTCATTGGATTAAATCATTGGACACCATCTCCTTACCTACCGCCAATATGTATCTCACAGATCCCAGTGCTTTGTGTGCTTGGATTCCTCTCTGACCGTATCCAAATTCCTAAATGTATCTACTGACCGGACCCAGTCTTCATCCTTTGAAGGAGAGGGAAGAATCCAATTTATACAAATCTCACACCTAGCAATCAGAATAAGTGTAAACAAAAGGTGTTTATGGTTTTTTGTTAAAATAGTGTTAGAATCATTGATATCCAATATGCCAAAAATAACATTACAGGTTCTTACCTTAATTGTCATGTTTAAGCTATCATCAATATTCTTACCAATTTCACTCCAAAATGTGTCTAGGTGATGACATGAGTGAAACAGGTGGATATCATTTGCTTCCCTCTCGCTACATTTTGGACATTTCTTGGTCACCTGGGCATTCATTTTTGACAATTTTTGGGGGCTCCAATACGGTCACAAATGATTTTTCCTAAGAGGTATAGAAATAATAATGTGCCATAAAAAAGTGCAGGATACTTGCCAAGGTTGCTGCAAGTCTTGAGCAGGGTAGATCTTCTTCCACTTAAGATCTGGAGTTTCGTTTCCACATTCCTTCTTCTCCACCAAGTGCCAATACCACTTCGATACTTCTTTCTTCCCAAGGCCTTTGTGCAGTTCGCCCTCTAGTTTCTCAACATAATCTGGCCACATCGCTTGATCTTTAGACCAGCTAACCAGCTGGTAAAACTTGAACCTAGATATTTGGATCTTCGTCCTTTCCATTAACTCGTCCCAAGATTTTAAGTTTCCATCATCCAGCAACTCTCTCCACTTGATGATTCAGTGAAATTGCTAATGAGTCTTTCAGACAATCGGAGGTTCTTGGAGCGTTCCATATCGGTGCTTGGGGAATATAGTATGGATATCGCCATAGTTTTCTTATATCTGGCGATAGTTTAAAGGCTGATCTTGGCACCTTTAGTCTGATTTTTTTGAAGACCTTTTGATGGCCGAACTTATAGAGGCAATGGTCATGTTTAGTCACTGCTTTCCAGTAAGGAGGGTATGACTCATAACCCCGAAAGAGATGCCTTATGTTCTTAAAGTAGAAAGCTTTATAATATGAAATGATATCCGGGCTAGCTATCCCACCTTGGTTCTTTTTCTGAGTCAACTTCACCCAAGCTATCCTAACACTCTTAGACGCCCAAATAAAATATTTTATCTTACCCTGTATTTTTTTTTAAGGTCCGCGAATCAAACTCAAGAGGTATTGTGTTAAAAACAAAAGTACATTTTTGTAGGATAGCCATTTTTATTACATTAGCTCTCCCCATAAAGGTAAGAGATAAATAACTCCTGGACTTCCATAATTTACTCATCTCCTAGCTTTTAGATCCAAGTTTATCTGGGCGATATCATCAGTATTCTCTAAGACTTGTATCCCAAAGTATTTGATTTTTCCTTTGGACTCAATTTGTGGAATAAATATGTTCCAATGCATTACCTCTGTTTTATCATGATTTATTTGAAATCAGGAGATTTCCCCAAAACCTGTTAATATTCTGCTTATGCCAATAAATGACTGATTTCGGTTACTCAAAAAAATAATCAAATCATCAGCATATAATGCAACTTTTAATTCCCAGTTATTGAAGCTAATGGGGGTAATTTCTTCAGAAATCCTAATCATGTTGGCAAGTGGCTCTATATATAAGTTAAACAGGTGGGGGAGAGTGGGCACCCCTGTTTAGTGCCTCTTTTGATTTGAAAACTGTTTAAGGTACTACCATTACTGAGTATTTTCCCAGTTGGAGCCTAGTCGATATTAGCTACTACCCATGAAAAGTTTCGACCTAAGTTATTATACAAGATCACTTTTTGTAAATCAACCAGTTACACGGTCAAATGCCTTGGCTGCATCAAATGTAAATAGTGCTAAGGGTACCCTTTATTGATTTGCGATGTCAATGGCTTCAATCAGTTGGTGCGTAAGATCATGCAGCTGTCTCCCTTTAATGAATCCCTTCTGATCCTTGTGAATCATTTTATCAGATAAAGAGCCCAATCTTTTTGCTAAAACCTGAGTAAAAATGTTATAGTCTGCGTTGAGAAGCTAGATTTGGCCTGTAAGACTCTCAGAAAGAGGGGTCTTTAACATGTTTTAGTATCAGGCTAATCGTCGCCTCGTTCCAGGATTTAGGGATTGGAAGGCCCTCCAAAAAGATAGTGTTGAAAAGATCAGTTAAACTAGGCGCAAGGGAGCCCTTCAAGGTTACATAGAGTTCATTAGGTATGGCGTCGGGGCCTGCTGCTTTACTTCTTTGAAGATTATTGGTTACGTCTAGCACCTCATTTACAGTGATATCTGCATTTAAGCTTTTACAAGAGACTACGTCTAGCTTCGAGACATGTGCTTTATTTAAGTATGTATCTACTGCTATAGGTGAAGGTGCTAGATCTTCCTCATATAGAGACAGAAAAAAATACTCAAAGGCTTCTTCAATACCTTCCTTGTACTCTGTTATTTGTCCCCCGTTTCCCTTATGGCTTGCTGTAATCTTATTTCTATTTGGCTCCATTTTAAGCTTCCAAGCTAGCAATCTACTGCTATTTCCCCCAAAGTCATAACTTGACAAAGTGCTAGCTTGCCATTTCCTCCTTATCTTTTCCTTTGGGACTAAGGAGAGCTCCTGTTTCAATTTCATTATTTCATCATTTAAGCTATTTTGTTCTTCCTCAGAGGTTATGACTACTAAACTGGCTTGTCTTACTAATAAATCAGCCTCTATTCGTGAAATTTTAAGTTTCTTCGCTTTGTTTTCACCTATCGCTATGCCTGATAGTGTACCTCTAATAACAGCTTTATATGCGCCCCACACTATAATTTCGGACACCTCCCCTGCCCCATTTTCCTTAAAGTAGTTTTGCGTTGTAGATCTTAGTTCATCAATAACTTGTTGGTCTAAAAGAAGTGTTCGATCAAGAGTCCACCTTTTCACACCCTGTCCTGACTCAAGCTTAATATTTAAATGGACCGGCGAGTGATCAGACAAGTGTGCTGGCAGGTGGTGGACTTTCTTGACTTTATTACCTAGTAGCTTATCGACCAAAAAAAGATCTATTCTTGAGGCATGGCCATATGGCGACCCTTATTATATAAAGTAGGGGGCAACCCATATAACCCTTTGGCATCTGGGTAATAATACAATCAGAAAAAACAAATAATGCCACAGGATCAACATAGAGGCTAAACAGTAAGATGAAGAGCAAATTAATTTTAACTCTTCCTATCAATATAAATCTCAGGAATAAATCTCCTTAAATTTCACTCTCTGTAGCCAAAAGACAAAAAAACAAAAAACAAAACACCTCTGTTCAAATCAAATTATTCTTTTTTTATCTGTATATACTTACAACAAAATGTCTTTTCAAAACACACTTATTTACATTTATACATATAACACATATAAACATATACAGACTACGACGCCAGCAGCCTCCATGTACTCAGTGCCGGCCTAAACCACACCTGCTTCCAGGTCACCCCGAAACGGACCCACGGATCCTTCTCCTGCCACACCTGCAACTTTACCTGCGACCGAACCACCAAACCTCCAAGGACTGGACCCAACCACCTCCGCTGCATATTCCTCAACACCCGCTCCGCACGCAAACACGCCGTCGAGCTCTGGAATCTGTCCGACACCTCCGCCCCAGATGTTGCCTTCCTGATCGAGACCTGGTGGAACGACTCCTCAGTGCCAGACATAACCATAGAGTCCACCCTCAAGGTCGCCACCCACGCAGACGACACCCTCAACACCGCCGAACACCTACACTTCCGGATCCACACCAACCCCAACACCACCCTCAAAGGAACACTCATCTACAGACCCTGGGCTCAGTTCAGCGACTCCATCGCCGACCTCGCTAGCACCCACACACTTGCCTCCATGGACTACATCCTCCTCGGGGACCTGAACTTCCACCTCAATAACAACAATGACGCTAACTCCGACACCCTGATCAACAACCTCGCCAACCTCGGCCTCAGGCAACTCGTCACCGCACCCACCCACGCCGCCGGCCACATGCTGGAATCCATCTTCTCCACAAGCACTCACGTCGCCTTCGACCACACCACCAAACTCCACTGGACCAACCAACACTGCATACATTTCACCTTCAAGAAACCAACCACGCTCCACTGCTCCCAAAAGCTGCCTCGCCGCTGCTGGGGCAAAGTCACCGAAGACCAGCTGATCTCCACCCTTGCCCAGAACCCACCCACCGACCCCACCAACGCAGACACCGCAGCCCGCAACCTCAGACAGTGGATCGACGACTACGCCAACACCCTCGCCCCGCTCAAGAAACCCTCCAACAGCCACGCCAGCAAGAGAGCCACCTGGTTCACCAACGAACTACAGACCTCCAAACGCGCATGCTGGAAAGTGGAAAAAATATGGCTCCACGAACGCACACCGGACAACCACACAGCCCACAAGGACGCCACCCGCAGACATCACCACCTCATCAGACTAGCCAAGAGATCCTCCTTCAAAGACCGCCTGGATAACAACGCACACGACAGCAAAGAGCTCTTCAGCATCGTAAAGAAACTCTCCAACCCCAGCGCCAACACCAACGACATCCCACCCTCGCAAGAACTGTATGACTCACTAGCCATCTTCTTTCATCGCAAGATCGCAGACATCCACGACAGCTTCAACACCACGACCGCCCTGACTATGCCAGACTCCACCTCCCCTGTGAACACCACCAGCACCATCCGCCTGACCTCCTGATCCAACATCAACGCCGACGAGACATGCAAGGTCATGAACTCCATCCACTCAAGGTCTCCGTCAGATCTGTACCAGGTATTCAACAAAGCAGACGCAGCCATCACACTCCAACTACAAAAGGTCATCAACATCTCCTTCGAAACAGCGACATTCCCGGAAAGCTGGAAGCATGCCGAAATAAACGCCCTCCTCAAGAAGCCCAAGGCGGACCCCAAGGACCTCAAGAACTTCCAGCCCATCTCCCTGCTCCCGTTCCTGGCAAAGGTCATCGAAAAAATCATCAACAAGCAACTGGCCCGACACCTGGAAGACAACAACATCCTGGACCCATCCCAATCCGGATTCAGACGAAACCACAGCACCGAGACAATCCTCATCGCCGCCACAGACGACATCAGGCGCCAACTAGGCAACGGCGAAACATCAGCCCTCATCCTCCTGGACCTGTTGGCCGCCTTCGACGTGGTCTGCCATCGAACTCTAAAGACAAGCCTCCTAGAAGCCGGAATCCAAGAGAAGGCCCTTGACTGGACCACGTCATTCCTCTCCGGCAGAACCCTGAGCGTCCGCCTCTCAGCCTTCCAATCCGAAGCCACCAACATCATCTGCGTCGTCCCCCAGGGCTCATCCCTCAGCCAGACTCTGTTCAACATATACATGGCCCCCCTCGCACAAGTGGCCCGCCATCACAACCTCCACATCATCTCCTACACCGACGACACCCAGCTCATCCTCACTCTCAACAAGGACCCACACACCGCCAAAACCAACTTTCACGAGGGAATGAAGGCTGTCGCCGACTGGATGAGAAGCAGCCGTCTAAAGCTGAACTCGGACAAGACGGAGGTCCTCATCCTCAGACCCACCCCCTCAGCATGGGACGACTCCTTGTGGCCGACCACACTGGTAACAGTATCAACACCCACTGACCATGCACGCAACATAGGAGTCATCCTCGACTCCTCCCTCTCCATGTCTAAGCAGGTCAACGCCGTCTCCTCCTCCTGCTACAACACCCTCTGCATGCTCCACAGGATCTACAAGTGGATCCCGACCGAAACAAGAAAAACTTTTATACAGGCCCTCGTCAGCAGCAGACTGGACTACGGCAACACACTCTACGCAGGAATCCCAGACAAACACCTACGATGACTACAACGCATCCAAAACACCTCCGCCCGACTGATTGTCAACATCCCCCACCGCATTCACATCACCCCCCTCCTGGGAGACCTACACTGGCTCCCCATCGACAAGAGGATCACCTTCAAGCTCCTCACCCCCGCACACAAAGCACTCCAAAACGTCGGACCAGCTTACCTAAACAGCAGACTCAGCATCTACACCCCTACCCGAACGGTTCCGCTCCACCAGCCTAGCACTCGCCGCTGTCCCCCGCATCCAACAAATGACCTCCGGTGGCAGATCCTTCTCCTACCTTGCCGCCAAGACCTGGAACACCCTCCCTACCCATATACGACAGACCCAAGACCAACTCGCCTTCAGAAGACTCCTCAAGACCTGGCTCTTCGAGCAGTAGCAGCACCCCCCTCCCCTCAGCGCCTTGGGACCCTCACGGGTAAGTAGCACGCGCTACAAGTACTCTGATTGATTAATTGATTGATATGTATAATTTCTAAAAGTGATTTTATTTATTGGGTCCCCTTTGAGATTCCAGATATCAATTAAGCCCAAATCATCTTTGAGCCTATTCAGGCACTCTCGCATTTTAGGTAAATTTAAAGCTTTGCCTGGGGGGTGTCTATCTTTTTTAGGATCTATTAGGATGTTAAAATTAAGTATGGGCAAAGTTTGCGATTCCGCGTTCCGCAAATTCGTGCGTAATTGAATTCGCAATCCGCAAAGTCCGCGAATTCGTGCGAATTTGTGGATTTTTGGTTTTTTGCGTGTTCGCGGGGTTTTTTGTGTGTTCGTGGGGCTTTTTGCATGTTCGCGGGCCGCTTGAATGGCGAAGTTACCCATGCGGTCGTGTATGGGCACAGCTCCCTCTGGTTCACCACAGCCACCCTCTGGTTCATCACTGCCACCCTCTGGTTCACCACTGCCACCCTCTGGTTCACCCCTGCCACCCTCTGGTTCACCCCTGCCACCCTCTGGTTCACCACTGCCACCCTCTGGTTCAGCACTGCCACTCTGTAGTTCACCCATGCCACCCTCTGGTTCAGCAATGTCACCCTCTGGTTCACCACCGCCACCCTCTGGTTCATCACAGCACCTCTGGTTCACCGCTGCCATCCTCTGGTTAACGACTGTCACCCTCTGGTTCAGCACTGCCACCCTCTGGTTCACCACTGCCACCCTCTGGTTCACCCCTGCCACCCTCTGGTTCACCACTGCCACCCTCTGGTTCATCACAGCACCCTCTAGTTCACCCCTGCCACCCTCTGGTTCAGCGCTGCCACCCTCTGGTTCAGCACTGTGACCCTCTGGTTCATCACTGCCACCCTCTGGTTCACGACTGCCACCCTCTGGTTCATCACAGCACCTCTGGTTCACCACTGCCACCCTCTGGTTAACCACTGCCACCCTCTGGTTCACCACTGCCACCCTTTGGTTCACCCCTGCCACTTTCTGGTTCACCACTGCCACCCTCTGGTTCACCACTGCCACCCTCTGGTTCGCCCCTGCCACCATCTGGTTCACCCCTGCAACCATCTGGTTCATCACTGCCACCCTCTGGTTCACCCCTGCCACCCTCTGGTTCACCCCCAGCCACCCTCTGGTTCAGCACTGCCACCCTATGGTTCAACACTGTCACCCTCTGGTTCACCCCTGCCACCCTCTGGTTCATCACTGTCACCCTCTGGTTCACCACTGCCACCCTCGACCGAGACCTTTTGTGATGCAGCGGCAGCACAAAAGATGCGCCATGGTGCTGGGTATTAACAATGTGAAGCTTCTGAGAGATGCGTCACTTTGTAAAGCCCTGCGCCATCAGGAGGCGTTCGGAGCGCAGGGAGGGCGTTCCTGCCCAGGAACGTCTCCTAAAAGTGGCTGAGTGAAATCTACAAGATTTCACTCAGTCACTTTTAGGCCAATACTGCGTCAAAACCCTGCGCCTGCTTGAAGCAGGCGCAAGGCTTGATGCAGAATTCTGGAGATAGGGCCCCGCAGAGCATTGCTGGAGCTGCGTCGCAAGCGCAACGCAGCTCCAGCAATGCGCTGCTTACGGCACAGATGCGTGACGCATCTGTGCCGTTTTTGCCACATGGTGCGCCGCATTGTAAATGCGGCGCACCATGGGTGGCGGAGCTGCGGCGCACAATAACTGGTGCATCCCTGGGGATGCGCCAGTTATTGTAAATCTGCCCCTATACATTTAGCCAACGAGGGAGCACTTACTGATTAGACAGTAGAAAGTACTCCAGTTGAGTAGAGGTATTGCACAAAAAGGTGGGATCTTCGTGGACAAACACGCAGGGCGGGATTCATTCTGCCCCCTGTTAGACTCGTATTTTGACTCGTTTTTCCCTTGTTTTTGTGCCCTTCTGCCCTCTGTTAGACTCGTTTTTCCCTTGTTTTTGTGCCCTTCTGCCCCCTGTTAGACTCGTTTTTTGTGCCCTTGTGCCCTCTGTTAGACTAATTTTTCCCTTGTTTTTCTGCCCTTCTGCCCTTCTGCCCTCTGTTAGACTCTTTTTTTGTGCCCTTCTGCACTCTGTTATTCCCTTGTTTTTGTGCCCTTCAGCCCTCTGTTAGACTCGTTTTTTGTGCCCTTCTGCCCTCTGTTAGACTCGTTTTTGTGCCTTTCTGCCCCGTTAGACTCGTTTTTTGTACCCTTCTGCCCTCTGTTAGACTCGTTTTTCCCTTGTTTTTCTGCCCTTCTGTCCTCTGTTAGACTGGTTTTGTGTGCCCTTCTGCCCTCTGTTAGACTAGTTTTTCCCTTGTTTTTCTGCCCTTCTGCCCTTTGTTAGACTGCTTTTTGTGCCTGTCTGCCCTCTGCATCACCACATCATCACTCAGCGCTACCCCGGCATCACTCAGCACCACCACATTATCACTCAGCACCACCACAGCATCACTCAGCACCACCACAGCACCAATCAGCACCACCACAGCACCACTCAGCGCCACCACAGCATCACTCAGCACCACCACAGCATCACTCAGCACCACTACATTATCACTCAGCACCACCACAGCACCACTCAGCACCACCACAGCATCACTCAGCACCACCACAGCACCACTCAGCACCACCCCAGCATCACTCAGCACCATTCCAGTATCACTCAGCACCACCACAGCACCACTCAGCATCACCACAGCACCACCACAGCACCACTCAGCGCCACCCCAGCATCAATCTGCGCAACCATTCAACAACAACTGGTTCAAATATGTTCTCTCAATGTTTCAAACTTTATTACAAATGTCACAAAAAGATGTTAATATTTCACTTCTGTTCTTGGATTTTCGTCACAATAAAATACACTGAACATAATCTTCACAAAAGTTATTTACAAAAGTTTAAGCTATTGCCATTATAAATTAAAATCACTTTTATTTAGTATTAATTATTAAATTAAAAGCCATTGTAATTTGTAATATCAATACAGCTAAGTCACGTAAATACAAAACATGTTGCATTACAAATGCTATAGGTGTCACATTTGCGAAAGTTATAACTATTGGCATTGTAAATGACAAAGATATTAATTTAGCTATTTTCAAAACCAACACATAAATAAAACAAATTGTCATTTACAAGACCAATAGCTCAATCTTTCCTAATGCGAGACCTATTGCATTGCAAATGCTTGTTTTTATATCTGTCAGTGCTTCCTGTTGAGGTTTAATTTTCGTGGCAGGCGCCTCATTGCCTACTTGTAACTATTCTCTGACCCTGCTTCAAGGGTCACAGCAGGGTCAGAGAATAGTTGCAAGCAGGCAACGAGGCGCCAGGAAGCACTTACAGGCTTACAGCAGCAGGTGCCCAAGTTGAAGTTAATTTCTTTGTAGCCCTTTTGTAAAAGGTTACAAAAAATTAGCTTCAACTTTTGCACCTGCTGCTGTAACCCTGTAAGTGCTTGGCTGAAAATTCGTCCCTGCTGATTTGCGGATTTTACCGCGATTTCGCGAGATTCGCGGATCGCGAAATCGTGGAAAATCGGCAAATTCCACGAGCGGAACGAATTTTCAGCCCATGCTTAGTTAAAATCTCCTCCTAATATGATTGGTGTAGTCTGTGATAGCAGCTGTATCTATAACGATTGAAGAGGTGCTGGGTCGTCTATATTAGGGCTGTAGTAACCAACCACGGAGAGAACGATATCTCTAATTTTTATGTTTGCTATGGCCCACCTTCCTTTTGAGTCTACTGTTTGTCCTACTAACGTAGGATTTTCTAATTTTCTGTGATTTTCTAATGATAACGGAGACACCCCTGATATTACCTGCTTGATTTGTACAGACAGTCTCTCCAATCCAATTCTCACATTTTATAGCTTCGAGCCATTCGTCTCTAAGGAGATGCATTTCTTGTAATATAATGATATCCTAATTCTGTAGTTTAAGATACTGAAAGATTTTCAGACGCCTCCCCCTTGTCCTTAGCCCGTTCACATTCCAAGTCACTATCTTCTAGTCGCCCATTGGATTTGATTTTCTTCCTGTTGTTTATGGTTCCTACCATGTTTGCTATACAATTTACAAATCAGACAAATATTTTTTTTCTTTTTTTTTCCCAAATGCTCCCCACCTAAAGAAATTCCAAACGTGCATGAAAAAAGAAAAATAGAAGTTATATTTACCCCCACCCTGGAGAACCCTCCCCATTACCAATGAGCAATCCTAGTTGCCCAGTTTGAGGACCGCAGTCGGATAGTAATTTTCTAAAGCAGTTTAAGCTTGTAATACTATTTATCCCTGTTTGCCTTCATGTGTTCTGGTAATTGTTCCACTTCTTTTGGATCTCTGATATTATAGGTTTTGTTACACCACAATATTCGTAGGAGGGCTGGGAATTTCATCTGAACCATTGCTCCTTCTGCCCTTAGATCTTGCATGTTCTTTCCTGGGGCCCATTGCCTATCTGCTGTTGCCTTGGATATATCTGAGCGGATTTTGTAGTTATATCCGTCTCTTGTCAGGGTGCCCAAATTTAAGGCCTTATTCAGTATATGCTCTTTTAACGAGTAGGTTTTGAAGTTGCCTAACAATCTGCGTTGATTCTTCCTATCTCTATTGAGCCTAAACTGGTCACTGTGGACTCTTTGTATATCTTGGTCCAATTTTTTTTTCAGCCATTTCGGGAATAAAACTTTTTAGGAGGCACACTACGAAGGACCTTATATTTTACCCTTCCTGACCTTCAGGAATATTTAATAGACGTAAATTATTCCTTCTCGAGTTGTTTTCTAAGGTCTCAATTTTATCCCTGAGTTCTCTCTCTGATGAAGATACTTTCTCAATATCACTCTGGCAGAGCCTCACTTCGTCCCTGATTTGTTCCAGGGCCGATTCGACCACCACCACTCTATCTACAAGTGCATTAATTTTAGACTCCAGAGCATCACAGGTGGCCTGATTTTTTTTCTGTTTTTTCTCTGACTTGGCAACCCCGTTTTTCATCTCCTTTAACAATGAGGCTACAAGAACCCCCATGTTGCCCCTTAAGGGGGTGTTCATATCTTGCTCGTCACCTAAATCCTCTGTGGGCTTACCTTATTATACATGAACCTCTGTTTGTGGGACCCCTTCTAATGTACCATCAGTAGTGTCATCAATAGTTCCATCAGTAGTGCCTTCAGTAGTGTGTTCTTTGCCCTCCTCCAGCTCATTTAACATTAGAGCTTGATATTTGTTTGGTGACTCCATTGTCTTCAGCGGTGACGCAGACATTGCGTTAGTTGCACCGTCCCTCTGCACTGGCTTCTCTTGGATTTTCAAGAAGGATTGCATTGAGGTAGTAACTTTTAAATTTGAACCTCTCTTTAGCTGTTCTTTTTTTGCTGCTTTTTCGGCTCTGGTAGAGACCACTGCTGCCGTAACTCCTTTGGGTTTCTGAGCCCTCCGTTTCCTGTTAGTGTGTTTAATTGAGCCAATGTCCTGTTGTGTACTCCAATTCTCTATTTGCTCCTGTAGTGGCTCAACATTTTACCCACCAGTGCAGAGGCTTTGCCCCCTGTGCACGCGGGGCCTGGCTTTTGCGAATTGTCTCCTGACTTGTTTAGAATAATGTTGGGGGCTATTGGGTTATAATCGCTGTTTTCGCCCACTGCGGGTGACAATGGCCAATGTGCAGTAGAAGGGCCCCTCTTCTTGCCTCGTCCCCTTTTCTTATTGGAATTCATGCAAGCAGCAACTTTTACTTCATTGCCTGTATGAGAGAGATGACTGTGAGAGATCGATTGACTCCTGCTATTCAGCCCGTTCAAACTATTGGCTTTGTTCAGTGTTATGTTATGTTATGTTATGTTATGTTATTTATTCTTTTGTATAGCGCAACGGTGACTCAAAAAGAGTATCCCGGCGCTTTAGGTAAGGAGCACTGCTTCACCATAACATAACACAGTAAAAGGAGAAAAAAAAAAATAGGACAGACACAGTAAAAAGGCTACTGAGAGGCCTACTGGGTGAACGACCAGGTTTTAAGACCTCTCCTAAAAGCAAGGAGACTGGAAGCCCCCCAAAGTGAGAGCGGAAGCGAGTTCCACATCTGTGGAGCCAGCAAGCCGAAGGAACGGCCGCCCAGGCGCGCTCTCTTCACACGTGGAACAACCGCCAGGAATAAAGATTCAGACCTCAAAGAGCGAGCCGGATGGTAAAAGGCAAGTCTCTTTTGGAGGTACTTTGCTCCCACCGCGTGGAGAGCCTTATAGGCCAAAGTCATTGCCTTAAAGGCGATCCGTTTGCGGATGGGTAGCCAGTGCAGCGTCAGCAATAGACCCGAAGCGCTAGCTCGTCTATTAAGACCAAAAATGGCCCTGGCCGCCGCATTCTGCATGACTTGGAGCCGCTGCAACAAGTACTCTGGTAGGCCCAGGTACAGAATGTTGGCATAATCTAACCTGGAGCCTATCAGAGCCTGCACGGTCAGCTTCCTGTGTTCCTCCGACAACAAAGGTAAAAACCTCCGCAGCATCTTTAGTAAGCCGAAACAGGTACCAGTCACCCCGAGGATCTGGGCCTTCATCGTCAGCCCCTTGTCCATCTTAACCCCCAAGTTCTTAGCCATGAGGGAAGAACAAGACGGGGGAAACATATCGATGGGCTACCAGGCCTGCCAGCTAGGCTCCGTGTCGCACCCGAAGAAGAGTACCTCGGACTTATCGGAATTGCACTTGAGGCTGTTCAGTTGGAACCATTTAAAAACAGCCCCAAGGCAATCCCGGATACTCTCCCCATCAAAGTCTCCCCCTCTCTTGCAGGAGAAGAGGAGCTGGGTGTCGTCGGCGTAGGATACGATCCGGGCACCAAACGACTCCGCCAACGCCGCCAAGGGGGTCATGAAGATGTTAAAAAGGGTCGGGCTCAATATAGAGCCCTGAGGGACCCCGACTCCCAAAGGCGGCATCACGGCGGTGTCAGGCGATGTCCAGACCGTTTGCCGGCGGCCAGCTAGAAAGGTGGAAAACCAGCTGAGCACCGTCCCCCGAAGGCCGATCTCATAGAGTCTTGCGAGAAGGCCATCATGTGGGACGGTGTCAAAAGCCGCCGACAAGTCCAACAACACCAGCATGACTTTGCCCCCGGTATCCAACACCCCTTTGATGGTTTCAGAAACCTCAAGGAGCGCGGTCTCGGTGCTGAGATTTGAACAGAAGCCAGACTGGGTAGCATGCAGGATCTCGTGAGTCTCCAAAAAGTTGGAGAGCACTGCCTGAACGTCCTTCTCCAGAATTTTTACGAGAGCCGGCAGCAAAGAAATAGGCCTGTAATTGGCTGGGGCCTTCGGATCAAGACACGGCTTTTTAAGCAGCGGGATGACCATTGCCTGCTTCCAGGCCGGCGGAACCACTCCCTGACTCAACGAGAGATTCAGAAGAGGGTTCGCCAGTGGATTGATCACTTCAGCGATCTTACCCAGAAGTTTGGCAGGGCAAGGGTCCAGTGGCGACCCAGATTTCAAATTGCCCATAAGCACTAGGGAGGCAGGGGCTGACAAAGAAGGAAACACAGCCATGCGAGGCCAGAGGGAGCATGTCAACCTCAGATTTAAACGGCCTAGCAGGTGCTCCAGATGGAAAAGAGTCCTGTATGAGTTTTATCTTGCTTGTAAAAAAACAAGCAAGATCCGCCGCCCAGGATCCTGAGGGCACCTCTTCAGATGTAATCGACCGAGGGGAGATGAATTCTCTCACTATAGTAAAAATCTCCTTGCAGGAGTTGGAGGCCGCTTCAATCCTCCCTGCAAGGTAGGCTTTTTTTCCAAGGCGAATGTCCCGGTGGTAGGCCTTAACCACCGCCTTGTAGGTCAACCTGTCCACACTATCATAGTGTGCCCGCCAGGCCCTTTCGGCTACCTTACACTGCTGCCGCGTAGCCCACAGTGCAGGGGTAAACCAGGGGGCCGAGACCCGCTTCGATGTCAAGCGGGGGGGCAGCACCGGGGCAAGATCGTTAAGCCTATCGGAAAGCCATGCTTGCAGGGACTCCAGATCTCTCTCCAGATCACCAGAGAGAGGACAGGGATGATCCAAAGCGGCCTGAGCCAACATCTCCGGGGTCACTCTATTAAACGCTCTAAACACTCGTCCCCGCTGCTGTGGCACTGAGATGGACGACCTGGCAGTGCCTCTGATCGCAAATTTGGCAAGCCGGTGATCAGACCACAGAACCGGTAGGATCTCTTTCACCACAAGAGCGGATGTAGAGAAGACCTGGTCTAGAGTGTGCCCCTTGACATGGGTCGGCCCCTGCAGATAAGGGATAAGGCCCAGCGGAGTCGTAGCCTCAGATAGCTTAATAGCAGCCGGGTCAGACGGATCATCCATCCGAAAGTTGAAGTCCCCAGCTACTATGCAGTGTTCTGCTCTCAGGGCCAGTCCCAGCAAAACCGAATCAAGATCATCAAAAAACGTTCCAGGCGGGCCGGGAGGACGATAAATTAATAATCCCTTTACTGATTGGTGCGGCGCTAGAGTGATCGAAAAAGCGAGGGACTCAGAGCCGCGAATGTCCTCCGCAGGCAGGATGGTGCACACCGTGCCCTTCTTCACCACCAGTGCCACCCCTCCGCCCCTTCCCTTGGCTCTATCCTTCCTGAAGATGTTATAATCATGCGGGATTGCCATAGCCACATCAGGGTTAGAGGAATCTCCCCACCAAGTCTCAGTCAACATTAGACAGAGTGGCTTCTCTGTATCGAGAAGCTCAAAGATGTCTTGCGCATGACAGCACGCAGATCTGGTGTTTAACAGCATGCAGGAATACTCTGCGCCAGCGATGTTACTATTGGGGGATGAAGAAAGAGCGCGGTTGGGACGCTAGCCACAACAAGGGCAGCGCGACTTACCTCTGTGGCGGCCTGGGAAGACAGGGCAGCAGCGGCTCTTACAATCATTGAGAGAGCGCAGCTCCTCCAAAGTGTAACACAGCCTTAAAGCGCCAGATATGCACATGCTGGATGGCAGAGCCCCACCCGCCGTCCCGAACGCCGCCGGGACGCTGACGGGCGCAGACGGGCAGGACTCTGGCTTGACTCAGGCGCGAGTCAGGCGCCACCGCTGCGCGTCTCCGCTGCGCGAGGGGGGGCGAGCTTTAAGTACAGCCTCCTCGTTCTCCACACGGAGCACTAGAGCGCTGAGTCAGGTGGCACACTGCAAGGCAGCAGCCCCAATATGGCGGCCCGACTTCCTAACAACAATAATGCCGGTAACAGCACTCCGCTCTACAAGCGGTGGGGGGCCCAATTATGGTGCAAGTTTGTGGGCACAACAGCAGTATTTAAAATGAAGGTGAGGAATTAAAATTACACAAACATGCAAAAACGAAGGTTTTTTTTTAAAATTGAAAGCGCTGCGCGCCTACTGCAGCAAGGAAGATAAGGCGCAGTAGCAAATGCAGGAATCTCCTTACCGAAAGGTCGAGCAGCTCCCCCAGCTCGCCTTAAGTACAGCCTCCTCGTTCTCCACACGGAGCACTAGAGCGCTGAGTCAGGTGGCGCGCTGCAAGGCAGCAGCCCCAATATGGCGGCCCGACTTCCTAACAACAATAATGCCGGTAACAGCACTCCGCTCTACAAGCGGTGGGGGGCCCAATTATGGTGCAAGTTTGTGGGCACAACAGCAGTATTTAAAATGAAGGTGAGGAATTAAAATTACACAAACATGCAAAAACGAAGGTTTTTTTTTTAAATTGAAAGCGCTGCGCGCCTACTGCAGCAAGGAAGATAAGGCGCAGTAGCAAATGCAGGAATCTCCTTACCGAAAGGTCGAGCAGCTCCCCCAGCTCGCCTTAAGTACAGCCTCCTCGTTCTCCACACGGAGCACTAGAGCGTTGAGTCAGGTGGCGCGCTGCAAGGCAGCAGCCCCAATATGGCGGCCCGACTTCCTAACAACAATAATGCCGGTAACAGCACTCCGCTCTACAAGCGGTGGGGGGCCCAATTATGGTGCAAGTTTGTGGGCACAACAGCAGTATTTAAAATGAAGGTGAGGAATTAAAATTACACAAACATGCAAAAACGAAGGTTTTTTTTTAAATTGAAAGCGCTGCGCGCCTACTGCAGCAAGGAAGATAAGGCGCAGTAGCAAATGCAGGAATCTCCTTACCGAGTGCAGCTTTGACTTGGCCACCAGGGGGTACCACGTGATATAAAGGGACACGTGAGTATTGGAATATATGAGCCGCCTCTGTCCAGATGTTTCCTGATTTACTTCTTACTTTAATTTTAGCTTTGACAGTGCTGCTGCTGCGGACATTCCCCTGAGCTGGGCATAACACGCCTCTCAGTATCTCTCCCGGTCCCATCCAAGTCCTTCGCTCACTCCCCTCTCCGTGCCCACTGACTTCTCTCACACCAGGTCCCAGCAGCACCCACTCGCTCATCCGCTTGGCCTCTGAGCCTCCGAGCCGCGGTGATCGAAGTCAGATGGAGCATCTGCACAGCACGATGCAGCTTGCTCAACGGAGCTCGTAGGCGCTCTCCTACGCCGAAGACAATGCTACCAACAAGCCGAACTTGCCCGAGGGGGGCCCTCGCCATCCACGCCAATTGCCAGTAAGAAGGAATGCGTTTTTAGCACAAACCGCTTAACTATTTACAACAGAAGCGACCATCGACTGCAGAGCTCGCGACTAGGCGTTCAGCCGGCCGCCATGTTCTCCCTGCCTCTCTTTTGCTAAGGCTTGAGTTAAACTCACATCTAAGTGTCTGTATTTGAGTCTGTATTGAGGGTCAGTAGACCTAATAAAAAGTCTCTCATAATTTTCAATTTGTTTTTCTAAAGATTTAATATTAGCATTAAAAGTTTTTTTTATGTAATATATCAATAGTGAATGAGGTAAAGTGGAAACAGATTGAATATAAATTGATAAGTCAGATTAAATATTAGAAGGAATACTATGAGGAAATGAATCTAAAATATAATTACATAATGAATCATATGTAAATAAGTCAGAAAACGGTAAAATACATTTTGTTACCAAAACTTTAAATGATAAATTGGCATTATTGTGATAGATATCCTAAAGGTAAACAATACCACCTTAAATACAAGAGGACCAACATTTAACATTTCTAATGGGATTTATGACGGGGTTCGGTAGAAGATATCGGTGATTGAAAAATAAATCCAAATCATTAAATATTAATTTGGTGGACTTTAATATAACAGATTTAAGAAAAAAAGTAGTTTTCTTAGGCATAGTTAACAAAGTGGGTAATGGAAAAGGTATATTAAAGCTTTTTCAATTAAAAGCCAAGTAGGGGGATTATTTAAGAAAGAGTGATTAAACCAAATAGTTTTGTTTTAAAATCAAAGCTTTGTGATAATAAAAATCTGGCAATCCAAAGCCTCCATTACACATAGGTACTTTTAATTTTAAAACTGATATGAGATGATTTATTATTCCAAAGAAGTTTGGAGAGGAGTTTTTCTACAGTTTTATAAAACTTTAAAGGAAATTGTGTGGGAATCATAGCAAGAGTGTAAAATATTTTTGGTGCGATAGTCATTTTTATAGAATCCATTTTACCCAACAATGAAGGATGAAGTGAAGACCAGTTGGTTGTTTTATCTTTAATATAGTTAATGATGGACTCACAGTTTAGTGATATTGTTGATTTGATAGATGAAGAGAACTCAATTCAAAGATAATTCAATTTATCTTTTGCCAAATGATATCAATCATGGGTAACATAGCAGGAGTACAATAAATATTTAAAGTAAAGAATTCTGTTTTGTTAGTGTTTAACTTATATCCAGAAACTGTGGAATAAAACATAATACTTTCAAGTAATGAAGGGAATGAAGATGCAGGATCACTAATAAATAACAAGACATCATCAGCATATGCTAAAGTTTTAATAATAACCTCTATGATATTAATTCCTGTAATATTATCACATTTTCAAATAGAAACAAGCAATGGTTCATTACCAAGAAGAAACAAAATAGGACAACCTTGTCTTGTACCTCTGAAAAGAAAAAAATGACTAGAAATGTGGCCGTTAATGAATAAACGAGCTGTAGGAGTAGAATATAAAGCAGAAACCATATGGATAAATACGTCAAACAAAATTAAATGACAAAGTATAACATAAAAACTACCAGTAAATTATGTCAAACGCTTTTTCAGCATCCAATGCTAAAATTCCTGCTGGTAGAGATAAAGTGGATCCTTGTTCAATAACGTGCAACAGGGTTCTAGTATTAATGGCTGAATATCTATTTTTCATAAAACCAGATTGATCTGGATGGATAATAGAATCTAACGTAGAGGATAATCTAGAAGCCATTTTTTTGGCATACAGTTTACAATCTTGGTTTATTAAAGAGATAGGGTGATAATTTGATACATGGGTACGGTCTTTATTAGGTTTAGGTAAAACAATAATTAAAGCTTTAGTAAAAGAACCGGTAGTAGTTCCTGTAGAACCAAAAAAAAAGCTGAAATAAATGAGGGATACAATGTAATTGAAATTCATTATAAATTTCGGCGCGAATACCATCAGGACCAGGGGATTTATTTTTTTAAGCGATTTTATGGTTAATAGAATTTCATCTTGAGTAATAGGGACGTCAAGTTCATTTTTTCTGATTGAGGAATCTTTGGTAAACCACAATTTGATAAAAAGAATCAATTAAGGAAGCATCATCAAAATCATCCATCTCTAATAACAGGACCTGGAAGCGATTAGGACTTAAGTGCTTAGACCAATCAACAGAGTCTAAATCAACGGAATCTAAATCAGGCACCTCTCCCAAACCGTCCCCAGCCCAAACCAAATTAGACTCTCCGCCCAAATGATCCTGTTTGACTTTTGGAGATATCAATGGGGCCATTAACTTTTTCGGAGTTTTCCCTTTCAATATCAGAGTCTTTGGCAACACCTTAAAAAATTACCTAAGTGAGGGGGTCACCTTGATCTTACGCTCTAATGAAGCCCTTCTTCCCAATTTCTTGCAGGTTTTACTGTTGTTACTATTCCTAACAATGGGACTGCCCTTAGCCTTAATTTCTAACACCTCTTTAGTATTAGTAACAAGAAAGCCTATCTGGTTAGGTAGAAACTTCTGTGACCCCCTTTCCGTGCTCCTTAGCGCGTATCTAGAGATCCCACTCGAGCCTCTTGGTTCCTCAGTTTCCGCCCCTAGTTACAAACCTCGACACAGTCCCCCAAAGCCACTTTACTGCACACCTGCAGTGCCTTAGCCCCCTCGGAGCGGCTGTTATTTAACCTAGGAGTAGGAATGTCCTGGGACGACTGCTTAGCACAAACATGAAACAGAGGTACCTTTTCAGACTTTGGTGAAGAAAACTGATCAATACAACAAGAAGGTAAAGGAGGGTCCGAGGGAAAGTTTAGCGACCTCACAGGTAGTTACCCCCAGTACATCAGCCAAAAGAACAAAAGTACCTGTCAGTCGAATACCGCCGAGGTGCTCAGAAATAGTGCTGGAGAAAGGAGTGCACAGACAAAACAATACAACAACCAGATAAATCAAAAAATGAATTGACCATCAACATTTGCTGATTGAAGTCCTATCAGACCAACCAAACAAGGCGGGGCCTCATCATGTAGGACACTCAGGCCATGGTCAGTCTACAGACGCCCAGATGTAAATTGGCGATGTATGACTGAGTAATGGTCTGGACACCACAAAAGTTAATATGGAAATGGTACTGATAGGTGCAGTGCAAACAAAAAATACATAAGTATAGTGCAGTGGCTAAAATGGCTGTCGAGGCAAACAAAGACCTTTATTAGTGCTTGCCTGGACGTCAGATTAAAAATAGTGTTATGACAGCGTAAAATAATCACTGTCCTGCTCGCTTGGTGGAAAACAAAAATAAGGCCAACATGTTTCTGCCGTACTGTGTCAGTACACCGGCATTCGTCAGGGCCGAACTCTCAACTGCTACTGCAGATCACACTACCTAATGTGTAGAAAAAATCATAAATATAGATAAACTAAGAGTGGTCGGACACGACCATCCTACCGCATCTTCTCAATCTTGGCAATGGATGCGAATGGTCTTCCCTATAGTGAAGAAGTGAAAGAAATACAAACGTCAATTGTATGAACACGTGGTACCTATCAGCTCACAGGCGATCTAGGTTAATCACATATGTCCTAAGTACCACGTATTAATCCAGTGCATCTCCAGCAATCATTCCAGCAACCTACGACAGACCAAGCATAAACTTATGATGATCATTCTAGTGGCGCGCAAACTACGTCACCACAAGTTACTACAGTGTAGAATTACATAATAGGTGAAAAAATTATTAAGCACTTACCCATCAGCTTGTGGGAAGTAAGCCTCACCTCACCCGGCAACTGCTCGGACAAATAAGGCCCCGCTCTAGACGTGTAAAAAGAGACAGTTCCTAGATAAGATCACTGTCAATGTTTTAGTACACTGTACTGTCTAACTAACCCAATAATTTTCCGAATTGTCCACAAATGGAATCCCGCCATGCGAGAGAAAGATGGCCACGTTTAGATGAGTTATTTAGGACAAAGTCCCAATGAATCTAGCCACATATCTAGTGACTATAGACACAATCCTTAGTTAAACACATACACTTACAGAGTGTATAAACCCTATAAATATAGATATGGTTGGGCTGTAGATATAGCAATAACAGCCAGGTATACCTCCACTAAGGGATGTGCAACCTCAAGGATATATATATCGTTTTGGTGTGTAATACAAACGAAAACAAAGAGAGAATAAGTAAGCAGTATAGCTCCTCACCCCTTAAAGTATATCTGAAGTCAAGCCGTGCACAAGCCCAGATAGCCAAACTGAGCGGAGTTTGCTAAAAATGCCCATTAGGTCACACGCACCCACTCACAACTAACCTGTCCGTCGGTACCTCAGGCGGGTTCACGAGCCGAAGGGGAGGCACCGACGGACAGTTCCAGGCCAGTATATATACTGGTGCTAAACGGTGTAATGCAGGGCAGCTGGACCGCGTCCCGCTGCAAACGCGCCTGTGTATTGACGAGACACTACCCTGCGCATGCGCGTCTCTGCAGCCGGTAGTGGCGCGCATGCGTGGAAGCCTCAGTGATTACCGCCTCCCGCGCCACTACCCCTGCCGCGCACCGTCTCAGTGCCGCGCATGCTCACATCATCATAACTCAGAAAGCTGTGTGAAGCCACCAATTCACCGCGCATCCAGGGCGCACATTAGCCAATCAAGCGAGCGCGACCTGGCAGAGGCAGTTCACATCATGATGTAATAAGGGCAAAAACTCACCCCCGGTGTACCGTCCTCAACTCAGAGGACCAACTTGGTTATCCATTACTCACAGAGAATCGAAACCAGGAGGAAGAGAAGCTAAATGTCCTGAGTCAGTCGTTTCTAGTGCTACAGTGTGATTGTTCAATGTGTAGTATACCCAAGCTTAAGTAAGTAACTAGGTATGCACAATCTACGTGTCTAGGTCCATATGTCTCATCATTACTAGAAACACCCCCATAAGTTAGTGGGGACCTATAATGAGCAGAGTTCCACCAGGCAGACCTACTCGCCAGTAGACGACTAGACAGAGGAGCCTACCTAGGAGAGAGCTGATGGCCAAACTCATCAAAGAAGAGGGGGGGGGGGATGGGGGGGGATGGTGTAGTGATTGTGTGCCCCAGGAAAGGAGTCTATATAAATCTATTTGACCATAGAGAAATGCGATCCACTATACACCCCATAGGTGCTGACAAACCCATACATGAGTCCCCAATACTAGCGGGGGCAGTTACCAATTGGCAGGTAGACCATTGGGACTAAGGTCCCAGTGTTAGAAGGTACCTGCTCAGTTCCCGGGGGGGATAGTTGAGGAGTATCGCAATGGCAAATTGTGCACAAACAGGTCGTGGGTGCACAGGTGTGTGCTATCAGATGGAGATCCACGGGATGTTGTCATTCAGGCCACTCACGTCCGTTTTCAATTTGAAGATCCAACGCTGCTCTTTAACGAATAAAAAGTGCGAAACATCAGTGGTATGTGGTGGAATATACGGCTGTTCGAGCACTACCCAAAACAACTCCTCGGCCTTGTGTTTAGCCTCTAGGAAATGGTTGGTGAGGCCCGTCGACTGTTTCTTACAGCGGATCGTGCTTTTATGCTCGCTGATTCGAGCCTTGATGGGTCTTGTTGTGTGGCCCACATACTGTTTCTTACATGGACAAGAGATTAAATATATGAGTTTGTCCGAATTGCAATTCGTATGTTTTGTGAGCCTCCACGGTCTCGAGGTCCCGATGTCCACTGTTAGAGTCTTGCGTGTCTGTGGACACGCCGCACAGTTGCCACAGGGATAGTGGCCTTGTACAGGTATGGTGTTCCACAGGGTGTTGGTACTTTGTTGCAGTTCTCTCCGTGGTCGAGTATGGACCAAACTATCTCGGATCGATGGTCCTCTCTTGAATGCAAACAGGGGTCGGGGTATGGTGCCACACCCTGTGTTCAAAATCTTCCAATGTCTGAGTATGGTTTTTTTGACTGCATTGGAGGATGTAGTAAAGGTCTGCACCATGGTCATGCAGTCTCTGGTACCCTCAGACCTCCTGTGTTGAAGCAGAGCCTCACGGTTGTTGTTAAAAGCTCTCTTTTGAGCCCTGCGTACTAGATGGTTCGGGTAGTGCCGATCCCTTAGATTTGATGCCAATTCCGCCGCATGGTGTTCATATAGAGGGTTCGAAGAACAATTCCTTCTAACCCTAAGGAATTGGCCAACAGGCAAGTTCTCGCGCAGAGATTGCGGATGGAAGCTCTGAAATGACAGAAGCGAGTTCCGTGCCATGGGTTTTTTGTAGAGTTCACTACGTAAACCTCCCTCGGCTGGAAAGATATGTAGGTCCAGGTAAGCCAATCTGTCTCTGCTGCTCTCCATGGTGAAATTAAGGAACTGATTCCTTGTATTCAACCAGGCGCCTTCAACAGGACCCTACGCAGAGAGTCTCGAATGACATTAAGAGTCTCGTAGAAGAAGGAGTATCAGAGGGTTGGATCACTCCTCAGGAGGCGAGATACCTAGTAACAGCACATCCGGTTACTCCTTACTTCTACTGTCTACCTAAGATACACAAGACCCAGAGACCACCGCCTGGACGACCCATTATCTCGGGGATAGGCTCACTACTCGAGCCACTTTCCACCTTTGTAGATGTCTTCCTGAAGCCGATAGTGAAAGAGACTCCTACCTACCTACAGGATACTGGGGACGTCCTGAGACTACTCACAGCTGTAGAGTTCGACGCAGAGACCGACCTACTGGTCAGCTTTGACGTCGAGTCGCTGTATACGTCGATTCCCCAACAGGAAACTCTTGACTGCATCAGAACCATCCTGGATGCAAAACAACTGGACACGATAACACCGGTTTCCTTTATCATGGAGTGTGCCAGGATCGCCATGATGGAGAACTTCTTCCAGTACCAGAACGATCTCTACCTCCAGGTGTCAGGCACGTCAATGGGGAGTGTCTTCGCACCGAGCCTGGCCAATCTATACATGCACCAATTCGAGCAGGACCATGTGCTGAACCACAGTAACCCCTTCTTCCACCAGGTAGGACTGTGGAAACGTTATATTGACGACATTCTCGTCATATGGAAGGGGTCTGCTGCCGATTTGGTATCTTTTCACGCCTGGTTGAATACAAGGAATCAGTTCCTTAATTTCACCATGGAGAGCAGCAGAGACAGATTGGCTTACCTGGACCTACATATCTTTCCAGCCGAGGGAGGTTTACGTAGTGAACTCTACAAAAAACCCATGGCACGGAACTCGCTTCTGTCATTTCAGAGCTTCCATCCGCAATCTCTGCGCGAGAACTTGCCTGTTGGCCAATTCCTTAGGGTTAGAAGGAATTGTTCTTCGAACCCTCTATATGAACACCATGCGGCGGAATTGGCATCCAATCTAAGGGATCGGCACTACCCGAACCATCTAGTACGCAGGGCTCAAAAGAGAGCTTTTAACAACAACCGTGAGGCTCTGCTTCAACACAGGAGGTCTGAGGGTACCAGAGACTGCATGACCATGGTGCAGACCTTTACTACATCCTCCAATGCAGTCATAAAAACCATACTCAGACATTGGAAGATTTTGAACACAGGGTGTGGCACCATACCCCGACCCCTGTTTGCATTCAAGAGAGGACCATCGATCCGAGATAGTTTGGTCCATACTCGACCACGGAGAGAACTGCAACAAAGTACCAACACCCTGTGGAACACCATACCTGTACAAGGCCACTATCCCTGTGGCAACTGTGCGGCGTGTCCACAGACACGCAAGACTCTAACAGTGGACATCGGGACCTCGAGACCGTGGAGGCTCACAAAACATACGAATTGCAATTCGGACAAACTCATATATTTAATCTCTTGTCCATGTAAGAAACAGTATGTGGGCCACACAACAAGACCCATCAAGGCTCGAATCAGCGAGCATAAAAGCACGATCCGCTGTAAGAAACAGTCGACGGGCCTCACCAACCATTTCCTAGAGGCTAAACACAAGGCCGAGGAGTTGTTTTGGGTAGTGCTCGAACAGCCGTATATTCCACCACATACCACTGATGTTTCGCACTTTTTATTCGTTAAAGAGCAGCGTTGGATCTTCAAATTGAAAACGGACGTGAGTGGCCTGAATGACAACATCCCGTGGATCTCCATCTGATAGCACACACCTGTGCACCCACGACCTGTTTGTGCACAATTTGCCATTGCGATACTCCTCAACTATCCCCCCCGGGAACTGAGCAGGTACCTTCTAACACTGGGACCTTAGTCCCAATGGTCTACCTGCCAATTGGTAACTGCCCCCGCTAGTATTGGGGACTCATGTATGGGTTTGTCAGCACCTATGGGGTGTATAGTGGATCGCATTTCTCTATGGTCAAATAGATTTATATAGACTCCTTTCCTGGGGCACACAATCACTACACCATCCCCCCCCATCCCCCCCCCCTCTTCTTTGATGAGTTTGGCCATCAGCTCTCTCCTAGGTAGGCTCCTCTGTCTAGTCGTCTATTGGCGAGTAGGTCTGCCTGGTGGAACTCTGCTCATTATAGGTCCCCACTAACTTATGGGGGTGTTTCTAGTAATGATGAGACATATGGACCTAGACACGTAGATTGTGCATACCTAGTTACTTACTTAAGCTTGGGTATACTACACATTGAACAATCACACTGTAGCACTAGAAACGACTGACTCAGGACATTTAGCTTCTCTTCCTCCTGGTTTCGATTCTCTGTGAGTAATGGATAACCAAGTTGGTCCTCTGAGTTGAGGACGGTACACCGGGGGTGAGTTTTTGCCCTTATTACATCATGATGTGAACTGCCTCTGCCAGGTCGCGCTCGCTTGATTGGCTAATGTGCGCCCTGGATGCGCGGTGAATTGGTGGCTTCACACAGCTTTCTGAGTTATGATGATGTGAGCATGCGCGGCACTGAGACGGTGCGCGGCAGGGGTAGTGGCGCGGGAGGCGGTAATCACTGAGGCTTCCACGCATGCGCGCCACTACCGGCTGCAGAGACGCGCATGCGCAGGGTAGTGTCTCGTCAATACACAGGCGCGTTTGCAGCGGGACGCGGTCCAGCTGCCCTGCATTACACCGTTTAGCACCAGTATATATACTGGCCTGGAACTGTCCGTCGGTGCCTCCCCTTCGGCTCGTGAACCCGCCTGAGGTACCGACGGACAGGTTAGTTGTGAGTGGGTGCGTGTGACCTAATGGGCATTTTTAGCAAACTCCGCTCAGTTTGGCTATCTGGGCTTGTGCACGGCTTGACTTCAGATATACTTTAAGGGGTGAGGAGCTATACTGCTTACTTATTCTCTCTTTGTTTTCGTTTGTATTACACACCAAAACGATATATATATCCTTGAGGTTGCACATCCCTTAGTGGAGGTATACCTGGCTGTTATTGCTATATCTACAGCCCAACCATATCTATATTTATAGGGTTTATACACTCTGTAAGTGTATGTGTTTAACTAAGGATTGTGTCTATAGTCACTAGATATGTGGCTAGATTCATTGGGACTTTGTCCTAAATAACTCATCTAAACGTGGCCATCTTTCTCTCGCATGGCGGGATTCCATTTGTGGACAATTCGGAAAATTATTGGGTTAGTTAGACAGTACAGTGTACTAAAACATTGACAGTGATCTTATCTAGGAACTGTCTCTTTTTACACGTCTAGAGCGGGGCCTTATTTGTCCGAGCAGTTGCCGGGTGAGGTGAGGCTTACTTCCCACAAGCTGATGGGTAAGTGCTTAATAATTTTTTCACCTATTATGTAATTCTACACTGTAGTAACTTGTGGTGACGTAGTTTGCGCGCCACTAGAATGATCATCATAAGTTTATGCTTGGTCTGTCGTAGGTTGCTGGAATGATTGCTGGAGATGCACTGGATTAATACGTGGTACTTAGGACATATGTGATTAACCTAGATCGCCTGTGAGCTGATAGGTACCACGTGTTCATACAATTGACGTTTGTATTTCTTTCACTTCTTCACTATAGGGAAGACCATTCGCATCCATTGCCAAGATTGAGAAGATGCGGTAGGATGGTCGTGTCCGACCACTCTTAGTTTATCTATATTTATGATTTTTTCTACACATTAGGTAGTGTGATCTGCAGTAGCAGTTGAGAGTTCGGCCCTGACGAATGCCGGTGTACTGACACAGTACGGCAGAAACATGTTGGCCTTATTTTTGTTTTCCACCAAGCGAGCAGGACAGTGATTATTTTACGCTGTCATAACACTATTTTTAATCTGACGTCCAGGAAAGCACTAATAAAGGTCTTTGTTTGCCTCGACAGCCATTTTAGCCACTGCACTATACTTATGTATTTTTTGTTTGCACTGCACCTATCAGTACCATTTCCATATTAACTTTTGTGGTGTCCAGACCATTACTCAGTCATACATCGCCAATTTACATCTGGGCGTCTGTAGACTGACCATGGCCTGAGTGTCCTACATGATGAGGCCCCGCCTTGTTTGGTTGGTCTGATAGGACTTCAATCAGCAAATGTTGATGGTCAATTCATTTTTTGATTTATCTGGTTGTTGTATTGTTTTGTCTGTGCACTCCTTTCTCCAGCACTATTTCTGAGCACCTCGGCGGTATTCGACTGACAGGTACTTTTGATGAAAACTGATCGCCTGTGATTCTCTCACTCAATCTGTCCACCTGCCTGCCATCCACCCGGCCTCTCCCTCGAAAAAGAATTCTGGCTACTGCTCGGCGACCCTTGCCCACCTCCAGCACAGCTCTGTCCCAACTGAGCTCCACTTGCACTGCTGACTCCAACTCCGCCTCCGCCTGTAATGCCAAGTTGCGAACAGCTGAGCCCGCCATACACGGCCCACGCAGCTCGTTGTTCGCTGACTGCTGTTAACAAACTAACTGCTCCAAAACAACTCTGCCGACTACGAGGGGTGTGAAAGTCAGCGCTCGAGCCTTTCCGCCTCATGCCTCCCTCCAGAATCCATACGGTACATGCAAACCTCCTACACACCGCCCATCACAAACAGCACCCGCAGCCCGCAACTAGCCGGCTGCCATGTTTTCCAAGTTTAGGTTTATTTTGTTCATTAAGAAAAATACTAGTATTCATTCTAGATTGCGTTTCAACATTAGAGTTCAATTTCAAAATAAAAGAAATTATGGCATGATCCGAAATATCAATATTACCAATATTAGGAGTGGCCACGGAGTTAATTAGTTGCCTGGAAATTAATAGATAATCAAGCCTAGAATGAGAATTATGTGGGTTAGAAAATAATGTAAACATTTTTTCTGTGGAAAAATGTTATCTCTAAATGTTAACTAGCTTTGTAGTTTGAAGAAATGTTTAAAAGCAAAAAAAACTTTAGGAGGTCGAAATGTAGTAAGAGATAATCTATCTCATAAGGGGTCTGATATAACATTAAAATCTCCACCAACTATAAGAGGAACTTTATCTAATTTGAGAACTTAAGTCGCCAAGATAGATCAAAAGTGAGGATCATCAGCAGTAGGATCATAAACGTTTAATAAAAACATAACCAATTCATGAACTTTAATTTTAGCAACAACATATCTTCCATCTGACTCTGAAAATGTACTCAGGATTTGACAATGTAATCTTTTTGCAAAAAAAATAGCAACACCATTTTTCTTGCCATTTGCAGGAGATGAAACAATACTGCAACCATTTTATTTTTCATATACTCCAAAATGGTGTCATCTATATGAGTTTGTTGTATAAAGCAAATATCCACTTTACAACTACCCAAATTGTCTAAAATTTTCGTACGTTTAACAGGATGACGTATCCCCTTAACATTTAAAGACATTATCTTAATATTATGAATGCCAGCCATAGTGAAAAACAAGGTCAAGAAGAAGAGACAAAGATGTATATATAGAGAGAAAAATAGTAACTCCAAAACACACGATGAAAGGAGAGAGGGGAAAGAGAAAGAAAACAAATAAAACATTGAAAAAATGACAAACACTAAACATTAATAACAGGCATGAAACGTACACACACTTTACAAGCTTGACCGAAACCGTTGGAGCCCCCTGGAAATATAACGATAAAAGTTGTCAGGAAAATTCATAAAACTGATGTTCAGGTAGCAGAATCATGAGTATCCATTGAATGCTGTGAGTGCTGATCCAGGAACAATTTTAACTCTTCAGGTCGTTGGAAGGATTTAGAGAAAGTATCTTTCCATATGCGCATTTGTTGATGGGTCAAAGAGACCATATTTAAATCCAAGACTTCTGAGCTGAGGATAAAGAGCAGTAAATTCCTTGTGAATAGACACAGTTTCTTTAGCAAAGTCTTGGTGAATACAAATTTTATTTCCATTGACCATCAAAGAAGGAATTTCTTGTGCAGCTTTTCTTATCAAAACCAAATGATGGTGGCAAAGAACTTAAAAAATCATTTGTCGAGGTTTTTTTTGGAGTGGATTATGATGTGATGGAATCCTAAGCGCCTTATCAATTTCAAATTTTTCTGGAAATGTGATGTTTAGAAGACCAGGAATCAGATTCTCCAACTATAATCTGCAATTGGAACCTTCAACATCCTCTGGCATACATTTTATTTTCTATTACGATTTTCCGTATCCCGAAGGTGAGCAGATATAGGAGAGATTTTTGCCACAAGTGGAGAAAAAGCATTGATTTTAACGTTATTGACATTTATTTTAATTGAATTATCAGAAATGTTCATTGAAATACTAGCCATGTTTTTGCGCAAATGTTTAATCTGTCGCAATTGAGTCTGTGTTGACATGAAGAGCTTGAATCTTGTCAAGAATCAATAATAAAGTAGGTTCACTTGACTCAACCACTTTAGATTTAACAGGAGGAGGTGAAACCTGTTGCTTACTTTTGTTATAAGGTGTTTTGCACAATTTTGCACAATCTTATGATCCATGCTTTTGTTTAAATAAATGAACTTGCAATGAATATAAAATTAGGAGAAAAAAAGAAAAATATAATAAATTAGAGTGATAATTGCTGAGAAAAGCTTGACAAAAAATGAAATGCGCAGCAGCTAAAACTGACTGTGGAAATGGTTAGGTCAAAGCCAGGCCCTCTCCTAAGCACTTACACCGCCCCCCTGACAGAGAAGCCGGGCATTACCTCAAAGCAGGGCTGGGAGCCGAAGCAGGAAGGGATAACATGCCACTGCCACCGAAGAAAAGACCTGGAAAAGCTTCACTGCACATCAATAATACAGCGACCTCATTATTTGGAAGAATTTGACAAAAGAATCATTGTTATTTGGCCAAAAACTGGGCAAATCGAGCGGGGCTCAGCAGGTGGCGGCCATCTTGTTTCGCACGCTAACGCGTTTTAGGGAAGGATTGGTTTGTCCACTCCAAGTGTGTGTTATGTTTGGCAGGCCCTTTCGGGCAGGCCAAATAGCCTTGCTCACTTTGCATGTTCTACACGCAGGCTGCATTACAGCCTGGGTGGAGAACATGCCCAGGCCTCCAGTACCCATCTGAGCGCTGAACCATAGCTTGCAGACCAAAAACTGTGATTGGTCAGGGGAGCCTGGGTGCTTCATGGATGCTTCCTGCTTCCTGCTTCCTGTAGCCGAGTCTGATGTGGAGGAGAGACGCAGTGATAAGTTGAACCCCTGCCCTCCATCACCCCAATCTGTGCCGGCCGACACTCATCATTGCAAACATTAACAATACTAGCTGGTCTGACGTTCGTTGCCAGGCTTTCAACTTTGATAATGCTTCTTTTTGATTTTTACTTATTTTTATAAAAGATTATTTTGGGGAGCTGGTGGGCGCTTACCAATATTAAAAAAAGAAAAACATATATATTTATTATTCTCAAATGTACATATTACAGTAGCAATCCCCGGTAATGAAGGGAACTGATATATGTGTGGATGTGCTCTGTGTGAAAGAGCAGAATGCTATCAATCACTGTGAATTTAGCCAACGGCTGAAACTGAAAAGGCAGACCTGCTGTCTCATGCTCTTTGCAATAGTGAGCGGCTGAAATATGTGTATGACTCAACAACAATCAATGGATGTGGAGGCTAGCTGAAAGTCTCTATAAATAAGTATAAAAGTCCATAATTGTATTTAAAATCAAAAGGTATTGGCCATCACCTTCCATAAAAAATACCACAGTACATTAAGTGGAAGAAGCACATTCAACAAAAAAAATCATTTTCGGTAAGAGGTTTTGCAATAATGTACAGTGTACCCAATAGATGGAGTGGCACTCGATGCACCTTGCTTCTTGGAGGTGTGGCTGCACTGCATATCAGATTACTAACAAAGCCCACTGCGTTCTACGGAATCACAGACCTGTTCTGTTCTAAATCAGTGGGAAAAGAGGCAGTTATGCAGGGGATCAAAACATACAAGACACTAGGCATCAAATGGAAGGAGCGCAGTACAATGCGAGCACGCAGCAAAGGAATTCACATTGTTCAGTGCATCCTATGAAAAGATCTGCTATCAGAAATTATATGGAATCGATTCATGTAAAGGTGAACATGGTGACAATACAAAATACCCTGCGCATTGAAAAGAAAGAGACGCGCCAAGTGCTCAGGAACAATGAAACAAGGCCACTTCTTCCCAAGGTTGGAGAAGCTCGCTAGGAAGAGAGCCTAAGCCAGACTCAGTTCATTCACCACACATTTCAGAGGACACTTGAGCTCAAGCACATATTCACAATAATGCACCCCAGAGTACAACACAGAAGTAGCATGGTTCATTGGACAGTACGCACATATCGTCAAATAAAATGGAAGCAGCATCTATCTCTTAGTGTGAAAGAGGCGGATTAGCATAGCCAGGCCACTGGCAGGAAGGGTATCGGAGTGCTTGCTCAAACATGAGAGACTGAGATACCCCTCTGCAGGGAAGCCCACCACTGAGCTGGGGAGGCTTCTAGCACATGTTCTATCAGCTGATGAAGCAGTTGGTTAGAGGGCTGGACAGAATGGGTTTACAATACGGCAGTGATCCCCTTCATGATTCACAACGTGATTGGGACTGGATTCCAAATAACTGGTGAGCACCAACCAGAGTGGTTGCTCAACTGTCAATCAAGCGTACGCTGCTCATAATATTAACATGTACTTTGTGTGGCAGAAGATTAAAAGCGGATTGATGATGTCAGATGTGAGTAGTTCACGCAGTTCCAATATTGTCTCTGCCTTGAGGTACATGAGTGGTCATTTTTCCACTACACACCTAGCTGCCCACAACTGGAATATCACAACCTGTGGTTCTTGTATATTTAGAGTGCATTTCAAGGACTGGCCAAGGGTTAGAATATGGTTCTCTTCTCAAAATGTTCCACATAATAAATGCATAACGTCATTTGTAAGGCAAACAGTACCTTAAGTAAAAGTGTCTTCGTTCATCCCTTATGTTAGATCTAGAAAAGGTATATTTTTAGTTCTGTTTAAAAGTTCATTTAAGTGGATGACATTTTAAGCTATTGAGTCACTGCATCCACAAATTGTGTCCAGTCACAAAAGCAGCCCTAACTTGGCCTCTTTGTCTTCAGTTTGTCATGTGGGATAACCAACCATCTGTGGATTTGGCTTGCTCTTTAAAGCTCAGGATAGAGTATGGTGTGGTACAATTGTCCAGGTAAACTGGTCCATGTTGATATATGGGATAAAGTACCCCCTGCCATACATTGTAAGGAAATGGCAAGTCGCGAAGGAGTTCCATAATAGGGGAATGAGGCTGTGTGTGGTTTTGACTTGCTCTTTAAAGCCCAGAATAAAGTGTATGATGAGGTGTAATTGTTCAGTTAATCTGGTCCCAAGTTGATATATAGGATGCAGTACCCCTGCTGTACATTATAAAAATATGTTGAAACTCCGAGGTGATATGCACTATCCTTATAATGTATGCCACGGTGTACTTTATCCCATATAAATCATGGCACCATCACTTTCCCACAAACTACTTAAAACGCTGGTGCGTAGCTTTTTTATATGAAAGAGCAAGCCGTTTTGCAAACATGAACTATAAAATTAAAACTTCTTGTTTAAAGTTAAACCCATCAAAAATCTGTTAGATAATTGTTGCAACCAGCTGTTAGAAACAGCTCAATACAAGTCAGTTTTTAACAAGCTATAAAAGCTGCAATAGCTGGGAATGTGCGCAAGCATTCAGAAAGAGTGTAGCTTTTCCTTAACTAGCTAATGAGTGCACATAATAAACATTTTCTTGCTGCTTGTCCTTGTAAGCTCAAAAGTATAGTAGAGGAAAGAAAAGCAATGTTCCTTTTTCATTGTTTGAAACAGCTGATTCAATAATGCTCCGTCACCTGATCTGCCTTTCACTCAGCTTCTAACTCTGGCAGCAGGCATCTTGACACCAGAACTCGGCTGCAATAACTTATAGTAGTTGCGTCTGATGCCTTTACTTTATAATTAGTGACTGGGTGCATCACAAGTCGCCTTTTATGAGGAAATTATTGACAGGCTTTATACAGAGGTTACAGAGTGCCATGCATTATTTAGCACTTGCACATCTAACAACCCAGTTTAGTTGATATCTGTTACTTCACAAGGAGCCATTGCATGCAATCCTGGTCTACAAGATGTGGCCTTACCTCTTCAGCCCGTGTATGTGCTTACCGACTGTATTTGTATCCCTTTGTAACTGAGCACTAGTGGTTGTGCGAACCAAGATCACAGCCTGTTTCAACAGTCTAATCTTGCGTTGAACATAGGATAGTAGCGGTTGAAGCAATTTTTGTTTAAATAGTTGACAGGAGTAGTTTCCAACTACCTTTCACAGCTGAGCCTCCAGCATCATTCTGTGGTCCAAAGTTGTTGAGCACACTCCCGCGAAGGTTTCTGGCATTTTTTTTTTAAATATCGGCCCCCCAGGGCCCTCATAATCTTTCGAATACTGATGTACGCACAAGACGGAAAAACAAAAAATCGACATGAAACTTTGGGAAGTTGGTGAGTACACTCCCGCAAAGGTTTCTGGCATAATTTTTTTTAAAATATCGGCCCCCCAGGGCCCTCATAATCTTTCGAATACTGATGTACGCAGCGAACGGAAAAACTAAAAATCGTGTATCCACAAGCACTCGAATAAATAAATAGAATTAAAACGACACTTTGAAATGTTTTCCATATTAAAATGAATACATTTCAATAAAAATGACACAATGTAAATTGAATGTTATCATAACGAGTTTCCTTGAATTTCCTTTCTTCGGAGAACGCGACGGGTAAGCTGGTTCTGTATAAATTGGAGTTTCTGGATTCCTTATTCTGGGATGCCACAATAAAGAGAATCGTAGTCGTCCAGATGGGAAGTGATCAAACCATGAATAACACACTTCCTGGAAGAGGAAGGCAGCCAAATCAAGGTTTTGCAAAGCATTCTAAGAATCGAGAAACAGCTAGTAGTGACTTTAACAACCTATTCAGTTATGAAGAGACCTCCACCTAGGTCCACCTAGGTCTGGTGGCCATCTGGCTGATGACCAGTTGGAAATATATTAACCGTAAAGAACCTTTGCCTTGTACCCATTCAGTTTAAGGCAATTTGCCTTCACCCAACATGAAAATGCCTGACATGCAAGGGAAAAGGTTAGTTTCAGTGTCTGAAAATGAAAGAATAATTTGAATGTTGTGAGCATAGGAAAAAATGTAACTGCCAAAAGATCTCTTCAGTTCGGTCAGGGTGGATACACATATAAAGAAGTGTGAGGCTGAGAGAAGATTCTTGAACAACCCCGCAGGATATAGTCATTTCTGAGGGCCGAACATGAGGTAGAAAAACGGCCTGGAAGATAAAAAAGGGTTTCTTCCAGTTTGTATTAGGTAGGCAAACCCCAGAGTCCCAAAATAATCCATTGTACCATGGTGTGGGAAAGAGGATTCAAGATCATGATGGACGGAATACGGCCCTAGTAGTCACCAGTAACTCAAACATTCCATTCATTATGCTTTTTGTATTCCTTGTCCAGAGGCTAGCAGCAGCACCACGAGGGCCAGGGTCAGCAGGTTGGTATTCTCAGCCCCTTACCTCCCTCGCTTTCACTGCACTTGAACTTGCCCTTTTCACCAGTCTAGAGCACCAACGTGGCTTCTCATCAGATACGCTCAGAATTCCATAACAGCAGACAACAGGCCTTTGTTGTGTCTTCCCTAAAGCCAGGAATCAAGTGATTTAGTGATAGTTTACCACATCCAGTGGGTTTAAAATGTTTTTTATTTTTAGCAGAGGGGGTATCCCCCATTCTTCAAACCACAACCCCTCTTATAAGGACAATTTGACAAGGGACATCATTCTATCAGCAATGACAAGAGGCCAGATGTACGACTGGGGAATTTAGCGAATCGCAATTTGCGAGTCGCTAAATGCCATGTACAACAGTGTCGGAGACACTGTTTGCGACTCCCAATGGGATCGCAAATTGTATGCCTCATCAATCTTCGTGAGGCACTCACAATTTGAGACCCCATTGGGAACAGCTGGCCGTCCCAGGTATGGTGGCCTGCTGGTCTCAGAAGACCTCCATGTCTGGGACTACTTTTCAATAAAGCAGTTTTTTTATGCAGTACGTTTCCCTTAAATGAAGGAAAACGAGCAGCAAAAAAAAATATTTAAATGTTTTTTAAGGGCAGGCAGTGGTCCCTGGGACCACTGCCTACCCCATAAAAATATTTTCCCCTGCATTTGCAAAGGAAAATGGGGTTCCCAGGGTACCCCATCCCATTCGCAAGTGCATTAGCACCCTCTAGAAGAGGGCAGTAAATTGTGACTGTTTTGAAACTGCAAAACATTCTTAGATAGGGCAGTGAGCCGCAATTAGGAAGGGACACCATTGAAATGCCCCTGCCTAATTGTGAGTTGCAAATCCTATTTAGCAAGTCACAAATCAATTACGACTCGATAAATAGGGTTTGTACATGGCCCTTTTAGTTTTTGCATGCACAAATGGGTCTCTAACCCGTTTGTGCATGTAAAAATGGGTCGTACATCTGTCCCATAATGAGGAGTGTTCTCTTCACCTTGAGAACGAGAACTAGAAATGTCCTTTGGAAGCAGGGCAGGAAACACAGATTGACCTGATTTATTGTTCAGTATAAGTCTCTCGAGCACTCTCTTTTGGGTGAGGGAGAAGCGCTTATTGTTATGGCTGAACTGACATATGGGCATGAGTTATGCCTCTGTAGATCCCCTGATGTTTTGAGCTGAAGGTAGATGACAAATTACCACACAAAGCCACACAAATCCTAGGATGGTTTGGCCATCCTGACCACACAGTGATTGTTCAAAAACAAGATAACAACAGAACTGTTTTTGTGAGCGTTTTGAACATTGGCAAAACACAAGCATATGTATCTAAATTTTACAATTCCCTATTTATATGCTTTCTTTGACAAGGAAAAAGTCTTCCTTCTGATGGTGGCATTCACGATGTCTAGTATGAACGTTACCCTGCAGGAGAGAATCACAAAAACAAAACTAAATTAGGTGAATAGACTGCTGGTGAGTCTTTGAGGGGACAAGTTAACTGCTGATTTTAGATCCGATGACGGCATGACAGAGCACAAACTTGGTGACAACGAAGGCAAGGCAATTTGAGCTTGCCCCATAGTTGGTGGGAGGGATCATTGCATCATAATGATGACAGAGGAAGAAATCAAGATGTGATTGGTTCACACCAAAGGAACAATTTCAGTACCACTTGCCGGATGAAATTTGTACAAAAAGGGGGTATAAAGCATGCTCAGCAATACTAGTGGTAAACTGACCCTGATGAATAAGCACCAAATAAGTCACAACCCGATGATACTCCTCAACACTACTATCCGTTGGATTATCTACATGCAGACTGACATCACTTACTGCTTTCAGCTGCTGGTGGAAAGTGAGACCTGAACAATGACACGCAGGCTACAAAGACACGCCCAAGACATGTTTTCAAAAGCTACTTAAGTGACTGGCACAATCAGTGCTGCAGGACCACTAGTAGCATTTAATTTACAGGCCCTGGGTACATGCAGTACCACTTTACTATGGACGTACAATAAATTAAATGTGCCAATTGGATGAAAGCCAGTTTTACCATACTTAAAGGAGAGTGCATAATCACTTTAGCGCTGGTTAGTAATGGTAAAATGTGCAAAGTCCTAAGGTCAGCAAAAATGGAATCAGTAAAAACAAGAGCATTGAAGGCAAAAAGTTGGGGGCAAACCATACCAAAGACGTCTGTTCCAATAATAGGTATTTGGAGGGTGATACACCACCAACAGAGTACTGAAAGAGACAGTCAGATTTTAAAGTTATTGTTAGAAATAGGGTCTTTGGTTGGCAGAGGTATGCACCCTGTCCAAGTAGGGCCCACACTCCTAGTCCGGGTAAGTCAGTTACACGCCCTAAATTACCCTGTGCTCACCCTCTGGTAGCTTGCCACAGGGCAGTAACGTTAACTTGAGAGGCAATGTGTAAAGTATTTGTACAGTTAAAACAGTAGAAAAGTGAAAACACCACACATAAAAAGTCCACACCACATTAAACAATAGAGCTTAATTTAATGAACAAAACATGATAAAAATAACAAAAATGCAATAAGTAGAACAGGAGATATTAATTTGCAAAGATTAAATGCAGTATAGTGCTTAAAAGCTTAAAGTGCCAACTGGGGCTATCAGGTCACACTGGACTGGGTCAAATCTCAAAAGTTAGGCCAACCGTGATGGAGCGCTGGGCGAATACAGAAGCCCACTGCAAGCAATACCTTCATGGAGGATGTGTTGACGACAAGAACCAAGATGTGAGAAGCAGTCAGAGGCAATGCATCAGCATTAATCCATAGGAATGTAGGTGATGCCTAGGTTCTGAGTCATGCAGCTTGGGGATGCATTTTTGCCGAACCCCTTGCAGTGAAGGTGATGTGTTGTCGTAGAGCTGCATAGCTGGTGCTGTGAGGTCCTTAAATCAGTGATGTGTTAGCGTTGAAGGTTATGCGTTGGTTCTGACCGGCACAGAGACAACAATGTGTGGATTTTGATGCTGCAGGACACGAAACCCACTTCCAAAGGCCCAGGAATGCATTGGCACCACTTGGCAGGGTGGGTCTCACAGATGGCAGAGTCCAGGTGTTGGTTGGAGAAATGGAGTGAAGTCTTTGATGCCACCAAGACATCAAGACAGGAGGCAGGCACACTATGAGTGCTATAAATCCAGCCCCTCACACCCAGACAGAGAGGGCAGCAGGCAGGTCAGCAAAGCAGAAAAGCAGTTCTTCCAGGACAGCACTCCAGCAGAGTTGTAATCCTCCAGCAGCACAGCAGTTCTTCTTTCTGGCAGAGTATTCAGAGGTCCAGAAGTGTTACTGAGTTGGTAGGGTCAGAATTCCAGTTCTTATACCCAATGGCGCCTTTGAAGTGGGGAGAATTCAAAGAGGGGCTTTGAAGTGCACAGAGGTCCTCCATTCCTGTCTCGAATCCAGACACCCTGTAGGGGGTTAAATAATCATTTTTGTGTGAGCAGGACACAACCCTTTCAGGTGTAAGTGTTGGCTCCTCCTTTCCATCTTGCCCCAGGAAGACCCATCGGAACGTGAATGGCCCATCAAAGCTCCCTTTGTGTGTAACTGTCTAGACAGAATGCACCAGGCTCAGCTGTCAACACCCCAGATGTGTGTTGGAGCAAGGCAGCAGGCACATAAGGCTTAAGAGCAGAAAAATGCCAACTTTCTAAAAGCATAATTTTTTTAAATTATAATATTAGATCCAACATTCCCATTACAGAACGTTTATTATTCCAAGTCCATAGATACCAACATGGCAGTTCTACTCCTTCTCAATCTGAAGTTACACTCATTAAATATAATAAGGAATTCCTAATGTTACCCTATGACAGGGGTAGGCCTCAGAATAGTGAACAACGATTTTTGATTTTGTTCGCTACTAGGACATGTAAAATTCAAAAATATATGTTCTGCCTTTCACTTACACCACACCCTGCCTTATGGGCCAACTAGGGCCTATCTTATGCGTGACTTATGTGAAATAAAAGGGGAGTTTAAGGCTTGTCGGGGGATTTTAAATGGCACATCAACATGGCAGTCAAACTGTCCATACATGCTCTCCAGTGACAGCCCTGAGACTTGTTTAGTGAACTAATTAAGTGGGTGGCACAGCCAGTGCTGCAGGCCCTCTAGTGGCATTTAATTTACAGACCCTGGGCATGTATAGTTCACTTTACTAGTGTGGAAGTTGAAACATTTTACGTAAATTTAGCTTCATAATGATATATAAATGTGTTTTAAAGACCGTCAACGAACAACTGACCCGCTACCTCGAGGAGAACAACATCCTGGACCCTTCCTAGTCCGGGTTCCGCAGCAACCACAGCACCGAGACTGCCCTCATCGCCGCCACCAATGACATCAAGTCCCTGCTGGACAACCGAGAAACGGCGGCCCTCATCCTCCTGGACCTGTCAGCCGCCTTCGACACGGTCTGTCACCACACACTACAAACATGCCTCCACAACGCTGGGATCCAAGAGAAGGCCCTGGAATGGACCACCTCTTTCCTCTCCGGCAGAACACAGAGCGTCCGCCTTCCCCCCTTCCGCTCCGAAGCCACCGAGTTCATCTGCGGCATACCCCAGGGCTCATCCCTCAGCCAACTCTGTTTAACATCTACATGGCTCCGCTCACCCACTTCACCCATCGGCACAACCTCAACATCCTCTCCTACGCCGATGACACCCAGCTGATACTCTCCTTCACCAAGGACCCCCAAACTGCCAAAACCAACCTTTACGAAGGAATGAAGGCCGTTGCTGAATGGATGAGGAACAGCCGACTGAAGCTGAACTTGGACAAGACGGAGGACCTCATCCTCGGATCCAACCCTTTGGCCTGGGACGACTCCTGGTGGCCGACCGCACCGGGAACCGCTCCAACACCCACCGAACACGCACGCAACCTAGGGGTCATCCTCGACTCCACCCTCTCCATGACTAAACAGGTAAACGCCGTCTCCTCCTCCTGCTTCAATACCCTCCGTATGCTCCGTAGGATCTACAAGTGGATCCCCACTGAAACGAGAAGAACAGTCACCCAGGCCCTTGTCAGCAGCAGGTTGGACTATGGAAACGCCCTCTATGCAGAAGCCTCGGCCAATCTCCTGAGACGGCTGCAACGCATCCAGAACGCCTCTGCACGCCTGATCCTCGACATCCCTCGCCGCAGCCACATCACACCCCACCTGAGAGACCTGCACTGGCTCCCGGTCAACAAGAGGATAACCTTCAAGCTTCTCACCCACGCACACAAGGCACTCGGACCAACCTACCTCAACAGACGACTCAGCTTCTACACCCCCACCCACCAGCTCCGCTCCACCGCTCCACTGCCCTCGCTACAGTCCCCCGCTTCCGAAGAGCGACCTCAGGGGGCAGATCGTTCGCCCACCTTGCCACCAAGACCTGGAACACCCTCCCCATCCACCTACGGCAGACCCAAGACCTGCTGACCTTCAGAAAACTCCTCAAGACCTGGCTTTTCGAGCAGTAGCAGCATTCCCCACCCCAACGCCTTGGGACCCTCACGGGTGAGTAGTGCGCTTTACAAATGATATGATTGATTGATTGATTGATTGATTGATTGATTGATTTAGGAAATGTGTGCCCATTTAGTGGTTAGAGAAAGTGCATTTTTTTATTAAGCGTGCTACATAGAAAATTATGTCTATTTTTGTGGAAAGCTGCCATTTCTATTGTTTTTTCACCACTAGGCCTCAAAATATTCTGATAATTTACTGTCTCGTCAAGAAAAATAAATGGTTTTCATTAAATGATGACTCACTTAGGAGGCAATGTGTAAAGAATTTGTGAAACACTTCAAACAATATACAAGTGAAAACACCACACAAAAAAGAATCCACAATAGAATAGAAAAATCGAGCTTAACGCCACATTATGGATGCTGTAACATGCCCACCTTATGTATGGCATACCATTGAGGGCAAAACGACTTGCTGCACATTTGACTCAATTTATTATAGAAGGGCAGAGCAGTCGCGGCTGGCATGAATTGTGGGTGCGGGGGAATACGGGGGTCGCACAGGGAGGAAGTGGAGAGTTAATTTAATTTAAAAAAATGTTTTAACTTACCTCTGGTGCTGGACTCTTGCATTGTGCCTCCTGCCCTTTGCTCACAGGAAGCAGAAGCAGGAAACCTCCCTCTCTTCTCCTAAGCCAATCACAATGCTGCAACAGCAGTTTTGTGATTGGCTAGGACGCTGTCCTTAGAGGCGTCTATGGGGAGGCCATTTTCTTCAAGCAGGTTGCGCAGCAGCCTACATGAAGAACCTGGAGAGTGCTATGAATGGTGACAGTCAGTGCCCATAACATTGCGCTAGCCACTCCTCCATGACCCGCCCGCCTCTAACCAGGCATACCCTTCTTCTGCTTTCCCACAGTGCGAGAAGCAGAAAAGTAAACTTGTATTTATACCATTTTACGTTTCTGCTTCTCGCACTGGGAGGAGAGATTAGTTAATATTGTCTTTACTTGCAATGAGATGCTAAATACATAAAAGCAGTGATGGATGTGACAAATAACATCAAGCAGAATTGTTAATGTGGACAACCATGTTCAGAGCAAAGCCCCGCACTGGTGGATGTGACGCCTTTACAGTGTTGGTTTGGAAAGAATGTGTGGTTGTAGTACACCATGCATGTACAAGCTGTGGCTTACATATTGCACCTGGAACATGGAGAACCTTTGTAACTTACCAAACTCTGGTTGACAATTGTTGGATTAAGGATTATTTTCGAAATTCAGCATTCAGGAAGTGTTGAGAGCAAAGTGGTTCTGCAGCAATGTTCACCAGGATTTCACATATGCCTATACAGCAGATCAGTGGCATAGCAAGATGGATGCGGGGGCAGTCCGCCCAGGGCAGCACGACAAATGGGGGTGGCAGCCACACAGGCTTTTACCTGATGCCGTCACGGAGTGGCAAGTGCAGGTATTGCCAGCATACCGCCGCTCTTACATGCAGCTGCCACGGGTGGCAAATGCAGGGACTGCCATGGGCTGCACAAGGTCCAGCTATGCCACTGTAGCAGATGCATGCCACAGTCAACATCCAGATAAAAAGGTGTGCATAGGCCAAACACATGCTTATTATGCTTGTGTAGTGAAAAGTGCTCCTGTTCGGAAACACACAGGGGCAGATTTATGTTGGTAATGCGCCACGTTTGCGTCACGCAACTGCAGCGTAAACGTGGTGCATCCCTATGACCCATTTACAACATGACGCATCTAGGCAGAAGCGTCACGTTGTAAAGCCCTGCGCCACTTGTGGGCGTTCTGGCGCAGGGTGGGCGTTCCGGGGCAGGTGCGCCTCGCAAAAGTGGCTGAGTGAAATCTATAAGATTTCACTCAGTCACTTTCAGGCAAATGCTGCGTCAAAACCCTGCGCCTGCTTGAAGCAGGCGTAGGTCTTGACGCAGCATTGGTCAGATAGGGCTCCCCCGAGCTTTGCTGGAGCTGCATCGCGCTTGCGACGCAACTCTAGCAATGCGCCACCTTTACGGCACAGATGCGTCACGCATCTGTGCCGTTTTTGCCCCATGGTGCGCCGCATTGTAAATACGGCGCACCATGGGTGGCGGAGCAGCGGCGCAAAATAACTGGCGCATCCCTGGGGTTGCGCCAGTTATCATAAATCTGCCCCACAGTGTGGTGATAGGTTATCATATTTCTGTCAAATTGGGTTAAAATTAAGGTATTGAGGTATAATGGTCAATGTCAAAGTTAGGTTGGTCATGCCTGTCTGTCAGAGATATGCTGTTCACAACCACACAGTGTGACCACTGTCTGGCACATTTCTGTCACATTGCATATGTTGTTCCATTTGCCTCAGTGTGCACCAGCTCGCCCACCCTGCGAGCCGGTAAACACTGAGAAGGAAATTTGAAAATTGCCTACTTTTAATAAAGAAAGGTTTTCTGTTGAAGATTACATGTTTAATGTAAACACATTGGCTCAGTAAACAATTTTGATAGTCAGAGCCACAAAATTGATTTGAATGTGACTAAGAGGGTACTGTATGGAAGAAAACAGCATGCTGTCAAATATGCACACCCAGTCGAAAAAGAAGGAACTGCAAGCACTTCACCAGCTAGCAGAGAGTTGCTAGAGATTGCACACACATTTAAACTTAATTTACAGAATCAATAAGGCCTTGAATTACTGTAAAGATTCTGTGATGCCTGTTGCCACCATTTTCATTAATTTTGAGGTCATGTAATCTGTTATCTTTAGTTGTCAGGGCAGAGCTGCAGAGATAAAACCATTGAGATTTCACACCCTGGCGCAAGGTTATTTACTTAATGAGAACGCTCTTGCTTTCATTCTTGAAAAACATGGAATGAATGTGATGTGCTGCCTCTCACAGCATCCAAATATAACCCAATGTAGATACTGAGTTGTACTAATAGCAACTACTTTGACAATGAGGGGGCTGATAGCAAGTAAAATTACTCTATTATGGCAAACACAACTTGAGCAAAGGCCTGTATGACCTGGTTGGTGCATGCTGATCTGGGGCCATATTATATATTGTGTCCCAGGGGTGCAACAGGCATGTGCACCCATTTTGTGCACCCCGGGGCACAATGGTTTTACAGAAGGGGCCGTAGACACTTGTGTATTCCCTTCAGTAATACTGATAGCGCTGATGCACATGTAACACTAGTACTATCATTAGAGGGCATTCCTTCATTTGCATGGGGCATGGTCCTATGCAAATTAGCAAATCACTTTGCGTCTGCGTCTGCTCCGCATTACTGATGTAGGCGCAAAGGAAAACATGCCTTTAGGAGGCACATTAAAAGTGCACCAAAATAATATGGAGCACTTTCAGTGCACCTCCTAATGGCAGCCCTCTGGGGGGAAAAGGGTGTCTAATGGAACCCCCAAACATTACCTGCAGGCGAGTGCAGTCACTCACTGCATCTGCCTGCAAGGGGATCTATCCCCTCTTGAAAATACAGGTGGAATGCTGCCTGCACTGTGAAACACGGAGTGGCTTTGAAGCAGCTGCTCCGTGTTTCACTTGAATGTGCTTCCTTGGGGGCAGCTTGTTTTTGCAGCTGCCATGGAGGCAGCACATTCTTCATAATGCAGCACACTTTCCCTGTTTGCAGCAGGTGCACCTTTTGAAAGGTGCGCTGTAGCACAAACAGGGAAAGTGTGCCACATATATAATACAGTCCCTGTTGTCCTTTTAAGGTCAAGCTTCCAACTTCTTGTATATACTTTAGTATATACTAGATAAACTTCTGATTGGGCTTAAACTCTACCCACTGCTTTTCATTTGTTTTTTCAGCATCCTTAAAATTCCTTGCTTGCTAGTGGTCAGTCTTGCCTCTCTGTCCCTCCTTTTGTGTAAAGAAAATGCCACAGCAATCTTCTTTTTTCTTCTTTAATTTGTAAGGTTCGCCAGGAATACAACTGCTCGACTTATTTCACCTTCAGCCTTCCAACCACCCAATGACATCACCAGCCTCAGATTCTCTTTCCTGTGTTCTACATTCTAGTGAAGTAAACTCTACACATCTCCCTTTGCAACGTAGTTTTCAACAGCTAATACACTTATTAGATAATACAATTATAATGAATTGTTCGTAATGTTCCTAAGGAAGGAACACAATGTGTACACTTCTCTTGTCAGAGCAAAATGACAGCAGAAAAGAACTTACAAATGATAAAACAGTAACTTTCCTCTATAACCAATACGACATGTATCAGCCTAACCCATTATCACTGACCTCACACAGAAGTCTGATCACTTTACACAGTCCCATCATATATTTTATTATTTATTTATTATTTATTAAATTTGTATGGCACAACATCTACCCTGAGGGTTTCCCGGTGCCTTGGATCCGAGTTTAGCCAGATGAGATGGGTTATAAAAGCGGACTTTATTGGTTAAATAGCCATGTTTTAATGCCTTCCCGGTATTTAATGTAGCTTGGGTCTAGACGTAATTTCAGCGGCAGTGAGTTCCATAGGATCGGGGCCAGGTAGGCGAAGGAGCGGCCGCCCAGTCGTGCCCGTTTAAACCTGGGGACAACAAATTTTGCCTGATGCAGTGAGCGAAGGTTTCGGCAAGGTGTGTATTTAAGTGCCAGCTTACATAAATAGGCTGGCGCTTCCCCTGTGTTTATCCTGAACATGTAGCATAGTGCTTTAAATTTGTCTCTATTGCCTATTTTGAGCCAGTGTGGCTTTTTTAGATGTTCAGCAACACTCATTTGCCCAAGATGATGGCGAAGAAGCCTAGCCACCATATTTTGGACGATCTGGAGTCGATGTATGATCTCTTTATTGGCTCCTAGATATAGGATATTCCCATAATCAAGTCTTGAGCCAATCAAGGCCTGTATTACTGTTCTCTGTGCCCCTTCTGGGAGTTGCCACAAGATTTTTCTCAGTCATTTAAGAATGGCAAAGCAGGTGAGGCTGTTTTGGCTGTTTGCACACGCATGGACAGTTTGTCATCGATTATCACCCCAAGGTTGCGTGCAGACTGTACCGCAACAGGGGTGGGGCCCATTTCCGTGGGCCAATGTGTAGGTCCCCAGAGTTCCTTATGTTCTCCAAAGATGATTAGCACGGTTTTTTCCCCATTTAGTTTTAATTTCTTGGTATCCATCCAGTTTGCCATTCTTAGTAATCCAGAACGGAGAGAGGAGATGTTGGTTTTGTCTGGTGTAGATAGGGAGAACACTAACTGTGTATCATCCGCATAGGAGTAAATTGTTAGGCCGATTTCCTCGGCTATTTTTGCCAGAGGGGTGATGTAAATATTAAAAAGTAGCGGACTCAATATGGAGCCCTGTGGAACTCCACAAAGGGAGTTCAGGATATTGGAGGCATTATTTGGGGAGAAAACCTGGAATGTCCGATGGAGGAGGAATTGTTTTAACCACTCCAGCGCTTTCCATCTCACCCCTATGTCCTCTAGGGTCTGGATCAGGGTATTATGGGAAATGGTGTCGAAAGCGGCACTCAAATCTAGAAGAATGAGTGCCACCATGCCACCGCTATCCAGTTCTTGACGGATAGCTTCCGTTACCCCTAGTAGGGTGGACTCAGTAGAGAGGCCAACTCTAAAACCCGACTGGGAGGGATGTAGTACTTTATTTATATTGATAAAATCCGCTAGCTGTCTATTTACATGTTTTTCCAGAATTTTGGAGAATATTAGTAGAAGCGATATCAGACGAAAGTTGGAGAAGATCTCTGGATCTCCATTCGCCTTTTTAAGCAGAGGCACTACCATTGTATGCTTCCATTCTTCAGATACTACTGCTTCATTTAGAGATGTATTTAAGAGTGTTCTGACTATGTCCAAAATGCAAGGATCAAGCTGTTTTAAAATGCGGGCTGGTATCGGGTCCTGAGGTGAGCTTGATTTAATACTGTTAAGTACTTCCGTAAAAGTAATGGGGTCTAATGTCTGCCAAACAGTAAGCAGGTTCACAGGGATATTATCCCGCTCGTCAGACTCATTGGGATTTGGAGTTGACGGCGGGGTTGACTTAGAGTCCCAACCTACATTGAAGTTCGAGTAAATGTTGGATATTTTGTCATTAAAGTAGTCCTCAATGAGATTACATTGTGTGGTGGATAGTATAGGGGGTTCAGGTTGGTGGGCAGCTCCGGCTAAGTCTTTCAAGACTTTAAAAAGAGTACCGGGATTACTTTGTGCCTCTAAGATGGTATTCTTAGTGTAGTCCCCATTTGCTATTTTGCAATGCAAGTGATAAACATTTAGTGCTTGTTTATATACTTCTTTGCTTGCTACATCATAATTTCTTCTCCACTGCCTCTCTAACATTTTGCAGTTGCTTTTTTCTTCCTTCAGTTTCTCAGAGAACCATGGGACCGGTGGGTTACATGACTTCCGTTTACTCAGCGTAAGCGGACTGGCAGTCTGGATGGCTGAAGATAGCCACTTGTTTATTTCTTTATGATCTATGACTTTGAGCTCATTAGGAGTGATATTAGGTCTTGACCGTATGAGCTGGGAATTAAGGTCGTCTATGTTCAACTTTTTCCAGTTTCTGATCCAGACCTCCGTTCTTTTCAGGTCTTTTGTAGTTGGTACCCAGATTTCAAAATTAATTAGATAATGGTCGGACCAGGGAATGGGAAGTGCGGGCTCACATCTTAGGTTATTAAAGTTTGCAAAAATGGGGTCTAATAAGTGACCTGCTTTGTGTGTGGGGCCGTTATTACATAGTTGGAATTAAGTGCTTCTAGATCGGATAGAAGGTTGAGAATCATAGGCAATTGTGGTCCTCTAAATGTAGGTTGAGGTCGCCAAGAATAGAGAACATGGATGCCTCCAGCAGGGGTGGGGTGATAAACTCTGAAAGAGCCGCCACCCATTCCCCTGCCGCACCTGGTGGTCGATAGATCAGGATTCCAGTAAACGTGATATGCGGAGTGAGGGTGAGTTTAAAAAGTCCAGCTTCACAATTGTCCATTTTAAGTTCCTCCCATATGCATTTAAAATCTTTTTTGAAAATTATTCCAATACCTCCCCCACTTTGATTCAATCGATCTTTTCTAACTAGAGTGTAATTTGGGGGTAGGGCTCTGGCGATGTCCGGGCCTGAGCTGGTATTAAGCCAAGTTTCTGTTAGAAACAGCGCATCAGGTTTCTGCTCATTTAATAAGTTAAAAATGTCCTCTTTATGTTTGGGAAGCGATCTGCAATTGGTACTGATAAAGTTAAAAAGCATGACTTCATCTTTATTTGTCTCAATCGTGGCAGTCTTGCATCCTCCATTCTCCCCTGTTATTCCTAACAGTAAATGGGAGAGGGAGAATTCACACTCGGGGAAATGGAAAGGTGGGTCCTCGAAAAGCAGTGTCTTACAGTGTGAGTTGCATTTAGGCCTGAGGCTGAGCAGATCGTTACGTGAATAGGTATGTACTTTGGAATTTTGGGCAGGGGACATGGCCCCTGGTCCCGGCAGGGCTCGGACGGGCGCAGAAGGGCTTGCTTTTGGCGCGCCGCCGGCGAGCCTGCTGCGCACGTCCACTGCGCAACGTACACATAGCCGACTAAATAGAGCTCCAGCCGTGTTGTACCCGCCCCCGACCTCTAACCCATGACTATGTCCCTGTCCCGCCTTCACTCCCTCCACATCAAATGGGCAGACCCATGGTGGGAGGGGGAGTCGGCGGACAGGACAGCGGGTGTAGCGAGAGGCAGTAAGTAAGCTTTCCGATTTTAACAACAGTTAAAAACAGCGTTAATAACAAATAAGATTCCAAGTTTAAAATTCAGGCATAGTACCAACGTGCAAATTAGCAAATATCGTGATTCATACCCGCCAATTCAAACACCTGGTCTCAGCAAATCCACCGAGTGTCTCCGTTAGAGCCCACTAAATAGAGCTCCAGCTGTGTTGTACCCGCCCCCGACCTCTAACCCGTGACTATGTCCCTGTCCCGCCTTCACTCCCTCCACATCAAACGGGAAGACCCGTGGTGGACCGGGGAGCCGGCAGACAGGACAGCGGGTGTAGCGAGAGGCTGTAAGTAAGATTTCCGATTTTAAAAACAGTTAAAAACAGCGTTAATAACAAATAAGATTCCAAGTTTAAAATTCAGGCATAGTACCAGTGTGCAAATTAGCAAATATCGTGATTCATACCCGCCAAATCAAACACCTGGTCTCAGCAGATCCATATAAAACCACTACATGTGCCTTACTTGCGCCTTACTTTTCTCACTCACTGAGGTTTAGCAAATTTGCTCTCTCTTTTACACACAATTCCACCGTTCCTTATCACCACCCAATCTCCTTTCTGTATCCATTGACTCTTCACATTCCGTGTCAAACTGTAGTATCTCTTAGTTTTATCTTGAAGATCAGAGATTCTTTCTTTGATACCCTCACAGTCAATAAACACATCTTTTGCATTATTCAACCATACAACATTCTTTTCTCCCTGGTTCTCTTCCCTTCAGAGAAACAAAGTGTGATACTCAGGTCACCAAATGTGGCGTTGTTCTGTGTGCCCACACCATCTTCCTCAATTCATTCTTCCATGAAAGCTGGTTAGCTAATGAGAGCTGAATGTTTTCCATAACTATCCTGTTAACTCTTTCCACCAATCCATTGGCTTGTGGCCTAAAAAAAGCTATTTTTTCATGAATGATGCCCACCGGGGAAAGATAAACAGTCATCTCTCAGGAAATAAATTGGACCCCATTATCTGAAACCAAAGTCTTAGAAATTCCTTCCTCCATGAAAATCCTCTGTAGGAATCCAAAGTTTCTGTGACAAACCACTTGGTGTGATAATCTACTATAATCAGAATATATTTGTTTCCCACACCAAGTTTAGCCACAGGACCAATGAAATCAATAGCTGACCTTTCCTACGGCCTCATGGGGGAATCTAAGGGAGGCTGTCTAATCACTTTAGTCTCGTCACTATTCCCACATGCCAGGCATGTTTTCACCAACTCTTCAATGGCACAAATTATTTCAGGCCACCAATATAACTGACGTACCCCCCTCTTAGTCATGTTTCTACCAGGATGTCTCTCAAGGGCTAGAGGAACAATGCAGCTCCAAACTCCATTGGGTGAAACAATGTATTTCCTTCTCATTACCTTTTCTTCAATCAAACTCAACTCATCCCTCAGTTTGTAATAGTCCTTCAGCTCCTTGTTCAAAACATCTGCCTTGAACCAACCTTGAACCACTCTCCCTTCAACTTCTTTCAACATCAAATCTTTGTCTTTGGCTATTTTCCATTCATCAAATCTTAACGCCATCCCACTACTCTCACAATCTGCAATCACCTCACTCTTCTAGTATTCCTCTGCAATCCCCTCACTCTCTTCAGCCACAGGCAACCGAGATAAACAGACTGCAATAACATTCCTACAATTCTTGAGACATTAGACCTAAAAATTGTAGTCTAGAACGAATAACATCCACCTTGACATCTGCAGTGTAACATTCCTCTCTAATCCTCTACCTCCTTTAAGGAGATAAAAAGTGGTTTATAGTTCGGTCTGATTCTAAAAGGAACACCCCACACATAAAATCTAAAATAGGGGAGAGGAGTTGGCCTAACGGCAAGAGCGGTCAACCTCAAATCTGGGGAACTGGGTTTGAGACTCGGCAATGACAGCTTAACATCCTGTGATTCTGGGCAAATCACGTATTCTCCGTATGCCTAACAGAAATGAATGTGTCCTCATGTAATGCAACTGGTGCTATGTAAAGCGCTCTGATACCCGATTCGGTTCAAGTTTGCGCTTTATAAAACTTTTTTTTAAAAATGCTTGATGCCCCAACAACTAGAGTTTCCCTCTCAATCACTGAATAGGAAACTTCTGCACCTCTTAATCTCGTAGATGCAAATGGGTTATAGCAACTTGTGCTCAAACTGGTGCCCAATACTGAGGCAAGTTGCACAGCCTTTCTATTGCAAAAGGAGGCTAGCTGGAGGCCCAACTGGCGGTGGGCACATTAGAATGTATCCAAAGCCCCTGTTTGATATAAGTCTAAAAGGTTTTCCCGAAGGGATTTTTTTAAAGTCTAATTGTATTGTTACTCTACGTCAGTCAGCGTTTCTAATAATAAATTAAATTTCTGTGATTCTGCACATGGAACACCCACCTGTTTGCAGTCAGAAAAATGAAAGGTGTTTTTGCTGCAATAAAGTTACTCTTTATTATCTGCTTGTCATGTTATGTTGAGGAAGAGGGTATAACATTTTGGTTAGAGCAGCAAACTTCAGAGCTGAAGATCCAGGTTCAGCCTTGGTGTCAGCTCAACATTCTGTCATTCCGGCCCTATGGACAGCTCCCACAGTGGTGATTAGCCGCTTCTGTAAATCCGAGTAGTAGTAATATTATTAGAATGTTAGAGACAAGGCAGCACCTGGATGCTACATGACCCTGTTATGATGCACTATGCAATTTAAAAAGTCCTATTTCTTCTTAGACAGCTTATAAACAAACCATTGCGCGTCTCTATAAATGTTTGCTCCAAGGCAAAACAAGACTCTTCCATGGTTCATTGGGCCATCACCATCCTCAGTGAATACCCCTCACATAAGTAAAAGCACGCTCTTTCAAGCCACTAGTGTTGTTCAGCATCACTGGTTCCATAAATATGGAAGAGCCCAGATAATGTTGCCCATGCACTAGTGTAACACATTGGACCTGATTTGGATGTTGGTAGTTAAGCCTATGACCGCTCATCGGAGGCTTACCGACCTACATTCTTGGTTTGAACTCCGACTGCCGTATTTTAATGATGGCAGTTGGAGTCCATACCTGACGTTTATTCTGACTGGCTTCCAATGGGCTCAAGGAGTCCGTCAGCCAGTCAGAAACCTCTCATAATCCCTTCCAGGTGGCATTTCTGCCATTGGGATTATGATGTTGGTTTCCATGTCAGGCTTTACAACATGGAAAGCCTGTCGGAAAGCGACTTTCGGGCCCCTAGCAAGACCCTCTTCTCTCTTGGGCCTCCGGTTGTGGGCCTGGCGGGCACTTGTGCCCCCTGTAAATCCCTGCACCATGTTGCAGGCACTGTGAGGGACAGGGATTTACAGAAACTCCCATTTACCTATGGGAGCTTATGCTGTAACTGGTTTCCGTCCGCCGCACAAGCTCCCGTAGAGAAATGGGACTTTGCGCCCACACCATGTGCGGACGCATCGTAATTGCTGCTTCAGGACTGCCAACCGGAGGTCAGTCGCTTCCCCAACCGCATAGATTTCGAATGGTGGTCGGAGGCAACTCATAATGAGGTCCTTTATGTATAGGACACAATGTCTCACTCGGTGCCATGACACACTCTTAACTGGGTGCCCTGAATGCAGACTGGAACTCCCTGCCATATTACAGTAAATTCATTGTCTCCGGCGTTGCCATAGACGTGCGCCTGTCATGGAGAGACTGCGTAAGTCAAAGATGAACTGACTGTTTGAATGCACTGGAGTCAACTCAACCTGCTTCAAAAGGGACTAAAGATGCCTTTACAGGATGGCGCAGCGAGTCACTGCATCCACGGGCAGGGAGGTGCCTGGGGAGTCCCCTGGAGCTCCCTTTGTCCCTTCTAATGGGCAACTATGGAGGTTGCACCAACTGCACTACCTCTTTGTGGCACATAACCACTTGAAAGGCTCAGGCACAGACTGCTACCCTTTGTCTCTGTGCCTGTGTCTGTAATACATTGTGGCTGTAGAGGCAAATTATTTCTTCATTTGCATGTGGTCATATTCCCATACAAATGAGACAATGTCCCTTGACATCCCGCCGATGCAACATGCTCTGCCGGTATAATCTCTGTTCGAGAAACGACTGCACAAGCTTATGCAGACCCTTCTGTGACACTTAAGTGTCCCAGGACTCAGAGGTATAAGTAATCAAGTAGCTAAACGTGAATCCAGTGTGCACAACTCTAAAGATATATATCACCAGTTTATACATTTTTTATCATGATAATAAATATTTTTGCATATCTCTTTATACATTTATTATTACAAAGTCTTGGTTATAGTTGAGATAGGCGAAGTCATTTACTTGAGACTGTGCGTTCACTTGGTGGTTAGATAGAGGTGAAGGTTATTTCTACTCCCTGTAACCTTATGTTTGGTTTTTGAAAAGGTGAGAGAGTATAAATGAATGAAGAACATCACACAGAAGGTTGGCACGACACCTGGTGATATATATCTTTGGAGCTGTGCACACTGGATTGAAGTTTACCTTCTTGATTACTTATACATATGATACATTCGTGTGATAGACAGCATACGTACCAGTGTGGCACACTGGTTTAAATTGATCAGTGATTGTTAATGATTGTATAAACGAAAGGTAGTGCACTACACATTTTCTGATCACAGGACGCAGAAGCACAGACACTTGTTGTGACGCCAAGTCACTCATTGTAATACAGCCCCCCTGCATGCTGGTCACATTCCTTTATTTTATGTTGTTTGACAACCTTACAACTCATTCCATTCAATAAATGCCTTGAATCTGTTGACCTAATCTCTAAGGTGACAGTAGTGATGTTTGTAGCTGAGACACAGAGGAAACACTGGTTGTGAGCAGGGATATACACACTAGATGGTTATAATTTCAACAAAGGTATTTTACAGATATAATGTTGAGAAGGTTATTTTTTAAAGGCACTGAATATGAGGCATGTTTTGGTGGTAAGTAAAGCATCACCGGCGCTCGTTACATTACTGACAAAAGATAGGATCATTTCCCGATGAGAAGAAAAAATTCCGCTGAGATTTACACCCACAACCTCCTGTAAAAAGTCTTTTAATTACAGCTCATCAATTGTCCTCTGTGTTGTGGGTTTTCTTTCAAGTGCCATGCAGCTGTATTTGAAGTAGGGAAATTGCATAAGCGAAAAGATCTATGATGTTATACGACCCACTTGACCAGGTGCGGAGGCTTGGGGAGGGTATGTGGGCGGAGATGAATTCCAGTTGAAGATGGCTGAATGTACAAACAACAAGGGAGAGAAGAAAACACTGATAAATGTAGTCGGACTTGTTTCTTCTGAATTTGGAAGTGGTTTTAATAAGTTTTAGCCCTAACAAACGTTCAACCCCAACAGCAGTTCATCACTGCATACAATTCAAGCTTCTGAAATACAAAAAATTACACAAACAGGCCCAGTCTACCTGAATAGCCCTGTGCAATTCCACCATCTCTCCAGGGGGCCTGGCTCATATATTACGCGAATGCAAAAGTGGGTCGACTTAATGTCTATCACATACCTCCCCCAAAGCATGGAATGTTCTCCCACTTCACATTAGGGCCTTCTTTTCGCTTCCTGAACCCCACAAGAAGCTGAAGACCTTGATCTTCAAGTAGGCTCATTGAGGCGAGTCCCATAACCTGCTATGGACCAGGATGACTTCATGGGTTATATGGCAGTACAAAAATCAATATGCCATAACACAGCATAGCATATCGTAACATAACATAACGTAACATAACAGTTCTAATATTTATAGAATTCACAAGAAAATCCGAGAGCCTTCTTACGAAACTGCACCTGATGCAATCATTCTCTCACTATATCAAGGTTTGTGACAATTCACAAACTGTCAACTTCATGGGTGCCTAAATCATAGGGTTTGTGGCAGTCAAATAGGATTTTACTATGTACTAAACCCGTTTTGCAATTTGGTTGATGGTTACTTTGTAGGTTTAGAAATGCTAAACAAGTTCTAATTTGGAAGGGGCGTATTTGTCCAAACTGTAATTCTCACTGCAATGTTTTATGGTTTGTAACTGCAATTTCAGCCGCAAATCAAAGTTCCCAACTCCTCAAAGGAGGTGGTAACTGTTGGAAATGACAATGTTTTGTGTTGGGTACTCCCAGATTTTTTGACTGTTTGACTGTTTCTGATGGCTGTATAACTCTGTTCACTTTAAGCCTGCTAATCTGTAGCAACACGTCTTTACAACCCCCCTTTCAATATGATGACATTGCCATACAACTCATTTGAATATTTACCTTAACTATACATCCCTGATGATACGGAGTGAACCTAGGGCCAGGACCTTAACAGTGTCAAGTGGATTGCAGCACCCATTGTGCCATCTACTACAGCAGCAGTGTAAACATGACTGGTGGCCTGCAATTTGAAGCCTGGCTGTGCAGGTTTAAACTGCCAATTGAACCTGTTAAAACAACATCTTTTGATGGGCTTAAAATTCCCTTTTAAATATTAATATGTCACCCCTACATAGGCATACTGCCCATAAGACAGGGTGCATGGCATTCTTAAAAGTAGGATATATATAAATGTAATGTTACACATGCCCCTAGAGTGAAACACCCCTAAGGAAAGAAAATAGTACCTAGTGCCTAGCGGACAGTCTGCCCCCCAGCGGACAGATCGGGGTAATTTCCCCCATCTGCCACTCAGGGGGGGGGGGGGGGGGGGGGGGTAGAAAAACTGTCCCTTTTGTGTTTGGGAGTTGGGGGTATTGGCATGAGCATTTTGGGCAGCCCCCACTCCTACGCATTCAAAAAGAAAAAAATCTCTGGTTCCTAGTGGGCTTCCCCCCCCAGGGGAGGCAGAAAGACTGTTGTTAGTAGGATCTGGGTTGGTGGGGGCATTGGTATGCCCCTTGTGGGCTGCCTCCACCCCTCTGATATGAAATACAATAATCCCTGGTGCCTAGTGGGCTTTCTGCCCCCCCGGGGGCAGATTGGAGGTAATAATCCCTATCTACTCCTGGGGGCTGGGCAGAAAGACTGTTATTATTACAGTCTGGGGCATTATCATGCTCATTGTGGGCAGCCCCCACCCTCTTTTACAAAAAAATTATAATCCCTGGTGTCTAGTGAGATTTCTGCCCCCCAGGGAGGGCAGAAAGACTAAAATTGCACATAAAAGTTTGGAGGGGAGCAAAGGCCCTTGCCCAAGGGGCTGCTCCCCCACTGTCTATTGGTGGATCCCTGCTTTGGGATCGTTCTTCTGTGGTGATCTCAAAGCAGGGATCAACTAGGGAAGGGGACCATTGGAAAGGGGAGATTCTACCCTTTTCAATGATACTTCTCCTGCGTGGTTTGGTGCCCGAGGGGGCTGAAATAGCCCCGTGAGCACCAAAGCAGTGAAAGTGAAATCTGGCAATTGTCTCAATGTCGGCGCACCTTGCGCGATCGTAAGTACACTGGAAAAAAATGCCTCAGGAGGTTGGGGGAAGCTCTCCCCAAGCTACCGATGCTCAAAAACAAAAAATACATTTTGGTGGTTGTGTGCAGGGGATGGGATGATTCCATCCTCAACACACTAGCACCATGGCACAGGACGTAACCCTTCTGTCCTGCGCACCAAACCCTTTGGTGAGTCAACATGTACTCCTCCTAATATTTCCTGAAACCTGGAATGTCAATCAATCAGTCATTTGTTAAGCGCACTACATACCCACAAGGGTCTCAAGGTGCTGGGGGGAGGTGGGGGCCGCTACTGATCGAACAGCCAGGTCTTTAGTATCCTCCTGAAGGTCAGCAGGTCTTGGGTCTGTCGTAGGCTCAGTGGGAGGGTGTTTCATGTCTTGGCGGCAAGGTGGGAGAAGGATCTCCCGCCAGTGGTTGTTCTTCCGATGCGCGGGACGATGGCAAGTGAGAGGTCGGCGGAGCGTAGCTGCCGGTTGGGGGTGTAGAAGGAGAGCTGTCTGTTCAGGTAGGCTGGGCCGGTCTTGTGGAGTGCCTTGTGTGCGTGGATGAGGAGCTTGAAGGATATCCTCTTGTTGACGGGGAGCCAGTGTAGGTTTCTCACGTGGGGGGTTATGTGGTCGTGTCGTGGTACATCGAGGATCAGTTGTGCTGAGGTGTTTTTGATGCGTTGTAGTCGATTGATGAGCTTGTTCGGGGCTCCCGCGTAGAGGGCGTTTCCGTAGTCGAGTCTGCTGCTGACGAGGCCCTGGGTGACTGTCTTTCTTGTATCTGTCGGGATCCATCTGTAGATCTTGCGGAGCATGCGGAGGGTGTTGAAGCAGGAGGAGGAGACAGCGTTGACTTGCTTGGTCATTGAGAGCGTTGAGTCGAGGATGATTCCCAGGTTGTGTGTGTGGTCGGTGGGGGTCGGGGCTGCCCCCAGTGCCATTGTCCACCAGGAGTCGTACCAGGCTGACGGGTTGGAGTCGAGGATGAGGACCTCCGTCTTGTCCGAGTTCATCTTCAGACGGCTGATCTACATCCAGTCGGCAATGGTCTTCATTCCTTCATGGAGGTTGGCTTTGGCGGTTATGGGGTCCTTGGTGAGGGAGAGGATCAGTTGAGTGTCGTCGGCGTAGGAGATTATGTTGAGGTCATGCTGTTGGGCGACGTGTGCGAGCGGGGCCAAGTAAATATTGAACAGTGTCGGGCTGAGGGAGGATCCTTAAGGTACGCCGCAGATGATCTCGGAGACTTCGGAATGGAACGGGGGAGGCGGACGCTCTGGGTTCTTCCAGAGAGGAAGGAGGTGGTCCATTTCAGAGCCTTGTCTCGGATCCCTTTGACGTGGAGGCATTCTTGTAGTGTGCGGTGGGAGAGGTCTAGGACGATGAGTGCTGAAGTCTCTCCGTTGTCTAGCAGGGTCCTGATGTTGACGGTGGCGGAGAAGAGGGCGGTCTCGGTGCTGTGGTTGCTGCGGAACCCTGACTGGGAAGGGTCCAGGATTCTGTTCTCTTCGAGGTATTGGGTTAGCTGTCTGTTAACTATTTTCTCGATGACCTTGGCCGGGAAGGACATCGGAGAGATGGGTCGGAAGTTCTTGAGGTCTCTTGGGTCTGCCTAGGGTTTTTTGAGTAGGGCATTGATCTCGCCGTGTTTCCAGCTCTCTGGGAAGGTCAGGGTCTCAAGGGAGAAATTGATGACGTGCGTAGGTGAGGTGCGATGGAGCTGCTTGCTTTGTTGAAGACGTGGTGCGGGAATGGGTCTGACGGTGACCCGGTGTGGATTGTGCTCATGGTCTTGATGGTGTTCACGATGCTCATGCTGGTGCAGGCTAGCAAGGGGATGTGGTTAATGGTGTGCGGAAGGTCTGTTGTGTTGCTGTCTCTTGGGGCTGTCTGGGTGTTGAAGCTGTCGTGGATGTCTGCTATCGTGCTGTGGAAGAAGGTGGCAATGGAGTCGCGCAGGGCGTGCGACGGCGGGATGTTGTTGGTGTTGGAGCTGGGGTTGGAGAGTTCCTTCACGATGTTGAAGAGCTCCTTGCTGTCGTGTGCATTGTTGTCCAGGCGGTCTTTGAAGGAGGTCTTCTTGGCAGCCCTGATGAGGTGGTGGTGGTTGCGGATGGCATCCTTGTGTGCTGCGTGGCTGTCCGGAGTTTGCTCACGTTGCTATTTCTTCTCTAGTTTCCGGCAGGCTTGCTTGGAATCTAGGAGTTCCGGGGTGAACCAGCTGGCCCTCTCGCTGGTATCTCTGTAGGGGGGGGGTTTCTTCAGCGGGGCGAGGGTGTTGGCGCAGTCCTCGATCCGGCGTCTGAGGTTGTGGGCAGCGACGTCGGTGTTGGAGGGTTCGGTGGGTGGGCTAAGAGCAAGGTTTGTATGTAGTTGGTCTTCGGTGATTTTGCTCCAGCAGCGGCGGGGGATCTGTTGGGTTCGGTGGTGTGTGGTGGGTTTCTGGAAGGTGAAGTGGATGCAGCGTTGGTCGGTCCAGAGGAGTTTGGTGGTGTGGCTGATGGAGACGTGCGGGCTTGAGGAGAAGACGGGGTCGAGCGTGTGGCCGGCGGAGTGGGTGGGCGATGTGATGAGATGTCTCTGTCCAAGTTTGGCGAGGTTATTGATCAGGGTTGTGGAGTTGTTGTCGTTGTTGTTCTCAAGGTGAAAGTTCATGTCTCTGGGGAGGATGTAGTCGGTGGAGATCAGGGCGTGCGTGCTGATGAAGTCCGATGGATTCGCTGAACTGAGGGCAGGGTCCGGGGGGGCGGTAGACGAGGGTGCCTCTGAGGGTGGAGTTGGGGTCTGTGTGGATCTGGAAATGCATGTATTCGGCTATGCTGAGCGCATCGTCTATGCTAGTCAAGACCCTGATGCTGTTCTTGTGGACAATGGCGATTCCTACTCCAACTCCGTTGGTGCGGTCTCTGCGGGTGATCTTGTAGCCGTCTGGGATGGCTGGGGAGGTTGTGTTGAGCAGGTCCCAGAGCTTGACAGCGTGTTTGCGTGCAGAGCGGGTGTTCAGTAGTATGCATCAGAGGTGGTTGAGGTCTTTCTTGGCAGGTGGTTTGTTGGCTCTGTGGCTGGTGTGTGTGTTTCGAGGAAGCCTTGAAGCAGTTGTGGGTCCATCCGGGGTTGAGAGCGTGCAGAGTGCTGGCATCATAGTGGTGGAGGGTGTGGGGGCCAGGGGTTCTGGCACTGGGCGCAGTCCAGGCGCGGGCAGTCACAGATTGGCTTGCCGCGTGCCAGCGGCGCGACCCGCAGCGGCCGGCATGTGTGGGGAGGTGGCAGTGAGGAGCAGCTGGGAGTCAGGAGGCGGGGCAGCGACGGGGCAGTCAGAGGGGCGGAGCCGCAGGGGACGCTGTTACGGGGGCATTGAGGGGCGACGAAGGAAAGAGAAGGCAAAAGGGCACAACAATTGAGGGGGAAACGAGTGGCACAGATGGCAGAAAGTTCACAAACAGTGCAAAAAGGTCACAAGAATACAGGGGGAAAGGAGTGGCACAGAATGCAGAAAGGTCACAATAATGCAGGGGCAGCTAAGCAACAGAAGGCAAAAACGGGCAGAGAGACACAGGGGCCGCGAGGGGAGCAGAAGTAAAAACCGGGCAGAGAGACTCGGGGGCAGCGAGGGGAGCAGAAGGGAAACCGGGCAGAGAGACACGGGGGCAGCGAGGGAGAGAACGGGCACAGGCGGTGCAGTGCGGAGGGGGAGCGACCTACCTAGAAGGGTCAAGGTGAGGTAACGGGTTTTTAGGAACCCGTTTGGTGCCAGGGGATAACACCCGAAGACCTCTGGGTTCTCCCTGTTTCGGACCACAGAAACACGGAGTCTTCTAGTCGAGTCAGAGATCAGGTTTTATTGATAGCTACCAAGTAACAGGTGTCCTAGAAGCACGACAAACACGGGTCATGTGTTCTCAGGAGACTGTTCGTTTTTACAGAACCAGCCTTCTCCTTATATACAAAAATAATAGCTGCAAGCAAGAATTCTTGAGTTTATGATATGGCTATACACATATTTCTACAATAATACAAAAAAACGAAGTCATGTAGGCAAGCCCGTATTTTAGATGTCCAATTCGTGATAGATTACTCAGCCAAGCCCGGAACTCCCATCAGATATCGGTGAAACCCCAATAAAGGAAGGCACCTCCTAGTCATTAAACTGGCCATAAACAGGGAGCGTGGACAGGTGTGTATGTGTGTAGAAAACATGATCTGTGCGTGGTGAATGGTTTATGGTATGTTGTACATTGATGCTATCTGGTTTGGCCACTGGGCGAGGAGCTTCCTAAACAGGTTTGGCTGGAGGCAAGGGAGTCAGTTGGGACAGGTCAGGGGGAAGTCAGGGAAGGTGGACGTGTCCTCTTAGATCAAGCTCGACCTTTAATTGACTTATCATGAGGGCAAGACACAAGATGGATACCGTTTACAAAATGGAGTCTGGGGTTTGGGACGGAAACTACGATTCAGGGGTGTTAGCATGCCTCGATCATGACGCAAATACATAGGAATGATGTCCTAATCATTATCGGTTCGTCGACACCAAATTCGTCATGGTACGTTGATGTTTCGGGACACGGATATCGGGCCTCGATACCGGGACAACAGTAGAGTCCAGAATTTCAGAACCACAGACCCTCCTTTTGCCCTCATATAAGGCAATAATTCATGTTAATCCGAGTCTAAATCTGTATGAAGGAATTCGTGGAGATGCTGCTGTAGCATCATTCTGTTGCTCAGTTCGTCCCTTGACACAGGCTTCCGTACACATGAAGTAGCACAGAGGCCACATAGTGCCGGAGCGCACTGTACACATAGGCAGAACATAAACAGAAGTGCTAAGATCATCCCAATGAAGATCAGTGTTTTCCATCCCCAGGTAGCGATCAGTTCCCAGAACCACCCTAGTAAGGACCAGTCCCCTTTTTCTACGTGAAGGGAACCAGATATCTCGTGTAACTTAGAGATAGCCTGGTACACTGTCGGTGCGTTATCAGGGATGAAAATGCAACAACTGGATTGGATCACTCTACACACACCACCACGATCGGCGAGTATGATATCTAGGGCAACTCGGTTCTGAAGGGTCATAAGTCGATCCGACTGAAGTTCGGTCGTCAAGTTGCCAAGAGCTCCGGCCGTTGTACTCACGGCGGATTCAACTATCCTTGATAACTGTCGAATATTCCTGCTGTTCACCATAGGCCCCAAAATGGCAGAAAACCCTTTGCGAAGTCAGCGAATTCCTGACCCGCGGTGTCGTCTTTACTCACGACACCTCTAGCTGTCCTTGTCCGATGGTAATTTGCTCTGGCCGTGTAGGTGGGAGGCAGCAGAAATGCGATAAAGCATGTACCTGAGAAGTCAGGGGGCAACCAGGTGTGGGCTTGGTCATGGCAGACGAAATACGTGCCTTTGGCTGCTAATAGTATAGGGGAAGTTCGAGAAGCGAACACATATGTTTCCGTGCATATACTCTTTCCTAATTGTGCTTTGGGATCCCTGCCGATACCTTGTAAACATAAGTGACCTCGGTTGGGTACTATCCAAACTGGGCGGGATTTCTTTGCTGTCTGGCTCTTACTCAGGTAAACCCCATATTTAGTTACGTTCCAACGAGTGTACGGAGTGAGTTCATCTTTGGGAATCGTAAGATAGGCGTCGGACTCTCTACTCATATTTCTTATCCCTGCTATTAGTGCCTTGTTACTGGAGTCACTTTCAGTAGAACGTGTCGGGTATGGTTCTAGGGCGAATAGGAACATGGTCTGGAAAGCCCACAGAGAACCATAATAGCTGAATGGCAGGATGAAGTATGGGATACCCTTATCAGTCGTGTGTGGCATGAGTCCACATATCCAACAGTTCGATGTGTTCATGATGGACTGGTGTTGGTGTAGGAGTTGAATGAATGAGTTATTTACAAATTCGAGTCTTCTGGCAGATTCGTGTTCAGGTAGAGGGTGAAAGTAGTGTGGAGAGATAGTAGGAGGAGGTTGTGGCCGGGTGTCATTTGAAAAGGTAACTTGGAATACGAATAGAGTATAGCCAGTCAAAAACATCGTTATGCTACACAACATTAAAATACATGTTATCAAAAACTTTCTTTTGGCCAGTACAGTGCATAGTTGTCTTTCAACGCTTGTGAGTGTGGTAGGTCTCTTTACCCTAGGAAACTCCATCCTCTAGTTGCTGCCCGCGGTGGTAGGTTGGTTCTGCCAGGGGGTGCGCTCTGTTCAGTCCGGGGTAACTCCCTTAGACCAACCAGAACCGTTGACCTAAACGTCCCCAGTTGCACGCCCCAGCCTTCAACCGCGACCCTAGCAGCAGAACCGGATGGCGGTTCGAAAATCAAAAATGAGCAAGTTTCCTGAGAGTGAGAGAGCTGAAAAATCAAAAATAGTTCTTGGGGGAAGGGAAAATCACATTCGTTCGTTTTTATTTAGTCTCTTCGTTTAGACCTTAAATTGTACCGTCGTTTTCCTGGCACGGTGTGGTCTTCAAACAATGTCTCAGGTTCGGTAGTGTCCAACTGCATAGACTGTGGCACAAATCCTTGTAAAATACGATCACTCTCCTTTTCGGTACCAGTTTCTTTTAGACGTGCATCGCTGAAAGGGATGAAACGAGGTATGGATTCTGTCTCGGAGTCGGCATTTCCTTCGTTGACCCACCGGTCGTATGGAAGGGGCAGAGGGACCCATTTACAATGGGTCCCGTGCACCCAGTTCTTTTTGCCTTCCACCCGAACCGCTGATCTCGTGGAAAGAAGTACCAGGTAAGGTCCGGTCCACCTCGGCTGTCCGTTGTTTGTGCGCTGAAAATTCCGCACCAAGACCCACGAGCCGGGTGCGATGGAGTGACCTGGATCGTCAGAGGCTGGCGGAGAGGAACTGTGAACCTGTTGGTGTAAAACACGCAATTTAGTTGTCAATTCGCACAAATAGTCAAGCAGTACGGGGTACTCTATTTCGCTAAGTTTGTTTGGCCTTGGCACGCCCCAGACGTTGGCTGGGCGGCCAAACACTATCTCATGGGGGCTAAGTCCTAATCTGGAATGGACTGTCATTCTGGTTGACAAGAGTGCTAGGGGCAAGGCGTCAGGCCATTTAAGACCTGTGCAGGCTTGGATTTTGGCTAATTTGAGCTTCAATGTGCCATTGTAGCACTCTACTAATCCAGCTGATTGGGGGTGATTCGCAGAGTGGAATTTTTGTTGGATGCCTAAACACTCACACACTCTCTTCATCACGCATCCTACGAATTCACTTCCATTATCACTCCAGACGATTCTAGGCATGCCAAATCTCGGGAAGAACTCTTTGACAAGGGCTTTGGCAGTTGACAAGGCTGTATTGTCCTTAAGGGGGTACGCTTCCACCCATCTGGAGAAAGCGCAAACAACAACGAGCACATACTTCAGATTGTTGCATCTCTCCATGTGAATGAAATCGAGCTGCAAAACCTCGAACAGATACGTTGGAGGCGCAAAATGACCAGCTGGAGTTGGGGTTGCCCTACCGGGATTGTACTTCAAACACACCATACAGTTTCTGACCACATTCTCTGCATATCTCGGGATATTACTATTTTGCCATACTGGGGCCAATACTTTACAGATTCCTCTCGAACTGATGTGTGCAAATCCGTGAGCCATTGTTACTACTGCGAGTACATATGCGTTAGGTAATAGCCATCGCTGGTGTTCTGACAATTCGACCCAACAACCATTCGCATCTAACCTACCCTTACTTTCTCTCCATTCATTCACCTCTTTCTCAGTTGCCTCGGCTTGTATAGATTTCACGCTTTCAATGGTGTCCTCACACATTCCCACATCAGTAATCCATCTAGCGGGACCTACAACATACATCCGACTCATTGTGTTCCTTGCAGTCTCTTTTGCAACCTCGTCTGCAAATGCATTCCCGCGGCCAACATCATCCTGAATCTTTTTGTGTGCACTGCATTTTACAATGGCAACTTGTAGTGGCAAGGTCAGTGACTGGAGGAGCTCATTAACTAGCTGACCATGTTGTATCTTTGCACCATGTGACGTAAGAAATCCGCGTTCACGCCACAATCTCCCAAAACTGTGAGCCACACCAAAGGCGTATTGGCTGTCAGTGTACACATTCACTCGCTTTCCTTTCGCTAGCACACATTCTCTGGTAAGCGCAATTAGCTCTGCAGCTTGTGCAGAATTATGGGAAATGCGCGCAGTCTCTATAATGGTGTGTAATGTCGTTACGGCATATGCTGCAGTCGTATCACCATTCGGCAACTTGAAGCATGAACCATCAACCCATAAAGTATCGTTGCATTCAGGAAGGGGAGTGTCCTGTAAGTCTACTCTCCCTTTTGTCTCTTCTTCTGTCCTAAAACAGCAGTCATGTTTATCAATCTCGTCTGTTCCTGTCGGAATGGGTAATAACGTTGCGGGGTTCAGTGTATAACACCTCTTTATGTGGATGTGACTTGCTAGCAGTGTAAGTTCGTAACTGGATAGTCGAGCGCTGGTAAGGTGTTGTGTCTTCGTCCTGTTTAGTAAAATGTCTACTGCATGTGGAACCATAACGATCAGAGTATTATTCATGACTAATCCAGCGGATTGTCGGATGCAGACAGCTGCTGCGGCGGTAGCCCTCAAACAACTTGGTAGGGCTTTAGCCACAGGGTCTAGAGTTGCCGAAAAATACGCGCATGGGCGCTGCCTGTCCCCAAAATGTTGTGTTAAAACTGATAAGGCACAACCTTCCTTCTCATGGACATATAATGTAAAAGGCTTGTTGTAGTTGGGGTTTCCCAACACAGGAGCCGAACGCAATGCATCACGCAACTCGTTGAAACTCGTCTGGCAATCTTCAGACCAAGGCATAGGATTTGGCGTGTCTTTGCAGAGTAATGCCAGCAAGGGTTTAGCTAGTAGTGAGAAATTCGGTATCCATTGTCTACAGTACGATGTAATGCCCAAGAAGGCTCGAACCTCTCTCTGTGTCCTTGGGGCACTCATTTCTGCAATTGCCTGTATTCTTTCTGGTGTCAGTCTCCTTCCCTCCTTCGACAAGATGTGACCTAAGTAGGTTACTTCTTGTCGGCAAAATTGTAGTTTGGAAAGAGAGACTTTGTGCTTCATATCACATAAGTGATGCAATAATGATAACGTAGCTTTCTTGCAAATCTCTTCAGTGTCTGCAGCGATCAGCAGATCGTCTACGTACTGAATCAGAGTTGAACCATTCGGTAGAACAATCGTGTCTAGTGGTGTTTTCAGGGCCTGACTGAATATTGAAGGGCTTTCGCAATAGCCTTGAGGAGCGCACTTGAAGCGGAAGCTTCGTCCTCCTAAATTAAATCCGAAAATATCTCTACTCTCCTCAGCAATCGGGATGCTGAAGAAAGCGTTCTTCAGGTCGATCACCGAGAACCAATTTGCTGAAGCTGGAACCATCGTCAATAAAGCAGTAATATCGGGGACAACTGGAAACTGTGGGATAACTATCTTGTTCACTTCTCTGAGGTCGATCACGAACCTATACACAGGGGGCTGTGAAGGATCGGTACGTTTTAAAACCGGTAAGACTGGACTGTTACAAACATTTCCTGTTGTTTCTTCGATGACGTCTTTATCAATCAGGTCATAGACAATCGTCAATAACGCCTTTTCACATTCGCTAGATATTTTGTATTGGGGAATACGTGGCAACCTAACGTTGGCTTTCAACGTTATGACATACGGTGCTATCTCCAAACGACCTACATCATTAAAGCCGTTTGCCCAGAGTACATCAGGAAGACACGACAATTCAGTTGCAATACTTTCTTTTGACACATACATTGGAGAAACTATTTTCTTACCTAAAGTAAGCTGTACTCCCAATGGTGAACAGTACAAAGTCGCATATAACCTTTTTAGCAAATCCAAACCTAACAAATTTTCACCGCAACCTGTGGTAAGAATGAGGGGTGCTTCTAATTCGCACGGGCCAATAGAAAGAGATACAGGACTGGAGATCAGGTTTCTAACAGGGGCGCCAGAGAAACCTACTGAAACATTCATTTCGCCGGACAAAGGTGCGCCAGGAAGTTTTGAGTGCATGATAGAACTTTTTGTAGCACCAGTATCCAGCAGAAATGGCTCTGACACTCCTGAGGCTATTACCTCGACATAAGGTCCATTCTGATCTACTGGAACTGAAACAACTCCCTCTCTTTGTCCATGGCTGTCCTAGCAATCATTACCCTCATTTTCGTGTTCGGTGTAATAGTCGTCAGCATAGTACTGAGCTGACCTAGAAAATGCATTATTCTGTTGGTCAAAGCTGTTCATCGAATTCTGAGGTGGAAAAGAAGTTGTATTCTGCGTGAAATTTCCACGGCCCCTACCTCTAGGGGCATGTTGAACACCTCTTCCCCTTACACCTGAAGCACCGCTCAGACGTCGCGCAAGAGCCGGACAATTACTTTTAAAGTGACCCTCTTCCTTGCAATACGCACATTGATTCGGGCCATAAGCAATACGCTGGTGGGAAAACTCGTTTCCTTGCGCGTTTCTCGAGTACTGCTGTTGTGGTTGATAATTGGGCTGACTAGCCGTACGAGGCGGATAAGCTTGCTGGAGAAGAACTTTAGTTTTTAAATCTTTCGTCTTTTTGTCGACTTTATCTAGCTCGTCTTTGCGCCTATTTTCATAGTACTGGGCTGTAGCTAAAATTTGAGCTGACGTAGAGACAGCCCAAGCACTCTCTGAATCTTTTAGTTTATTACACAGTTCAGGTATTAAATTATGTACGAACTTGTCTACAAACAATCTTTGACCACCCTCGGTAGCCATATCCTGACCACTATGATCGGTGAAAGTCTCCTCAAATCTTGTGAAAAAGTCAGACACATTCTCATCTTTCTTCTGCTTGCACGCAGATAGCTTGTCCCAGTTTACGCGTACCTCGGGCATTATCGTTTTCATGTACGCGATAATTCGACCGGGAAGTTCAGCTATTAGCGGCTCAGGTTTAGAACCACCAATTTGTCTAGCATCGATAGCGGCAATGTTCGCCCATGAGTCACCTAGTTCTTGGTCATGGTTCGTATGACGTATTTTGCTCCATAGAGGATGTGGAACAACGTTCCCGAACAACATGTCTATGTCCGCTAAATTCATTATACATGAGCTTGCAGTTTGCGATAACTCCTTATAATACCCAGTCGGGTTTTTACGAGGATCAGGCAATGTCTGCTTTAGTGCTAAGACATCGGATTGCATCACCTTCCCTCCAAACCGGAGGAACCTCTCTCATGGGGTACTGTCTCGCTCTTTTCCCGTCTGGTGCATCATCTTCATGACATGATCTAGAGACGTTTCCTTTACTCCTATAAGAGAGCAATAATTCTATAGCTTTCTCAACATCTGCACCTATAATCATACCTTCATAGAACTTAAAGCGTGTACGCCATAGTTCGTTCATTGTATATTTGGGATCATTTGTCTTTACATCTTCGCCTAGATATACACACATTTCTTCGAATACGTATCTCTGAGTGGGTGCATTCCATTGATGGAAAACTTCCATAACAGACTGAACATCATATCTAACAGTGTCCGTAATCCATTGGCGTGCTAGTTCATTCAGCACTCGTCTTTCCTCGTAATCAGGCAGTTGACTACGCAACTGTCTATGTTCTGTTTTAGGGGTCGTTCTAGGCGACCCGAAGAAAGGTGAAAGCAGACCAGTGACGGTACCTGTCACTCTTTGTCTAATAGAAGGAGAAGCTTGCGGAGGAGCAAGTGCATCGGAAAAAACAGGCTGAGGCAAAGAAGAAGTAGAGGCAATAGTAGAGGAAGTTGAAACAGAGACAGACGTAGTATCATAGGGAACAGTTGGAGCTGTAGGCAAAGTGGTAGAGGTAGATGGAGTATGTAGCAAAGATGGCGGCCTTTGAGAAGGCTGCGCCGGAGAAGTAGGAACCAGCTGAAGAGTAGCTGGCGTGTGTGCAAGAGCTGTGTTTCGTGCGCCGGGGCGTGGTATAGAAAAACGCTTTGGCGTTGTAGTAGCGTCTAACGCATACGGTGGAGGTGAGCTTAATAAGTGGGACATTAATGGATCTTTCTCGGATCTTTCCTCTTGACCTTGTCCCTTATTTGGTAACATCGGGTAGCATTTATCTACTGCTAGTTTCTTGCTCCTAAGTATTTGTTCGTTTTCTTGCTCTTCCTCGTTATCCCTGTATGCAACGGCAGCTTGCACCATTGACATACCTCTTTTATTCCTTTTTGCTAACTTTATTTCTTTCTGTTTGGCTTCTTTGCGCCATAAGCGAAAAGAGTCAAACATCGCCGGCCGGGCTTTTCTCTTAAATAATTTGACCTCTAGGTTATCTAATATTTCTGAGTCGAAACTACCATATTGGGGCCATTTTAAAACACCATCCTTGCGGGTGTATTTTATCCACACTTCATTATATGTGATAGGGCCTACGCCGTGCTTTACATAGAGCTCGTATGTTGGAGTTCCAATCGGAGGAACCGGACAGGAATCCTCTAATCGGGAGTCCTTACTACAACCAAGACAAAACAAGTTTCCAAGTCTGCTAAAACCAGGCATCTTTGCTCACTAGTCTAGCTTCAAACTTCAAAGGATTATCTGTTACGATATTTCTCGTGAATACACAAGTCCTTCGGCTTTGGAGCTTGCAAGTACCAAATCAAGGCGTATCTCAAGGATACCAAAAACTAAGGACAAACTAAGGACTGGGAGACGCTCCACTTATACTTAACTGAAGTATTTGAAGATCGGTGACGTCGCTAGAAGACTCGTCTATCGTTTCGCTCTACCAAGGATCACTGGGTCCAAAACAAGGCGATAGTCAGGGCAGCAGTCCTTCGTAGCCGTCGGGACGCGGGGAACCTCGCAGCAAAGACCTTCGGAACCACGTCGACATACAGGGGTCGCTGAAGTGGCTGGCCGTCCTCCGGAATTTTCACACGAAGCTCCTCACGAACATCTGGCTTGGACCGTCGCCGCTTGATACTGCCCCGAGTTGGGCGCCAACTGAGGTAACGGGTTTTTAGGAAACCGTTTGGTGCCAGGGGATAACACCCGAAGACCTCTGGGTTCTCCCTGTTCCGGACCACAGAAACACGGAGTCTTCTAGTCGAGTCAGAGATCAGGTTTTGATAGCTACCAAGTAACAGGTGTCCTAGAAGCACGACAAACACGGGTCATGTGTTCTCAGGAGACTGTTCGTTTTTACAGAACCAGCCTTCTCCTTATATACAAAAATAATAGCTGCAAGCAAGAATTCTTGAGTTTATGATATGGCTATACACATATTTCTACAATAATACAAAAGAGCGAAGTCATGAAGGCAAGCCCGTATTTTAGATGTCCAATTTGTGATAGATTACTTAGCCAAGCCCGGAACTCCCATCAGATATCGGTGAAACCCCAATAAAGGAAGGCACCCGCTAGTCATAAAACTGGCCATAAACAGGGAGCGTGGACAGGTGTGTATGTGTGTAGAAAACATGATCTGTGCGTGGTGAATGGTTTATGGTATGTTGTACATTGATGCTATCTGGTTTGGCCACTGGGCGAGGAGCTGCCTAAACAGGTTTGGCTGGAGGCAAGGGAGTCAGTTGGGACAGGTCAGGGGGAAGTCAGGGAAGGTGGACGTGTCATTTTAGATCAAGCTCGACCTTTAATTGACTTATCATGAGGGCAAGACACAAGATGGATACCGTTTACAAAATGGAGTCTGGGGTTTGGGACGGAAACTACGATTCAGGGGTGTTAGCATGCCTCGATCATGACGCAAATACATAGGAATGATGTCCTAATCATTATCCGTTCGTCGACACCAAATTCGTCATGGTACGTTGATGTTTCGGGACACGGATATCGGGCCTCGATACCGGGACAACAGTAGAGTCCAGAATTTCAGAACCACAAAGGGTTGCTCCCCTTGTAGAATCTTTTTGGCTTAAAAAAAACCCAAGGACTGGGACCAACCCGCTCAGCTAATCTGACAAAGGTGCAAAGCCAATAGCCCAAATATTCAGTTTGCTTCTGCTCTGAGCTTTCCCCAGCAGGAAACACAATCCCTGATACCATGAACAGAAGTTATCCTGCCTTATGGAGCACTCTTCGGCCATAACTTGCAGCATTGTCCTGCTGTAGTACTCCAAGCTCCAAAAAAGTGACTAAGTCTGAAGGTATCAATCTTCACCAGGCAAAGGCGAAGGCAGAAAGGTGGGTGAAGGACTTACTCTGTGCACAAAATGTAATCTTCTCCTGCTCAGAGCTTTCCCCCCAGAAGTGAACAGCTGCACCGAGACCTCGTCCAGTGACTATGCAATGATATGGAGCCTTCTTCTGCCACAACCTGCTGCATTGACCTGCTGAGGATTTTTGACTCTCATTTCAGAGACTAAGTCCTAAAGTAAAACTTCTGACTGGGCCAAAGCTAGTTTTTGAATCCAATCCATGCTCTATCACAGTCAGCCTGAACTTGCACTTAATTACCGGTAAAGCGCAACCAGATGACCACAGTTGGTGCTCAAGGCTTTATGGTGCTGTTTTCACATTTAAACTATAAAAAAGTATTACTTTGTTTTGTTTTTCTTTTAATTATTAGAATTTACTTAAGTTTTCTAAATTGGTTCCAGATTTTTTGCTTTGTATTTTTGACTTTATTACTGTTTTAGTCCTGCATAAATACTTTACAAATGTAATACAAGTAAAGCCTGCCTGCTCTGTGATGTAGCTAGCAGGGTGTTACACTCAGTTTAATATAGTAACTTTAAGGGCTCACCCAGAAAAGGGTTGTGGTTATTACTTGCTGTGAGTGCTAACTGTCCTCTATTCATATCCCAATTTCTTACAGTAACCCATTCACAAATGAGAAGGTGTCGCATTTGGGCTCTTTTTCTGTTTCTGAATGTTAAAAAAGGTTGCTGGGTTGTAGGCGAAAATCCAGTGGACCACTGCAAACTCTCAAACAACCTTTTTACAATGTCAAATATTTCTTTAAACACAGCCCTGTTTATTTAAGGAAATGTGAGCTGCATTAAAAAAAGTTTACTTTATTTAAATGTGATCACAGAGATTGTGGTCTGCTGACCTCAGCAGGTCACTATCCTTGTTATTGGCATCCAATTGGAGTATGTCTCAATTTGCTTCCTACCTATATAATAATCATGAGCCAGTTCAAAATATGACCCACTTTGAATGGTCCGTTTGAAAAATCTCATTGATTTCACAAAACGTTAGTGTGGAATTTTCAACCACTTTTTTCAAATCCACTGTTAGTTCAGGTGGTCCTTAAAGCTTTAGGTATTTAGAACTCTAATTCAGTGCAATTCCCATTCACCAAAGGCATGTCTTTTCAAAACCTGAGTTTTAAATTCACCCATCACAATAATAATGTCTTTATATGCTGGTATCATATTGTGCAGACAATGGCTGCTAGGTTTAAGATATTTGGTTTTGAAATCTGACTAATGGGCACATAACTGAACGTATCAAACTAACCACATCCTTCAACATTAGCTCTACAATTACTTGCAACATGTGCTTTAATTCTAGTATCCCTATCCCGAGACCATTCCCTGACCACTATAGAGCTACAATAATTTACCCCTCGAGAATTATGCGCATACATGTCATCAATAATTTTTCATGAGAGCACTAAGACATATTTCCTTAGTACTTAACAGTGTCTCCAATATCATCTTCATTTGTAAATTCTATCTTTAAAGCTTTTAATATAGGTCTTTCTTATCCCTAAACCACAAAACATGCAATATATTTTTACACCAAGTTCAGTTATCTTTAGAGTCGGAGAGCATATTTTAATGATGGTATAAGCTCATACTAACATTTTACCGTGACGTTTGAGTTTTAGAAGTACAAGTAAAGGCTCATGTCTCCTGCCAAGCAACATCGCCCCGCCTCCTGTCACATGGCACTTACAGAATGTACCATCTTCTCAGCCAAGGTATCTGCAAAGGACTATGTCACAAAAAGACCATGGTATCATACAACTTTTTTCATCTGTGTGTAACTGCATACTCAACATTCTAAAGCAACCTTCTTTGCAACATACTCTATCTGTTATGCCAGGACTCATCAGGAGCCAAAAGGGTTTCTTCATTGTTAACTCGAAAGACACTACATCTCCCCCTCTATTAAACCAAAATGTACCACTTTTACACAATATATACACATATATACATTTAGATCGCTTCAACTAATCTCTTTGGTGCTATAATTGTTCAACTTGAGCATGCCATGAGAAGTTGAGACCTGCCTCTTTCACGCTCCAAGATCTGCTGGGATGGTGAACAGGCAGCAGCAGTCACTGGTGTTTCAGAATTAGTCTTTCCTTCATCATGGAGATCTGGTGAACTTGGAATCAAACTAAAGGTTAAAAGAGTCTCGGGTTATAGGCTTCCCACGGCGCCGGGCAGTCACCATATGTCCTTTGGTTGACACCACTTGGAAAAGTTATGCATCCAAGGGTGCATCAGATTTTCTTTTCTGCATCTGATGTGCTAGCACTTTCTCCTCTCTGTTAGAGGATGGATATTGCATGTCGTCTTTGGTCAACATATGTATTCCTTTTTTGTTTCTGAACCAAGTCCCTCATACGAGTTGCATTCTCATCTCTTTCTCTCTGATTGGTCCACTGGGGTACCTTGGTTGTCATTGCTCTACAAACATCAATGTTGCCGGACTTTTTAACCGGTAGTCAAGTGAGGTGTTGAACGGTAAGCTTTCAATGTAGAGTTTAGTGCAGTTTGTTAGTTTAGCTGCTCAAGTCTAGAACACTGCACAGATTTCTTTAGTGTGCTCAGAAATCTTTCAAGCAATCCGTTGACTTGAGGCCAAAGAGGAGTGCCCTTTTGATGCTCTATACTCAAATGCTCAAAAAGTCTTTGAACTCCCAAATATTAAAAGGCAGGCTATTGTCATATTTTAGAATGGCTGGAACACCCCATGTCGCAAAGATGCCATCCAGTCTCTCAATGACTCATTCTTGAGTTGTGGATTAGAGATCCTCAATTAATGGCAATTAAGAGTATTCATCCACAATCACCATCAGGTGATGTCTGTTGTCGAGTGGAATGATAAAGTCAATCGCTATTTTCTCCCAGGCATGCTTCGGGAGTTTGATCCTGTTTAGGGTGTATTGAGTAACTTTTGTTGATAGCCAAGTGAATAGATGACAAGCCTTTAATTCCTTTTCAACTCGTTCATCAAGATATGGAAACCAGACTTTGTCTCGGAGAGCTTGTTTTATGGCAACTATTCCCCATGTCCTTTGTGGGCCACATCAATCATTTTCTGCCGCAGGCTCTTTGGAATCAAGATTCTCGACCCTCGCAATACAACTTCCTCATGAGTTATGGACATTTCATCTTTGACATTTATGAATTTTTCTGGTGAGAGGTTGAGTGTGCTGATTCCATGATTGATGTGAGATTTTATCTCTTTCAATTTTAGCATGTCACTGTTGAGGCTTGTGGCAGTGATGATCTGGGCTATCAAAGTGGCAGCTGGTGTGTTTGATTTTATGATGAAGTTGATATAAGCTTCAGCTAACTTGGATGAAGTGCCATGACCTTCAATGAGCACCCTGGAAAAGTAGACAGCAGTGTTCTGATGCTTTTTCTGGATGCTGCACGATGTTATAATTGTACGCTTGTAGCCGTAGTGCCCAACGTGTGAAGAGTCATGTTGACCTCTGCATTGTCAAACATTATTAGCAAAGCTTGGTGATCAGATACAAGCATAAAATACTTTACATACAGGATATATGGAAGTGTTAGCACAACCATACCACAGCTAAACGTTCTTTTCAGGTTGTGAGTAAACGCGTTCTGGTTGGGGCAAACTCCTATTTAAATACCCCACAACAGGCTTTCGAGCATTTGGGCGTCCATTGTGCTGTGCAAGGATAGCACCTAACCCAACTGGGCTAGCGTTAACAACAAACCTCTGTATGAAGTTTCAGATTCAAATAAGCCATTTCAGCAGCATTTCCAATGGCTTGTTTGATTTTCATGAAACTCTTCTCACATTCATGGGACCATTTAAATGAAACATGCATTTTTGTAAACCCTCTCAATGGAGCACTAACAGTGGCAGAATCTTGAATATATCTAGAACAGTAGCTGGCCATGCCAAGAAATGTACACATCATTGAAACATCATGTGGGATAGGGCTAGCAGGATCACGTGTCATACCCCATCAGAAAAAGATATGGCCAACAAATCTTAACTTTGTTTTATACAACTCACATTTATCTACATTCAAAGCCAAACCTGCATCAGCCAGTAAACAACAAACTTGTGTGAGAGCCTTATTGTGCTCCTGTTGGGTAGCTGTTGGGTAGCTCCTAAAGCCAATATGTCATCACTATAATTGAACTCATTCGTGACAGGCTGTCTGATACGTTGAAAGTCATCTTGAAAAAGTTCTGCAGCTTATGACATACCAATACTTAGCCTTTTGTATTGAAACCGACCAACATGTGTAGAAAAGGTTGCAATGTACCTGCAATTTTCTGCGAGTTGCAACTGATGATAGATTTCATTCAAATCAAGGCAAGAGAAAACCTTTGCACAATTTAATTATTATCATATCAGCAAGGTGTGGGCCTGGATGTTGTTCTTATTCAATTGCATACCACTCCTTCACTGTACTTTTTGGACACTATCACAATGTGAGAAATCCATGGTATTGGACCAGTGGAACACTCAGTTATCATGCTTATGTAATGATACGAGTTCTTTTTTAACAGCATCTTGTAAATTAAAAACAATTTGCCTGTGCCTTTGAGCAACAGGATGGATGTTCTCATTAATATTCAACTTTACTTTCTTAGTCTTAAGCTTACCCAAACCATTAAACAACAAAGGTCACTGACACTGTTTCATGGTGAGCATTCATGTTTGTAGTTTGCAGAAAGCAGTCCCATGCTGTGCTGAAGCTGAGTAGGCAGACAGTGTCCCTTGAAGCATATGGATGGGTGCTTGCATCTTCATTTTCTTGTGTTTCATCACTACTACAAATTAACCATGTATACACTTTGGTTATCGATGGCTTAAGTTGTGGTAAGGATTATATTTCTCCTCAGGCATAATGTTTATCAACGCACTGTTGTCAAGGATGAAAGATATTGAACAACCATTTACTTTCAGTGTAATTTTTTGACACTGTTTGAAGGACTTTGGTGCTTTGACTGACATTTTTCTTTACATGAGGCCAGTCTGACATGTGCCCGCTTTTCTGAAGTAAACATCAAACATGGCACAACTGTATTCTACACTTTCACTTGGTACTGATATGGATGAGCTGTTTGAAGATGAAGATCATTTAGATGGAAATCAACTTAGTTCAGTGTCAATTCTTTGTACCTGACATCTCCGCTGGGCCTCTGGATGCGCATTGAATGTTGCTTCTCGAACGCTCCAGTGGCCATTCTGTGATCGCTCTGTGATGCACTTGTTTTTCCCCTTTGCTTTGCAAACAGTCTGAAATGGTTTTCCTTCCCACAGCCCTTACTTATCTGTCCAATGAATTTGTTGTTGTGTGGAAACGAAAATCCACATCTAAAAAATAACTTCTTTTTACGTGTAGGCATCACTTTGTGTCTTTAAGTCTTTTACTTTGATTACCTTTTCACACTCATGATTGATTCATTCTGGCACCTCTGACCTCCATGTCAGAAACGTGTTGATTGGCATGTTCTTCAGCTCTGCAAGCGATTAACACTCATTCAAGACAAAGGGCCCGATTTACAAAATTAATCTGAGACAAAAGTCTAAATTTACACCTTTTGGTTTTCACAGAAGGAACTTGCGATTTTTGGTATTCACAGAAATCACTTACGACTCCTATCTGTACGTCCGCAATCAGGCCCGAATTTCAGCACCCGGGGCAGATTTCCCCACCTGAGCCGGAATACCCGCATACTGGCTGGATGATCATTTTCCTCATTGCCAAACACCTGTCCAAGCGCCTACAATCCCCCACCATGCTCCAGCTGAAACACTGCAGCTCAACAGCCAATCCTAGCCCTGCAGCACCTAAAAAAGCAGAGCAGACACGCAATTCTTCCAACATGTCGTTGAATGTGTTTGTTGCTCAGCCCCCTGCTATGCAGCAAGAAGACCTGAGGAGGAGGAGGAGGAGGAGGAGAGTAGAGAGGATATTCAGACAAAGGATAAAACTACAGTCAAGATGTCAGGGCCAGATACCATATCCGTCTAGAAGTAATTTTGGAGATTGTATGTGAGTGGGAGTAGGAACTTGACTCCGTTACCTTCTGCTCCCATGCCATTCCAACATTTCTCAAGGTACTTTCTGATCTCCATTTCTTTGCGACTGGGTCATTCCAAAGGTTCTCCAGTGACCTTGCGGCATCTCTCAGGCAAGCCAGTCACGGTGCTTGCATCAGGTACTGAGCTGCATCAATTCAAGAGCCCACATCTGAATGTCCCATACACTGGACGGGATACAAAGGGCAGCTAGGGATTTCCATCTCATTTCCCTCATCCCACATGTCCTGGGTGCAATTGATTGTACCCATGTGGCCCTTCAGCCACCTGCCACATTTTACACATATTCTGCAACAGATACAGATGGCATTCCATTAATTTGGAGGATGTCTGTGATGCCAGTGGGAGATTCATTGATGTGGTTGCAGTGTTTCTAGACAGTACTCATGACAGCTTTGTATTCCGCATGTCACCTCTTGCCCGGCAGATTGCTGCGGGAGAATTTGGCAACATGTGGCTACTGGGTAAGTACCAAGCACTAAAAGTTAGGATTATGTATAAGTGAAATGTATGAATGCCCCCTTACATTAACAGCCACTGTACTATAAGAATCATCAGGCCACATACACAGTCTCAACAGACACTACATGTACCAAAGTACAGTTCATGTTCTGTTTAAATTAAAGAGGAGAAATGTAACCTATTGCCCTATCTTCCCTCCTCAGGCAATGCTGCGTATGCACTCTTCCCTCAACTCCTCACACCTTACAGGAATCCAACCACTGTACCTCAGCGTAGGTACAACAGGCAACACATATGAACTCGAGCCATCATAGAGCGCACTTTTGGTCTGTTGATGTCACGATTTAGATCTCTTGAGCGTACAGAGGGTGTGCTGATGTACTCCCCTGAAATTGTGGGCAAGATCATATTAGCCTGTTGTGTATACAAAACACCTCTTGTACGTCGACTAGGTTTGAATCCGGGCAACCGAGCCATTGCACATAACAGAGGTCAGGGTATGCAAGTCCATGATCAGCTGGTTGCCACTTTTTTCACATGCGCAACTTGTTGTGTTAATGACAAAATGTGGTTTGCAGTCTATTGTCAATGATGAAAGTTGGATATATATACGACTCTGTCCACAAATGTACTACTGAGACTACTTTGCAGGCCACATTAACTGTATGTAAACCACAGCTGTTGACAGGAGTTAAAAGATTGACCGTGCATCAGGTCATGTTCCGATGTCAGCAATCAGTGCAGTGGGTGTCACTAAGGAATCTGTTGACTCAGAAGATAAGATGTATATGTTCTGAGATGCCTTCTCGGACCTTTTGAAAATGGGTGTTTGAATCAAGAAAGGGCCAAACTATTGCATTGTTAGAGTTTTTTCCCCTAACAGATTTGACTGCCCCACAAATGATGGGTCCCCAACATGAGAGATGATATTCTGGGTGAATCTGGCATTATGTGTCTAGTATACATAGCACTGCTTCCACCAAATTTAATGTAACACAACAGACAACTCATGTGCCATAATGCAAAGGAGGAGAAAACTATCATGGGAAGTACAGTTGTGCCAGCCACCCCCCCATTTCCAGCCCAAATCCCATAAAATGGTCTTTTCTACCTTTTGTTTCACGTCTATGATTTCCACTTACACTGTCATTTCAGGTTTCTCCGCAAAACAACAACAGGATGGCAGAGGATGTGATCTATGATGGTGGATGACTCAGAATAAACACAAAATGGCTGTCAACAATGTCCTGTGATGTATTTCCTGTCTACCACTTCTTGTATGTAATTTCTTGTATGAAATGAACCTGGCATCGTATCCCGCTCTGATGCTGAAGGATCCTCATCTTGACCCTCTGCTGGGTCTGGCCCACGTACAGTAAGCCACATGGGCATACAATTCACTAGATCAGATTTACAGAATTACAGTTAGTGAATCCCTGTAAGTTAATCGTATGTTGATTATGTGTGAAGGTTTTTGTCTGTACAGTGGTTGCACAAGCCTTACATTGACCGCATTTGTGGTGGCCTTTGATCGGTGGTAGATTCCACATGGACTGAATAGTAGGGTTCTTTTCTGTTGCTAGGAATGAATGAACCACGTGGTTTTTTATGCTTTTGGCTTTTCTGAAAGCTTGCATAGGTGGCTCTTGTTGTTTGATATCATCCTCTACTAGACTCCAATGTTTATTGACCACTTTTTTTATTGCATTGCTCTTCAAAGAAGCATCCTGTCAGTCTCTCGGGGTGAGTAGATCATCTTGCGGGCTAAACCACGCCCTCTTCTGCGCTCTCCTGATCATTCTTCTTGGATACCCCCTAGCTATGAGTCTAGCACCTAGAATATCCGACTCTTCCTTGTAGTCAGTTTTTTTTAGAGCAGTTCCTCTGAATCCGCAAAAATTGGCCCACCGGGAGGTTGTCCCGCAGTGCCCTCGGGTGGTGGCTGTTATACCTTAGTAGCGAATTACGTTCCGTAGGTTTACGGTAAAGTGTAGTGTACAGTTCATTGTTGTCATAACAGATCTTAATGTCAAGAAATGCGATTTCAGTGGGGTTTGACTGTTTGGTCAATTTAATGTCCGGGTCACAGTGATTAAGCCAATCATAGAAGAGATTGAGTTCGATTTCATTTCCAGTCCATATCATCAAGATGTCATCTATGTATGTTCTCCATATACCTATCCCCCGTTGGTGTGGGTTGTTTGAGAAAATAAAAGATTGTTCAAAATGGTCCATATAAATGATGGCCAGGTCTGGAGCGAAGGCTGCCCCCATCACCACACCCTTTGTCTGGACATAGTAGTGACCTTGAAAAAAGAAAAAGTTCCTCATTGCTATTGTTAGCAAGTCAATGATGAACTTAGTCGGGTGCTGGACGCCTGTCAAGATACTTCGTTATGACATCCAGTGCAGGATCTTGCGAAATACTTGTGTATAAAGATACCATGTTGCACGTTACTAACAGTTGTTGGGCTGGATTATATGGATGTTCATCGATCAATGTTATAGTTTGCATTGTATCCCTTAGGTATGCAGTCGTATTCTCTGCTGCAGGCTTTAAAAATAAGTCAATGTGTTTGCAGAGAGGTTCCAACAGACCCACAACCTGACACTATGGACCTTCCAGGTGGGTTGGACATATCCTTGTGGATTTTTGGCAAAGTGTAGATCTTTTTTAGGTGCCCCTAGCCCTTATAACATCGCACCTGTCCTGAGGAAGACCCCGATAGTAAGGTTCAAGATATCTAAGGATAAAGGGGTTGAAAAGTCGACTTTAGAACATCTGACAATAACTAGTCGACAGTGATAAATAGACTGTGACATGTGTTATATGGCAAATATGTATCTGGTATGTGGACTTTGACTATCCGGTATATGGCCAATATATACCAAAACTGTTTGTGATATTTTTTGTCACCATCAGGAAACTCTCTTTCCCATAACTTACTATCTTACACCCCCTTACCCCTCCTTTCTGGGCACCACTCATGTGAATTTGATACCTTGTTAGGTCTTTTTTCTACAATTCTACATAACATGCATATTCCCAATGTGATTAAATAACATTGGTCGAACATTATTGTTTTTTCCCTCATTCGATATTGTTGAATGTCTAGTTTCGTGAATTTGTGTATATACACCTTTTTCCCTTCTATGTGAAAGCCATTAATACACTTGGACCACTTTAATATATACAGCTGAGTAATGCAGCATGGGCCACACTATGGGCCAACATTTGGGAGTGCTGCAGTGCAGTGGGCCTAGACACCAGGGGCCTTATTTATGAAGGCCTTGCGCCACTGGTGCGTCACTTTTTACCATTTTAAAAGTGACGCACCGGTGGCGCAAGGCCTTCATAAATAAGGCCCCAGGAAGGCCAGGGCCTGCCACAAGAGCTGGGAGTACCTAAAACGCTGGGCCTGGCACAAGGCCATGGAGCTATTGGGCTAGTCTTCCCAGTACCATGTGCATCGTCCCCGCCTCTCGCCACTGTACAGGAGGGTCCTACATGCAACTTGGCAGACCCTCCATGCCCAGCTGGAGGAGCATGAGCAGTAGAGACCTGGTAAGTGCATTATATGCAGTATGTGTCTGAGAGTATGATGTGAGTGAAGACAGAGCTGTGTCATGTGTCCCATGCATCCATTTACCTATTCTGTGCCTATGCAGCCGTCATCATGGAGCAAAAGGCTCACTGTAGCACATTGACTGTACAGGGCAACGTGCATTCTGGGAGTGGTAGTTTTATTATGGCAACTGAGGAAAGTGCATTTTTACAGCAATTTGCACTGCCAGCACCACTAACAGTGAACCAAGGGAATCATAACTGATGTGTGCATTGGATGATCAATGGTACAGGCACTGTCCAGTGTGTGTGTGAGAGGCCAATGGGTATTGGATGCTGTGGCTTGCATTGCATTTAGTGTGTTTGCGTTCTGATTAGGACAGATCATCATGTGCCATGGAGTCTAGACAGACTTTGAGATCCTTACTCACTCTTAATAGTTTCCAATTCATCCAAGTATGTCCCCAGACATATGTCGTACCCTCAGTGGCTTGTATGCCAATTTTTAAAGTCCAGGTAGCTGTAACAACTAGTGTTCACCAGTATATAACACTACCTGATCAGTCTTCAACCCAATACGTGACATTGGATTGTCAGCTTTTGTGAGCAAATATCAAAAGGTCAGACTCACAACTTAATAGCCCAGACCCTATATGGATGTGTGACCCCCAATTGGCATTTGTGTTGCCTCATACAATGCTACATAGCAGATAACATTTGTCCTGAGGTAAAAGTGCATAGATCCATATCACAGGCCCATTCCAATACCATCTGGTCTCTCTCTGATCTCCTTTTGTAGACTAGGTTTAGAAGCTGCTTAAGTAGCAGTTGAGGTTTGGAGAGTCCAGATGTGTAAGCCACCAAAATCCAATTGAGATGTCCATATCTGACTCAAATCAGGAGATGACAGTGAAAACTACGCATAATTTAAGCTCCTAATCACTGACAACAGTATAGTGTGATCAGAGGAGAACAAAGTCTGCCCTTGGCTCATCTAGGTATGTGCCTTGTTCTGACGAGTACAACCACATCATGATTTGTCTAGCATTTCAGTGGACACAGCTGTCCAAAAGTACCAACAGCAGGACATGGTTCGGAGCAGGACATCTTTGGTGTGCCAGCGGCCACAACGTCTATCCACAAGTGAGGAAGAAGAGGATGAGGCGGGGGATTGTGCCCACCCGGACTGAGCAGGAAGATACCTCTAGTGCTATGGACCCGGTGGAGGCTGAGGCCATTGAAGGAGGGAGAAGAAAGAGACACCTCTGGCCAGGGGGGAGGAGATTGACTCTCCCCTGGACTATTTACTACTTACTGTTGGCGAGGTAACCCCGGGCAGGCCACTACACATTATGGCCTGCCATCAGCCCCTCCCTAACTCCAGAGGCCCCTATTCCATCGGGGCCTCCATCTGCATCCCCTGCAACCAGTCCCCCTCATCCTGGCTGCCTGGTAGACATCAACATTGCTCCAAACCTGAGGCACTACACCACTCATGCTCCACCTATACCCCTACCTTGTTGTTACTCCTGTGGCTGTACCACCAGACTTGATGTGGGCATGTGAGGGTCAGTCAGACATGGCCTCTCGCATCATGCTGCAGATATGTACAGAGCTGTGCATGATGTGAGAGGAAAATGCTAGAGCTTTGGCCACCCTCACTGCCAGTGTCAATTTCCTGACTTCAGCCATGTTGTCTGTTCATTTCCAAGCTTCCTATTATGCAACCTTCAATGTTTCCCCCTATCCATTGCCCCACACTGTTTCCCCCTATACTCCTCATGTGTACCAACCCCGTGTGGTGCCTGGTTCTGCACCGGCCAGCCAGGAGCCCGGCTTGGATTCAGAGGATCTGGACATTATGCAAATCGAGGATGACACGACCTGTTGGACAGAATTTTCATTTCAGACACTTATTTTCTTTTCCCCTTGTCTATAGACTGGTTCCCCTGGCGCTCCCTGATGTGTTATATTTATGTTGCCCCACCCCACTCCAAATTCCCTTCTCCTTCTGCATTAAGAACATCATTTGTTTTCCTTACTCACTTCCAAATGGACTGTTGTTGCATTTCTAATCCAACACTTTTTTTTACATAAAACATTTTTTTAATACTACTTTCTCGATCTTGTTTGACTTCATTGTGAATGTCTTGTACAAAATATGACATATATTTTGGTAGTTATCTGCACTGCACATTACAGCGTGTTGCAATGATGAGGTTACACTTGTACATGTGTCACGCACATACAGCCATCCTCACATCTCTAGGCCATCACACTTGGTAAACATTGCCTATCAGGACATAATATGCTACATAGTCTTGACTTGTGATGAGATTTTCTTTTTATTTGCACATAGTCACACTGGTCAAAATATTTTGGATGTGATCAATGTGGATAGTGCTTGCGGCATCGCAAATTTGGTTTGAGAATTGCTGTGAGGGATTATGTCTGGGCTGTTGCCGAGGTGCAGGTTGTTGTGGTGCATGTACTTGTACAGGGTGCAGTTCATGTGCAGGGGCAGATGGTGTCTCTACAGTTGGTGTTTGCGTGTGGACAGGGGGTCGTTGTGCAGGTGGTGATACTGCCTGTTCAGGGGGTTGGAGTAGGGGTGGGTATGCAGGTGGGGGGTGCCTGTTCAGGGGGTAGTGGTAGATGTGCATGTGGGGAAGGGTCCTGTTCAGGGGGTGGTGGTAGATGTTCAGGTGGGGAGAGTGCCTGGACAGGGGGCAGTGATGTGTGTGTACCCTTGCTGTGGTCCTGTGTAGTTTGCGGTACATGTGTGTGGGTTTAATGTGCTGCAAGCAGATGTGATGGTTCCCCACCCTGCGTTGACCATGAAGGGAGCCTATGGATAACTTTCAGCATTCCCTTCATCATCTTCATGGCCAATGCATGGTGTCTTGCACTCTATTCCCTTTGAAAGTATATCACATCTCTGATATTCTTGGACATGTCTTGCCAAGATCTATTCATCCTGTCCAAAACATGGGTCAGTCTGTCCATCACCTGAGGGATTTGGTTCATGTCCTGCAGGGCCTGAGACATGTCTGATAGGGTAGCCCCTATGGCACAAATATCCTGCCTTACATCTGCCTGCTTTTGGAAGTAGTCCTACTACCACTGGCCACCATAGCCAGGTGCTGGTCCTCTCTGCAGGGGTCGGCCATCGATGAGACCGCCAGGTCCAACAGCAGGGGGAGGGTGGCAGGTGGAAGCCTGTGAACAGGAGAATGGTGCCCAGGGGATATCTGCACCACAACAGGGTTGGTACTTCCCTCTGATGGTGGGGAGAATGCCTGGGGCGCACTGTATAGGGAGGCATTTGCAGGGAAACTGCCATGTCTGTACTGGATGTGAGGGCTGTGAGGGAGTGATGTATGTGTTGGGGTGCATGTGAGCTGTGGCTGGTTAGCTATATGCCGAGGACAGGCAATCTTTCTTTGTTGAGGCTGAGGTACTTTGCTGGGCATAGGGTTTGAGGCCTTTCATATTTGTCCAATGTGGGAAATTTTCTGGCCATGGAATCTGAATCTTCATCCTCTAAGAGGATTGACAGATAGTCTTCATCATCCTCAAATTCTTCAGCCTCCTTAGGTACTTCATCCTCCTCTTGCGCAGTACTTGCAGCCAACATTACAGCCTGCAGGAGCAGTGGATTTTCCCCTATGATTGCCCGTCACCCAACACTGGTGAAAGGTCCATCCTCCTCATCATCATCATCACCTGAAAAACAGAGGTTGCAACAGGATAAGTAATTGCCCTAGCATAAGATGTGGTGCAAAACAAGGGTTGGTTCTACTGTACTTTGCATCAACAGATGAAGCACATGTAACCAGGTCAGCCACATCTTTGTGTCCCTTTGCGATTCCCCCTGATCTCAGCTGCTGAACCTTGCTCCTCATAGATGTAGTTGATGAAGCGGTTCCCGATCCAGCAGCTGGAGAAGGAAGTGACATCATACTCAATGATCTGCAGTACTAATTTACAAACAGTCACATATGACACTTATAAAAATGAAATGGTATGTATGTAACTTTGTAAACATCGATTGCAGAATCTATGCAGAAGGGGATTGGATCTTTGTCATGGGTTTGGCGTCTATGAAAGGGAAGGACTTCACGCCACACTTACCTGATGGACAGGTGTGAGAGGGTTTCACTGCTGCAGCCGGGATGTCTTGCATTCCCCGGGATGGTGTTGTATGCTGCACTGGTGTAATCCTGTCAGCAACTGTGATGAAACATACATATCCATATTTCAGTACACCAGATGGTAGCTATGAGGTAACATGTATGTGTCATTATCAATGACCATTGATATGATATTCCTGGCTAATGTGCAGCATGTTTACCGCAGGGACTTTACAGGTAGGCCCCAACTCACATGCAGCAGTTGCCAGCTGTTACCTCCATACAGCACTGACATCAATGCGATGACACATCAGCAGATAAACGTGTATGAGAATGTTACTGATATTTGAAGGAAGTGGAAAAATAATCAGGACGCCTCTGCATTACAATGATTGCACCTTCACTGTTAAGACCATCATGCCTCATGAGTATAGTGTTGTCTGTTGATGAGTCGAAAGGAGTGTATATCACCAGACTGACCAGTTTCACATTTGCATATCAGATCAAACATTGCATTGCAGGATTTCACTTGTGAGATACACAAGAGTCAGGTACATTTTGGGGGTCATTTGTGCTTACCTACACATGAAGTCACAGGGCTCATTTGGACTGAGAGATCACACATGTGTTATGTCCATCCTTTGAGTGTCCTCTGTTCCCATAATCCATTTACAACATCAGTAGTACTTAGCTGACAACGGATGATGTTTTGTACAGCAGACATCCTGACCTCATATGTTATACATTCACTTATATGGGCGAGTACACTAAAAGAGGAGGCAAGCAGACTGCAACATTTGACTAGGATCCCACATTGTGGCTAAGTTGAGAAGCTTTGATGGCTGCCACCTACACTGAATTTCCTTTGTGCTTTTCAGCCAAGAGATTTGATAAATGTCAATTCCTGAATATCCACCTTAGCAGCCAATCATACATCACAAAAGTAAACAACTGGTATCAGTGCGACCCTCATCCACACCAATTTCTTTTTTTTTCTTTTTACTTTTATTGAAACTTATGCAGCAGTTCAGTACAAAATGCCATGAGTATGTAATATCAAGCACATACGTAATTCATAGAATACAATGCCAGGTTGACATTAGATACAACAGACATCATAATGAATCATTGTTTAATACATTGGATTTCATTATCATTGCATTAACCCATTTGATTTGTGCTTACTCTGATTGACTCAGGACGGGGCACTGAAATTCAACAGTTGCTGTGTGCGTTGCATTCTTGTACATAAAGAATTGTGTCAACATCTTGGCAGATAGGCTAATGATCTGAGCTATCTTGCAGGTATGCAATTAATGGGTCCCATATCTCTCTGGGCTGAAGGAGACCAGCAGCAGTTCTCCATACATATTGAGTTGATCCCTGCAGTACACTAAATCATCGAGCCATTCCTTAAATTTGGAAGCACATTCCCTACCTCATTGACATGCAACCCACCATTTGGCCAGCAGCATGCATAAGGCAAAGAACTTTCTGTGCAGTGATGGCAATTCTTCTGAGTATCCAAGCCGTGCAATTACTGGTGTAATTATATTGGTGTATTGGATCATCTGGGAAACCGCACACAATACCTCTTTCCAATATTTCTGGATAGCATCACACTGCCACACTAGGTGTAAGAAGCCTGCCTACTCCATACCAAAATTTTCACAGCAATTGTTATCCTGACTTTGGTAATTCTGTAGTCTGACAGGTGTATAATAAGCACGATGCAGAAACTTGAAGTGTGTGATCTGTAACCTGCTGCTGGCAGTGATAGCCTCTGTTTGTCTGCAGCAGTATTCCCACTGCTTGTCTGTAAGTTCAATATATAACTCTAATTCCCAGCCTCATTTGGCCTTATCTTGTGCACGTGACTGCTCGAGTGAGGCGGAACGATACAGACTAGGACCACATGTGTTTCCCCATTCATTTGGAAAAGAGTGTATAGCATGTCGCATTTAATTGGTTCTTGTGGAAATGCAGGGGTGTTTGCTTTGATCTCTTGTCTCAGTCTGATATATAGGAAGGTTTCTAGGGGAGTGCCACCACATTCTCCCTGAAAACTCTAACTGTCCTTAAACTGCCTGCCCTGGTAGAGCTCCCCTATGGTAGACAGGTTACATCTCGCAAACATTTTCCTGAATGCTGCCTCCTGATGAACTGGGGAGATGTATGTGTGTGGAAGAGGGAGCAGCGGAGAATACAATAGCGGCTTCCCTTCCGTTTTGATCAATTTTGTCCATGCTAAGTTGGTGCTCGCTACGGTTGAGTATGTAGTACTGCACTCCGGAATGCTACCTCCAAGGAAGGCCATGGTGGGGAGGGGAGTCACATACCACTGTTCAATAGCTAAATGAAGCATAAAAAGTGGAGGATGAAGCCAGTGTATAGCGTGATGCACCCAGGCACATAAAAAAGTAGAGTTCCATATCAGGTGCCTCAAACCCCCCACGTGAGAATTGGAGTGTAAATGTCTGTCAGCTGGTACACAGCTGTTTGCCCCTTCAAGCTAGACTTATGAGTTGGATGACTGGGTATATTGATGAATAAATAAAGGAATTTCGGCAGCACCACCATCTTCATCAACGATATCCTCCCCACCAATGACATTGGCAGTGATATCCATCTGGGGATGAAGTCAGTGATTGCATCTACTGCAGATCCATAATTATGCGCTCAGTGTCTCCTTTCTATCCCTGAGAATCTTCACCCCTAGATACTTTATCTCCGAAGTACACCATGTTAGTGGAAAATCTGGTGCTATTTCATGAGTAGATGGAGTCAAAGGAAATATCTGCAATTTGCTCCAGTTAATATGTATTCCTTAAATGTCTCCAAATCTGATGAATTCTCTGAGAATGAGATTGAGGCTGATGCTCAGCTCACTCAGGTAGAGAGTAATATCATCCGCCTAGAGCGAGACTAGTATATGTCTTGTGGGAAATGGTGTGGCATATTCTCTGTGAAGCTTCCAAGGGTTCAATAGCAAGGGAAAACAACAGGGGAGACAGCGGACACCCCTAGCAAGTGCCCCTGAAGATGTGGAGAGGCTCAGAATATGATTTTGGAAACCCCATTCTCCCCAATATAGCAACCAGATAATCCCATTCCAGTGAGTTGAATGCTTTGGTGGCATCTAAGAAGACTGCTACTGTATTCGACTCAGGATCAATATCTTGTAAAAGGGCAAAGAACGTGAGCAGGTTGTGGGAAGTTGCTCTCCCAGGTACAATTCCCGCCTGATCAGGCAGTACTAGACTTAACATCAGCAAGATAAGTCTATTAGCTAGTATTTTAGCTAGAATTTTAGAGTCATAATTTATTAGGAATAGTGGCCTATAAGCATCACATTTGTTAGCGTCTTTGCTGGGCTTGAGGAGAGATATTATCAGTGCTTGCCGCATAGATTGAGGGAGTATGCCACTCTCACTGGCCTCCTCATAGACTTTTTTGAATATGGGGACCTCATCGTCAACATAGCATTTATAAAAGTCAGCTGGCAATCCATGTGGCCCAGGAGTTCTACCCGAGCGCAACTTCATTATGGCCTCCCGAACCTCATCTTCCTCAATGCCAGCAGCTAGGAATTCCCTGCGGCTGTCATTTATCCAGCCCAGTGCTACGTCTGCAAAGTATTCTGCCACATCAATCTGCCCAGTTCTGGTCATACTGTTCAACAGTTTAAAATGAGATGCAAATATATTTAAGATGATTGCAGGGTCGGTGGTTGATACACCCTCCTCATCGTCCACACTAAATATGCTGTTCTTAAAGCGGGGCGCTCTAATTGTCTCTGCCTGGGCTTTGTCAGGTCTCTCACCCTCCCCGTATGTTCGGGCGCAAGCACATTTAGGTTGAAAAAGGATTTCACATTCTGCTGTGTCTGTTTATTCTAATAGCTGTTCTTTTAGCTGTGCATGTAGTGGTGCAGTTGGTGCCTCAACAATAGGCTGCTCTCAAAGCTAGGGGGTGTGTGAAGAAGTGGAGGAGGAACTGCGGCCCCTGGAGGAAGTACCGGGGCACGCGGGGGTGGCGGGAGAGGTGTGACATGGGGGATGCTACAATGATACAGCATGACTTTCTTTTTCACAATTCTTCCAATTTTTACATGACAATTCATCCTTATAGCGTGCTTATCACTGGTGACGTGCCTAGCCCAAACTGCACGTTTCAAACTACACAAAATCACTTTTGGGGCGACCTTTCACCCCAATACCAATGGCACTGCCCGAAAATGCATTTGCACTTCTCATTCCAATATTTTAAGTTTGGTCCGTTTATTCCTTTGGTTTTTCTGTTTTCAATGGAATCGTAACGCTGTTCAAATCTACATTCAAGGTAAGCATTTTCCTGGGTTTCTCATGTTAAAAATGGGCCATCCGAACCTCTTATTTAAAGCACGTACAAGCGATGGGTTCAACGACAGCAGTTTATTTAGAAAACCCAATGCATTTCAGGCCTCTTGGGCCCTTCGTCAGGGGCAACTGAAAATAACAATTAACACATACACTTATTTCATATTCAACATTTCAAAAAAGAGAAATTTTTCTCTAAAAATGACTCATCAATTACCCATAATTAATACCAATGGCGTTATATATAATATTCCTCTACACCTCGACATTCCTCTGGCAGTGCTTACTTCCTTCAGTTTTAATATAACACAATCTTCATTCAAACTACGCCTGAACCTCTTCAGTTTCCTACACACCCACTCTACCACCCTTCATCTGTTTGTGCCCCCTTATCTCATTGATTACATGAAGGGAGGTAGAGTGGGTGTGTAGGAAACTGAAGAGGTTCAGGCGTAGTTTGAATGAAGATTGTGTTATATTTATACTGAAGGAAGTAAGCACTGCCAGAGGAATGTCGAGGTGTAGAGGAATATTATATATAACGCCATTGGTATTAATTATGGGTAATTGATGAGTCATTTTTAGAGAAAAATTTCCCTTTTTTGAAATGTCGAATATGAAATAAGTGAACAGTATTTAATGTATCTGTTATTTGTTATTTTCAGTTGCCCCTGACAAAGGGCCCAAGAGGCCTGAAATGTATTGGGGTTTCTAAATAAACTGCTGTCGTTGAACCCAGCGCTTGTACATGTTTAAATAAGAGGCTCGCAAGGCCCATTTTTAACATGAGAAACCCAGGAAAATGCTTACCTTGCATGTAGATTTGAACAGCGTTACGATTCCATTGAAAACAGAAAAACCAAAGGAATAAATGGACAAAACTGAAAATATTGGAATGAGAAGTGCAAATGCAGTTTCGGGCAGTGTCATTGGTATTGAGGTGAAAGGTCGCCCCAAAAGTGATGTTGTGTATCTTGAAGCTCTCCCATATGCTAGCCAGTGTGTTCACACTGCCCACATTCCTCGTGAAGAAATCCTGGATTTCCTCCCTTAATTCCTCCCGAAATGCAGTATTCAGTAGTGTCGTGGGTTGGAGCATCCATGAACGATATATAGTACCATTGGCCAGAGGGAAAAGCGTTAAGAGCATTGAGGAGTGGTCTGAGTAAGGTCTAGCGAAATGTGAGGCTTCCTTAAGCCATGTGAACATTCCAGCTGAGAAATTCGGGACCAACTTGCTGGTACCGAGGAGTAAAACGTGCCTTCCCTGTGTGCAGGATGTAAGATTCTCCAGGCATCTACCATATGTTGTTTTGCGATTATGTTGTTCAGGTTTTTACCTGCTGTAACGTGTGGTTCCATAGTGCCAGGTGAACTATCTACTTCAGGATTTAGGGCAAAGTTAAATTCTCCTCTCCATAGCAGATGCGTTGACCCAGCCTCCAGTACACAACCCCATAAGGCATCAAATAACTGTGCATCATCTACATTCGGTGCAGAGCAATTGACAAGGGTAACTGACTGCCCAGCCAGTCTGCCCCACTTCATGCTGTATCTGTCTTGATGATCAGTCCGCTCGCCAATGGGACATTATGAAGAGTATGAAGCAAAGCATCTAGGCTTTGCACACTTGCCAGCGAAGTTTGGCAGAGAGCCAGCATTTAAGTGGGTCTCCTGCAACATAGCTATTTGAACATGGTGATTATACAAATAGTTAAGCAGATGTCGCCGCTTATGAGGGTCTTGCAGGCCTCTCACATTCCAAGTCAAAATTCGGATATCTTGTTCAGTACACCTTGTAGGGATACTCATTTATGCTGACGTGTTGTATAATCTGTGCAACCCTGCCTGTTGAGGTTTAGTAAACTTTTCGTCCATCGTAAATGCATGTGTTGTATATAAGTGCCTGCAATATTGCATGTACAAACTCTGCTACAACAAACATCAAACAAGGGAAATCCCCCCTCCCATCCCCATCGAGCCCTGTGGCCGAAACCCACAGGCGGATATAATCCCATCCTGTAAACTGAGAGAGGAAACCATTGATTATCAACAGAAAGTACCAGCTTCTGCCCAACCATTTATGATATCTTAACATCCAGAATTGAAAACATTCTGCAACTGACTAGCCAATATTTACTAACTCCGGCCGATTTTGCAGACAGAAATGTACTACACTAGGACATAGCTGTGTACTAATTAAACATAGACCCCATCAAACAATGGCAACTAGACTTAGGGGTTATATACCAGAGAGCCTGGCGGTCTTCCCCGATTACCTGGGGGGTGCCTGGGTTAGTCAGGGCTTTGGTGCCACCTAGCCCCCCAGTTAGCATTTTATTACCAGAAAATTGTAAAAAAACAACAGGAAAGAGGAGAAGGTCAGTGTCAATACATTCTCAAATTATCAGAGTTGTCTCATTCCCCAAATTGCAACATCCCCCAATAGAGTTAAGAGATATGGAATACAAAATGCTCACGATACAGTTTGTGTAGTTAAAAAGAGCAGCAGATCTAGGGCGTTTCTTCTCAGTCTGCATCAAAGTTCGGTGAATTTGACCTGGAACCTTCTTTCTCTGTTTCTGATACGTGGCCATGGGATAGAGTCTTTTTTAGAAGATCCTGTGCTTATTGGGGAGTGTTGAACACCAACTGTTTGCCCTGCGCAATTTTGCTGGCTAAAGCATCACATATGGTATATTGGCCTGCTGAAGTTTGCGTTTTTACCTGTAGAAATTTCTCCTGCGCCTCCTGGACCATCAACGGAAGTCTGGGAATATTGAGATAGAGCATCTGTCGTGATGAAGATCCCTTTTTTTCCCATGCCAAGCAAAGCACTGTGTCCCTGTCTTTGTAATTCTGGAGGCGCGCAATTATTTTTCTGGCAGGGGAGTCCGGTGGAGGCATAGCAGCAAGAGATCTACTATTAACACCTTAAAGAAGGAGGAGGCCCCAAACAGGCTGATTAGCAGACTCTGCACATGCTCATCCATTTTGCCAGTGTTTACTGTCTCCGGCACCACTCCAAGAATACGAATGTTATTGCGTCGGGAGCCACTATAATTTTTAGTAGGCGCTCCATATTTTGCATCTGCTCTCCTCCAGAAGTAGTGATGTCCTCCAGCTGTGAAATTCTTTGCTCAGTTTCTCTGATCCATCCGTCATGCTTCTCTAGCCTTTGGGTGATGTAATCCATACATACATTCAGCGCATCCATTTTTGATTCAATAGAGTTGAGGCTTTGGTTCATTGTAAGGAGTAAAGACCGGACATCAGCTTCCTCCAGTTGAGGGCCTTCAGCCCCAGATGAGGCTGCTTCCCCCTCCGGGACTCTAGGGGTCTTACGTGCATCAAAAGGCAGTTTCGTCTGTTTGCACTCTGTTCTGTCCATATTTACATTGCCAGTTAAATATCTTGCCTCAGGGTGCCCTTTACAATGTTCCAGCGCTATTATGTAGTGCTGTGATTGCACACTACACGGTGTAATCAATTTAGTGGTTACAGAAGTCCACTTGCCCACAAGTTTATTACTTCCTTACATGATGTTCTCCCCTCTATAGTGCAGTGGGCTTTTATTAAGTTGCTGTTTTCTTCTTTATTGTTCCCTCCTTTTTTCCAACTTGCTTCTCCTCTTCTTTTTTCTATCCTTTTTTATTGCCCCTGATTTATGTATTGTTTTGGTCTCCTCTTTAATTTTTGGGGAGATTATTGGCCCTGTATCCTGAGATGCGTGGTCTTAATTGTTTTTGGCACAGTCTGCAGCTCCCTCAGTGATCCTGCTACTGACCTGCTTGCTCCGACTGGCCCATGTCTTCAGTAGGCCTCATGGGCGGAGATCGTAGCCACCAGCATGCCCACCCAGTACCAGCGTCCCAAGCAGAGACCCCCCGCTGGCCCGCACAGCAGCAGAGACCCGTCTCTCAGCCCAGTAGGCTGCATCACACTCCTCACCTCTAGCCCGGTAGTCCGGCGGCGCAGGGATAGGGCACTCGACTTGCCGCAGATAGCAGGAGGCCCCCGTCAGGCAGCAGGCCCCTCAGCGCTCCTCAGCCATGAGGCTCCACCACTCTAGCCCTCCGTAGCGGCCACAGCTCCAGAAGTGCTTCACCAGGACTCCACCAGTATCAGAAGGGCTGCGAGCGCAACAGTCGGACCTGGTTGAGGAGGGTCCTGCTGCTCACGGCAGCTCAGCCAGAGGTAACCCCTATCCTTGCAAGCTATTTGGGGCTAAATATGTGCCCAGCATTCTTTCTAGGAGGATTCAGATGCCATTTTGCCTTCACCACGCGGCCCGATGTAAATCATGTATCGCAAATGTCTGATGTTGTAGGCGGCAGTTATTTTCTCCGCAGCTTTTGCCACTCTATGTATCTCCTAATCAGGGCTGCATTTTCTGCTTGTCTCGGTGGCCTGATAGCCAGGATTATGTTGTATTGTTTCCCCGGACAGCAGGAGCTTCACCGGTGTGCAGCTATTTTCCTAGCCGGCTCTCTAGCGCCCCCCATCCACACTAATTTCAATGGGATTTGTCCATTGATATTTTGCAAGTGGGTTTTCATATCATTGAATTACAATCCAGTTGTGTCTAGAACATTTCATATGACACTATATACTATTTTATGTCCATTCTGCACTCTCATGGCAAACATTTTGAGTCATCCTTTCACTAGCCACCTTGCTGTGATCTGGTATGTGGTTAAATGCCGTATGTCGGCATGTTGAGATGCAGGACAGCAGTGTTGTAGAACACATTCAACATACAGTGGACAGAGATCAATGGCACATTTCATGAGCGTGAGCATGAGCATTCAGGTGCATTATTCTTGGGTTTACTTACCATGGCCCGCACCTACGAAGTGTGTGGTCCCTGACCAAATGTCACAGCCAACCTTGTAGCAGAAGTCACAGGGGGTACTGAAATCAAGGACAACATAATTGGACCTACAATGATAAGTGTGTTTGCAACTTTACATTTCAGCTGCCACATAGGATAAGCACAAGCAGCGTGGGCACTGCCATTGGAGAAGTGTATGGCACTAAATATCATGAGTGATCCCACATTCAACCTATAATGGCCCGACTGCCTAGAAACAATGTCTTTCAAATTGCCAACACAACAGTAAGGTCCATTATCGTGTTTTGTTTATGACCAAAACTCATGCCATCCAATGTTAACAAATATAACCAGCTGGGTTGACTGGACAATTTTATGTATTGAAAAAACATTATGATTTGGACACTGGATGCATTCTCAATACTCCTGACAATTGAATCTCAATTCTTGTTCATCATTGTTATATTTGTTAACATTGGATTTCTAGATTTTGTCTACAAGAACAATTACAATCTAGTGGAGACTCCTTTTTGACATGTTGTGGCACTCAATTCCAGGATTGAATTTACAGTTTTGGAACTGTCGATGAAATACATGCAATGTTCCGAAATCACAAAGGTATGATGACCCTAGATATCTTTTCTCTTTGTCTTTCGCTATTTACAAATGTAATTTGCTAAAGGTAAATGTCCTTTAAGTATTCCAATATTGTTATAGCTATGGTTTCATCTCCGGTTACCTTTAAGATTTGGGCCCTATATGTCTCTCTGTTGTCTGCTGACAATGTATGCATTTTGACCATCTCCTGACCAGTTTGACTTACCAGTTAGTGAAGGTGATATGCCTTGCTGTGGATGATGTGGTTTCCTTCCAGAAGATGTAGGGACCTCTGCTACTGTGGTTGTCTGTACTCTAGTTGAATGTGTCAACAGGGGAGAAGAGAGGAAAGTAACCAAATCAAAAATGTACATGTGTAATTTGTCTGACATTTCCTCATATTTCCTGCATGCTAACAGTATTGTGAAGTACTGCCCCAGATGGTGCAGGTAAAAGCAGTGGGACATTGGGGAGTAATGGCAGGGCAGGTGGGAAATAGACAATGGAATAGTGGAAAGAAATCTCTTAGAATAAGGATTCTCTCACCTAGTGCTGCAGCAAGCACAAGCTGAATTATTTTTTAGATGATTGTTTTTTAATTTCCCTATTCCATTGTTTGTAGATTTTCCTTTGCCCCACACCATCCCCCATGACATTCTTGACTGATCCGGCCATGTCTGGATAATTGGAAGGGGCACTTTGTCTATTGCTACTTAACAGTGTTAGGTATATATGGCAGCAGTATGGGACCCATGTTTTCAATAGTGGATAGGATTTGCCATTTCGAATACAAAGGATTCTTGGACTTGTGGTGTAACATACAGAGGGAATCACATGAGCCTCTGACTGACTATATATTAATATAAACTTTGGACAACTTGCTTAATCACAATGGGGGTGCAACACAGACAGTCATTTTATATACTTGCTCTTGTCATCACATTTACCTGGTAACACGTTGAGGACATCACTCACAGAAAGCCAAATGAGCATGTGGGGGTGCAATGTAGTGAGGACATCCTCCTCAAGTGTGGTGAGATGGATATGGGTTCTACATTGTGGGCCAGGGAGAATTCTGGCCAACTCATTCCTGGCATACTTCTCCTTCACCCACATCTTTTCATCCTGCCACTTCTTCTTGATGTCACGGACTGTGTGTACATCCTCCCCCAATGCTGTGCCAGCAGTGGCTAAATGCTGCCATAGAGCAAACTTCTGTGTGCCACTGGTGCAGTAAGGGGGGAGACTATGTAGCCGTTTGTGGTGCCTCACAATCAACTCAATAATCATGGTGGTCTCCTCATCTGTGTAATTTTTCTTTCTCCTCAGTTTGTACTTTTTCCAATAGTGATGCACAGAGAAGGAAAACAAGAACTCTCAGTGGCCAAACCTGTTCCTTGAATGTTGCTGCTTTTATGTGGTTTGTGGTGCAGGTTTTGCAGTTGATGTTAATTGATTTCCTCTGAGACAGGTGGGTGGATTGTAAGCACTTGGACAGGTGTGTAGCATTGAGGTAAATGAATATCCGGCCCGAATGCAGGTAGTCCGGGCGGGAATCGGAGATTCCACCCCAGGTGTGGAAATTCCCATCCAGGTGCAGGAGTTCTGGTCCAGGTGCGGAAATTCTACCCCAGGTGTGGAAATTCCGGCCCAAGTGCTGACGTAAAGATAGGACTCGTAAGTGATTTCTATGAATACCAAAAATCGTAAGTGCCTTCGGTGAATACCAAAAGTTGTAAATTTTAACTTTTTATCAGATTACTTTGTGAATTGGGCCCATAGAGATTCTCATAGTATTCGCAATCTGAATGAATCAGACAAGTATCCATCAATGACCATAAAACGTATGGCCTCTTGATCATTAAATTAATTGAAGTTATAGTGTTGGATGAGGGTGTCAAGTCTCTCTACAAATTCATCGATGCTTTCATCAACTTTTTGCCATTCTTGGCTGAAAATTAGGCCTGGGCAGTAAACTCCGCCTCGTTCGCAGAGTTTACTGAGTTTTCTGCACTCCGCCCTCCACGGAGCTCGTGGAGTGCAGAAAACTCCACTTCTCATAGTGCAGCGGAGTTTTTTCCCAGCTCGAGCTCGTGAACGGTAAGTTTGGGAGCGCAAGTTGCTGCTCAGGTAGAATTTTTACCAGAGCGGCAGGAAAACCAGCGCAAACAACAGTTCGCACTACACTCAGGCACTTGCGTAAATTTCCAACGTTTTTTGTAACTTTGTGGAGTTCCGCGTAGTGAACTACGTCCAGGCTTACTGAAAATATATCTTTGATAGTCAATATTTGGCATTATATTGAATTTGAAATTCAAGATTTCATTAATTTGACTGTATGTGATTTCTTTGTCTGTGTGCAGCATTTTCTTTATGGCTTCCTTTACGCCATCACCAGCAAGAGTTTTGAGGAATTTGATCTTCTTTTTGTTATCAGCCTCTTCAACTGCTTCTTGGTGGTATTGAATGATGATGGGGGTTTCTAGAAAGGGACAGCATTGTAAACGTTTGTCAAACTTATTGAGGTGGGACGTAGAGGTCTTTTGGCCACTGTTTCTAGCTCAATCTCTCTCAGACCTTGTGACATACTGGCCTCTGATTCATTATTGATGATAACTGGAAACTGGATTTTCTTCTTGGTCTCCATCAGAACAACCTGCCACTATTCCAAAAACATTCCTAACTTTCACTTTTCAAAGACCTGTGGACTTTTTCTGAGCCTCATTCAGCAGCTTTGGTGGCTCGCCTCTTCAGGTATGGATGGCTCTGCAAGCAGAACCCTAGGCACTTCTCCTTCATAGGCTTTGCCCAGCGCTGCAGTGAGGAAGACTCTATTTAACTGCTTCTAGTAAGCAGGAAACCTTTTCTTGCATCTAAGTAGTTTTGTATCTGGTGCCTCTTTGCACTTGCAAAAAACCTGGTTGGGCTCTGTCTCGCTGCACTTATAATCGAGGCGTTATCGTGCACTTGGCAGTCACTTTGTACTGTTTGATGCAGGGTTGATCTCTGCTTGGCAACACTTGATATTACAGTGTTATTACTCTGTACTAGGTTTGGCTCTATGAGCGTAGTAGCGTGATACCTTTATGTATGGTCTGACGAACAGGGTTTCGACCAACAACATGTAATTTCTCTGTAAATGCTTTTGTTTTCAACTGCTTCTCAGCACTGGAACTCCGCTTTGACTCTATTTGCATTTAAAATTGATTCATGCTTCTAAGATGGTACACATGGCACTGATGGAGCAAGGTTTTGTATGAAAGAAACTTGCTTGGATACAATCCTCTCAGATAATGTGTAATACTGTAAGCAACATGTTTGTAAATACTAATATTGCATTACATTACACAATCTAGGGGAAGCTTGCATATGTGTATTGCTAACCATTAACATGAGTGACTTAAAATGGCTGCCGAAAATGCAGGAATTTTCTGCGCATGCGTCTACTGCATCTACGTAGTATTGCGTCCTTTGCTTTGGAGGGAAATCTTTGCAGCTGCACAGTAGCTATTAAAATGGCTGCTTGAAACGCATATGTTAATGCACATGCTATGCTTAAACTAAACCTCGTATGCTTTATTAAATTGCTAATGTGAAAAGATTAAATAAGTTAATGGGATTAGAGTCGGAATAAGTGGTATACAGTGCATTCATTAATTTCGTATTCAAACATGTCTTTCTTTGACTTTAGTATTAGTTCTAAAGGGGATGCCCCTACCTTTGCTCCGGTGACTGTTTCTTGTGGCCACCTTGTCTTGCCTGTGACCCTCGTTGTTGCCCCCTGTATTGCTGCCCGGGAGGAAAGACCTTTGCTGCTCCCGTCCCCGGCACTCGCCCCGCACCTCACGCGGACCACCGCATGCCAGACAAACTAGCACCTCCAGGAGGCAGTGCGGTGTGGTCTCGCGGGAAGAGAAGCGGGCCGGGCTACAAATCGACCAGCGGGATACCGCGGTGCGGGACGCGCGTGGGCTCGCCTGGGCGCAGCCCGGGCCAAGGGCGGGCCCGTCAGTGGCCGTCCAGGCCCGGGTCGGGCCATTTCCCCTAGCTTATGCTTTGTTTCTAGCACTCAGTAACAGTAGGAGCATACGTATAGAGTGCAAGAATGGGGAAAAGGAAACATGTTAGCCCCAAACCAAATGGCGGGGTAAGGGCCATTGGGGATTCACAACAAACTTTGCTAAGTTATCTAACGGGGCAATGGGTGCTCTAGATAACCAGATAAGCACAGCAGAGGAACAAATAAAGGCAACCTCCTTGGAACTCAATCTTCCGGCCCCTTTGTCGAACCCTAAACAGACACCACCAATAAAACCTTCTACAAACGGTTGTGTCCAGCACAATGTTGATAGAATCACTTTAAGTGACTCAGATTCTATCCAACAACCACCCCAAAAAAACAGAAAAACCTGGCCCTCCCAGATAGTATGCTCCAGGTAAACCCTCTAATCCACACTAGCGTATACCCTCTTTCAGTTAGCGAGGGAGAAGTAGTAACCCCAAGAAATAAATATACCAAACAAGGAAAGATAAATGAGGTATAGGAAAAACATCTACACAAGTCCAAGGGGCAACTAATAAGGGCTGTGTAAGTGCCAACACTGACATTAGGTTCCTTATCACAGTGGTGGAAAGGCTGGACATGTATCTTAGGATAAGGCTTGACCAAATGGAAAATAGACTGACCCAAATTGAACATACATTATCCTCGCATCCCGGGCCGATTAATAAAAATACTCACTCCCCCCAAAATGATCCAACTGCAAATCTAGAAGGAACAAAGAATGCACACCTAACAAAACAGCAGAGCTCCAATATAAGACCAAAAACTCAGTTACCCAAAGCTCCCGCAACGACAGATGGTGGAAAGGCCAACAACCCTGCCGAGGTCATTACAGATACTATTCCACCAGGAAACTTTGCTTACCCTCTCGCTCACATCCGTCCCCCTTTTTGCACTCTGACTCTCAGACAATGGCAAAATTAGGGCCGGATGAAACCTTGGATCTTCCACCGGCAGCGACTCCTTATGTAGGGGTGCTGGCAAATGTTCCACGAAAATCCCCTTCAGAATTAGAGGGATGGGAAACGTTCAGAAACAAGGCTTTACACTCAATAGGATCAAAAACAGGTCTCGATGACTCCTTATTTAGAGACTTCAAAATGGCAAGAAGGGTGCAGTGGGTGGGCCCTGGTCCAAGATCCTGTCCTGGCGATTGCATAGTACTTAATTTTGGATCACCTATGTTAGTTAACAGAATTCTCTCTGAGCTGGGCAGAAATCACATTGTATGGGGTGAAATTAATATACTTCCACTGGGCTTCTTTTACCCCCCTCCAAATCTTATGCCATACACCCACCACCTTGAGCGCCAAAAGAGACACGACCCCTACCAGATGTTTCCCATAACAAACCGATTCGGTTCACTATCGGGATTGGAAGATCAAGATTGACTTCCTAGTAGGTACCCAAATGACACGCCCTTATTGGGACGAGAATTAGAGCAACTTCATGAGAGTATGGCAGAACCTAATCTTAGATAGGATCCCGTAGCTAGCGCCAGTGCGATCCCACAAGGGCGTTTTAAAATGAACTAAAGTGACAGGGCTGAGTTAAGCTTGCTTTTTTGGAACATCGCAGGCTTGAAATCTAAAATAAACAACGAATTTTGGATAAATGTTATTAATAAATTTAACATTATATGTTTCCAGGAGACATGGGTGACCACCCCGATCCATATAGAGGGCTACACAAGTTTTTATTCTATGGCCCTGCCCTCGATTTCTGGAAGAGCAAAGGGCGGACTGGTCATCTTCGTCTCGAACATCATCAGGTCATTGAAAATTGACACAGTCAAAGCAGCACCCAATTACCAAATCATTATTTTAAATATAGACAAAACTAATCCTACAGCCCTTGTTAATTTTTACAATAACCTCAGCAAGGGTGAGGGCACAAATGTACTAACTAAGATCCATAACAGCCTGGTAGAGCTAAAAAGAAAAACAAGGAAGGACCTGGTTATAATATGGGGAGGGGACTGTAATCAACACATATGTGGACATAGTGCCGATGGATTGTGTGGCATTGAGGACGAAAATGACAACTTACTTACTCACTTCAATCACACCTTGATGGGAAATTCTCTAAATGAGGAAATGTTCGATCTTGAAATGGGCCTAGCAAATGAACTTGTACATCCTCCAATTCCCCTAACAAACACTTATAATGGGAGAGGATCCTTTAGCACCATTGACTATATATTGGTTACCACAGCTTCCTCGCCCAGACTATCACATTTTTTAATGCACGAGATCGCATTAAGCGATCATTATCCTAACAGTGTAATTCTATCTTTGCCACCAACCGTAGATAGAGGGAATTCATTGGATTTCTTGGGCCAGGCAAATCTGTCTGTAAACAGACTAAATGGCTATACACTTAAATGGGGAAAAATAGATCCACTACAAATTACAACCAAGATAGTGACGAATTCTCTTGGAGCCATCGAAAAATTCCTAGATGACACTAGTGACCACCACGTGGTCCTGGAAAATTTCCAGTTAATCACCCAATCGGCAAAATAAGCCTTGATGGCCAACGTAAGGCCGAAGAATGTAAAACCAAACGGGTGGTTTAACACACGGTGTACCAAAGCCCATTCCAAACTAAAATTGCCTCTTCAACGACCTGATAGGGATAAAAGAGAAATTATAAACCTTAGAAAAGAATACAACTGTGTACTAAAACAAAGGAAAAAGGAACTTAAATATGAGCTGTGGGAAGAACTCAGTAAAAGCTGTGCCACAAGGGACAATATTACCTTTTGGTCCATAGTCAAGTCACCCTTTTTAGTGGACACTAATAGCAACCCCAAAGTGGATGTAGCAATTGATGAACAATCCTGGATTAATCATTTTGCTCCGAATTTCGATTTACCCCACGATGAAAAGCTTCCTCTAATAGCTGAGATGGGGGGAAGTGCCACCAATTCCAACCCCACCCCCTTCCTAATACATCTTGATATTACTTTAGAGGAAGTAGAGTCAGCACTATCAGCAAGAAGGAGCAGTAAAGCACCGGGCCCAGATGGAGTCCCCGTAGACCTATATAAATTTAATCTGGAACTCTGGGCCCCCATTTTAACTTGTGTATTGGAAGCATCCTGTATGGTTGGATTGCTTAACTCATGGTCCGTATACTAGTCCCAATTTTTAAAAAAGGGCGACAGGCAATCACCCCCATGTTAATGCCCAATATCATTGCTGGACTCGCTAGCCAAGGTGGCGGGACGTATTATGGCAGGGATGTGTCCTGGCACCCTTTCTCTTTACCCTCTATACCAATGACCTTGTGCAAGCCATGGTGAAAGGGTGCCAGGACCTACCACAAATGAAGCAACGCCCCATTCCCGCTTTGCTTTACGCGGACGACGCGGTTATTTTAGCACGTACCCCCCTGGAACTTCAGCACGCCCTAGGGAGATACCACAAATTCATGGCCAATTTGGACTTAAAAATCAATATTAAAAAAATGTTTGTGAGGACTTTAGGCAGTATTCCACAACGGTCCAAAGCAATATTTTGAGACAGCATTAAGCTGGAATCTGCGAACGCGTATCCATATTTGGGTATTGTTACAGACAATAAACAGATGTGGAAACAGGCCATTGATGCCAGGAAACTGCTGTTTACTAAAGCAACTGCGGCTCTAATTAGTTTTTCACTTAGATTGGGCAAGCGGCTCCCAACTGAGTTATTATATATCTACAAGACAAAATGCATAGCCACTGTAATCTATGGGGCAGAGATATGGGGCTACGTTAAGGTGGACCCAATACAAAAAGTTGAAAATTATTTTCTGAGATATCTCCTTGCTTTACCTCAGGGCTCCTCAACCTATTCTTGCCACATGGAGTTAGGCCTTCCATTTCTGACAGACCTGACAGCAATCCAGCCCCTCTGGTTGTGGCACCGCATATGGACATCCACAAAAACTTCCTTTTCCCAAAATCTCATCTTGGATTGTCTTTCACTTGAAAAAGCGCACAAGATAGGATGGATTGCTTATGTCAGAAACTTCTTTTACGATTTAGGATTGGCAGGTTATTTTCACAACCCCATACAGATTGCTGGAGTGTCTAGGAAATCTTTCAAGCTAACCTGCCTGACCCACCTAGAACAGCTGCATCTAAGCAGTGAGGTTACAAAAAAGAGTGTTTAATACTCAATAATGGTCCACACATCATTGCTTATCCAGCCTTACCTGACTTTTAACCTAACCCCTTATGAAAGGTTACTTTTAACTAGGTTCAGGATGAAAATTTTTCACCACTTTGTCACCTTTCCCCGAACAAACGACTGGTCAAGAAGATTATCCTCATGCCCATGTGATGAAACATCTACACAACCAACTATCCATGTTGTCTTGTTCTGTAAATTTTATTCGGCCCAAAGGGAACGATGGCTAATTCCCATATTAAAGAACATGAATTTACATAGATGCCGTCCAGCATTTCTCCGATAGCAATTCTTGGAGGAAGAGGTTACATCGAATCAGGTAGTCAGATTTTTGAAATCTACACTGAGATGTAGGACCAGCTTAGAGAGCAGCAGGAACTCATTATGATTTGGAATTTCTTAAATTGATTTTATTTGAACTTTTTAATGTTACTATCAACCTTTTATTAATGAAGAGACTGACATTTATTTCAAACGTACTGTATGCCCATGTATACTGACAGCGCTCTTCTTTTTTAACAATTCTTTTATTGTACAATCAACTGTTCTTTTTATATGTACTTTTATGGTTCTTCTAAACTATGAGAACCGAATAAAGTATTTAAATTAAAACATTAATTAATTGGGCGAGGAGTGTGACTGAAATCCTTATCCCACCTGACTTGGGCGCACATGCGCATCCCAAACCGTCCGGAACTATGATGAATCAGTTGAAAGTCAGCCAAGGTTGCTTTAGCAAGAAGTGCTTGTGAACATCACCTCTCGACCCGAAGAGGGGAAAAAAGAAGTAAAAATTTGGATACATTGTATCAAATCCTAATGTGAGATGAGGGCGGGAATAAAGCTTGGGAAAGTAAAATTAAGGGTAGGAATATTGAACAATGAACTAAAGAAAAGGCATTACATTAGTATGGTGTGATGATCTCTCCCCATCTCCTTGTCCCATCAGAAGTAGGGGGTTTCACGAATATTGAAACATTGGGTGGTGGTACATACACATAGAATAGTATAAATAAGGTAGGTTTAGTCAGTTAGATGTCACACAGATCCGACGCAGACTGTCGGACCCATCACCGAGAAGAGCCCATCACATTGCTGAAGAACAATCTGATCATCCAGAAGGTGGACACAGAAGAAATTCAAGGAAGGGGAAGAATCAAAGAAAGTAGTGCCAGAGAGGGGTGCGACGCTGGTGTTGCATCTAGAAGAGGTCACCTATCCTGTCCGGAACCTGTCCTAATCTGTTGGCTCTTGACTAATTGGGAGTCCCCTTTCCAGCTCCTTGGCCAGGGGTTGGTCCTCACACCATTCTAGGTAAATATAATTTTGTGTAGTATGCCCTTCTACTGCTCTCTGTTTCCACCCTTTCCAGGCACTGTCATCATAAAATGTTAACCAAGACTTATTTGTCCTAATATTGATTATTTTCCTTGAGAAATCAGTGTATGACATGTATTGGTATTTGACTCACAAAATTATTGATTAGATAAAACTTTCAAAACTCTCTCAAGTCTGTGGTCATTTAAAAGAGGGTTAATGTTATTTCCAGCTATTCTACTAACTACCTGATCTATTGACCAGAGGAAATTAAACCTTAGGTGATAGGGTTGGTAAGAATTGGTAAAGGTAAAATTCATCATGCAGGAACAACAAAATGTTATTCCAGCGGCAATTACCTGCTTATGTGCGAATGTGTTGGGCCCAGGTGAGTATGGTAACTTATGAGTGACCCAAGCTGGTAAACCCTGTTGGATCGGCACTCAGGAGCAGTTTGCCTGAAACACGGCAAAACTCTGAGACAGCACTGTCAATCTTCGGGTTACTTATCCCCTAGCTTGTCGCCATTTGTAGTGTCTTCCCAGCTGTGGTACCCGCAAATGACTGCACTGTGCACGGAGCTTGGTGTCACTAGTCTTTATTTGTCTGTTTGTAAATGCGAACTCAACATTCTAAAGCAACCTTCACTACAGTACACTCTATCCGTTATGTCATTGCTCTACGGAGTTTATCAGAAGCCAAAAGGGTTCCGTCATTGTTAAGTCACAAGACACTACTGCGGAGTACCTTAATGTAGTCTGAGAAGCCCTAAAAGAGTTCTATTTTAGCGAGCCTGATATATCATCAAGCTCTACTTAACTAGATAAATATCAAAACTGTTTTCACCTTACTACCCCTTAGGGCTTGAGGGGCAATTTATCTTCCAATCATTAAAACAGAAGTTAATAAAACTTCAGTCAGTTAGACTTTACATTGTCATTTTTTCTGTGGCTGTGTTGACGCATTGGTCAGAGAACTTAGACCAAATTAGTTAGCCTTTCTCTGTAACCTAGAGTGTCAAGTTTTATTTATAGTAGTATGTCCTCAATACTGTAACTTTCATTTTAACTAGTTTAGTATAACCATCCTAAAGTAGTCATCACTTAGAAATAAGGGGCATATTATCAAGCACAGCGTTAAAATTATCGCGGCTTTAGCGGCAGGAAACTGCCGCTTAAGCGGCCATAATGGGCTTGATAATATGCCCTTGAGAATTCCATTAGAATCCCGTGTTCACACAAGAACATGGGCTTCTATGGGGATTCATAAGGGCATATTATTAAGCCCATGATCGTCGCTTTAGCGGCAGTTTCCTGCCGCTACAGCGGCAATAATTTTAACGCCGTTTCTTGATAATATGCCCCTAAATGTTTCTGTAACTCTAGCTTTGTACAGTCTAAGGTCACAGCACATTCTGCATTTGAAATGGTGCTTATTGGTTTTTAGTTGTGGGTTTGGCCAAGAACTTTTGATGTTGATAATCTTAAATATACTAAATATGCTTGCTAAGAGGGGTTTTTAGCCGGACCTCTTCATCCACTATTCTGGTAAATTGTTATTCACATTTTGCTTCCATCCATCACAGCATACAACATGGACAGCATACTTGAAAGGGTAGCCATCTTTGGATTCTTTTGTAAAAGTTGATTACAATTATTGTGTTTCCAGTACTGTGCGCTCACAAGCTGACATCGTTTATACAGTTCTGTCATAAATAGTTACAAAAATATTAAGCAGCCAACACCAGACCTATTGATCTGCCAATACACGTTAATTCTGCTCTATACGGTACATAGTTTTGAATGATCACTACTTAAAATAAGTCAAATTAAAATTACAAGTAATAAGCAATGGTAATGACAAAAAGTTTGGATTATAAATGAATGAGCCTCTTCAGTCATTGATGGGTTTAAGCACTCAATAAGCCATCATATATGTACTCCATCACTCATCTTTGCCTGCAGGGATCAATACGCAAACCCACTGACTCTTTTTTGCTTTCAGCCACTTATACAACCATAATGAAACACATACACAAACTAAATGACATTTGCATGGTGGGCATATCCTTGCAAAGACAAATAAAATAAAAAATTGAGGCGCATGACCATCTTTCAATGCTATTGCACATAGCATATTGTTGCTTCATAGTTCAAGCATGCCTTGCATGTTTACAACCAACATGTTGGCCATCTTGAAAAGGTAAAACAGTTTTATACTATAAACATGAACATTCCAGAATGAGTTTCTGGTTTAAAAGTAGTGACCGCGAGGGGTACAGCATACTGTAAATTAATTGATTGGTAGCAAGTGGCCTTATAGCACGGTCCTAGGAGCGATAATATGCTATAAAATGAAACACAAAAAAATGAAACAGAAAAAAATAACAGGGAACCCATAAAATCGTATACTAAAGGACTGGCTCAGGAGCCCTGGCTTTACATTTTCACATGAACTCAACTGCAGATACCTGCCCAAGTATACAACCAAGACTTACATGTTGCTAAACGATTCTGGTCCTGCGGTACTGATTCTCACGGAGACCTGGCTGACCATCAGCTCGGAGGTGGACGTTGTCCAATCACTGTCGCAATTATCTATAAAGACCATTTGACCTGTAGACTACTAGAGAGTCCACTATTAGGCTGTGAGAATGTTCATTTTTCATTTGAATTTACTTCCTCTGTGTCTTTCTCAGGTATACTGATTTACCGTCCACCTGGGTCAATGGGCCAATTTGGTAAATCTCTGCTGGAAAAAGTTATGACTTTGGCTAGCTCCTCGGCTAATTTCACTCTCCTTGGAGATTTTAACCTTCACTTTGATGACCCCTCGGCATCCACGGTGATCGAATTAGCACAAGACCTGATGGCATGCCTACTTCACCAGATGGTCACCCAAGCAACCCACATCAAAAGTCACCATCTTGACCCAATTTTCTCTAATCTGGCAGAACTCAAAGGTGAAGTCCCCATCCTCATACCATGGTCAGACCATTTTTTCATTCCGTTTGTATGGGCCCCATCGAACCCAGTTCTGTACACCCAGTCTACACGTATACTAATCCGTCCCTGGCCTAAACTCCCTGTGGAAGGGTGGATCCAGGAACTGGAAAATTCCAAACTGAATTTGGAATTCAATCCAGGCACGGACTATCAAAACTTCACACACTGGATTGAGGAGTCACTGAACACGGTGCTCCCAAAGAAATCAATCCAGAAGAAAGCATGTTCTAACAAATCTGCATGGCTCTCCCCTAACCTGCACATTTTAAAACAACAATGTAAAAGACTGGAGAGGATATGGAGGAAAGATTTTTCTCAAATTAAGATACAGGAGTATAGGGCCGCCATCGGAACCAACAAGGCTGAAATAGAACGAGCCCAGGCCACTTACTATGAGGAAAGGATTACAACAGCAGCCAACTCTGCCAGAGAGACTTTCCTTATAGCCAAAAAGCTTCTTAAAGTAGATATCGCTGTAAAAAACTCACGGAATACTTTGCCGCCAAAGTACACAATATTCTCAAGCATCTCCCAAAAAGAGACAATGATACTCTTGAGTTGATTGTGGTGGGCCAGCATGGAAATAAATATCATGTTGAGACCTATATCCCGATGACTCAGGAGTCATTTCTAGCCTCCTTAACTTCTGTCAAATTGGGGTCACCACTGGATCTTGCACCACAAAAAGACAACCTGGACCTTACAGATCTGGGCAATTACCGTCCTATTTCGATCCTTCCGGTAATTAGCAAAATCGCAGATAAACATGTTAACCACACTCTTTCCACGTTTCTGGAGTGTAATAACCTGCTCCACCCCTCACAAATGGGCTTCCACCCTCGCCAAGGCACTGAGACCGCCTTATTAGAGGTGGTGGAAGAATAGAGAAAAATCCTCGATTCTGGAGGTATGTCGGCCATAATACTCCTTGATTTAGCACTGCCTTCAATACGGTGTATCACTGTATCTTGGCTCACTGTCTTAGAAGCATAGGAGTGTCCTCAAGGCTTTATCGTGGCTCCAATCCTTTCTGGAGAATAGGTGCTTCCAGGTTTTGAAGGTGACATCTTCTCTACACCCATCCCCCTTCGGTGTGGAGTCCCACAGGGCTACACTTGAGCCCGACCCTTTTTAATGTCTATATGTCTCCACTGGCAGATATCATCTCCCCGTTTGGGATTCATATAGTAATGTATGCCGATGACACATATTTAGTTGTGTCTCTGGCCCAGGCCGACCATACACTCTCTGATCTCCATTCTTGTCTGGAACAAGTAACTAAGTGGATGACCCTGTCCCACTTAAAACTCAACGGTGATAAAATGGAGCTTCTGCTGCTTGGCAACAAGTTAAATTTCAAAGCTAATACCATTTGGTCAGCCTGTATGGGCTCGGCACCTACCCCAAAAACTGAGATAGAAAGTCTGGGTGTCTGGTTGAATCAAAGTACACAATATAAAGTTCAAGCCAGGAACACCGCTGCCTCATGTTATGGCATGTTAAGAATGATCTGTAAAGTACTGCCCCTCCTACCGGACTAAGCAAAAGAAATGCTGGCCCAGGTGCTCATCCTCTCCAGGATAGATTATGGTAACGCCCTCTACCTTAGCGCCCCAAACGCAGTCACCACAAAACTGAAAATTGTACAAAACTCCACTACAAGACTGCTTATGGAAACCCATAATCGCTGCTGGCAAGCATAGACGCTGGATGTAAATGACACTCATACACGCCAACGGCAGAAGAGGGTTGAACCAAAGCATCTCTATGTAGTTGTTTGTAAATATATATCTGTGTGTATTTATGCTTGCATTTGTTTAAATTAGTTTTTGTTGCAAGGTCCTGGCAAACAACTAAGCATGTCAGGCCTTCCAAAGAGATTTGAGCACGTATTATTACAGTACAAATATTCTACCCTCTAGGGTTTGTTAAAGGGGATGTTCAACACCAAAATCATTTCGGACTCCAAAATTGTTTTTGTAATTTCAAAAATACGTTTTATTATTCCAACATTTGTTGCTTTTTATGAAATTCTCTTCATTTCATTTTTTACTCAAAATTTTCTTTATACATTATATCCAAACATAGCCTTTTTTATCGCTCCTATGCATTTCGGGCTGGAAGCCCTTCTGCAGGGAGCATCACTAGAAAACAAAATCATAGCACAAATGTTTATGCAATGTATATGTTATTTCACTTATGTTATTTTCAGTGCATTCATACACCTTATAGACCGTAGTGACTTTAGGCAGTATTCCACAACGGTCCAAAGCAATATTTTTAGACAGCATTAAGCTGGAATCTGCGAACGCATATCCATATTTGGGTATTGTTATAGACAATAAACAGATGTGGAAACAGGCCATTGATGCCAGGAAACTGCTGTTTACTAAAGCAACTGCGGCTCTAATTAGTTTTTCACTTAGATTGGGCAAGCGGCTCCCAACTGAGTTATTATATATCTACAAGACAAAATGCATAGCCACTGTAATCTATGGGGCAGAGATATGGGGGCTACGTTAAGGTGGACCCAATACAAAAAGTTGAAAATTATTTTCTGAGATATCTCCTTGCTTTACCTCAGGGCTCATCAACCTATTCTTGCCACATGGAGTTAGGCCTTCCATTTCTGACAGACCTGACAGCAATCCAGCCCCTCTTGTTGTGGCACCGCATATGGACATCCACAAAAACATCATTTTCCCAAAATCTCATCTCGGATTGTCTTTCACTTGAAAAAGCGCACAAGATAGGATGGATTGCTTATGTCAGAAACTTCTTTTACGATTTAGGATTGGCGGATTATTTTCACAACCCCATACAGATTGCTGGAGTGTCTAGGAAATCTTTCAAGCTAGCCTGCCTGACCCACCTAGAACAGCTGCGTCTAAGCAGTGAGGTTACAAAAAAGAGTGTTTAATACTCAATAATGGTCCACACATCATTGCTTATCCAGCCTTACCTGACTTTTAATCTAACCCGTTATGAAAGGTTACTTTTAACTAGGTTCAGGATGAACATTTTTCACCACTTTATCACCTTTCCCCGAACAAACGACTGGTCAAGAAGATTATCCTCATGCCCATGTGATGAAACATCTACACAACAAACTATCCATGTTGTCTTGTTCTGTAAATTTTATTCAGCCCAAAGGAAACGATGGCTAATTCCCATATTAAAGAACATGAATTTACATAGATGCCGTCCAGCATTTCTCCGATAGCAATTTTTGGAGGAAGAGGTTACATCGAATCAGGTAGTCAGATTTTTTAAATCTACACTGAGATGTAGGACCAGCTTAGAGAGCAGCAGGAACTCATTATGAATTGGAATTTCTTAAATTGAGTTTATTTGTACTTTTTAATGTTACTATCAACCTTTTAATAATGAAGAGACTGACATTTATTTCAAACGTACTGTATGCCCATGTATACTGACAACGCTCTTCTTTTTTAACAATTCTTTTATTGTACAATCAACTGTTCTTTTTATATGTACTTTTATGGTTCTTCTAAACTATGAGAACCGAATAAAGTATTTAAATTAAAACATTAATTAATTGGGCGTGGAGTGTGACTGAAATCCTTATCCCACCTGACTTGGGCGCACATGCGCATCCCAAACCGTCCGGAACTATGATGAATCAGTTGAAAGTCAGCCAAGGTCGCTTTAGCAAGAAGTGCTTGGGAACATCAGCTCTCGACCGAAGAGGGGAAGAAAGAAGTAAAAATGTGGATACATTGTATCAAATCCTAATGTGAAATGCGGGTGGGAATAAAGCTTGGGAAAGTAAAATTAAGGGTAGGAATATTGAACAATGAACTAAAGAAAAGGCATTACATTAGTATGGTGTGATGATCTCTCCCCATCTCCTTGTCCCATCAGAAGTAGGGGGTTTCACGAATATTGAAACATTGGGTGGTGGTACATACACATAGAATAGTATAAATAAGGTAGGTTTAGTCAGTTAGATGTCACACAGATCCGACGCAGACTGTCGGACCCATCACCGAGAAGAGCCCATCACATTGCTGAAGAACAATCTGATCATCCAGAAGGTGGACACAGAAGAAATTCAAGGAAGGGGAAGAATCAAAGAAAGTAGTGCCAGAGAGGGGTGCGACGCTGGCGTTGCATCTAGAAGAGGTCACCTATCCTGTCCGGAACCTGTCCTAATCTGTTGGCTCTTGACTAATTGGGAGTCCCCTTTCCAGCTCCTTGGCCAGGGTTTGGTCCTCACACCATTCTAGGTGAATATAATTTTGTGTAGTATGCCCTTCTACTGCTCTCTGTTTCCACCCTTTCCAGGCACTGTCATCATAAAATGTTAACCAAGACTTATTTGTCCTAATATTGATTATTTTCCTTGAGAAATCAGTGTATGACATGTATTGGTATTTGACTCACAAAATTATTGATTAGATAAAACTTTCAAAACTCTCTCAAGTCTGTGGTCATTTAAAAAAGGGTTAATGTTATTTCCAGCTATTCTACTAACTACCTGATCTATTGACCAGAGGAAATTAAACCTTAGGTGATAGGGTTGGTAGGAATTGGTAAAGGTAAAATTCATCATGCAGGAACAACAAAATGTTATTCCAGCGGCAATTACCTGCTTATGTGCGAATGTGTTGGGCCCAGGTGAGTATGGTAACTTATGAGTGACCCAAGCTGGTAAACCCTGTTGGATCAGCACTCACGAGCAGTTTGCCTGAAACACGGCAAAACTCTGAGACAGCACTGTCAATCTTCGGGTTACTTATCCCCTAGCTTGTCGCCATTTGTAGTGTCTTCCCAGCCGTGGTACCCGCAAATGACTGCACTGTGCACGGAGCTTGGTGTCACAAGTCTTTATTTGTCTGTTTGTAAATGCGAACTCAACATTCTAAAGCAACCTTCACAACAGTACACTCTATCCGTTATGTCATTGCTCTACGGAGTTTATCAGAAGCCAAAAGGGTTCCGTCATTGTTAAGTCACAAGACACTACTGCGGAGAACCTTAATGTAGTCTGAGAAGCCCTAAAAGATTTCTATTTTAGCGAGCCTGATATATCGTCAAGCTCTACTTACCTAGATAAATATCAAAACAGTTTTCACCTTACTACCCCTTAGGGCTTGAGGGGCAATTTATCTTCCAATCATTAAAACAGAAGTTAATAAAACTTCAGTCAGTTAGACTTTACATTGTCATTTTATCTGTGGCTGTGTTGACGCATTGGTCAGAGAACTTAGACCAAATTAGTTAGCCTTTCTCTGTAACCTAGAGTGTCAAGTTTTATTTTTAGTAGTATGTCCTCAATACTGTAACTTTCATTTTAACTAGTTTAGTATAACCATCCTAAAGTAGTCATCACTTAGAAATAAGGGGCATATTATCAAGCACAGCGTTAAAATTATCGCGGCTTTAGCGGCAGGAAACTGCCGCTAAAGCGGCCATAATGGGCTTGATAATATGCCCTTGAGAATTCCATTAGAATCCCGTGTTCACACAAGAACATGGGCTTCTATGGGGATTCACAAGGGCATATTATTAAGCCCACGGCAGTTTCCTGCCGCTACAGCGGCAATAATTTTAACGCCGTTTCTTGATAATATGCCCCTAAATGTTTCTGTAACTCTAGCTTTGTACAGTCTAAGGTCACAGCACATTCTGCATTTGAAATGGTGCTTATTGGTTTTTAGTTGTGGGGTTGGCCAAGAACTTTTGATGTTGATAATCTTAAATATACTAAATATGCTTGCTAAGAGGGATTTTTAGCCGGACCTCTTCATCCACTATTCTGGTAAATTGTTATTCACATTTTGCTTCCATCCATCACAGCATACAACATGGACAGCATACTTGAAAGGGTAGCCATCTTTGGATTCTTTTGTAAAAGTTGATTACAATTATTGTGTTTCCAGTACTGTGCGCTCACAAGCTGACATCTTTTATACAGTTCTGTCATAAATAGTTACAAAAATATTAAGCATCCAACACCAGACCTATTGATCTGCCAATACACGTTAATTCTGCTCTATACGGTACATAGTTTTGAATGATCACTACTTAAAATAAGTCAAATTAAAATTACAAGTAATAAGCAATGGTAATGACAAAAAGTTTGGATTATAAATGAATGAGCCTCTTCAGTCATTGATGGGTTTAAGCACTCAATAAGCCATCATATATGTACTCCATCACTCATCTTTGCCTGCAGGGATCAATACGCAAACCCACTGACTCTTTTTTGCTTTCAGCCACTTATACAACCATAATGAAACACATACACAAAATAAATGACATTTGCATGGTGGGCATATCCTTGCAAAGGCAAATAAAATAAAAAATTGAGGCGCATGACCATCTTTCAATGCTATTGCACATAGCATATTGTTGCTTCATAGTTCAAGCATGCCTTGCATGTTTACAACCAATATGTTGGCCATCTTGAAAAGGTAAAACTGTTTTATACTATAAACAAGAACATTCCAGAATGAGTTTCTGGTTTAAAAGTAGTGACCGCGAGGGGTACAGCATACTGTAAATTAATTGATTGGTAGCAAGTGGCCTTATAGCACGGTCCTAGGAGCGATAATATGCTATAATATGAAACACAAAAAAATGAAACAGAAAAAAATAACAGGGAACCCATAAAATCGTATACTAAAGGACTGGCTCAGGAGCCCTGGCTTTACATTTTCACATGAACTCAACTGCAGATACCTGCCCAAGTATACAACCAAGACTTACATGTTGCTAAACGATTCTGGTCCTCCGGTACTGTTTCTCATGGAGACCTGGCTGACCATCAGCTCGGAGGTGGACGTTGTCCAATCACTGTCGCAATTATCTATAAAGACCATTTGACCTGTAGACTACTAGAGAGTCCACTATTAGGCTGTGAGAATGTTCATTTTTCATTTGAATTTACTCCCTCTGTGTCTTTCTCAGGTATACTGATTTACCGTCCACCTGGGTCAATGGGCCAATTTGGTAAATCTCTGCTGGAAAAAGTTATGACTTTGGCTAGCTCCTCGGCTAATTTCACTCTCCTTGGAGATTTTAACCTTCACTTTGATGACCCCTCGGCATCCACGGTGATCGAATTAGCACAAGACCTGATGGCATGCCTACTTCACCAGATGGTCACCCAAGCAACCCACATCAAAAGTCACCATCTTGACCCAATTTTCTCTAATCTGGCAGAACTCAAAGGTGAAGTCCCCATCCTCATACCATGGTCAGACCATTTTTTCATTCCGTTTGTATGGGCCCCATCGAACCCAGTTCTGTACACCCAGTCTACACGTATACTAATCCGTCCCTGGCCTAAACTCCCTGTGGAAGGGTGGATCCAGGAACTGGAAAATTCCAAACTGAATTTGGAATTCAATCCAGGCACGGACTATCAAAACTTCACACACTGGATTGAGGAGTCACTGAACACGGTGCTCCCAAAGAAATCAATCCAGAAGAAAGCATGTTCTAACAAATCTGCATGGCTCTCCCCTAACTTGCACATTTTAAAACAACAATGTAAAAGACTGGAGAGGATATGGAGGAAAGATTTTTCTCAAATTAAGATACAGGAGTATAGGGCCGCCATCGGAACCTACAAGGCTGAAATAGAACGTGCCCAGGCCACTTACTATGAGGAAAGGATTACAACAGCAGCCAACTCTGCCAGAGAGACTTTCCTTATAGCCAAAAAGCTTCTTAAAGTAGATATCGCTGTAAAAAACTCACGGAATACTTTGCCGCCAAAGTACACAATATTCTCAAGCATCTCCCAAAAAGAGACAATGATACTCTTGAGTTGATTGTGGTGGGCCAGCATGGAAATAAATATCATGTTGAGACCTATATCCCGATGACTCAGGAGTCATTCCTAGCCTCCTTAACTTCTGTCAAATTGGGGTCACCACTGGATCTTGCACCACAAAAAGACAACCTGGACCTTACAGATCTGGGCAAATACTGTCCTTTTTCGATCCTTCCGGTAATTAGCAAAATCGCAGAAAAACATGTTAACCACACTCTTTCCACGTTTCTGGAGTGTAATAACCTGCTCCACCCCTCACAAATGGGCTTCCACCCTCGCCAAGGCACTGAGACCGCCTTATTAGAGGTGGTGGAAGAATAGAGAAAAATCCTCGATTCTGGAGGTATGTCGGCCATAATACTCCTTGATTTAGCACTGCCTTCAATACGTTGTATCACTGTATCTTGGCTCACTGTCTTAGAAGCATAGGAGTGTCCTCAAGGCTTTATCGTGGCACCAATCCTTTCTGGAGAATAGGTGCTTCCAGGTTTTGAAGGTGACATCTTCTCTAAACCCATCCCCCTTCGGTGTGGAGTCCCACAGGGCTACACTTGAGCCCGACCCTTTTTAATGTCTATATGTCTCCACTGGCAGATATCATCTCCCCGTTTGGGATTCATATAGTAATGTATGCCGATGACACATATTTAGTTGTGTCTCTGGCCCAGGCCGACCATACACTCTCTAATCTCCATTCTTGTCTGGAACAAGTAACTAAGTGGATGACCCTGTCCCACTTAAAACTCAACGGTGATAAAATGGAGCTTCTGCTGCTTGGCAACAAGTTAAATTTCAAAGCTAATACCATTTGGTCAGCCTGTATGGGCTCGGCACCTACCCCAAAAACTGAGATAGAAAGTCTGGGTGTCTGGTTGAATCAAAGTACACAATATAAAGTTCAAGCCAGGAACACCGCTGCCTCATGTTATGGCATGTTAAGAATGATCTGTAAAGTACTGCCCCTCCTACCGGACTAAGCAAAAGAAATGCTGGCCCAGGTGCTCATCCTCTCCAGGATAGATTATGGTAACGCCCTCTACCTTAGCGCCCCAAACGCAGTCACCACAAAACTGAAAATTGCACAAAACTCCACTACAAGACTGCTTATGGAAACCCATAATCGTATAGTAGTATGACCTCAATACCATCCTAAAGTAGTCATCACTTAGAAATAAGGGGCATATTATCAATCACAGCGTTAAAATTATCGCGGCTTTAGCGGCAGGAAACTGCCGCTAAAGTGGCCATAATGGGCTTGATAATATGCCCTTGAGAATTCCATAAGAATCCCATGTTCACACAAGAACATGGGCTTCTATGGGGATTCACAAGGGCATATTATTAAGCCCATGATCGTCGCTTTAGCGGCAGTTTCCTGCCGCTAAAGCGGCAATAATTTTAACGCCGTTTCTTGATAATATGCCCCTAAATGTTTCTGTAACTCTAGCTTTGTACAGTCTAAGGTCGCAGCACATTCTGCATTTGAAATGGTGCTTATTGGTTTTTAGTTGTGGGGTTGGCCAAGAACTTTTGATGTTGATAATCTTAAATATACAAAATATGCTTGCTAAGAGGGGTTTTTAGCCAGACCTCTTCATCCACTATTCTGGTAAATTGTTATTCACATTTTGCTTCCATCCATCACAGCATACAACATGGACAGCATACTTGAAAGGGTAGCCATCTTTGGATTCTTTTGTAAAAGTTCATTACAATTATTGTGTTTCCAGTACTGTGTGCTCACAAGCTGACATCTTTTATACAGTTCTGTCATAAATAGTTACAAAAATATTAAGCAGCCAACACCAGACCTATTGATCTGCCAATACACGTTAATTCTGCTCTATACGGTACATAGTTTTGAAGGATCACTACTTAAAATAAGTCAAATTAAAATTACAAGTAATAAGCAATGGTAATGACAAAAAGTTTGTATTATAAATGAATGCGCCTCTTCAGTCATTGATGGGTTTAAGCACTCAATAAGCCATCATATATGTACTCCATCACTCATCTTTTCCTGCAGGGATCAATACGCAAACCCACTGACTCTTTTTTGCTTTCAGCCACTTATACAACCATAATGAAACACATACACAAACTAAATGACATTTGCATGGTGGGCATATCTTTGCAAAGGCAAATAAAATAAAAAATTGAGGCGCATGACCCTCTTTCAATGCTATTGCACATAGCATATTGTTGCTTCATAGTTCAAGCATGCCTTGCATGTTTACAACCAACATGTAGGCCATCTTGAAAAGGTAAAACAGTTTTATACTATAAACAAGAACATTCCAGAATTGAGGTACTGGGTTTTTAAGAACCGGCACAGAACCGGTAACCCAGCGGTGCCAGGGAATCAACACCCAGAGACCTCGGGTTCTTCCTGATCCAGACCTACAGAAACTTCAGAGTCTTCTAGGTGAAGTCAAAGATTAGTTTATTGGCTGCAACCAAGGTAACAGGTGTCCTAGAAGTACAATACGGGTATGTTCTCAGGAGACTGCACACTTTTACAAAGTCAGGCTTCTCTTTTTATACACGATTCTAGGCCCTAGGCAAAACATTCTTGGTTGTAAAGTAAATAGTTAACATATTCTGGTTCAAGGAAAAAGCAGAGTCATGATGACATGTCCATATTTCACTTCGTGCTGCCGACAACAAATCATTTGGCAAGGCCCAACATTTCATCAGATATCACTGGACCCCTAATAAAAACGGGCACCTCCCCACCATAAAGTAAGTGAAGCAAAGGAGTGGAGAAAGATGTGAGCGAGATATGGCAGGTGTGCGCGCTGAAATGGTTTTATGGTTTGTTGAGCCTAGATGCTATCTTGCTTGGCCACTGGGAGGGAACTGACCTAACGAGTTCGGCCTGGGGCAATGGTTCCAACTTGTACTGAGGTCAGGGAAAAGTCGATTAAGGAGTATGTGTCCTTGTGGAATCAAATTCAACTGGATTAAGGCCTATGTAAAGGGCAACATATAAATGGGAGCCAAGGGTTCAGAATGTAAATGACGATTTCGAGGTGAAATCGTCACTCGAACACGCCGAAAATACATGTACATGATGTACTCGTCATTCTCGGTCTTTTGATACCAAATTCGTCATATTTCGACGAAGTTTTAATTCTCGAGTCCAGAACGATTATAAGAATCCAGATTTTCAGAACCTCAATCCCTCCTTTTGTCCTTACATAGGCAATTATTCTATCCTCATGTTAATCTGAGTCCAGATCTATATCCTTAAAGTCATTGAGATGTTGCTGTAACATCATTCTAGTGCTTAGTTCATCTCTTGACACAGGCTTCCTTACACATGATGTAACACAGAGGCCACATATTGCAGGAGCACACTGTATGCACAGACAGAACAGGAAAAGAATGGCTAAGACCATCCCAATGACCATCAGAATTTTCCATCCCCAGGCAGATATCAGGTCCCAGAACCATCCCATTAACGACCAATCTCCTTTATCCACATGAATGGATTCAGAAATCTTATGTAGTTTGGAGATGGCCCTGTACACGGTTGGAGCATTATCTGGGATGAAAATGCAACAACTAGACTGGATCAATTTGCATACTCCACCTCGGTCCGCAAGTATTACATCCAAAGCGACCCGGTTCTGAAGGGTCATAAGTCGATCCGACTGGAGCTCAGCAGTCAGGTTACTAAGGGCACCAGCAATTTCAATCACGGTGGATTCAACTACCCTTGTTAATTGCCTTATGTTTCTACTGTTAGCCATGGATCCCCAGAACGGCAGAAAACCCTTTGCAAAGTCCCCAAATTCTTGACCTGCAGTGTCTTCTTTACTCAAAACACCTCTGACTACCCTTGTCCGATGGTAATCCGCCGCTGCTGTGTAGGTGGGAGGTAACAGGAATGAAACAAAACATGAGCCCGAGAAGTCAGGGGGCAACCATGTATAGGCTCTATCATGGCAGATGAAATAAGTACCCTTAGCGGCTAAAAACGCAGGGGAAGTCTGAGATCCAAAAACATACGTTTCTGTACAGATACTCTTCCCTAGCTGAGCTCTGCGATTCTTGCCAATACCTTGCAGACACAGGTGACCTTGATGGGGTACGATCCAGATAGGGGACGATCTTTTGGCTTGCTGTTTCTCACCTAATGTAGTGCCATATCCGGTCACGTTCCAACCTACATATGCAAGTATCTCATCATCCGGAGTATCTTCATAAGAAGTTACTTCCTTGATCATGTCAACTATACCTTTGACTAGGGCGCTAGTCTTGAGGTTGTCTTTTACAGAACGTAGGGGTTGGACTTCTCATGCATATATGAACATTGTCCTATATGCCCATACTGAACCATTGTGACTAAATGGCAGGACCAAATAGGGGATACCTTTATCCGTTGTGTGAGGCATGAGACCACACACCCAACAGTTAGTTGTGTTCATTACAAGTGGGTTTTGGTGTAATAACTGAACGAAGGAGTTATTAATGAATTCTAACCTTCTATTGGATTCGTGGTCAGGCAGAGGGTGGAAAGAATGAGAGGAAACAGTAGGAGGAGGTATGGGTGATGCAGTGGGCGCAAATGTTACATGGAAAGAGAATAAAACATAACTTATCAAAAAGATCATCACGCTGGATAGCATAAAAATACACAATATTATAAAACTTTTCTTTGTCATTGTGTTACATAGGCTCTGCTTAAAGTTCATTTGTTTGGCAGGTCTCTCCACATCAGGAAACTCCATCCTCTCTAAGGTGCTGCCCGCGACGTGGAGGTTGATTCTGCTAAGGAGTGCTTCTGTCAGTCTAGGGCAACTCCCTTGGACCGACCAGAACCACCGACCTAACGTTGTTGGCTGCACTTCCGAAGACTTTAACCAATCGCGGCCCTAGCAGCGGAACCCGGATGGCGGTTCGAAAAACAAAAATAAGCAAGTTTCCTAAATGGGAGATCTGCACTTTCAAAAATAGGATTTGGGGAAAAAGATACGTTTATTAGTCCATAGGTCTTGGTCTCAGATCATAAAAAGGAATCACTTTTATTAGTCTGTTTTTCTCGGTCGCAAATTGTAGCGTCTTTTTCCTGGTACTGTCTGGTCCTGAAACAGCAGTTCAGGTTCCAAAGAGTTCAATTGTTCTGGTGGTGGCACAGTTTCTTGAAAAATGTTCTCGCTTTCACATTCAGGGTTAGTTTCTTTTACACGGTCATCGCTGACAGGTATGATACGTGGCACAGCCGTGAGCTCTGAGTCAGTGACGCCCTTCTGGATCCACTGGTCATAGGGCAGAGGGAAGGGTACTTTTTTACAATGGATCCCGTGGACCCAGTTGGCCTTCCCCTCCACCCGAACGGCTGACCTTGTAGACAGAAGGACGAGATGAGGCCCGGTTCACCTGGGCTGGTCGTTTCTTGTCCTTTGAAAGTTGCGGACGAGAACCCAGGAACCGGGGTCAATGGCGTGACCCGGAGTCTCAGAGACCGGAGGCAGGGTGTTGTGGACCTGTTGATGCAAAACACGCAATTTAGCCGTCAATTCATACAAGTAATCAAGCAAAATAGGGTGTTGCAGCTCGCTGAACTTCGTGGGCCTAGGCACTCCCCATATGTTGGCTGGCTGGCCAAAGATAATTTCGTAAGGGATGAGTTTCACTCGCGAGTGCACAGTCATTCTGGTGGATAGGAGTGCTAAGGGTAGAGCGTCAGGCCATTTAAGACCTGTGCTTGCTTGGATTTTGGCCAATTTAAGTTTTAGCGTGCCATTGTAACATTCTACTAATCCAGCTGATTGGGGGTGATTTGCAGCGTGGAACTTCTGCCTAATGCCTTGCCCTTCACACACTCTTTTCATCACACGACCCACAAATTCACTTCCGTTGTCAGACCAGACCATTCTAGGCATTCCAAATCTGGGGAAGTACTCTTTTACAAGGGCTTTCGCTGTGGACAAGGCAGTATTGTCTTTTAGGGGATAGGCTTCTACCCATCTTGAGAAGGCACAAACAACAATGAGCACGTATTTTAAGCTGTTGCACCTCTCCATGTGTATGAAATCTAGCTGCAAAATCCCGAACGGATACGTAGGAGGTGCAAAATGACCAGCTGGAGTTGGGGTTCCCCTACCAGGATTGTGCTTCAGACATACCATGCAATTCTTGACAACATTCTCTGCACACTTGGGAATCCCTGAATTCTTCCACACTGGGGCCAACAACTCGCAAATCCCTTTCACGCTGATATGAGCCATTCCATGAGCCATTGTAACCACTGCAAGCACATATGCATCGGGTAACAACCATCTCTGATGCTCTGTCGATTCAACCCAACAACCATTTGCATCCATTCTTCCTGTACTTTCTCTCCACGTGTTCAACTCTTTCTCTGTGGCCTCAGCTTGGATTGACTTCACACTCTCTATCGTGTCCTCACATATTCCAACCTCACCAGTCCATCTTTCAGGGCCTGCAACATACATTCGGCTCATCACATTCTTTGCCGTTTCTTTAGCGGTCTCATCAGCGAATGCATTTCCACGACCAACATCATCAGTCACCTTCTTGTGAGCACTACATTTCACAATCGCCATTTGCAGGGGCAAGGTCAGTGATTCAAGAAGCTCATTCACCAACTGACCATGCTGAATCTTAGTTCCATGCGAAGTCAGGAACCCACGTTCTCTCCACAATCGTCCAAAACTGTGAGCCACTCCAAACGCACACTGACTATCAGTGTAGACAGTCACTCTCATTCCTCTAGACAATACACATGCTCTCGTAAGTGCGACTAGTTCTGCGGCTTGAGCTGAACCATGTGGTATTCGCGCAGTTTCAACGACTGTGTGCAAAGTTGTGACAGCATATGCTGCAGTCACATTCCCATTTGGGAGCTTAAAGCATGAACCATCTACCCATAATGTACCATCACATTCAGCAAGAGGAGTGTCAAATAAATCCACTCTCCCTTTTGTCTCTTCCTCTGTTGTGAGGAAACAATCGTGCTGTTCTAAAGCATCCGATTCCTCTGCAATTGGTAACAACGTGGCTAGATTCAAGGTACTGCACCTTTTTATATGCACATGACTCGCTAGCAGCGTCAATTCATAGCTGGACAGTCGAGCACTAGTTAAGTGCTGTGTCTTGGTCCTATTTAACAATGTGTCTACTGCATGCGGGACCATCACGATTAGTGTATTATCCATTACTAGACCAGCAGACTGTCGAATAGAAACAACGGCTGCTGCTGTGGCCCTTAAACAACTTGGCAATGCTTGTGCTACCGGATCCAAAGTTGACGAAAAATAGGCGCATGGCCGCTGTCTATCTCCGAATAACTGAGTCAGCACAGACAATGCACAGACCTCCTTCTCGTTGACATACAATGTGAAAGGCTTACTGTAGTTGGGGGTACCTAACACAGGAGCCGAACATAATGCTGTGCGTAATTCGAGAAAACTTTTCTGACACTCTTCAGACCAGGGAATGGGATTGGGTGTATTTTTACACGTTAATGCCACCAAGGGTTTGGCCAATAACGAAAAATTTGGAATCCACTGTCTACAGTACGATGTAATGCCCAAGAAAGCACGCACTTCTCTTTGTGTTCTTGGCACGTTCAATTTCGCTATTGCCTGAATTCTTTCTGGGGTCAGCTTCCTTCCCTCCTTCGATAAGAGGTGACCTAAGTAGGTCACTTCTTGTCGGCAATATTGAAGCTTGGAAAGTGACACTTTGTGATGCAGATCACACAGATGACGCAATAATGTCAACGTGGCCTTTTTACAAATTTTCTCAGTATCCGCAGCAATGAGCAAATCGTCCACATACTGTACAAGAGTGGCACCTTTAGGCAAGACAATCGTGTCAAGCTGTGTTTTCAGAGCTTGACTGTATATTGAGGGGCTTTCACAGTAGCCTTGAGGAGCGCGTTTAAAGCGGAAGCTTCGACCTCCTAAACTGAAGGAAAAAATATCCCTGCTCTCCTCAGCAATTGGGATGCTGAAGAAAGCATTCTTTAGGTCAATCACCGAAAACCATGAAGCAGAAGCTGGAATCATAGTCAATAATGTGGTAATGTCGGGCACAACTGGGAATTGTGGCACGACTATTTTATTTACTTCTCGAAGATCAATCACAAATCTGTACACAGGTGGCTGAGAAGGGTCAGTTCGTTTTAAAACAGGCAGAACAGGACTATTGCAAACATTGCCTCGTGTTTCTTCAATCACATCCTTTTCAATCAATTCGTAAACAATCGCTAGCAAAGCTTTTTCACCCTCATTAGATATTCTGTATTGGGGAATTCGTGGCATTTTGACATTCAACTTCAATGTTACAACATATGGTGGAATTTCTAAAAGACCTACATCATTAGGACCAGTGGCCCAAAGAATATCTGGGAGAAGTGCTAATTCTGCTGGAAGTGCATCTCTCGATAAATACATGGGAGAAACCACTTTCTTGCCTAAAGTAAGTTGTACTCCTGAAGGAGAACAGTACAAAGTCGCATACAATCTTTTTAGCAAATCTAATCCTAGCAAATTTTCACCACAACCTGTTGTCAGAATAAGGGGTGCTTCAAATTCACAAGGACCAACAGAAAGAGATAAAGGGTCAGAAATCGGATTTCTAACTGGGGCGCCAGAAAAACCTACAGAAACGTTCATTTCGCCAGACAAAGGTGAGCCAGGGAGTTTGGAGTGCATAATAGAACTCTTTGTAGCACCAGTATCCAACAGAAAAGGTTCTGACACACATGATGTAATCACCTCAACGTAAGGTCCACTCTGATCTACTGGAACTGAAACAACTCCCTCTCTTTGTCTATGGCTGTCCTAGCAATCATCATTCTCCCACTGCTCATTTTCTGTGTAATAATCATCAACATAGAATTGAGCTGTCCTGTCAGATACGTTATTTTGCTGATCAAACCTGTTCATAGAGTTTTGTGGTGGAAGGGGACGTGTGTCCTGAGTGGCGTTTCCACACCCTCTACCTCTAGGTGCTTGCTGACTGCCACGGCCTCTAACACCAGAAACTCCATTTGCGCGTTGTGACAGGGCAGGACAATTATACTTGTAATGACCCTCTTGTTTGCAATATAAACACTGGTTGAGACCTACACGGGGTTGAGTGTAATCGAATCTTTGCGAGTTTCTCTGATACTGTTGAGGCTGCTGAAAAGTATTTTGGTAGTGATTCTGACCATTATTATTTTGATTACCACCACCACGTGGCGGATAGGCTTGCTGTAGCAAAACCTTCGTTTTTAGTTCTCTAGTTTTCTTTTCCATTTTATCTTTCTCATCTTTGTCTCTATTTTCGTAATATTGTGCAGTAGCCAATATCTGGGCTGAAGATGAGACTGCCCAAGAACTTTCTGAATCTTTTAATTTTTTACACAATTCTGGAAGCAGATTGTGCACGAATTTATCGACAAACAATCTCTGACCACCTTCTGTGGTCATATCTTGACCGCTGTGGTCAACGAATGTTTCTTCAAATCTGGTGAAGAAATCTGAAACAGTTTCTTCTTTCTTTTGCTTGCATGCAGACAACTTATCCCAATTTACGCGTATTGCAGGCATTATCGTTTTCATGTAATCTACTATTTTACCAGGGAGTTCTGCTATCAAAGGCTCAGGCTTGGCACCACCAACTTGTCGGGCATCTGCAGCAGTAATATTAGCCCATGTATCACCTAATTCCTGGTCATGATCTACATGACGAATTTTACCCCATAAAGGCTGTGGAACAACATTCCCAAATAGCATATCGATATCGGCTAAATTCATTATACATGACCCAGTAGTTTGTGACAATTCTTTATAGTACCCTGCAGAATTTTTACGCGGATCTGGTAATGTTTGTTTGAGTGCTAACACTTCAGCTCGCTTCCATGGGACATGTACCCATACCCGCTGGAAGTGTGGCAGAAAAGGTGGGACAGCAGTTGTGTCACCCTCTCTCCATTGTGGGGGAACTTCTCTCATAGGGTATTGTCGCGCCTTTTTCCTACTGGATGTATTAAATTCAGATGGTGACCCAGAACTGTTTCCCTTACTCCGATATGATAATAACATTTCAACTGCTTTTTCCACGTCTGGACCTACAATCATACCCTCTCCAAACTTAAACCGTACACGACACATCTCTTGTGGGATGCATTCTTGATCATTGTCTTCTAAATCCTCGCCAAGAAAAACACACATCTGTTCGAAAACATATCTCTGTGTCGCTGCTTCCCATTGATGGAAGACTTCCATGACTGACTGTACATCATATTTTGCAGTGTCCATGACCCATTTCCGAGCTAAACTATTCAGAGAATCTCTCTCTTGATAATCAGGCAGTTGACTTCGCAACTGTCTTCTTCCTATGTTAGGGGTCGTAGCAGGCGACCCGAAAAGAGGTAAAAGAAGATTAGTAACAGTGCTGGCCATTTTCTGCCGAATGGAAGGTGAAACTGAAGGACAAACAGATGGACAAACGGGGTGAGATAAGGCGGGAGTAGAGATAGCAGAAGAGGTATCAGGGAAAATAGAGGGGGCACTAGGCAAAATCGTAGAGGGAGCATTAGGAGACGTAAAAAGTACAGTAGGCAAAATTGTAGAAAACACAGGTGGAACAGAAGTGGTCGGTGGGCCTGGAGGAGGCTGCACCGAAGAAGTAGGAGCCAGCTGAAGAACAGCTGGTGGGTGCTGTTGAGGAGCAGGAGGCGTATTTTGCGCAACTAAAGGTTGCGGGGGTGCTGTGGCATTCTGCGCATAGGGGGGTGGTGAATTTAGCAAATGTGACATTAATGGGTCTTTTTCACGCTCTTTTGCTGCCTCTTGCTGAAGAGACGGCAAAACTGGATAACACTTATCTATTGCCAGTTTACGTTGCCTGTGCAACTGCTCATTCATCTGCTCTTCCTCATTATCTTTAAACTGCACAGCAGCTTGCATTACTGAAAGTCCCCCTTCTCTCTTATTTTTCTTAGCTAATTTAATTTCTTTTTGTTTGGCTTCTTTACGCCATAAGCGGAAAGAGTCAAACATTGCCGGCCGGGCTTTCTTTTTGAAGAGTTTAACTTCAAGGTTGTCTAAGATTTCAGAATCAAAGCTACCATATTGGGGCCATTTTAAAACACCATCTTTCCTGGTGTATTTAATCCATACTTCGTTGTAGGTGATGGGGCCTACCCCATGTTTTACATACAGTTCGTAAGTCGGAGTTCCAACTGGAGGAACCGGACATGAGTCCTCCAATCGGGAGTCCCTATTATTACCACCAAGACAAAACAAATTCCCAAGTCTAAGACTAGGCATCTTCGCTCTCTAGTCTAGTTCCAAACTTCAAAGGATTATCGATTACGATATTTCTCGTGAATACACAAGTCCTTCGGTTATGGTGCTTGCAAGTACCAATACAAAACCTTTTGTATCCCAAAGATACCACAAAGTAAGTCCAACTAAGGACTGGGAGACGCTCCACTTATACTTAACTGAAATATCGATGACGTCACCAGAAGACTCGTCTCAGTGTTTCGCTCTACCAAAAACTTCAAGGGACCAAATCAGGGCGATAGCCAGGGCAGCAGTCCTTGTAGCCGTCGGGAAGCGGGGAACCTCGCAGCAAAGACCTTCGGACCATATCGACATGCAGGGGTCGATGAGGTGGTTGGCCGTCCTCCGGAATCTCCACACGAAGCTCCTCACGATCTTCTGGCTGACTGGTACCAATGGAATTGCCCCAAACGTTGGGCGCCAACTGAGGTACTGGGTTTTTAAGAACCGGCACAGAACCGGTAACCCAGCGGTGCCAGGGAATCAACACCCAGAGACCTCGGGTTCTTCCTGATCCAGACCTACAGAAACTTCAGAGTCTTCTAGGTGAAGTCAAAGATTAGTTTATTGGCTGCAACCAAGGTAACAGGTGTCCTAGAAGTACAATACGGGTATGTTCTCAGGAGACTGCACACTTTTACAAAGTCAGGCTTCTCTTTTTATACATGATTTTAGGCCCGAGGCAAAACATTCTTGGTTGTAAAGTAAATAGTTAACATATTCTGGTTCAAGGAAAAAGCAGAGTCATGATGACATGTCCATATTTCACTTCGTGCTGCCGACAACAAATCATTTGGCAAGGCCCAACATTTCATCAGATATCACTGGACCCCTAATAAAAACGGGCACCTACCCACCATAAAGTAAGTGAAGCAGAGGAGTGGAGAAAGATGTGAGCGAGATATGGCAGGTGTGCGCGCTGAAATGGTTTTATGGTTTGTTGAGCCTAGATGCTATCTTGCTTGGCCACTGGGAGGGAACTGACCTAACGAGTTCGGCCTGGGGCAATGGTTCCAACTTGTACTGAGGTCAGGGAAAAGTCGATTAAGGAGTATGTGTCCTTGTGGAATCAAATTCAACTGGATTAGGGCCTATGTAAAGGGCAACATATAAATGGGAGCCAAGGGTTCAGAATGTAAATGACGATTTCGAGGTGAAATCGTCACTCGAACACGCCGAAAATACATGTACATGATGTACTCATCATTCTCGGTCTTTTGATACCAAATTCGTCATATTTCGACGAAGTTTAAATTCTCGAGTCCAGAACGATTATACGAATCCAGATTTTCAGAACCTCAGAATGAGTTTCTGGTTTAAAAGTAGTGACCGCGAGGAATACAGCATACTGTAAACTAATTGATTGGTAGCAAGTGGCCTTATAGCACGGTCCTAGGAGCGATAATATGCTATAATATGAAACACAAAAAGAGGAAACAGAAAAAAATAACAGGGAACCCATAAAATCGTATACTAAAGGACTGGCTCAGGAGCCCTGGCTTTACATTTTCACATGAACTCAACTGCAGATACCTTCCCAAGTATACAACCAAGACTTACATGTTGCTAAACGATTCTGGTCCTGCGGTACTGTTTCTCACGGAGACCTGGCTGACCATCAGCTCGGAGGTGGACGTTGTCCAATCACTGTTGCAATTATCTATAAAGACCGTTTGACCTGTAGACTACTAGAGAGTCCACTATTAGGCTGTGAGAATGTTCATTTTTCATTGGAATTTACTCCCTCTGTGTCTTTCTCAGGTATACTGATTTACGGTCCACCTGGGTCAATGGGCCAATTTGGTAAATCTCTGCTGGAAAAAGTTATGACTTTGGCTAGCTCCTCGGCTAATTTCACTCTCCTTGGAGATTTTAACCTTCACTTTGATGACCCCTCGGCATCCACGGTGATCGAATTAGCACAAGACCTGATGGCATGCCTACTTCACCAGATGGTCACCCAAGCAACCCACATCAAAAGTCACCATCTTGACCCAATTTTCTCTAACCTGGCAGAACTCAAAGGTGAAGTCCCCATCCTCATACAATGGTCAGACCATTTTTTCATTCCGTTTGTATGGGCCCCATCGAACCCAGTTCTGTACACCCAGTCTACACGTATACTAATCCGTCCCTGGCCTAAACTCCCTGTGGAAGGGTGGATCCAGGAACTGGGTAAATTCCAAACTGAATGTGGAATTCAATCCAGGCACGGACTATCAAAACTTCGCACACTGGATTGAGGAGTCACTGAACACGGTGCTCCCAAAGAAATCAATCCAGAAGAAAGCATGTTCTATCAAATCTGCATGGCTCTCCCCTAACCTGCGCATTTTAAAACAACAATGTAAAAGACTGGAGAGGATATGGAGGAAAGATTTTTCTCAAATTAAGATACAGGAGTATAGGGCCGTCATCGGAACCTACAAGGCTGAAATAGAATGAGCCCAGGCCACTTACTATGAGGAAAGGATTACAACAGCAGCCAACTCTGCCAGAGAGACTTTCCTTATAGCCAAAAAGCTTCTTAAAGTAGATATCGCTGTAAAAAACTCACAGAATACTTTGCCGTCAAAGTACACAATATTCTCAAGCATCTCCCACAAAGAGACAATGATACTCTTGAGTTGATTGTCGTGGGCCAGCATGGAAATAAATATCATGTTGAGACCTATATCCCGATGACTCAGGAGTCATTTCTAGCCTCCTTAACTTCTGTCAAATTGGGGTCACCACTGGATCTTGCACCACAAAAAGACAACCTGGACCTTACAGATCTGGGCAATTACCATCCTATTTCGATCCTTCCGGTAATTAGCAAAATCGCAGAAAAACATGTTAACCACACTCTTTCCACGTTTCTGGAGTGTAATAACCTGCTCCACCCCTCACAAATGGGCGTCCATCCTCGCCAAGGCACTGAGACCACCTTATTAGCGGTGGTGGAAGAATAGAGAAAAATCCTCGATTCTGGAGGTATGTCGGCCATAATACTCCTTGATTTAGCACTGCCTTCAATGCGGTGTATCACTGTATCTGGGCTCACTGTCTTAGAAGCATAGGAGTGTCCTCAAGGCTTTATCGTGGCTCCAATCCTTTCTGGAGAATAGGTGCTTCCAGGTTTTGAAGGTGACATCTTCTCTAAACCCATCCCCCTTCGGAGTGGAGTCCCACAGGGCTCATCCTTGAGCCCGGCCCTTTTTGATGTCTATATGTCTCCACTGGCAGATATCATCTCCCCGTTTGGGATTCATATAGTAATGTATGCCGATGACACATATTTAGTTGTGTCTCTGGCCCAGGCCGACCATACACTCTCTGATCTCCATTCTTGTCTGGAACAAGTAACTAAGTGGATGACCCTGTCCCACTTAAAACTCAACGGTGATAAAATGGAGCTTCTGCTGCTTGGCAACAAGTTAAATTTCAAAGCTAATACCATTTGGTCAGCCTGTATGGGCTCGGCACCTACCCCAAAAACTGAGATAGAAAGTCTGGGTGTCTGGTTGAATCAAAGTACACAATATAAAGTTCAAGCCAGGAACACCGCTGCCTCATGTTATGGCATGTTAAGAATGATCTGTAAAGTACTGCCCCTCCTACCGGACTAAGCAAAAGAAATGCTGGTCCAGGTGCTCATCCTCTCCAGGATAGAATATGGTAACGCCCTCTACCTTAGCGCCCCAAACGCAGTCACCACAAAACTGAAAATTGTACAAAACTCCACTGCAAGACTGCTTATGGAAACCCATAATGGCTGCTGGCAAGCATAGAAGCTGGATGTAAATGACACTCATACACGCCAACCGCAGAAGAGGGTTGAACCAAAGCAACTCTATGTAGTTGTTTGTAAATATATATCTGTATGTATTTATGCTTGCATTTGTTTAAATTAGTTTTTGTGGCAAGGTCCTGGCAAACAACTAAGCATGTCAGGCCTTCCAAAGAGATTTGAGCACGTATTATTACAGTACAAATATTCTACCCTCTAGGGTTTGTTAAAGGGGATGTTCAACACCAAAATCATTTCGGACTCCAAAATTGTTTTTGTAATTTCAAAAATACGTTTTATTATTCCAACATTTGTTGCTTTTTATGAAATTCTCTTCATTCAATTTTTTACTCATAATTTTCTTTATACATTATATCCAAACATAGCCTTTTTTATCGCTCATATGCATTTCGGGCTGGAAGCCCTTCTGCAGGGAGCATCACTAGAAAACAAAATCATAGCACAAATGTTTATGCAATGTATATGTTATTCCACATATGTTATTTTCAGTGCATTCATACACCTTGTAGACCGTAGTGACTTTAGGCAGTATTCCACAGCGGTCCAAAGCAATATTTTTAGACAGCATTAAGCTGGAATCTGCGAACGCGTATCCATATTTGGGTATTGTTATAGACAATAAACAGATGTGGAAACAGGCCATTGATGCCAGGAAACTGCTGTTTACTAAAGCAACTGCGGCTCTAATTAGTTTTTCACTTTGATTGAGCAAGCGGCTCCCAACTGAGTTATTATATATCTACAAGACAAAATGAATAGCCACTGTAATCTATGGGGAAGAGATATGGGGCTACGTTAAGGTGGACCCAATACAAAAAGTTGAAAATTATTTTCTGAGATATCTCCTTGCTTTACCTCAGGGCTCCTCAACCTATTCTTGCCACATGGAGTTAGGCCTTCCATTTCTGACAGACCTGACAGCAATCCAGCCCCTGTTGTTGTGGCACCGCATATGGACATCCACAAAAACATCCTTTTCCCAAAATCTCATCTCGGATTGTCTTGAAAAAGCGCACAAGATAGGATGGATTGCTTATGTCAGAAACTTCTTTTACGATTTAGGATTGGCAGATTATTTTCACAACCCCATACAGATTGCTGGAGTGTCTAGGAAATCTTTCAAGCTAACCTGCCTGACCCACCTAGAACAGCTGCGTCTAAGCAGTGAGGTTACAAAAAAGAGTGTTTAATACTCAATAATGGTCCACACATCATTGCTTATCCAGCCTTACCTGACTTTAATCTAACCCCTTATGAAAGGTTACTTTTAACTAGGTACAGGATGAACATTTTTCAACACTTTGTCACCTTTCCCCGAACAAATGACTGGTCAAGAAGATTATCCTCATGCCCATGTGATGAAACATCTACACAACCAACTATCCATGTTGTCTTGTTCTGTAAATTTTATTCGGCCCAAAGGAAACGATGGCTAATTCCCATATTAAGAACATGAATTTACATAGATGCCGTCCAGCATTTCTCGGATAGCAATTCTTGGAGGAAGAGGTTACATCGAATCAGGTAGTCAGATTTTTGAAATCTACACTGAGATGTAGGACCAGCTTAGAGAGCAGCAGGAACTCATTATGAATTGGAATTCTTAAATTGATTTTATTTGTACTTTTTAATGTTACTATCAACCTTTTAATAATGAAGAGACTGACATTTATTTCAAACGTACTGTATGCCCATGTATACTGACAGTGCTCTTCTTTATTAACAATTCTTTTATTGTACAATCAACTGTTCTTTTTATATGTACTTTTATGGTTCTTCTAAACTATGAGAACCGAATAAAGTATTTAAATTAAAACATTATTTAATTGGGCGTGGAGTGTGACTGAAATCCTTATCCCACCTGACTTGGGTGCACATGCGCATCCCGAACCGTCCGGAACTATGATGAATCAGTTGAAAGTCAGCCAAGGTCGCTTTAGCAAGAAGTGCTTTGGAACATCACCCCTCGACCCGAAGAGGGGAAGAAAGAAGTAAAAATTTGGATACATTGTATCAAATCCTAATGTGAAATGCGGGTGGGAATAAAGCTTGGGAAAGTAAAATTAAGGGTAGGAATATTGAACAATGAACTAAAGAAAAGGCATTACATTAGTATGGTGTGATGATCTCTCCCCATCTCCTTGTCCCATCAGAAGTAGGGGGTTTCACAATTATTGACACATTGGGTGGTGGTACATACACATAGAATAGTATAAATAAGGTAGGTTTAGTCAGTTAGATGTCACACAGATCCGACGCAGACTGTCGGACCCATAACCGAGAAGAGCCCATCACATTGCTGAAGAACAATCTGATCATCCAGAAGGTGGACACAGAAGAAATTCAAGGAAGGGGAAGAATCAAAGAAAGTAGTGCCAGAGAGGGGTGCGACGCTGGCGTTGCATCTAGAAGAGGTCACCTATCCTGTCCGGAACCTGTCCTAATCTGTTGGCTCTTGACTAATTGGGAGTACCCTTTCCAGCTCCTTGGCCAGGGGTTGGTCCTCACACCATTCTAGGTAAATATAATTTTGTGTAGTATGCCCTTTTACTGCTCTCTGTTTCCACCCTTTCCAGGCACTGTCATCATAAAATGTTAACCAAGACTTATTTGTGCTTATTTTCCTTGAGAAATCAGTGTATGACATGTATTGGTATTTGACTCACAAAATTATTGATTAGATAAAACTTTCAAAACTCTCTCAAGTCTGTGGTCATTTAAAAAAAGGGTTAATGTTATTTCCAGCTATTCTACTAACTACCTGATCTATTGACCAGAGGAAATTAAACCTTAGGTGATAGGGTTGGTAAGAATTGGGAAAGGTAAAATTCATCATGCAGGAACAACAAAATGTTATTCCAGCGGCAATTACCTGCTTATGTGCGAATGTGTTGGGCCCAGGTGAGTATGGTAACTTATGAGTGACCCAAGCTAGTAAACCCTGTTGGATCAGCACTCACGAACAGTTTGCCTGAAACACGGCAAAGCTCTGAGACAGCACTGTGAATCTTCGGGTTACTTATCCCCTAGCTTGTCGCCATTTGTAGTGTCTTCCCAGCCGTGGTACCCGCAAATGACTGCACTGTGCACGCAGCTTGGTGTCACAAGTCTTTATTTGTCTGTTTGTAACTGCGAACTCAACATTCTAAAGCAACCTTCACTACAGTACACTCTATCCGTTATGTCATTGCTCTACGGAGTTCATCAGAAGCCAAAAGGGTTCCGTCATTGTTAAGTCACAAGACACTACTGCGGAGTACCTTAATGTAGTCTGAGAAGCCCTAAAAGATTTCTATTTTAGCGAGCCTGATATATCATCAAGCTCTACTTACCTAGATCAATATCAAAACTGTTTTCACCTTACTACCCCTTAGGGCTTGAGGGGCAATTTATCTTCCAATCATTAAAACAGAAGTTAATAAAACTTCAGTCAGTTAGACTTTACATTGTCATTTTATCTATGGCTGTGTTGACGCATTGGTCAGAGAACTTAGACCAAATTAGTTAGCATTTCTCTGTAACCTAGAGTGTCAAGTTTTATTTATAGTAGTATGTCCTCAATACTGTAACTTTCATTTTAACTAGTTTAGTATAACCATCCTAAAGTAGTCATCACTTAGAAATAAGGGGCATATTATCAAGCACAGCGTTAAAATTATCGCGGCTTTAGCGGCAGGAAACTTCCGCTAAAGCGGCCATAATGGGCTTGATAATATGCCCTTGAGAATTCCATTAGAATCCCATGTTCACACAAGAACATGGGCTTCTATGGGGATTCACAAGGGCATAATATTAAGCCCATGATCGTCGCTTTCCTGCCGCTAAAGCGGCAATAATTTTAACGCCGTTTCTTGATAATATGCCCCTAAATGTTTCTGTAACTCTAGTTTTGTACAGTCTAAGGTCGCAGCACATTCTGCATTTGAAATGGTGCTTATTGGTTTTTAGTTGTGGGGTTGGCCAAGAACGTTTGATGTTGATAATCTTAAATATACTAAATATGCTTGCTAAGAGGGATTTTTAGCCAGACCTCTTCATCCACTATTCTGGTAAATTGTTATTCACATTTTGCTTCCATCCATCACAGCATACAACATGGACAGCATACTTGAAAGGGTAGCCATCTTTGGATTCTTTTGTAAAAGTTGATTACAATTATTGTGTTTCCAGTACTGTGCGCTCACAAGCTGACATCTTTTATACAGTTCTGTCATAAATAGTTACAAAAATATTAAGCAGCCAACACCAGACCTATTGATCTGCCAATACACGTTAATTCTGCTCTATACGCTACATAGTTTTGAATGATCACTACTTAAAATAAGTCAAATTAAAATTACAAGTAATAAGCAATGGTAATGACAAAAAGTTTGGATTATAAATGAATGCGCCTCTTCAGTCATTGATGGGTTTAAGCACTCAATAAGCCATCATATATGTACTCCATCACTCATCTTTGCCTGCAGGGATCAATACGCAAACCCACTGACTCTTTTTTGCTTTCAGCCACTTATACAACCCTAATGAAACACATACACAAACTAAATGACATTTGCATGGTGGGCATATCCTTGCAAAGGCAAATAAAATAAAAAATTGAGGCGCATGACCATCTTTCAATGCTATTGCACATAGCATATTGTTGCTTCATATTTCAAGCATGCCTTGCATGTTTACAACCAACATGTTGGCCATCTTGAAAAGGTAAAACAGTTTTATACTATAAACAAGAACATTCCAGAATGAGTTTCTGTTTTAAAAGTAGTGACCGCGAGGGATACAGCATACTGTAAATTAATTGATTGGTAGCAAGTGGCCTTATAGCACGGTCCTAGGAGCGATAATATGCTATAATATGAAACACAAAAAGAGGAAACAGAAAAAAATAACAGGGAACCCATAAAATCGTATACTAAAGGACTGGCTCAGGAGCCCTGGCTTTACATTTTCACATGAACTCAACTGCAGATACCTGCCCAAGTATACAACCAAGACTTACATGTTGCTAAACGATTCTGGTCCTGCGGTACTGTTTCTCACGGAGACCTGGCTGACCATCAGCTCGGAGGTGGATGTTGTCCAATCACTGTTGCAATTATCTATAAAGACCATTTGACCTGTAGACTACTAGAGAGTCCACTATTAGGCTGTGAGAATGTTCATTTTTCATTTGAATTTACTCCCTCTGTGGCTTTCTCAGGTACACTGATTTACCGTCCACCTGGGTCAATGGGCCAATTTGGTAAATCTCTGCTGGAAAAAGTTATGACTTTGGCTAGCTCCTCGGCTAATTTCACTCTCCTTGGAGATTTTAACCTTCACTTTGATGACCCCTCGGCATCCACGGTGATCGAATTAGCACAAGACCTGATGGCATGCCTACTTCACCAGATGGTCACCCAAGCAACCCACATCAAAAGTCACCACCTTGACCCAATTTTCTCTAATCTGGCAGAACTCAAAGGTGAAGTCCCCATCCTCATACCATGGTCAGACCATTTTTTCATTCCGTTTGTATGGGCCCCATCGAACCCAGTTCTGTACACCCAGTCTACACGTATACTAATCCGTCCCTGGCCTAAACTCCCTGTGGAAGGGTGGATCCAGGAACTGGAAAATTCCAAACTGAATTTGGATTTCATACCAGGCACGGACTATCAAAACTTCACACACTGGATTGAGGAGTCACTGAACACGGTGCTCCCAAATAAATCAATCCAGAAGAAAGCATGTTCTAACAAATCTGCATGGCTCTCCCCTAACCTGCGCATTTTAAAACAACAATGGAAAAGACTGGAGAGGATGTGGAGGAAAGATTTTTCTCAAATTAAGATACAGGAGTATAGGGCCCCCATCGGAACCTACAAGGCTGAAATAGAATGAGCCCAGGCCACTTACTATGAGGAAAGGATTACAACAGCAGCCAACTCTGCCAGAGAGACTTTCCTTATAGCCAAAAAGCTTCTTAAAGTAGATATCGCTGTAAAAAACTCACGGAATACTTTGCCGCCAAAGTACACAATATTCTCAAGCATCTCCCACAAAGAGACAATGATACTCTTGAGTTGATTGTCGTGGGCCAGCATGGAAATAAATATCATGTTGAGACCTATATCCCGATGACTCAGGAGTCATTCCTAGCCTCCTTAACCTCTGTCAAATTGGGGTCACCACTGGATCTTGCACCACAAAAAGACAACCTGGACCTTACAGATCTGGGCAATTACCGTCCTATTTCGATCCTTCCAGTAATTAGCAAAATCGCAGAAAAACATGTTAACCACACTCTTTCCACGTTTCTGGAGTGTAATAACCTGCTCCACCCCTCACAAATGGGCTTCCACCCTCGCCAAGGCACTGAGACCGCCTTATTAGCGGTGGTGGAAGAATAGAGAAAAATCCTCGATTCTGGAGGTATGTCGGCCATAATACTCCTTGATTTAGCACTGCCTTCAATACGGTGTATCACTGTATCTTGGCTCACTGTCTTAGAAGCATAGGAGTGTCCTCAAGGCTTTATCGTGGCTCCGATCCGTTCTGGAGAATAGGTGCTTCCAGGTTTTGAAGGTGACATCTTCGCTAAACCCATCCCCCTTCGGAGTGGAGTCCCACAGGGCTCATCCTTGAGCCCTTCCCTTTTTAATGTCTCAATGTCTCCACTGGCAGATATCATCTCCCCGTTTGGGATTCATATAGTAATGTATGCCGATGACACATATTTAGTTGTGTCTCTGGCCCAGGCCGACCATACACTCTCTGATATCCATTCTTGTCTGGAACAAGTAACTAAGTGGATGACCCTGTCCCACTTAAAACTCAACGGTGATAATATGGAGCTTCTGCTGCTTGGCAACAAGTTAAATTTCAAAGCTAATACCATTTGGTCAGCCTGTATGGGCTCGGCACCTACCCCAAAAACTAAGATAGAAAGTCTGAGTGTCTGGTTGAATCAAAGTACACAATATAAAGTTCAAGCCAGGAACACCGCTGCCTCATGTTATGGCATGTTAAGAATGATCTGTAAAGTACTGCCCCTCCTACCGGACTAAGCAAAAGAAATGCTGGTCCAGGTGCTCATCCTCTCTAGGATAGAATATGGTAACGCCCTCTACCTTAGCGCCCCAAACGCAGTCACCACAAAACTGAAAATTGTACAAAACTCCACTGCAAGACTGCTTATGGAAACCCATAATCGCTGCTGGCAAGCATAGAAGTTGGATGTAAATGACACTCATACACGCCAACCGCAGAAGAGGGTTGAACCAAAGCAACTCTATGTAGTTGTTTGTAAATATATATCTGTATGTATTTATGCTTGCATTTGTTTAAATTAGATTTTGTTGCAAGGTCCTGGCAAACAACTAAGCATGTCAGGCCTTCCAAAGAGATTTGAGCACGTATTATTACAGTACAAATATTCTACCCTCTAGGGTTTGTTAAAGGGGATGTTCAACACCAAAATCATTTCGGACTCCAAAATTGTTTTTGTAATTTCAAAAATACGTTTTATTATTCCAACATTTGTTGCTTTTTATGAAATTCTCTTCATTTCATTTTTTACTCAAAATTTTCTTTATACATTATATCCAAACATAGCCTTTTTTATCGCTCCTATGCATTTCGGGCTGGAAGCCCTTCTGCAGGGAGCATCACTAGAAAACAAAATCATAGCACAAATGTTTATGCAATGTATATGTTATTCCACATATGTTATTTTCAGTGCATTCATACACCTTATAGACCGTAGTGATTTTAGGCAGTATTCCACAACGGTCCAAAGCAATATTTTTAGACAGCATTAAGCTGGAATCTTCGAACGCGTATCCATATTTGGGTATTGTTATAGACAATAAACAGATGTGGAAACAGGCCATTGATGCCAGGAAACTGCTGTTTACTAAAGCAACTGCGGCTCTAATTAGTTTTTCACTTAGATTGGGCAAGCGGCTCCCAACTGAGTTATTATATATCTACAAGACAAAATGAATAGCCACTGTAATCTATGGGGCAGAGATATGGGGCTACGTTAAGGTGGACCCAATACAAAAAGTTGAAAATTATTTTCTGAGATATCTCCTTGCTTTACCTCAGGGCTCCTCAACCTATTCTTGCCACATGGAGTTAGGCCTTCCATATCTGACAGACCTGACAGCAATCCAGTCCCTCTTGTTATGGCACCGCATATGGACATCCACAAAAACATCCTTTCCCCAAAATCTCATCTCGGATTGTCTTTCACTTGAAAAAGCGCACAAGATAGGATGGATTGCTTTTGTCAGAAACTTCTTTTACTATTTAGGATTGGCAGATTATTTTCACAACCCCATACAGATTGCTGGAGTGTCTAGGAAATCTTTCAAGCTAACCTGCCTGACCCACCTAGAACAGCTGCGTCTAAGCAGTGAGGTTACAAAAAAGAGTGTTTAATACTCAATAATGGTCCACACATCATTGCTTATCCAGCCTTACCTGACTTTTAATCTAACCCCTTATGAAAGGTTACTTTTAACTAGGTTCAGGATGAACATTTTTCAACACTTTGTCACCTTTCCCCAAACAAATGACTGGTCAAGAAGATTATCCTCATGCCCATGTGATGAAACATCTACACAACCAACTATCCATGTTGTCTTGTTCTGTAAATTTTATTCGGCCCAAAGGAAACAATGGCTAATTCCCATATTAAAGAAGATGAATTTACATAGATGCCGTCCAGCATTTCTCGGATAGCAATTCTTGGAGGAAGAGGTTACATCGAATCAGGTAGTCAGCTTTTTGAAATCTACACTGAGATGTAGGACCAGCTTAGAGAGCAGCAGGAACTCATTATGAATTGGAATTTCTTAAATTGATTTTATTTGTACTTTTTAATGTTACTATCAACCTTTTAATAATGAGGAGACTGACATTTATTTCAAACATACTGTATGCCCATGTATACTGACAGCGCTCTTCTTTTTTAACAATTCTTTTATTGTACAATCAACTGTTCTTTTTATATGTACTTTTATGGTTCTTCTAAACTATGAGAACCGAATAAAGTATTTAAATTAAAACATTAATTAATTGGGCGTGGATTGTGACTGAAATCCTTATCCCACCTGACTTGGGCGCACATGCGCATTCCAAACCGTCCGGAACTATGATGAATCAGTTGAAAGTCAGCCAAGGTCGCTTTAGCAAGAAGTGCTTGGGAACATCACCTCTCGACCCGAAGAGGGGAAGAAAGAAGTAAAAATTTGGATACATTGTATCAAATCCTAATGTGATATGCGGGTGGGAATAAAGCTTGGGAAAGTAAAATTAAGGGTAGGAATATTGAACAATGAACTAAAGAAAAGGCATTACATTAGTATGGTGTGATGATCTCTCCCCATCTCCTTGTCCCATCAGAAGTAGGGGGTTTCACGAATATTGAAACATTGGGTGGTGGTACATACACATAGAATAGTATAAATAAGGTAGGTTTAGTCAGTTAGATGTCAAACAGATCCGACGCAGACTGTCGGACCCATCACCGAGAAGAGCCCATCACATTGCTGAAGAACAATCTGATCATCCAGAAGGTGGACACAGAAGAAATTCAAGGAAGAGGAAGAATCAAATAAAGTAGTGCCAGAGAGGGGTGCGACACTGGCGTTGCATCTAGAAGAGGTCACCTATCCTGTCCGGAACCTGTCCTAATCTGTTGGCTCTTGACTAATTGGGAGTCCCCTTTCCAGCTCCTTGGCCAGGGGTTGGTCCTCACACCATTCTAGGTAAATATAATTTTGTGTAGTATGCCCTTCTACTGCTCTCTGTTTCCACCCTTTCCAGGCGCTGTCATCATAAAATGTTAACCAAGACTTATTTGTGCTTATTTTCCTTGAGAAATCAGTGTATGACATGTATTGGTATTTGACTCACAAAATTAGTGATTAGATAAAACTTTCAAAACTCTCTCAAGTCTGTGGTCATTTAAAAAAGGGTTAATGTTATTTCCAGCTATTCTACTAACTACCTGATCTATTGACCAGAGGAAATTAAACCTTAGGTGATAGGGTTGGTAAGAATTGGGAAAGGTAAAATTCATCATGCAGGAACAACAAAATGTTATTCCAGCGGCAATTACCTGCTTATGTGCGAATGTGTTGGGCCCAGGTGAGTATGGTAACTTATGAGTGACCCAAGCTGGTAAACCCTGTTGGATCAGCACTCACGAGCAGTTTGCCTGAAACACGGCAAAACTCTGAGACAGCACTGTCAATCTTCGGGTTACTTATCCCCTAGCTTGTCACCATTTGTAGTGTCTTCCCAGCCGTGGTACCCGCAAATGACTGCACTGTGCACGGAGCTTGGTGTCACAAGTCTTTATTTGTCTGTTTGTAACTGCGAACTCAACATTCTAAAGCAACCTTCACTACAGTACACTCTATCCGTTATGTCATTGCTCTACTGCGTTCATCAGAAGCCAAAAGGGTTCCGTCATTGTTAAGTCACAAGACACTACTGCGGAGTACCTTAATGTAGTCTGAGAAGCCCTAAAAGATTTCTATTTTAGCGAGCCTGATATATCGTCAAGCTCTCCTTACCTAGATCAATATCAAAACTGTTTTCACCTTACTACCCCTTAGGGCTTGAGGGTCAATTTATCTTCCAATCATTAAAACAGAAGTTAATAAAACTTCAGTCAACTAGACTTTACATTGTCATTTTATCTATGGCTGTGTTGACGCATTGGTCAGAGAACTTAGACCAAATTAGTTAGCATTTCTCTGTAACCTAGAGTGTCAAGTTTTATTTATAGTAGTATGTCCTCAATACTGTAACTTTCATTTTAACTAGTTTAGTATAACCATCCTAAAGTAGTCATCACTTGGAAATAAGGGGCATATTATCAAGCACAGCGTTAAAATTATCGCGGCTTTAGCGGCAGGAAACTGCCGCTAAAGCGGCCATAATGGGCTTGATAATATGCCCTTGAGAATTCCATTAGAATCCCATGTTCACACAAGAACATGGGCTTCTATGGGGATTCACAAGGGCATATTATTATGCCCATGATCGTCGCTTTCCTGCCGCTAAAGCGGCAATAATTTTAACGCCGTTTCTTGATAATATGCCCCTAAATGTTTCTGTAACTCTAGCTTTGTACAGTCTAAGGTCGCAGCACATTCTGCATTTGAAATGGTGCTTATTGGTTTTTAGTTGTGGGGTTGGCCAAGAACTTTTGATGTTGATAATCTTAAATATACAAAATATGCTTGCTAAGAGAGGTTTTTAGCCAGACCTCTTCATCCACTATTCTGGTAAATTGTTATTCACATTTTGCTTCCATCCATCACAGCATACAACATGGACAGCATACTTGAAAGGGTAGCCATCTTTGGATTCTTTTGTAAAAGTTGATTACAATTATTGTGTTTCCAGTACTGTGCGCTCACAAGCTGACATCTTTTATACAGTTCTGTCATAAATAGTTACAAAAATATTAAGCAGCCAACACCAGACCTATTGATCTGCCAATACACGTTAATTCTGCTCTATACGGTACATAGTTTTGAATGATCACTACTTAAAATAAGTCAAATTAAAATTATAAGTAATAAGCAATGGTAATGACAAAAAGTTTGGATTATAAATGAATGCGCCTCTTCAGTCATTGATGGGTTTAAGCACTCAATAAGCCATCATATATGTACTCCATCACTCATCTTTGCCTGCAGGGATCAATACGCAAACCCACTGACTCTTTTTTACTTTCAGCCACTTATACAACCCTAATGAAACACATACACAAACTAAATGACATTTGCATGGTGGGCATATCCTTGCAAGGGCAAATAAAATAAAAAATTGAGGCGCATGACCATCTTTCAATGCTATTGCACATAGCATATTGTTGCTTCATAGTTCAAGCATGCCTTGCATGTTTACAACCAACATGTTGGCCATCTTGAAAAGGTAAAACAGTTTTATACTATAAACAAGAACATTCCAGAATGAGTTTCTGGTTTAAAAGTAGTGACCGCGAGGGATACAGCATACTGTAAATTAATTGATTGGTAACAAGTGGCCTTATAGCACGGTCCTAGGAGCGATAATATGCTATAATATGAAACACAAAAAGAGGAAACAGAAAAAAATAACAGGGAACCCATAAAATCGTATACTAAAGGACTGGCTCAGGAGCCCTGGCTTTACATTTTCACATGAACTCAACTGCAGATACCTGCCCAAGTATACAACCAAGACTTACATGTTGCTAAACGATTCTGGTCCTGCGGTGCTGTTTCTCACGGAGACCTGGCTGACCATCAGCTCGGAGGTGGACGTTGTCCAATCACTGTTGCAATTATCTATAAAGACCATTTGACCTGTAGACTACTAGAGAGTCCACTATTAGGCTGTGAGAAGGTTCATTTTTCATTTGAATTTACTCCCTCTGTGGCTTTCTCAGGAATACTGATTTACCGTCCACCTGGGTCAATGGGCCAATTTGGTAAATCTCTGCTGGAAAAAGTTATGACTTTGGCTAGCTCCTCGGCTAATTTCACTCTCCTTGGAGATTTTAACCTTCACTTTGATGACCCCTCGGCATCCACGGTGATCGAATTAGCACAAGACCTGATGGCATGCCTACTTCACCAGATGGTCACCCAAGCAACCCACATCAAAAGTCACCACCTTGACCCAATTTTCTCTAATCTGGCAGAACTCAAAGGTGAAGTCCCCATCCTCATACCATGGTCAGACCATTTTTTCATTCCGTTTGTATGGGCCCCATCGAACCCAGTTCTGTACACCCAGTCTACACGTATACTAATCCGTCTCTGGCCTAAACTCCCTGTGGAAGGGTGGATCCAGGAACTGGAAAATTCCAAACTGAATTTGGAATTCATACCAGGCACGGACTATCAAAACTTCACACACTGGATTGAGGAGTCACTGAACACGGTGCTCCCAAAGAAATCAATCCAGAAGAAAGCATGTTCTAACAAATCTGCATGGCTCTCCCCTAACCTGCGCATTTTAAAACAACAATGTAAAAGACTGGAGAGGATATGGAGGAAAGATTTTTCTCAAATTAAGATACAGGAGTATAGGGCCGCCATCGGAACTTACAAGGCTGAAATAGAATGAGCCCAGGCCACTTACTATGAGGAAAGGATTACAACAGCAGCCAACTCTGCCAGAGAGACTTTCCTTATAGCCAAAAAGCTTCTTAAAGTAGATATCGCTGCAAAAAACTCACGGAATACTTTGCCGCCAAAGTACACAATATTCTCAAGCATCTCCCACAAAGAGACAATGATACTCTTGAGTTGATTGTCGTGGGCCAGCATGGAAATAAATATCATGTTGAGACCTATATCCCGATGACTCAGGAGTCATTCCTAGCCTCCTTAACCTCTGTCAAATTGGGGTCACCACTGGATCTTGCACCACAAAAAGACAACTTGGACCTTACAGATCTGGGCAATTACCGTCCTATTTCGATCCTTCCAGTAATTAGCAAAATCGCAGAAAAACATGTTAACCACACTCTTTCCACGTTTCTGGAGTGTAATAACCTGCTCCACCCCTCACAAATGGGCTTCCACCCTCGCCAAGGCACTGAGACCGCCTTATTAGCGGTGGTGGAAGAATAGAGAAAAATCCTCGATTCTGGAGGTATGTCGGCCATAATACTCCTTGATTTAGCACTGCCTTCAATACGGTGTATCACTGTATCTTGGCTCACTGTCTTAGAAGCATAGGAGTGTCCTCAAGGCTTTATCGTGGCTCCAATCCTTTCTGGAGAATAGGTGCTTCCAGGTTTTGAAGGTGACATCTTCTCTAAACCCATCCCCCTTCGGTGTGGAGGCCCACAGGGCTCATCCTTGAGCCCGACCCTTTTTAATGTCTATATGTCTCCACTGGCAGATATCATCTCCCCGTTTGGGATTCATATGGTAATGTATGCCGATGACACATATTTAGTTGTGTCTCTGGCCCAGGCTGACCATACACTCTCTGATCTCCATTCTTGTCTGGAACAAGTAACTAAGTGGATGACCCTGTCCCACTTAAAACTCAACGGTGATAAAATGGAGCTTCTGCTGCTTGGCAACAAGTTAAATTTCAAAGCTAATGCCATTTGGTCAGCCTGTATGGGCTCGGCACCTACCCCAAAAACTGAGATAGAAAGTCTGGGTGTCTGGTTGAATCAAAGTACACAATATAAAGTTCAAGCCAGGAACACCGCTGCCTCATGTTATGGCATGTTAAGAATGATCTGTAAAGTACTGCCCCTCCTACCGGACTAAGCAAAAGAAATGCTGGTCCAGGTGCTCATCCTCTCCAGGATAGATTATGGTAACGCCCTCTACCTTAGCGCCCCAAACGCAGTCACCACAAAACTGAAAATTGTACAAAACTCCACTGCAAGACTGCTTATGGAAACCCATAATCCCTGCTGGCAAGCATAGAAGCTGGATGTAAATGACACTCATACACGCCAACCGCAGAAGAGGGTTGAACCAAAGCAACTCTATGTGGTTGTTTGTAAATATATATCTGTATGTATTTATGCTTGCATTTGTTTAAATTAGTTTTTGTTGCAAGGTCCTGGCAAACAACTAAGCATGTCAGGCCTTCCAAAGAGATTTGAGCACGTATTATTACAGTACAAATATTCTACCCTCTAGGGTTTGTTAAAGGGGATGATCAACACCAAAATCATTTCGGACTCCAAAATTGTTTTTGTAATTTCAAAAATACGTTTTATTATTCCAACATTTGTTGCTTTTTATGAAATTCTCTTCATTTCATGTTTTACTCAAAATTTTCTTTATACATTATATCCAAACATAGCCTTTTTTATCGCTCCTATGCATTTCGGGCTGGAAGCCCTTCTGCAGGGAGCATCACTAGAAAACAAAATCATAGCACAAATGTTTATGCAATGTATATGATTTTTTCACATATGTTATTTTCAGTGCATTCATACACCTTATAGACCGTAGTGACTTTAGGCAGTATTCCACAACGGTCCAAAGCAATATTTTTAGACAGCATTAAGTTGGAATCTGCGAACGTGTATCCATAATTGGGTATTGTTATAGACAATAAACAGATGTGGAAACAGGCCATTGATGCCAGGAAACTGCTGTTTACTAAAGCAACTGCGGCTCTAATTAGTTTTTCACTTAGATTGGGCAAGCGGCTCCCAACTGAGTTATTATATAGCTACAAGACAAAATGCATAGCCACTGTAATCTATGGGGCAGAGATATGGGGCTACGTTAAGGTGGACCCAATACAAAAAGTTGAAAATTATTTTCTGAGATATCTCCTTGCTTTACCTCAGGGCTCTTCAACCTATTCTTGCCACATGGAGTTAGGCCTTCCATTTCTGACAGACCTGACAGCAATCCAGCCCCTCTTGTTGTGGCACCGCATATGGACATCCACAAAAACATCCTTTTCCCAAAATCTCATCTCGGATTGTCTTTCACTTGAAAAAGCGCACAAGATAGGATGGATTGCTTATGTCAGAAACTTCTTTTACGATTTAGGATTGGCAGATTATTTTCACAACCCCATACAGATTGCTGGAGTGTCTAGGAAATCTTTCAAGCTAACCTGCCTGACGCACCTAGAACAGCTGCGTCTAAGCAGTGAGGTTACAAAAAAGAGTGTTTAATACTCAATAGTGGTCCACACATCATTGCTTATCCAGCCTTAATTGACTTTTAATCTAACCCCTTATGAAAGGTTACTTTTAACTAGGTTCAGGATGAACATTTTTCACCACTTTGTCACCTTTCCCCAAACAAACGACTGGTCAAGAAGATTATCCCCATGCCCATGTGATGAAACATCTACACAACCAACTATCCATGTCGTCTTGTTCTGTAAATTTTATTCGGCCCAAAGGAAATAATGGCTAATTCCCATATTAAAGAACATGAATTTACATAGATGCCGTCCAGCATTTCTCCGATAGCAATTCTTGGAGGAAGAGGTTACATCGAATCAGGTAGTCAGATTTTTGAAATCTACACTGAGATGTAGGACCAGCTTAGAGAGCAGCAGGAACTCATTATGAATTGGAATTTCTTAAATTGATTTTATTTGTACTTTTTAATTTTACTATCAACCTTTTAATAATGAAGAGACTGACATTTATTTCAAACGTACTGTATGCCCATGTATACTGACAGCGCTCTTCTTTTTTAACAATTCTTTTATTGTACAATCAACTGTTCTTTTAATATGTACTTTTATGGTTCTTCTAAACTATGAGAACCGAATAAAGTATTTAAATTAAAACATTATATAATTGGGCGTGGAGTGTGACTGAAATCCTTATTCCACCTGTCTTGGGCGCACATGTGGATCCCAAACAGTCCGGAACTATGATGAATCAGTTGAAAGTCAGCCAAGGTCGCTTTAGCAAGAAGTGCTTGGGAACATCACCTCTCGACCCGAAGAGGGAAAGAAAGAAGTACAAATTTGGATACATTGTATCAAATCCTAATGTGAAATGCGGGTGGGAATAAAGCTTGGGAAAGTAAAATTAAGGGTAGGAATATTGAACAATGAACTAAAGAAAAGGCATTACATTAGTATGGTGTGATGATCTCTCCCCATCTCCTTGTCCCATCAGAAGTAGGGGGTTTCACGAATATTGAAACATTGGGTGGTGGTACATACACATAGAATAGTATAAATAAGGTAGGTTTAGTCAGTTAGATGTCACACAGATCCGACGCAGACTGTCGGACCCATCACCGAGAAGAGCCCATCACATTGCTGAAGAACAATCTGATCATCCAGAAGGTGGACACAGAAGAAATTCGAGGAAGAGGAAGAATCAAAGAAAGTAGTGCCAGAGAGGGGTGCGACGCTGGCATTGCACCTAGAAGAGGTCACCTATCCTGTCCGGAACCTGTCCTAATCTGTTGGCTCTTGACTAATTGGGAGTCCCCTTTCCAGCTCCTTGGCCAGGGGTTGGTCCTCACACCATGCTAGGTAAATATACTTTTGTGTAGTATGCCCTTCTACTGCTCTCTGTTTCCACCCTTTCCAGGCACTGTCATCATAAAATGTTAACCAAGACTTATTTGTCCTAATATTGATTATTTTTCTTGAGAAATCAGTGTATGACATGTATTGGTATTTGACTCACAAAATTATTGATTAGATAAAACTTTCAAAACTCTCTTAAGTCTGTGGTCATTTAAAAAAGGGTTAATGTTATTTCCAGCTATTCTACTAACTACCTGATCTATTGACCAGAGGAAATTAAACCTTAGGAGATAGGGTTGGTAAGAATTGGTAAAGGTAAAATTCATCATTCAGGAACAACAAAATGTTATTAGTTTGGCAATTACCTGCTTATGTGCGAATGTGTTGGGCCCAGGTGAGTATGGTAACTTATGAGTGACCCAAGCTGGTAAACACTGTTGGATCAGCACTCACGAGCAGTTTGCCTGAAACACGGCAAAACTCTGAGACAGCACTGTCAATCTTCAGGTTACTTATCCCCTAGCTTGTCGCCATTTGTAGTGTCTTCCCAGCCGTGGTACCCGCAAATGACTGCACTGTGCACGGAGCTTGGTGTCACAAGTCTTTATTTGTCTGTTTGTAACTGCGAACTCAACATTCTAAAGCAACCTTCACTACAGTACACTCTATCCGTTATGTCATTGCTCTACGGAGTTCATCAGAAGCCAAAAGGGTTCCGTCATTGTTAAGTCACAAGACACTACTGCGGAGTACCTTAATGTAGTCTGAGAAGCCCTACAAGATTTCTATTTTAGCGCGCCTGATATATCGTCGAGCTCTACTTACCTAGATCAATATCAAAACTGTTTTCACCTTACTACCCCTTAGGGCTTGAGGGGCAATTTATCTTCCAATCATTAAAACAGAAGTTAATAAAACTTCAGTCAGTTAGACTTTACATTGTCATTTTATCTGTGGCTGTGTTGACGCATTGGTCAGAGAACTTAGACCAAATTAGTTAGCATTTCTCTGTAACCTAGAGTGTCAAGTTTTATTTATAGTAGTATGTCCTCAATACTGTAACTTTCATTATAACTAGTTTAGTATAACCATCTTAAAGTAGTCATCACTTAGAAATAAGGGGCATATTATCAAGCACAGCGTTAAAATTATCGCGGCTTTAGCGGCAGGAAACTGCCGCTAAAGCGGCCATAATGGGCTTGATAATATGCCCTTGAAAATTCCATTAGAATCCCATGTTCACGCAAGAACATGGGCTTCTATGGGGATTCACAAGGGCATATTATTAATCCCATGATCGTCGCTTTAGCAGCAGTTTCCTGCCGCTAAAGCGGCAATAATTTCAACGCCGTTTCTTGATTATATGCCCCTAAATGTTTCTGTAACTCTAGCTTTGTACAGTCTAAGGTCGCAGCACATTCTGCATTTGAAATGGTGCTTATTGGTTTTTAGTTGTGGGGTTGGCTAAGAACTTTTGATGTTGATAATCTTAAATATACAAAATATGCTTGCTAAGAGGGGTTTTTAGCCAGACCTCTTCATCCACTATTCTGGTAAATTGTTATTCACATTTTGCTTCCATCCATCACAGCATACAACATGGACAGCATACTTGAAAGGGTAGCCATCTTTGGATTCTTTTGTAAAAGTTGATTACAATTATTGTGTTTCCAGTACTGTGCGCTCACAAGCTGACATCTTTTATACAGTTCTGTCATAAATAGTTACAAAAATATTAAGCAGCCAACACCAGACCTATTGATCTGCCAATACACGTTAATTCTGCTCTATACGGTACATAGTTTTGAAGGATCACTACTTAAAATAAGTCAAATTAAAATTACAAGTAATAAGCAATGGTAATGACAAAAAGTTTGGATTATAAATGAATGCGCCTCTTCAGTCATTGATGGGTTTTAGCACTCAATAAGCCATCATATATGTACTCCATCACTCATCTTTGCCTGCAGGGATCAATACGCAAACCCACTGACTCTTTTTCGCTTTCAGCCACTTATACAACCATAATGAAACACATACACAAACTAAATGACATTTGCATGGTGGGCATATCCTTGCAAAGGCAAATAAAATAAAAAATTGAGGCGCATGACCATCTTTCAATGCTATTGCACATAGCATATTGTTGCTTCATAGTTCAAGCATGCCTTTCATGTTTACAACCAACATGTTGGCCATCTTGAAAAGGTAAAACAGTTTTATACTATAAACAAGAACATTCCAGAATGAGTTTCTGGTTTAAAAGTAGTGACCGCGAGGGATACAGCATACTGTAAATTAATTGATTGGTAGCAAGTGGCCTTATAGCACGGTCCTAGGAAAGATAATATGCTATAATATGAAACACAAAAAAAGGAAACAGAAAAAAATAACAGGGAACCCATAAAATAGTATACTAAAGGACTGGCTCAGGAGCCCTGGCTTTACATTTTCACATGAACTCAACTGCAGATACCTGCCCAAGTATACAACCAAGACTTACATGTTGCTAAACGATTCTGGTCCTGAGGTACTGTTTTTCACGGAGACCTGGCTGACCATCAGCTCGGAGGTGGACGTTGTCCAATCACTGTTGCAATTATCTATAAAGACCATTTGACCTGTAGACTACTAGAGAGTCCACTATTAGGCTGTGAGAATGTTCATTTTTCATTTGAATTTACTCCCTCTGTGTCTTTCTCAGGTATACTGATTTACCATCCACCTGGGACAATGGGCCAATTTGGTAAATCTCTGCTGGAAAAAGTTATGACTTTGGCTAGCTCCTCTGCTAATTTCACTCTCCTTGGAGATTTTAACCTTCACTTTGATTACCCCTCGGCATCCACGGTGATCGAATTAGCACAAGACCTGATGGCATGCCTACTTCACCAGATGGTCACCCAAGCAACCCACATCAAAAGTCACCATCTTGACCCAATTTTCTCTAATCTGGCAGAACTCAAAGGTGAAGTCCCCATCCTCATACCATGGTCAGACCATTTTTTCATTCTGTTTGTATGGGCCCCATCGAACCCAGTTCTGTACACCCAGTCTACACGTATACTAATCCGTCCCTGGCCTAAACTCCCTGTGGAAGGGTGGATCCAGGAACTGGAAAATTCCAAACTGAATTTGGAATTCAATCCAGGCACGGACTATCAAAACTTCACACACTGGATTGAGGAGTCACTGAACACGGTGCGCCCAAAGAAATCAATCCAGAAGAAAGCATGTTCTAACAAATCTGCATGGCTCTCCCCTAACCTGCCCATTTTAAAACAACAATGTAAAAGACTGGAGAGGATATGGAGGAAAGATTTTTCTCAAATTAAGATACAGGAGTATAGGGCCGCCATCGGAACCTACAAGGCTGAAATAGAATGAGCCCAGGCCACTTACTATGAGGAAAGGATTACAACAGCAGCCAACTCTGCCAGAGAGACTTTCCTTATAGCCAAAAAGCTTCTTAAAGTAGATATCGCTGTAAAAAACTAACAGAATACTTTGCCGCCAAAGTACACAATATTCTCAAGCATATCCCACAAAGAGACAATGATACTCTTGAGTTGATTTTCGTGGGCCAGCATGGAAATAAATATCATGTTGAGACCTATATCCCAATGACTCAGGAGTCATTTCTAGCCTCCTTAACTTCTGTCAAATTGGGGTCACCACTGGATCTTGCACCACAAAAAGACAACCTGGACCTTACAGATCTGGGTAATTACTGTCCTATTTCGATCCTTCCGGTAATTAGCAAAATCGTAGAAAAACATGTTAACCACACTCTTTCCACGTTTCTGGAGTGTAATAACCTGCTCCACCCCTCACAAATGGGCTTCCACCCTCGCCAAGGCACTGAGACCGCCTTATTAGCGGTGGTGGAAGAATAGAGAAAAATCCTCGATTCTGGAGGTATGTCGGCCATAATACTCCTTGATTTAGCACTGCCTTCAATACGGTGTATCACTGTATCTTGGCTCACTGTCTTAGAAGCATAGGAGTGTCCTCAAGGCTTTATCGTGGCTCCAATCCTTTCTGGAGAATAGGTGCTTCCAGGTTTTGAAAGTGACATCTTCTCTAAACCCATCCCCCTTCGGTGTGGAGTCCCACAGGGCTCATCCTTGAGCCCGACTCTTTTTAATGTCTATATGTCTCCACTGGCAGATATCTTCTCCCCGTTTGGGATTCATATAGTAATGTATGCCGATGACACATATTTAGTTGTGTCTCTGGCCCAGGCCGACCATACACTCTCTGATCTCCATTCTTGTCTGGAACAAGTAACTAAGTGGATGACCCTGTCCCACTTAAAACTCAACGGTGATAAAATGGAGCTTCTGCTGCTTGGCAACAAGTTAAATTTCAAAGCTAATACCATTTGGTCAGCCTGTATGGGCTCGGCACCTACCCCAAAAACTGAGATAGAAAGTTTCGAATTTCGTAGTTTCGAATTTCGAAGTGCGCCCTGTATCGCATTTTGCGATGCAGGGCACGGAACGAACGGACCAAAATGATGGCTTGTTTTCTAATGATTATGAAGAACATGGCCATGGCAGTTGTGATGTCCCTTTCCAAGCACAATCTGTGCAGCTTAGAAACAGTGGCAATATATCCCAAAATAAAATGCAGGCAATAACCGTGCGGAGCAGACAGAGTGTCTTTGCCTCCCCCATTTACTGCAGATCCCAGATGTACAGTCATTACTATAAAATTTTTACTATTAATAACTTCCATCTTTTTAGGCATAGACGAAAAATGATGTTGGTGGAATTTGCATAATAAGAATTTGACATTAAACATGTTAGGCAAATTATTTTTGACTAATACACGGGAACAACAGAACACAAGTGGCTGTTGTTCATGGTGCTTTTGTTTAAATGTGTCTACACGCCAAATATTGAGGTGAGGACGCATTACACAATAACATATAGTGTTATAAGACAGATTTGCATTTCATACAATTACACATAATTTTTAATGTTTTTTCAGAAATTGTATCTCTAATCTTTTGTGGATAATGTATTCCTTGAGGGAATTAATTTTACTCAAAACTAATTTGCTGCCAAACTCTTTCGGGAGGAGCCTGGAGGCACTCTGTAGCCTCGTTCTAAGGAACACCTGTGGACTCCCACTTCACTTAGGTAGTTGAGAGAATATCTGCCCCTTACACTCCTCATGGAAATACTGAGCAAACCGACTGTAAGTATTACTAATTAACTAGCTATGTCATATGCTGCATTTCAGTGATACTTCTGCTACATTGCCCTGGGACCATGACAGGGTGTTCAAAATTCAACCTGTCCTGCCACATTTGTTTGTCACGTTTCTATAGATGTATACTCCTGGGAAAGAATATAGAGGCCAATAAGTTGCTGACAGTGGCAGCCGGCATGGATCTGGGGTGGTGGGAAGCTTGGAGGAGGAAGGAAAATGTAAAAAAAAACAAAGAAACACTTACCTTGTTGCCGCGTCCTATGCCTCTGCTCTGTCCCTCTTCTGTGGGACTCCGGCCAAACAGCAACCAGGAAGCACACCCAGGTTCCCCTGACCAATCACAATGCTGCAAAGCAGTTTTGTGATTTGGTCTTAGTGCCAGTGAATGGGGGCCTACGCATGTTTTCCATGCAGGCTGTAATGCAGCCTGCGCGGAGAAAATACAAAGTGCGCATGAATGTTTGGTTGGCCTGAGGGGGCAGCCAAGCATTAATGAGCGCTTGGAGTGGGAGGACCACTCCTCCCCTGCCCTGCTTTGAGAGAAGACCAGTCCTGCCCACCTTCCCAGAAAGCAGCAGGAAACAATAAAATGATAATGACAACAAGTTATTATCATTTTATTATTCCTTTCCTCACAGTGCTTAAAAGCAGTAGGGCGACTCCTAAGCCTTAGCGAAGGAGCCGCCACTGGTTGCTGATCTTAAACAATGGGTTACTGATGTTAAAGCAGTATACACTAAAGAGCTCTTTATGACATCAAACTGTTGTGTGAGAGCACCAGTGATTATCTATACAGCCTGATAGTAAAAATCGGAATGAACTACAGTATAAATCCTGCAGGAGTCTTTACATGTTAGAAATTTGTAAGACGTTGCCATGACGTTTCTGCAACATTTTCTTTACAAAGGTCCTAACTTTCATGTGGACTCCTTTTACACAAGAGTCCAGTTGTTCAGCAAACTGTACAACTCTGGCACTGTGCCTTCTGGTGCAATTTGAAGTCACTGGAAAGTATTCCCAAAGGAGCTTGTTTGTGAGAAGTTACAAAAAGGCCAGAGCACTGTTTTGTCTTGTATCGAATTGCTAGCAATCAAAATCTCAGATAGGCGACAGGTATATGTACTCACTACAATTTTCAATAGAAGCACTTCTTCTATTACATTTTTGTGGTCAGTTGGTAGAATAAACAAGCCCAATTGTATACTTGATGACAACAAGTATGTGGGCAGAGTGGATAAATTACAAAGTGAGTTGTTGAGTGTGCACATTGAATAACAAGTTGGTTGTCCAGCTGATCCTGTTGAAAACGTACAATGCATAGGTTGTCTGTTGTCAGACAACAGAGGGAAGGCTGATGTACTCATTTGATGTACAATTGGCCATTACTATTAGTCTTACTGCTGTAAAAGTAGTTGACTCTACTTCAGCTGTTGTGGAGCACACTGCAAAGCTACAGGCTCTGCACTGTGTGATCGCATTTTTGCAAGACAGTAAGAGTGTACGACATTTAGAGTACTAGTTGAGGGGGATAACTATCAAACTCAAGTAATAATTGCAACTTTTGTTAGGGTGAATAACTAAAGTCTCTAAATTAACCTAAACTCAATCCTCTGGTGCCTTTGACAGAGCAGACAGGCTTACGTTAGAGGCACTGTGTAAAGTGTTTATGTAGTAACAAAACAGAATTAAAGTCAAGACACAACATAATAAAAAGCCCAAATCAGTTTAGAAAAAACAGTGAAAATTGTAATAAGTAAAATGACACCAGTTCAGAAACACTTTATTTCAGCTAGAGCCATAAAAGCTTCACAATAAATTGAATAAAACAGATACATTGCCATAAACTTCATTCGAAATACATCAACCTTAAAGTTTTTCATGTGTTAAATCATGAAACAGTATGTATACATGGGTGGTTCTATAAATGCATGAAATTATGGAAGAACAGGGAGAAAGTTTTCACTCAGACCATTGTTAAAACCTATGTGGTCAGGTATGCCCAGAAATAAAACTAATACTAAAAACTCAATTGCTTTGATTCTATGTGTATTCAGCGGACTGTCCCAGTCAGCCCGGGCAAACACAACTAGTGTACCACAAATGTAAAAGCATAAAAGCCTTATTGATATTCAGTAAAAGCTAATCACTTATTGGGTGTAGAATATATTATAAAATCTCTCATTCATGGACCAGCAGTAACAAGCCATTTCAAACAGTAGCAGGCCATGTTTGGCCTCTTTCAATAGTTAAGAAAATTGTAGTCTTACAGCAAATAGTTCACAGATCCATGTGTATTGTACATGCATAACTTAACACATATGACTTAGATTGCTTTATAGCCAAGTCTTCCTGGTTCTACTGAACTAATTTGCCAAGCCATAGCAGAAGGTCGCATGGTATAACGTAATTCCTCAGAAACCTTCACAGATTCCCACTAGGGACCAGAACGAAAGCGGCTCTTAGGTCCTTAAAAGCCATGTAAACGTTTCCTCGCCACAAGTTGACATTAACCCAACTAATCAGCTTTAAGAGGAGCACATGCTCTAGGGTGCTCACCCACCGCACTGAACCCGGCCTGAAGGTCCAAACGATTACAATGATCAGAAATCCACTACATCAGTCCAGCCGGAACTTGCCTACAAGAATTCTTTTGGCTAACTTCGATTAGGCTAATTGGCCTATCATTTGTTGGAAGGTCCTTACTGTTCTTTTTTAAAAATCAGCACAATAATTGCACCCTACCAAGAACAAGGTACTTCTTCACTTTTCATAATCTCATTACTGTGGAAATTTAAATAGGGGACACAGACTTCTGGTTCTGACTAGTTTAAATCCCCAGGAATACCATGGTGACCTAGGGCTTTCACTCTTTTCAGCTGGCTCAAAACCTCTTCCATTTCCTTTATCTCAAATTCTAGGGGGGCTTTCTATCATTGGGATTTCTTAGGGCATCCTGAGCAATCTTTGTTTTAGTCTTTAGAGATAGTTTGGTTATTTCATGCTTCTTATAGAGTTCAAAAGTAACACACCCATGATTCAGGCTGAACAACTACATCCAGACAGATCTCTAAGGAGCAGCTTTCATTTACCATGATCATCCAGAATCCCCTCATATTGTTGTTGTTTAGGGCATTCGTTAAGTCCATCCACTGCAATTCGTCCCTAGTTTTCTTTATTGAAGACAAGATCACCTTGTAATTCCCTCTTTCTCCCTTTAATGGCCCTGCGGTCCCCCACTTTTTGCACTCAGAGAAGTTCTTCTTTAACTTCCTTACAATGCTGCATAAACCAAACAGGTCTTGAGCCATAGCTATGGCTCCTTTGTCTTTCTTTAGTAACATATTTCGACTATTGGGATGACAGCTCAACCCTTGGGTCAAAAGTACACATTACATTTACAAAGCACTAGTACACAGAGATCAAGGCTCTCTCATTGCAGAACATATTAGCCCACTTAACATTATGCTGATTTTTTATTAAAATACGACTGACTTAGGTTGGTCTAATTGCAGATTTGTAAAAAGGATCGAATGGTGCTGTGCACACAGGGCTTCATGGTCACTGTCCGCTCTTAGTGTTACTTCCATATTGATCACCAATGACCACATCCTGGTGTTGATAAATATATAATCGATATGGCTTGAATGCAAGCCTCTTTTAAAAGTCAATTTGCAAAGGGCATTTGAAGCAGTGGGGCTGTTTAATGCCCTCAGCCTTGGGTCACCAAGATATGCGTGATTTGTTTCACAATCCTAGATTGTTTTTGGTAGGAAATAGTAGATACAGAAAGGACCCCACTAGTCTTGTCTTCATCGCCAATTGGCAAGAACCAGAATTCCGCAGTTGAAATAGGTCTAATACAATTACCAGTGACTATTTTTAAGCAGGCAGGGTGTAGTTGATCAAGCATTAGAGACAATTGGACTGCCAGCTTCAGAGCTTTCGGGATCAAGGGGAATAGAAATATTAAAAATGACACTCTGGTTAGCTTGGGGGAGTACCACTCATAATTATTGTACTAAGGATGTTGTTTCAGAGGTTGGAGATGATCTTGGCATTACTAAATACATCCATTCTTAGCCAAACAATCTGTGAATTGGTTCTACCAGCCAAGTTTCTTGCAATAGGACAATATGATGAGAATTGATAAAAACATCCAATTCTGGATAATTTATCTTGGCCCATATCCCTACCATGTTCCAGGATAATAGTTTAATCTTAATAGTAGCACTTTTGCTCAAACTCATAGCAGATTTGGGAGAGTTTCTGAACAGAATGTCCTTTCTTTCGGAAACCCTGATATTTGCTAGTAGCATCATCATAGAGGTCATGCGGTGCTGCTGGATGGGAGAGTCTATGCACTTCTGGCACTTAGAATCTAAGTCAGTCGGGTTTTAGGTGGTCAATCGAGTTCCGAAAGATCATTGGTGGGGCAGGAGCAGGAGAGCTTTTAACCAATTGGGATGTAAGAATGGATTGTGCTGGGTGTTAGGCTGAAAAAAGTCAGACAAGAGATTTTCGTTGAGACTTATCTTACTACTAAAAAGGGATATAGATCTATGATCAAAAGCGGCTCCCCCAGTGACCCAGTTCCGATGCGCTTCCTGAAACAGATAGCTGACCCTATTTCCACCCCGGCTACTGAGCTCATAAACCTTTCTCTTTTACAGGGCACTGTGCCTCCCAGTTGGGAAGGGGCCATCGTCAAGGCCCTGCTGAAGAAACCCCATCTCGACCGTCTGGAGCTTGCCAACTTTAGACCCATATCCCTTCTCCCCGGTCTCAGCAAGATCACAGAAAAAGTGGTGAACCACCAACTTTCCCACTTCCTGGAGTCCAATGATCGGCTGCGCAATTCGCAGACCGGATTCCGCCCAGGCCAGGGCACTGACACCGCCCTCCTCTCCGTCATCGAGGAGGCTAGGCGCATTCTGGACTTAGGAGGATAAGTGGCAGTGATCCTCCTGGACCTTAGTGCGGCCTTTGATACGGTGAATCACCTTATCCTGATCCAGCGCCTGGCCGAAGCAGGAATACGTGGGTCTGCTCTATCCTGGCTAACATCCTACCTTTCCAACCGTACCTTTCAAGTCTGGGAAGGCAACTCACAATCCGCCTTAATACCCCTCCAGTGTGGAGTGCCGCAGGGCTCATCCTTGAGCCCCATATTGTTTAATGTGTACATGGCCCCCCTGGAGGATGTGGTCGCCCCTTTTGGGATAAAAATAGTTAGCTATGCCGATGACACCCAACTGGTTGTTTCACTTTCGCAACTCAACCAACGCCCCGATAACTTCCATCAGTGCCTGACTAAGATCCATGCCTGGATGTGTGACTCCTCACTCAAGCTAAATGGATCTAAAACTGAAATCATGATGTTAGGCCACACGTCGGCAACTCTGCCCTCCTCCATCTGGCAGGCCTGTTTAGGGGGCCCTCCCGCCCCAAAAAAATAAATCAAAAGCTTGGGGGTCTGGCTCGATCAGGACCTTTCGCTTAAAACACAAGCGAATAAGACAGCAGGCACCTGTTTCGGTCTACTCCGCTCCGCCCGCGAAGTTCTCCCCCTCCTTCCCCATCACTCCAGGAGGTTATTGATACAAGGTCTAGTTCTTTCAAGACTAGACTTCAGTAACGCAATTTTCCTAGGAGCCCCTGAAGCCACAATCAATAAGCTACAACAAACCCAAAATGCCGCTGCCAGGTTATTAATGGGTATCCCCCTCAGATCATCAGCTAAACCTGCTCTCAAAGCGCTTCATTGGCTCCCCGTGCGAGAGAGGATTATCTTTAAATCCCTTTGTATTACCCACAAAATCCTGCAAGGCAAAGGACCCCCGATTATGAGAAGCCTAGTCACCCCTTACAAACCTAATAGACCCTTGCGCTCAGACAAAGGGTTCCTGGCCTCGGTGCCCAGAATCAAGAAAGTCCGCACCGGAGGCTGCCGCTTCTCGGTGAATGCGGCCTCACATTGGAACTCTCTCCCACTGCAATTACACGCTGAATCTGGCCATCTCCGCTTCCGGAAAACACTGAAAACCTTCCTCTTTCCCAATTGATCCTCTCCCCCCCCCCTCAGAGTATCACTCAATCTCTGCGCTGGGATGCCTCCTGGTAACCACGCGCTTTACAAAAACGACATACATACATACATACATACATACATACATGCTCTAAAATAATGAGGCCTGCCACCAAAACATGATTGATCAGTTGTACTCTATTATAAGGAGTTGGTGTGTTATTGACAGAGTGGGAAGAAACTTCTAACAGATCCTCCCTGATTATAGATATGCATGCTCACAGTTTGTGAATCACTTTATTATTAAGCAATTCACAGGATTCCCCGGATCCCTCTGTCAACTCAGGGACATTTGTCATGAAGATATCAGAAGGGCTAAGTAGGGTTCCTGCCATCTCCAGGTAAATGCCCTCTGCCATTGTGTGAGGGAACACACACCCTTTTAAAACTTCCTAGATGCAGACCATGACTTAGCCAAGGCACAATTTAAGTTTTAAGATGTTAACATTGCTGTTGTATTCCTAAATTAAGATGGAGCCTTGGGTCTATAAGCTTAATTTGCTTTCTGCTAGGTTGAACAATGTAACACACACTATGTGGGGTGCCAGAGCCAGTTGTCTCCCAGGAAGTACCTCTATTAAAAGCAGCTAAAGGTTTGCCAGCAGCATCATCTCTCCTATTATTCACTGAAGTAGAAGTTATTGCTTTACAGGTTTGGGCAGAAATTATGGTCAGATTTCCCAATTGGGCAGCCAAGTTATCATTTTTTTTCAGCTTATATATTGGACAGTCAAAGTACAAGATATTTTAAGCCCATTATCTCTTCCTTTAGTGGATCTAAGGCACTCATGTATTAGTGGAGGGAGAGAGGGCAGATCCTTGGAATCATGACTGTCTTCCTTATTAGTATTGCTACCATCATCAAGGCCTTACAGGTTTAAATCTGTTTTTACATTCCACCCCTGTCTCCCTAATTTGAGATGTGCCACCAATAAGCAATTCTATGATACATATGTTATTTGGACTGGGACAGGGGGGGTCAGCCTGAGTCACATATTGAAGAAGAAGGGTTCAGAGGGTTCGTTTGTTAAAAACAAAATGAGTTTATATTCCCCAATCCAGTTTCTCCTCCCTTTTTACCCTTATCTTTAGTGACTAAGAGTTCCTCAGCCTCCTCTATCAAAACATTGATCTCATCTACCATACAATTATCAGCTGAATGCCTGGGTTGTTTTCTAGCCTTTCCTGCTTCTTGTAGTCTTTCAGTTGCTTTAAGTTTTCAATAATTAGGTTTTAAACATAGACAACCAATAGCGACCCATACAAGGAACAGGCCCACCCCCTTAGCAGCGTTACAACAAAATGTCCTGGCAGCTCGTAGTTTAACAAAATACCTTCCTTCACTGAGACTTGCTTGAAAGGCCTCACATATCTCTATAGTCTTGTGTCACAGGAATGAATTGTCCTGGCTCTCAGACAGTCTTAGGATATTGAAGTGGTGAAACTGGTCTTTTCCAAAAGGAAGAAAGCTATACCATCAGATAAATATAAAATTACACTAAAATGACAAACCTTCAATGGTGGAAAGGAAGATAGGAATTTTAAAGTTAAAAATAGTATCAAAAAGTGTTAAGTGCTAACCATCATCATCTGGTTGCATTTGAACAGCCGGTACCGAAGCCCGAGTTAAGGCCTTCCACAAAAGGTTGTGGTTCGAATACAGAAACCAGGTTTGACGTGGTCAGACATTTTACCCACATACTAGGTAGCTAAAATAGAAGTAGAAAAACCTCAGAATATCAAGGCTACATGCTATAGCCAAAGAGGGATCTACAACGTCAGAGAGCTGCTGGACAAAGTCTGGGTGAAGCCTTGAATTTTGGTGGGGAATATCCAAAAGAAATTAGAATTTGCAGCCAAGGAAGGTCCCTCGTTGGCTGGATACTTTCCATACCCTTCCCTGGTGAAGATGTCTCTGTTTGGACTTAGGCATTCTTTTGGAGCTTGACTCTTCCAGCTCAGTAAGGCTGCAGGCTGTATCTGAAGAGGAATTCAGGAGGCAAGACACTTTCTCCACGAGATCATGCTGCATCAGATTTGCTCCTTCAGAAAGGGCCTGAGTGGGAGCAGCCTGAATATTCAGTTCATTGGGACAGCATCTTTGTCGGATGGACTTGTCATGTTGGTCCTGGTCCTCCACAGGTCTTTGGAGCCAAAAAGGTTCTAAGCCCTAAGGTTTCAGCAAATGTTAGGAGAGGTACACTTTGACACAGACAAGAATCCCAGGGCCTTGAGGACAGCTTTTGGGGTTCAAGACTCTTTCAAGTGTTGACTAATAGCAGGACCTGTTGCAATTCATCAGCTGGGCAGTTGCAGGAAAGCCATCTGATATAAATGGGGTTATTGGTTGAGGGGAGTGGAAGCTCTACTCAACCATCTGGGCAAATCACGTAATATCCCCGTGCCTAACAAAATGAATGTGTGTCCTCATGTAACATAACTGGTGCTCTGTAAAGCCCTCTGATACCCGGTTTGGTTCGGGTCAAGTTTGCGCTATATAAAACTCTGCAATAAAAACAATCTGTGTCAGGGTGAACCACAAAAGCTCACTGCAGTAACCTGTGCATAACCCTCTGGTAGCTTGGCACAAAAGCAGTGAGGCTTAATTTAGAGGCAATGTTCCAAGTATTTATGCAGCACACAAGGAATAATAAAGTGAAAACACAATCAAGTTAGAAAAATAGGTACATTTTAACCCCTTCCATGCTGAGGACGGTCCCCGTCCGTCATGCAACACGGTGGGTGTGTGCTGATGACGGCTGAGGGCCGTCATGATCTCGCCCACTCTTTAGAAGTGCCGCACAGGCGCAGAATCGCGGCCGCGCCCAAGGGGTTAATCAATGAAACAAAATGCAGCTATTCAATTGAGAACCCAAAACACTAGGATTTACCCTTTCTTTACAGGGAGCGCTCAACTGATGTCAAACAAGGGTGCACAACCTGGGAAAGCACCATTTGGAGATCTAGACCTCTCTCCAGCAGAGGCCAGCAGAGGCCAGCAGGGCTCAGACACGTCTAGTGTCAGGTCCAGCATTGCAGGTCAGCTGGGAAGTTGCAGGGAAGCCTCTGGAGCTTGTTGTGCCCCTTTAGCTCAGACAGGAGGTCAGCCAACTGATACTTGCAGTCACTCAGGTGGCATGGAATTAAGGAAGCAGGTCCAGTCTTCCTTCTCAGAGAGCAGCAGAGTCTTCAAGCAGCAGGACGGCCCCCCAGGTGGACAGAGTTTTCTTAAAGCAGCAAGACAGTCCTCTAGTAGGGGCAGGGCAGTCCTTTGCGGAGCAAGGCAAACCTCAAGCAGCAGAGAGGTCATCTGTGAACCAAGGCAGCCCTTCTTTTGTAATGTGCACAGGTCCAGAGAGTACTGACGAGTGGCTCAGGGGTCCAATATTTGTGCCTGGTGCCAGATTTTGAAGTTGGGGCTTCACTATATTAACCCCACTTCTCTAGGCTACAAGAAATCTGGGGTGGCAAAAATAAGGCTGGTATCAGTGTCATTTGCGAATGCCGGAGACAAGCCCCTTTCAAGTGTAAGGGTCCAGCAAACACCTTTGAATCCAGATGGCCCATCCTGCCCATATCATGTCCCTTTCATGTCACTGTCTGGGAGGAATACACACACCCTAACAACAGAGTCATTCACACTGGCAGTAGGCACAAATGGTTAAGACAAAAACAATCCAATTTTCTAACAGTGGAATTTTCAGAATTGTGACTCAAAATCCAACTTTCCCATCAAAGAGGGTTTTAAATTATTATTCATTTGAGCATGAACACCATATCTCTATTTTCTCTAAATCAAAAGTTACCACTTATTAAAGGTAATAAGGTAACCAAGGGATAGTCAATGGCATAGCTAACCCTTACAGCACTGAAAAACAGCTATAGGATTTTTTTTACTACACAGACATGAGAAACTTAAGCTCAAATGTCCTATTTTTTAAATACATTGCACCCTGTACCGTGTACCTTAATGGCCTACCTTTATGGACAACCATACGGGTGACTTTTAGGTAATAGAAAGGACATTTTAGGCATGGCAAAAAGGCAGCTATCAACACTCCCTAGTTTGAAGTGATGGCAACCAATCTGATCTCAGCATGTGTTTGGGAGGGGTCACAGATCATCTGCGTCCTTATATATACAACTGAAGATTTCTTTTAAATTACGCCACAGCTACTGAATGCATTTACAACAAATCACAAACAGGCACTTCCCTGGACCAACATTTACCTTTCTATTAAATTTGGTGTCATTCTGTTCAGCAATTGAGGCTGTAGCCGTGTCTAGTAAAATTCCTGTGGAAATTGACATGGGGGAAATGCATTTTGGGACCCCCCCTTTTTCTCAGCCCCCGCTTGCCGGATCACCCAAGAACTTTCAAGACCACAGCGGAATTTAGTGTCAAACTAGATTTGAACATTTCACAAGGATTCATCCAATGAAGCAGAAGTTCTTGGAAAATGAAAAAATGCTCATCCTGTGGAAATTACATCTTAACTATGAGTACCTGCTGGCGACCACCAGTAGGTAATATATATATGGTATATGATAAATTTAGCGATAGAGTATCGACATATTAAAGTTAATTAAAGAGGAAAATGGCACTTTAACATTAGAAAAATACTAATCTAGGAAAGAAAATATACTGCACAATAATTAAATAGGCAAATGCAGGCAGAACAAATGTGTTTCCAAACACCATCCAGAACTCGGTTAAATCTATGGGGAGTATATGAAGGGCAGCTGGTAAGCTGTTCCAATGTCATGGAGCAGCAGCTGAAGCTTGTTCTAATGTTTTCTGCCTGTTTAACCATGGTATCATAAGCTGATATATATTATTCTTTTAGACAGGTTTGAATGGGCTTAACAGCATTAGCGTGTATGCTAAATAATATGGCTTATAATGGAAAATCGCCTAATGTAAAAGATTTTGTAGCTCACAGAACACCTGAGCTCGTACTTACTTCAATCAGAAATATGATTTCATTTCTTAGACTTATCATGCTGCTGCCTCTAAAGAGTTTATCACATTTTTATGAACTTGAAATAACATTTTGAAAATATATTTTCTATGAGACAAATGTGGGCCACTAACAATAAATGCATCTATTGTGATCAAACATGTATATTCCTTATCTCCAGATGGCAAAACAAATATGTTATTTTTTTCAATATGATGTGGAAAAATGCACAAAGTAAAAGTGCAACTGAACACACGCATGTGCGTTCACAGGAACAAACACACATTCAAGCACAGAGGCACATGCATGAGCTCACATCCACATAAACACAAAAACACCTATACACCTGGGGGCAGATTTAGAAGCAACTGATGCATCTGCATAGATGTGTCCGTTTCCTTGCGCCAGCGCCAAATGTCATTGCACCAACATGGGTGAACGTTATTTACAAAACAGTTATCCATGGCGCAAGGATTAACAGATGCGTCAGAAATTCTGAAGCATCTGTTGGCCCAAAAGTGACACATCGCTGGAGTTGTTCATAAAAGTGACACAACTCCAGCCATGCGCCACAACAGATATCTGAGTTCCATTCAAAAAGCCCTGTGTCATTCCTTATGCCTGGTCCGAGTAGGCGTAGGGATTTTGACACAGTGAAGGTGAAGAGTGACGTAGTGAAATGTTGGAAATTTCACTGCGTCAGTTCTACATGGCTTTTTGCATGGGAACGCCAACCCTGCATACATTATACCTGATGCAGGTATACTGTGACACAGGGCTTTAAAACATGAAGCATCTCCCCAGATGCGTCACGTTGTAAATGGCCGCATTGTTTATGCTGCCAGTGCTTCAAAAAAGTGACACAACGGCAGCGCAAAAGTGTGGCAAGGGGCTTGTAAATCTGCCCCTGGGGTGAGCCATACTGCTGAAGATGAATGTGAAATGGCAGCATTAATAAATTACAGCACTTCGATATTGGAAGTCTAAAATATTGCATAACAATTACTGAAACATTATGGTGGTATTCGCATTACCATTCCACAGTGTGGAACTGTACTGGTGGAATTAACAGATTGTATTTTTCTGAGTGAAGAATGCCAACTTATAGTAAAATCATAAGAAGAACACTCCATGGGGCAGATTTATGTTAACTGGCGCATCCCCAGGGATGCGCCAGTTAATGTGCGCCACAGTGCGCCACTGCTCCGCCACCCATGGTGCGCCGCATTTATGATGCGGCGCACCATGGTGCAAGGCAGTGAGGATGCGTGACGCATCTCTCGGCGCTCGGGCGGCGCATTGCAGGAGTCATGTCGCAAGTGCGACATGACTCCTGCAATGGACAGGTGCCACCTATCCAATGCATGCTGCGTCACCCTTACGCCTGCTTCAAGCAGGCGTAAGGAATTGACATAGAAAGTGGCTGAGTGAAATCTCATAGATTTCACTCAGCCACTTTTAGGAGGCGTTCCTGCGCAGGAACGCCCCCCCCCCGCGCAGGAACGCCTCCTTATGGCGCAGGTGTTTCCAACGTGACGCATCTCCTAGATGCGTCACGTTGTAAATAGGGCGCATTGTTTGCGCCGCCATTGCGTCACATTACGTGACGCAATTGCGGCGCAAGGAGGCGCAGGAGCCTCATAAATCTGCCCCCAAGACTTTTATTACAGCATAAATAAATGCACATTTTCATCACTAACACTGCATTTGAAGATGAGTGATCAAACAGCCTAAATTCTAAGACAAACATTTAAGACAAAGGTTCTGGTTATGATGCAAAACATCTGTAGCCTAATCATCCCCAAACAGTGGTAGGCAGACAGGGTTCAGATGTTGCTGGAGATTGCTGTGTAAGGAGTAAAAGTGTTTGCTGCTAGGAAGTGAAGTTTGAGGTAAATCCCACACTAGGGGCCAGATGTAGGTAAATTTATTTTACCACCTCTTAAATACCGAATCATACCGATTCGGTATTTAAGAAGTGGTAAAATATAAGTACCGAGATGTAGGTAAATACAGATGTGCATTTACCGAATCGGTAAAATTCGGTATTTACCGATTCGGTAAATACCGACCGGTAAATGCCCATTCATTCCTATGGGCTTTGAAGCCCATAGGAATGATTGGGCATTTACCGGTCGGTATTTACCGAATCGGTAAATACCGAATTTCACAAGGGTGCAGGGGGTGTCACTTTGACACCCTCTAGCACCCCCAAAACGGGTTCAGGTGCCATGTGGCAGGCATACCTGCCCTAAGGGCAGGTCTGCCTGTCATATGGCACAGGTGTGCATGCACACATGTGCATGCACACCTGAATCGGTATTTTACCATCAACTTGTATTTGATGGTAAAATACCGATTTTGTAGGGGTTGTGGGACTCAGAAGAGTCCCACCTACATCTCGATTTTACCGTTTCTGTAAAAATACCGGTCGGTAAATTTACCGACCGGTATATTTACAGATTCGGTAAAATTACCGAAATGGCCTGTTTTCAGGCACCTACATCTCAAAAGCCAAATACCGGTCGGTAACGGCCGAATTCGGCCGTTACCGACCGGTATTTGGCTACCTACATCTGGCCCTTAATCACTAGCCTAAACAGACCAAGTAAATGTTGGGTGACATTTCTGATGCTCCTGGGGTTGGAAATTACCAGCTTTTCCTTTACATGTTATTTCTCAAAATGTCTGCCTTTTTTTGCTGAATCTTTTTCTGTTGGCCACAGGACTCTCCACTTTACTCCTGCCTACCATGGGTGAAGTGCTTATGCTACTTATGATCTCCGATTTAAACATAGTAAAATCAGCACATACTTAATTTTATTTTTAATTTACTTACAAGTTCCTAGTGTATGGCACTACATGTACCCAGGGTTTGTCAATTAAAAGCCACTAGTGGACTGCAGCACACATTGTTCCACCACATAAAGTACCATGTCTCCAGGCCTGTCATTCCAACCTGAGTGTGCAGTATTATAACTGCTAATTTGATTTCAAACTAGCAATATAAACCTTTGCCAGACTTGAACCTTCCTTTTTTCTACTTTTGAGTCACCCTAAGATAGGCCTTAAATGCTTGATACTTAAAAAGTTGGACATGTATAATTTATATTTCACATACCCTGGCACTGAAAAACCTACAAAGTCGTTTTTTACTGTGGTATGGCTGGATCTTGCATAGGGTAACACTGCTTTACAACTGTCACCTGACTTCTAATGGCTCTCATGTGCTGAGATTTGAATTGCTCCCATACATTGGACAGGGACCCTGGGAGTGGAGGGGGGACTTGGCAGAATGGCCTTCAAAGGATGCCTATCTTGTCACTGGCTGATGAAGCCCACTCCTAGACCTACCTCCCCATTTTCTTTCAAGTCACACAGGCACCAATCCCAGTGGGGATAGAGGAACTGGTTTAGGGGAACAAATGCCTGCCCTCCACTCACAGGCTGGGTCTGGGCATGAAAGCGGATCTCCTCAGAACACACCTGGACTTGTGAAGATCGGACGAAGGACTTTCCTGCTGTCTGAAGAACCTCAAGAAATACTGGACCTGCTTGCATTGAACCCAGGACCCCAGAAATTACTCCACATATCAGTTGGCTGGTCTCATGTTTAAGCTTCAGGTATACAACAAGCTCCTAGAGGCCCTTTCCCTGCAACTGCCCTGATCACCAGTATCAACTGGACATACCCCAGACCATGCAGCTAGGCCTCTCTTGGAGTGAATTCTAAACCAGAACTGGTGACCCACTGGTCCTGGACCGTGGGATGGTGTTAGTCTGTACTCCTTTTATGTCCACACTATAAGATGTAGGACGTTTGCCAAATGTTTGCCTAGAGAGCCAACAGAGACAGGAATTGCCATCTAGAGCCACAGCCTTCAATGTCAAGTTGCTGGTCGACCTCAGCTTGCTGGTTTACCCCACTGAAGAAGATCTAACTTCCAGAAAAGTTTCTAAGTCTGAACGTAGAGGGCTTCATCAAGACCAAAGATATGTAGCATCTGATCGACGTCAAAGGCTTCCTTAGTATGAACTTCAAACTTCACAAATTTTGAGTTTTCTGGTATTTACTGTCAAATGCACCGAGACAATCAACTCACTGTCATTAAGCCTCAGTTCAGATCCAGCTTGCAGTTTCGCTGCCAACATCCCATTAAAAAAAACATTTTTTCTCCATTAAAGTTTCTAAGTTTGAAGGTAAACTTTCCACCAGGTTGAACCTGGTACATCTGACTGGTGATCCAACATGGTCAGCCTTAACCTTTGACTTTGCTCCGATCTAGCAGAACCAAATAACCCTTGATAGCTATTTGTGCTATTTGGAACTATTTTTAATTCAAGACAGATAAGAGAACAAGTTGATCCCAAAATTATTTTGGACTAGGCACATAGAGAAGTGTGCCTATTAGGTAGCATGCATTGGATCTTTTTTAGCAGCATGCCCTGAGAGATTCCTGTAGGAAAGGTCCCAGTAGCTTAGAGACTAAGGACAATGGTTATCAAGGCAATTTTGTGATCGCAAACGCCGAAATTGCGAATTTCGGTATTTGCGATCGCAAATGAGCAGTGTCCAATGTATGACACAAACCCCCCCTCGCAAAATAAGGAATCGCAAATTTTGCTATTCCCTATTTTCCAATTGCATTTAAAGAATCTCAAATTGAGATTCCTTAAATGCAATTTAAGAGGCACAGAAAAAGTGCAATTTGGCAAAAAGGAATTGCAAATTACCAACAAATTCAAGTTTGTGGTAATTTTCGATTTCTTAGAAAAATGCACTTTTTTGCATTTTTTAAAGTGCCATGTGGCACACATGGGCATGTATGTGTGCCACATGTGCACACATGCACATTTCAGGGGTGCAACAGGGTGTCCTTTTGGCACACTGGCACCCTTGAAATTGCATTCTCAATTTGCGATTCTCTATTTGAGAATCACAAATTGAGAATGTCTTCCCATTCATTCCTATGGGCCTCTAGGCCCATAGGAATGAATAAGGAGGTATTCCTTAATTGCGAATTGCAACTTGCGATTCGCAATTAAGGAATATGTAAGATTCGCTAAATTATTTGCAAATCCTACATACATAGCATTTTGTGATTCTCAAATAGCGATTGTCTAAAAATCGCTACTTGAGAATTGCAAATCCAAAGATTCATACATATGGCCCTTAGATTCCTTGGAGGAAAAAATCATTGCACAATGGTTCCTGCTTTGCAACTACTAATTATTTGTACATGTATTAGAGGTGTTCAGGTTTTCTGACATATACTATTAAAGAATGTTTGCATCTCCAAGCTTTTTGATTTGACCAGTTCAATTAGGGGTCATTCAACCAGCCAAATATTCCTGAGTTTCCTGTAGGAGGAGATCCTAGCATTAGTGGCAGGACAAAAAACAATATAACCATTTCACTCCCTGAATAGTCAATGCAAGTCTAGGAAGACTTTGGGGAGGAGCACACAGGCATTTGCTTATGAAGTTGGATGCACATGCAACACTACCTATAATGTAGGGGTGATGGGCTCCACCAGCAGAGCTTGCAGAACTTTGGCCACTTGGTGTTACGCATGTAACATGGAGTTTCAGCCAAACCCTGCCAACCGCCGCATGGTGGAGTTTTTTCTCATGTTCAGCTCACCAACGGTAAGTTGGCAAGCATGAGCAAGAATTGGCAATCCCCAAGCGCAATATACAAGCGCTTGGAGGGCACACAGTGAGATTTAGTCAAGGGGCAGTCACAGCCGTTCAAAGTGAGAAAGCTGCCACTCGTATAGAAAATCGACTTGAGTGGCAGCAAAGAAGCAGAGCCATCTGACGTGCCATGTGGTGCAGTTTCGGCTGATTTTGCAGTGAAGACAAGCTACCGGTACTAATAAGCAGTGTGAGAAGCGCGGCGTGCCGATTTCTGCACATTCACGGAATTTTGAAAATCTAGCGTAGTTTTCATGTAACTCCATAGATTTCCATGGAGTGGAACTCTGCAAGTTTCACCCACCCTTACTATAAAGGTCAGTTGGAATTGTTTATAAAAAAAAGAAACTGGTGAAGTGTATTGCTTGAAGTGTTGGTGCCTTGCAAAACAATACCATGGTAAACCTGGCTGAGAGACTATCCATGTTAGATATATAGCACTACACCAGTAGCCAGGACATCGCAAGGCTGCAGTCAGAGAAATGCAGAAGGAAAATATCAGAAGGTAAAAACTCTCCATCTATATTTTAAAAGGGGAGGGGGCCATACGGCCCCATCTCCTCCAGCCTTCTCAGACCCCAGGGACCCCATCCCCTGGTGCCAGCCTTTTTCTTTAAGAGGAGAGCAATGCTGCCACCCTTCCCACGTGCCTATTTTGGCCCCAGGACGCCATCCCCAGGGGCCTACTATTTAAATAGGCTACCCTCCCTGAGCTTTAAAAAGCTCTGGGGACCCCATTCCCTAGGATGTTGTTGTTTTTTAAGGGGAGGAGAGGCTGTGCAGCCCCCCTTTCTACAAATATTGTGGCCCCAGCCAGCTGAGCACAACATTGGGAGCCCTTGGGCTTCGGTGGCCCCAGCTAGCTGCCCACATGGTGAGGGAGCTGGCATTGCTTCAGTCCGAAGGGGGCAGCTATTTAAGCTGCTCCCTCCGGGTGGTAGGAATATGTTGGTTGTTGGGCAGAACACTGTCTGCACCCAGCTGGTGAGAGCTTTCAAAATACTTAGAATTAAGTGTTTGATCTCGTTAGGCAGGAGATTTGAAAATGCTCCCACCAGACAGGACCAAACATATGTTTCCCTGCCCACAGAATTGCAGGCCGGGAAACTGCTGTATCCCGTGGTGAGCTCTCCGGGACACAGTAAGTAAGCCAGCTCTAGGTGATGGGGTTTCTAGGGCTATTTAAGGCTACGAGTGACTAGCCATGTGACCCCTCCCTTTAAAGATGTGCTGCTGCCTTGGGAGAATAGGGTCCCTACAGCTCTTACTGGGAGAGGGGGAGAGTTTGCGGAGTTTTGACCACTTGGTGTTACACTTGAAACTCGGAGTTCCAGCCAAACTCTGCCAACCCCCGTATGGTGGAGTTTCTTCTTACATGCAGGTCACCAACAGTAAGTTGGTGAGTGAGAGCTAGAATTGGCATTCCCTAGCGCGATTTGCAGGCACTTGGAGGGCACCCGGCTAGATTTTGTCAATGAAGGGCAGTCACAACCATTTGCAGTGAGAATGCTGCAGCTCAAGTAGAAGGACTTCTTGAGCATCAGCAAAGAAGCAGAGCCCTCAGACGTGCCATGCGGTGCTGTTTTCACAGATTTTTCAACGTGGAACAAGCTCTAGATGCTAATAATCAGCGCTAGTAGCGTGGCATGCTGATTTGCGACCATTCGTGGAATTTTGCGGGATCTCGCTGAGTTTTCATGTAACTCCATGGAATTCTGAGAAGTAAAACTCCACAAGTTCCACTTACCCCTATGACTAATTGGCATTGTTTATAAATAACATAATAAACGGGTGAAAGATATTGCTTCAAGTGTGGGTGCCTTGCAAAAAAACACAATGGTATACCTCACTAAAAAACCTTCCATGTTAAATAAACAGCACCACATCAGTAGCCAGGACATTGCCAGACTGGATTCAAAGAAATGCAGGGGGAAAAGATCAGAAGGTAGAAAGTCTTCATCCATTTTTTAAATGGGGAGTGGGCTGTGCGGCTCAACCTCCCCCAGCCTTTTCAGACCCCAGGGACCCCATCCCGGGGGCAAGTCTTTTTTAAAAGAGGTGGGGAGCTATGCAGCCACCCTCCCCAAACCTATTTTGGCCCAGATGATGCGAGCCCTCGGTGCCTACTCTTTAAATAGACCTCCCTCTCCAAGCCTTAAAAATGCCCTGGGATCCCATACCCTTGGTTGTTTTTTTAAGGAGAGGAGTGGCCATGCGGCCCCTCCCTTTTCCGAGCCTATTCTTGCCCCATGCTCCCTGTGGACCCAGCCAGCTGGGGCACAATATTAAGGGCCGCAGCAGCAGCCCCCGGGCCCCTGTGGCCTCATCCAGCTGTTTACATGGTGCAGGCATTGCTACCATCCAGAGGAAGGATCTATTTAAGCTGCTCCCTTTGGGTTGGAACAATATATTGATGTATTTCCTTGCCCACACCAGCGTGGGAAGGGAAAGAGAACACAAGTCTGCTCCCAGCCTGCAGGAGCTTTATACGTACTTAGACTTACATGTTTGCTCCTATTTGGCAGGAGATTTAAAAGTACTCCAACCAGATGGGAGAAAACATTTGTTTTCCTGCCCACTGTAGTGCAGACAAGTAAACTGCTGTATCCCGGAATGGGCTTCCTCGAACTCATTAAGTGAGCCAGCACTGAGGGATAGGGTCTCTAGGACCACTTAAGGATAAGGGAGGGGAGCCGTGGTCTCCCTACCTTTAAAGATAAGTTATGGCCCTGGGGGAACAGAGTCTCTAGGGCCTTTTTAAGGAACAGGAAGGGGGTCTGTGCGGTCCCCCTTACCCTTAATAAATACATTGCACTGAAACATGTTGACCATTTCATTTGGATACAGAAGACCAATTAAGTCTTCATAATATCCACCCTACCTTTTTTAACCGTGTCCTAGGACCTCAGGAATAAAATTGTTCTACCTTAACAGAGGATCCTTGAGGCATTTTTAAACTGCACCAAAAAAATCACCCGCTCTGCTGTAATTCGGGTGTCACAGCACAGCTGGGTTGCATTCAGTAGCCCAGCTAGGAACCCGCTGATTAAGCATGCCACCAACTAGGTTAGTGGGTGAGGGTTCTTTTTCTATACCCTATTGGGTTTTTTCCCTTTCGCTTTGCAATGTGTCACCTTGCTTTGGATTCCTGTGCAGGGTTTGCCCCTTTTGTTGTCTGATCATTTAATTTGGGAATAGGGACATGCCCATTCTTCTCCTTGCTCTCCCTTTGTTTTTCTTTTATATATATATATATATATATATATTTTAAGGTTCACAGTTTACCCAAGGTACAGGGTGCACTCACAGACAGCGCGTTCAAGTTCTGGGGGAGAACCAAGGCACCACTTGCATCAGCAGAGCCTGACACGTTTCAGGAATCCTCCCTTTATCAAAGGCTTTTCTGCTCCAAAATGCTCGCCAAACATGCAGACACCAGTCTTTTGTCCCTTTCTTTAATCATCACATCCAATCTCAGGTGAGTATCAGCGTTGAATTATGGGACTGGTAGTCTGTTCCAAATAATACCCCAGTGGGCTGGATGGCGAACCTTAAGGAAAATAAAACAACAGTCAAAGTGAGCCTTTCTTGTAACTCCTCCTTTCAAAGTAACGCCAGAATGTTCCAAGGCGCCGATCCAAGGACCAGCAGTGGAACCGCCAAACAGTTCGCGGCGGTGCACCCTCGGCCGGGTCGGCCGCATATTTTAAGGTTCACAGTTTACCCAAGGTACAGGGTGCACTCACAGACAGCGCGTTCAAGTTCTGGGGGAGAACCAAGGCACCACTTGCATCAGCAGAGCCTGACACGTTTCAGGAATCCTCCCTTTATCAAAGGCTTTTCTGCTCCAAAATGCTCGCCAAACATGCAGACACCAGTCTTTTGTCCCTTTCTTTAATCATCGCATCCAATCTCAGGTGAGTATCAGCGTTGAATTATGGGACTGGTAGTCTGTTCCAAATAATACCCCAGTGGGCTGGATGGCGAACCTTAAGGAAAATAAAACAACAACCTTGGGTAAACTGGGGTAAACTGTGAACCTTAAAATATGCGGCCGACCCGGCCGAGGGTGCACCGCCGCGAACTGTTTGGCGGTTCCACTGCTGGTCCTTGGATCGGCGCCTTGGAACATTCTGGCGTTACTTTGAAAGGAGGAGTTACAAGAAAGGCTCACTTTGACTGTTGTTTTATTTTCCTTAAGGTTCGCCATCCAGCCCACTGGGGTATTATTTGGAACAGACTACCAGTCCCATAATTCAACGCTGATACTCACCTGAGATTGGATGTGATGATTAAAGAAAGGGACAAAAGACTGGTGTCTGCATGTTTGGCGAGCATTTTGGAGCAGAAAAGCCTTTGATAAAGGGAGGATTCCTGAAACGCGTCAGGCTCTGCTGATGCAAGTGGTGCCTTGGTTCTCCCCCAGAACTTGAACGCGCTGTCTGTGAGTGCACCCTGTACCTTGGGTAAACTGTGAACCTTAAAATATGCGGCCGACCCGGCCGAGGGTGCACCGCCGCGAACTGTTTGGCGGTTCCACTGCTGGTCCTTGGATCGGCGCCTTGGAACATTCTGGCGTTACTTTGAAAGGAGGAGTTACAAGAAAGGCTCACTTTGACTGTTGTTTTATTTTCCTTAAGGTTCGCCATCCAGCCCACTGGGGTATTATTTGGAACAGACTACCAGTCCCATAATTCAACGCTGATACTCACCTGAGATTGGATGTGATGATTAAAGAAAGGGACAAAAGACTGGTGTCTGCATGTTTGGCGAGCATTTTGGAGCAGAAAAGCCTTTGATAAAGGGAGGATTCCTGAAACACGTCAGGCTCTGCTGATGCAAGTGGTGCCTTGGTTCTCCCCCAGAACTTGAACGCGCTGTCTGTGAGTGCACCCTGTACCTTGGGTAAACTGTGAACCTTAAAATATGCGGCCGACCCGGCCGAGGGTGCACCGCCGCGAACTGTTTGGCGGTTCCACTGCTGGTCCTTGGATCGGCGCCTTGGAACATTCTGGCGTTACTTTGAAAGGAGGAGTTACAAGAAAGGCTCACTTTGACTGTTGTTTTATTTTCCTTAAGGTTCGCCATCCAGCCCACTGGGGTATTATTTGGAACAGACTACCAGTCCCATAATTCAACGCTGATACTCACCTGAGATTGGATGTGATGATTAAAGAAAGGGACAAAAGACTGGTGTCGGCATGTTTGGCGAGCATTTTGGAGCAGAAAAGCCTTTGATAAAGGGAGGATTCCTGAAACGCGTCAGGCTCTGCTGATGCAAGTGGTGCCTTGGTTCTCCCCCAGAACTTGAACGCGCTGTCTGTGAGTGCACCCTGTACCTTGGGTAAACTGTGAACCTTAAAATATGCGGCCGACCCGGCCGAGGGTGCACCGCCGCGAACTGTTTGGCGGTTCCACTGCTGGTCCTTGGATCGGCGCCTTGGAACATTCTGGCGTTACTTTGAAAGGAGGAGTTACAAGAAAGGCTCACTTTGACTGTTGTTTTATTTTCCTTAAGGTTCGCCATCCAGCCCACTGGGGTATTATTTGGAACAGACTACCAGTCCCATAATTCAACGCTGATACTCACCTGAGATTGGATGTGATGATTAAAGAAAGGGACAAAAGACTGGTGTCTGCAGTTTGGCGAGCATTTTGGAGCAGAAAAGCCTTTGATAAAGGGAGGATTCCTGAAACGCGTCAGGCTCTGCTGATGCAAGTGGTGCCTTGGTTCTCCCCCAGAACTTGAACGCGCTGTCTGTGAGTGCACCCTGTACCTTGGGTAAACTGTGAACCTTAAAATATGCGGCCGACCCGGCCGAGGGTGCACCGCCGCGAACTGTTTGGCGGTTCCACTGCTGGTCCTTGGATCGGCGCCTTGGAACATTCTGGCGTTACTTTGAAAGGAGGAGTTACAAGAAAGGCTCACTTTGACTGTTGTTTTATTTTCCTTAAGGTTCGCCATCCAGCCCACTGGGGTATTATTTGGAACAGACTACCAGTCCCATAATTCAACGCTGATACTCACCTGAGATTGGATGTGATGATTAAAGAAAGGGACAAAAGACTGGTGTCTGCATGTTTGGCGAGCATTTTGGAGCAGAAAAGCCTTTGATAAAGGGAGGATTCCTGAAACGCGTCAGGCTCTGCTGATGCAAGTGGTGCCTTGGTTCTCCCCCAGAACTTGAACGCGCTGTCTGTGAGTGCACCCTGTACCTTGGGTAAACTGTGAACCTTAAAATATGCGGCCGACCCGGCCGAGGGTGCACCGCCGCGAACTGTTTGGCGGTTCCACTGCTGGTCCTTGGATCGGCGCCTTGGAACATTCTGGCGTTACTTTGAAAGGAGGAGTTACAAGAAAGGCTCACTTTGAATGTTGTTTTATTTTCCTTAAGGTTCGCCATCCAGCCCACTGGGGTATTATTTGGAACAGACTACCAGTCCCATAATTCAACGCTGATACTCACCTGAGATTGGATGTGATGATTAAAGAAAGGGACAAAAGACTGGTGTCTGCATGTTTGGCGAGCATTTTGGAGCAGAAAAGCCTTTGATAAAGGGAGGATTCCTGAAACGCGTCAGGCTCTGCTGATGCAAGTGGTGCCTTGGTTCTCCCCCAGAACTTGAACGCGCTGTCTGTGAGTGCACCCTGTACCTTGGGTAAACTGTGAACCTTAAAATATGCGGCCGACCCGGCCGAGGGTGCACCGCCGCGAACTGTTTGGCGGTTCCACTGCTGGTCCTTGGATCGGCGCCTTGGAACATTCTGGCGTTACTTTGAAAGGAGGAGTTACAAGAAAGGCTCACTTTGACTGTTGTTTTATTTTCCTTAAGGTTCGCCATCCAGCCCACTGGGGTATTATTTGGAACAGACTACCAGTCCCATAATTCAACGCTGATACTCACCTGAGATTGGATGTGATGATTAAAGAAAGGGACAAAAGACTGGTGTCTGCATGTTTGGCGAGCATTTTGGAGCAGAAAAGCCTTTGATAAAGGGAGGATTCCTGAAACGCGTCAGGCTCTGCTGATGCAAGTGGTGCCTTGGTTCTCCCCCAGAACTTGAACGCGCTGTCTGTGAGTGCACCCTGTACCTTGGGTAAACTGTGAACCTTAAAATATATATATATATATATTACCTACTGGCGGTCGCCAGTAGGTAGTTATAGTTAGGACCTAGTTTCCATAGGAAATCGTCAACATTCTATTTGGATTAACTTTGGCCCTGGTGGATGAATCTTTGCGAATTTCTCAAAGAAGATGGCTCGGTCCGCTGCGCTCCTTCCCTGAAAATTTGGGGGGGATTGGTGAAGTGGGGGCTGAGATAAAAGGGGGGTCCCAAAACGTGTTTTCTCCATGTTATTTTCCATAGGACGTTTAGACACGGCTACAGGTCGAACGGCTGAATGGATTTATAAGAAATTTGGCAAAACTGTAGAGTCCGGCTCGCAGATTACGCTTTTTGTGGAATGGTGTAAATCCGTTCAGTAGTTGCTGAGAAAATTAAAGTTAAAGTCAATTATATATCTATAAGCGCGCACGGGTGCGCGCACTCAAGCGGCTGCGCGCGAGCGGAATTTTTTTTGCTGCGTGACGTCTGTTAACGTTTGATTCGAAGGAAATCAGGAAGTGTTGACCGCCATTTTGTCACTGCGAGTAAATATATTGTCATTTCAAAGCGTTGGAACATGGAAAGGGGAGAAGGTAGAGATTGTTTTGCTGCGTAGGTTTTCTCAGGGTGTGCAGTAAGGACCTTAAACGCGAAAATATATATATTTTTTTTTTTCGAAAAAAGTTGCGGGGTGCGCGCGAGTAAATATATTCTCGTTTCAAAGCGTTAGAACATGGAAAGGGGAGAAGGTAGAGATTGTTTTGCTGCGTAGGTTCTCTCAGGGTGTGCAGTAAGGCCCTTAAAGGCGAAAATATATATATATATTTTTTTTTTTAAAGTTGCGGGGTGCGCGCGAGTAAATATATTCTCATTTCAAAACGTTGGAACATGGAAAGGGGTGAAGGTAGAGATTGTTTTGCTGCGTAGGTTCTCTCAGGGTGTGCAGTAAGGGCCTTAAACGCGAAAATATATATATATATATATATTTTTTTAAATAAGGTTGCGGGGTGCGCGCACTCGGACGCGCACACCTATTTACAAGAGTGTGAAAATGGAGATAAAACAGAAGTTTGAGTGGTTTGATATAAGGTGGCTCTGAAAAGAGCCCTTGTGTTAATTGAGTTGTTTCTGCATTTATAAGTAAGTACTGTCTGAGATGTGTAATATTGTAAGATTTTAAATAATCATCACAATAATCGATTTACTTACTTACTTAAGTAAGTACCGATGCAGAGTCTGATGTTGCAGAGGAAGATTCTGTTTGACATGACATGTAACAGAGCTGTGGATAGGCAGGTGTTTTTGGAGGGAAAACAGTGTTGTTAGTTTGCTGTAAAACGTTGAGATATGAACTTTTGACCTGTGGCTTCAGCCAGGTGCAGAATGAGGTGTTACCATGGAAACAGGCAGAGATGGCAGTGGGTCATGGGTGACTTTTATGTGACATTGAAAATATTGTGAGGGACAACCAACTGAAATGTACATTTGAATACAAAATTTTGCGGGAGGAAATATGATTGGCTGAAGAGACATAAGAGTCTGTATTGACTGTATATCTGTGCCATTGAATTTTGGTTGCAGTGATAGCAGCATAATTGAGACTTTCGTCAAACGAATATCTATTTTGTGACTGTCACTGTTGTACATCGTACAAAGCATTGGTAAAGGTAAGTCCTTAACTGTTTGTTTTGTCATGTACAGTAAAATATGGTTTACTCACAAACAAGGATTGATTTTCCTCATAGTTTGAAACTAAACTCATTTTGGCTGTCATAATGTGTTGTATTTCTAAAACTATTTTTAATTTAAATGTGAAATATGAAGTATAAAATATGTGTAATATAAAGAGTAATTATTTGTGTGATTTTGAAGCTTTTATATATAATGAGAGAAGTTGTTTATGAAGTGAAAAAATGATATTAGCAGAGAGACAGATAATGCAGATAGAGAGAGAAATGGTAAATTACATGTGATACCGTCGTGAAAAAATGTTAAACTTTCTGTCACACGAGAAAATTAGAGTGCGGTTTCAGGAGGCGGCCTGCATTGGTGGGTGTAGGTTGAGAGGGGCAGGTGGTTGAGTGAAATAAAATCAAAAGTTGGTATATTACATGTGATACCGTCTTGAAAAAGTGGTAATGCTTAATGAATTCTTAAACTTTCTGACAGACGACAAAATTACATTGTAGTTTGTGGCCGCGGCTTGTACTGGTGGGGTGAGAGGGGGAGGTGGTCGATTAAAATAATATGAAAAGTTCTGACCATGAGGTTGTACACAGATTTGTGCAGTAAATGTGTTCGTAATTTGAGGTATCAAACTGAATATAAAAATATCTCTGTCACTCCTGCTGTTTGACTGCATTTTCATCTGCCTTCTGTTTTCCGTCTCCGTTGCCCTGTGTTATCTTATTGTTTGTGTGTCTGTCTGTGTCTGCCTTCAGTCCGGGTTGAGGAACTTTGCTGTGGAGGCACACACAGATAGTCGCATCAAAGTAGTTGGAACGTTTTCAAAAAACTATTTATATAATTGAAATGCTTTTTTGAAACGGTAGTGAATGTTTTCTTTCAGAATTACCGCTCGGTTGCTTCCATAGAGCAGAGGGTATGTTGTATTTCACTACTTAGTGCCTCTGCATCTGCACTGTGTTGTCTGGTGGCTGGCGGAGAAGTGTTTGTTATTGTGGAGATTAAAGCGTGATAAAGAGTGAAATACGACATAGCGTCTGGTCTGTAGAAGCGTGGGAGCAGTGATTAACACTGAGTGAAGCGGAACTGCGACGGTGCTAGTGGTTAGACAATATGGGGCAGATTTATGAAGGCCTTGCGCCGCCGGTGCGTCATTTTTAACATGGGAAAAAGTGACGCACCGGCGGCGCAAGGCCTTCATAAATCTGCCCCTATGTCTTTATCTATGAGCTCTCTGCATGCGAAGCACTATCACGTTTCTGTTATGCTATTGTGTAAGGGAAAAAAAGCACGCCAAAACCGACAAAATGGCGAGAGGTGCATGTATGTAATGTGTTGGATCGTTCGCAAATCAGTGTTGGGTTCAGAGAGTGAGTCGTTTCTAAGTAAGGGAGTGTTATATCTATGCTTGTTCGTCGTAAACAAAGAGGCGCCATGTTCAGACTCCCTCTTTCCCCATTCCATCGGTCGTTCGATCATCACTCAAGTTTTACAAAAACATCTCTCTTATCGAGTCAACGTGTGGAACGTATAGCCTGTCGAGTTGTACACATTTGGGGGCATATTACCAAGCAATAGCGATAATTATCGCTATTGCTTGGTTAGAGAGAAAAATTTACCGCAGAGCTGCGGCGATTTTTATCGCAGATAAGCCTTGCTATTACCAATGTTTATCGCAAATAAAAAACGGCCGCAATGCATGAATATCGCTGAAAAGTCAGCGATATTCATGCATTACCGAGCTAATGCTCTTAGCCATTTTATCCACCTCCCATTGGATAACATGGCTAAGAACTGCTCAGGGGCAGGTGTTGTTGTGGAGGCACACACAGATAGTCGCATCAAAGTAGTTGGAACGTTTTCAAAAAACTATTTATATAATTGAAATGCATTTTTGAAGCGCTAGTGAATGTTTTCTTTCAGAATTACCGCTCGGTTGCTTCCATAGAGCAGAGGGTATGTTGTATTTCACTACTTAGTGCCTCTGCATCTGCACTATGTTGTCTGGTGGCTGGCGGAGAAGTGTTTGTTATTGTGGAGATTAAAGCGTGATAAAGAGTGAAATACGACATAGCGTCTGGTCTGTAGAAGCGTGGGAGCAGTGATTAACACTGAGTGAAGCGGAACTGCGACGGTGCTAGTGGTTAGACAATATGGGGCAGATTTATGAAGGCCTTGCGCCGCCGGTGCGTCATTTTTAACATGGGAAAAAGTGACGCACCGGCGGCGCAAGGTCTTCATAAATCTGCCCCTATGTCTTTATCAATGAGCTCTCTGCATGCGAAGCACTATCACGTTTCTGTTATGCTATTGTGTAAGGGAAAAAAAACGCGCCAAAACCGACAAAATGGCGAGAGGTGCACGTATGTAATGTGTTGGATCGTTCGCAAATCAGTGTTGGGTTCAGAGAGTGAGTCGTTTCTAAGTAAGGGAGAGTTATATCTATGCTTGTTCGTCGTAAACAAAGAGGCACCATGTTCAGACCCCCTCTTTCCTCATTCCGTCGGTCGTTCGATCATAACTCAAGTCGTACAAAAACATCTCTCTTATCGAGTCAACGTGTGGAACGTATAGCCTGTCGAGTTGTACACATTTGGGGGCATATTACCAAGCAATAGCGATAATTATCGCTATTGGTTGGTTAGAGAGAAAAATTTACCGTAGGTAGGGGGCTCAGTAACAGGGGATTTGGGCGGGGTGGAGCGTGCAGCCCACTGAAGAGGGGGGGGGTGGATCAAGGTGTTTGGAAGTGGAACAGAGGCAGAGCACGCCAAATTCCTGCCATGGTCCGCTACGCAAATATGTATGCATTCTTAGAGGATTATTATATTAAGAATATATATTAATATGGTGGCTCCTGGGGTTTGGTGGTCCTGTGCAGGTGTACTGCTTGCATATGCCCATGGTTGGCCCTGTATTTTCTGTCTATGCACTTGTTCTCCGTCACATGGGCTTTTAGCTATGAAGGCCTTGTGTTGCTGGTGCATGAGTTTTAACATGGGAAAAAGTGATATATCTGTGGCACAATGGTTTCATAAATGAGACATTTTGTATCTTATTGTAATGATAGAGAATCTTGGGAAATGTATCTGTTATGCTTGTTCTTTGCTATAATGGCTCTATCTTGTGTAAGAAATAAGTCTGTAATAAGTTAATTAAATTTTATTATTTTCTTTTTTACAGTGTTTGGTGCTGAAAAGCAACAAGCTGCCTTCTGAATTATACAGTTTGAGGAATTATATTCTTTTTTTTCAGGTGAGTTGGTATTTTTGCATAGGCAATTTTTTTGGGTGCATATGAAAATAATGAAGAAGATTTTTTTAAATGTTTGTAAAATTTGATTTTGAAATATGATTTTATCTTGAATTATTCACATGGGTTGTATCTGTTTATACTAGATATGTATTTTGGGATATTCTCCACTGACAGTTGAAATTATCTTTTAATGGGCTTGGTGCATGTGTTGTTTTTGATGGAGTTCAGATTTACGGATCATTGGGTTATAATACTTTCATGTTTCCATTACTTAAATCTTGTGAAGTGCTCATGATTTTTGAAATCTTGTTGCATAATGTTTGGCAGTGTTTCTCCTTTATTTACAGAGAGGTATTATGATATGGTTCTAGGTGTGATGGGTATCTTTCCTGCATATCTGTGATTATACTATGTATAGGCATTGTTTTACATATTCATGCAGAGGTTTATTATGAGGTTGTTCTTCATACTTAGTATGACATTTTGTATATGCTATGACTTTTACATGGTGAGTATGCTGTTGAAACATAAAAGTAACTGTCTCTGTGGGAAGTAGTAATCTGTTAAGTGAATGCTATGGTTTGAATAGTGTGAACCTTCTCTTCAGAGTGCATATAGTTTACATAGCTCTTTGTACTGGTGAACTGAAAAAATTGATCTGTAAAAATTAATTCTACAGATTATAAATATTTGTGATATCTAGAAAATCTAAAAATAAATTTTACAGTAAAATGTCTTTTAACAACAGTAATTATTTAATGGAAAAAAAAGATTAGTGTTAATGTTTAGGGTTATATTGCCAATTTCTTTTCAAAACAAGAGGAACGTGGTATCTTAAAATATATAGAGTTAATAAGTAAGAAATTATAAAAAATATGTAGTTTAAAAATTAGTAAAAGTACTTTTAAGTTACACATTTATGAAAAAAGATATAATTTAGTCTCTATATTTTTTTAAAGGATACGGAAGAATAAACTGAGTCTAGTTATGGAGAATTCCTCAGAAGAGAAACAAATTCATTTTGAAATCATTAACGAAGTGATGGAGGAAATTTTAGATGCAGTCTTTGAAGAGGAAATTGATGAAAATAATGATTTTATGGACATGTCTTTAGACTCAGCTTACTTAGAGATGGTAGAAGGAGATGAGGACTTTGGACTTGAAGATGTTACTGATGATATAATGCTGGAAGTTCTAATAGATTATGAACTTTTCAATGAATAAACATTTTTTTGATAGTAAAGCATTCTTGAAGACAGTTTTCTTGTCCTATTCATCGATGATGTGCTTTATGAGAGTGATAAGACATGTTCTCATGAAGTGTAAAAGAGATTGTAGTAAAAAAGGTTAAAACATCTACGATGACCCATAGTTCTTGAAAAAAGTGTACTGTTTGTATGCTTTAAAAATTTGAATTAAAAACTGTCTATAATGTTAAAACAGATATGGAGTGTGATAAAATTAAGAACCAACATTTACTACAGGATTTCCTACTCTGTTCAGAGACTTTCTGTTATTTTCTTTATTCTACTTAGAAAATGAATCTGTGGTTTAAATTTGTACGTTATATGCTAGTAGTCAACTATAATATTTGTTATGTTTGTGTTTTACAGATTGAGAATTTCATCAAAATCTTAAATTAAGATGCCAACCAGAACTGAAAAAAGAAAGCTCTATAAACGGACTTACAATTTGAAGAAGAAAGGAATTGAAGAAGTATCAAAAGAACATAGGACGGATAAAAAGAAGAGTGCTCCTGGTAAGCAAACCAAAACGTTTTTGAGAGCAATATGTGGAAGGAAAAATGTTAGTATTGAAGTGCACAAGAAAAAAAGTATAACAGTTTCGAGAAGGAGACATGGAACCAAAGATAAAAATGTTTCTGGAATCAGGAGCCAGGAAAATCTGTACAGTAAAACTCAGATGAATCAATTTAGCCAAATCAGGAAGCGTATGTTTTACAACAGAGTAGTTTCGAATTTATTACAAAAGGAGAAAGTTTCTAAAAGAAGATCTGCTTTTCTTAAGAAGAAACAATATATAGAGGGTATTGTTGAGCGCGCGTTTGAGACAAAAAGAAAATTATTTATTTTAGTACTTAATAGAATAAATACGCTAAATAAGGCAATACGAGTTTTAAAAGCTAAAAGTAAATGGAAGAGACACATAAATAGGAGTAATTTTTGTAAAGTGTTTTCTGGGAAGTGGATGCATACTTCAACGTCTCAACCATTTTTTAATGAAGAGAGTTACTTTCAAAGTAACGATTTGTTGCATGCAGTTGACACCAGTGGTCGAGGATACGAGGTGAAGGAGGGATGTGTAATTGAGAAAGAGAAAATTGTGGTTAGAAATGCAGAAGAGGTGATGGCTGGAGAAGCTTCAGGGGGACGTACTAATGTTCCTGTTTACAGTTGGAATTGTAGTAGCATTTGTAGTGTACGACAGGATTCAATTGATTTCTTTCGCAATTTCTTACGTAAGTACACTAAAGAAAGTCTAAACAAAAAAATTGTTATGTTGCAAGAATTAGATCATTGCAGAGTGCGAGAAAAAATAGGTCTGCAAGGTCATTCTCTGGCTTGTCTTTCTAAAAAAATATGCCAGAGTGTGTTTCATCACTTCAGGATGTTAGCAGTGCATCATACTAAAATGAGAAAATTGGTGAGAAAGTTGTATTATGCAAAAAGTCCAGCACTTAAACTTAAACAGTTAAATAGTGCTCTTTTGCATGGATGTGAATTAGATGTTAAGAAGATTTGTGCAGAAATTGAGGTAAGTTATTTTGGTCCAGAGGAAGATAATGCAGAGACTGATATAATTATAGAAGGAAATGTGTTAGAAAATGTTGGACATGTTAATATTGAAAATTTTGAACAGGAAATAATAAAGTTTAAGGTAATTGCAGGTGAGATACCAAATTTTTCTTGTGTCTGTTGTCGACGCATTCATTACAAAAGTCAAACTAGGTTAGTTGATTTATATTTAAAAAGTGAAGATGAAAGTAATGTTCAATGGAAAGATTTTGCAACTTATTTGTTGGTGGAAAACTATTTTGATTTGGGTTTTGAGCAACGTATTTGTAAATATTGTTATAATAAATTAAATGAAAATAAAATGCCTGCTAGAGCTGTTCATAATAATCTAGAGTTGATAAATATTCCATCAGAATTGATGAATTTAAATACTTATGAGACTATTCTGATCCAATGTGTACATCCTTTTCAGGCTATTGTTCGTATGGAGCCTAAGACTGGTAAATTAAATCCTTCAGATTTACAAAGAGGATTACAGGGTAGAGTTGTATATTTGCCACTTGATTTAAAAAAAAATATGGAAACAATTGGTGTTGAAAATGTAGAAGAGGAACCTGTAGGTATTTTAGTTAATGGTGTACCTACAAAGAGTAAGAAAATCTGGCAAGATTTAGTGGATGTTAGAAAAGTCAAAAAGGCAACGTTGTATTTAGTTCAAAACAATAAGTACTATAAAGATGTATACTTAGAAGAAGAAGATGTAAGTGAAGAAGAGGAGAGTGATTTGTCTATTGGACAAATTGAAAAAGTTGATCTATCCAGAAGTGAAGAAATTTATGAACATTACAGTGTTCATCCACTGCATTCCAAAGAAGCAATAGGGAATGCTATTGAATTATTTCAGATGAAAAAGGCGAAAGGAAATCCTATTAGTGTGTGGGAAGAAAGTTTGGAAGGTCGTTGTTTCCCACAGTTATTCCCTACAGGTGAAGGTACACGATATGATGATCGTCCTATGCAGATTCCTGCATCTGAATACCGGACAACAAGATTATATGCAGAAGATCCGAGGTTTCGCCAATGCATTCCATATTTGTTTCATCTTCTGTTTGAGAGTGACTTATCTGGTCTCTCTTATGCAGTAAATCATATCTTAAAAAGTGGAGTTTATCTGCATAATATTTCAGCAAAGGAATTTATGGATAAAGTGCAACAGAAAGATAGTGTTTTGGATTCACACCTAATTAATTTAATGGCTTGTCAGCGTGGTACTAATGAGTATTGGTACCGTCGTCATGGAGATTTGAAGTGCATGCTTAGAAACTTAGGAGCACCAACATGGTTTTTAACTCTAAGCTGTGCAGAGTATGCTTGGGAAGATTTACTTGAATTTCTTCAGGAGGCGAATGCAAACATAGAAAATATAAACTACAAGACACCCGGAGAACTGTGTTCATTAGATCCGGTTAATGTTTGCAGATATTTTAATCATAGATTTGAAGCTATGATGTCTTTTCTTACAAACAAGAATAATCCGCCTCTTGGTGAAGTACTGGATTTCTTTTGGAGAAAAGAATACCAAGCAAGAGGTGCTCCTCATATTCATATGCTGTTATGGATCAAGGATGCTCCTAAATTTGGAAGAGACTCGGATGAGACTGTACTGTCTTTTATTGAACAGTATGTCACTTGTGACATACCTAATAGTACAACTGATAAGGATTTAAGAGGAAAAGTGTTACGTTTTCAAAATCATCGTTGTGGAAGATATTGTCGGCGAAAGTTCAAATCAAAGAGTAAATTCTACACCAAATGTCGTTTTGGATTTGCACGACCGGTACTTTCAAAAGGAAGAGTCAACAATTTGATGTCATCTTTGCGACATAACAACAGAAGAAGGTCACCTAAAAATACGTACAATTTAAGAAGAGGTGAAGAATCCAAATATATAAATGACTATAACCCAGTCATTTTGTCCATGTGGAATGCTAACATGGACATACAATATGTTGCAGACAACTCTATTGCTGTGGCTCGATATGTAACGTCTTACATCACAAAATCTGAAAAGACGGAACTGAAGGAGATGTGGGAAGACATTTCTCATCAAAAGAGCCTAAGCAAGAAATTGTATACGTACAGTTTGAAGATGTTGTCTCATCGAGAAATTGGAGCATATGAATGCTGTGACCGATTGTCATCAGCAAGTCTTTATGCTAAATCAAGGACTATTCTCTGGGTGAGTTTGGGTCTTGCAGAAACACGAAACCGTGTTCTAAAACCTGTGCAAGAAATTGAATATTTAGCCCAGAAAGAACCAAACAGTACAGACATTTTGAAAACAAATATGTTGGATACATACTGTCCAAATAGAAGTACTCTTCTAGAAAACATTTGTCTGTATGAAATACTTCCAAACTACACTTTTAAAAGGAATGTTACAGAGAACATTGATAAAGGTGTATATGCTGTAATGGGAGAAGAAGGATGTCTGGTGAAGCAAAGAAAAGGACACTTGATTAATCATCGGAAACTGAGTTGCGAAACACCTGACAAAAGAGAATTTTACTATTTTGCTCTTTTGCAACTCTTTAAACCATGGCGTAGAGAAGAGGAACTACTTGGGAACTTTGATAGTTATGACGATTCATTCAACGCATCTAAAAGTAGTATTGAATGTCCTGTTTTTAGTAATTATCTGCAAATGTTGAATGATGAAATAGAGCAAGAAGCGACAATTGCAGCGGAGATTGCTAGAGATAGTTCACAAGATAGACAAAGTTCGGCTTCATTAAGTCAAGATCCACTGGGACAACCAATTATCCAAAATGAAGCAGCCACCGCCATGGATGAAGTGGAAAGAGCAATGCAGCAAGGTCAAGAGGAAGTAATCAACTTAGAAGAATTAAAGAAGCAATTTAATATTGAGCAAAGACAGATATATGATGAAGTGACAGAGCACATTGAGCATGGCTTTCGTCATGAGAGAAAAGATTGCTCATGTATGTCATTTGAACCTATTCGATTATATGTAAGTGGAGAAGCTGGAACTGGTAAAAGTTTCCTAATTAAAGGAATTACTACATATTTACAGCAGAGAACTCAGTGAACACTGTCGTGTGTTGTTACTGCTCCAACTGGATTGGCAGCACATAATATTAAAGGTATTACTTTACATCGTTTACTGATGCTGCCAGTTGAACATGAAAATAAATTACAATATCACAAGCTATCTGGAGAAGCTTGTTTTGAAGTTTCTAGAGTGCTTAAAAAAATGAAACTTCTTATTATTGATGAAGTAAGCATGGTATCTAACTTAATGCTTGCTTTTGTGCATTTAAGAATGCAACAGATACTTAAGACAGAGTATGATGTGTTATTTGGAGGTAAACATGTCATAGTTTTTGGAGATCTACTCCAACTAACTCCAGTGAAAGGACAACCTGTATTTGAAACTGTTACGCATGAAGAGACTAGAAAGTGCCTGGGCAGTATTGGAAATGTTAATATATGGTCACATTTCAAATATACTGAACTGATTCAAAATATGCGACAGGCAAAGGATACTAAATATGGAAATATTCTTCAAGATATCAGGATTGGAAAACTAACTGAAGATGCGAAACACACTCTACGAACACGATTACTTTCCAAGCTGTTTCCTAATGAAGATAATGTACCTGAGAAAATATATAGTATAGAGGTAGCAGATAAATCAGTGATATGCTTCATGCCAACTGTGAAAGAATGTTCAGTTTTTAATGAGAAAATGTTGAATTTAGAAAATCAAGAAATTAGGAAACTGGAAGCTAAAGATAGAATAGAGCATGAAGGTAGTACTATTGTTTTGTCTGAAAAGTTGAAGTTAAAATTGGATTCTCTTCAAAAAAGTATATCTAAAACTGCTGGTTTAGAGAAAAATCTGTATGTATGTTTAAATTGTCGGATAATTTTAAGGAGAAATTTACATGTAGAAAGAGGATTGGTAAATGGAGCAATGGGTAATGTTGTTGGTTTTGTTAATTATACAAATAGAGATGAGATTGAATTTTTAAGAATAAAATTTGATGGAATTGAGGAAGTTCAGCAAATTAGTCGCTGTTCAAATCGTTTTTTGCTTGTGAAAGACTTATATGTCCGTCGGAAGCAATTTCCAATTTGTTTGGCATATGCAGTGACTATTCATAAATCTCAAGGTTTAAGTGTAGATTGTGCTTTGGTAAATATTGGAAGCACTGTATTCAGAGAGGGTATGGCATATGTTGCTTTATCACGAGTTAGAACTTTATGTGGACTTTATTTAATTGATTATGATGAGACAAAGATTAGTGCAGATTTAAATTGTGTGAAGGAGTATAATAGGTTAAGAAGAGAATGTGCTCCAAGTTTACCTCAATATCATTTAATTGAAAGGCGTATGGTTGGTCAGAAAAGGAAAAATGATGATAAATGTGCTGAAGTAGTTGAGAAACGACGAAAAAAAGATGTAGCTGTTGTTGGTAGGCATAAGAAAATGGTTAGTATTGAAGAGATTGTTGGATTTAAGTTTGAAAACAGGTCTGGTGTCAACTGTTATGCAAATGTAGTAGTTAATGTTGTTTTTTTTCTAAAAAATGTAAGGGAACAGATTGTAGAAAATCAGGAGGAAACATTTTGCTATTCCTTAAATTCTATATTTGAAAAATGCAGTAGTGGTGAAAGTGAAGTAGGAAGTGTTTCAGAACTAAGGAATGTTTTAGATATATGTGCAGGAGGTAATCAATTTTCACAGAATATTCAGCAAGATTGTCAGGAATTTATTATGTATATGTTTACAGTTTTGGAAGATGAAAGTGTAGATATTGATAATCTTTTTGGCCTTTCTTATAAATGGGAACATAAATGTGATAATTGCTAATTTTCAAGTAGTACTGATATACACAGTGAAAGATTTATATATTTAACATTACCTGAGTGTAAAGAAGTGTCTTTTAATAAACTAGTTAAAGATGCGCATCAGAACATGGTCTGTTCTCAATGTAAGTCTGAAATGTTATCAACTTTATTTATCCATAGATATGGACATTATGTAATATTAATGTTTCAACGATGCAGAGCTGATGATAGTAAATTGTCAACTTTAATTAAAAATGTTGTGGCTACTCAAGTATCTATTTCTAGAAGAACATTTGTAACTGTAGCCATTATTTTTCATGAAGGGCCTTCCACATCATCAGGACATTATACAGCTTATTTGAAGTGTGGAAGTGGCTGGACGCTTTGCAATGATACCCAATTGACTTTTAAGAAACGTTTGCCTTTTGCCTTAAGTAACTCCTATCTGCTATTTTTGGAACCCAAATTTCAGTAGAATCACTTGCTGTAGGAAGATTAATACTGTAAAGATATGAAACTTTCTTGTTTACAAATATCATGTGACTGAGGGTCTACAAATCTATAAATGAAATTTGTGTTTGGTATAGTGATAACATCAGGTAGAAATTTAGTTAATGTTTGATGGTATAAAACATGTTACACATTTTTACTGTAAAGGTTCACAAAAGAAAAGATAAGATTAAGATTAAGAAATTTCTGAAAGAAACTACTTAACTCATAGTATTTGGCCATGTGGAAAAATATGAGAGAAGAAAATGAGTACTTTAGATAATTATTTTAGAACATATATGGACGCAAGTTTTTGGGAGAGGTATTTAAAAGGTAATGAGTTAACTTATACAATTTGGCCATGCGGAAAGGTATGAGAGAAGAAAATGTATACTTAAGATAGATTTTTATAGGAGATACTTGCACGGTGTTTTTTTGAGATATATTTAAAAAATAGGTCGTATAGTTTAATTAGTTTGTAACTGTGGAAGATGTAGTGTGCTTACTCAAGAAATTGCGAATTTGAGAAAAACATTTAAGATATGTTTTTTTCATGTATTTATAATATGTATGGAGATTTTGGATGGGTTTTTTAAACACAATCATTTTGATTGTGTTTTTTTTCCCCGCTGTTATATGATGATTAATATTGAAATCACTGTTTATAGTGAAAATCAATGTATTCTGAGGACAGCAAAAATAAAACATTTAATATGTTGTTTGAGTTATTTTGTTATATTGAATTTAGAAATATGTATTAAAACATATTTTTTTACTGTCTTCCACAGATATTATATTTATAAGGTAAGTACAACTAATAACATCCGAGAGTTTTCTCTGCCTCTCTCTTATTGACTCCTACTTTTTTTAATTTTATGAAATGTACATTATAATCGTATTTTTACTTTTGTTCCACAGGTACTACGTTTTTAAAAGAAATTTATTTTACTTTTTTATTATTTTTTAGGTAAGTATAAAAAATAAAGAAACTTTTACATCACTGTGTCATTTCTTTGTCTATCCTGTTTAAAGCAATGTCATGTTTAATATAAGCACTTCCACATAGGATTGGGTGCATTGTTATAAGGCATGCTTTAAAAGTGATTTAATGAAATGAGCGACATTTCACTGAGTGAGTTCAACAACACTGATATATGAAAACATTGGTGGGAAATGATATTAAATGTTACATGTTGTTCTTTCCAGGAGTTTAAGTTATTTGCTGCAGTGGCAATTCTGCCACAGCATTAGGGGGCCGGGGGGCTGAGTGGTACTTCTATGCTCATGATAGAGCTACTCCTTCATGAGCCACGGTTGAGATTTGTTCATGATACAGTGGTTCTGTCATGGCTCTGCTTAGTCAATAGAACGTGTCATGGAGGCGCAATATTAGTGTTGTGCAAGCACAGCGTCAAGCCCATGACAAAACTGGTCTATCCTGAGGACAGCTGAAGCAATGCTCGTGATGGAGCGGCTCTGTTATGAGCATGGAAGGACTTAACAGGTGTTAAAAAAACCTGAGGGGTCTCTTCAAAGAGAGTGTTGGTTGTAATTTAAAGGGCACTTTAAAACACATTGTGGCAGCTTTATGTTGACGTTGCGTCTCTTTGCGCCACAATTTCGTCAGTTTATTTAATACAATGACAGTGGAAATAATGTACCATATTTACAACGTTATGGATCTAGGAGATATGTCACATTCTAAAGGCCTGCACCATAAGGAAGTGTTCCTCTAAAGGAATGCGTCTTGAAAGTGGCTGACTGTAATGCTTGATATTTCACTCAGTGACTTTCAGACCAATGCTGTTTCAAAACTGTGCATGTGCTTGAAGCAGGCGTAGGTATTGACGCAGTATTGTGAATATAGTGCATTGGTGAGCCTTGCTGGAGCTGCATCACACTTGCGATGCAACTCTAGTAATGTATTACTTTTTCAGCACAGATGTGTTACGCATGTATGGTGTTTTTGTACCATGGTGCGCCACATTTCAAATGTGGCACACCATGGGTAACGGAGCACTAGCATACTGTGGTGCACATTAACTGGTGCATATCTGGGTATAAAGTAGTTAACATAAATCTGCCCCATAGGTTACAAATCCGCGTTTAGTAGACTGTTTGGCTTTTGTAGTTTTCTGTTTTTTTCTGTTATTCTATGTAGGTATGTATTATTGCAAGATTTTTGTCACGAAAAATAAGCCATGAGTATTGGGTTTGTGAATGATTGCAAGATTTTTAAAATTAAAAAGGAAAAACCATGGCATTGTTTAATATAGCATTGTAAATACTTATCTTTAACAATGATGAGAGAGTAAAAAAAGGTTAACCTGATGTTCGAAAGTTATTCATAGGTTTCTTTAGAGGAAGTATTCTATATGATTGAAGCGTGGGTGTTTCACTTTTTTATAGGTAATAGAATGCATTCTGCAAGCATGTAGTAGTCCTCCTGCTACAGCATAAATATTCTTCAGTGCTTATTTTCATTTCGTAAGTGGTATTGAGACCGACATAGAACTTCAATGGATCGGAGGGGCTGTTCTTGTGCATCTGGAGGACTGCTAAGCCGTTGCAGCAGTGGGAGTGAGGCCTCTTACAGGGGCGTAGCGCAGCTCCTTTTGATGTTCACAGTTGCAGATAACACGGTAGAGATGTGAGAGAAGTGGGTGGAGTCCTCCGTGTAAATTGCAGAATAGAAACTACTAAGAACCAATTGGAAGTGTTGTTTTCAAGTCACATGACTTCACATGCGCGTCTCAGGACGTGTACGCGGTGATAGTATCTAGTCACGTACGCCATTTGGAAGTAGCGGTCTAATTCAGCGAAGTTTCAAAAAGTGAAAAGGAGTAAATCGAAACATATCCGGATTTAATATATCTTCTGAGTAGTATAAGTTCTATGATGGGTCTATGAAGAAATTTAATAAGTTGCAATCGCGAAGTTTTCCCGAAATATATAGGCGGGTGCGCGCACCCGGTCGCGCACGATCGAAAGCCAAAAAAGGGGAGATAAACGCCCTTTATAATATGCTCCTGGAGCTGTTTTTGGTACAATGAGTTAGTTCTGAAAAGAACTTTTTTTTTTTTATTTTTTTTTAAAACAACTGTTATGTTGTTTTTTATTTTTTAAACTTGCAACAACATTTTCAAGTGTGACACAGGATCAAAATGAAATGAAGAAATTTATCTTTTCTCGGGGCATTTATGACTCTCAATTTTTAGTTTAGTAAGAATGAGGCTCTGCTCTCCGTACAGAAGAATTTATCCACACTCGTTGCATTTCATGTGCACCTTTGCAAGATATGGTCTCAAGTCCATCACAGCACTCGATGGAGATACAGGTCGTCCACCAGAAGATGTGCTGGCCACCTCTGATGGTAATAGCGTGGCCAGGGCTCTTGTCGATGCCTTTGCAAATTCCACAGGGTGCACTTGTTTGACATGCCGCATCATGGTATGTATGGAAAAGGAATATTTTTTTCTTGGATTTCCTCTTGAGAGAACCGAATTGCATAACTTTTGGCGCATTTACTTTCTTTTGTTCTTCAGGATAAGTGAAAAAATCCCAAATAAAAGATTCCTTTTTTCTTTTTAAAGGTAGTCGCTCATTTCCTTCAGATTCGGAAGATGAATGCGGGGCGCCAGCCATTTCAGCAAAGTCTTCCGAAGGGTGTTGAACGTTGTTCTCTTTTGAGAGTACAAAAGATAGTGAGGGAAGTGGGTGGAGTCCTCCGTGTAAATTGCAGAATAGAAACTACTAAGAACCAATTGGAAGTGTTGTTTTCAAGTCACATGACTTCACATGCGCGTCTCAGGACATGTACGCGGTGATATTATCTAGTCACGTACGTCATTTGGAAGTAGCGGTCTAATTCAGCGAAGTTTCAAAACGTGAAAAGAAGTAAATTCAAACATATCCGGATTTAATATATCTTTTGAGCTCGATTCAAGCATACAATTGTTAAAGTATAAAACCTTTTATATATTTTTTTGAAAATAGCAAGGTGTGTACATTCGGTCACACACGAAACTTTAAAAAGACATTCGGCTCCATTTAATGAAAATTTTCATAATAATAAAAAAGAAGCCTAGGTTTAGTGTCTTTGACGTAGTATAAGTTCTTTGATGGGTCTATGAAGAAATTCAATAAGTTCAGATTGCAAAGTTTTCACGAAATATGTAGGTGGGTGCGCGCACACGGTCGCGCACGAAAGCCTGGAAATGCGCTATCCATTTTATTGAGAACTGTTGCCGAGAGTGCGCACACCGGGTCGTGCACGAAAGTTTAGAAAGGCTATTTTTATTTACAGACAAATTTTAATGCGTTGAAAAAAAGGCAAGGTACAGACTTTCTAATTCTGTATCGCTTTACAAGGAGTCTCTATGCAACTTGAACAGTGAAGAAAACGGCTTGTTTCCGAAAACAATATTGCCAAAACTTTATTGACAAAAGTATAGGTTGTATACACGAGATATTTCTGAATTAGCATTTTAAAAACCAATGAAATTCACTGAAAAAACCATAGGTTTTACACACGTTATAGTTAGGAAGTAGCATTTACAAAACCTATGAAATTCACTGAAAAAACCATAGGTTTGACACCAGTTATAGTTAGCTGGAAATTTTACTGATATAAAACCAATGAAATTCCACGTTATAGTTAGTTGGACTCACTATAACTTGCGCGTGTAATGCACTGCTGATGACGTCACATATTACATCACTCATGACATCACTGATGACACCATCCTTGTGACACAGTGACAGACCTCCTTTAACTGTAATCTAACCCTTGAAACGCATATTCAATAATAGAAACTAAAGTTTTCAAAAAAATGGAGATACCCATACCAGTTACAACAACCAATTCAATAATTCCACCATCTATATACACATGCACTAATTCACCAACAGTTCTATATAGTCACTCATACATATATTCACTAATCATATGTAGTGATACACCTACACATCCTGTTACACACCGACAGTCATCCAAAAGTTATTCACACACATACTCACACATGCAAATAAACTATTGAACATCCATTTATTTGCATAAACAGCTATACACACACTACCACTATACTTTTAAGGAAACTTACACATACTTACTCTCTTAAAAAATCACTTATAGAAACACATACTAATTTAAACAGGAACTCTTACAATACCTCACTCTCACATATACTCACTTATATACATCAATATTCACATATACTACATTAAAACATATGTAGTTACTGATAAATACACTAATAAGAGAGTCATTCACTCACTAACACAGACATATACACACTCATCCACACATACAGTCCTGCACATATGCTGTCTTCAAAACACATACAAACAGAGACTCAGTCATTCTTGCATCTATGTACTAAGTAATACCCCCACCAAACCATGCAAACACTCATACTGATACTAGGAAAAACATCTAATAACCTATATACATACACATGTATCTACTCATCAACCCATGGAGCCACTTATACACAAAGTGAAACACTAATACATATATTTAAAAATTTAAGCATTACTCAGTAATATATGTATTCACTAAGATATTCAATAATATATACATATATAACACATATTTATTTTTCAGAAAGACACACATTCACTGGATGGTGTCATCAGTGATGTCATGAGTGATGTAATATGTGACGTCATCAGCAGTGCATTACACGCGCAAGTTATAGTGAGTCCAACTAACTATAACGTGGAATTTCATTGGTTTTATATCAGTAAAATTTCCAGCTAACTATAACTGGTGTCAAACCTATGGTTTTTTCAGTGAATATATATATATATATATTACCTACTGGCGGTCGCCAGTAGGTATATATAGTTAGGATTTTTTCCCTATGGGATTTTTGAAAATTCTATGTCTAATAACTTTGGTGTTTGTGGACGGAATTGGCTGAAATTTTCTGGAAAATGGAACATTTTGTTTCTGAGCAGCCCTTGAAAATTTGGGGGGGGTTCGTCAAGGGGGGGCCGAGAAAAAAGGGGGGTCCCAAAACGTGTTTTTAACATTGAGTTTTCCATAGGGCGGTTGGCCTCACTTTTAGCCCGAACGGCTGAATGGATTTGCACGAAACTTGGCAAAATTGTAGGGACTGGTAGCCCGATGTGCCTTTTGTAGGTCTCAATATATGTGCTCCAGTGGATTTTGAGAAATTAACGTTTAAAAAAAGATATATATCTGTAAGCGCGCTCCGGGCAGTGCTCCGGTTCGCGGACCGGGGCGCGTACCGGAACTTCGCGTAGCGAAGCTGATTGGCTCTCCGTCATCAGTTATGTCAAATGAGATTTCATCAGTGATGTCATCAGTCATGTCATTTGAGATGTCATCAGTGATGTCATTTGAGATGTCATCAGTGATGTCATCAGTGATGTCATTTGAGATGCCATCAGTGATGTCATTTGAGATGTCATCAGTGATGTCATCAGTGATGTCATCAGTCATGTCATTGAGATGTCATCAGTGATGTCATCAGTGATGTCATTTGAGATGTCATCAGTGATGTCATCAGTGATGTCACTGACCATGTCATGAATGATGTAATATGTGACATGATCAGCAGTGGATTGCGGGTGCGCGATATATAGTTAGTACAACTAACTATATATGGAATTTCAATGGTTTTGTGTGAGTAAAATAAGGTTTTGTAAATGCTAATCCCTAACTATATATGGTCTATAACCTATGGTTTTTTCAGTGAATATATATATATATATACATATGCACACACACACACACACATATATATAGTTCAATATACCACCCTATTTTGGTTTTCGTTTTCTCCTGGATGCATCTTAAAACTGCTAACCTGTAGTAAAGTGCCTGCTCCCTCTTTTAAATTGGCATAATGTATGAATACATCTGTGGTACATGGTCCAAAATGTATGTAGGGACTGGAAGTTAAATGCCACTACAGTGGAAGCACAAACAGGGCTTCAAGACTACCATTGTATCTTGACTGGAGTGGGGAGAATGTACACATCAATCTGTCAAAATGTAACTCTTTAACATGTACTCTAAACCTTTCTTTTAAATATTAATGTCACCCCTAAGTAGGCCTTGTAGCCTACAAGGCAGTATGCAAGTAGGACATGCAGAAGTTTAATGTTAACCAGTCCTTACAGTGACTAGCACACAAAATAATAATAATAATAATAATAATAATAATATGAAACTTATAACGCGCTCAGCTTACCCGGGGGCATCCCGGCGTGACAGACCAACGAAGGGGAGACTCAAAAAGAATCACTACTGTGGAAACAAATAGGTTTTAAGAAGTTTCCTAAAAAGTAGGATCTTGGGCTCTGAGCGAATCTCAAGGGGCAAAGAATTCCACAAATTTGCCACCTGCACCGAGAAACGCCTGCCCCCAGTGCGAGCTCTCCTAACTCTCGCTGATTGCAGCAGATGTTTTTGGTCCGAGCGCAGAAGGCGTGGGGGTTTATAAGGACGGGCCATATTAAAAAGAATGGGGGGGCCTTTGCCGTGTAAAATTTTATGGGCCGTGCACAGCGCCTTAAATTTCACCCGCTCCTTCACAGGGAGCCAGTGAAGCGCTTTGAGAGCCGGGGTGGCAGACTGCCTTCTGGGGATATCCATCAAGACTCTGGCAGCTGCGTTTTGCACAAAAGCTATTTTCACCGAAGCAAGGCTGGTTGGGCCTTAGAGAAACATTGGGAACCAATATTAAATATTATTTCTGCTATCTCAAGGTAGGGTCCAGCTAAAAAGGTAATTTAACAACTCTTTGTAATATTTATCAAAAACTCAACTTATTGGTGAAGTCATACTTTTGATAAATTTAAGAAAACATAACCTTTATAAAGTTACCTTTTCCCTGTTTAAAACTCATTAAGGCTAATTTGTGTTAGCTTCCAGCTGCAATACTCTGAGTAGTCAATCTGGCATAAATGGAAAAACGCATCTTTCTTTGAGTGCCCTCCATCTGCTTGTTTTCACTTGCATTGATGTGCATAAAAGTTGACCTGCCTGACCTCAGCTGACATACATTTTCATTTCTCCATCTGCGTGCAGCTCTGTCTACAAAGCAAAAAGCTATACGCAAATCAGAAAAATGCAATCTGAACCATAACTACACATATATACAGTAACAAAATAAGTCATCCGTATGAGGTGCAAGAAGGTCTCCCGGAGCAGAGTCAAGGTGTTTTTGTTCTTATGGCAGGGTGACTATTTGGCATCAAAGGGCATTCCTTGTCAGAGGCAGATACCAGAGAATACCTGGCCAGGTCCCTTCCATGGTTCCCTAGTCAGGAAGGCACCAATCACAGTGGGAAGGGAGCTGCCCCCAGAAATGGTTTGGAGTGACCACAGAGGGGCTGTTCATTACCCTTGCCACACTTCTGGGTGGGCACACAGGCTCTAACCAAAAGTAGAAGGTTTTTGCAAATACAGTCCCTGTGGAATTGTTTGCAGTAAGACAGACTGGAACCACTGCAAAAGTTGGTAGAGTAGCCCCTGAGAACTGTTAACCCATTGGTTAGGAAGTCATCAGGAGTCGCCCCCACCCACAGGCTACTGCCAGGCATTTATATGGAATATCCTGGCACCCTATTCAGAATACTTACTGGACCTGAAGGAGTACAAAAGAAAAGTGGGCCTTCTGTCTGTTACCTGAGAGCCCTCAAGAACTGAACCTGTTCCATTTAGTACCCAGGACAAAGGAATGGACTCCAAGGGTCATAAGGCAGACCTCCTCTTCAGGCTTTAAGCATACAACAAGCAACAAGGACTCATTCCTGCAACAGTCCAGCCAAGCAGTTCCATTTGAACCTGACCTAGATCTTGTTGTTGTTGGCCTTCGCTGGAGTCTTGGCCCCCAAGTGTTGTTCAGACGTCCTGCAACCCTTGGCTCTGTCCGGCTCAGGCTGGAGTTCTCCTACCACCCCTGAAAACTTGAAACTTAGAAACCTTTTCAACTTCAAGCCCTCAAGAGGACCAGGACAAACCTGGCAAGCCATTTTAATTTAGGTGTGTTGACGCTAGGTGGAAGATTCAGGTTTTTCTTGCTCCGAGCTTTTCCACACCTGCAAATCCAATTCAGCTGGACCTCACAGAGAATGTTCCATCCTCATGAAGCCCTCTTCTTCTGCAGCCTGTATGCATTCACTAAGATATTCAATAATATATACATATATAACACATATTTATTTTTCAGAAAGACACACATTCACTGGATGGTGTCATCAGTGATGTCATGAGTGATGTAATATGTGACGTCATCAGCAGTGCATTACACGCGCAAGTTATAGTGAGTCCAACTAACTATAACGTGGAATTTCATTGGTTTTATATCAGTAAAATTTCCAGCTAACTATAACTGGTGTCAAACCTATGGTTTTTTCAGTGAATATATATATATATATATATATATATATATATATATATATATATATACATATACACACACACACACACACACATATATATAGTTCAATATACCACCCTATTTTGGTTTTCGTTTTCTCCTGGATGCATCTTAAAACTGCTAACCTGTAGTAAAGGGCCTGCTCCCTCTTTTAAATTGGCATAATGTATGAATACATCTGTGGTACATGGTCATGAGACATGTTTACAGGGCACTCATGTCAGTGGCACAATCAGTGCTGCAAGCCGCCTAGTAGCATCTGATTTAGAGGCCCTGGTACACATAGTGCACTTTAATAGGGACTAACCGGAAAATCAAATAAACCAATATGGGCTTTGCCCCGCTTAAGGAGTCTGAACTCTGGAAAAAGACAAAATGTGAATGTAGGAATCTTGAGGGGCAAAGATGCCAAAAGCATCTGGCAGGCGAGAGGAATTACCTGCGTGCAAATTGGGAATTTCCCTTGCTCTAAATTTTCAGCCAAAAACCAATGGCTTTATCAGGACAATGTCCATTTGCTATCTGATCCTGTGCATCCCTCCTTGGCTAGATCCTGCTGACTTGTCTGCTGAAGATTTTGGATTTCCATGTTGGAAGCTAAGTCTCAAGGTAAAACATCTGACTGGGCTGAATCTTGTTCCTTTGCCCGACCTACACTCTGTCACAGTGGATCTCAAATAGCACCTAGAGACCATACTACTGTGACCAGTTGACCACAGCTTTTTGGTACGATTTTATTTAACATTTTAAAGATTCAAATCTCTTGTTCCCTGTATTGGCTTTTTGTCGTACATGTACCATTTTATTTATTACGCTTTTTCTAATTCAATTTGGGATTTTTATTGTGTTGTGTTTTGACTTTATTTCTGTTTTGATACCGCAAAAATGCTTTAAACATTGCCTAAGTAAAGCTTGTCTCATCAGTGTAAGAGCTAGCATGGGGTTGAATGCAGTCTTTTTAGGATTCACCTGACAAGGATTATGATTATTACTCAAGGTAGTCACCACTTTCAATAATGACCTATGTTTTACTGTACATATGTGTGATTATGCTTCAGATTCCATTTTCCTGATTTGCATAACGTTTTTCGCTTTTTAGACAGATCTGCATGTAGATGGAGAAATGAAAATATATGTCAGCTAAGGTCAGGCAGGTCAACTTTTATGCACATCAATGCCAGTGAAAACAAGCAGATGGAGGGGACGCAGCGAAAGATGAGATTTTCCAGTTATGCCAGATTTGGATTGCGTATAGAACTGTACTCAGAAAGCATACCGTTTTGATTTGGTGTAAATGTGTTGAGAAGTTTTGCAGATGTAAGCATTAAATATTCACTTAAGGAAATGCATTCAATATTATGGTTCTGGCTCAAACGTTAAACCACATAATCCGCTAGTTACGGTATGCAATGGACACACCATGTGCTCTGGTGCAGTTAAGCGCAGTGGGGTGGGCAGGGGAATGTTGACAGATGACTGAATAAGAAAAATAAATAAATCCTGTTCAGTCATCTGTCAACATCTCCCCTGCCCCGCCCCGCCACACCACATTTACCTGCATCAGCCGCTCCTGCAACTTTGTTTCTTGGTATTGGTCCCCTACATCAGGCAATCACATTCGAGAAAAAAATTCATGTGAGGTTGACAGGATTTGCAAAGATCTGAATTGCAATTTTAAATGATGGAAAATACAAAAATATGAACCCTTTAAAATCCAATTGGCAACTTTTTAAAACATTTGCATCTCAAAAACTACTGGATGGGCTTATGCCAAACCAATTAAAGCACACTTTCTGAGTAAAGTTCTACTTTGTTGCCAAGTTTGATGAAAATCCATGCAGAGGTTTTAGCTGCAGGCATGATCATATTTTCCTTTGGGAGCTAAAGTGTGATATACATCTTCTCCTCCTTGCCCTCTTGACCTTTTGTTTTTTCACTGGAAAGGATCTACAGGAATATTGGCATGCCAGACCATTACTGACTATGGGCCTGACTGCAGGTTTTGCAATTTGACCCTCCGAAATCTGTGGTCTCTAGAAGACCGCCGCCCCGGCGGTCTCTTTACCGCCATATGGGGAGTGAACCACGGGGCCAGCGGCAGTCTTCCATAGTTATCGATGCCTGTCTGTATTATTTGACTGCACATGTTTCAAATGTACACAATCTTTATTTAAACTAAACAAGACCAAAATGACAAAAATCCAACATACACAGATCAAGATATAATTTAAAAAAAAGTTTAAAATAGTGCGGTCCATATAAAACTATGGAAGCATCACTTTTAGCACAGACTACCTGGGCTGCGTCAATATCACAAGACAAAACCAGGCGTATGGGAGATGAGGCGCTGGAAAGCAAAGCAATGCGTTGGTTCCTTACACGCAGGGAAGGTGAAGCATCGGTTTCTTGCTCCCAGCGGGTGTGATGCATCTGTTCTTTACTATTATGCAGGGGAGGGGAGGTGTTTGTTCCTCACTGTGAGAGGAGGTGATGTGTTGGTTTCGTAGACACATGGCCTCAGTTCTTTACTGAAGCCTAGCATCGATGTAGACTTGGTGCACAGGTGCGATGCATGAAAAATCTGAACTCGCTGGAGTCGATGTGGTGGCGGCAAAACCGGCGCTGCATTGATTCTTCCAGCTGAGAACATGTAATGAGTTGATTCCTTCAGCCACACAGCAGGGCATGTGTCAGAGTCGGAGCAGAGGTCTCGGATGTCGGAGACATGGTGCTCTTTACTCAGTCTGTGGCACTACTTCCAGCCGCAAACAGGCACTACATCGATCTTTTCGGCCACACAGCAGTGATGTGTTGGTTTTTCAACCGCATGCCAAGCTTGCTGCAGCAAAAACAGTGCTGAATGGGTGATGCATTGATTTTCAGTTCTTGAAGCAGAAATAACACCTCCAAGTGCCCAGTCCTGGAGTTGGCACCACTTGGCAGGTCAGAACTCACAGCAGATGAGTTCTGGGGCTGCAAGTTAAGTCTTTGATGGCCCTGAGACTTCTTAACAAGACGCAAGTACACACAAGTCATTTGAGAACCTTCTCAAGCTGGATACTAAAGCAAAGTCCAGTCCTTGCTCTGTCCAAGACAACAGCAGAAACGGCAGGCCAACCCAGCAAAGCAAACACAACAATGGGGCAACACTCCTCCTAACAACTGTCCAGCTCTTCCTCTTGGCAGGGTCTCCTCTTGATCCAGGAGTGTGCTAAAAGTCAGATGTACAGGTCCAGTACATATGCCCATTTTTGCCTTTGAAGAAGGCATACATCAAAGGATAGTCTTTGTAGTGCACAGATCCTGCCTTGGCTCGACCTGGCTTCGGATACAATACATGGGGGTGGAGACAGCATTGTCAAAGGACAGGCATAGCCCTATTGGCGATATTCAGGTGTCAGTGACAACTCCTTCCACCAATCTAACTCAGGAAGATCCATCAGCCTTGTGATGGGCCATTAGAGTATGCAGGGCAAACCTCAGCTTCCTTTGTATGACTGTCTAGAGTGAATGCACAAACAGCCCAACTTTCAGTCTAAACAAGACATAGATTCCACAGACAGGCAGAGGCACAGGATGGCAAATCAGAAAAATGGCCACTTTCTAAAAGTGGCATTTTCAAACACAGAATTTAAAAACCACCTTCACTAAAAGAGGTGTTTTAAAATTATACGTTCAGGGGACCCAAACACCTAATCTCCATCTCTTCCAAATTGAAAGTTGCACTTGAAAGATGTTGCAAGGCAGCTCCAATGATAACTTATGGGAGTGATAGTCCTTATAATAGTGAAAAACGAATTTGGCAGTATTACACTATCAGGACATGTAAAACACACCAAGTCCTATCTTTCAAATACACTGCACCCTACCCATGGGCCACATTGACCCTACCTTAGTGGTGCCTTAATCGTAATAAAAGGGAAGGATTGGACTTGGGACGTGGGTGAACTTGTCAGGTCGACATGGTAGTTTAAAACTGTACATGCAAACACTGTAGTGGCAGACCTGAGACATGTTTACAGGGCACTCATGTCAGTGGCACAATCAGTGCTGCAAGCCGCCTAGTAGCATCTGATTTAGAGGCCCTGGTACACATAGTGCATTTTACTAGGGACTAACCTGAAAATCGAATAAACCAACCATGGATAACCAAACATAATCACAATGTACACAGGGACCACTTGCACTTTAGCTCTGATCAGTAGCAGTCAAGTACGCAGAGCCCTAAAACCAACAAAAGCAAAATGCAGCACACAGCCAAAAACAGGAGGTCAAAAGCAAAAACACAGGGGAAAAACACGCTAAAGATGCCAGGTCAAAGAGTTTGGTTCTTCAAAGTTTTCATGATTCTGAGAAGGATTTTCACAACAGCAAGCCGGACCTGGGCCCTTTGTTTCACTGAAGATTCATGTGCAGCGAAAACCCAACAAAATGTGAATTTCCTTCTGCAATTATCTATGCATTATACGATTCTCCTGCATGTTTGCTCTGTGCACTAACTGCACTGTTTGGATTGAGAAGCATTCGTTTTGAATAACTGTTCATGTTAAATGTAGGCATTTCCGACTTGGAACATTTGTGTTGGCTTTCTTCATCTGGCTGTTAAAGGACGATTGCAAAATATCGGTATTCATTTTGTATCGGTGGAAGAGGATGTGGCGTTACAGCCAGAGCTGCCAGCTTTGGAAGTGGAACCGTTCTATTCTCGGCGCTTGCTGATCATCTTGTGATTTTGGGCCAACTGGGCCCTGAAAAACATCGTACCTTGTGTAAAGTGAGTTGTTCTCATGTAAAACGCATCATACTTTCAGGTCTAGTTCTCCATATGAAAAGATGCAACTCCAAGTTTGATTTTTTGTGAGGTCTATGTCAGTAAGTGCGGGAAGGAGGTTCCCTAGGAACGAGTAGAGACAGGTTGTTTTTCTAACTTTTGAATACGTTGTCATGTCTAGAGACTTCGGGCATTCCCCTGGCTATGAAAATCTGCAGCTTGGAAAAACACCTGTCAGTTGAACCTTTTTTAAAGGTCTCTTACAAGAGACCGAACCGGCTATTTCTCCCTCGGTGGCCTAAGCACTTATATCTGTGACCTCCTCTAAGAGTGGTTGATGTGGCCGTTCATAGAAAACATAAAAGCCTAATAAAAAGTTAACAAAAAAAAGCTTCATATTAAAACAAAAGCAAATCACAGCAAAAATAAAGCCAGCAGTGAAGTGTAAAACAGGAACATGTAAACGCCGCGTTCAGAACGCTTGCAAAGCAGTCCCTTTGCTCCTGTTTACATGGGCCAGAATTGCAGAGGCCTGGGGCCAGTTAGCTCCTGGGAGGATCTACCCACCGAGGTGAATGGAATCACACTGCCTTTGAGCAATGACCTTCAGTCAGCAAAGGGCACAGACTTTTACTTAGACATACATCAGCAACATGACCTGCCTGCATGCTGCATAATGCAGTGCCAGTGGGTTTCCACGGCTTCACCCATCACACAAATAAACTGCAAGCAGGGTGGAAGGAACACACACATTTCGAGGCAATTCGCGAAAAACTATTGTAACTCACAAGTTGAAACAAATGTCAGTAGCTGGTCTCCGAAGGGCCTTCTAAGTACAAGGACATCATTGTACTCGACTTTCCTCTACTCAAGAAAAAAAACGTGAGCGCTGTACCATTAGTGTTAAATAGAAATTAGATTATTCAAATTATATGTAAATACGGGGGATACTGAAGACATAGAAAACACAGAAGCAAAACAAATATGAGGGATTTATGTCGGATTCCATATTTCATTACTTGTAGTCACTGACTCAGAACTAAGCACACCCATCTGTTTTTATGATCTATGTGGCAGCAGGGATTAGCTTTCCAGCTCCTTGCGCACATTCACTTTTACTCTCCATGGACACAGATGACAGAGAGGCAACCATATTACAGAGCATGCTGTGCACAAAACGCATACATTTACCAGTCTTTTAACATAAGTTGACAAAGCTGAAAAATACGCGGCAGCTCCTCAGTGGGAAGAAGAGAATCTAGGTTAAGAGGCCTCGGACACACGATTAAAGGGCAGGGAGTAGCCAAATAAAAATACCCCCCCCCCCACTTGAACCACATATTGATTGGCTGTTAGAAAGTGAGTGAGCAGGTGAGCCTACATTACTTAGGAGTATTCACAAGGTTAACTGTTCAAGAATTCATTTTGTTTAAAATTTGGACCAAATAGTGCATATAACAGCACAGTTTTCTAAGTATTTGGCCAAAAGGCTTTACATTTTCAAGACCTTTCTAGGACGTTTTTGGGATAAAATTGAGTGCTGGGTACCAAATAGATGCCACGATTACAACCCAATCAATGCAAAATCTAAGAAAGAGTTCACTTGTGTAAATCACCCTGCCTGCTTGTAATGGTATTCAGAGAAAGCTGGAAGGACATGACCTTAACACATGGCTACAGATCAGAATGGGAATGCACTCCCCGGAAGATTCCGTTTAGTAACACAGGAGCAGATTAGCGCATTGATGTAGATGTTTATTGAACACGGCCGGACTGGCCCTAGCGGGCACCGGCGTTTCCCCAGGAGGCTGAAAGGGTGGGGGGCAGATCTTTGTGCCTTGGGGCCAGTTTTGCAACGGTGCTGCAATATCGGCTCCCAGAATGAAAAGCCGCTGTTAATTACACTTGCAGCCCCCCACCCCCCTTCCAAGGCTGGTCCGTCAAAATTGCCAGGGCTGCTTTGGGTTACTAGGCCGGCATTGGTATTCAAGTCCCTTTTGCTATATAAAAGACTGAGGGCCAGATGTAGGTCGCCCAATACGGTCGGTAACGGCCGAATTACAGAATTTCGTCCGTTACCGACCGGTATTGGGTTTTTTAGATGTAGGTGGCATTTTTGTAGGATTCGGTATTTTACCGAATCGGTAATTTAAGGATTCGGTAAAATACCAAATTCTTAACATACCGATTCGGTAAATTACCGAATCCAGGATGTAGGGAGCTCTCGAGTTAGTGCATTCCTCAGTTAAGGAATCGTTATTTACCACCAACTACAAGTTGGTGGTAAATAATAAAAACCTTTGAAAAAAATATTTTTTTGCTTTTCCAACAGTGCCATGTTGCAGACATACATGCCCTTAGGGCAGGTATGTCTGCAACATGTGCACCCATACACAATTGAGGGGTACAACAGGGTGTCAAAGTGACACCCTGCCACCCTTCAATGTTTTTCCCCTTTTACCAAATCGGTAAATACCAAATTTTACAGAATCGGTAAAATTTACCGAAAAATTACCTACATACTATTTACCTATTCTTAAATACTGAATCGGTATGATTCGGTATTTAAGAATAGATAAATAGTATTTACCTACATCTGGCCCTGAGTGCGGTGCAGTGATGAAATGTGGGTATCCAGGGCTGTAAGAAACAAAGTCACATATGGTCAAGTTTGAGGTGCACTAGAAGAGTAGGGATGGTACAGTTCGGTATTGAAGTTCATTAGAAGAAATATTTGAGGTTTTCTGGCGTAGTCATAACAGAAGTCCTGAAATTTAGGATTGAGGTGCGTTATTGGGATTATGCTGGAATAGCAGATATTCAAAGTATAGAGGAGAAGACAGTGACAGAGGTTTGTCCAAAGGATCTCAGAAGGATGTGGCTCACGTTCAAAACAATGGCAATGTTGATACTCTAGGGATGTCTGGCCCCATAAGTGTGACCTGCGTGTAAAAACAGCTGTAGTAGACTGAGGGCCATATTTATGGCCTAGTTGTGAAGGGCAGCAGGTCACCTTACTGTGCTGCACTGCATGACAGGGAAAGGGCAGAAATTTACTGTATGGAAGTCAATACAGCACATTCTTGCCTTTTCCTCTACGCTGGCGCCTTTTGGCTGCCTAGCGCTAAGCATGGGCGCAAAATCCGTTCCGCTCGCGGATTTTTCGGATTTTCGGTAAATCCGCAATCCGCGAACTCTCGCGGATGTGGCGAAAATACGCAAATCCGCGCGCGGCGGATTTTTTGCTTGTGTTCGCACTGCTCGCGAGCCGCGGCGCGGGCAGCAACAATCTCGCACTCGCGAAATTACAAAAATTACAATTGGGGAGGGGTGAAGGAAGTGACCCAGTCTCCAACTTCCTCTTCCTGTCCAGCAAGCTCCTCCCATTGCTTAGTCCATTTCCTGGCCACTTTGAATTCGATCTTGACTGGGAAGGATTACTTTTTGTGGATGCTGCTGGAGATTTGGCTTTGAGGCCTTTTGGATGACTTTTTGATTAGAAATTTGATTTACAAGTAAGTTGATAAGTTGATGTTGTTTGTTTGTGGTGATTTTTGTGTGTGTTTTTCGACTTTTTGGGGTGGGTTTGGGGGCTGGCTATATGTGGGAGGCCATTTTGAGGCATGGTCCTGCAGGTCCTGGCCATGTGGATGGGGTCAATCGGCCATTTTGAAGCCAGGCAGTGTGTTTTGTGCCCTATGCCCACCCAGTCTGCTCTGATTGCTTTCATTATGCCCAGGGGGCCTCGAACTCCCGCGGATTACCCGAAAATCGGATTTGTAAACATTTTTTTGCCTGTGTTCGCACTGCTCGCGTCCCGCGCAGCAACAATCTCGCACTCGCGAAATTGTAAAAATTACAATTCTGCACATGAATTGAAAACTACCAGGCTTAGTTATGGGTGCATGCATGATACAACTGTTTTCTTTAATTTTAACATTATTCTGGCCAGGGCATGGATGGCATTGGATTGTTGTGATTTTTGTGTGTTTTACGACTTTTTGGGGTGGTGTTGGGGGCTTGCTATGTGGGTGGGGGCCAGTTTATTGCCTGGTCCCGTGTGGGTGGGGGTCTAGGGGCCATTTTTAAGCCAGTTTGTGTGCTTTGTGCCATAGGCCTGCACCCAGTGTGCTGTGATTTTATCATGCCCAGGGGGGCCAGAATCCGTCTGTTCGCGGATTTTGCTGGTTATTCGCCACGTTCGCGTCGTGAAGCAACAATCTCACACTCGCGAAATTGCAAAAATTGCAATTTCGCACCAGAAAACCACCAGCAGGCAGCATAAACCTTCTGAAACTTGATGGATGGCATTGGATTGTTGTGATTTGATTGGTGTTGTGTTTTTTGACTTTTTGGAGTAGGGGTTGGGGGCTGGCTATGTTGGTGGGGGCCATTTTGAGGCATGGTCCTGGCCATGTGGATGGGGGTCAAGCGGCCATTTTGAAGGCAGGCAGTGAGCTTTGTGCCATAGGCCTGCACCCATTTTGCCTTGCTTTCACCCATTGTGCCCAGGGGGAGTCAGTGGTACATGAAACTATAACTCTCTGTGTGTGTGCTATCTTGGATCAATGTTAAATTCCTGTTTCCCAAAAATTTAGCAATTCTTAATTTTGAAATTTCCATATTGTGTGGTGTGCACGTGTGTATTCATAAATGCCTACTTGCAAACTATTTATTGAAGCGCTACATATGCAACATATATTTACTGATGTTCCTCTGTCTTCGTTTGCTTTTAGGTGCACAAAGTCAATAACTCCGCATCATCGTTGAGCATCAGTGCCAGGAAGAAGTCCTGCTGCGGCCTGCTGTTCCGACATCTGAAGAAGATGGCTCCAAAAAGAGGTGCCCGTAGCTCCTCTTGCAAGAAAGATGTCTCTACTAAGGAGAAGAAGAAGCAAGTGACACCACTTACCAAGGAGACTGGTGGCTCGACCACTAAGTTTTTGTGGAAAAAACAAAAGTCCACCATGAGTGCTGCACAGGTAGCCTGTTTAGTGGTTGAATCACCAACGGCCAGTGATGTTGGCTCATCGCAAGAAAGTAGCAGCACACCATCAAAACAGGTTGTAACTCATCTCACAAGTACTATTCAACAACCAAAGCCGCAACAACAACTGCATGGGCTACTAGTACAAGCACAAGTACATGCGCAAGGAGCTGTCCGAGAAGGAGCTGTCCGAGAAGGAGCTGTCCGAGAAGGAGAAGGTCGAGAAGGAGCTGGTCGAGAAGGAGAAGGTCGAGAAGGTCGAGAAGGAGAAGGTCGAGAAAGAGAAGGTCGAGAAGGAGAAGGCCGAGAAGGAGAAGGCCGAGAAGGAGAAGGCCGAGAAGGAGAAGGCCGAGAAGGAGAGGTCCATGGAGAGTTGCAAGTAGAGGTCAGTGAAGAGGCCCATGTAGCGGCGCATGGAGCGGTGCAAGTGCCCACAATGGTTCTTCTTCCAGGAGTAGGGGCACAGGAGGAAATTGACTTTGGAGCCGGGGTATCATGTCAGGAAGACGAAGGCACTCCTCCTGATGATTCATTTTCTCCCAGCTCCCCAGCAAGGAAAAGATCAAGGAGTGTGTGTAGAAGTTCCTCTTCAAGCCCCGCTCCATCAGATGATCTGGATCTAGATTGGCAACCATCTCCGATGTCTGAGAGGGAGGCACACCACTCGCTGCGAAAGGTATCAAAAGTTAAAAGGAAGGGCCCCGGAAAGCTCATACTTATGGATCCGAACGCCGGACTTGATGAAGTGGTTCATTCTGATGTTGATGAACAGGATGACAGCAATGACCTAGTCATCACACACATCATTCCAGCCACACCGGCCATGCAGCAGACAGACATTTATACCCTATCCCGACATCATGCTGAGCGTGACCCTGGCGACGTGGCACTGGTAGCACCACCAACGCAGTCAAGTAGTACAACAAGTTCAACAAAACCTACAGCTCCCATATTTTCTCCCCAGAGGGGGACTCCATCCAGCTCGACTCCCTCAAGTAGGGTTGCTGCAATAATTGCACAACCCAGTAGATGTCTGCAAGGCTCATCCACCCCTGCTTCATCTGGCATTGGCAGTATCATCTCGTGCGGCAAAACCAGAAGTTTCCAGTCCCCAGTTTGGAACTTTTTTAGTGTCCATGAAAAATATGATAACATAGCCGTTTGTTGCATTTGTAAGACTAGAGTTAGCCGTGGTAAGACTGGTACCAACTATGGAACCGGAGGCCAGATAGGTCATCTTCAAAGAAGGCACGCTGTCGTATGGTTTGCGCACCTAGCAAACATCAAGAGAAAGCAATCCCAAAGGGCAAGTGGCCAAAATATACCCATACTAGGTGTTTCATCTGAAGATGACGGGGAGGTAGAAGAAGCGTCAGACGTTTGTCCGGTTGCACCCAGTACCCCTGGCAGCACCACACCCTCCGGAACACATAGGAGGCACACTGAGAGTCTGGGAGACACACCAATGCGGAAAATGTCAACACTGAGCACAAGTGGGTCGAAGAAGGCATCAGCATCATCCAGTAAATTTGTCCAGCGCACCATTTCAGCCATGTTCTCCTCAGATGCGCAATTTCAATGCAACCACCCAATTGTACGCCTGTATAACACTAAGCTGGCTAAAATGCTAGCGGTGGACCTTCTCCCTTTTTCGTTTGTCGAAAATGTGGGTTTTCTTGAACTCATGGCAACACTGGCCCCTAAATGGAAGGTTCCTAGCCGGTTCTATTTTGCCAGGGTTGCTGTTCCAGCATTACATAAAGAGGTGCTTGAGTTGGTTGGGGCAGCTTTGCAGAAGAGTGCTGTTCACACTGTACACCTGACAACATACATGTGGACCAGTTGCCAAGCCCTTGATTACATGTGCATCACTGCACACTGGGTCTCTTTTTCAGGGGTTGCAAAACAGATAAATGCAGGTGGTGACTTGGCCGAGATTTTTAAGGGTGCTCGTAAACATGCAACATTAGCCATGTTTGGCATGGAGAAAAGTCATACTGCAGCCAACATTTTGGATGACTTTAACAAAAAGGTCTCGCAATGGCTGCCCCCAAGAAATTGCAAGGTTGGTTATGTTTCTACTGATAATGGCAGCAATGTAGTTAAGGCCATGGAGAACGGTTACTATTTCAGAGTGCCGTGTTTGGCGCACTGTATGAACCTTGTCGTGCAAAAGTTCTTGAAAAAAGAACTTGCAGTCGACAAAATACTGACCATCTGCAGAACAATATGCACACATTTCAACCATTCTTTTAAGGCCCGGAAGGAGCTGAGGCGCCAGCAAAATGTACGTAGAATGCCAGTGAAAGCACTTATCCAGGAGGTGGCAACACGTTGGAACTCAACCTTCTACATGCTTGAGCGTCTGCATGAGCTGTTTCCAGTAGTCAATGAGTATTTCTACAACCTGGGTGGTGATACGACAGAAATGATGCTAGCGGTGGAGCAATGGCAGCTAGTTAAAAGCCTGACAGACATGCTTCGTCCTTTTGAGGTCTTCACGCGTGACGTCAGCAGGGAGGACTGTTCTTTGAGCAAAGCTATCCCATTGTTGCTGAAGCTCGAGCACCAAGTCAAGGTGGTGTCTTCAGAATTAAAAGATGCTGGAAAGAATGAAGCATATGAGTTGGCGCAGAGATTATTACAACGCCTAGTTAGCAATAAACGGCTTGTAAATATCAAGAAACAACAGCACTACATTTGTGCTACTATTCTGGATCCACGTTACAAAAAGCCATTGTTTGGCAAAGTAATAATTCCTTTTGAAACATCAGATGTTACAGAGTACAAAGGTTGGCTAGTTCAGTCAGCCATTCGTTTTGAAAGAGAGTGGAAGGAAACTGTAGAAGACAGTACTACTAGTGAATCAGCAGGCCATCAGGCGTCCCAAAAAAACACTTCTGCATCTGTGCCTGTGGCAGAAGTGAGTGACTTTTCCTCTGAGCCGTTAACCACACCAGCAACCGTATCATCTGCCCCAGGCCCAGGCGATATGTCTGAAGCGGATTGGCTAAGTGAGCTAGGGTTTCCTTGTCCCAGAAAGGACACAGAAGTGCAAAGTACAGGAATCCGGGAGGACATTCTTTCAATGGTGCAGGCCTATCTGGATGACTCAACAGCGGTCAATATTACTGAGGACCCATTGGCGTATTGGCATGGGAAAAGAAACATATGGCGAGAGCTCACCAACCTAGCTATCAATTACTTGTCTTGCCCACTCGCAAGCGTGTCTTCAGAACGTGTTTTTAGTTCTGCTGGTGGCATTGTGACTTCCAAAAGGTCCCGCCTCTTGCCCGCAAATGTGGAGCGGCTCACCATGATAAAGATGAACCAGCACTTCATACCACCAGATTACAAAGTACGAGAATGCACGCAGGAAGAAGACGAGGACACCGACCTACCTGAGGAAAGTTCTCCTCAGTTACCAGAAGTACTACCGACTCATTTTGCAGAGTTTGAAGACGAGCTCTGCTTCCCTGACAGCGAGTTCTGAAAATGAGTCAATGATCCATTAACTTTAATATTAGTCCTTATTCACTTTTATTCCTGTGTGTCTGTCTTTCTTTTTTTAGCAAGTGCTTCATCACATTCACAACAAAACTGTAATCACCCAATCAAACAACAAGCCTATCAACAGAACTGTCTTGATTTTGATGCCGCAGCATTCCTCAGGTTCACAACAGTTAGTTGACAAGAACTCAGTCCTGGTCGTCTATCCTCCTCTTCCAGACTCACCCTATCCATTTCCCGTAATGCTGATGCCTGGATTCTGCACAATGAAGAAACTTACGTTGACGAGTCCCCTAAAGAGGGACTGTCTGGTAGTAGTGAGTCCTCATTTAAATACATTTTGCTAAGTGTGACTTTTTTGCGTTTGGGTTTACGGGTCTTGGCTGGGCCATTGCTGGCAAGGTCTATTAAGGGATGAAATTGGTTAGGCATTTACTTTGGAAAACATTTGGCCTATTACACGTGAACGTTTAGGAGTTATTATTGCTCGCTTGCCTGTCTTAGGGGTGCTGTCTGTGGGGCTTCTAGGATTTTGGGGTCTGTGAGCACCGCTGCCATATTTCTAATGTTGATTGCTTTTGTTTTGCAGACAATCCACGCCGGGAAACTCCAGTTGGGGCCCTGCTGCAGAACGCTTTAGGACACTGTGAATTCCAGGTGGAGCCAGCCCTCAAACACAAATTACAGGTAAGATAAGCGTTTGGATGGGAGGTAGTATAATGGAGTATTAGGAGAGGCGAGAGAGTGACAGTGGTACTAGTAGTAAAGTCCTAGGACTCCTCAATTAACAAACTCTGTGACAGGCATTTACTTTGGAAAACATTTGGCCTATTACACATGAACCAACACGATGACAGTGTTCAGTAAAACGAACTTACTGCAAAACCACCACCCACCAGGCTCAAAAGTAGTAAAAAAAAAGATATGCTCAGATAAAGTTTGAAAAAGTATATTTTTATATCCCTAACAAAATAATCTCCCGCAAGACCCTCCCTAACCCCAACAAATAAATAGTCCCTCAAAAGTCCCCAAAAAACCCAACTCCCAATTCCCACCCCCCAAAAGTCTCAAAAAAAAGGGGCAAGGGACACTCTAGGGATGCATGGTGTTGTTAACTTTGGCCTCCAGGGCATCATGCCTTAGGGCCAGGGCATCGTATTGCTCCCGGAGGGTGGCGTGATCTAAACGGAGGCCCTCCACCAAATTTTGGTACTCTTTCCATTTCCGGACCTCCGCCTCCAGGTCCGACACTCTACGGATTGCTCGGCGCAAGCGAGCCTTTACAGTACTGTGAGGTGCAGCCTTTGCTGCTCGGCGGTGGCGTCTGCCAGCACGGCTCCGTTTGGCTGGAGCACTGCGCTGACCGGCAGAACGTGGGGTCACGGAGGAGGATGCAGATGTCACGTTGGAAGTACTGGACTGCGTGTCGTCCCCCTCCAGTTCCACCAGCCGCCGATATTGGGCAACAGTTGCATCCAGCCTCTGTTGCCGGGCCAGTACAGCCTGCATACTCCTTGTGGGTTTTGTTTTAGTATGACCAACTATATGAAGAAAGAAAGACATAATCTGTAACCAATGCTCTTTAAGAATATGATTAACACAAAATGATTCAGCAGGAAGTTGTGTCACAGTACAACTAGCAACTAGCCAGCGCAGTACAAAAGAAACTATTCAGGCCAATATCATGGGCGTCCGCAGGGATGGGCAAGAGAGGGCGCGATTGCCCCCCCCCTGGATCGCAGGTCCATCCAGTGCTGGCCCAGTGACAAATTACAATATGGTAATTACAGCAGGCTGGGACCGACAGACAGACAGAGGCAGAGACAGAGAGAGAGGAAGACAGAAGGTGAGAGAGAGAGAGGGAGGGAGCCAGAGGGTGACAGTGGGAGGATGAGGGAGGGAGACAGAGAGAGAGGGAGGGGGAGAGAGAAAGAAAGATGTGTGTAATGTGTATGCCAGGTCTGGTGGCTCAGTGGACGAAGGCATCCGCTGCAGGGGCATGATTTCAATTTCATGGTCATATTTTTTTTTGTTGCTCTAGATCCACCCCCCTCCCCCACTGACCCTGCCCCCTTCGGTGCGGCCCTTGGCCACAAACCACACTATCAATCATGTCAGGAGTAGGACTCAGGAGATGGTGATGATGTTGCACCCCCCCCTGGAAACATTTCATAGTATGTTCGTAGTTCATCCAGAGACCGTCTACTCTCTGTAGATACACATCATATGCTATCTAAGAGTCAGATAGTACCATGATCCAGCTTACCTGTACCCGCCACCACCACTGTCTCCTTCCTCACAGTCTGTACTTCTTGGTCCTCTTGCGCCGCCTCCTCCCCAGAGTGATCCTCAGACTCGGAGTCGATCACTATTACCACATCCGAGCTGGCCCCGCCACCAGATGTTCCACCTACAAAGTAGATTTAAGAATGTTAGATTACACCACTCACTAGTATTTGGTCTATGAATGAAGAATGTGAAAACAACAGAAAAAGTAATTGACTGTCTACTCTAGTCTAAAGTTAAAATGTCCCTCCTTCCAGGGAAGGCTGTTGTCTTGCTGCATTTTTTTGTCATAATTGATGAATGCTTGATTAATTTTAACACACATCATTTTTCTCTGAACAGACAGAAACTGGACTTCTAAGGACAAGAGCAACATCAACTTCAAACCAGGTGAAAGCTCGGCTCGACCACAAGAAATGTGTTCCATTACTCATCAACTCAGCACCAAGCACTTTTCCATTTCCAACTAACTTTATTTTAATATATGTGTTTACTTTAACTTTTAATAAAGCTTTTAAACTTGAATAGACTCTGTGGTTTTTGGTCCTCCAGACTAGAGTGACTGAGCGAAAGGTTTTGCAATTTTTGCAAGGAGGAGTCCGTGCCGCTGACACTACCAGGTTTATACAGTGTGCCAAACACGCCACTCTGAAATATTATTACTCTGGTCTTTGGTGTCCATAGTTAGGTTTGTGGAGAATTGTCCCTGCAACAGTAGTATTATTGATTTTGCTCCTATCTAAACACTATTTTGAAAAAATTAAATTAGGAACGCTTGGACAACAATAGGTCCTCTATATTTAAATGAAAACTTACTGGGGCCTGCAAAGGAGCACTCGCCGCCCTGGCCTGCATCCTCCTCCTTTGGAGCCACTGCATCCGCTTTTTCTGTCTGCTTGCCCCTGGGCGGACCAGACGTACAACATGAAAGAATGAACAGAAAACATTGATGATTGCTGCTTGTCGATGTCCTTGTCAACCAAATCAAACATTTAGAAAGAACAAGAACCAACTATTTCAGCCAAAAAGAGGGCTACAAAGGAAGGACTGCACCTGAGCCTCTACTCTAGGGGCAGATTTACAAGCCCCTTGCAGCTCTTTTGCTCCGTTCTTGCGTCACTTTTGTGACGCAGCGCCACAACAAGAGAGGCGCCATGGTGTGGCGTATATTAACAACGTGACGCATATGGGAGATGCATCCCATTCTAAAGCCCTGCGCCATAAGGGAGCGTTCCAGCGCAAGGGAGGGCGTTCCTGCGCAGGAACGCATGCTAAAAGTGGCTATGGGGAATATATAAAATTTCAATCACTCATTTAGGACAATGATGCGTCACTGAAACCCTGCGCCTGCATGAAGCAGACTTACGGCTTGACGCAGCATTGCTGGAGCTGCGCCATCGTTGCAACGCAACTCCATCAATGAGCCGCCTTTACGGCACCGATGCGTAACGCTTCGGTGACGTTTTGGGACCATGGTGTGCCGCATTGTAAATACGGCGCACCATGGGTGGTGCTGGCGTGCCGCACACTTTGCAGGGATGAGCAGGTAATTGCTAATCTGACACTTAGGGGCATACTTACGAGTTCTGAGCTGGACACCTCCAGATGTGCACCAGAACAAATGCGTAACGCAAAACTAACCTTGCGTCACGGCAGATGCACCGCAATTACAATGCGGCAAACCCTGGCGCAAGGGTAGGCAGATGCGTGAGGCATCTCGTGATGAAAGAGGGGCGCATCTCTAGAGTCGCGTCGCAGGCGCGATGCAACTATAGCAATGCTCAGGGCTGCCCAATACTCAACATACCGCATCAGTCCTTACGCCTGCTTCAAGCAAGCAGGCATAAGACGTAGCAGCGTCGCGGAAGTGCCTGCGTTAAATCTTGTAGATTTCACGCAGGCACTTTTGCGAGGCGCACAGCTGCCTGACCACCACCCCCCACCCCCCCCTGCGTGGGAACGCACCCATTGTGGCGCAGGCCCAGGCCTTAACGTGGCGCATCTCCTTAGATGCATCTCGTTGTACATGACTCGCATGGATTCGCTACGTTTACGTCGCTGTGCGTCAGGTAAGGCAGCGTAAGAGGCTTGTAAATCTGCCCCTTTGTGTCTAGCATTACGCAGTTCTGTAAAGTACACTCATACATTACTCAGCCCAATTAAATGAACACAAAATAGAAAACAAATGAGCAGTGGCACCGCCACAGAGAAGGAGAACAGTGCACCTGAAATGCACAGAAGATTTTGAAATATTAATTTACCTCTCCTATCAATGTAATCAGCAGCATTATTGCTGTTTGTAAAAAAGTTAAAGCAAACATTTGCAATATAACACAGTCACACAGAGCAGGAGAAAAAACAGAGTAGTGAGTGATGAAAAAATTGCTACTACTACTCACCAAGCCCGGGGACTTCCACTCCCAGCAGGTCTAGCAGGTCGCGCTCCCGGTCCAGGATATCGGTCCAGCGGTGGGTCACTTGATTGTAGGTGCGCTGGACCCCCGTGATGTCAAAAAGGGCCCGGCACACCTGCCCCCACCGCTTCCGTCGCTCCTGGCTGTTGGTATATCCAGCAGCGATCCTGCCGCCTGCCGCGATGGTCCTGGGGAGACGGCGCTGCACATAAAAAACGAGTGAGCCCACCTCCTCAGGGCTGAAGATCTCCCTGGGCACCACCATTTCCGCCCTCAAACGGCCACACGGGAGCCGGGCACGGGCTGCGGTGCCCGTCTTGGGCAGCTTGACAGCTGTCTTCACCATGTTCTGGGCAGGTTTTAGCAGTAAGGAAAAAAAAGGAAAAAGAATAAGAGTAGGGAAGAAGGAAATAAAAGTTTAAAAAAGTAGTTGAAAAGTAAACAAAAGTAGCCTAAAACACAAAAATATAGACCTAGAAAAATAGAGGGATAGAAAAAAAGTTAAATAGATCAAAAAAATATTAAAACAAGCAAAGGATGGCAGAGATATACAGAGGATAGAAACACCATGCCCAGACACATAGGAATGAATGAAAAACAAGATGGCGGCCCGAACACGTGCGTGTAAGTAAGTTCGCACGCGATTTCTCTCGCGAACTCGTGCGAACTTGCATTCGCAAGGCGCTCATTGCGCGAGATTACACATAGCGGGCGGAAATGGAAATACGTCACGCAAACAAAATGGCGGCGCCCATACTCAACCTTGGGGTAACTCGCACGAGTTCGCGGCTTCCACGGTCGATTTCGCACGACGCCGCGCCTCGCGAATAGGGCGAAATTACCGAAAAACGAGTTTTGCAAAAGCAAAACCAACGAGCAGGTGCAAAAGTTCGAGCTCATCATTTGTAACCATTTACCTGTAGTGCTTCCTGAAGGGGCCCTCCAGAATCCGGTTGCCTACTTGCAACTATTGTGTGACCCTGCTCTGACAGTCACAGAATAGTTACAAGTATGCCATTGCATCCTGTTATTGCAACAAAAAGGAAAGGGAGCAGACAAGCAGGTGCCAGCCTTCATTAATGTCAGTTGGGGCAGGGCAGGTGTTGTTGTTTGCAAAACTTAAAGCACTTAGCAGGTGTGCTTGGCTTTGCCACAATAATGTACACTCACTGGTCAATCAGAGGGTGCTGTGATGACACCGAGGGTGGCATGGGTGTGCCAGCCAGAGGGTGGCATGGGTGAACCAGAGTGCCAGTGTTCACAGAGGATGGCAGTGCTTTGCTTTGCCCCAATAATGTACACTGGTGAACCAGAGGGTGCTGTGATGACACAGAGGGTGACATGGGTGAGCCAGAGGGTGGCATGGGTGACCAAAGAGAGTGCCAGTGGTGACAGAGGGTGGCAGTGATGAAGAAAGCCTTGCAAACAGGCTGGGCACGTAGAAACAACAAGTTCGCAAAACTGGCGACCCGACCAGTAAGTTCGCAATTTGCAAAATTGTACAAAACCCTTGCGAAGTTGCAGAAACCCGTGCGAACACACACCCCCCAAAAAAATACGCAAATCTGCGAGAATTCGCGGATTTTGCATATTGTCGCAATCCGCAAATCCGCAAATCCGCAAATTCGCGGATTGCGAATCCGCGAAATCCGCCCATGCTTACCTAGCGCCAATGCAGGCACCCTTGCACCATGGTGGAAGGGTGCCTATGTGATAAGGAGGATTGTTGTGTGCAGTAAGGGCCACCTTCCTGCACAAAAAAAATCCCCTGAGGCGTTTTCCTTTTTCTATGTGTGCTGCAGAATACAGCACACATAGACACAGGAATAAAGAGCAGAAATAAACATATACTCCTTTGTTACGTCTCACCTGGGGATGCTTAGGTTTTTGGTGCATTCCCAGGTCTACTACGTCTGGTAAATCTGAGAATGCATCAAAATCCATAGATGTTGCATGGCACAGAGTAATGCACTGCAGCAATTTGCTCTGCATTGCATTACTAGAGAACTAGGAAGCCATTCAGGGCTACGCAATGTGGCCCTGCGTGGATTCATGAATCTCATTTTTAATTTGTGTCGCTCTTACACCACGCAGTGTGTGAGGCATGGGGGCTCGTAAATATGTCAGTGTGTATCAACCCTCCAACCCCCACTTCGGTTTACAGAGTAGGGGGGGGTCACAATGCCATTGTTAAAGGGACACATAAAGGCTGTTTGCACGTATGACTTGGAGTTAGAATAGTAAACCTTCTCGCTCGCAATTAGGCTTTGTTAATGCTGTTGTTGTTGTATGACTTTATTCGATATACAAATATCATAAAAGTGTACCCAGATCGATTTCTTCATTTTAAAACAATCCAATATTGTAAAAGAAGATAATATCTCTTTTTCATACAACAATACAAGAAACGGAATTTGACTCAATTAAAACAGATATATACAGTATAAAAAAGAATTTCTTAAAAACTGTACAGGAGGAAAAAACAATTCATATACAATTAAAACCACAGTGTTACAGGGAGGCCTCACTTGTGTTCTTAGGTCTGGACGGTGTTTACCCTCAGAAGCTTGGTTCTAATTAGCCAGGCACATCCCAGGTATTTAGCTGTCCCGCAAATTGTACTAAGAGAGGATGTGTCCGTTTTTAGAATGCGCTGTTCTTTGCTCCCAAATTGGTGCATACGAGTTTCAGCTATTTTCTTCTCGGCTGTTTGTACGCCGGGCAGGCAAAAAGAAAGTGGGGAATAGATTCAGTAGGAGAAGCACAACCAGGGCACCTACTGTCTTTCTCCTTGTTAAGATTCCACACTACTGTGAAGTCATTAAATGGGAGTGTTCCGAACCTCAACTTCAGATACAGTACCCTTTCTCTCGGAGATTCAATGAAATCGAGGAAGGCTTCCAGTTTAGAGGTGGGCTTATGAACTAGGAACTGCTCCGTCAGAGTGCCCTGCTTAAGATTTCGTGTGGTTTCTAAGGTAACCCACTCCCAGTAAGCCTTCTTGTCTGCCTGTTTTAGCGGCGGGGTCTGGCTTTCCCATGTATCTGCCAGTCCGATGTCCCCCGCAATCTGTGTCAGTTTGGATATCCAAGTTATCTTGTGGCCCGTGTCTAGTCGGACTAGTTTGGTCAAGGCAGAAGCATTGTTACACAGTTCTGGGGTCCTTCTCAGGCGCACCCAGAACAGTAGGGGGTGTAACCTTGCAATTTCATTAATTGCGTGTTTACCATAGTCATGGCGGAGCAGGACTAGTGGGGTCGACCAGATCTCTAAAAAACTTGTTCTCTGATCTCACTAGATCCATGATGTTCTCAAATCCCCACAATTCCGCCCCGTTGAGGGACGAAGGCAAGGCTTTTCCCTCATAGACCTTAATGACAGGAGCTACTGGTCTGCTATGAGATAGCCGCTGGTGCCTTGCGATTGCCCCCTTCACTCATTTGTGGCTAAGCATCATTTTTGACAGATGAGAGTTCCACTTCATCGAGTTGTTGACCCGTACACCCAAGTAGTCGAAAGCTTCGACTAATTCTAATGGGGAGTCATTGAACTTGATGGAGTTCCTGAATCGTTTAGATGGTGCCAGAGCCATTAGCTTGGTTTTAGATGTATTTATGCACAAGCCCCTGGAGTCACAAAACTGGCTAAACCGATCTAATAGTTTTTGTAGTCCCATCGGGCTTTTAGAAATCAAGAGGGTTTTGTCTGCAAAAAGCAGCGTGGGTGAATTTTCTCCTGCCAGGATTGGTGCATCGGCTGGGTCCTCCCTCAAATGGTCTACCACCCCATTAACGAAGAGGGAGAACAAAGTCAGGGCCAAAGCACAACCCTGGCGTACCCCTCTCTCTACCGCTACCCTCTCTGTCAGGTGGCCTGGCGACCCCTGGCGACCGCACCTAACTCTGGCGTAATTTCCCTCGTGGAGGCGTTTGATAAAGTCCAGAATCAGGGGGGGAATGCCTAGGTTGGACAATACCTGCCAAAGCTTGGCACCAGGTCGAAGGCTGTTCTTAAATCAATGAATGCCAAATAGAGGCTGCCTTTCTCGATTATCACAGATTTCCAATAAATCGTAAAAAATCAGAAGACCTGGTCCATCGTGCCAACCCCCTGTCTAAACCCTGTCTGGAAATGTGACAGGACATTGTCCTCGTCCATCCATGACCTTAGCCTCATAAGGAGGACCCTGCCTACCACTTTCTGAACTACATCAATTAAACTAATCGGTCTGTAGTTGGCAGGGTCCTCCCTATCCCCCTTCTTATAGATGGCCACTACCTCAGCGCCTTTCCAGGAATCTAGAACAGGATGTCCTCTCGTGATGAGATCCATTACCCGGAGGATGAAGAGGGCCCAAAGTTTTTGGTCATGTAGTAGTTAGTCGCCTGGAAGGCCGTCGGGACCGGCCGCCTTACCCGGTCGCAATACTTGCAATGGGGGATGACACCTCTTTGAGACCAAATATTTCCCCTGAATGGGGGATCTCAATGATAGATAACTGAGTCCCCTGGTCAGAGGATGTTCTCCCTACGCCTTCCGAATACAGGCCATGGAAGTGGTCAAACCATTGGCAACCTGAGATATGGTTAGGGAGAGGGTCTGCTCCCCTCCTTATACTTATACTAATAAGCTCCCAAAAAGTGGTGGAGTCTTTCAGCTGTGCAGCCGATTTGAGCTCCTGCCAGTGTGCTTCTTCCCAAAAACGCTTCACTTGATCTATTGTCCTGGTGTAAATCTTTCTCGCTAAGCTTATTTTAGTCTGGTCTTTAGCTCTTAGGGCTAGTGATAGGTCCTGTCTCTTTTCCCTGCATAATGCAGAGTATCACAGATTGGTTGCTTGTGGGATGTGGGCTTTCCGATCCCTAATACCTTTTAGTCGGAAGAACTCCCCCAACCTTCCTATGGTCTCCTGATATAGCCCAGAGAACTTGGAATTCTGTATAACCTCGGGGGAAGCGTGCTGGGCCCATAACCCAGAGGTCGATGGATCGAAACCATCCTCTGCTACCAATTGATGGAGGAAGGATTCGCACGTAAAGAGACTTGCTTGGATCAAGAACCTCAAATAACATTAATGAAATGTAATCAACATGTTTGTGTTACTTAAATTGCACATTTTTTCACTACACGGAATGTCCCAGAGAAGCTTGCATATGTGTGCATTAATCATAATACGCTTGCCACTAAAATGGCCACTGCTTGGCGGGAGTTCGTCTGCGCATGCGTCGGTCACACTCACGTGACGTGACGTATTCGCAGTTCTGGCGGGAATCTTTGTGCTTGCGCACTTGCTTTAAGATGGCCGCTTTGTGTTCTCACATGCTGAAGCTTGCTCTGCCGCTTTCTGCATTGCTGTTCATCGTGCACTACCATCAATGCTATAGTTATAAATAAAGTAAGGGGAGTCATATAGGGATTCCTGGTATACAGTGTATTCATTTATTTCTATGTTCTAAATTGTTTTCCTTTACTTTTCATGTGGCGAGTCTTTTGGGCCGGGGAAATACATGAAACTCCATCTTAGAAATCCCTACTGCGCATGTCACCCTGGCAGAGGGAAGAAAACCTTGTACAAGTGGAACTCAGCCAGCTGGCAGCCATAGTCAAGATGCTCATGAGAACTGACCTGCGACCCAGCAGGAGCTGAACTGTACAGCACGTGTAACAGTTGTATATTACATTGTATTCTCTATTGTTAGGAGAAGAGCACATACCCTGGGAACCCCAAATTCAATAGGCGGTCCCAAACGATGCAAATTGGGGCTTGTAGAAGTATAGTCCTGGTTGGTCTGTTGACCTGTCCTACTTGAGGACCAATCGAAATTGGGGATTCTTACACTTGCAACATTTGGGGGGTGGTACACTGACCCGAAAACAGTATAACTAGCCTAGGTTTAGCTAAAGAAATTGTCAGACTTGTCCGAATAGCTGACCTGTCACTGACCCAACGCACTCAATAGGTGACTGATACAGAGAGCTGCGGAGCACTCTGTCCGTAGTTTCAACAGACCCAAGCGGGGTTTTAAGCACCTTAAGTGCTGGCGGAGCACTTTGCTGGAAAATTCGAAAACCCAATCGGGGTTCTGACTGTTAGCTGCAGAGAGGGTGAAGCGCAAGCATTGCTTCCGAACTGCGGGTGCTGGTCTTACCTTGGTGGTCCTGTCCTGATCCTAATCTGGTTTTCCTGTCCTGTCCTGGGGTGTCCATTCTGCACCTGCTGGCCTACTGGCGACTGTCCTTCCTTGGGGTTTCTCCTGCCCTTAACTGACCCGTGGCCAGGGTTGGTCTTCACACCGGTCTAGGTAAATATAGTGCTGGGAAATCTATTCTGCATCTTTCATTCTTTTCCTTGCTTTAATAAAGACGTACTCTTGCATATTGATTTTCCATGCTTTCTTTCTGCACTGATAAATGAAAAAGTCATACATTATCGTTGTTATACTAGCAAGTTCCAATTTTTCCCTATCCTTTAAGCATATTCCTCCATACATTTCATGAAATATAGATGTTCCTTCTCTTTACCTTCCTTTAGTTAAATGAAGTGATTTTACTCTGGAATATTAGAGTGTTCCACTTTTTACCTTCCCTATAGATACATGTTACTTTCTGAGTTTCCTTAGACTGAATAAATTTTCCCGTGCCTTGCCCACTTCTGCAAGGATACATATATAACTGTGACATTCTAGCATGTTCCTTATTTTCCCCGTCCTTTAGACACTGAACGTCGAGTCTAAGTCCCTGAAAATTCTTACTAGCAGGTTCCCTGTTCTTACCTTCCTTTAGAGTCCTAAATGGTGGGTCTGATTTACTTTCTATATGGATACGTGCTCTTTATAATCTTAGTTATTGACAGTCTATTTGCTGTAAACCTTATGCTTTCTGAATCGGATGAATTTTAGATAAAGGTTTTAAAACTTTCCGAGTCTGTGGTTATTATATGAGTGCAAATAGAGAAAATATAGTGTTGTATTTTTGGTGCCTGCCTTTCTTTTACAGCTAGCTCCCTGATCTTTTGTGGTCATTAGGTACCCGTAGCGGTGAAGTGGTAAGTCGGGTACATTGGAAATACAATAGGAAGGAACAGGGTTACTGGTAGTAGAGTGTAAGGTTACCCGATTAATGAATATGGTGAATTGAAATTTATGGGCCCAATACGTATATGGTAAAAATTGTAGTCTGGTGACCTGCGCGCTCTATCAGTAATTATCTGGTAGCAGAGGAAATGGTTAGGGACTAGTTAAAGGTAGATAGGACTAATTAAGATAGGTAGGTAGGTTATTTTGCTGCTAAACTGTGAAACTTTTGCTGTTAATCGATCGAGTGTACAATTGATGTTTTATTGATGTGAAAATTATGAAATGTTTAAATTGGTTTTCTTGCTGCTATATTGATATATGTTCTAACAAACCTCGTTAGTGATTGTTATATGTTTGTTTGGAATCCCCGGGGAAAAGAATAGCGGGTGGTGAGGAGAATCCACGCCGTAGTGAGGTCAGTGGCTCGAGGAAAATTGGTGCAGGTTAGGCAGAACTGGAAGCACTAATTAGGGTTTTCTGTGTAAAAGTATGAATAAATGATAGCAAAGAGTTCGCTGGCAAAACTTCTATTGTGATATAACCTAGTAAGGGTCACACGGAAGGAGTAGCAGGTTCGTCTAAGCTTGATTGATAGCAAAGGAGTTCACTAGTGAAACTTTTGGCTTAGTATATATCCCAAAGTGGATGAGTCGAAGGAGTAGAAGGTTCACTGATGCTTGTGTGAAGAGTAGGCAGAAGGGATCTACTCGTAGTATTTGAAAAGTAAATAGAAGAAGTTTACTTGTAGTGAAACAAATCTTTCTTTCTAGACACTCGAGTACAGTGGCGAATGAGTTTCCGTTGTAAATTTAACTGAGCACTTGCACTTTAAAAGGTAGAATTCGAAGTGTTTCTTACCTTGTGAAGGAGGGAGTCAGTTGCAGATCTGTGCTGACGTCACTCAGTGCCGCACTGGTATTGGCTAAGACAGCGGGCGTGTAGCTGAGAGGGAGTTGTAAAGGAGGGGGGAGTGCCAAAGCGTGGGAACTTGTCTCACGAAAAGGCCGCGCAATCATTGGTCGAAATTATTTGCAACCACAGAGTTGATTGGTTCAAGAAAATTGAAAGACGCGTTAGCATTGGAAGAAAATAGTAAACAGAAGAACGCATTTGCACACGATCTAGGGTTGCAAAGTATATGTGGTATCCAGAATTTTTACCTGATCCGAAATATTTAGGGTTTGCTAAAGAACAGATGCTAAAGGGCAGACCTTATAATATGTACGGAAGCAAGAGAAAAATGACTTTAGTAGACAAAGTTAAAAATTATTTCAAGAAGGATAAACCCATCAAAACTAGAGAGGGAATAGTTATTCCACCACCTAATACTCCTGATGTTATTTGACAAAGGGTATCACACATGTGTATGGTTGGAAAATTAGGTGGAATATACTAAAAATGACGGAATTTTGGCATTTCCATTTGATGGTACTTTTAATAGCCGGATTCTGTTCAATTTGAGAACCCGAATGAATGATTTACATCCCAGACCCAGACTGACGCAATATGAGGCCTTAGAAGAATGGGAGATAGAGGCTTTTGAACGAGATAGACCTAGAATTGATAAGGGAATAAGTAAATGGTACCCGAAAATGCATGGAGAAGCCAAAGAGAAAAAATGAAGCAGTGGAGACAGAACATGATAACAGAAGGACTGTGACCTGTAATTGCCCTAGAAGCACCAATGGGAGAGAAAAGGACAGAGAAAACAAAACATTTGATGACCAGTGGGGATTCAGATGTTGATTATTTGGAGGAATTGTTATTGAAGAATCCACCTCCTTATAATGAAGGATCAAGACCAGTAAGTGCAAGAGACGCCTGTCTGATACCTCCTTATCAGGAGGTGCTGAGACCTTTAAGCTAGGGAATCCATTCTTGAAACCTAACTATGGTGAGGGACCAAGTATGACACATCCGACAGCCCCGAATTATACTCCAACCCTAACTCCGCAAATAATGCACGAAACAAACATGGAAAGGGTATTGCAGGAAAAGGAACGGGAGGCCATAGCTAAACAAAGAACAGAATTAATTCAGAAAATCTCCCAACTAAATACAAGTCCTGAAGCCTTGACAATTCCAATAACTATTGGACCAGTTGTTCCTTTATACAGGGATAAACAAGGGTGTTCAAAGACTCCGATTATTACCCCAGCTGTAGTGCAGCCGAGAAAAGAGCCCTTAATTGTAGATGACCAGGCAAGTGAATGTGAATCCGAGATTTCATTGATGGATTTACCAATAAGGGAACCAGGAAGGGGTTCGCAGAGAAAGAACACTCCTTTCAATTCAGGAGAAGTGCAGATTGAATCAGCTTCTGGTACTAGAAGTGCCACTGTAGTGACTCCTGAAGAAATTGAAAGATGGAGCCGAGAATTAGAGAAACAGAATCCTCAGTCGAAACCATTAGATATTTACAAACTAAGAATAGAATTGGAAGAACTGATGCTGGAAACGTGGGGTTAGACAGAATAAATACCTTCTCTGAGGAGGAATTGCTGTTTATTTGCAAGAGTATCACCCGTAATACCAGAGTGTTCCATGAGAAATTGATGGACACCGCAGCTAGTATGGGAATAGATATTGGTCAATCTAAAGTGTTGCAAAAACCTTACAGAGCAGAGTTCTCAGTCAAAGATTTGGAAAACATGAATGTGTCACGGAAAAAGGTACAGATCAGAGACTTGTTGAACCTGTTGCAGAAATGGGGAGAAATAGAAAAGTGGAAAGCCAGATGGGCTAAGAAAAAGGAGGAGATTAGATCAAAACAGATGGCTTCCGAATATGTCTTAAAAGAAGCAGACAAAGCAGAGAAATTATATCCTATGCGAGAAGTGCCAGGTGGAAAATATGTACATGTTCCATGGTCCCGACAGGATATTGTGTCCTTTACCAACGACTTCCCAAAATTACGAGAACAGCCTGTAGATTGGTACAGACAGGTAGAAAGGTTTGTGAAGGTTTAGAAGTGTCTCTGGAAAGATTTGCATGGTTTCTTTGACATTGTAGTTCCCGTAGATTTGTGGAGAGAATGCAAAATTGCTATTGATTGGCCTAGTGAGGAATTCCTGAGGGACCCTAACACAGGGGCTCCTTCACCCGAGGTAATGAAAAAGTACAACCAGGTAATGTTGCATCTAAAAGGAAAAGTGCCTGCAAAGGAAACTGATTGGACCCGAATAGATAGAACTACCCAGAATAGAGATGAAACTGTACATTCCTTTTATGAACGACTGTTACAGGTGTTCAAAATGTACAGTGGTCTGGATAACATAGAAATGAAGGACATGACCCATTTCATTTATAGATTTGTGCTAGGGTTAAGGCCCGAAATTTCACAATGGATCAAAGACAATAAAATCTGTTGGCAGTCTAAACCAATTGATGAGGTCCTGAAGTACGCCAAATATTGTGAGGATGAGATGGCAGATAAACCGAAAGCATTAAAAGAAAAGGTCATGTGGGCACAGGTAAAGTTGGCAGAACAACAGGAACAACAGCTAAATAAATTGACCAGTAATCAGAATCAAGGCCCCGGGGTTGGGGGAAAGCCCAGAGAAAAAATGAGCAGAGAGGAGGCCAAAAAGAAGTTCCCCTGTCACGGGTGCGGACAGATAGGTCACTGGAGAGACGAGTGTCCACATGTACAGAATGGTAACGTTCAAATAACTGATTTAAATCCACAGACGCAGAATGAGAAACCACGAAAGACCCAACAACAGGTAAAACAGAATCAGTTGCCTCGTGCACCTAGACAAAATTTTAGAAGCAAAGCACAGCAGGGTGAAGACACCGAAGTGTGGGAAGAAAGGGAAAATAAGAATGCAGCAACCTCACAATTTCTGTTAAATTACACATTTCTCTGTGATGACACCTACTGACGGTGCCTGAGGGGGGAGGACGAGGAGTGCGTGCTTGACTCCTCCTTGCCGGTGGACCAGTCAGGGCCATACATTGAAGGAAAGGTTGAAGGAAATGACGTCACCTTCCTATTGGACACTGGTGCTACCCGTTCTACTGTGAGAACAGCAGATGTTCCAAACCTACTCCTCTCGGGAGAAGCGATCTAAGTAGTGGGCGTTTCTAATCAGCTAATTAGTACCCCAGTTACAAAACCTATGGAAATTACAATTGGGAATTTTAAAGAGATGCATAGGTTTGTTGTTTGCGACTCCAGTCCTGTAAACCTATTAGGAAGGGATTTGCTGTGTAAAATGAACTGCACTATCTTTTGCACACCAAATGGCGTCGAAATTCAAACCCCAGACGAAGATGGAATTTACAAATTAATGTTAGCTAGACCGGACTCTGAAATTAAAAGACTGACAATGCAAGACTTACCTGAAGAGCTCCTAGAAACAGTGAAACCAGACGTATGGGATTTTACTGGAAAAGATGTAGGATTAATGGCAAATGTGGACCCAATTAAAATAGCCATAAAAGAAAATGCAATATACCCAAATGTTAAACAGTAAAAAATGAGTGCAGAAGTACAAGCAGGAGTTGCCATTGAAATAAAAAGATTGTTAGAAGCAAACATCATACAAGAAGTAATGAGCAGTCCATGTAACTCGCCCATAATTGGAATCAAGAAACCTAGTGGGAAGTACAGGGTAGTACAGGACCTGCGAAATGTTAACAAAATTGTGGTTCCTTGTTGTCCTGTCGTGCCAAACCCTGGAGTGATTCTATACCAGATTCCATGGAATGCTGGATGGTTTACCGTCATTGACTTATGTCATGCATTCTTTTCAATTCCATTGCATCCAGACAGCAAATTTATTTTCTCATTTTAATTCGACAGTCACGTGTACGTCTGGAATCGCGGCCCTCAGGGGTATACAGAAAGCCCCTCAATCTTTAATCAGATTCTGAAAAAGTGCCTTGAGACCCTAATATTGCCCGGAAAATCAGTATTGGTGCAATACATAGACGACCTCTTGGTGGCGTCTAAAAGTCGAAAAGACTGTGTGACTGACACCATTGCCTTGCTGAACCATTTAGGTGAAGGGGGGCATAAAGTATCACCAGAAAAAATACAATTCTGTACCACATCAGTAAAATATCTGGGGCACCAGATAGAGAGAGGTATCAGGAAAGTCACCTCAGAGAGAATCAGGATAATTTGAAACATGGAGTTACCAAATACCCAGAAAGAAATCAGAATGTTCCTTGGAGTTGTAGGGTACTGCAGGCAGTGGATTGTGGGATTTGCAGTCCTAGCAAAACCATTACTAAAAATGACAAAAAAAGGAGCAAGTGACTCAGTAGAATGGGATGATGAAAACATTATAGCTTTTACGAAATTACGAGACTGTCTCTGTACTGCTCCTGCCTTAGGAATGCCTGATTACTCAAAAGATTTTGCACTGTTCTGTGACACACGAGATAATTGTGCACTTTCAGTTCTGACCCAAATTCATGGTCTTACTCGACGTCCAGTGGCATACTTTTCTTCCACATTGGACCCAGTAGCGGCTGGATTACCTGGATGTTTGAAAGCTGTAGCTGCAACATGCATGAGTCTTGAACAGAGTGAGTCCATTGTGATGGGGCATCCAGTAACTGTTAATGTTCCACATTCTGTTGTAATTGTACTAACAAGGACAAAAACCCAGTACCTCACACCTAGTCGGCTGACTAAGTACGAGAGAATCCTTGTAGGTGCAGGAAATGTGACCCTTGAACGATGTAACATTTTGAATCCAGCTACCTTACTGCCCAGCTCATTTGCAGAGGAAGTGAGGGAGGAAGTTGCACATAATTGCATTGACCTAACTGAGTTCAGTACAAAACCACGCCCAGACATCAAAGAGAGCCCTCTGCACACTGGAGATTATGAGCTGTTTGTAGACGGCTCATGCAGGAGACATGAGGATGGTGGCCTGAGCGCTGCCTACTCAGTATGCACTCTAGAACGTCCAGTGGAAGCATCCTATTTATATGGAGTCAAGTCTGCACAAATAGCCGAATTAATTGCATTGACAAATGCTTGCAAATTTGGGAGAAATTTCAGAATAACCATATATACTGAGAGCCAGTATGGTTATGGGATTATGCATGACTTTGGCCAATTATGGCTACAGAGGGAGTTCCTGACTTCTTCAGGCACCCCTATCCGAAATGGAAAATATATGCAGGATTTACTGGAATCAATCCAGTTACCAAAATAATTGGCTGTGGTCAAGTGTGCTGCTCACAAATCTGGCGATGATGATGTGACAGCAGGTAATCATTATGCTGACCAGTTAGCCCAACATTGTGCAAAATACAAAATGGCAATCAATATAAAGGTTGGGGGAATCGGAAGCAGCTGCCAACTTTTGATGCTAGAGGGAGTGAATACATGGGAAGAAGTGAGAGACTTACAAGAAGCAGCAGACCCACAGGAGAAACAAAGATGGAGGAACTTTGGTTGTTGTAGGAGAAATTCAGATGGTGTCATTGTTTACCTTGATGATATGCCTGTGTTGCCAGACAGTATGCTTGCTCCTATGGCTAGGCTGATACATGGAAATACACATGTGGGCAGAGATGCGATGGTTCGCATGTTCCGCCAAACATGGTTCAACTCAAAATTCAGAGGCGTAGCGGAGGCACTCTGCCAGAGGTGTTTGACCTGCCAACAATTTAACCCTGGAAAGAAAACCATAGTGTTACCATAGAAAATTGGAAAGGCAGAAGGCCCTTTTATTAGACTACAACTTGATTTCATTCAGTTGCCCCCTTGTCGAGGAATGAAATACCTACTTGTCATTGTCTGCCTGTTTTCAAAATGGGTGGAAGCTTTCCCTGCACGTAGAAATGACAGCATCACAGTAACCAAATTATTGCTTAGGGAACTTATACCTCGTTACGGTTTCCCAGTCTTAATTGAATCTGACAGAGGAAGTCATTTCCAGAATGAAATAATAAAACAAATCTGTGAAGCATTCAAAATCACGCAACATCTGCACTGTGCATATCGTCCAGAGGGTTCTGGAGTGGTAAAACAAATAAATGGCACAATCAAATCAAGATTGGGAAAGATGTGTGAATACACTCAACTGGAATGGCCAGATGCTCTGCCTCTTGGTTAATGGGACTTAGAAGTATTCCAGATCGGAACACGGGCTTGAGTCCCCATGAAATCCTGATGGGAAGAGCAATGCGGCAAGCATGGGTACCAGGATACAAAATAATAAGCATATCTGATGATTTGGTACTGGAATACTGTAAAGAACTGGCTGACCAAGCGCATTCTATCTCTCGCCAGGTTGGGGGAGAAGACGTCGCCAGGCCAACGACTCCAGCACATAACCTAAATCCAGGTGACTGGGTCGCAATAAAGAAGCACACTCGGAAAAATTGCTCTAAACCCAGGTGGGGAAAGCCACGACAGGTGATCCTGGTAACCACCACAGCTGTAAAGTGTGCAGGAGTACCTCGCTGGATCCATGCCAGCCACACGAAGAGAGTGACTGAACCTGATGAAACTGAGGCTGAAGGTTGCGCAGCTGAAGGATCCCAAGCGATCGGTCCTGAAGTAGCTGAAGAACATCCGAGCTCCAGTCAATAAGATTGGATTCCATTTATCGAGCTGACAATCAACCCTATACAAACTAGGAATCAAGCTCAGCTAGATAGACAGTGGGATAGTGAGGACGAGACAGGTGAAGAAGAAGCTACTCAGATCATCGAAATCCATGTAAAATCTGATTCTGAGGAGGACCAGGTAGGGAAAGAGCAGGTAATTGACACTCCTCCAAGAACACCTGCACCAGAAAAGGGACAGATAGAAATTAGGGCGGAAGTTCATGCGGAAGAAAATCAAGAGTTCGAAGAGCGTGAACCGGAACAGGTAGAATTAGACAATTGTGTTCAGGAAGAAGAGATCGAAACAGATTAAAGCCAAACTCAGCAGACACCTGAACAGGGCCAGTTTAGGGACCAGGCAGAAGAACCAAATGAAAGACCTGGACCTAGTCAGTTAGGTAACAATACTGAAGACAAACTTGATCCAAATGTGCCACAACTAAACGAAAACAAAAGAGTGTTTGAAGAAGGCCAAGAGACAGTGCAGTTAAAAGACTCAGAAAAGGTGACTCAGTACCTTGATTTGTGAAAAGGCTATGATTGCGTTTGAAGACAATAAACGAGGGGCCTGAACAGATAAATGAGGTCTCGAGTCAAACTGACCCAGTGGTGACAAAGCCAAAAAGAAGAAGTGCTTGCATCAAAAAGCTGAATAACAAGTATTCGAGCGCTGAATGGACTTACTATGTACTGGAAGAATTTGAGAATCTGGAAATAAGTGACGAAAGTACTGAAAGTGACGAAGAGTTGATTGCTGAACAGATCAAAGAAGAAGCAGAACCACCCTGAAAAAGTTACTTGAGTAAGCAAGTTGTACAGAGTTACAAAGAGGGGTTGAAGTTTCTTTTAAGCTGAAATGACTGATTCTTCTGAGAATGGGAGACCGAGACAAAGTTGTTGTAAACCATGCTGCCAAGTATTTTTATGTAGTGTAGCAATAGTACTGATCCTTTGGATAGGACTAACAATAAATGTTCCTTCCATGATGAGTAAAAACCCGAGTCTATACCCAAATAATAACTTACCTGATGACACTGTAGAATCACACACTAGAAGTACATCAAAAAGAGTAGATACACTAGACAAACCTCTTAGCCTGAAACGGACAAGCGTAGATTTAGAAGCACCAGATGAGGAAGGATTACACTTTAACAAAATTAAGAACAAAACTCATTTAAATGTTTTCGCAAACCTGTTAGTACATTATGTAGAAACTATGGAAATAGAAGACTGGTATGTCTGCATGAAGCTACCCACTTCAGTAGCTGAAGGTGTAACTTATCACCACTTGCTCTTAACCTATGGAATTTCATGTAGTATTTTAGCTAGTTTATTTTATAAAAGAGGACCATTACAGTACTATTACTCTAACTCAGATGTGATATTTTCTGAACTTCCTATACGTGGAAATGTGAACCCTGTACATACTAAGAGTGATGTAACACGGTATATGGGAGAATATTTTCTAACTATAGGCACAATAGATTTAGGAGAAGCTCATAGAAATAACTTGACTGTTCATTACATGAACAAGAAAAAATGTGTTTAAATATGGTAGAGAAGAGAAGAGAAAATTTCCAAAGAAAAGCGACTGATAAAAGGCAGAAAACTCCTAAAGGGGCTGAGAACATAGGGAGCCCCTCAAATGGTAGAGCCAATGCTGCGATGCTTCTGGATTTCGAAAAGAAAGGGAAACTCTGTCTTCACCGAGAGAAGACTAGTTATCATAATAACATTTTCATTGGTTCCAGTCAATGTGAACACAATTACAAGGTAATTGGAGGTTGGGGTTTCAAAAATGGGTCAGAGCCTGTATTTCCCAGAATATATTATATATGTGGGAACAAGGCCTATTTTAAATTGCCAGATCACTGGTACGGAAGCTGCTATTTTGGAATTGTCTTCCTGAAAATATACCACGTGAATGAAGTTACTGGAAGCAAAGAAAACACTAATGATTTAGTGCGTATTAAAAGAGAGAGTGTAGGAGAAATAATGGATGATATATTTAGTGCATTGATACCTGCAGTGGGAGTGGTTCTGAACACTCACAGAATTTGCAAATTGTCAACAGTAGTGGATGGGCTATCTACTGACGCAGCTGGAGGTTTCCTGATGGTCAATACCGAAATGGTTGCGGTCAGATCAATGGTTTTACAGAACAGGCTTGCTCTTGATACTCTATTGGCAAAAGAGGGCGGAGTCTGCAGAATGTTGAAAGCGCAACATTGTTGCACTTACATACCTGATAAAAGTGTGGAAATCAAAAGGTATGTAAGGAACATTACAAATTTGGAAAAAGAACTCAAACCACTGGAGGTTGACAGTGCCTGGAAAAGACTTACTGATGGTCTTTCCACCGTAGGTCATTGGTTTGATAATTTAGGTAGAAGTTTTCTGATTAAAGTACTGATGCCAATTGCGGGAATAGGTTTAGTAGTATTCATCATATTCATCTTTGTAAATGTCGAAAGCACCAGAAAAAGTATACTGTGAACCAGAGAGGAGTGAAGAGAAATGTGGATGAACTGGAATTAGAAGAGATGAACAATCAGATTTAGAAAAGGGTGAAAAATTCTCACCCTAATAAAGAGACAAAAGAGAAACTGAATCGAATGTTTGAAGAAATTGAATTGGGAAAACTGTAAGAAGTTGGCATCTGGTTCCATGAATTTGTGATGATATAAAATATCATCAAAGAGGGTATTGATGGAGCAAGGATTCACACGTAAAGCGACTTGCTTGGATCAAGAACATCAAATAACATTAATGAAATGTAATCAACATGTTTGTGTTACTAATATTGCAAATTTTTTCACTACACGGAATGGCCCAGAGAAGCTTGCATATGTGTGTATTAATCATAATACGCTTGCCACTAAAATGGCCGCTGCTTGGTGGGAGTTCGTCTGCGCATGCGTCGGTCACACTCACGTGATGTGACGCATTCGCAGTTCTGGCGGGAATCTTTGCGCTTGCGCACTAGCTTTAAGATGGCCGCTTTGTGTTCTCACATGCTGAAGCTTGCTCTGCCGCTTTCTGCATTGCTGTTCATCGTGCACTACCATTAATGCTATAGTTATAAATAAAGTAAGGGGAGTCATATAGGGATTCCTGGTATACAGTGTATTCATTTATTTCTATGTTCTAAATTGTTTTCCTTTACTTTTCATGTAGCGAGTCTTTTGGGCCGGGGAAATACATGAAATTCCATCTTAGAAATCCCTACTGCGCATGTCACCCTGGCAGAGGGAAGAAAACCTTGTACCAGTGGAACTCAGCCAGCTGGCAGCCACAGTCAAGATGCTCATGAGAACTGACCTGCGACCCAGCAGGAGGAGCTGAACTGTACTGCACTTGTAACAATTGTATATTAAATTGTATTCTCTATTGTTAGGAGAAGAGCACATACCCTGGGAACTCCAAATTCAATAGGCGGTCCCAAAAGATGCAAATTGGGGCTTGTAGAAGTATAGTCCTGGTTGGTGTGTTGACCTGTCCTACTTGAGGACCAATCAAAATTGGGGATTCTTACACTTGCACCATTTGGGGGGTGGTACACTGACCCGAAAACAGTATAACTAGCCTAGGTTTAGCTAGAGAAATTGTCCGACTTGTCCGAATAGCTGACCTGTCACTGACCCAGCTGCGGAGCACTCTGTCCGTAATTTCCACAGACCCAAGATGGGTTTTAAGAACCTTAAGTGCTGGCGGAGCACTTTGCTGGAAAATTCGAAAACCCAATCGGGGTTCTGACTGTTAGCTGCAGAGAGGGTGGAGCGCAGGCGTTGCTTCCGAACTGCGGGTGCTGGTCTTACCTTGGTGGTCCTGTCCTGATCCTAATCTGGTTTTCCTGTCCTGTCCTGGGGTGTCCATTCTGTACCTGCTGGCCTACTGGCGACTGTCCTTCCTTGGGGTTTCTCCTGTCCTTAACTGACCCGTGGCCAGGGTTGGTCTTCACACCGGTCTAGGTAAATATAGTGCTGGGAAATCTATTCTGCATCTTTCATTCTTTTCCTTGCTTTAATAAAGACGTACTCTTGCATATTGATTTTCCATGCTTTCGTTCTGCACTGATAAATGAAAAGGTCATACATTATCGTTGTTATACTAGCATGTTCCATTTTTCCCTATCCTTTAAGCATATTCCTACATACAGTTCATGAAATATAGATGTTCCTTCTCTTTACCTTCCTTTAGTTAAATGAAGTGATTTTACTCTGGAATATTAGAGTGTTCCACTTTTTACCTTCCCTATAGATACATGTTACTTTCTGAGTTTCCTTAGACTGAATAAATTTTCCCGTGCCTTGCCCACTTCTGCAAGGATACATATATAACTGTGACATTCTAGCATGTTCCTTATTTTTCCCCATCCTTTAGACACTCAACGTCTAGTCTAAGTCCCTCAAAATTCTTACTAGCAGGTTCCCTGTTCTTACCTTCCTTTAGAGTCCTAAATGGTGGGTCTGATTTACTTTCTATATGGATACGTCCTCTTTATAATCTTAGTTATTGACAGTCTATTTGCTGTAAACCTTATGCTTTCTGAATCGAATGAATTTTAGATAAAGGTTTTAAAACTTTCCGAGTCTGTGGTTATTATATGAGTGCAAATAGAGAAAATATAGTGTTGTATTTTTGGTGTCTGCCTTTCTTTTACAGCTAGCTCCCTGATCCATTGTGGTCATTAGGGACCCGTAGCAGTGGAGTGGTAAGTCGGGTACATTGGAAATACAATAGGAAGGAACAGGGTTACTGGTAGTAGAGTGTAAGGTTACCCGATTAATGAATATGGTGAATTGAAATGTATGGGCACAATACGTATATGGTAAAAATTGTAGTCGGGTGACCTGCGCGCTCTATCAGTGTTAAATAATTCAAGCTCCAAGGTCCTCTGCTAATATATACCAGTATCTCTCCCTGTTTGGCAACCATACGCCACCTAAGGCGACGATTGCATTTAGATGGTAGTACCTCCCTTGTCGACAGCATCGGAGTTCTATCCATCACAATAGATGTAATATCCTCCTCTCGTCTAAATTGCATAGATGGAGGATTGTGGTCGCTATTGAGGCTTGGAATGACCTCCTTGTCAATGAGGTCGGCCCATAAACCTACGTCCAACAATATATAATCAATGCGGGAGGGGGAACTAATCCTGTTGAATGTGTATGCTCCACAGGGGTCTGAACGGGTTCTGCCAGTAGCTGCTCTTAAGTTGTGCTCCAAGGTTAAGGCATTCATTTGTATGGCTCTTTGGGACCATTTCTTTATTGGCGCTATGTTGAGTGGTGGAATAGCCCATTTGGTGTCCTCATCTCTAATACCCAGGATATCTTCTCCGCTCAGAGGTTCAAACGTGCAGTTAAAATCGGCTGCAACAATAATCCCTGTGTTGGTGGCAATAGTAGACAATTTTAAGTCTAAGGCTGTTAGAGTGGATGTCGCTTGGGCACCTGGAGACACTTTATCCCCTCCAATTGTCAGATGCAAGATATCCTGGGAAGGAGTATTGTGTTTGGATACCGACCAGTTCAACCCGATGTTTATCCATACAAGGAGCCTCCCCGAGGGACGGCCTCTACCTGAACTGGTCACAGGGATGTAATAGGTGATAAACCCAGGCATGTGTAGGGGGACCAAGCTCCATGTCTCCTGGTACAAGCAGATGTCATATTTGCCAATAAATTTATTCCATTCAGGAAGAGGCAGTTTTTTTTGTAGGCCTGCTATGTTCCAGGATAGCAGCTGGATTCCCCCCACAGTTTTATAAGAAGGAGGGGCATGTCTCACCTCACCTAACTCTGGTGAATCGAGTTTATCTTTTGTGGTCTCCCTTGTGGTCTCACATACTACACGTCCTAGGTCAAACGGGCCAGGACCCACAGCATTTCCTCTCAATGTAAAGACTTTGGGGACAAGGGGAAGGTCAAATGTCCGATCCTACTCTAGTCAATTGACTAGGCTCAGCCCAGAATCCCCCACCTCCCGGGCCACCGACCAAAGCGGGAAGCGGCAGATCTGGATAGCTGAGTACTCAGAGTGAGATGTTCTGAACTTGAGAGCCAGTAGGTTCTCTGCAATGATAGGGTCGAAAAACTGTATCTCAATGCAGTCGGTCTTAGAATCAACAATTGTAACCCGCCTCACTTTTTCCATATCCTCCCGAATGATGGATCTACAGCCCCTTATATGCCTCAACCAGTGTATTGCTTTATTGTGAATGGACTCACTACTTTCGTAACCCCGGGACGTAGAAAATCTTGGTACCTGCATCATATATTTTGTTGGCCTATTGTTGGGTCGAGAATTCTGGTCGCCTAGCGGTCTTATATAAGTAACTGCTTATTCGGGGCTGAATTGGGGAGGGCCTGTCAATGGTTGCCTACCATAGAAGAGGCCTGTTCCAAAGGTCGCCCCTTGGGTACACTAGGTCTCACAGAATCAGCATTTGTTCTAGCATTGGAAGATATAGTGTTTGTCCCCAAGGAGCCCTGTAGTCAATGGACTACTGAGGGAGGGAGACTGGGAGGAAGGCCCCGAAGAAGGTCTAAACCAGCCCTTTTGGCCATTGTATGGGGCCCACGGGGAAGGGATGGGACCGGGTCCTCGGGTATGGCCACCCGACCAGCAATTAAACCCTCAACACTTGACTCCTAGGGATGCCACAACCTTTTCCTGCTCTCCAATCCTCTCTAATAGCTCTTTCTTAGTAAGTCCACACAGATCGCAGTTATCTACATTCTCAAAAGTTGCATTATCAGGGTGTCCCCCCAGAGGTAATGGAATTGTATCACTAACTTCCAGGCCGAGAGCAGCAAACCTGTTTGAACAGGGTACCAAGGGGCCCAAGGCGTGGTTCTGATCTGATCCCCCGGGGGATTCAGCAACTAAAACTAGGTTAGTGATAGATATTGAGTCGGGACCCTGATTAGACGGAGCTTGGGTACTATGCTCTTCATTAGCAGAGTGCTTATGGGGGTTGTGTTTAGTAAACATGGAAGGAATTACTCTTCCTTGGACCAAAGACAAAGCCTCATCAACCTGGCCGATGGCGCTGGTTGTGGCTTTGGTGCTATTGCGACCCAAGACCTCTTCACACTCATTGTCTATTTCTTTTATTCTTGTCAATACATAATTCGTCGCTGCATGGGGCACTTTCTTGGCTTTTTTCCCTTTTTTGTTTGTGGGTACCCCCCACCCTCCATAGTCTTGCTTTTTCCCATAGCAATGGTGAGACGAAAAGGAAAGAGGAATAGAAGCAGACGAAGCCTCACTGTCAAATCAGTCACTCCCTTGCAGTGTGTTTATACTCAAAGCAGGCAATTAAAGTTCGAACAAGCCCATCTACCGATAGCTATAATTGCACAGTGCCTTTGGGCGCTTAGTAAGGCAGATTGCAGATGAAAGAGGAGGGGCCCGGCCCGGGCCTCCTCCGGCCCCCGACGGCCACAGACGGCCCGCCCTTTGCCCGGGCTTAGCCCGCACGCGTCCCGCACCGCGGGGGTTGAGGCTGCGCTTTGTAGAGCGATCACCACGCCTCCCCCAGCGGCAACTGTGGGCAATTCGGCAAGTGGAGGTCCGGTGCAGCCTGGGACAGCGAGTCCCACCAGGCTGTGTTGGGCTTACTGTGAGGAGCTGCGAGGACGGCAGAGACAGCCCGAAGTCCCCAGCACGAAGGGCAGAGTCAGAAGCCACAAAGAAGGTGAGAGAGCTCCCCCGTGGTTTCCCGTGCCGCGGGGGTTGAGGCAGCGCTTTGTAGCATGATCACCACGCCTCCCCCTGCGGCAGCTGTGGGCAATTTGGCAAGTGGAGGTCCGGTGCAGCCTGGGACATCGAGTCCCACCAGGCTGTGCTGGGCTTACTGTGAGGAGCTGCGAGGATGGCAGAGACAGCCCGAAGTCCCCAGCACGAAGGGCAGAGTCCGCAGCCACAAAGAAGGTGAGAGAGCTCCCCGTGGTTTCCCGCACCGTGGGGGTTGAGGCAGCGCTTTGTAGCGCGATCACCACACCTCCCCCTGCGGCAGCTGTGGGCAATTCGGCAAGTGGAGGTCCGGTGCAGCCTAGGACAGCGAGTCCCACCAGGCTGTGCTGGGCTTACTGTGAGGAGCTGCGAGGATGGCAGAGACAGCCCGAAGTCCCCAGCACGAAGGGCAGAGTCAACAGCCACAAAGAAGGTGAGAGAGCTCCCCCGTGGTTTAATGCAATGTTTGTGGACATTGGAGTTCCAATTAGTAAATCTGCCCTTCCCCAAATTATGCTGTTTTATGCTAATGTTTGTAGGCCATGGAGTTAGAATAGTAAATCTACAGTCTCCTAAATTGATTGTGTAATCCAACTTCAGTACACCTTGGAGTTGAAACAGTAAATCAGTTCTCCCTCAATTATTAGTTTTTACCCCAAATTACATGGAGTTAGAATGAATAATCTGCTGCCCCCCAGTTATGCTGATCTACTGCAATGTTTGTATGTCTTGAAGTTAGAACAGTTAATATGCACTCTCCCAAATGTATTATGTTACCCCAATGTTTGTAAGCCGTGTTGTTAGAATACTGCATCAGTTCTATCCCAGATCTGATTTGGTACACCAATGCTTGTTGGAGTTGGACTTAGAATAGTAAATCTACTGTACCCCAGTTTTTCTCTTTTACCATAATGTTTGTAGGCCTTGGAATTTTAATACTAAATGTACACTCCCTCTGTTATGCTGTGTTACCCTAATGTGTATAGGTCTTGGAAATAAAATTGTACAACTGATGTCAGCCATATTGAGTTATAATAGTAAATCCCCTCTCATCCAATGATGCTGCACCAGTTCAACTTGTTGGGGCTTCATGTTAGAATAGTAAATCTGCACTGACTCAAATTTACTGAGTTACCCCAATATTTGTACACCAAGAATTTAAGAGTTTGTCAATCTCCCTCTTATGCTTGGTTACCCCAATATTTGTAGAACTTGGAATTAGAACTTTAAATCTGCTGCCCCCACCACCCCCACCCCCAGTTATGCTTTGGAGTTAGAATAATACATCTTCAAACCCTATTTTATTGTGTGTTAGAGTAAGAGTAGCAAATCTGCTCTCCTCGAAATATAATAATATACTTTTTTACCTTAATGTTTGTATGCTTTGGAGTTAGTACAGTTAACATAGTAAATCAAATGTGTTGTATTACCCCAATACATGCATATATACCTTATATGCTTTAGAGATGGAAATAGTAAATGTATAGTATTAGCAATACTACCAATACAATGAAATATTTTCTAGTTTGGGATGTAGAATACTTAATGTGCCCACCCCCAATATTATATAGTTAAAACTTGTGGAAAGGATTTACAATACTAAATGGATAAAAACTGTTTAAGTAGTTCTAGACAGAGAAAATGTAGTTCAGTTCAAAAATTAGAAGAGCTAACATTAAAATACATTTAAACACTGCTGCTCAGGGGATGTAGTCCACTTAATTCCTGAGGTCCTCACCCCACCAGCAGTGTGCCAAGAGGTGCGTTTGCAGAGTAGTGTACAAAGGGGCGTGGCCTCGTTCCACCTCTCAGCAATCCCACTGTGTGGAGGTTGGGGGACTTCCTCCCTCAACCTAGATCGCACCAGTAGGTGCGTTTGCACAGTCGTGCAGAGAGGAGGTGGGGCCTTGGAGATTTGTGGCCTCCTTTTCTTTCCTTATTTTAGGAAGGGGGCTGTGTGGCCCCCCTTCCTTTGATCCTTGTTGGGCCCTGGGGACCCCATCCCCAGGGCCTGTCACATTTTTTTCTTCCTTTCAAAATATACTGAAAGGTGGCCCCCTCCCGAGGCCGTTTCTGCCCCGGGTACCCAATCCCCCGGGGCTGGGCCATTTTTAAAATTCTTTTTTTAAGGAAGGGGTCCATGTGGTCCCTCCTTTCCTGGGCCATTTTCTACCCTGGGGACCCCATACTCCGGGACTCAGTCATTTTTTTAATGTCAATACATAGGGAGAGGGCCGAGCGGCCCCCCCTGCCCCAGTTTATTTGTGGTCCTGGGAACCCCATCCCCAGGGCTTTGCCAACTATTTTTAATATTTATTTTTGGGGAGTGCGACGATTTTTGCCCCAGGGATACTATCCTCCTGGTCTTGCCATTCCTTTTTTTATTTAAAAGGGAGGTGGCTGAGTGCCCCCCCTCCCCTGGGCCACTATTTGCCTCAGGGACCCCATCCGTGGGTCCGGCACTCACATTGGGGACTGCAGAGGGAGCCCCAATGCCCCTGCGGTCCCAGCCGGCACCCTGCCTCCTGCAAGGGGAGCTGTTAAAATGCAGCTCCCCTTGTCCAAAAGCAATTCTGCTTTGCTTCTTGGAAGTGAGATCAGGTTTCCTGCTCTCGCTTCTAAGAAGCAAAGCAGTGTTTAGGGCACCCGCCCTGCCATTGCAAATGGCCATGTCCCTGTGGAGGGCACCCTGGGACATTGGAGGAGCTGGCCCTGAGGGGTGAGTGTCCCCAGGGCCATCTAGGGCTCCAGGAGGGGAGCCGCATGGCCCCCCTCCCAACGGCTTAAAGCCCCAGGGAGGTTGTGGTCTCTGGGGCAGTGTGGGGGGCAATCCCCCACATTAATTTCTCAAAATAGCCCGTGGAGGTGGTGGCCCCAAGGGCTTGGGGGCCCATGAGGCCACCCAACCTAATTAAATGATAGTCCCAAGGAGGTGGCGGTCCCCGGGGCTTGGGGGACTCACCAGCTCCCCTCAACTTAAAACAACAATGCTCTGGGGCGCTGGGCAGCGTGGGGGGGCAGGAGCCCCTCACACACTTTAAATAGAAAGCCCCATGGAGGGGGGCGCGTGTCCCTGCATAACATTAACTAAGCACTGGGAATATGGCAGTCCCTGGGGCTGCAGGGGCCCCTGTCGGCTCCCACTTCATAATTGAACATTGCCCCCGCGACCTAGCCCACCCGGGGACTTATAGAAAATGAAGCGCAGGAGCATTCGCTTTGTTTTAAAAAAATACATTTGGCTGGATTTGGGTACCCAGCTCAAATACGGCCCATTTAAAAAAAAAAAAAAGGCTTAGAGGGTCAGGGTGTTTCTACCATGCCCCCTTTTTTTGTTTTTTTATATTTTTTTTAACTGTTTTCTTGCATCTTACCAAGTCACAAGATGGCTGCCAACACATTCTGGTTTGGAGTGTTGGCAGCCAATCCGAATGAAGCTCGTGCTCGGGAGGGTTCGCAAATCCTCCTCGGTGCTCAAATATATCATTTTTAATTTTTTTTATTTATCAGCAACTACTGAACAGATTTACACCATTTGAAAAAAAGCACGCTTTCTGGACCAAGACCTACCTTTTTGCTAAATTTGGTATAATTCCGTTGAGCTGTTTGGGCTGTAGCTTTGTCTAAAGTTCCTATGGAAATTAACATGGGGAAAACGTGTTTAAGGACCCCCTTTTTTCTAGGGCTCTGCTTGGCAAATCACCCCAAAACTTTAAAAACAGGCACTGACCTGAGTAAACCATTAGTGTTGAAAATTTTGAAGAGATTTGTCAAATGGCGCCAAAGATATTGGCAAAAGAAAAAACACTTTTTGAATAGAAACAAGGTCCTAACTATAACTACCTACTGGCGACCGCCAGTAGGTAATATATACCGAAAAATATATATCCACATATATATATAGACATGATGATCTTGTAGTCCTACTATAATGTGTGGAATAAGTGCACTATACGTATGGTTACAGCAAACATAATTGACCCGTGAACAAGGAGCAGCTGCTCCAAAATGTGTCAGGCGTTTTAACTGTATTGAATAAATACTTCAAGCTTAAGGAATTGGGCCTAACATGTTTTCTTTAAGAAAGAAACAATTGAGTATATGAGAGGCTCGCTACATCGCCGTGAGCCCGCCGCCAACTGAGGCAGGATAATTAGCAACTCATTTGATTGAATATATATATATTACCTACTGGCGGTCGCCAGTAGGTATATATAGTTAGGATTTTTCCCCTATGGGATTTTTGAAAATTCTATGTCTAATAACTTTGGTGTTTGTGGACGGAATTGGCTGAAATTTTCAGGAAAATGGCACATTTTGTTTCTGAGCAGCCCCTGAAAATTATGGGGGGGTTCGTCAAGGGGGGGCCGAGAAAAAAGGGGGGTCCCAAAACGCATTTTTCCCATGTTAATTTCCATAGGGCGGTTGGCCTCACTTTTAGCCCGAACGGCTGAATGGATTTGCACGAAACTTGGCAAAATTGTAGGGACTGGTAGCCCGATGTGCCTTTTGTAGGTCTCAATATATGTGCTCCAGTGGATTTTGAGAAATTAACGTTTAAAAAAAGATATATATCTGTAACAGCGGACCGGGCAGCGCCCCAGGACGCGTACTTTTCGCGCAACGGAGCTTTGTGAAGCGAAGCTGATTGGTTCTCCGGCGTCTGTCAACATTCCAAACAGTCCATAGCGGCCGCCATCTTGTCTCTCGGTAGGATCGAGAGACAAGAGGAGGCCAAAGCGAAGGGGCAAATGACCATAAGGGGGCATAGTACATTGTCGCTCACCCCCTAGGTTTGATGTGGAGGTTTTAAAAGGGCCCCGCGGGGCAAAAAAAAATAAAAATAATAATAATCGAACAGCTGAATGGATTTGCACGAAACTTGGCAAAATTGTAGGGACTGGTAGCCCGATGTGCCTTTGCTAGATCTCAATATATGTGCTCCAGTGGATTTTGAGAAATTAAGGTTCAAAAAAAGATATATATCTGTAACAGCGCACCGCTTCGCGTACTTTTCGCGTTACGGAGCTTTGCGAAGCGAAGCTGATTGGCTCTCCGGTGTCTGTAAACATTCCAAACAGTCCGTAGCGGCCGCCATCTTGTCTCTCGGTAGGATCGAACAGCTGAATGGATTTGCACGAAACTTGGCAAAATTGTAGGGACTGGTAGCCCGATGTGCCTTTGCTAGGTCTCAATATATGTGCTTCAGTGCATTTTGAGAAATTAACGTTCAGAAACAAGATATATATCTGTAACAGCGCTCCGCTTCGCGGAGATAAAATTATATGTGTATTACCTAGCTGTTGCTAACACCAGTTAGCGACGGCTAGTAGAAGATAGCGACCATCTTGGGCCCCACTTTGCATGTGAGTGATATTTATCACTAATGACATGCAAAGTGGGCATGCCAAGATGTTAGCGACTGGAAACAGTCGCTAACATCGCTATCTCCTATTATCAACTTTTGGAAATATTCGAGATAAGCGCGAATATCTCCAAAAGCTACCACCTGCCCTGAGCAGTTCTTAGCCATGTTATCCAATGGGAGGTGGATAACATGGCTAAGAGCATTAGCTCGGTAATGCATGAATATCGCTGAGTTTTCAGCGATATTAATGCATTGCGGTCGTTTTTTATCGTATTTCCGATAAACCTTGATAATAGCAAGGTTTATCTGCGATAATTTCTGACGGTAAAAAAATCGTTGCTAAGCATCGTTAGGGATAAATATCGCTTAACTTTGGTAATATGCCCCAACGTCTGTTAACGTTCGATTCGAAGGAAATCAGGAAGTGTTGAAAAACATTGTCTGCGCCATCTTGTCTTTTTTCAAATGCCACACTTTTGTCGTGCACGGCAGCCATTTTAGATGCCTTGACCAGACCCACTCTGTGCACGCTGTCGATCCTTAGCATGGCTCCCCACCCTCGCAAGCATCTCCCCCAGGCAGTGGTCACCCCCGCTCTCTGTCTTATGCATGGGTAATAAACCTCCCCCCATCTGCGCTGCTCTTCCCTGAGAATCACACCCTGTGCCCGCCCGACACCTCCCTTTCGCCCTATTCACTACCGCACCCTCTGACACTCCTTTTCCTCTGTGTCCGATTGTCCAGGCTGGTCCTAGGGTATCAGCTAGCCCTGCAGATGTAGTTTATGGCCACAGCTGTAAAGAATCACCCCTCTTCAAAGGAGTTATAGTAGATCAAGGCCCACACTCGATGAGATCCGTCACAGCAGAAGCGTTGCTATTATCTGAAAACCATCCTGTATTGTGATTGGGGAGGGGACCGAGCCTGAAGCGGAAGATTCCAGGGATGACTCTTTGTACATCAAAGTTTTTACAATTATGTGTCACATAGCACTCCGACAAAGTAGTAAGATTATAAAACTTTAATAATTTATAAATATATACAAGAAAACAAAAATAGTAATAACATATAAACATTTTTAGGGAAAAACAACGAAGTAGCGGTCGGCTGTGCGAATAGTCCCAACGCAGCACAACGTCCAGATTTCCGGCATGGGGCGTCGCGGGGGGTGGGTCATCAGTAGCAAACTGTTGTGCGAATAGTTCCAAGGCAGCAGAACGCGCTGAAATCTAGATGACACGAAAGTGATGTCTAGTAAGTTGCCACCCAGCAAATAACGGCATGGGGCGTCGCGGGGGGTGGGTCATCAGTAGCAAACTGTTGCGCGAATAGTTCCAAGGCAGCAGAACGATGGCACCAAGGTGATGTCCAGTAAGTTGCCGCACTGGTTTTGGTATCCTACAATGCTGCTCCGAATAACGGCGTGGGGCGCCCCGGGGGAGGCGGCGTGAACGGGCCTCTCCAGGTGGAGTGTCATCTGTTGTAGTGGGGCGCCCCTTTACCGTTTCAGTTGCCATTCCGTCCGTTTTTGGTCCACTGTGTCAAAAGCCGCAATTCAGCTGAGTTGCGCCCACTCTTGCGGTGCAGCGATAGGCGGCTGTCACAGGACTCTCAAAATGGCGGCAGGCTGTTTCCTTTTTGGGCCTGGTCCACTGAAATGGCCCTGGGACACCTTGGAAATCGGACGCTTGTCTGCTAGGTCTTGGACCCCATTCTCGAAAGCGTCCCCTCCGCCTTGAGAATTCATCAAAAGTTTTGGGGGCTCCGACTCCTGCAGGCTTCTGGTGGGGAGCGGCTGCCATGATTGCTCGCGGAATGACCACGACTGAGCTACGAGATGGTGGTGCTCTCATGCTGACACCAGCTTCAGTCTGAAACATCCAGAAACAAGGTGGGGCTTTCATCGTTTGGGAAAAAAAAAAAGTTTTCATCCAATGAAAAGTGTTGTTTTTAGGTCACATGATCAAGCCTTCCATCATTAGGAAACCAAAAGTAAAATGAACCAATGAAAAGTTTTATAAACAAGTCACATGACCTGTTATGCGGCATAGGGTGTAAAATGCGGAGAAAATACGTTGGCACGTGAGGCGGCGTCAGTAGCGGACCGATGTGCGAATAGGCCGAAGGCAACACAACGCGCCAAGATCCGGATGGCACCGAGGTGGTGTCCAGCAAGTTGCAGCACTGGTGTGGCCATCCTACAATGCTGAAAGTCGGCGTGGGGCGCCCCGTTGGCCTGTGAGTTTGCGTCAGTAGCGGACCGATGTGCGAATAGGCCGAAGGCAGCACAACGCGCCAAGATCCGGATGGCACCGAGGTGGTGTCTAGTAAGTTGCCGCACTGGTGTGGCCATCCAACAATGCTGAAAGTCGGCGTGGGGCGCCCCGTTGGCCTGTGAGTTTGCGTCAGTAGCGGACCGATGTGCGAATAGGCCGAAGGCAGCACAACGCGGCAAGATCCGGATGGCACCGAGGTGGTGTCTAGTAAGTTGCCGCACTGGTGTGGCCATCCTACAATGCTGAAAGTCGGCGTGGGGCGCCCCGTTGGACTGTGAGATGGCGTCAGTAGCGGACCGATGTGTGAATGGGGCCGAAGGCAGCGCAACAATATTTTCGGAATAGAAGACACCACTAGGCGCTGAGATGCCAAGATCCGGATGGCACCGAGGTGGTGTGTAGCAAGTTGCCGCACTGGTGTGGCCATCCTACAATGCTGAAAGTCGGCGTGGGGCGCCCCGTTGGCCTGTGAGTTTGCGTCAGTAGCGGACCGATGTGCGAATAGGCCGAAGGCAGCACAACGCGGCAAGATCCGGATGGCACCGAGGTGGTGTCTAGTAAGTTGCCGCACTGGTGTGGCCATCCTACAATGCTGAAAGTCGGCGTGGGGCGCCCCGTTGGACTGTGAGATGGCGTCAGTAGCGGACCGATGTGTGAATGGGGCCGAAGGCAGCGCAACAATATTTTCGGAATAGAAGACACCACTAGGCGCTGAGATGCCAAGATCCGGATGGCACCGAGGTGGTGTGTAGCAAGTTGCCGCACTGGTGTGGCCATCCTACAATGCTGAAAGTCGGCGTGGGGCGCCCCGTTGGCCTGTGAGTTTGCGTCAGTAGCGGACCGATGTGCGAATAGGCCGAAGGCAGCACAACGCGCCAAGATCCGGATGGCACCGAGGTGGTGTCTAGTAAGTTGTCGCACTTCTGTGGCCATCCTACAATGTTGAAAGTCGGCGTGGGGCGCCCCGTTGGCCTGTGAGATGGCGTCAGTAGCGGACCGATGTGCGAATGGGGCCAAAGGCAGCGCAACAATATTTTCTGATTTGAAGACACCACAAGGCGCTGAGATGCCAAGATCCGGATGGCACCGAGGTGGTGTCTAGCAAGTTGTGGCACTGGTGTGGCCATCGTACAATGGTAAAAGTCGGCGTGGGGCGCCCTGTGTGCCTGTGAGATGGTCTCAGTAGCGGACTGATGTGTGAATGGGGCCAAAGGCAGCGCAACAAAATTTTCTACAATATTTTCGGAGTAGAAGACACCACAAGGCGCTGAGATGCCAAGATCCGGATGGCACCGAGGTGATGTCTAAGTTGCGGACCGATGTGCGAATGGGGCCAAAGGCAGCTCAACAATATTTTCTGAAGAGAATACACCACAAGGCGCTGAGATGCCAAGATCCGGATGGCACCGAGGTGATGTCTAAGTTGCGGACCGATGTGCGAATGGGGCCAAAGGTAGCGTAACAAGATTTTCTGTATGGAAGATACCACTAGGCGTTGAGATGCCAAGATTCGGATGGCACCGAGGTGATGTCTAGCAAGTTGTGCCACTGGTGTGGCCATCGTACAATGGTAAAAGTCGGCGTGGGGCGCCCTATTGGCCTGTGAGATGGTGTCAGTAGCAGACTGATGTGCGAATGGGGCCAAAGGCAGCGCAACAATATTTTCTGACTGACACCACAAGGCGCTGAGATGCCAAGATCCGGATGGCACCGAGGTGATGTCTAAGTTGCGGACTGATGTGCGAATGGGGCCAAAGGCAGCGTAACAATATTTTCTGTATGGAAGATACCACTAGGCGTTGAGATGCCAAGATTCGGATGGCACCGAGGTGATGTCTAGCAAGTTGGTGTGGTCATCCTACAATGCTGAAACTCGGCGTGGGTCACCCCATTAGCCTGTGAGATGGCTTCAGTAGCGGACCGATGTGCGAATAGGCCGAAGGCAGCACAACGCGCCAAGATCCGGATGTCACCGTGGTGGTTTCATAGTTGAGAGGCACTTCATCTGCAGTGGGGCGCCGAGATCCGGATGGCATCGAGGTGATGTCTAGCAAGTTGCTGTACTGGTGTGGTCATCCTACAATGCTGAAATGTAGTGGGGCGCCCATTTACCGTTTCAGTTGCCATTCAGCTGAGTTTCGGCTGCTCTTGATGCTACAGCGACAGGCGGCTGCAAGAGGACTCTCAAAATGGCGGCCTGTTCTTTGGATTTGGGCCTGGTCCACTAAAATGGCCCTGGGACACCTTAGAACTCGGACGCTCGATTTTTTTTTCCTTTCCTGTACATGCAAAAAAAGGTAAATGCCCGGTACGTTACACGCTTCATCTGCCACGATGAACTCTCCAGAGGAACCGAAAAAAAATATAGTTGTGGTAACTATACCATGCATCGTCATATGGAGAGGTGGCACCAATTAATTATAGTGCTGCATAAAAGAGAGATTTGGAGGAGAACCCCTGACCTGCTAGTACATTCATCAAAGAAGTGGCACTGAGAGCTTCAGAGGCAAGGGAAACGGTCCCAAATATTTAGAAGAACTTTGGAAAGATTAAAATGACATGTTTAGATTGTGGTAAATTAATTTCATGTGGACAGATGAGTGTTACTCTAATAAATACAGCATATGAACATCATCATAGTCGATGGTTGGTAGAGACATTTTGACTATATCCTGGACCTGCCCGTCCTCGCCCAAAATGGCGCCGGAATAAATGGGACTCGTAACTCCTTGTTGTGTACTGGTTGCAGAACCTTGAAATCACGAGATACGTATGCAGTTTTGAAGCACATGGCGGGCGGGGACGAGAATTGATTGAATATTTCGACATCCCTATTGATATTAAGTTCTGATGTGTTATTGATTACTGTACTGTTGAAAATTCGAATTAACGTCACCCATGGTACTTGCCCGCAAATGTATATCTAGATAATTTTATTGTAACTGGCCCTGTCGTATTTTAATTATAAAATGTACGTCCACCGATTCCGTAACTGTTAGACACCTTAGTTCTTGCAACCTAATGGCCCGCCCGTTACGTTCCTCTACAGTGTAAATGTCTATTCATCATATACGATTACAGTTTGCTCCGTGGCAGGCCCACGTGGTTATAGGCTCGTATTTGTATAATGAAATTTTCACAATAAAGGTTTTTAAAAGAAAACATGGTAGTAGTATATACATTGGTAAAGTTTTTAATAATAGTCACTGTTTTAGAATCATTAAAAGGCAAGTGAAATAAAGCAGACCAATTACATGAAGGGTAAAAGGTATAATACGAAGGAACGCAGTAAAGATAAATGGTCAAGGGCTGTTGTGTTTTCTATTCCTGCAACATAAAGTGATCGATAAGAATCTCATATTCAGGCGTATCGGCGACTAAGACAGCAGGTCGACCCTCTTTTGCTCAACGGCTCCGTCATGGGACGAAGAAACGCTCTTTTTCTCGAAAAAAGAATATATTTTACTTGCAGGACAGTTGTAAAATTTCCGGGAAAGTACATTAGCCTGGAACATTATAACATATATTTAAGAAAAAATAATGTTCGGAAGTAATTAAAAGCGTAATTTTTAGGTGATATGACCAAGGCTTTCATCATTAGAATAAGAAAAGTAAAATGAACCAATGAAAAGTTTTATTAACAAGTCACATGACTTGTTATGCTTACGTTACGCGCTGCGCGCCCCGGATGACTTCCGGATGCGCTAACGCGGCGCGTCATATGACGCATTACGCGACAACGCAGGTCCAGAATATAGTCAAAATGTCTCCACCAACCAGCGGTCGAAACACAACCCCTTTCAGCAGGCTAAATAGTTCTGTTAAATGACAACAGAAGGGACAGGCAACAAGAACCATCAGTCAAAGAGGGGAGGGCTAGTTCTTCTCTACCGGGTTACATTGGGGCGCTACCGGAACTGATCGAATTGGTAGTCTACAGTGTTTCTGGATGTTTCAGACTGAAGCTGGGGTTAGCATGAGAGCACCACCATTTCGTAGCTCTGTTGTGGCCATTCCGCAACCAATCATGGCAGCCGCTCTTTATCGTTATTTTGGGCGGGGTGGGTGGCGGAGCCGAGCTGTTTTGCAGCCATCATTGTGTGGAGTTCAGTTCATCTCACTAGTTTTGTATTTGTCATGAGGGGTTGTTCCTAATGTTTCTATTTTAGAGAGGTCAAAAAGAGATCCCATTAGTGGCCTACTGATTTTGCTCGATTCCTTTTCTTTTTTTTTACACGATTTTTCGTTATCTGCAAAGACTAAACAGAGTATTGCGACTCTGTGTTTGTTTGTAAATAGAGAATGAACCAAAGAGAACTAATTCTAAAACAGTAAATACTTGGATAACAATCAATCAAATGGAGAGAGAAGCAGGCACGACGGATTACAACGGGGGCAAAGGCCTGCGTTAACTACCTTTCACTATCTGCAAAGAGAGAGTACTCCTAATAGAAATGGGGGGGGGCACCATTCAAAGCAGATCAGTGTGCATAAACACGAAAATGTTTTCACTTACCACGTACTTGACATTCGACAGCTTATGATATTTGCTATTAAAAAACCATTGAAATTCACTGAAAAAACCATAGGTTATAGACCATATATAGTTAGGAATTAGCATTTACAAAACCTTGAAAATTCACTGAAAAAACCATAGGTTATAGACCATATATAGTTAGGAATTAGCATTTAAAAAACCTTATTTTACTCACACAAAACCATTGAAATTCCATATATAGTTAGTTGCACTAACTATATATCGCGCACCCGCAATCCACTGCTGATCATGTCACATATTACATCATTCATGACATGGTCAGTGACATCACTGATGACATCACTGATGACATCTCAAATGACATCACTGATGACATCACTGATGACATCTCATTTGACATCATTCTTGTGCTAATACGATAAACCTCTTCAGACTCTAATATAACCTTAGATACACTCAGTGTATACAGACACTCACACACTGCCACTCATCCATGGAGTTACTCACACACCCAGTCAGTCATGCAAAGAAACAATCTCACCTCCATTTCTTCAACTATACAGTTAAACACACCTTACTTATTGAAACATATACTAACACATATTTACTCTCTTATACAATCCCTGATACAAGTTCACAATGATCGATACAACCACTCACTCATTCAGTGGCTCTCATGCACAGTTATTTATATATGCCAACTCTCACATGTACTGTGTTTTACATATGTACTTACTATGACATGTAGCATTGAGATATCCATTCACTCATCAATACACTCATGCACACAGTCAACTGCCCATGTAGCTGTTTCCACATGCACTCTTGAACTCATACACCTAGTGAATAAACTGCTCACACATCTATGCATAGAGTCACACACCTTCCAGCCACCCCCACACAAACTCAATCTGCCATAGAAATACTTGGGCAACCAATTAATAACACATATAGCCTCTCGTATAGCTAATGATCAACACATGCAGCAGTTTACAGAACAACAGACATAATGATGCACAAATTAAGAAAGTTTAGTCACTAACCCATGCACTCAGTGAGACACATTTAATCACTCACTCATACATTCAGTCATGCACCTACTAAATCCTTCGTCCAGACACTTATACATCTACTCATTCTTCAATATGTAAAACATATTTAAACTTTACAGAAACACACAGTCACTGGATGACGTCATCAGTGATCTCATCAGTGATGTCATTTGAGATGTCATCAGTGATGTCATCAGTGATGTCACTGACCATGTCATGAATGATGTAATATGTGACATGATCAGCAGTGGATTGCGGGTGCGCGATATATAGTTAGTGCAACTAACTATATATGGAATTTCAATGGTTTTGTGTGAGTAAAATAAGGTTTTTTAAATGCTAATTCCTAACTATATATGGTCTATAACCTATGGTTTTTTCAGTGAATTTTCAAGGTTTTGTAAATGCTAATTCCTAACTATATATGGTCTATAACCTATGGTTTTTTCAGTGAATATATATATATATATATATATATATATATATATATATATATATATATATATATATATATATATATATACATATATATATATATATATATATTACCTACTGGCGATAGCCAGTAGGTATATATAGTTAGGATTTTTTTCCTATGGGATTTTTGAAAATTCTATGTCGAATAACTTTGGCGTTTGAGGACAGAATTGGCTGAAATTTTCAGGAAAATGGAACATTTTGTTTCTGAGCAGCCCCTGAAAATTTGGAGGGGTTTCGTCAAGGGGGGGCCGAGAAAAAAGGGGGGTCCCAAAACGTGTTTTTCCCATGCAATTTTCCATAGGGCGGTTGGCCTCACTTTTAGCCTGAACGGCTGAATGGATTTACACCAAACTTGGCAAAATTGTAGGGACTGGTAGCCCGATGTGCCTTTGCTATGTCTCAAGATATAGGCTCCAGTGGTTTTTACGAAAATTAACTTTGAAAAATATATATTGGGCTACATTGGGCTATATATATGTTGGAGCCCAAATGTAGCCCAATGTAGCCCAATGTAGCCCAATGTAGCCCAATGTAGCCCAAAGATGGCCACCAGAGACAAAAAAAACAAATGTAGCCCAAATATCAGCCAGATGAAGCCCAACTATAGCCCAATGACAGAATGTCCCAGAGTGTTCTAAAGAACAACTAGAGTGCTAACAGTCCTACTTATTACAAAGGTATGGCACACCTGAAGCCATCTTGATTGGAATAAAGTGGTAACTCTTAAAACATTTAATTTAAAAAGGAACAAAATGAGGGGGTTCATTTTGCCATAGAAAGTATGATTAGCGAATATATGACGAAATCCCGCATACCATCAGTCAGCAAAAAAAATCCCACATGTACTATTAGGCCGCAAATTAAAATAACGAAAACTTTTAGAACGAATATGCCTTTAGCATACACTAAACAACTAAACTACCCTAAACCCTAAAACACTACCCCCAGCATGACCCTACACTACACAAACAGTACAACACTACCCTAAACCCTAAAACACTACCCCCAGCATGACCCTACACTACACAAACACTACAACACTACCCTAAACCCTAAAACACTACCCCCAGCATGACCCTACACTACACAAACACTACAACACAACCCTAAACCCTAAAACACTACCCCCAGCATGACCCTACACTACGCAAACACTACAACACAACCCTAAACCCTAAAACACTACCCCCAGCATGACCCTACACTACGCAAACACTACAACACTACCCTAAACCCTAAAACACTACCCCCAGCATGACCCTACACTACGCAAACACTACAACACTACTCAAAACCCTAAAACACTACACCCCAGCATGACCCTACACTACGCAAACACTACAACACTACCCTAAACCCTAAAACACTACCCCCAGCATGACCCTACACTACGCAAACACTACAACACTACCCAAAACCCTAAAACACTACCCCCAGCATGACCCTACACTACGCAAACACTACAACACTACCCTAAACCCTAAAACACTACCCCCAGCATGACCCTACACTACGCAAACACTACAACACTACCCTAAACCCTAAAACACTACCCCCAGCATGACCCTACACTACGCAAACACTACAACACTACCCAAAACCCTAAAACACTACCCCCAGCATGACCCTACACTACGCAAACACTACAACACTACCCAAAACCCTAAAACACTACCCCCAGCATGACCCTACACTACGCAAACACTACAACACTACCCAAAACCCTAAAACACTACCCCCAGCATGACCCTACACTACGCAAACACTACAACACTACCCAAAACCCTAAAACACTACACCCCAGCATGACCCTACACTACGCAAACACTACAACACTAGCCAAAACCCTAAAACACTACACCCCAGCATGACCCTACACTACGCAAACACTACAGCACTACCCAAAACCCTAAAACACTACCCCCAGCATGACCCTACACTACGCAAACATTACAACACTACCCAAAACCCTAAAACACTACCCCCAGCATGACCCTACACTACGCAAACACTACAACACTACCCTAAACCCTAAAACACTACACCCCAGCATGACCCTACACTACGCAAACACTACAACACTACCCAAAACCCTAAAACACTACCCCCAGCATGACCCTACACTACGCAAACACTACAACACTATCCTAAACCCTAAAACACTATGCCCAGCATGACCCTACACTACGCAAACACTACAACACTACCCTAAACCCTAAAACACTAGCCCCAGCATGACCCTACACTACGCTAACACTACAAAACAACCCTAAACCCTAAAACACTACCCCCAGCATGACCCTACACTACGCATACACTACAACACTACCCTAAACCCTAAAACACTACCCCCAGCATGACCCTACACTACGCAAACACTACAACACAACCCTAAACCCTAAAACACTACCCCAGCATGACCCTACACTAAACAACCACCACAACTCTACACTACACTAACACAACACTACACTACACAACACTACACTACACTACACAATCACTAACCCACGAAAAAATTAACACAAACCCACTTACCTCTCTCGTCATCGTGGTTTTCACAACGCAAATGCATTTACCATACATGCCTTTAAAACGTAATTCTTTGTAAAGGCATGCGCGATAAATGCACATGCGTTTTGTAAAAAATGCGGGATAATGGTATGCGAGGTCAATGACCTTGCGGGATAATGGTATGCGGACTGAAAGTCTGCGGGATAAAAAATGCGGGAAAATGGCTGCAAACCATGATTAGCAGCAGACTTCCCTGGTGAGCACTAGCTTTACTACAGTGATCTAATGAGCAACTAGAGTGCTAACATTCAGAATTTATGGCAAATGTGTGACACATCTGAATGCCTTCTTGATAGAACCAAAGTAAACAAGCATTGAAAATGCAATAGATCTCGCCCTCGTTTAAGTTAAAGCCATTCTGTTTGTAATGAGGTGGCTTTTTAGCTTTGCTTTTATTAGTGTTTTTAAAACTTTCATGTAAATAACATGCATATGTATGCATATATGTATATGTATGCATGCATTTATATTTATATAGATATGCAGATTATATATGTTTATATATGTATATTACCTACTGGCGATAGCCAGTGGGTATATATAGTTAGGATTTTTTCTCTATGGGATTTCTGAAAATTCTATGTCTAATAACTTTGGCGTTTGTGGACGGAATTGGCTGAAATTTTCAGGAAAATGGCACATTTTGTTTCTGAGCAGCCCCTGAAACTTTGGGGGGGTTTCGTCAAGGGGGGGGCGAGAAAAAAGGGGGTCCCAAAACGCGTTTTTCCCATTCATTTTTCCATAGGGCGGTTGGACTCACTTTTAGCTCGAACGGCTGAATAGATTTACATGAAAATTGGCAAAATTGTAGATATGGTTTGCCCGACGTCCCTTTGCTATGTCTCAATATATGTGCTCCAGTGGATTTTGAGAAATTAACATTTAAAAAAATATATATATCTGTGACAGCGCTCCGGTTAGCGCCCCGGTTCGCGTACCTGACGCGTAACGGAACTTCGCGAAGCGAAGTTGATTGGCTCTCCGGTGTCTGTCAACATTCTAAACAGTCCGGAGCGGCTGCCATCTTGTCTCTCGGTACGATCGAGAGACAAGATGTGGTGAAAAACGAAGGGGGAAATGAAGGAAAGGGGGCAAGGTAGACCACTCCTGACCCCCTAGGATTGATGAGGGGGATATTAAAGTGCCCCGCGGGGCAAACAATAAAAAAAAATTTTTTTTGCGATTTTACGCCGTAGAGGCGCGTCCCGGTACGCGAACCGGGCAGCTCACCGGGCAGCTCACCGGGCAGCTAACCGGGCAGCTAACCGGCAGCGTAGCTGTCAACATTGTAAACAGTCCGGAGCGGCCACCATCTTGTCTCTCGGTAGGTTCGAGAGACAAGATGTGGTGAAAAAAGAAGGGGGAAATGGAGGAAAGGGGGCAAGGTAAACCCCTCCTGACCCCCTAGGATTGATGAGGGGGATATTAAAGTCCCCCGTGATTTTTCGCGGTAGAGGCGCTTCCCGGTACGCGAACCGGGCAGCTAACCGGCAGCGTAACGGGAGTCCGCCATCTTGTGTTTTTGGAGCGTCCGGTTCGCGTACCGGGTAGCGTCCCGGTAAGCGTAACAAGGGGAAAACCAAGAGAAACAGTAAAAAAAAAATTAAGGGAATAGATTTCCAGCAAACTTGGCAAAATTGTAGGGACTGTTTGTTTGATGTGCCTTTGCAAGGCCTCAAGATATGTGCACGTGTGGATTTTGTCTAATTAAGGTTAAAAAAAATATATATATCTGTAAGCGTGCTCCGGCACGCTTACGTTACGGGTTTTGTTTGCGCTGCAGAGCCGATACGTCACGGTTATGCGACGCGTCATGAGGCGTCTCACGTGGCTACGTGATACGTCACGTAATAAAGAATATATTTTACAGCTATAGATATTAGCTTTTAAAAAACCAATGAAATTCACTGAAAAAACCATAGGTTATAGACCATATATAGTTAGGAATTTGCATTTACAAAACCTTGAAAATTCACTGAAAAAACCATAGGTTAGAGACCATATATAGTTAGCTGGACATTTTATTGACATAAAACCAATGAAATTCCATATATAGTTAGTTGCACTAACTATATATCGCGCACCCGCAATCCACTGCTGATGATGTCACATATTACATCATTCATGACATGGTCAGTGACATCACTGATGACATCACTGATGACATCTCAAATGACATCACTGATGACATCACTGATGACATCTCAAATGACATCACTGATGACATCATGACACACCAATACCAGTTACTACATACGCACTCACTGATTCCTACGTCTACACACACATTCACTCATTCACCCATACAATCACTCATACATACAGTCACTCATTATTACAACACTATCATATGCACTCATACACCTATGCAGACACTCACACACTGCCACTCATCCATGGAGTTACTCACACACCTAGTCAGTCCTGTAAAGAATCAATCACACTTCCATTTCCTCATCTATACAGTTAAACACAGAACACCATACTTCAGTGACATCACTGATGACATCACTGATGACATCTCAAATGACATCACTGATGACATCTCAAATGACATCACTGATGACATCATGACACACCAATACCAGTTACTACATACGCACTCACTGATTCCTACGTCTACACACACATTCACTCATTCACCCATACAATCACTCATACATACAGTCACTCATTATTACAACACTATCATATGCACTCATACACCTAGTCAGTCCTGTGAAGAATCAATCACACTTCGATTTCCTCATGTATACAGTTAAACACAGAACACCATACTTTTCACACATATACTAACACATACTTACTCTCTTATACAATCACTGATACAAGTACACATTGATATGCACAGAGTCACACACCTCCCAGCCAGCCACACACACACTCAGTCTTCCATACATCCACTCATTCTTCAATATGTAAAACATATTTAAACTTTACAAAAACACACAGACACTAGATGATGTCATCAGTGATGTCATTTGAGATGTCATCAGTGATGTCATCAGTGATGTCATTTGAGATGTCATCAGTGATGTCATCAGTGATGTCACTGACCATGTCATGAATGATGTAATATGTGACATCATCAGCAGTGGATTGCGGGTGCGCGATATATAGTTAGTGCAACTAACTATATATGGAATTTCATTGGTTTTATGTCAATAAAATGTCCAGCTAACTATATATGGTCTCTAACCTATGGTTTTTTCAGTGAATATATATATATATATATATATATATATATATATATATTACCTACTGGCGGTCGCCAGTAGGTATATATAGTTAGGATTTTTTCTCTATGGGATTTTTGAAAATTCTATGTCTAATAACTTTGGCGTTTGTGGACAGAATTGGCTGAAATTTTCAGGAAAATGGAACATTTTGTTTCTGAGCAGATACTGAAAATTTGGGGGGGGTTTGTCAAGGGGGGGCTGAGAAAAAAGGGGGTCCCAAAACGTGTTTTTCCCATGTTAATTTCCATAGGGCGGTTGGCCTCACTTTTAGCCCGAACGGCTGAATGGATTTGCACGAAACTTGGCAAAATTGTAGGGACTGGTAGCCCGATGTGCCTTTGCTAGGTCTCAATATATGTGATCCAGTGGATTTTGAGAAATTAACGTTCAAAAAAAGATATATATCTGTAACCGCGCTCCGGGCAGCGCTCCGGTTCGCGTACCTGACGCGTAACGGAACTTCGCGTAGCGAAGCTGATTGGCTCTCCGGTGTCTGTCAACATTCTAAACAGTCCGGAGCGGCCGCCATCTTGTCTCTCGGTAGGATCGAGAGACAAGAGGAGGCAAAAACAAAGGGGGAAATGACCATAAGGGGGCATAGTAGATCTTCCCTGACCCCCTAGGTTTGATGTGGAGGCTTTAAAAGGGCCCCGCAGGGCAAAAAAATAAAATAATTTTTTTTGTTTTTTTTGCGTGGGGAGCGCCCGGTACGCGCACCGGGGAGCGCTCTGGGGAGCGTACTATAAGGAAAAAAGAATGATAGACTTTTCAAATATTGTATGTTAATTGATTGTTTGTTTTGTTGATTTTTTTTATTTCTTTATTTTTTAAGCAATTATTTATTATTGTGATTGTGTTTCAAAATTCAATAAAATGTCTAACATTTCACTGTCTGAAATGTCATTATTTTCATTGAACATAGCTTGTAATTTTTGAGTGTGTAAAATGTCCTCATTTTCAAGGAGGACATCTACTGATTGCACACATTGCAGTAGTTCTTGGTCCCAAGTTTCATCCATAAATTCAATGTCATTTGGATCAATGATTTCTTGGTTGGTCTCTGCAAGGACAATTTCAAATGAAACTTTCTGTTCGCCTTCCATTTTGTCTGAAATTTGCATAAAAAAAAAATATATTAGTAGAGATAGGGCACTGTTGGGATTAATTTTAGATAGGCAGTTTTTAACAGTGAATTTATCTTTGGGCAGTGTATAGTATCAGAGTGGAAGTAGGAATATAAAAAAGTGTATGTGATTTAACGTAAGTAAATTCATAATTATACAAGAGAAGCCTAAGTCCATCCATAACTATAACAGAGAAGTCTATCTAAATCTATAACTACTACAGAGGGATAGTATATAACTATCAGAAAAAGTTTACCATATTAACTTAAAGTGCACAATATACTTCAGTTTTTAAAATAACAACTTACCTTTAAAAAGAAGTTGAAGTTATTAGTGAAAATCCTATTGAAATGTACACCAGGAAGTAGTAGTCAAAATGGCTGTGTTTCCTTCTCTTCCTTTATATATATTCAGGTACATAACCATTCAAATGTCAGGTAAAAAAAATAGAAAATGAAAGAAACATTTTAATTGGTTGTCAATTCCAACACTTCAGATGTGTTTTGTGAAGTAATTTACCTCAGCGTATTTAGAGAGGTTTACAGGCTAAATGGCTAAATGGAATTCCAACCAAATTTGTGAAAATGGTAGGGATCGGTATGTAGTATGAGCTAATCTATATTTGGTGAAAGTGTCTCCAGGGTTTCTTCTGTAAATTACTTTCCCACCTTTTTTGATGGAGCGCTTCCCGGTGAGCGCCCCGGTACGCGAACCGGCAGCGTTACGGGAGTCCACCATTTTGTGTTTCGGTCGAATTAAGATACAAGATAGACTGCAAATAATGTTCAGAATGGATAGAAGGGGGCACGGTAGACGTATCTTGACCCCCTAGGTTTTCTGAGGGTGGCTGAGGAGGCCCATATGTGCGGGAAAAAAACATTTTTTTTTTTAATTTCGCGTGGTTAGCTTCCGGTTCGCGTACCGGGTAGCGCTCCGGGGAGCGTACTTTGTTGAAAATTAGTGAAAAAAGTTAGAGTAAAATAATAATTGTGAGTGATCAGATGTAGGGTAGCTCTGAGAAGAGCTTTTGGGTTTATGGTACATTTAGGTACTTATAAGTAGGTACCAATGCACAGTCTTAAATTCAAAATGAAAACTCTGTTGCCCTCATCTGAGAAGTGAACTCCATCTCCTCTGTAGATATCTTGCATGTAGTAACGCAAGTTATTGTTGTACATGGAGCCCATTCCATGGTCTCTCATGTAAGCTGAAACAGATTTGTTTACATGCTTCCTCGACTTCTCAATTTGTGGACAAAATTGGTTCGACCACCTCCATTTCTGTCTTTGGCATATATTTGAATATACCAAGGCAGTTTGAGGAAAAAGTGCCATCAATTGCTCAAAGGTGTCCTTTAAAAGCATTTCCAGACCTACACCAGTCAAAGTGCCCAAGTCATTTCCTCCACAGTGCACAATTAACAGGTCAGGTTTAGGCAAATGCATAAAGGTTTTCACCAATGGTATCAATTGGTGACATTTTAATCCTCTGTGGCCAAACCGCTTAATTTCCACATCTTGTAAATTGAGGTTAGGTACATTTCTGTTCTCAGCATACCTTTGAGCCCAGTAGATGTAACTATGTCCAACAATCCAGACAGAAAACATGGTGAGAGGAGGTTCTGCTGCAGTCAGATGAAGTGTGGCAATGAAATGGGAGTTGAAAAAATAAGAGTTTAAAATGAAAAAAACTGTGGAGTTTCTGTGTTAAGGAAGCAGTAGCAGTGATTGGTGGATTTTGATTGCTGAAAACAGAAAGTTAGGGTGCATGGATGTGTTGTTTGAAAGGTGTAATTTGAATGGTCAAGACAAAATCATTTAATGAAAGATTGCACTGGATACGCAGGTGCACTGAGAGTTCAGAGTTCAATTGAAACATTGTTGTGTGAACTTGCAAACATGAGAGGTCTTTCAGGAGGTGGTTGCTATGCAAAAAAGGCAGAAAGGCCAGAGGGGGAAGGGTGTTGATTTGAAAAAAGTGAGGGAAGAGTTTTGATTGGGTGACATGAGAGATATGTGTGATGAGTTACAGCATTTCTGTGCTTTTCATAGCTGCAGACTCTGGAGTGCATACCTTTTGCTCTGCTAAAGACAATTTGGTGTGTTTCTGAGACTGTTTTGAAACTCATAAAGTATTTGCTAAGGTGAGAAAAGATTCATTTAATTTAGGTAGAGAATAGTATGGTTTAGGGAGAAAATTATGAAGAAAGTTGTGTATTTAAAATGTTGCTTTGTGTCAAGTGTTTTACAAATAGATTTTGTTTCTTTGTGTTACATAGCCATGTTAAAAGTGATGCAAAAAAAGTGCAAGGGTCTTACAAAAATGTTTTCATGTGTCTTAGGGTATTTTAACTCACTTCCCCATGAATGTATGAATATAATTGTTTTACAAGATGTGTTTAAAAACGTTTTTAAAAATCAATTAGGTTTCTTGATATGTACTGCTAGAGTTTCATAGGTTGCTTGGGGCATATTTTCAACGCTTTTGACTTCCTTTGATGTAATTTTTCCCATTTTAATTTAAGAGCTTTCCCTGTGGTGCAAGGTCCTTTTAAATATGCCCCCATCTGTGCTTGGCAAATTTAGATTTTAATTCTTTGACTAACATAGCCATGTTAAAAGTGACCCAAAAATGTTGCAAGGGCCTTAAAAAAAACGCTTTCATGTGTCTTAGGCCATTTTAAGTCATTTCCCCTTGAATGTAGGTATCTAATTGATTTAGTTGATGTGTTTAAAAACGATTTTTGAAATCAATTAGGTTTCTTGATATGTACTGCTAGAGCTTCATAGGTTGCTTGGGGCATATTTATAAGGCCTTTGTGTCTCTCTGATGTTATTTTTCCCATTTTAATTTAAGACCTTTCCCTGTGGTGCAAGGTCCTTGTAAATACGCCCCCATGTGTGCTTGGCAAATTTAGATCTTGATTATTTGACTTACATAGCCATGTTAAAAGTGATCTAAAAATGGAGCAAGGGCTTAAAAAAACGCTTTCATGTGTCTTAGGGTATTTTAAGTAACTTCCCCATGAATGTATGAATATAATTGCTTTACAAGTTGTGTTTAAAAACGTTTCTTGAAATCAATTAGGTTTCTTGATATGTAATGCTAGAGGTTCATAGGTTGCTTGGGGCATATTTATAAGGCCTTTGAGTCTCTCTGATGTTATTTTTCCCATTTTAATTTAAGACCTTTCCCTGTGGTGCAAGGTCCTTGTAAATACGCCCCCATCTGTGCTTGGCAAATTTAGATCTTGATTATTTGACTTACATAGCCATGTTAAAAGTGATCTAAAAATGGAGCAAGGGCTTAAAAAAAAACGCTTTCATGTGTCTTAGGGCATTTTAAGTCACTTCCTGATGAATGTAGGTATATAATTTATTTAGATGATGTGTTTAAAAACGATTTTTGAAATCAATTAGGTTTCTTGATATGTAATGCTAGAGCTTCATAGGTTGCTTGGGGCATATTTATAAGGCCTTTGAGTCTCTCTGATGTTATTTTTCCCATTTTAATTTAAGACCTTTCCCTGTGGTGCAAGGTCCTTGTAAATACGCCCCTATGTGTGCTTGGCAAATTTAGATTTAGATTTTTTGACTTACATAGCCATGTTCCATACAGTTGTTACCTTCTGCGTAGTCTTTGATATGCTAGACTCCATCTGCACTATGAGATACCTAAGCAAAGGAAACACAGGTGATGTGATTGTGAAATGAGGAAAAGAAACTCCACATTTTTCAATTACATCACCTGTGTTTCCTAAGTTTACGAATGACATTGTGCAGATGAGGTTTAGGTCTGTCCACGGACACAGAAGAGGTCTGGCCTTTGTTCAAGAGTGAAGTGGACATGACTTACTTCATTGGTAGGCCTTTACATATATTATCTCCTCTGTACTCTTCAACAAGTGTAAATCTCATCTGCAACCCTGAGTAGGCCTCACCTCAAACAAACCTCTGGATAGGCCTCACCTTATCGTCATCCTGAATCAATCATTTAAAATGTTAGGGACAGATTTATGATAGGTGTGTGTCTCTTTTGCGCCGCTGTGCGCCACTTTTGTGACGCAGCGGCGGTGCAAAAGATTTGCTATGTGGCGACATATTTACAACTTGATGCATCTAGGCAGATGTGTCATGCTGTAAAGTCCCGTGCCACATGAAACCGATGCAGCAGTGATGTAAAACATGCACCATGTTGCAAGACAGGCCTCATTTCATCTCCAACAAGATAAGAAGCTGAATCTTCTGTAAATGTCAAAATTGTTGTATACACTGCTCAACTTATGTGTACTCTTTCATGTGCTACAGTCCATCTGCACTATGACATACCTAAGCAAAGGAAACACAGGTGATGTGATTGTGAAATGAGGAAAAGAAACTCCACATTTTTCAATTACATCACCTGTGTTTCCTAAGTTTACGAATGACATTGTGCAGATGAGGTTTAGGTCTGTCCACGGACACAGAAGAGGTCTGGCCTTTGTTCAAGAGTGAAGTGGACATGACTTACTTCATTGGTAGGTCTTCACATGTATTATCTCCTCTATACTCTTCAACAAGCGTAAATTTAATCTGCAACCCTGAGTAGGCCTTACCTTAAACAAACCTCTGGATAGGCCACACCTTAATGTCATCCTGAATCAATCATTTAACATGTTAGGGACAGATTTATGATAGGTGTATGACTCTTTTGCGTCACTGTGCGTCACTTTTGTGACGCAGCGGCGGTGCAAAAGATTTGCTATGTGGCGACATATTTAAAAATTGATGCATCTAGGCAGATGTGTCATGCTGTAAAGTCCCGTGCCACATGAAACCGATGCAGCAGTGATGGAAAAGATGCACCATGTTGCAAGACAGGCCTCATTTCATCTCCAACAAGATAAGAAGCTGAATCTTATGTAAATGTCAAAATTGTTGTATACACTGCTCAGCTTATGTGTACTCTTTGATATGCTAGAGTCCATCTGCACTATGAGATACCTAAGCAAAGGAAACACAGGTGATGTGATTGTGAAATGAGGAAAAGAAACTCCACATTTTTCAATTACATCACCTGTGTTTCCTAAGTTTACGAATGACATTGTGCAGATGAGGTTTAGGTCTGTCCACGGACACAGAAGAGGTCTGGCCTTTGTTCAAGAGTGAAGTGGACATGACTTACTTTATTGGTAGGCCTTTACATATATTATCTCCTCTGTACTCTTCAACAAGTGTAAATCTCATCTGCAACCCTGAGTAGGCCTCACCTCAAAGAAACCTCTGGATAGGCCACACCTTATCGTCATCCTGAATCAATCATTTAAAATGTTAGGGACAGATTTATGATAGGTGTGTGTCTCTTTTGCGCCGCTGTGCGTCACTTTTGTGACGCAGCGGCGGTGCAAAAGATTTGCTATGTGGTGACATATTTACAACTTGATGCATCTAGGCAGATGTGTCATGCTGTAAAGTCCCGTGCCACATGAAACCGATGCATCAGTAATGGAAAAGATGCACCATGTTGCAAGACAGGCCTCATTTCATCTCCAACAAGATAAGAAGCTGAATCTTCTGTAAATGTCAAAATTGTTGTATACACTGCTCAGCTTATCTGTACTCTTTCATATGCTAGAGTCCATCTGCACTATGAGATACCTAAGCAAAGGAAACACAGGTGATGTGATTGTGAAATGAGGAAAAAAAACTCCACATTTTTCAATTACATCACCTGTGTTTCCTAAGTTTACGAATGACATTGTGCAGATGAGGTTTAGGCCTGTCCACGGACACAGAAGAGGTCTGGCCTTTGTTCAAGAGTGAAGTGCACATGACTTACTTCATTGGTAGGCTTTCACATGTATTATCTCCTCTGTACTCTTCAACAAGCGTAAATTTCATCTGCAACCCTGAGTAGGCCTCACCTTAAACAAACCTCTGGATAGGTCACACCTTATCGTCATCCTGAATCAATCATTTAAAATGTTAGGGACAGATTTATGATAGGTGTGTGTCTCTTTTGCGCCGCTGTGCGTCACTTTTGTGACGCAGCGGCGGTGCAAAAGATTTGCTATGTGGCGACATATTTACAACTTGATGCATCTAGGCAGATGTGTCATGCTGTAAAGTCCCGTGCCACATGAAACCGATGCAGCAGTGATGTAAAACATGCACCATGTTGCAAGACAGGCCTCATTTCATCTCCAACAAGATAAGAAGCTGAATCTTCTGTAAATGTCAAAATTGTTGTATACACTGCTCAACTTATGTGTACTCTTTCATGTGCTACAGTCCATCTGCACTATGACATACCTAAGCAAAGGAAACACAGGTGATGTGATTGTGAAATGAGGAAAAGAAACTCCACATTTTTCAATTACATCACCTGTGTTTCCTAAGTTTACGAATGACATTGTGCAGATGAGGTTTAGGTCTGTCCACGGACACAGAAGAGGTCTGGCCTTTGTTCAAGAGTGAAGTGGACATGACTTACTTCATTGGTAGGTCTTCACATGTATTATCTCCTCTATACTCTTCAACAAGCGTAAATTTAATCTGCAACCCTGAGTAGGCCTTACCTTAAACAAACCTCTGGATAGGCCACACCTTAATGTCATCCTGAATCAATCATTTAACATGTTAGGGACAGATTTATGATAGGTGTATGACTCTTTTGCGTCACTGTGCGTCACTTTTGTGACGCAGCGGCGGTGCAAAAGATTTGCTATGTGGCGACATATTTAAAAATTGATGCATCTAGGCAGATGTGTCATGCTGTAAAGTCCCGTGCCACATGAAACCGATGCAGCAGTGATGGAAAAGATGCACCATGTTGCAAGACAGGCCTCATTTCATCTCCAACAAGATAAGAAGCTGAATCTTATGTAAATGTCAAAATTGTTGTATACACTGCTCAGCTTATGTGTACTCTTTGATATGCTAGAGTCCATCTGCACTATGAGATACCTAAGCAAAGGAAACACAGGTGATGTGATTGTGAAATGAGGAAAAGAAACTCCACATTTTTCAATTACATCACCTGTGTTTCCTAAGTTTACGAATGACATTGTGCAGATGAGGTTTAGGTCTGTCCACGGACACAGAAGAGGTCTGGCCTTTGTTCAAGAGTGAAGTGGACATGACTTACTTTATTGGTAGGCCTTTACATATATTATCTCCTCTGTACTCTTCAACAAGTGTAAATCTCATCTGCAACCCTGAGTAGGCCTCACCTCAAAGAAACCTCTGGATAGGCCACACCTTATCGTCATCCTGAATCAATCATTTAAAATGTTAGGGACAGATTTATGATAGGTGTGTGTCTCTTTTGCGCCGCTGTGCGTCACTTTTGTGACGCAGCGGCGGTGCAAAAGATTTGCTATGTGGTGACATATTTACAACTTGATGCATCTAGGCAGATGTGTCATGCTGTAAAGTCCCGTGCCACATGAAACCGATGCAGCAGTGATGGAAAAGATGCACCATGTTGCAAGACAGGCCTCATTTCATCTCCAACAAGATAAGAAGCTGAATCTTCTGTAAATGTCAAAATTGTTGTATACACTGCTCAGCTTATCTGTACTCTTTCATATGCTAGAGTCCATCTGCACTATGAGATACCTAAGCAAAGGAAACACAGGTGATGTGATTGTGAAATGAGGAAAAAAAACTCCACATTTTTCAATTACATCACCTGTGTTTCCTAAGTTTACGAATGACATTGTGCAGATGAGGTTTAGGCCTGTCCACGGACACAGAAGAGGTCTGGCCTTTGTTCAAGAGTGAAGTGCACATGACTTACTTCATTGGTAGGCTTTCACATGTATTATCTCCTCTGTACTCTTCAACAAGCGTAAATTTCATCTGCAACCCTGAGTAGGCCTCACCTTAAACAAACCTCTGGATAGGTCACACCTTATCGTCATCCTGAATCAATCATTTAAAATGTTAGGGACAGATTTATGATAGGTGTATGCCTCTTTTGCGTCACTGTGCGTCACTTTTGTGACGCAGCGGCGGTGCAAAAGATTTGCTATGTGGTGACATATTTACAACTTGATGCATCTAGGCAGATGTGTCATGCTGTAAAGTCCCGGGCCACATGAAACCGATGCAGGAGTGATGCAAAAGATGCACCATGTTGCAAGACAGGCCTCATTTCATCTCCAACAAGATAAGAAGCTGAATCTTCTGTAAATGTCAAATTTGTTGTATACACTGCTCAACTTATGTGTTCTGTTTGATATGCTAGAGTCCATCTGCACTATGAGATACCTAAGCAAAGGAAACACAGGTGATGTGATTGTGAAATGAGGAAAAGAAACTCCACATTTTTCAATTACATCACCTGTGTTTCCTAAGTTTACGAATGACATTGTGCAGATGAAGTTTAGGTCTGTCCATGGACACAGAAAAGGTCTGGCCTTTGTTCAAGAGTGAAGTGGATATGACTTACTTCATTGGTAGGCCTTCACATGCATTATCTCCTCTGTACTCTTCAACAAGCGTAAATTTCATCTGCAACTCTGAATAGGCCTCACCTCAAACAAACCTCTGGATAGGCCACACTTTATCGTAATCTTGAATCAATCATTTAAAATGTTAGGGACAGATTTATGATAGGTGTATGTCTCTTTTGCGTCACTGTGCGTCACTTTTGTGACGCAGCGGCGGTGAAAAAGATTTGCTATGTGGCGACATATTTACAACTTGATGCATCTAGGCAGATGTGTCATGCTGTAAAGTCCTGTGCCACATGAAACCTGCGTCAGTTTTCATATAAGTGTTTTGTTGCAAGGTATGCATTAATTTGCATGAAAGCCCTGTAAAACTAACACAGTGAAATTTAGAAGATTTCACTGAGTCAGCTTTATAGCATTGTTGAATCAAATCCTTACGCCTGTTTGAAACAGGCATAAGAAGTGATGCACCATGCAATGTGAGGCTTCCTCCTGTGCATTGCAGTAGACATGTCGCGCTTATGACGTGATTCCTGCAATGTGCTGCTTTTGCGGCACAGATGCGTGACGCATCTGTGCTGTTTTTGCTCAATGGTGCTCCACATTGTAAATGCGGCACACTATGGGTGGCAAAGCAGCGGTGCACATTAACTGGTGCATCCGTGGGGATGCGCCACTTAGCATAAATCTGCCCCTGTACATTTAAGTATGTGCAGGGGACACAGAGTCGGTGAGGCTTATCCAAGGTTAAGAAGAGATGAGTCCTGTTCACTGAAAACTTGGACATAGGCCTCACCTCCTCAGCATCGCTGGACATGGCTAAATAATAGCTGCCAAATGTTACTCTTGTTAAACAAATGTACTAATATAATCTCTGAGATTTGTCTCTTACTCTGCAACATCTCATTGTTGTTCTCTTTCTTTAAAGATAACGACAACATCAACATGAGTGACAATCAGCAATCAGTTGATCTCGACCTCATTATTGAACTTGTAATTGAAACGTCAGTGGAAGTAGATCCCTTGGATGATTTAAATCCTGAGGATGATGAAGAATATGATGAGGATGCCGATTTGTCAGAATTGTATGACATAGGGTGGGAAGCTGACCTGCTTGAGCCTATGGAACTATAAACATTTATTTTTAAAATTTACAATAAATGAAAAGTAAAAATGTAAACTGTTTAATTTTAAATTAAACACACCTTCAAAAACAGGTTATGTGTAGTGTCTTCAATAAAATATTAAAATATGCTCATAAAATTAGATCAGATTCACATATAAAACAGGACAGGTAAAATGAAGAAGAATTCCATTTATTTTCTGCTATTTCTGTATTCTAAATTTGCCAAAGCACTAAAAAATATTATATGTAAAAATGTTAAGTAGTGTGTTAAGTTTTTGATGACTGTTATTGATTTACTGTTTGGTAATAGTGGTTAATAACATTTTTTATTATATTTTACCACAGATTCAACTGCAGATCATTTCAAATTTTGAGAATGCCAACTAAGGAGAGAATGAGAAAGGCTACAAAACGTCAAAGACAGCAGGTCCATCATTTACAGCAGCAGTCCTCTACAATAAAAAATCGTCAAGTCACCAAGAAAGCACCGGGTAAGACCACGAAAACATTCATAAGAAACATTTCTAGAAAAAAAAGTAGTACTACAGAAAATGTTTTTGTCCAGAAAAAGAGAAGTAATTTAAACGGAGAGGAAAGGCCAATCAAAAATGTTACTGCTAGAGCAAGAGATAACTCTGTGCATGATAGTAGAAGGAAACAACAGTTTAGGGACATTCGTAAACGAATGTTCCGCAACAGGATAATTGGCAATTTGTTAAAAAATATTAAGAAAGGTCAACAGAAAGTGGTTTTTTATAAGAGAAAAAAAAAGTTGAGAAAGTTATTGATCAGGCATTTGAAATTAAACGAAAGTTATTTATTTTGATAATCAATAGAATTAGGAAGCTAAACAAGGCAATTTATGATTTCAAAAGAAATAGTAGATGGAAGAGAATAGTTAATCGTAGTAATTTTTGTGAAGTTTTTTCCGGAGAATGGATGCATAGTTCAAGTTGTGAGGCATTTTTCAATGAGGAGAGTTATTTCCAGGATAATGATTTGGTGCATGCAGTTGACACCAGCGGTCGAGCTTATGAGGTGAAAGATGGTTGTCCAGTTGAAAAAGAAAAACTTGTGACAACAGAGGCAGAAGAGATGTTAGGTAATGAGGTTTTAGGAAGACGGCCTAAGGGACCTGTGTACACCTGGAAGTGTAGTAGTATTTGCAGTGTGCGACAGGATTCCATCAATTTGCTTTGTGATTTTGTACGGACATTTAATAAGAAAAGTTTGAAGCAGAAAATGAAGTTGTTGCAAGAATTAGATCCTTGCAGAGTGAGAGAAGTGACAGGTTTGCATGGTCATTCACTGGCTTGTCTTTCCAGGAGAGTATGCCAGAGTGTTTTTCATCATTTCAGGATGCTAGCAGTGCATCATAATAAAGTGAGGAAATTAGTTAGAATGTTGTATTATGCTAAGAGTCCAGCAGTTATGCTTAAACAATTATGCGCTGCTCTTTTGCATGGTTCTGAAATTGATGTGAAGAATATGTGTGAAGAAATTGAGTTTTGTTACTTTGGAAGTAAAGAGGAGAATGTTGAAATTGACCCAGAAGAAGAGGGTAATGTGGAAGATAGTGTACAGTTTTCCAGTACAGATAATTTTCAGAAGGAAATTGCCACGTTTCAGGTGAAATCAAGTGAGAGGCCTAATTTCACTTGTGTGTGTTGTCGACGCACTTATTATAAGAATCAGACTAAGTTAGTGGATTTATATGCAAGAAGGGAAAGGGAAAATAATAGTGAATGGAAGGATTTCGCTACATACTTGATGGTAGAAAATTGTTTTGATTTGGGATCGGATCAACGTGTGTGTACTTATTGTTTTAACAAATTAAATCAAAACCAGATGCCTGCTAGAGCGGTTCATAATAATCTGGAATTGGTTGAGATTCCTTCTGAATTGAAGGATTTAAATTCTTATGAATCTATTTTTATTCAAAGTATCCATCCCTTTCAGGCTATTGTAAGAATGGAGCCAAAGACAGGGAAATTGCCTCCATCAGATTTACAGAGAGGATTAAAGGGAAGAGTTGTTTATTTGCCTCTAGATTTGAAGAAAAACATTAACACAATTGGAGTAGAAAAAGTGGAAGAGGAACCTCTGGTTATCTTAGTTAATGGGGTTCCGACAAAGAATAAAAAAATATGGCAAGATTTAGTGGATGTTAGGAAAGTAAAAAAGGCAACATTGTATTTGAAAAAAAATAATAAGTACTATAAGAATGTATATGTTGCAGAAGAGGAAGTAAGTGAGGAAGAGGATAGCGATTTGTGTGCTGGTCAAATTGAGAAAGTAGAACCCTCTAAAAGTGAAGAAATATATGAACATTATAGTGTTCATCCTTTGCATTCCAAGGAAGTCATGGGGAATGCTATTGAGTTGTTTCAAATGAAACAAGCCAAAGGGAGTCCCATTAGTGTCTGGGAGGAAAGTTTGGAAGCTCGGTGTTTCCCACAGCTATTTCCAACAGGTCAAGGAGGAAGATATGATGAGCGACCTCATCAAATTCCTGCTTCTGAATACCGGACTTTACGATTGTATGCAGAAGATGCTAGGTTTCGACAATGCATTCCCTATTTGTTTCATCTCCTGTTTGAAAGCGATCTGTCTGGACTGTCATATGCAGTGAACCACATCTTGAAAAGTGGTATACAGATGCAAAACATCTCGGCAAGTGACTTTATGGATAAAGTCAATGTCCAAGACAGTATTTTGGATTGTCACCTGATTAATCTCATGGCGTGTCAGCGTGGTACTAATGAGTACTGGTACCGTCGTCATGGTGATTTAAAATGTATGCTGAGGAACTTAGGAACTCCCACATGGTTCCTCACTCTGAGCTGTGCCGAGTATGGCTGGGAAGACTTTCTTGAATTTCTACGAGAGGCAAATGGAAACATCGAAAACATCGAATTCAAGACACCCGGAGAACTGTGCTCTTTGGATCCAGTGAATGTATGCAGGTACTTCAATCATAGATTTGAAGCTATGATGTCTTTCATCATGAATAAGAAGAATCCACCTCTTGGAGAGGTGTTGGATTTCTTCTGGAGAAAGGAGTACCAAGCAAGAGGTGCTCCTCATATACATATGCTGCTGTGGATCAAGGATGCACCTAAATTTGGAACAGATCCAGAAGACTTAGTGATGAGTTTCATAGAACAGTATTCTACATGTGCTGTTCCAAACGCAAAGGAGGACAAAAGCCTAAGAGAACAAGTTCTACGCTTCCAAAGCCATCGTTGCGGAAAGTACTGTCGTCGTAAATTCAGAAACAAGGACAAGTTCTACACCAAATGTCGTTTCACCTTTCCACGACCGGTGATTTCTAAAGGAAGACTGAACAGTTTGATGTCTTCGCTGCGACATAATGTGACAAGGAAATCACCTAAAAACACATACAGTGGCTCACTGGTTAGAGGCGGCAGACCCGTAAGCAGAGAACGGCCCGGGACCAGGGTTCGATTCCCGACGCGGCAGGGTCGTGGACCAGGGTCAGCGGACTCGGTAATTCTCGCCTCGGTGCCTACTCTAGTCAGAAACCACACTCGGCAACTCTGGGCATCAGCTTGCCTCATCTTCACAACGGCCCCCCAGACCGCCGGGGATGCTTGGTCTCACCTTAGAGATACCCATCAGGGACCATCTCTCAGGGTGAGCCAGGACGGGTTCCCCAGTGGTCGAAGCGTGGAGATACTCCTCCGGGAGTCGATTCCTAGCGCTATATAAACCCGCAATTAAATACAATTTGAAGAGGAACGAAGAGTCCAAGTACATCAACGACTACAACCCAGTGATTTTGTCCATGTGAATGCTAACATGGATATACAGTTTGTGGCTGATAACTGTATGGCTGTGGCTCGGTATGTGACATCTTACATCACCAAAAAAGAAAAGACAGAATTGAAGGATATGTGGGAGGACATTTCCCATGAAAAGAGCCTCAGTAAGAAGTTGTACAATTTCAGTCTGAAGATGTTGTCGCATCGAGAAATCGGAGCTTACGAATGTTCTGACCGGTTGTCTTCAGCAAGTCTCTATGCCAAATCTAGGAGTATCGTTTGGGCGAGTCTTGGTCTTGCTGCAACGCGTAATCGAGTTCTGAAACCTGTGCGGGAAATTGAGTATTTTGCGGAAAAGGAGCCAAACAGTACCGACATTTTGAAGACCAACATGTTGGATACATATTATCCAAATCGAAGCAGTCACCTCGAGAATGTTTGTCTGTATGAGGTTCTACAAAATTACATATTCAAGAGGAACATCAAAGAAGATATTGATAAAGGAGTGTATGCTGTAATTGGAAGTGAGGGATGTCTGGTCAAGCAAAGAAAATGCCACTTGGTAAACCATCGAAAATTGAGTGGCGAATCTCCTGAAAAAAAGGAGTTTTTCTATTTAGCACTTTTGCAACTTTTCAAGCCTTGGCTTGCAGAAGAGGAACTGCTTGGAGATTTCCTCTGTTATGAAGACTCTTTCACTGCCGCCAAGGAGACCATAGAATGTCCTGCTTTTCCCAAATATGTACAAATGTTGAATGCGGAAATCGAGCAGGAAGCAACGATTGCAGCCGAGATTGCCAGAGACAGTTCTCAGGACAGTCAGAGTTCTGTTTCATTGAGTCAGGATCCACTAGGAGGACCTGTTATCGAAAATGAAGCTGCCACTGCAATGAATGAAGTGGAAAGAGCCATGGCACATGCTCAGGAGGATGCGGTTAACTTAGAAGACTTGGAAAGACAACTCAACGTTGAGCAGAGGAAAATATATGACAAAGTTACCAAGCAAATTGATCATGGATTAAGTCATGAGAAGAAAGAGTGCTCATGTACATCGTTGAAGCCTGTCCGACTGTACGTGAGTGGAGAAGCGGGAACTGGAAAGAGTTTCCTCATTAAAGCAATTTCATGTTATTTGAAGGAAAGGACTGAGTCATCGCTGTCTTGTGTTGTCACCGCTACAACTGGACTGGCAGCACATAACATTAAAGGTATTACTTTGCATCGTCTACTGATGCTGCCAGTGGAGCATGATAACAAATTACAATACCACAAGTTATCTGGAGATGCTTGTTGTGAAGTTTCAAGAGTCTTGAGGAAAATAAAACTTCTTATCATTGACGAAGTAAGCATGGTTTCCAATGTCATGCTTGCCTTTGTGCATTTGAGAATGCAAGAAGTTCTTAAAACAGAGTATGATGTGTTATTTGGTGGCAAACACATCATTGTTTTCGGAGATCTTCTGCAGCTGACACCAGTGAAAGGACAACCTGTGTTCAAAATGCTCACGCATGAAGATACCAGGAAGTGCCTAGGGAGCATTGGCAACGTCAATATATGGTTAAACTTCAATTATGCTGAACTGCATGAAAATATGCGTCAGGCGAAGGATGAAGTTTACAAGAATATTCTACAAGATGTTAGAATTGGAAAAGTGACCGAGCATGGGAAACAAGCTTTACATGCACGATTACTGTCAAATTTATATCCAGAACAAGACGTTGTGCCTGAGAATATTTTTCAGAAAATTACTGAGAAGAAATCTGGAATATGTTTGATGCCAACTCTTGCAGAATGTGCCATCTTCAACAACAAAATGTTGTATTTAGAAAACCAAGAGATTGTGAAACTGGAAGCTATTGACAGAGTAGAGCATATGGGATCAACAATTATTTTGTCTGAGAATTTGAAAACAAAATTGGATTCATTAGAGAAGACTATATCTAAAACTGCAGGTTTTGAAAAGACTCTGAATGTGTGCTTAAATTGCCGTATAATTTTAAGAAGGAATTTACATGTTGAAAGAGGTCTGGTAAATGGATCAATGGGTAATGTTGTTGATTTTGTGAAATACAGAAATAGAGATGGAATTGAATTTTTAAAAATTAAATTTGATGGCATTGAGGAAGTACAGCTAATTGGTCGTTGTTCTGCTAGATTTTTGCTTGTAAAAGACTTATATGTTCGCCGTAAGCAGTTTCCTGTTTGCTTGGCATATGCGGTGACAATCCATAAATCACAAGGTTTAAGTGTAGACAGTGCATTGGTGAATATTGGCAGTTCTGTGTTCAAGGAGGGTATGGCATATGTGGCATTGTCACGAGTTAGAACTTTATCGGGATTGTACTTGATTGAGTGTGATGTCACAAACATTTGTGCGGATCTAGATTGTGTTAAGGAATACAATAGGTTAAGAAGAGAGTATGCGCCACATTTGTTTCAATATCCTTTGTTTGAGAAACGTGTGGTAGGCCGGAAACGAAGAAATGTGACCAATACTAGGGAGGTTGTACCAAAAAGACGAAAAGTTGATGAACCTGAAATTATAAGCAGAAAGAAAAAGGATTCTGTTGAAGATGTTGTTGGTTTTCAATTTGAAAACAGTTCTGGTGTCAACTGCTATGCTAATGTAGTGGTTAATGTTTTGTTTTCTCTAGAAAATGTAAAAGAAGAGATTGTGGTCAATTCGGATCACAGATTTTGCAGTTTGTTAAATTCTGTGTAAGAGAAATGTAGCACTGATAGAACAAAAATAGAAAGTGTGTCTGAAATTCGAAATCTGTTAGACAGATGTTCAGGTCAAGCACAATTCTCTCAAAATATTCAGCAAGATTGTCAGGAGTTTTTAATGTATATGCTTGATGTATTGCATGCTGAAGGTGTAGATGTAGATCACCTGTTTGGGCTTTCTTATCAATGGCAGCATGACTGCGAGAACTGTAGGGTATCAAGTACTACTAGTGTAGACTCAGAAAGATTTCTATATTTAACTTTGCCAGACAGTAAATCAGTGTCCTTTAATAAGCTAGTAAAAGCAGCTGATCACAACATGGAGTGTAGCCAATGTAAATCTGAAATGATGCCAACATTATTTATATGAACATATGGCCAGTATGTCATTTTAATGTTCCAACGATGTAGGGCTGATGGAACAAAATTGACAACTTTAATTAAAAATTTTGTAGCTTCGCAGTTGTCAATATCAGGAAGGACTTTTGTAACTGCAGCAATTATATATCATGACGGTCCTTCAATAACATCAGGACATTACACAGCTTATTTAAAGTCTAGAAACGGCTGGTCATTCTGCAACGATTCTGTTTTAACTTTAAAAAAAAATTGCCGTATGACCTTAAAAATTCTTACCTGGTGTTTTTAAAACTAAAATTTTAGGGAAAGAATCTCGGGATGTGCTCTGAGGAATTTCAAGAGGTTCTAATGGCTCCTACACGATTTGGCCTTGAGGATAAGTGTAGTACAGAGACAATAGTTCCTGGAAAAAAAGAAGATTTTCTTACAGAAAGTGGTGGGCACAGATTAGTTGAAGGACAACAGAGTATTTCCCAAAGCAAACGGTCTTCTTACCATAACACTTGACGTCATGGAAAAATAACTGCACTTTGAATGAGTTCAGAAAAACTGTTTCTTTTTATAAGCTAATTCAATCAGCCAATCAAAACATGGAGTAGAGGGAATGTAAGTCTGCAATGCTGTCTAGATTATTGGTCCAAACTTTTGATTATAATGTCATTTTAAAAATCCAATTATATAAACCTGATGAAAGTAAGTCTTCAACTTTAATTACAAATGTTGTGGCTACACAGTCGTTGATTTTAGGAAGAAGATTTGTAACTGCAGCTATTATATTGCATGATGGTTATTTGACAAGATCCGCTTATTACACAGGTTATTGAAAATGTAAAAAAAATTGCTGTTTCGGAAATTATTGCCATTTGACTACGCAACAATGTTGCCTTTTTACTAAAAAATATTCTTACTTTCTGTTTTCAGAAAAGAGAATTTAGGGTAGGTAACTGGTGTATAATGATTCTAGGGGTTGATATAATTTTATCTACTGTTTTATATTGCTTTGTGATTAAAAGTGATGTAGAGAATTAAATAATTGTATTAGTCATAGAGGTAGTGTAAGTCTGCTTCATAGTAAGCAGTATCAGTGTCATAGGAAATGTAGAACATGAGAGAGCAAAAAGGGTAAGATATTACTAGTCTAGGATTGTGAAGTGATCTTGAACGTTTTCTTTCTGAAAGTTGCGGAAATACAAAATGACGGGATTTGCTTACAAGAATTCCAAGAGTTATAAATGGCTCTTACACGATTTGGCCTTGAGGAAACGTGTGGTAGAGAGCGGAAAGTCATTTATTGTATGTAACATATTTTTCAAAACGATGGAGCTTTTCTTTCAGAAAGTGGCGGGCTGAAAAAACAGCACAACCGAGTGTAAGCTGTTCATAGGACATCCTTCGACGTCATGGAAAGTAAGTTACTTTTGAGGAGTTTTGATTTCTGATTGGTTATGTTATATGGGTTTTTTAAACACAATCATTTTGATTGTGTTTTTTTTCCCCGCTGTTATATGATGAATACCTTCAAGTCACTGTTTTTAGTGAAATTTGATACATTCTGAGAACAGCAAAAATAAACCATTTAACATGTATAGTTAATTCTGTACTGTTTGTATTTATGATGTACATTTAGAACTGTGTAGGAGGCATGGAGAAGGTGAGGCTACTGTAAGTGTCAAAGTTGTTGCATTCAGTGCGTACTCTTTCATATGCTGGACTACATCTGCATAATGAGATACCTAACCAAAGGAAACACAAGTGATGTGATTGTGAAATGAGCAAAAGAAATTGCATATTTTTCAAATACATTACCTGTGTTTCGTAACATTACGAATCAAATTGTGCAGATGAAGTTTAGGCCTCTCCAGGGAAACAGAGGAAGTCTGAACTTTATTGGTTGCCCTGCACATGTATTATCTCCTCTGTACTCTTCAACAAGGCTAAATTTGATCTGCAACCCTGAGTAGGCCTCACCTGAAACAAACGTCTGGATAGGACACACCTTATTGCCATCCTGAAACAATCATTTAAAATGTTAGGAACAGTTTTATGATGATTGTGCACCTCTTTTGCGCTGCGATTGCGTCACTTTTGTGAGACAACAGCAGTGCAAAAGATGCACCATGTTCCAAGATAGGCCTCAGTTCATCTGCATCAAGATACTGTTAGTTTAAAATGTATATCTTTAGGACTGTGTAGGGGGCCTGGAGAAGCAGAAGCTCTGTAAGTGTCAAAGTTGTTGAAAAACTGTTTGTCCTTCAATCTTTTCCCTTGTCTTTTCTAATTTTTAAATACATGTTTTAATATTTTTCAAATGTTTGTTCTCTCTTTCACAGATTGAAAGTATAAAAATAACAAGTGACTAAGTTAACGACAATTATAAGGTAAATGTTTTGTACTCTTTTCGTTACATTTCTATCACATTTAACTACTATTAGTTCCACTGCTTCATTTCTTTAACCCTAACTTTCCTGCCTTTGCTACTTCCCTCATTCCTTTCTCTATTACTTACTTACTTACTCTACTCCTTCCACTCCTTTTCTCAGTCCCTCTCCTCATAGTTCCTCACTCTTGTTCACTCACTCTGTCTCTATTACTCTTAGTGTCTCTGACTGATCACTCTTTCACTACTTGTTCATTATGCTTTCTCTGTGTAGTTGAAGCACACTAAGGGGCATATTATGAACACAGCCAATAAAATTATTGCTGCTTTTATCGGCAGAAAACTGCTGCAAAAGCGGCTGTAGCGGCAGTTTTCTGCTGCAAAAGCGGCTTTAGCAACACATTTCTGCCAATAAAAGCTGCGAAACTTTTATTGCCTATGTTGATGATATGCCCCTATGTTATTTACATTTCTTTGCTGTTTCAATTATTCCTTTTCTGTTACTTCTTCTTTTCTGCTTTCTGTTTTTTCTCTCTGTTATTCCACATGTTTTAATCTTATTTTGACCATTCACTCACATTCTCTAAGAAACTCTTCTTTGTTATTCTTCTACTCTCCTTTTTTCTTTCACTTCCTTATCTATTTTTTTTTCCCAATTATACCCTCTTCCATCTTTTCTTCGGTAAATAAATCTATTAAACAGTATCTCTGGTTTAGTTCCTATAGCTGTCTTTGTTTTAACATTACTCTCTGTTTACTTCCCTTATACTTACTCTTCTTTTTTTTTTTTTTTTTTTTTGGTTCGCTCCCGGTTCGCGTACCGGCGAGCGAACCAAAAGAAATAGAGCTTGCCAGAGTGCTAAACATTCTAGCAATTTTTTTTATAAAGGGGAGGTAGTTCTGAAAAGAACTTTTTTTTAATGTTTTTGTTGTTTTATATATATATATTTTTTTTTCTGAACATTTTTTTTTGTGTATTTTTTTAACAGTTTTATGTTTTTTTGTTTTTTTTGGGGGGAAACAACAAAAAACAGGCATTGGAAAGGGCTCAACAGGAGCAAAAAAAAAATTTACTTTTTGGGGCGTTTAGAGCACTTGTGGTTTTCAAATGCTCTGTTTATTAAGTTAATGCTCATATTGGCACATGAGAGCAATGTACCACAATATAAACAGGTAATCTTCATATGGACAAAGTTGTCCTGAATGTTTGGCACGGTTTCCAGTGCCTCTGGCCCCGACAGAGATACCTGTGACGATGTCCTGGCCACAGGAGTTGGTGGATTGTCCTGAAGGTCACGCATCTCTGCCCGGCTGTAGTTTAATGGATGCCACCTCAGCATGTGACGGTGCATAGTATAGTTGCCGTAACTATACTTCTTTTCTGTGCCTCTAGATAAGTCCTCTTTACATATCAGGCACGTCACATATCGAGCATTAACTTTTTTCTGTCCTTCAGGAAATGAAAAAAACTGCCAAATGAAACTAGTTTTATGATGAGATACCCGGGGCTCCTCTTGTAAAAACGGTGTTTCCTGTGTCTCCTGTTCCTCTTCTTCATCCTCTTCCTCCTCTGTGTTGGTAATGAACTGTGGAGGTGGTCCTCTCTTCCTATGAGGAGGTGGTGGTGGTGGTGGTGGGGGTGCACCAGCTGAAGCTACTAATGAAGCCATTGCTCAGTGATCACAAAGGGTCTTCCTCTCACAAAGATGAAAGTCAGAGTGAAGAAAGAAGGAGGGGTTTTCATAATTTTGGAAAAAAAATAGGTCTAAACCAATGAAAAGTGTTATTTTTAGGTCACATGACCTAGCCTTACATCATTAGGAAACCAAAAGTGAAATGAACCAATGAAAAGTTTTATTAACAAGTCACATGACCTGTTACGCTTATGTTACGCGCTGCGGAACGCGCCCCGGATCGCTTCCGGGGAGCTGCGCTTCGCGCCTCGGTTCGCGCTCCGGAGCACTTCCGGGTGCGCTAACGCGGCGCATCATAAGACGCATTACGCGGCAACGCGATACGTCGCGCTTTCGCGACGCGCCCCGGATCGCTTCCGGGGAGCTGCGCTTCGCGCCGCGGTTCGCTTACCGGAGCACTTCCGGGTGCGCTAACGCAGCGCGTCATAAGACGCATTACGCGACAACGCGATACGTCGCGCTTCCGCGACGCGTCACGATGTTGATTTCTAACGCGGCAGTTGCGCAAACGGAACGTTTACTGGTTCGCGGACCGGGTCGCGGCACCACCATGAGCTAACGGGAAGCTTCCCGGTTCGTGAACCGGGAGCGAACCAAAACATAATAATAAAAAAAATAATAATAAACATATAAAATAAATTTTTTGATTTAAAGAAGAATACATTTTACAGCTATAGATATTAGCTTTTAAAAAACTAATGAAATTTACTGAAAAAACCATAGGTTATAGACCATATATAGTTAGGAATTAGCATATACAAAACCTTGAAAATTCACTGAAAAAACCATAGGTTATAGACCATATATAGTTAGGAATTAGCATTTAAAAAACCTTTTTTTACTGACACAAAACCATTGAAATTCCATATATAGTTAGTTGTACTAACTATATATCGCGCACCCGCAATCCACTGCTGATCATGTCACATATTACATCATTCATGACATGGTCAGTGACATCACTGATGACATCACTGATGACATCTCAAATGACATCACTGATGACATCACTGATGACATATCAAATGACATCACTGATGACATCACTGATGACATCTCAAATGACATCACTGATGACATCACTGATGACATCTCACTTGACATTACTGATCACATCACTGATGACATCATTCATGTGATAATACGATGAACCTCTTCAGACTCTAATATAACCTTAGATACACTCAGTGTAAACAGACACTCACAGACTGTCACTCATCCATGGAGTTACTCACACACCTAGTCAGTCATGCAAAGAATCAATCACACCTCCATTTCCTCAACTATACAGTTATACACACCTTACTTATTCAAACATATACTAACACATATTAACTCTCTTATACAATCCCTGATACAAGTTCACAATGATCCATAAAGCCACTCACACATTCACTGGCTCTTATGCACAGTTATTTATATATGTCAACTCTCACATGTACTGTGTTTTACATATGAACTTACTTTGACATATAGCACTGAGATATCCATTCACTCACCAATACACTCATGCACACAGTCAACCGCCCATACAGCTGTTTCCACATGCACTTTTGAACCCATACATCTAGTGAATCAACTGCTCACACATCTATGCACAGAGTCATACACCTCCAAGTCACCCACACACACACTCAGTCTCCCATACAAATACTTGGGCAACCAATCAATAACCCATATAGTTACTCATATAGCTACTGATCAACACATGCAGCAGTTTACAGAACAACAGACATAATGATGCACACATTAAGACAGTTTAGTTACTAACCCATGCACTCAGTGAGACACATTTAATCACTCACTCATACAGTCAGTCATGCACCTACTAAATCTTTCATCCAGACACTTATACATCCACTCATTCTTCAATATGTAAGACATATTTTAACTTTACAGAAACATACAGTCACTGGATGTTGTCATCAGTGATGTCATCAGTGATGTCATTTGAGATGTCATCAGTGATGTCATCAGTGATGTCACTGACCATGTCATGAATGATGTAATATGTGACATGATCAGCAGTGGATTGCGGGTGCGCGATATATAGTTAGTACAACTAACTATATATGGAATTTCAATGGTTTTGTGTCAGTAAAAAAAGGTTTTTTTAAATGCTAATTCCTAACTATATATGGTCTATAACCTATGGTTTTTACAGTGAATATATATATATATATACCTAAGATCGAATAGAGAGACCAATGCCACACTTGCTTCTACTCGCATTCATTTGGTGAGATTTTTGCTGCTAATCTTGTAACTTGCATCAATTTTAACGCGCCGTTTCCCTTAACCTGGTTTTAATTGAATGTGATTCATTACTTATCGCCTGTCTATTTGTTTATTTGCACTGACAAAGACAATATCTAAATCCCGCTTACCCGCACTTTAAAAATACTTTGCACTTCACTCGCTATTCGAGCGAGGCTTGGATTCCCCTCCTTTATTCAGTTGTGGACGCCATTTTGGGTGGGGGTGATTTCAGGCCATTCGAGGGCGCCATATTGGGAGGTGCTCTAGTGTTGGGCTGTCCTGCACTTGCTTGCCTACTTAAACTGGGCAACGCAAGCGCGCAGGTACCTAAGATCAAATAGAGAGACCAATGCCACACTTGCTTCTACTTGCATTCATTTGCTGAGATTTTCGCTGCTAATCTTGTAACTTGCATCAATTTTAACGCGCCGTTTCTCTTAACCTGGTTTTAATTGAATGTGAATCATTAGTTATCGCCTGTCTATTTGTTTATTTGCACTGACAAAGACAATATCTAAATCCCGCTTACCCGCATTTTAAAAATACTTTGCACTTCACTCGCTATTAGAGCGAGGCTTGGATTCCCCTCCTTCATTCAGTTGCGGATGCCATTTTGGGTAGGGGTGATTTCGGGCCATTCGAGGGCGCCATATTGGGAGGTGCTCTAGTGTTGGACTGTCCTGCACTTGCTTGCCTACTTAAACTGGGCAATGCAAGCGCACATCGCGTGCGCACAGCGGGTGGGCCGCTGGCACGCCAGAGGCGCGCCAGAGGGAAGCCCATCTGCGCCTGTCCACGCATCGGCCGCGCACAGCGCCAGCCTCACGGCCTGTCTGAACAGCAAACAGAGGGGTACTCTTTACTCCAGAGAAATGCTGCTAAATTTGGGTAAGAGGGATAATGGGGGATGCGAGCTCTTGCCAACTTACACGACAAATGAAAAGCCTATTTTATGCGGACTAATCAACAGCCGCTCCCTAGTTAAACACCACACAGAGATTTCAATAGTGATTGAAGATTCGAAAATGGACACAGTGTTTCTAACGGAAACATGGACAAAGGCAGAGTCTATGGTGGAGCTGGCTCTGGCTTGCCCAGCCGGCTATAACATCTTGCATAAACTGAGATTAGTGGGCAGAGGTTGAGGGGTAGGGATGATATTTCGGAAAGAGATGAACTTTGTGGATCTAAAGGTTGATGCGATTGAAGGTATCGAACTTATGGGGTTCACATTGCAAGAAACAAGTGGTAGTGATTGACAGGATTGATATGCTACAGGCCCCCAGGAGATAGTACACAATTTCAGGCTCTATTTGACACTATTACGAATTTAACGCTCTCTCATTCTAGAATGGTAATTCTGGGAGATTTTAATTTAAGAGACGATGGGAGACTGTGTAGCCATCTTAGAGATTTGAAAAATATGTGTACGAATCTTAACCTACAGCAACTGATAAATCATCCCACTCATCAGGGAGGCCATATGCTTGATCTTCTATTTGTTAATCAAGATGAGGCTGAAGTCCTCAACATAACCCCTCAAAACTGGACCGATATCTTTTTAATTCTCATTAAGATTAAACAACTTTGTCGTGAGAACAAAGCCAACCCCCCAGTTATGTACCGGAGAGGGAGAGAATGATCCAAACTCGAGAAAATTAAGAATTTTGAAATCCCCTCAGGTGTTACTTACTTCAATCCCATTGATATAGTTGAGGGAAACTACAATACCTACTGCACTTATATAACTAATATCCTAGACCAGGCGGCTCCAATAAAGAAATTAAAGAATAGGAAGAGAGCCTCAGCCCCATGGTACAATGAAGGTCTGAAACAGTTACGCCTGTTTTGCAAACGGGCGGAGAGGAAATGGAGGAAGAAGTACCTACCATCTGACAAAAATGAGCTGAAAACAATACAACTGAAATACATGGAGCTCATTATTAGGTCCAAAGTAGACTTCTATGCCAATTCCATCAACCAGGCATCAAATGGGACAAAAGCCTTATATAAGATAGTGAAAGAGCTCTCCTCACCAACCTGCCTTAATAATAATGTGGTGACCACACAAAGATTGTGTGACGACATTGCCTTCTATTTTGACGAAAAAATTGACAAATTTGTCGGTACTCTTCACCCCATGGGCAATAATGAAGTGGACAATAGCCCCTATGAGGCGGAGGTTAAGAACCAGGAGCAAATAGTGACCCTGGAGAATTTTCAAACCATTACCAACATCTGCTTTACTAATTTAGCCTACACCGTGTCCTCAGGATCACCCACGGATCCCCTGCCCCACAAAATATGGAAAACATTCGGACAAGGAACCTTTCCCTGGCTGCGACAAATCTGCAACCAATCTCTGGTGACTGGAATAGTTCCGGAGAAGTGGAAACAGGCCGTGGTAACTCCTTTGATTAAAAAAAATCTTTGGATCCTATGAAACCAGCTAGTTTCAGACCCTTTTCTCTGCTGCCCTTCCCAAATAAAATCATGGAGAAGGCAGTAAGCAAGACACTATCCAACTTTTTGGAGGGCAGTCAAATCCTGGACAGGGACCAATTTGGGTTTCGCCCAGGGCACGGGTCCGAAACGGCCTTGGCTACCATGCTGGATAACCTGCGCATGCGGGCCGACAATGGGAATGTATCTGTTCTAGTGCTTCTCCATATGTCGGCAGCATTCGACACGGTTAGCCACCCTATCCTAGTAAAGAGACTGGAAAGGATAAGGGTGAAAGGGCAGGCCCTGCAGTGGCTGCAGTCCTATTTAACAGGGAGACATCAAACAGTGTCTATGGTACCGTTTACCTCCAATAAAACTCCGGTAGTGTATGGGGTACAACAGGGCTCAGCGATCAGCCCCATATTATTTAATATCACCCTTCAGCCGTTGTTTCCTATTATTAAATCTTTTGGAGTTGATTTATTAAACTATACCGATGATACTCAGTTAGCCTTCTCTCTGGAAGGCGAACATGCAGTGTCTAAGGACACTTTCCAACGATGCATGCATAGTACCGCCAATTGGCTCCGAGAAAACTCCCTGCAGTTCAACTGTAGTAAGACGGAGGTAGTATAATGTTCTTCTGCTATGATGCCCAACCGTTTTCCTCTCCAGCTGAGACTAACTCAGGAGGAGGAATCATTGATACCTGTTGATAGAGTATGTAATCTGGGAGTACTAATCGATGGCGACCTCCAAATGGAATCACAGGCTAACCAGACGGTCAGGGTGTGTTTCTCGGTGCTGCGTAGGCTGCGTCAGGTGCTTCCACTATTACCGTAAGAACTGCATCCGATGGTGGTGAGAAGATCAGTGCTTAGCAGACTGGACTACTGCAACTCCCTATATTTGGGAGCTCCACAATATATCATCAGGGGGTTGAAGAGAGTCCATTCGGCAGCACCAAAAATGGTATTAAATAGGCAGCGCAGCGCCTCATCCACACAAGCTTTGAGGGAACTTCCCTGGCTGCCTATTGAGGAAAGGGTCCAATTTAAGGCACTATGCTTAGTCCACAGAGCGGTACATGTTATAGGCCCGTCCCTTTGCAAGAAAAATTCTCCTGGTACCATCCCAAAAGACAACTTCGTTCTTCAAGTGCCAGTCTGTTGGTTACTCCCAGATTTAAGCGATCCAGGATGGGAGGAAGGTCATTTAGTGGGACCGCCGCTCTCCTCTGGAACAAGCTTCCTCAGAATATTAGACAAATGGACTCCTTATTCGAGTTTAGGAAGCACATTAAAACATGGCTCTTTCCTAGGGTTTGATCATTTTCCTTCTCTTCAAATGCTTGAAACTAGTTGCTGACTGGTCTAACTTCTTTTGATCAAAGCGCCAGGATACCCGTAGGGTGACAGTCTGCACTATATAAGAATATATTCCATTCCATTCCATATATATATTACCTACTGGCGGTCGCCAGTAGGTAGTTATAGTTAGGACCTAGTTTCCATAGGAAATCCGCAACGTTTTATTGGTAATAACTTTGGCGCCGGTTGTTGAATCTTCGCGAACTTCTCAAAGAAGATGGCCCGCTCCGCTCCTTCCTTGAAAGTTTGGAGGGGATTTGTCAAGTGGGGGCTGAGATAAAAGGGGGGTCCCAAAATGTGTTTTCCCCATGTTAGTTTCCATAGGACCTTTCGACACGGCTACAGCCCGAACGGCTGAATGGAATTATAAGAAATTTGGCAAAAAGGTAGAGTCTGGTCCGCAAATTACGCTTTTCTTTAAATGGTGTAAATCCCTCCAGTAGTTTCTGAGAAAATTGAAGTTGAAATCAATTATATATCTATAAGCTGATTTGCTGTTTGACGTCTGTCAACATTCGATTCGGAGGAAATCAGGAAGTGTTGACCGCCATTTTGTCAGTACGAGTCAACATATTGTAGAGAACAAAGGGGCAGAACGTGGAAAGGGGGCAGGGTGGAGACTCCCTGACCCTCTAGGTTTTCTCAGGGGGTCCATTAAGACCCCCAAGGCCAAAAAACATCTTCTTTTTTTTAAAAAAAGTTGCGGGGTGCGCGCACCCGAACGCACACCCTGTCTCAAAATGGCGTTTAACTCGATTTCCATAAAAGTTTCAATACGTGAGAAGGAGGCTTGGTAGACAGTCCCTGACCCCGTAGGTATTCTCAGGGGGTCCATTAAGGACCCCCAAGGCCCAAAAAAATCTTTATTTTTTTTCTAAAAAGTTGCGGGGTGCGCGCACCCGGTCGCGCACCTCGATTTACAAGACTGTTAAAAACTATAGCAGAGATCGTGGAAAGGGGGCAGGGTGTAGACTCCCTGACCCCCTAGTTTTTCTCAGGGGGTCCATTAAGGACCCCAAAGCCAAAAAGAAACATTTTTTTGTTTTCTCCTCGCAAAAAAGTTGCGAGGTGCGCGCACGGCGACAAAAAAAGATAAAAAAATGTAGGTAAATTACAAGTTTGAGTGTTTAGATATTAGTTGGCTCTAAAAATAGCCGTTGTGTTAATTGGGTGTTTTTTGTACCTACAAGTAAGTACCGATGCAGAGTCTTATGTTACAGAGGAAGACTCTATTACCCTCATCGGTGAAATGTACACCATCTCTCCTATAGATGCCTTGCATGTTGTAACGCAAGTTGTTGTGGTATATACTACCCATTCCATATTCTCTCATGTAAGCAGAAACAGATTTATTTACATGTTTCCTTGCTTTCTCAATCTGTGGACAAAATTAGTTGGACCAGTTCCATTTTTGCCTTTGGCATATATTAGAATATACCAAGGCAGTTTTTGGAAAAAGTGACATCAATTGCCCAAAGATGTCCTTTAAAAGCATTTCCAGACCTACCCCAGTCAATGTGCCTAAATCATTTCCACCACAGTGCACAATTATGAGGTAAGGGTGTGGTAAATGCATAAAGGATTTTACCAATGCTATCAATTGGTGGTGACTTCTCAATCCTCTCTGTTCAATCCATACAATGTCCACATTTGGTAAATCAAGGTTGTAAATACCTCTGTTAGCTGCGTATTTTTGACTCCAGTGGACAAAGCTATGACCCACAAACCAGACTTTTGGCATCTTGAATGTAGATGTGCTTGTATTCAGATGAGTTGTGGAAATGAAATGGCAGTTTGAAAGTAGGAGTTATGAAAAATAGTGGTTGAGATTCAGTGCACTTGAAAAACAAGAAATGATTGGTGCTTTCTTAAAATTCAACACCGAAAATTAGGGTGCATGCTTTTTTTTTTTTAAAAAGTCATTTCAATGGTTGAGGAAAAGTCATTTCAAGAAACATTGCACATGATTAGCTGGTACATTAAGAGGTCAAACACCCTTGCTGCATTTATTTGCAACATAGTATGATCAACTTTTCAACAGTGTGCTGGGTTAGGAGGGAGTTACCATGGTAACAGGGGAATGAGCACTGGGGGGATGGGTGAATGTTATGTGACTTTCAAAGAGTTCAAATGTACAACCAATTAAAATGTGCAGTTTGGTTTTGAATTTGTGTGGGAAGAATTTTTATTGGTTATGTACAAGAATATGGGGGCACACAAACAGAAATACCACTCGGAGGAACATGGCGGCCTCCAGCTGAACGGCCGCAGTCGCCTTCCCCTTCCCTCGAGCAACTAAAGCCTCGTAATGGGGAGTTTTAAGCGCTAATGAGAATATGAGAAATGCGAGAAAGTAGTTGTTGACCAAATCACCCCCCGCTCCCCTATACGGCACTCACGGTAACTGAGGCTTTCAGCTGCAGATTATGCCCCCGGAGGTTGAATCTGTTTTTCGGCTCCTGGAAGCGGCCCGCGGAGCAGATCAGGATGACGGCGTGTGCGTGAGCAGGAGCCGGCACTGGATGTGGGAGGAGGCGGCTCTAACTCGGAAGAGGCGAGACTTCGCTCTGCTCACATTCCGGGTCAGCGGAGGAAGAGCCAGCGGCAGCTTCCACGGAGCAGAGGCGGTGGCCAGTGCAGCAGCGAGAAAAACAAGTAACATCTCTCTTTGGCAGCGCGGTGGGGGGAGCCTCAAACAATGTCCCAAGCTCAGTGAAGGGGAGAGCAGTGAGATATCTAAGCCCCCTAGGGAACAAAACCTTCCACAAATTGTCGCAACATTAACCAATATCCCAAAAAGGTGTATGGATATTGGGGGCACACCTGACAAGAGCGCTAGCAAAGAGGCATGCTCAAGGGGGTTCTGTGGTATAGAGGAAACACAGCCTCCAGCTAAAGTCAACAGATATACACTAAGAGCGAGGACTGTGTTTGATACTACTAAGGGAAAGCCTGTGTTCCCTCCCCGTATCTCACCCCCCATCACTGAAGTAAGGGAACGAGTAAAAAGGGGTAAAGCTAAGCTGAATACCTCAGAGGAATACCTGAGTGTAAAAAATATCAAAAGTAAGGGAAAAAGCAAAAGAAGGGGTGGTAAAGCAGTAGAGGCCAGTATTAAAGTTACCCCCCTCACTCAAAACCAATTACAAGGTAATGTCTACCACCACGACCACTACCACTACCACTCCCGCCATTAGTGGCCCTCCCCCATCAGCTCAGCCAGCTCAGCTCGCCCAGTCTTTAGAGCACATACAGCCTGCCCCGGCCGCCTTGGCTGAAAACAACAAAGGGTCATTAGTCGGCGGAGCTGCAGAATCTATATGTGCAGATACACCCATAGTCCCAGTTGAGGCAGAGGCAGTGATACACCCAGACATCAGCCTGGTTAACAGGTATTCGGTGTTGGAGGCTAATGGATCGGATGTTATTCAACATGACTCCACAGCAAAAGCCAGAAGTATTGATATAACAGATATATCGCAATCAGGACAGGCATATCACCCTGCCACTTCTGCCACCTTTGATAGCACTGGCGCAGAGTCCAACACTGATAAGCCCGATAAGCCAGCCACAACCGCAGGGAGTTTGGCTGAAATATTATTAGCCATGAAGGATGAGATTGCTAGCAGGTTCACGGTATCAGAAACCAACCAGGCTGAGATGTCCATTAGATTTTTTATATCTGAAGCTAATCAAGCAGCAATCAAGGCCTCCTGTGACGAGCTAGCCAAGAGGGTGGATGAGGTTACCCTTAGAACCGAGGCAATTGAGTCAGAAATTCCCAAAGTAAAGGAATCCCTGCGCGCCACTGAGGTAGAGGTTACAAAGCTATCTACTCAGAATAAAGAACTAAAGGAGGACATCGAGCGTCTGGAAAATTACTCACGCCGAAACAATTTAAGAATTCTGAATGTGCCGGAAGCCATGGAAGGGGGAGACATTAAGGGATTCGTTATATCCTTATTGATGGGGACAGTTTTAAAAGGCGCCTCAGAGGTGGACTTGCTACACGATATACAGAGGGTGCATCGGGACCCCTACAGGAGAACTCTTGCAAGACAAAAACCCAGAAAGATCTTGGTGAACTGTTTAACCTACTCCATAAAGGAACAGATTCTGTCTTCCGCCTTAAAAGAAGGAACTATACACTACAACAGCTCCAACCCGTTCAGTTTTCAAATAAGATCTGATATTTCTCACATTACCGCATCAAGACAGTGGGAGCTGGGGAAAAGGCTGGAGGAGCTGAATAGTATAGGCGCTAAGGCACAGCTTAAATTCCCAGCACAGTTAAGAGTGATGTGGAATAACCACATGCATCTGATTAAGACGGGGGAGGAAGCGGATGCCCAATAGCTAAGATCAGAGATAAACAAGGGGGACAAGGGGGATGTAGATTAGGATGGTCTCCTGACACATACATGAAATACAATTATTAGGAATGTCGGAAAAAATACTCTTAATTAAAATGTGATTAGTAAACATGCTCCATGGAGGGGAGGATGGCTAAATAGGCTTTTGCCTATTAGTAGGGAGGGTTCCTCAGGGATGGGATGGGCACGTAGAATGGGAGGGTGGGGACAGGGGAGGACGGGGGCACATGGGTGGGGAGCAGTGGGAAAAAAGGAAAAAAGTTTGACCTCATCTCAACAATTTGTGTACCACATCGGGTCATGAAGGGCGCCTAATTTTGGTAGAAACCGGGGGAGGAGACAGGCGTGAATATGGGGTGTAGAAGGACCATCTTTGTATCCTGGAATGTCAATGGGTTAAGGTGTGCTCTGAGGCAGAGGTTAATTTTTAAGTATCTTGAACTTTCTACCGCACAAGTTTGTATGCTGCAAGAGACACATCTGAGCTACGAAGAAGGGAAACATCCATTACAAAGAAACTTTTACAACGCACTACCATTACGACGCAACTTTTACAATGCAAACCATTACAACGCATAGCGCTGGGGGGCGCTCTAGGATAGGGAATGTATTTAATATACTATCCAACACCTTCCCTACTATCCACGGGGACTGGAGTTGGAACAGTAAATTAAATAAATCACTATCCAGCGCCTAAAAGCATTATGCGTTGTAATGGTATGCGATGTAAAAACCGCGTTGTAAAGGCATGCGATGTAAAAGTATGCGTTGTAACGTCATACATCCACGAAGAAAGCTCTTTAATTTTTTCGAAGGTCCCCTGGGTGAAGTGCTTTAGTGCCTCAAAACAGACGTCCCAAAATAGGCGGGTGGCTATTTTGATCAACATGGAACATCTTGTAATATAAAAAAAACACAATCAGACTCCTCTGGTAGGTGGCTGACGGCTCAATTGGCATTTGAAAACGTAGAAATACTCTGTGCCTCTTTTTACGGCCCAAATATAGACGATCCAACTTATATCCACAAACTACAAGCTGTGTTGATGTTGGAACCCCCACCATATGTGATCGGCGGAGATTTCAATGTATTACTGGACCCACTCAAAGACAGATCTAATTTGAGTCACTATAAAGGGGCAGTAAAGGTACGTCGAGCTCTAATCAACATGATACACGACTTGGATCTAGTTGATATATGGAGGGGGAAAAAAGGAGACCAGCAGGGTTTTACCTTTTTTAGTAAAAAGTAAGCATGGGCGGATTTTGCGTATTGGCAATCCGCGGATCTGCGGATTTGCGTATTTGCGGATTGCGACAATACGCAAAATCCGTGGATCCTAGCGTATTTTTTTTTGCCGCGTTCGCACTGGTTTCTGCAAGTTCGCGAGGGTTTTATTGTACAAAACGCTCGCGAACGTGCAGAAACCCGTGCGAACACAATGTGCCTACCCATGGCCAAACGGACGGGGGTTCCATGCGAGTGCACATGCCTCTTGTGTGTATAAAAGGTCAGAGGCCGATCAGAGCAGCAGATGAAGATACAGAGACTCCTGGTCAGAGGAACAGCACAGGCATTGTGCTGCACATGCCTCTTGTGTGTATAAAAGGTCAGAGGCCGATCAGAGCCGCAGATGAAGATACAGAGACTCCTGGTCACAGGAACAGCACAGGGATTGTGCTCGTGAAAGTCAAGGATGCAAAGGCCTCTATCCAGCCTCACAGCTGACTTTCGACGGTAGATTTGGTAATAAAGAAGGCACATTGCCCAGCCTCGACGACGCTCTCGATTGTTTCTGGGCTGATGAATGAGTCACTGCATTTGAGCTTCAACTAGTTCCAGCGACCATGTGTGTGTTTACAATGGCGCCAGCAAGCTGCCAGCACCGTTGTAAAATAGTTACAAAGTTAGCTTGCACAGGAAGCACTTAGATAAAATAAAGCAGCACCTGCTTCGTTTTATCTAGTGGTTCCTGTGCAAGCTAACTTTGTAACTATTTTACAACGGCGCTGGCAGCTTGCTGGCGCCATTACATGAGTGGGTGGGGGTTCAACTTTTGAACCCGTTACATCCGCTGATTTTTTCGGATTTTTTGGAAAATACGTAAAATACACGGATTGCGTATTCACCAAAAGTCCGAAAAATCCGCGGACGTAACGGATTTGCCGTCCATGCTTAGTAAAAAGCATCACCACTCCTCAAGGATTGACTATATCTTTACTGATAGAGGGTCAATGATCAATCTAGGAGAGATAACAGTTCTCCCGAGTCACCTTTCAGACCATGCTCCTATCCAATTAATTTATTTGAGTAAGGAGGCACAGCGGCAAAAGCCAAGGTGGACTTTAAATAGGGCTAAGTTACTAGACTCCGAGGTGATAGCAGCTGTTCAGGCCCCCACTAAGGAATTCTTCTATCTAAACTCAGATTCCACAACATCAGATATAGTCTGGGATGCATATAAGGCATGGTTAAGGGGGAAATTACATGGAATTATATGCTATAAAAATAGGATTGAAGCTGAGGCACTGAAGGGGGTTGAGGGTAGGACAAGTGGTTTGGAGAAAGAAAGAGACGGTGCCAGTAGTGGGGCCCCGGAGCAATTTACTCAGATTATGAGGAAGTTGGAGGAGACAAGAGCTGAGTACAGAGGAATCTTAGAAGCTAAATGTAGGGCACAGTGGACCACCAGAAGGATGCAGAACTATGAATATGGAGAGAAGGCTGGCGCCCTTTTGGCGTGGAAAGCCAGGACTGACCGCGCCAGGAACGATATAAGGGAACTTATCATTAACACTAACGGCGATACCTCAAAGAAGATTGAAGATATGCAGTCCTGTCTTCTCTCCATCTTCTCAGAGCTGTATAGAGAAGATTCAGCTCCCCTGCCGAGCTCGATCCAGTTATTCCTTATGGATAAACAGCTTCCTGTACTCTCAGAAGACAGTAAAAATAAGTTAGAGGCCACCTTTACCTTGGAGGAGATAGAAGCACAGATTAAGAAATCAAAAAATAATAAGGCGGCAGGCTCAGACGCACTCCCTAGTGAAATATACAAGCTCCTTAATGCGGAGCTATTAGATATCCTGGGGGACACTTTCAACTCAATATACAGCCTAAATGGAAAGGTCCCCAACACATGGAAGGAAGCAATAATTGTATTGATCTTAAAACCGGGCAAGGACCCGAAGAAGGCAGACCCTTATCGTCCAATCTCCCTGCTAAATGCCGATTATAAGATCTTCATGGGCATTTTGGCAGGGAGATTGGCAAAACTGATCCCGAAGTTAATACATACGGATCAGAAAGGGTTTGTCGCAGGGAGGCACATACAGGAACAGACGCAGCTCTTGATAGGAAATATAGATCTGGCCGTTCAGAAAGCAGAGCCCTTGGCCGTTGTCGCTTTAGACGCGGCCAAGGCCTTTGATAGAGTCTGCTGGGTGTTCCTCTGGGAGGTCTTGAGGGCTATGGGGTTTGGTCCAATTGTATTACATACCCTGCAGAATTGTTATCAGGGTGCCTCTGCTCGAATACTGTTAAACGGGCTCCTCACGGCGAGTTTTAACATCCAGAGAGGAACTAGGCAGGGGTGCCCGATCTCGCCCCTCCTATTTAACCTATATGTGGAGCCCTTGGCGCAGATGTTGAGACTGGATGATACAATCCTTCCATTTAGATCAGAACAATACAGCTCCAAGTTAGCTTTGTATGCCGACGACTTAATACTGTACACAAGCGATCCAGAGGCAGCAATCCCTAGGGTGGAGGAGTGCATGAGTGAGTATGGGTCCTTATCCGGGTTTCTTGTCAATAAGACCAAGACAGAGGTGATGTGTTGGAATTTAGAGTGGTCAGGAAGAGTAAGTGAAGAACTGAGATACCTAGGGATCTGTGTAGTAAAGGAATTGGAGAAGATACCTGAGCTCAATTTAAACAGGGTGGCAAAGGAGATCGATAGTCTCTTCAGCAGATGGAGGAACCTCCCCTTGACTATTTACGGAAAAACCAACTTGGTAAAGATGGTCATTCTACCCAAGCTGACATACCTTTTCTCCTCTGTACCATTAACATTCCATAACAAAAGTTTAATGAAGATCCAGAGTAAGATCGGGAGATTCATTTGGGGTAATAAGGGAGTCCGCCTGGCGTGGAAAAAATTAAGACGCAGGTTAAAAAAAGGTGGGTTAGCCCTACCTGATGTTAGGTTATATGCTTCAGCTTTTCATTTTAAAAGCATACGGATGCTTCTGGTTAAGCCGGGTGAGTCTGCCTGGGGGAGGTTGCTGGGTGAAATGGTGCGAGTAGTAGGGGTTGGAGACGGCGAGGCTTTTCTGTACAGATTTTTCAAGCGGGTGCGCCTGAAGGTATTGAGGGCAGCCTTGGAGTTATGGTATAGACTTAGAAGGTGCTGGGGCATTGGGTACTATTCTGACAATGCCCCGGTTTGGGATGCGCCGGGAACGCCGGACTGCCTACGGGACAGTTTGGCATTGCCGATAAGAAGGGCAGGCATCACAGTCTGGTCTGAACTGTTAGACTCCGGGGGGATACATCCATGGGAGTACCTGAGGGCAAAGATCGGGCCAGGGCTCTCAAGATTCAAATATATACAGCTAACATCTTGGTATGAGGCAGCAAAGGGGGAGATCAGAGGGAATAGAGAGATCGAAGCTTCGTGGCAATCCATCCTCCCAATGAATAAAGAAATCTCTGTTTGGTATAATGGTATGTTGGAGATGGAGGACCACGAGATACCCCCCTCAGCGTTGGTATGGGTGGGAACCCCCCTCGGGCAGTCAATAGAGTCATTGTACGAGCCATCCCTATTGACCCTGTACAAATATATTAAGCCCGCCTGTTTAAAGAAAAATCATTTCTTTGTGATCAATAGACTCTATTACACCCCAGCGAAAATCGCAAAGTTCGCCCCAGATCCAGCTCCCAAATGCCCTAGATGTGGAACACCTCTCGCAAGTGACCTACACATATTTTTTGAGTGTCCATCTCTTGAAAAATTTTGGAATGAGGTGGGGGATAACATTCGAGATATTTTTAACATCAATATAGTGATTAACATGCCATTAGTGTTTTTCGGGGATGATGGCGGCCTCAGTCAAACCCTCCCCCAGAAGGCCAGAGGGCTATTACTTTACTTGATCCTGCTGGCCAGAAGGGAGATGTGCAGGAAGTGGAGGGATTCTTTACAGCCGCAAAGAGAGGATTGGCTCAAGGCTGCATTTTCTATGGCTCGCTTAGAATATGATGGTGCGGAGGACAAGACAATGAACATCTGGCACCCCTTTGTGAACTGGGGTAAGAATTTAAGTCTAACTTAATATAAATGGTCCAATGATTCCACCAGGGTCCCTTACAAAGATGGGGATCGGTCGGACGACCCAAGCGAGTGCGGTAAGCCGTGGGGCCCACAGACTATGAAGGCGGCTTCATAAGACCCGCAGAGGCTTGAAAGGTGAGATGAGGACAAAAAAAATAAATGTACAAGAATATGGGTCTGAAATGAGAGGGGATCTGTGCCATTATTCTCAGACTCCAGTGAAAGAAGCATTATTCAGAGATTCTGCTTTAGAAAATCTGTTGAGTGTGACTGACACTGTTCTACATCTTCCAAAACATTTTTAAAGGTGAGTAATGATTATTTTAATAAAGATAGAGTGCTGTATGTACTATGGGGAAGATTAAGAAGCATATTGTGCTTCTTTATTCTTGTATTTTGTGTCATTTTTTTGTAATGCTGTTTAAAAATAGAATGGAGCATATTGGAAATGTATTTTGAAAATGAGTTAGGTTTCTGCTTTGTTTTGTAGTGATCATTTAAATGGGCTGTGCTCTGTGTTAAAAAAGATTTACTTTGGAAAATGTTTTCTGGTAAAAAGTCTGGTATATATATATGCTTATATATGGGTGGGCTGTTTTTGGCCAGTAGAGACAGTGAAATATTATGAGCAGAGACACATATACTGCTTGTAGAGACAGACATGGTACATTATATGTAACATTCTGGTCATGTGCCTAAGATCACACTGTCAGTCAAGCTTGATGTGTTAAAAAATCATTTCTAGAAGTCATTTAGGCTTTATGATATGCACTGCTAGAAGATCCATGGTGATTCCTTTTGGCAACTAAGAGGCCTAATAGACATGCTGCCTAAGATACTCTAGCAGTACATATCATAAAGATTGCATGTAACATCCTGGTCATGTGTTTAGTGAGTCAAGCTTTATTTTAAATGAATCTGGGTGAATAATATGCTTAGTTGATGTCTTTAAAAATATGGAAGTACATGTTTTTTAAAGACATGGTAGATTACATGTGACATCCTGGTCATCTGCCTAAGAGCACACTGATGGGTGAATTAAGGTTCCCTCACAGTGTGATCTTAGGCAGATTAGCAGGATGTTACATGTAATGAGAAATTAATGTTATGTGTTGTTTATATATAGGTGGCCTGTTTTTGTTCTGTAGAGACAGTGAAATAATATGAGCAGAGACACACATACTGCTTGCAGAGACAGACATGGTAGATTACATGTTACATGCTGGTCATGTGCCTAAGATCACACTGTGAGTCAAGCTTGATGGATCTGGGTGAATAATATGCTTAGTTGATGTCTGTGGACGTGGGGGATGGGCGGACCGGAATAACAGGCGGGGAGGCCGGATATAATGAGCTATGCTCAGAGGTTTTTATTGAAAAGTTTAGAACAAAGTCTGAAGGGAAGGAGGCTGCTGTCTGGGTTCCGGCGGGATGTGTAGGGCGGGTTTGCTGGGCTGACGATCTGGCTCGGTGGGGTCATTGTGGATCAGGTCTACTCCTCCGGGTGTGTGCAGTCTTCTCCGACGTAGGGTACTGGGACTCCTCGGAGGCTTGGAAAAGGAGAGAAGTGTATGGGCTTTAGTCCGAGCAGAAAAGGACTTTGGAGCACTTCCACCTACACCAGGGAGTGAGGGAATAGGAAATTGCCCGTGAGGAAGGGACGGCAAGGGAGGAAGGAAAAAGGCAAGCAAGAGAGGGGAGGGGAAGAGGGTGTGACGTGTGCTGGGGACGGTGCTCGGTCTCTTTACAGTGCGTGAAATGGGTCAATATACAGTGTGTTTGTGGTCGTGCAACACTAACTACTCTATGTACAACTAATTACAGGAAGGGGCACTGAGAAAGGATGAAGTGCACTCACGTGCCCCGCCGCAACTCTCCCGCGAGTTGCGGCCGCTCTCCAGCCACCTCCTGAGGACGCCACCAGTCTTCAGTCCAGACGTCCTCCTCCTCGTCCTCGCTTCGTTCTTGCCGCTCTGCTCCGCTCACTGTCGGTGGTTCTTCGCTTCCCGCTGTCTCCTGCCACGAGTCTGCTGCTTGGAACGCCTCTCCTTCTCTTCCGAGGGTTTTTCTACCTTCCGGGTCGTTGTCCGTACCATCACTTCCGGGGTCAGAGGCGGCCGTTTCCGGGTCATCAAAGGGTGTCCCACTTCCGGGGTCGCGGGATATCACTTCCGGTCCTCCGGGCTCCGTTGTCGGTGTCGGTTCCTGTAGGGGAAGAAAGAGAGAAGGAGTCCTGGGTGACCAGGACGTTATGTGACCGGGCGGGGGGGACAGGACCCCCGTGCTTGGACGTCGCTGCGAGGAGGTAAGGGCCACTTCTTCTCCACAATGTCTTTAAAAATATGGAAGTACATGTTTTTTAAAGACATGGTAGATTACATGTGACATCCTGGTCATCTGCCTAAGATCACACTGATGGGTGAATCAAGCTTCACTCACAGTGTGATCTTAGGCACATGAGCAGGATGTTCCATGTAATGAGAAATACATGTTATGTGTTGTGTGTTAAAAAAATATTTCTTGAAGTCAGTTACGCTTTATGATATGTACTGCTAGAAAATCTTAGCCGGTATGTCTGTTAGGCTTCTTAGTTGCCAAAAGATCCATGGTGATTCCTTTTGGCAAGTTAGAGGCCTAACAGACATGCTGCCTAAGATTCTCTAGCAGTACATATCATAAAGATTGCATATAACATCCTGGTCATATGTCTAAGATCACACTATGAGTCAAGCTTGATTGTAAATGAATCTGGGTGAATAATTTGCTTACTTGATATGTTAAAAAATCATTTCTTGAAGTCAGTTAGGCTTTAGAATATGTACTGCTAGAGAAACTTAGGTAGCATGTCTGTTAGGCCTCTTACTTGCCAAAAAGGCTCTATGCTGTGTAATAAAGATGTGTGTAACATGGTAATAAAATTAGTGTTTTTTTGTTGTTTTTAGTGTTTGCTGCTCAAATCCAAGAATCTGGAGTGTAATTGAGAGTGTTGTGAAGCTTCAAACCCATTTTTAAAGGTGAGTTGCTAATTTGTAAAGGGGATCTATTTTTCTGCAGTTTAAAATAATAAGAAAAAATTCTCTCAATGTTTGCACTATTTGTTCTGTGTTGTACCATTTTATCTTTTATGTGTACCTTGTCTGTATCTGCTTGCACTATTTAACTGTCTCTCGGCACCATCTTTTTATGGGACTGTTCCATGTGTTGTATTCTTTGCAGTCCTACTTTATGTATCCTCTTCCTGTAACAGTTTAGTGTCTGCATGCATTATTTCTTGCTAAATCTGCATTATCTCTCTAACTCTGGCTGTACCATCTGTCTGCACCCGTTCTTGTGTATTTGCAGAGGCCTATTATGATATGGCTGTTGGTGTGTGTTATGCAGTCCTACCATGATAAATATTTTCCCTCTCTGTCTGTAGTTTCGCACTCTCTGGTTGTACTGTTTTCTCCCTGTCTTCTCTATCTGCGCCTCTGTGTGCTTCATGTAGCCGCTGGATGTAACATTTCAGTGTCTGTTTCTAGCATTTTTTCTCTATTGTACCATTTTATCATCTGTGTCTACCATGTTTGAGTCTGCTTGCACTATCTGTGTTTGTTTTCATACTATCTCACCGTCTCTACTGGCAAAAAACAGACCATATACATGTAAGCAAGAAATAACATTCCTTTTTCATTTCAACAACACACCCTGGATCTTTATTGCACAACGTAGAGCCTTTTTAGCAAATAAGAGGCCTAACAGATATGCTGCCTAAGATTCTCTAACAGTACATATCCTGAAGCCTAATTGTCTTCCAAACATGATTTTAAAATACATCAATTAAGCAAATTATTCACCCAGATTAATTTAAAATCAAATTTGACTCACAGTGTGATCTTAGACACATGACCAGCATGTTACATGCAATCTACTATGTCTGTCTCAGCCTGCACTATGTGTTTCTCTGCTCATACCATCTCACTGTGTCTCTGCACCTTCTTTTTTTGTAACTGCTCCATCTGTTCTTTTACTTGCAGCAGTGCACCATCTACTCTCTGACTGTAACAGTTTACTGTCTGCCTGCGTTATTTCATTTTCCGTCTGCACCATCTCTCTATATCTGTGCCTGTACCATCTCTCTGCACCCTTTTATATGCATTTGCAGAGGTCTATTATGATATGGTTGCTCATGCTTAGCATGACATTTTGTATATGCTGTGCAATTTAGATGCTGAGTGTGCTGTTGAAAGGCAAAAGCAACTGTCTCTGTGGCAAGTAGTAATCGTTTTAGTGAATTTACATTTGCGCACTGTGAGTTCCACCTTCAGTCTGTACACAATTTAAACACCAGTTTATTGTGCTAAACTCAGAAAATCCATCCCTAGAAATAAATGATAAAGTCTTTCAACAGCTCTACAGTCCAGAAAACCCTTAAACAAAACTCACAGTAAGACTTCTTTGACTGCAGTAATTATTTAAATAAATTGCAAGGGATAGTGTTATGTGTCTAGGATCACAGTGTGAGTCTGTTTTCAAAAAAGAGGAAGGTGGCAGATTAATTTGTGTAGTTAATGTGTTTAAAAGTATGGTAATGTATGTACTTATAAAATTGGTAAAGGTAGTTTTTAATTATCTATTTGTGAAAAAGATATAATTAAGTCTTTATATTTTTTTGGAAGGACCAGCAACATAATATTATTGACACAATGGAAGAGCATCAAGAAAACGTTACTTTGAATTTTGACATCTCAAGTGATTTATTTGGGGAAGTGAAAGATGGACTTTTTCCAGAGGAAAATGATACTGGAAATTAAGATTTTTTGGATGAGAGTTTGGACAGTGCTTTTGTTGAAGTGGTAGAAGATTTTGAATTGGAAAATGAAAATTTTGTTTATGATGAAAATGAAATACCGGATGAAGTCATGTTGCAAGTTATATTGGACTATGAAATGTTTGACGAATAAATGTATAATTTATAATAATTTTTTTTTTGAGTCAGTCTTCTTGTAGTATTGATCGTTCATGTGTTTAATCAAAATGAGAATACATGATTTAATGAAGTGTGTTAGAGATTAGGGTCAGAAACATTAATTTCACTAAGACCCCCTACACCGCCTGAAAACCACTGTACTGTTCTTAACCCTGAAATATTATTCTTATCAAATACGTGTATAATGTTGACACACCAATGCACTGCCATCAAGTTACAAACAGCACTCACTACATGATTTCCTACTCAGAGACTGTTGCTATGCCTTAATTTTACTTATAAACTGAACCAGTGTTTACATTATTTAGTGGTTATAATTTTTATGTTATATGTTAGTAGAGGTCTATAATATTTTTTTTCTTTATTCATAACAGATTATAATTTTGAACAGAAAGAAAAATCAACATGCCGAACAAAAATGAAAAAACAAAAAAACAAAAACAGACATACTATTCCAAGAGAAAACAATTAGAAGAATTACGTAATCAACAAAGGACGGACAAAAAGAAGAGTGCTCCTGGTAAGACAACCAAGGATTTTATAAAAAAAATTATGTCAAAGGAAAAAAATGTTGGATAATGTGGGAAATTAAAAACATTTCTACAAGGAGAAATCAGAGAAAAAAGAAAACTGTTTCCCAACTCTGCGGTGAACAAATTAATAGACGATTAATAGACTAATCAGTTTGCGGAAATCAGGAAGCGTATGTTTTATAATAGAGTAGTTTCGAATTTATTAAAAAATGTAAAAGGAAATCTGCTTTTTATAAGAAAAAAAGTATATTGAGAATATTGTTGAACGCGCATTTGAGACAAAAAAAAGTTATTTGTTTTAGTAATTAATAGAATAAATACTCTGAATAAGGGAATCAAAGTTTTAAAAGCTAAGAGTAAATGGAAAAGAGTAATTAATCGGACTAATTTTTGTGATTTTTTTCTGGAAAATGGATGCATAGTTCAAGTTGTGAGCCTTTTTTATTGAAGAGTGTTCATTTCAAAGTAATGATTTGTTGCATGCAGTTGACACCAGTGGTCGAGCATATGAGGTGAAGGATGGTTGTCCTATTGAAAAAGAGAAAATTGTGCCTAGAAATACAGAAGAGGTGATAGCTGATGAAGTTTTAGGGAGACGTCCTAAGGCTCCTGTGTACACTTGGAGTTGTAGTAGTATTTGCAGTGTACGACAGGATTCAATTGATTTCTTTCGCAATTTCTTACGTAAGTATGCTAAGAAAAGTCTTAAACAAAAAGTTAAAATGTTGCAAGAATTAGACCCTTGCAGAGTGAGAGAAAAAACAGGTCTGCAAGGGCATTCTCTGGCTTGTCTTTCTAAAAAAGTATGCCAGAGTGTTTTTCACCATTTCAGGATGTTAGCAGTGCATCATACCGAAGTGAGGAAATTAGTGAGAAGGTTGTATTATGCAAAAAGTCCAGCACTTAAGCTCAAACAGTTAAATAGTGCTCTTTTGCATGGATCTGAATTAGATGTTAACCACGTGGCTGCTAATGACAAGGGTAACTCGTCATGGAGTTTCCATTGATTTCAATGGAAATTACATGGAGCTCCTAGTACACCCCTTAGCATCCAAGTGGTTAAGAAGATCTGTGAAGAAATTGAGGTTAGTTAGTCTGGTCCAGAAGAAGACAGTGCAGAAACTGATACAGTAATAGATGGAAATGTGGTAGAAAATGTCCGGAATTTTAATACTGGAAATTTTGAACAGGAAATAACAAAGTTTAAAGTTATTGCAGGTGAAAAACCAATTTTTCCTTGTTTGTGTTGTCGATGCACTCATTACAAAAATCAAACCAGGTTAGTTGATTTATATTTAAAAAGTGAAGAGGAAAAAAATAGTGAGTGGAAACATTTTGCAACTTATTTGTTGGTAGAAAATTGTTTTGATTTGCGTTCTGATAAACGTATTTGTAAATATTGTTATAATAAATTAAGTGATAATAGAATGCCTGCTAGAGCTGTACATAATAATTTTGAGTTGGTGAGTATTCCATCTGAACTGAAGGATTTAAATATCTATGAGACTATTCTGATTCAATGTTTGCATCCATTTCAGGCTATTGTTCGTATGGAGCCTAAGACAGGGAAATTAAATCCTTCAGATTTACGAAGAGTTGTATATTTGCCTCTTGATTTAAAGAAAAACATTGAGACAATTGGTGTTGAAAATGTAGAAGAGGAACCTTTAGTTATTCTAGCTAATGGTGTGCCTACAAAGAGTAAGAAAATCTGGCAAGATTTAGTGGATGTTAGAAAAGTCAAAAAGGCAACGTTGCATTTGGTCAAAAACAATAAATACTATAAAAATGAATACGTAGGAGAAGAAGAAATAAATGAAGAAGAGGATAATGATTTGTCTGCTCGACAAATTGAAAAAGTGGATGTGTCCAGAAGTGAAGAAATTTATGAACATTACAGTGTTCATCCACTGCATTCCAAAGAAGCAATGGGGAATGCTATAGAATTATTTCAGATGAAAAAAGCAGAAGGAACTCCCATTAGTGTACGGGAAGAAAGCTTGGAAGCTCGTTGTTTTCCTCAGTTATTTCCAACAGGTCAAGGGGCACGATATGATGACCGACCTATGCAGATTCCTGCTTCTGAATAACGGACAACAAGATTATATGCAGAAGATCCGAGATTTCGTCAATGTATTCCATATTTGTTTCATCTTCTGTTTGAGAGTGACTTATCTGGACTTTCTTATGCAGTAAACCATATACTAAGAAGTGGAGTACATCTGCAAAATGTTTCAGCAAGGGAGTTTATGGATAAAATTCAACAGAAAGACACTGTTTTGGATTCTCACCTAATTAATCTAATGGCATGTCAGCGTGGTACTAATGAGTATTGGTACCGTCATGGGGATTTGAAAGGTATGCTATGAAACTTAGGAGCACCTACATGGTTTCTAACTCTAAGCTGTGCTGAGTATGCTTGGGAAGATTTACTTGAATTTCTTCGAGAGGCAAATGCAAACATCAAAAATATAGAGTACAAGACACCTGGAGAACTGTGCTCTGTGGATCCAGTTAATGTTTGCAGATATTTTAATCATAGATTTGAAGCTAATATGTCTTTTATTACAAACAAACAAAAAACTCCCCTTGGCGAAGTTCTGGATTTCTTTTGGAGAAAAGAGTATCAAGCGAGAGGTGCTCCTCATATTCATATGCTATTATGGATCAAAGATGCTCCCAAATTTGGAAAAGACTCAGATGACACTGTACTGTCTTTCATTGAAGAATATGCAACATGTGATATACCAAAAAGTACAATTGATAAGGACTTAAGAGGGAAAGTGTTACGATTTCAAAGCCATCGTTGTGGCAAATATTGTCGACGAAAATTCAAATCAAAGGATAAATTCTACACCAAATGTCGTTTTGGATTTCCATGACCAGTAATTTCAAAAGGAAGAGTGAACAATTTTATGTCGTCTTTGCGACATACTGTCACGAGAAGATCACCAAAAAATACGTACAATTTAAGAAGAAATGAAGAGTCAAAATATATAAATGAATATAACTCAGTCATTTTGTCCATGTGGAATGCTAACATATATATTTAATATGTTTCAGACAACTCTATTGCTGTGGCTCGATATGTAACATCTTACATCACCAAATCTGAAAAGACGGAACTAAAGGATATGTGGGAAGACATTTCTCATGAAAAGAGCCTAAGTAAGAAATTGTATACCTACAGTTTGAAGATGTTATCTCATCGTGAAATTGGAGCATATGAATGTTGTGATCGATTATCATCAGCAAGTCTTTACGCAAAATCTCAAACAATCATTTGGGTGAGTTTAGGTCTTGCAAGAACACAAAACCGAGTTTTGAAACCTGTTCAAGAAATTGAATATTTATCAGAGAAAGAGCCAAAAGGTACAGACATTCTGAAGACAAACATGTTGGATACATACTATCCATATAGAAGTAATCTGCTTGAAAACGTTTGTCTGTATGAAATACTGCAAAACTACATTTTTAAAAGGAATATTACAGAGGATATTGATAAAGGTGTATATGCTGTGATTGGATGTGAAGGATGTCTGGTGAACCAAAGAAAAGTATATTTGATTAATCACCGAAAACTGAGTGGTGAAACTCTTGACAAAAGAGAATTTTATTATTTAGCTCTTTTGCAACTCTTTAAACCATGGCGTAAAGAAGAGGAACTACTTGGTGACTTTGACAGTTATGAAGATTTATTCAATGCATCTAAAAATAGTGTAGAATGTCCTGTTTTTAGTAATTATCTGCAAATGTTGAAGGACGAAATAGAGCAAGAAGCAACAATAGAAGCGGAGATTGCTAGAGACAGTTCTCAAGATAGTCAAAGTTCTGCTTCGTTGAGTCAAGATCCACTAGGACAACCAATTATCCAAAATGAAGCAGCCACTGCCATGGATGAGGTGGAAAGAGCAATGGAACAAGTTCAAGAGGATGTAATAAACGTAGAAGAATTGGAAAAGCAACTTAATCTTGAGCAAAAACAAATATATGACGAAGTGACAGAGCAGATTGAGCATGGTTTTCGTCATGAGAAAAAAGAATGCTCATGTATGTCATTTCAACCTGTCCGACTATATGTGAGTGGAGAAGCTGGAACAGGTAAAAGTTTTCTAATTAAAGGAATTGCCACATATCTACAGCAAAGAACTGAGTCATCACTCTCTTGTGTTGTTACTGCTCCAACTGTGTTGGCAGCACACAACATTAAAGGGATTACTTTACATCGTTTATTGATGCTGCCAGTTGAACATGAAAATAAATTACAATACCACAAGCTATCTGGAGAAGCTTGTTGTGAAGTTTCTAGAGTCCTTAAAAAAATGAAACTTCTCATTATTGATGAGGTAAGCATGGTATCAAATTTAATGCTTGTCTTTGTGCATTTAAGAATGCAACAGATTCTTAAAACAGAGTAGGATGTGTTATTTGGAGGCAAACACGTCATCGTTTTTGGAGATCTACTGCAGCTCACTCCTGTAAAAGGACAACCTGTATTTAAAACTGTTACACATGAAGACTCCAGAAAGTGCCTGGGAAGTATTGGAAATGTTAATATATGGTCCATTTCAAACATACTGAACTCATTCAAAATATGCGACAGGCAAAGGATGCTAAATATGGAAATATTCTTCAAGATATAAGAATTGGAAAACTAAGTGAACATGCCAAAGAAACTTTACAAACACAATTACTTTCCAATTTGTTTCCAAATGAAAATAATGTGGCAGAGAAAATATATAGTAAAGAGGCAGAAGATAAGTCAGTTATATGCTTGATGCCAACTCTACAAGAATGTTCAATGTTCAATGAAAAAATGTTGAAGTTAGAAAATCAAGAAATGAAGAAACTGGAAGCTAAAGATAGAATAGAGCATGAAGGAAGTACAATTATTTTGTCAGAAAGGTTGACGTTAAAATTGGATTCTTTAGAGAAATCAATATCTAAAACTGCTGGCTTAGAAAAGAATCTGTACGTATGTTTAAAATGTCGGATTATTTTACGAAGAAATTTACATGTGGAAAGAGGTTTGGTGAATGGAGCAATGGGTAATGCTGTTGGTTTGGTGAATTACCCAAATAGAGATGAGATTGAATTTTTAAAAATCAAATTTGATGGAATTGAAGAGGTACAACAAGTCAGTCATTGTTCAAATCAATTTTTGCTTGTAAAAGATTTATATGTCCGACGAAAACAGTTTCCTGTTTGTTTGGCATATGCATGACTATTCATAAATCTCAAGGTTTAAGTGTAGATAGTGCTTTGATAAATATTGGAAGTACTGTGTTCAAAGAGGGTATGGCCTATGTTGCTTTATCTAGTGTTAGAACTTTATCTGGATTGTATCTGATTGATTTTGATGAGACAAAGATTAGTGCAGATCTAAATTGTGTGAAGGAGTATAACAGGTTAAGAAGAGAATATGCTCCAAGTTTACCTCAATATCCTTTAATTGAAAAGTGTGTGGTAGGTCGAAAAAGGAGATATGAGGAAAAATGTACTGAAGTAGTAGAGAAACAAAAAAAATAGATGAACCTGTGATTGGTAGCAAAAAGAAAAAAGTTACTACTGAAGAGATTGTTGGATTTAAATTTGAAAACAGTTCTGGTGTCAACTGCTATGCAAATATAGTGGTAAATGTTGTTTTTTTTCTTAAGAGTTTACAGCAACGGATTGTTGAAAATCAGGACCAAACATTTTGTTGTTCATTAAATTCTGTGTTTCAGAAATGTAACAGTGATAATAGTCAAATAGCAAATGTTTCTCAACTTCGAAATGTTTTAGACATATGTGCTGGACTAAATCAATGCTCTCAGAATATTCAGCAAGATTGTCAAGAATTTATTATGTATATGCTTACAGTTTTACAAGATGAAGGTGTAGATATTGATAGTCTTTTTGGCCTTTCTTATAAATGGCAACATAACTGTGACAATTGTTCATTTTCAAGTTTTACTGACATACACACTGAAAGATTTATATATTTAACATTACCAGACTGTAAAGCAGTGTCTTTCAATAATCTAGTTAGAGATGCGCATCAAAACATGGTCTGTTCTCAATGTAACTCAGAAATGTTATCAACATTATTTATCCGAAGATATGGACAGTATGTAATTGTAATGTTCCAACGATGCAGACCAGATGGAACAAAATTGACAACTTCAATAAAAAATGTTGTGGCTTCTCAACTATTAATTTCTGGAAGAACTTTTGTTTTTGTAGCAATTATCTTCCATGATGGTCCTTCAACAACATCAGGACATTACACAGCTTATTTGAAATCTCCAACAGGCTGGACTCACTGTAATGATAGTCAATTGACTTTTAAAAAATGTTTGCCTTTTGACTTACCAAATTCTTATCTGGTGTTTTGCAACCCAAATTTCAGTAAAATTACTTGGCGTAGGAAGATTACTGCTGTTAAGAAAAGATACTCTGTTGTTCAGAAGTATCGTGCGAGTGAGGGTGACCAAATTTAAAAATGAAACTTGTATTTGGCATAGTGATAGTATCAGGTACAGGTTTAAGTAATGTTTCATGGTACAGAACACGTTGGAACGTTTTATTCTAAAGGTCGGGAAAAGAATGGTTAAGAGTACAATTAAGTAATTTGCAAAATAAGGACTTTACTCATACTATTTGGCCGTGAAGAATAGTATCTGAGAACAAAATGACTACTTCAGATAAATGTTGTTAAAACATGCTTGTACGGAAGTTTATTGAGAGGTATTTAAAAATAAGTCATATTATTTTATTGCTTTGTGATTGCTGAAGATGTAGCATCCTTACACAAGAAATTGTGATTTAGAGAAAAACATTTAAGACATGTTTTTTTCAAATATTTACATTATGTAATCAAATGTTGTTTGGGTTTTTTAAACACAATCATTTTGATTGTGGTTTTTTCCCCCACTGTTATATGATGAGTAGTATTGAACTCACTGTTTATAGTGAAAATCAATATATTCTTAGAACAGCAAAAATAAACCTTATAACATATTGTACAAGTTATTTTGTATTTTGTATTCACAAATATTTATTATAACTGATTTGTTTATTCTCTTCCACAGATATTACATTTATAAGCTAAGTACGACTAATAAAAAATACTTTTTCATTAGTTTTTTATTTCTGTTTCTCCCTATCCTTCCCTCACTCCCTCTCTTTTACCCTCACTCCCTTCATCCCCTCACTTTGTCAGTCCCCTTCTCTCACGCTCACTCCCTTAAACTCATCCACATTTCGTCATTTACCTTTCTTTGCTCCTTCCCTGAGTCCCCTTCTATCACTGTTTCCTTCACTCCCTCTGTCTCTTCACTTTCTCACTCCCCTTGTCTCATGCTCACTCGCCTTTATCCACCCTCTATCACCCCTGTTTCCTCAATCTCAATGCCCTTCTCTTACCCTACCTCACCGCTGTTCCCTTACTCTGCTTCCTTCACTTATCCTCATTCACCATACTTCAATCCATACTTCAGTCCCCTTAACCTACTCTATTTCCCTTTGTCTATCCCTTACACTCCTTCCCTGTCTCTATCCCATTCACCTTCTCCCACGCACTCTTCTTCACTCTATTTCTCTTAGTGCCCTTTCACTCTCCTTAACTCACTCCTCTACCCTTAGTCCTTTTCTTTTACACGCTGTTTCTCTCATCTTCCATTACTCATCACACTCTCCTTTCCTCCTTCACCATACTTTCCTTTCCACAGTCATTCCCTCAGTCCCTTCCTCTCTTTCACTCAGTCATCTTAGTCATTGATTTATACACTACACATTCTGTCCCTCTCTCTCTCCCCCTTTCTCTTCCTTTCTTTCACTTTCTGTTTCCTGCACTCCTACTTTCTTTTTTTTATGAAATGTATATTATAACTCTATTTTTCTTTTCTTCCACAGATAGTATATTTTTAAAAGAAATGTACTATTAGTTTTTTTACTATTTCTAAGGTAAGTATGACAAACAAAAATACTTTTTAATCACTCTCTTACTTCTCTTTGTCTGTTGGTCATTGTTAAATCTATCTCTTATTCGCCTTCCTTAACTCTTTTTACTTTCCTTTAGTTTCCTTTACTTATTCCCATTATTTCCCTTCTTTCTTCTTTACAGTCTTCCTGTCATTATTAATACAGTTTTTTCAGCCTCACTCACCTTGTCTAACTAACTTTTTCTCTCTCTGTCCTTTACTTGTCTTTCCTATCTTCTACTATCACTACGTTCATCTTGCTTTTTTCCGTTACTCTTTTCCCCTCACTCTTATATCCCTTCCCTCACTATCACTGCCCTTTATTGAATCTCACTCCTCTTCTCCCACTTCATGTTCTCTTCTCTGTGCATCACTCCCATTCCTTTTCTTCTTCTCCAATTTCTTCATTACCCCTCATTTTCTTTTCCTCACTTCACCTGTCCATCTTGCTCCCTAATTTCTTTTTCTCATTCCCTTGTGCTACCTCCTTTTCATTTACTCTCTCACTCATATTTTGAATATTTTTTTCTCCCTCTTTTATTGTGTGTTACTCAGTCTAACTTCTCTTCCTGTCTGTATCTCACCCCTTTTCTCTTTTCCTCTCTCGTTCCATTACTCTCCCTCACACTCTTTCACTCTTTTAATTCCTCAGGGGCAAATTTAGAAGCCCATTGCGCCTCTTTTATACCGCCTGTGCGTCACTTTTCTTACGCAGTGGCAGTGCAAAAGAAGCGCCATAGTGCAGGGAGATGCATCACGTTGTAAAACCCTGCACCACATGAAACCAGTCTCAGGTTTCATGTGGGAATTTCCACGCAGGGGTAGGCGTTCCATCACAAGAACCCCTTTGAAAAGTGATTCAGTGAAATCTACAAGATTTCACTGAGTCACTTCACCAACACTGATGTGTCAAAACATTGCATCTGTTGAAGCAGGTGTAAAGGTTGACGTAGCACGTTACACATAATGAAAGTTGGAAAAGTGCTGGAGTTGCGTCCTGCATGGAACAGAAATTCAATACTGTGCAAACTTTCATGCATCTGTTTATTCCTGTGCCATCGTGCACCGCATTGCAAATGCGATGCATCATGAGTGCTGTAAGGATTCATTTGTGTATCGCATCTTTCCTGGCGCATCTCTGCTATTTTGCAGAGATGTTTTGGGTAACATAAATCTGTCCCTCTGTTCCATTCCCTTTCTATGCTTTCCTAAGTCCCTTCATTCTCTTACTCAATTTTTTAATCACTTATTTCCCAATTCTCACTTTCACTTACCTCTCTTTTATCATCCTCAAATCCCCTTCCTTCATCATCTTTCCATTTCTTTTACCTTCACTCCCCTAACCCTACTCTATGTATCTCTCTTTGTCCCTTACTCTGCGTCCATATATCCATCCTCACTCCCCTTCTGTGACTCCTCCACCTTTACTTTCTTTTCCATACTGCTCTTCCCATAATTTTTAATTTCCCTTAACTCACTACCCTACCTTTAGACATCTTGTGGCAGATTTACAAGCCCTTTACGCCTCTTTTGCCCCGCTGTTGCATCACTTTTGTGACACAGCGGCGGTACAAAAGATGCGCCATGGTGCGGGCTATTTACAACATGACGCACCTGGGAGATGCGTCACGTTGTAAAACCCTGCGCCTTAAGGAGACGTTCTGGTGCAGGGGGGGCGTTCCTGCTCAGGAACGCCTGCTAAAAGTGACTAAGTGAAATCTACAAGATTTCACTCAATCACTTTTAGGCCAATGCTATGTCAAAACCCTGCGGGCTTGAAGCAGCATTAGTTGAATGGGCCCCCCAGGATCATTGCTGGAGCTGCATCGCGCATGCGACGCAACTCCAGCAATGCGACACCTTTACGGCACAGATGCATCACGCATGTGTGCCATTTTTCCCCCATGGTGTGCCACATTGTAAATGTGGCACATCAGTGGTGGCGCACGGGTGGTTTTGCTTGTCGTAGGTTACTTGGCGCATCCCTGCTGATTTGCAGAGATGCACCATGTAACGTACATCTGTCCCCTAGTTTCAGTCACTCTTTTACTTCACTATCTTCAGTCACTATACTTCCTTTACCTCACTCATTTGCTCAGTCCCTTACTCCATTTTTGTCATTCATTTCATTTAGTCATTTATACACTACACATTCATACAAAAGAAAGATGACACAGTGCGTAACAAATAGAGCTCTTTTTGGAAAAATAAGTTAGTTCTGAAAAGGAACTTTTTTTTTGTTTTGTTGTTTTATATTTTTTTTTCTTTTTTGAAAGTTTTATATTTTTTTTTATTTTTCTAACAGGAACAAATATCTTCAACTGAAACACTGTCCAACAGGAACAAAATAAATCCAAACTTTGAAAAAATGTATCTTCCCTGGGAGCATTGATGTTCATTAATTCTGCGCTCGATCAGAGTGAGGCTCTACTCCCCGTACACAGCAATTTCAAAACATTTGTTGCATCTCACGTGGACTTTTGACAAGAATGGTCTTAGGTCCATCTGTGCAGTGGATGGAGATGCAGGTCGTCCTCCAGATGATGTGCTGGCCACAGCTGGTGGTATATGTGTGGCCAGAGCTCTTGTTGATGCCTGTGCAAATTGCACAGGGTGCACTTGTCTGACATGCCTTATCATTGTATGAATTGAAAATGAGTACATTTTTGAAGGATTTCCTCTTGATAGAACAGTGCCACATATAGTACAAGTGACTCTCGGGGCATTCACTTTTTTTAGTCCTTCAGGAAACGTAAAAAATTTCCATTTGAAAGATTCCTTCCCTTTTCTTTGAGGAAGCCGATAATCTTCCCCAGAATCAGAAGAAGAATCCTGTCTTGCAGCCATTTCAGAAAATTCTCAGGAAACTTCAAAAAGGCTCCTTCTCCCATGAGAGTAAAACAGATAGTGAGGGAAGTGGGTGGGGTTTTTGAAGATTCTAGAACAGAAACTACTATAAACCAATCAAAAGTTTTGTTTTCGAGTCACATGACTTGACGTGCGCGCTCGGGTGCGCGCACGCGGGGTGCGCACCCGGTCGCGCACGTCGCTTGAAAATGGCGTTTTGCCCGATTTATATAAAAGTTTAAAAACGTGAAAAGGAGACGACCTAGACACTTCCTGACCCCCTAGAGTTTCTCAGGGGGTCCCAGAAGAAACTCGACGGGCCAAAAAACCCTTTTCTTTTTGCTGAAAAAATAGCGGGGTGCGCGCACCCGGTCGCGCACGTCGGTTTAAAATGGCGTTTTACCCGATTTACATAAAAGTTTCAAAACGTGAAAAGGAGGCAAGGTAGACAGTCCCTGACCCCCTAGAGCTTCTCAGGGGGTCCCTAAACAACTCCGACGGGCAAAAAAACCTTTTTTTTTCTTGAAAAATTTGCGTGGTGCGCGCTCCCGGTCGCACACCTCGCAATTTAATTTAAAAAAAAAAAGATCAAGTCATGTGACTCGAAAACAACATTTTTCATTGGTTCATAGTAGTTTCAGATCTAGAATCTTCAAAAACCCCACCCATTTCCCTCACTATTTGCTTTATTCTCCTGGAAGAAGGACCCTTTTTTGGAGCTGGAAGCAGAAAAAACAACAGGATGGCAGAAAGACAGGAAAGAACATCTTCTTCTTCTGACTCCCACATGGAATATCGCCAGCAAGCCAAGAAGGGGAAATCTTCTTTTATTTGGAAGTTTTTTACTTTACCTGAGGGACTAAAAAAGGTAAATGCCCCTAAAGTAACGTGTACCCTTTGTGGAAACCCTCTTAAAATACTATTTTTCAATCCATACTATGATAATACATGTAAAAAATGTCCACCCTGTGCAATATGCCCAAGCAGCCACAAGAGCTCTGGCCCAGCAGGTTCCACCAGCTGCGGCCAGCACATCTACAGCTCGACCTCCATCGCCAGCAACAGCAGAAATGGACCTTAAGCCATATTTGGCACATGTGCATATGCGATGCAACAAATGTTTTGATGGTATTGTTTTTGGTGAACAGAGCCTGAAAGTAATTGAACGCAGCATTCAGGATCATAAATGCTCTGAAAAGAGATCATTTTTTAAAATATTTTCATTTATTTTGTTCTTGTTGAATAGTTTCCAAGTTGCAGTTCCTGATTTTTTTGCAAAAAAACCCAAAAAAATATAAAACAACAAAAGAAAAAAAAAGTTCTTTTCAGAACTCATTCAATTCTGTAAAAAGAGTTATATTCGAAATACACTGTGTCGTTCATTTTTTTGTTTGAAAGTGTAGTGCATAAATGAGTGATTGAAATGACTGAGTGAAGGGAAGGAAGGGACTAAGAGAAAGAGTGAGAAAATGGGAGTATGGTGAGTGACAAAAGAGGAGTCGAAGAGTGAGTGAAAGAAGCGGACTCTAGGTAGAGGAGTGAGTTCAGGGGAATGAAAAACTAAAGGAAGGGCAGTAAAGAAAGGAGAAAAAAACAACTTTCAGTGTTTTGATGTTGTATTTATATTCATTAAAAAACCAAAGATTTTCACACATATTTTATTTAGGGGCTAGCACTTAAAAAACCTTTAAAATTCACTGAAAAAACCATAGGTTTCACACACATTATAGTTAGGAATTAGCATTTAAAAAACCTTGCAAATTCACAGAAAAAACCATAGGTTTTACACACGTTATAGTTAGGAATTAGCATTTAAAAAACCTAGCAAATTCATTGAAAAAACCATAGGTTTTATATCAGTTATAGTTAGCTGGACAATTTACTCATACAAAACCATTGAAATTCCCATGTTATAGTTAGTTGTACTCACTATAACTGGCGCGCCCGCAAAGCACTGCTAATGACGTTACATATTACATCACTCATGACATAGTCAGTGACATCACTCATGACATCACTGATGACATCTCATCATGCTACCTCGCGTTTCCCAAAAATAATAAAGCGGCCAAGGGTTCTTTGAATAGAAATACTTCCTCGCGTTTCCAAAGGATACGAAAATCGGAACAGTTTATAAAGTGCAGACGCGTCTTCGCGCTGCACTAATCCAACCGCAGGAAAACAAAGTTTGTTTCGCGTAAGCGCGTCCTTGTGCGATACGAATCTTCAGGGTAAGAGTCACTGAGGTGAAGGAGGGTGGAGCGGGAACGAGGTGTGGATCACGGCGTCCAGGCTCTATAAAGTTATTGTGCAAACAAAGAAAGCAGCCAGCTCTCACGCCGGACGGCGAACTGCAGCGAGCTGCTAAGAATCGAGGAGGGTTCAGGAGAGAGCAGGAATGAATCGCCCAGGCGAACGATCAGAGAAACCAGGGTAGGTTCAAGGCACAATCACGGAACACGCCTGTGGAGTGAAGCGAGGAAAACCAAGCGCCGCCATCTTGGTGGGGGAGGTATATGAGCCTCCCCTCATCGTCTCTGATTGGCCCATAGACACCCGGTATCTCCCTGTACTTTCGCCCCATACCAGGGCATTCTGGGAGATGTAGTGCAAGTAGCGCGTTACAGCATATTCCTGCCTGTAGCTACACTCAGGATAGGGGAAATGAGACGTACAGCCTTCTGATCCTAACAACAGGGTAGAAACACCCTGACCCCCTAGGCCTGCTCAGGGAGTCCCACAAGGACCCCCAAGGCCCAAAAATGAATATTATTTTCTTTTTTAAATCATGTACACTGCCGATCCCCCCAAAAAATTAAGGCACCAATCTGCAAACGCGCCCCTTGGCGCGTTTGCAGAGGGGGAACTAATTCCCCTTGAATACTGGGGGTCCCTGGGGGCCAAGTAGCCCACCAACAACCTCCAGTATGCGCCATGGGGCTGCCTTGCAGAGAAATGTAAAGAGGCCACGCCCCTTTTTACACCTCTCTGCAACGCAGCCCCATGGCGCATACTGGAGGTTTCTGATGGGCTAGTTGGCCCCCCAGGGACCCCCAATATACAATGGGAATTAGTTCCCCCTCTGTAAACGCGCCAGGGGGCTGCGTTGCAGAGAGGTGTAAAAGGGGGCGGGTCTCATTACACCTCTGTGCAACGCAGCCCCCTGGCACATACTGGAGGTTCCTGGTGGTCTAGTTGGCCCCCAAGGACCACAGTATTCAAGGGGAATTAGTTCCCCCTCTGTAAACGCGCCAGGGGGCTGCGTTGCTGAGAGGTGTAAAAAGGGGCGGGGACTCATTACACGTCTACCCGCTGGCGCTTCTGCAGAGTTGTGCAATCTGTCACCTCAAGCCCTGTCCCTCCCTGCACCACTCTGCAAACGCGCCCCCCTGGCGGGTTTGCAGAGGGGAAAGTATTTTTCCTTGAATACTGGCGATACCTGGGGGCCAACTAGCTCACCGGGTACCTCCAGTAAGCACCACAGAGCTGCTTTGCAGAGTGTTGTAAAAAGGGGCGCGGCCTCATTACACCTCTCTGCAATGCAGCTCCCTGGCGCAAACTGGAGGATCCTGGTGGGCTATTTGGCCCCAAGGGACCCCCAAAATGTAAGGGTAATTAGTTTCCCCTCTGTAAACGCGCCAGGGGGCTGCGTTGCAGAAAGGTGTAAAAAGGGGCGGAGCCTCATTACACCTCTACCTCTGTGCAACGCAGCCCCCTGGTGCATACCAGAGGTTCCTGGTGGGCTAGTTGAGCCCCCAAGGACCCCCAGTATGCAAGGGGAATTAGTTCCCCCTCTGCAAATGCGCCAGGGGGCTGCCTTGCAGGGACGTGTAAAGAGGCCACACCCCTTTTTACACCTCTCTGCAAGGCAGCCCCCTGGTGCATACTCAAGGTTCCTGACCCCCTAGGTCTGCTCAGGGGGTCCAACAAGGACCCCAAAGGCCCTAAAAATAATAATAATTTTTAAATCCCAGGGATAAGCGCAGGGTACGCGTACTCTGCCATCCCCCCAAAAAAACATTAAGGCACCTCTCTGCAAACACGCCCTCTGGCACGTTTGCAGAGGGGGAAATAATTCCCCTTGAATACTGGGGGTCCCTGGGGGCCAAGTAGCCCATCAGGAACCTCCAGTATGTGCTAGGGGGCTGCCTTGCAGGGACGTGTAAAGAGGCCATGCCCCTTTTTATACCTCTCTACAACGTAGCCCCCTGGCGCATACTGGAGGTTCCTGTGGGCTAGTTGGCCTCCAGGGACCCCCAGTATTCAAGGGGAATTAGTTCCCCCTCTGCAAACGCTCCAGGGGGCCTGTTTGCAGAGTGGTGCAATCCATCACCTCAAGCCCTGCCCCCTCCCTGCACCACTCTGCAATCGCGCCCCCTGGCACGTTTGCAGAGGGGGAAGTAATTTCCCTTGAATACTGGGGGTCCCTGGGGGCCAACTAGCTCACCAGGTACCTCCAGTAAGTTCCACGGAGCTGCTTTGAACAGTGTTGTAAAAAGGGGCGTGGCCTCATTACACCTCTCTGCAATGCAGCTCCCTGGTGCATACTGGAGGTTCCTGGTGGGCTAGTTGGCCCCCAGGGACCCTCAATATGCAAGGAGAATTAGTTCCCCCTCTGTAAACACACCAGGGGGCTGCGTTGCAGAGAGGTGTAAAAAGGGGCAGGGCCTCATTGCACCTTTGTGCAACGCAGCCCCCTGGCGCATACTGGTGGTTCCTGGTGGGCTAGATGGCCCCCAGGGACCCCCAGTATGCAAGGGGAAATAGTTCCCCCTCTGCAAACGAAAAAGGGGGCTGCATTTCAGAGAGGTGTAATGTGGCCACGCCCCTTTTTACACCTCTCTGCAATGCAGCCATCTGGCGCATATTGGAGGTTCCTGGTGGGCTAGTTGGCCCCCAGGGACCCTCAGTATTCAAGGGGAATTAGTTCCCCCTCTACAAACATGCCAGGGAGCTGCGTTGCACAGAAGTGTAAAAAGGGGTGGCCCTCATTACACCTCTGTGCAACGCAGCCCCCTGGCGCATATTGGAGGTTCCTGGTGGGCTAGTTGGCCCAAGGGGACCCCCAGTATTCAAGGGGAATTAGTTCCCCCTCTGCAAATGCGCCAGGGGGCTGCCTTGCAGAGACGTGTAAAGAGGCCACACCTCTTTTTACACCTCTCTGCAAGGCAGCCTCCTGGTGCTTACTGGAGGTACCTGACCCCCTAGGCCTGCTCAGGGGGTCCCACAAGTACCGCCAAGGCCAATTTTTTTATTTTTTTTTAAACAATCCCGGGATACGTGCAGGGTATGTGTACCCTGCCGATCCCCAAAAAAAACATAAAGGCACCACTCTGCAAATGCGCCCCCTGGCGCGTTTGCAGAGGGGGAAATAATTCCTCTTGAATAGATGGGGTCCCTGGGGGGCAAGTAGCCCACCAGGAACCTCCAGTATGGGCTAGGGGGCTGCCTTGCAGAGACTTGTAAAGAGGCCACGCCCCTTTTTACACCTCTCTGCAACACAGCACCCTGGCGCATACTGGAGGTTCCTGGTGGGTAGTTGGCCCCCACGGACCCCCAATATGCAAGGAGAATTAGTTCCCCCTCTGTAAACGTGACAGGGGGCTGTGTTGCAGAGAGGTGTAAAAAGGGGCGGGCCTCATTACACCTCTGTGCAACACAGCCCCCTGGCGCATACTGGAGGTTCCTGGTGGGTAGTTGGCCCCCACGGACCCCCAATATGCGAGGAGAATTAGTTCCCCCTCTGTAAACGTGACAGGGGGCTGTGTTGCAGAGTGGTGTAAAAAGGGGCGGGGCAACATTACACCTCTGTGCAACACAGCCCCCTGGAGCATACTGGAGGTTCCTGGTGGGCTAGTTGACCCCCAGGGACCGCTAGTATGCAAGGGGAATTAGTTCTCCCTCTGCAAGCGCACCAGGGGGCTGCGTTGCAGAGTGGTGTAATGAGGCCACACCCCTTTTTACACCTCTCTGCAACCCAGCCCCCTGGCACATACTGGAGGTTCCTGGTGGGCTAGTTGTCCTTCAGGGACCCCCAGTATGCAAGGAGACTTAATCCCCCAACTTAGAACGCGCTATGGGGCGCGTTTGCACAGTGGTGAAGGTAGGGGGCGGGGCTTGAGGTGATATGTGTGCAAACATGCCCTGTCGCGCGTTTTAAGTTGGGGAATTAATTCCTCTTCAATCCAGAGGTTCCCTAGGGGCCAACTAGTCCAACAGGTACCTCCATTAAGCACCATGGAGCTGCGTTGCAGCGTGTTGTAAAAAGGGGCGTGCCCTCTGAACACCTCTCTGCAACACAGCTTCCTTGCGCATACTGGAGGTACCTGGTGGGCTAGTTGGCTCACAGGGGACCTCAGGATTGAAGAGGAATTAATTCCCCAATCTAAAACGCGCCACAGGGCGTGTTTGCACACATGTCACCTAAGGCCCCACCGCCTTCCTTCACTATTGAGCACAATATTCCTCTAAAATCAGCAGAACTACAAATTCCGATGTACTGACCTGTTATCACAAGAGACGTCAGTGCTGCATCTTTGAGCCCAGTATGGACCCTGAAAAGTAAACCTAAGCATACTTACCAGTAACTTGTATTTCCTTCCATAGGAATCTATTGTGTGGTTTTCACCAGAAAAGTTTCTAAGTGTCTATTTTTGAAACGTGCAAATATTCCTCTAAAATCAGCCGAACTACGAATTCTGATTTACTCACTTGTTATCAGGAGAGACATCAGTGCTGCATCTTTCAGCCCACTACTGATCATGAAAAGTAATTCTAATCGTAGTTACAGTAACTTGAATTTCCTTTCTAGGCTAACATTGACTGGTTTCACTTGGAAATTCTTCTAAGTGTGGAGTTTTGGAACTTTAAAAAATTCCTCAAAAATCAGCCGAACTACGAATTCCAATTTACTCATCTGTTATCAGGAGATACCTCAGTGCTGCATCTTTCAGCTCACCACTATTCCTGAAAAGTAAATGTAACTGTACTTACCAGTAACTTGAATTTCCTTCCATAGGATATCATTGCCTGCTATATAAAATATATATAAATTAAAAAAATATGAATTAAAAAATAAATATTACAATTTCAATATTTTTAAAAACATGTTTTTTCAATTTATATTAAAAATATGTAATGTAATTTAAAAAAGAATATATCTCAAAAGAAACACTTTAAAACAATGTAGTAAATTAGTATAAAAAATATAACAAATAATACATTAAAAAATTATCATTTACAAAACCTTTGAAATTCACTGAAAAAACCATAGGTTTCAGTCACATCATAGTTAAAAATTAGCATTTAAAAAACCTTACAATTTCACTGAAAAAACCATAGGTTTCACACACGTTATAGTTAGGAATTAGCATTTAAAAAACCTTACAAATTCACTGAAAAAATCATAGGTTTCACAAAGGTTATAGTTAAAAATTAGCATTTAAAAAACCTTAGAAAGTCACTGAAAAAACCATAGGTTTCACACACGTTATAGTTAACAATTAGTATTTAAAAAAACCTTAGAAATTCACTGAAAAAACCATAGGTTTCACACATGTTACTGATACTCAAAAAACCAACTAATAAGCCATAAACACACTCATGTAGCTACTCACCAACCCATGCAGCCACTTATACACAAAGTGAGACACTGATACAGATATTTACATATTTAAACATTACTCGTTAATACATGCATTCACCTAATAAGTCAGTTATAGAATCAATTTTACAAAAAAATCCATTTAGACATTTATTTACCCATTTATTGTTCCATTAACCTTTAGATATACATATAAAAAAATATTTTTCAGAAAGACACATTCACTGGATCATGTCATCAGTGATGTCATCAGTGATGTCATTTGAGATGTCATCAGTGATGTCATGAGTGATGTCACTGACTATGTCATGAGTGATGTAGTAAGTGACGTCATCAGCAGTGCATTGCGAGCGCGAGAGTTATAGTTAACTAAACTAACTATAACGGGAGTATTTCATTGGTTTTGTATGAGTGAAATGTCCAGCTAACTATAACATGTGTGAAACCTATTGTTTTTTCAGTGAATTTCTAAAGTTTTTTAAATGCTAATTTTTAACTATAATGTGTGTGAAACCTATGTTTTTTTATTGAATTTCAAAGGTGTTTTAAATGCTAATTTTTAACTATAATGTGTGTGAAACCTATGGTTTTTTCAGTGAATTTCTAAGGATTTTTAAATGCTAATTCCTAACTATAACATGTGTGAAACCTATGGTTTTTCCAGTGAATATATATATATATATATATTACCTACTGGCGGTCGCCAGTAGGTATATATAGTTAGGATTTTTTCTCTATGGGATTTTTGAAAATTCTACGTCTAATAACTTTGGCGTTTGTGGACGGAATTGGCTGAAATTTTCAGGAAAATGGAACATTTTGTTTCTGGGCAGCCCCTGAAAATTTGGGGGGGTTCGTCAAGGGGGGGCCGAGAAAAAAGGGGGGTCCCAAAACATGTTTTTCCAATGTTAATTTCCATAGGGTGGTTGGCCTCACTTTTAGCCCGAACGGCTGAATGGATTTGCACGAAACTTGGCAAAATTGTAGGGACTGGTAGCCCGATGTGCCTTTGCTAGGTCTCAATATATGTGATCCAGTGGATTTTGAGAAATTAACGTTCAAAAAAAGATATATATATGTAAGCGCGCTCCGGGCAGCGCTCCGGTTCGCGAACTTGACGCGTAACGGAACTTCGCGTAGCGAAGCTGATTGGCTCTCCGGTGTTTGTCAACATTCTAAACAGTCCGGAGCGGCCGCCATCTTGTCTCTCGGTAGGATCGAGAGACAAGAGGAGGCCAAAACAAAGGGGGAAATGACCATAAGGGGGCATAGTAGATCCTCCCTGACCCCCTAGGTTTGATGTGGAGGCTTTAAAAGGGCCCCACAAGGCAAAAAAATAAAATAATTTTTTTTGTTTTTTTTGCGTGGGGAGCGCCCGGGAAGCGGTCTGGGGAGCGTACTATAAGGAAAAAAGAATGATAGACTTTTCAAATATTGTATGTTAATTGATTGTTTGTTTTGTTGATTTTTTTTTTATTTCTTTATTTTTTAAGCAATTATTTATTATTGTGATTGTGTTTCAAAATTTAATAAAATGTCTAACATTTCACAGTCTGAAATGTCGTTATTTTCATTGAACATAGCTTGTAACGTTTGAGTGTGTAAAATGTCCTCATTTTCAAGGAGGGCATCTACTGATTCCACACATTGCAGTAGTTCTTGGTCCCAAGTTTCATCCATAAATTCAATCTCATTTGGATCAATGATTTCTGGGTTGGACTCTGGAAGGACAATTTCAAATGAAATTTTTTGTTCGCTTTCCATTTTGCCTGAAATTTGCATAAAAAAAATATATATTAGTAGAGGTAGGGCACTGTTGGGATTAATTTTAGATTGGCAGTTTTTAACAGTGAATTTATCTTTGGGCAGTGTATAGTATCAGAGTGGAAGTAGGAATATAAAAAAGTGTATGTGATTTAATGTGAGTAAATTCATAATTATACAAGAGAAGCCTAACTCCATCCATAACTATAACAGAGAAGTCTATCTAAATGTATAAGTACTACAGAGGGATAGTATATAACTAACAGAAAAAGTTTACCATATTAACTTAAAGTGCACAATATACTTCAGTTTTTAAAATAACAACTTACCTTTAAAAAGAAGTTGAAGTTATTAATGAAAATCCTATTGAAATGTACACCAGGAAGTAGTAGTCAAAATGGCTGTGTTTCCTTCTCTTCCTTTATATATATTCGGGTACATAACCAATCAAATGTCAGGTAAAAAAAATAGAAAATGAAAGTAACATTTTAATTGGTTGTCAATTCCAACACTTCAGATGTGTTTTGTGAAGTAATTTACCTCAGGGTATTTAGAGAGGTCTACAGGCTAAATGGCTAAATGGAATTCCAACCAAATTTGTGAAAATGGTAGGGATTGGTATGTAGTATGAGCAAATCTATATTTGGTGAAAGTGTCTCAAGGGTTTCTTCTGTAAATTACTTTCCCACCTTTTTTAATGGAGCGCTTCCCGGGGAGCGCCCCGGTACGCGAACTGGCGAGCGCCCCGGTACGCGAACCAGCAGCGTTACGGGAGTCCTCCATTTTGTGTTTCAGTCGAATTAAGATACAAGATGGAGGGCAAATAATGTTCAGAATGGGTAGAAGGGGGTACGGTAGACGTATCTTGACACACTAAGTTTTCTGAGGGTGGCTGAGGAGGCCCATATGTGCGGGAAAAAAACATTTTCTTAAGAAATTTCGCGCGGTTAGCTTCCGGTTCGCGTACCGGGTAGCGCTCCGGGGAGCGTACTTTGTTGAAAATTAGTGAAAAAAGTTAGAGTAAAATAATAATTGTGAGTGATCAGATGTAGGGTAGCTCTGAGAAGAGCTTTTGGGTTTATGGTACATTTAGGTACTTATAAGTAGGTACCAATGCACAGTCTTAAATTCAGAATGAAAACTCTGTTCCCTTCATCTGAGAAGTGAACTCCATCTCCTCTGTAGATATCTTGCATGTAGTAACGCAAGTTATTGTTGTACATGGAGCCCATTCCATGGTCTCTCATGTAAGCTGAAACAGATTTGTTTACATGCTTCCTCGACTTCTCAATTTGTGGACAAAATTGGTTCGACCACCTCCATTTCTGTCTTTGGCATATATTTGAATATACTAAGGCAGTTTGAGGAAAAAGTGCCATTAATTGCTCAAAGGTGTCCTTTAAAAGCATTTCCAGACCTACTCCAGTCAAAGTGCCCAAATCATTACCTCCACAGTGCACAATTAACAGGTCAGGTTTTGGCAAATGCATAAAGGTTTTCACCAATGGTATCAATTGGTGACATTTTAATCCTCTGTGGCCAAACCACTTAATTTCCACATCTTGTAAATTGAGGTTAGGTACATTTCTGTTCTCAGCATACCTTTGAGCACAGTAGATGTAACTGTGTCCAACAATCCAGACAGAAAACATGGTGAGAGGAGGTTCTGCTGCAGTCAGATGAAGTGTGGCAATGAAATGGCAGTTGAAAAAATAAGAGTTTAAAATGAAAAAAAATGTGGAGTTTCTGTGTTAATGAAGCAGTAACAGTGATTGGTGGATTTTGAATGCTGAAAACAGAAAGTTAGGGTGCATGGATGAGTTCTTTGAAAGATGTAATTTGAATGGTCAAGCAAAAATCATTTAATGAAAGATTGCACTGGATACGCAGGTGCACTGAGAGTTCAGAGTTCAATTGAAACATTGTTGTGTGAACTTGCAAACACCAGAGGTCTTCCAGGAGGTGGTTGCAATGCAAAAAAGGCAGAGAGGGCAGAGGGGGGAAGGGTTTTGATTTGAAAAAAGTGAGGGAATAGTTTTGATTGGGTGACATGAGAGATATGTGTGATGAATTACAGCATTTCTGTGCTTTCTATAGCTGCAGCCTCTGGAGTGCATACCCTTTGTTCTGCTGAAGACAAATTGGTGTATTTCTGAGACTGTTTTGAAACTGTGCTTGGCAAATTTAGATTTTGATTCTTTGAGTTACATAGCCATGTTAAAAGTGACCCAAAAATGGTGCAAGGGCAATCAAAAAACGCTTTCATGTGTCTTAAGGACATTTTAAGTCATTTTCCCATGAATGTAGGTATACAATTGATTTATATGTTGTGTTTAAAAACGTTTTTTGAAATCAATTACATTTCTGGATATGTACTGCTAGAGCTTCATAGGTTGTTTGGGGCATATTGATAAGGCATTTGAGTGTCTCTGATGTTATTTTTCCCATTTTAATTTAAGACCTTTCCCCGTGGTGCAAATTCCTTGTAAATATGCTCACACCTGTGCTTGGCAAATTTAGATTTTGATTCTTTGAGTTACATAGCCATGTTAAAAGTGACCCAAAAATGGTGCAAAGGCTTTAAAAAAACACTTTCATCACCTGTGTTTTCTAAGTTTACGAATGACATTGTGCAGATGAAGTTTAGGTCTGTCCACGGACACAAAAGAGGTCTGGCCTTTGTTCAAGAGTGAAGTGGACATGACTTACTTCATTGGTAGGCCTTCACATGTATTATCTTCTCTGTATTCTTCAACAAGCGTAAATTTGATCTGCAACCCTGAGTAGGCCTCACCTTAAACAAACCTCTGGATAGGCCACACCTTATCGTCATCCTGAATTAATCATTTAAAATGCTAGGGACAGATTTATGATAGGTGTATGCCTCTTTTGCGCCACTGTGCGTCACTTTTGTGACGCAGTGGCGGTGCAAAAGATTTGCTATGTGGCGACAAAATTACAAATTGATGCATCTAGGCAGATGTGTCATGCTGTAAAAAACCCGTGCCACATGAAACCGATGCAGCAGTGATGCAAAAGATGCACCATGTTGCAAGACAGGCCTCACTTCATCTCCAACAAGATAAGAAGCTGAGTCTTCTGTAAATGTGAAAATTGTTGTATACACTGCTCAACTTCTGTGTACTTTTTGATATGTTAGACTCCATCTACACTATGAGATACCTAAGCAAAGGAAACACAGGTGATGTAATTTTAAAATGAGGAAAAGAAACTCCACATTTTTCAATTACATCACCTGTGTTTCTTAAGTTTACAAATGACATTGTGCAGATGAAGTTTAGCTCTGTCCACGGACACAAAAGAGGTCTGGCCTTTGTTCAAGAGTGAAGTGGACATGACTTACTTCATTGGTAGGCCTTCACATGTATTATCTACTCTGTATTCTTCAACAAGCGTAAATTTGATCTGCAACCCTGAGTAGGCCTCACCTTAAACAAACCTCTGGATAGGCCACACCTTATCGTCATCCTGAATTAATCATTTAAAATGCTAGGGACAGATTTATGATAGGTGTATGCCTCTTTTGCGCCACTGTGCGTCACTTTTGTGACGCAGTGGCGGTGGAAAAGATTTGCTATGAGGCGACAAAATCACAAATTGATGCATCTAGGCAGATGTGTCATGCTGTAAAAAACCCGTGCCACATGAAACCGATGCAGCAGTGATGCGAAAGATGCACCATGTTGCAAGACAGGCCTCACTTCATCTCCAACAAGATAAGAAGCTGAGTCTTCTGTAAATGTGAAAATTGTTGTATACACTGCTCAACTTCTGTGTACTCTTTGATATGCTAGACTCCATCTGCACTATGAGGTACCTAAGCAAAGGAAACACAGGTGATGTGATTGTGAAATGAGGAAAAGAAACTCCACATTTTTCAATTACATCACCAGTGTTTCCTAAGTTTACGAATGAAATTGTGCAGATGAAGTTTACCTCTGTCCACGGACACAAAAAAGGTCTGGCCTTTGTTCAAGAGTGAAGTGGACATGACTTACTTCATTGGTAGGCTTTCACATGTATTATCTCCTCTGTATTCTTCAACAAGCGTACATTTGATCTGCAACCCTGAGTAGGCCTCACCTTAAACAAACCTTTGGAGAGGCCACACCTTATCGTCATCCTGAATTAATCATTTAAAATGTTAGGGACAGATTTATGATAGGTGTATGCCTCTTTTGCGCCACTGTGCGTCACTTTTGTGATGCAGTGGCGGTGCAAAAGATTTGCTATGAGGCGACAAAATTACAAATTGATGCATCTAGGCAGATGTGTCATGCTGTAAAAAACCCGTGCCACATGAAACCGATGCAGCAGTGATGCGAAAGATGCACCATGTTGCAAGACAGGCCTCACTTCATCTCCAACAAGATAAGAAGCTGAGTCTTCTGTAAATGTCAAAATTGTTGTATACACTGCTCAACTTCTGTGTACTCTTTGATATGCTAGAGTCCATCTGCACTATGAGATAACTAAGCAAAGGAAACACAGGTGATGTGATTGTGAAATGAGGAAAAGAAACTCCACATTTTTCAATTACATCACCTGTGTTTCCTAAGTTTACGAATGACATTGTGCAGATGAGGTTTAGGTCTGTCCACGGACACAGAAGAGGTCTGGCCTTTGTTCAAGAGTGAAGTGGACATGACTTACTTCATTGGTAGGTCTTCACATGTATTATCTCCTCTATACTCTTCAACAAGCGTAAATTTAATCTCCAACCCTGAGTAGGCCTCACCTTAAACAAACCTCTGGATAGGCCACACCTTAATGTCATCCTGAATCAATCATTTAACATGTTAGGGACAGATTTATGATAGGTGTATGACTATTTTGCGCCACTGTGCGTCACTTTTGTGACGCAGCGGCGGTGCAAAAGATTTGCTATGTGGCGACATATTTACAACTTGATGCATCTAGGCAGATGTGTCATGCTGTAAAGTCCCGTGCCTCATGAAACCGATGCAGCAGTGATGTAAAACATGCACCATGTTGCAAGACAGGCCTCATTTCATCTACAACAAGATAAGAAGCTGAATCTTCTGTAAATGTAAAAATTGTTGTATACACTGCTCAACTTATGTGTACTGTTTGATATGCTAGAGTCCATCTGCACTATGAGATACCTAAGCAAAGGAAACACAGGTGATGTGATTGTGAAATGAGGAAAAGAAACTCCACATTTTTCAATTACATCACCTGTGTTTCCTAAGTTTACGAATGACATTGTGCAGATGAGGTTTAGGTCTGTCCACGGACACAGAAGAGGTCTGGCCTTTGTTCAAGAGTGAAGTGGACATGACTTACTTCATTGGTAGGTCTTCACATGTATTATCTCGTCTATACTCTTCAACAAGCGTAAATTTAATCTGCAACCTTGAGTAGGCCTCACCTTAAAGAAACCTCTGGATAGCCCACACCTTAATGTCATCCTGAATCAATCATTTAACATGTTAGGGACAGATTTATGATAGGTGTATGACTCTTTTGCGCCACTGTGCGTCACTTTTGTGACGCAGCGGCGGTGCAAAAGATTTGCTATGTGGCGACATATTTACAACTTGATGCATCTAGGTAGATGTGTCATGCTGTAAAGTCCCGTGCCACATGAAACCGATGCAGCAGTGATGTAAAACATGCACCATGTTGCAAGACAGGCCTCATTTCATCTCCAACAAGATAAGAAGCTGAATCTTCTGTAAATGTCAAAATTGTTGTATACACTGCTCAGCTTATGTACTCTTTCATATGCTAGAGTCCATCTGCACTATGAGATACCTAAGCAAAGGAAACACAGGTGATGTGATTGTGAAATGAGGAAAAGAAACTCCACATTTTTCAATTACATCACCTGTGTTTCCTAAGTTTACGAATCACATTGTGCAGATGAGGTTTAGGTCTGTCCACGGTCACAGAAGAGGTCTGGCCTTTGTTCAAGAGTGAAGTGGACATGACTTACTTCATTGGTAGGTCTTCACATGTATTATCTCCTCTGTACTCTTCAACAAGCGTAAATTTAATCTGCAACCCTGAGTAGGCCTCACCTTAAAGAAACCTCTGGATAGGCCACACCTTAATGTCATCCTGAATCAATCATTTAACATGTTAGGGACAGATTTATGATAGGTGTATGTCTCTTTTGCGTCACTGTGCGTCACTTTTGTGACGCAGCGGCGGTGAAAAAGATTTGCTATGTGGCGACATATTTACAACTTGATGCATCTAGGCAGATGTGTCATGCTGTAAAGTCCTGTGCCACATGAAACCTGCGTCAGTTTTCATATAGGTGTTTTGTTACAGGGTATGCATTAATTTGCATGAAAGCCCTGTAAAACTAACACAGTGAAATTTAGAAGATTTCACTGAGTCAGCTTTATAGCATTGCTGAATCAAATCCTTACGCCTGTTTGAAACAGGCATAAGAAGTGATGCACCATGCAATGTGAGGGTTCCTCCTGTGCATTGCAGTAGACATGTCGCGCTTATGACGTGATTCCTGCAATGTGCTGCTTTTGCGGCACAGATGCGTGACGCATCTGTGCTGTTTTTGCTCAATGGTGCTCCACATTGTAAATGCGGCACATTATGGGTGGCAGAGCAGCGGTGCACATTAACTGGTGCATCCGTGGGGATGCGCCACTTAGCATAAATCTGCCCCTGTACATTTAAGTATGAGCAGGGGACACAGAGTCGGTGAGGCTTATCCAATGTTAAGAAGAGATGAGTCCTGTTCACTGAAAACTTGGACATAGGCCTCACCTCCTCAGCATCGCTGGACATGGCTAAATAATAGCTGCAAAATGTTACTCTTGTTAAACAATTTTACTATTATAATCTCTGAGATTTGTCTGTTACTCTGCAACATCTCATTGTTGTTATCTTTCTTTAAAGATAACGACAACATCAACATGAGCGACAATCAGCAATCAGTTGATCTTGACCTCATCATTGAACTCGTAATTGAAACGTCAGTGGAAGTAGATCCCTTGGATGATTTAAATCCTGAGGATGAAGAAGAACATGATGAGGATGCAGATTTGTCAGAATTGTATGACATAGGGTGGGAAGCTGACCTGCTTGAGCCTATGGAACTATAAACATTTATTTTTAAAATTTACAATAAATGAAAAGTAAAAAGTGTAAACTGTTTAATTTTAAATTAAACACACCTTCAAAAACAGGTTATGTGTAGTGTCTTCAATAAAATATGAAAATATGCTCATAAAATTAGATCAGATTCACATATAAAACAGGACAGGTAAATGAAGAAGAATTCCATTTCTTTTCTGCTATTTCTGTATTCTAAATTTGCCAAAGCACTAAAAAATATTCTATGTAAAAATGTCAAGTAGTGTGTTAAGTTTTTGATGACTATTATTGATTTACTGTTTGGTAATAGTGGTTAATAACATTTTTTATTATATTTTACCACAGATTCAACTGCAGATCATTTCAAGATTTGAGAATGCCAACCAAGGATAGACTTAGAAAGGCTGCAAAACGTCAAAGACAGCAGGTCCATGAAATAATGCAGCAGTCCTCTACAAAAAAAACTTGTCAAGTCACCAAGAAAGCACCGGGTAAGAGCACGAAAACATTCATAAGAAACATTTGTAGAAAAAAAAGTAGTACTACAGAAAATGTTTTAGTCCAGAAAAAGAGAAGCAATTTAAACGGAAAGGAAAGGCCAATCAAACATGTTACTGCTAGAGCAAGAGATAACTCTGTGCATGATAGTAGAAGGAAACAACAGTTTAGGGACATTCGTAGACGAATGTTCCGCAACAGGATAATTGGCAATTTGTTAAAAAATATTAAGAAAGGTCAACAGAAAGTGTTTTTTTATAAGAGAAAAAAAAAATTGAGAAAGTTATTGATCAGGCATTTGAAATAAAGCAAAGGTTATTTATTTTGATAATCAATAGAATTAGGAAGCTAAACAAGGCAATTTATGATTTCAAAAGAAATAGTAGATGGAAGAGAATAGTTCATCGTAGTAATTTTTGTGAAGTTTTTTCCGGAGAATGGATGCATAGTTCAAGTTGTGAGGCATTTTTTAATGAGGAGAGTTATTTCCAGGATAATGATTTGGTGCATGCAGTTGACACCACTGGTCGAGCTTATGAAGTGAAAGATGGTTGTCCATTTGAAAAAGAAAAACTTGTGACAACAGAGACAGAAGAGGTGTTAGGTAATGAGGTTTTAGGAAGACGTCCTAAGGGTCCTGTGTACACCTGGAAGTGTAGTAGTATTTGCAGTGTGCGACAGGATTCCATCAATTTGCTTTGTGATTTTGTACGGACATTTAATAAGAAAAGTTTGAAGCAGAAAATGAAGTTGTTGCAAGAATTAGATCCTTGCAGAGTGAGAGAAGTGACAGGTTTGCATGGTCATTCACTGGCTTGTCTTTCCAGGAGAGTATGCCAGAGTGTTTTTCATCATTTCAGGATGCTAGCAGTGCATCATAATAAAGTGAGGAAATTAGTTAGAATGTTGTATTATGCTAAGAGTCCAGCAATTATGCTTAAACAATTATGCGCTGCTCTTTTGCATGGTTCTGAAATAGATGTGAAGAATATTTGTGAAGAAATTGAGTTTTGTTACTTTGGAAGTAAAGAGGAGAATGTTGAAATTGACCAAGAAGAAGAGGGTAATGTGGAAGATAGTGTACAGGTTTCCAGTACAGATAATTTTCAGAGGGAAATTGCGACGTTTCAGGTGAAATCAAGTGAGAGGCCTAATTTCACTTGTGTGTGTTGTCGACGCACTTATTATAAGAATCAGACTAAGTTAGTGGATTTATATGCAAAAAGTGAAAGGGAAAATAATAGTGAATGGAAGGATTTCACAACATACTTGATGGTAGAAAATTGTTTTGATTTGGGATCGGATCAACGTGTGTGTACTTATTGTTGTAACAAATTAAATCAAAACCAGATGCCTGCTAGAGCAGTTCATAATAATCTGGAATTGGTTGAGATTCCTTCTGAATTGAAGGATTTAAATACTTATGAATCTATTTTGATTCAAAGTATCCATCCCTTTCAGGCTATTGTAAGAATGGAGCCAAAGACAGGGAAATTGCCTCCATCAGATTTACAGAGAGGATTAAAGGGAAGAGTTGTTTATTTGCCTCTAGATTTGAAGAAAAACATTAACACAATTGGAGTAGAAAAAGTGGAAGAGGAACCTCTGGTTATCTTAGTTAATGGGGTTCCGACAAAGAATAAGAAAATATGGCAAGATTTAGTGGATGTTAGGAAAGTCAAAAAGGCAACATTGTATTTGAAAAAAAATAATAAGTACTATAAGAATGTATATGTTGCAGAAGAGGAAGTAAGTGAGGAAGAGGATAGCGATTTGTGTGCTGGTCAAATTGAGAAAGTAGAACCCTCTACTAGTGAAGAAATATATGAACATTATAGTGTTCATCCTTTGCATTCCAAGGAAGTCATGGGGAATGCTATTGAGTTGTTTCAAATGAAACAAGCCAAAGGGAGTCCCATTGGTGTTTGGGAGGAAAGTTTGGAAGCTCGGTGTTTCCCACAGCTTTTTCCAACAGGTCAGGGAGGAAGATATGATGAGCGACCTCATCAAATTCCTGCTTCTGAATACCGGACTTTGCGATTGTATGCAGGAGATGCTAGGTTTCGACAATGTATTCCCTATTTGTTTCATCTCCTGTTTGAAAGCGATCTGTCTGGACTGTCATATGCAGTGAACCACATCTTGAAAAGTGGTATACACATGCAAAACATCTCGGCAAGTGACTTTATGGATAAAGTCAATGTCCAAGACAGTATTTTGGATTGTCACCTGATTAATCTCATGGTGTGTCAGCGTGGTACTAATGAGTACTGGTACCGTCGTCATGGTGATTTAAAATGTATGCTGAGGAACTTAGGAACTCCCACATGGTTCCTCACTCTGAGCTGTGCCGAGTATGGCTGGGAAGACTTACTTGAATTTCTACGAGAGGCAAATGGAAACATTGAAAACATCGAATTGAAGACACCCGGAGAACTGTGCTCTTTGGATCCAGTCAATGTATGCAGGTACTTCAATCATAGATTTGAAGCTATGATGTCTTTCATCATGAATAAGAAGAATCCACCTCTTGGAGAGGTGTTGGATTTCTTCTGGAGAAAGGAGTACCAAGCAAGAGGTGCTCCTCATATACATATGCTGCTGTGGATCAAGGATGCACCTAAATTTGGAACGGATCCAGAAGACTCAGTGATGAGTTTCATACAACAGTATTCTACGTGTGCTGTTCCAAACGCAAAGGAGAAGAAAAGCCTAAGAGAAAAAGTTCTACGTTTCCAAAGCCATCGTTGTGGAAAGTACTGTCGTCGTAAATTCCGAAACAAGGACAAGTTCTACACCAAATGTCGTTTCGGCTTTCCACGACCGGTGATTTCTAAAGGAAGAGTAAACAGTTTGATGTCTTCGCTGCGACATAATGTGATGAAGAAATCACCTAAAAACACATACAATTTGAAGAGGAACGAAGAGTCCAAGTACATCAACGACTATAACCCAGTGATTTTGTCCATGTGGAATGCTAACATGGATATACAGTTTGTGGCTGATAACTGTATGGCTGTGGCTCGGTATGTGACATCTTACATCACCAAAAAAGAAAAGACAGAATTGAAGGATATGTGGGAGGACATCTCCCATGAAAAGAGCCTCAGTAAGAAGTTGTACAGTTTCAGTCTGAAGATGTTGTCGCATCGAGAAATCGGAGCTTATGAATGTTCTGACCGGTTGTCTTCAGCAAGTCTCTATGCCAAATCTAGGAGTATCGTTTGGGCGAGTCTTGGTCTTGCTGCAACGCGTAATCGAGTTCTGAAACCTGTGCGGGAAATTGAGTATTTGGCGGAAAAGGAGCCAAACAGTACCGACATTTTGAAGACCAACATGTTGGATACATATTATCCAAATCGAAGCAGTCACCTCGAGAATGTTTGTCTGTATGAGGTTCTACAAAATTACATATTCAAGAGGAACATCAAAGAAGATACTGAGAAAGGAGTGTATGCTGTAATTTGAAGTGAGGGATGTCTGGTCAAGCAAAGAAAATGCCACTTGGTAAACCATCGAAAATTGAGTGGCGAATCTCCTGAAAAAAATGAGTTTTTCTATTTAGCACTTTTGCAACTTTTCAAGCCTTGGCGTGCAGAAGAGGAACTGCTTGGAAATTTCCTCTGTTACGAAGACTCTTTCACTGCCGCCAAGGAGACCATAGAATGTCCTGCTTTTCCCAAATATCTAGAAATGTTGAATGCGGAAATCGAGCAGGAAGCAACGATTGCAGCCGAGATTGCCAGAGACAGTTATCAGGACAGTCAGAGTTCTGTTTCATTGAGTCAGGATCCACTAGGAGGACCTGTTATCGAAAATGAAGCTGCCACTGCCATGAATGAAGTGGAAAGAGCCATGGCACATGCTCAGGAGGATGCGGTTAACTTAGAAGACTTGGAAAGACAACTCAACGTTGAGCAGAGGAAAATATATGACGAAGTTACCAAGCAAATTGATCATGGATTAAGTCATGAGAAGAAAGAGTGCTAATGTACGTCGTTGAAGCCTGTCCGACTGTACGTGAGTGGAGAAGCGGGAACTGGAAAAAGTTTTCTGATTAAAGCAATTGCATCTTATCTGCAGAAAAGGACTGAATCACCGCTGTCTTGTGTTGTTACCGCTCCAACTGGGCTGGCAGCACATAACATTAAAAGGATTACTTTACATCGTTTACTGATGCTGCCAGTGGAGCATGACAACAAATTACAATATCACAAGCTATCTGGAGATGCTTGTTGTGAAGTTTCAAGAGTCTTGAGGAAAATGAAACTTCTTATCATTGACGAAGTAAGCATGGTTTCCAATGTCATGCTTGCCTTTGTGCATTTGAGAATGCAAGAAGTTCTCAAAACAGAGTATGATGTGTTATTTGGTGGCAAACACATCATTGTTTTCGGAGATCTTCTGCAGCTGACACCAGTGAAAGGACAACCTGTGTTCAAAATGCTCACGCATGAAGATACCAGGAAGTGCCTAGGGAGCATTGGCAACGTCAATATATGGTTAAACTTCAATTATGCTGAACTGCATGAAAATATGCGTCAGGCGAAGGATGAAGTTTACAAGAATATTCTACAAGATGTTAGAATTGGAAAAGTGACCGAGCATGGGAAAGAAGCTTTACATGCACGATTACTGTCAAATTTGTATCCAGAACAAGACGTTGTGCCTGAGAATATTTTTCTGAAAATTACTGAGAAGAAATCTGGAATATGTTTGATGCCAACTCTTGCAGAATGTGCCATCTTCAACAACAAAATGTTGCATTTAGAAAACCAAGAGATTGTGAAACTGGAAGCTATTGACAGAGTAGAGCATATGGGATCAACAATTATTTTGTCTGAGAATTTGAAAACAAAATTGGATTCATTAGAGAAGACTATATCTAAAACTGCAGGTTTTGAAAAGACTCTGAATGTGTGCTTAAAGTGCCGTATAATTTTAAGAAGTAATTTACATGTTGAAAGAGGTCTGGTAAATGGATCAATGGGTAATGTTGTTGATTTTGTGAAATACAGAAATAGAGATGGAATTGAATTTTTAAAAATTAAATTTGATGGCATTAAGGAAGTACAGCTAATTGGTCGTTGTTCTGCTAGATTTTTGCTTGTAAAAGACTTATATGTTCGCCGTAAGCAGTTTCCTGTTTGCTTGGCATATGCGATGACAATCCATAAATCGCAAGGTTTAAGTGTAGACAGTGCATTGGTGAATATTGGCAGTTCTGTGTTCAAGGAGGGTATGGCATATGTGGCATTGTCACGAGTTAGAACTTTATCGGGATTGTACTTGATTGAGTGTGATGTCACAAACATTTGTGCGGATCTAGATTGTGTTAAGGAATACAATAGGTTAAGAAGAGAGTATGCGCCACATTTGCCTCAATATCCTTTGTTTGAGAAACGTGTGGTAGGCCGGAAACGAAGAAATGTGACCAATACTAGGGAGGTTGTAGCAAAAAGACGAAAAGTCGATGAACCTGAAATTATAAGCAGAAACAAAAAGGATTCTGTTGAAGATGTTGTTGGTTTTCAGTTTGAAAACAGTTCTGGTGTCAACTGCTATGCTAATGTAGTGGTTAATGTTTTGTTTTCTCTAGAAAATGTAAAAGAAGAGATTGTGGTCAATTCTGATCAAAGATTTTGCAGTTTGTTAAATTCTGTGTTAGAGAAATGTAGCACTGATAGAACAAAAATAGAAAGTGTGTCTGAAATTCGAAATCTGTTAGACAGATGTTCAGGTCAAACACAATTCTCTCAAAATATTCAGCAAGATTGTCAGGAGTTTTTAATGTATATGCTTGATGTATTGCATGCTGAAGGTGTAGATGTAGATCACCTGTTTGGGCTTTCTTATCAATGGCAGCATGACTGCGAGAACTGTAGGGTATCAAGTACTACTAGTGTAGACTCAGAAAGATTTATATATTTAACTTTGCCAGACAGTAAATCAGTCTCCTTTAATAAGCTAGTAAAAGCAGCTGATCACAACATGGAATGTAACCAATGTAAATCTGAAATGATGTCAACATTATTTATACGAACATATGGCCAGTATGTCATTTTAATGTTCCAACGATGTAGGCCTGATGGAACAAAATTGACAACTTTAATTAAAAATGTTGTGGCTTCACAGTTGTCAATATCAGGAAGGACTTTTGTAACTGCAGCAATTATAACATCAGGACATTACACAGCTTATTTAAAGTCTAGAAACGGCTGGTCATTCTGCAACGATTCTGTTTTAATTTTCAAAAAAAAATTGCCGTATGACCTTAAAAATTCTTACCTGGTGTTTTTAAAACCAAAATTTTAGGGAAAGAATCTCGGGATGTGCTCTGAGGAATTTCAAGAGGTTCTAATGGCTCCTACACGATTTGGCCTTGAGGATAAGTGTAGTACAGAGACATAACTTCTTACCATAACACTTGACGTCATGGAAAAATAACTGCACTATGAATGAGTTCAGAAAAACTGTTTCTTTTTATGAGCTAATTCAAGCAGCCAATCAAAACATGGAGTAGAGGGAATGTAAGTCTGCAATGCTGTCTACTGTTTTATATTGCTTTGTGATTAAAAGTGATGTAGAGAATTAAATAATTGTAGTAGTCATAGAGGTAGTGTAAGTCTGCTTCATAGTAAGCAGTATCAGTGTCATAGGAAATGTAGAACATGAGTGAGCAAGAAGGGTAAGATATTACTAGTCCAGGATTGTGAAAATGATCTTCAACATTTTAATTCTGAAAGTTGCGGAAATACAAAATGACGGGATTTGCTTACAAGAATTCCAAGAGTTATAAATGGCTCTTACATGATTTGGCCTTGTGGAAACGTGTGGTAGAGAGCGAGAAGTCATTTATTGTATGTAACATATTTTTCAAAACGATGGAGGTTTTCTTTCAGAAAGTGGCGGGCTGAAAATAATAACAGCACAACAGAGTGTAAGCTGTTCATAGGACATCCTTCGACGTCATGGAAAGTAAGTTAATTTTAAGGAGTTCTGAATTCTGATTTGTTATGTTGTATGGGTTTTTTAAACACAATCATTTTGATTGTGTTTTTTTTTCCCCGCTGTTATATGATGAATACCTTCAAGTCACTGTTTTTAGTGAAATTTGATACATTCTGAGAACAGCAAAAATAAACCATTTAACATGTATAATTAATTCTGTACTGTTTGTATTTATGATGTACATTTAGAACTGTGTAGGAGGCATGGAGAAGGCGAGGCTTCTGTAAGTGTCAAAGTTGTTGCATACAGTGCTCACATTCTACGTAGTCTTTCATATAATAGACTACATTTCCACAATGAGATACCTAAGCAAAGGAAACACAGGTGATATGATTGCGGAATGAGCAAAAAAAATTGCACGTTTTTCTATTATATTACCTGTGTTTCCTAACATTACACATCACATTGTGTAGATGAGGTTTAGGCCTGTTCCAGGAGACAGAGGAGGTCTGACATTTGTTAAAGAGTGCAGTGGGCATGACTCACTTCGTTGGTAGGCCTGCACATGTATTATCTCCTCTGTATTCTTCAACAAACCTAAATTTCATCTGCAACCCTGAGTAGGACTTACCTGAAACAAATCTGTGGATAGGTTACACCTTATCCGCATCTTGAAACAATCATTTAAAATGTTAGGGTCAGATTTATGATGGCCGTGCGCCTCTTTTGCGCCGCTGTGGGTCACTTTTGTGTAAAAGATGCACCATGTTGCAAGATAGGTTTCAGTTCATCTCCAGCAAGATACCATCAGTTTAAAATGTATATAATTAGCACTGTGTAGGGGGCATGCAGAAGCTGAAGCTTTTGTAAGTGTCAAAGTTGTTGCATGCAGTGCTGCACTTCTGGGTACTGTTTCATATGCTGGACTACGTCTGCACAATGAGATACCTAAGCAAAGGAAACACAAGTGATGTGATTGTGAAATGAGCAAAAGAAATTGCACGTTTTTCAATTACATCACCTGTGTTTCCTAAGTTTACGAATGACATTGTGCAGATGAAGTTTAGGTCTGTCCACGGACACAGAAGAGGTCTGGCCTTTGTTCAAGAGTGAAGTGGACATGACTTACTTCATTGGTAGGCTTTCACATGTATTATCTCCTTTGTATTCTTCAACAAGCGTAAATTTGATCTGCAACCCTGAGTAGGCCTCACCTTAAACAAACCTCTGGAGAGGCCACACCTTATCGTCATCCTGAATTAATCATTTAAAATGTTAGGGACAGATTTATGATAGGTGTATGCCTCTTTTGCGCCACTGTGCGTCACTTTTGTGACGCATTGGCGGTGGAAAAGATTTGCTATGAGGCGACAAAATTACAAATTGATGCATCTAGGCAGATGTGTCATGCTGTAAAAAACCCGTGCCACATGAAACCGATGCAGCAGTGATGCAAAAGATGCACCATGTTGCAAGACAGGACTCATTTCATCTCCAACAAGATAAGAAGCTGAGTCTTCTGTAAATGTCAAAATTGTTGTATACACTGCTCAACCTCTGTGTACTCTTTGATATGCTAGACTCCATCTGCACTATGAGATACCTAAGCAAAGGCAACACAGGTGATGTGATTGTGAAATGAGGAAAAGAAACTCCACATTTTTCAATTACATCACCTGTGTTTCCTAAGTTTACGAATGACATTGTGCAGATGAAGTTTAGGTCTGTCCACGGACACAGAAGAGGTCTGGCCTTTGTTCAAGAGTGAAGTGGACATGACTTACTTCATTGGTAGGCCTTCACATGTATTATCTCCTGTGTATTCTTCAACAAGCGTAAATTTGATCTGCAACCCTGAGTAGGCCTCACCTTAAACAAACCTCTGGAGAGGCCACACCTTATCGTCATCCTGAATTAATCATTTCAAATGTTAGGGACAGATTTATGATAGGTGTATGCCTCTTTTGCGCCACTGTGCGTCACTTTATTGACGCAGTGGCGGTGGAAAAGATTTGCTATGAGGCGACAAAATTACAGATTGATGCATCTAGGCAGATATATCAAGCTGTAAAAAACCCGTGTCACATGAAACCGATGCAGCAGTGATGCAAAATATGCACCATGTTGCAAGATAGGCCTCACTTCATCTGCATCAAGATACTGTTAGTTTAAAATGTATATTTTTAGGACTGTGTAGGGGCATGGAGAAGCAGAGGCTTCTGTAAGTGTCAAAGTTGTTGAAAAACTGTTTGTCCTTCAATCTTTTCCCTTGTCTTTTCTAATTTTTAAAAACATGTTTTAATATTTTTCAAATGTTTGTTCTCTCTTTCACAGATTGAAAGTATAAAAATAACAAGTGACTAACTTAACGACAATTATAAGGTAAATGTTTTGTACTCTTTGCGTTACATTTCTATCACATTCACCTACTATTAGTTCCACAGCTTCATTTCTTTAACCCTCAGTTTCCTGCCTTTGCTACTTCCCTCATTCCTTTCTCTATTACCTACTTACTCTACTCCTTCCACTCCTTTCCTCAGTCCCTCTCTTCTCATAGTTCCTCACTCTTGTTCACTCACTCCATCTCTATTACTCTTAGTGTCTTTGACTGATCACTCTTTCACTATTTGTTCATTATGCTTTTTCTGTGTAGTTGAAGCACACTAAGGGGCATATTATGAACACAGCCAATAAAATTATTGCTGTTTTTATCGGCAGAAAACTGCTGCAAAAGTGGTTTTAGCGGCAGTTTTCTGCCGCAAAAGCGGCTTTAGCGACACATTTCTGCCGATAAAAGCTGCAAAACTTTTATTGCCTATGTTGATAATATGGCCCTATGTTATTTACATTTCTTTGCTGTTTCAATTATTCTTTTTCTGTTACTTCTTCTTTTCTGCTTTCTGTTTTTTCTCTCTGTTATTCCACATGTTTTAATCTTATTTTGAACATTCACTCATATTCTCTAAGAAACTCTTCTTTGTTATTCTTCTACTCTCCTTTTTTTCTTTCACTTCCTTATCTATTTTGTTTTTCACAATTATATCCTCTTCCCTCTTTTCTTCGGTAAATAAATCTATTAAACAGTATCTCTGGTTTAGACCCTATAGCTGTCTTTGTTTTAACATTACTCTCTGTTTACTTCCCTTATACTTACTCTTCTTTTTTTTTTTTTTTTTTTTTTGGGTTCGCTCCCGGTTCGCGTACCGGTTCGCGAACCAGGAAGCGAACCAAAAGAAATACAGCTTGCCAGAGTGCTAAACATTCTAGCAATTTTTTTTGAAAGGGGAGGTAGTTCTGAAAAGAACTTTTTTTTAATGTTTTTGTTGTTTTATATATTTTTTTTATTTTTCTGAACATTTTTTGTTTTTTTTGTATTTTTTGAACAGTTTTATGTTTTTTTTGTTTTTTTTGGAGGGTAAACAACAAAAAACAGGCATTGGAAAGGGCTCAACAGGAGCAAAAAAAAAATTTACTTTCTGGGGCGTTTAGAGCACTTGTGGTTTTCAAATGCTCTGTTGATTAAGTTAATGCTCATATTGGCACATGACAGTAATGTACCGCAATATAAACAGGTAATCTTCATATGGACAAAGTTGTCCTGAATGTTTGGCAAGGTTTCCCGTGCCTCTGGCCCTGACAAAGATACCTGTGTTGATGTCCTGGCCACAGGAGTTGGAGGATTGTCCTGAAGGCCACGCATCTCTGCCCGGCTGTAGTTTAGTGGATGCCACCTCAGCATGTGACGGTGCATAGTATAGTTGCCGAAGCTATACTTCTTTAAGGTGCCTCTAGATAAGTCCTCTTTACATATCAGGCACGTCACATATCAAGCATTAACTTTTTTCTGCCCTTCAGGGATTGAAAAAAACTGCCAAATGAAACTAGTTTTCCGATGAGAAACCCGGGGCTGCTCTTCTAAAAACTGTGGTCCCTGTATCTCCTCTTCCTCTTGTTCATCCTCTTCCTCCTCTGTGTTGCTAATGAACTGTGGAGGTGGTCCTCTCTTCCCATGAGGAGGTGGTGGTGGTGGTGGGGGTGGACCAGCTGAAGCTACCAATGAAGCCATTGCTCAGTGATCACAAAGGGTCTTCCTCTCACAAAGATGAAAGTCAGAGTGAGGAAAGAAGGAGGGGTTTTCATCATTTTGGAAAAAAATAGGTCTAAACCAATGAAAAGTGTTATTTTTAGATCACATGACCTAGCCTTACATCATTAGGAAACCAAAAGTGAGATGAACCAATGAAAAGTTTTATTAACAAGTCACATGACCTGTTACGCTTATGTTACGCGCTGCGGAACGCGCCCCGGATCGCTTCCGGGGAGCTGCGCTTCGCGCCTCGGTTCGCGCTCCGGAGCACTTCCGGGTGCGCTAACGCGGCGCGTCATTAGACGCATTACGCGGCAACGCGATACGTCGCGCTTTCGCGACGTGCCCCGGATCGCTTCCGGGGAGCTGTGCTTCGCGCCTCGGTTCGCGCTCCGGAGCACTTCCGGGTGCGCTAACGCGGCGCGTCATAACACGCATTACGCGACAACGTGATACGTCGCGCTTCCGCGACGCGTCACGATGTTGATTTCTAACGCGGCAGTTGCGCAAACGGAACGTTTACTGGTTCGCGGACCGGGTCGCGGCACCAAATTAAGCTAACGGGAAGCTTCCCGGTTCGCGAACCGGGAGCGAACCAAAACATAATAATAAAAAAAAATATTAATAAACATATAAAATAAATTTTTTGATTTAAAGAAAAATACATTTTACAGCTATAGATATTAGCTTTTAAAAAACCAATGAAATTCACTGAAAAAACCATAGGTTATAGACCATATATAGTTAGGAATTAGCATTTACAAAACCTTTTTTTAATCACACAAAACCATTGAAATTCCATATATAGTTAGTTGTACTAACTATATATCGCGCACCCGCAATCCACTGCTGATCATGTCACATATTACATCATTCATGACATGGTCAGTGACATCACTGATGACATCACTGATGACATCTCAAATGACATCACTGATGACATCACTGATGACATCTCAAATGACATCACTGATGACATCACTGATGACATCATCCAGCGACTGTGTGTTTCTATAAATTTTAAATATGTTTTACATATTGAAGAATGAGTAGATGTAGAAGTGTCTGGAAGAAGGATTTAGTAGGTGCGTGACTGACTGTATGAGTGAGTGATTAAATGTGTCTCACTGAGTGCATGGGTTAGTGACTAAACTGTTTTAATTTGTGCATCATTATGTCTGTTGTTCTGTAAACTGCTGCATGTGTTGATCAGTACCTATATGAGTAACTATATGGGTTATTGGTTGATTGCCTAAGTATTTGTATGGGAGACTGAGTGTGTGTGTGGGTGGCTGGGAGGTGTATAACTCTGTGCATAGATGTGTGAGCAGTTGATTCACTAGATGTATGGGTTGAAAAGTGCATGTGGAAACACCTGTATGGGTGGTTGACTGAGTGCATTAATGAGTGAATGGATATCTCAGTGCTACATGTGAAAGTAAGTACATATGTAAAACACAGTACATGTGAGAGTTGACATATATAAATAACTGTGCATAAGAGCCAGTGAATGTGTGAGTGGCTGTATGGATGATTGTGAACTTGTATCAGGGATTGTATAAGAGAGTAGATATGTGTTAGTATATGTTTGAATAAGTAAGGTGTGTATAACTGTATAGTTGAGGAAATGGAGGTGTGATTGATTCTTTGCATGACTGACTAGGTGTGTGAGTAACTCCATGGATGAGTGACAGTCTGTGAGTGTCTGTTTACACTGAGTGTATCTTAGGTTATATTAGAGTCTGAAGAGGTTCATCGTATTATCACATGAGTGATGTCATCAGTGATGTGATCAGTAATGTCAAATGAGATGTCATCAGTGATGTCATTTGAGATGTCATCAGTGATGTCATCAGTGATGTCATCAGTGATGTCATTTGAGATGTCATCAGTGATGTCATCAGTGATGTCATTTGAGATGTCATCAGTGATGTCATCAGTGATGTCACTGACCATGTCATGAATGATGTAATATGTGACATGATCAGCAGTGGATTGCGGGTGCGCGATATATAGTTAGTACAACTAACTATATATGGAATTTCAATGGTTTTGTGTGAGTAAAAAAAGGTTTTTTAAATGCTAATTCCTAACTATATATGGTCTATAACCTATGGTTTTTTCAGTGAATATATATATATATATGTAAACATATATATTAATATCAACCACACCGTCACCTTCCTCGCGCTCTGGACCACCTCCAGCCAGGAAAAAAGTTAACGGACACGGACCATCTGTAGTGCTCCAAAGATTTTAATTAAGGTGCAGAAAAAAGCCTCATGACGTTTCGGCTCGCAAGAGCCTTGTTCACATGACAATGTTCATTTACATGAAACACCATTTTATATTGCCAGTAATTGGATAACAGTCGTCACATGGGAGGGCAGTGTGTTGCAATAAGCGTAGAAGAGATACTTGCTAGGTTTTCCCAACGTTAAAATACATGGAAAAAACACACAAAGAAACAGTATCAACAAAAATAATGGTAAACTACCAGACAAGAATTGGATAAATATGACATTTGTACTAAGGTAAAATCAATGGTTAATGTCAAATAATAAGTACATAGTATGCATCAAAAGGTTTGTGATAGAGCTTATTGGACTGAGGATATAAAATCATGGTAAAATACCCAATTGTATATATGATGTGATACTGCATAGATTACATATTTCTAACTAAAGTGCAAATGCATGATGATCAAATATGTGCAAAAAATCGCAATAGTGCAGTTTTCAATGTGCAAAATAACGCAAAGCGAATGTGCAAAAATCTGCCAAAGTGCAAATTGCTACATAATGGTACATACAATATAAACGTAATCCATTGACTGATAGCCCTTTTGAATATCGGGCCCTATCACATAATGCTGTATCTTTATTAATATAAATCATCATTCTACCCAACTCCAAATTTATTTCAAGTATGAATAGATGTAATCAAATCAACAGTCCCTAGTATATATCTATGATAAAACATTAAACATCTGTTTGACCACAAGTTGATACTGATACTAATTTGTCTCAAATACGCTTTACTGCAAAAAATAAACACCGTGAATAAAGTGCATAGAAAGGATCAGTCAGAAAGACTATCAGGGAACAAGGACCCCATTAGTCTATCCTACTCAACCATACCCATCAAAGTGATATCAGCTAATTACTAAAAAGGCAGAATGTACAGGTCAGTGTCAGGTCCAATTAATCAAAAGCCTGAACATTTAGAATGGTCTAAACATATTGAGTTACATTGAATAGTTCCCAGCCGGGCTAAAATTATCCTGATAATTGACATCCTCTCTCATTTCGAATATATCAAGGACAAATTAAGGCAAACACGTGTACAAGTCCTCCGTAATATATATTAATATGTTCACATACAATTTTCCCGAAACGCCAGATTTCAACTCATCCAATTCTATGTGTTCCATCAGGCGTACCTCACTCCTTCCAAACTTAATGAGTTCTTCGACTCTCATGCTGCCTGTCCACGATGCAGACTGGGGGATGAAGGGTACATGCATATGTTCTGGGATTGCCCTATACTCCGGGGGTACTGGGGAGGGATAATGACCAAATTGACTGAGGTAACAGAGAGGGACCTACAAAGTACTCCAGCTGTGGGTCTGCTGCACTGGTTCCCCCACACTGCTCGCAACAAAACTACCAGCAGGTTTTTGGATTTGGGTCTGGTTCTAGCCAAGCGCGAAATCACCAGACATTGGAAAGCAGCCACAGGCCCTAATGCAGGGCGCTGGCTCAGAGAATATCTCAAGTGGGCGGACTACGAGGGGACCCTCCACTCCAACTAGCTTGAAGAACTGACAATGACAAGCTATGGGACACAGCCAGAGCCTGGTTAGCACTGACAGATCTACTTAAGGACCCAACTGACGATGAGGACTGATCCTCCTGATCTTACGTGCCCTTTAGGTTGTATGGGACCTCAGCTGCGGACAGTGAGATGACCAAGGAGGCGGGAGGTGGGATCTCCTGATTGGGCGCATTTTCCCGGATGGAGATTAGACCACTGACACAGGTCTCAATTGGAGTGTGCAGAATACATTATGAGCGGCACACATGCTATTGGAGAAGTGGCATGTCTGAAGGGAGGGGGAGGGGGAGGGGGGAAGGGTTGCGGGGGGAGGGGTGTGTGTCTGTTGGGGGAGGGGGAAGAAGAGTTGGATGTTCAGTTCCCTGATCTATTGAATGGAAGATGACTATATCTAGTATGAATGAGTGCTAAATAGCTTGAGTCCGGCGGAGATATGCTGGAAACAGGGAGGGAGCACACTCCTGACCTCTCAGCCGGGTCGCCCCATCGCATTCTGGTAAATGCAGTTCACACAATTCAGGACAAAGTTCGTAGGTATTACACCAAGGTTGGTGCAAGCAGGTGCTTAGTAAAAGGTGTCTCTAGACACGAGATATGGCTTGTGTTTCTGGATAGTATCCTTCATCAGTAGAGATCAATCTGGGGTGGCTAAGAGGCTGCCAAACAATCCAGGCTTCGTTGTCTCTCGGGCGCGGAGGTGCTTCGCCTATAGCTCGTCAGCTATGGAGGTTCACATGAGCCCTAAGCAGGAAAAAGGGAGGGAGCACACTCCTGACCTCTCAGCCGGGTCGCCCCTTAGCATTCTGGTAAATGCAGTTCACACGATTCAGGACAAAGTTCGTAGGTATTACACCAAGGTTGGTGCAACCAGGTGCTTAGTAAAAGGTGTCTCTAGACACGAGACATGGCTCGTGTTTCTGGATACTATCCTTCATCAGTAGAGATCAATCTGGGGTGGCAAGGAGGCTGCCAAACAATCCAGGCTTCGTTGCCTCTCTGGCGCGGAGGTGCTTCGCCTGTAGCTCGTCAGCTATGGAGGCTCACGGAAGCCCTAAACAGGAAACAGGGAGGGAGCACACTCCTGACCTCTCAGCCGGGTCGCCCCTTGGCATTCTGGTAAATGCAGTTTACACGCTTCAGGACAAAGTTCGTAGGTTTTACACCAAGGTTGCTGGAAGCAGGTGCTTAGTAAAAGGTGTCTCTAGACACGAGACATGGCTCGTGTTTCTGGATAGTTTCCTTCATCAGTAGAGATCAATCTGGGGTGGCTAAGAGGCTGCCAAACAATCCAGGCTTCGCTGTCTCTCGGGCGCGGAGGTGCTTCGCCTATAGCTCGTCAGCTATGAAGGCTCACGGGAGCCCTAAACAGGAAACAGGGAGGGAGCACACTCCTGACCTCTCAGCCGGGTCGCCCCTTCGCATTCTGGTAAATGCAATTCCCACGATTCAGGACAAAGTTCGTAGGTATTACACCAAGGTTGGTGCAAGCAGGTGCTTAGTAAAAGGTGTCTCTAGACATGAGACATGGCTTGTGTTTCTGGATAGTATCCTTCATCAGTAGAGATCAATCTGGGGTGGCTAAGAGGCTGCCAAACAATCCAGGCTTCGTTGCTTCTCGGGCGCGGAGGTGCTTCCCCTATAGCTCGTCAGCTATGGAGGCTCACGGGAGCTCTAAACAGGAAACAGGGAGGGAGCACACTCCTGACTTCTCAGCCTGGTCGCCCCTTCGCATTCTGGTAAATGCAGTTCACACGATTCAGGACAAAGCTCGTAGGTATTACACCAAGGTTGGTGCAAGCAGGTGCTTAGTAAAAGGTGTCTCTAGACACGAGACATGGCTCGTGTTTCTGGATAGTATCCTTCATCAGTAGAGCTCAATCTGGGGTGTTTAAGAGGCTGCCAAACAATCCAGGCTTCGTTGCCTCTCGGGCGCGGTGGTGCTTCGCCTATAGCTCATCAGCTATGATGCTCACGGGAGCCCTAAACAAGAAACAGGGAGGGAGCACACTCGTGACCTCTCAGCCGGGTCGCCCCTTCGCATTCTGGTAAATGCAGTTCACACGATTCAGGGCAAAGTTCGTAGGTATTACACCAAGGTTGGTGCAAGCAGGTGCTTAGTAAAAGGTGTCTCTAGACACGAGACATGGCTCGTGTTTCTGGATAGTATCCTTCATCAGTAGAGATCAATCTGGGGTGGCTAAGAGGCTGCCAAACAATCCATGTTTCGTTGCCTCTCGAGCGCGGAGGTGCTTCGCCTATAGCTCGTCAGCTATGGAGGCTCATGGGAGCCCTAAACAGGAAACAGGGAGGGAGAACACTCCTGACCTCTCAGCCGGGTCGCCCCTTCGCATTCTGGTAAATGCAGTTCACACGATTCAGGACAAAGTTTGTAGGTATTACACCAAGGTTGGTGCAAGCAGGTGCTTAGTAAAAGGTGTCTCTAGACACGAGACACGGTTCGTGTTTCTGGATAGTATCCTACATCAGAAGAGATCAATCTGGGGTGGCTAAGAGGCTGCCAAACAATCCAGGCTTTGTTGACTCTCGGGCGCGGAGGTGCTTCGCCTATAGTTCATCAGCTATGGAGGCTCACGGAAGCCCTAAACAGGAAACAGGGAGGGAGCACACTCCTGACCTCTCAGCCGGGTCGCCCCTTCGCATTCTGGTACATTCAGTTCACACGATTCAAGACAAAGTTCGTAGGTATTACACCAAGGTTGGTGCAAGCAGGTGCTTAGTAAAAGGTGTCTCTAGACACGAGACATGGCTCGTGTTTCTGGATAGTATCCTTCATCAGTAGAGATGAACCTGGGGTGGCTAAGAGGCTGCCCAACAATCCAGGCTTCGTTGCCTCTCGGGCGAGGAGGTGCTTCGCCTATAGCTCGTCAGCTATGGAGGCTCACTGGAGCCCTAAACAGGAAACAGGGAGGGAGCACACTCCTGACCTCTCAGCCGGGTCGCCCCTTCGCATTCTGGTAAATGCAGTTCACACGATTCAGGAAAAAGTTTGTAGGTGTTACACCAAGGTTGGTGCAAGCAGGTGCTTAGTTAAAGGTGTCTCTAGACACGAGACATGGCTCGTGTTTCTGGATAGTATTCTTCATCAGTAGAGATCAATCTGGGGTGGCTAAGAGGCTGCCAAACAATCCAGGCTTCGTTGCCTCTCGGGCACGGAGGTGCTTCGCCTATAGCTCATCAGCTATGGAGGCTGACGGGAGCCCTAAACAGGAAACAGGGAGGGAACACACTCCTGACCTCTCAGCCTGGTCGCCCCTTTGCATTCTGGTAAATGCAGTTCACACGATTCAGGACAAAGTTCGTAGGTATTATACCAAGGTTGGTGCAAGCAGGTGCTTAGTAAAAGGTGTGTCTAGACACGAGACATGGCTCATGTTTCTGGATAGTATCCTTCATCAGTAGAGATCAATATGGGGTTTCTAAGAGGCTGCCAAACAATCCAGGCTTCGTTGCCTCTCGGGTGCAGAGGTGCTTCGCCTATAGCTCGTCAGCTATGGAGGCTCACGGGAGCCGTAAACAGGAAACAGGGAGGGAGCACACTCCTGACCTCTCAGCCGAGTCGCCCCTTCGCATTCTCGTAAATGCAGTTCACACGATTCAGGACAAAGTTCGTAGGTATTACACCAAGGTTGGTGCAAGCAGGTGCTTAGTTAAAGGTGTCTCTAGACACGAGACATGGCTCATGTTTCTGGATAGTATTCTTCATCAGTAGAGATCAATCTGGGGTGGCTAAGAGGCTGCCAAACAATGCAGGCTTTGTTGCCTCTTGGGCGCGGAGGTGCTTCGCCTATAGCTCATCAGCTATGGAGGCTCACGGGAGCCCTAAACAGGAAACAAGGAGGGAACAATCTCCTGACCTCTCAGCCTGGTCGCCCCTTCGCATTCTGGTAAATGCAGTTCACACGATTCAGGACAAAGTTCGTAGGTATTACACCAAGGTTGGTGCAATCAGGTGCTTAGTAAAAGGTGTCTCTAGACACGAGACATGGCTCGTGTTTCTGGATAGTATCCTTCATCAGTAGAGATCAATCTGAGGTGGCTAAGAGGCTGCCTAACAATCAATTTCTCGTTGCCTCTCGGGCACGGAGGTGCTTCGCCTATAGCTCGTCAGCTATGGAGGCTCACGGGAGCCCTAAACAGGAAACAGGGAGGGAGAACACTCTTGACCTCTCAGCCGGGTCACCCCTTCGCATTCTGGTGAATGCAGTTCACACGATTCAGGACAAAGTTCGTAGGTATTACACCAAGGTTGGTGCAAGCAGGTGCTTAGTAAAAGGTGTCTCTAGACACGAGACATGGCTCGTGTTTCTGGATAGTATCCTTCATCAGTAGAGATCAATATGGGGTGGCTAAGAGGCTGCCAAACAATCCAGGCTTCGTTGCCTCTCGGGTGCAGAGGTGCTTCGCCTATAGCTCGTCAGCTATGGAGGCTCACGGGAGCCCTAAACAGGAAACAGGGAGGGAACACACTCCAGACCTCTCAGCCTGGTCGCCCCTTCGCATTCTGGTAAATGCAGTTCACACGATTCAGGACAAAGTTCGTAGGTATTACACCAAGGTTGGTGCAAGCAGGTGCTTAGTAAAAGGTGTCTCTAGACACGAGACATGGCTCGTGTTTCTGGATAGTATTCTTCATCAGTAAAGATCAATCTGGGGTGGCTAAGAGGCTGCCAAACAATCCAGGCTTCGTTGCCTCTCGGGCGCGGAGGTGCTTCGCCTATAGCTCGTCAGCTATGGAGGCTGACGGGAGCCCTAAACAGGAAACAGGGAGGGAACACACTCCTGACATCTCAGCCTGGTCGCCACTTTGCATTCTGGTAAATGCAGTTCACACGATTCAGGACAAAGTTCGTAGGTATTACACCAAGGTTGGTGCAATCAGGTGCTTAGTAAAAGGTGTCTCTAGACACGAGACATGGCTCGTGTTTCTGGATAGTATCCTTCATCAGTAGAGATCAATATGAGGTGGCTAAGAGGCTGCCAAACAATCCATTTCTCGTTGCCTCTCGGGCACGGAGGTGCTTCGCCTATAGCTCGTCAGCTATGGAGGCTCACGGGAGCCCTAAACAGAAAACAGGGAGGGAGAACACTCTTGACCTCTCAGCCGGGTCACCCCTTCGCATTCTGGTGAATGCAGTTCACACGATTCAGGACAAAGTTCGTAGGTATTACACCAAGGTTGGTGCAAGCAGGTGCTTAGTTAAAGGTGTCTCTAGACACGAGACATGGCTCGTGTTTCTGGATAGTATCCTTCATCAGTAGCGATCAATCTGGGGTGGCTAAGAGGCTGCCAAACAATCCAGGCTTCGTTGCCTCTCGGGCGCGGAGGTGCTTCGCCAATAGCTCATCAGCTATGGAGGCTCACGGGAGCCCTAAAAAGGAAACAGGGAGGGAACACACTGCTGACCTCTCAGCCTGGTCGCCCCTTCGCATTCTGGTAAATGCAGTTCACACGATTCAGGACAAAGCTCGTAGGTATTACACCAAGGTTGGTGCAAGCAGGTGCTTAGTAAAAGGTGTCTCTAGACACGAGACATGGCTCGTGTTTCTGGATAGTATCCTTCATCAGTAGAGCTCAATCTGGGGTGTTTAAGAGGCTGCCAAACAATCCAGGCTTCGTTGCCTCTCGGGCGCGGTGGTGCTTCGCCTATAGCTCATCAGCTATGATGCTCACGGGAGCCCTAAACAAGAAACAGGGAGGGAGCACACTCGTGACCTCTCAGCCGGGTCGCCCCTTCGCATTCTGGTAAATGCAGTTCACACGATTCAGGGCAAAGTTCGTAGGTATTACACCAAGGTTGGTGCAAGCAGGTGCTTAGTAAAAGGTGTCTCTAGACACGAGACATGGCTCGTGTTTCTGGATAGTATCCTTCATCAGTAGAGATCAATCTGGGGTGGCTAAGAGGCTGCCAAACAATCCATGTTTCGTTGCCTCTCGAGCGCGGAGGTGCTTCGCCTATAGCTCGTCAGCTATGGAGGCTCATGGGAGCCCTAAACAGGAAACAGGGAGGGAGAACACTCCTGACCTCTCAGCCGGGTCGCCCCTTCGCATTCTGGTAAATGCAGTTCACACGATTCAGGACAAAGTTTGTAGGTATTACACCAAGGTTGGTGCAAGCAGGTGCTTAGTAAAAGGTGTCTCTAGACACGAGACACGGTTCGTGTTTCTGGATAGTATCCTACATCAGAAGAGATCAATCTGGGGTGGCTAAGAGGCTGCCAAACAATCCAGGCTTTGTTGACTCTCGGGCGCGGAGGTGCTTCGCCTATAGTTCATCAGCTATGGAGGCTCACGGAAGCCCTAAACAGGAAACAGGGAGGGAGCACACTCCTGACCTCTCAGCCGGGTCGCCCCTTCGCATTCTGGTACATTCAGTTCACACGATTCAAGACAAAGTTCGTAGGTATTACACCAAGGTTGGTGCAAGCAGGTGCTTAGTAAAAGGTGTCTCTAGACACGAGACATGGCTCGTGTTTCTGGATAGTATCCTTCATCAGTAGAGATGAACCTGGGGTGGCTAAGAGGCTGCCCAACAATCCAGGCTTCGTTGCCTCTCGGGCGAGGAGGTGCTTCGCCTATAGCTCGTCAGCTATGGAGGCTCACTGGAGCCCTAAACAGGAAACAGGGAGGGAGCACACTCCTGACCTCTCAGCCGGGTCGCCCCTTCGCATTCTGGTAAATGCAGTTCACACGATTCAGGAAAAAGTTTGTAGGTGTTACACCAAGGTTGGTGCAAGCAGGTGCTTAGTTAAAGGTGTCTCTAGACACGAGACATGGCTCGTGTTTCTGGATAGTATTCTTCATCAGTAGAGATCAATCTGGGGTGGCTAAGAGGCTGCCAAACAATCCAGGCTTCGTTGCCTCTCGGGCACGGAGGTGCTTCGCCTATAGCTCATCAGCTATGGAGGCTGACGGGAGCCCTAAACAGGAAACAGGGAGGGAACACACTCCTGACCTCTCAGCCTGGTCGCCCCTTTGCATTCTGGTAAATGCAGTTCACACGATTCAGGACAAAGTTCGTAGGTATTATACCAAGGTTGGTGCAAGCAGGTGCTTAGTAAAAGGTGTGTCTAGACACGAGACATGGCTCATGTTTCTGGATAGTATCCTTCATCAGTAGAGATCAATATGGGGTTTCTAAGAGGCTGCCAAACAATCCAGGCTTCGTTGCCTATCGGGTGCAGAGGTGCTTCGCCTATAGCTCGTCAGCTATGGAGGCTCACGGGAGCCGTAAACAGGAAACAGGGAGGGAGCACACTCCTGACCTCTCAGCCGAGTCGCCCCTTCGCATTCTCGTAAATGCAGTTCACACGATTCAGGACAAAGTTCGTAGGTATTACACCAAGGTTGGTGCAAGCAGGTGCTTAGTTAAAGGTGTCTCTAGACACGAGACATGGCTCATGTTTCTGGATAGTATTCTTCATCAGTAGAGATCAATCTGGGATGGCTAAGAGGCTGCCAAACAATGCAGGCTTTGTTGCCTCTTGGGCGCGGAGGTGCTTCGCCTATAGCTCATCAGCTATGGAGGCTCACGGGAGCCCTAAACAGGAAACAAGGAGGGAACAATCTCCTGACCTCTCAGCCTGGTCGCCCCTTCGCATTCTGGTAAATGCAGTTCACACGATTCAGGACAAAGTTCGTAGGTATTACACCAAGGTTGGTGCAATCAGGTGCTTAGTAAAAGGTGTCTCTAGACACGAGACATGGCTCGTGTTTCTGGATAGTATCCTTCATCAGTAGAGATCAATCTGAGGTGGCTAAGAGGCTGCCTAACAATCAATTTCTCGTTGCCTCTCGGGCACGGAGGTGCTTCGCCTATAGCTCGTCAGCTATGGAGGCTCACGGGAGCCCTAAACAGGAAACAGGGAGGGAGAACACTCTTGACCTCTCAGCCGGGTCACCCCTTCGCATTCTGGTGAATGCAGTTCACACGATTCAGGACAAAGTTCGTAGGTATTACACCAAGGTTGGTGCAAGCAGGTGCTTAGTAAAAGGTGTCTCTAGACACGAGACATGGCTCGTGTTTCTGGATAGTATCCTTCATCAGTAGAGATCAATATGGGGTGGCTAAGAGGCTGCCAAACAATCCAGGCTTCGTTGCCTCTCGGGTGCAGAGGTGCTTCGCCTATAGCTCGTCAGCTATGGAGGCTCACGGGAGCCCTAAACAGGAAACAGGGAGGGAACACACTCCAGACCTCTCAGCCTGGTCGCCCCTTCGCATTCTGGTAAATGCAGTTCACACGATTCAGGACAAAGTTCGTAGGTATTACACCAAGGTTGGTGCAAGCAGGTGCTTAGTAAAAGGTGTCTCTAGACACGAGACATGGCTCGTGTTTCTGGATAGTATTCTTCATCAGTAAAGATCAATCTGGGGTGGCTAAGAGGCTGCCAAACAATCCAGGCTTCGTTGCCTCTCGGGCGCGGAGGTGCTTCGCCTATAGCTCGTCAGCTATGGAGGCTGACGGGAGCCCTAAACAGGAAACAGGGAGGGAACACACTCCTGACATCTCAGCCTGGTCGCCACTTTGCATTCTGGTAAATGCAGTTCACACGATTCAGGACAAAGTTCGTAGGTATTACACCAAGGTTGGTGCAATCAGGTGCTTAGTAAAAGGTGTCTCTAGACACGAGACATGGCTCGTGTTTCTGGATAGTATCCTTCATCGGTAGAGATCAATATGAGGTGGCTAAGAGGCTGCCAAACAATCCATTTCTCGTTGCCTCTCGGGCACGGAGGTGCTTCGCCTATAGCTCGTCAGCTATGGAGGCTCACGGGAGCCCTAAACAGAAAACAGGGAGGGAGAACACTCTTGACCTCTCAGCCGGGTCACCCCTTCGCATTCTGGTGAATGCAGTTCACACGATTCAGGACAAAGTTCGTAGGTATTACACCAAGGTTGGTGCAAGCAGGTGCTTAGTTAAAGGTGTCTCTAGACACGAGACATGGCTCGTGTTTCTGGATAGTATCCTTCATCAGTAGCGATCAATCTGGGGTGGCTAAGAGGCTGCCAAACAATCCAGGCTTCGTTGCCTCTCGGGCGCGGAGGTGCTTCGCCAATAGCTCATCACCTATGGAGGCTCACGGGAGCCCTAAAAAGGAAACAGGGAGGGAACACACTGCTGACCTCTCAGCCTGGTCGCCCCTTCGCATTCTGGTAAATGCAGTTCACACGATTCAGGAAAAAGTTCGTAGGTATTACACCAAGGTTGGTGCAAGCAGGTGCTTAGTAAAAGGTGTCTCTAGACACGAGACATGGCTCGTGTTTCTGGATAGTATCCTTCATCAGTAGAGATCAATCTGGGGTGGCTAAGAGGCTGCCAAACAATCCAGGCTTCGTTGCCTCTCGGGCGCGGAGGTGCTTCGCCTATAGCTCGTCAGCTATTCAGGCTCACGGGAGCCTTTAACAGGAAACAGGGAGGGAGTACACTCCTGACCTCTCAGCCGGGCCGCCCCTTCGCATTCTGGTAAATGCAGTACACACGATTCAGGACAAAATTCGTAGGTATTACACCAAGGTTGGTGCAAGCAGGTGCTTAGTAAAAGGTGTCTCTAGACACGAGACATGGCTCATGTTTCTGGATAGTATCCTTCATCAGTAGAGATCAATCTGAGGTGGCTAAGAGGCTGCCAAACAATCCAGGCTTCGTTGCCTCTCGGGCGCGGAGGTGCTTCGCCTATAGCTCGTCAGCTATGGAGGCTCATGGGAGCCCTAAACAGGAAACAGGGAGGGAGCACACTCCTGAACTCTCAGCCGGGTCACCCCTTCGCATTCTGGTAAATGCAGTTCACACTACTCAGGCCAAAGTTCGTAGGTATTACACCAAGTTTGGTGCAAGCAGGTGCTTAGTAAAAGGTGTCTCTAGACACGAGACATGGCTCGTGTTTCTGGATAGTATCCTTCATCAGTAGAGATCAATCTGGGGTAGCAATGTTCTACTATATCCGCGGAGATATGCTGCTAGGCGACGAAGTTATGACACCTGACTCAAGAAAGACTGTGCACTGCACGCTGAAAGTGCAGAGAATGCAATTGAATGGCTGAAAGGTGAAGCAATGTTCTACTATATCTGCATTGATAACCTAGACGTTATGAGCTTACCATGCATTTAATGACAACGTGAAAAAGATGTATGCCCTCAGAAAAAAACCCTCAATAAAATGTGTTTTAAAAAAAAAAAAGCTATATGTTCACATACCTAAAAAATAGATTTTTGCAATTTTTATAATGCCACAAAAAACTCAACCTGGATGATGTCACTGGCCTGGATTAGTAAGAAAGGACATCACAAGGGATAAGGTTACTCAGCAGGTTGTTACGAAATTGCTTTTTTGTGATATAAAAAAAACAAAAAACGATGCTGTTTCAAATTTTTAATAATGCCTGTGATTGATTCCTCAAAATTCTGTTACATCATTACAAAAATCAAAAAGTCACAATTAATTTTTTTAACCCATACACTTGAACTCCCATCAGAAAAAGGAGCTATGAAAGGTCATTGCCAAGAAGGTGTGGACCCTGGTGGTCTACAAATGTTACAGGAAAAGATGGGAGGAGTTACTACGCTGGACCAAGAAGTCTGCAGGAGTCTAGCTCGGCTAGTTCTCCCAACATTCAAACCACCCTGATCCCCCTAATGGCCTTAATACTTGTGGTGGCTTATCCCCAGATTGATAGACATTTGAGAGCAAGACAGCAGCATTTTAGAGGGTAAGTTGTTTTTTGAGCCTTTCATTTTAAATAACTTATTTGATATAGCAAAAAATGTTGGCATCAAAATACAGGTTGACACATACCTATGCACAAGAATAGCGCTTAAAGGTGTACGTTTTGCACAAGGTATAGCATGATGTGTTTTTTATAAAAGTTTGTGAAAAATGATATCAATAAATTTCTTTAAAAAAAAATAAATATTTGTATTTTGTTTTGGAAATAAAATAACATGTTAAATAAGGCATGAATACGCAATGCACAATAATTGTCCTTCCACACTTGTCTCATAAGGCAATTGTTCAAATATAGCATCCATTGTAGGTGGATCCGTCAGTGAGCTTGAACAAACCAGGTTTTCATGAAGAACAGTCCATAACTACAATACTTATGATTACCAACAGCAGGGACATACATTACATCATTGAAGGCTTCTCCCCCGATCTTCCTGATAACAATTTCCCTCCCTCCGGTTCCCCTTACACCTCTAAATCATAGTATTTTATCCATGGTGCCCATATCTTCCGAAGTTTCCGAGGCCAGCCCAAGCCTTATACGTCACCTGTTATGCCACCATATACAGATCAAGACTCACAATCCATTCATTCAGTGTAGGTATTTGTTGAGCCCCCCCCCAATATTTTACTATATCCCGTTTGGCTACCACCAACCCCAAATTGGCTAATACAAGTTTACATCTTGGGATATCCACATCTGTCGGGATTCCTAGGAGAAGAAACCTTGACTCCAATTCTATTTGGACTTCAAGTATGCTATTGAGCTCTCCCACAATCTTTCTTCGGTATGCCTGGATCTCTGTGCATTCCCAAAGGGTATGTATGAATGTTCCGCATGCTACATGGCACATAAGACATTCTGGACTTTCTGCCCTCCCTATTTTATGCAATCGTGCTCTATCAAAGTAGGTTCGATACAGGATTTTGTATTGGATGAGACGTAACCAAAGTTTACTTCCGGTGGATGCATGAGAACAGCCTCCCAGTCTATATCTTCCAATACTCCGGAGGTCCTCTCCCATTTAGTTGTAGCAATGTTGCCCCAGCCAACCATTCCATAAACCATGCATGCTTCAGACAGAGGTATGCATATGCCTGAGTGTCATGCACCTGACACCTGGCTTGGAGTGTGCTAAAAGAGGCCAACAGACCCTTTTCCATGATGACCCCTATTTTGGAAATGCCTATCAGGTCCCATTTTTTAAAGCCTCACAGCTTCCCAATCTCAGTTAACCTATTCCCTCCCCACAGCGTAGTCTCCCTAGTACATCTCCGGTCCCACTGCATTTGCCGTTCGGAGCTTTTCCATGCCTATAATGTCCTCTGAGTCGCCTGTAGCAATTGTCTGCTTCCCGTGCCCCCATAGATATAGTGAAGATGTGTACGTTCGCTAAACTGTAACCTTTCCAGACGATATGTCGAGTAATCCCCCGGTGTGTGAATCCATTCATTGATTACAATGAGGTGGGATGCTCTATAATATGTCCTAATGTCTGGGAGGGCCAAACCCCCATCATATGGATTTCTCTGTAGAGTTTGAAGTGCCACTCGTGGATGGACCCCATCCCAAAGGACCAAGCGCAATTCGCTATCTATCTTGAACATTGTGTCTGGAATTTTACGGTAAGTTTTTTGTAGAATATAGAGCAGCTGGGTAAGTGTAATCATTTTGTACATAGCAGCCCTTCCCATAATAGTTAGGGGAAGTCTTCTCCTCTGCTTAACATCTTCCTGAAAGTTTAAGAGGACTCTCCTAATATTACGTGTTAGGATGGCTACCACATCTGTAGTGACCTTGAGGCCAAGATAGGTAAACCCTTCTGTTGACCAGTGCAAACAACTAGGGTATGTCTAGGGCTCCACCAATCTCTTCTACTGGGTATAGGGTAGACTTGTTCCAATTGATTTTATATCCCACATGACGCCTGTAGGTCTAAATAATTTGTAGGATTTGAGGAAGCGTCCCTTTTTGGTTTGTCACATACAGTGAAATATCGTCCGCACATAAAGATATGCGTTCTTCACCTAGCAATCGGGATTCATCCGCAAACCCACACAGCCCCGGGAAGGATCTAATGACACAAGCCAAGGGTTTCAGAATAAGAGCAAAAAGTAGGGGGGAAGGGGACATCCCTGTCTGGTCCCTCTTTGAATCGGTCAGGTTTCCGATAGAGCTCCATTAACCCAAACCCTAGCCTCGGACTCAGTATATAGCAGGTCCACCCATTCCCTGAAACCAGGGCCAAATCCAAATTCGTCCAGAGCGTGTCTCATGAAAGGCCAGTGGATGGTGTCAAACGCCTCTCAGCGTCAAGAGAAGGGAGCAAATGGGCCTCCTCCCATTCTTGGACAGCATCCATCCAGTTGGCTACCCTTCGTACATTGTAGCGTTTTGCTCGTTGTGGCATAAAGCCAGATTTATCTTCGTGAATCAAAGAGTTAATGAAGGTTAAAAGGCTTATCGCAAGTAAAGTTGCCAGGATTTTGGTTTCCATATTTAATAGCGAAATGGGACTGTTTTTACTTGCCCCTCTTTGCAGGGTCATCCCTGAACTTTTTACCTTCCTCCAGTAATTTTTATGACCTGTTGGTGGTTTTATGACTCTGGGCCCTTTACCACTCTAATCAGTGCCAAAGGGTATATGCTCTCTAGTATAAATTGTTGTAATGGATTAGTGACTCCATGATTGGCTTATTTGATTTACTTGTCAGACCCTAGTACAGTGCACCATTTTTGCCCAGGGCCTGTAAATCAAATGCTGCTGGTGGGCTTGCAGCACTGATTGTGCCACCTACAAATGCAGCTTGTAAAGTGTGGCTCAGGCCTGCCATTGCAGAGCCTGTGTGAAGTCTGGGACTGCTGTGTCAATTTGGCAAGTGCACACACTTGCCAGTCCCTAAACTGTCTCTTTTCTACATGGGACAGTTTCTTAGGGGTAACTACATGTTAGTCACCCCTAAGGTAGGCACAAGGTACCCACATGGGCAGGGTGCATTGTATGTACATGGAAGGACATGCCCTGAGGTGTGTGGCATCCCCTGATAGTGAATTACAGCCAATTTAATTTTTCACTATTGCAAGGCTACCTATTTCCATAGGCGAGAATGGGCAGTTTGATTATAACATCTTATAATCCTAACTGACCCAGGGAAATAGCTAGAAATTCGAGTTTAGTATGACTGAACTCAGAATGTTAAAATACATATTTTAGTGAGGGTGATTTTTACATTCTGTGTTTGAAAATACCGCTTTTAGAAAGCAGGTATTTTCTTGCCTAACCATCCAGCATGCCTCTGCTAGGTTTGGGGTGCAACAGGGTGTCCTTTGGACACCCCTGCACCTTTGAAATCCCATTCTCAATTTGCCATTCGCTAATTGCGATTCGCTAATTGAGAATGTCTTCCCATTCATTCCTATGGGCCTCTAGGCCCATAGAAATTAATGGGGAGGTATTCTTTAATTGCGACTCGCAATTTGAGAGTCGCAATTAAGGAATTTTAAGAAATCGCTATTTTTTTAGAGATTTCTTCATGCATTGCATGTTGCTATTCCTTAATTGCGAATCGTTATTTTTCGCTATTAAGGAATAGCAAAATGGGTTCTTGATGCATCTGGGGGTTAGTCATTAAGAAACCTTTTCTTTGCCTTCTGCTGCTGCCCGCTGTATAAGCTGCTGGAAACCCTTGCTGACCCCTGCTAAAGCTGCGCGGACCTGGCCGCTCGTCTCCCGCCGCCTCACGCTCTCTGACCACCTGGAGCGAGGCCGCAGAGTGGAGACGAGCGAGGGGCGGACCACAAATCCCAGAAGCCCTAGTGGATCTGCTGTATCACCTCCCAGCGCAAGGAGGCGCTTAAAAACGACACTGCTTCCATTGAGCGGGGGAAACCTTTTCTTTGCCTTCTGCTGCTGCCCGCTGTATAAGCTGCTGGAAACCCTTGCTGACCCCTGCTAAAGCTGCGCGGACCTGGCCGCTCGTCTCCCGCCGCCTCACGCTCTCTGACCACCTGGAGCGAGGCCGCAGAGCGGAGACGAGCGAGGGGCGGACCACAAATCCCAGAAGCCCTAGCGGTCTGCTGCATCACCTCCCAGCGCCAGGAGGCGCTTAAAAACGACACTGCTTCCATTGAGCGGGGGAAAACTTTTCTTTGCCTTCTGCTGCTGCCCGCTGTATAAGCTGCTGGAAACCCTTGCGGACCCCTGCTAAAGCTGCGCGGACCTGGCCGCTCGTCTCCCGCCGCCTCACGCTCTCTGACCACCTGGAGCGAGGCCGCAGAGCGGAGACGAGCGAGGGGCGGACCACAAATCCCAGAAGCCCTAGCGGTCTGCTGCATCACCTCCCAGCGCCAGGAGGCGCTTAAAAACGACACTGCTTCCATTGAGCGGGGGAAACCTATCCTTTGCCTTCTGCTGCTGCCCGCTGTATAAGCTGCTGGAAACCCTTGCTGACCCCTGCTAAAGCTGCGCGGACCTGGCCGCTCGTCTCCCGCCGCCTCACGCTCTCTGACCACCTGGAGCGAGGCTGCAGAGCGGAGACGAGCGAGGGGCGGACCACAAATCCCAGAAGCCCTAGCGGTCTGCTGCATCACCTCCCAGTGCCAGGAGGCGCTTAAAAACGACACTGCTTCCGTCTCGTGGGACGCTGGGCGAAGCCCGGGCTAAGGGCGGGCCCTCTGTGGCCCTCAGGGGCATGAGGAGGCCGGGACGGGTCACCCCCCTTAACATCTACTCATCAGACACTCTGGTCACAAGGTAATCCGTGTGCTAGGTATACAGCACATAGTAATACATCTACATCATAAGGATGATTAAAGTAAGGAATACCCCGGTGGCGACGAGATCCACAACAAGATTAAAATCTGTTAGCACGCCGCTACCTACCATAACCGCCATAGATCTTATGCTGCAAAAAACTATTGGCATAGTGGCGGACGCCATACAGGACACACAGAGACGACTTTCATTGACCCCGGATTTGTGTTTTCCAGACCTGTCTCTGCACATCACTGATAACACACACATCTTGGACGCTACAATTAACTCCCAGGAATTCTTGTTAATGCAGTCCTTCACAGATTTGCAAGGTTTACGCATTAAAGACAACATACCAAGAGCCTTGCTTACACGCCCTGTTGGGAACGCCAATGAGAGTAGTCCTCTGGTGTTGACCAGCCATGGCAACAATATAAGCTGCCTGCACACATCGTCTTTAGACCCAGAGGTTCAATTAGTGGAGGACTCAATACCTGCCACTCAACCTACTTCTGGGATAACTCATGATCCATCAAGTCTAACTCAGCATCACAGGAAAAAACGAAAGATGAAACTCCCGTTGAGGAAAACCTATCGCCCAATAGCCAAACCGAAATACTCAATTAAAGATATCTGGTTAAAACTTAAACAGGCGAAACTCACCACAAAAACCACAACCGGGATTCCCTCGACATCCACCCAGGACCCAGATACACTCCTAAGTGAGAAGAATATTATAGAGAGTAAATCGGTTAAAGATCAGACAAGTCAAACAGATCAGTCATCTACATTGAAAACACCCCTTCTGAGCGAAATAGAATCTATGGTCAAATCTCTCTTACAGCCCATTAGTAAGCAAGTCATTAATATAGAGAAGGCTCAAGGAAAATTTGAGAGAGAACAAAACGTAGTTTCCTCCAGCATGCTTAAAATGCTAAAAACGCCTAAACCTACTTCTATTTTTGTTCCAGCAAGTAAAACCCTCAACGCTATTAATACTAAAACCGCGAAAGTCACCAGAGACACAACAAATAGTGCCATTAATCAGCTTTCGCATCAGCGACAGGGATCTCCAGCTACCCCAAACTTAGTAACTACTACACAGGTAGCGCTCAATTTACCGCAGATAGTAGCCACGCCTGTGAGTAATATACAAGCCATACAGGTAGCTGATGAAACTGATGATAGTGAATGGGCTGCTGAGGGTTACCCCCCATAATTAGTTATAGCAGATGTAGAGCCGTTGCGGCACCCTACATCATTAACACCGAATATTTCTATTAAGACAGTAGGGGCAAATCAGCTTAAATCCGTGACAGTAAAAAGACCCATCTATATAAACCTCCCACCTGAATCTAATGCATACACCATTGTCATGATTGGGGTTCCCAAGCTGGCTGACAACAGGGGGGAGACATACACGGAACTAAAAAATAAGGTAATGCAATGGTTAACCACACAAAGACCACTTCCCTCTCACATAAGTGGGCAGATCTCCTATGTGAAGAGAGTAGATTGGGTGGGTTCAAGATTCAAATCAACAGAGGGAGACTGCATTGTAGTTAATTTTAGAGACAGACGAGTGGCAAACCTCATCACCAGCTGGAGGAGTTCCTCGATAAATAGCTTGATTCGCACGATGGGCTTAAGCTATTTTTACCCCTCTAACATCAATGGGCAAAATAAAAACCCTCAGACTTATCACGGCCAGGAGGGATCGATGGAGCCTCAAGCTCATTATCAATCATGGGCGCCACCTCTTGCTCCTAGCCAGGTGATGTCCTTAGACTCTGAACAACAAAGATATGCACAATCTTGGGAAGGCAGACCTTATAATTATCCCCCAACAATGTATGAGAGAAGGGAATTTGCACCATATACATACAAACGAGATCATGCACATCCTTATCTGTACCACAACCAATTTGGGGTCCCGACCTCAAACAGATATGATGTTCTGTATGCCCACGATCATTTGGATGAGGTGGATTGACTGACAATTGTCCTGCCCCTTAGTACTTCACCTGGCCTTTCGAACAGGGTGGAACAATCAAACATAACAAGTACTGGAAATCCAGCGAGCACTTTAGCCCTCTTAAGAGTGGTACCTGTTATTAGTACAATAGAGCCTTTAATAATTTCCCCTGAGAATCTCTCCCTACAAGCGGCACCTATTCTCTCTACTCATGAATTATGCAGCGCTCCTCCCACTATAGCTCCTATCTTGCTACCTAGCACTGGAAATCAATTAGCAGTTGTAATAAGCCGACCTAATCAAGACGTGCATCTGCTCACTAGTACGACCCAAGAGTCATTGTCTGACCACGACGTACTTAATACCACAAAAATCTTGTCGTGGAACATAGCAGGACTGGCTGCAAAAGTAAAGGACCACACGTGGGTGGAATTCATAAGGAACTTTGCTATACTGTGTTTTCAGGAAACATGGCTCGTAGACAATAACGTTTTCATTGAGAGGTTCTAGAGTTTCTTCGTGCCAGCAACTCCATCGCCCAGTGGCAGATCAAAGGGGGGCTTGGCAACATTCATCAGCCTCTCCCTCATCTGTCAGGTCAAAAATAAACAACTGGAAAACAGGAACATTCAGGTTATGGAGCTTAGGAAGGGCAGAAAGGCACTAACCTTGGTCAATTTTTATAATTCAGTAACACCACTAGGAGAGTGTAACATCGTCAAGCTCCACAACTATCTCCAAGGTGAAATAGCAAAACTGCCACGGAATATAATAATCACTGGTGATTTCAATGCGCACATCTGTGGAAATCCTGCCGTGACAACTATGGGCTCCTTGGGGTGCGAAAACAGGTCAGGCCTTCATTTTGCTCACTGTCTGCGAGGTACCCATGTCAATAATCTAATTGATGATCTGAACTTGAGTGTCGCTATGTCCCTGAAAGATGACTCCTTTATCTTTGAAGTACCAACTTATAAAGGTTCTGAGCATGGCTCCTTCATAGACCACATTCTTCTCTCTGTTGATCTGGCAAATTTAGCCTTAAACTTCAAAATACATGAAAGCATCTTTAGTGACCACAATCCAATCTCAATTGAACTAGGAGTGGGACTTTTTGATTTATGGAAAAATCATAAAGACATGGGTGCTTTAAAGTTGATCAATGGAAATCGTCGTTTGAAATGGTCCATGATAAATAGTGACACTTTGTATAAGTCAGTTAAAATGAGTTGCAACCAGGAACTCAATCTTTGTGTCTCTGAGTCCACACCACCTGAAACCATCCTATCTGCTTTTGCCGTCGTGGTGCAAAGAATCGGCCAACTACTATCTGTACCAGTAAAGGGCCCAACTGCTTACCAGCCAAGATGGTTTGACCACGCTTGTTCGGCAGCTAGCCGGAACCTGAAAATGGCCCTCAAGAAAAAACCAAGGGATTCCGCACATATTAAAATCTTGCGATCTGAATACAAATCAACTATGGCATCCCGGAAAAAGGACATAAAAGCACATGTCTGGGAGTCTTTGCTCGACCCATCAACCCTGGGTAACAGCTCTAAGTTCTGGAGCATAATTAATAAGCCAATGTTTGATGACCCTAATGCCTCCAGTCTTGGAACCAACATACCCGAGGATGAGTGGGTCTCCCATTTCAGTTTAATTTTCAAGAGCGATGAACCACAGGTGATACATGAACTTAAAATTACAGAAGAAGCTCCTTTGCACTTCACAGTTGAAGAAGTTGAGAAGGGGATTCATGGCTTAACCAGTAATAAGGCCCCGGGCCGAGACGGCCTTCCTCCAGATCTATACAAATCAAATATCTCACTATGGGCCCCAATCCTTACTGCGGTTGTCAATGCAGGAGTTGCAACCGGGAGCCCAAAGTCCTGGGGGGCCTCAACTATAGTCTACAAGAAGGGTGACAGAAACAATGCAGCATGTTACAGGCCTATCTCCCTGATAAACTCAGTTGCCAAGGTAGTGGGAGGAATAATTTTAATTAGACTGACCATGTGGGCAAAAATCAATAATGTAATGTCCCCCGTTCAATATGGGTTCAGACCGGGGCACTCAACAATAACTCAATGCCTGAACCTATATTTAATCAGTGGTAAGTATTCTATGGCCAGAAAAGGAACTGTGTATATGGCCTTTATGGACTTATCATCGGCCTTTGATTGTGTCGATAGAGGCAGGCTCTGGGACGTCTTGCTCAAAATGGGGGTTGAGAAGAACTTGATCAATTTTTTAGCCGACCTCCATAGCGACACTCGAGCAAATGTCCGCTATACAAAAGACTTGAAAGTTACCAGAGATTTTAAGATAAATTGGGGGGTTAGACAGGGCTGCATTTTAGCGCCGTTTCTTTTTAATCTATATATTAATGGACTTGAGGAGCATCTTTTAAACACAAAAACTGATTACCCATACATAGGGAGAAAGGGCGTGCCTGTTCTGCTCTATGCAGACGACGCCGTCCTTATCTCCAGAACTGCACTGGGCCTTCAAATACTACTTGATTCTTGTTACCCTGTGAAAATACCATGATTTTATGTAATTTTTAAAAAAACAGCCTTGAAATTCAGAAAAAGCATGGAAGGATAATTGTTTAACGAATTATGCCTCCCCCAGCAATATGTTTTTTTAGATAAACAGCATATTTATATTTTTTAGAATCTGTATCTCTTCTTGTAACTTCTCGCTCTTGATAAACTGTCTTTTTAACATTGTTTTGAATGTATATGTTTTCTATTGTACTTTTATGACTGTACTGTATACAGTCGAATAAAGGAACTTTGAATTTGAATTTGAATTAGTCATTAATACGAATGAGATAGGTCTCAAATTGAGACCCACTGTGATTGGTTACAGTTGCAATCATGGTTGCTCTCTGGGGGTCAGCAGACCACCACATCTGGAACTACTTTTAAAGAAAGCATTCTGTTAATGCAGCTAATTTTTAGGAATGAAAATCAGGATGCATTTAAAAAAAGAATAATTTTACAAACATTTTTATATGATCACTGCCTCCTCCGAAAGAAAAGTTTTTTTCTACATTCGCAAATGGGAATGGATCCTTTGGGGATTACTTCCAGTTTGTGAATTGTTACCTCCAATTTGCATTTGGTGGGCAAATATTAATGTTATGCGACCGGATTTCGATTGCAAAACATTAATACATAAATTAAAGTATTAGTATTTGGAAAGGACAATATTATCCTGAAGACAGAAAATTATCATAGGTATATGTTTTTTAGTTTCTGTTATGTATGAAGCAACAAATGTGCTCAGTACATTCAAGCCTAAGGAAGAAAGAAGCACAAAACAAAACCACAGCCAGGTAACATAAGTGTGTTACCTTGATATTGCGAATGTTAACTATTCTTATGTCAGCTCAACTTTTATTTCCTACACATGGTTCTGCCTATAACTTAAATGGAGACCAGTGATGTGCAGTAGCGCCTTGGACTGATTTGTTTGTCTGTAGCAATTTTGGGAGTTATGCTACTTTAGCAAATGAAGATTTTTCTGAAAGGGCGACCAGGGGCCGTATTACGGTATGGTGCATTTTCCTGGTTAGAGCTGGGAGCATCTTTCAAAAGGTGTGCCCAGCGCTAACCAGGAAAATGCACCACTTTGTTGTGAATATGCAGCACACAAGGTACCGCATTTAGGTGTATAATGGAGCAGTTGCTTTAAAGCAGCTCCGTGTTTCACAGTGCAGGTGGCAACCCATCTGCACTTTTAAGGGGGATTAGAGACTCACTTGCAGGTGGTGCAGTGAGTGACTCCTGACCACTTCTTTACCTCTTCGGCTGGGTCTGTAGAATGGCGCGGAGGAAAAAAGATTCCCTCATTTGCATGGGCCATGCCAACATGCAAATGAGGTTATGCCCGCTGATGATAGAGCTGGTGCTTTATGTGCACCAGTGCGATCAGTATTGCAGAAGGTACCGCACCCGGCACTCCGGTAATACAACCCAAGGTATTGTTTGCTGAAGTAGACACCTGCAGGAAAATGTCTTCAAGTTTAGTTTCAATATTTTAGCTATTACCGTAGGTAATACGCTTCTCACTGGTCATCCATATAACTTAGGTAGAAAGATCACGTGGCATTTGATATCTGGGACACAGCTATCAATGGTCCTGCAGGTGCAGTGGTACTGGGGAGGAGGAACCTCAGGGTCCAGTAAATCCTTAACATTGTTATTTGTTGCCCCAACTAGCAGACCGGGGGAGGAGGTTGGCATTTTCCGTGCTCGCACTAGCGTCGGTACACCCTTTCTACCTACCGCTCTGTTTGGTATATTTGTAAAGTGGAATTATTTAGAGAAATAACCTACAAGGTCCATCGAACGCTCACGGATGACTAGAATAGCGAGTTATTTTTCACTTCATGAGCAAAACAATCTGCAGGCGCCACAAATCAGCTGAAGCAAGCTGTCAGAGAGAGAAGAGCCCTGGAGAAATAAACCCTCCGGCCTTACAGGCTAGAAGCATTCAGTCGTTGATTGGACAGATTATAGAAATATGCCTTGAATAAGATGGCGCCTCGTGGGAGGAGGCTGGTGCGCGCCACTGTTTATACAGCAGATGGCTCTGAATTCAGCCCAGAGCCTCACCAGTGCCGCTGCAGTTGCTTGCACACACTTTGAACTAAGATTGTGAGATGATGGTTTTCTGGCTTTAAAGCTTTTTGTTGCAACCCATATGGTTATTTCACGAAAAAGCAAATTTGTAAAATGTTTTCCTAGTATGTTTTCCTTCAAAAGCCTAATAGAAGAGTTGGTTTAGTGAATCCAGACAGCTGTGAATCGTATCTGTTTGAGTGTTTATGTTATGTGCTCTCTTTTAGATTTTCAATCGCTATTTTAATTATGATTTATTTTGACAATATTTCACTACAGAACTCTATGACAGTCCTGACACTCACACCAAGGGGACGCAGCAAAGGATATGTTTGTACAGTGTACAGTGAGGTCAGGCAAACATTTGATTTAGGGAAATAGCAGATCATAGAGTAGGTGTATTACTCATTTTGTTGTGGTTAGGTTGCTGCATTCATATGCTTTGAATTGCTTGACTCCCCACATATATTTGTATTTTCTCTAACTTTGTGACATCGCTTTAACTCCTAAGCATCATAAGAAATGGGCGTGTGTACTAAGTGCTTTGATAAATCAGGGGGTCTTAATCTGCTAAAACCCATTCTGAACTGTACTAACCCCGTTCATTGACACAGAAAAGGCCTGTTACGCGTGTACCTTCCAAATACCAATTCATTCTGGTATGTGTTCATTTTATGAATATTGCACCAAATTCCCAGCATGGACAGTACTAGATTGACTAGAATAGCAGCATCCTATTATGCTTTCCTCCTTCCGTTCCGAAGGAAGATTTGTTTTCCTGTGGAGTTTCAAAGGCCTTAACACAAGATTGACGAACGAGAGCAAGCTGCCACTTACCTGAGAGACGCCGCCACCGCCAGGAGTCATACAGGGGCTGCCAGTCACTCGAGAGAACGCCGCCACCGCCAGGAGTCATTCTACAGCTGATAACACGCGCCGCCGCTCCGGGACTACAATTTCCGGCAGCCTATGCGGCGGCGCGCTTTGTGACACCGCGAGAGCACCAGGAGGCGCACATAAGCAGCGCTGCACCCGGCGGAGAGGGGGAGACGAACGAGAGCAAGCTACCACTTACCTGAGAGACGCCGCCACCGCCAGGAGTCATACAGGGGCTGCCAGTCACTCAAGAGAACGCCGCCACTGCCAGGAATCATTCTACAGCTGATAACACGCGCCGCCGCTCCGGGACTACAATTCCCGGCAGCCTATGCAGCGGCACGCTTTGTGACACCGTGAGAGCGCCAGGAGGCGCACATAAGCAGCGCTGCACCCAGCTTCGCGGGACGCGAGCGGGACGCCCGGGGCTAAGCCCGGGCAAAGGGCGGGCCCTATACGGCCCTCAGCGGCAGGAAGCGCCAGGGCCTGGGCTAGAAACGCTGTTGGATGTGCTTGGTTAAACTGGAATAACCAAGTAAGGCATTGTTTTCACATACACGTAAGATTGTGGAAATAATTCCCTGGCCTCAGTGGCAGGATGCCAAAAAGAGGCGCGGTTACTGCTACAAACACTATGGAAAACTATCTGGTTCAAACTGTGCAAAAAATAAATATACAGAGAAGAGAATCTTTGGGGTTGAGTCAGTCACCAGATTTACAATGCTTGACCCCTAGCATACTTCTTCCCACTGATGATATTATATCCTTGGAAACTGATCCTGAGGCTCGTTCGGTGTTTGCTATTAACCAGGGGAACTGCAATTTAACTGAGAATATAGTGCCAGCCCCCGAGGTACTTATTGCGGACCCGGTCACCAATATAGACAGTGACTTGGATCAGGAGATACAGTCTTGTCCCTCAGATGAAGACCAGTCCTTATCTGACCATGCCCCTCGGACAGAACGCTCTGGTGTTTAAACTCTGCCAAAACGGACAGGGTTAAGGTCAGGGGCGAGGAGGAAGAGGGCAAATACTTCAAAGGACAAAATAAAGGAAAATGGAGAGGGGAGAGTAAAACCTAATGTTGATGATGACTTGTTTGTAAAAATTGCTGAGCTGATTGAAAGTAAAATTACAGCTATTATTAAACCTCTAGTAGCTAAGATAGATAAACTACAAATTGATATATATTTAATAAGGTACATTTAAATGTTGGTACTGCTTCTTATGCAAGAACAGTTCATAAACACCTTTTCAGTCTTGCCAAATATATATGATAGATCCGAATAGAGAACATGTCACATAAAATGTCCTTTCTCAGAGTTCACTTATTTAATATAAATTAAGAAAACTCTAGCATATGTATGCTGTTATTACACTTTAGAAAATGCATCTTTTTTCCTTCCTCAGTACTCATTGGCCTGCATGTTTGGAAGCCATTTTCTGAGGGTAAGTGGAGCTTGCTTGTGATTCTATGCTTGATCCTGGGTGTCGTCTTTGTGAGAGTGAACTAGTAGGACAGCAGAATAAGTTAGTAGAGGGAGTTGATAATATTACCACGCTGGTTGTTAACATGGGCAAGAACATTGGAGAGCACGCAGATGCTGACGGTGAAGGAATAGATGATCTGCTGCCTAATAATCCCCCTATACAGTTACCGCTACTAAATGCTAACGAAACAGCTGGTAAAGGGGATGGTCCTTTAACAGTTGACATCCCCCTAGTACAAGCCCAGACAACGGACCCCTTACAATTTATAGTCGAAGCCTCACCTGTTGTACTAGTACTAGCCAATGTTCCCCCCTTAGAAGTAGGCATAGTAGAATCTTCCACTTCTCTGTCAAATAAGGCATTGCAATGGTTTACAAATAATGTGAGACTATCCCGGGGGGGGGGTCAGCAATTGGCTCAAGAGATTAAGACCGCAAAAAGGGTTTCCTGGCTAGGAAATCGCCCCAAAAAATTTAAAGGGGATTGTGTGGCAGTGAGTTTTTCACATGCAGGCGTCCTACCAAACATCCTCACTAACCTACTTCCGCCCCAACGCAGGCAGGGTACTGTTGTCCCATTAACCTTAAAAAAGTTTTATGGAGAACAACAGAATGTCACCTACCCCAGGACCCCTGCATTCGGGTGGGACAATAATAGGGACATAAATAATAGATGGGGCCAAGATCATCATCGAAATACTGAATACCACCCACCTCATCCAGTTCATCACAATTCTTTTGCACAACCCCTATTGCTGTCTAACCGTTATGCTCCTCTATCCTTTTTGGATCAAAATGATTGACTTTCGCCTGCACACATAAGCCATGAAGAGAAACAAGTACAACTATTCAGTATGCTTACCTGGAACATTGCAGGAATTAAGTCTAAAGTAGGAAACGTGGCATGGACAGATTTTATGACAAGGTTTGACATAATTGCTTTGCAGGAAACATGGGATACAAATAACAGTTTTTCTTTAGATGGCTATAGTCATTTCTGTATCCCTGCAGTGACTAGCGTTGCAGGTAGAGCCAAGGGAGGTCTGTTAAGTCTTTTTAAAATAGATATTAATGGCCGACTAAAGAAATGTGAATCGGGCTCCGAACAATGTCTAATAGTTGAACTTTTGTCAGCAGAATCTCCCAATATTTTATTTATAAATTTTTATAATTCCAATGCATCTGACTGTACTTTATATAGCCTAGATAGATTGGACCAGTTTCTGTCAGTCTATAGTGAAAATGTTAACTCTTTTGAAATCATTTTCTTGGGTGATTTTAATATACACCCGTGTTCATTAATGTGTGTTTGCGATGAAGTAGAATCCCCCCCGAACTGTTCACCTATCCATCTTGAACATAACAAACAGGGGGAATGTTTAGAGAATTTTTTAGCAAGATGGAACCTATATGAGTCTGGGTGCAGGGAAGGGGGGGTTAGGTTCCCTACATTTAAGGGAACAGACAATGGCTCTATTATTGATTATATATTTATTTTATTGTGTTTTCTAGATAAGGTTTTAATGTATAAAACTGTGGTATCTGTCTTTAGTGACCATAATCCTGTTTCCTTGGACCTAGTAACTACTGGTCTCAGAGGGCGGAAAAATTGTCCATGTAATAGCATACAAGCATTTAAACTTAAAGACCAGGGACGTAGATTAAAATGGGATAGTATCACCCCTGAACCCTTTGTACAAGAGGTACTCGCTGATGCTGAGGAGGAGGTTGGTGTGTGCCTTTCTAGTGAGGCTAAAAATAGGGAAGTGATACTTGCCTTTGGTAGCATTTGCAGTAAGATTAACCACAGACTGTCTATTGGCTCTAAACCTAAGACAGTGCCTATCAAAAGATGGTTTGATCATAAATGTTCAAAAACACATTCTGCACTACTAAATGCTTTAAAGGCTGTCCCAAAAGACCGAGAACTTATCACTATCTGTAGAGCCCAGTATAAAAAAGCTATAGCAGTCAGGAAAAAAGAGATTAAAGATGAAGCCTGGACTCAGCTCTTAGATCCAGCAATACTGAAAAACAGTGGAGAATTCTGGAAGATTGTCAACCAACCCCTATTTACAGGGGAGGAGAACTCCCCCCTTGAAACAAACATATCTGACGAAGGTTGGATTAAACATTTTAGTGACATATATTCCAGTCATACCAGTGGAGATCCTGGGGCTCAGGTGGATGATATTAAAGCCATTGGGACTCAATTGCACTTTGAGACATCGGAGGTTCTACATGCAATAGACTGTACCCTAAAGAAAAGGGCGCCAGGACCCGACGGTGTACCTGCGGACGCCTTTAAATGCTTCCCTACTTTTTGGTCTAGACTACTTTGCAGGGTATTTAATGCATTAACCCATGATAATATACCTAAATCATGGAAAACATCTATAATTATCCCGGTGTTCAAAAAGGGAAACAGGCAGGATCCTGCATGTTATAGACCAATCTCATTGATTGACTCATCAGTTAAGATCTTAGGAAGAGTCATCTTAGTGAAACTAAATGAGTGGGTTACTGAGAACAGTATCCTTACAAATGTGCAATATGGTTTTAGACCAAAAAGAAGTACCCAGGACCAATGTCTAAATCTCCACTTGTTGATTGAGAAATACACCAGGGCTAAGGAGGGGTCCATGTACCTTGGCTTCATGGACCTCTCCTCTGCTTTTGATCTGGTTAATAGATCGAAGCTCTGGGTAAAATTGCTGGAAATGGGTCTTGATAGGACCATAGTCAACCTATTGGCTGACCTGCACTCGGGTCTCACTGCAAGAATCAGAGTTACCACGAGAGGTAGGTGCACTGATGCCTTTGCTTCTGAAAAAGGGGTTAGACAGGGGTGCATTTTGGCACCCCTATTGTTCACTTTATATGTGAATGCCTTGGAGCCTGCTCTTAGGGACGTGACCCCTGATATTCCGCGTGCAGGGGAACAGGGGATTCCTGTCCTCCTCTACGCGGATGACGCGGTCCTTCTTGCGCGTACTGGGGTGGGCCTCCAACGTCTTCTGGATGCCTTTGAAATCTTTATGGCCTCACTAGATTTGAAAATAAACACAAAGAAATCTCAAGTTATGCTCTTGGGTAGAGTAGCAAGAAAATACTGTCACAAAACTTTTCTTTGTGGGCAGGAGAAGCTTGCTCGAGTAACCGCCTTCCCTTACTTAGGAATCACATTTGATGAGAAGGGAAATTGGGGCCCCCAGGTTAAGAACAGAGTAATGGCTTTAGCAAGAACTTCTGCAGCCCTTCAGGGGTTCTCCTAAAAACTTGGGGCTAGGCCAATCATAGCCATATTGAAAATGTATAAGGCTAAATGCATTTCAGTTGCATCTTATGGTAGTTCCATATGGGGATACAGGGGACTGGATTCTCTACAAATCATGGAAAATAAATTTTTTAGATCTGTCCTTGGTGTTCCACAATCGACCCCGTCCCACACTGTTCATATGGAATTAGGGGAAGGCTACATCACAGACCTGATAAAAATAGCACCTTTAGTAGCATGGCTGAGGTTGTGGCTTAACAAAGAAATCCCCTTAAACCATATCATTATGAAAGATTGCTTGCGTTTGGACAAAGCTAACAATATTAAGTGGTTGACCTATATCAAGGAAAATTTTTCCAGGATAGGGAGGCCAGAGCTTTACTCTGAAATAGACTCTATAACATCTAAAGATATTGCGCTCACAAAATGCGCAATGAGCGAGCTCCTATCTCTGGAGAGAGAAGAGTATGAGCTAAAAAAAACTAGTGTGAGGGCTAGTCTAATATAATCTATACCTGACGGCCCAGAAAACTATTTGAACATGGTGACTCACCCTTACCACAGGTTTATTTTAACTCGCTTTCGTTTTAACTTGATTCATTTTAATCTTGGTTTTTATCCTGTTTGGAGCACCCCAGAAAAGGCGTTACCATGTTCTTGTGATCATTTCTCTGAACAAAATACAATGCATCTTGTAATGTTCTGTAGTCATTACACTGATGATAGGAGAAAGTTCCTTGTGCCAATTCTTAAGAAGGAGGGATTTATTCAAGTTAAACCTGCTCTTATTTTTTTACAGCGTCTACAGACTCCCAGGATTATGTTTTATGTGGCTAGTTTCCTGGTGAGTGCTATTAGGAGCAGGAACATTAGACTAAAAAATGTGGTTACCTCCTTAAGTAATACAGACTATGTACCTTAAAAAAGGCACTTTGTAATTATATCATGGCTTGTAATTAGGGTACATCTGGTCCTGTTATATTCGTCCTGCTGGGGTTTTTCTTTTTTAGTATTTGTTTTTAGTTTTTAGCACTTTGCACTTTGTAGTTCACACTGATACGAATTGTATTACGTAGTGTGGTTTTTACTCTTATTGTATTTTAACTGTTTTTAAGAATGAATTTTTCGTATATGTATTTTGATCAATTTGTATTTTGCCATTGTCTTTATATGATATTAAGTTATCGCAATAAAGTATTTTGACTGACTGAAGATTGACACCTTGTTGCCCCCTCTGGTCTGGCCTAGGGTTGATTTAGTTTTGCTATACAGGACTGCAGTTTGTCATCGAGTGAGAGATGAAATCGATCTTCGGTTTGACAAAATGCCGACCCCTGTACATGAGCTATGTGAGACCCATGATCATGGGGTCAGGAAAGCACTGGTAAGTTAGGGAAGGTGCATTAATAATTATTACCAATTGTTTATTTCAGCTGCCCTGGTAGGGCTTGAAATGTTCAAGGAGAGGAAATACTGTGTGACCTTTTGACAAGAAAGCTTTAAGCCGGATCTTCCCAGCAACTTTATGAAGACACACCTAAAAAAGAGAGGGTACAAGCAGAAGGAAGATTCAAAGCTTCTGAGAAAAAGTCAAACTGCGCTGAACAACGTAATTGGTTACCAGTGGTTGAAAATGCCTCTTGTTGCATAATCGCCACCATTTGTTTTGGACTGATAATTTTGGTTTTCAGGCCCCAGGGAATGTGGTTGGCGACTTAAAATTGGTTAAAAACTCTGATTAGTGCATTTAACTTACCTATAAGTCCCTAGTGTATGGTGTTCCGTGTACCCAGGGATGGTAAGATAAATGTCACTTGTGGACTGCAGCACCTGTTGTGCTTTCACTTCAATTACAGTACCAATCAGGTCATCAGGCCTGGCCCTGCACTCTTTGTGTGCAGTTTTAAACCTGCAGATTCGTCCTAGCAAAGTAAACCTTTTGAAATCCAAGCTAATGATCAAGTCGGATTCTAAATTACTATTTAGAAAATGCCACTTTTAGAAAGTTCAAAAGCAACAATTGTTGGACAGAATGCAGAACAATGTTTTACATTTACCCCATTACAGAGATCTGAGCCTAAATTCATTGTTTTCCTGCCTAAGCCACATTTGCCTTTCTGCTAGTGTTCAGTGTTTCTTGACTGTTAAAGGCTAATATTTTAACTGTTGTATCAATTTCAACGTTTTTTAAGAATGTTTTTTGATCAAGAAAGTCTATTATATCCTGATTGGTGATGAAATATATGTATTGTTGTTCTATTTTAAATAACCGAATAAAGATTTGATAATGATGACTGTTAAAGGCTTTTCTGTGGTGAGATGCGTATGGCTCCCAGACCATGTAGAAAGGTCTTGAGTGCGGGGAGGTGTTTTTGGTTTGTCAGAACGGCCAATTGAACTGTGCAGAGGAATTTAATTACATTTCAAAATGTACCTACCCTCTCACAGGCAGATGTAGCTTACACCAAAGCTTGACCCCTTCATTGTCCTGCTAGACAGTCAGGCACCAGTCTCAATGGGAGAGGGACTGAAACCAGAACCAGTTTTGAAAGTTCATAAGGGAAGTTTTGTCAATAATCATATCCACACTTCTGGGTGGGAACAGGGAGCTCTTGACATGGTAAGAAAGTTTCTGCCATTTTGGGTTTAGATAGAGAGGGGCACTATGGAACAGTTTAGGTACAACACAAAGGGTGTGCTGCAAACGTGGGTAGGGTAACCTCTAGGAACCCATTGGTTAGTGGGTAGGCAGGAGTTTCCCTCACCCACAACTGAACATAAATCTGGCACCCAGTGCACAATTCAGAACACTTCTGGACCTATAGGAGCTAGATGACAGACTGCACCTGCTGTTGAACCTGTGGAGAGTGACCCAAAGGCTGGAAAAAGCCCACCTTCCAGAAGAGCCCATCTGGCCATTTCAACCTGGACCTGCCCTGACCCTGCTGATGGCTTCCCTTGGCGTGAGTCCTAATTAAGTGTGCTTTTTTATTGTGTTGTGTTTCTACTCTTTAACTGTTTTGGTACTGATAAATGCTTTACACATTTCTCCAAAGGCCTATCTTTGCTGTGCAATAATTACCAAGGGTTGAGTTCAGGTTTAAATTATTGAGACCTATCTGGACCAGGCACAGAATCATGACATTATTTCTTAGCGAGGACTCACATCTACTCGAACAAAAAATCTACGTTCTCACACTCAGTATTCCTAACTATCATAGTCAAGGCCTTTGGTTCACTATGATATGATGCTGCAATTCTTCATACCACATGCACAGGCATCTACATGAGACAATTGAAATCTGGGCGTTGTTGTGGCAGATAAATGATCAAATTTGCTAGTCCTTACTCTGTCTTGACTGATTAAACTCCAAGGCCATGACACTTGCCTAATCAGAAAGATATGTGCTTTACTTTCACTCTGAGCTTTTAGCTGCTCAAAAGCAGCTGAGCATTTTGCATGAAAGTCCAGCTCAAAATTATAAATCACTCGGGAAATTGGACCCAGGATTACAGATTCCCCTAGTTAATTCGAATGTTTAAGTGGACCTTCAGGGTCCAACTTAAAGTGGGTCTGATTTTTCCAGCACTGGTGTTACTTGTACCACTGGAATTAGTACCTCATAGGTGAGAAAAATACAGCCCATGTCCTGGGGCACATATAATGAGGGCATGTCCGATCTTATTTGAAGTGGGGGGGGCTACCGGCCAGACAGGGGCTACTTTTAGTTGAGGTAATTTGCCAATGGTGTCCATTAAACTGTGGCTCTGCAAAGTGAGCCAAATGCAACTATTTCCGCACTTGTAGAGAGTAAGAGCAGTTACAGGCCTCTCAGGAAGGTTGTGTAGGGGACAAGAGAAAAGAAATATTAAGGTATTGTTCTGGTCAGTACTTGTTGTGTAAGTAAAAAAAGTATCGTAATCACATAGGTTACTAAATACTTCACATTCCACAGGTGGTTCAGGTCAAGATATGCGTATAGGCATAGATTAGGCACAGGTGCAGATCACTAGTGAATACCTCAAAGATTGGCTCATACCTCACTTCAATTGTCTTTTGGCATCACAATTCTGTGCTAGCAAAAGTTAGCATTAACAGCAACAGATTCCCTCTCCACATGTTCAGACACAGTCTCTCAGTTCATGCAGACATGGTACCACATTATCTGCTCAGGGATGCTGGTGAGTCGGTGTCACGAGCTGGTGTGTTTGGCAATTCAAACGTTTGCCTCGTAGGGAGAACAGGTACATGGATCAACATTGTCATTGGGACTGTTAGAGGTCATGACCTTCAGTCCAACAGAGACATACATTTGTCTTCGGCAGTTGTGGTCTTTGGAGCCGGTTCAGGTTAATGCTCATTTTCAGCAGTTGTGACCTTGGAGGTCAATGAAGGCTGGTGCTCGTATTTGAGAGTTGTAGCCCTGGAGCACGATCCATGATGAAGCATGTCTTCAGAAGGCATAGATCTTGAGGCTAATGCATCATCTGGAGTGGGCACCAAAGGGGGCAGTGGCAGCACTATGCCCTCAGGGTTGATGGCAGGAATGCCGAGGCACACAGTAACACGTTGGTGATGACTTCTTTTCATAGCTCACAGTGGCAGGTGCAATGAAAGACTTGGAAACCCTGTTGATTTTAGGGCAGTACTCGCCATTTCACCAGTCATCTACTTCTAAGAGCTGTATACCCAGGCCCATGTTAGTCTTTTCCTCCTGAACAATTTCTCCTCCCAAAGGCAGACAGGCAGGCTTATAGGCACTAAGGCAGACCCTCAGTTTCTCCAGCAAGTTTTAGACTATATGTGATGTTCCCTTAGGCCTGGGACACTGGCTGTCATGTAGACACTCACTCCTTTCCACACTCAAAAAAGACTTGGACATGGAACAAAATGGGTAGTGTATTTGAGATAACTCTTTTATACACCTTATTCAGAGGGAGAATTTGTATTCACTGGCTAAATTCTCAAATCTGGTTTAGGATGGTTTGCATTCAAATGTCATTTCCAGGTTGCTTTTGAGACACCGCCTTTGTTCAAAGTTGGTTATAAAAGCAGGTAGCAATGGGTCTGGCCCCAAACAAAAGAATCCAAATCATGGACAGAGTTAAGTGTAAGTTATCTGAACCTGGCTGCTATCAGTTTTCCTGTGGGCCTGGGTGAAATTTAAATCACACCGGAACAATTTGTCTAATTTTAAATATTTTGATTTACAGTTATGCAAAATTCCCTAACCTACATTCTTATACCACTTCATGTAATTAAAAGCCATCCCAGGTAAATATTTACTATGAAAGTGCAAATAACTGCCTCAGGAAGCTATCCATACCCTCCATTTTTTGCAAGGCTAAACTATGGCCATCCAACATGGATCCCATTGTGTAATTTGTTTTTAAAAATTTGAGTGTCACATTATTTCTTGTATCTTTTTAACTACTCACCCTCTGCTCCCTTAAAAACTGCTGCTTGCAGACCTCATTCGCCCTGACCACCCGTGCAGCGGATCTAGCGCCGCCACGGTTGTTGGTACCGGGACACTCTTGGCGCCATTTCCGGCGCTTGCCGCGACCACGCCCCTTTTCGAGGCCACGCCCCTTCCCTCCAACCCTCTCTCACAGACCCATAAATTATGTGTAGATTTCGGACGCGCAGCGGACGAGCGCAGCGGGCGCGCCTAAGGCAAGCCCGTCTGCGCCCGTCCGTGGCCGGCCGGGGCTAGGGGCACTCCACTTTGCCCAATCTATCACCTACACTTCCTCCCAACTCCTCAGTCTCCAAGGTACTTGGTCTCCACCCGCCTCTGCCCGTTCACGCATTTCTTCTCTTGATTTGTCCCCTGCCCCCTCCCTCTCCTGTCTTCCCCCCCCCCCTCTCCCTCCGGAGGAGATACTAGCCTAGCATCACCTAGGACTCTCTCGGCCTATTATCTCAATACCCAGTCAGCAGTGGCCCATTCACACGAACTGTCGGTGCTGTTGGATCTCCACGCACCGGATCTTCTCTTCTTAACAGAGACTTGGTTTAGCGACGACTCCCTCCCCATCTTACTGGCCACTCTCCCTGCCCCATACTATGCCCTACGCGCTGACCGTTCTGCTGGTAGGGCGGGGGGTGGTGTAGCGGTCATTACCCGGGCTGACCTCCCCTTTCAATTACTATCTTTGCCAGATATTGCCACTACAGAGTACCTGGCCATTCGTACTACATCTATCACCCCCCCTCTCACTTGTTTTCTCACTTACCGCCCCCCTCAATCACCCTTATTGTTTCTTTCCGAGTTTCAGGAGGTATTGGCCACCCTTACGGTAAATAACTCCTCTATCTTATTATTGGGAGATTTCAATTTTTGGCCTACAGACCCAGCAGAATGTCCGTCCTCAAGAGAGTTTTCAGATATCCTCCTATCCCTTAACTTTGTATCCCATGTCCACTCCCCCACCCACGTTAAAGGACACATTTTAGATCAGATCTGGTCCCTAAATTGTCTGGTAAATTCCCTATCTATCTCACCCTGCACCTGGTCTGACCATCATCTGATCTCATTTTCCCTTCCCATCAACCCCGCTATCAGGCCCCCGCTCCCTAAAAATGTGTGGGTCCGCTCATGGAGCCGAGTGGATCCTGAAAATGTATCCGCATCACTAACCTCTTCTTACCCCACCCTAAATGGTCTATCCACTCTCTCTCAGGCCACTGCCATTGAACAATGGCTCTCCTCAAGCTGTGACTCTATTGCCCCATTGAAGCGGGTAACTTCAAAGCGGGAGAAGGATGCCAATCTGTGGTTTAATGAAGATCTCAAGACCTCCAAACTAGCGGTGCGCCGAGCCGAGCGTGCCTGGAGGAGGAATTACTGCCCTTCACTCAGATCTGAGTTTATCAGTATTCTGGCCCAATACAAGAAGGCTATCTTGACTGCCAAAACGGCCTACTTTTCCTCAAAGATCCTTGCAGCGGAGAATCAATCGAGTGAAATTTTCTCGATTGTTCACAATCTGGCATTCTCCGACAGGACATCTCTGAAGCCCACTCCTTCCCAGGATCTCTGTCACTCCTTAAATAATTTCTTCATAGAGAAGATTGCCATTATCAAAGCCAATATTCCCTCACCCTCCCCTTCCTTTGTTGACCCTCAGTGCCCTCCTCCTAAGGGACAACTCAATGCCCTTCCTCCTCTGACCAAGGAATCCCTGTCCTCGATAATTCCTCTTGTTAAATCTGGCTCCCCACTAGACACCTGCCCTGCGCACATCCTCCGCCATATTTATACCTCGTGTCCGGACCCAGCTCTCCACTTCCTCAATAGTTCTCTTTCTCAGGGGGTTGTAACCAACTCTCTGAAGACAGCAGTCATTGTCCCCATTCTAAAGAAACCCGGCGCAGACCCTTCGGTCCCCTCCAACTATCGCCCCATCTCTCTCCTACCATTTCTGGCCAAAGTGCTTGAACGTCATGTCACCAGTTCTTTGAGCGCTTTTGTGGAGGAGCATTGGGTCTTAGCCCCCCGCCAGGCTGGTTTCCGCCCCGCACACTCTACAGAGTCCGTAGTACTCTCGGTCCTTGACAACCTCAGGGAGGGCATGGATACCAACCAGACCCAGGCTTTGGTCCTCCTCGATCTCTCAGCCGCCTTTGACACGGTTGACCACACCATCCTGCTTTCCCGTGTCAGGGCGGCGGGGATCGGAGGGACCGCCCTGGTATGGTTATCCTCCTTCCTGAGGGACCGCACCCAGGCTGTTTGCCTGGGTGATTTTTCTGAGGACTTCCAGAAAGTTCAGTGCGGGGTCCCCCAAGGTTCCTCCCTTTCACCCCTTTTGTTTAACCTTTATATTTCCCCATTGATTTTTTCACTACCACAAATGGAGGTCGGCGTATACAATTATGCGGATGACCTCCAACTTGTCTTCAATCTGTCTTCTTCCCCTGCTTCCATCTCAAATTTTCAGTCTATTATGATTTTTATCCGTGACTGGATGAACCACCACCATCTGAAACTTAATCCGGACAAGACCGAGCTGGTGTTGACGGGTGGCTCATCCAGTCCCTGGTCCTCACTTTTCTGGCCCCCTTCCCTTGGCCCTCCCCCCGTCCCTTCTACCTCAGTCAAAACCTTAGGCATCAAACTTAATTCCCAGCTCACTCTTCACTCCCAGGTTAGCGCTGTGGTGTCCTCTTCCTTTCTGTCACTACACACCATACGCAAGGTATCCCGCTTCTTTTCTTTTGATGCCCTGAAAATGATCATCTTGGCGATGGTTATTTCCCGCCTGGATTATGGCAACGCCCTATATGCTGGTATACCTGCATATAGCTTAAGGCGTTTGCAGCTGATACAGAACCAGGCGGCACGGCTGATATTCAATCTCCCAAAATCCCACCATGTAACACCCCTTCTCAAATCCCTTCACTGGCTCCCTGTTCGTGAACGCGTCCAGTTTAAGCTTGCTTCCATCATCTGTCAAGCACGACTGGGCATGGCTCCAGCCTTCATTACATCAGAGATAGTTCCCTATGTTCCCACTAGGGTACTACGCTCAGCTTCGCAATCCCTCCTGACAGTTTCCCGCTTCCGGAGGAAGAAATGGGGAGGATCAAAGTTCTCGACCCTTGCGCCAATTCTATGGAATTCCCTGCCTTTAGAGCTCAGATCCATACCTCTCTACCCTCAATTCAGAAAAAAGCTCAAGACCTATCTATTTGCCAAAGCCTTTAACTAGACCACTCGTTGCTTCTGTTTCCCATTTTATTTACCTCCTGTCATTTCCCACCCTTGGGGTTCGTCTGTTGCAGCGCCATGAAACCGCTGGTGAAAGTGCGCTTTTATAAATAATTTTAAACTCAAACTCAAACCCATTGCTTCTTGTACTCAGGCTGAATCAAAGCACAGAGTACTACTACCATACATATGATACAAATGCTCACACATACACACACACACACACACACCATACATATGGTACCTATGGTTTGTCAGCGCAAGGTTATGGGTCTCACAGAACAGTAGAACTTCACACTATAGGGGTCAGTAGACTGTGCTCCCATTGACACAGAGAAAAAGGTAATGTTACACTATAAATTTACAAATCATGGTGTGAGGCACCTTTTTACATGATGTACCCAGAATAAGGACAGCAGTCTATTTAATTTGAGGGCACGCTTGGTGTGCCCTGTCTAGGTCACAGGAAAGGTTTTGGGCCTCAGATATGTATGGACAAGGCTAGACCGTTATGCCCATACTAGGTTAGCATAACTCCAAGTTAAAAAAAAAAGTCAGGGTACCAATTTCACATGAGGTCGGGCACTCTCAGCTTGGGTACATTTCCATTGACATAAGTGTTACATTCTCGTCCTAACAGGCCCTTACAAAATTGCCCTGGTGAAAGGTTTTGGCACGGCCGCAAAGGGTCACTGTTAGAAATGGGGTCTCTAGTTGGCAGAGGTAGGTACCTTTGTCCAAATAGGGACCCTTGCTTCTAGTCAGGGAAAGGAGGATACACACTCTAGATAACTCCTGCTCACCCCCTTGTCAGCTTGGCATGAGCAGACAAGCTTATCCCAAAAGCAATGTGTAAAGTATTTGTACTCAAAACACACAGTAATACAGTGATAACAACACAAAAGGGCACCACAGCAGTTTAGATAAATAAAGTATATTTATCTAAACTTAACAAGACCAAAACAACAAAAACCCAACATACAGGCATTTAGAAAAATTACTTTCAAAATGTTTTAGCAACTGAGCCCATAGAAAACTATGAATGCGTGATTTCTTGCAAAGTACCTGTCGTTGCGACAAATTTCACCAAGCCAAACAGCAGCAACAATGGGAAGCATAGGAAAACAAAGAGATGCGTTAATTGCCGAGACCTTCGCAGATGTGATGCAACAGTTCGGCTGGGCACAGGGGAGCATTGCACACGGTCTGGTCGGTGGGGGGAAGTGATGCGTCAAGTCTGAGATGACTCCGATCTGTGGGTAATACGTCGGGGAAAACCTGCTGTATAGGGACGATGCGTGGAAATCTGGGATGTGGCGGCAAATGATGTTGCAGCATTGAGCGGCGCTGCGTCAATTTCCTCAGTCACGATGCATTGATTCTTGCAGCGGCGACAGGCGTTGTGTCGATTTCAGCAGCAGCACAGAGATGCATGGAGATTCTTTTAGCGCCATGGTGTTGCATTGGGAAACTGTTGCAAGAAGAGCGATGTGTCGATTTTCTCATTGTTGTGTTGCTTTTCCAGCTCCCAACTGCGGAAACAACCTTCGGAGGCCCCACACAGTCATAGGCACTTCTTGGCAAGTCAGAACTCCCAGTAAGGAAGTTCAGGGGAGCTGGGGGTGAAGTCATTGTGTTTGTGAAACTTCAAAACAGTAGTCAAGCTCTTCTCAAGCCCTTGAAGACTTTCCTCAAGCAGGGGACACACCAAATAGCAACTTCCTTCTGCATTTCCCTGACTAGAAGCCAGGGTCCCCATTTGGACAAAGGTACCTACCTCTGCCAACTAGAAGCCCCCATTTCTAACAGTCACACATTGCTATTAGCTTAATTATCATATTTTAAGCAGGCCATTCTGCAACCTCCTGTGACTGGTAATTTTGTGTAGTAACCTAATAATGCAAAGGCCACATTGCCAACTCAAATACTGGTCACAAAACGTTGGTGCTCAATTTGAGCCCAATTTCTGCAACCAGTTTGATAGTACATTTAGCTCTTAGCCCATAACAATGACTGGCTTGGCTCTCATAAAAAGGGAATATCAATCAATCAAAGTAATTTGTAAAGTGTGCAGATACCTCCATTGAGGTGTCCTGGTGCTAAAAGCGAGACTGAAGAAAAGTCCGACCATCTAAACTACGCCTGACTGAAGGCCCAAGTTTTGAATTCTTCCTGAATCCCTGTTCTGTCCCAGCCATGCACAGATGGATAGGCAGAGCATTCCAAAGCTTAGTCGTGCTTACTGAGAAGGACCTGCCAACTTGTTGAGTTTTGGCATATCTTGGAATGCATATGATTAGATCTCAGGGTTCGCTCCAGGTGGTATAAGCTTAGCCTCTGTCTGAGATAATGTGACCATGTGCCCCTTAGGGCTCTGAAGGCAAAAGCCAGGGCCTAAAACTCAAACCTCTTGGACACAGGGAGCCAGTGGAGCTGCATTTGATGAGGGGAAATATGGTGGCAGAAAGGGACCCGTTGGATGATCCTTGCCGCCACATTCTGAAATAACTGTAATCTGTGAATCAGATAAGCTGGATGCCACAGGTTTAGTCTTTTGGCATAAACCAAGTGTGAGGTCACCCATGCTTGGACAATGATATTGCATTTCTCCTCTGGGGGATAGCTCAATAGCTTCCTGATGGATCTTAACTTCACAAAGCAAGATGAAGAAAGCTGCAGAATTTGTGACATAAAGGAAATATTGACATCTAACCTGATTCCCAGTTTCTGGCTAAGGCAGCCGGAGTTGATGGCAGATTCAGTTCCAAAGGCCACCAAAGATTGGATGAAGGAGGCATCATCTGGCTGAAAAACAGAACCTCAGTTTTATCTGCATTAAGTTTCAGGAAAGTGCTGTTCCTCCAATTGGAAATATCTTTCAGGCATTCTTTGAAATTATGGAAGGCAGCAACAGAGTGTTCTTTAAAAGAAAACGCTAGTTGCATATCATCAGCATAGGAAACCACCTTCACGCCCCATGATTTAATAAGAGTGGGCAAAGGGGATTGATATAGATTAAAAATCAGAGGGCTCAGTGCCGGGCCTGTGGCATTCCACGGGCCAGCGGTTTGGATGAAAATGAAAAAAGTTGAAGGAAAACCCACTGAGAATGGTCTTCTAAGAAAGACCACAGCCAGGATAGCACAGTCACCTGAAAGCTGAAATGATTTAATCTCTTCTCCAGGAACGAAAGAGTTACTGTATCAAACACTGTAGACAGATCTAAAAGAACTACAATGGTGGACAAGCCGCTTTCCAGAGTCTCTCTGACTGTTTCAGATACTTCCAATAATGCAGTCTCGGAAGCCGGATTTAGAATTGTGCAGCAAGCTTTTAGCTTCTACAAAGTTGGCTAACTGTCGTTGGGCCAACTTCTCTAAGATTTTTGCAGGTGCCGATAGCAGAGAAATGGGCCTGAAATTGCTATGGACTCCCGGAACTGCATTGGGCTTTTTGAGTGGAGGCAGCAGGGACACCTGTTTCCATACTGCCGGAAAAATGCTCGATTTCAGAGAGGAATTCCAAATTTGATTCAATATTGGATTTACCCATGAAGCCATCAATCTAAAAAAATGAGGTGGACAAGGATCCCCCGGTGAGTCAGATTTACACTTCAAGAGTTCCTCAAGTGAGTCCTCTGAAGATATTGGAAGAAATTCCCAAAAGGAGGCAAGGGGGTTGTTAAGAGATGGTTGCTGGTTGTCATCAAGTCCAGCTTCCAACGGGAACGCGGAGGAGAGTTTATGAATTTCTTTTTCCAAAAAATCCAAAAGGCTTGTGCATTGAGCAGGGAGGAATGAAAGGCAGCAACCATCACGTCTGGAGTGGCAACGATTTTACAATATTACTAAACAATGAGGGAGAGAAAGGGTCTTTCACCAATCAAGGTGGGGTAGGGACTCCTGATCCCCTTGTATCAATGTTAACCAACAAAATAAGGAGTAAACCCTTGAGGTAGAAGGCTACCTCTGGTAGGGAGGACAACGAGGTGCGTTATGCGCAACCCGTGATAGGACACCCTTTGCCCTTAGAAGACCCCTCACTCACCAACCTAGTTGGTGACATGCTTCATTATCGGGGTCCCACCTGGACAGCCGAGTGCCATCCAGGTGTGCTGCGACAACTGACTACAGTGGAGCTGGTTTTTCTTTTTTATATGTGTACAAGAGAGGTAACAGTGTGTTTAAAAAGTATCCAGTACTACCCACTCTTAGAGTTTATTCTGGAGCGTCTTGGATACTGGTAAAAAATAGTGGAACACCTCTGCCCGGTTAGGTGGGCTGTTGGTGCTTAAACAAGTGGTGTGGTGTCCTATCACGGGTTGTGCATAACGCACCTCGCTGTCCTCCCTACCAGAGGTAGCCTTCTACCTCAAGGGTTTACTCCTTATTTTGTTAATAAAGATTTTACAATGTCAGAAATGTCTTTCTCAATGCACTTTGAAAAATATTCCCTCATCTTAAGCCGTATCAATTTGCAAAACTTTTTCAGTGCCACTTTGTAGGTGCTTTTTGATGCGGGAATGCATGACTTTCTCCAACTGCACTCCTGCCGCTTTTGTCTGCTCTGAGTTCCATCAAGAACCAGGGGGCCGATGGTCTAGCTCTATTAGCTGTATATAGCTGAATATCTCAGTTTATCATCAGTCAATATCCTCAGACCTCAGGTTTCATTAACCTCTAGTTTTTTTCCTGTGGTACAGAATTACCATTTGTTTGGTTGCTTACCCAAGGGAAACTAAGCTCTTAAGATTAGTCCATGTATAGCTAAAGATAGCAGCATTTTTGGAAAAAGTAAGGCATATATATAGAATTACTCAGGGCTCGAAGGAACTGCAGTTGTGACAGAGATGTTGTGAGCTGCATGGAGAACATTAGAAAACGTTTCAGGACTAGAGGTTATAATAGACAGGTGATAAGAAATACAGAAACAAAAATACCGAAAACACAAAGATCAAACACCTTAAAGGACAGACAAAACAAGAACAGTGAAACCAAAGAATAAGAATGATCACAGGTTTCAATGGAGTGTCCAAGATATTGAGAAAAAGTTTGTACAAACACTGGCATATCTTATGATTTGATAAAACCCTGGACAAATACACAAGTGAAAAACCCAGCGTCACTTATCGACGGGAAACCACAAGCTATCCCAGACCGAAAATGACCTCTACTTGACTGATCCAATTCGCAGTGGGGTTTAATAAATGTGGTAATTGTGGAGCTTGTAGATGGGCTGATGATAAAAGAAAGAAGTTTCAAGGTGAACACGGTAGATCATATGACATAAAATATGTTATCAATTGCACTACTAAATATGTTATATACATTTCAGAATGGGCTTGCAATCGTATATATGTAGGCAGCACCATAAGGGCACTAAAGGTACGAAGTAATGAACATATCAGCTGGAAAATCATAATGACATTAGATATCCAATGTCGACACATATATTGGAATGTACAGCGCAGGGCTCACACAATTATTTTAGGTTCTTTGGTATGGATCATATTGAGCCTGACACCAGAGGGGGAAATAGGGAATTAACCTTAAAATGCAGGGAAGCTACCTGGATTGTGCGTTTGGGACCTGTAGAGCATGGCCTAAATAGCAATCAATAATTACTGTATTTTCTGGGCAAATTAGTATGGATATGCATGACTTGTGGGGTAATATCTGAACAATATACATGTTTTTATAAGCCATGTAGTAATGAATGTCCTCATACAATATCAAAGGGGAAACATAAAAAGTGAGAGATTTGGTTTTACACATGTGAGCATGGACAAGTAATGTCATTGATGTTATAGGAATTACTGACCTAGAATTGGAGTTTATCTTAAATCATGTTATATGACATATCGGAAAGTGACATTTACATTATGTTCACCCATGAGATTAGGGATCAATATTAATAGTGATGTCATAGGAATTGCTCTCCTGAATTGTAGTTTCATCTCCAATCATGTCACTTGAGAATTTTAATAACGATGTTTAGAATGGGACGTGATTCAAGGAATTTTGCACCATATTATTGACACAAACATCCAGTAGAACAATAATCTATTGGGTATTAATATTAAACACATGTATATCACTAAAAAATAATATGTAAGTATATATATTGGGGTTTGGGATGGATCAATATTACCCACCCAACATGGCACCCTCGTTGGCATGCTGGATTGGAGTAGGAATTGCAAACACAACAGTGATGGACAGAATGTGGATCAATGTCACACATTCACCCCAGTCAAAAGATCTGGGCCCAAATCCATCGTTTTTCCACTCCACACCACCCTGGGTTAGACAATGGCGATATGCAAATCAGCGCTGACCCTGTGCCCCATGGGAACAGTCCAGTCCGAACTACAAAAGCCATGTCCTTCCCAGAACGGAAACAAGCATCCGAAGACCGGCCCGGTTTCGAGGTAACACCTCTCATCAGCCCGGCTAGCTTGACTCCAGTGGTGTGGAGTGCCTGGGACTCACGTCTGAGCATCCCCAGTACACTTAGAGCGGTAATTGCAAACACAACAGTGATGGACAGAATGTGGATCAATGTCACACATTCACCCCAGTCAAAAGATCTGGGCCCAAATCCATCGTTTTTCCACTCCACACCACCCTGGGTTAGACAATGGCGATATGCAAATCAGCGCTGACCCTGTGCCCCATGGGAACAGTCCAGTCCGAACTACAAAAGCCATGTCCTTCCCAGAACGGAAAAGAGCATCCGAGGACCGGCCCGGTTTCGAGGTAACACCTCTCATCAGCCCGGCTAGCTTGACTCCAGTGGTGTGGAGTGCCTGGGACTCACGTCTGAGCATCCCCAGTACACTTAGAGCGGTAATTGCAAACACAACAGTGATGGACAGAATGTGGATCAATGTCACACATTCACCCCAGTCAAAAGATCTGGGCCCAAATCCATCGTTTTTCCACTCCACACCACCCTGGGTTAGACAATGGCGATATGCAAATCAGCGCTGACCCTGTGCCCCATGGGAACAGTCCAGTCCGAACTACAAAAGCCATGTCCTTCCCAGAACGGAAACAAGCATCCGAGGACCGGCCCGGTTTCGAGGTAACACCTCTCATCAGCCCGGCTAGCTTGACTCCAGTGGTGTGGAGTGCCTGGGACTCACGTCTGAGCATCCCCAGTACACTTAGAGCGGTAATTGCAAACACAACAGTAATGGACAGAATGTGGATCAATGTCACACATTCACCCCAGTCAAAAGATCTGGGCCCAAATCCATCGTTTTTCCACTCCACACCACCCTGGGTTAGACAATGGCGATATGCAAATCAGCGCTGACCCTGTGCCCCATGGGAACAGTCCAGTCCGAACTACAAAAGCCATGTCCTTGCCAGAACGGAAACAAGCATCCGAGGACCGGCCCAGTTTCGAGGTAACACCTCTCATCAGCCCGGCTAGCTTGACTCCAGTGGTGTGGAGTGCCTGGGACTCACGTCTGAGCATCCCCAGTACACTTAGAGCGGTAATTGCAAACACAACAGTGATGGACAGAATGTGGATCAATGTCACACATTCACCCCAGTCAAAAGATCTGGGCCCAAATCCATCGTTTTTCCACTCCACACCACCCTGGGTTAGACAATGGCGATATGCAAATCAGTGCTGACCCTGTGCCCCATGGGAACAGTCCAGTCCGAACTACAAAAGCCATGTCCTTCCCAGAACGGAAACAAGCATCCGAGGACCGGCCCGGTTTCGAGGTAACACCTCTCATCAGCCCGGCTAGCTTGACTCCAGTGGTGTGGAGTGCCTGGGACTCACGTCTGAGCATCCCCAGTACACTTAGAGCGGTAATTGCAAACACAACAGTGATGGACAGAATGTGGATCAATGTCACACATTCACCCCAGTCAAGAGATCTGGGCCCAAATCCATCGTTTTTCCACTCCACACCACCCTGGGTTAGACAATGGCGATATGCAAATCAGCGCTGACCCTGTGCCCCATGGGAACAGTCCAGTCCGAACTACAAAAGCCATGTCCTTCCCAGAACGGAAACAAGCATCCGAGGACCGGCCCGGTTTCGACTTAACACCTCTCATCAGCCCGGCTAGCTTGACTCCAGTGGTGTGGAGTGCCTGGGACTCACGTCTGAGCATCCCCAGTACACTTAGAGCGGTAATTGCAAACACAACAGTGATGGACAGAATGTGGATCAATGTCACACATTCACCCCAGTCAAAAGATCTGGGCCCAAATCCATCGTTTTTCTACTCTACACCACCCTGGGTTAGACAATGGCGATATGCAAATCTGCGCTGACCCTGTGCCCAATGGGAACAGTCCAGTCCGAACTACAAAAGCCATGTCCTTCCCAGAACGGAAACAAGCATTCGAGGACCGGCCCGGTTTCGAGGTAACACCTCTCATCAGCCCGGCTAGCTTGACTCCAGTGGTGTGGAGTGCCTGGGACTCACGTCTGAGCATCCCCAGTACACTTAGAGCGGTAATTGCAAACACAACAGTGATGGACAGAATGTGGATCAATGTCACACATTCACCCCAGTCAAAAGATCTGGGCCCAAATCCATCGTTTTTCCACTCCCCACCACCCTGGGTTAGACAATGGCGATATGCAAATCAGCGCTGACCCTGTGCCCCATGGGAACAGTCCAGTCCGAACTACAAAAGCCATGTCCTTCCCAGAACGGAAACAAGCATCCGAGGACCGGCCCGGTTTCGAGGTAACACCTCTCATCAGCCCGGCTAGCTTGACTCCAGTGGTGTGGAGTGCCTGGGACTCACGTCTGAGCATCCCCAGTACACTTAGAGCGGTAATTGCAAACACAACAGTGATGGACAGAATGTGGATCAATGTCACACATTCACCCCAGTCAAAAGATCTGGGCCCAAATCCATCGTTTTTCCACTCCACACCACCCTGGGTTAGACAATGGCGATATGCAAATCAGCGCTGACCCTGTGCCCCATGGGAACAGTCCAGTCCGAACTACAAAAGCCATGTCCTTCCCAGAACGGAAACAAGCATCCGAGGACCGGCCCGGTTTCAAGGTAACACCTCTCATCAGCCCGGCTAGCTTGACTCCAGTGGTGTGGAGTGCCTGGGACTCACGTCTGAGCATCCCCAGTACACTTAGAGCGGTAATTGCAAACACCACAGTGATGGACAGAATGTGGATCAATGTCACACATTCACCCCAGTCAAAAGATCTGGGCCCAAATCCATCGTTTTTCCACTCCACACCACCCTGGGTTAGACAATGGCGATATGCAAATCAGCGCTGACCCTGTGCCCCATGGGAACAGTCCAGTCCGAACTACAAAAGCCATGTCCTTCCCAGAACGGAAACAAGCATCCGAGGACCGGCCCGGTTTCGAGGTAACACCTCTCATCAGCCCGGCTAGCTTGACTCCAGTGGTGTGGAGTGCCTGGCACTCACGTCTGAGCATCCCCAGTACACTTAGAGCGGTAATTGCAAACACAACAGTGATGGACAGAATGTGGATCAATGTCACACATTCACCCCAGTCAAAAGATCTGGGCCCAAATCCATCGTTTTTCTACTCTACACCACCCTGGGTTAGACAATGGCGATATGCAAATCAGCGCTGACCCTGTGCCCCATGGGAACAGTCCAGTCCGAACTACAAAAGCCATGTCCTTCCCAGAACGGAAACAAGCATCCGAGGACCGGCCCGGTTTCGAGGTAACACCTCTCATCAGCCCGGCTAGCTTGACTCCAGTGGTGTGGATTGCCTGGGACTCACGTCTGAGCATCCCCAGTACACTTAGAGCGGTAATTGCAAACACAACAGTGATGGACAGAATGTGGATCAATGTCACACATTCACCCCAGTCAAAAGATCTGGGCCCAAATCCATCGTTTTTCCACTCCACACCACCCTGGGTTAGACAATGGCGATATGCAAATCAGCGCTGACCCTGTGCCCCATGGGAACAGTCCAGTCCGAACTACAAAAGCCATGTCCTTCCCAGAACGGAAACAAGCATCCGAGGACCGGCCCGGTTTCGAGGTAACACCTCTCATCAGCCCGGCTAGCTTGACTCCAGTGGTGTGGAGTGCCTGGGACTCACGTCTGAGCATCCCCAGTACACTTAGAGCGGTAATTGCAAACACAACAGTGATGGCCAGAATGTGGATCAATGTCACACATTCACCCCAGTCAAAAGATCTGGGCCCAAATCCATCGTTTTTCCACTCCACACCACCCTGGGTTAGACAATGGCGATATGCAAATCAGCGCTGACCCTGTGCCCCATGGGAACAGTCCAGTCCGAACTACAAAAGCCATGTCCTTCCCAGAACGGAAACAAGCATCAGAGGACCGGCCCGGTTTCGAGGTAACACCTCTCATCAGCCCGGCTAGCTTGACTCCAGTGGTGTGGAGTGCCTGGGACTCACGTCTGAGCATCCCCAGTACACTTAGAGCGGTAATTGCAAACACAACAGTGATGGACAGAATGTGGATCAATGTCACAAATTCACCCCAGTCAAAAGATCTAGGCCCAAATCCATCGTTTTTCCACTCCACACCACCCTGGGTTAGACAATGGCGATATGCAAATCAGCGCTGACCCTGTGCCCCATGGGAACAGTCCAGTCCGAACTACAAAAGCCATGTCCTTCCCAGAACGGAAACAAGCATCCGAGGACCGGCCCGGTTTCGATGTAACACCTCTCATCAGCCCGGCTAGCTTGACTCCAGTGGTGTGGAGTGCCTGGGACTCACGTCTGAGCATCCCCAGTACACTTAGAGCGGTAATTGCAAACACAACAGTGATGGACAGAATGTGGATCAATGTCACACATTCACCCCAGTCAAAAGATCTGGGCCCAAATCCATCGTTTTTCCACTCCACACCACCCTGGGTTAGACAATGGCGATATGCAAATCAGCGCTGACCCTGTGCCCCATGGGAACAGTCCAGTCCGAACTACAAAAGCCATGTCCTTCCCAGAACGGAAACAAGCATCCGAGGACCGGCCCGGTTTCGAGGTAACACCTCTCATCAGCCTGGCTAGCTTGACTCCAGTGGTGTGGAGTGCCTGGGACTCACGTCTGAGCATCCCCAGTACACTTAGAGCGGTAATTGCAAACACAACAGTGATGGACAGAATGTGGATCAATGTCACACATTCACCCCAGTCAAAAGATCTGGGGCCAAATCCATAGTTTTTCCACTCCACACCACCCTGGGTTAGACAATGGCGATATGCAAATCAGCGCTGACCCTGTGCCCCATGGGAACAGGCCAGTCCGAACTACAAAAGCCATGTCCTTCCCAGAACGGAAACAAGCATCCGAGGACCGGCCCGGTTTCGAGGTAATACCTCTCATCAGCCCGGCTAGCTTGACTCCAGTGGTGTGGAGTGCCTGGGACTCACGTCTGAGCATCCCCAGTACACTTAGAGCGGTAATTGCAAACACAACAGTGATGGACAGAATGTGGATCAATGTCACACATTCACCCCAGTCAAAAGATCTGGGCCCAAATCCATTGTTTTTCCACTCCACACCACCCTGGGTTAGACAATGGCGATATGCAAATCAGCGCTGACCCTGTGCCCCATGGGAACAGTCCAGTCCGAACTACAAAAGCCATGTCCTTCCCAGAACGGAAACAAGCATCCGAGGACCGGCCCGGTTTCGAGGTAACACCTCTCATCAGCCCGGCTAGCTTGACTCCAGTGGTGTGGAGTGCCTGGGACTCACGTCTGAGCATCCCCAGTACACTTAGAGCGGTAATTGCAAACACAACAGTGATGGACAGAATGTGGATCAATGTCACACATTCACCCCAGTCAAAAGATCTGGGCCCAAATCCATCATTTTTCCACTCCACACCACCCTGGGTTAGACAATGGCGATATGCAAATCAGCGCTGACCCTGTGCCCCATGGGAACAGTCCAGTCCGAACTACAAAAGCCATGTCCTTCTCAGAACGGAAACAAGCATCCGAGGACCGGCCCGGTTTCGAGGTAACACCTCTCATCAGCCCGGCTAGCTTGACTCCAGTGGTGTGGAGTGCCTGGGACTCACGTCTGAGCATCCCCAGTACACTTAGAGCGGTAATTGCAAACACTACAGTGATGGACAGAATGTGGATCAATGTCACACATTCACCCCAGTCAAAAGATCTGGGCCCAAATCCATCGTTTTTCCACTCCACACCACACTGGGTTAGACAATGGTGATATGCAAATCAGCGCTGACCCTGTGCCCCATGGGAACAGTCCAGTCCGAACTACAAAAGCCATGTCCTTCCCAGAACGGAAACAAGCATCCGAGGACCGGCCCGGTTTCGAGGTAACACCTCTCATCAGCCCGGCTAGCTTGACTCCAGTGGTGTGGAGTGCCTGGGACTCACGTCTGAGCAACCCCAGTACACTTAGAGCGGTAATTGCAAACACAACAGTGATGGACAGAATGTGGATCAATGTCACACATTCACCCCAGTCAAAAGATCTGGGCCCAAATCCATCGTTTTTCCACTCCACACCACCCTGGGTTAGACAATGGCGATATGCAAATCAGCGCTGACCCTGTGCCCCATGGGAACAGTCCAGTCCGAACTACAAAAGCCATGTCCTTCCCAGAACGGAAACAAGCATCCGAGGACCGGCCCAGTTTCGAGGTAACACCTCTCATCAGCCCGGCTAGCTTGACTCCAGTGGTGTGGAGTGCCTGGGACTCACGTCTGAGCATCCCCAGTACACTTAGAGCGGTAATTGCAAACACAACAGTGATGGACAGAATGTGGATCAATGTCACACATTCACCCCAGTCAAAAGATCTGGGCCCAAATCCATCGTTTTTCCACTCCACACCACCCTGGGTTAGACAATGGCGATATGCAAATCAGCGCTGACCCTGTGCCCCATGGGAACAGTCCAGTCCGAACTACAAAAGCCATGTCCTTCCCAGAACGGAAACAAGCATCCGAGGACCGGCCCGGTTTCGAGGTAACACCTCTCATCAGCCCGGCTAGCTTGACTCCAGTGGTGTGGAGTGCCTGGGACTCACGTCTGAGCATCCCCAGTACACTTAGAGCGGTAATTGCAAACACAACAGTGATGGACAGAATGTGGATCAATGTCACACATTCACCCCAGTCAAAAGATCTGGGCCCAAATCCATCGTTTTTCCACTCCACACCACCCTGGGTTAGACAATGGCGATATGCAAATCAGCGCTGACCCTGTGCCCCATGGGAACAGTCCAGTCCGAACTACAAAAGCCATGTCCTTCCCAGAACGGAAACAAGCATCCGAGGACCGGCCCGGTTTCGAGGTAACACCTCTCATCAGCCCGGCTAGCTTGACTCCAGTGGTGTGGAGTGCCTGGGACTCACGTCTGAGCATCCCCAGTACACTTAGAGCGGTAATTGCAAACACAACAGTGATGGACAGAATGTGGATCAATATCACACATTCACCCCAGTCAAAAGATCTGGGCCCAAATCCATCGTTTTTCCACTCCACACCACCCTGGGTTAGACAATGGCGATATGCAAATCAGCGCTGACCCTGTGCCCCATGGGAACAGTCCAGTCCGAACTACAAAAGCCATGTCCTTCCCAGAACGGAAACAAGCATCCGAGGACCGGCCCGGTTTCAAGGTAACACCTCTCATCAGCCCGGCTAGCTTGACTCCAGTGGTGTGGAGTGCCTGGGACTCACGTCTGAGCATCCCCAGTACACTTAGAGCGGTAATTGCAAACACAACAGTGATGGACAGAATGTGGATCAATGTCACACATTCACCCCAGTCAAAAGATCTGGGCCCAAATCCATTGTTTTTCTACTCTACACCACCCTGGGTTAGACAATGGCGATATGCAAATCAGCGCTGACCCTGTGCCCCATGGGAACAGTCCAGTCCGAACTACAAAAGCCATGTCCTTCCCAGAACGGAAACAAGCATCCGAGGACCGGCCCGGTTTCGAGGTAACACCTGTCATCAGCCCGGCTAGCTTGACTCCAGTGGTGTGGAGTGCCTGGGACTCACGTCTGAGCATCCCCAGTACACTTAGAGCGGTAATTGCAAACACAACAGTGATGGACAGAATGTGGATCAATGTCACACATTCACCCCAGTCAAAAGATCTGGGCCCAAATCCATCGTTTTTCCACTCCACACCACCCTGGGTTAGACAATGGCGATATGCAAATCAGCGCTGACCCTGTGCCCCATGGGAACAGTCCAGTCCGAACTACAAAAGCCATGTCCTTCCCAGAACGGAAACAAGCATCCGAGGACCGGCCCGGTTTCGAGGTAACACCTCTCATCAGCCCGGCTAGCTTGACTCCAGTGGTGTGGAGTGCCTGGGACTCACGTCTGAGCATCCCCAGTACACTTAGAGCGGTAATTGCAAACACAACAGTGATGGACAGAATGTGGATCAATGTCACACATTCACCCCAGTCAAAAGATCTGGGCCCAAATCCATCGTTTTTCCACTCCACACCACCCTGGGTTAGACAATGACGATATGCAAATCAGCGCTGACCCTGTGCCCCATGGGAACAGTCCAGTCCGAACTACAAAAGCCATGTCCTTCCCAGAACGGAAACAAGCATCCGAGGACCGGCCCGGTTTCGAGGTAACACCTCTCATCAGCCCGGCTAGCTTGACTCCAGTGGTGTGGAGTGCCTGGGACTCACGTCTGAGCATCCCCAGTACACTTAGAGCGGTAATTGCAAACACAACAGTGATGGACAGAATGTGGATCTATGTCACACATTCACCCCAGTCAAAAGATCTGGGCCCAAATCCATCGTTTTTCCACTCTACACCACCCTGGGTTAGACAATGGCGATATGCAAATCAGCGCTGACCCTGTGCCCCATGGGAACAGTCCAGTCCGAACTACAAAAGCCATGTCCTTCCCAGAACGGAAACAAGCATCCGAGGACCGGCCCGGTTTTGAGGTAACACCTCTCATCAGCCCGGCTAGCTTGACTCCAGTGGTGTGGAGTGCCTGGGACTCACGTCTGAGCATCCCCAGTACACTTAGAGCGGTAATTGCAATCACAACAGTGATGGACAGAATGTGGATCAATGTCACACATTCACCCCAGTGAAAACATCTGGGCCCAAATCCATCGTTTTTCCACTCCACACCACCCTGGGTTAGACAATGGCAATATGCAAATCAGCGCTGACCCTGTGCCCCATGGGAACAGTCCAGTCCGAACTACAAAAGCCATGTCCTTGCCAGAACGGAAACAAGCATCCGAGGACCGGCCCAGTTTCGAGGTAACACCTCTCATCAGCCCGGCTAGCTTGACTCCAGTGGTGTGGAGTGCCTGGGACTCACGTCTGAGCATCCCCAGTACACTTAGAGCGGTAATTGCAAACACAACAGTGATGGACAGAATGTGGATCAATGTCACACATTCACCCCAGTCAAAAGATCTGGGCCCAAATCCATCGTTTTTCCACTCCACACCACCCTGGGTTAGACAATGGCGATATGCAAATCAGCGCTGACCCTGTGCCCCATGGGAACAGTCCAGTCCGAACTACAAAAGCCATGTCCTTCCCAGAACGGAAACAAGCATCCGAGGACCGGCCCGGTTTCGAGGTAACACCTCTCATCAGCCCGGCTAGCTTGACTCCAGTGGTGTGGAGTGCCTGGGACTCACGTCTGAGCATCCCCAGTACACTTAGAGCGGTAATTGCAAACACAACAGTGATGGACAGAATGTGGATCAATGTCACACATTCACCCCAGTCAAAAGATCTGGGCCCAAATCCATCGTTTTTCCACTCCACACCACCCTGGGTTAGACAATGGCGATATGCAAATCAGCGCTGACCCTGTGCCCCATGGGAACAGTCCAGGCCGAACTACAAAAGCCATGTCCTTCCCAGAACGGAAACAAGCATCCGAGGACCGGCCCGGTTTCGAGGTAACACCTCTCATCAGCCCGGCTAGCTTGACTCCAGTGGTGTGGAGTGCCTGGGACTCACGTCTGAGCATCCCCAGTACACTTAGAGCGGTAATTGCAAACACAACAGTGATGGACAGAATGTGGATCAATGTCACACATTCACCCCAGTCAAAAGATCTGGGCCCAAATCCATCGTTTTTCTACTCTACACCACCCTGGGTTAGACAATGGCGATATGCAAATCAGCGCTGACCCTGTGCCCCATGGGAACAGTCCAGTCCGAACTACAAAAGCCATGTCCTTCCCAGAACGGAAACAAGCATCCGAGGACCGGCCCGGTTTCGAGGTAACACCTCTCATCAGCCCGGCTAGCTTGACTCCAGTGGTGTGGAGTGCCTGGGACTCACGTCTGAGCATCCCCAGTACACTTAGAGCGGTAATTGCAAACACAACAGTGATGGACAGAATGTGGATCAATGTCACACATTCACCCCAGTCAAAAGATCTGGGCCCAAATCCATCGTTTTTCCACTCCCCACCACCCTGGGTTAGACAATGGCGATATGCAAATCAGCGCTGACCCTGTGCCCCATGGGAACAGTCCAGTCCGAACTACAAAAGCCATGTCCTTCCCAGAACGGAAAGAAGCATCCGAGGACCGGCCCGGTTTCGAGGTAACACCTCTCATCAGCCCGGCTAGCTTGACTCCAGTGGTGTGGAGTGCCTGGGACTCACGTCTGAGCATCCCCAGTACACTTAGAGCGGTAATTGCAAACACAACAGTGATGGACAGAATGTGGATCAATGTCACACATTCACCCCAGTCAAAAGATCTGGGCCCAAATCCATCGTTTTTCCACTCCACACCACCCTGGGTTAGACAATGGCGATATGGAAATCAGCGCTGACCCTGTGCCCCATGGGAACAGTCCAGTCCGAACTACAAAAGCCATGTCCTTCCCAGAATGGAAACAAGCATCCGAGGACCGGCCCGGTTTCGAGGTAACACCTCTCATCAGCCCGGCTAGCTTGACTCCAGTGGTGTGGAGTGCCTGGGACTCACGTCTGAGCATCCCCAGTACACTTAGAGCAGTAATTGCAAACACAACAGTGATGGACAGAATGTGGATCAATGTCACACATTCACCCCAGTCAAAAGATCTGGGCCCAAATCCATCGTTTTTCCACTCCCCACCACCCTGGGTTAGACAATGGCGATATGCAAATCAGCGCTGACCCTGTGCCCCATGGGAACAGTCCAGTCCGAACTACAAAAGCCATGTCCTTCCCAGAACGGAAACAAGCATCCGAGGACCGGCCCGGTTTCAAAGTAACACCTCTCATCAGCCCGGCTAGCTTGACTCCAGTGGTGTGGAGTGCCTGGGACTCACGTCTGAGCATCCCCAGTACACTTAGAGCGGTAATTGCAAACACAACAGTGATGGACAGAATGTGGATCAATGTCACACATTCACCCCAGTCAAAAGATCTGGGCCCAAATCCATCGTTTTTCCACTCCACACCACCCTGGGTTAGACAATGGCGATATGCAAATCAGCGCTGACCCTGTGCCCCATGGGAACAGTCCAGTCCGAACTACAAAAGCCATGTCCTTCCCAGAACGGAAACAAGCATCCGAGGACCGGCCCGGTTTCAAGGTAACACCTCTCATCAGCCCGGCTAGCTTGACTCCAGTGGTGTGGAGTGCCTGGGACTCACGTCTGAGCATCCCCAGTACACTTAGAGCGGTAATTGCAAACACAACAGTGATGGACAGAATGTGGATCAATGTCACACATTCACCCCAGTCAAAAGATCTGGGCCCAAATCCATTGTTTTTCCACTCCACACCACCCTGGGTTAGACAATGGCGATATGCAAATCAGCGCTGACCCTGTGCCCCATGGGAACAGTCCAGTCCGAACTACAAAAGCCATGTCCTTCCCAGAACGGAAACAAGCATCCCAGGACCGGGCCGGTTTCGAGGTAACACCTCTCATCAACCCGGCTAGCTTGACTCCAGTGGTGTGGAGTGCCTGGGACTCACGTCTGAGCATCCCCAGTACACTTAGAGCGGTAATTGCAAACACAACAGTGATGGACAGAATGTGGATCAATATCACACATTCACCCCAGTCAAAAGATCTGGGCCCAAATCCATCGTTTTTCCACTCCACACCACCCTGGGTTAGACAATGGCGATATGCAAATCAGCGCTGACCCTGTGCCCCATGGGAACAGTCCAGTCCGAACTACAAAAGCCATGTCCTTCCCAGAACGGAAACAAGCATCCGAGGACCGGCACGGTTTCGAGGTAACACCTCTCATCAACCCGGCTAGCTTGACTCCAGTGGTGTGGAGTGCCTGGGACTCACGTCTGAGCATCCCCAGTACACTTAGAGCGGTAATTGCAAACACAACAGTGATGGACAGAATGTGGATCAATGTCACACATTCACCCCAGTCAAAAGATCTGGGCCCAAATCCATCGTTTTTCCACTCCACACCACCCTGGGTTAGACAATGGCGATATGCAAATCAGCGCTGACCCTGGGCCCAGATCTTTGGACTGGGGTGAATGTGTGACATTGATCCACATTCTGTCCATCATTGTTGTGTTTGCAGTTACCGCTCTAAGTGTACTGGGGATGCTCAGACGTGAGTCCCAGGCACTCCACACCACTGGAATCAAGCTAGCCGGGCTGAAGAGAGGTGTTACCTCGAAACCGGGCCGGTCCTCGGATGCTTGTTTCCATTCTGGGAAGGACATGGCTTTTGTAGTTCGGACTGGACTGTTCCCATGGGGCACAGGGTCAGCGCTGATTTGCATATCGCCATTGTCTAACCCAGGGTGGTGTGGAGTGGAAAAACGATGGATTTGGGCCCAGATCTTTGGACTGGGGTGAATGTGTGACATTGATCCACATTCTGTCCATCATTGTTGTGTTTGCAGTTACCGCTCGGATTGGAGTAGGAGTCATTGACAGAAGATAACCAATAATTATATGAAATTTAAACAGACGGAATGCTCCAGAAGTTGGGATATAAAGCATTGCTGACAGATATAACATCTAGACATCGGCACTCTTCTAAGATGGCGCCTGTGTATATATATATTGAAGCGTGCTCCTACACGGCTGAAAATGGAGCACACCACTTAAAACAACTTCCAGGGCATCGGTTGCAGTTTTTCGAAGCCGTACCTGGTTGGAGACCGGAACGCACAGGACAATTAGTGGAATCCTCTTCTTAGGTAAGTACTGCAGCTGATTGGTTTAAGACTTTTGATATTGAGAATGGGACACATTGAAGTAAGACGTTTACCTGGTCTTGGCCACACTATATTGATATTGTTTGAATTTTATTGTCATAGATGGCAGATATTCGGGCCATATAAAGGATCTGTGATACAATTGGGATCATATGTAGGACACGTGTAAATGAGATGCTACACATGTTGAGAAAAAAGAGTTAACGGTGAGCATTGGTTTAGATTTTTTTTATTCACTGTCATATTATGTACAGGTATGTTGAATGAATATATATCAAAGTCTCTAATAGTGGGGTGTTATTTGTCATCAGTCGATATACAGATTTGTTTGTCGGAACGAAAGTAGAACCTGCTTGGAGGTAGGATAGCATCCACACTATGATGTTATGATCTGTGGCTGATATCGAATGTGTTGGCACTATGTGAAGTGACATACTGATGTTTAGGTAATCATGTCATCAGGTAGATATTCACAAGATATTTTCCAGGAATGCAGGTACGCTTCTTGAAAATATATGAAATAGTAGTTGGAATATAGTCCACGGGACCACGACCTACGGATGGTTGGTTTGATCCATTTTGGAGGGGATAGTAATCACCCTTTACTATGGTAAAGATTGAATTTGATTTCACTTCACCACACCTCTTCTCATGTCCTAGGACATACAGAATTGCAATTGGATCATAATATGATAAATATGACTCGGAATTGTGGAAATAATGGTATTCAGAATGCACTATCTAAGTATACTTATAAGGAAGGTTTTGGTTTCCACTAATACCAACACATGCTGTGACCCTGTAGTGTTTTTACACTACACTACAACTATATTTATGTTATTTTACAGCCCTGATGAAGTTGTGGGGAACACCCCAAGCAACAAAACACATGTTGGCTGCTGGGGCAAAAGAGGAAGACAATTAAAGACAAAGCATGAATGCAAATAATCTGTCATAATATTTGACTTGATTGATCAAGCTCAGTGTGTTCTCGGTTAGTGTATTAACATTTCATCTGGACTGCAGACCTCAAAACCAGGATCAAAAGTACATAGCTTACTATATCTTTTGATCATTCATCCATTGTATACCATCAGTGATATGCCTGATGTACCTAATGTACCTAATGTACCTCACACACCCACCCCCTACAAGATGGTGGCCATCTTGGAGTGGAAGACATCACCTTTAGCACAATAGTACTTCCATTGCTTGAAGGCAGGCATAGAAACTGCATATGGTATCACGTCCTTCTTATTGCTTATTGCCTCCAGATTTATGAACACAGAGGCCTTGTAGACAGAAAAATTATGATAGGGGACACTTATGCGTTTCCATTTCATTACTCACTATTGTTGTTTCCAGATGGGAGAGGGGGTATCTCATTAGGCCAATATGTATAAAATGAAACTCAGAAGTTGTTATTCTTGGAGCCAGTGAGTCATAAAGCTAAATCCATTGAAACAGAAACTACTCATATCATGGTCTCAGTCACTTTACACACTCTCTCCTGACTGAACTAAAGAAAATGTAATTCTCCATGTCAGCCATCAAAAAATCAGTGGCGTACACCAACAAAGATATTATGCTTATGCAAACTGAATTGAACAGCATGCATCTAAAAGGAAAACTCTCTCCCAGTCCCAGGATCGTTTATTGTACCCTTGAACACTACAGCATGGACAATGGGGTTGGTGACTTAGAGCGCAGCCGGAGGAGCATATGGAGTGACCACCTTTCCTGATCAGTGATTTGCCTCTCCGCTTCTCTTGGTTCTCCAGATATCCTACACTGTGTTCTACTCCTCAGGGCCATGTTCTCCTTAGGCTATACCTTACAGATGAACTTTTGTCTACTGGTTGTTCTTGGGGTTACGTTTTTTTGGGCTGTTTTCTTTTATGTCTTGGTTGCTTTTCTTTTAGAGGGTCTTCCGTGCCAGCCTCTGCATTCCCACCCTCCACTCGCAGGCCTGTGCTCCTCTCCGCCCAAGTACCGGGCTTTGTACCCTTTACTCATGATGGGCCCATGCAGGATAACTCTTGCTTGTCATGCCTAGGCACCTGAAGATCGTCAGCCTCAATGTGCAAGGCCTCAATCACCCTACCAAATGCGCAGTGATTCTCTACCTCTAACACCAGTTGAAGGAGACATATGTCTCCCCCAGGAAACCCATCTGCTTGCCAAAGAAACTCCCCATATGCGCATACGTCGCTTCCTCTGTCAGTATTAGTCCTCTGATTCCACGAAGAAGAATGGGGTAGCGATCCTACTCGGTGCTAACTTTGAGGGTAAGGTGCTGTCTACTCTGTATGAGCTTAAGGGCAGGGTCTTAGCACTTCGCATCCAATGGGGGTCCACTGTTCTCACACTACTTAACATTTATGCTTCCAATGCCCACCAGGAGGCTTTCCTTCGCCGTCATATCTCAAAGGGTCTTTCTTCCCCAGACGTTGCTTTAGTGATAGGCAGCGATCTAAATTAGGTCATGGACAGCGACTGGGACCGATCAGGCCAACGTTACTCACAGGTGGGCACACTCTCTTCAGCAGGCAAACAATGGATGGCTGGGAATGGCCTTCACGACATATGGCACATCCAATATATAGGCCTTCGTGACTACACATATTACTCTGCGGCACAGAAATCCTATGCACGCTTAGATATGTTTTGGATCTCCCGAGGATCAGTGACACCACAATAGCCCCACGCTCTCTTTCAGATCATGCACATATCTCCATTTCCCTGAGTCCTGAAGGGGTTGAGCATACACCTGCTTGCTGGCGATTGTGTGTAGGCCTCTTGCATTCCGCACACATTGTAGAAAGAGTGCGTACCAAGCTTTTAGAATTTCTCTACCACAATGATAATGGGAAGACATCCCTGGCTACCGTATGGGAAACCCTCAAAGCAGTAGTCCGCAGTGAATTCCTTGGCATCTCTTTGGCAGATAATTGGATGCGTCGGGCCCGTTCAGACCTTGAGAAGGAAGTAACGGAGTTGGAGGCAATACATAAGCGCACTGGGGATGAAAGGGTCTGGCGAGCCTTGGAAAAGAAGCGGTTGCTTCTCAAACGCCTGGATCTGGATAAAGCGGAGTTTGCACTCCTGCGCCTCCGACACAGATTCTACTTGGGGAGCGACAAGTGCGGAAAAATGCTTGCCTGGAAACTTCGTGCCAGGGCAATCGCCGGGAATATCTCCTCTCTGACACGGTCTACTGGAGATGAAATTCATTTAGACTCACAAATTGTAGAGGAATTCCAGTGTTTCTACCACACGTTATACAGTGCGGAGTCCCGCAAACCCCCTGAGGCACGGGCGTACCTAGAATTGAGCAACTTCACTCGCCTCCCTACCGCGCAGGCGGAGCAGCTAGAGGACACCATCAGGCCGGACGAAGTGATCTCCGCTATCGCCCGGCTGAAGCCTGACAAGTCGCCGGGACCGGACTGCTTCTCTGCCTTGTTTTATAAAATGTTCTGCCAAGAAGTAGGACCCCTTTTAACCTGCCTGTATAATTCCTTTTTAGACTCCGGGGTTGTGACAGACTCTGCATCTGAGGTGGCAATCTCTGTTATCCTTAAACTTAATAACGACCCTGGGCAATGTAGTTCCTACCGCCCGATTTCACTGCTTAAGATTGACGCAAAGCTTTTTACAGGAATACTTGCAGCCTGTTTGAACCCCCTGATGGCAGGTCTGATAGATCCAGACCAGTCGGGTTTCATACCCACGCGACAAGGCAGTGACAATACCATGCGCCTCCTCCACCTCATTGATAGTGTCCACCGCTCCCAATCAGCAGCGATACTCTTTGCGGTGGACACCGAAAAGGCGTTCGATCGAGTATGCTGGACTTACCTCTTTGACATGCTACCAGAGTTCGGATTTGGCCCCCGTTTCATCCAATGGGTGCATTGCATCTACCACACTCCCCGGGCATTTTTGCGAGTTAATGGGGTATCTTCATCATCCTTTACGATAGCCCGAGGCACGAGGCAAGGGTGCCCGCTCTCGCCTCTTTATTTGCAATTTATATGGAACCCCTTGCACAGAAAATCCACGATCACACTAACATACATGGCATCAGGTTTGGAGGGGATATCCATAAAATAAGCCTATACGCGAATGATGTTATCCTATCCCTCGCTCAGCCTTTCACCTCACTCCCTGCATTGGTAGACAAGCTCAACTCATTTGGGCAGCTCTCGGGCTTTAAAGTTAATCTCGGCAAGTCCCAGGTCCTGAATCTCTTGCTGCCACAAGCCCTCGAGCAGTACCTCGCTCTACATTGGTCCAATAACCCGCTACCCTACTTAGGCATTCTTCTGACTCCTTCGATTCTATGCATAGTAGAACTCAACTACTCGTCTTTGGTGTCGCAGACGAGGAAGGAACTAGACGGGTGGACAAAGCATAACTTATCATGCTCCGGGCGAGTAGCAGCAGTCAAAATGACAATTCTACCGTGCATACTTTACCTATTTCAAACCCTCACGCTGACACCGTCGCCGAAATCCCAGCACAACATCCAGCTCGCTCTGAACAAATTCATATGGGGTAATAAGAAAGCACGTTTATCTATAGTGCAATTATCCGGTCCCAAAAGAGACGGAGGGGCAAAACTACCGATAGTCCGCAGGTATCTCCAGGCTGCACATCTACGCTATGTACTCAAGTAGAATTGCCCCCTTTCTGAGAAGCACTGGAACTTCATGGACCAGGCCATGGCTGGGGTGAATGTGTGGCGTGAAATATGGCTCCTGGCTGCGCCCGTGCGTGGGGCCTGTATTCTTCTCCAATAACGGCGGCAATAATGAAAGCCTGGGATGTGGTGGCGCAGAGGAGAGACCTGACAACTTTTCCCTCACCTATAAACGCTGCTAGTAGACAACCCGGACTTCCCACCAGGATGTAAGACTGATGTTGCTCAGGGATGGAGGGAGGCCGGATGTAAGCGCTTAGGCCACCTCTTTGACCTTCAGGGTGTTATTCCATTTGACAGGGTTTGTCAAGATCACTCTTTACCCCAGACAGATGAGTTCTTCTACCTCCAGCTCCGACACTGGGCTACTTCTCCGGCCCTCCTCCCTCACGTCTCTCGCAACCTCACCCCCTTCGAGAAATGGATTGCACACAAGATAGATGACAAGCACCTCATCTCTAAACTCTACACCTTCCTTACACCTTCCTTACACCATCCGCGACAGGGAAGTGCTCCTGCGGACAGGCGACAGATGAGAAGCAGAATTAGGGCGGGTCTTAACAGATAAAGAGTGGGACAACATTTACTACAGGGACCACCACATGGCATTCAGCACAGCAGGGACTGAATATGCATTTAAGGTGACATCCTACCGGTATCTCACCCCAGTGAGGATACATCAGTGGGACAAGAACCACACGAAGGAATGCTGGCGGGGCTATGGCCTTACAGACTCTCTTTCACACCTTCTCTGGCATTGACCGCGATTGGAAATGTATTGGAACAAGGTGATTAACGAGATTGACAAAGCATTCGACACTTAGATCCCACGCTTCCCAGCTTATACTTTACCAGGGCTTTCCAACACAATCACCTTTCCACTACGGTCACTTAGAGACAGACTGATGGCACTAGCTCTACTCGGGGCGCGCCAGGCAATTCTACACCGCTGGGGTTCTGTTACGGGGCAGACCACTCGGATTGGCTCAGTAGGCTTTGGATGATTCTTGCCATTGAATGGCTAACAATGTGTCAAGATCTCCAGTATAAGAAATATGCAGAACTTTGGGCCCCCTTTACAACTTTGCTCTCGAAGGACCTGCATGAGGTCACTTGCCCCAAACTCCTCCAAGTGCTGCAACTTTTACCTCCTCCTTCAGATTCAACTACCCCTACATGAGAGGGTTAAGAAACGGGGGCGGGAGTCCTCGGGCTATGTAGAGCATCATACCCTTTTGTTTGTATATCTGTGCGGTTCCCCCCTTTTTTCTTTTTTCATCCTCCCTTTTCTTTTGTAAGTTATTGTGGGGTGGGTGGGAGGGTGCGTTTGTTTCCATTATTGTTGGTTGGTTATGACAGGACAGTGAGTTGTAGCTGATTTTGCATGACGGTTTTGTCCTTCTTGCCTGCTATGCCGCACCTTGAATATCCCCGGCCCACCGATTGTTGGACTGCAAGTAGCAACGAGGTGCATATTTACATAGCATTGCTCTTTAGCCGCCGGCCCCTGTGGTTGAAGGAGAACGGCTGTGTCTAGGTGTAACAGCACCTTTTGATCAAAACAATAAAAAGATTTGTTCCATAAAAATAAAACAGACAGATCCACGCCCAACAATTTGTAACACATATTCCAAGAGTCACCTAACTGGAGTAATATATGGAACATGCAGTGAAAGTGGGCTGACTTTGAAGACCGATGTAGGAGGGACAACATCTGAACCTTTCGTCATCCAGAAATAGAAGGGGATCATATGGTAGCCTTTCTTTTTACCTTCATTCTGAGTCTGTTAAACACTAGCTTTCATCCATTGCTGAGATACAATCATGCTCATAGACTGAGATCCCAATGTCAAGTCCTCCAAGACCTGTGATCACCTGTCTCACAACACATCAGCATGCTCACCAAATTATTCAAACTGCAAAAAAGAATGCCCTATTTCAATAAATAGTTTTGAGATAGGCGTTGCAGCTGATATTTCCAGAGAAAGTAACATTTAACTCTGGCCTCTTTGAACCAGTCACAATGATCATCACTGTGGGTGGATGCACCAGAACCTTTGATGACCTGGAAATTTTGGAGGGCTTCTTGTCCGCTTTAGAAGTAATACCAATGGATACTAGACCTATCTCACTTTTATCTGTTCTAGATGGCTGAACTTTTCAGACAGAACTTTTACCTCAAGGAAAACGCTTTCGCAAGACACCCCCAAGTGCACCACAGAATGATGACCAAGCAATGTGCTCAGCTTACGTTAAATGATAATCCCCCTTGAAAGAACACTAAGGACTCCACAACTTAGTCTCAGCACCTACTATTCCTCTTTATGAAAAGGATTGCACACTGCAACACCAGCACATCCTGCATCACTTTACACTACACATTGGTGAGTTCTCTACAGCTGATGCCGTTATCCACCAAAATAAAGTTCTGGGCTCCAATATGGAGTGGCTACAGATGCACATTTCTACTCATTCCTATACTTAAGATTACAGAGACGTTTTTTGTTGCTCCCTCTTATCAAGTGGGCAACAATTACTGATTTGAAAATCTTTTTCCTCATTTGTGAATAGTATGAGCAGTTACCTTAAAAGAAAAAAGATCCTTGCATATTTGGCTTCAAAAAAGCCACACACTACTTTACTACAAAAAAACCACTTGTCACCCTCAGAAGCTGATAACCAGGTTGGAAAATATATATCGTGGCATCCTGACACACTTGCAGGAAAGATAAGAGAGCCCTCCTCATCCATATAAACTTCCTTGATAACTTGGGACAACAAAACTGGCCACTTCATATTTTCTTACCATACTGTCAATGTGTAATTAAAATGGTACATGACCCCCAATAAAGGCAAGTTGAGATTCCCCTTTGTATTAATCAGACCTCTGACAGAGATGGATCATTCTAAGCTATTAGTCAGAGGCAACTAGTTCACCATATAATGAGTGAAATCTGGACAGGGGACTTCTCATAGATCTGATGGTGGACTATGCTCTAGTGGAACCCTGGCCATTTTCTCATCCCGCTGCCAGACAATATACCTTCCTTTTGTGTGTACACAGCATAGAAATGGGAATAGATTATTTTCTACTCACTGCCCTCTTACTACCTATTACTCAATTATTAATCATGGAATCTCCGATTACTCCTTAATTAGGATTGACATTAATATACAGCTACAAACAAGTCACATAGATGGAGGATGACATCGTTGAATTATAGAAATCTGGCTGATAAAGAAAACTTGCTGACTTACCTCAAGGACTTTATGGACATGAATGACTGTTCAACACCCTCCCGCTAACTGAAATGGGCAGCCGGAAAAACGTATCTATGGGATTAGATAATGAAAGACGTGAACATAACCAAATGCTAAACCTCACAGAAAGCAATACTCATTGGAAACTGACATGACTTACCTGTTTACATGAAAGCACAAACAGCTGATACCTGACTTACTGAAAAGAATAGTGCAAACAAAATTCAAAATCATCTATGTTCAACACTAAAGCAGAGTAGGCCTTAGCACGGCTCTAACAAAACATCTTTGGACAAGGTGAGAAAGCTGGTCAATTGGTAGTGTTGCAACTGAGGAAAGGCATGGGTTCTAGAGCCATCCTGGCAATACAAACCTCCTCATGATCACGTGCAGTACATCCCCAGGACATTTTGGCGATGTTTAAAGACTACTACTCCCCCCTTAGTGCGCCAAACTCTGGCAGCACAGAACTACAGGAGGCTACTTTAGTAGAGACACTACAATTAACACAGCCACCCCAGTCACCGGCAGTAATGCTGGATAATATGAAGGAAGAAATCACAGAAGCGATCAATACAATGCCCACAAATAAAGATCCGGGAGAAAATGGCCTCCCTCTAGAGCTTTATATCACAATTCCCCTATAGTTGCCCCTTTTCTGAATAGGGTCTTTGCTGATGCATTATCTCCTGATGCCTTGCTTCCTGAGATCAATAAGGCACTTATTTCTTTAAAATTGAAATCAAATAATTATCCATAGATAGTCTTTATTTACAGGCCCATTTCATATATTATGAACAAAAAGAAGGAACCTGGAAGGGCGATATTTAACGGGGTCCAGTGTACATGCCCTGAAATGGCTCAAAACAAAAAGGGGTACACGGTTCCCCAAGGCAAAAGGGAGGTATACAGGAACCAAGCAAGGGAAAGGAGGAAATTCCCCTTTCGGAACTAAAACCCTCACACACCCAGCAAGCTAGGTGTCATGCTTCATCATCTGGGTTCGGCTCCTCGTCAGACTGGCACTGCAATGTCTGACGGGCACCCGCAAAGAGGCTCTTTATCGAAGATCTTTTGTTCCTGCCATTTGTTGCATGCGGGTATGAGGGTGTTAAAAGTAGTGTAGACGTGCGGAATATGTGCAAAAGTAAAAAAGTTAGGTAATCCACGAATTAATTTTAATGATGCGGTTACCCACCTTGGTAAAAACAGTGAGGGAGAGATACACACTGGTATTATGAGAGAACAGGTGCAAAACAGCTTTCGCTACCGATGAAGTACTCTTTGAATTTAATGTCCTTCCGTTCGGACTTCACCGCGCACCAGCAACCTTTCAAAGGTTGATAAATGATATCCTCCCGTCCTATAGGTCCTTCTGCTCCGTGTATCTGGACGATATTGTCATATTCAGTAACTCTTGGCCAGAACACCTATTACACATCCAAACTGTCCTATCCACCCTAAAAACAGCAGGGTTGCATGTCAACGCAAAAAAATCAAGGGCTGCCTATTCCAAGGTCAAGTACCTGGGTTTTATGTTAGGGGACGGAGTAATTGCTTCACAGGAGGAGAAGATGAAAGCAATAGTAGGAACTCCTTTCCCCTCCACAAAAAAATCTTTAAGAGCCTTTCTGGGGTTAATAGGGTATTACAGGCGATTTCTACCCAACTTTGCTGAAATGGCTAGTCCCCTTACCGACCTACTAAAAATAGAGGTACGACCAGTCCAACTACAACACCCTCCCTGGAGAAGCAAAACAGGCGTTTAATGATCTAAAAACAGCTATAACAACTAGTCCGGTCCTGATTGTGCCTAACGTTGATAACACTTTCTTCTTAGCCACATACATGTCAGATACTGGCATAGGGGGCTGTGCTATCACAGATAGGAAGTGATGACCTTGAACACCCAATCCTTTACATCAGCAGGAAGTTACATCCGAGGGAAACGAAGTACCCTACTGTAGAGAGAGAATGTTTAGCCATAAGGTGGGCTGTGGAAAAACTTAAATAATATCTCGAAGGGAAAGCATTTGTCCTTATACGGACTACAGTGGATGTACAGAAATAAGTCTCAAAACACCAGAATCCTTAGATGGTTCTTGTTTTTACAGCCCTTCTCCTTTGTTATCAGGCATTAGAAGGGTAGGGGGCGATGGTAATGCGGATTTCCTGTCTAGGTCTTGTCCTCTCCCCGATCGGGAGAATCCAGGGAGGGAGGTGTGAAGCAGGGGGACTAGGCAGGCAGAGGGAATATCCCCACATGTTGAATGGTGGGTCGCTGACTCGAATACCCACCCCTATTTTCATCGGAACCAGAACAAATGGAGGACGGACTATGGAGCGCTGTGGAACGAACGCACTGGCGAAATGGAGGAAGGTTCCTTTAACTGGGCCTACCTAGAGGAGGAGAACATGCCCCCGGATGACGTGGGTCTACACGCATTGGACAAAAGAGAGGAAGCAAGAACACCAGCGTGTGACATCACCGAGGAGTGTTTGGTTTGCTGGGGAGAGCGTGTGGAGTTTGAAGGAGGAGAAGCGTACCGAGGAAAGGAGGCGAGAGTCGGAAGATCAGAAGTGCCGGCTACAGAGGTTGCAGTGCCTGGAGCCCACCGTCACAATGAACTATCCAGCCACACTCGCGGAGGAGGAGTGTGGCTCAGCCAGGTACGGCAGCGTGTGGCGGGCTTGATGGGGAGGCGGTGTGACACAGTGTAAAAAGTAACCGATTGAGCCAGATACTGACTGTGGGCATAACTTGTCAATATTTTGTTACTGTTGCTCCCGCTCCCTGAGATACCTTTACCCTCACCACCCTTTCCCCACGTTCGCTACCCTCAGTTAGTGTATATAAGAGTTTGTATATACACGTATGCACCGGTGTCCCCTCACTTCCAGGGTTCCCTTTGGGGTAGGATGGTGAGAGAACAAACCACCTGACCGCCGTGTTTTCTTTTCCGCATGTTCTACGGTGGAGTAACCGATGAAGAGCCACCTGCAGGAGACACCTCACGCACCGCCCAAAACCCAAGAAGACCACAAACCTTAAGAGCAACTGCGGATCCTGCTATATTGGCCCGTGAGAGACTCACTCTGAGGAAAAAGAAAACCTTAATAAAAAAAAACTTATATCCCAAGGTCCAGTCTCCGAGCCCTTCCTTCAAGCCCGCCACAGTATGTCACCCTTCTTCAGCCAGGCTAGCTTGAATCCAGTGGCACAGTGAGCAAGGGACCCACGCCTGCGCATACCCATCCCAATTAGGGCAAAAAGTGTTACAGCAAAGAAATGATGGACAGCATGCTCACAATGCAAACATTCTCTCCAAGTCCAAAGAACTGGGTGAAATCCGGTGTTCTTTTGCCCACTACGCCACCCCTGTTTGGACCCAGCCATATGCAAATCAGTCTTGACCCTGTGCCCATGGGTACAGTCCAAAGCAAACTGCCAGGCCAGGATCTCCCTGGACCGGAAACAAGCATCCTGGGACCGGGTTTAGGGTATGTCACCCTCTTTCAACCATGATGGCTGATGAGGGCTGAAAGCCCGAAGCCGGTCCTAGAGATTACGATGTCATTCAGAAAGGGTCGAACGCTATTCGATATCACAAGGTAGCTTAGAGCCACAGAACGTCTATGGAGAAAGAACACCTCTTCTAGCCTCCGCGAGAAACTCAAAACTGCAAGAAGAAAGTACAAAAAACATATCAATACTGAAAAAAACTACTTTTTCTGCACCGCCCTTGACAATGCGAAAAACAGGCCAAAAGAACTCTTTAACATCATCAAGCAACAAACTTCCAAATCCTATACAACCCCAGTCCAGGCCTCCAAAGTTCTATGTGACAACTTTGCAATCTTCTTCAATGAAAAAATCAACAAGATCGAGCTATCACTCAACATATTCCTCAACCCCGCCTCTAAAAACGCCGTACTTGAAGCTGAGATTCTCAAACTAATCTCCTCTTCCAAGCCCTCATCACACATCCTCGACCCTATACCCTCTCAAATGACCAGAAAGTTGAAACTCACACTCGCTCCACAATGGTGCAAAATCATGAACAGCTCCATAAAAACCGGCATCATACCAGACTGTCTCAAATTCGGCCAAGTCACACCACTATTCAAAAAGCCAGGCCTAGAATCCAATGACCTGAACAACTTCCAACCGGTTTCCAATCTCCCCTTCCTAGCCGAAATCCTCGAAAAATACGTTCTCTGTCAACTGAATCAGCACATTGACAATATCAACCTGCTAGACCACCACCAATCAGGCTTCAGAAAAGGCTGTAGCACTGAAACCGCGATCCTTAACATCGTTGATGACATCCTCAAGTACCTTGACACTGACCAATGCTGCCTACTCATTCTCCTAGACCTCTCGGCAGCCTTTGACACAGAGTATCACAATCTTCTCATCAAGGCTCTCAAAGACCGAGTAGGTGCAGACGAGGTGGTCCTACAATGGGTCTCCTCCTTCTTTCACAGTAGCTCCTAAAGGATAAAAATCAAATCCGTTTTGTCCGGCCTTCTCCCCATCAACAGAGGTGTCCCCCAAGCTTCAATACTTTCCCCTCAGCTGTTCAACATATACATGGAACCCCTCACAACCATTCTAAAAAAAGCCAACATCCCCTTCCACCTATATGCAGACGACAATACACTTAAAGAAGTTCAACAATGGCTTGCAACAAACCACCTTAAACTCAATCAAGAAAAAAACGAAATCCTCCTCATCTCCAACAAAGATGAAAACCTGCGAGTCGTAGAGTGGCTGAAAGCAATCGATGCTCTCATCGGCAATATCACCCTGGCTAACTCGGTAAAATCACTTGGAATCACCCTCGACCAGAAACTAACCATGACCAAACACATTAAGACGTCCGCCAAAAGTGCCTTCCTTAATCTGAAGCTTCTCAACAAAATTAAACCCTTCATCCCACTCATGGACCTCAAACAAGCCCCCCAATCACTGGTGTTATCCAGACTGGACTATGGGAACGCAGTTCTCTCCAGTACAGCTCTCTCCCACTTAACCCCACTAAAACAAATCTCAATGCTGCTGCCAGAATGGTCACCGGAGACCAAAAATATGACCACCTATCTCCCGCACTCAGAGAACTAAAATGGCTCCCAGTGGAAATGCGTGCCAGCTTTAGAACTGCCTGCCTTACACACAAAGCCTTGCATACAGGGAAACCGGAATACCTGGCCTCCAAGCTCAAGAAAGCCGGTCAGTCAAGAAACCTTAGGAGCTCCAACACCCTCTTACTATTCCCTTTGAAAACACACTAGCAAAAAACTGCGGCACGTTCTTTCGCAGGAAACACACCCATAATCTGGAACTCCATCCCGGTCGATATCAGGACTACTCCCTCCTTCATAAAATTAAAAAGACTCCTAAAAGACTTATACCTCAACCATGCCTTCCCTAACTGAAATTCGAAATGCACAAGCCGGCACTCTGCAGCCACCAGGCAAATGCTCCACCACTCCCTACCTCATCCCTGTCCCCTAACCCCCTACTCTTCCTTCATCTCTCGGAGGAAGACTTAGCCCTAGACTTTGTCCACGCATCGAGACTACCTCTGATCCTCTCGACCTCAATGTGCTCCTTGGACGCACAGCACCTTGGAACTTTTGAACACTTATGTTTACTTTTGTCTCTTTTATGTGTTTTTTCCCCTACATGCTGTAAAGCGCTCGGATACCTTCGTACCTGGCTAGCGCTATATAAAACCTCTTAAATAAATAAATAAATAAATCTCAGAATACAGTTCGGAAGCCTTGTTTCTGATCAAATCGTACACATTTCCCAATGATAAATTATGATGCCTGGAAACCGTCCGGGCTATCCGAATCAGTTCCGAAAGGCATTCGGACGGCCTGAGTGTTTCGGAGCTGAATCGACAGCTCAATGGGCATGGTTTCGAAGTGAGCGAATATTATGAATGATTGAGACAATCTGTCTTTGGGGGCCAGTTGTGAGCCCCCCTTCACCTGGGGCGTCTGGTTGGGGCCCGTTGGGGTACCCAAGGGACCCCTCTTTCCAACCATGCACATTGTGGCAGGCACAATGGGGTGCCTGCCACAGGGTGCAAGGTTTTCCCCAACCACCCCTTTTTCAATGGGAGCCTGTGTTCTCGTTCGGAACATAGGCTCCCATTGAAGTCAATGCCAGTCCGGTCGAATGATGTTGGTAAGTATCGTAATCGGTCATTCGGTCTCACAGAGCCCGATTCATTTGGAAATGATTCCGAGAACGATTTGTTTCGGAACAGTTTCAGAACGACATCGTAATCGGCCCCAATATGTTAAACTTAAAACTAAAACCACACCACCCCCCAAAAGTAACCAAATGTATTTTTAACATGTAACAAAAATAAACATTTTCTCAGCAACAGAAAAAGAAAGCTCACCTGACGCAAATCAAATAAAAATGGTAGAAAATCAAGTGCCACATTAAAACAACTGTCCAAATGTAAGTACAAGAGATAAAACCTTTGAAAGCATGTTTAAATTATATTTACAAAATAATTCATTTTAAAATTATGCTACTTTCAGACAGAATGGCTAAGAGATCCATGTATATCACTTCACAGAAAGGCAAACAATTGCTCTCGCACATGGTAAACACATACATCGATGAAAGCACCAGCCCCAAACCGAGAATTGGCAGTCACTTAAATATTTTGCAGATGCTTGTTATAGCGAGGCTACAATGAAAATCAAGATTGTAATTAAAGTCAGAAATTATTTTAAAAGGCAAGCCCTATTTCCTCAGAGCTCACTATTCAAATTTAAAAGACATATTCCCTAACATAGTCAGCCGCAATCAATCCTTACTTTAAAACAAAAAATATCAACAAGTAAAAAAACCACAAGTTAACTCTCTGCTACACCTAGATGATACAAAGACATACAGATTCCAGAATACCTAACCACTACACATATTGATGAGCCCACTCTCCTACACAAGAGTCACAATGACTACACAAGAATAATCATATAACCAACTGAAGACAACCTTGTAAAACTAAGCCAGTGTGAAATGTCAATGATGTACAGAACTTTTTAAAAGGTGCCCTTCACTGTTCACACTGATATACACCATACTCGGTCGATATCTCACACTAACATTCCACTCATTTATGCACAGCTGCCTAACAAACACAGTGCAACTTACAATGAACTTTTGACCGACATCATGGTAAAAATTATCAACTACTCTCCATACAAAATTATAATAGACTTTGAACAGGCAATGATAGAAACAATATTAAAACAATACTTACAGTCTTACAAGGCTGTTAATGGAATCCATATTTTACAAAAGAAACCAACAAATGCTAAGTTCACTAATCGACCACTTAGAAGAAACTTAAGTTGGCAGACTGCACTGCCCTGGATAGAGACACCAACCAAAATCCCAAATTCCGTGATAGAATTTCTACAACAGCACCTTGGCTCAACAAACCAGTAGAAGGATGGCACAATGCATTGGACGTCAGACTAAGAATAACTCAATCAACACTCGACAAAGTCATTCAAGCCCTCCAAAAAAAACAATGGTACCAACCACTAAGGATAGAATAGTCAGTGAACCAAATCAAATCTAAAATAACTAAACAGACCGTGAAAATTAACCAAATGCTACAATGCAAAGTATGACTCTTTTAAATAATAAAGATGTACACTAAGTGCCTGCTTATGATTTTGGTGGTCTTAGTACTGCCGGCGCAGTGACATCGGAGTCCCCTCCTGCTGGCTTGGTGGTTTGCCAGCCATATTTCTATATGGAGGTTCTTGCCACTACTGCCAGGATTTCTCACCCCATTGCAATGGAGTAACAGGATGCAGGGGCTGATTGTAGAAGTCTAGACACCGTACCCACAGTGCACGTTATAATTTACCTTACCGCCAAGCAGACTATGGCTGGAGGACCTCCACACTCGACCCTGGGGAACACAGAAAATAAAGTTAAAATTCACCTTACGTCATGTTTCTACTTCTCTTCCTGTCACAGAGCCCAGAGTCCAGGACCTCCCTTTGCAGCTGAAATCCACACCGCCATTGACATAGACACAGCTAAGCTACTCCTACATTCCTGCACTCTTCCAATGGCCATATACCTGTGCTGCTGAACATTGCTCACACAAGGTCTGTTGCTTTATGTCCAATGCATATGTGTGTATTTTCTACCACTGCACATTAAAATAAATACATATGCATTGACATTGTAGGGTAAAAGCTATAGGCTGCTGAATGACACTGTCCCCCTCTATGGAGTGACCACCGCAGTCACACCGCCAGCACATCGGGAACATCCAAATATAGCAGGCCAGATACTGGTGCCTTGGCAGTGTACTTAGCGGTGGTATGGCAGTGAGACTGCCAAACTCGTAATCGGGCTCTAATTCACAATTATAAACTACCTACCTACCAATATACTCACAGATAAAATAGAACAAAAACCCACACCACTATAGGATAAACAATTTTAAATAAATAGTAAAATTATAGTTTTTATAAATCAGTTTATAAAAAAAATATACAGATAAACCAATAATATACTAATAACAGAACAAAATAATGTTGATTAGTCACAATCATTTATGTGACTAATTAATGAAAATTCTCACATGACAACCAAAAAGATGCAACATTTAAAATATGCAAAGCCGCTTAATAATTGAACCACACATATAAAATAAAACATTTTAATTGCAGTAAATCCAAAATACATTAGATAATAGAATATAACATTTCCCCACCCAAAGTAAATACAAATATTGTACTTAAAGTTGTGTAGCTGGTGTCTTTGATCTACTTCACTTCACAAAAATCCAATCCACATAAAAGTGAAAAATAACTGAGAAACCCCTAAAAAAATAAAAACATGAAATGTCCAAATTTCATCTGTGGAAGAAATCCATAGTGGAAACCCTAAATAAATCTGAGAAATTCAAAGTAAAACCACTCCAGGAAATCCTAAAAATGAAAAAAATAATGTTAGTTTAAATTAACAACATTTGCTTCCTTTTAAATAAAACATATTAAAATTGCTGAAATGTTTCACTTGGACTTTCTAACCTGTAAAAAAATAAGATATTTACTCTACAGACATATTACAATGCATAACTATATCTAGAAACCCATGCTACTTCTACCAAAGTATAGTTAGGCCTACCACATTACACTACATAACAACAAAGCATATGCTACCACTAAAAGCATTTACCAAATAAAACTAACACCGTAACCCACACTATATATACCTACCCATATCCCCATACCCGAAACCCCAAAATGATAACGTAAAAAAGTCTAAAAAGCTCTTACCTTGTCCGTGGAACAGCAACCGGGAACCGTGACTGACACAATCGAAATCCACCTAAAAAAGGAGACCAACATAGTAACAAAATAAAGGTAGAGGTAAAAAAAGAAAAAACCTTCTAAATTAAAATGTAAAAAAACGATTTTACTATAGAAATATTACAGAAGTTAATAACACGTTTTAAAAATATATTTAAACATTCATATATATAAGCTCTTAGAGAAAATCAAAAGGCTAGAGGAAATGATATGCAAAGATAAATATACAAAACAGAGTGATGATTTCAAAACGGCAATGATGACGAGAGTATGATAGTGGCATGCACAAGCGGAAACAAACCAAGTTCAAGCGTGCTGAGCAGCATTACACCTCAGGGCAGATCCTGACATTTGCCCGCAAGTATGATATCCCAAGGAAAAAACTCACTCAACAAAGAATTGGGGCACCAAGTAATAGAGACACCTCGGAGACAGAGTTAGAAATCTCTGAGGAAGTACAAACAGCCACAGAAGATAAATACTCAAACACAGAGTCTACTTATTTTCAAGAATACAGGCTTATCAGGGAAAACCGCCAAAGTCCGGCAGCACGAACACATCCGCCAGCCCAACAGCAAAAAAGAAACCAAAAACAAGAAGGGGCAAGAAAGGAAGGGGAAGATATGCCATCCCCCAGAGTTACTCGCAGCAAGGGGAAGCGAGGCAGATGGTAACTACCAAAACTGTTATGAATCTTTCAAATAGAGTTCTTAGCAATGCAAAAATGCAAGTACTACAATTGAGATTGACTTTCTGCCCCACTGCTGATTTTGATTTTGTAGAAACTAGAAATGACCTGTTCAAATATACCAGAAAACTCAAACCACTAAAAATCCATCTGTTGCACCCACAGTTAACGTGCAATGAGGATACTGGAATCACAAATGAATTGGACTTACTTGTTGGCACTGATCCTTACTTTACAACTTTTGGAGTCCTCGGAGCCAAACACTGATGTCTAGCAGCAGCCAGTTAAAGAGAACGTTTTAGAAGTAGCAGGCATTGTACAAATGAGTGGCAAGAGCGGACTGAAAAGGAAGTCAGGAAGGATGCCCCAAATTGCTTTCAACGCCATTGATGTTTTTATTGATGCACATTGTCACGGACTTGAAAACTTAAGGAAGAACAAACGTGATAAAAACATAGACTATAACATCCCATTCAAACAGTGGCAGGCTATCCAAGCATTGAAAAAAGATGACACAATAATAATAAAACCCTCCGACAAGCGTAGCAATATAGTTGTTTTTTTCTAGAACATTATGTTGCAGAAGCTCTGAGCTAACTGGAAGATAAAGAGTGTTATCTTCCAACAAGTAAATAATTTTCACCAACTGTTGATGTGGAGGGAGGAGGGCATGATTGACACAGATGAATATAATTTTTTATTCTGTGAATATCCTGTAATCCTTACTTTTTATCACTTCCCTAAAATTCATAAAAATGCTAATGGATCACCAGGGAGACCCATCTTGCTTCCATCAATAGTCTGCTGGAGAACTGCATCCTGGGTTAGAGATCTTAGTTCTTATATTAAGGACACTGGCGATTTTCTGAGAATCATTGAAGGTGTAAGCTGGGAGGAAGATATGCTCCTTATTACACTAGACATTACCAGTCTTTACACCTTTATTAACCACAAAGATGTTGTGGAGGCTGTAAAATGGTTCCTTAATAAGCGACCCATGAAATTCATTAAACACAATGATACGTTGTTAACAATGCTGACAGTCTGCCTTGAAAACAACATTTTAATTTTTTCGAGCCAATTCTACAAGCAACAATGCGGGACGGCGATGGGCACGGGCTTCGCCCCCAGCAATGCGTACCTTCTTGTGGGCTAATGGGCGAAGCGCGTTGCCTAGAGAGACGTACCCGAACGATGGATGGATCACATCGTATTATGGGCCCGCTACTTCGATGACCTGTTCATCGTGTGAAAGGGCAGCCGTCTTGCTGCTGAAGAATATGTAGCCTTCCTTAATTGTAACAGTCTGAATTTAAAATTTTGTGGGAACATTAGTAGTACCAGTGTCTGCTATCTAGACTTAGAAGTCTATATTGAGGAATCTAGAATCCTCACCCGCTTGTATAGAAAACCAACAGCAGGAAATGCTGACCACCATGCTTGGAAGTGCCACTCGAGGAGTACGGTTAACAACATGAAAGTATGAAAGAGCCAGAGAAGATGCCTTTAACGGGTTCAAAAACAGTGGGTATACCCCCAACATCCTCCATCAAGCACATGCCAAAATGGCAAAAATAGATAGACTTCAACTATTAAAACCTAAGAACTCTAACCCAGCAGCTGATCCAGTTGTCACTCCCGCCAGAATGATTACACTCTACAATGCTAAGTCCTCAGAAGTGGTCCAAATATTTAAGAAGAATTGGCATATTCTCCGAACTGACAATATTCTTAAAAGAGTTGTTCCCACATATCCACTGATAACCTACAGGTGCAGCAAATCTATAGGCAACCATTTAGTGCACAGTCATTTCAGGTCAATTTTACACAAAATAGAAAAGGTGTGAGGTTTTTGTCCTTTTTCAAAATACAAGACTTGCAAATACAGCCACAAAGTAATAGATTACAATACCTTAGAAAGTGGCATGGAAATGGGAAAACATTAACTGACTTCTCAATTGTAATTCTGAATTTACTGTGTAAGTTTTGGAATGCCCGTGCCCCAAAAGATATGTGGGTAGTACTATCCACTCAGCAAAATAGCGCATACTGGAACACATGCGCACTATTTTAAAGAAACATGCCACCTATCCAGTGGCTCGTCATTTCGAGAAAATGCATAACAGCAACTGCAATCTATTAAAGTCCTTCTGTATCAATCAGGTCCCCAAGAATGAAAGAGGGATAGATAGGACAAGAGCATTGAGAGCTCTAGAATCAAACCACATCATAGACCTGCAAACCAAAGCTCCTCTAGGTCTTAACAATGATGAGGAACTATGGGCTCACTTAGAATGAATTGCCAGCATTAGAATAATCTATATTTGCCTTATTGTTCCTTTTTCTTCTTTTTGACATCCCTGTTGGTAGCAATACACCTTGTGAAGATATTGATGTCCCAGTAGCATGTTATCCATAAATATTGGACCTCCAATTCTTTTGCGGATTCCGTTTACCAGGTTTTCCCATTCAGGGCACAATTGTGGTAACCAGTTACTACTTCATTAAACTAAAGAAAGATTTAAAAAGGTTGTATTTGGTTAATGAAAAAATAATTATTACAATGTGGTTTTTATTAACTACCTTAGGCAGTATATATTTACATATGCTTAACTTTCAGAGGAATTGCTTACCTATCATATTTTTTAACCATCAACCGATTTGATGTTTATTTCAAAAGTGGAGTACCTGTTATTAATTGACATGTAACTGTCTGGAATAAGTTCAAAGATGGCCGCCATGAATTTTACATTAAGTAGAAAAACGATCTAGCTGTCTTCTATGTCAATGATTTTAATCCACATCACGCACTATTGCACTTTAAAATGGTTTTTGTGACTTGTTTACACTGACATTGAGAAATGCAGAGTGCTGAAACGCATCTCAGTGCGGGGGGGTCCTAGCACAATAAAAATTACAGCTTGAATCAAGATCCTGTGAGTGCTCTCCTTTCATATGCAGACCCGACGGTTTGGGCGAGTTGAGAAATATATATATATGTGTGTGTGGATATATATATATATATATATATATATATATATATATATATATATATATATATATCACCTACTGGCGGTCGCAAGTAGGTAGTTATAGTTAGGACCTAGTTACCATTGGAAAATTGCAACATTCAATTCCCAATAACTTTGGCGCCGATTGATGAATCTTCGCAAAATTTTTAAAACTCGTGGGGCGCTCCGGTCCGCTCCTACCTTTGAAGTTTCGGGGTGATTCGGGAAGTGTGGGCCGAGAAAAAAGGGGGTCCCAAAATGTTTTTTTCTTCATACAATTTTCCATTGGAAACTTTAGCTGCTGAACGGAAATACACCAAATTTGCAAAAAGGTAGCCCTTGGTTCAGAAAGAACTCTTTTTGTTAGAGAAAATCACATTAAAAAAATCAATATATAGATGCGCGCAGGATCTGCCCACCCTCCTGTCACGAGCTTCATGCTAATTAGCTGTCAACACTCCAAACCAGGAAGTGTTGGCAGACATCTTGTGCCTCAGTAGAACCTAGGCACAAGAAATCAGTAAAACACACGCAAAAAAAAGAAAAGGAGGCAAGGTAGAAACACCCTGACCCCCTAGGCCTGCTTAGGGCGTCCCACAAGGGCCAAAAAAGATAATATTAAAAAAAATCATGGAATGTTCGGAGGATCCATGGATCCGGCCGTGAAAAAGAAAAAAATGAAGTCCGGGCTCCCGCGCTTCGTTATTAATTAGCCCCCGGGTGGGCCAAGTCCCGGGGGCAATGTTTATATCATAATGGGGAAGCCAAAGGGGCTCCTCAGCCCTGGGCCCCCCCACAACCCAGGGCGTTTCAAAAGTATTTGCAGGGGCTCACGGCCCCCCGCAGCCCCAGGGACTGCCACCCCCGGGGCTTGTATAATAAATTGGTGGGTGGCTCAAAGGCCCCCCAAGCCCTGGCGACTGCCACCCCCGGGGCTTTCATAAAATACTGGCAGGGGCACCCGCCCCCCAGCCCTGGGGACTGCCACCCCCTGGGCTTCTTTATAAATAACTTAACTACCTGTGTGGCCAGGGCTCCGACCCCCCACACACTCCGTGGACCGCCACCTACCCGGGGGTCTAATTATTAAAATTGGGGGGTACGTGACAGACCGCCAAGCCCCGGGGACCACCATCCCCTGGGGCTTTGCAAATGTTGAGAGGGGGCCACACGACTCCCCTCCTGGAGCCCTCGATGGCCCTGGGGACCACCACGCCCCAGGGCCGGCTCCTGCAGTGTCCCGGGATGCCCACCCCGGGACACTGCTGTTTGCTATGGCAAGGGGGGAGCCTCGCGGCTCCCGCCCTGCCATAGCAAGCTTTGTTTTGGTTTTTGGACGAGAGAGCAGAAAACCTGCTCTCTCTTCCAAAAACCAAAGCCGAATGCTTTTGCACACGGGGAGCTGCATTTTAGCAGCTCCCCATGTGGAAAGGCAATGTCGGCCGCAGGAGGCGGGGTGCTGGCGGGACAGTGGGGGGATTGGGGACCCCTCCACGGTCCCCAACGGAGAGGGCCAGCCCCGGGTGATTGGGTCTCTGAGGCTAGAAGTAGCCCGGGAGGGGGCCACACGGCCTCACTCATCAAAAACTAAAAATAAATAAATACATTTGAAAAAACAAAGGCCGGCCCCGGGGGATGGGGTCCCCTGGGCCATAAATGGCCTGAGGAGGGGGCAACGCAACCCTCCTCAAAATATAATTAAAAAATGTCCAATCCCCAGGGATGGGGTCCCCGGGGCTGAATATTGTCTCCCGAGGGGGGCCACACGTCCCCATCCAATTTAAAAAAAAAAAAAAAAAAAATAGGGGTCAGGCTCTGAGGGATGGAGTCCCCAGGGCCAATAAAATAGAAACAGAAGGGGGGCCACACAGCCCCTCTTCTTAAAAAAATAAATAAAAAAGAAAAGACAGGCATCGCGCCTGAGGCCTGTCCTCTCCCTGCAGCACTCTGCAAACACACCCCCTGGGGTTTTTGCTGATGGGTAACTAATTTTCCTTGAATACTGGGGGTCCTTGGGGTCCAATTAGTGCACCAGGAACGACCAGTATGCACCAGGGAGCTGCGTTGCAGAGAGGTATTCAGAGGCCACCCCCCTTTTTGCATCTCTCTGCAACGCAGCTCTGTGGCTCTTAATGGAGGTACCTGGTGGGCTAGTTGCACCCCAGGGACCCTCAGGATTCAAGGGGAGTTAATCCCCCAACTTAAAGCCATGAGGTGCGTTTGCACAGTGGTGATGGGAGGGGGCGCCACGGAGCTGCATTGCAGAGTGTTGTAAAAAGGGATTTGGACTTTGATCACCTCTCTGCAACGCAGCTCCTTGTCGGATACTGGAGGTACCTGATGGGCTAGTTGACCCCCAGAGACCCTCAGGATTGAAGAGGAATTAATTCCCCAACTTAAAACGCCGCACAGGGCGTGTTTGCTGATATGTCACCTCATGCCCGCCTCCTTCCTCCATTGTGCAAACGCGCCCCCTGGGGGATGTAAGTTGGGGAATTAATTTCCCTTCAATACTCAGGTTCCCTGAGGGCCAACTAGCCCCCAGGTACCTGCAGTATGCACCAGGGAGCTGCGCTGCAGAGAGGTGTTCAGAGGCCATGCCCCTTTTTACACCTCTCTGCAACGCAGCTCTGTGGTGCTTACTGGAGGTACCTAGTGGGCTAGTTTGACCCTAGGGACCCTCAGGATTCAAGGGAACTTAATCTGCAACTTAAAAAGGTCACAGGGCGTGTTTACACAGTGGGGAAGGGAGGGGATGGGGCCTAAGGTGACGTGTGCAAACATGCCCTGTGGCACATTTTAAGTTGGGGAAAAAAATCCCCTTCAATCCTGAGGGGCCCTGGGGGCTAACTAGCCTACCAGGTGCTTCCAGTAAGCGCCACTGTGCTGCGTTGTACCCATTGGCATCACTGCTGATGACGTTACATATTACATCACTCATGACATGGTCAGTGACATCACTCATGATTTCACTCATGACATCTCAAATGACATCACTGATGATATCACTGATGACATCATCCTTGTGATAGAGTGGCAACCTCCTCTCACCATAATATAACCTTTGATACACACACTCAAAAATAGAAACTAACATTTTCAAAACAATGGACAAACCAATACCGCTTACAACACCCCTATTCAGTAATTCCAAGATCTACACACATCCACACATTCACCAACAGTCCTAAACAGTCACTCATACATGTACTCACTCATCATATGTACTCATACACCTATACATTCTGTTATACACGGACACTCATCCATAGAGTTACTCACACACATAGTCACAAATGTAAGTATCAAACATCCATTTACTTACATATACAGTTATTCATACACAACCACACTTACTTCTACAGAAACTTACACATACTTACTCTCTTAGGCAATCACTTATAGAAACACATACTAATTTATACAGGAACTCTTCCAATCTCTCACTCTCACATACACCAATACTCACATTTACTAGTTTAAAACATAACAGTTTTTACTCATAAAGACAATATTGATACAGTCATTCACTCACTAACACCCATACACACACTCATCCATCCATACAGTCCTGCACACATGCTGTCTTCAACCCCCCACCGAACCATACAGACACTCAGACACTCATACTGACACTCAAAAAACCAACTAATAACCCATATAGACACTCATGTAGCTACTCACCAATCCATGCAGCCACTTATAAACAAAGTGAGACTGATACAGATATTTACATATTTAAACATTACTCACTAACCCATGTATTCACTAACATTTACTTAATCAGTCAGTTAACAATTCTACAAAAAAAAACATTTATTCTTCCATCGACCTTAAGATATGCACATATAAAACATGTAATTTTCAGAAAAACACACATTGACTGGATGATGTCATGAGTGATGTCATGAGTGATGTCATTTGAAATGTCATCAGTGATGTCATGAGTAGGGGTGGGCGTAGTTCGTGAAGTAGCGCTACGTGTAGCTACGCAAAGTGCACTTTGCACTACGGGAGCTATGCGTAGCACTACGCAAACTGCGTAGTAGCATGTTCGCACTGTGCAAGATGTCGTTTTCAATGATTGCACAGTGAGGACAAGCATCGGCATCTTGCACAGTAGGAGCTGTATTTTTCTGCTGCTCGAGTAGATTTTTACTCGAGCTGCAGCTTTCTCAATGCGGACTGGTAGTTTCCCATTGTGAGCGGTCGCGAGCATGCGCGACCACTCGCAAGGAGAAACCTGACCTCCCCGCGTTGAGAATCTCGCCGGAGGATTATTTTCCATTCTCGCAATCAGCAACTTGATGTTGCTGTTCGTGAACAAGGAAAAAGTCTCGCAACAATGTCATTTTGCTTTCTCGCGGTCACCAACTTGATGATGAGGACCGCGAGCAAGCAAAAAATGACCGCAGCACTATGCTCCGCCACACTACACATGTTTGCACTGTGCTACGTGCAGTTCGCGTACTGCAAAGTTGCACAAACTTCGCAAACTACGCAAGCGTAGTGTAGTGCTTTGCCCAGGGTTAGTCATGAGAGATGTCACTGACCAAGTCATGAGTGATGTAATATGGAACGTCATCAGCAGTGCATTGTGGGCGTGTGAGGAATAGTTAGCTGAGCTAACTACAACTGGGGAATTTCACTGTTTTTTTACGAGTGAAATGTCCAACTAACTATAACGTGCCTGAAACCTATGTTTTTTTAAGTGAATTTCTAAGGTTTTTTAAATGCTAATTTCTAACAATCCAATCCAATCCAAAAATTCTTTATTTCGGTCTATGAGACCATAAAAGATACATAGAATACATTTAACAACAATTTTGGAAACACATTACATAAAGTAGTTACATGCCGTTCAAACAAAAATGGGGAAAAAGATAAAACATTTCATATCAAAGGGGGAGCATACATGAATTGTTAAAAAGATCACAGTCCATATTTAAAAACAAAATCATGATTTGAGGTATTAAGTATTTAACAGTTTTCTCCTAATTCGCCACATAGCCATGATAAATTTGGCCATGGCAAAGACTATGTGGGGCAGAGTACTAGTTCTCAAAACTCTATACGCTTCTATGTGGCTCCTGAAACCCAGGTTCCTGCATAGGGGGACCAGCCAATGTTTCCTTGGTCTATAGTATGCAGGACAAAAGAAAAGAAGGTGGGTTTCTTCCTCATCATGGGAGTTACAACCCGGGCAGGTCTTGTCTTCCCCTGGGAGCCACTTTGAAGTAAAGATTTTAATAGGTACGGTACCCAGCCTCCACTGAACAAACAGTTTTCTAGCTTGTATTGGAAAAATAATGTCCATAGAAGCCTCAAATTCATAGGAATTTTTGGATTGCAAAAAGCGTTCAGTAAGGGTGCCGTTAGTAGTCGAGGTCATAAGTGACTCAAGGCTTTTTTCCTTATAGGTTTGGGCTAAGGGGCTAAGCGTTTCCGGGATACCCTCTGACAACCCAGTTCTGGAGTCTCCCAAAGCTCAGGCAGCTTTAAACGATATAATTCCTTCTTAACGAAGGTCAGCCATGGGATTCTATCTCCATGGTTCACGGCCATTACGTGGGTGAGATCATTCCTATAATGTTCAAGCTCGCTGGTGGACCAGAGCCTGTGCCAGAATTTTACTGGCTTAGACTCCAGCTCAGCGGCGATAGGGACCAAACCTACATCCAGCCTAAGGGGAGTCAGAGGAGTGCTACGAGGGAGGGCTAGAAGGCATCTAAGAAAGGTGTTTTCTACTTTGGCAAGATCTGGTCCAGCTCTGTACCCCCATAGCTCGCTGCCATACATTGCAGCTGCTTTGGCTTGCGTTTTATAGAGTTCAAGTGCCGGGCTTATTGGTTTGTAGGTTGAGGTATTTACAACCTTCAGGATTGCACCGGAAAGTTGGGTCAGTTTTAACCTTGAATTCAGTATCTGGGGGTCCCACGGCAGATTCTCATGCAGAGTTACCCCCAGATACTGGAAAGTTGCAACCCTTTCCAGGCTGGCCGTCCCCAAAGTGGGATTGGGTCTACTCCTTGATGATGGATTGAAAATCATGAATTTGGTCTTCTCTGTATTGATCTCTAGACCATGTTGTCTACAGAAAAGACCAAATCCATCCAAAATCCTTTGGATCCCCATTGGGCTTTTGGAAAGCAGGAGGGTGTCGTCAGCAAAGATAATGGCTGGCACCCTCCTGCCTGCCAGAAGCGGAGCGTCGTTGTTTTCGACGTCATCAAGGTAGGATATAACGTTGTTGACAAAGAGGCAAAACAGGGTCGGCGCCAAGACGCAACCCTGCCTCACCCCTCTGAGAACAGGAAACCTCGATGAAAGCGCTCCGTCCCTCCCACACCTAACCTGCGCATAATTGCCATTGTGGAGCCTGATTATGGCATGCAGCAGCTGGGTAGGAACACCCAACTCCCTTAGAACCTCCCATAGTTTTTTCCGTGGGACCAGGTCAAAGGCTGACTTCAGATCCACGAACACCATGTATAGCCTCCCACCCTCAATCCTCACCGTTTTCCAATACAGGAGGATGAGGCGGAAGATCTGGTCCATGGTGGAGGTGTTTTTTCTGAAGCCAGCCTGGAGAGGACTAAGGATATCGTTTGCCTCCATCCAATCTAGGAGCTGGTCCAATAGGAGACGGGAGAAGAGTTTTTGGGGGACGTCTATGAGACTGATCGGCCTGTAATTGGCAGGGAGGAGAGGAGAGCCCTTTTTATAAATTGGGACTATCTCTGCTCCCAGCCAAGTACAGGGGATTTCCATACCTCCCAGAATGGCATTGAACAAAATAAGGAGATACGGACCCCAGACCTCAGGATTTTGTCTAAAGGGATCCCCAGGCAGCCTGTCCAAACCCGGAGCCTTTCCCATTGACAGTCTCTGTACTGCACCGATCACCTCACCAAGAGTGAACTCCAAGCCAACTGTAGAGGTGAGTGTAACGTCGGTGGCCACTTCATTGGTGGGCAATTCAGTGTCCTGATAGAGTTTACCAAAGTGGGCTTCCCAGACAGATGGTGCAATATTTGGCTCCATGGCAGCTCTGGCCTCTCCTGTGCCATTATTTACCAGGAATTTCTAACTATAACATGCCTGAAACCTATGTTTTTTTCAGTGAATATATATATATATATATCTATATTCACTGAAAAACCATAGGTTTTACACACGTTATAGTTAGGAATTAGCATTTAAAAAACCTAGCAAATTCATTGAAAAAACCATAGGTTTTATATCAGTTATAGTTAGCTGGACAATTTACTCATACAAAACCATTGAAATTCCCACGTTATAGGTAGTTGTACTCACTATAACTGGCGCGCCCGCAAAGCACTGCTAATGACGTCACATATTACATCACTCATGACATAGTCCGTGACATCACTCATGACATCACTGATGACATCTCAAATGACATCACGGATGACATCATCCAGTGAATGTGTGTCTTTCTGAAAAAAAAATATTTTATAAATATGTACCTAAACATTGATGGAAGAACAAACGGTAAAATAAGTGTTTGAATGGATGTTTTTTTTTAATTGATTGTATAACTGACTTATTAAATGTATGTTACTAAATACATGTATTAGCAATTATTGTTTAAAGTTGTCAATATCTGTATCACTGTCTCCCTTTATCTATAGATGGATGCTTGGGTTGGTGAGTAGCTACATGATTGTCTATATGGGTTATTAGTTAGTTTTTTGAGTATTAGTATGAGTGTCTGTTAAGTTCGGTGGGGGGTATTACTTTGTGCATATATGAATGAATGAGTGGCTTACTGTTTGTATATGTTTTGAAGACAGCATGTGTGCAGGACTGTATGGGTGGATGAGTGTGTGTATGGGTGTGTTAGTAAGTGAATGACTGTCTGAATCATTTCTTTATGAGTAACTACATATGTTTTAAATTAGTATAAGTAAGAATTGATGCATATAGGTAAGTATGTGTGAGAGTGAGAGATTGTAAGAGTTTCTGTATAAATACGTTTTTGTTCCTATAAGTGATTGTTTTAGTGAAAAAGTATGTGTACGTTTCTGTAGAAGTAAGAGAAGTGGTGTATGTATAGCTGTATGAGCAAGTGTATGGTTGTTTTATAATTTATTTGCTTGTGTGAGTATGTGTGTGAGTAAATCCAAGGATGATTGTCGTTGTGTAACAAAATGTATAGATGAATGAGTATTTATGATGATTGAATATGTGTATGAGTAACTATATAGAATTGTTGGTGAATGAGTGAATGTGTATGTACATTTTGCAATTTCTGAATAGGTTGTTGTAAGTGGAATTAGTTACTCCATTGTTTTGACATTTTTTGATTCTATTTTTCAATGTGTGTATCAAAACTTATATTACACTGAGAGAGGGTCTGCCATTCTTTCACAAAGATGATGTCATCAGTGATGTCATCAGTGATGTCATTTGAGTTGTCATGAGTGATGTCATGAGTGATGTCACTGACTATGTCATAAGTGATGTAATATGTGACGTCATTAGCAGTGCTTTGCGGGCGCGCCAGTTATAGTGAGTACAACTAACTATAACGTGGGAATTTCAATGGTTTTGTATGAGTAATTTGTCCAGCTAACTATAACTGATATAAAACCTATGTTTTTTTCAATGAATTTGCTAGGTTTTTTAAATGCTAATTCCTAACTATAACGTGTGTAAAACCTATGGTTTTTTCAGTGAACTTGCAAGGTTTTTTAAATGCTAATTCCTAACTATAACGTGTGTGAAACCTATGGTTTTTTCAGTGAATTTCAAAGGTTTTTTAAATGCTAATTCCTAACTATAACGTGTGTGAAACCTATGTTTTTTTTAGTGAATATAAATACAACATCAAAACACTGAAAGTTGTTTTTTTCTCCTTTCTTTACTGCCCTTCCCTTAGTTTTTCATTCCCCTTAACTCACTCCTCTACCTATAGTCCCGTTCTTTCACTCACTTTTCGACTCCTCTTTTGTCACTTACCATACTCCCCTTTTCTCACTCTTTCTCTTAGTCCCTTCCTTCCCTTCACTCAGTCATTTCAATCACTCATTTATGCACTACGCTTTCATTCAAAAAAATGAACGACACAGTATATTTGGAATATAACTCTTTTTAGAGAATTGAAGGAGTTCTGAAAATAACTTTTTTTTTTGTTTTGTTGTTTTATTTTTTTTTAGCTTTTTTTAAAGTTTTATATTTTTTTGTTTTTTTTTGCAAAAAAATCAGGAACTGCAACTTGGAAACTATTCAACAAGAACAAAATAAATGAAAAATATAAAAAAATTATCTCCTTTCAGAGCATTTATGATCCTGAATGCTGCGTTCAATTACTTTCAGGCTCTGTTCACCAAAAACAATACCATCAAAACATTTGTTGCATCGCATATGCACATGTGCCAAATATGGCTTAAGGTCCATTTCTGCTGTTGCTGGCGATGGAGGTCGAGCTGTAGATGTGCTGGCTACAGCTGGTGGAATCTGCTGGGCCAGAGCTCTTGTGGCTGCTTGGGCATATTGCACAGGGTGGACATTTTTTACATGTCTTATCATAGTATGGATTGAAAAAGAGTATTTTTTAAGAGGATTTCCCCTTGAAAGAACAGTACCACAAAGGGTACACGTTACTTTAGGGGCATTTACCTTTTTTAGTCCCTCAGGAAAAGTAAAAAACTTCCAAATAAAAGAAGATTTCCCCTTCTTGGCTTGCTGGCGATATTCCATGTGGGAGTCAGAAGAAGAAGATGTTCTTTCCTGTCTTTCTGCCATCCTGTTGTTTTTTCTGCTTCCAGCTCCAAAAAGGGTCCTTCTTCCAGGATAATAAAGCAAATAGTGAGGGAAATGGGTGGGGTTTTGAAGATTTGATCTAGATCTGAAACTACTATGAACCAATGAAAAATGTTGTTTTTGAGTCACATGACTTGACGTGCGCGCTCGGGTGCGCCCACCCGGTCGCGCACGTCGCTTGAAAATGGCGTTTTGCCCGATTTTCATAAAAGTTTCAAAACGTGAAAAGGAGGCAAGGTAGACAGTCCCTGACCCCTAGAGCTCCTCAGGGGGTCTCTAAAGAACCCCTAAGGGCAAAAAAAACTTTTTTTAAATTAAATTGCGAGGTGCGCGACCGGGTGCGCGCACCCCGCAAATTTTTCAAGAAAAGAAAAAAAATTTTTTTTGCCCATCTGAGTTGTTTAGGGACCTCCTGAGAAGCTCTGGGGGTCAGGGACTGTCTACCTTGCCTCCTTTTCATGTTTTGAAAGTTTAATGTAAATCGGGGAAATCGCCATTTTAAACCGATGCGCGCGACTGGGTGAGCGCACCCCGCTATTTTTTTCAATAAAAAAAAGTTTTTTTAGGCCGTCGAGATTCTTCTGGGACCCCCTGAGAAACTCTAGGGGGTCAGGGAATGTCTAGGTTGCCTCCTTTTCACGTTTTGAAACTTTTATTTAAATCGAATAAAATGCCATTTTGAGACGGGGTGCGCGATCGGGTGCGTGCATCCCGCAACTTTTTAGAAAAAAAATAAAGGTTTTTTTCGGCTTGGGGGTCCTAATGGACCCCCTGAGAATACCTAGGGGGTCAGGGAGTCTCTACCCTGCCCCCTTTCCATGTTCTGCCCCTTTGTTCTCTACAATATGTGTACTCGCACTGACAAAATGGCGGTCAACACTTCCTGATTTCCTCCGAATCGAATGTTGACAGACGTCAAACAGCAAATCAGAATTCCGCTCGCGCACGTGAAGGTGCGCGCACCCGTGCGCTCACAGTGCGCGCTTATAGATATATAATTGATTTCAACTTTAATTTTCTCAGCAACTGCTGGAGGGGTATACACCATTTAAAGAAAAGCGTAATCTGCGAACCAGACTCTACCTTTTTGCCAAATTTCTTATAATTCCATTCAGCCGTTCGGGCTGTAGCCGTGTCTAAAGGTCCTATGGAAAATAACATGGAGAAAACACGTTTTGGGACCCCCTTTTATCTCAGCCTCCACTTGACGAATCCCCCCCAAACTTTCAATAAAAGAGGGGAGAGGAGTGGGCCATCTTCTTTCCAAAATTCACAAAGATTCGTGCACTGGCGCCAAAGTTATTCCCAATAGAATGTTGCGGATTTCCTATGGAAACTAGGTCCTAACTATAACTACCTACTGGCGACCACCAGTAGGTAATACATATATATATATATATATATATATATATATATATATATACATATATATATATATATATCCAAAGCTAGCTTTCGCTCTGAACCCCTGCCACTTACGGCGGCCGGCCCCGACGGGATAGCGAGTCCCAAAAGATACCAAACTTAATCCAAGGATCCAAATTTGAAATAAGGAAATGTCCGGGCCAACTTCTGCAGAAATACGAGCTTTATTTAAGGCTCCACTCGACGCGTTTTGAGGATACTCCCTCTTGATCACGAGCGTGAGTGTTAGTGTGAAGGTGAGTTAAATACGGTCACATGTTCGTGAAAACAGTAAACAGACTCACAGGTCTGGAACCTTATCAAGCTACAATGCATGTGATCATTCGATACAATACATCACACATTACGTTTTCAACTTAATAAAGAAAATAAACATTTATAGGCAGTAGATTTGCTATTGTTGAATGGCACAAAATATATATGCATTGCTTGGGTATTTTCATACGTCTCCAGTTAAACATAAATTTATAAATAATATACAACTGCTAAATGTCAATGATTCTTTAGCGGCACACGCCATTAAGTGCACTGTTGTCATGGTGCGATAAGGAGCGTGGAGACAAGAATACAACAGAGGCACCACCCGAATTTTGGAAGAGGAATCGCCCCGCCTAGCAGAAGCTGCATTGGAATTTGATTCCCCGGGAAGCAGCAGAAAATTGCATGGTCGCTATGAGAGCCGGGTAAGCAGCGCTTGCTTAATGTTTTAAACTGACGAGCGGGACGATAGACGGATTATTCAGGGCGAGGCGGAGGGGTGGCTTTCCAAGTGAAGATTCACACAGATACCGGGCTCGGTATCCAAATAGAAACACTACAACAATGTTTAGCGACGCAGCACGTGAGGAAGCAGCCTTGGGATGTTTAAAAAGAAAAGGAGTGAGGCTGTAACAAATGATAATTCAGGCAACAGAAAGACTTCTGACGCTTTAACAGCTAAATATCAAAAACTTGAGAGACTACACGAAAGAGAGATCCGGAAGTGGTGGGAGGCGACCTCGCTCCAAAACTACATCGAAGTGGAGAGAGTCCCTCGTGGGTTGCTGGTGTACACCATTCTCGCATATGAAAACCCAGACCCGCAACTTCTGGAGGAATGGAAAATTCATACTGCATCATTTTGTAAAGGGAACCTACAGTTACTGGTCAGGTTCGCTTGGAGCGATAGAGCCAAAGTGCTCGATTAAATAAAAATCTTGGAAGAGGAGTTGGAAAATCATCATGATAAAAAGGAACACGAAGATATCAAAGGAGAAATGGAAAAAAGACTACAGAAATATGAGTTGAAAATTCGGCAGAGTAAGGAAGAAAAATTCGACGAAAGAGACTACTCTATGGGTCGTAATCTCACTTTCGCCAGAAAATTTGATGGGCCCCGTAAAGAGATGATACGTAAGAAACAAAATCTACCAAAGTCATTGGAAACAGTTGAGACATCGGAATCAGATACAACAGCATCAGAGCATTCAGGGGATGAAGTGGCTGCTCCCGAGATGAGGATTTTCTAAAATCTGCTGATGAGAGTATTGAGAGATTTAAATCTAGAGGTTACGAAAGTGCCCTCTTAATGAAAACTCTCAATAAAGTGTCCAAAATTCCACGCCATCAACTGTTGACTGAGCGGAAATGAAGCAAAACAAGGAGGAAGGCAAAGTCCGCCTAATTACATCATTTTCTGAAAATGCCAGTTTTCGGAAAACCATTCTTAGAAAAAACTGGCACATTCTGAAAACAGATCCGATTATTGGACAAGATATCCCCCAAGGCCCTTTAGTCATGTTCAAGAAGGCCAGATCCCTTAAAGACCTTTTGGTGCATATGTTATGTTATGTTATGTTATTATAAGCTTATAAAGCGCAGTATCACCCTGGGGTATCTAAGCGCTATCAGCGGATACATAACATCGGTGGGTAAAACGAGCAGATCACAGAAGCCCCCACGCCTCCACAAAAAGCACTGTCTTCAGTTTTTTCCTGAACAAAAGTAGATTTTTTCCTTCCTGAGTTCAGCCGGAAGAAGGTTCCATGCAGGAGGGACAGTGCTGGAAAAGGCTCGGCCACCCTTAGATGTAAGGTTGTACCGAGGACAGAGAAGATTACATGCCTCCGTCGATCGGAGGCACCTAATAGGTAGGTACCTAGGAAGCCGATCTTTAATGTATTTGGGGGCTGAGCCGTAAAGCATAGTCATCTAGACATCCCTAAAAAGAAAGATAACACCTTGAAAAACATAAGAGGCTTCTTCCCATGTGGGAAGTGCAAAGCCTGCGCATTTAGTAAGAGGGTGTTAGGATATGATGTGCCAGGATTGCAAGAGCGCAAGAAAATATCTAAATGCATCACCTGTCAAACATCACATGTTGTTCATTGCTTGGTTTGTCCGTGCAATCTCAGATATATTGGGAGCACGGTGAACAGTGTTAAATTAAGAATTCTAGAGCATATGCGGGCCATAACAAATAAGGATATGAAATCCCCAGTGGCCAGGCACTATGCCATTAAACACAAGAGTGACAGAGATGCCTTGCAATATTTTGGTATTGACCATGTCCTTGAGCACGAGAGAGGGGGTGACAGGACGACCAAACTTAGACGTCTAGAATCGAGATACATAATAGATCTCCAGACGAAGACCCCTAAAGGCCTTAAGAGTGGGGAGGAACTTGCTTTACACCTTGGGAAGTGAATCTTGTCCCTTTTTCTTTAATACTGCATTACACCAGTGCATCCCTCAACTGCTGCTAACTATTTTGTGATTAGGGGATTAGCCGACTGACAGCTCAATTAAGAGGTACACTTGGCGGTTCTTGTTAGAGCCGCCTATGCCGATCCATGGCAAGATTGATTATTTCCACACAGGTTGTGCAATATTAGCTGAGCGAAGGTCTATATGAACTGTGGACCCTTGCTGTAACAATCATGTTTATAATCTAATGTCATGCATGGTTTTCAAAGTAATGATATTTTAATTTGTATGCATTTAAAATTGCAAATGTATGACGTGTTTGCACTCTGTAAGATGGCGCTCACTGGGGTAATGCTGGTGAGCAGTCCTACCTCCCATTCCCCTATCTAGTCACGTGCTGGGTCCCTTTAAAGTAAGCTTCCGTGTTTCACCGCGGGGAACACATTGATAAAGGGGTTTCCCGAAACGCGTCTGTGCGAAGCATTGCAATAAACTGAATCTTTGAAAAACCACCCCGCGAGTGCCGTTTCCTTCCTTCCCGGCCGGGAGAGGGGGGTTTTGGAGCGAAAATATTGTTTACGGTGCACCACCGTCAACGCGGCACCCACCATTAAGTGCACTGTTGTCATGGTGCTATAAGGAGCGTGGGGACATATATATATATATATATATATATATATATATATATTCACTGAAAAAACCATAGGTTATAGACCATATATAGTTAGGGATTATCATTTAAAAAATCTTATTTTACTCACACAAAACCATTGAAATTCCATATATAGTTAGTTGTACTAACTATATATCACGCACCCGCAATCCACTGCTGATGATGTCACATATTACATCATTCATGACATGGTCAGTGACATCACTGATGACATCACTGATGACATCTCAAATGACATCACTGATGACATCACTGATGACATCATCCAGTGACTGTGTGTTTCTGTAAAGTTTAAATATGTTTTACATATTGAAGAATGAGTAGATGTAGAAGTGTCTGGATGAAGGATTTAGTAGGTGCGTGACTGACTGTATGAGTGAGTGATTAAATGTGTCTCACTGAGTGCATGGGTTAGTGACTAAACTGTCTTAATTTGTGCATCATTATGTCTGTTGTTCTGTAAACTGCTGCATGTGTTGATCAGTAGCTATATGAGTAACTATATAGGTTATTGATTGGTTGCCCAAGCATTTGTATGGGAGACTGAGTGTGTGTGTGAGTGGCTGGGAAGTGTATGACTCTGTGCATAGATGTATGGGTTCAAAAGTGCATGTTGGAAACAGCTGTATGGGCGGTTGACTGTGTGCATGACTGTATTGGTGAGTGAATAGATATCTCAGTGCTACATGTCAAATTAAGTACATATGTAAAATACAGTACATGTGAGAGTTGACATATATAAATAACTGTGCATAAGAGCCAGTGAATGTGTGAGTGGCTGTATGGATCATTGTGAACTTGTATCCAGGATCGTATAAGTGAGTAAATATGTTTTAGTATTTGTTTGAATAAGTAAGTAAGGTGTGTTTAACTGTATAGTTAAGGAAATGGAGGTGTGATTGATTGTTTGCATGACTGTCTAGGTGTGTGTGTAACTTCATGGATGAGTGACAATCTGTGAGTCTGTGTTTACACTGAGTGTATCTAAGGTTATATTAGAGTCTGAAGAGGTTCATCGTATTATCACAACAGTGATGTCATCAGTAATGTCATTTGAGATGTCATCAGTGATGTCATCAGTGATGTCATTTGAGATGTCATCAGTGATGTCATCAGTGATGTCATTTGAGATGTCATCAGTGATGTCATCAGTGATGTCACTGACCATGTCATGAATGATGTAATATGTGACATCATCAGCAGTGGATTGCGGGTGCGTGATATATAGTTAGTACAACTAACTATATATGGAATTTCAATGGTTTTGTGTGAGTAAAATAAGATTTTTTAAATGATAATCCCTAACTATATATGGTCTATAACCTATGGTTTTTTCAGTGAATTTTTAAGGTTTTGTAAATGCTAATTCCTAACTATATATGGTCTATAACCTATGGTTTTTTCAGTGAATTTCATTGGTTTTTTAATAGCTAATATCAAAACCTTTACAATGTATTATTCTTTAAAAAGAAAAATATTTTTTACATGTTTTTTATACAATTTTTTTTGTATTTTTTTTGTTTCGCTCCCAGTACGCGTACCGGTTAGCTTCCCGTTAGCTCAATCTGGAGGCGCGACCCGGTACGCGAACTGGTAAACGTTCCTTTAGCGCACCTCTCGCGTTACAAAACAACATCGCGACGCTTCGCGTCAGCATGACGTTTCGCGTTCTCGCGTAATACGTCATATTACGTGCTACGTTCGCGTACCCGGAAGCGCAGCGGTACCCGAACCGGAAGCGATCCGCGGCGCGGCGCCGACCGCGTAATGTAAACATAGCAGGTCATGTGACTCGATAATAACACTTTTCATTGGTTCATTTCACTTTTGGTTTCCTAATGATGTAATACAAGGTCATGTGATCTAAAATGGACACTTTTCATTGGTTTAGAACTTTTGTTTTTCCCAAATGATGAAAACCCCTCCTTCTTTCATCACTCTGACTTTCATCTTGGTGAGAGAAAGACCCTTTATTGAGACTTTGTGATGGCTTCATTAGTAGCTTCAGCTGGTGCTAGCCCACCACCTCCACCAAATCCAAGAAAGAGAGGACCACCTGCAGAAGTAATTCTGAAAGAAGAGGAAGAACAGGAAGAGGAGGAAGAGGAGGAAGAGCATGAGTTTTTGCCAGAGGAGCCCAGGAGGTACAATCGACAGGAGAATTATATCTGGCAATTCTACAGAATTCCTGAGGGGCAAAAGAAAGTGAATGCTCGTTACGTGTTTTGCCGCATATGCGGTGACAGATTGTCAAGGGGCACTGATAAAAAATATAGTTATGGCAATCATACTATGCATCGGCATATGAGTAGGTGGCACCCAAATAATTATAGTGCTGCCCAGCTACGTGACCAACAACAAAATCCCCTCCAAATGGCAAGAAGATCGGTGGTTCCAGAGGTGTCGGGACCAGAGGCGAGGGAGGTGATTGCAAACATCCAAATGTTGTTTGGGCACGTAAAACAAGTGTGCGTGGAATGTGGCGCTTTCATCTGCTACAGAGAAAGTAGCATCACTTTGATTTTGCGAGCAATTCAAAATCATATTAATGTTTGCACAAGACGCACCAAAAAATAAACTCTTTTTTTTTTTTTGCTCCTGTTGAGCCCTTTATAATGGATCGTTTTTGTTTCCCCCCCCCCAAAAAAAACCAAAAAATTTTTAAAAACGTTCAGAAAATACAAAAAAAGTAAAAAAATGTTCCAAAAATACTAAAAAAAATATAAAACAACAAAAACATAAAAAAAAAAGTTCTTTTCAGAACTAACTCCCCATTATAAAAAAATTGGTAGAATATTTGGAACTCTGCCAACCTGTATTTCTCTTAGTTCGCTCCCGGAGCGCTACCCGGTACGCGTACCGGAAGCTAACCAAAAAAATATTTTTTAAAAAAGAACAGTAACTATAAGGGAAGGAAATACACAGTTATGTTAAAAGAAAGACAGCTCTAGGGAGTAAACTAAGGATACTGTTACCTACAATCCACTGTTGATGATGTCACATATTACATCATTCATGACATGGTCAGTAACATCAACAGCAGTGGATTGTAGGTAACAGTATCGTTAGTTTACTCCCTATAGCTGTCTTTCTTTTAACATAACTGTCTATTTCCTTCCCTTATAGTTACTGTTCTTTTTTAAAAAACATTTTTTTGATCAGTCATAAACAGTGACATTAATAGAAACAGAGAGAGTGAACAAGAGTGAAGAACTATGGTCCTCCTCAGCCACCCTCAGAAAACCAAGGGGGTCAAGATACATCTACCGTGCCCCCTTCTACCTATTCTGAACATTATTTGCCCTCCATCTTGTATCTTGATTCGAACGAAACACAAAATGGTGGACTGCCATAACGCTGCTGGTTTGCGAACCGGGCAACTTCCCAGGAAGCGGTCCCAAAAAAAAAAAAGTTGGGAAAGTAATTCACAGACACTAAGAGTAATAGAGATGGAGTGAGTGAACAAGACTGAGGAACTATGAGAACAGAGGGACTGAGAAAAAGAGTGGAAGGAGTTGAGTAAATAGGTAATAGAGAAAGGAATGAGGAAAGTAGCAAAGGCAAGAAACTGAGGATTAAAGAAGTGAAGCAGTGGATCTAATAGTAGGTGAATGTGATAGAAATGTAACGAAAAGAGTACAACTATTTACCTTGTAATTGCCGTTAAATTAATCACATTTTATTTCTATACTTTCAATCTGTGAAAGAGAGAACCAACATTTGAAAAAAATTAAAATATGTATTTAAAAATTACAAAAGACAAGGGAAAATATTGAAGGACAAATAGTTTTTCAACAACTTTGACACTGACAGAAGCTTCTGCTTCTCCAGGTCCTCTACACAATGCTAAAGATATACATTTTAAATTAACAGTATCTTGATGCAGATGAAGTGAGGCCTATCTTAAAACATGGTGCATCTTTTGCATTGCTCTTGTTTCAGAAAAGTGTCGCTTCAGTATGCCAATAACATGTCTCCTATCCAGAGATTTGTTTGAGGTGAGGCCTACTCAGAGTTCAAGATGAGATTTACACTTGTTGAAGTGTACAGAGGAGATAATATCTGTGAAAGTCTACTAATGAAGTGAGTCATGTCCACTGCACTCTTCAACAAAGTAGAAACCTCCTATGTTTCCCTGGACAGACCTAAACTTGATCTGCACAATGTGATTCGTAATGATAGGAAACTCAGGTGATGTAATTGAAATATGTGCAATTTATTTTGCTCATTTCACAATCACATCACTTGTGTTTCCTTTGCTTAGGTATCTCATTGTGCAGATGTAGTCCAGCATATGAAAGAATACGTAGAAGTGCAGCACTGCATACAATAAATTTAACACTTACAGAAAACTCACCTTCTCCATGCCTCCTACACAGTTCTACATATACATCATAAATGCAAACAGTACAGAATTAATTATACATGTTAAATGGTTTATTTTTGCTGTTCTCAGAATGTATCAAAATTCACTAAAAACAGTGACTTGAAGGTATTCATCATGTAACAGCGGGGAAAAAAAAACACAATCAAAATGATTGTGTTTAAAAAACCCATACAACATCAGAAAATAAAATTCAGAACTCCTTAAAGTTAACTTACTTTCCATGACGTCCAAGGATGTCCTATGAACAGCTTACACTCTTTTGTGCTGTTATTACTTTCAGCCCGCCACTTTCTGAAAGAAAACCTCCATCGTTTTTAAAAACACGTTACATGCAATAAATGACTTCTTGCTCTCTACCACTATTTTCCACAAGGCCAAATCTAGTCAGAGATATTTATAACTCTTGGATTTCTTGTAAGCCAATCCCATCATTTGGCATTTCCGCAACTTTCAGAATTAAAATGTTGAAGATCATTTTCACAATCCTGGAATAGTAATATCTTCCCCTTCTTGGTCAGTCATGTTCTACATTTCCTATGACACTGATACTGCTTAATATGAAGCAGACTTACACTACCTCTATGAGTACTACAATTATTTAATTCTCTACATCACTTTTAATCACAAAGCAATGTAAAACAGTAGACAGCATTGCAGACTTACATTCCCTCTACTCCATGTTTTGATTGGCTGCTTCAATTAGCTTATGAAAAGAAACAGTTTTTCTGAACTCATTTAAAGTGCACATACATCTCCATGATGTCCAATCCTTTGATTAGAAGTTATGTCTCTGAACTACACTTATCCTCAAGGCCAAATTGTGTAGGAGCCATTAGAACTTCTTGAAATTCCACAGATCATATCCCGAGATTATTTTCCTAAAATTTTGGTTTTAAAAACACCAGGTAAGAGTTTTTAAGGTCATACGGCAATTTTTTTTTGAAAATTAAAACAGAATCATTGCAGAATGACCAGCCATTTCTAGACTTTAAATAAGCTGTGTAATGTCCTGATGATATTGAAGGGCCGTCATGATATATAATTGCTGTAGTTACAAAAGTCCTTCCTGATATTGACAACTGCGAAGCTACAAAATTTTTTATTAAAGTTGTCAATTTTGTTCCATCAGGCCTACATCGTTGGAACATTAAAATGACGTACTGGCCATATGTTCGTATAAATAATGTGGACATCATTTCAGATTTACATTGGCTACACTCCATGCTGTGATTAGCAGCTTTTACTAGCTTATTAAAGGAGACTGATTTACTGTCTGGCAAAGTTAAATATATAAATCTTTCTGAGTCTACACTAGTAGTACTTGATACCATACAGTTCTCGCAGTCATGCTGCCATTGATAAGAAAGCCCAAACAGCTGATCTACATCTACACCTTCAGCATGTAATACATCAAGCATATACATTAAAAACTCCTGACAATCTTGCTGAATATTTTGAGAGAATTGTGTTTGCCCTGAACATCTGTCTAACAGATTTCGAATTTCAGACACACTTTCTATTTTTGTTCTATCTGTGCTACATTTCTCTAACACAGAATTCAACAAACTGCAAAATCTTTGATCAGAATTGACCACAATCTCTTCTTTTACATTTTTTAGAGAAAACAAAACATTAATTACTACATTAGCATAGCAGTTGACACCAGAACTGTTTTCAAACTGAAAACCAACAACATCTTCAACAGAATCCTCTTTGTTTCTGCTTGTAATTTTAGGTTCATTCACTTTTTGTCTTTTTGCTACAACCTCCCCAGTATTGTTCTCATTTCTTCGTTTCCGGCCTACCAGACGTTTCTCAAACAAAGGAAACTGAGGCAAATGTGGCGCATACTCTCTTCTTAACCTATTGTATTCCTTAACACAATCTAGATCTGCACAAATGTTTCTGACATCACACTCAATCAAGTACAATCCCGATAAAGTTCTAACTCGTGACAATGCCACATATGCCATACCCTCCTTGAACACAGAACTGCCAATATTCACCAATGCAGTGTCTACACTTAAACCTTGCGATTTATGAATTGTCACCGCATATGCCAAGCAAACAGGGAACTGCTTACGGCGAACATATAAGTCTTTTACAAGCAAAAATCTAGCAGAACAACGAGCAATTAGCTGTACTTCCTCAATGCCATCAAATTTAATTTTTAAAAATTCAATTCCATCTCTATTTCTGTATTTCACAAAATCAACAACATTACCCATTGATCCATTTACCAGACCTCTTTCAACATGTAAATTCCTTCTTAAAATTATACGGCAGTTCAAGCACACATTCAGAGTCTTTTCAAAACCTGCAGTTTTAGATATAGTCTTCTCTAATGAATCCAATTTTGATTTCAGATTCTCAGACAAAATAATTGTTGATCCCATATGCTCTACTCTATCAATAGCTTCCACTTTCACAATCTCTTGCTTTTCTAAATGCAACATTTTGTTGTTAAATTTGGCACATTCTGCAAGAGTTGGCATCAAACATATTCCAGATTTCTTATCAGTAATTTTCTGAAAAATATTCTCAGGCACAACATCTTGTTCTGGATATAAATTTGACAGTAATCGTGCATGTAAAGCTTCTTTCCCATGCTCGGTCACTTTTCCAATTCTAACATCTTGTAGAATAGTCTTGTAAACTTCATCCTTTGCCTGACGCATATTTTCATGCAGTTCAGCATAATTGAAGTTTAACCATATATTGACGTTGCCAATGCTGCCTAGGCACTTCCTGGTATCTTCATGCGTGAGCATTTTGAACACAGGTTGCCCTTTCACTGGTGTCAGCTGCAGAAGATCTCCGAAAACAATGATGTGTTTGCCACCAAATAACACATCATACTCTGTTTTGAGAACTTCTTGCATCCTCAAATGCACAAAGGCAAGCATGACATTGGAAACCATGCTTACTTCGTCAATGATAAGAAGTTTCATTTTCCTCAAGATTCTTGAAACTTCAAAACAAGCATCTCCAGATAGCTTGTGATATTCTAATTTGTTGTCATGCTCCACTGGCAGCATCAGTAAACGATGTAAAGTAATCCCTTTAATATTATGTGCTGCCAGTCCAGTTGGAGCAGTGACAACACAAGACAGCGATGACTCTGTCCTTTCCTGCAAATAGCATGAAATTGCTTTAATGAGGAAACTTTTTCCAGTTCCCGCTTCTCCACTCACGTACAGTCGGACAGGCTTCAACGACGTACATGAGCACTCTTTCTTATCATGACTTAATCCATGATCAATTTGCATGGTAACTTCGTCATATATTTTCCTCTGCTCAACGTTGAGTTGCCTTTCCAACTCTTCTAAGTTAACCGCATCCTCTTGAGCATGTGCCATGGCTCTTTCCACCTCATTCATAGCAGTGGCAGCTTCATTTTCAATAAGAGGTCCTCCTAGTGGATCCTGACTCAATGAAGCAGAACTCTGACTGTCCTGAGAACTGTCTCTGGCAATCTCGGCTGCAATCGTTGCTTCCTGCTCAATTTCCGCATTCAACATTTCTACATATTTGGGAAAAGCAGGACATTCTATGGTCTCCTTGGCGGCATTGAAAGAGTCTTCATAACAGAGGAAATCTCCAAGCAGTTCCTCTTCTGCACGCCAAGGCTTGAAAAGTTGCAAAAGTGCTAAATAGAAAAACTCCTTTTTTTCAGGAGATTCGCCACTCAATTTTCGATGGTTTATCAAGTGGCATTTTCTTTGCTTGACCAGACATCCCTCACTTCCTATTACAGCATACACTCCTTTCTCAGTATCTTCTTTGATGTTCCTCTTGAACATGTAATTTTGCAGAACCTCATACAGACAAACATTCTCTAGGTGACTGCTTCGATTTGGATAATATGTATCCAACATGTTTGTCTTCAAAATGTCGGTACTGTTTGGCTCCTTTTCCGCCAAATACTCAATTTCCCGCACAGGTTTGAGAACTCGATTACGCGTTGCAGCAAGACCAAGACTCGCCCAAACGATACTCCTGGACTTGGCATAGAGACTTGCTGAAGACAACCGGTCAGAACATTCGTACGCTCCGATTTCTCGATGCGACAACATCTTCAGACTGAAACTGTACAACTTCTTGCTGAGGCTCTTTTCATGGGAAATGTCCTCCCACATATCCTTCAATTCTGTCTTCTCTTTTTTGGTGATGTAAGACGTCACATACCGAGCCACAGCCATACAGTTATCAGCCACAAACTGTATATCCATGTTAGCATTCCACATGGACAAAATCACCGGGTTGTAGTCGTTGATGTACTTGGACTCTTCGTTCCTCTTCAAATTGTAAGTGTTTTTAGGTGATTTCTTCATCACATTATGTCGCAGCGAAGACATCAAACTGTTTACTCTTCCTTTAGAAATCACCGGTCGTGGAAAGCCGAAACGACATTTGGTGTAGAACTTGTCTTTCTTTCGGAATTTACGACGGCAGTACTTTCCACATCGATGGCTTTGGAAACGCAGAACTTTTTCTCTTAGGCTTTTCTTCTCCTTTGCGTTTGGAACAGCACACGTAGAATACTGTTGGATGAAACTCATCACTGAGTCTTCTGGATCCGTTCCAAATTTAGGTGCATCCTTGATCCACAGCAACATATGTATATGAGGAGCACCTCTTGCTTGGTACTCCTTTCTCCAGAAGAAATCCAACACCTCTCCAAGAGGTGGATTCTTCTTATTCATGATGAAAGACATCATAGCTTCAAATCTATGATTGAAGTACCTACATACATTGACTGGATCCAAAGAGCACAGTTCTCCGGGTGTCTTGAATTCGATGTTTTCTACGTTAGCATTTGCCTCTCGTAGAAATTCAAGTAAGTCTTCCCAGCCATACTCGGCACAGCTCAGAGTGAGGAACCATGTGGGAGTACCTAAGTTCCTCAGCATACATTTTAAATCACCATGACGACGGTACCAGTACTCATTAGTACCACGCTGACACGCCATGAGATTAATCAGGTGAGAATCCAAAATACTATCTTGGACATTCACTTTATCCATAAAATCACTTGCCGAGATGTTTTGCATGTGTATACCACTTTTCAAGATGTGGTTCACTGCATATGACAGTCCAGACAGATCGCTTTCAAACAGGAGATGAAACAAATAAGGAATGCATTGTCGAAACCTAGCATCTCCTGCATACAATCGCAAAGTCCGGTATTCAGAAGCAGGAATTTGATGAGGTCGCTCATCATATCTTCCTCCCTGACCTGTTGGAAAAAGCTGTGGGAAACACCGAGCTTCCAAACTTTCCTCCCAAACACTAATGGGACTCCCTTTGGCTTGTTTCATTTGAAACAACTCAATAGCATTCCCCATGACTTCCTTTGAATGCAAAGGATGAACACTATAATGTTCATATATTTCCTCACTAGTAGAGGGTTCTACTTTCTCAATTTGACCAGCACACAAATCGCTATCCTCTTCCTCACTTACTTCCTCTTCTGCAACATATACATTCTTATAGTATTTATTATTTTTTTTCAAATACAATGTTGCCTTCTTAACTTTCCTAACATCTACTAAATCTTGCCATATTTTCTTATTCTTTGTCGGAACCCCATTAACTAAGATAACCAGAGGTTCCTCTTCCACTTTTTCTACTCCAATTGTGTTAATGTTTTTCTTCAAATCTAGAGGCAAATAAACAACTCTTCCCTTTAATCCTCTCTGTAAATCTGATGGAGGCAATTTCCCTGTCTTTGGCTCCATTCTTACAATAGCCTGAAAGGGATGGATACTTTGAATCAAAATAGATTCATAAGTATTTAAATCCTTCAATTCAGAAGGAATCTCAACCAATTCCAGATTATTATGAACTGCTCTAGCAGGCATCTGGTTTTGTTTTAATTTGTTACAACAATAAGTACACACACGTTGATCCAATCCCAAATCAAAACCATTTTCTACCATCAAGTATGTTGCAAAATCCTTCCATTCACTATTATTTTCCCTTTCACTTTTTGCATATAAATCCACTAACTTAGTCTGATTCTTATAATAAGTGCGTCGACAACACACACAAGTGAAATTAGGCCTCTCACTTGATTTCATGTCAAACGTCGCAATTTCCCTCTGGAAATTATCTGTACTGGAAACATGTACAGTATCTTCCAAATGACCCTCTATTTCTTGCTCAATTTCAACATTCTCCTCTTTACTTCCAAAGTAACAAAACTCAATTTCTTCACATATATTCCTCACATCTATTTCAGAACCATGCAAAAGAGCAGCGCATAATTGTTTCAGCATAATTGCTGGACTCTTAGCATAATACAACAGTCTAACTAACTTCCTCACTTTGTTATGATGCACTGCTAGCATCCTGAAATGATGAAAAACACTCTGGCATACTCTCCTGGAAAGACAAGCCAGTGAATGACCATGCAAACCTGTCACTTCTCTCACTCTGCAAGGATCTAATTCTTGCAACAACCTCATTTTCTGCTTCAAACTTTTCTTGTTAAATGACCGTACAAAATCACAAAGCAAATTGATGGAATCCTGTCGCACACTGCAAATACTACTACACTTCCAGGTGTACACAGGACCCTTAGCACGTCTTCCTAAAACCTCATTACCTAACAACTCTTCTGCCTCTGTTGTCACAAGTTTTTCTTTTTCAACTGGACAACCATCTTTCACTTCATAAGCACGACCACTGATGTCAACTGCATGCACCAAATCATTATCCTGGAAATAACTCTCTTCATTAAAAAATGCCTCACAGCTTGAACTATGTATCCATTCTCCAGAAAAAACTTCACAAAAATTACTACGATTAACTATTCTCTTCCATCTACTATTTCTTTTGAAATCAAAAATTGCCTTGTTTAGCTTCCTAATTCTATTGATTATCAAAATAAATAACTTACGTTTAATTTCAAAAGCCTGATCAATAACTTTCTCAACTTTTTTTTTTCTCCTATAAAAAACTAATTTCTGTTGACCTTTCTTAATATTTTTTAACAAATTGCCAATTATCCTGTTACGGAACATTCGTTTACGAATCTCCGTAAACTGTTGTTTCCTTCTACTATCATGCACAGATTTATCTCTTGCTCTAGCAGTAACATTTTCATTTGTCCTTTTCTTTCCATTTGATTTACTTGTGTTGTTATGGATTGAAACATTTTCTGTACTAATATTTTTTTTATTAGAAATATTTCTTATGAAATATTTAGAGCTCTTACCCGGTGCTTTCTTCATCGCTTGAGAAATCTTTTTGTTAGAGGACTGCTGCATTTTTTTTTTCTCCTGCTGTCTTTGACGTTTTGCAGCCTTCATCTCTCTTATTTTTGTAGGCATAGTTGAATCTGAGGAAAAATATAATAAAAATGTTATTAAACATTATTATCAAACAGTAAATCAGTAATAGTGATCAAAAACATAACACACTACTTGACATTTTAAATAGAAGATTTTTTAGTCCTTGCAAATTTACAATACAGAAATAGCAGAAAAGAAATGAGATTTATATTTATGTTACCTATGCTATTTTATATGTGAATCTGATCTAATTTTATGAGCATATTTTAATATTTTATTGAAGACACTACACATAACCTGTTTTTGAAGGTGTCTTTATTTTTAAATTAAACGGTTTACCTTTTTACTTTTTATTGATTATAAATTTTAAAAATAAATGTTTATAATTCCAAAGGCTCAAGCAGGTCAGCTTCCCATCCTATATCATATAATTCGGACAAATCTGCATCCTCATCACGCTCTTCTTCATCCTCAGGATTTAAATAATCCAATGGATCAACATCCACTGATGTTTCAATTACAAGTTCAATGATGAGGTCAAAATCAACTGATTGCAGATTGTCGCTCATGTTGAGGTTGTCTTTATCTTTAAAGAAAGACAACAACAATGAGATGTTGCAGAGTAAGAGACAAATCTCACAGATTATAATAGTAAAATTATTTAACAAAAGTAACATTTTGCAGCTATTATTTAGCCATGTCCAGCGATGCTGAGCAGGTGAAGCCTATGTCTAATTTTTCACTGAACAGGACTCATCTGTTCTTAACCTTGGATAAGCCTCAACGACTCTGTGTCCCCTGCACATACTCAAATGTTAAAGTGCAGATTTATATTAAATGGCACATCCCCAGGCATGCACCAGTTAATGTGCACCACTGCTTTACCACCCATGGTGTGCCGCATTTACAATCAGATAGGAGAAAGCTGCTTCAAAACCCTGCGCCTGCTTGAAGCTGGCATAGGTCTTGACGCAGCATTGTATAGATGGGGCACCCCTGATCCTTGCTGGAGCTGCATCGCACTTACGATACAACTCCAGCAATGCGCCACCTTTACAGCACAGATGCGTCACGCATCTGTGCCTTTTTTGCCCCATGCTGCGCCGCATTGTAAATGCAGCACACCATGGGTGGCGGAACAGTGGCGCAGGATGACTGTCACATCCCTGGGGATGCGCCACTCATCATAAATCTATCCCTAAGCTTCTTATCTTGTTACAGATGAACTGCCATATGTATCATCAAAATATTTTACATATTATAAATAGCAAATTTTAAGGAATAAATATCGATTCTTTACTATTCCTAATTTGCAATGAGCAAATTGCTAATTGCAAATTACCCATTCATTTCCATAGGCTAGGAGGCTCATAGGAATTAATGTTGCAAGTTGTGATTAGCAATTAGCTCATCACAAAATAGGATTTTTTTCAAGCGTGCAGGGGTATCTCAAGAACACCCTGCTGCACCCCTGAAAAAGAAATTTGGGAGCACATGGCACACCTACATGCCCTAATGGCATGTATGGGCGTCATATGGGACCTTTTTTTTAAAAAAAAAAAAATGCTTTTTGAAAAGAATTCGCAAATTACCACAAACTACAAGTTGGTGGTAGTTTCCAAATCCTTAATATCATTTTTTACATATTTTTTTTTTATACATTGCATTTAAGGAATCACAAATTTTGAATTATTGACATTTTAAGTAATTTCCACATGTGCACTGTTTTCTAAATATAATTTGAAAATCGTTTTTGGGGAAAAGTAATGGTTTGCAAATTTATGACAAGGACATAATGGTGTATGCTTCTCTATAAGGCATTTCAGTATCTCTAATGTCATTTTTCCCATATTACATTATAAGACCTTTCCCCATGAAGCACATTCCTTGTAAATATGCTCCCACCAGTGCATTGCAAATTTAGATTTTGACTGTTTCAGACACATAGCCATGTTGAAAGTGACCCCAAAAAAATTGCAAACGTTTTAAAAAAAAACATTCATGTGTCTTAATGACATTTTAAGTCATTTCCCCATGGACAATGTTTTCTAAGTGGCACAAAAGAGGTATACACCTATCATAAATCTGTCCCTAGAATTATAAATGATTAAATCAGGATGACAATAAGATGTGGCCTATCCAGAGGTTTGTTTAAGGTGAGGCCTACTCAGGATTGCAGATTAAAGTTATGCTTGATGAAGAATACAGAGGAGATAATTTATTGTAAAGGCCTACCAATGAAGTAAGTGATTTCTACTTCATTGCACCAGTCATCATAAATGTATCCATAAGCTTCTTATCTTGTTAGACATCAACCGCCATATGTATCATATAACTATTTTGCATTTCCAAAAAAGCGAATTTTAAGGAATAAATAGCGATTCTTTACCATTCCAAATTTGCGATGAGAAAATTGCTAATTGCAAATTACCCATTCATTTCCATGGGCTAGGAGGCTCATATAAATGAAGGTGCAATTTGCGATTAACAATTTGCTCATCACAAATTAGGAATTTATTCCAAAAGTGCAGGGGTGTCTCAAGAACACCCTGCTGCAACCCTGAAAAAGAAATTTGGGGGCATATGGCGAACATAAATTTTAACAACATTCCTTTACCTCAAAAACGATTTTCAAATCATAACTTCAAAACACTACACATGGGAAAATTACTTAAATTGTCCTTAAGACACATAAAAGCGTATTTTGATTGGCTTTCCTGCATGGTAGGGTCACTTTTAACATGGCTATGTAACATAAACATTCAAAATCAAAATTTTCAATGTACAGGTGGGAGCATATTTACAAGCAATTTGCGCCACAAAGAAAGGTCTGACATTAAAATGGGAAAAATAACATCAGGGACAGTCAATTGCCTTATAAAGAACCATACACCATTATGTCCTTCTCATGAATTTAAAAACAATTCCTTTTTCCCAAAAACGATTTTCAGATCATAATTTCAAAAAACTGCACATGAGAAAATGACTTAAAATGTCATTGAAACACATGAAAGCGTTTTTTTATTGGCTTTCCTGCATGGTTGGTTCACTTTTATCATGGCTATGTAACACAAACATTGATAATTAAAATTTTCATGCACATGTAAGAGCATATTTACAAGCAATTTGCGCCACAGAGAAAGGTCTTACACTAAAATGAGAAAAATAACATCAAGGACAGTCAATTGCCTTATAAATAACCATACACCATTATATCCTTGTCATGAATTTAAAAACAATTCCTTTTCCACAAAAACGATTTTCAAATCATAATTTCTAAACACTGCACATCAGAAAATGACTTAAAATGTCATTAAAACACATGAAAGCATTTTTTGATTGGCTTTCCAGCATGGTTGCGTCACTTTTAACATGGCTATATAACAAAAACATTCAAAATCAAAAATTTCCATGCACATGTGAGAGCATATTTACTAGCAAATTGCGCCACATAAATCATAATTTTCTCCTTAAAGCACACTATTCTCTATCTAAAGTAAAGAAATATTTTCTCACCTTAGCAAATACTTTGAGTTTGAAAACAGTCTAAGAAACACACCAATTTGTCTTCAGCAGAGCAAAAGGTATGCACTCCAGAGTCTGCAGCTATCAAAAGCACAGAAATGGTGTAATTCTTCACACATATTTCTCATGTCACCCAATCAAAACTCTTCCCTCACTTTTTTTCAAATGAAAACCCTTCCCCCTCTGCCCTTTCTGCCTATTTTCCATAGCAACCACCTCTTGGAGAAACTCTGGTGTTTGCAAATTCACACAACAATGTTGCAATTGAACTCTGAACTCTCAGTGCACCTGCATATCCAGTGCTTTCTTTCATTTAATGATTTTTTATTGACCACTCAAAATACATCTTTCAAACAACACATCTGTACACCCTAACTTTCTGTTTTCATCAATTAAAATCCACCAATCACTGTTACTACTTCATGAACACAGAAACTCCACAGTTTTTTTCATTTCAAACTCACATTTTTTCAACTGCCATTTCATTGCCACACTTCATCTGACTGCAGGAGAACCTTCTCTCACCATGTTTTCTGTCTGGATTGTTGGTCATAGTTATATTCACTGGGCTCAAAGGTACGTTGAAAGCAGGAATTTACCTAACCTCAATTTACAAGATGTGGAAATTAAGTGGTTTGGCCACAGAGGATTAAAATGTCACCAATTGATACCATTGGTGAAAACCTTTATGCATTTGCCAAAACCTGACCTGTTAATTGTGCACTGTGGAGGTAATGACTTGGGCACTTTGACTGGTGTAGGTCTGGAAATGCTTTTAAAGGACACCTTTGAGCAATTGATGGCACTTTTTCCTCAGACTGCCTTGGTATATTCAAATATATGCCAAAGACAGAAATGGAGGTGGTCAAACCAATTTTGTCCACAAATTGAGAAGTCGAGGAAGCATGTAAACAAATCTGTTTCAGCTTACATGAGAGACCATGGAATGGGCTCCCTGTACAACAATAACTTGCGTTATTACATGCAAGATATCTACAGAGGAGATGGAGTTCACTTCTCAGATGAGGGCAACAGAGTTTTCACTCTGAATTTAAAAATGTGCATTGGTACCTACTTATAAGTACCAAAATGTACTATAAACCCAAAAGCTCTTCTCAGAGCTACCCTACATCTAATTACTCACAATTATTATTTTACTCTAACTTTTTTCACTAATTTTCAACAAAGTACACTCCCTGGTGCGCTACCCGGTACGCGTACCGGGAGCTAACCTCGCGAAATTTTTTAAAAAAATGTGGTTTTTTTCGCACATATGGGCCTCCTCAGCCACCCTCACAAAACCTAGGGGGTCAAGATAAGTCTACCGTGCCCCCTTCTACCCATTCTGAACATTATTTGCCCTCCATCTTGTATCATAATTCGACCGAAACACAAAATGGTGGACTCCCGTTACGCTTAAGGTTCGCGTACCAGGGCGCTCACCGGTTCGCGTACCGGGTCGCTTCCTGGGAAGCGCACCATCAAAAAAGGTGGGAAAGTAGTTCACAGAAAAGCCACTGGAGACAATTTCACCAAATATAGAATAGCTCATACTACATACCAATCCCTACCATTTTCACAAATTTGATTGGAATTCCATTTAGCCATTTAGCCTGTAGTCCTCTCTAAATACCGTGAGGTAAATTACTTCACAAAACACATCTGAAGTGTTGGAATTGACAACCAATTAAAATGTTACTTTCATTTTCTACTTTTTTTACCTGACATTTGATTGGTTATGTACCCGAATATATATAAAGGAAGAGAAGGAAACACAGCCATTTTGACTACTACTTCCTGGTGTACATTTCATTTGGATTTTCATTAATAACTTCAACTTCTTTTTAAAGGTAAGTTGTTATTTTTAAAACTGAAGTATATTGTGCACTTTAAGTTAATATGGCAAACTTTTTCTGTTAGTTATATACTATCCCTCTGTAGTACTTATAAATTTAGATACACTTTTTTATATTCCTACTTCCACTCTGATACTATACACTGCCCAAAGATAAATTCTCTGATAAAAACTGCCTATCTAAAATTAATCCCAACAGTGCCCTACCTCTACTAATATATATTTTTTTTATGCAAATTTCAGGAAAAATGGAAAGTGAACAAAACATTTCATTTGAAATTGTCCTTCCAGAGTCCAACACAGAAATCATTGATCCAAATGAGATTGAATTTATGGATGAAACATGGGACCAAGAACTACTGCAATGTGTGCAAGCAGTAGATAACCTCCTTGCAAATGAGGACATTTTACAACCTCAGAGACTACAATCTATATTCCATGATTATGAAATTTCTGACAATGAAATGTTAGAAAGTTTAATAAATTATGAAACACAATAAAAAAAGTTTAAAAAAAAAAAAAAATAATCAACAAAACCAACAATCAATTAACATACAGCATTTGAAAAGTCTATCATTCATTTTTTATTGTGATACGCTCCCCAGTACGCTTCCCGGTTCGCGTACCGGGCGCTAACCACGAAAAAAAACAAAAAAAAAATTATTTTTTTTTGCCCCGCGGGGCCCCTTTAAAGCCTCCACATCAAACCTAGGGGGTCAGGGAGTATCTACTATGCCCCCTTAAGGTCATTTGCCCCTTCGCTTTTGACCTCCTCTTGTCTCTCGATCCTACCGAGAGACAAGATGGCGGCCGCTCCGGACTGTTTAGAATGTTGACAGACACCGGAGAGCCAATCAACTTCGCTACGCGAAGTTCCGTTACGCGTCAAGTACGCGTACCGGGGCGCTGCCTGGTCCGCGCTTACAGATATATATCTTTTTTTGAACGTTATTTTCTCAAAATCCACTGCAGCACATATATTGAGACCTACAAAAGGCACATCGGGCTACCAGTCCCTACAATTTTGCCAAGTTTCGTGCAAATCCATTCAGCCGTTCGGGCTAAAAGTGAGGCTAACCGCCCTATGGAAAACTCAATGTTAAAAACACGTTTTGGGACCCCCCTTTTTTCTCGGCCCCCCCTGGACCAACTCCCCCCAAATTTCCAGTGGCTGCTCAGAAACAAAATGTTCCATTTTCCAGAAAATTTCAGCCAATTCCGTCCACAAACGCCAAAGTTATTAGACATAGAATTTTCAAAAATCCCATAGGGAAAAAATCCTAACTATATATACCTACTGGCGACCGCCAGTAGGTAATATATATATATATATATATATATCGAGTCCCAGCACTTCCCCACTAAGGAAGAAACAACACGGACACCTTGCATGGATTGCAGGTAATTTATTTCAAATGTAGGACTGCACCGCAACGCGTTTCACCTTTCGGCTTGATCACGCTAAAGAAGCCTAGCAGTTTACACATTTAAGTATGCATCAATAATAAACATAAACAAGGGACTCCACCACCGTGAAAATTGTAATATACAACTCTATGGCTGGTTCCGCCATTTTGACCTAGTCATTGTAAATAACCACTGTATATGCAAGAAACCCATAAGTAGTTTGTAGTATACTTGATACAAGCAGCCACAGTAGTTGATTCAACAAAATATGGAACAGCATTAATCAAGCTGCTAAAGTTTCCAAAATACCGCCCATGTGGGCAATCATCAATCATCCATAATAAATCAAAAGGTTATGTACACCGATGCTCTGAATGCATACCAATTGCCTAGAATAGACAAAAGCGTAAAAAGTCTCGCCCTAGTGGGCACGAACTTCAAGGGGTATTCAAAACAATATAACTTTACTAGTCAAAGAAGGTCCGATAGGCGTGTTCCACCATCACCAATAATGTGCCTTCACCTAAAAATAAAATGAAAGATATCATACAATGAAAAAGACATATAAAGGTTCTTCAAAACAGTTCAAACCGGCAGCGACTGTAAATTGCACAGATCATGTATATTTACACAGGGGACATTCTCACCAATTATGCGGGTCATAGGTAGGACCAATTACATCTCACTATATACATGACCACTTATGATATTAGCAGTTCTCAGTGCAGATGGATAGACAATTCTTCACTCGAGTTGAGACCCTGTGACATCATCGTTTCCATATCGATAATGTATTTGGACTCAAGTTTTCGAAGTGCTAGTTTGCGGTTGCCCCCACGGATGTTAATGGGGATTTCATCGATGACAACCATTCTCAACAATTTTTCATTTTGAAAATGTTGTTCGAAGAAGTGTCGGGCAACTGGGTACTGTCTATTGTTATGTCTGATTGCTCTCATGTGTTCTAAGACTCGGTTTTTAGCACATTTGATCGTACTCCCTATGTATGCCTTATTACACGGACATAGTAGCACATACACACAATACATGGTGTTACAGTTAAGTTTCTTTTTTATGGTCAGCTTTTTTTCTGTGCCTGCAATGGATAGAATTTTGCAATCAGAGCTGTTACTACAAGCTTTACACTTCCTGCATCTGGTGAAACCCCCAAAAATTACCCTGTCCTTCATTTGCTTGCCAGTTATCAAGTTGGGACTCAACTCATCTCTTAGAGAATTGCTTTTTTGGAATGTAATCTGTGGTTTAGCACTCAGATGCTTCTCCAGATTTACATCAGTCAACAGTACATGCCAATGTTTATGCAATATCTTGCGAAGTTGTGAGGCTTGACCTGAGAATTTGGTTATGAACCGTAAGGTGTTTTTCTCTGGGGCCTCTGTGTCAGGGTGAAGTAATTTAGTTCTAGTTGTCATATCCACTTTAGCACAGGCTTCTTGAATGTTCCTGTTACTGTACCCTCTTTCTAAAAACCGACTAATCATAGTCTGTTTCTCCAATTGGTAATTTTCTTCAGAGCTACAGTTGCGTCTGGCCCGTAATAGCTCACCATAGGGGATACTATACACTAGCTGTCTCGGATGTGAGCTAGCAGCATTCAAAATACTGTTGCCTGCTGTGCTTTTATGAAATAGTTTCGTCTGCATGGTGCTGTCTACAATCTCCACTAGAACATCCAAAAATTCAATTTTAGTTTTGCTCATATGTTCAGTGAATCTGAGATTGTAATCATTTTCATTCAGACGTTTAACAAAATTACGTGCAGATTCCATGTCTCCATCCCAAATCAAAAAAATGTCATCTATGTATCTCAGCCACAGGACACAACGATCATGATCTTCCAATTGGGCGGCCACCCGCTCCTCCCACCAGCCCATTGCCAGATTGGCATAGCTGGGGGCAAAGCAGGTGCCCATCGCCGTGCCCTGTAACTGACGATACACCGCCTCATCAAAGAGAAAAAAATTATTCTGCAAACAAAATTTCATCACGCTAAGAATCATTTTGGAATGGGAGAGGAAGGCAACCGAGCGTCTCCTCAGGTAGTATTCCACTGCTTTCAAACCAAAATCATGTTTTATGGACGTGTACAAACTGCACACGTCCAGTGTGACCATAATGTAATTGGTTTCCCAATGGATTCCTTCAATAATTGTGAGGAAGTGGGTGGTATCTTTGAGGTACGCGGGCAGACTGACAACATAGGGCCTCAGATAATGATCAATAAATCTAGATGTCATTTCTAGAAGCGACCCAATGGATGACACAATAGGTCTCCCTGGTGGGTTAATGGGGTCCTTCTGAAATTTAGGTAACAAGTATAGGACAGGGATGCGAGGATATAGACATTTCAAGTAGTTAAGCTCCTCCCATTCTAAGAGACCACGTTCTTGCCATTCACTTAGCATTTCACCACAGACTTTGTTTGATTCTGTCACACAAGATGTATCAGATGTTTCATAGCATGTAGTGTCAGATAGTTGCCTAAGCCCTTCCATTAAGTATGCATCTTTGTCAAGAACCACAACATTACCTCCCTTGTCAGAAGGACGTATCACACTTGAGGTGTCAGATTTTAGTCTATCCAAAGCTTGCCACTGTCCTAACGTTAGATTCTTCTCACCCCCTGGTACTTTACAATATTGCATTCTTTTTAGATCCTTAAGTACTCCTCTTTAGAAGACATCAATAGCATCACACTCCACTAGTGGAAGGAAAATTGATTTAGGTTTAAATCCACTACAGGGATTTGTGTCACCACTCAGATTGTATTGTAACAGGTCAACATCATCACTATTCACATCGTCTTGCGATGTCAGTACATTTAACAAATCAACATCATTACTGTTCAGATTGCTATGTGTTTCAGTGTCTTTGACAATATTTGAATGATGTTTAGTGTCAAACCATTTTTTTAGCTTCAATTTGCGTGAAAAGTAAAACAAATCAATACGAGTCTGGGGAAAATTAAAATTGGAGGTAGGACAGAAAGACAAACCTAGTCCAAGTAGTTCAGTCTCTTCCGCCGTTAATATCCGTTTAGAAAGGTTCATCACCGTCATACTTGAAACTTCTTGCCCCTTGTTACCATTCCCACTGGGGTTGTTGCATCTTTTCTTACGTCGTGTTTTGGCTTGTTTGTTCCTCTGTTTTTGCCTCTGCCTCCTCGTCCACCTCCCCTCTGGAAGTTTAGACCTTGTTGTTGAGAGTGTTGTTCTGTCCTCCCTTGATATATCGCCTGGAACTGATCTAAAAAATTCGGCATCTTCATTTGTTTAACCATAACAGGTGTTGATTTAGCCGAACCATCTGAGATATTGCCATCGGATACATCACTCTCAGAAATGGTAATGCTCTTATCACTCACAGCCGATTTCTTCAGCCCCCCTCCATTTCTCTCGAAGAGGTGGTCGTACTTTTTGTGGAAAGTGAGTGTGCGTCCAGATTCATAATCCTTATAGTCCCTCAAAAACTTTCTTTGTTTTTTGGCGGTGATTTCAGCCTCTAGAGTCTCCAAACGCTTGGATAGAGTTATCATAAAGCCGTCAATCGCTTCTTTAGTGGTTAACTTCTCCAACTCTGAGATTATTTCATCAATTGCCGCCAGCAGCTTCTTACGGTCTTTTAAGGCAAATTTCACGAGGATTTGCATCATGGTCATCGAGCATGCGTTAGAATTCTTTGACCAGTCATCCAGCATCTCGGGGTCTGGGTCCTCGTATGTCGGGATCGTGAAGATTCTCAACCCGCGTGGTACTCGTGATGCCTCAATGTAGCGTTGGAGGGACTCAGCCTCCCACCATTTAGCCAATTCCTTACGATGAAGTTTTTCCAGTTTCGTGAATAGTTCCTGTATTTTGATCTCTTCCGAAATGTTTCTGTTAGTACCTTCAGCCAAGGTATTATCGGCGGTTGTGCCTGCTTGTTGTGCAAAAAACAGTTTGTCCGCTGCCGTTTTTCTCCTCGCTTCCAAAGCTGCAGCCATTCTTGGTTTTGGTTCCTGCCAATACCATGCAACGCCACCAACCAGACTACGTAGTCCAGAATGCACTAGTGGCTCCATTCGCGTAAGTGCCCAGCCGGATTGCGATCCAGTGAACCCGGACCCAAGAGCAATAACGAACACCGCGTTCCTCCGCCAAAAGATGGAAGCACAGCAGTGTCCAGATACTCACGAGTCACGCCAACAAGATCACGTCTCGGCTACTAATTTCAAAGTCTAATCGGTAATCCCGCCGGTTTGCTGGTTAACATCCAGCGGTCCCATCAAGGAGCAAGTGAATCTTCCGCTTCCTCGGATACCGATGACAGAGGCACTACGCGGTCAGCTTATTCTTCCAATTTCATACGAGTCAACAAACTCCGGTTCCGAAAGAAGCCGTCAGGCAGGGCGGTCCGTGGTCAGGGCACCGGCAGCCCTGTACACTATCGAGTCCCAACAAAATATGGAACAGCATTAATCAAGCTGCTATAGATTCCAAAATTAATTAATGCTGTTCCATATTTTGTTGAATCAACTACTGTGGCTGCTTGTATCAAGTATACTACGAACTACTTATGGGTTTCTTGCATATACAGTGGTTATTTACAATGACTAGGTCAAAATGGCGGAACCAGCCATAGAGTTGTATATTACAATTTTCACGGTGGTGGAGTCCCTTGTTTATGTTTATTATTGATGCATACTTAAATGTGTAAACTGCTAGGCTTCTTTAGCGTGATCAAGCCGAAAGGTGAAACGCGTTGCGGTGCAGTCCTACATTTGAAATAAATTACCTGCAATCCATGCAAGGTGTCCGTGGTGTTACTTCCTTAGTGGGGAAGTGCTGGGACTCGATAGTGTACAGGGCTGCCGGTGCCCTGACCACGGACCGCCTTGCCTGACGGCTTCTTTCGGAACCGGAGTTTGTTGACTCGTGTGAAATTGGAAGAAGAAGCTGACCGCGTAGTGCCTCTGTCATCGGTATCCGAGGAAGCGGAAGATTCACTTGCTCCTTGATGGGACCGCTGGATGTTAACCAGCAAACCGGCGGGATTACCGATTAGACTTTGAAATTAATAGCCGAGACGTGATCTTGTTGGCGTGACTCGTGAGTATCTGGACACTGCTGTGCTCCCGTCTTTTGGCGGAGGAACGCGGTGTTCGTTATTGCTCTTGGGTCCGGGTTCACTGGATCGCAATCCGGCTGGGCACTTACGCGAAGGGAGCCACTAGTGCATTCTGGACTACGTAGTCTGGTTGGTGGCGTTGCATGGTATTGGCAGGAACCAAAACCAAGAATGGCTGCAGCTTTGGAAGCGAGGAGAAAAACGGCAGCGGACAAACTGTTTTTTGCACAACAAGCAGGCACAACCGCCGATAATACCTTGGTTGAAGGTACTAACAGAAACATTTCGGAAGAGATCAAAATACAGGAACTATTCACGAAACTGGAAAAACTTCATCGTAAGGAATTGGCTAAATGGTGGGAAGCTGAGTCCCTCCAACGCTACATTGAGGCATCACGAGTACCACGCGGGTTGAGAATCTTCACGATCCCGACATACGAGGACCCAGACCCCGAGATGCTGGATGACTGGTCAAAGAATTCTAACGCATGCTCGATGACCATGATGCAAATCCTCGTGAAATTTGCCTTAAAAGACCGTAAGAAGCTGCTGGCGGCAATTGATGAAATAATCTCAGAGTTGGAGAAGTTAACCACTAAAGAAGCGATTGACGGCTTTATGATAACTCTATCCAAGCGTTTGGAGACTCTAGAGGCTGAAATCACCGCCAAAAAACAAAGAAAGTTTTTGAGGGACTATAAGGATTATGAATCTGGACGCACACTCACTTTCCACAAAAAGTACGACCACCTCTTCGAGAAAAATGGAGGGGGGCTGAAGAAATCGGCTGTGAGTGATAAGAGCATTATCATTTCTGAGAGTGATGTATCCGATGGCAATATCTCAGATGGTTCGGCTAAATCAACACCTGTTATGGTTAAACAAATGAAGATGCCGAAATTTTTAGATCAGTTCCAGGCGATATATCAAGGGAGGACAGAACAACACTCTCAACAACAAGGTCTAAACTTCCAGAGGGGAGGTGGACGAGGAGGCAGAGGCAAAAACAGAGGAACAAACAAGCCAAAACACGACGTAAGAAAAGATGCAACAACCCCAGTGGGAATGGTAACAAGGGGCAAGAAGTCTCAAGTATGACGGTGATGAACCTTTCTAAACGGATATTAACGGCGGAAGAGACTGAACTACTTGGACTAGGTTTGTCTTTCTGTCATACCTCCAATTTTAATTTTCCCCAGACTCGTATTGATTTGTTTTACTTTTCACGCAAATTGAAGCTAAAAAAATGGTTTGACACTAAACATCATTCAAATATTGTCAAAGACACTGAAACACATAGCAATCTGAACAGTAATGATGTTGATTTGTTAAATGTACTGACATCGCAAGACGATGTGAATAGTGATGATGTTGACCTGTTACAATACAATCTGAGTGGTGACACAAATCCCTGTAGTGGATTTAAACCTAAATCAATTTTCCTTCCACTAGTGGAGTGTGATGCTATTGATGTCTTCGAAAGAGGAGTACTTAAGGATCTAAAAAGAATGCGATATTGTAAAGTACCAGGGGGTGAGAAGAATCTAACGTTAGGACAGTGGCAAGCTTTGGATAGACTAAAATCTGACACCTCAATTGTGATACGTCCTTCTGACAAGGGAGGTAATGTTGTGGTTCTTGACAAAGATGCATACTTAATGGAAGGGCTTAGGCAACTATCTGACACTACATGCTATGAGACATCTGATACATCTTGTGTGACCGAATCAAACAAAGTCTATGGTGAAATGCTAAGTGAATGGCAAGAACGTGGTCTCTTAGAATGGGAGGAGCTTAACTACTTGAAATGTCTATATCCTCGCATCCCTGTCCTATACTTGTTACCTAAAGTTCACAAGGACCCCATTAACCCACCAGGGAGACCTATTGTGTCATCCATTGGGTCGCTTCTAGAAATGACATCTAGATTTATTGATCATTATCTGAGGCCCTATGTTGTCAGTCTGCCCGCGTACCTCAAAGATACCACCCACTTCCTCACAATTATTGAAGGAATCCATTGGGAAACCAATTACATTATGGTCACACTGGACGTGTGCAGTTTGTACACGTCCATAAGACATGATTTTGGTTTGAAAGCAGTGGAATACTACCTGAGGAGACGCTCGGTTGCCTTCCTCTCCCATTCCAAAATGATTCTTAGCATGATGAAATTTTGTTTGCAGAATAATTTTTTTCTCTTTGATGAGGCGGTGTATCGTCAGTTACAGGGCACGGCGATGGGCACCTGCTTTGCCCCCAGCTATGCCAATCTGGCAATGGGCTGGTGGGAGGAGCGGGTGGCCGCCCAATTAGAAGATCATGATTGCTGTGTCCTGTGGCTGAGATACATAGATGACATTTTTTTGATTTGGGATGGAGACATGGAATCTGCACGTAATTTTGTTAAACGTCTGAATGAAAATGATTACAATCTCAGATTCACTGAACATATGAGCAAAACAAAAATTGAATTTTTGGATGTTCTAGTGGAGATTGTAGACAGCACCATGCAGACGAAACTATTTCGTAAAAGCACAGCAGGCAACAATATTTTGAATGCTGCTAGCTCACATCCGAGACAGCTAGTGTATAGTATCCCCTATGGTGAGCTATTACAGGCCAGACGCAACTGTAGCTCTGAAGAAAATTACCAATTGGAGAAACAGACTATGATTAGTCGGTTTTTAGAAAGAGGGTACAGTAACAGGAACATTCAAGAAGCCTGTGCTAAAGTGGATATGACAACTAGAACTAAATTACTTCACCCTGACACAGAGGCCCCAGAGAAAAACACCTTACGGTTCATAACCAAATTCTCAGGTCAAGCCTCACAACTTCGCAAGATATTGCATAAACATTGGCATGTACTGTTGACTGATGTAAATCTGGAGAAGCATCTGAGTGCTAAACCACAGATTACATTCCAAAAAAGCAATTCTCTAAGAGATGAGTTGAGTCCCAACTTGATAACTTGCAAGCAAATGAAGGACAGGGTAATTTTTGGGGGTTTCACCAGATGCAGGAAGTGTAAAGCTTGTAGTAACAGCTCTGATTGCAAAATTCTATCCATTGCAGGCACAGAAAAAAAGCTGACCATAAAAAAGAAACTTAACTGTAACACCATGTATTGTGTGTATGTGCTACTATGTCCGTGCAATAAGGCATACATAGGGAGTACGATCAAATGTGCTAAAAACCGAGTCTTAGAACACATGAGAGCAATCAGACATAACAATAGACATTACCCAGTTGCCCGACACTTCTTCGAACAACATTTTCAAAATGAAAAATTGTTGAGAATGGTTGTCATCGATGAAATCCCCATTCACATCCGTGGGGGCAACCGCAAACTAGCACTTCGAAAACTTGAGTCCAAATACATTATCGATATGGAAACGATGATGCCACAGGGTCTCAACTCGAGTGAAGAATTGTCTATCCATCTGCACTGAGAACTGCTAATATCATAAGTGGTCATGTATATAGTGAGATGTAATTGGTCCTACCTATGACCCGCATAATTGGTGAGAATGTCAACTGTGTAAATATACATGATCTGTGCAATTTACTGTCGCTGCCGGTTTGAACTGTTTTGAAGAACCTTTATATGTTTTTTTCATTGTATGATATCTTTCATTTTATTTTTAGGTGAAGGCACATTATTGGTGATGGTGGAACACGCCTATCGGACCTTCTTTGACTAGTAAAGTTATATTGTTTTGAATACCCCTTGAAGTTCGTGCCCACTAGGGCGAGACTTTTTACGCTTTTGTCTATTCTAGGCAATTGGTATGCATTCAGCGCATCGGTGTACATAACCTTTTGATTTATTATGGATGATTGATGATTGCCCACATGGGCGGTATTTTGGAATCTTTAGCAGCTTGATTAATGCTGTTCCATATTTTGTTGAATCAACTACTGTGGCTGCTTGTATCAAGTATACTACGAACTACTTATGGGTTTCTTGCATATACAGTGGTTATTTACAATGACTAGGTCAAAATGGCGGAACCAGCCATAGAGTTGTATATTACAATTTTCACGGTGGTGGAGTCCCTTGTTTATGTTTATTATTGATGCATACTTAAATGTGTAAACTGCTAGGCTTCTTTAGCGTGATCAAGCCGAAAGGTGAAACGCGTTGCGGTGCTGTCCTACATTTGAAATAAATTACCTGCAATCCATGCAAGGTGTCCGTGTTGTTTCTTCCTTAGTGGGGAAGTGCTGGGACTCGATAGTGTACAGGGCTGCCGGTGCCCTGACCACGGACCGCCCTGCCTGACGGCTTCTTTCGGAACCGGAGTTTGTTGACTCGTATATATATATATATATATATATATTACCTACTGCCGGTCGCCAGTAGGTAGTTATAGTTAGGACCTAGTTTCCATAGGAAATCCGCAACATTCTATTGGGAATAACTTTGGCGCCGGTTGAGGAATTTGCGTGTAATTTTCCAATATTTAGGCCAGCTCTGCTCCGCTCCTTCCCTGGAAGTTTCGGGGGTATTCGTCATGCGAGGGCTGAGAAAAAAGGGTGGTCCCAAAACGTGTTTTCCCCAAGTTAATTTTCATAGGACGTTTAGACACGGCTACAGCCCAAACAGCTGAATGGTATTACACCAAACTTTGCAAAATTGTAGGGACTGGTACGCAGAAGTGCCTTTTCTATATTTGGTGAAAATTGCTCCAGTGGTTTTTACGAAAATTAACTTCAAAAAATGTATATATCTATATGCGTGCTCTGAGCGCTTTGGGGTACGCGTACCTGTAAGCGCACCCGGCGCGCCACGGAAGTGCGCGAGCGGAAAGCTGATTGGCTCTCGGGTGTCTGTCAACATTCTAAACAGTCCGGAGAGTCCGCCATCTTGTGTCTCGGTAGAATCGAGACACAAGAGGTAAAAATAAAAAGGGGGAAATGATTAAAAGGGGGCAGGGTAGAGACTTTCTTACCCCCTAGGTTTTCTGAGAGGGGCCTAGAAGGACCCTGAAGGTAAAAAAAACGAATTCTTTTTTTTAAAAAAAATTTGTGGGGTAAGCGCTGGGTGCGTTCCCATGTACGCTTCCAGGTACGCGTACCCTGAGAGCACCACGGGGAAAAACAGTGAAAAAAATTAGAGCAATAAATAGAATTTAGAGTGTTTAGAGGTAGGGTAGCTCTGAAAAGAGCTGTTGTGTTATGTGGGTGTTTTTTGTACCTACAAGTAGGTACCGATGCAGAGTCTAAAATTCAAGAGGAAGACTCTATTCCCCTCATCTGTAAAATGTACACCATCTCTCCTATAGATGCCTTGCATGTTGTAACGCAAGTTGTTGTGGTATATAGAACCCATACCATAGTCTCTGAGGAAAGCAGAAACAGATTTATTCACATGTTTCCTTGCTTTCTCAATCTGTGGACAAAATTGGTTGGACCAGTTCCATTTTTGCCTTTGGCATAGATTAGAATATACTAAGGCAGTTTTTGGAAAAAGTTACATCAATTGCCCAAAGATGTCCTTTAAAAGCATTTCCAGACCTACCCCAGTCAAAGTACCCAGGTCATTTCCACCATAGTGCACAATTATGAGGTCAGGGTGTGGTAGATGCATAAAGGATTTTACCAATGGTATCAATTGGTGACATTTCAATCCTCTCTGGCCAATCCACTTAATATCCACATTTGGTAAATCAAGGTTGGGAATACCTCTGTTTGCTGCATATTTTACACTCCAGTGAACAAAGCTATGACCCACCATCCAGACTTTAGGCATCTTGAAGGTAGATGTGGTTGTATTCAGATGAGTTGTGGAAATGAAATGGCAGTTTGAAAGTAGGAGTTATGAAAAAAAAGTGGTTGAGATTCAGTGCACTTGAAAAACAAGAAATGATTGGTTGTTTCTTAAAATTCTCCACTGAAAATTAGGGTGCATGCTTGTTTTTTTGAAAGAAGTAATTCTAATGGTTGAGAACAAGTCATTGAAAGAAACATTGCACATGATTAGCTAGTATATTGAGAGGTCAAACACCCTAGCTGAGTTCATTTGCAACATAGTATGATGAACTTTTCACCTGTGTGCTGAGTTAGGTGGGAGTTACCATGGTAACAGGCTGAATGAGCACTGGGGAGATGGGTGAATAATATGTGAGTTTGAAAGTGTTGAAATGCAGAACCAATTAAAATGTCAGTTTGGTTTTGAAATAGTGTAGGAAGAATTTTGATTGGTTAAGTCCAGGGATATGTCTGAAGAATTATAGGGAATCAGGGCCATTTGTGGTTGCAGTGTCTGAGGGGCATTTCAGAGATTCTGCTTAAGAAAATCTGGTGTGTGTGACTGACACTGTTCTAAATATTCAAAAGCATTTTTAAAGGTGAGTTGTGATTCATTTAATATAGATAGAATGCTGTATGCACTATGGGGAAGATTAAGAAGCATATTGGGCTTCTTTATTCTTGCATTGTGTGTCATGTTTTTTTGTAATGCTGGTAAACAATTTAATGGTGCATATTGGAAATGTATTTTGGAAATGAGTCAAGTTTGTGCACTGTAATGTAGTGGTCATTTAAATGGGCTGTGCTCTGTGTCTAAAACGATTTACTATGCTAAATGATTTTTGGTAAAATGTATGGCTTTAACTTTTTTGACAAGGATCACACTGAGTGTCTGTGTGAAATAAGGAATTATATTATCACATTTTTCAAAAATGTCACCTGTGTCTGCTCACAGTTTGCATCTCTTAGCTTAAAGGATACTGTTTCTTTTTGCATTGTGTCTCATGTTAGTATGTAATGCTGGCAAAAAATAAATGGTGTATATTGGAAAAGTATGTTGGAAATGAGTCAGATTTCTGCCTTGTAATGTAGTGGTCATTGATATGGGCAGTGCTCTGTGTCTAAAACGATTTACTATGCTACATGTTTTATGGTCAAATGTATGGCTTTAACTTTTTTGACAAGGATCACACTGAGTGTCTGTGTGAAATAAGGAATTGCATTTTAAAATTTTTCAATAATGTCACCTGTGTCTGCTCACAGTTTGCATCTCTTAGCTTAAAGGGTACTCTGTGCCTGTGTCTCATCTCACTCTGTGCCTGTGTCTTATCTCACTCTGTGCCTGTGTCTCATCTTACTCTGTGTCTGCCCCATCTCTCTCTTTGTGTGTGTCTTTTCTCTCTTTGCATGTCTCATCTCACTCTGTGTCTGTCTCTCATCTCACTCTGTGCCTGTGTCTCATCTCACTCTGTGCCTGTGTCTCATCCCACTCTGTGTCTGTGTCTCATCTCACTCATTTTGGACAAGGATCACACTGAGTGTCTGTGTGAAATAAGGAACTATATTTTTACATTTTTCAATAATGTCACCTGTGTCTGCTCACAGTTTGCATCTCTTAGCTTAAAGGGTACTAAGTGCCTGTGTCTCATCTCACTCTGTGCCTGTGTCTCATCTCACTCTGTGCCTGTGTCTCATCTCACTCTGTGCCTGTGTCTCATCTCAGTCTGTGCCTGCCCCATCTCTCTCTTTGTGTGTGTCATTTCTCTCTGTGCGTGTCTCAACTCACTCTGTGCCTGTGTCTCATCTCACTCTGTGTCTGTGTCTCATCTCATTCTGTGCCTGTGTCTCATCTCACTCTGTGCCTGTCTCTGATCTCACTCATTTTTGACAAGGATCACACTGAGTGTCTGTGTGAAATAAGGAATTATATTTTCCCATTTTTCAAGAATGTCACCTGTGTGTGCTCACAGTTTGCATCTCTTAGCTTAAAGGGTACTCTGTGCCTGTGTCTCATCTCACTCTGTGCCTGTGTCTCATCTCACTCTGTGCCTGTGTCTTATCTCACTCTGTGCCTGTGTCGCATCTTACTCTGTGCCTGCCCCATCTCTCTATTTGTGTGTGTCATTTCTCTCTTTGCGTGTCTCATCTCACTCTGTGCCTGTCTCTCATCTCACTCTGTGCCTGTGTCTCATCTCACTCTGTGCCTGTGTCTCATCTCACTCATTTTTGACAAGAATCACACTGAGTGTCTGTGTGAATTAAGGAATTATATTTTCACATTTTTCAATAATGACATCTGTGTCTGCTCACAGTTTGCATCTCTAAGCTTAAAGGGTTATAGCCCATATTTTTCATTATGGATGTTGTTTCAAAGAAAAAAAATCATCTGTTAATACAAAGAAAAAGAAGAGCTCTCCAAAAAATGTTAGACCTGTAAAAGGAAATGATATTCTCTATAGTAATAGACGGAGAAATCAATTTATTGACATTCGTAGACGAATGTTTTATAACATAATTGTTTTAAATTTATTCAAAAAATGTAAAGATTTTTAAAAAGAAGCCTGCTTTTTACAAGAAAAAAAAAGTATAGTGAAGATTGTGGATCAGGCATTTGAAGTGAAAAACAAGTTATACGGTTTAGTAATCAATAGAACTTGTACACTAGATAAGGTAATCAATGTTTTGAAATCAAGATGTAAGTGGAAAAGAGTAATTAATCGGACTCATTTTTGTGATGTTTTGTCTGGAGAATGGAAGCATAGTTCAAGTTGTGAGCCATTTTTTAATGAAGAGAGTTACTTTCAGGATAATGATTTGGTGCAAGCAGTTGACACCAGTGGTCGAGCATATGAGGTGAAGGACGGTTGTCCGGTTGAAAAAGAAATAATTGTGCCTAGAAATGCAGAAGAGGTGTTAGCTGATGAGGTTTTAGGGAGATGTCCTAAGGCTCCAGTGTATACTTGGAATTGTAGTAGTATTTGTAGTGTGCGACAGGATTCAATTGATTTGTTTCTCAATTTCTTACGGACATATAGTAAGAAAAGTCTAAAACAAAAGATGAAGATGTTGCAAGAGTTAGATCCATGCAGAGTGAGAGAAAAAACAGGTTTGCAAGGGCATTCACTGGCTTGTCTTTCAAGAAAAGTAAGTCAGAGTGTTTTTCACCATTTTAGGATGTTAGCAGTGCATCATAATAAAGTGAGGAAATTAGTGAGAAGGTTGTATTATGCAAAAAGTCCAGCATTTAAGCTAAAACAGTTAAACAGTGCTCTTTTGCATGGATCTGAATTAGATGTGAAGAACATTTGTGAAGAAATTGAGTTTTGTTATTTTGGTGAAAAAGAGGGCAGTGCAGAAACTGATACAGTAATAGAAGGTAATGTGGAAGAGAATGTACAGATTTCAAGTACAGAAAAATTTGACCATGAAATTACACAGTTTAACGTCAATTCAAGTGAAAGGCCTAATTTTTCTTGTGTGTGTTGTCGACGAACTCATTATAAGAATCAGACTAGGTTAGTTGATTTATATGTAAAAAGTGAAATGGAAAATAATAATGAGTGGAAGGATTTTGCAACTTATTTGTTGTTAGAAAATTGTTTTGATTTGGGGTCTGATTACCGTATTTGAAAATATTGTTATAATAAATTAAATGAAAACAGAATGCCTGCTAGAGCTGTTCATAATAATCTGGAGTTGGTAGACATTTCTTCTGAATTGATGGATTTAAATACCTATGAGTCTATTCTGATTCAATGTGTGCATCCTTTTCAGGCTATTGTTCGCATGGAGCCTAATACAGGGAAATTGCCTCCTTCAGATTTACGGAGAGGATTAAAGGGAAGAGTTGTTTATTTGCCTCTAGATTTTAAGAAAAATATTGATACAATTGGTGTAGAAAAAGTAGAAGAGGAACCTCTGGTTATTCTAGTTAATGGTGTTCCGACAAAGAGTAAGAAAATCTGGCAAGAATTAGTGGATGTTAGGAAAGTCAAAAAGTCAACGTTGTATTTGGTAAAAAACAATCACTACTACAAAAATGTATATGTTGGAGAAGAGGAAACAAATGTAGAAGAGGACAGTCATTTCTCAGCTGGGCAGATTGAAAAAGTTGATGTCTCTAGAAGTGAAGAAATTTATGAACATTATAGTGTTCATCCTTTGCATTCCAAAGAAGTAATGGGGAATGCTATTGACTTCTTTCAAATGAAAGAAGCAAAAGGAAGTTCCATTAGTGTATGGGAAGAAAGTTTGGAAGCTCATTGTTTTCCTCAGTTATTTCCAACAGGTCAAGGTGGACGATATGACGACCGACCTGTTCAAATTCCTGCATCTGAATACCGGACTTTAAGATTATATGCAGAAGATCCAAGGTTTCGTCAATGCATTCCATATTTGTTTCATCTACTGTTTGAGAGTGACTTGTCTGGACTTTCTTATGCAGTGAACCATATACTGAAAAGTGGAGTACATCTGCAAAATGTTTCGGCAAGGGACTTTATGGATAAAGTCAAACTGCAAGACAGTATTTTGGAATCTCACCTAATTAATCTCATAGCATGTCAGCGTGGTACTAACGAGTATTGGTACCGTCGTAATGGGGAATTGAAATGTATGCTAAGAAACTTAGGAACTCCTACATGGTTCCTCACTCTTAGCTGTGCTGAGTATGCTTGGGAAGACTTACTTCAATTTCTACGAGAGGCAAATGCAAACATTGAAAATATTGAATACAAGACACCTGGAGAACTGTGCTCTTTGGATCCAGTTAATGTATGCAGGTATTTCAATCATAGGTTTGAAGCTATGATGTCTTTTATCACAAACAAAAAAAATCCTTCGCTTGGAGAGGTTTTGGATTTCTTTTGGAGAAAGGAGTATCAAGCAAGAGGTGCTCCTCACATACATGTGCTGCTATGGATCAAAGATGCACCCAAATTTGGAACAGATTCGGATGACACAGTGATGAGTTTCATTGAACAGTATTCTACATATGCTGTTCCGAAAAGTACAGAAGAAAACAATTTAAGACATCAAGTTTTACACTTTCAAACCCATCGTTGTGGAAAATACTGTTGTCGAAAGTTCAAATCCAAGAACAAGTTCTAAACAAAACGTCGTTTTGCATTTCCATGTCCAGTAACATCGAAAGGAAGAGTGAACAATTTTATGTCATCTTTACGACATACTGTGACAAGAAAATCACCAAAAAATATATACAACTTAAGAAGAAATGAAGAGTCCAAATCTATAAATGACTACAGCCCAATCATTTTGTCCATGTGGAATGCTAACATGGATATTCAAAATGTTGCTGACAACTCAATTGCTGTGGCTCGATATGTGACGTCTTACATCACAAAATCAGAAAAGACGGAACTGAAGGAAATGTGGGAGGAAATTTCACATGAATAGAGTCTAAGTAAGAAGTTGTACAGTTACAGTCTGAAGATGTTGTCGCATCGAGAAATTGGAGCATATGAATGTTCTGATCGGTTATCATCAGCAAGTCTATATGCCAAATCTAGAACAATCATTTGGGTGAGTCTAGGTCTTGCTGCAACACGAAACCGAGTTTTGAAATCTGTTCAAGAAATTGAGTATTTGGCGGAGAAAGAACCAAACAGTACAGATATTTTGAAGAAAAACGTGTTGGATACATACTATCCAAATAGAAGTAGTCATCTTGAGAACGTTTGTCTCTATGAAGTTCTGCAAAGCTATACTTTTAAGAGGAACATCACAGAAGATATCAACAAAGGAGTATATGCTGTAATTGGATGTGAAGGATGTCTGGTGAAACAAAGAAAAGGCCATTTCATTAATCATCGAGAATTGAGTTGCGAATCTCCTGGCAAAAGGGAGTTTTACTAGTTAGCTCTTTTGCAACTCTTTAAGCTATGGCGTACAGAAGAGGAACTACTTGGAGATTTTCTCAGTTATGAAGATTCCTTCAATGGAACCAAGGATACCATAGAATATCCTGTTTTTTCAAATTATCTGCAAATGTTGAACGAGAAAATACAGCAAGAAGCTACAATTGCAGCAGAGATTGCTGGAGACAGTTCTCAAGACAGTCAGAGTTCTGCTTCATTGAGTCAGGATCCACTAGGAGGACCAATTATCCAAAATGAATCTGGCACTGCCATTGATGAAGTGGATAGAGCCATGGAACAAGCTCAGGAGGATGTAGTTAACTTAGAAGATTTGGAAAAAGAACTAAACGTTGAGCAGAAATAAATATATGACGAAGTCACAGAACAGATTGAGCATGGTTTATATCATGAGAAAAAAGAGTGTTCATGTACATCATTTATGCCTGTCCGACTGTACGTGAGTGGAGAAGCAGGAACTGGAAAAACATTTCTGATTAAAGCAATTGCAACTTATCTGCAGAAAAGAACAGAGTCATCGATGTCTTGTGTTGTTACCGCTCCAAAAAGGGATTACTTTACATCGTTTATTGATGCTGCCAGTAGAGCATGATAATAAATTACAATACCACAAGCTATCTGGAGAAGCTTGTTGTGAAGTTTCCCGAGTCCTGAAGAAAATGAAACTTCTTTTCATTGATGAGGTAAGCATGGTATCAAATGTAATGCTTGTTTTTGTGCTGCTTTTGTGCATTTAAGAATGCAAGAAATTCTTAAAACAGAGTATGATGTGCTATTTGGAGGCAAACACATCATTGTTTTTGGAGATATAGTGCAACTAACTCAAGTGAAAGGACAACCAGTGTTTAAAATGCTTACGCATGAAGATACCAGGAAGTGCCTAGGAAGCATTGGAAATGTTAATATATGGTTATATTTCAAATATGCAGAACTGCTTCAAAATATGCGACAGTCAAAGGATGAAGATTATAAAAATATTCTACAAGATGTAAGAATTGGAAAAGTAAGTGAGCATGGCAAAGAAGCTTTACATGCACGATTAATTTCAAATTTGTTTCCAAACGAAAAAATTCTCCCAGTGAATATTTTTAAGAAAATTGCTGAAAACAAATCTATGAAATGCTTGATGCCAACTCTGCAAGAATGTTCAATCGTCAACAACAAAATGTTAAAGTTAGAAAATCAAGAGATTGTGAAACTGGAAGCTATTGATAAAATAAAGCATGAAGGAGCAACTATTATTTTGTCAGAAAAGTTAAAATCAAAATTGGATTATTTAGAGAAGACAATATCTAAAACTGCTGGTTTGGAAAAGACTCTGTATGCATGTTTAAATTGTTGTATAATTTTACAACGGAATTTACATGTGGAAAGAGGTTTAGTAAATGGCGCAATGGGTCATGTTGTTGATTTTGTAAATTACCGAAATAGAGATGGAATTGAATTTTTAAAAATTAAATTTGATGGAATTGAAGAAGTACAACAAATCAGTTGTTGTTCTGCTCGATTTTTGCTTGTGAAAGATTTATATGTACGCCGAAAACAGTTACCAGTTTCTTTGGCATATGCGGTGCCTATTCATAAATCTCAAGGTTTAAGTGTAGATAGTGCTTTGGTGAATATTGGAAGTTCTGTGTTCAAGGAGGGTATGGCATATGTTTCTTTATCTCGAGTCAGAACTTTATCTGGATTGTACTTGATTGATTTTGATGAGACAAAGATTAGTGCAGATCTAAATTGTGTAAAAGAATATAATAGGTTAAGAAGAGAGTATGCTCCAAATTTACCTCAATATCCTCTATTTGAAAAGCGTGTGGTAGGCCGAAAAAGAAGAAATGAGAAAAAGTGTAGTGAAGTTGTAGCAAAAATAAAAAAAGTAGATGAACCAGAAATTGTAAGCAGAAAGGAAAAGGATGCAGTTAAAGATGTTGTTGGATTTCAGTTTGAAAACAGTTCTGGTGTCAACTGCTATGCTAATGTAGTGGTTAATGTTTTTTTTTTCTCCAAACTGTTAAGAACAGATTGTTGAAAATCGTGATCAAAGATTTTGTTGTTTGTTGAATTCTGTGTTTGAGAAATGTAGCAGTGATAGAACAAAAATAGAAAGTGTTTCTGAAATTCGAAATGTTTTAGACATATGTTCTGGTCTAAATCAATTTTCACAGAATATTCAGCAAGATTGTCAGGAATTTCTAATGTATATGCTTGTTGTATTGCAAGATGAAGGTATAGATGTAGAAAATCTTTTTGGCCTTTCTTATAAATGCCAGCATAACTGCAACAATTGTTCCTTTTCAAGTACTACTACAATAGACACTGAAAGATTTATATATTTGACTTTACCAGACTGCAAATCAGTGTCTTTTAATAATCTAGTTAGAGAAGCAAATCAAACAGGGTCTGTACTCAATTTAAATCTGCAATGCTATCAACATTATGTATACAAAGATATGGACAGTATGTAATTTTAATGTTCCAACTATGTAGACCTGATGGAACTAAATTGACAACTTTAATCAAAAATGTTGTGGCTTCTCAATTATCAATTTCAGGAAGAACCTTTGCAACCGCAGCAATTATTTTCCATGATGGTCCTTCGACAACATCAGGACATTACACAGCTTATTTAAAATGTGAAAAAGGCTGGACTAATTGTAATGATACTCAATTGACTTTCAAACAACATTTGCCTTTTGACTTACCAAATTCTTACCTAGTGTTCTTACAAACGAAATTTTAGGAAAGGTAATTGGACTATGAAGATTGGAGCAGTTAATAAAATTTAGTCTGCTGTTCAAAATTACTTTGTGAGTGAGAGTGATCAAGATAATAAAAAACTTGTAGTTGTCATAGAGGTAGTGTAAGTGTATCACATAGTGAGTGATATCAGTATTATAAGAAACTTTAATCATGAGTGAGCCAGAGGTGAAAATATAAGTATTGTTACTATTGAGTAATTTCCAAAGAAAAGGACTTTCCATATACTATTTGGCCTCGTGGAAAAGTAAGTGGATCACAAATGAGTTAAGATATGTTTTTTCAAATTTTTACATTATTTATTGAAACGTTGTATGGGTTTTTTAAACACAATCTTTTTGATTGTGTTTTTTTTTGCCCACTGTCATATGATGAGTACTATTGAACTCACTGTTTAAAGTGAAATTCAATATATTCTGAGAACAGCAAAAATAAACCATATAACATGTTGTACAAGTTATTTTGTATTTTGTATTGTGAAATATATATTATACTCCCCTTGTCTCATGCTCACTCACATTTTTCCACCCTCTATCACCCCTCTTTACTCACCCTCACTCCCCTTCTCTCAGTCTCCTTCACCCCCGTTCCCTTACTCCACTTCCCTCACTACCCTCATTCCCCATTCCTTTACTCCCCTTTCCCTCTCTCCCCTCCACCACTTTCCAGCTCTCAATCACTCTAATTCAATCCCCTTCCCCTTCTTTCCTTCCTTTGCTCCCTCAATAATTCCCCTTCCCTCACTCACCTTACTCCAATTCGCTCACTCCTTCTCTCACTTCCTCTGTCCTCTCACATCCTCAGTCCCCTTCCCTCACTCTCTCGCTCTTACCCTCACTCCCTCCATCCCCTCACTTTGTCACTCCCCCTTCCCTTACACTCACTCCCTTTAACTAACCAACACTCCTTAATTTACCTTTCTATGCTCCCTCACTTAGTCTCCTTCTCTCACTCCTTCCATCACTACCTCTATGTCCTCACTCCCTCACTCCCCTTATCTCATGCTCACTCGCCTTTATCCACCCTCTATCACTATTCTTTCCTCAACCTCACTGCCCTTCTCTCACCCTCCCTCACCCCTGTTCCCCTACTCCACTTCCCTCACTTATCCTCATTCCCCATCCTTAACTCCCCTTATCCTCACTCTTCTCTCGCAGTCACCTTTTCCCAGTCCCTCTGCTTCACTCCCCTTCCCCTTCTTTCCTTCCTTTGCTCCCTCAGTCATTCCCCTTCACTCACTCACCTTACTCCACTTTACTCACTCATTCTCTCACTCCCTCTGTTCTCTCACTTCCTCACTCCTCTTCCCTCACTCCCTCTCTGTTACCCTCACTCCCATTGTCCCCTTACTCTCTTACGCCCCTACACTCACCCTCACTCCCCTTCCATCCCTCATTGTCATGAATGCACCCTCACTCACTCCCCCTTCCCTGTCACTCACTCCCCTTTCCTTACTCCCCTTTCCTCCTTTAGTTTTGATAACTCACATTCCTTTAGTATCTTACTCACCTTCAGTTCATTTCTCTCTCCCTCTATTCCTCTGTGTCACTGAATCTATGCGCCTCATTTTCCTGCTCTCCCTCTATTTCTTTTTTCCTCTCTCTGTCCTTCACCATTCCTTTGTTTCCCTTTCTGTGTCCTTCACTCCTACTTTCTCTCTTAGTACCCTTTTATAACTTTTAATCTCCTGCCTTGTCTCTTGTATTTTGAAATATATATTATAAAAATGATAAATATTTTTTATTGCTCTTCCACAGATATTAAATTTATTAAAAATATGTCACTAAGTTTACATTACTTGTAAGGTAAGTTTGACAAACAAAGTTTACTTTCTCATCCCTCTTTAACCTCACTACTTTTCTCTCACCCACCCACACCCCCGTTCCCTTACTCCGCTTCCCTCATTTATTCGCATTCCCCATGTTTACTCACCTTTCCCTCACTCCCCTCCCACACTCACCTTCTTTCAGACCCCCTGCTTTACTTCCCTTCCCCTCTCTTCCCTTCCTTCGCTCCTTCACTCATTCCCCTTCCCCTTCCCTTACTTACCTTACTCCAATTCACTCACTCCTTCTCTCACTCCCTCTGTCCTCCCACTTCCTCACTCCCCTTCCCTCACTCCCTCTCTCTTAGTCTCACTCTCTCCGTCCTTTCACTCTCTCACTCCTCTTCCGTCACGCTCACTCCCTATAACTCACCCACACTCCCTCACTTACCTTTCTTTGCTCCTTCACTCAGTTATTTTCTCTCACTCTTTCCTTCACTTCCTCTATGTCCTCACTCCCTCAGTCCCCTTGTCTTACACTCACTCGCCTTTATCCACCCTCTATCATCCCTCTTTCCTCTACCTCACTGCCCTTTTCTCACCCTCCCTCACCCCTGTTACCTTACTCCAGTTCCCTCACTTATCCTCATTCCCCATCCTTAACTCCCCTTCCCCTTTCTCTCCTCACGCACTCACCTTTTCCCAGTCTCTCAGTTTCACTCCCCTTCCCCATCTTTCCTTCCTTTGCTCCCTCAGTCATTCCCCTTCCCTCAGTCACCTTACTCAACTTTACTCACTCCTTCTCTCACTCCCTCTCTCCTCTCACTTCCTCACTCCTCTTCCCTCACTCCATCTCTGTTACCCTCACTCCCTCTGTCCCCTCACTCTCTCATGCCCCTTCACTCACCCTCACTCACCTTCCATCACTCATTGTTGTGAATACACCCTCACTCACTCCCCCTTTCCTGTCACTCACTCCCCTTCCCCTTCTTTCCTTCCTTTGCTCCCTCAGTAATTCCCCTTCCCTTACTCACCTTACTCCACTTCACTCACTCCTTCTCTCACTCCCACTGTCCTCTCACATCCTCACATCCTCACTCCCCTTCTCTCACTCTCTCTCTCTTAGCCTCACTCTCTCCATCCTCTCACTCTCTCACTCCTCTTCCGTCACGCTCACTCCCTATAACTCAGCCACACTCCCTCACTTATCTTTCTTTGCTCCCTCACTCAGTCCCTTTCTGTCACTCTTTCCTTCACTCCCTCTATTCCCTCACTCCCTCACTCCCCTTGTCTTACCCTCACTCACTTTTATCCACCCTCTTTCACCTCTCTTTACTCACGCTCTCTGCCGTTCTATCACCCTCCTTCACCCCTGTTCCCTTACTCCGGCTCATTCACTACCCCTCAGTCCCCATCCTTCTCTCCCCTTCCCTTTACTTTCATCCCCCACTCACCTTCTCGCAGTACCTATGCTTCAGTCCTCTTCCCCTCTATTCCCTTCCTTCACTCACTCACTTATTCCCCTTCCCTCACTCACCTTACTCCACTTCACTCACTCCTTCTCTCACTCCCTCTGTCCTGTCACATCCTCATTCTCCTTCCCTCACTCCCTCTCATAGCTTCACTACCTCCGTCCCCTCACTCTCTCAGTCCCCTTCCCTCATGCTTACTCCCTTTAACTCACCTACACTCCCTCACTTGCCTTTCTATGCTCCGTCACTCAGTCCCCTTCTCTCACTCTTTCATTAACTCCCTCTGTCTCCTCACTCCCTCACTCCCCTTATCTCACATTCACTTGCCTTTATCCACCCTCTATCACCACTCTTTCCTCAACCTCTCTGCACTTCTCTTTCTCTTCCTCACCCCCGTTCCTTTACTCCGCTTTCCTCACTTATCCTCATTCCCCATGTTCACTCCCCTTCCCCTCACTCACCTCCCACACTCACCTTCTTTCAGTCCCCCTGCTTCACTTCCCTTCCCCTCTCTTCTCTTCCTTCGCTCCCTCACTCACTCCCCTTCCCTCACTCACCTTACTCCACTTCACTCACTCCTTCACTCACTCCCTCTGTCTTGTCACATCCTCATTCTCCTTCATCAATTCACCCTCACTCACTCCCCTTCTGTCATTTGTATAAGGAATATAGCTCTTTTTGGAGAATTGGAGGTAGTTCTAAAAATAACTTTTTTGTCTTCTTTTTTTGATGTTATATTTTTTTAAAACTTTTTTAGAACAATTTTAAACTTTTTTTGTTTTTTTTGGGGAGAAAAACAAAACCAGGGAATCCAAAACTGCTCAACAGGAGCAAAAAAAAGGGAAAAATTTGTGGTGGGTGGAGCAGCGGTGGTCTTGTTTTTTATGAGCAATAAGTGCTATGCTCTGCTCCCCATATCAAAGCAGTTTGTCGCAGTCCATGCAGACAATTTTGAGGCCTGCAAAGACCGGCTGTATATTCGGGATCAATCTTGCAGCTTGACTTCCCGAAGGTGTTGCTCCACCAGTCGAGGTGCTGCCGCCATCTGCTGGGGGATTGCGTGCCAGGTCCCTGACACTCACCCTTGCATAGTTGATGGGGTGTCTCCTTTCAACATGCCTTAATAAAGTGGAATTCCGAAAGCTGTATTTTTTATTTGGATTCCCACGTGATAAGGTGGTGCCACATATCTTGCAGCACACCTTTGCCGCATTCACCTTCTTTTCTCCTTCGGGGAAGGTAAAACATTTCCAGTTGAAGTGTTGCTTGACTTTGCGCCGAGGAGGGTCCTCAGGCAAAAAATCGTCTTCTGAGTCACTGGAGGTTGGTTGTCTTCCAGCCATTGTTGTGAAACAGAAAAGATGCTGTAGATGATCCAAAGAACACCTCTTGCTCTCTCCAAGTTCAAAGTGATAGTGAGGGAAATAGGTGGGGGCTTTCAATATTTGGAAAAAAAAACTGTTATGAACCAATGAAAAGTGTTCTTTTAAGGTCACATGGCTTGACGCGCTTACGCTAAGTGCTCCGGAGCGCTTCCGGGTGCGTTTACGCGGCACGTACGTAGGCGCTTACGGAGGCGCTTCCGGGGGCGCTTCCGCGGCACGTCACAATGACGTTTTACTTGATTTTCGTAAATGTGTTTAGAGTCAAAATACGGTTTTAAAAATTAAAAAATACTACTTTTATGAGTATGCTACTGAATGTCTTGCATTACTATTTACTTTAAATACATAATTCTATTTTTTTTCGCACGCGGGAATAGCGCTCTCGCTACGTGTACAGGTGTGTTTACGGGTGCGCGTACCCTGAGCGCTACAGGGTAAAAAGATTTTTTTTTAAAATACAGGAAGAATACATAGAAAAAATAATGTTAGAAAAATATACATTATTTAAATAATTTTATAAAAATTATAACAATTAATAGCTATAAAAAATAGCTATTAAAACAACTTAATAATTTACTTTAAAAACCATAGGTTACAAACTCGTTATAGTTAGAAATTAGCTTTTAAAAAACCTTTGAAATTCACTGAAAAAACCATAGGTTTAACACTCGTTATAGTTAGGAATTAGCATTTAAAAAACCTTTGAAATTCACTGAAAAAACCATAGGTTTCACACCAGTTATAGTTAGCTTTGCCGGTTTTGTATTGACGATGTAAACTTGTTTCCCTTCACCCGCATAGCTGAATTGCATTTCTTTTGTCTTCTTTTAGACGCAGCCATAGATACCTCACTATTGTTTTTGTCTTTGTTATTATTTCATTTTTGTCTTCCCTCCACTACCCACCGTGACGTTCATATGTGTGTTATGAATACTTATTCAGTTGGATGTATTACACAACCAGCACTTTGTCAAATTTGGTATGGGTGCTAACCACCAGATATGCATTCCCAAGTCACTTCATTCTATTAGGGTCTCCATGTTACTCCCACCCCTGCACACCTTTACTTTTATTTATTTTGTTTTACTTTGACTTCTAAACACATTTACCTTCTTTGTCCTTCCCTTAGCCCTGATGAGTCACAGCCGCAACACGGTGTGACGAAACACGTGTCGGCTTTATTATTTATCACAAACTAACTCTACTTGGATGTACTGATAATTCATCACGTCATTAAAACCCTCTATACCTACCAGACAAATCTTTCTGATTCTTATTGGATACTATTACGTAATCCAGGTCTTCACCAGAAAACCGCTTAGCTTATCGCGTGCACGGGACATTTCTCAGTTTTTGCATTTGATTGTGTGATGTGTGGGTGCTACTATGGGTATGTACGGTGTGTCTGTGTGCAGCATCACTCAATTTCAGTTGAGATGAGTGACAAGAACGGCAGAGATCTTTTTACCAATAAACCTGTTGTTCTGCATCACCCTCATATCGCACATGCTTTGTTGCAATGTGCAACAGATCTTGTCACAACACTCAATGTACTCCAACTCCTGTAGTCTGAGTGAGTCAACCATGTTGGATAGGCTTTTCTGTCTATTATAGAGAAACCAACATGTTGCCTTATTTCTTTAACAACACAATAACACTGTGTTCGCAACCCAAAGACAGAGGGTCAGTGTGTTTGGTACTTACAAAAATTCTCCTATAGTACTAGTTCTCCTGACCACAACATGGCTGCCTCCTAACACGCAAATTTGATGAAGTGGTATTGTTCTGTAAAGGAGATTCACTCCACAGGAGAAGGTGCCTGGGGGAAGATCGGTGCATAGCTGGCCAGGCAAATGCTGGTGTATTAACAAATATGGAGACTATCATGCAACAGTAGCACTTTGTTGTAAGAGGAAGGAAGTAGAGGGGGTAGATACTGTGAGTAGCCTTGTTTCTTCTGTACCCTGTGCATTACTTTGCCCCAAGTGGTGCTTATGCTACAATATGCTCAAACTGTAAAAAGGCTACTGAACTGGAAACAATCAAACCTAATGTAGGACAAAAGAAAACACTTATAGTTTTGCAAATAGCTGACATGAAATAAAATTAAGCGATACAAAAGGGGATGATAGACGGAGCGTTTGAACAAATCAAACACTCACCCCCAGTCAACTGATCTGGGTTTAATCCATCACCGTCCATCATCCCCTTTTGTATCGCTTTGTTCGCCCTAAGTGTGGCAGGGTATACCCAGACGTGAGTCCCTTGTTCACTTGGCCACTGGATTCAAGATAGCCTGGCTGATGAGGATTATGAATCCGAAACCGGTCCCAGGATGCTTGTTTCCGGTCCAGGGAAGACATGGCTTGGCAGTTCGGGCTGGACTGTTCCCATAAGGCACAGGGTCAGACTGATTTGCATATAGCCATGTCTGAACTGGGGTGGCTGAGTGAACTAAAGAATGGTGATGGATTAAACCCAGATCAGTTGACTGGGGGTGAGTGTTTGATTTGTTCAAACGCTCCGTCCATCATCCCCTTTTGTATCGCTTTGTTCGCCCTAAGTGTGGCAGGGTATACTCAGACGTGAGTCCCTCGTTCACTTGGCCACTGGATTCAAGATAGCCTGGCTGATGAGGATTATGAATCCGGAACCGGTCCCAGGATGCTTGTTTCCGGTCCAGGGAAGACATGGCTTGGCAGTTCGGGCTGGACTGTTCCCATAAGGCACAGGGTCAGACTGATTTGCATATAGCCATGTCTGAACTGGGGTGGCTGAGTGAACTAAAGAATGGTGATGGATTAAACCCAGATCAGTTGACTGGGGGTGAGTGTTTGATTTGTTCAAACGCTCCGTCCATCATCCCCTTTTGTATCGCTTTGTTCGCCCTAAGTGTGGCAGGGTATACTCAGATGTGAGTCCCTTGTTCACTTGGCCACTGGATTCAAGATAGCCTGGCTGATGAGGATTATGAATCTGAAACCGGTCCCAGGATGCTTGTTTCCGGTCCAGGGAAGACATGGCTTGGCAGTTCGGGCTGGACTGTTCCCATAAGGCACAGGGTCAGACTGATTTGCATATAGCCATGTCTGAACTGGGGTGGCTGAGTGAACTAAAGAATGGTGATGGATTAAACCCAGATCAGTTGACTGGGGGTGAGTGTTTGATTTGTTCAAACGCTCCGTCCATCATCCCCTTTTGTATCGCTTTGTTCGCCCTAAGTGTGGCAGGGTATACTCAGACGTGAGTCCCTTGTTCACTTGGCCACTGGATTCAAGATAGCCTGGCTGATGAGGATTATGAATCCGAAACCGGTCCCAGGATGCTTGTTTCCGGTCCAGGGAAGACATGGCTTGGCAGTTCGGGCTGGACTGTTCCCATAAGGCACAGGGTCAGACTGATTTGCATATAGCCATGTCTGAACTGGGGTGGCTGAGTGAACTAAAGAATGGTGATGGATTAAACCCAGATCAGTTGACTGGGGGTGAGTGTTTGATTTGTTCAAACGCTCCGTCCATCATCCCCTTTTGTATCGCTTTGTTCGCCCTAAGTGTGGCAGGGTATACTCAGACGTGAGTCCCTTGTTCACTTGGCCACTGGATTCAAGATAGCCTGGCTGATGAGGATTATGAATCCGAAACCGAACCCAGGATGCTTGTTTCCGGTCCAGGGAAGACATGGCTTGGCAGTTCGGGCTGGACTGTTCCCATAAGGCACAGGGTCAGACTGATTTGCATATAGCCATGTCTGAACTGGGGTGGCTGAGTGAACTAAAGAATGGTGATGGATTAAACCCAGATCAGTTGACTGGGGGTGAGTGTTTGATTTGTTCAAACGCTCCGTCCATCATCCCCTTTTGTATCGCTTTGTTCGCCCTAAGTGTGGCAGGGTATACTCAGACGTGAGTCCCTTGTTCACTTGGCCACTGGATTCAAGATAGCCTGGCTGATGAGGATTATGAATCCGAAACAGGTCCCAGGATGCTTGTTTCCGGTCCAGGGAAGACATGGCTTGGCAGTTCGGGCTGGACTGTTCCCATAAGGCACAGGGTCAGACTGATTTGCATATAGCCATGTCTGAACTGGGGTGGCTGAGTGAACTAAAGAATGGTGATGGATTAAACCCAGATCAGTTGACTGGGGGTGAGTGTTTGATTTGTTCAAACGCTCCGTCCATCATCCTCTTTTGTATCGCTTTGTTCGCCCTAAGTGTGGCAGGGTATACTCCGACGTGAGTCCCTTGTTCACTTGGCCACTGGATTCAAGATAGCCTGGTTGATGAGGATTATGAATCCGAAACCGGTCCCAGGATGCTTGTTTCCGGTCCAGGGAAGAATTGGCTTGGCATTTCGTGCTGGACTGTTCCCATAATGCACAGGGTCAGACTGATTTGCATATAGCCATGTCTGAACTGGGGTGGCTGAGTGAACTAAAGAATGGTGATGGATTAAACCCAGATCAGTTGACTGGGGGTGAGTGTTTGATTTGTTCAAATGCTCCGTCCATCATCCCCTTTTGTATCGCTTTGTTCGCCCTAAGTGTGGCAGGGTATACTCAGACGTGAGTCCCTTGTTCACTTGGCCACTGGATTCAAGATAGCCTGGCTGATGAGGATTATGAATCCGAAACCGGTCCCAGGATGCTTGTTTCCGGTCCAGGGAAGACATGGCTTGGCAGTTCGGGCTGGACTGTTCCCATAAGGCACAGGGTCAGACTGATTTGCATATAGCCATGTCTGAACTGGGGTGGCTGAGTGAACTAAAGAATCGTGATGGATTAAACCCAGATCAGTTGACTGGGGGTGAGTGTTTGATTTGTTCAAACGCTCCGTCCATCATCCCCTTTTGTATCGCTTTGTTCGCCCTAAGTGTGGCAGGGTATACTCAGACGTGAGTCCCTTGTTCACTTGGCCACTGGATTCAAGATAGCCTGGCTGATGAGGATTATGAATCCGAAACCGGTCCCAGGATGCTTGTTTCCGGTCCAGGGAAGACATGGCTTGGCAGTTCGGGCGGGACTGTTCCCATAAGGCACAGGGTCAGACTGATTTGCATATAGCCATGTCTGAACTGGGGTGGCTGAGTGAACTAAAGAATGGTGATGGATTAAACCCAGATCAGTTGACTGGGGGTGAGTGTTTGATTTGTTCAAACGCTCCGTCCATCATCCCCTTTTGTATCGCTTTGTTCGCCCTAAGTGTGGCAGGGTATACTCAGACGTGAGTCCCTTGTTCACTTGGCCACTGGATTCAAGATAGCCTGGCTGATGAGGATTATGAATCCGAAACCGGTCCCAGGATGCTTGTTTCCGGTCCAGGGAAGACATGGCTTGGCAGTTCGGGCTGGACTGTTCCCATAAGGCACAGGGTCAGACTGATTTGCATATAGCCATGTCTGAACTGGGGTGGCTGAGTGAACTAAAGAATGGTGATGGATTAAACCCAGATCAGTTGACTGGGGGTGAGTGTTTGATTTGTTCAAACGCTCCGTCCATCATCCCCTTTTGTATCGCTATGAAATAAAATTAATCACAATTTTAGTACATATAGGAAGCAATTATAGGTCCATCAATGAACTGAGATTCTAGGACTAAACCTCTGGTGTCAACCCGAAGTAAAGCATAGATTAATGAATACAAAGGTGTGCAGCATATGTCATAAAGGCCTCGAATCCAAGCACCTTGTGATAAAATAACTAGGGTAAATTAAAAAGTATATATGATCACTATCCATAAGCCATGAGTAAATGTGATCAAACTTAAGATGCTATCTTAAAGCCATAAAACCTGTATCAAATCAGCAAGAAACAGAAGGGAATATTTGTAACTTGAAGCAGCGCTCCTTAAAGTTATTGAACTTAATAGTTAGTGTTATGGAGATCTTGGTAATGTCTTTTGTGCACTCCTGTAGTATTCTGATACAATGGGGGGGCTGGACAGAGTAGATCCTTAGGACGTCTCTCCTGTGGTGTTTGGGCATGTAACGCAATACAAGGGGAGTGTTGCCAGGATAGGTCAGTGTACCCATGGGCAGGGTTTGTTGTGATGCCAGTCTAGGGATCAAGGACCATGTGCCACTTTAACTCTTGGCTATGGTCTTGCAGGGAGGTGTTTGTGGCTGCCCAGCACTGGGTTGGTCTATAATTAGAGTAGGGATGGAGGACAGAGCAGCTATAAGGGAAGCACTACGTGTTATTAGAGATAAAGGATAAGGAAGATTTCATAAAACCTGAGATGCTGGCCCAGGCTTGAATGGGTCTATCCAGAACCAGGAGGGAGGTGGCAGGTGTTGTTGCAGCCACCATTTTAGCGTTTTGGCCGCTGGGGGGGAAAGCTAAGGCTAAGGGTAAGCTTGGGGTAGGGGGAGAAATAACAGTGTTTGTCCACTGTGCCTTTGAAATAAGAGAAATAACAAGTTGACTCGCTTCAAGAACAGCAGGTTCCATCAGGGTGGCAGGGAGGGGCAGACTGCAGTGCAAGGCAGAGGGAGAGCTAAAGTGGAGGAGATGTTGTCTTCAAAAGTGGCAGTCAAAAGAAGCTAGGGAGACTGCTATTGAAGTGAAGGAGCAGGAAGGGGTGGAGGTAGGGAGAGGGTGACCTGCTTCACTCCAAGGAATGAAATGCAGTGCTACAGACCAGACAGCAGGCGGCACCAGAGAGGCTGCTGGCAGGCGATATTAAAAGAATAGCTAAAACACTGGAGGAAGGCGAGTGGTTAAGTGGTTTTGTCTCGTCCTCTTTAAAAGAAAATATAAAATAACCAACCCGCAGATGGTTGAGGAGGCTACAATACAGATGGCAACACTTAATAAAAAATACACAGCTAAAGTGGGTAAAGGCGTTATGGGACAGTCAGTAGAGTCGGTAGGCAGGCCACATGGAAGGAATTGTTCATGGGAAAAGAAGATTTATTGATGCAAACCCAAATATGGGAGAGCAGATGGAGCCTCTCAAAGAACAAAGTGGAGGTGTGTCGATATGGATCCCATCTGAGGACGTAACGTTAAGTAGGTGGTCATCTAGGGCGCCTGAGAGAGGGAACGGGACAACACCAACCCTATGTTGGAGCAACAGGGGGTCAGCAGGAGATGGTTCTGGGAAATAAGGCTAGAGAATGTGAGCAGCAAAAGGTTCCGTTGGAAGCGACCTCAAAGCAACAGAAGAAGAGAGAGAGTGGCCTGATCATCCATCCCACCACCATGAGTCACACTAAACAGGATCAGAAAACATTCATGGAGAGGTGTAAGATGGTGGTGTGGGTGATGGTGAGTTCCCATGAGCCAAGGCAATGGGAAATGGACGCTGTGAGGATACTGTTGATAAAGTGCTTGATAGGGAAGAGAATGAGTACAAACTTGAGGAGGGAGAGATACTTCATAGGCAAAGTGTAGCATAAAGAATATAGGAAAACAGGTGGTGCACCGGAGGAGAGCTCGACATTTTTAGTCTGAATATTTTTAAAGTTCAATGACAGACAACAAAAAACAAGGTTGAAGATAAAGAAATGGAGGGAGAAAAGTGGGTGTAGCAGTATAAGAGCATCCTAAAGAAATGGCAAACATGCAAATAGGCACGTCCATAGCACTGAAATGTTGGTCAGAAGTAGAGGTTTGGGGAGAAAAGTTAAAGGGCAAATACTCAATTGGGATCAGTGGGAGGGTAGGAGGACAGTGTGGGGCTGAAGGAACAAAAAGGAGGGAGTTCAATGACAAACCAGTGGGGACGGAGGAGGAGAGCAAACAGGGCAAAAAGGTATTGGATGAGGCATCAAAGGTATTATCAGAGAAGAAAGCCATTGAATATACAACAAGCATTGGCATAGCCAATAGGTCTCGCCTTGGAGCGAGACCTAAAAGAAGAATTTAGTAACAAGGGTTGGTTTTAAAATTGTGGCTTTGTTGGTCCAAAACAGCACAAATAATGGAAATGAAGAATGGTGTTTTTTGTGAGGACTTCACAAGCAAGGTTTGCACTCCCCTGTAGGTACGATGGATTTCTAACTACGACCACAGGCGCACAGCCAACGCTTCCAGCAAAAATGGATTGCAACCCTTGCCTCATCATCATGTGCAACATCTAATTGGGGCAGTGTTGTGCACAAGGAACATGTGTGGCCTCAAACATTGGTCAGGGCTGCCGGGTAGCCTGCTTGCTGCTTTTCTAAATAGGTTGTAAGTACGCAAATGTGAACTAATTTTTTGCAGAAATCTTGCAAGATGTGAGAAGAATAATGTCAGTGGCAGCCATCTTGGGAGAAACCCTGATATAAAAGGAGGGCCTGCCCAAAACCAACTGCCAGGTATTGAACAATACTACCAGTTATTACATCATGTGTGTAGGAGTGCTGCCCTTTATCTTGCAGAAGTACTGTTCATCCACATGTTGGGGCTGCTTGATTGCTTAGAGTTGAGGTTGGTGCATGGCCTAAGAGAAGGAGAATAGCACTGGTCTATTCAGATAGGACAACTTCTCTACTTTTCCTTAGACTTCCATTGAGACAAGTTTTTGGTGCATTTGGCTACTGCACAGTGAGTCTCTAGTGGCTTGTGGACACTCATAGGATCTGTTGACTTTGAGAGGTACTTAAAGAGAAGAGCCACAATGTTCATTCAGATTTAGAGTTTGCATATAAGTGCCAACAATTGAAAGTACCTAAGCATCTTGCCATGTGCACCAAACTCAAGGTCCACCAGCCTGATTTAGAGGCGGACAGACCTTAAGTATGTCGACAACGGAGCCTACTCTGGCTCTGTTGCTAACATACTTCTCCAATAACCCGATGGAGTACAAGCTGTCAGAGATTACCCATCTAACCACCCAATTTTTATGAGACAATCTGATTGCTTTCTTTCTGCTGTCTGTCACTGCCAAGTAAACCTTGTTGGAGATGGACTTACACAACATAAAAGGGAATATGGTTTGAATGCCCTTATTCTTAGTATTTTTGCAAAGATCTTGATCATGTGTTAACAGTATTTGTCCTTAAAGGGTCTCTGCTCTGCTTTGCAAGTATTCCCATTCATACATCCACACCCATAACTACCAGGAGATCTGTCATATTAATTTTGCCAAATACCCAGACACTTCTGAAGACAGTAGGAGTGTATTTTGCCCATTACTATCTTCCCTTCTTGATGATCAAGAGATTTTAGACACACTGGAAGTAACCGCTTACATGGTCTGTTCTGTGGCGTTCCTTCCCTAACCCCCTCCTCCTCAATCTTGCTGTTATTTGTCATTTGACACTCTAGAGGCTGCTGTCCAAGGTAAGGGATTCCATTTTGGTCCTGAGTAGGTATATTGGTCCTTGATGGGAAACATGCTTTACGCCACATGCGTTACTCCGCTTGCCATTACGCCACATTTTGTACACCACAAAATCTGTTACAACACAGGGCTTTAGAACACAAACTATTACAACACATTCCCCAAAGTAACGCCCTCCTGGAGGGAGGTACTAAAGGGATCCTGGGTTAGGTAAGTTCTCGTCAAAGGACAAAAAATACCATAGGCTGGGGACAAGCAAAGCAGCACATCTGCATGTCAGAGGGGTAAATAGTTGGCCTTGGAAGGCCGAGATGTGCAAAGTGGCAACGTAAAGGTCCAATAGGAAGCATGGTTTTAGTAGGAGGGCACCTTCCTCTTCAAGGTAAAAACCTAAGGGAAGCTGGGGGGGAATGCACAAAGCTGCAAAACTTTTTCATGAATGAGGCAAGGGGCAGAAAAGCAGGACACAGCTCTAAGGTAAGGAAGGAAGACAACCTATGTGTGATGGTGTAATATAGGCATCTTAGAGGGGAAAAGGATGCAGCTCTCTTCACAGTAAGAACAAGGAAGACAAACAGTGTTAAATACCTTACCATAATTGGCTTGATGGGAAAGGGCTGGAGACTCGGCAAGCATATATGCCACTTACAAAGAGACGCACAGTAGTAACATCTGAAGAAGTAAGGGCATATGGTTTACCAATAAATTAAAGTTAATTGAGATCCATTTCTAATAGTTCTTCATATCTGAAAGCCAGGCCCTAACATATACCTACAAATTATTTTACTACTTTCAGTTTATTTTATACTTGCTAACCCATGCATATTCCACCAGAGAGCTCTGCTACACTGACTGACTCAGAGATCTTGTCCGTCAGCCAGCCTCTCCACTGATAACTCTGACTGATAATCCCCAAGATAGCTTGACCTCACCAAACTCCAACTTCCTATCTGCTTTCCACCAAAAATATCGCAGTTGGCAGCTCAGTCTTCCTCCTCTTCCTGATAACCTTTCCACCTTCTCATCCGCTGCAATTTCCATGTATAACTTCCTCTGACAGACCAATATTCCCATGGACAGCTCAACCCACTAGTCAGTGATGCCACAGGGTGCTCTACTACTGCTGTGGTAAAGTCACTAACTATACCCTTTAATTCTCACACAGTCCCACAGACTCCACCCACTCCCTCACTCCCATCATGGCTGTGCCATGTACAGTGGCTAACTACCCAACAGCAACAGAGACAAATAGAACATTGCAGGTTTACAAAGCTTCATCAATGTCTTTATCTGGTCAGTAGTCATAAGAAGGAGATTGGACAACCTCTGTGTTCATTCAGCCTTCATTGAGTTTTAAGGCTGGTCTAGGTGTCACCGACTGACACCAATGTGGCATCTTCAGAACACTGCCCTGTCCTCTGGCCATCTTGGGACAAACTCTGTCTTAGCTGATGGTGGAAGATAACCTGCATCAGACTAAATGATCTCATGTTTGTCTTCTTCCAAGGCTCAGGAAATCTTGGTTGACCTCCAGATGGAGTCCTCCTCAGCTCATCAAAAAACAAAACCAACAACTCTAGTGATTTTTGCATTTTTTATGCACATACAGACATGGTACGCGTCTGGACTGCAAAAGGGGTTAGATTGAGTTCCGTGCATCATTCTGCAGCTAGCACCACTTGTGTGTGCTCTTGCGAATACCCTGCTGGAACATCCACGCATCACTTGACTGTACAACATCGTGATACCAAAAAATGAACATAGGGATAGGTTTGCCATTTTTAGAACTCAAAGTAAAATATTAAAGTAAATAAACACCCTCCAACTGTTGTATAGATGTCAAAAACTGCATTACTGCAGCACATAAAGCATCCAAACACTTGATGAATTTCAAAGAACACACACTTATAAAGTACTCCGTCATCAACTGAGCCTTCTACATTATTCGGGCAGTGATTTTGAAGAAAAAGTTGTAACAGAATTGAAGTGTGTGGTGCTGGCATTAAAGGAAGCCAACCTTTCCTTGGGTGAACAGCAGTTTTGGTTCAGTGCACATAGTTGACAACCTGTTCTAGATAATTTTCCATCCATGTGGCAGTACCTCGACTCACAGAATGAAATGTGTAGAAATGTTTCGAATCTGACTGTCTATTGTGTTTTTCTCCAGGCCTGGGCTATCTATAATAGGAATATCTGGAAGGTACTGATAAAGCTGACCCCTCCACTTGGAAGACTCGTCTTTGTTGCGCTCTCAACAAAAGCACAGATTTTGAACAGATCCCTGAAAGCAGTCAGTTGGATATCTCAGAGCCATGCAAACTCTATCAGGTGTTGAATGAACAACCCACAAAGTCTGGTAAGGCAAATAACCTTTTACACTCAATGGCCTTTATTGGTCCACAGTACTGCTTTCGATTATCTTAAAGCCAACTATGTGGTATTTTGTTACATACCTTTTATTTTAGATCCTTTTAACCCAAGTTTGTTGGGTGGTTCCAATCCTTTGGCTTTATGGAGCATATATCTTGCCTTTGTACTTTTTCGGCACTGGAATTTCTCTCCATTAGCTCTGACATGGTGTTGCCTTTATGTGAAACCATTATTCAGGTACGTGGTTGACTTGGCTTCATCCCATTTCTTGGGCATTGATTTCACCTGTTTTGACATCAGATTTTTGGGACAGATTTTGGTTAAAGCCGAGGCTAGATATGATCTAGTTGCCTGGGTTTATTGTACACATACCGACTGTTTGACACAGGGTAATCTTAGTTAGGTCACAGGTCCCAGATATTGTTTTATGTTAGTTTGGTACCAGATGCGTAGGTCAGTTATTACATATTTTGGAAATGAACAGGCTTACTTTGCTAGAGAATACTAGAGTATGTTGAATTGTCCAACTTCCTCACTCTAGTGTACTGCTTTTTAATGTGCATGCTCGTATGAGTATGATTTGCAGCTTGATGAATCTTGGCCTGTGACTTGCCTCTTGTGCGCTTGCTGTTTTGCATATTGATTCAAATTACTTTACTCAGGGCACTAGTCTATGTTGTGTCACTATCCAGTTCCTTTTTCTTTGAGTATGGGCTTTGCTGAATTGATGCATGCTTGTTTGTGATCTTAAGACGTCCAGTCTCTGCCTTTCACCCACATTAGCAGATGGCTATAATAATGTTCTAGTAGGAAGCTGGCTCTGTATATGCTATACTAAAATGAGGTATAGTGTGCCCAGAGTCCAGTGGAACCACAAAGGTAGGCAGATGTAAAAGTAGATAGCACCTTACTCTCTATTTGTGGTAGCGTGGGCGAGCAGTAAGGCTTTTTCAGAGGGTCGTGTTAATTAAGCATTTGTTGTACACACTCAGGCAGCAAATGATGTCACACACTCAAAGACTGAACTCAGACCGATTTGTTTGTATCAAAAATATTATTAAGTTATTTTAATTCTAGACCCAAGTCAAGCCTGGTGCAGGTAGGTGGTTTTAAACTTTGCAGTAAACCTTACAGTTGAATGCAGTTGTATATACCTGGATTTGGTTACATATAAATCACTTGTAAGGCAATACTTTGAAATGTTGTACATAGACTTTGTATTTACTTTGGTAGTATTAGTTATATTGCTTTGCAAAATACTTTTCTTACACAGTGTAGTATACCTGGATACTACACTGGGACATTTCCTGAATAAAGGTAAGTAAATGAGATTTTGTTATTCGAACACAATTGTTTAGGCTTTCATAGATTTTCCAACTCCACACTTACAAACTTTTTCACAAGAAAACAATCATTGTTATCCTATGTGAGGAAATAGAGCTATTGGTTAACAGGTAAGAACTATTTTGTGGGAGTTGGTTTTCTGGGTTTAGACTCAGGGGTCCCTCAGGGTCAAGGATGCACTCTCAAAGCACCCTCAGTGCAACAGGGTGCCTGGGTGCAGAGTGCTGAGGCCCAACATTATCCAATGGGGATAGGAGGCATTCTGTTGGTGTAAGGTCACAAGCAGGCCACAAGGTTGTGGGAGCAAAACTCCTGGTGTTAGGCTCAGGGCAAAGGGGGATCCAGTTTAGCACAAAAAGTACACCGGCAGCGGCACAGGGGCGGCTGGGTGCAGGGTGATGAGTTGGTGTCGGGAACCCTGTTATTTGCAATGGGGATTCTCCAGTTTCAACAAAGACTGCATGCTCAGGGACGAAGATCTTCTGTAGGTGACCACTGGTTGGAGAGGTAAGTTGGGATGCCTGGGGATGCTCGGACACCATTGGTGCAGGGGTGTCTTTTGGGATCGGGTTTTCTTACAAAGACTGGTTCGCGGTTGTGGGGGTCCTCCAGAAAGAGACTGCAGGTGTCATCAGGAGTGTCGAGGTCGGTCATAGATCACCAGATCTCATATTAGGATTGACGGAGATGCCTCCTCATCGTGTTGGGCCACTCGGGCCATGAGCGTCGGGTGCAGAGTGGTGCAGACCTGTGGATTTGGCCCGAGCCAGAGTCTATGGGTGAGCAAGTCCGGTGCTCAAGGTAGACACAGTCTTTCTAGGGGAAGGCAGTGCAGGTCTTCGGGGTTCCTGAGGTGCTGGCTACAGGACACACCAGGATTTCGCTTCTGCAGGTTTGAGGTGGGGACAGACCGGGTGGGCTGCGACCAAGTCTGTGGGTGTCCTCCTCTTCTTAGCTTTGGCATGGCTTTTTCGGTCCTTCTTCTTCTTTTCTTCTTAGTCGGTTCTTGCCTGAGGAGGCAAGGTTCAGGGTTGCCCCTAAATACTAGATTCAGGGGCGTTACAGGTAAGTAAGAGTTGTGATTAATGGGTCCCTTCCTTGAGGTGGGCACATACCCTGTGATGCCACCCTCTAGTGGAAGGGCGGCATATGCCTCACTCTGGTTGGCTGGGTCCCCCATCTGCGAGATGGCAGGAAATTAGAGTTGTCCTTTACCTCGCCTCCTCCACCTGAGGGGTGGAGTTGGCAAAGGTGGGCACCCCTCCCTTCCTCACTTGGTTTTACCGCTGATTCTCCCACCCAAATTGGGGGTCAGAACTGGTGGGGGCCAGTTACTGGAAGCAGAAACAGGCCTGGGGAAGCTCACAAATGCGGCAAGCCTTTGAAGCATCCCCTTCTTGGACCCTGCCAATTCTGGGGGAGGAGGCATTGCACCTCGTCCCAGAATGTGCATTGTTTCAGATCCCCGAGAGCAGCAGGCCCTTGACCCAGGGGTCCAGAAACATGTCTGGTGGTGGCAGATGGTGAGCAGCCACTCAGCCTGGACACTAGTGTTAGGTAGTTTTTCAGGAGGCATCTCTAAGATGCCCTCTTAGTGCATTTTTCAATAAATTCAGAATTGGCATCAGTTTGGGTTTAATGTGCTGAGAAGTTTGATACCAAACGTCTCAGTTTTCAGTAAAGCCATCATGGTGAGGTGGAGTTCGTAATGACAAACTCCCAGCACTGTATACTCTTAATGTTATGTTATGTTATGTTAATAGTTTTTATAAGGCGCGCAGCTGCCCCAGCCAAGGGGAGTCCCGGCGCCTGATCAGGTACCACAACACAAAAAATCGATGCTGGGAAGAAGAGGAAGGAATCAGTCAGCGATTGGGAACAAAAACGTTTTTATGGCGCGCCTAAAGGAAGTAAGGCTATTCAAGGCTCGAATATGGACAGGGAGAGAATTCCATAATCCTGCCGCTAATACTCGAAAGGAGCGACCTCCCATCCTACTCAGTCTAAACCGTGTATTGACCGCCAGATGGAGAAGTTCCGATCTAAGAGACCGCGTAGGAACATAGGAGGAAACAAGCTTAGCGAGGGCTGGAGGAGAGGAAAACTTAAAGATTTTAAATGTCAGGCAGAGAGCCTTAAATTTAATTCTCTGTTTGACCGGCAGCCAGTGGAGAGAAGTCAAAACTGCAGAAACAGAACACTGTCTAGGAAGGCCAACGATGGCTCGCGCCGTGGCATTCTGCACCCTTTGCAATCTAGTGGCCTCCGCCTGATTCACTCCGAGCATCAGCGCACTCCCATAGTCCAGCCGAGAAAGAATGGAGGCTTGGACCACTAGTTGCCGAGTAGGGGGGTCGAAGAATTTGAGGACCGGTCTCAGCCCTCGCAGAATACCATAACAGGTAGCTGCAACCTTCTTCGTATGGCTGGTGAAGGAGAGTGTAGGATCCAGCCAGACCCCCAGGTTCTTAACTTCGGCAGCTGGGATGGGAGTCACCCCCAATTCTGGAGGCCACCACTGGTCTCCCCAGAGCTCCGCCTGCTTTCCTAAGATCAGGACCTCTGTTTTTTTGGCATTTAACTGAAGACAGTTAGTTCGCATCCAATTTGCCACGGCAATGAGTCCTGCACGGAATCTGGGAGCGTTCACCTCGGGATCACCACTGAGTGTCACCGCCAGCTGCGTGTCGTCGGCATACGATGTCATGGTTAGGCCACATTGTCTGACGACTGCAGCCAGCGGTTTCACATATAGGTTGAACAGAGTGGGGCTCAACGCAGAGCCCTGCGGAACCCCCAGCCCCAGTGGATGGAAAGAGGACAGACACGGTGGAATAGCCACTTTAAAAAACCGGTCCGAGAGGAAAGAGCGAAACCATTAGAGAGCAGTCCCCTCAATTCCCACTCCCTCCAAGCGCCGGATCAAAATGTCGTGGGACACCGTGTCAAACGCGGCGCTCAAATCTAGCAGGAGGAGCGCCGCTGTTTGCCCAGCATCCAGCACCATTCGCAAGTGCTCGGTCATAAAAAGCAGTGCAGTTTCGGTGCTGTGTTGTGCACGAAAACCATTCTGGCTCTGGTCTAGAATGTTATTTCGAGAAAGGTGGGCAGACAAGATGGAGTTCACGTGTGCCTCAGTGACCTTGGCGGTCCAGGGCAGGAGGGAGATGGGACAGTAGTTTTCTGGTAGTAGGGGGTCAAGGTTAGGCTTCTTTAAAATTGGGCTAACCACTGCCTGCTTCCAGGAAGAAGGGACCACACCCGATGTGAGCGATAGATTGATCAGATCCAGTATAGGCTCGCGACATAGAGGAGGGAGAAGTCTAAATAACTCTGGCTTCAACGGATCTAATGGAGAGCCGGATTTAATTTTGAGGCTCAGAGTATCGAAGACCTCGTCAGACATTACTGGCAGGGAGGACAGAGTTTCATGAACCGTAGCTATCACACCGGTTTGCTCAACATCGGGCACAAATGACGTGAATCCTCGGTAGATCGCCTGCACTTTCTCCATGAAAAAGGATGCCAGACTTTCACAGTGAGAGTCCGTGCAGATTTCCACCGAGGTGGCCCGTTTCCCCATAAGGTCTTTGAGAACCTTAAAAATTAATTTAGACGGGTTGGGGCTATTCTGAAACTCGGAGGCATAGTGTGCGGCCCGGGTTTGACAGATTGCCCTGTGATAGATCTTAAGCTGGGCAAAATACAAAGATTTCAAGGTGGGATCAAAGGATTTCCTCCACGCCCTCTCAGCTTGCCGGCACGTTCTCTTAAGCTCGGCAAGAGTATCATTATACCATGGGCTGGGAACTTTAGCATGGCATTTCGACCAGCGCATCGGTATAAGAGAGTCAAGGGCGGCTAGGACCCAGTTACGAAACTGCTCATATCCTTGTTCCACATTTAGCAGATTGCCCAGGGGCTGCGCCTCCAAGATCTTATAAAACTCCTCCAGTTTGAGCTTATGCCAATTTCTTTTAAGGATCAGTCTGTCCACAGGTTTAAATTGTGGGTCATCTATAGGACATGACACTTTAACCAGCAGATGATGGCACCACTACACTTACAATGTATAAGAATTGGCTTAGACACTGTAGGGGTACAGTGCTCATGCACCTGTACTCTCACCACTAGTATTTTGCACCCATCTAGAGGGGTGGCTGACCTATGTCAGGGCAGTGGGTTGTAGGCATGGCACACAGGGATGTGTGCCATGTTGAATCTTCACTTTGTACTGTACCAAAACAAGCAGCCTGCAAAGGCAGTGCTTGTAGGCAAAGGTACAGGACCTCTATGGGTGTCACAGTAAGTGTGGCAGCCCTTAGAGGCCTTCCCTGGCCACAGTGCCCCTGGTACATGTGGTAAAAGTTACAAGGGACTGACCTGTGACCAAAGAGTGCCAATTGGGTTTTGTTTTTAATGCAGTTTTAGTGAAAGAGCATAGGCCCTGGGCACCTGTTTGACAGGAGACCAGGGCACACTCAGTCGAAGTACATCAGCTATTCTGCCAAAAGTGGGGGCTATCTTGCAGAAAGAGGGAACTTTCTTACAGTTCCTTATTAAGAGCCATCTTTATGGTTGTCAACACAATTCTTTTAAAGGAACTGAGTAATCTCTTCTCATAAAGTAAATGGGAAGACTTTCTCAATTTGCGATTAGCAAATAGAGAATCGCAAATTGAGAATGCAAATTCAAGGGTGCAAGGGTGTCAAAAGGACACCCTGTTGCACTCCTGAAATAAGCATGGGTATGTATGTGCTTCAAATTGCACTTTAAAAAATGCAAAAAAGTGCATTTTTAAAAAAAAAACGAGAATTACCATCAACTTGAAGTTGGTGGTAATTTGCAATTGCTTAAGGCCAAATTGCACTTTTTTGGTGCTTCTTACATTAAAGGAATCGCAAAATTTGTGATTCCTTAAATGCAATTGCAAAATAAGGAATCACAAATTTTGCAATTCCTTATTTTGCACGCAGATTTGCCTCATACATGCGCAAACAACAAAATAAGTGATGTTTATTAAAGGCAGACTTCCTTCTGCTTTTTTCTGAATATGCTTACTCCTTTGCTTATTTCTGGTTCTACTACAGGTCTTTGAAATTATGAGCCCGACCCTCTTTAATATCTTTATGACCCCTTTGGCGGCGGTGGCGTAGTCATTTGGTGCCCGGATCGTGTCGTATGGCGACGACACCCAGCTCCTCTTTTCTTGCGAGAGAGGGGCAGACTTTGACGGGGAGAGTATCCGGAATTGCCTTGGGGTGGTGTTCACATGGTTCCAACTGAACAGCCTCAAGTGCAATTCCGATAAGTCCGAGGTACTCTTCTTCGGGTGCGATACGGAGCCTAGCTGGCAGGCCTGGTGGCCCATCGATATGTTCCCTCCGTCCGGCTCTTCCCCTATGGCTAAGAACTTGGGGGTTAAGATGGACAAGGGGCTGACGATGAAAGCCCAGATCCTTGGGGTGACCGGCACCTGTTTCGGTCTATTAAAAATGCTGCGGAGGTTTTTGCCTCTTTTGTCGGAGGAGCACAGGAGGCTGACTGCGCAGGCCCTGATAGGCTCCAGGTTGGATTATGTCAACATTCTTTACCTGGGCCTACCTGAGTACCTGCTGCAGCGGCTTCAAGTTGCGCAGAATGCGGCGGCCAGGGCCATTTTTGGTCTAAGCAGACGTGCTAGCGTCTCGGGGTTTCTGTTGACGCTGCACTGGCTACCCATCCGCAAATGGATTGCCTTCAAGGCTTTGACTTTGGCCTACAAGGCACTCCACGCTGTGGGAGCAAAGCATCTCCAAAAGAGAGTGGCCTTTTACCATCCGGCTCGCTCTCTGAGGTCAGAATCTCTATTTTTGGCGGCTGTCCCTCGAGTTAAGAGAGCCCGCCTGGGCGGTCGTTCTTTCAGCCTGCTGGCCCCACAGATGTGGAACTCGCTTCCACTCCCACTTCGGGGGGCTGCTACTCTTCTTGACTTTAGGAGAGGTCTTAAAACTTGGTTGTTTACCCAGTAGTCCTCCCAGCAGTCCCTTTTTATCCGTTTTGTTGTTCACTCTCTTTTACTGTGTTGTGTTATTCCGAATTAGTTCTCCTTACCCAAAGCGCCGGGACACTCTTTTTGAGTAACCGTTGCGCTATACAAAAGAATAAATAACATAACATAACATAACATAACATAAAGAAAACACAATTAGGGTTCTGAATACAGTGTAGAACATTTCTATAGCCAGCTGCTAATGCGTGTCAAAGGAGGAATCTGTCCATCTCTCAAGGTCACACATGGCAGTGTTGCATATGTGTATCACACAAGACAGTGGTCAACAACAAGGGCTCCATTTTAGTGAAAAAAAGCCTCTTTTTTAGGACATGTTAACAGCTCACCCTAAAAATTGCAGTACATATTTATAAAATCCTTACATTGCTAATACATTGACAACCTATCCCTCTCACCCGATACTTCCCACCACCTATAACTCTGACAGTCATACCCCCAAACACATACCATTGCGCACCTTATGACATTATAGTAACACACACGATGCACATATCATACCGATACACTTACTTACTATCCTGAACCAACAAATAAACACATCATTCTACAAATGTGTACCATTACCCAATGTCATCTCTTTTTTTGTCTTCATACCTTCTGCACTCTCTGTTTTGTGCTTTATGCATTGGAGCGTCTCTACCGAGAATGAAACAGATATTCAGATAATTAAACAGATAATTGTCTGGGTCCTTATTGCTGCAGACATCTTGTTGGGTTCTTCACTTTGAGGTACGCAAATATAAGCATAATTATAGGACATTTTCTCCACCTGAAGGTTGTGTATTTCACTGATTTTCCCCAATCAATACATTTTGGAGTCTTTAATCGAGGATTTTCAGATTTGTTGTCTTGCCCAAAATATTAAATAGAATAACAGTTTATTTTTCATAATTAGGATTTGTACATGATCCCTTGGCACACAAAAAATTATCATTGCATTGCTGACCTCCAGTATTCATTCAGAGTAGCCACATTTGTATTACGTTCTTGTTTCCAGTATGCTTGCATTGCTGGACAGTGTCTGAAGATACGAGTATCATTTGCCTTCATCTGCTTACACTTTGGCCATACTGTCTCCATGTTGGCTTTGAGCGTTGCCAGATTTTCTGGAGACCAATAGAGCCTGTTAGTAGTAAAACAAGCATTTGCAACACAATAGGTCTCAGATTTACGAGAGTTTGAGCTTTTGGCATTGTAAATGACAATTGCTTTTATTTATGTGTTGTTTCTAAAATAGATAAATAAATGGCCTTGTCATTTACAATGTCAATACCTTAAAATCTCTCAAATGCGAGACCTACTGCAATGCAAATGCGTTTGTGCTATAATTTTTTTAAAGCATTAGGAGAGAGCCTGTCTTGCCTTGTAGTGCTCGGAGGCTGTAATTAAAATCTACCGAATAACAACACACGTAACAGGGGGTGTCACCATGGGAGGTTACAAAATGAGACAAGGCGGTACTAAGGCGGGACTACTATGCCTATTGACCAATGAACAGCCACAGTTTACAGTGGACAATGACATAAGCCTAATGAAAAATATGGGTGGAGAGTGGGCGGAGCTTCATATCCCTACCTGAATACAGCATGATTCTCAGAGCAGCGCATGCACTGCCCAGACTCAACCTAAAAATGATGCCCCTAAAATGATGCCATTTTCACGCTGCTATAAGTCTATTGGTATTTTGAAGTTATTCTCGATCTCCAGTGTCAACAGGCATCCATTCCACGGCTTTTCTGGTCTTTTCACGTCAGGTTTACTTATGTCCTAGAGCAAATTATACAGTTTTGCTGTTTCCTTGGTTCTGTCACTTAGAATAATTGCACTTTGCAATCCAAAGCTACACACCTTCTATTCTTCACACTTAATTTCCATCACTCAAGTGGAAAGTTGGAAGTACTTAAAAACCTTGATGAGTGCCCCATAGGAGCTTGACTTAAACTGTCCCAAAAATGAATATTCCTTTGGGAAAGAGATCTCCCCAGAGGACTAAACACAATTGTCTTATAGTAGTGTTTAATGCATCACATGAGCACTCTCGAGTACTTGTTGAAGACCAACATTTTTCACACTGTTGTGTTTTACATTCCATGGGTTCATTATAACTTATTTCATATATGTGTGTTGTGAAGTTAGCAGGCTAGTGGTTGTGGGTGGAGCTTAGGGGGTGGACAGGAAGAGGAGGAGAACGACGAGGGAGAGGCAGTAAGAGTAGGGACAGGAGACAGGCTGGATGTACAAGAATAAAGCTCCAGTATTGATGACTAATAGTGTCTGTGGTTATTGTAGCAGGATGCTACAACTGGCGACGAGGGTGGTATTTCACTAATTGTGGCCCACAAGATCACATAGAGACACCCTGTCCCTTGCAGCGTCGAGGGAAGAGCTCCGCTGCTGAAAGAAGCTGAGGCCGGACGAGGAAGGTCAAGAGCAAGCGACCGCGGCCCTGAAGACGTCGAGGAACCCCGAAGAAATTCCGACCTGGGAGCGCTGAAACGCTCGGTCGAAGAAACCCCCTGAGCGCGAGTCCCGCCGGGGGTGTGTCGCCCAGCAGCCGTGCAGAAACAGGAGTCGGGAGCTCACTCCGACCCTGTCCAGTGCCCCACAGTGAGTGAAGAGGCGCCCTGGTGGAAGGGGGCGCTGCCCTGAGAAGCTGCCGTCAAGCGCGGCCAAGCGCGCCAGAACCGGAGCCTGTGCCGGTGGAAGTGCCTACCTCACGCCTGATGCGTGGGTTTTGGCACGCGGTCGGCCGAGAAAAGCGGGAAACCGAAAGCAAGGTGGGAGCCCACCCCAGCCCTACCTGGTCGCAGCAACAGATGAGGAGAGGAAGATCCTGAAGCGTGCTGTTGCTGAAAACTGCCAACCGGTGAGTCCAGAGTGGACGAGTGATCGAGTGAGCAAAGGGGAGAAAACCTCGTGTGTCTGCAGTGATGGCGGCCATCTTGAAGTCAGGCACGCTTCAAGACAAACCCCTTGACTGTTACACGGCGGCCATTTTGAAGTCAGGCACTTAGGAAAGAAATAAGCATTGGCAAAGAAACAAGCATTGGTACCCGAAAATAAACAAGCATTGGCAAAGAAACAAGCATTGGTACTCGAAAATAAACAAGCATTGGCAAAGAAACAAGCACTGGTACCCGAAAATAAACAAGCATTGGCAAAGAAACAAGCATTGGTACCCAAAAATAAACAAGCATTGATAAAGAAACAAGCACTGGTACCCGAAAATAAACAAGCATTGGCAAAGAAACAAGCATTGGTGAGACCAAGTGAGTGTGACAAAGACGCAATCAAGCACTGCAAAGATGTCCGATGTTGATGACAATCCGCCGACATTGGCTGATGTTAAGCCTCAGGTTGCAAGGGGGTCGCACCTGCGAGCACCCGAACCTCTCAAAGTGACCACTGGGGGAACCATGGGTCCCAAATGGCAAGAATGGTTCGAAGAATTTGAAGATGACATCGAAGGATCAGAAGTGATCGAGGACAAAAAGAAGTTGATTGCCCTGCGCAACTTGGCGGGGCGGGAGATAGTCAAAATAATCAAAGACCTTCCTGCCGCAGAGGCGGACACCTATGACAAAGTGTGTGACGCATTAAACAAAAGATTTCTTCACAAAAAGAACGTCGACTATGAACGCCATACATTCCACTCGGCTCGTCAAGGGAAGGAGGAACCAATGAGCGCTTTCATGATGCGCCTGAGGAGACTAGCCAAGCATTGTGCATTTGATAATTTCTCAACAGATGCTGCAATTAAGTCACAAATAATTGATGGGTGTCTCTCCGACCAATTGAGGAGACGATTATTGAGAAAGGAACATAGCCTCGACTATATAGAGGAGATGAACGAATATTTGATCAAGCAGAAGAGTATGCAGCAGACATCGAAACGGGACACAAAGGAAGTCGCGAACAAGTGCGACGCGTGCACGCCAAGAATGAGAATCGAAGGAGTTCGAGAGACAGACACTGGAGGTCACGCCCGTCATCACGTCGAGAGCAATCAAGACATCAGCGGCGAGAGCCGTGGAAGAAGGAAAGGAGATCAGAGAACGTGAGGAAATGTTACCGTTGTGGGTATGATTACCCCCATGTAGACAGCTGCCCTGCCATGGGTCAAAGATGTCGGAAGTGTGGTCGAACGAATCATTTTGAAGTGATGTGTGGGGAATACAATAAGGAGAGACGAAGTGGTGCCACAAAGACAGCTCAGCCTGACTCACGAAGAGGTACCCCGAGAATGTCCCGATCCGGCACCCGTAGACACCATGCACGAGCTGTCCAAGAACAAACTGAACAGTCTTCTGGGTCGTCACACTCCAGCCGAGAGTCACGTCGGTCCAGGTGGGAACGGAGGTCACCATCCAAGGAATCTAGGCCGTCATCCAGAGACTCAACATACACCATTGAATATCTGAACTTAGCCGCAGATCCAGATCAGCTTAAGACATATCCCCGGCTAGACATCAAAGTTGGCAATCATGATACAAAGTTTGTACTAGACTCAGGTGCATCCCTGAACTATATTCCAGTCACCGAATATGAAAGAATGAGTCCGCGTCCTCCTCTGACCTTTGCACCAGTCAGAGTCTTCACATGGATGGCTAAGAAGCCACTTCCTTGCCTCGGGAAGTTCTCGACGATCCTCCAACATGAGGACACAACCATCCCAGCGGTCATCCATGTCATTAAAGGCCCAGAAGCGGACTGTCTACTGAGCCTCCCGACAGCTGAACGTCTTCACCTAGTGGAAATCCTTTTCAAGGTCAGCGGAAACCAAGATGTGACCCGCCAGTTTCCCAGACTATTTCAAGGACTAGGCAAGTTAAAAGACTGCTAAGTACGATTGCATAATAATGAACAAATCAGACCCGTTGCTCAACACCCTCGACGGGTACCGTTCCATCTCCAAACCGCTGTGGAGGAAGAGCTCCAGGATTTGCTAGCTGCTGATATCATCGAGCGCACTGAGGGTTCAACACCGTGGGTGTCCCCAGTAGTTATCGTTCCCAAAAAGGGCACGGCCAACAAAGTCAGACTCTGTGTGGACATGCGCCTGCCCAACACTGCAATCGAAAGAGAACGACATCCGGGACCACATTTGAGTGATATGATCTCGGCTCTAAACGGGGCAAAGATATTTTCCAAGTTGGACTTAAATAAGGGGTATCACCAGTTGGAATTAGAGGCAAAGTCAAGATACATCACCACGTTCGCAACCCATCTGGGGTTGTTCAGATATAAGAGACTCAGTTTTGGGGTTTCCTCAGCAGCCGAAATATTCCAAGAAGCCATTCGGCAGGTCATTCAGAACATTCCCAACACATTCAACTATAGTGATGACATCCTTGTCTATGGTTCTGATGTACGAGAGCATGATATCGCACTCAATCCTGTCTGCCACGCACTACTAGAAGCAAACCTGACTCTTAACAAAGAGAAGTGCGAATTCCACCAGGACACACTGAAATTCTTTGGTCATATCTTCTCAGGCGCTGGCATGAAACCTGACCCCGACAAGATTGGGACTCTGAACAACACCAAGAGTCCCCAGGACGTCAGTGAACTCAGGTCATTTCTTGGAATGGCCAGTTATTGCGCCCGCTATATCAGAGACTACGCAACAATCAGCCATCCCCTTCGTCTATTGACCAAACAAGGCCAGCCGTTTGAGTGGACTCCCCAATGCGAGAAATCGTTCAAGGAGATCAAGAAGGCGGTGGCATTTGCGGATCACCTGTCATATTTTAACCCACAAAGAAAGACTGAAATAACTGTGGATGCCAGCCCTGTCGGGCTTGGTGCCATCTTGGCACAATATGATAACGACTCAGATCCACGTCGAATCATTGCATATGCGAGTCGTAGTTTGACTTACCCGGAGCGGGCTTACTTGCAGCCCGAAAAAGAAAGTCTTGCCGTAGTGTGGGCATGTGAACATTTTCATGTTTTCATATATGGTAAACACTTTACTTTAATCACGGATCACCAAGCTCTTGTCACCATTTACGGAAACCCGCGATCCAAGATGCCCCCAAGAATTGAAAGGTGGGGCCTCAGGCTACAGGAGTACACGTTCACCATCATCCACAAGCCGGGGAAGTCGGAAAACCCGGCTGACTATATGTCCAGACACCCAGCTACATCGTCAGTCTCTAAATCGTCCATTGCGGAAGAGTACATACATTTCGTGACTGATCAAGCTCTTCCTCCCGCTATCCCAATGGACACCATCTGAGAGAGCACAGCACAAGATGTCATCCTGCAGAAGGTCCTGCGCAGGATTCGACACAACAGGTGGAGGCATGATTCTCAGGATGAAGAGACTGATCCTATCCTTAAACAAGAAATGCAGGCTTTCCGGCACGTGTGCAGTGAGCTGTCAGACACCACTGATGGCATAATACTGCGAGACCAGCGAATCGTGATTCCCACTCAACTGAGACAAGGAGTGGTTGCCCTTGCCCATGAAGGACATTGGGGTATTGTGTCAACCAAACGCGCATTAAGAGAGCGAGTGTGGTTTTCATATCTCGTCCAAATGGTAGAAGCCACCTTGAAGGACTGTCACCTCTGTCAGCTCACGAGCAAAAGTGACCCTCCAGCACCACTGAACATGACCCCTCTACCACCTGGGGTGTGGCAAGAAATGGCTATTGATTTCTATGGACCCCTGGCATCGGGCAAATACGTGCTGGCCATCATTGATGAACATTCTCGATACCCCATTGCATACTTTGTACCGTCCACAAATGCCGCAAGTACTCTCAAGGTATTGGACGAAGTCTTTGCGGCCTGGGGAGTTCCCTCAAAGGTAAAGACGGACAACGGACCCCCATTTAATGGAAAAGACTTTGCAGCATTTGCGAAACACCTAGATTTCAATCATCGTAAGATTACACCCCTCTGGCCACAGGCTAATGGAACGATTGAAAGATTCATGGCCACGCTCAAAAAGACTTTTCAACATGCGACAGCGGAAGGAAAGGATTTACAAGTCGCCCTCAACGAAGTCCTCCGAGCGTAACGGACAACTCCTCACGCAACCACGGGGCAATGCCCGGCAACACTCATGCTGGGACGTCCCATGAGGAATCGTATTCCAACGTGGGAAGGGGCCTTATGACCATCATTGTCACCCACTCAAGATCTTCAAGAAATGATGAAAACAGACCAGCGCAGAAAAGACAAAATGAAGTCATATGCAGATCACCGGAGAAGAGCGAGGTCACTCTCGTTACATGAAGGAGACCGGGTGCTTGTCAAGCAAGAACAGCAGAAAAAGACCGACTGCCTGTTCAAGGATGAACCGTTGCTGATCACGAAAAGGAAAGGAACTATGTTGACTGCAGAATCAGAGCAGAGACAAATCACGAGAAATATCTCGCACTTCAAGAAGTTGCCACGCGATACCACCGGGACCCTACCGAGTGAAATGGACACTCCCTGTTCAGAAGAACCACCTTCAGTCAGTCGTGAGAACACTGGTCCAATCAATGAGACACGGAGTGACACAAATCCGAGAATCGGGTCACCACGACCTCATCGTGACATACGTCCACCCAAAAGACTTATTGAAGAAATGGACTAAGAAAGTCAGTGTGTTTATTTGTTTTGTTACAAAGGGGGGAGATGTTGTGAAGTTAGCAGGCTAGTGGTTGTGGGCGGAGCTTAGGGGGTGGACAGGAAGAGGAGGAGACCGACGAGGGAGAGGCAGTTAGAGTAGGGACAGGAGACAGGCTGGATGTACAAGAATAAATCTCCAGTATTGATGACTAATAGTGTCTGTGGTTATTGTAGCAGGATGCTACAATGTGTACAGTGTACCATTACATGTTCTCCTTTTTCCACACCTTCCCTCCACCCTCTGTACTTGTGCACTCAATAGAAGGTTATGAGGTTCTATATCGACAGTTGTAATGTTAAACGTTATTCTGCATGAGCTCTCCTTGATACTTGGTGCAAATAAAACCCCTCTCTTCACACAGCTATGTCTGCGTTGCATCAGTAGCTAGATTTGGGGGCTAGAATGCGATTGTTTCTACGTCATTTCTTCATTTTGTTTCTCAACATTCCCTTTGTGGGAGCAAGCTGCATCTTGAGGGATCATTGTGGCGCACTTCTCATGTGTCCTGCTGTTGTTGCAGCCGCTTTGGGGAGTGTCATTGCACTCTGCCTCCAACGAAAAATGTGGCTTTGAACTGTCTTGAACTCCATCGATGGTGTGGGTGAGGCATCAGCGGGGCTGCTCTGCGGATGGTGAAGCAGGCTGATAGCAGCTTGCTGTGCCTCCTTTGCCTCGCCCAAAAACTGTTTTCCTCCATGCTCGCCATACTTTTGACTCCTCCTGTACTCTTCCGCATTGGGGTGGAGCATAATGCAACTGATAAGGGCCAACATGCCGCCCTCAAAAGTGGGATGGGGGTTCTGGACTGGACAATTCTTCCTTCAGATCCAATGCCTTGCCCTTGCTTTCCGAATCTCATTTTGAACAGAGCTATATTAGAAATCATCGGCCACAGATCAAGTGTGTTCCTCAGTGAAGCAAAGTGTTACTTGACTGTTGCATTTCACACATATTAAACGGAACCTTTTCTGCTGGAATGTTTTTTTTTCATCCATCTAATTCAGTTGGTACTTAAGCCAGTTGCTGACACCAGTTGCATTTACTAGCCTTTGCCTGTGTTTGGTGTAGTTTACTCCTACACTGACACTAATATTTGGCCATTTCTATTAACCCATTGTTCAATTTGATCCACGAAAGACATTTTTTCAAAATAATAGAGATCCTCCTGTTCCTTGCAAATGTTGGAGGGAAACCTTCCAAACATATCTCATGGCCGTTGACGCCAATACCATGTTTGTGAAATGTAGGAAGGGCATCCTTCTGCATTTCTTGGAGACAGAAGGTAAGGGCATTTTCCACACACAACCAAAAGCTAACATATCTTTAAGGCAAAGAAGATTTTGATGACTTAGAGGAGGCTTTATTGAGGCTAAAAAATAGATTTAAACTTACAATAAGCATCACGCAGGAGCACTTACACTTTTATACAATGAGACAAAGGGAAGAGAAATCTTTTGCTGAGTTTATTACAGCTTTGTGGGGATTATCTACTACCGGGTAATTTTGGGGAGTCGACTGATGAGGTGATACATGACTAATTGATGGTCAACACTAATAACAAAAACATGTAGAAGAGGTTGTGGGGTAGGAGATACCACACTAGTTTAAGTCAACAAATTATCATAGGCAGTGTATCAGTCAGTTTTGTGGGTGCGAAAGGTCAATGATAAACAACCTGTCAGCAAGTCCAATGAAATATATAGTGTTTTCAACAGAGCCAGCAAAATAGAACATGTCAGACAAAAGAAAAATGAATCAAAGTGGCTCTGCTTCAAATGCTGGAGGAAATCAAACATTGCTTCTTATAAGTACTGCCTACTGTATGGTAGAGAATGCATTATTTTTGGGTACATAGGTCATTTTACACACAAAGAATCGCTCAAATTTCGACTGACATCCCAGGGGGGATGAACTTCCAGAGTACTCACCATGACTGCTCGACGGTCACATGACCCATAAAGCCACTTCCCTCACATATAAAAAAACGAACAAAAAATGTACCTGATACGCTCCTACAACTACAGGAAAAGTGGACAATAGATGTGGAGGGGCTTGACAAGGATGAATGGATAGCAGCACTGGCCTCACCTAGAGAGTTAGCCGTCAGGGCAGGGTTAAGGTTGATCCAACTTAAGACACTACACAGGGTCTACTATGCCTGCTCTACACTCCTGAAAATGGGTAGATTGTGCACTAAGAATTGTCACCGAATGTGTAATCAAAGAGGTACTTTTTTGATACTATCAGGGACTGCCCTGCCATACAACCCTATTGGAAGGCAATAGTAACCACAATGAACAAGGTATGGGAAGTGTCGGTGACCTCAATGGCGAAATGGTGCCTTGCAAACTTGCCTTGCTGACTTAATCCCCCAACTTACAACGCACCATGGGGTGCGTTTGCACACTTGTCACATCAGGACCCGTCCCGTCCCTTCACCACTGTGCAAGGGCCCTCCGGCGCATTGTAAGTTGGGGGATTAGGTCCCCTTGAATCCTGAGGGTCCCTGGGGTCCAACGAGCCCACAAGATATGTCTAGTATGCGCCACAGAGCTGCATTGCAGAGAGGTGTTAAAAGGGGAGTAGCCTCGTACCACTTCTCTGCATATCAGCTCTGTGGCGCTTACCGGAGGTACCTGGTGGGCTAGTTGGCCCCCAGGGACCATCAGGACTCAAGGGGACTTAATCCTCCAATTTAAAACGTGCTAGGTGGCGCGTTTTCACAGTGGTTAAGGGAGGGGGCGGGCCTGATATAACAAGTTAGCAATCCTGCTGTGTGGGACTTACTGATGGTAATAAAAGGAGTTGTTGGCCCCCAAGGTTGACGGTGGGGGCTAACTACTCCTCCTGTTACCTCCAGTAATTCCAACACAGTGGTATTGCTAAGAGTTGATCGGAGGCCACGCTCACCTTTCTCCACCACTCTGGAAAAGTGACGGGTATGTTCTAATTAGAAATTAGCATTTAAAAAACCTTAGAAATTCACTGAAAAAAACATAGGTTTCAGGCACTTTATAGTTAGAAATTAGCATTTAAAAAAACGTAGAAATCCACAGAAAAAACCATAGGTTTCAGGGACGTTATAGTTAGTTGGACATTTCTCTTGTACAAAACCATAGAAATTCCCCTGTTATAGTTAGTTCAGCTAACTATAACTTTGGCCCCCGAAATGCACTGCTGATGACGTCACATATTACATCTTTCATGACGTGGTCAGCGACATCACTGATGACATCACTGATGACAGCTCAAATGACATCACTGATGACATCATCCAAGTGTAAATTTTATCCACCGCCTCACACTCTAATATAACCTTTGATACACCCACTGTAAAATACACACTACTATTTTGAAACCATCGACATACCAATACTAGTTACTGCATACACACTTTCTGATTCCTAGGTCTACACACACATCCACTCATTCAGTGATACAATCACTCATACATGTAGTCACTCATCAATACCACACTGTCATAAGCACTCATATATATATACAGAAACTCACACAACACCACTCATCCAGAGATATTCACACACCTAGTCGTTCATGCAAAGAGTCAATCCCACTTCCATTTACTCACATATACAGTTATACACACACCACATCACTTATTCATTTAGAAACAAATGCATACTTACTCCCTTCTACAATCACTGATACAAGTACACACTCATCCTTACATTTAATCTCACAATCACTGACTTTTACGTGTAGTCATTTATATACTTCAACTTTCACATACACTTCCTTTTACATATGTAGTTATTTGGACATGTACCATTGAGACATCCATTCACTCACCAACACACTCACCCCCCCATACAGCTGTTTCCACATGTACTCTTGAACCCATACACGCAGTGAATCAACCACTCAAACATCTATGTACAGACTCACACACCTTCCACCCACCCACACACATGCTTAGGCACCCATACGAATACTCAGGCAACCAATCGATAACCCATATGACACACATGTAGCTACTGACCAACACATGCTGCAGCTTATACAACAACAGACAGACTGATACAGAAATTTACATAGTTTAGTCACTAACCCATGCATTCAGTAAGACACATGTAATCACTCACTTAAACAGTCAGTCACACACCTACTAAATCCTCCATCCAGACACTTATACACCCACTCATTCTACAATACACCTTGGCATATATATAATACATATTTAAACTTTAAAGAAAAACACAGTCACTGGATGATGTCATCAGTGACGTCATTTGAGATGTCATCAGTGATGTCAGTAGTGATGTCACTGACCATGTCATGAATGATGCAATATGTGAAGTCATCAGTAGTGCGTTGCGGGGGAGCGACTTATAGTTAGCTGAACTAACTATAACAGGGGAATTGCTATGGTTTTGTAAAACTGCCACATAAAAATGCACCACAGGGCACGTTTGAACACTGGTGAAGGGAGGGGTGTGCCTGAAGTGACATGTGAGCAAACACGCCCTGTGGCCATTTTAATTTGGGGGATAAAGTCCCCTTGAATCCTGAGTGTCCACCTGGTATCTCCAGTAAGCGCCACAGAGCTGTGTTGCAGAGAGGTGTAAAAAGGGGCACGACCTGGACCACCTCTCTGCAACTCAGTGCAGTGGTGCTTACTGGAAGCATCTGGTGGGCTAGTTGGCCCCCCTGGGCCTTCAGGATTGAAGGGGAATTATTTCCCCAACTTAAAATGCACCACAGGGTGTGTTCGCACACGTCACCTCAGGCTCCGTCCCCTCCCTTCCGCACTGTGTAAACACGCCCTGTGGCCATTTTATGTTGGTATATTAAGTCTTCTTGAACCCTGAGGGTCCCTAGGGTCAAACTAGCCCACTAGGTACCTTCAATAAGCGCAGTTGCAGAGAGGTGTAAAAAGGGGCACGGCCTGGACCACCTCTCTGCAAGGCAACACAGTGGCGCTTACTGGAAGCACCTGGTGGGCGAGTTGGCCCCCAGGGGCCCTCAGGATTGAAGAGAAATTATTTCCCCAACTTAAAATGCGCCACAGGGTGTGTTTGCACACGTCACCTCAGACCCCGTCCCCTCCCTTCAACCCTTGGCACGTTTTAAGTTGGGGGATTAACTCTCCTTGAATCCTGACTAGCCCACCAGATCTTCCCACTAACCTAATGACCCCTTTAGTATTCCCAATCTGGCAAAATAATTAAAACTAATTAAGAAATAATGAATTAGTCAAACATAGTTTACCTCTCACCATATTTCCCTATACACAACACTACCAATATTGTAAAGTAATACACAATCAACAAAACGAATTAACAATTAAATAATTAATAACAATTAACAAGCAATTTTAAAACCATCTAAAATATATTTTATCACACAATTAACACTATAAAATAACTTTAAATAAATATTATATAAAAGATTGATAAAACTTTTATTAAAATTAAATTACTTCCCACCCTACTCCCCTATCAACCCACAACCCACTCCTAAAAAAATCAAACAATTAACATATTTACCAATTAATAATTATTAATTAATAACTAACTAATAACTAATTAATTAACACAATTAACAATATAAATTATGAAATACAAAAGTATTAATTAATTAACATTGTTTATTCATTCATTATAATTAAATTACTACCCACCCTACTCCCCAATAAACTCATAATCCGCTCCTAACAAAATGACACAATTAACATATTTATCAGTTAATAATTGATCATTAATAACCAACGAATAACTAATTAATAAGAAATTAATTAACACAATTCACAATATAAATTATTAAATACAAAAATATTAATGAATTAAAAATATTAATTAAGTAATTCTAATTACCTTAAGTCCCACCCTATTCTCTATAAACCCACAACCTGCTACGGAACTTAAACGCAATATGTAATGTTTATAAAATTATTAACTTCCACAAATTATTAATAAATATATTATAATTAAATTACTTCCCACCCTATTTCCCTATAAACCCGCAACCGGCTACGGAACTAAAATACGCAAAAATTACTTAACATAAAAATAATACCTTCTTAAAATTTCAAATATACATTAGAAAAATAAACTATACTTTTAACTCATATACTAAAATACAGAACACTAAAATAAATTGCTATATTATTAACAATGACATTTTGACTAACAATATTACTAACTTCGATATTAACAAAAACAATATTTATTACCTGCATGTCGATATTCTGGTCGATGATATTATTGCAGGTCAATAGTGTGTCAGATCGATACCTAAACATCGATATTATGGCATATTCATATTTAAACACCGATATTATGACTCTATACCAATATATATATATATATATATATATATATATATATATTACCTACTGGCGGTCGCCAGTAGGTATATATAGTTAGGATTTTTTCCCTATGGGATTTTTGAAAATTCTATGTCTAATAACTTTAGTGTTTGTGGACGGAATTGGCTGAAATTTTCTGGAAAATGGAACATTTTGTTTCTGAGCAGCCCTTGAAAATTTGTGGGGGGTTCGTCAAGGGGGGGCCGAGAAAAAAGGGGGGTCCCAAAACGTGTTTTTAACATTGAGTTTTCCATAGGGCGGTTGGCCTCACTTTTAGCCCGAACGGCTGAATGGATTTGCACGAAACTTGGCAAAATTGTAGGGACTGGTAGCCCGATGTGCCTTTTGTAGGTCTCAATATATGTGCTCCAGTGGATTTTGAGAAATTAACGTTTAAAAAAAGATATATATCTGTAAGCGCGCTCCGGTCCGCGCCCCGGTTCGCGGACCGGGGCGCGGACCGGAACTTCGCGTAGCGAAGCTGATTGGCTCTCCGGTGTCTGTCAACATTCTAAACAGTCCGTAGCGGCCGCCATCTTGTCTCTCGGTAGGATTGAGAGACAAGAGGAGGCCAAAACAAAGGGGGAAATGACCATAAGGGGGCATAGTAGATCCTCCCTGACCCCCTAGGTTTAATGTGGAGGCTTTAAAAAGGCCCCGCGGGGCAAAAAAAAAAAAAAAAAATTGTTTTTTTTTGCGTGGGTAGCGCCCGGTACGCGAACCGGGAAGCGTTCTGGGCAGCGTACTACAATGAAAAAAGAATGAGAGACTTTTCAAATGCAGTATGTTAATTGATTGTTGGTTTTGTTGATTATTTTTTATTTTCTTTATTTTTTAAGCATTTTTTTTTATTGTGATTGTGTTTCATAATTTATTAAACTTTCTAACATTTCATTGTCAGAAATTTCATAATTATCATGGAATATACATTGTAGTCTCTGAGGGTGTAAAATGTCCTCATTTGCAAGGAGGTTATCTACTGCTTGTACACATTGCAGTAGTTCATTGTCCCAAGTTTCATCGAAAAATTCAATGTCAATTTGATCAATTGTATCAATCAATTCTTGGCTGCTCTCTAGCAGGTCCATTTCAAAAGAAACTTGGTTTTCGCCTTCCATTTTGCCTGAAATTTGGATTAAAAAAATATATATTAGTAGAGATAGGGCAATGTTGGGAATAATTTTAGATAGGCATTTTTTATCAGTGAATTTATCTTTGGGCAGTGTATAGTATCAGAGTGGAAGTAGGAATTTAAAAAAGTGTATGTGATTTAACGTAAGTAAATTCATAATTATACAAGAGAAGCCTAACTCCATCCATAACTATAACAGAGAAGTCTCTCTAAATCTATAACTACTACAGAGGGATAGTATATATCTATCAGAAAAAGTTTACCATATTAACTTATAGTGCACAATATACTTCAGTTTTAAAAATAAAAACTTACCTTTAGAAAGAAGTTGAAGGAATTAGTGAAAATACTATTGAAATGTACAGCAAGAAGTAGTAGTCAAAATGGCTGTGTTTTCTTCTCTTCCTTTATATATATTCAGGTATATAACCAATGAAATGTCAGGTAAAAAAAGTAGAAAATGAAAGTAACATTTTCATTGGTTGTCAATTCCAACACTTCAGATGTGTTTTGTGAAGTAATTTACCTCAGGGTATTTAGAGAGGTCTACAGGCTAAATGACTAAATGGAATTCCAATCAAATTTGTGAAAATGGTAGGGATTGGTATGTAGTATGAGCTAATCTATATTTGGTGAAATTGTCTCCAGTGGCTTTTCTGTGAACTACTTTCCCACCTTTTTTGATGGTGCGCTTCCCAGGGAGCGACCCGGTACGCGAACCGGTGAGCGCCCCGGTACGCGAACCTTAAGCGTTACGGGAGTCCACCATTTTGTGTTTCGGTCGAATTAAGATACAAAATGGAGGGCAAATAATGTTCAGAATGGGTAGAAGGGGGCACGGTAGACTTATCTTGACACCCTAGGTTTTGTGAGGGTGGCTGAGGAGGCTTATATGTGCGGAAAAAAACCATTTTTTTAAAAAAATTTCGCGAGGTTAGCTCCCGGTTCGCGTACCGGGTAGCGCCCCGGGGAGCGTACTTTGTTGAAAATTAGTGAAAAATGTTAGAGTAAAATAATAATTGTGAGTGATTAGATGTAGGGTAGCTCTGAGAAGAGCTTTTGGGTTTATGGTACATTTAGGTACTTATAAGTAGGTACCAATGCACATTCTTAAATTCAGAGTGAAAACTCTGTTGCCCTCATCTGAGAAGTGAACTCCATCTCCTCTGTAGATATCTTGCATGTAGTAACGCAAGTTATTGTTGTACAGGGAGCCCATTCCATGGTCTCTCATGTAAGCTGAAACAGATTTGTTTACATGCTTCCTCGACTTCTCAATTTGTGGACAAAATTGGTTTGACCACCTCCATTTCTGTCTTTGGCATATATTTGAATATACCAAGGCAGTCTGAGGAAAAAGTGCCATCAATTGCTCAAAGGTGTCCTTTAAAAGCATTTCCAGACCTACCCCAGTCAAAGTGCCCAAGTCATTACCTCCACAGTGCACAATTAACAGGTCAGGTTTGGGCAAATGCATAAAGGTTTTCACCAATGGTATCAATTGGTGACATTTTAATCCTCTGTGGCCAAACCACTTAATTTCCACATCTTGTAAATTGAGGTTAGGTAAATTCCTGTTTTCAACGTACCTTTGAGCCCAGTGAATATAACTATGTCCAACAATCCAGACAGAAAACATGGTGAGAGAAGGTTCTCCTGCAGTCAGATGAAGTGTGGCAATGAAATGGCAGTTGAAAAAATGAGAGTTTAAAATGAAAAAAACTGTGGAGTTTCTGTGTTCATGAAGCAGTAACAGTGATTGGTGGATTTTGATTGCTGAAAACAGAAAGTTAGGGTGCACGGATGTGTTCTTTGAAAGATGTATTTTGAATGGTCAATAAAAAATCATTAAATGAAAGAATGCACTGGATATGCAGGTGCACTGAGAGTTCAGAGTTCAATTGCAACAAAGTTGTGTGAACTTGCAAACACCAGAAGTCTTCCAATGAGGTGGTTGCCATGCAGAAAAGGCATGAAATGGCAGAGGGGGGAAGGGTTTTCATTTGAAAAAAAGTGAGGGAAGAGTTTTGATTGGGTGACATGAGAGATATGTGTGAAGATTTACAGCATTTCTGTGCTTTTGATAGCTGCAGATTCTGGAGTGCATACCTTTTGCTCTGCTGAAGACAAATTGGTGTGTTTCTGAGACTGTTTTCAAACTCAAAGTATTTGCTAAGGTGAGAAAATATTTCTTTAATTTAGATAGAGAATAGTGTGCTTTAAGGAGAAAATTATGAATTATGTGGCGCAAATTGCTTGTAAATATGATCCCACATGTGCATGGAAAATTTACATTTTGAATGTTTGTGTTACATAGCCATGTTAAAAGTGATACAAATATGCTGCAAAGGCAATCAAAAAACGCTTTTATGTGTCTTAAGGACATTTTAAGTAATTTTCCCATGTGCAGTGTTTTGAAATTATGATTTGAAAATCGTTTTTGGGGAAAAGGAATTGTTTTTAAATTTATGACAAGGACATAATGGTGTATGCTTCTTTATACGGCAATTGACTGTCCCTGATGTTATTTTTCCCATTTTAATGTAAGACCTTTCTCTGTGGCGCAAGTTGCTTGTAAATATGCTCCCACCTGTGCATGGGAAATTTAGATTTTAAATGTTTGTGTTACATAGCCATGTTAAAAGTGACCCAACCATGCTGGAAAGGCAATAAAAAAACACTTTCATGTGTCTTAAGGACATTTTAAGTATTTTCCCTGTGGGCAGTGTTTTCAAATTATGAATTGAAAATCGTTTTTGAGGTAAAGGAATGTTGTTAAAATTTATGTGCGCCATATGCCCACAAATTTCGTTTTCAGGGGTGCAGCAGGGTGTTCTTGAGACACCCCTGCACCTTTGGAAAAATTCCTAATTTGCGATGAGCTAATTGCTAATCGCAAATTGCACCTTCATTCCTATGGGCCTCCTGCTCCATGGAAATGAATGGGTAATTTGCAATTAGCAATTTGCTCATCGCAAATTAGGAATGGTAAAGAATCGCTATTTATTCCTTAAAATTCGCTATTTTGGAAATGCAAAATAGTTATATGATACATATGGCGGTTAATGTCTAACAAGATAAGAAGCTTAGGGATACATTTATGATGACTGGCGCAATGAAGTGGACATCACTTACTTCATTGGTAGAGCTTTACATGTATTATGTCCTCTGTATTCTTCATCAAGCGTAACTTTAATCTGCAATCCTGAGTAGGCCTCACCTTAAACAAACCTCTGGATAGGCCACACCTTATCGTCATCCTGAATTAATCATTTAAAATGCTAGGGACAGATTTATGATAGGTGTATGCCTCTTTTGTGCCACTTACAAAACACTGTCCACGGGGAAATGACTTAAAATGTCCTTAAGACACATGAATGTGTTTTTTTAAAGCGTTTGCAATTTTTTGGGGTGACTTTTAACATGGCTATGTGACTCAAACAGTCAAAATCTAAATTCACCATGCACAGGTGGGAGCATATTTACAAGGAATGTGCTCTATGGGGAAAGGTCTTATAATGTAATATGGGAAAAATGACATCAGAGACACTGAAATGCCTTATAGAGAAGCATACACCATTATGTCCTTGTCATACATTTTTAACCATTACTTTTCCCCAAAAACGATTTTCAAATCATAATTTGAAAACACTGCACATGTGGAAATTACTTAAAATGTCCTTAATTCAAAATTTGCTATTCCTTATTTTGCGATTGCACTGAAGGATTTGCAAATTTTGCGATTCCTTAAATGCAATGTATCAAACAAAAAATATGTAAAAAATGATATTAAGGATTTGGAAACTACCACCAACTTCTAGTTTGTGGTAATTTGCGAATTCTTTTCAAAAAGCATTTTTTTCCAAAAAACAAAAGGTGCCATATGACGCCTATACATGTCCTTAGGGCATGTATGTGTGCCATATGCCCCCAAATTTCTTTTTCAGGGGTGTAGCAGGGTGTTCTTGAGATACCCCTGCACGCTTGAAAAATTTCCTATTTTGTGATGAGCTAATTGCTAATCGCAAATTGCAACCTTCATTCCTATGAGCCTCCTAGCCCATGGAAATGAATGGGTAACTTGCAATTAGCAATTTGCTCATTGCAAATTAGGAATGGTAAAGAATTGCTATTTATTCCTTAAAATTTGCTATTTAGGAAATGCAAAATAGTTTGATGGTACATATGGTGGTTCATCTGTAACAAGATAAGAAGCTTAGGGATACATTTATGATGACTGGCGCAATAAAGTGGACATTACTTACTTCATTGGTAGGCCTTTACATGTATTATCTCCTCTGTATTCTTCATCAAGCGTAACTTTAATCTGCAATCCTGAGTAGGCCTCACCTTAAACAAACTTCTGGATAGGCCACACCTTATCGTCATCCTGGATTAATCATTTAAAATGCTAGAGACAGATTTATGATAGGTGTATGCCTCTTTTGTGCCACTGTGCGTCACTTTTATGATGCAGCGGCGGTGCTAATTTGCAATTAGCAATTTGCTCATTGCAAATTAGGAATGGTAAAGAATTGCTATTTATTCCTTAAAATTTGCTATTTAGGAAATGCAAAATAGTTTGATGGTACATATGGTGGTTCATCTTTAACAAGATAAGAAGCTTAGGGATACATTTATGATGACTGGCGCAATGAAGTGGACATCACTTACTTCATTGGTAGAGCTTTACATGTATTATGTCCTCTGTATTCTTCATCAAGCGTAACTTTAATCTGCAATCCTGAGTAGGCCTCACCTTAAACAAACCTCTGGATAGGCCACACCTTATCGTCATCCTGAATTCATCATTTAAAATGGTAGAGACAGATTTATGATAGGTGTATGCCTCTTTTGCGCCACTGTGCGTCACTTTTATGATGCAGCGGCGGTGCAAAAGATTTGCTATGAGGCGACAACATTACAAATTGATGCATTTAGGCAGATATGTCATGGTGTAAAAAAAACGTACCACATGAAACCGATGCAGCAGTGATGCAAAAGATGCACCATGTCGCAAGACAGGCCTCACTTGGGGCCATATGTATCAAGCTAATTAGCATTCGCAAAGATCAAAATTCTACGAATTTCGGCCTTTGCGAATGTTAATTAGACAAATGGTATGTATCAAACAAGTTTGATGCAAAATAAGGAGTAGCAAAATTTGCTATTCCTTATTTTGCAATTGCACTGAAGGATTTGCAAATTTTGTGACTACTTAAATGCAATGTATCAAACAAAAAATATGTAAAAAATGACATTAAGGATTTGGAAACTATTGTGGTAAATTGGTGGTAATTTGTGAATTCTTTTCAAAAAGCTTTTTTTCAAAAAAACAAAAGGTGCCATATGACGCCAACACATGCCCTTAGGGCATGTATGTGTGCCATATGCCCCCAAATTTCTTTTTCAGGGGTGCAGCAGGGTGTTCTTGAGACACCCCTGCACCCTTGGAAAAATTCCTAATTTGTGATGAGCAAATTGCTAATCGCAAATTAAACCTTCATTCCTATGAGCCTCCTAGCCCATGGAAATGAATGGGTAACTTGCAATTAGCAATTTGCTCATTGCAAATTAGGAATGGTAAAGAATTGCTATTTATTCCTTAAAATTAGCTATTTAGGAAATGCAAAATAGTTTCATGCTACATATGGCGGTTCATCTGTAACAAGATAAGAAGCTTAGGGATAGATTTATGATGACTGGTGCATCACCAGGGATGTGTCAGTCATCCTGCGCCGCTGTTCCGCCACCCATGGTGTGCTGCATTTAGAATGCGGGGCATCATGGGGCAAAAATGGCACAGATGCGTGACGTATCTGTGCTGTAAAGGTAGTGATTGCTGGAGTTGTATCGCAAGTGCGATGCAGCTCAAGCAAGGCTCAGGGGTGCCCCATCTCCACAATGTTGCGTCAAGACCTATGCCTGCATAAAGCAGGCGCAGGGTTTTGACGAAGCTTTCTCCTATCTGATTGTAAATACGGCACACCATGGGTGGCAGAGTAGTGGTGCACGTTAACTGGTGCATGCCTGGGGATGTGCCATTTAACATAAATCTGCCCCTTTACATTTAAGTATGTGCAGGACACACAGAGTCGGTGAGGCTTATCCAAGGTTAAGAAGAGATGAGTCCTGTTCACTGAAAATTTAGACATAGTCTTCACCTGCTCAGCATTGATGGACATGGCTAAATAATAGCTGCAAAATATTACTCTTGTTAAACAATTTTACTATTATAATCTCTGAGATTTGTCTCTTACTCTGCAACATCTCATTGTTGTTATCTTTCTTTAAAGATAAAGACAACCTCAACATGAGCGACAATCTGCAATCAGTTGATTTTGACCTCATCATTGAACTTGTAATTGAAACATCAGTGGATGTTGATCCCTTGGATGATTTAAATCCTGAGGATGAAGAAGAGTGTGATGAGGATGCAGATTTGTCCGAATTATATGACATAGGATGGGAAGCTGACCTGCTTGAGCCTATGGAAATATAAACATTTATTTTTAAAATTTATAATTAATAAAAAGTAAAAAGGTAAACCGTTTAATTTAAAAATAAAGACACCTTCAAAAGCAGGTTATGTGTAGTGTCTTCAATAAAATATTAAAATATGCTCATAAAATTAGATCAGATTCACATATAAAATAGCACAGGTAACATAAATATAAATGCCATTTCTTTTCTGCTATTTCTGTATTGTAAATTTGCAAGGACTAAAAAATCTTCTATTTAAAATGTCAAGTAGTGTGTTAAGTTTTTGATCACTGTTATTGTTTTACTGTTTGGTAATAATGGTTAATAACATTTTTTATTATATTTTACCACAGATTCAACTGCAGATCATTTCAAGATTTCACCATGCCAACAATAGAAAGACAGAGAAAGGCTGCAAAACGTCAAAGACAGCAGGTGAAAGAAAATAAGCAGCAGTCCTCTAACAAAAAGATTTGTCAAGTCACGAAGAAAGCACCGGGTAAGAGCACAAAATATTTCATAAGAAATATGTGTAGTAAAAAAAATATTACTACAGAAAATGTTTCAGTCCATAAAACGAGAAGGAATTCAAATGGAAAGGAAAGGCCAATGAAAAATGTTACTGCTAGAGCAAGAGATAACTCTGTGCATGATAGTAGAAGGAAACAACAGTTTAGGGAGATTCGTAAACGAATGTTCCGCAACAGGATAATTGGCAATTTGTTAAAAAATATTAAGAAAGGTCAACAGAAACTGGTTTTTTATAAGAGAAAAAATAAAGTTGAGAAAGTTATTGATCAGGCATTTGAAATTAAACGTAAGTTATTTATTTTGATAATCAATAGAATTAGGAAGCTAAACAAGGCAATTTATGATTTCAAAAGAAATAGTAGATGGAAGAGAATAGTTAATCGTAGTAATTTTTGTGAAGTTTTTTCTGGAGAATGGATGCATAGTTCAAGCTGTGAGGCATTTTTTAATGAGGAGAGTTATTTCCAGGATAATGATTTGGTGCATGCAGTTGACACCAGTGGTCGTGCTTATGAAGTGAAAGATGGTTGTCCAGTTGAAAAAGAAAAACTTGTGACAACAGAGGCAGAAGAGGTGTTAGGTAATGAGGTTTTAGGAAGACGTGCTAAGGGTCCTGTGTACACCTGGAAGTGTAGTAGTATTTGCAGTGTGCGACAGGATTCCATCAATTTGCTTTGTGATTTTGTACGGTCATTTAATAAGAAAAGTTTGAAGCAGAAAATAAGGTTGTTGCAAGAATTAGATCCTTGCAGAGTAAGAGAAGTGACAGGTTTGCATGGTCATTCACTGGCTTGTCTTTCCAGGAGAGTATGCCAGAGTGTTTTTCATCATTTCAGGATGCTAGCAGTGCATCATAATAAAGTGAGGAAATTAGTTAGAATGTTGTATTATGCTAAGAGTCCAGCAATTATGCTTAAACAATTATGCGCTGCTCTTTTGCATGGTTCTGAAATAGATGTGAAGAATATATGTGAAGAAATTGAGTTTTGTTACTTTGGAAGTAAAGAGGAGAATGTTGAAATTGAGCAAGAAGAAGAGGGTCATGTGGAAGATAGTGTACAGGTTTCCAGTACAGATAATTTCCAGAGGGAAATTGCGACGTTTGAGGTGAAATCAAGTGAGAGGCCTAATTTCACTTGTGTGTGTTGTCGACGCACTTATTATAAGAATCAGACTAAGTTAGTGGATTTATATGCAAAAAGTGAAAGGGAAAATAATAGTGAATGGAAGGATTTCGCAACATACTTGATGGTAGAAAATTGTTTTGATTTGGGATTGGATCAACGTGTGTGTAGTTATTGTTGTTGCAAATTAAATCAAAACCAGATGCCTGCTAGAGCAGTTCATAATAATCTGGAATTGGTTGAGATTCCTTCTGAATTGAAGGATTTAAATACTTATGAATCTATTTTGATTCAAAGTATCCATCCCTTTCAGGCTATTGTAAGAATGGAGCCAAAGACAGGGAAATTGCCTCCATCAGATTTACAGAGAGGATTAAAGGGAAGAGTTGTTTATTTGCCTCTAGATTTGAAGAAAAACATTAACACAATTGGAGTAGAAAAAGTGGAAGAGGAACCTCTGGTTATCTTAGTTAATGGGGTTCCGACAAAGAATAAGAAAATATGGCAAGATTTAGTAGATGTTAGGAAAGTTAAAAAGGCAACATTGTATTTGAAAAAAAATAATAAATACTATAAGAATGTATATGTTGCAGAAGAGGAAGTAAGTGAGGAAGAGGATAGCGATTTGTGTGCTGGTCAAATTGAGAAAGTAGAACCCTCTACTAGTGAAGAAATATATGAACATTATAGTGTTCATCCTTTGCATTCCAAGGAAGTCATGGGGAATGCTATTGAGTTGTTTCAAATGAAACAAGCCAAAGGGAGTCCCATTAGTGTTTGGGAGGAAAGTTTGGAAGCTCGGTGTTTCCCACAGCTTTTTCCAACAGGTCAGGGAGGAAGATATGATGAGCGACCTCATCAAATTCCTGCTTCTGAATACCGGACTTTGCGATTGTATGCAGGAGATGCTAGGTTTCGACAATGCATTCCTTATTTGTTTCATCTCCTGTTTGAAAGCGATCTGTCTGGACTGTCATATGCAGTGAACCACATCTTGAAAAGTGGTATACACATGCAAAACATCTCGGCAAGTGACTTTATGGATAAAGTCAAGGTCCAAGACAGTATTTTGGATTCTCACCTGATTAATCTCATGGCGTGTCAGCGTGGTACTAATGAGTACTGGTACCGTCGTCATGGTGATTTAAAATGTATGTTGAGGAACTTAGGTACTCCCACATGGTTCCTCACTCTGAGCTGTGCCGAGTATGGCTGGGAAGACTTACTTGAATTTCTACGAGAGGCAAATGCTAACGTAGATAACATCGAATTCAAGACACCCGGAGAACTGTGCTCTTTGGATCCAGTCAATGTATGTAGGTACTTCAATCATAGATTTGAAGCTATGATGTCTTTCATCATGAATAAGAAGAATCCACCTCTTGGAGAGGTGTTGGATTTCTTCTGGAGAAAGGAGTACCAAGCAAGAGGTGCTCCTCATATACATATGTTGCTGTGGATCAAGGATGCACCTAAATTTGGAACGGATCCAGAAGACTCAGTGATGAGTTTCATCCAACAGTATTCTACGTGTGCTGTTCCAAACGCAAAGGAGAAGAAAAGCCTAAGAGAAAAAGTTCTGCGTTTCCAAAGCCATCGATGTGGAAAGTACTGCCGTCGTAAATTCCGAAACAAGGACAAGTTCTACACTAAATGTCGTTTCGGCTTTCCACGACCGGTGATTTCTAAAGGAAGAGTAAACAGTTTGATGTCTTCGCTGCGACACAATGTCATGAAGAAATCACCTAAAAACACTTACAATTTGAAGAGGAACGAAGAGTCCAAGTACATCAACGACTACAACCCGGTGATTTTGTCCATGTGGAATGCTAACATGGATATACAGTTTGTGGCTGATAACTGTATGGCTGTGGCTCGGTATGTGACGTCTTACATCACCAAAAAAGAGAAGACAGAATTGAAGGATATGTGGGAGGACATTTCCCATGAAAAGAGCCTCAGCAAGAAGTTGTACAGTTTCAGTCTGAAGATGTTGTCGCATCGAGAAATCGGAGCGTACGAATGTTCTTACCGGTTGTCTTCAGCAAGTCTCTATGCCAAGTCCAGGAGTATCGTTTGGGCGAGTCTTGGTCTTGCAGCAACGCATAATCGAGTTCTCAAACCTGTGCAGGAAATTGAGTATTTGGCGGAAAAGGAGCCAAACAGTACCGACATTTTGAAGACAAACATGTTGGATACATATTATCCAAATCGAAGCAGTCACCTCGAGAATGTTTGTCTGTATGAGGTTCTGCAAAATTACATATTCAAGAGGAACATCAAAGAAGATACTGAGAAAGGAGTGTATGCTGTAATAGGAAGTGAGGGATGTCTGGTCAAGCAAAGAAAATGCCACTTGGTAAACCATCGAAAATTGAGTGGCGAATCTCCTGAAAAAAAGGAGTTTTTCTATTTAGCACTTTTGCAACTTTTCAAGCCTTGGCGTGCAGAAGAGGAACTGCTTGGAGATTTCCTCTGTTACGAAGACTCTTTCAATGCCGCCAAGGAGACCATAGAATGTCCTGCTTTTCCCAAATATGTAGAAATGTTGAATGCGGAAATTGAGCAGGAAGCAACGATTGCAGCCGAGATTGCCAGAGACAGTTCTCAGGACAGTCAGAGTTCTGCTTCATTGAGTCAGGATCCACTAGGAGGACCTGTTATCGAAAATGAAGCTGCCACTGCCATGAATGAAGTGGAAAGAGCCATGGCACATGCTCAGGAGGATGCGGTTAACTTAGAAGAGTTGGAAAGACAACTCAACGTTGAGCAGAGGAAAATATATGACGAAGTTACCATGCAAATTGATCATGGATTAAGTCATGATAAGAAAGAGTGCTCATGTACGTCGTTGAAGCCTGTCCGACTGTACGTGAGTGGAGAAGCGGGAACTGGAAAAAGTTTCCTCATTAAAGCAATTTCATGCTATTTGCAGGAAAGGACAGAGTCATCGCTGTCTTGTGTTGTCACTGCTCCAACTGGACTGGCAGCACATAATATTAAAGGGATTACTTTACATCGTTTACTGATGCTGCCAGTGGAGCATGACAACAAATTACAATATCACAAGCTATCTGGAGATGCTTGTTTTGAAGTTTCAAGAATCTTGAGGAAAATGAAACTTCTTATCATTGACGAAGTAAGCATGGTTTCCAATGTCATGCTTGCCTTTGTGCATTTGAGGATGCAAGAAGTTCTCAAAACAGAGTATGATGTGTTATTTGGTGGCAAACACATCATTGTTTTCGGAGATCTTCTGCAGCTGACACCAGTGAAAGGGCAACCTGTGTTCAAAATGCTCACGCATGAAGATACCAGGAAGTGCCTAAGCAGCATTGGCAACGTCAATATATGGTTAAACTTCAATTATGCTGAACTGCATGAAAATATGCGTCAGGCGAAGGATGAAGTTTACAAGACTATTCTACAAGATGTTAGAATTGGAAAAGTGACCGAGCATGGGAAAGAAGCTTTACATGCACGATTACTGTCAAATTTATATCCAGAACAAGATGTTGTGCCTGAGAATATTTTTCAGAAAATTACTGAGAAGAAATCTGGAATATGTTTGATGCCAACTCTTGCAGAATGTGCCAAATTTAACAACAAAATGTTGCATTTAGAAAAGCAAGAGATTGTGAAACTGGAAGCTATTGATAGAGTAGAGCATATGGGATCAACAATTATTTTGTCTGAGAATCTGAAAACAAAATTGGATTCATTAGAGAAGAGTATATCTAAAACTGCAGGTTTTGAAAAGACTCTGAATGTGTGCTTGAACTGCCGTATAATTTTAAGAAGGAATTTACATGTTGAAAGAGGTCTGGTAAATGGATCAATGGGTAATGTTGTTGATTTTGTGAAATACAGAAATAGAGATGGAATTGAATTTTTAAAAATTAAATTTGATGGCATTGAGGAAGTACAGCTAATTGCTCGTTGTTCTGCTAGATTTTTGCTTGTAAAAGACTTATATGTTCGCCGTAAGCAGTTTCCTGTTTGCTTGGCATATGCGGTGACAATCCATAAATCGCAAGGTTTAAGTGTAGACAGTGCATTGGTGAATATTGGCAGTTCTGTGTTCAAGGAGGGTATGGCATATGTGGCATTGTCACGAGTTAGAACTTTATCGGGATTGTACTTGATTGAGTGTGATGTCACAAACATTTGTGCGGATCTAGATTGTGTTAAGGAATACAATAGGTTAAGAAGAGAGTATGCGCCACATTTGCCTCAGTATCCTTTGTTTGAGAAACGTGTGGTAGGCCGGAAACGAAGAAATGAGAACAATACTGGGGAGGTTGTAGCAAAAAGACAAAAAGTCAATGAACCTAAAATTACAAGCAGAAACAAAAAGGATTCTGTTGAAGATGTTGTTGGTTTTCAGTTTGAAAACAGTTCTGGTGTCAACTGCTATGCTAATGTAGTGGTTAATGTTTTGTTTTCTCTAAAAAATGTAAAAGAAGAGATTGTGGTCAATTCTGATCAAAGATTTTGCAGTTTTTTAAATTCTGTGTTAGAGAAATGTAGCACTGATAGAAGAAACATAGAAAGTGTGTCTGAAATTCGAAATCTGTTAGACAGATGTTCAGGCCAAACACAATTCTCTCAAAATATTCAGCAAGATTGTCAGGAGTTTTTAATGTATATGCTTGATGTATTACATGCTGAAGGTGTAGATGTAGATCAGCTGTTTGGGCTTTCTTATCAATGGCAGCATGACTGCGAGAACTGTATGGTATCAAGTACTACTAGTGTAGACTCAGAAAGATTTATATATTTAACTTTGCCAGACAGTAAATCAGTCTCCTTTAATAAGCTAGTAAAAGCAGCTGATCACAACATGGAGTGTAGCCAATGTAAATCTGAAATGATGTCCACATTATTTATACGAACATATGGCCAGTATGTCATTTTAATGTTCCAACGATGTAGGCCTGATGGAACAAAATTGACAACTTTAATTAAAAATTTTGTAGCTTCGCAGTTGTCAATATCAGGAAGGACTTTTGTAACTGCAGCAATTATATATCATGACGGCCCTTCAATAACATCAGGACATTACACAGCTTATTTAAAGTCTAGAAATGGCTGGTCATTCTGCAATGATTCTGTTTTAATTTTCAAAAAAAAATTGCCGTATGACCTTAAAAACTCTTACCTGGTGTTTTTAAAACCAAAATTTTAGGGAAATAATCTCGGGATGTGCTCTGTGGAATTTCAAGAAGTTCTAATGGCTCCTACACAATTTGGCCTTGAGGATAAGTGTAGTTCAGAGACATAACTTCTAACCATAGGACTGGACGTCATGGAGAAATACGTGCACTTTCAATGAGTTCAGAAAAACTGTTTCTTTTTATAAGCTAATTGAAGCAGCCAATCAAAACATGGAGTAGAGGGAATGTAAGTCTGCAATGCTGTCTACTGTTTTACATTGCTTTGTGATTAAAAGTGATGTAGAGAATTAAATAATTGTAGTAGTCATAGAGGTAGTGTAAGTCTGCTTCATAGTAAGCAGTATCAGTGTCATAGGAAATGTAGAACATGACTGAGCAAGAAGGGGAAGATATTACTATTCCAGGATTGTGAAAATGATCTTTAACATTTTAATTCTGAAAGTTGCGGAAATGCCAAATGACGGGATTGGCTTACAAGAAATCCAAGAGTTATAAATGGCTCTGACCAGATTTGGCCTTGTGGAAAATTGTGGTAGAGAGCAAGAAGTCATTTATTGCATGTAACGTGTTTTTAAAAACGATGGAGATTTTCTTTCAGAAAGTGGCGGGCTGAAAGTAATAACAGCACAAAAGAGTGTAAGCTGTTCCTAACACATCCTTGGACGTCATGGAAAGTAAGTTAACTTTAAGGAGTTCTGAATTTTGATTTCTGATGTTGTATGGGTTTTTTAAACACAATCATTTTGATTGTGTTTTTTTTTCCCCGCTGTTACATGATGAATACCTTCAAGTCACTGTTTTTAGTGAAATTTGATACATTCTGAGAACAGCAAAAATAAACCATTTAACATGTATAATTAATGTTCTACTTTTTGTACTTATGATATACATTTAGAAATGTGAGGTAGATATGGAGAAACTGAGGCTTCTGTAAGTGTCAAAGTTAATGCTTACAGTGCTGCACTTCTGGGTACTGTTTTTTTTTGAAAACTGAATAGGCCTCACCTTAAAGAAACCTCTTGAAAGGACACATCTTATTTGTATCCTGAAAGAATCATTTAAAATGTTAGACACAATTTTATGATGGCTTTACATCTTTTTTGCGCTGCTATTGCATCACTATTGTGAGACATCAGCAGTGCAAAAGATGCACCATGTTCCAAAATAGGCCTCACTTCATCAACATCAAGATACTGTTTGTTTAAAATATATATCTTTAGGATTGTGTAGGGGACGTATAGCAGCAGAGGCTTCTGTAAATCTCAAAGTTTTTGAAAAACTGTTTCTTCTTGAACCTTTTCCCTTGTCTTTTCAAATTTTTAAATACATGTTTTAATATTTTTGAAATGTTTCTTCTCTCTTTTACAGATTGAAAGTATGAAAAAATATTTGAAAAAGTTAACAAGAATTATAAGGTAAATGTTTTCTACTCTTTTAACCCGCAATCCACTGCTGATGATGTCATTGACTATGTCATGAATGATGTAATAAGTGGACATGACTTACTTCATTTGTAGGCCTTCACATGTATTAATGCATACACTGCTGCACTCATGTGTACTGTTTCATATGCTGAACTACATCTGCACTATGAGATACCTAAGCAAAGGCAACACAGGTGATGTGATTTTGAAATGAGCAAAAGAAACTCCACGTTTTTCAATTACATTACTTGTGTTTTCTAAGTTTACGGATGACATTGTGCAGATGAACTTTAGGTCTGTCTATGGACACAGAAGAGGTCTGGCCGTTGTTCAAGAGTGAAGTGGACATGTTTTACTTCAATGGTAGGCCTTCACATGTATTATCTCCTCTGTATTCTTCAACAAGCATAAATTTGATATGCAACCCTAAGTAGGCCTCATCTTAAACAAAATTTTGGAGAGGACACACCTTATCGTCATCCTGAATCAATCATTTAATCTATCACATTTAACATCTATTAGTTCTACTGCTTCATTTCTTTAATCCTTATTTTCCTGCGTTTGCTACTTCTCTCATTCCTTTCTCTATTACTTAATTATTCTACTCCTTCCAGTATTTTTCTCAGTCCCTCTCTTCTCACACTTCTTCATTATTATTCACTCATTCTGTCTCTATTAATGTTACTGTTTCTGAATGATCTCAAAAAAATTTTAAAACAAGAACAGTAAGTATAAGGATAGGAAACAGACATTTATGTTACAAGAAAGACAGCTATAGGAAGTAAACAAAAGATACTGTTACTCGCAATCCACTGCTGATGATGTCACTGACCATGTCAAGAATGATATAATATGTGACATGATCAGAAGTGGATTGCGGGTAACAGTATGTTTTCTTTACTCCCTGTAGCTGTCTTTCTTTTAACATAACTGTGTGTTTCCTTCCCTTATACTTACTGTTCTTTTTTTAAAAAAATTTTTTTGGTTCGCTCCTGGTTCGCGTACCGGAGTGCGAACTGGAAGCGAACTAAAAGAAATAGAGATTGGCAGAGTTTCAAAAATTCTACCAATTTTTTTTATAATGGGGAGGTAGTTCTGAAAAGAACTTTTTTTTGGTTTTTGTTGTTTTAAATTTTTTTTATTATTTTTCTGAACATTTTTTATATTTTTTTTGTTTTTTCTGAACATTTTGTAATTTTTTTGTTTTTTTGGGGGGGAGGGGGGAAACAAAAATGATTCATTGAGAAGGGCTCAACAGGAGCAACGAAAAAAAGAAGAATTTATTTTTTGGGGCGTTTCGGGCAAACATGATTTTTGATAGCTCTCATTATAAGAGTAATGCTACTTTCTCGGTAGCAAAGTGTTTGGCTGCACCACACGCACACTTGCTTTACTTCCCCCATGTCCATTTGAATGTTCGGGATCACCTCCCTCGCCTCTGGTCCCGATACTTCTTTGACAGCAGATGTTCTCACCATTGCCAGGGGATTTTGCTGTTCATCACGAAGCTGGGCAGCACTATAATTATTTGGGTGCCACCTACTCATATGCCTGTGCATCGTATAATTGCCGAAGCTGTATTTCTTGTCAGTGCCCCTTGACAGTCGATCGTTGCAAATACGGCAAAACACATATCTGGCATTGACTTTTTTTTGCCCTGCTGGAAATTTAAAAAATTGCCAGATGTAGTTTTCTTTTCTATTGTACCTCCTGGGCTCCTCTGGCAAAAACTCAGGCTCTTCCTCCTCTTCCTCCTCTTCTTGATCTTCCTCTTCTTCAAACATTGGTTGAGCAGGTGGTCCTTTCTTCCCTTGAGGAGGTGGGGGTGGTGGGGGAACACTAGCTGAAGCAACAATGGAAGCCATTTCTCTATAAAGTAAAAGGGTCTTTCTCTCACCAAGATGAAAGTCAGAGTGAGGAAAGAAGGAGGGGTTTTCATCATTTGGGAAAAACAATACTTCTCAACCAATGAAAAGTGTTATTTTTAGGTCACCTGACCTAGCCTTACATCATTATGAAACCAAAATTGAAATGAACCAATGAAAAGTTTTATTAACAAGTCACATGACCTCTCACGCTCATGTTACGCGCTGCGGAACGCGCCCCGGTCCGCGCCCCGGGACACTTCCGGGTGCGCTAACGCGGTACGTCACAAGACGCATTACGCGGCAACGCGATACGTCGCGCTTTCGCGACGCGCCCCAGTTAGCTTCCGGGTCGCTGAGCTTCGCGCCTCGGTCCGCGCCCCGGGGCACTTCCGGGTGCGCTAACGCAGTACGTCATAAGACGCATTACGCGGCAACGCGATACCGTCACTAAGTTGATTTTTTACCGGTTCGCGGACCGGCTCGCGGCATCAAATTGAGCTAACGGGAAGCTTCCCGGTTCGCGGACCGGGAGCGAAACAAAAAAAATATTTAAAAAAAATGATTAATAAACATATAAAATATATTTTTGGATTTAAATAAGAATACATTTTATAGCTATAGATATTTGCTATTAAAAAACCATTGAAATTCACTGAAAAAACCATAGGTTATAAACCATATATAGTTAGGAATTAGCATTTAAAAAACCTTGAAAATTCACTGAAAAAACCATAGGTTATAGACCATAAATAGTTAGGAATTAGCATTTAAAAAACCTTATTTTACTCACACAAAACCAATGAAATTCCATATATAGTTAGTTGTACTAACTATATATCACGCACCCGCAATCCACTGCTGATGATGTCACATATTACATCATTCATGACATGGTCAGTGACATCACTGATGACATCACTGATGACATCTCAAATGACATCACTGATGACATCACTGATGACATCTCAAATGACATCACTGATGACATCATTGATGACATCATACAGTGACTGTATTTTTCTGTAAAGTTAAAATATGTCTTACATATTTAAGAATGAGTGGATGTATAAGTGTCTGGATGAAGGATTTAGTAGGTGCATGACTGACTGTATGAGTGAGTGGTTAAATGTGTCTCACTGAGTGCATGGGTTAGTGACTAAACTGTCTTAATTTGTGCATCATTATGTCTGTTGTTCTGTAAACTGCTGCATGTGTTGATCAGTAGCTATATGAGTAACTATATGGGTTATTGATTGGTTGCCCAAGCATTTGTATGGGAGACTGAGTGTGTGTGTGGGTGGCTGGGAGGTGTATGACTCTGTGCATAGATGTATGGGTTCAAAAGTGCATGTGGAAACAGCTGTATGGGCGGTTGACTGTGTGCATGACTGTATTGGTGAGTGAATGGATATCTCAGTGCTACATGTCAAAGTAAGTACATATGTAAAATACAGTACATGTGAGAGTTGACATATATAAATAACTGTGCATAAGAGCCAGTGAATGTGTGAGTGGCTGTATGGATCATTGTGCTCTTGTATCCAGGATTGTATAAGTGAGTAAATATGTTTTAGTATATGTTTGAATAAGTAAGATGTGTATAACTGTATAGTTGTGAAAATGGAGGTGTGATTGATTCTTTGCATGACTGACTAGGTGTGTAAGTAACTCCATGGATGAGTGACAGTCTGTGAGTGTCTGTTTACACTGAGTGTATCTAAGGTTATATTAGAGTCTGAAGAGGTTCATCGTATTATCACATGAGTGATGTCATCAGTGATGTGATCAGTAATGTCAAATGAGATGTCATCAGTGATGTCATCAGTGATGTCATTTGAGATGTCATCAGTGATGTCATCAGTGATGTCATTTGAGATGTCATCAGTGATGTCATCAGTGATGTCATTTGAGATGTCATCAGTGATGTCATCAGTGATGTCATTTGAGATGTCATCAGTGATGTCATCAGTGATGTCACTGACCATGTCATGAATGATGTAATATGTGACATCATCAGCAGTGGATTGCGGGTGCGTGATATATAGTTAGTACAACTAACTATATATGGAATTTCATTGGTTTTGTGTGAGTAAAATAAGGTTTTTTAAATGCTAATTCCTAACTATATATGGTCTATAACCTATGGTTTTTCAGTGAATTTTCAAGGTTTTTTAAATGCTAATTCCTAACTATATATGGTTTATAACCTATGGTTTTTTCAGTGAATATATATATATATATATATATATATATATATATATATATATATATATATATATATATATATATATATATTTCCACAAAGTTCCCCAGAGATGAGGCCGCACTCTTCCACAGGTAGGTGACAACACTTTTATTTCAATTGACAGCCTGCTTCACACCCCGTCACGGTGCCCCCCTTGGCCTTAGGCGTTTCAAGGAGACATTCCTCTTCTTCAGAGGCCAAGAACACAGGCAGCCTCTTTGCGTTCATCTGCAGCGTCCCCATCTTCCTCATTTACATACTTTAATTGGCCTCTAGTGTGCCGTTTTTGTACTGCTTTCTGGGACCTGCAGTCCATTTATGCAGTCTTTGAACCCTCCAGTGGGTTTGGTGCTTGCGCTGTATTGTGGAGGGCATTTACAAAGCTCTCCATTAAGACCTGAGTGAGACGCAGCCTGCCATATTTAAATTACCTGCTTCAATGTTCTCATTTTGAAGAGTTCAAAATCGCCGTGATATATATTTCCACAAAGTTCCCCGGAGATGAGGCCGCACTCTTCCACAGGTAGGTGACAACACTTTTATTTCAATTGGCAGCCTGCTTCACACCCCGTCACGGTGCCCCCCCTGGCCTTACGCATTTCAAGGAGACATTCCTCTTCTTCAGAATATATATATATATATATATATATATATATTGTAGGCTTGTTTTCTGTCAACTCCCCTTCACTCGCGACCGGGTGCTGCTCAGGCGGGATGACGGACACCACGCTGGTCACTCGCAGACCAAAACTATTCAGTACAAAAGTATGTAGCACTCGCAGGGACGAGTCCAATATTCTTTATTGAACTACCATACTACTAAGACGCGTTTCGGCAACCGCCTTCATCAATTAGAGGCCGGCGCCTCCATTAGGCAGAGTTTAAATACATCCTTTCCTCAACATAAAGAAAGGACACATTGCTAGCCTAAAAAAAAACACCATTACTAAGTGGTACAAATACAGTTAAAATTCACTGAATATTGTGCCCTGGATTGGCTAATGACAATGCAAGCTAAACATATATACATTTTTACATTTTCAAAACAATTTAGCCCTGGATGGGCTTAACTCAGAATTTGTCAATTGCGCATCATGGTACATTAAATTATACAGAGATTCATAAATGGACAGCTAATTCCTCTCCGCTATTCAAACCTCCTGGTCTTTTAGTTTGGTTCTCAATCATGATTCGCGATTCTAACCTTCGTAACTTGAGTAACCTGTTCCCTCCTCTTATATCTGCAGGCACCTGATCCATACAGTAGAAACTAAGACGATCTCTGTTGCTTTGGTGGAACACCTCAAAATGCCTCGCCACTGGGTATGTGGGGTCCTTGTTGTGAATGGCCCTGAGATCTTCCAAAATTCTGATCTTGGTTGGGTGTGTGGTACTTCCAATGTACCGCAAGCCACACGGACATACAAGACAGCATACCGTGTGGCTTGTGTTGCAATTCATTAAACTTTTGATCTTCTTAGGTTCCTTCATTCCTGGTACTAGGTAACTAGACACCTTTCTACTGTTTTTACACGCTTTGCACTTGAGGCATGGGTAAAATCCCGCCAATTTACCAAATGGCGAGCTTTTCACATTTTTCCACAGTGACTTTGGACAACAGCAGATCTAGGTGACCTTGATCTCCTATATGTAATGAGAGGAGATCTCGGTAAATCTTTACCGATGATGGGATCAGATTTAAGTATATGCCAGTTCTTAACGCACTTCTGCCTAATTTCCTGAGCATCGCTAGAATACTCCATGATCAATCTCATACTATTCTTATCCTTACTTTTCTTCTGGGAAATCGTAGGACATACTTTAGATACTAGTTCTGATCTTGGCTTTCTATCAGCTTTCAATTTGGCCTCGGCAAGTGCCAATTCACTGTAGTCTCTAGCTTCGAACCTTCTTATACTTTCTTTGGCCGCTGTTTCATAGTCACATTGTCGTGTACAATTTCTTTTAATTCTTAGGAGTTCGCCATATGGTATGCTAGATACTGTTTTCCTTGGATGGCAACTATTGGCGTGAAGCACAGAGTTTCCTGCTGTCCGTTTTCTGTGTAATGCAGTACAGATTTTTCCTTCAGCAATGAACACCCTAAGGTCGAAAAATTAACTGTGACTGTGCTAATTTTGCCCGTAAACCTAAGATTCAAATCATTCTTGTTAAATACATCATCATATGCCCTAGCTGATTTCTCGGTACCTTGGTAGATGATAAATAAATCATCTATGTACCTGCTCCAGGATATTACTCTCTGTGTCCATTAAGCATTCTCTTCCGTCCAGGCCACCTGCTCCTCCCACCAGCCCACGAACAAGTTCGCGTAGCTGGGGGCGAAGCAGGTGCCCATGGCCGTGCCACACAGCTGTTTAAAGAGTTGGTCCTGGAACAAAAATATATTGTTACTCAAACAGAAAGTTATAAATTCCAATACCATTTCGTTATGTGCAGCTAAGTTCATAGGCAGGGTCTCCAAGTACCGTCTCACCACTTCTACCCCTTGGAGATGATCTATACTTGTATATAGGCTCGAAATGTAAAGTGTCATCATAACCATATCATCATTCCAATTCAGGTCATCAATTCTCCCTAAGATCATATTTCAAAGCCATTGTGCTAGAAATCGTAAGGCAGGCAGAAGCACTCAGGAAGGGGTCAGCGGCTCAGTCTAATATAGAGTCTAGTAAAGAGCAAATGACGGCTACAAGGGGGGTTTCCTCCTATTAACCCCTTAAGTAGTCAGGGGCAAGAGCATGCAGGAGTGGAGGGGGGTGCCGATGCTTGCGGGGTTACCATACCCCCGATCAGAGGGGTGGAGGTAAGCCACCGACAGCAGAAATAGGCTCTGAAGACCCTATGGGGACTCTGCCAGCATCTATGAAAGCGTTTTTTCGCACCCTCTAGAAGACATTAAAAAGGGATCAATCAAGGGAGATCAGGAGTGTTTGTGAATCCCAGCGTCCTTAAAAGTCATGCACAAAAATAGGATGCATAATGTAAGATCTAAGCAAGACGCAGATGAGCTTTTGGAGAGCATGAAGAATGGTGACGCTTAATATCGGGAATTTCTTTGCCTGGTCCCTCTCCTTCTGTGTTAGGTAAAAGTTAAGGTTAAAACCTTTTTAATTCTTCTTAGCTGAGTGGGGAGGTACACGAAGAGGTGGTAAATAGATTACTACATATAGTATAGATCCACATATTCAGAAACACAAATATAAAATGAACAGGGAAAACAAACAAAGAGGGCCGATATACATAAACATTGAGCTTGTTATGGTCATGGTAACCCCACGGAAGAGAGCTATGGATGTGAGTTGCCCCCAAGAGTAGCAGATAGGACAACCATCAAGTTCAGGATAGTAGTGGGTTGTGTTCTGCAGGGAGGGGATCAATGGGTGCACCAGGTGGGGAGCATGTAGGGGGAAAAAACAAAAAAAAATCCTCATTCACCTTAATTAGTCCACATTACTTAGTTAGAAATGTTGTGGTCTGTATTTTGTGTTTTCCTTCTTTTATGCCTCAGATTCACCCTAAAGTCAAATTAATTAGAGAATGGTCCAGTCTCTTTCACGGAATGTGAATGGGTTGCACGTTAAACGAAGAAGGACTAAAATCCTACAATATATTAGGGATTCCCCAGCACAGGTTATTATCTTAGAAGAGACACACCTGTAGAAAGACAAATCTAAAAACTTAAAATGCAGAGACGCAGAGAAGCAGCAGGAAAGTAAGGTCAAACTGGAGAAATGAAAGGAGCAGCTTGACATATCCTTCAGATGAGGGTCATGAAGCGATGGGAGGCAAGTAAGCTTGCCCATTTTGAATATGGTGAAGGGGCAGAGAGACTATTGGCCTGGAAAGCAAAAACAGATAGAACGTGCAATCTGATAAAAGAAATTGAGGCTGGTGATAGCAAGATTATTTTATCCACCGATGAGGAGATAGAGGGTGCATTTTATGACTTTTTTCAGGAATTATATTCGGAAGACAGGGTAGTTAATAAATCTAAAGCTGAGGAATGGTTGAGTGTCAGTAACTCTTAACCCTTTGAACACTATACAATAGCATATCCTACAGCAGGAAACTATCCAAGAAGAGGTTAAAAGAGCCATTCTGTTCAGTAAAGGGGCTAAGGCGGCAGGCCAAGATGGTCTGCCAACGGAGCTTTATCAAAACCTGGGGAGGTCTTCATTTCAGTTATGAGCCAGCTCTTTAACGAGATTTTAAGCAGCGGGAGAACATTGCCAGGCTCTTGGGGTGAGGCTATGATCACTTTAATATTAAAGCCAGGGAAAAACCAAGTGATCTGTGAGTCATACAGACCCATATCACTGCTCAATGCGGATTATAATATCTTCGTCAAGGTCCTAGCTGGGCACGGTAGTAGGAGATATGCTGAACCATGACCAAAAGGGCTTTGTTAAGGGTAGAAATCGTTATGAACTCACAAACCACTTCATGTATTCGCAATAGATATAGCCACAACATACTTGCTACCCCTTGCAGACATGACCTTAGATGCCACAAAGGCCTTTGAGTGAGTCAACTGGGTGTATCTGATGTCCGTAGAACCATCCAGTTGAGATAACAAGACCCATCTGCAAAATTGTTGTTCAATGGCAACCTAACCAGTCCTTTTAAAATAACCAGGGGTTCCAGACAGGGTTGCCACCAATTTCCCCTTCTTTTTAATTTATACATCTGGCCATTTGCTCGGAGACTGAGAGATGAGGCAAGCCTTTTACCATTCAGGCACAAAGGAAGGGAGTGAAAAGTAGCTGTTTACGCCGACCACATGCTGTTTTTTTCCTCTGATCTCTCCACCGCTCTGCCTGCCGTAATAAAGCATGCTGAAGATTTCGGTAGGATATCAGGGTATGAGGTCAACACAGGGAAAACCGAGATTATGTCATGGAACTCGAGGGAGAGTCAACATCAGACTAAAAGAGAGATGCAGGACATTGATAAAATCAGAGAGGCTAACATGTCTAATGTTACAAGAGAGTGCTTGTGGCTCATGAAGAGCTGGGCTCACCTCCCGTTGTCAATCTTTGGGAGGGTGAACCTGGTTAAAATGTTAGTGCTCCCATTGCATTTTGGTAAGCCTTCCATTGATAAACTCCAGCAGGCTATCAATTCCTTTATATGAGCCTATAAAGAACCAGAATTGCTTGGAAGAAGTTGAGAAGTAGGGGCGGTCGAGCCTTCCCTGACCTGCAGAATCACCACTGGGCTTTCCAATTGCCCCACTCCAGGATGCTGTTAAAATCACCAGATCGTTCTGGAGCAGGGGCTTTGTTCTCAGCTATGCTGAGGGGTACCAACCTGGTCCAGGAGGGTTTCATGTTCAAGTATGGAGATCCTAAGTGCTTTAGAAAGATAAGGCTAAAGGTGTTACAGGCGATGGCCAGCACATGGGCAAGCATTGGACGGCTGATGGGCCTTAGCTATATCTGTAGCTTTGCCCCCCTCTGGGACTCCCCCGGAACACCAGACTGTCTAAAAGACAAACTAGCGCAGCCACTCAGGGAGACTGGTCTTAGTGTATGGGGAGATCTAGCACACTTCTACCCTGGAAAACGCTCTATGCCATTCAGAAAGGGGGTATCTCCAAATATAAATACATCCAACTTCAGAGCTGGGCCCATATCCTGAAATCCCCTATAGGTAGTGGAAACTTCTTAGAGGAGCATCTGGTGAAAAAAAAACTATGGGAAGAAAAGAGGTTTCTGTATGGTATTGCAAAATTGAAGAGGCAATAGACGAGGACTCCAAATTTGCTGAGGAACTGTGGGGTGCTTGTCTGCCGGGAAAGCCCTGAGAACAAATCTGGCAAACATCACTAGCCATTTTGTTCTGCTCAGTTAAGCCGACATGGTTAAGAAGGAATATCCTATTTTAATTCTCAGGGCTTATCTAACCCCCAAAGGCTATTAAGGATGGCGAAAGGACCTACTTTAAAAAGCAAAAAATGTGGCTAGGAGAGTGCACCGGAAATAAATATGTTCCAGGAATGCACAGCCATCCTTGATTTTTGGGTTAAGGTTGGTGAAGCCATCTCGGCCATCCTCGGTTTCCAAGTGGGTGCTGAAGGAGGGTTTTCCCCAAAAAATAGCATTGTATGACTTCATCATTAGACTGACACAGTACGAATGAATATTTATAAGGGGTCTTGGAAACCAGGCAGGGGCTACATCCACCTGCTTAATATCTACGTACAAGATTCATCCCATACATCATCCTCAAACCCAACAATGGCTATTACAAGAAACAAGGGACAAAGGAACCCTACATACTTTTCTGTATAAATAAGGCACATCTTACTGATATTAGTTAGAGGGAACCGAGACTTCTAGGCCGACACACTGACCAGACACGCTGAGGCTCCTGCATGCCGACGCTCCAGTTGACAGTGGTCTGACACATCCCTTACGGGGGTCCAACTCAAGACCAGGACAGGGTCCCACACTCTCTCACTTCAGGTAATCGGGTTAGACTAAACCTAGAGGGATTCTCAGCTTCACACCTACTCACATGCTAGGTACACTTAGGTACATCTAGATAGGCATTGTAGGAGTATGCACACTTTTATCATGCATTTTATCTTCATGTATGTATTCATGAATATTGCAAGATGATAGAACTGTACTATCCTTTTAAATTCACTGTACTGCTAATCATATATATCTGCTACTGTCTAACGGTTGTTGCAGCACATCTATTTTACACTACAACTGTGCAATAAATTCTTATTGTAACACAGCCGACTGTTTCTTCTGCGTAACTCTCTAAGACCAAATAGGTGAGCAAAAAGTAGTACATTGTTTCCACGATTCTGTGGGATCAGGTTTGTCATGTTCTGAGGTTGCTAGAAACTATCCTCTCCCCGATAAGAGGAGATTCTAGTGGCACTGTGAGTTAGCTAATACAAACAGGATAACATTTTCAGTGGGGGTACTCAGAGGCAGTCTGCCACCAAACCCACAGTTTATGTTATCTGGAATGTGCAGATTCTGTATAGGTAATATAGGAACTACATGACATGGGACTTTACCCTTCCAGTGCTCAGGTGTACCCGCAGGACGGCAACATCCCACACCTTTTCTAAAGGCACGTTTGGTACAGGTGGCTGGTTTGGCTACTGTGGTCAGAGGTGAATGTGGACAGAAAAAATTCATTACGATGCTTCTAAACACAGTTCAGAAAGTCTCTTATTGACTTCAATGGGAGCATGTGTTCTCACAACAACACAGGCTCCCATTGAAAAAAGGGATAGTTGTGGAAAATCATGCACCCTGTGGTGGGCTCCCCATGGTGCCTGCCAAACTATGCATGGTTTAACAGGGTGGGTCCCTTAGCAACCTCGCAGCCTCCAACCAAAGACCTCAGGTTGAAGGGGGGCCTCTAAAGTCAGTTTCCTACAGCCTTTTCATGTCAGACAGACCGAGTCAGAAAGGCTGTCAGAATCCGACATTGTAATATGTCGGTCTGGAACGTGGTCCGTAGAGCTGTACATTCAGCTTCGACCGACTCAGAGTCTCCGAATGAAGAAAGGAACTGATTCGGACAGACCAGAAGGTTACTTTTCTATCAGAACAGGTCGGTCTGAAATGTTTCAGAGTCGTTGTAAACATAGGTTCCAATATGGTTTAGGGAAAACCGACTGCTTTCGGAGCCTTTCTGACTGACATTGTAATGAGGCCTTATGTGCAGTCAGATAGTAATTCGGTGTGCAGAACCGTTGACCTGTGGTCAGACAGTTCCTCCTCCACAACGGTGTTGGTCAGAGGCAATGCCCACCGACATTGTAATCAGGCCCATAATGTCTTGAGAGATTGAGAGTCCTGTTTTGAGAGGTTGTGAGTCCTGTTGGTGGCTTATCCCATCCATTCTCAGCCAGTGAATTCCACAGTTGCAAATCCTCCTAAAATTGATTATGAATGAAGACAAACTTCAGCAACCTGAAATGGCAAGTCACCTTGCGGTCCTTTAAAATTTAGTTAGGGTGTTTAAAGGAAGCAAGCACCCACTTTTTTAACAGAAGAATCCAGTAACTGGTTTAAAAACTGTATAGGGCATAGACTTTGCAGAAGAATGACTGTGTTCAAATGGAAAATACTATCACAGACAAGGTGAAGTGAAACTCAAAATATCAAACTTACTAGTACGTCACATAAGGGGTAAGTCAGAGAAAAACTTGTTGCATGTTGCTTCCTTTCGTTTCATCAAATGCACAATAGCCATCAGGCATTTTGTCTTAACTTTGATGTCTGTGATGAGAAATCATCCAACATATGTGCCTGAGTTTTTAAAACTCAGTATTGGATCTCTTCATCATCTCCCTCAATTCCTGTAATGATTTTCAAGTGTTTTTTTTACAGGCTGAATCTAATAATAATCCACACTCTCACCATAAAATGGTAAGTTCACAGAGCATAGTAAAATACTGGAGGAAAGAGGTATGTGAATGAAAGAAAGAGGAGACCGCTGGCACATCATATCTTCTTCATCAGAACTGTCTCATAGCATGGTCTTCACTGGGTATTCTTCAAAGGGTTAAGCACTCACTAAGCGAAATGATGCACAAATATCTTTAGCACAGGTTGTAGACAATCATGAGTCTGTAACAATAGTTTACTACGGAAGGTTTGAATTACTGGCTTTGAAATAGCAGATCTCTGTGAATTTAACATGGAAAGTATATGGGACAACAGCATGAAGGTAGTCCTGCCAAGTGAAGGTACTTGGGAAAATGCACAATGAACGTGACAAAGTTAAAAGAAGATCCAGATATCAAGGTCAATAAACAGCCTGGCATTCAGATAACCAAGGGAACAGAAGAAGAATGAAACAACAAAGGTGAGAAATTGGGCAACTCTAAGCAAACTGTAAGGCAAGCAAAATACCAAAGCAACATAGGAAATCACCAGACAGAATTCGATCAACATTCCTCTATTTAAATAGCGCTGCTACCTAAAGAAATCCAGAAGTTCCTCACCTTGACCTTTATCGGGCTCGTAGTCAAGGCATACCAGCCTCTGTGCGTCAGCCCACCAAAGCTTGTCTGCTGTTCCCTCTTCCTCCATTTCTTTTGATATATAGCAGGAAAATACAACAAACGTGATCTTAATAGCGACTCACTGATGTGCAGGAGCTGCATTTCCATTTTGTGAGCACTGTCCATACTCCAGAGAAACTCCACTCTGTAGGAAGGATTCTCACGAGCTCAGGGTCCCATGATTATACCGTTTCTGGGTGGACCTATAATGCAACAGCCTGTCAGGGGATATTGGACCTGCCCCTCTGCTGGCCTCTGCTGGAAAGAGTCCTGATCCCCAAGAAATGCCCAATGTACTGGTTCATTGGCTGACCTTATGGAATACTCATTCTGCCTCAAAATCAAGCTACATTGAAAACTGAATACTTGGGGCTCTTCGTGACCGCAAACAAGCTCTTTATGTCAACCACAGTCACACGTCTCATGCCAATCTGAAGTTACGACTATGATCTGCTCTTTATACCAAACAACTGCCTGCTACTCCCACCAATGATAAACTCCATCCATGACTGTTTCTCAAGCCGACAATGTAGAAGGTAAACTCTTCAACAGGCAAAACCTGATGCCGGTGTCCAACCCGTGTTCCATCTCAGTCTGAACTTGCAGCTTTGACCCAGTTCAGCACAACCATAAACCAAAGTATAGCACTTTGTGGTTTTTTATACTATTTTCGCCTAAAACATTACAAATTCATAACTCCAGTTTTACCATTAGATCTATTATTCTAAATTGCTTTGGGATTTGTCTTGTGTTGTATCACTTTATTGCTGTTTGTGAGCTGCATACATTCTTTACACTAAGTTAAGCCTGACTGTTTTTGTGGCAAGCTACCAGAGGGTTACTCACAGGTTTGTATAGTGACTTTTGTAGTTCACCCGACAAGGATTGTATTTATTATTTAAGTGGGGCTTCCAGTCCTCTAAAATATGAACTCATTTTCTTGCATTGGTGCCCACTGGTGAGATACAATACTTATGGTTGTGCTGTGTCACTCATTGACATGTGAAAAACCAAATATCCCTTGTGATAATCTGAAATCAAAATCTTCTTTTTTAATTCTCCTTGACTGGCCACTTTTTAATTTTTCCAAATTGTATTCCTGCCTCATATTTGTGCACATTTGATATTTGTATACTAAGATGAAAGGAGTCTTCAGCAATATTGAAGACTATACTGTGGCACATCTTAAACAGTTTTACAGGGAAAGGAGACTGCAAATGAGAAAAAACTCCATGAAAATGAAGTACCTGATAGCCCTCAGTTCTTAGGAGGAGACCCATGGCTACAATCTACAGCACGGAGCAGGAGGTGGGTAGTATGATGTGGGAGAGGAGGATAAAGTGGAGGAGGAGGAAGAGAACCCCCTGAGCACGCCCCAGAGGAGAAAGGAAATCCTACAGGAGTGAGGTCCGATGTTGGATCCAAAGCAGGAAGCAGTGTGACCTCCTGCATACTCTGTCCTGAGGAGTTAGAGGACTGGAGAGGAGAAAGAGAGCACCAACTGCAGCTGGTCAAGTTGAGACTGGCTGCAGAGGGGAAAAGGGTAGAGGCCTAGAGAGCCTTGAATGAAAAGAAGGCTATGGCTGATGTAAGCCCTGGAAAAAATAAAATCTTGCTGGCTCATGAAATGAGTCAGCAGAAGCTGGACTTAAAAGCCAAACAACTCTCAGAGTCCAGCAATATTGGTGACAGCAATAATCTTGTGTCCAGTGAAGAGAAAGGGTTCACATCCCAAAGGACCTGAAGGATGACATACATATGTTATTTAAAGCCTGTGAGGTAGCTCTGGAGATGCATAGTGTTTCTGAGGAGGATTGGAGTGGGCAGTCTCCGGAGGCATATGCCCATTGAGGGGAGTGATTCTCTACAGGCCCTAGGGTAGGGTGACATGATGAAGATTTCCCCTTATAAAGGAAGCCCTAGTCAGGAATTATGGTCTAACTCCTGAGAAATACCGGTTGAAGTTCATGGACCGCCAGAAGCTCTCAAACCTGACCTCAGTGGATTTTGTGGATTACTCCAAGTAGGCACAAGATGTTTGGGTGAAAGGCAGCAATGTGAGTCATTATGATTAGCTGTACAATCTTTTCTCAGAGAACTCATGTTCATTAAATGTTTTTTAGAGCTGGCCAACACCTCATTGTTTCCAAACTCACTGTACCCAGTAGGCTTGCCAAAGAAACAGAGCTCTGACTCAGCACCATCGTCCATAAGAAGTTACCCAGGGGGTGTCCAAAAAGGTAGACAGGGTGCCCCCAGCAGAAGGAGGGAGAAACAGAAAAAAATCTAAAGTGTTCTCTAAAGGCACCTAAAGATGTGCTCAGGGAAAGCTTACCAGCCCCATTTGGAACTAAATATAGTAGTTCTGTAGTACTGTAGTGTGAGCTGTTACAGCCTGGTGGACTACATCGGGATTACGGATGAAGAGAATTAGAGAGAATTACAATTACAGAGAAAGTAATCCTGATGTTGTCCACCAGGCTGTAACAGCACACAACCAAGTAAGTGAAAATCAGGTAAGTCATTATACAGTGGCTCTAATTCCCTTTGAATGGGAATAGGGGGTCCCAGGTTCCTTAAAGGTAGCTGTGAGTCTGGCCACGCCTGGTGACTGTCTGATAGGAAATAACCGGGAGCACACTATTTAGAAAAAGGTGAAGCTCCAGTCCCACTTGGAGATGTTAGAATGGCCTGAGTGGGCGTGCTTGGCCTAAGAATCCATGGCAGCCCTAGAGGAGAGGCCAAAGTACCTGTAGCATGGAACAAAAACCCAGGTACCTTCCAAAGGTAAGAGGGCAAGGCTATGGTAAACTCACCCCAGGCATTCACATGGTCCAGAAGGAGTCTAATCCTGAGGGTGAAACCCCAGAACCCACAAGAGAGGCCACTGCAGCCCTGGGAGACAATCCTGAACAAGCTGGATGACAAGCTGAAGGAGGCCCCTCCCAGCCAGGCATCTGCGATGTGCAAAAGGAGTGCCCCACTCTTGAGGGCCTACTATGGCATATGGAGGCCCAAGCAAATGGGGACACTTCTGGTGATCATCTCATCTATTAGGAGAATGGTCTCCTACATAGTTAGCTAAGGTCCCTCAGACTGAGGTAGTCTGTGCATTGGTGGTCCTCCAGTGCTACCAGGCCTTCATACGTGGGCAGGCTCATGTTGTACCCTTGGCAGGACATCTGTGTCAGGGTAAAACCTTTGTTCACCAACTTTTATTTGCCCCGGATGAGAGAGACCATAGATGCATTCTGTAGGTCCTACATCGCCTGTCACACAAGTGGAAAGTCAGGGATAAAGCAGAAGGCTCTTCTCCTCCCCTTCCCTGTTCTGGCCACCCCCTTTGAGAGGGTTGGTATCGACACTGGGGCTCCTCTGAACCCCAAAAAAGCCCATGGCAACGGATTTTCCTAGTTTTGGTTGGCCATGCCACTAAATACATGGAAGCCTTACCTCTGAGGACAGTGACTTGGCCTGCAGTGGCCAGGACACTAATGGGGACATTTACCTGTGTGGGTTCCCCCAAAGAGGTTGTGTTTGACCAGGGTGTGAGGCAAACAGCAAGTACTCCATAACCTGCCTGCTCCAGACCAATGGGCTTGTTGAGAGGTTCAACAAGACTTCAAAGGCATGATTATGGGCCTGTCAGAGCTCTTGAGGCATAAGTGGGATCTCCTCCTGGAATGCATAGTATTTGCTTACAGGAAAGGGGGTAGGGTAATTCAATTCAAACGTCTGTGAGCCATCCATGTTAGAGGTCTTCTCTGCCTTGTGAAGGAAGGGTGGGAGCAAGATCCCTAGAAACCTCCAGAAGATGTAATAAGCTAAATGTTGGCTTTTTAGACTCAGATGAAGCGTTTTTGTGAAAAGACCATTTATAATCTGGAGCAAGAGGTTATGGAGCTCTGGTGTGACCAGAATCCCACTCTGGTATAGTTTCAATGAGGTCAAATAGTGTGGATGATTGAACCAGTGGAGCCCTGGACCTTGTAGGACTGGTGGACCGGGCACTCTAAGGTCAAGAAGCAGAAGTGTTAGGCCACCTACCTAGTGGAAATCTAGACCACCAAGGAACCCAATGAGAGTCCTACATGTCAACTGCCTCAAGCCGCACTTCGGAAGGTCTGAAGGCACCATGCTCCTGGTAATAAAGGGAGGTGAGGAGGAGGAGATTAAACCTCCCCCAGATCTTTTCTCCTCTAAGGAGCATGATGGTTCAGACGATGGTCTGTACCTCTCTACATCTCTGACTCCCACCAGGAGAGAGTACCACCAGTTGCTGGAGCGATTCTCTTCCTTGTTCTCATTTACCCCAGGACTCATCACTTGGTGTATCCATTACATCGACACAGGGAACAGCATGCCTGCCAAGAATAAAATCTACATTCTGTCTGATAAAGTGGGAGCTAGAATTCAGGAGGAAGGGCCTAAGATGGTGGAGTTAGGGGTGATTGATGACACCAAAAGCCCACTGATCTAGTCCACTATTCTGGTACCCATTGCTGCCCGTGGGCGTCACCCCAGATTTTCAGTTCAATGCAGATTAAAGAGGGGTCAGCTCATTCATCAAGACTGGTGTCCACCCCATCACCTGAGCTGATGACCTCATTGACCCATTGGGAGCTGTCAAGTTCCCGAGTACATTTGATCTGACAATGAGGTACTGGCAGATTGCCTTCATAAAAGGACCATGGAGAGGTCTGCATTCTCCACCCCCAAGGTCCACTTATAATTTAGGTAATGCCCTTTGGGTTAAATATTGCCCCTCCTACCTCTATAGGTTGGTCAGCTGGGTCCTACTTGGGTTGTAGGGCTTCAGTACCATCAACTTAGAAGACATTGCTCTTTTCAGGTCTAGTTGGGAAGACCACTTGCTCAACCTCCAGGTAGTGTTTCACACAATGAGGAGCGCAAGCCTGACTTTCAAGCCCATAAGTTCAAGATAGGTCAGGAATATGTTGTGTACAACCTCTCAAGCTGAAGATACAAACCACCCTTTATTGGAAAAGCCTTAAAACTCAGACAAAGGTGAGAGCCTTCTCTTGCCACACCCGATATTACAGGAGATTTGTTCAGGGTTTGGCACGATTGTTGCCTTCCAAGAAGCAGCACAAGAAGGTGACCTTGACAGAGGTGTTCCAGAAAGCATTCAACACCTTGAAGGAGGCCATGAGCACCGCACTGGTGCTCAAGGCACCTGACAGCTCCAAAGAATTAATTGTACAGACTGACGCATCAAAGCATGGCAGTGGGGCAATTCTCCCACATCTAAATAATGATACCTGAGCTAACCTATAGCCTTCATCAGGAGGAGGCTACTCCCCAGAGACAGAGGAGAAGTACAAAGGGTCCCATTTGCAGTGGTCTGGGCACTGAAGAAGGTGAGACCATACTTGGGACCACAGACTGCTCAAGTCAGGAGGCTGATGCTGATGTGGGGCGAGAATCCCAAGCTATTGTGGTGATCCATCTCCATACAAGTAGTAAAATGGACTTTACAGTAGAACATCACCCTGGGACTGACCACAAAAATGCTGATGGGCTTTCCAGTAGTAAGAGTAGTAGAAACTATGTTTATTTAGACCGTGGTCTATAACACATGTAACATAGGAGAACATACAAACTTTAAGGCAATAAGAACCTAGGACATTTTACACCAAAATAATTCTTAACTTCAAACAAAAACCAACCTATTTACATGACACATCAAAAAATGTCATGTCCGATAATACATTCATAGCTTCCAACCTGGTCTGCACTCCATATTTTCTTAAAATGGGTTTTAAAAATGTCTGCCTTTCCTTTTACAAAAAATAAGCAATCAAATACGTTGTGGAAATAAAAGGGATTAAGACTTATTCAAAATCTAAGACTTTCAGACTCATTTCTGCAAAGGCCAATGCCGATAAATAAGGAAATTATGTTATTTTACAATGAGTCCCATGTCATAGCTGTGGGCTTCATTATCAGGATATACCCAATATTCTTTCCCCTAGAATTTATCTCCATTTTTAAGCACATTTCATCATCTTTGGAGATTGGCACCTCTGTTGTGATAGAGGGAGAGTCCAGCGAGAAGTGATCTTTTACCTTTACCAACAACTTTCACAGACATGCAGCCCCTTTTACATCACTTTTTTACAATATTGTCCCTACAATTTGATGTTATCTTATCTTTACCCGCCTCTAAAAGCCTAAACCAAAATCTCATTGTAGCTGTTTCCGAAAGACTAGACCAACAACACAACCTCGCCACCACCCTCATAGCTTGAACAATAGCTGATTTAGACCAGTTCAGAATTGTTTTTAAACATTGACTTATTATTTTCCAGTTTCCGAAAGACAAGTCCAATAACACAACCTCACCACCACCCTTATCGCTTGAACAATAGCTGATTTAGACCAATTCAGAATTGTTTTTGAACATTGACTTATTATTTTCCAGTTCTGCATCCCACTCAAGGACAGAACTTCCATTACATATTACCATTTTGTTCGAACCATTTCTTTAAAGGCGGTTAGCACCGGTTCCTTTTAAATGTCAATAGGCCCTTTATTGTTGATAAGGTATTCATCTTCCCAGTTCCACAATGTGTTTTCTATCTCAGAAAAATGCATACTCAGATATTGGTAGATATTCACCTCCTCAATGTTTGATTTTCCAAGATAATACGTTCATCTGATGTCCAAATACTAATATTTAAATTTTCTTCATATTAATTATGAGTTTATTTTTGTATAGTAGCTACCAAATACATCCAATTTTCTTTGGAAGCATATGTGGGTCCTCTCCATAATCCAGAAAAGCAATTTGCTGACAATATATTTGGTGCGTAAACATGTTCATATTTAGGTTTGGCTATAACATGTTGTGGGGGCCCCCTCTTACGCCAATATTTTTATGGCCAAACTTGAATATGAACATGTTTTGACTAATCCAGAACGGACTCAAGACCTAGTTTTATACAGATGGTATATTGATGACATTCTCATCATCTGGAAGGGTGATTTCATGAAATAACAACAGAACATTGACTCACTCAACCAAAGTCATGATTATATCAAGTTTACACACCAAATAGATCGTCAGCAAATTGCTTTTCTGGATGTCATGATTCAAATAAATACAGGAAAAATCCAAACAAGCGTATTCACCAAAGCCACAGATAGGAACAATGTGCTGCACTTCAAGAGTTTTCATCAAAACACGCTCAAGCAACATCTTCCCTTCTCTTAAATTGTTAGACTCAAATGGATAACCTCAGATCCTGTTCTAGCCAGATCCACCTTAGAAGAATGTGCCCAAAAGTATCATCAACAAGGCTATCACAAGTCTATCACGGACACAGCCATCAAACGTGTGGCAGAGCTTTCGCGAGAATCTTTACTACAAGGGAATGCACCCAAACGTTCTGACTCTATAATATGTGTGCTAAAACATTCCATCCAGGCCAAGGCCATAAAATCCAACATCATGAAACATTGGAAGATCATTCAAAAATGCCTGATCTTGAACATTCATTCCGGCAACGTTCCCATAATCTTAAAGAACTATTGGCTATCAAACACACAAAAGAATCCAACAAGATAGCTCACAAGGGGATGCAATTTTTTTTAAATTGCATACATTGCAATAACGTGATGGTAGGCAACGTGTTCACTCATCCAACGAAAGGCACTAAAGTCAAATTACGTCATTCTAGGACATGCAATACCATGAATGTCTTCTATGCTTTCAGATGCCCTTGTGGCAAAATATATGTGGGCAGAACTGAAAGGGAAGTAAAAATACGGGTTGGGGAGCACAAAGGTAATATCTGCTTAAAATCGACTAAATCCACAGTAGCCATGCATTGGCTGGAGGCAAGACACAATATCTCACAACTACAGTTTACTTTTTTTGGAAGAAGTAAGACCGAAAACTGAACTGATCCTCAGAAAATGTTGGCAAGGGCCAAATTCTTTTGGACAAAGAAATTACAGTTGATGCAACCGACAGGGTTAAATGACAGACTTGAGTACAGTTGTTCTTTGTGATAGTTGTGATCCTTCACAGACTCTCTGATGCAAAGTTGTTTTTTGCTATCCTTATAGACTCTCTGACGCAGAGATGTTTTTATTTGTTTGTTCACATATTGATTATCATGCTTCTGAGCTTTTGTGTTTTTATGTTTCAAATCCTTAATATCAGTGTTAGTGTGGCATGCACATGCAGAGCAGTATTTATATTTATTTATTGTTTATTTTTATTTTTCATCTCTTCTGTTTATGTTTTTTTCTGGAAAGATATGCTGTGAATTTTGTATTACAACTCAGGATGTTTTCTTGGCAGCTCGCGAGATTTGAAATTTCTAGCTTTGCTTTTACATCACGCTCTTGTACTTTTTTCAATGGTGAATCATTCACCAAATACACTTGCATGTAAAAACTTCATGAGCACTCTTCTCCGTCCGGGTGCACTTATAACAGTATCACTTTGTATTTAAACATTTACAAGGCTCCTATGTATTTAGGCGCACGTCATTTCCTATCACCAACACTTAAACGGTAAATGGTTCGGGAGAAGAACCGCTGCTGTTACGGTAAGTCGCCAGCATTTGTTTTTGTCGATCACAGTTTCCTAACCGTCTTGATATTTCGTGTTTAGTACTCTTCTCACTGCATAGAGCTCTGATTCAGCAACAAAGGTGAAGGCTCTGTTTGGGAAATTCAAGGTTTCTTTTCTTTCATGTTCCTTGACTTTTGGTCTCGTTTAGTCATTTGGGAAGGTCACAAAGGGTCCTTTCAAGTCTCTGTTGTTGCATGTTATCACAGCGTGTTCTGGTCATTTTGCAGTATTTGCGGCATCACAAGGAGCGTGCATATACGATTGCGGCACTGCATTTAAGCATGGAGTCAAGGGCACTTTTCAATTTTTCAATCTTTCAATTTTTTACTGCACATTAGTGCCACATTGTGTACATTGCTAGATTTTAACAGTTTTGGGACGACAAAGTGTCCAAACCCATATTCTTTTGCTTTATAGAACGTGATTTTGGACACCTGATGAAGGGTCGTCACATCGACCCGAAATGCATTGGGTTGGGGATTCAACATGATTGAATGTCTATGGAACTGATTTATCATTCACTGCCATGACGAAGGAATGAAGATCAAGAATAAATGAATTCATGAAATGTATTAAGAGTTTTCATCATTGAACAGGATTTTTTGAATGTTTAACATTGGATTATAATTGGAGGAAAGCAACTTAACGGTGTGCTCCCGCTAGTGAGAAGGTGCTCCTCTCACAATCTTCCCTTTACTTTAACTCTAACTTACCCACCTCTCTCTACATGTACCCTTGTACTATGTTATCCCCTCGTTTACCCTTCTATAGGATACACCTGCTTTGACTCCCATCCCTTAACAGACCTGCTTAACCACCTTCATACTGCTTCTTTCTTTTTTGGACCACAATTTGTGCACTGTCTTCTCCCTGCCTTGCGTATTTGTGCCTATTCTTTTGCGAAATTGTATCTTTCGTTCTTCTATTGGCACCTTTACATTTTAAAATATCTTAAGGACTTTTCTCTTTTGTAAAATATAGCATCATCTCTATTTTAGTCAGCAGACAAATATAATACATGAATAGTGATCCTGCCTCGATTTTATCGTTTGCGAGACCTCCCAAGTGCTGGCATACATTAGTTTATGCTTTTCAACACAATATCTATTGTCTTTAGCAAAGTTGCTTGATTCTCCATTGCCTCATTATTCAATAGGACTGGTTCCAAGATCCAATGTAGTGTTCTCTGTAATATCAGGAAAACATCCAACATCAACGAGGATGGGCATACAGAGGTGTAAGGAAATTGAAGGGTGCCACTTCCATTCCATTCATGCTGACAGGCAAGGGGGTTTCTGTCCACTATCCATTTTCAGGTAGGCTGTCTTTTCCTTCAAAATCAGCTGGGGACCCACCTTGTTGGTACTTCTCTTGTTACTGAATTACTTTACACCACCAACTTGAGAAAGGATGTAAGCCTTAGGGTCTTTTAATCTAATTCCTTAAATAACAATCCACTGAGCTGCAATCCTGCATGGAGCATCGATGCTTGTTCTAGCGGGAGCATGGAAACCCCTATATTATTCAGTATTTCCTGCCTTACTTAAAAATGCTTTCCTACGAACCTTTTACTGGAGACAGCCAGGCAGAAGACGGATTGAGTTAAATTTGGGCTACCTGTTCCTGCCATCGAGGGGGATTGACTTTGCACTGTGCTAATTACTGAACATTGGTCTATGAGCAGCCGCGGCCACTTCAGGTAAGAGTGGTGGGGCCGGCTGGGGGGGGGGGGTTCGAAAGATGACCAGGAGGGAAAATGTATTATTTATTTAATTTTCCCTTGTGGTCATCTCTCGTAATACCCCCCATCCGGCCCCACCACTCCCGTGTCCGCGGCTGTCTATGAGGGAATCCAAAAGCCTGATAGTGTGTAGGTCTTTTGAAACCAGTTTCAACCCCTTCCTTATCTTTACGTCCACCATTTGAGGCAGTCTTGGCGCCTCTTTTTATTTTTAGGCATCCTGCTATGGCCTACTAAGTTTCTGGTCTCATGTTCTTTGTGGCAATCACCCAACACCACTGAACTTAACTAATTTAACTGTAGTCATAGGTGATGGTGCCACAGGCCTGCTGGAACTATTCCAAACTTGCTTGCACCGTTGATTATAATGCTGCTGTGAAATGTGTCCATGCTCACTTCTTCACTTCCTTTCAACCTTAACATTAAAACATTTTAAAATATAAGACATTTTAAAATGTCATAACTTCTTTTATGCTCACCAACCCTTGTCACAACAATGTCTACACCTATTATAGTGTTGCCACCGCCTCCACCTACAGCAAAGGTTTCTAATTTCTAATAGGCTCTTATGCCAATTTAGCCCACTTTCTTTTGAAGTCTTAATGCTTTTGCAAATGCACATGGAGGAAAGTTGCTTACAAAGACGCCCCAAATAAGGGCCTTATTACGATGCCGGTAAGATCGCATTCCATGGTCCTATTAGAGGCCGTCGGACCTTCAAAGGTCTCTTCTGAATCGGTCGGTTCGACCGCTGGATTACGATGCATGCATTGTGTACTCCGACAAACCACTAAAAGACTGCCGACTACAAAAGCTTTTCTCTGACCACCAAAATGGCAGTCAGACACAAACTGCATCCATAGAGCTGGACAGGGATCTCCAACTGCCATCCGGATTACGATCTGGATTTCCTGACACATAAATAATCTTTAAAAAAAAGACATTTTGTAACTTCTATGTGTGCTGATTTAAGCAGCGCACATAGAAGTCATGAAACGCCATTTAAATATTGTTCATGTGCAGGAAGGGACCCCTTCATGCACATAAACAATATTCCCCCCAACGCAGACACCCTTGCACCATTGTACAAGGTGCAAGGCAGCCTGCGGTAGTGCTAGGCTGCTTAATTTAGCAGCAGCACAGGGAGAAATGCAGGGCTTCATCGTACTGTTGTAAAGATGGTGCAGCCCTGCGTTTCAGAAGTGGTGGAGCATGGTATTATGCCAAGGAGGCTAACGCCAGGCTACGCCACTTCATTGTAAATATTCCCAAGTTCAAGTTCGGGCATTTATATAGCGCACTACTCACCCAGAGGGTCTCAAGGCGCTAGAGGGAGGGGTTCACTATTTGTCGAATAGCCAGGTTTTCAGTTCTTTCCCCTGAGTTTCTCCTCAAAGGAGGCTGCCAACAGACATGGAACCATTCATTCTGGTTTAAACAACCTCCCTCTCAAAGATTTTAAGAATTTAAAAGCCAGGGTCAACAAGCCTTTTACCTTAGTTGATCAGATTCTGTGTTCCCCTCGCACTTTTCCTTTAAAATGTAGGCCTTTAAGAATTGTTTTCTTCTACCTCCTCCCTACCATCCTCCTGTGGCCTGTACCCCCCACCTCTTCCTGCCTGAACTATCATAATACTCCTTAATTAGGGCATATGCATTTCCTTTTCATTTAGCTTCCAATAAACTCAACTCTTAAGATTTGACTAGTTTTTGTGTTTACACGACTGAATTAAGTTACTTTTGCCAGTCTCCTTCTTCAATGGGACCAGGTTTAAGATCAAGGAGCCATCTAGCCCTCTTTAATCATTAAACACTCTATTTTCACGGACTCTTCTTTTCTATAAAGATTGTTTTACCCTCTACAAGTCTAGATAGAAACTTTGTTTTAGCAACAAATTTCAAATTCAAATTTCAAAAGTGCTTTATTTCGAGTATTACTCATAAAAGCAGACAAACATACATATATTAAAAAACAATTAAATTTACAACGTCATATTAGACTTAAGCACGCAATTAGTATTTAAAAACACAGTACATGAAAAGAGAAATGTCAAAAGCAGGTTTGATATGAAAAAGTGCCAAAATAGTAATCACAGATGAACAATTTATAAAAATATATCATAGAGTTTCTGACCGATGATACGTTAAAATTAAATATATTACAATAGAATAAAAGATAGATACAAGTCTAGCAGTCACTGACCAAATAATCAATTTTTTCAGAGAATAGACTGTAGCCTAGCAGTCTCTGAATATATCATAAATTATTACAGAGAATAGACGTGTATCTAACAGCTCCTATGAACGACACAATAAATTATTATCCTCTAATCGTTCTCTGTCTTATAATCCAAGCCCACCCCAGGTACTTTGCAATGGCAATTATAATCCAATTAGCAGATGTAGTTCTTAAAATCCGCAATGCTACCATGCTTTAGCAACAATAGTTCATGACTTCACTCGTGCTTGCCTTGGTTGTAATTGTTTTTAGTTTTGCTTCCTATTGTGTGACTCCATTTTGCTTGACTTCAACTTGATAAACGCGTAGGTGCTGTCCAAGCAGCCATACAAACCACTTTCATCTGATAACCATGTCACTCGCTCCAGCCCTTAGTTCTTTCCTCCGTCAACTTATCAAGACGATCCCATTTTTCCGGGTACTAGTGACAGGATGTATTTGGTCATGAGGGACAAACACATTCATCCAGAATACAAACTTTATAGAGTGAAGGTTCCAGTGTCAGAGGTGAGAGTCACCTAAATAGTGAGGGCCGTGGAAAGGAAACACAAGATTATTAGGGACGATCAAATGTAATGTAAGAATGTTTACTTCCTTTACTATATTGCTTTCACCAGCCTGTTGACCTTGGGGAGAAACTGCAGCATGTTCTCAACATTTATTGAGTTGGCTAGAAACTTGCTAAATCACAAAGCCATTGTTCGTAAAAGGAGCTAAAATAACAAGACAAAATAATTTAAATGAACAATAGGCAGATTGTACATAAACGTGCCAAGGGTAATAAGTCATTAAGTTTTATAGCTCATCATCTGATAGTTATATGGTAAAATCAAGTAGGAACAATGAGTGTTTCCACAGAGAGCAGTATTCGTCTGCTCATGTGCTTAGATTGCAGTGACATGACTGCAAAATAAGATACTTTAGTAAGAAGATAAATGTCTAGTGACGTTCAAAATTAATCATTACTGTTAAAAAAAAACACTAAACCTGGCAATGAATAATAACGTCCAAATAGTGTGCACTATGCGATATTGGGACTTAAAAACAGTTATACGTGGATGTTACTCAAAAACAGACTAGTTGGAATTTAAACACAGTTCTCTAAAATAGCTGAGCCTTATAGAGAGGCCGTTTAAAAGGGCTCAAAGGCAGGTTGGAACCTCGGAGGGCCCAACATTTGTACCATTCATTCAGGAAAAAGATGCCACTCCTATTTATAGGATTTTAATTCTGTCAGTCCGTGACCATGAGCTGTACATTATTCTTAAATGATTACAATTCAGCCAATATTAGTATATAATATAATATGTACAAATCGTATGTGCAGTTTAAAATATTTGCAGATTATTGAATATTTCTCTGGTGCACGAAATGAAACTTTCCAGAGTTGCAACATTATGACAACTGACGCTAAAGGTTTACTGACAATTTGAATGAACAAAGGACTGCTACAGGTAACCCCCCAAAGGTGTGCATTCAGGATTTCCGTATTTGAACTGCTTGGTAGAAGTGGATTGTAAAGGAACTGAGACGAGTCTTAAAAGTGATGAGAAGGGATATGTTTTGAATCTGAGTATTGTGGTCCTTGAGATTACTTTTTCTCGGGGAGCATCCTCGGGTTAGTCAGAGCTGTACAGTCAGTGGTGTCACACTCTAGTGCAAATAGGCTAAGAGAGACTTGTTCACTCGGGATTACAAAGAACAGTCAATAAAGATGGTCCCACGTTAGAGTTTTGCTGAAGCTTGGACCCTTCCCTTGGTAGTTAATGAGAGGGATTTCTGAATCTTGAATTAATGACCAAAGTTGTTATTGCTGAACTTGTACGTGGATGTGCTGCAGTGAGGTGAGAGATAGACACTGTTACCACAGACCCACAGAAGAACCACTGGATTCCAAATGAAGAATTATTCATCGAACTCACAATACTGATTCATAAGCTAACAGCTAGGGTATACGTGTGCTCTCAAAAAATCACTTAGTAAGACAGTATACGAACAGTGAGAGCCCTAGCTAGGCTTAAGGGATTAATTTAGATCTTGGTAGATTAGGTACTGCAGAGGCTTTTTCACCTGTCTTTCGGCCCACCGGCTTGGCGGTCCCCCCATCCAATTTAGATATTGGTGATTGCATAGACAAAGGATATTCACTGTCATGCTGTCACCACCAGGAAATTCCGACCTTGTTGACGGCGGGATGGATACAGCCACTTTGTCCACTGGGCCAATCACAATGTGTCTTGCTGCCGACGCAACTGTGGCAGGAAAACCTCCACACCTGAATTGGTCGAATGAAACACATATAAGACACATGCTCACCTTTACTCACCTTCCCACTTCTGGTACTGCCATGAGCTTGATCCTACACATTCTGCCTCTGCTGCTGCTGGCTCCTCACAATGCAAATCAACACCGTTGTCACCAGAACCAAAGGTAACCTTCCCCATTACCTGTTACCTTTTCACTTGACTGTTCACATTTGCTAAGGACTCGTGAATGTTTTAATTACTCACACAAGCAATAGCATACCATTGTGCAATGCATATGTCTCTAATGTTGACGTTTAAGAAATTTAAAGTAACACACCTGCAAAAGCACATTGTGTTCATGAAAGTCGTGCCTTCTGCCTTCCAAAAAAAGAACCCTAGCACAAAAAAGATATCAAATCAGAAATTAAAAACTCACCATACACATGTTTGTAAATAAAGTATGAAAACATATGTATCACACATCATTGGGATAAGTGCAATATATTATCATATATAAATTGCATTAGACTAGCTGTAGCCCTCGCCTCATAGATTAGCTTGAACATCAATGGCAGTCCCAAATTTAAAACACTCTACATAATCATTCATGTAACATTTCCCCTTGTCTAGTGCAAGTCCTGTATTGTATACAATTTCTACAATGTGTACATATCTATCAGTAATCAAAGTGAAACAAACACACCTACAGTAAAATATCCTTAAATAATGTCTCAACGTCTATTTGTTAGTGTAAATGTCCACTACTATGTTGAATGGTTCACCTATATTCAAATGGCCATGACATACCATGTTAACTGAATGTATGCATGTAACATAGTAGACATTTAAAAAGTATGTAGTAGTACCTACCATAGAAAATATGTACTACACATTAAACACTGAAATATTGCTAGGAATCAAACACTTGCAAGAAAAATTAATGCCAGGACAAACTTGGTGAAAATAGAAATTGTGATTTATTCACAATTAGATCAGTTTCTCAACTTGCAAGCAAGGCAAATGTCAGTCCAAATGGTGTCCACAAAATCTTGTGTACAGGTGTGCCATGGCGCTCAGCATGCCTTCATTTGCACTGCCAGGGCACCACCATGGGAAGGTGCATCTAGTAGGCAGAGCAGCCACCTCAAAGATGTTGCTTAGTTGGGGGGGTTGAGTTTGGGATGCGTGTTCCTGGCTTTGGGAGGTGTGAATTTGGGAGGGGTGGTCCTGGCTTTGGGAGTGAGTTTTGGCTTTGGAAGGGGTGGTCCTAGGATTGGGAGGGGAGCTTGGTTTAGTAGTAAAGTAAAAGTCCACATTTGTAAAGCGCACAATCACCCGTAAGGGTCTCTAGGCGCTGGGGGCCATCGGGAAGATTAAGCGAGCTATTGCCCAGAGTCACATGGTGCTGGGCTAACCTGCCGCCGGAGCCGGGGATCGAACCGTGGTCCCCAGATTCCAGCGTCAGTCGCCATGGCCGCGGCGCCACACCTTGAGGGTAGTAGGGGTGGTTCTTGTCTTTTGAGGGGTGGGTTGGGATGTGTAAGGGATAGTTTGGGGGTGGAAGGGGTAGGTGTGCATTAGAGAGGGGTGGGTTTGTGTGTGGCACAGGTCAATGCAAGGCCAAACAAACGATTCTCACAGGGAAAATGGGTGAGATGGTGGGGAGGGAGATGGGATTGAGAGGTAGAGGTAGTAGAAGTGTCTGTTGTGCATATGTCTGTTGAAGGTGCAGGTGTCTGTGGGTCTGGTGTAGGCCATAAGTAAAATGAATATTTGTCAACAAATACTGCAATGTTTGACCAATATTAGCATAAACTGAAAGCAGGTTATCTTTGTTTAGGCATTTCATTATGGTACCACTTACTACAAGTCACTATAGTATATGTCAGTTGTCAAAAATCATGAATGATTTTTGCACTGAAGTAGCTTAGCCATGTATCACATACTATGTAGATACCTATGCTGTTGAAGACAGTCGGACACAAATATTTGTGTGGATTGACAAATCGCTTAAACAGCATAAGTAAATACAAAACCCTTGAAACATTGCAAATACACGACAGCCCAGAGCAAAACACATGTTCACATTTCACTCCTAAATGTCTCTAGTTATCTGAGTTTTGTTGTATCTTAGTGATATTGTTTCACTAAATATGCTGACTGTCACTGTAGTCAAAACATTGTAGAACATGACAGTAATTATTACATAGACTAATTCATATATAATACTTGATTCAAAGATTCACATATAAATAAACTATATGCAACATATTACATCTTGATGAAATTAAATAGCTGCCTTGTGATTCATGAGCTTGGCCTTATTTTGAGCTTTCCTGGTGGAATACTCCTAAACAAATAAGGTGGAACATTTCATCTTGCAAACTCTCTTAAAGATTACCATTTATCTCCATTACAGCTTTATCATCTGTACATGACAAATTCATTGAGAAATGGTTTAGAATGTGTGTCACTCTGCCACCAACGTGTAAACATTCCTGTCTGTGATTTAACAAAAAATGTATGCCTATCACTATTATTTGTCAAAAACCAGACTGGCTTAAACACACATCCTTGTGAAGGAGTAAGACATTATACTTATCTGCCACATTTAACATGTATGAAAAAGTATTTCTGATGCTGAACATAATTTGGATATGTTTTGATTCTAAAAAGTAGCTATTGATACTGATGTCACTAGTCATTTTGGATCACATGCTCATTCTTTGTTATGTAGAATCCCAGCTTACCAATGTAATGTTTGGCATATCTACTATACCCTAAGGGGCTTATTTACAATGCCCTTGCGCCGCCGATGTGTCACTTTTTGTGATGCACTGACGGCACATTTTGCTGCCCCATATTTACAAGGACATGAAAAGCCACCCTCTGTGGCTTTCCCTGTCCTTCCAAATACGGCCTCTAAACATGCAGTGGTTTGCGTGAGAGGGGCGCTCCATGGGTTTGCTGTAAACACCCTTGGAACCTGAAACATTTCCAGATTTATGAGAATTTGTAAACTTGGAAATGTGTCTGAATGCTCCGCCTCCGCAGAGGAGGCATAGAGAGGGGCAATGAGGAGAATTCTGCAGCACACATAGAACGAGGAAATCACCTCTTGTGATTGTTTGTGTGCAACAAAGTGTCCCTTCGTGCACATTAACAATAAAACAACATTTTGCAAGTTCTATTTGTGCTAATGCAGAACACTTAGAAGTTGAAAAACACCATTTCAGATTGTTTCTGTGCAGTAAGGAGTCCATTCCTGCACACAAACATTCATCCGCGTGACGCAAGCATCCTTACACCATGGTGCAAGGGTGACTGCATCGGTCTATGGCAGCCAATTGTGCACCAGCACAGAGGAGAGCAAAGGGACCCGTCATATCCTTGTAAATGGCTTGCGGCACAGTGCTAAGTTAAGTCTTTGTAATTAAGGCCCAATGTGCCTTGTATGCTATGTCACATGTAATAGGACTACCATACATCATCCAAAATATTGAAGGAGCATTACACCTGACACAATAAACACTATTGGCCGGTTTGGTACAACTGTTTCTCATGACAGCAAACAACATGATTGATATGTGGAGTTTAGGCAGCCATGTGTCTGCTCAGAACAGTGTATTGATTGTGAACAGGAATCAGGTGGGATCCTCACCAACAAATTAATAGACAAAAGCACATCATCATTCATAGTGTGCCACACTTACACCTTCAAGAACTCTTCTTGTGCATTGGACATTAGTCACCCTTATTGCTGATTGTAGAAATCCTGCCTGTAATAAAAAGAAAAAAAAGAAAGAAGGGGCACCCTTTAATCCCTCGAACAAGGGTAATATAGTCATATAAACAAAAGTTATACCGGGAGAAAAAATTGGAACATAATTTTCTTTTCAACAAGACAGTAATGTTTTATTGACCTATGATCTAGGTCAGTTTCTTAGAAAAAGATTTTTTACAACCACACTGCAGATATTCTCATTTTGTATTTCAAATTATACTTACAAAAGACTGATCATCTTGTAGTGTATAAACAAATCCAAAAAAGGTATTGCAAGTGATGGTGCAGTAAAAAAGTAATTATCAATGAGCCATTACAACAAAAGTGACAAAAAGATTAATATTTACAAAATATACATGAATGGTCCAAACACCTTGGATAGTCTAGTCAAGCAATTGAAACCCAAGGCTACAAGTCATTGGAGTTAAATATCCAACAATGAATGTCAGGGTTGGGCATAAACCAAGTCAACGTTTCAATCAATCAATCAGGGCTTTGTTAAGTGCGACTACTCACCCGTAGGGAACTCACGGTGCTAGAGGTAGAGGGGGATGGAGGTTTCATTCCACCAAGGAGGGGGTCTGTCAAAGCACAATTTTTTGAGGTTTGTTGCGACGATGGGGAGCGATGTTGTCTGTCTGAGGTGGAGCGGAAGGGGGTTCCATGCCTTGGCCGCGAGGAAGGAGAAGGAGCGTCCTCCCGATCTGGCCTTTCTAGTGCATGGGACCATGGTGTAGGAGATCTAGGCTGAACGTAGGGTCCTTTGGGGTGCGTAGAATTTGAGTCGGCTGTTCAGGTATGCTGGTCCGGTGCCGTGGAGGGCCTTGTGTGCATGGGTGAGTATCTTGAAGGTGATTCTCACCTCGACAGGTAGCCAGTGGAGTGCGCGCAGGTGCTGGGAGATGTGGCATTGTTTTGGCAGGTTGAGGACCATTCTTGCAGCAGGGTTCCGGATGTTCTGTAGCTTGCGGGTGAGGTTTTTGTTTATTCCGGCTTAGAGTGCATTGCCGTAGTCAAGTCTGCTGGTGGCCAGGGCGTGAGTGATGGTCTTTCGGTGTTCGAGGGGGATCCATTTGAAGGTCTTACGAAGGAGGCCGAGGGTGTGGAAGCAGGAAGACGAGACAGAGTTGATCTAGCGGTCCATTTTGAGCTCAGAGTCCAGGATGATTCCCAGGTTGCGTGCGCGGTCTGTGGGGGTTGGCTCGTGTCTGAGGGCGGGGGCCACCAGGTGTCGCTCCAGGCATCGGGGTTTGGGCCCTTGATGAGTACTTCTGTTTTGTTGGTGTTTAGTTTTAGGCAGCTGTTTTTCATTCATTTGGCGACGGCTTCCATGCCTTCTTGAAAGTTGTGTCTGGCAGTGTTGGTTTCATTGGATAAGGAGAGGATGAGTTGGGTCTCATCTGTGTATGACACAATGTTGAGTCCGTAGGTTCTGATGATGGGACGAGTGAAGCCATGTAGATGTTGAAGAGCATCGGGCTGAGGGAGGAGCCCTGGGGGAATCTGCAGGTGGTAGGGGTAGGGTCCGAGAGGAAAGGGGGGAGTCTGACCCTCTGCGTTCTGCTAGAGAGGAAGGAGCGGATCCAGTCGAGGGTCTTGTCCTGAATTCCTGCGTAGTAGAGCCTGCGTATTAAGGTGCGGTGAGAGACTGTGTCGAACGCTGCTGAGAGTTCGAGGAGGATGAGGGCTACTGTTTTGCCTTTGTCCAGTAGGGTGCGGATGTCGTCTGTTGCGGCGAGGAGGGCGGTTTCCATACTGTGTTTTTTTCTGAAGCCCGATTGGGAAGAGTCGAGGATATTGTGCTCTTCGATGAAAGTGGCGAGTTGGCTGTTGATGGCTTTCTCGATGACTTTCGCTGGGAACGGGAGCTGGGAGATGGGTCTGTAGTTTCTGAGGTCGGTGGGGTTCGCTGAGGGTTACTTTAAGAGGGGGTTGATCTCGGCGTGTTTCCATTCATCGTCCAACGAGGTTGTCGCCAGGGAGCAGTTGATGGTGTGGCAGAGCATGGGTGCGATGGTGTTGGCGGCTCCGTTGAAGATGTGGTGGGGGCAGTGGTCCGTGGGGGCCCCTGATTGGATTGACTTAATTGTCTTCAGTGTGTTTTCGGTGGTGAGGGCTGTCCAGTTGTCAATCGCTGGTTTCCGGGTGTCAGGTGGTTGGTGAGGGTTCAGTGTGTTGATTGTCTTAGTCGGAGTTGTCATAGATGCTCTCGATTTTGTTGGTGGAAAAAGGTGCTGAGTTTGCTGCAGAGGTCTTGTGAGGGAGGGATGTCAGTGGATTTGCTGGTGGGTTGGGCAAACTCCTTGCTGATGCTGAAGAATTCTTTGCTGTTGTGTGCGTGTGTGAAGATTCTGTCTTCAATCGCTTTTTTCCTAATTTCTCTGATGAGTTGGTGGTGGGCGTTGGTGGTGGCTCTGAAGTTGTTGTTGACTTCTGAGGATTTGGTATTCCACAAGGCCTTTTTGAGGCGGCGGCAAAAATGGCTGGACTCTCGAAGTTCAGTGGTAAACCATCTGGCTTTCTTGGCGCGGGAATTGTTGTTTCTCTTGAGGGGGCTATGATGTTGGCACTGTCCGAGATCGATCAGTGCAGGGTTCGGTCTGCAGTGTTGGGGTCGTCGTTTTCCACGAAGGTTGGGGTGGAGCTGTTGAGTGAGGAGGTGAGCTGGTCGTCTGTGATTATGGTCCAGTTTCTTCATGGGAGCAGGTGCTGGTGTCTGTGCATTGTTGGTGTTCTGAAGGTGAAGTGGATGCAACAATGGTCGGTCCATGGAAGTTCGGTGGTGTGGCTGAAGGTGATGGAGTTTCCTGTAATGAAGAGGGGGTCGAGGGTGTGTCCTGCTGAGTGCATGGGCTCGATAACGATCCGGCAGATTAATTTCCAATGTTGTGGAGGTTGTCCAGGAGGGATGTGGTTTTGGAGTCCTGTTGGTTTTCGAGGTGTAAGTTGAGGTCTTCCAGCAGGGTGTAGTTGGTGGAAGCGATGGCCTGCTTGGAGATGATATCCGTGATGGAGTTGGCGAAGGATCTACGGGGCCCAGGGGGTTGGTAGATGAGTGTTCCTCAGAGGGTGACGGTGCGGCTGGCCAGTATCTTGAAGTGAATGTGTTCCATCAGTTCTTTGGGCTCGTCGGGGAGTGTGCTCAGGTGGAGAGTATTTGTAGATGATGGCGATTCCTCCTCCAGGGCGGATGGGGTGGTCCTTCAAGGAGTTCTTGTATCCTTGGGGGATGGTGATGGCAATGTTCAGTGCCGAGGTGGTATTAGTCCAGGTTTGGATGAAGCATGCTATGTCTGGGTTGGTGCTGTCAAGGAGTACCCAGATTCTGGTGGCATGTTTGTGGAGGTATCAAAAGTTGAGGAGGATGCATTGCTGGGTCTTCGGTTCGGTTTTGTTCTCGTGGGCGGCTTGTGCTGGGTGTCGACTGGTAATGCTAGCTTGCAGTTGGTGTTGCGGCCTGGGTTGAGTGCATGGACTGCTGCTGGGTCCTAGAGTTGGCCGGCTGAGGTCTAGGGTTCCCGGCGCTGGCCGCGATCGGGTGGCGGACAGGTGCAGATGGGTTTGCCTTTGGCACGAATTCGGCGTGCCCACTGCTCGTGGCCACCATTAAGTAGGGGTCAGGAGGGCTGGACAGCTGGGAGGCGGGAGTGGGGAGGGGAGGTGGATTGGTCCCGCTGGTCATGCTGGGCAGCAGCGGCGGGGGAAACAGGCAGGAAGGGAGGAAAAGTAGGTAGAAAGGGAAAAAGAGAAAACAGCAGTAAGCAGAAAAACAGATTAGGAAGGAGGGTGAAAATGAAAAAAAGATTGAAAATGAGTGAAAAACGGAGCAGAAAGCGGGACCACCAGGGATGAGGCGCAGATGAACAAGCACAGTTATTAAAAACACATCTATAAAAACATTACCTATTATTGAGGCAAATCATCAAATTACATTATTTATTATTCACTGTGCCTAAAAATTGTAAGTGGAGGAGGGCCTCGAACACTCACATTAGAGAGTGCATGGGCTGGGGAAGTCCTCACTCAATGGTGGAGCTGCGAGGGTGGGAGAGCAATTTCACTGACAAAGAGTTTCAAATCCTTAACTGGATAAATCCACTGGGTTCTTCTTCAGGACAAAAACAAAGGCAGTCACCAGACCCAAAATATTCAGGGGCAAGATTTCATGAGATGAATCCCACACGCATTTCTTTTTTTCAATGTATTGACCTTCACCCCAGATGCGTACGAGACATGCAGCCCCCACAAAAGAGCATGGAGTGGCTTTGTTGTTTTGGGACGTTTGTATTTTGGAGCAGAATAAATGTATGTCATTTGGCGTTTTTGACTAGTGTCAGTGGAACAAACTGCATCTGCATTCCCAGTTTCATCAGTGTCCCACTGTGATAATTGGCACAGGTGGCAAGGTGGCAGGACTCCCGTGTGGTGGAGTGAGGAGTCGAACGATAGGCATGAAGGACTTTACATTACGCCTGACTCCATTTGATTCCCTACATCAATGCACTATCTTTAGGGTGACCATAAATCGTTCCATTTGATGCTTGACATTTAGTCTAGTTAGAAATTCCTTAAACTTCTTACTATTGAACTGTGGACCATTATCAGATTGAAGAATGTCTGTGATACCCTATGCTGCAAGGTTGTCGGCCAGCTGCTCAATGCCGTTGTTGTGGGTTGTTGATGAAATTCCATCCTCCAGAGGAAAACGGGAATACTCAATAATGACTACCATGAGATGATTTCCATTCGCTAGAGGCCCAAAGAAATCAATGGACACTCTGGAAAATTGCTTAGGTGACACTCCTTTAGTTCCCTCTCAACTCTTTCATCTAGGCACAGGAACCACACTCTATCCCTCAGTCTCTTTTGGTGGCAACAATAGCAAGATGTCCTTCGTGAGTGAGTTCAATCACTTGTTGTCTTAGACTCTTGGTGTAGGAAGCTGTTTTTTTTGCAGTATACCCCCACATTAGCTGGCATCTGGTATTCCGAGTTCCTGTTAACTAGGTCCCCAGCACAAGTGTTCCTTCCCTAAACTGTACGATTGATCCACAATTGGAACTCCTTTGTGATTCCTAGTAAGTCTCTAGTAAGTGGTACTACTTGTACCTAGGGCATTGGACCTACAGAGGTTCCCTAAGAGCAGCAGCATAAACTGTGCCACACTGAGGGACTCCTCACCAAGCTCATACATGCTGCCATTGCAGTCTGCATTTGTTGGTGTAGAGAAAACCAAAGAGTCCACATGGCACACATCCTTGTGTGCCATGCTTGCCAGCACTAAATGTGGCAGAGGTAAGACACCCCGTCGGCAGGCCTTACAGCCGTAAGCAATAGTGCACTATACCCATATGATGGTATATCTGTGAGATGATTTTGTCCGGGTGGTATCTAAGTTCAACCTTAGATATTGCCAGTGCACCGGGAAGTCATATTGAGTACATCGGCTGGAAACTCATAGTTACAAGTGTCACCACTTCCTGATGGCTTCATTGTACCCCAAGGTGTTTTGCACCAAACACCTAATTCTAGTGTTGGATTTATTAATAAATACACACAGAGGGCACCATAAAGATGACCACTGAAAATATACAGGCTACTGATGTGTAGACTGACTGACCTTGACCAGCCTAAACCACAGACAGGGTTCTGACTTGCTGAGGCGAGAGCCTTTGCTCTCAGAGGACAGGAACAAAGCCTTCTCTGGGTGGAGGTGTTCACACCTCCTCCAAGCAGGATATACGTTCCAGGGTGGGAAGCTTCAGTGGCCCAGGCACCTTTGATATGCAGCCATAGGCTTCTCCAGATAGTGGATGTGCCCAGCCCCCTGTCATGACCCCACCTATTGGGTGCAAGACAGGTGGGAAAATAAGTTAGATTAGGAGGTGTGCCCACATTCAGCCAGCAGCACTTCTAAGGTGGGCCAGCTGATGTGGACCCCACTTTTCAGAATCCTCCATCTTGTTTTGGGGAGAATTAACCTATTAGGGTCAGGGTTATACCCGCTTCCCACAGGAAGTGGTCATATAGAGGGTGTAGTCACCCTACAGGTAAGCAGCCTCATAACACCTCAAAATGTACTATTTAGGTGGCACCCATTGACCCTGAACTTAAGATTCAATGGGCCTAAAGACGGAGAGGATAAAGAATTGCTGCTGAACCCGAGAACTGAATGCCTGCTGTGGAGTTTAAACACAAACCCTTGCCTACCTCTTCAAGACTCAACAATTGTGGTGAACTGTCTCATCCTACCCCTAAGACTCACATTTAGAGCGCCCAGCAGTCCTAAATTTGCTGATGTCAGCTGTTGGCCCCTGACCATGCAGAGCACCTTTACTGACCATCGCCGGCCAACCTACCTTCTTTGCACCCAGCCCATCCTGACTCAGTAATGATAAATATACTGTGCCTCCTACTTGCCTGCAAGCCCCTTGTGCCTTGTCCCTTGTGTTTTTAGAGGGCCCCCCTAACCCGTAGCACACCAGCTACCAACTCCACCAACTCCCTGCTCCGGGCAGAATTCGGGACATACCTGAACATTGGACCTTGGCTTCCTGCTGCTCAAAACCTGAAAGGTGAACCCTTAAAACTGTCTGTCCTGTGAGATTTACCTACCTGCTTTTTTCTCATAAGATTGCATGGTGCATAATTGTGCACAACTCTGAACTATTTGATTATCTTTAAAAATTCATGAGAAAAACAGTACTTACCGTAGAACTTATTTTTTGGTTTGAAAATATATATAAAAAGAATTGTTATTTTTCTAAATTGGTCTCAGATTTATTTTTGGAGTGTGTTTCTCATGTATTGCCTTTATGAGTACAAAAATGCTTAGCAATACCCTCCTTCTCTACTCTACCAATTGGACTCTCTGCACTGTGTACTTTGTTTTAGTATTCTATATAGGGAGGAAGCTTTATTCCCTCTGGTATGACAATCCTTGAGCCTTTCAACACGATACCTTCTTTAGTGACAGACAGTTCATACTGCAATTTTTTTGCATTTTTGAGATTCAACATTGTCACTCATATGTTGAACACTTTGTGCTGAAATGATGTATTTAAGGGCAAACGTCTTTATCTGCATTAGAATAAAAATGATCATGTTTGCGCATTGCCCTGTGTAAGTTGGCATTCGCTGCACCATTTTCTTTGCAGGCGCGATTTTTGTCAGTTTGAAAGTAAGTTAGTTTAATTCCGAGCAATGTTCCAGTCTAAGTTTAGCATTTGCCATGTAGGCCTGTTCTCGTAATGAGTACATTGTTCCTATTAGCGCATACCTTTCTCAGTAGATAGAGGCCTACTCCCACTTGTCTGGTGACGGGCCCGAATGGAACAACCTTGGACTTTCCAACTTTGTGTAAGATACGAGTGCTGAGATCGTTTTTTCTTGTCTTCCATTGCTTAGCAGCACCTGCTTGGAAAATTCCACTTCGGTGTGTTTTAGCCCAGTTATGAAAAGTATGGAATGTATCTCTCTGCTTGTCGATTTCAGTCCCTCTGCAGACTAGGCTCCACTCTGGGTGTATATAATAAACAGTTATTAGTTTGTATTCTCTACGGTCTGACCGACTCTCTATTTGGTATGAAAGGCTGTGAGGTGGTCATCAGTGACCCGAGTGACCCTAAACAGGCCACTTCCTTCAGTTGGTGCCCGAACAGGGTCTCATTTGGGTGATTGACTCATCCCCTTTGGCAGACGATGGGGGCTACTGATATCAGGTGAGTTTGTTTTGGTTCTTTGTGGATATAGTGCCATTGTAGTTTGAATTCGGTATGGCCTGATGGCTGTTTTTTAAAAGGTACTTGCAACTACCTTGCCAGGTAAAAATAACAAATTTGTTTTTCTTTTTGAAATGTCTGGCTTCAGAAAAATCTGGACTTTGTGTTGTTGTTCTGCAGATGCTCGGTTGGAAGAAGCTCAGCCAACACCTCCAGATGGCAGCCCTAACTTTGATATGTATGTGAAGCATGGTCTTGGCCCTATTAAGTTTAGTACCTTATGGCACAAATATACGAGGGACAATGGCGAGTTACAGTGGCCGTTGACGGGCACTTTTGATGAGAAAATGATTGGGTTTTTACAGTAACAGTTGTTCAAAAGACAAAGTAGGCAGCCGATATGATATTTGATTCTCTTTGAACTTGGCAGAAGGAGGCTAGGCAGACGATTAAAAATGGAGAGGGGCGCACAAAAAGATAAAATGCAAACATTGACCCAAATAGCTGTAGCAATAGTTAAAGAAAACAGGACACAGGAGTTGAATGTGAAGACAGAAGGTTTTGGTTACCTATTGATGAATTCTTACTTGGCTTGAGAGGAAATTTATGCTTTTGTTGAGGAGGAGCTATTAGATACTCAACCTCCGCCTCCTTATACCCCACTGTTCCATTACAGCCACAGCAGCCTGTTTTGTCTGCTTCAGCTGTTCCTTGGTCCATAGCTGTTGTCTCAATGGCTTCGGCTACTGCCCCTTCTGCCCCTTCTGTGTCTTCTGTTATTTCTCCTCAGGTGCAACAATTGATAACGATGGTGCCTGCTACCTTTGTTGCATCTCCTTCTATGGTTTTTCATCCTCTGACACTCTTAAACCTTAGGCGCCAGTAGGTGATTTTGAAGATAGAGACTCTGCGAAATTTAGCGAGTGAATGGGTCGGTCCGTTGGTACGTTCTGATTTAGGAGCTGAAGAGAAGAATGTGTTGGCAAAGAAGGCTATGCAGTGGGTACTAATGAAGTTTAAAGAGCTGAGGACATTTGGCAAGCTATGCGCAACTTCTTACAGCGGCATGTTCAACACATGACCACTGCGCTAATTGATCTTTTGCGTACTCACATTGGAATGGAGGCCCCACAAGTGTTGTTTGATATTAAAACCGTGTTGTCTTGTCTACCATGGTTGAGCAGCACCTGCTTGGAAAATTCCACTATGGGCGTGTTTTAGCCCAGTTATGAAATGTGCATAATGCATCGCCATGCTTGTTGATTTCAGTCCCTCTGCAGCACTCCTAGTGACTGGGCAGACTGGGTTCTGCTCTGAGTGTATATAATAAGCAGTTATTGGTTTGTATTCTCTATTGTCTGACAGACTCTTCATTTGGTATGGAAGGCTGAGAGGTGGTCATTGCAATGAAATTGATACTCTTCAGCAGGTTTCAATGTTGAGCCATGCTGATGTAATGCTACTTGTGAGAAGTAACTTTTTAGTTTTTTGCCTGACTTATGCACAATTGTATAGTTTTACTCTTCTGAAGGCAACCCCCACCTCACAATGCAAGGGAGCATTTTGCTTTTTAGGTTTCTGAATATGGTGAGCAGTGCTTGGTGGTCTCTAACAATCGTGGAAAGCTTTCCGTAAAGAAACACACGCCAGACTCTCCTTATCTGGCTGAGAATAGGCACGTTCTGTGTCAGACACACTTTGGATGGCATACACCACAATGTGTCTCTGAGCATTTGGTTGTCCATTATACTGAGCAAGGATTGCTAACTTATGGCTGTGCCTGTGGGCAAGATATGAATATGGAGGGAGAATCTCTTAGATAAAAGTGTGACAAGATGAGTCACCCACCCCTAAGCAGACCAAGAGGCAAGAGGCCTCTCCGGAATAGATTACCTTACCTTAGACTTAACAAGGAAAGGTAGGTCCATTCCAGAATATTCACAAATAGAATAACATAGGGATCCTAAAAGCCCTGAGGAATGCCGAGACCTTTATTTAGGTGATTTGTGGGAGGAAACATGCCAGCACCACACAGGTGCATGACTGCCATGATTACCAATAACATCCTCTAAAGAGTCTTTCCTAGTATTTTCTCATCATACCAAGGGTGCCTCCTAATAAAGTATTTCTTGTTTCTTGTCCCAAGGTATTTTTAGGTAGGAAAAATGGATTCCAGATAAATGTATAGATAAATAATTTCTGAAAACTCCCTCAAGACAGTATCCATTGAGGTTGAGTCTGCCCTGGTAGTACCATCGAACCAGGCTAGGAGGGGGTGGCATATGATGAACCAGCCACATTATGTGAGTGAACTTACCTAATCATCTTCTTGGAATGGCCCGGACTTCGATTAGGTTGATAGCATAGGTCGACAGAGGAATTGTCAAAGTAGGTGCTAACAAAACATAGGTATACCTATCTAACCGGCCACTGATTCTCTGTGTGATTCTCTGTGGGGACAAAGATTTCCCCCAGCCCTACCGGGCTTGCATCAACAGTGATCTCAGTTTGCAATTTAGGATCAAAGTAGGCCATCCCAGTTGCATTTTCAATTGTATGCTTCATCCTTTTGACATTTTGGTTGCGGAAACAAGCATTTCATTTAGTCAGGTCTCTCAATGGGGCTTTCACTATAGTAAAGCCACAAATGTACCTTGAGCAATATCTGGCCATGTTCAAAAAGAATTGTATCACTGAGTCTTGAGTCAAAAAGAAAAGCATAAGAAAAGAAATAATGGGGAAGGGTAGGCATACCCAGCCCTTAGGCCTGAAGATGGGTTCCCAGAGGGACTGCTCACAGGGCCAAATATGTTTTTCTAAACGATATTGCTAATTCACAAAGGATCCACAAATCCATGGCAGAATAAAAAAATTAAAGAAATTCAGCCACCCGCACTCTTTATTAAACCACCATGGGTAGGCCAAGCCCCAGGGATATGATATATGTTTAGATTTTTTGGAAGGTGGGTACATGGCTCCTCTCCCCAAGTCATTTTGGCCCCAGGGACGACATCCTCCAGGGGCTGTAGTATTTGTTAAGAGGAGAGGGCATAAAGCCTCCCTTCACATACAATTTTTGGCCACGGGGATCCAATTCCTGGGGCTTGAAGTAATGTTCGACGGCGGCATGGAGGTTCTCTCCCTCCGGGCTTCATCATGTAAGCAAGGTTCCTACGTAATTCAGGTTCATTGCGGCCATTCCTGTATTCATCCTTAAACACTGGCTGTGGCCCCTGCTACCAAGATATCGACAAATCTAATTTTTGAACTTCTGAGATAAGGCAGTTAGCAGCTCAACTTCTGTTTATAGTTGACTGAGGAACTTTACGCCTACCACCGTGACCTACCGGCCCATTGCCTCTTGGGAAGCTCCCTATTTAGTGTAGTGGTGTATCGTTCTATCTATAACTCAGGAACTCCAGTGCTCTGGGAGGTTCATCCAGTTTTATTCGTATCTTGGTATCCCTAAAAGAATCAGCGTTTTTAGATTGTCTAGACAGCCTCTTCAGCCCAGTTGTACACACTGTATTATGTTTCCACTTTTTTGATGACCACCCCGAGGTCACGAATCATGATTAAAGCATTGAAATGTGCACCCTGATGAAGGAATCTTTATTGTGTGTTTGGTAGTTTCTGAAACGCGCGTCGGCGCTTTCTCTTCTTTTTGTAATTGTTTTGTATGGTATAATTGTGTATTGTATATTGTGTTTCTTTGTAATGTTTGATGTTCTAGTTATTTCTGTTATTTAATGTGTTCTTGACTCTGTATGTTTTTCAATGTATGTGTTCTTGGGTTGGTGATATAGTGTGTATATTCATTTAGTTTCTGGATAGTGTTCATTGTGGGCTTTTCTTGAGTGTTTCATGAATATTTATGTAAACCTTTTGATCACTGACAGAATATCGACAGTCACAATATCGAGATGACAAAATATCGAGGTCAAAATATCGACTACAAAATATCGACTTCCTATCTTCAAACAGGTAAGTACAAAAATATCGACTCCAAAATATCGAGTGTAAAAAATATATACTGTCAAAATATCGAATTTTAGTAAAGTAATTTAAAAGTAATATAATAACAACTACAATTATTTGTAACTTATTTAAAAAACTTAAATAAACGTGACATTAAAAAATAATTAATATAACTTTAAAAACCGATAATTTATTTTTAATACATATATATATATATATATATATATATATACATATTATTAACAAAACATATAAAATATTTTTACCGTAGGATAGCAAGATGTTTAAATTAACTGTAACAACTCCAGTGTGTGAAATAGAAGGGAAAGCGTTGGATAGCGTAGGGGTAAAAATTACTATTCCCACTCCAGAGAGTGCAACAGTAGGGAAAGCGTTGGATAGCGTAGGGGTAAAAATTACTATTCCCACTCCAGAGAGTGCAACAGTAGGGAAAGCGTTGGATAGCGTAGGGGTTAAAATTACTATTCCAACTCCAGAGAGTGCAACAGTAGGGAAAGTGTTGGATAGCGTAGGGGTAAAAATTACTATTCCAACTCCAGTGAGTACAATAGTAGGGAAAGTAAATACTTCATATATAAATATAAATAACATAAATAGTAATACCAATTACAAAATAATAAAAATATTTTACAATTGTATAAATTATATTAAATAATTATTTATAAATACAAATTAAAACTATTTAATTATAAGAATTACCTACTAATACAAATTATTTACCTATTAACAATAAATTCATTTACAATTTAAAAATGAGTAAATTATTTTTAATTACCAATTATATTTTAATTAATTGCCAATTAATATTTAATTAACAATTAATTAAAAATAAATGACAATAAATAATTTAACATATTTAATTAATTATAATTATATTACTTCCCACCCTATTCCCCTATAAACCCACAACCCGCTACAGAAAATAATTTAATAAAATTAACATATTTATCAATTAATCAATTATAATTAATTACCAATTATATTTTAATTAATTACCAATTAATAATTAATAAACAATTAATTCTAAATAAATATCAATAAATAAATTAACATATTTAAATAATTATAATTAAATTACTTCCCACCCCCTTCCCCTATAAACCCACAACACGCTGCAGAAAATAAATTACTAAAATTAAAATATTTATCAATTAATCAATTATAATTAATTACCAATTAATAATTAATTAATTACAAATTAATAATTAATTAACAATTAATTCTAAATAAATATCAATAAATAAATTAACATATTTAATTAATTATAATTAAATTAGTTCCCACCCTATTCCCCTATAAACCCAAAACCCGCTCTACAAAATAATATTAACTTACCTTAAATTCGATATTTTTGTTGTCTATAATATGTCTAGTCGATATTATGTCCATTCTATATTTTTGATTCGATATTATGTCCATTCTATTCGATATTAATTGTTCTAATCAATATTTTTGATGTTTATATTATGTCTAGTCTATATTATGTCCAGTCGATATTTTTTTCTCGTAATTCTGTCCAGTCGAAATAAAAAACTCGATATTATGACTGCATACCAAAACTTTGTATTGCCTTTTGCTATATATTTGATGTACTTCCATGGATGAATTTTTGTATATGTTCTTGTCTTTCTACTTAAAAAAAAAGATACAATACTTAATAAGGTCAAATAAATAAAATATCAGTTGTGCTGTTATGTGGGTGAATGTTTCTAGATCTTGGAGTTATTGCCCTCATTTTAAGCATAGTTGGGGACATCCTTTTATGTTCTTTAGTTTACCCCCATCCTCCAGGGCCTGTAGTATTGGTTAAGAGGAGGGGGCATATAGCCTCCCTTCACATGCAATTTTTGGCCACGGGGATCCAATTCCTGGGGCTTGAAGTAATTTTTAAGGGGAGGGGGATGCAGGCTCCTCCCTGAGCCACTTTCGTTCCTGAGGACCCAATCCCCAGGGGCCCAATGTAATTAATTAGGGTACAGGGTGCGCAGTCCCCCTCCTGAGCAATATTTGGCCCCGGGGGAACCCATTGCCAAGCCAAAAACAAATTTTAAGAGTAGGGGGGCCACTTGGCTACTACAATCTTTAAAAAGGCTCTGGGGACCCCATCTCCTAGGGCCACCAGTAAATTAAAAATGAGGGAGCCATGCAGCACCCATCCCTAAGCTTTAATGGCCCCAGGTACCCCACCTCCTGTGGCCAGCGCACTTGCTGTGTTCTGGGGATCCCACCCCAGGACACAGCAAGTTCCCTACCTACAAGGATTCAGGAAGAAAAACGTTTGTTTGCTCCCACCTGGTTTGGAGTATTTCTAAACCTTCTGCCACATGGGAACAAACACAAAGTCTGCTCCCAGAGGGCAGGGGGGTTGAAAGTTCTCCCGCTGGCTTGGAGCAGACTTGAGATATGTTTCCCTGCCAGCACTGATGCGGGCCTGAAACAGATCAAGATATTGCTCCCTCATATCTAGGCATAAATAGCTGCTCCCTCCGGGTGAGAACGATGCTAGCTCCCACAGCATAAGGGAAGCCGGCCCCCAACATTGTGCATGATAGGTGCCTTGGATGGGCACTAGGGCACCCATTTTTTAAAAATGTGAGCTATAAAAGGCTTGGGAAGAACGGCCACACAGCCCCTTCCCCTTGAAAATAGATACAGCTCTGGGGGATGGGATCACCAGGTCTGAAAAGGCTCAAGGAGGGGGGCTGCATGAACCCCCTCCCTTTATATTTATATTTTGCCCGAGGATGGGGGGGACTGGATCCTAATTAGGCTCATGGAGGAGTGGGCTGTGCACCTATTCCCTTTATTATTTACTCAGCCATCAACTCCAGGTCCTAAAAAGGCTTGAGAGGGGGGCCCACATGGCGCCCCTTCTCTTTTAAAATAAGGTACAAGCCCAGGGATAGTGTCCCCGGGGCCCAAGGAGGCTCAGGGAGGGGGGCTGCATGCTTGCTCCCCTGTTTAAATGTATTTAGCCCTTTAAGATTGGGTTTGAGGAGCATAATTTGAAATGGGGTCCCTTTATCTAACCATATGGATTATTATTATATTTAGGCTGTATCTAGAGGTGCGTTTCACAGTGCTTTGTTTCGAGCAAACATTGATGATATATGTGCTCTTCTAGCTGAATGGCAAACACTCTTTCCACAAATGAGGGGGGTGAATTGAAAGGTGCCTTGGTCTCTGTGTTAGCTTCCGTATCAGGGGAGGGGTAGCCAGTTTTGATTCAGGAGGCTGCTTCTCAAAAAAGGCCTGCCCTCGTTTATTTTATGAGAGGGGTCCTCAAAAAAGTTTCTGCCCAAAAATGCACTACGGAAAAATATCTCGAGATATTTAACGATAGCTGGACAGGTTTCTTTTGTTTAATTCACAGTTGTCCAATGAACATCTGAGAAAGAATAGTCATAACAACAAATAGACAAATAATACTACGTTTAATAAAGAAGTGCGCATTATCGTATTTCTGAAAATTTCTGTTTAGTAATCAGTTAGCTCATTTCCCTCACATTAATGAGGAGAAGGGTGATGCTAGTGCTCGGAGCATACTCACTTGGATGTCATAAGTAATTTTTCAATTTTTGTGTAGAACATTTTCCACAAGCTTGGCGCCTACTTTGCTCGTCAGTCTCTTATAATGGATCTAGTTTCACTTGCGCTCTTTGCTGATTGAGCAATTGGCAGGCAGCCAGCTGGTTATGTCCTCATGTGCAAAGACTAATGCCCCGGTTACTTACCGGTAATCTTCATTACTCCGAGTCCATGTCTTCCTCGCCACAGTAATAACATATGAGCCTCCGGCTCCACACAGAACTCCAAGTAAAATAAAAGAGCAGCGCTCTAGTCTCCCCTCCCTCCTCCAATATGGCCCCAGAGGCTTCATCCAATCCTATAAAAGGATACATATCAACCAGCCCAGCCTGAAAAACCAAGCCGCAGACATGAAGCCACCACCAGGGCCGGGAGGGAAGGGAAACTATACTGTGGCGAGGAAGACATGGACTCGGAGTAATGAAGATTACCGGTAAGTAACCGGGGCATTACCTCCTCGTCCTGTCTTCCTCGCCACAGTAATAACATATGAGCCGATACCAAAGCAATCAGCGTCATGTAAGGAAAACAGACCACACCATCAGTGCAGCGAAAAACACAGTTTAATAGATAGAGGCACAACAACCCAAAAAATGGACAACCTCTTAAGGCACCTCAGCAGATAAAACAGAAGAGGCAAACGAAACAGAACCCCCACCCCCAATCTTGAGGCGGTAATGGAACATGAAGGTATGCGGAGAAGACCACGTAGCAGCCCTGCAAACATCCTCCATAGACACCCCTTTGAAAGAAGCCCAGGATACAGCAACAGACCTGGTGGAACGACACTGAACAGGAAGTGATGGAACCACAGAGACCGAAGCATAAGCCAAAAGAATGGCCTCCTTAATCCACCGACTGATCGTGGACAGGGAGGGCTTCAGACCCTGACGTGACAAACCATAATTCACAAACAAGTTGTCAACTTTACAAAAGGAAGATGTGCGAGATAACTAAATCAGCAACGCACGCCGAACATCCAAGAGATGCAAAAGGGACTCCTCAGCCGAGGAAGGATCAGGACAAAGAACTGGAAGAACCACCTCAGCAGACCGGTGAAAATAAGAAGCCACCTTAGGAACAAAGGTAGGATGAGGGCGCAAGACCTCCCGGTCTGCCAAAACCAACAAAAATGGGGCAGAACGAAGGAAAGCACCCAACTCACCCATACGTCTGGCAGAGGCAATCGCCACAAGAAACACCACCTTGAGAGTCAAAAACTTCAAGTCCACAGACTCTAAAGGCTCGAAAGGAGCCAACTGCAAGGAACGCAAAACCAAAGGAAGGTCCCAAGGAGGAGGACACATGATAGGACGGGGGCGCTGGAAAGAAAGAGACTTAAAAAGTCGAGCAACCAACGGAGAAACGGAAACCAAAGGCAGGACATGAAATGCCCGAATGGCGGCCCATTGAGCCCGAAGGGTCGAAACGGCCAAACCCAACACAAACCCATCGTTCAGAAAGTCCAGAATGCGGGCCGGATCCAAAGAACCCAGTGACAGCCCACGACCAACACACCAAGAAGCAAAATGATCCCAATGCTTGGCGTAAGATTTAAGCGTAGTAGGCCGCCGGGACTGCTGAATGACCCCAGCCACAGCCACCGAACAACCCTCACGCATCAGGGACTCCCTCTCAAGAGCCAGGCCCGCAGACCCAAGGAACAGAACACAGGCAGAGGAAGAAGAGGACCCATCAGAGGATACGGCACGAACGGCAAGGCCCACCCCGGAGACACAGCCAATTCCACCAGAAGGGGAAACCAAGGGCGACGCTTCCAATAAGGAGCAACCAGAAGCACCAATGACCCCTCCCTCTTGATCTTCAGTAACACAGCAGGAAGCAGGGGAACAGGGGGAAATGCATACAGCAGACCCTTCGGCCAAAGGAACGAAAGAGCGTCCACCCTCCAGGCATCCCAGCAAGGCATAATCGTGCAAAAACAACGGACCTGGGCATTCTCCTGGGAGGCAAACAGGTCCACAATCGGACATCCAAACATCACCTGCAACCTCCTGAACATCCACCTCGTGAGAGACAAGGATCCCATGGAAGGAAACACCCGGCTCAAACAATCCGCCACAGTGTTCTCCGCACCAGGCAGGTAGACGGCAGACAGGGACTCCAGATGCACCTCCGCCCAAGAACCAATCCGACGAGCCAGGCAACTGAGGGAGCGAACCCTGCACCCCCCTTGATGGTTCACATAAGACATCACAACCTGATTGTCCGTCCGGATCTGCACGTGGTGACCCCGAACAAGATCCGAGAAGTCCAACAGACCCAGAAGGACGGCCTTCAACTCCTTGTAGTTGGAGGAACATGACAATACAGACTGAGGCCAAACTCCCTGAGTCGTTGAATCCCCCAGAGTAGCACCCCACCCCAGCAGGCTGGCATCGGTAGTGACCACGCGGGAGGGAACAATCAGAAAAGGGCGACCCTTGGACAGATGACCCTCGTCCAACCACCAACTCAGGACCAACCGAACATCCTCCGACATAGGAACCAGAACACCCATATCGAGGGAACAGGGGTCCCAATGCGACAAAATGTGGGACACCACCGGGTACAAGTGGAGGCGAGCCCACGGCACCGTCAACAAGGAAGCCGACATCAGACCCTGAACCCTTAACCACAGGCTCACAGGATGAGAATGCCCCATCAACAGGGCACGGACTGCAGACATCAGGGACAGAATGCGGGGAGGGGGCAGGAACACCATCCCCAACCGAGTCTTGAACAGAGCCCCAATGAAAGTCAATTCTTGAGCAGGAACCAGGGAGGACTTCGGCACATTCACGAGGAACCCATGATGCGCCAGGACATGGCACACTCTCTGGACGTGCAACTCCGCCTTAGGAAGAGAAGAAGCAGAAATTAAAATGTCGTCCAGATAAGGAAAAACAATAATTCCCTCCCCATGCAAATGTCCAATAAGAGGAGCCAGAATCTTAGTAAAGATCCGAGGAGCCGAGCAGAGCCCAAAAGGTAATAACTGGAATTGGTAATGATGGCCCTGTACACAAAACCGGAAAAACTGCTGAAAGTCCGGATGAAGAGGAACATGCAGGTAAGCATCCTTCAGGTCTATCGATGCAAGGAAATCCCCCTGAGATATCAGAGGAAGGATCAAAGGAAGGGAAACCATCTTGAACCGCAGGTGAGGGATGAAAGTATTCACCCACTTCAGGTCCATCACAGGCCGAAGATCCCCGGTGCGCTTGGACACCAGGAAAAGTATCGAATACACCCCTCTTCCCAACAGATTGACGGGCACAGGAACGATCGCCTTCTTGACCACCAGGGAAGCAATGCCTTCCAAAAGCGCCAACCGTTTCACAAGATCTCTGGGACAAGGAGTGGCCCGGAAACAGTCTGGGGGTGTCCGGGCAAATCCAATGCGCAAACCCTCCGAGACCACCTGAAGCACCCATTGGTCCGACACAGTCTCCCGCCAAGAGTCCAGGAAGCAAGTGAGTCGACCCCCAACCGGACCTACACCAGGAGCGACCCAGTCAGGATTTGGAAGCAGGAGCGGAGGAGGCAGAAGCGCCGGAGAACCGGGACTTATCAAAGGAGGGAGCACCCCGGCCACGCCCCCATCCACGAAAGGGCTGACCAGCCCGACCCCTCTTCGAGGCACCAAAAGACCGCTGAGAACCAAAGGCACGGAACCTGCCAGGACGGTCAGGAGCAAGCAGTTTACGGTCCTCCGCCGTCTTCTTCACCATGTCGTCAAGAGACGAACCAAAAAGTTTCACCCCAGAAAAAGGGATTTTCATAAGCAAGTTTTTCTGCGCAGCATCAGCCTTCCAGGAACGGAGCCACAAGTGACGCCTCGCAGCCACAGAGGATCCGGCCGCAGAAGCAGCAGCCCCCAGTGAATCAAAGGAGACATCCGACAGCAGACGAACCTGCTGCTCCATCATCGCCAGGGTAGAAGAAACATCCTCCCCCTGGTCCAACAACTCCGACAGAGACTGAAAATCCTTGAGCAAGGACTGGATAGTGTAAGATGAATAGGCCGTAGCCCTGATAGAAAAATTTGCAGCCGCAAAAGTGCGCTTCACAGCACCATCCACCTTGCGGTCAACCGGGTCAGCAGGAGAAGAGTCCTCCGATACAAATGACCCATGCGAAGACATGCTCGCCAACAAAGAGTCAACCTTCAAGGAGGCAGGGTATTTCACCGCAAAATCCTGAAGAGGGTACCTCTTACTCAAGAAACGAGGAAAGGAACCTTTGTCCACATCCTTCCATTCATTCTCCAGGACCTTCAAGACAGAGGAATGGAGAGGCAAAGAATCAGGCTCAGGACGACGATATTGCGAAAACAGATCGTCCTCCAGAGGCACCACAGAAGCAGGGAACACCAAGTTTTCGCGAATGTGACCCAGCACCTCCTTCAGGTCGGCACCTTGCACAAAGCGACCCCTGACATCAACCTCCTCCTCATTCTCCGAATCAGCATCAGCAGCAGCACCATCAACCCTCGCCTTTTTAGGAGGAGGGACAGGAACATGACCCTGCAAAGCAGCAGAAACAGCAGAATTTATCATCTGCTGCAAAACCTCCATGGAAGGAACTTGCACCCCAGAACTGGAAGCCACGTCCAAAGAATCAGGAGCCCCAAGACCAGATGAAAGATCCATGACAGCCAGCCATGAAAGTGAAAGAAAACACAAACACAGGCAAACCACTGAACAGCCCGTTAAAATAGGACCCGAGGTTGCTAAGCAACCAAACCAATCCCACCTCGAACCCAGCCGAAGGCTAGAAATGCAGCCGGAAGAACCGCGCGCACCCAAACGAGAGAGAAAAAAAAAATAAGGCACAGACCGCAGCGTGTCAACCCGCGAAGGCGTCCCCAGCCATGCAGATACATGAAGAGGCAGGAAACCACGCCGGTGCGTGGCAGAAAGAAGGTAAGGGAAAACACAAAGAAGCCTCCGGCTCCAAGAGATCCCGCACCCGGCCGCGCAACGTCCGCTCAGCAGGACGCGCGGTCGAGAAAGGCAAGAAAACGGCAAACAGGACACAAGGCGTCCCGAAAAACAAACCAGCCGTGAACCAAAAAACCACACAAGTCCGCTGAAGCAGGACACGAGGCAGTTAGGCAATAGAAGGGGGGAGACAAAACATTAAAGAAACGAAGCACATGTAACGACTAAAAACGCACAGAAGTCAGCACACAAATCAAAACCAACTTCCCCCAACTAGATACCACAGGACACAGGGAACTGCTAAAGCAGGAACCCAGCCCCACTCACCTGACCAGCAGGGAAAACACACAGCACTCGGAGAAGTGCAGAAAAAAAGAACAGGCTGGGCTGGTTGATATGTATCCTTTTATAGGATTGGATGAAGCCTCTGGGGCCATATTGGAGGAGGGAGGGGAGACTAGAGCGCTGCTCTTTTATTTTACTTTGAGTTCTGTGTGGAGCCGGAGGCTCATATGTTATTACTGTGGCGAGGAAGACAGGACGAGGAGGTAATGCTGGACTGTCTTTTCCAGCAGATCTGACAATATACTATGCAGAGCATTACCGCTGCTCCTGTCCCTCTCCTTGTATATCTTTACTTCAGATGAAGGTCTCCGTGGCAACCTCAACTTCCAGGCACTCCTGTGTCGTACTATTTTGTATTAGAGTATTTGTAGAGTGCTTATCACCTCTATTTAGGGGACTGAAATGTCTGTCCGCACGGCTAGCATGCTACACTCTAAATGTCTGGTTGGAGCCGTGTTTTCTTTCTTTGGGCCTATGTGGGATGTGCTACCATGTCTTGCATTATGACCGCCGAGGTGTGAGTATCATGATAGGTTAGAGATGCGATGAATGGGGCGTGCGAGAAACATACACACCATTTTTTTTATCATCTGTAAAGTGCTAGTAGCACTGAGGAGCTCTGCATGTCCCTTTATTGCGTTAGTTGTTTATGTTCTATTTTCTCAATCGGATGTCCTATGCAGGTGGTGGAAGGAGGTTTCTACTCTGTGATCCTAAGGATCCAGTGGCGCTCACAGATGTGGCTAGACAGTGAGAGGGGATCAGAGATCTGCCTGGAAAGACTGCAGTGGAGCCTTGCTTTATAAGATTGCCATTGTGTGACATCAAGTGAAGAGATTATTATCTTTTTGAGGCATCCACTTCACTTCGGGCAAAATGCTGATGCTGAACATTTATCATCCTCTCAGGAGACGTTTGTTTTGTTGCATACCTCTACCCTCAACACAAGACAGTCCCTACATTGTGGCAAAACCTCTTTCAGACCTCTGCATAGCAAAACGGTTTCTAGAAATTAAAGAAGCCTAGAAGGACTACTTTCGTCTGCTTGTATTGTCCCTCCTCTTCCTCCTTGTTAAAAGGAGTCCTTGTCAGTGCTGAGCTGCGCGATATTCGGCTTGGTAGAAATGATCCAGCCATTGCATCTACTCAACTAGCATCAAGGAATGCATAAAGAAAAATACATAATGGTTTTAGCTGCTGTTCATCCATGCATTACACCAGATGTTAGGAAATGACTTTCTGGCATCCTCGAGTGCTTCGGCAACAACAGTGAAAGATGACTGCTGCTCATTCAGGTATTGCAGAATAAACAAGGACAGGAACATTCGCAACCTTCTGCCTCGGTTTATTGTGAGAGGGAACACTTTCAGCAGCTGAGGCTGAGATTCGACATTGGCAGGAAAGTGGAGACGAGCATCGACCTGCTGCTCAGGTCACAGCACAATCTCTTTGATGTATAAGGTTTTCACTTCAAGTCAAGCTTGCTTTGAGTGTCAAGGCAGGTACACGGTGGTGGGGATCTTGGCAGCACACACAGAGGCGTACAGATTCTCAGGATTCAGTGCTTTTCCTAAGTCACTTCCCCCAGTGCACCACATCAGACAATACAGGCCCACCCATGGTATTTATTGGTATTGATAATTTATTGTTAATTAATTATTAATTATGAATTAATTGTTATTAATTGATTAATTGATAATTATATTAATTGTATTCATTTTTTACCGGAAAGGGTTGTGGGTTTATAGGGGAATAGGGTCGGAAATAAACTAATTATAATAAATGAATTAATAAAAATGATGGTATTGATTATTAATGTATTGTTTATGAATTATTAATTGGTATTACTTAATTAATTCATTAATATAGTAATTGTGTTAATTTAGTTTAGGAGCGGGTTGTGTGTTTTTAGGGGAATAGGGTGGGAAGTAATTTATTATAATGAAGTCATTATTCATATTTATTGTTATTGATAATTAATTTCGTGTTAATTAGTTATTAATTGATAATTATTTTTTTATGAATGATTCATTGATAATTATATTAATTGATTTATGTGGAGTGGGTTGTGTGTTTATTGAGGAAAAGGGTAGGAAGTAATTTAATGTTATTACACTTGTTATTTATTAATTATTATTAATTTTAATTTATTGGTATCTATGATTATTTTATTGTTAATTTAATAAATCATTATTTAATCAAAAAATTATTTAATTGATAATTATGTTATTTTTAACCTCAACGCTTTCCAACACTTTCCCTACTGTTGCAATCTCTGGAGTGGGAATAGTAATTTTAACCCCTACGCCATCCAACACTTTCCCTACAGTTGCACTCTTTGGAGTGGGACTAGTAATTTTCACCCCTATGCTATCCAACACTTTCCCTACTGTTGCACTCTGTGTAGTTGGAATAGTAATTGTTACACCTACTCTATTCCAACACTTTCCCTACTGTTGCACTTTCTGGAGTGGAAATAGTAATTTTTACCCCTATGCTATCTAACACTTTCCCTACTGTTACACTGTCAGGAGTGGGAATAGTAATTTTTACCCCTATGTTATCCAACACTTTCCCTACTGTTGCACTCTCTGGAGTTGGAATAGTAATTTTTACCCAAACTCTATCCAACACTTTCCCTACTGTTGCACTTTCTGGAGTTGGAATAGCAATTGTAATCCCCACGCTATCCAAGACTTTTCCTACTGTTGCACTCTCTGAAGTGGGAGTAATCATTTTTACCTCTATGCTATCCAACACTTTCCCTACTGTTGCACTCTTTGGAGTGGGAATATTAATTGCTTTCCCTCCGCTATACAATATTTTTCTGTATTTAATGTTGTGTATAATTTATTTTTAAAATATTGTAGTTTTTTAATGTGCTAAATATATTTTTCATATTTTTATTTATATTATTTATTATTATTTTTTTCTTAGTTTATTTGTCCTCATTTGTATTTAGCCACTATAAATTGGAGATGCAAAAAAGGGGAGAGAACGACAAGAAAGGAAGGTTTTAACTTCCAGGTTTTGGCTATGCCAATATATGAGGGAATCCAATTACTCCTTTTACAGAGGGGATGTACTAGACAGCTGGGACCCTCAAATTAGTCCAAACCGTTTACCCCTCTCTTGTCTCCCTCCTTCCGATTCTCTTTCTCCATTATAACAGGACATACGGAGAATCCGTACCAGGACTTTCAGCCCAAACCATTTTGGACTTCCTGGCCTGTGTAGCTATCACATAATCATAGGACTAAATTGTTAACTAAAAAGAGAAAAAAAGAAAAGGAAACAAGAAAAAGGAAAAACATAGAGAAAAGAAGATTGCTACCTTGGATAATAAATTAGAAAAACAATACTTTCGGCAGTAATTATTTTTTTTTACATTTGCCTACTTCTACACCAATCATCCCATACACTCCAAAATTTTGTTTTTTTTAATGTTGCGTCTTGCTCAATCCAATTTTGCAATCCTATGTATCGAGTTAAGCCATTCACAATCCACCAGGGGAACAGGCAAAATCCACTTAATGCACAACTCCCTACGCGCCAATAGAATTAACAAAACTAAAAGAGTTTTGTGGTGTTTAGATACATTGCTTATTACATCTTTGACTAATGTTACACCAAAAATTGCCTGTGGAAGACTCACCTTGACTTCATAGCCCATAATACTGGAAATCGTTTCACCCACTTTTCCCCAGAAGGTTTGGATGGAAGGACACTGCCAGAACATATGTACTTTGTCTGCTTCAACTTCCCCGCACTCTACGCACTTCACTCCTTTGGAACCAATTTTGGATAGCCTTCACGGGGTCCAATACGCTTTATGAATAGCAAATAAATGTTTTTTCCTTAGAGGTGCAAACTTAACATTTTGCAATAAAAAATACAGAGCTACTTGCCATAAAATGTCAAGATCGTAGCAAGGCAGCTCCTTCCTCCAAACTGATTTAAACCATGGCTGAGAGTCCTCATGAGGTTGAACTAGCATCCAATACCATTCAGCAATTTCTTTCCGCCCCAAAGAGGTAGTAACAGCTTCACATTCAAAGTGTTCATTGCCGTTCCTTCCTTTTGTTAATGATTTGGCCCAACTTGATAGTTGATAAAATTTAAATTTGGAGACTCCCCCCTCAGTTATACCCTCCAGCTTTTGCCATGATATTAATTCCGATCCCTCTAGCAATCCCCCCCATCTCTCGATCCCCTTTGCTTGGATTGGAACTGCAAGAGCATCTTGCAGGCAGGCTGGTGAACAAGGTGAGTTTCATATTGGGGCATAAGTGCTGTAAAAGGGGTTCATAGTATTACTCCAATTTGATGCCAAACTTTACAAGCTGCTAGTAGGGTTTTTAGTTTAAATTTTTTTTAAAGATTCGGGTCTCCAAATGTAATAAGGAAGGACCTGGATTGGGACTAAAAATGTAAGGTCAATGCATGAAATAATGGTGTAAAAGAGGTGGTATCACCCAATAGCTGCCTGAACATTTTTAAGTGAAACCCCCTCTGGTAATCCAGAAGATCTGGACTAGTAATCCCTCCATTTTCCTTTTTTGCCATAAGCTTTCGCCAAGCTATTCGGGGTCTTTTTTTAGCCCAGATAAAGCTAGTGAAGAGACCTTGTGCCTTAGTTATCCAGTCCTTCCTGAACTCCAACGGAATTGAGTTGAATAAAAACGTATATTTCAGCAAGATTACCATTTTTAGCAAGTTCGACTGTCCTAGAAAGAATAGAGGTAGTGAGTCCCATTTCTTCAGTTGTGCCCTAACTCTAGATGTTACTTTGTTAAAGTTTACCTTCGGTAATAATTCAAGTTTCTGAACTACCTCTATCCCCAAATACCTAATGCTACGTCAGATCTGATCACAGTTGTAGTGTGTGTTCCACTGCATTACCTCTGTTTTAATTGGGATAACTGCATACCCCGATACCTCCTAAAAGCTTTTTAAGGTGTCCCAAATAGCTATTATAGAGTCTTGAAGGTGTCCTGTAAAAGTCATTAAATCATCAGCATATAGGCTTATTTTCTTGACCCATCCATTACATGTAAATGGAATAATATAATTGCACTCCCTTAGTTTGATGGCAAGCGGCTCAATGTACAAGTTAAAAAGTAATGGTGAAAGGGGGCACCCCTGTCTGGTGCCCCTGCCTATTGTGATCTGGGATGAGAGAGTACCGTTTACCAAGACTCCAGCGGCAGGATTTTTACACAATGATTTAACTGCTGATAAGAAAATATGACCTAAGTTAAAGCATTGAATTACTTCTTGGAGAAAGACACAATTGACCCTATCGAACACTTTGGCTGCGTCACAAGTCATTACTGTTAGGGGCAAATCATCATCATCATCAAAATTCTTTATTCGACTGTGTGAAATACAGTCATAAAAGTTCATTAAAATACATATATGTACATAACATGGTTAAAAAAATCAATACGTCAGATAATCATAAAGAGAATATATGATATCACGGTCAAATGTATATATAGGTTTTAGAAGATACTTAATTGGGGGGTGATATAATTCAGTTAGGGGTCAGCCTTCCATACTTTTTCTGAGTTTCAGGGCTGTTTTTAAAAAGTTATATATAAACGGAGTGCAGTCACTGTGCAGCATTTGAAGGTGTAAAAGTGCTGGCATTATTTGCACAAAGTTCAATTTTTTAAGCAAGGGTTTTAAAAACATTTTCCGCGGAGTATCGTAATAAGAGCATATAAATAAAAAGTGTGCCATGTCTTGCGGAGACTTGTTGTCGCAGCCGCAAGGTGGCAACACTGTCCCTCTGTGGGCTCCACTCGGTACGGCTAACATCAGGTGGAGTAAACCGAAACGAAGTCTACTCATCAAGAAGCGTTCATACCTGGAGGTTGGCCAGGATAGGTATGGTTCAATTTGTAAGCTTGTCTTAATTAAAATGTGACTCTTAACACTATCCTTTTTCAATTCAATTTCTTCCCTGGCAAACTGGCGATTCAACAGGAAAGTGTCCTTTACGTATATTACATCATTCTTGGATACTTTCTGGGGTGTTAAAAAGAGATCCAGCCTGCCCAGATCTTGAAGGCAGTTTCTTATGTATTTTAGCCAGGGTATCTTGAATTTCCCTTCCCAGGTTAGTGCTTCGAGGAGGATGTTATGAGTTAATGGTATTTCTTCGTTCAGCCAACATTTAAGCCAACAAAGCAAGGGGTTTACAGCAATCTTATCCCCTATGTATGGCATTCCCAGTTCTTCATGAATGGAAAAGTTAGCAGTACACTTTGGTAGGCACAGGACCTGTTTAAAAAAGTTATTTTCGGTGATTGTAAGGACGCCCACAGGGGCAAAGCCCCAGAGTTCGCTTCCGTAACAGGCTACTGCGATACTTTTTGCTTGGTATAGTTTCATCAGGGCAACCACTGGTGTGTTGCCCATTTTTCGCGCAAAGTCCGTTATTCCTGCATTGGTCCTTATTAGTTCGTCTTTCTTTTTCTTTATTGCGGGTCCCCATGCAAGATTAGAGTCAAACAGTACTCCAAGGTATGAGAAGGTTTTGGTTGTTGGTATTTTTTCCCCATTGATGGAAAATGAGTAGGACTTTTTAGTTCCAGAACCTATCTTCATAACAAATGATTTTGAGTTGTTGATACTCAGGCCCCGCAAATTCATAAATTGAAGAAAGGAATCTAGTAGTTTTTGAAGGCCAAGTGCAGTTCTGGAGATAAGAACGGCGTCATCTGCGTAAAGCAGAACAGGAACGCCCTTTCTTCCTATATAGGGGTAGTCCGTGTCAGTTGTTAAAAGATGCTCCTCAAGACCGTTTATATATAAATTAAAAAGAAAAGGTGCTAAAATACAGCCCTGCCTAACCCCCCGATTGATTTTAAAATCACTAGTTACCTTCAGGTCTTTGGTGTAGCGAACATTTGCACGTGTATCATTGTGGAGATCAGCCAGAAAATTAATCAAGTTGGTTTCAACTCCCATATTCATTAAAACGTCCCAAAGTTTACTTCTGTCAACGCAATCAAAGGCCGATGAAAGGTCCATGAAGGCCATGTATAGTGTTCCATTGCGGGCCAGGGTGTACTTGCCACTGATTAGATATAAATTCAGGCATTGAGTTGTTGTTGAGTGCCCGTGTCTGAAGCCATATTGAGCGGGTGCCATTATGTTGTTGTTTTTGGCCCATGTGGACAACCTGTTTAAGAGGATCCCTCCCACTACTTTGGCGACTGAATTTATCAGGGAGATTGGTCTGTAGCACGCTGCGTTAGTTCGGTCGCCCTTTTTGTATACAGGAACGATGGTGGAGGCTCCCCAGGCCTTTGGAACCCCTGTTGCGGCCCCAGCGTTAACAACCGCTGTAAGAATTGGAGCCCAAAAGGGTATGTTTGATTTGAATAAGTCCGGGGGAAGGCCATCCGGGCCCGGGGCCTTGTTACTGATTAGACCACGGATCCCTTTTTCAACTTCCTTGACTGTAAAGTGCAATGATGCACCTTCAGACGATTTAAGAACTTGTGTTGTTTGTGGGAAGTCGCTCTTAAAGATTGAGCTGAAATGGGAGATCCATTCGTTCTCAGGTATAACAGTTCCGAGGTTGGTAGCATTAGGATCGTCAAACAGTGGCTTGTTAATTATGCTCCAGAACTTCGCGCTGTTTCCTAAGATTGAGGGATCAAGTAAAGACTCCCAAATATTCCTCTTTATGTATTTTTTCCGGGATGCCAGGGCTATTTTGTATTCAGAACGTAATGCTTTAATAAGTGCAAGATTTCTTGGTTTGTTTTTAAGGGCAGTTTTCAGTTTTCGACTGGATAGTGAGCAAGTGTGATCAAACCATCGTGGTTGTAGTGGAATTGATCCTTTTGTTGACACAGAGAGCAGTTGATCAATTCTTTTTGTGATCACGGCAAAGGCAGATAAGATGGATTCGGGAGGTGTGATATTGGAGACACAAAGATTGAGTTCATGTTCACAACTCTTTATAACAGACTCTTGCAAAGTATCACTGTTTATCGTGGACCATTTCAGGCGGCGGTTTTTGTTAACTAGTTTTAAAACTCCAGGGTCTTTATGGTTTTTCCGGAGTACAAAAGGGCCGCATTGGAGGTCAAGTGAAAGTGGGTTGTGGTCACTGTAAGTGCTTTCAAGTATGTTAAAGTTTAAGACCAGGTTTGTCACCTCTGCTGAGAGGAGCATGTGATCTATATAAGAACCTGACTCTGAGCCTTTGTAAGTTGGTGTTTTAAAGATATATGAATCATCTTTCAGAGACAGGGCAATGCACAGGTTTAAGACATCTGTTAAAGTGTTCATGTCTGTTCCTCGGGGGCAGTGTTCAAAGTGAGGACCTGGCCTATTTCCACAACCCAAAGAACCCAAAGATGTCGTTGATGGGTCGCCACAGATATGTGTGTTAAAGTCGCCGACGATTATTTTATCCCGGGGCAACTTTGCTGAATTGTCGTAGAGATAGTTTTGGAGTTTAACGATATTACATTCTCCTGGTGATGTAACAGAGTTGTAAAAGTTAACCAGAGCTAGAGTTTTATTGCCCTTCCTGAGCTCCAATATCTGAATGTTCCTGCTGTCCTGCTGTATGTTTTTTGTCTGAGATAGAAGGGACAGACTGATGAATATTGCTAGGCCTCCCTTTGCCCTTCCTCTAGATGAGGGAGATGCATGGACAAAGAAGCTTTGGTATCCCTCGATAAAGATGCTGTTATCTACGAGCCAGGTCTCCTGGAAGCACAGTATGGTGTAATTTCTGACCAAAGTTACCCACAACGGGTCAGTTACTTTAGCTGCTAGACCTGCGATGTTCCATGACAGGATTTTGATGGAGTGGATCTCGTTGAGATCTATCACAGGCTCTGTGATCGTATTAGTTATAGGCTGCAGTTTTGAGATAGCATAACTTACTGTGTCAATCGATTGGCTTCTAGTTGTGAATGAGGGATGAAGGCTTCAGGTGTGGAAGGAATAGAAGCGTAATCTATGGGAAGACTCTCTGGGGAGAGTGTTATCGCCGTTGTTACTGTATTGGGTACACTAACACCTGAGAGGTCAAATGTTATTACGGGATTGTCCTTGCATGTTATGTTAGAGTAAACTTGGGTATCTGACTGGACAAATGGGGGATCAGAGAATGGGGTAAATGACAGTCAATCCACCTCATCCAGATTATCATAAGGGTATAGAGTGTCGTATCTATTTGAGGTTGGGAACCCAAGATGGTGATTATAGGGCGAGTTAAAATATCTGTAATCTCGTGACTGTGAGTATTGGGTAGTTCCTGGTCTCTCAGGTATTATTTGGGGTAAGTGGCTGTGTGTTCTGCCTTCCCATGGGTGGGCATTAGTGTATATGTCAGGGTCTGTAGGCATCCTTTGATTTGACTCAGAGGGGGTGGTCCGAAATTGAGGGTAAAGTTGCGGGACAGGAAGCCCTTCTTGGCCATAATAGTGTTTATTATTATTTCTATGGCCGTCTGAATAGTGGGGGTAGAAGTAGCTTAGGCCCATTGTTCGAATCAGGCTATTTGTTGCAGAGTTCCTCCAATTTACAATAAATTTCGCCGCTCCTTTACTTTTAAAAGTGACCACAATACAGTCACCCTCTGTGGATTTAAAGCGTGTGCCCACCCAGTCTACTCGCTTCACTTGGGAAATAGTTCCTATTATGTTGGGGGGAAGTGGCCTGTGGGTGGTTAGCCATTGCATCACCTTGTTTTTTAATTCTACATAGGATTCCCCCCTATTTTCCGCCATTTTAGGTACCCCAATCATAACTATTGTATAGGGGTTGGACTCAGGTGGTAGATTTATATGGGTAGGTATTCGTGTCGAGGTCGATCTGGGCTGCGGCACCCTAGTTGCTTTAGTAGAGGCATTCACTATTGGTATAGTGGGGTGTCTTAGTGTATCAACAGAGGTCAGAATTGCCTCTGAAGGAAGAACCTCCGTAGCCCATTCACTAATGTCTTCATCCTCATGTATATGTATTACTTGCGTGTTAGTTTTGGACGGAACTACAGTCGTCGCTGGAGTGTGTGTTGTTTGTGAATTTAATAATGGGTCATTGGAAACAGGACCCTGTTGCTGTGTCTTTGTCTGTTTACCATTATTATTTGATGGGTTACATGAATTTTTTGCAGCTATTGGGTTTTTTGCGTTAAGAGTTGTGCTCGCAGGTACAAAGGTAGGACTTGTATTCGGCATTTTTAGCAATTTGAGGATGCTAGACGATATTTCATTTTGCGCTCTCTCGAATTTGCCTAGAGCCTTCTCGATATTAGCAATCTGTTGACTGATAGGTTGTAAGAGAGATTTAACCAAACTTTCGATCTCACTCATTGAGGGAGTTTTAATAGTAGCTGTCTTAACTATATGCCCTGTCTGCTCATTGACCTGGATCCTCTCCAAATTGTTTTTATTATTTCTGGATACATCTGAGACCTGAGAGATAGACAGAGGAGACCCCGTGGGAGTGAGTTCAGTGGGTATCCTCTGAGTTCGTTTTTGCCACATATCTCTTATTGAGCGTTTCGGTTTGTCTGATAGAAGATGGATTTTTTTCATGCGGTGTTTAATTTTACGTTTTTTCTTGATGTTCTTAGAGTTCCTGGCCTGATTGAGAGTTTGAGTTTCTGGCAGGTGGATTACCGAAGTGTGGCTCTCGATTAATTGGGCTTTGGGATCTGGAGACGATGTTTGTACACAAATTATATTGCTTCCACAATTAGTTAAAAGCGTGGGACTACTCTCCAGTGTGTTCGCTGTCGGACCAGTGAAAGAGGATTTTGGCATACTATCCTTGACATGCGACCTCGGTAGGTCTGAAAAAGATTGCATCAATAGAGATTCCTGTGAGTTAAGGGTATCATCCATATTGTGCGTGTTATTTATGGTGTGCAAAGACAAGTTCGGAAAACACAGGTCTGGTGTCAGAGATAGTCGTCTCTCGGTATCCTGAATGGAGTTGGCCACTACGTTAATGGTTTTTTGCAACATGATGTCGATGGCAGTTATAGTGGGTAGTGGTGTACTCACAGTTTTTAGTCTGGTGGTAGATCTTGTTGCCATCGGGGTTTTCTGTGCCTTGGTCATCCTTGTTCAATATATGATTATCTGCCCTCCGTGAAATCTTAATGTTACTTGACGTCGGGAACCCAACCGAAGAACTTAAGGGGGTGGCCCGTCCCGGCCACTACAGGCCTCGGAGGGCCACAGAGGGCCCGCCCTTTGCCCGGGCTTAGCCCCGGCGCGTCCCGCGCGCGTCCTCGCGGGAGGAGGGACCTGCCGGGGCTTTATGCGCCGCCTGGCGTGCTGGTGGATGTCGTCACCGCCTCCCCCTGGAGGCTGCTGGAAGGTGTAGTCCGACCGGCGGAGCCAAGCCCGGCCGGTCGGTGAAGCAATTAGGTGGCGGAGCCAAGCCCGGCCGCTGCAGGGAAAGGTGCGTGTCCTCGTCGTTCAGGGCGTCACTCTGATTAATAATCCGGCAGCTTAGTTCTGTGGGTTTCAGGGGACTCGGCCCCTGCCGGGGCTTTATGCGCCGCCTGGCGCGCTGGTGGATGTCGTCGCCACCTCCCCCTGGAGGCTGCTGGAAGGTGTAGTCCGACCGGCGGAGCCAAGCCCGGCCGGTCGGTGAAGCAATTAGGTGGCGGAGCCAAGCCCGGCCTCTGCAGGGAAAGGTGCGTGTCTTCGTCGTTCAGGGCGTCACTCTGATTAATAATCCGGCAGCTTAGTTCTGTGGGTTTCAGGTGACTCGGCCCCTGCCAGGGCTTTATGCGCCGCCTGGCGCGCTGGTGGATGTCGTCGCCGCCTCCCCCTGGAGGCTGCTGGAAGGTGTAGTCCGACCGGCGGAGCCAAGCCTGGCCGGTCGGTAAAGCAATTAGGTGGCGGAGCCAAGCCCGGCCGCTGCAGGGAAAGGTGCGTGTCCTCGTCGTTCAGGGCGTCACTCTGATTAATAATCCGGCAGCTTAGTTCTGTGGGTTTCAGGGGACTCGGCCCCTGCCGGGGCTTTATGCGCCGCCTGGCGCGCTGGTGGATGTCGTCGCCGCCTCCCCCTGGAGGCTGCTGGAAGGTGTAGTCCGACCGGCGGAGCCAAGCCCGGCCAGTCGGTGAAGCAATTAGGTGGCGGAGCCAAGCCCGGCCGCTGCAGGGAAAGGTGCGTGTCCTCGTCGTTCAGGGCGTCACTCTGATTAATAATCCGGCAGCTTAGTTCTGTGGGTTTCAGGGGACTCGGCCCCTGCCGGGGCTTTATGCGCCGCCTGGCGCGCTGGTGGATGTCGTCGCCACCTCCCCCTGGAGGCTGCTGGAAGGTGTAGTCCGACCGGCGCAGCCAAGCCCGGCCGGTCGGTGAAGCAATTAGGTGGCGGAGCCAAGCCCGGCCGCTGCAGGGAAAGGTGCGTGTCCTCGTCGTTCAGGGCGTCACTCTGATTAATAATCCGGCAGCTTAGTTCTGTGGGTTTCAGGGGACTCGGCCCCTGCCGGGGCTTTATGCGCCGCCTGGCGCGCTGGTGGATGTCGTCGCCGCCTCCCCCTGGAGGCTGCTGGAAGGTGTAGTCCGACCGGCGGAGCCAATCCCGGCCGGTCGGTGAAGCAATTAGGTGGCGGAGCCAAGCCCGGCCGCTGCAGGGAAAGGTGCGTGTCCTCGTCGTTCAGGGCGTCACTCTGATTAATAATCCGGCAGCTTAGTTCTGTGGGTTTCAGGGGACTCGGCCCCTGCCGGGGCTTTATGTCCCGCCTGGCGCGCTGGTGGATGTTAGGGGCAAATCATTTACAGTAGCCATATCAATGGTGCCCATTAGTTCATGAGTTAAATCATGCAAATGCCTGCCCCTAGTGAAACCCTTCGGGTCATTGTGAATCGAAAGACCAACCACCCTCTCTAACCTCTTTGTAATCACCTGCATGTATATCTTGTAATCTGAGTTGAGCAGGTAGATCGGTCTATATGATTCACAGAGTTTTCGATCTTTATTAGGCTTAAGTAATATATTTATTGTGGCAAGATCCCAAGATGCGGGCAAGTCTTGTTTTAAAATGTAAATAAAGTTAAACAAATCAAGCAAAAGGGGGTCAAGTTCCTCTTTCATAAGAGAATAAATTTCATTGGGGAGGGCATCAGGGCCATCTGCTTTGCCTTTCTTCAAACTTTTAATCACCTTATTGATTTCATCAATTGTGAAAGGGGCCAATAATTCCTCACTAAGATGCGGAACATTTATTCCTTGTAAAAAAGCTGTTATTTGGGCCATACCTGGGTTTAAATCCTCTGTATAAAGGTCTTGAAAGAATTTTACGAATACCTGTTTTATCCCCCATCTTCAGTCATTCTTGATCCAGTTTCTAGACATTTTACTTCTCTTATTATATTCATAGCTTGATCTGCCCTTATTTTCCCGCTAGCAATTTGCCGCAGCCTTCCCCGTATTCGTAATTTGCGAGTTTACTCGCTTCCCATCTTTGTCTTTCTTTAATCTCCAAATAGTCGGCAACATTTTGCTTTGCTTTTATTAGCTCTGACTCAGTGATTAGGTTTTGAGAACGTTCTAAATTTTTCTGTGCATTCTTAATTGCCTCTTCTAGTTCCTGGAATTCTGCCTTATCTTTCTTCTTATGATGTACGCTAATACCGGCTAGTATTCCTCTGAGATAAGCTTTGTACGTATCCCATACTTTATCTAAAGGGGCAGTATTTAGAAAATCATTTGTAGTTTGTTTCAATCTTTCTATTGTTGGAGTGACTAAAAGTAAGGATCGATTCAAGGTCCAGCGTCTTTCCTCTGATTTATTCCTTAACTCAAACAGTAGTCAGACTGCCGAATGATCCGACAAATGCTCTGGAATATGCACCACCTGTTTAATGTGTTAACTAATCAATACTGAAACTAAAAAGAAATCAATCCTGGACCTGTGTTGGTGTTTTTTATTGTGAAAAGTATATTTCTCTGCTTCTGGTCCCGCCCTAACCCCCTTTGTAATCCAAATGTCCACAAGCCCTAAATCTTGAATTAATTGTTTTACTGTAGCTCTCATTTTTGGTACTGCCATCGCTGCCCTCTTAGATGTTGTATCCTGTACTGGATTCAGGGAGATATTAAAATAACCTCCCAAAATAAGAGGAACATTCACCTCGATTAAGCGTAAAAATAATGCCTTTAGGGGGCTGGTTCATCTAGATTTGAGCCATAATAGCCTAGTAAAGCAAGCCAGATATCCTGAACCTTAACCTTTGCAATTACCCACCTACCTAATGGGTCTACTTGAATTCCTCCCAATATACTCTGACAAGTTTTTGTAGCCAAAAATTCGACTCCTTTTATTGTGACAGTTTGAGAGGTGCATATACAGTGATCTATCCAGGGCTGATATTTTAAAACTTCTAACCAGTCCTCTTTAACCAAATGTGACTCTTGAAGCACAGCTTTCAATACTCTAAAATTTGTTGTCTTCTTGATACGACCCTTAAGCCATTGACTTCCAAGTCATCACTTTCAAGCAACTAGATTTAGTTAAAACTGCCATTCAAAAAATAAACAACTGCGTGTTTTCCAGGTAGCTTAAACAAACCAAAACAGAGGCTAAAACATTTGAGGACTATTTTTTTGTAACTTTATCCTAGGTGCTCCCCCCCCTTTGTGAAAATTATACTTTTTGTTGTCTTTTTTTACATTTTAAATTATTACCTGTGCCCCCCTCCCTCCCTGGGGAATCCTCCCTGAATTCTTGAGTTATAATAACACCTCTATTTGAGCTCTCCTACTCCTGAAAAGGCTTTTAAGTACACCTTTTTTTTTAAAGTGACTGTGCTTTAATCTGGTCTATAAAAATTCTCATGTCATTGGGATTTCAAAAATTATGCATCTTATTATTCAACATAACTCTTGGTGATGCAGAAAATCTGATATTTGCTGTGGCGCCAAGATCTCTAAATTCCGAAATAAATTTACCAAGCTCCCATTGCGGTGCAGCGTAGTACGGGATATATCTGACCTTATACGAAATGACCAGTCATTTCTCTTATATGGACCTGCTTTTAATGCTCCTGAAAGTATCCTCTCCTTCAGTGTATATGTCCTGAAGTTTACCAAAATTCTTCTGGATGTCTTTCTGCCAGTACGGGCAACAAGAGGATCTCGGTGGATTCTCTGTATGTCTTCATCTAATGAAACTTGGTTGAGATCCTTATTTTGCTCCAGTATGAGAGTAACCACAAAAACCTTTATGTCCCCCCCTTCTAAGCCCTCCGGGACATTTAGTATTCTGAGATTATTACGTCTCACATTATTTTCAATAGCTTCTATCTTGTCTTTTAGCTCTTGCTCACTCTTTTTTAGTTTCATAATTTCCATCTGATTTACTACTACCTTCGCTGCAAGCTGCCCATACACATGTTCCATGGCGCCCACACGTTCTACTAAGCCATTTATCTTTTCTTCCATTGACTCACATTGCCCCTGAATTTTTGGGTGATTATTTTCAGGTGTGACACATTTCTGTCTTATCTCAGATAGCATTGTCATCATTAGGTTTCCCAGGTCTTGTGGATTCTCCTGTGTCAACGAAGATCATTGTCCCCCTGCCCTTTCTGAGTGAGCAGAAAGTGGTTGTGAAGAGGAAAGCTGACTTTGGGAACTCGTGGAAATTACCCCATTCAATACTAAATCAGAAGCATTTTCCAAGTCAGCTCGTGCCTCAAAGCTATTTTTTGTGGGGATTAGTGAAATAAGATCCTCCTGGGGGCCAATGGATGAGACCGACTTCAGATTCATATTTCTGCTTGATTCCAGGATTTGCAACGTGAGATTATCAGAAGTTTGTGCTGCAGAAAAGACTTTATTATTTGTTGCTACCTCCTGAGTTTGCGCTTTAAAGTATGTGCGCAGAGAGGGTGTAATTTTTACTTTCTTGGGCTTCCCTTTCTCTTTTTCTTTTCCTTTCTCTTTCTCTTTTACTGTGGAGCTTTTAGGGGGGTTATACCCTTGAGTCAGACCAATATTCAAACCCGCCCCTGGATGTACTTCTACTATGGGGTCAGTAATAGACAGCTTGGCCTGACTGGACTCCGTCAGTGCTACTGGCGAGATTACTTGAACTCTTGGTCTTGGTCTTAAATTTGCCACACTTATTGTGTGGTCTTCCATGCCCCAAACCCCTCTACTTCTTAATGTGTATCTGTTTATTGTCTTATTGTTGTGTTGCTCCTAAAAGACCCACTCTTTATTTTCTCCTGTAGCTTGTCTTTTTTGCCCTTCCTCCCCCTCTTCCCAGGTGTTTTCTCAGAGATTTCAGGTCCCCCCTCCCCTACTGCGCCCTCTTGCGAAGCTGAACCTTCCCGCTCTTGCCTCCTTACCAGGGTCATCGATCTCAGCACCCCTCTCACATCCTCTGACTCCTGTTCCCTTATGTCGGTAGCTGAGACCAGTGGAACAAAGTCTCCTACCTTTTCCTCTCCAGATAGAGTTACTTCTCCAATTTGAAGCTTGCGAGGTGATCCTGTACCCATGGTGCCTCCGGGAGGGAACCCAAGTCTTGCTGCTGCAGAACAGCTCTTTCTGAGCCGTGTAGCTGCCTCCATCGCAACGCCTCCCAGCGTTGCAGTAATGACTCACTACGTGACTGGAGCCGCCCGCAAGGAGAGGACGCCCGGAACAAGCCGCTTGGAAAATACGCTTCAATCCACGCCGAAAATCCCGAAAACACCAGCGACCTCGGATGAGAATAACCTCCCCAGAGGCTCCAAGACCCCTGGAAAACTCGGAGTCAAAATCCCCAGCCTTCGTGTGTTAGCAGCAGCTCCCGCTATGCACGCCCATCCATCAGGTGAGTGAGCTCACGACCATTGCAAATCTACGGCCGCCATGTTCTCCCTTATCTTATTTTTGTATGTATATATGTATTTATCATTTATAAAATGTTTTTAACAATTTATAAGTGATTACAATAATTATTTATGAATAGTATTAAGTATGTATTATATTTATATGTTTAATTTGTTTTAACATTATGTATGAGTTATTAGTTTAAAAAAATATTTGTAACTATGTTTCTTTTAATTATATGTATTATTCACAATATTTTACATTTTTTTTAACATTTAAAAAACAATATTTTTTACAATGATATTTTTGACATTGATATTTTTTTCTCAATATTTTTGTACTTACCTTAATGTAGATAGGATGTCGATATTCTTGAATTTTTTGTTCCTCGATATTGTTGTTGTCGATATTTTGTCAGTGATTCACAGTGGGTAACTACTCAAAACAGTACATCAAAAATCTCTCCAGTAGAAGCTGATCTTTTTTTAAAACAAGATATTCATTCCAGTGTGGCACAGGCAGCAATTCGCATTTTAACTTCTACGCAGGGAATTTGGCGAGGCTCCTGCTGCTATCCAACATAATCGAACTGTCTCCCAAGGAATAATGACAACACATTGACACCTTTGTTACCGGAAGATTTGTCCACGAAATTTTATCGCTAACTGGGTGCATCATGCAGTGTCACATATTAAACACATAATGAAGCGCAGCTTTTTCTGTTGCTTAGAAATGGTGTTCTTTGAACTCTACAGTTTCAGTGTCTCTCATTTCACTGGTTAGAGTGGTTGATGTTCAGGAATGTTGGTGTGAGTATACGTGATTAGAAGCAAATAACACAAGTGTCATTATAATATATGAACTGAGATTTCCTTCATCATTAACTTGATTTATCGTGAATGCAAATAACAGTGTGTAGACTTGAAGGTCAGAATGTGTCATTCTCGTTTTGTACCTTTTCATATAATTCCGTTAATGATACCTTGCTGCATTGCCTTTAATGGTGTCAATTGTTTTGCAACCATCGACTTTCATGTCTGACAGAGAGAAAGACCTCTTTTAGATATAAACGGAGAATGGGCTTTAGATCGGCCTCCTTCACCCATTGGTTTGTTTGTCTCAGCCTCTTCTCTCTTGGTTGCCGTGCCCTTCATGTTTAGTTTGGCATTTTTTTCCTTGTGCATTTTTTACTGGTGAGTTAACGTAGTCCATCTCTGGCATGCCAGTTGATGGTCAGAGTGGATTCTGCAAAAGGAGGTGACAGCCGCTCTCATGAGCGCTTTTGCAGCCTGCCATCCAGTTTCCACTGCTGAGGGAACAACAACGAGGATGGAGGCAGCGGAGTGGGCCACTGCACACGTCGTCACTGCATTTCAGCACTCATAGTGCCTCAATGTATGGAGAGAAGTCAGTCTGGCTGCGTCTGGGACTACTCTCTGGCTACTCTCCAGACATCTCTGCAGAGGAAACATATGCCTCGGGGATGCTGTAGGCCATATTCTCCACAACCAAGCATTACAGCGGCAAAGTGCTTGACAGCTCCCCGCCTGCAGATACCTGAACTTTCATGTCAAATTCAGAGCCCCTGATGGCTCGCCTGCTGCATATATGCTAATGCTGGTAAAATGAGAGTGCTGCTAAAGTGAGAGGGCTTCATTTATGAAAAGTAACGCATCGCTGCGTGAAAACAGCAATGCATCACTTTTCATTGCGCCCTTCATGCAACATGCTGGATGCAACATATTTACTGTATGACGCATCATGTCGCAATGCCGCTGGCCGCGCGACACGAAGGGGAGATAACGCGAGACAGCGTCTTAGTGACACATGCCTCGCGAGCAAAACGTCACCAGCGCGACAAGCAGGGCGCCGCCCCCCCCCTTCTGGGTGGCCAATGCAGGCGCGAGCATGTAGGTGGTGGGCGGGCCTAGGGCCTTTATCTAGGCCAGCCCGGTTCAGTACTTCCTCTTTCCGCCGCGTGTTAGCTGGACTACTCTGCGCTGTTGTCGTCGAGGGTTTTCTTCTCCGAGGTATGCGTGCTACCGGTCTCCCCCCGGCCCCGTCCCTGGGCATGACCAGGTTGATAGGGCCCAGTGGCTTGGCCACGGGGGGGGTTGCGTAGCACCTTGACGGCCGGGTTAGGGTATTTTTAAGGGAGCGCGGGGATATGGCGGCGGGTTGAGCATCGGAGGTTTGTGTAGTGTTTGGGCGGGCAATGGCGAGAGCGTTTGGTTCAGCCGCGTGTAGGCCGGGGCCCGGCCGACGGGTGAGAACTGGTGGGGAGAGCGGGTTACGGTGGGTGAGCGCGGGGCTGTTTAGCGGACGGGTGCGGAGTCGGCCCCTCTGAGATCGGAGTTAACGGTCACCACCTCCGTATCTTGCTTGGAAGCACCTTGTGCCGGCGTATGGCGAGCCGTGCACTGAAGCCTAGGTAGCTACTTCGATTAGGATTGATTAGCCGGTGAAGCGAGGGGTCCTGGGATCGATTCCCGTTTTGGGGGCAAATGTTGTTTAAAAAATTGTGAGCCTAGTGAATTGTGGGAAATCCACATAGCACAGTAACCGGAGGGCTGTTCTGACTTGCTCCATTTCTTATTTGGGTTTCAGTGGTATATTGAGAACAAAAAATCAATGTTCACATTTAGTCCAGCTTCACAAAATCAAACACAGATCTGAACTGCATTGACTGCCTCAATAATACACGGAGCTAAATAGATTTTCATCAATGTGATCTGATGCTAGATAGCACCTCCGTGTAATTGACCACCACACAGGAAGTTGATGTTATACACTTCCTGGTTGGAAGGAATGGGCGCTCTTTTCACCATCTTCCGATTGAGTTTAAGTGCCCTCAGATTACCACTTGCAGGGGACTGATAGCGTTATTTGACATTCCTTCAACGGTGGACGCCCTGAGCCAAGAAACCCAGTAGGAGCGCATTACATACATTCGGCATTGCGGTAAATAAAGGTCAAACTCTTTTGCCTTGCTTTGCTGCTTGCATGATACGGATCGGAGTAATCACATGTTGCCCCAAAGGATATATATATTACAGAAAGGTTTTTGTATCACGGCAGAACATATGAAAATACAGTTCCGAAGCACTACTTAATATGTGCAATGTAAGTGCGTGTGCTTATAAATCATTTTATTCTGCCAGGGATAATAGATCAAATGCTGTCCACGAGAGCTGAGTGGAGCCGGGTTGGATCCAGAAAGACGTGTAAGGCCAGGTTGAGTCAGTCACACCCCACGCGGCTGGAGAGCTTCCTCAGCCGAAAATGCCATGTTCGGAGAAACCCACCTACTGGGAAAACGGTCTGAATGTCCGGGGGAATTCAGACATACGCCAGTATTTATTTGGTGCGGTATAATTTAGATGTTCCCCTACCTGCACCGCAGAATGATGTCTAACCCCGGAATACCGGGTTGGCTGTTCCGAGATCCACGAGCAAGCAAAGCTGTGCTTTCTCTGTGGATTTTCACTAAGTTATTCCGGGCAAAAAATCGAGTTTGGGAAGCGAGGCGTCTGTGTTTCATCATGCGAGGGTCAAGCAAGGGGCGCACGTAGGTGACGTGCTTTGAATGGTTGCAAGGCGGGGATTAAGGGATTTCTCCCTGCGCTTCGCGGGTGTCAAGTCCATTACCAGACGGCAAGTAGGGGATGGCTCTCTGCTCCTCGCTGGTGTCGCGTTTCCATCCATGTGACAATGTGCCTTCCAGATAGATTAGGGAGCCTTCGAAACGGGATATTAATTAGCCAGGCTTTCATACGGCCGTGCGTGGCTACTGCAATAATTTAGTTGTGCACTTGAAAATCTTATAGTCGATAAAACATATACCTCATCAAAATTACAACGGTGTTCTATAATTAATCACGGGAACAGAAGCAACCCGTGAAGCCACAAACATATGCTTTAGTGAAACGCACTTTTGTAGGCTGAATAAAGGGGCAGTGGCGGTTACATCGGGTTACAACGTGTCCTGCGGCCTGGGGGTCGGAAAGGTGTTGGCCAGACAGTGCGCTGCCGGCGGGGTAACACGTGGCTTGCGGCCTGCATCGGTCCGGGTAACTGGAAACTAGTGGTGCATGTTTTCACGCAGGCCCGGGCGTTGACAAAACACTGCAATAGACTGTGCAACTGTTCAGCACATTCAGGGCATCCCATTACGGCCCCCATACTAGTGCACCGCTGCACTACCGTGTCTATGCTGGTGCACACGCTGCACTATCATGTCGGTGCGGATGCACACGCTTTTCTGCTATCGACTATGCACACATGCAAATGGTTTCTCTCCTTTGCAAGCAGACGCGCGATACCAAAGGTTTAAAATAGGATGGGCGATTTCAGGTTCGCGTGTTTAAATTCCCCCATGTCGTACCTCAAAGCATTATTTAAGAGCGGAGAACGGAAGAGCAAATAGTACGGGTTTGATGTGGGTTTTGCACACATTTCATTACTGGTGCCATGCCAGTCAGAGCTGAAAATGCCGAACAGCAACCCCGTAAGTGGCACACCCGGGTAGTTCGTCGGAGACCGCATGCACAACATTAGGATAAGGAAAGGCTGAAAAACAAAAAAATAAATAAATAAAAAAAAAAAAAAAAAAAATCACTACGATCTAATCTATACTTTAAGTCTGCATTTCAGTCTCTGATGACAGTTAAAAGCTCACTGTTTTATATTAGGTCTTTAGTGCGAGCTTGCTTTAGGCATTGCAAATCTTATTACAGTAGTACTTCTAACAAAGGACCAAGACCAATCTTGTCTGAAAGATTTATAGAGGGCTCCAACAATAGGGGGTGGCGGTGATTTAAGTTTTCATTCATGGGTTTCGTTTGCAGTGTACATATTTACTGTATGACGCATCATGTCGCAATGAGTTACAGATACGCCAGTATTTCTGACGTACCTGCAGGCGCAAAAAAGATGCATTGCTGGAGTGTGTCACAAAAGAGACGCATCTCCATCAATGGGTCATTTCACATGGGCAAGTCACATTTCAAATGTGCCTGCGTCAGTCTTACGCTTGCTGTGAGGCATGCGTTAGATATTGACGCATTTGTGTCCTAGAAGTGACGCAGTGAAATCTCATAAATTTCACTGTGTCACTTCTACGAGGCTTACTTGTGTCAGAATGCCCACCCTGCATACATTATACCTGATGCAAGTATAATGTGATGCAGGGGTTTTCAAAGTGACGCATCTACCTAGATGCGTCACTTTGTAAATATGACTCAACATGGCGCATTGTTTACCCTGCTGGTGCGTAACAAAAAGTGACGCACCGGCAGTGCAATAGTGATGCAAGGGCTCATAAATAAGCCCCAGAGTGTATTGTAGCTCCCAGTGCAGGCTGCTACCAGCCTCCCTCCTCCACTGCTCCCTCTAGGATGCTCTTTATTCCTTAAGCCCGTCCAAGATCATCACTCCATTTTGAACTAGTTTTGCAATGAGTTTGGTTAATTTATAGCTTTTCTTCATTGATCTTCTACTTAACGTGGTGCAAATGTTATATTCCGTTATGGGAATCACCTGCAACCTAATTTAGGTTTAACTGTGTTTTTATTGGCATTTGCAATAAGACATTGCATTTGAAAATCACTAAAGATCAAACATAAGGCACTTTGTCTGTAGACTTGTATGAGACCTCAAGCTATCTGATAGTGTTAGTTCGTTAGCCCTTGTCCCAGGGGGTAGCGCTGATGCCTGAAAAGCGGTGGCTGCTGTTTCAAACAATGGCTGTAGCTGGTATTGCAATGCCCACTATAAAATTAAATAAACGCCACCCCCCCCCCAACTTAATTTAAACTCATCTGAGGTGTGCAGTATTTTCATTGCTTGCAGAGCTCTGCCAGGAACGTATCTGCCTTGATGCATTTTTGTTGAAAGCTTTTTCTGAGTCACTATTGAAACCGTGACAGTAAGGCTTTCCCAAGAGAGATGCAGGGGGTGATTAAGTAAGGGAAACTGATTCCGTCTCCTACCTAATTTGGTGAGGGTGTTCAAGACATATACTGACTTCACCTACTTCTTACATATACACAAAGGGCCTTGGCAAGCAGGGTTTGCTAATGTACGGGGCTCCCATTGTACCGCAGGTGCTGTATGGCATAATTTAAGCTTAAAGGTTTTCATAACACGAATTTTGAATCTCCAAATATAGTGATATTCTGACTGTTGGAAAATGGGTTCCTGGTTGACTGGGGTGTGAGCCCTATCAAGCAGTAACTACAATCCTAGTCATGGTAAGGCACTAGCAATCCCCAAATTAACCTGCGCTCCTGCTTTGGTAACTTGGTTCAGAGCAGTCAGGCTTAACTCAAAGGCAAGTATGTCTGCAACGCTTCAAATAGTAAAAACTGTGAAAACACCACACAAAAAGATTCCACACCAGTTGAGAAAAATTGAAAATATTTCAATAAATGAAACAAGACACATCTCCAATACGTAGACATTGTTATATTGATTTTGGAAACAAACCTATAAAATAGAGCTCAGAAACAATAAGCAAACACTTGGGCTATCTGGTCTTGCCAGACTGGTACAAAGCAAAAAGTTTAGGATGTGTCGAGGGATGTGTGAGCAGTCAAAATGATGTGTAAATGTCGATTCATGCAGTGGTACTGATGCACTGGTCCTGATCCGCACAGCAGTGGTGTGCATCAGCTCTGATGAGCACAGGGGCCATGATGTGGAACTCTCGTCATCAAGGCTGCCATAAACGGAGATGTAAAGACCTTGCAACAGGTAAAGCATCATGCAGTGTTAGTTCCAATAGAGATGCGTTGGGGCCCATCCACAGAGCGGAGGCGATGCATCGTTTGGGTCAAGCAACAGGAGCGATGTACCAGTTCTAATCCATGCAACGGTGCTGATGCACTGGTTTGAGAGGAGATGCATGGGGTTTGCTGAAGCAAGTGCCTGAGGAATCACTTTCAAGGGTCCAGGACTGGGGGGACAACACTTGGCAGGGCAGACTAAAAGATGGCAGAGTCCAGGTGCAGAAGCAGGTAAGTTGGAAGTCTTTTATATCCCAGAGGCTTCAGACCAGGAGGACAGACAATTAGCTCTTACAGTCACTCTGGGTTCTGGGCTCAAGAGATGCAGTTCCAGTCCTTCTCACTCAGACAAGAAGGCAGCAAGTCAGCACAGCAAAGCAGAAGTCCAACAGAGTAACAGTCCAGCAGACCTACAGTCCCTACAGCAGCACAGCAGTCCTTCTTCCTGGCAGAATATCCCTAGGTCCAGAAGAGTATGGAAGTCGTGGTGTCTAAGGTCCAGTACCTATACTAAGTGGTGCCTTTGAAGTGGGGGGAACTTCAAAGAGATGCCTTTGAACTGCACATATATCCTGCCCTTCCTGTGATGGCTACAGACTCACTAAAGGGGGTATGCAGACATATGTGTAGGGCCATGACACTATCTATTCAGATGTAGGGGAGGACGGGTGCAGCCCCTCCCTTCCATCTTGCCATGATGGCCGATCAGATCTCACCTGAGCTCCCACTGTGTATGGCTGTCTAGGGGGAATACACAAAGCCCAGCTTTCACCTCACTCCAGGCATGTGATCAGAGACAGGCAGCAGGCACCAAATAGCTAAAGCAAGAAAATTCCATCTTTCTAAAAGTTGAAACAAAAGAGGAGTCAGGCCCAAAGGGATGAGGATAGGGCCGGACCATTTAAAGTATGCACAAACGTGAAAGTGCACCTATACCTCATATGTTTTAGTGAGCTTTACTAATTTTTGCTCTCAAGACAAACAACTTTATGTTTATCCTAATATTTTTATTTAACTCTTTTCTTTTTCATTTTCTTATAGAGTTGATGTTGTATTTTCACACGAATAATGAAAACATGGTCAAATCATAACCCAAAATGTTTCAAAAACATTTCAAATAGATATACAAATTAATTGTGCTCTACACAAAGACATCATTACATTTTGCTTTACATCTGTGACAAAAAAACTGTACAAAAACCAACAATAAATGTGCACATTTCCAGAAAACTTTAAGGATTTGTGGATAAATCCCACTATTAAAATAAGGCGTTAATCTTTATTGAAAAACAACAGGACATTTTTACATGTCAGAAGATCTTTTTTGTAAATAATTAACGTCTATTGTTGGTTTTTGTACAGTTTTTTTGTCACAGATTTAAAGCAGAATTTTGTGATGTCTTTGTGTAGAGCACAATTAATTTGTATGTCTATTTGAAATGTTTTTGAAACATTTTGGGTTATGATTTGACTATGTTTTCATTCTTCGTGTGAAAATACAAAATCAACTCCACACGAAAATAAAAAAGAAAAGAGTTAAACAAAAATATTAGGATGAACATAAAGTTGTTTGTCTTGAGAGCAGAAATTAGTAAAGCTCACTAAAAAAAAAGGTATAGGTGCACTTTCATGTTTGTGTAAACTTTCTAAAAGTGGCATTTTCAGAATTTAAAGGTTTAAGAACCGACTTCACCATAATTTGTGTTTTTAAATTGTAATTCCAGAGACACCAAACTCTTCCCGGTTAGAGAATACACTTATAAAATGTAATAAGGTAATCCCAATGTAATCCTATGGGAGAGATAGGCCTTACAGTTGTGAAAAACAAATTTGAGAGATTTTTACTACCAGGACATTTAAAACTAAAAAGGAGATGTACAATTGTTTAAATAAACTTCACCGTGCCTGTGGATTGTCTATGGCCTACCCTGGGGGTGACGTATATAAATTAAAATAAAAAGGAAGGTTTGGGACTGCCAAGAGGATTTGTTTTCCAGGTCAACATGGCAGTTTAAAATCGCACACACAAAGTCTGTAATGGCAGGCCCAAGATATGTTTAAAGGGCTTTTTAAGTGGGTGGCCCAATCAGTGCTGCAGACCCACTAGTAAAATTTGATTTACAGGCCCTGTGCATATGAAGTGCACTTTACTTGGGCCTTATAAGCAAATTAAATACACAAACTGTGGATAAGCCAATTCCCCCTGTTTTAGAGAAAGAGCAGAAGCACTTTAGCACTGGGCAGCAGTAGTAAACTCCTAAGAATCCTTAAGCCAGCAAAAATGAAGTCAGCAAAAATAGGAGGTCTGAAAGCAAAAAGTTAGGGGAAATCACTCCAAGGATGCCAGGTCTAACATGAGTACCCCCCAGCAAAAAGTGGGAAGAGCTACCCAACTCCTTGGGAGTTCTCTTGACTAAGGCATAAGAACCTGGGGAGACCATCATCATTGGTGTGGTCTGTTTGAGGCTGGTGTTCCACTGTAAAGTCTTGAGAGCAGTCAGGGTCCTTGAGCAAGGGTGCTGTGCACATGGCCTCCTTCAGAGTGTCACAATCTTCCTGGCATGCCTTGTTCCAGATCACCCGACGGGGCTGCTTCCTGCAAGTCAGCTTTGTCAAGAGGACAACAATAGTGCCATATCCCTTGAAAAATCTCCTGTAATAGCCTGTGAGGCCTAAGAAGCCTCTCACCTCTGTCTGGGACTAGGGGTGTTCCCAAGCCAGAACTGTTTACATTTTGACCTGGAGGGGCTGCACCTTGCTACCTCCCACTTGGTGACCAAAGTAAACTACTGGACCCTCCCCTATCTGCCACTTACTGGCCTTGATAGTCAGGCATTAACTTTGCAGAGCCTGAATCTCTTCCTGGAGGGGGCACAGATAATTCTCTCATCTAGAAATGAAGACTGCAATGTCGTCCAGATAGGCGGAACTGAAGTTCTCCACCCAGCCAGGACTTGGTTCACCACCATTAGAAGGTGCCATGGCCGTTCTTCAACATTAAGGGCATCACTTGGTGCTGGAAGTGCCTTTCTGGTGTATATAATGCAGCACTCTCTTTAACCCCCTCGGTATCGAGACGTTAAGTCAAATGTGCCGAGAAACTTGGCAGCTCCAAGCCGGTATATAAGCTCATCAGCCCGGTGGTCGGGGTATTCATCAGTCTTGGTGACCCCATTGAGTCCACGGTAGTCCACACAGAACCTAAGTTCAGGTGTGACACTGAAGGGGCAGCCTTGGGGACCAATACAACTGGGATAGACCAAGGGCTGTTTGAGGGATCAATAACCCTTAACACCAGCAACTTGAAGACCTCCTCCTTAATGCTGGCTCTCACCTTATCAGACAATTCGCAAATATGTTTTATCAAATGCATGCTGTCACCTAGTATCAATATCATGGGTAGACCATGTAGTGAGGTTTGAGGCAGAGGAAGAATAAAAGGGTAAATTGCCCCAGCAACTGGCGGCAGTCTCTCTGTTGGTGTAAGGTCAGTGTAGGGAAGAGGCTGACACCCTTCACTTGCCCAACCTGCTGCTTGGAAGAAAGGAGGTTGGGGAGATGTTCACTCTCCTCTTCCATCCCATCATCAGTATCCAGGAGCATGGTAAGCTCAGGCCTCTCAAAATGGGGTTGAGGTGATTGACATTAAGGAGCCTTAAAGGGATCCTGGAAGTCCTATGGTTCACCAAGTAGGTGACATCACTCTTGCGGTCCTTCACCTCATAAGATCCTGACCAGCGGTTTTGCATGCTCATGGGCTCTATCACCCACCTTTTTTGATCAGGATGAAACTCAGCCAGAGAGCATTATTGCCGGACCACCATTTTGTGACCTCCTGGTTGGCTTCCAGATTCTCCTGTGCGAGTTTCTGGAAGCCTGCTATCTGGTTACGGAATGCCAGAATATAGCTGACCACATCCTGGGTGCTCTCCCGGGAGCATGGCCCTAGCCCTCCTTCACCAAACTGAGAGGTCCTCTCATAGGGTGCCCATACTGAAGTTCAAAGGAGCAAAAGTCAACCCCTTTCTGCGGTACCTCCCTGTAGATGAAAAAGGCATTGCAGGAGGATGTCCATGGCCTTCATGTACCCTGACATGAAGGTGGTACCCTGGTCAGATACCATCTCCTTTGGGAAAACCACATGGGTAAAAATCCCCATCAATGCCCTGGCCACTGCGGGCATAGTCACTGTCCTTAGGGGTATAGTCTCCAGGTACCAGGTGGCATGGTCCACCAAGAACTGAATGAATCCATTGCCGATGGCTGTTTTGGGGACCAGATGCTCAGCAAAGTCAAAGGGGGTGCCAATGACACAGAAATGTTGCAGGGGGCCCTGCACTTCCCCCTGAATTGCCACTGGCCTGGCAGGTAGGACAGGACTTGCAGAATGAATCAGAGGCCTTCCTCATCTGGAGCCAGTAAAAGTGAGTAAAAAGTCTGTGAAAGATCTTGTCCTGCCTTAAATGACCTACGAGGGGCACATCATGAGCCAGCTCCAAAAGAAACACCCTGTAGCACGGGGGGACATACGAGATGCACCAGGCTCAGGAACCTTAGGATCACTATATAGGAGGCAATTCTCCTTCTATATCAGGCATTTACCAGAGGCGTCACCAGCTGCCTGGATCTTGGCCTGCTTCTGTGGACCTACAAGAGTAGGGCATTCCCTCTGAGCCTTTCAGAACATCTCAATGGTCAGACCCCCCTCCTGCTGTCAACTCAGGTAAGATTCCTCAGTTTTGCCCCATCCTCCCCAGTAGGCTCCAGGGCTTCCACCGCAGTATCAGCCTCCTCCCAAACCATGGGAGTCTCAGGAGCAAGTTTCCCAAGCCCCTTGCCATTGCTCTTCTTGACCGACACCTTGGCCATTATTTCAGTTTCCAGGACCTCCTCAAAACCCTCTGACTGCCATGGACTGTGTGGCCAGACACACCCACTTAGATAACGCTAACATCTTCAAGTGGGACTTGAGCTCTACCTCTTTCCAGGTGGTATGCGCCAGGTTATTGCCAAGCAAACAATCCACAGGCATGGATGGACTCACAGCTACCTTCAAGGAACCGGAGACTCCCCCCCATTCAAAGGGAACCAGAGATACTGGCTAGTGACTCTCATGTCTGGCAGCTGCAACAACCTAGTGGAATACATTAAGGACATTAAGGACTACTTGCTCTGAGGTAACCAGATGTCATTTGATAATTGTTATGCCGGTTCCAGTGTCTTTCAGAGCCTGCACCTTTCTGATGGTTATCCTGCCTTCTCCAGTGTCTCTCAGTGCCTCCACCCTCCGCCTATTCATGATGACCCACTGCCTGTATTTCCTTGTATTACTAGGCATGTGAGTTTGCTGCACAACCTCTCTGTCTCCCAGGAACACTACCTGGGACAATCTCCTCTTCAAAGCGCTGCACTAGCCAACCCCAGTGAATGTCCACCCGTGGGGCCCTGTGCCCACTTGGAACACTTGGCATCCCCCTTGTAGTGTCCTTTCTGCTTGCACTCATAACACTTAGGGGGTGCCTTCCCTCCAGACCTATTGTCAGGGAACCATCTGGTTAGAAATGGAAGTCCTGGTTGGCTGTGGTATAAACCCAGGCCACTCTTGTCAGGGTAAGCTAGATATCAACAAAAAGATAACCTGTGCTCAGATCTGATGATTTGGCACACAGCATCCAGACTTATCTAAAAAGGCAATGTGTAAAGTATTTGTGCAACACATGCACACACACACACGCTGTAACACAATTAATACACCACAAAAAATTCCATACTGGTTTACAAACAAGGATTATTATATAGTGAACAAAAGAAGACCAAAACAACAAACATCCAATGTATAGATGTTGAGATATTGAATATAAAAGAATAAATGCAGTAAAGTGCTTAGAAGCAAGTAGGGCTAAGAAGGTTACTTTAGGTCGGCTGGACTGAGGCAAAGCCAAAGTTTGGGCCAACTACAATGGAGAGCCAGGCCGGCTACAGGACCCATGCAGACCCTGGTGAACAAAGTACCTTTCCTGGTCGCAAATAGCAAGATGCATTGAAGTCAAGGCCCACTGGTGCAGGATTAATCAATCAATCAATCAGGGTTTGTAAAGTGCGGCTATTCACCCATGAGGGTATTAAGGCGCTGTGTGTGGGGGGACACAGGAGATCAGACTAAGTGCTGAGTTCAATAGAAGTGCCAGGTCTTGAGGTCCTTCCTGAATTGCGTCAGCGATGGTGCTCTCCTAAGGTTGATGAGATGAACAGGGTGTTCTGTGCCTTGCAGGCAAAGTAGGAGAAGGACATTCCTCTCGTTCTGGTCTTGCGGATTCGCAGGATGGTAGTCAGGGATAGCTGGGCAGAACGAAGGTGTCTGTTGGGTATGTGGAATGTGAGGCAGTGATTCAGGTATGCATGACTGGCATTGTGAAGGGCCTTGTATGCATGGGTGAGGAGTTTGAAGGTTATTCTTCTGTCAGTTGGGGGCCAGTGGAGGTCGCGTAGGTGTTGAGTGATGTGGCTGCGATAGGGATGTTGAGGATTAGTCTTGCTGCGGCATTCAGGACATTCTGGAGTCTTCGGAGGAGTTTCTGGGTGACGCTGGAATAGAGTACTTTGCTGTAGTCGAGTCTGCTGCTGATGAGGGCATGGGTGACTGTCTTCCTGGATTGAATGGCGATCAATCTGAAGGTCTTTTGAAGAAGGCAGAGTGTGTTGAATCAGGCAGAAGAGACAGTGTTTATCTAGCGGTCCATTGTGAGCGAGGAGTCCAGTAGGATGCTGAGGTTTCATGTGTGGTTCATGGAGTAGGAGGACTTGCAGGAGCAGAGGGCCACCAGGAGTCGTTCTAAGCGGAGGGGGAGGCCTTCTGTGTTGAATGAGTTGAGCTTAAGGCAGCTGTCCTTCATCCAGGCCGGGACAGCTTTTATTAAGGGGTGGCTGGTGACATTTGAAAGTGGTGGGCCATAAAATAGTTGTCTTACTGCACTTCCTAACAAACTACAGGGGGCTGAGGGAGTTTCCCCCCCCACCCCCCCCCCCCCCGAACGTTTTGAAAAAAGTTTGGACAGAAATGTTCTATTTTCAAGCAAATTTGGGGTAGTAAATGCACCAGTGGGGGAGTCAGGGGCAGAGAAACACAGTTCGCAAAAGAATCCCTATGAAATTCCTAGCACTGCTGCAGGGGATGGAAGGAACCAAAGCATCTTGTCTAGGAGACGATGAATGGAGAGATTACTAAATGTGATGGAAGCAATGCACAAAGCCAGCATGCTAGAATGCCTGGATGTATTTTATTTTCAGTTGTTTCCAGGAAGCAGTATGGTCCTGAATGCTCAGTACGGCAGTGAAGAAGCAATGTAGCAGAGTATTTGAGAAATACAGCAATTTATATCCTAGGCTACGATACAAAATGCACTCGTAACACATTAATCTAAGCCCCTGGTGATTTTCAGTGCAGAGGTAACACGCCGATCCATTTTAGCCACAGCACGCTGCACTGTAGATTTTGTTGTGGTTTTAATTTTTGTAGGAGTGTGAACTTGAAACCCCCCCAGAAACAGAAGTGCTCGTGGCTGAAAAAATAGGACTGACGGGATATGCCACACAAACTAAGACCACTTGACACCTACGCATCAGTCCCCTCGAGTGATCTGTGAAACTTTCAGTCATCACATCACATGAGCGCCCTGTCAAAATGTTGGCCCCTTAAAAGTGTTAGCGATGCGACTCCGCATTGCACCGTGTTCCATATTTAGAGCGTGCACATTGGCCAGTGCAATATTTTGACCCTGTTCTTTTAGAAAACCTGGCAGCTACTAAAATGTCATTTGATCATACCTTTTCAGTGATACATACAATACTTGCTAAATGAAAAAGAATGTTAACTATAACTAAACACGCAGCCTCTGCGGAGCTGCAGACTTTTGAGGCGTGTGGATTATCTGACCAGCATGAGCCAGTTTCGCACGTGCTGTTTATTCTCAAGTAGCGACACAGCGAAATCTTGCTGCAGCTGCCTCTGGAAAGAAGTACACTGTATTTCCACCATGGACACTTGTTTACCTTTTTCTAGGATGCCAAGACTAGCTTCTCATCCTCCACCTCAAACACCGCCTTGTCGACGTTTACAGCCTGCTGGCTAAGAAGCCCTTCCAGGCAGGCAAAGTCATTGCACTGCAGGGCCTGCAGGAATTGTTTCTTGAGAATCTTATCCGCTGCTGCACGTGGGCTGCCCGCCGTCCCGTCCATGTTGGTCCGGGGCTTGACCGCCAGCGTCTCCTGCAACCTGCATATATTTCTTAGGTGAATATTAGTTGCACCGCAGGCTGCAACAATGCCAAGAGCGAGCTCCGGACAGGGTAACCGTATAATCCAGTCATGCCCTCTTGTTTTATTTATACACATAGGGTTTAAACATGCCGATGTGGAAGTCGATTTTCAGTTTTTTTACTCTAGGTAAACAAGACTTGCTTATTCTCACTTTTGAAAGTACCTGCTGTGAAGTATGATGACGTAGCGACAGAGAGATAATGTTAAGTGCGCATGTTTGGATGCATAGATTCATCCGAGTAGGAGGGAGAATTCAATGGTGTACATCTGAACCTCGCTCCACACCCCGGACATGGTGGGCACGTCGCACGTTCCCTTCTCGGCCTCAGTACCAGTTCCGGGCCCTGATGTGAGTGCTGCTCTGATGAACTGAAGTATGACAGGACAGTGCTTCACCCAGTCCCACTCAAGTGTGAAAACGCCAGAAACCTGAACCCACTGTCCGCATCAACGCGAATTTCAGGGCACATGTGACATTTCAAAAGCGAAACCAAACCATGCAGTTTCACATGACGGTGATACAGGCAATTATTCAGGACTCAGAGAGGTACCACTACTACACCCCGCCCCCTCTCAGGATGACCAATCCACTACCTCTTTGTCTCCTTCGGCCGCAGCCTGCCCTACCCCCTCCTATTGAAATGAATGCAGTTTTGTTAACTCCTTCCCGGGCCACTGTAATGTGCGCCCAAAGGCCTCCCTGTAGATGGTAATGTAAGCACATAAGATTTTGATCAGTGCACAAGAAAAGTATATGCTCAATGTACAATCAAAACAGATTCTTCTTGTTATTCAAATTCCTTTATTGATTTATCTGTTTAAATTTCATTTCTTCCAAAGCACCATAGTAGCCAACGCGTTTCGTCCTCCTTTGAGGACTTCTTCAGGGCTACAAAACATAGACAATGGAGTCCATTATTTAAAATCGATTATATACATAAATACATTAATCATTATACAAAGCAATAAAACATTATTTACATTAATTTACACTATAGAGGCCTTTACAAATCAAAACCACTTAAGTAACAGTTAATCTCTATTCGATCTGGAAGCGACTGGATGATCATCAAAGCCATATTCTTAACACAAATATATACAAATTATATACAGTTCATGACATTATGGCAAACCCCCAAATGAAAGAGAAGGGGGTAATGTCACATTTCATATCCACCCATAGTTAATTGCAGGGTTGGTACCAGTATTTCTTATAGCTCATAAAAGGCGTAAACTGAATTATACATTTGTTCTACGAGAGCTCTTCTCACACTCCATAGTTCAATGTACCACATATTTGTACACAGAATTTACTAAAATCTAACTTCCCGGTATTCTTGAGGCAACTTAACTCATAAACACAATACCGTTAGTCTTTATCAATGCAAGCACAATTACATACAAGCAGTACTTTCATGATAATCTAAAATAACATGGTTCTCCCCATAGCATATAACCAGCAGGCGAGGAAGCAAGATACTTTCGGAAGCAACTAGAATTAGAGATGTTCAGATCCATATATTTATCACAGAGAACAGTTTGAGCTTCAATGCATGGCCAAAAATGTAGAAAGAAATATATATTTGTATGTACCTTAAATTTCAGATATTAGCTTCTGTAAAAATGAACCACTTCTGATCTCATTACAGTAAGCCTTCTGGTATTAGTCCCACGTTTTACAGAGGGCAACAGTTCCAAAAGTGCTAGTTAAGAGACAATCCAAATCATATCTTCTTAACTACCAAATTCCTAGTTGATCCTGTCAGATCACAGGTCCTATTGTATATAATAATGCAGGCCCTTTCATTCCATATATTAGTATTATACTAAACGTATTGCCAAACTTTTGTAATTCCAACACCGTATAGGGAGGCGAGATGGTTTACTGGCCCTCATTATCCTGTCTTCAATTGTCTGAGCTATGGTCTGGCTCTCGTCATGGCCCCGCAGCGCCCAAATGCTCAATGACAGAGGGCATGGGGTCACCCAGCAATCACTACAGCAGCCACTGAGGTAACAAGAATGCCTCAGCAACTGCAACGGGCCAAGTTTAAGTACGCGGCTGCATTCCCACTACTGACAAGGGGCCTGGCTCACAGGTTGGGATGCTAATTCTGAAGTTGCTTCAGTCTGGAAGGGTGGTGGACCTCCTCCAGGCCTGCGGCTCAGAGAACTCCACTCCTGTATCCGAGATGGTAGACACCCTGCAGTGAACGGTGAAAGCTGGATGTGAAGAGGCGGGTGTCTGCACTGCACTTTCCTCAGCCTCAGGGATAACTGAATGCCCAGCTCACACTGAGTACGGGGTTCAGAGCAAGACAATGGCAACAGATTCCATCAACAATGTAACGACATGTGGCAAAGCGCTGATGCCGATAAGTTTTAGAAAGTTGCAAGACCCCGGGGCATTCACTTTTTCTGCTGTCTCAGCATTCAGGCAGCTCTCATCATGAGGCGCAAAGAGGGGGCAATGGAGAGGAGAAATATACTACCGGTATGAAGCAATATGGTTTGGACTCGTATGAGCTAACAATGGTAGACTTAGGGAGGTAAGGTGGTTATGACTGCTCAGGGCCTGCAGGAAAGGAGGTCTCTGCAGATTCAAATATGACAGATTCGACTATGGCAGTGGATAATTCTATACATCTGAGCTGGTAATATCTGACCAGGTGTCTGATGTACCCAGGGAATCTTTGGAGTTAACAGCAAGCCCGGAGGCTCTATCTACTAAAACAAGTGCATCCCACGGCAATAAACAGTATAAAGTCAGAGCTGTGAAAGTCCGAGGAGGTAAAAAAAAACCTTGTAGTGACCACAAGGGACAGCGTTTCAGCAACTCTGTATCAACATGCTCTAAAGGTGGACCCAAGAACAGCCCATTGTGTAAATGGTTATCTTCCAAAGGTGAGGTTAAAGCTATAATTTCCAGACTGTCCAACACTGGCCCTACTGAGCCCCCTGCAATTATCAGAGGAGGGCCTGCAGCTAGCTGGGAGTCGTGGGAATCTTGAATCAAATACTATCTTTAGTCTAGAACTGCAGAACAGCATAATAGGAATTTTCATCGGCAATTTCCTCCTTCGACAGGCACTTTCTGTCAAAGCCCGACCTGCATCTCCTATAATGGTTGATTCTATTTCCATCTTTGTTATAGCGGATCTGTGTAAGGCCACGATGGACAGGAGGTGGAAGCTACACCAGCAGATAGACCCTTAAAAGGCAACCGGGGTACAGTTTGTTTTGCAAGAGCCAGCGCATCTTAAAGTCATTAAAGACGGCCATTCACAATCCTTTCATACAAAACTGGAGGTCAAGCAGGCACTTACTCGCTGGCAACCTTCATAAACGTTTGGGGTGCAGGGATGTGGGGAGATTACCGTACCTCAATACTTTTAAATCTGACTTTAGTTGAGGGGTACAGCTATGTCCCCCCACTCACTTGATCTTTCCTGTTATATGATTTACAATTAGAATTTCTTCATCTTATAATTTCTTTTCTTTATATTTTTTCTCTCTTATCTGTGGCAAGTGAGTGGTGGTGCAGAGGAGTGGGGATGGCCGGGGTAGAGTGTTCCTAGTAGGCTGTCGATCCATTGGCAGCAAGGGGGGTTGATGATTCCTTTTTTAGACACCCAGCGGCAGGGTGTTGGGGGAATTAGGGAATGCATAGGAGAGGTGTGTATTTTAGTCTATTTGCATTCTGGTCAGTGGGTGGAGTGGTAGGAGTTGGTCAAAGGAGCCAGGTAATTCATAATTTTGTGTTCAAATATTGTTTTTTTTTAAAAATAGGGGGTGTTTATCAAAGTAGAATCTGGGAGGAGATAACAAAGCCAAGAATATGTAATGTCTAGTCTGAAATATATGTGTTAGAATGGTTCTGGCTTTAATCAACCTCAGAAGCATCAGCTAATCCTTGAGGAACTTAAAGTGTTCAAACCACATATAATAGGCCTAATTGGAAATCATTTGGCATATAAGGATAGGCTTCTGCTCAAGCAGTTGGTATATGATGTTTTAACGTGCACCTCCCAGACTGTTTCAATCTGTGGGGTAGCCAAAATGAAATCCAAACATTTAACAAACAATATACTCAAGACCTCTGCAGATCCTAGGTAAGGTAATACTTTATTGTACAGTTAATTAAAACCATTACAACCATCATCAATTAAATAAGTTTCATGTTTCGAAACAGCCATGAAAAATTAAGATAATTCTATGGTAAACTATGAGTAAAAACTGCTATTAAAAATTACTAAAGCTAAAACTATTAAGATACGGGCAGAGTATAAGATTGGCCTAAGAACTGGCTCTATTCTGTCATGCCATTAAAAACTTTGCATGGTTGGGCTAACTTGCATTCCCATTCAAATCCAGTTAATTATTACGTCCCTTAATATGCCTAGGACACAAGAGATGATTCTCCGCATAAACTTATGCTTGTCTAATCCCGCCCAAGAGCGAATTACCACATGTACTACAAAGAAAGCAAACAGTAGAAAAGGAAGAAAAAAGAAATCCCAATAGTGAGCTTGAAACAACACAAACAATTGATTGCTTGAAGAACAAAAAGTTTTAGGGAGACGTGTAAGCCGTAGTTATTCGGTTTTTTGAGCTCTGACCAATAACTGTTCAAAGTTTTAAGGTTTATAGCAGTAAAGCTCAATGAATACCAAGATGCCAACTAGACCCATGTTGCCATCCGATTACTTTGGCTCTAAGGGTACAAAGATTGCGATGGGTTCGTCACTCTGCTTTTCCACTAATGCGAGGCGGTGCCTTCTTCATGAGGATTTTGGTGCTAGTTTCTGCTCTACAACTAGACCAATTTGACTTTTTCTATTTATTCTTTCACTTTATTAAGGTGAGCATCTGCAGCTTCAAGATATGTTATGTTATGTTATGTTATGTTATTTTAATTTATATAGCGCGCAGATGCCGCAGCCAAGTGGCGTCCCGGCGCTTAGGAGATGATAAACACAACACAACAGAAATAACCAAAAAACGCATGAGACTAAACTATAGAAAATAGGAAGGTTTTTAGGGCCTTCCTAAAAAGGAGCAAATCAGGGATGGAACGGAGAGGGGCAGGCAAAGAGTTCCAGAGAGCGGCCGCCAGCACTGAAAAAGAACGTCCACCCATTCTAGCTCTTTTAAAGCGTGGCACGATGGCAAGATTTAACCCTGAGGATCGAAGGGCTCTGGAAGGGACATAGTGAAGGATTGTCTGCGAAAGGATAGGAGGGGAGGCTGATTTAAGAATTTTAAAAGTTAAGCAAAGAGCTTTGAACTTAATTCTTTGCCCTACAGGCAACCAGTGGAGATCTTGAATAGTTCGGCGGGCAGAGACAAACTTCGGAAGGCCAACCAGCATCCGGGCCGCCGCATTTTGCACCCTCTGAAGGCGAATTAGTTCTGCCTGATTCATACCCAAAAACAGAGAGCTGGCATAGTCCAATCGGGTAAGAACCAGAGCTTGGACCATGATCTGTCTGGTGTCCGCATCAAAAAACTTAAAAATGGGTCGGAGACACTGCAGGGCAACAAAACATGTACCAGCTACACGTTTAGTGTGGGAGGTGAAAGAGAGTTTGTCGTCGAGCCACACCCCAAGATTTCTGACTTCGGCGACAGGGGTGGGAACAGGGCCCAATTCAGGTGGCCACCATTGATCTCCCCAGAGCCCACTTTCCCTACCAAAAATAATAACCTCGGTCTTAGAGGCATTAAGTTGGAGTCGATTATTCGCCATCCAGCCTGCCACAGCTTTGAGAGCTGACTGAAAGGTAGGGGCATCCATGTTGGAATCACCATTAAGTGCCACCGCCAGCTGCGTGTCATCGGCGTATGACACCATGGTGAGACCAAAACTATGGGCTACCTCCACCAGTGGCTGAACATACAAATTAAAAAGGGTAGGGCTAAGGGCCGATCCCTGCGGGACACCCTGAAGAATGGGGCGAGGAGCAGAGAAAAAGGGAGGTGTAGATACTTTGAAGGTTCGATCCGTGAGAAAGGATCGAAACCACTCAAGTGCTATCTCACCAACTCCAGCCTCCACGAGACGTCGCAGAAGGATCTGGTGGGAAACCGTATCAAAGGCGGCACTAAGATCCAATAGGATCAGTGCCGCCGTCTGACCCAGGTCCAACATCTTCCTGATATGTTCCACTACAACCAAGAGCGCGGTCTCGGTACTGTGGCCCGCACGAAACCCATTCTGGGAATAGTCCAGTATATTATTATTATTGTTATTATATTATTTGACCAATCGGCAACTCAGTTGGACTTTATTGCCGGAGAAGCATGCCAGGACTGCTTGCCTGCATGACCTTATCCCGTTTTTATTGAATGATGGTCTCAAAAGGGTCCGGCGTTCTTGTAGCAGATCCTTGCAAATGGTAATGAGGTGTATGATATTTTCATCGCTGTTACCACAAAGGCGGCACTTTGCTGGTGTTGAGGGGCCAATTGATTTGCAGAGGGAAACAGTCCTAAGCAAAATTTCAAAAACTTCTTTTTTGTCTTTTTGGTGATGCTGGTCTGAAGATATGTTTGGGGCTGACTTTGGTAGAAGATTGTATAGTTAGGCAACCGCGTGCACGCTCCGCCAGCGAAGCTTTGTCCTGCAAGAGAGAATCTTTTCTGACAATGTTATTTACTGCTTTTTTAAAGCCGGCCAAGGGCCCTGGGAGATCCCATAATTGACGCAGTCCGAACCGTTTCATTGCTTCCTCCAGGTGAAGCCTTGCAGGGCAGTTTTCTTTAGTTTCTCCTTCCACAGGAGAGTATTGAGTGTTTTTGCTTCTCCCCTGCTTATTTTGTACCCGCTTTTTAAATATACTTCTTTGCGTGCCAGGTCTTCCTTTGCGAGCCCAAATTCGAGTCTCAGCTGCACAGGTGATGTGTTCCACAGAAATCCAAAGATCATGCGCAGAGCTCTTGCTATCATATCTACCGTTTCAGCGTCCCTTCCTCTCTTCGCTTCCGTAAGTGATAGCTGGAATCAGTTTTGCCTGAATCACCTTAATTAGGATGAGGAGGCTTGATCCAGTGATCTTGTTTTGTTAGATTTATTATAGATACCCCGGTCATTAATCCTCTCTTTGTAATGGCCTCGCATTGTGGCTTGAAGCTGCCCTTGGAGTCTAAAATGACCCCCACGTATCTATATTCTCTTAAAACATCCAGCTTCCTTGAGTCCAAGAACCAGTTGTTCGTTATTTTCATTTAGCGAGTGCTAATACACATGACTTTAGATTTTTCTTGGTTTATTATGAGTTTGTTTGACATAGAGTATCGCAATGTGATGTTCAGCAGCCGCTGTAGGCCTATCGGAGTTCGGCTAATGAGCACCAGATCGTCCGCATAGAATAAATTGGACAGCTGGGTGCCGCCTAACTTGGGTGCGTGTGAATTACTTTCGTTCAGCAAGATTTACAGTTCAGCCATGAAAAGATTAAATAGTGTTTTTGCAAGCACGCATCCTTGTTTTAACCCTGTGCTTGTAGGGATCTTCCTAGATAGAAATTCCCCTGCACCTAGTTTGACCTGGACCCAGGTATCACTATGCAGGAGAATTAATTGGTTTAACAGCAGCGGAGGGATTTTCAGCTTTGTTAATTTTAGCCACAGTTGGTTTCTATTGAAGTGGTCAAAGGCAGAGCTATAATCAATATAGCACAGGTTGTTTGCTGTAAGTGCAGAGTCAATCAAAAGAGATAGGGCTAGTATGTTATTGGTCATACCCATGTTTTTGCAGAAGCCGGTCTGATTATATACAATTGCTGTTGTATCTTCCACCCAAGATGTTAGCTCCTGAAGTAAGAGGCCGGCATAGTATTTGGCCTCGTTATAGAGAAGGGCTATGAGACGATTACTTCTTGGGTCATTCCTATCTTCATTTTTGAAGACTGGGGAGATGATTGCTCCCCTCCAGGATGGTGGGATTGTTGAGAACTGCAGAATTTTTCCAAACATTGGTCTGAAAACGACAGCCCAGTATTCTGGCTCTCATTTGAACAAAATTGGGGGGAAACCATTTGGACCTGGTGCGCCCTCGCGTCTCCCTTTTGATATTCTTTTGCAGATCTGTGCATTCGTGATTGGAAATTCCTGATTTTGTGAAAGAGATTCTTTGTGATGAGGTGGCCAAGCTTTGAGACCATTTGTGGGGTTATATGGCCCTTTCCTAAATTCTTGGGCTTCATTCAAATGTGTGCCAAGGTAAATTGCCTTGGCCTCTTCAGTGGGATAGGATTCGTTCCCCTGACTTCACTCGCTAGTCAAACTGTTGATCTTCTGCCAGAACTGGGCACTGTTATTTGTTTTAGCGTCGAGTAAAAGGTTTGCCCAAAAGGCCTCATCGGCTTCTTTTTAAAATTGCCAGATCAGCTTCCTGCGAGCGTCTTTTAACAGTCTCAATGGTTGACACTTGAAGGGGTCTGTCCTTACTCTTTGGAGAGTTTGGTTAATCAAGGTGTTTAACTTTTTTAGCTGAGTGTTATTTCTAAAATTTTGATGGTTCTTGTGTATCGAGACTTTGACCGTTCCTTCAGTCCTTATGTTTCCTTTTTTTGTTCCGGAATTATCTCAATGTTTTTGTAAACAGCTCCCAACTCTCGATTAAGTCTGCAGTTGCTGTTTGTGCCTCTCCTAATTCCTGTTTAGCTTGGGATAGAAGACTTTGTGGGTGATGGGTTCTACACTGTATCCGCCTTTCATTGGTTGAATATTCTGAGCCTAGTGTGTTGGTGGTAGTGGGGCACAATATTGTGGGAGACTCAATCATGAATTTCTGGGGGAGGTGGTCACTGTGGTCCATTGAGCCAATATGGAAACCTCTTACCCTTTGTTACAAGCTGCGTGAGAGTCAGTTGTAGAGCTTGCCACAGTACTATGAAATATAGCTGCTTGGGGGCGATCCTCCGAGTTGAGTGCTCGGAAGCCCAGCTCTTCTAATGTTGCCAGGAGTCACCTAGCTGTTTTGGAGCTTCTGCCTCCCGAGGAGTTGTCTTGGTGACTTGGCTCCCAAACGAAAGGGTCCTCCTCTTCAGTGGTATCTGAGGCTAAATTGCTGAGCATATTTAGATTAAAGTCCCCGCTGATGATCAAGCTGTTGGTTTTCTCAGTTTTTAGTCATTTTATAAGTTCTTCCTCCAGCTGTTGTGCTCCCTTGTTTTTTTCCCAGGGGGGTAGATAGAGATTTATTAGGACTGTATTCTCCTTTTTGTTCCGCTCACGAGAAGACACTCGCAGGACTTGCATTGCGCTTGGAGCAACTAACTTGTAAGCCAAGGGCACTACTGAAACAATGCTCTTTATGAGCTGTATGTGGCAAGGCCTCCCTACGCAGCTTGCTCTCACTGCTTTGTCCCCCTGCCGTGAGGCTAGCCTGCCTCACCACTGTTCCTGTGGTGCTCCCAGGTGCTCCCGCCGTGCCGTCTGCCGTGGCAGAATGTAATAGTCATTAATAGTCTGTAGTGAGGCTGAAGTCTCAGGGCACCAAGGGCGCTAGGGGCGAGGCGCCAACTCACGCGGGTGCAGCACCAACTCGATGCAGCACTGACTCGTCCCCCTGCTATGCGCCTCACAGCCCGCTCTGATCCACATGCTCCGCTCATCTCAGCGTGCCGTGAACCCCCGGGCACAGCACGGACAGCGCCTCAAGCAGCGCTGGGAGGCAGGAGCCGGGGGCTGGGAGCTAGGAGCTACGGGGGCATGAGACAGCAATTTCAGAAATCTCGGCGGCCTTTCTCCTTCCTCGGCAGTTGGCAGTCGGTGGTCAGCGGCGGTCAGGTTGAAAACCCAGACACTCTCAGGATTCAGCTATTGTAGGTAGCAGTGTTTGCAGCCGGTTATTGCGGAGGGGTAGATGCTTTATGTGTATCCCGCCTTTTGGCTGTTTTTTCCCCGCTCTGGAGAGTGACCTTGTTACATTGCTTGTTTCGCGATTGGCCAAATCCTAGGGGAAGGTGGGCCATAGTTTGGCTAACAATGGATGAACAGAAGCTAACTATATGTGTAGTGTGTGGCCCAAACATGGAAATTCTGATATATATGATTATCTAAATTCAGAATTACTGGATTGGGGGGAGACCTAATTGTTACGCGGAATTTTAACTGTATAATTGATTATAGGATTGACACTAAAAACTGATAATTGCATCTAGGGCTGGTCAAGACCCGTGCTTCCATACTTGAACTAATGTGATTACATGCTCTAGATGATGCATGGAGTATGTTATTCTCTTTTACTCCAGGGTACACCTAATATTCATCACCCCGGAAATAATATTCATGTAGTGACATGATTTTCATTAAAAGAGTGACATTGGATAACCCAGATATCAAGATTTGTCCCAAGATTACATGGGATCATATTCTCATCATGCTAACTACACAGGTCAGAATGGGAGGAAGGGGGGCTATTGTCCGTTTTCATTCCCTTGCCACCTTCTTACTAACCCAGAATATTGTTCACACCATAGAGGTGCACTGGGGGTATTCCTACAAAATAAAAAGTATCTGCCTCAGCAGCAGTTGTCTGGGACTGTATAAAGGCACATATCAGGGGGTTGACACTTCAGTTCTTTCTAAATAAAAAAAGATCCATGCACGAGGAATCTGGACAATATTGTCAGGAATGTCTGGCCCTAGAATTACAGCATCAACATGCAATAATTGCAAGGGATCCAGCCAAACAATAGATATATCTCAGGTTGATCGAGAAGTGGCACAGGCTTAATCGAGCATTAACCGAAAATGTTGCTGCCAGTTATCATAGAATAAAATGCTACAGTATGAATATGGTGAGAAGGTTTATGTTTATAGATTTATAAAGCACATGGCTGCCCGTAGGCTTCCCAGCGCCAGGAGGGTATGACAACGGTGGTCTTGTTCAGTTCGCCAGGTAGGGTTTTTGGGAAAGAGCAGTGTTTTAAGTCTCTTCCTGAAGGCTAATTCATCAGTTAACATGTGTGTCTCCTGGGCAGCGAATTACAGATCTTGGGAACCAGGTGAAGGAAAGATCTTCCTCCCCATCTTGTCCTTTTTATTCTACTTTGGTACATGAGCAGATCTTTTGAAGATCTTAAGTTCCTGATTGGGATGTAGTGGACAACCAGTTTTCCTGGTAACGCAGGTCCTCTATTATTCATAGCTGTGTGGGCAATACAGAGTGCGTTAAAAGTGATCCTTGCCTGTACTGGGAGCCAAGGTAAAGTCTTAGGAGCGGCTTTGGCCGAATGCTTTCTCGGAATCTGAAGGAAGATCCGTGCTGCAGCATTCTGAACCATCTGCAGCCGATGGATGACATATTTTGGTGTGCCAAGGTATAAGGAATTCCCGTAGTCGAGTTGTGACATATTCAAATCTTGGACCACCGTTCTGCAAGGTTGTACAGGTAGGATGGGTAGAATTTTTTTGAGCATATGTAGTAATCAAAAGCATTTTGGGGGTTCACCCAACTGGATTGGCCAGCTGATAATGCTCCTGGGTACTGTCTAGTTTCCCAGGAACATAAGCTCCGTTTTATCCCCGTTCAATTTCATGGAACTTTTACATATCCAATCAGCTATTTTTTGTGCAGGGGCCTAGAATATCATGTACAGATTGGGGGTCGTTCGTCACTGATAACACCAGTTGTGTATCATCAGCGTATGAAACAATTGACATGCCGAATTCTTGTACTATATCTGCCGATGGCTACATGTACACATTAAAACGTGTGGGACTTAGTGCCGATCCCTGTGGTATTCCGCAAGAGAGTTAGAGGGTGTTGGACCTGGTGAAACCAGTCCACATAGGGTAGCCTGGCACAGAGTGGGAATGGATTTTCTCGAAGGCTTTCGTGTTGTACTTACATCACTCACTTACAGTAACCCTGCGTCCAACCACCAAAAATAAATGACACTACACCGGTTTAGAAAAATACAGGTACCTTTTATAAAAGTTCTTTGAATTATCTTCTACCTCTAGCAGTGTTTAAATTCAGTACAGTACAATCTTCCACATGCAAATATTGGATTTCATAAGCTTTTCAGTACATTACTTGATACATCTTGTCCTCCCCTACTGAAAGAGTCACAGCAATAACATCTGTACCTTATCTCTTCCCCAATATTTCCACAGTGTAATCAGGGTACCAGCAAGAACAAATTCCTTTTAGGTTGAAATCAATTGGTACCTTACCCTTGGGGTCACAGAGTCATCGTTAGCTAGAGGAAACAGCTGCTCAGCACATATCTCCACAAGTTTTATACTGGTAACTCATTCTACACAGCTGAATTTCTATATAGAAACAGGCCGTTTTAGTTGATTATTACATTTAGCCATATAGCTCACTCTACAGCCACCTCAAATTGTTAGGTTTTCACAATAACTCTCCTGGGCCTAGAATGATCGGTATAAACATAGGCCCCTCAACCAACTAGGCCTTTTCTTAGAATAAGCCTTACTACTCCGTCTTCTCATTAGTTGGGATTAATAAACTGCATACAGAAGTCTCACTCTATCCCAGAATGGTCTTTACCCGGTAAGAAAGAAACTAGAATAAACAAGTTCAGTCAGTAGGTACGTTGTTCGTTGCACAGTTCAGCAGGCTTGAGGAAATCAAAGCTGGTGCTTCACTTCCTAGGCCCTGATAGCTCCCGCCACTGTAGGCCTGTTAACGATCTTCCCTGCCCACCGGGCTCGATTCCCAGCTTACTTCAATTGCCAGGCTGACAGGCAGTTCTTACTCGGCAGTTCTTACTCGGGTCCGATCTGTTCTCACTGACAAGAGAAGGCCCCCTTCTTGTTTGCTGCTCTTCGACCTGCCGTCCTCGGTAGACACCTGTCAGCGCTTTCGCATTCCTTCCCTCATCGGCTTCTCACAGGCAAGTCTCCGCCCAGGCCCGGCCTCCACCAGCGTCTCTCCTCCCCTTTCTGACGTCGCAACACACTCGCCAGACAGAGGTCGATTCGCTCCCTTCAGCTCCTGCTTCCCACCTATTAAAGCGCTGACTGATAGCGCATTCGCTGGAAACTGAGTCCTCTGAGGCGGAAGCCGGAGGTGGTGTTCACTCGGTCTTTTTTAAACTTATTTGCATTTGTGTTTGAAGCAATTTTTAAAACTTGTAATCTCACCCTGAGCTCCTCTCTGTGTGAAGCGCCAAGCAGGCACCCCACAATCAGCTGACCTAGCGCTGTTTTCGTGGGACGCTTTACTCGGCCGCCATCGCTGCTACACGCGAGGCCACGCCCCCTGACAGGCCACGCCCACCCCCCACCTATTAAAGCGCTGACTGATAGCGCATTTGCTGGAAACTGAGTCCTCTGAGGCGGAAGCCGGAGGTGGTGTTCACTCGGTCTTTTTTAAACTTATTTGCATTTGTGTTTGAAGCAATTTTTAAAACTTGTAATCTCACCCTCAGCTCCTCTCTGTGTGAAGCGCCAAGCAGGCACCCCACAATCAGCTGACCTAGCGCTGTTTTCGTGGGACGCTTTACTCGGCCGCCATCGCTGCTACACGCGAGGCCACGCCCCCTGACAGGCCACGCCCACCCCCCACCTATTAAAGCGCTGACTGATAGCGCATTCGCTGGAAACTGAGTCCTCTGAGGCGGAAGCCGGAGGTGGTGTTCACTCGGTCTTTTTTAAACTTATTTGCATTTGTGTTTGAAGCAATTTTTAAAACTTGTAATCTCACCCTGAGCTCCTCTCTGTGTGAAGCGCCAAGCAGGCACCCCACAATCAGCTGACCTAGCGCTGTTTTCGTGGGACGCTTTACTCGGCCGCCATCGCTGCTACACGCGAGGCCACGCCCCCTGACAGGCCACGCCCACCCCCCACCTATTAAAGTGCTGACTGATAGCGCATTCGCTGGAAACTGAGTCCTCTGAGGCAGAAGCCGGAGGTGGTGTTCACTCGGTCTTTTTTAAACTTATTTGCATTTGTGTTTGAAGCAATTTTTAAAACTTGTAATCTCACCCTGAGCTCCTCTCTGTGTGAAGCGCCAAGCAGGCACCCCACAATCAGCTGACCTAGCGCTGTTTTCATGGGACGCTTTACTCGGCCGCCATCGCTGCTACACGCGAGGCCACGCCCCCTGACAGGCCACGCCCACCCCCTCTCTCCCTAAATGTGCTTCCCACACAAGCGCAGCGGACGAGCGCAGCGGGAGCGCCGTTTGCGCCCCGAAGGCGCGCCTAAGGCAAGCCCGTCTGCGCCCGTCCGCGGCCGGACGGGGCGCGGGGCCATGAACCCTGGCTCTTCTGTGCCCGACAACATACGGTATGGTAGGCAAGAACTGCTGGATATGCGGCCTAACATTCCCTTATCTTGCAAACACTCTATGGATGCGTTATCGCTCCAGAACTGTCCCACATGTACTTTTAGTCCTGAGAATGCGATTACTAAAATAAGCACTGTAGGGAAACTAAAAGCAGCACTGCTTAATTGCAGATCCCTTCGAAAACACTGCACTCAAATTTTCCATCTACTTGAGGATGAGAATATTAACATCTTGTTTCTCACTGAGACGTGGTTGGACGAGTACTCTGATCCCGACATTATACAGGCCCTACCACCCGGTTATTCCCTCTCCAGACTTGATAGAAAGGATGGTAGAGGTGGGGGTATTGCTATTATTACCAAAGCCCCTTTAGAATGCTCACTCTCTCCCATTACGATTGATCACAGTGAAGCCGGCTCTTTTACCATCATCACAGGGCCGAAACACTCTCTTTCAGGCATCCTTTTGTACCGTCCCCCGGGTAGGCTCTATGACTTTACTCCCAGCCTTATGGAGGCTGTAGCCCATCTAGCACTTAGGAAAACCAGAGTGTTATTATTGGGGGATTTAAATGTCCACTTTGACGATCCCCTTGATAAAGAGGCGGCAGACATTAAATCTGAACTACTCTCTCTACAACTAGAGCTAAAGAACTACGACCCGTCACACCAACTGGGACATTTATTGGACCCTATATTTGGGAATTGGACGGGAGTTCAGACCTCATCTCCCCAACCAGTACCCTGGTCCGATCACTTTGTTATCCCCATGCAAATTCAATTAGATGAAACTGAACACCATAAAGATAGTGCACAACGATATCAACGTAGGAAATGGAAAAATTTCTCTCTAGACACCTTTATAAAAATCCTTGAAAATGCGGGACCTCCTAGAGGATCTGACAGTGAGACAGCATATAAACATCTACAGAATTGCATCACTAATGCTCTAGATATCACTGGCCCTATTCGCACTTTAACCAACTCTAAGAGGACTAAAAAAACTGCCCCGTGGTTTACACAGGAGCTTCAGCTAGCTAAAACTGCTTGTAAAAAGCTCGAAAGGGAATGGCGCAATAACTTCTGCCCTAAAATCAAAACCCTATATAAAACGGCGCAAAAAGAATATACCAAAAAGATTCGAGTGTCTAAAGCATCCCATTATAGTAACCGTATCCTGGAAGCTGAAAACTCCTCGAAAGAGCTCTTTCAGATCTTCAAAGAGATTTCTATAATAACCACGAATCCTACATCCCACAATGATTCAGTAGACACTTGCAATAAAATTGCGAAGTATTTTTCCGGCAAGATCACGGACATCTATGCCAATTTCTCCAGTAATATAAAATCTGGCATTGACTTTGTTGAGAGGGAAGATACCACCCTTAAAAAATCTTGCCTTTGTGCTTTTACTGTTCCTCCCTCCGAAATTCTCATGAAGACGTGTAAAGGTATTAAATCTGGCTCTCCCCGAGATCCCGCTCCCCCTAAAGTTTTAGCAGCTAGCCTCTCGGTCTTAGAGCCCTACTTTAGACATATGCTCCAAGTCTCTTTTAACACTGCCTGTCTGCCTGTAGAATGGAAGAAAGCAATCGTACTCCCCATCAAGAAAAAACCGAATGTGAGCCAGGACATCCTGGAGAACCTTCGCCCCATCTCCTTGCTACCCTATCTAGCAAAACTTGCCGAGAAAGTAGCCAACATCCAACTCATGGCCCACCTTGAATCTCAAAATGCCTTTCATAGCTCGCAGACGGGCTTTAGATCGAGCTACTCCACAGAGACAGCGCTCCTGAGAGCGACCGAAACTCTGCGGGAAGGAGCCGATGAGGGTAAGATCATGGCACTCATCATGCTGGACCTCAGTGCCGTGTTTGACACTGTAGCACACTCCATCTTGCTACAGTGTCTAAACAAAGCGGGGGTCACCAAAGAGGCTCTGGGGTGGCTGAAAGCCTTTCTCACCAACAGGAGCTTTCAGGTCCAGAGAGGAAACTTTCTCTCGGACAGCATGGTATTAGAACAGGGGGTACCTCAGGGCTCTGCCCTGAGTCCCACCCTGTTCAACCTTTATATGGCGCCGTTGGCAGAGGTGGTTCAATCGTACGGCGTAGAGCTTGTCTCTTACGCCGACGATACTCAACTGTTGATCTCCTTGTCCCAAGCCCCCACCTCTGATGCTAACAACTTCAAATCCTGCATGAGCAATCTCGCAGATTGGATGACTAATCACTGCCTCAAACTAAATGGCACAAAAACTGAGGTACTCATAATAGGAGGTAAGGACACCAACTGGACCAAAGACTGGTGGCCTCCCTGTCTAGGGCCTCTACCCACTCCCAGTCGAGAAGCGAAGAACTTAGGCGTCTGGATTGACAACAAATTTTCGTACGACAGCCATGTCAAAAAAACTGTAGGAAAGTGCTTTGGAGTCATGAGAACTCTCAATCGTACCCTGGATCTTCTCCCTCTAGATTCCAGGCGTACCATGACTCAGGCACTTATAACCTCCCGTATAGACTACGGCAATGTGCTTCTGCTGGGTACCTCCGAAAAGAACATCAGAAGATTGCAGGTCGTACAAAATTCAGCTGCACGTTTAGTGCTAAGACATCCCAGAAGAGCACCTTCTAAATCCACCTTGGCTACCCTCCATTGGTTGCCAATCAGGAAGAGAATCCTATTCAAGGCACTTCTCTGGTGCTATTGGATTATCTCTCAGAAAGCTCCATCCTATCTGTCCGATCTAGCCATGTCCTATGAGCCCAACAGATCCCTTCGTTCCAAGGGAATGGGTTTGCTCAAGACTCCGCGCACAAAAAAAGCTAGAATGGGAGGTCGCTTTTTCCGTTCTTTAGCAGCCAACAGATGGAACACCCTTCCCGTCAACATTAGACTAGCTACTAATGAGTCCTCTTTCAGAAAACTGCTGAAAACACATCTGTTCGCCCTTTAGTTTCCCCCTCCCCTTTCTCCTCCCTTGACTCGATCTCCACAGCGCGGGGACACGCCGGGAGGCGTCACCAGGCGCTTTACAAACCCCTTTAATAATAATAATAATAATTCGCTTCCACAGCGGTGAGCTCGCGTCTAAGGCACTCGCATGCAGGAGAGGATGACTGCGAGCCACCAGGCACTTCACCCCACTCTCGGTGAGTTCAGTCTTCCGTCTGATGGGATATATCTCCGCTTTTCCCTCTCAATGGTCCCGCCCTAAACTAAAATTTGGGCAGGTAATGTAAGGCTTCACCGCCCGCGGTGCAGAGCTCTTCACACGGTGATTAGGTTTCGTCTGAAATTGCCACAGTTTTTTGACGCCTCTACTTCCTAGATCCAGACGGGCTACCCACAGCTTATGAGGGACAGCACAGGGACATCTGATCAGAGGCACTCCACAGGCCAAAGGAGTTAACCGGGACATATGTGGCAGTGTTCAGTCAACAGGCAGGGGGTCACGTCAGAAGAAAAGAGCAGCAGGCCCAAGGGATGATCTAACCCCAATCAATGCGCCTTCCTCCCCACACTGTTGCCTCACTCCTCACCAGACTCTATCCAAGTCTTCTGGTCACTCTAAAATGGCCGCCCTAGTCCTGACCTTTTATAGGCTGGGCTCTGGCTACCAGAACTGGCTAGAAGGTTCTAGAACTTCCCTATTAAGTCCTATGGGTCAGAACTCCTGAGATAAAAGATTTGGCAGTTACAAGCCACCATTTTGTGTCTCTGTTTTCACCACTTCTTAAAAGTGCGTCAGGACCTCAAAAAGTTATAGGGACAAAGTAGCACCTAACCCCCAGGACAACACCAAAAATCCCAGTGGACATAAAAAGGCGAAAGGAGTTAGGAGGCAAAAAGGGGACAAAAATAAATAAATAAATAGGAGGGACCACCCAGAGGGCTGACAGGTCTAACAGAGGATATCTGAAAGATGTTCCACTTCCATCAACTGGAAGACCTGTCCTCCATAAATGAGGTCAGCCATTTAATTGCTGTTCCTTCGATACCTGCATCCTTCAGTCACTTGATCACTGTGCTATGATCTCAAATGTCAAATGCGGCACTCAAATCGAGTAACAGGATAGCTGCTGTGCACCCCTGAGCTAGTATTTTCTTGAATTCCTCAGTTACTACCAGTAGAGCTGACTCTGTTCTATGCTGCGGTCGGAATCCCATTTGTGTATTATGAAGTCTTTGATTGTCTTCTAGATATTTGGACAATGTCTGATTTTCACTTTTTTCAGCAATTTTGATTAGCAGTGGTAGCAGTGAAATGGGTCGGTAATTTCCAGGTTCAGCAGGATCCAAATGTGTTTTTTTTACTAATGGCCATATGATCGCATGTTTCAATGATTTTGGGATCAGACATTGGGACAAGAAGAGTGATAGCAAGGCTGTTGTGGCTGTTTTTGCTGATGTGCCGGCCTGTAACAAAATGTCCGGCGTAATTAGATCTTTGGGAGAACTCAACTTAATCTTCTGTAGAGTAGAGATGAAGTCATCTATCTGCATTGTTTGGAAGTGATCAAATTCATGTGTTAGTACAGCAGTTTTCGTTCTTGTTGGTGTACGAATCAACATTCAGAGAGTTTCTATTTTGTTGCAAGTTCTCATAAAGTATTTCCCTCTTATTTTTAAACTATTTCACCAACAGATCTATCTTTAGATGTAGACTGAAGGCTCATTTCTTGATTAGTCATGGTTGTTAGGTAGCAATCTACCTTGAATAGTTCTTTTGGGCAATTGTGCGCCCCATTGATTTTATCTTCAAAGTATTTGGCCTAAGCCTGAATCATCTCCCTATGATATTGTCTAATGGCCAGTTGATATTGGCTTTTAATGTTGAGGTCATAGTTCTTCCTCCACAGTCTTTCCAATTTTTTACATGTTTTTTTTATCTATATTAATTGATCATTAAACCAAGTTGCTTTATTCCTCCCACAATGTTTGTTTAGTCTGATTTTCTGTGGATACTGAGTAGCTACTTGGTTAAGCTAGTCGGCCCATATCTCATCGGCCTCTTCTACATCCCCTGTCATGCCTGGGGCTTTATCTTCCAGTTCCTTCCTCATGTTGTCAGATAGTGTTTTAGGCCATTTATTCATATTCCCTGTTGATTTATGACCAGAGTGTCGAAACTGAAACTCTTCATGAGTAAACGGGATGAAATAATGATCTGACCATGGCAATGGTATTGGTATCCCTACCTTTAGATTGTAGTCGTTTGAAAAGATGGCATCCAGTATGTGCCCTTTTACATGAGTGCTGGTTTTGATCAGTTGTTTAAATTGCATGGCCTCCATGTCCTGAATTAATCTTCTTGTCGTGGCATTATCTGGTTTATCTAGATGGCTATTGAGGTCCCCTAATATCGTGGTAGGTAGCCCTGCTCCTCACACATCAAATCTCTGACAAGAAGGCTAGATCAAACATCAAATGCAAAAAGAACAATTAATGGACAGAATGCAGAACAATGTCATACAGTCACCCCAGTACAGAGATCTGAGCCTAAATCCATAGTTTTTTTGCGCACCATGCCTTTCCAGCTTGGACCCACCTATATCCAAATCAGTCTTGACTTCCACCCAATTGGAACAGTCCAGCCTGAACTGCCGGGCCAGGTCTTCCCTGGACTGGAAACAAGCATCCTAGGACCGGTTTCAGGCTTTCAGCCCTCATCAGCCAGGATAGCTTGCCTCCAGTGGCATGGAGAGCACAGGACCCACGTCTTTGCATACCCATCCCACTCGGAGTGACAAATGCAAACACTACAATTAATGGACAGAATGCAGAACAATGTCATACATTCACCCCAGTACAGAGATCTGGACCTAACTCCATTGTTTTTTTTGCTCACCATGACTTTCCCGTTTGGACCCAGCCATATGCAAATCAGTCTTGACTCTGCACCCAAGGGGAACAGTCCAGCCCAAACTGCCAGGCCAGGTCCTCCCTGGACTGGAAACAAGCATCCTAGGACCAGTTTCGGGATGTCAGCCCTCATCAGCCTGCATAGCTTGACTTCAGTGGTATGGAGAGCACAGGACCCACATGTGGGCATACCCGTACCATTCGAGGGGACAAATTCAAAAAGAACAATTGTTGAACAGAATGCAAAACAATGTCATTTATTCACCCCAGTACAGAGATCTGAGTCTAAATCCATAGTTTTTTTGCTCCATGCCTTTCCAGTTTGGACCCACCCATATGCAAATCAGTCTTGACCCTCCGCCCAATGGGAACAGTCCAGCCCAAACTGCTAGGCCAGGTTATCCATGGACTGGAAACATTGAGGGACCCTGGGCTAACTAGCCCACCGGGTGCTTCCAGTAAGTGCCACTGCACTGCGTTGCAGAGAGGTGGTCCAGGCTGTTCCACTTTTTACAGCTCTCTGAAACGCAGCTCTGTGGCACTTACTGGAGGTAAATAGTGGGCTACTTGCCTCTACGGACCCTCAGGATTCAAATGAACTTAATCTCCCAACTTAAAATGGCCACAGGACGTGTTTACACAGTGGTGAAAGGAGGGGTCGCGGCCTGAGGTGAAGTGTGCAAACATGCCCTGTCGCGCATTTTAAGTTGGGGAAATAATTCCCCCTCAATCGTGAGGGCTCCGGGAGGGGGGGCAAGTAGCCCTCCAGGTGTTTCCAGTAAGCACCACTGCGCTGCATTGCAGAGAGGTGGTCTAGGCCGTGCCCCTTTTTACACCTCTCTCCAACGCAGCTACGTGGCGCATACTGTAGGTACCTAGTGGACTACTTGGACCATAGGGACCCTCAGAATTCAAGGGGACTTAATCTCCCAACTTAAAACTGCCACAGGGCTCGTTTACACAGTGGCAAAGGGAGGGGACGAGGCCTGAGGTGACTTGTGCAAACACGACCTGTGGTGCGTTTTAAGTTGGGGGAATAATTCCCCTTCAATCCTGAGGGACCCTGGGGGCCAACTAGTCCACCAGGTGCTTCCAGTAAGCGCCACTGTGCTGCGTTGCAGAAAGATGGTCTAGGCTGTGCCCATTTTTACATCTCTCTGCAACGCAGCACTGTGGCCCTTACTGGAGGTACCTATTGGGCTAGTTGGACCCTAAGGACACTCAGGATTCATGGGGACTTAATCTTCCAACATAAAATGGCCAGAGAGCATGTTTGCACATTGGTGAAGGGACGGGACGGGGCCTAAGGTGACGTGTGCAAACACGTCCTGTGGCGCATTTTAAGAGGTAGTTTTAATCCCCCTGGCCTATTAAATACTAGGGGCTTAAAGAGGAGGTCATGCTAATCACAGGGAGACCCCAACGCATAGTGTTCCCTACTGTATGTAGGTGTTTTCACTGTATTCTAAGTGTCTTTTGACATAGCACTGGCTCTAGGACTGGTTAGTCTGACTCAGTTACCACCAGTATCCATCTGAAAAAGTTGAGAGTACTGGATGATTTTTCAACAAGGCTTCTTTCTGCTCTTCTGTTTGTTCTTTCTGCACGTTTCCTTCTTTCTGCACTTCTCTTCGTCTTTGAGGACTTCTGTTGCTTCTTTCTGCATTTCTTTTTTTTCTTTCTGTGCGTTTTTCTTCTTTCTTCACATGTCCCATTTCTGTAGGCATAGTTAGGAATTAGCATTTAAAAAACCTTTCAAATTCACTGAAAAAACCATAGGTTTCAGGCAGGTTATAGGTAGGAATTAGTATTTAAAAAACCTTAGAAATTCACTGAAAAAAGCAGAAGTTTCAGGGGCGTTATAGTTAGCTGGACATTTCACTCATGCAAAACCATTGAAATTCCACGCTATAGTTAGTTCTGCTAACTATAACTTGCGCGGCCACAACGCACTGCTGATGACGTCACGTATTACATCACTCATGACATGGTCAGTGACATCACTCTGTGAAATGTCCAGCTAACTTTAACCCCCCGAAACCTATGGTTTATTCAGTGAATATATATATTCATATATACACATACATATATATATATATATATATATATTGCAGTACTCCATCCACCAATAATCCAATAGCACACAACGGATTGGGATAGACACGCGGACCCAAAGTTTTCTTCGTGCTTATTTATTTAGTGTTTCTGCCCTGCATCCCATGCCGCCATGACGCGTTTCGGTCCGACCTGGACCTTGATCACATGACGCGTTACTCATGGACAGGCGCCAAATTTAAAGTGCACAGTACAAGTATTCAATCACAAACAGCTGTCCCTTCGTGGGTGTAAAGCTGGAAGACAGACTATCAGAGTGCAATTACAGCTTAAAATGCTCCATTTACATGGTGTGGCAACTGAAGTGAACAATTTTAAAACTTAGATGTTAAAATCTCATTGGTGTACAAAATCACAATGCATAATAATTTACAAATGCACTATTAATAAATAAAAGTGTAAATACCTCTTATTTAAAAAAAAAAAACAGACTTATAAATAACAAATATTCACGTAAAGTGAACAAACGTTAAATTTATAATTGCCACACAAGATGAGTACTCTGGTATAGTCTGTACAATTATGCTGAATAATCAAGCCCAAGTGGGCGAGCACTTAAATTGGGCAACCTGAACTCAAAAACAGTGGTCGATTATATCAACTACCTAAGTGCCTATGGCACAAAAGGCGTGATAATAGAATAAACATAATATGTGAACCCAATTCAAATCGGTAAAGAACCAAAAATTAATCAAAACCGATATGTGAAAGACAAAAAATGAAAAGTTGTGTTGTTAAAAACAAATGCTTAATGCTGGTATAATAGGCGCATATTCATACTTCATTTCATATTTGGACGTATAGATAATATTTTACTGATGAGTCAGGTCAAATAGGTTACTGTACATCATTAGGGACTCCACAAGTCAATTCATACATCCAATGTGGCATAATTATGTGCAGAGTAAAGTACCAAAGGTTTCCTCAAATAACAGTCATAACATGATCCTTAAAGGACATTGATTTATATGCAAGTGTATAAATCCTCCGTGGTATTTAAACCTATTGGGGACTTAGTATTGAGTTCCAAAATATATTTGGTCTCTAACAAACGTAAGGCACTATCTCTATCTCCCCCTTTGCGCGTAGGCGGTATACAATCAACGGCATAGTAACAAAGATGGGTTTTGTCACTGCCATGCTTCCCCTCAAAATGCCGGGCAACTGGGTACGATTGGTCTTTATTTGTAATCGCCCGGAGGTGTTGTAAAATCCTCATATGCACGGGTAATTTGGTACTGCCAACGTAGCGGAGTGCACAAGGGCACTCAAGAACATAAACCACGTATTCCGTTTTACATGTTATACGTTGTTTAATTTTGGCAGGTTGGGGCAAGAATGGGGTGGTATAGTCCTTAACGTTTTTTGCATGTTTACACGCTTTGCAAACAAAGCACTTAAAGAAACCTTTTTGTTTTGACAACCAATTGGAAGGTGACCTGATTTCTGGATTGCTTTTAACCAAACAATTGCCCATGGATCTTGCCTTTCGAAAGGTCAATTGTGGAGTGTGATTGTTCTTGGTTAGATCCCCACCAATGACCGGGTCCTTCAACAGCAGATCCCAATGTCTCTTCAAAATTTTCCTAATCGCTACATGTTGTTTGCTATAGGTGAGGATAACCCTCACTTTGTTGGATACGCCATTAGATACAACAGGGATTCTAGGGGCCAACGCAGTGTCACGAGTCAAAGACTCAGTTTTGCGAATGGCCTTCTCTATGATGGACGTATTGTAACCCTTCAAGAGAAACCTCTCCTTGCAACTGTTTTGAGCCATTTTGCATTCCTCCACACTGCTACAGATGCGTTTGATCCTCAGCATCTCCCCATAGGGCATGCTGTTGATATATACATATATATACATACAGATACAGAAGACCTTCCCAAACAGAAAAGGCGGAGGCCAACACGGGAGCAGGTAGGAAGCCTTTATTTAGCAAAATTCCACCAAGGCGAATGCTTTTCGGCGTCTTTAGCCTTCGTCAGCGCCGTGGAAATACTGGGAAGAGGGAAGTGAGTCTGCACCTTTAGATGTCCTGCCGCAGCTGGACTGGCTGCAGTTGCTCCTCCCCCTGAAGGGCTCCACCACAGGTAGTTTGTACTGTAGGTACTCGAACTACAGGACCCAGAATGCAAAGCTTCATTTCGGGGTCCCGCGGCGTGGATGATACTACGATATACCATTAAACAGGGCGGTGCGCTCTCACTGTCCAGTGTTTCCCATCTTGGCAATAAAAGAGCCTCCTTCCGTCCCCACCGCACAACCACACTGCCCAGATGTCTATTTCGTGGGAGCATGTGGCGCGTGCAGCTAGCCCAACGCAAGGAACAGTGTCCTCATCACCGCGTCTCTTTCACCTGGATGTTGTGGTGGGCCTGACCGTGTCAATCCATGACCGAATCCAGTGCCGAAGCGTTGCCAGCAAATCGTCAGGCCTCTTGATGTGCGGGGGCTCTTCCTATATATATATATATATATATATATATATATATACATATATATATATATATATATATATATATATATATATATCTATATGAAGAAAGAACTCGCCAAACAATCCCAGCCCTGCCACGTTCCACCGGACTGGAAAAGACGAAGAGAGGTACCCGTTTACTTGGTGCCAAACAAAGTGAGTTTTATTCAAACATATTCTCGCTCAGCATGCCTGCCATTACGCGTTTCGACAGTAACCACTGTCTTGATCACATGATAGTTTGGTTGTGATTCGTCAAGGGGGGGAGAAGGGTCTTGGTCTAGAAAGCATGCTTTTGTTTATTTGGTGTAAATACGTTCAGTAGTTTTTGAGAAATATCGAAATTTACAGCAATCGATATTTGGGAATTCAGATTGGCTGAGGCATGAGCTTGCTGCTGATTGGCTGCGAGTGGTGCGAGCTGTTGCAACTAGGAAGTGTTGGCCACCATTTTGTGATTTCATTCAAGCAAGTGAGGGGAAAAAAGGGAAAAAAAAGTGGGAAAGAGGAGGGTAGGAGCACTGTAACCTCTGTGAGGTGTTTAGGGTGTGCTATAGAGGGGGTGCAAAGCAAAGTATTCATCCCTACCGGTGTGAAAGTGCTGGGCTATGGAAATTAAGTGAGGTATTGCCTAGAGTGTGATGATGCTAAGGTGAGGTGCTGCAGGACTCATGGATTAAAGCGTGAGCCCAAACTGTGTGTCTTATGCTGTGAAGTCATATGCCGTGGCTTATAACTTTGGCGTCCTTTGATAAATCTTTATGAAATTTTCAAAACCAATTCTTTGTTCATATCAGCTCCTACGTTGAAAGTTTGGGGTGATTCATCAAGGGGGGGCCGAGAAAAAGGGGATCCTAAAACGTGTTTTCTACATGTTAATTTTCTTAGGAAACTTTAGACAAGGCTACAGGTCGAACGGGTGAACGAAACTACCCCAAATTTGGCATGGAGAAGGCTCTTGGTCTAGAAAGCACGCTTCTGTTTATTTGGTGTATGTCCGTTCACTAGTTTTTGAGAAATATCAAAATGTACAGATATTGATATTTGGGAATTTTGCCATCTGATTTGCTGAGGCTTTACGAGCACGAGCTTGCTGCTTAATGGCTGCGAGTGCTGCAAGCGGTTACAACTAGGAAGTGTTGGCCACCATTTTGTGATTCTGTTGAAGTGAGTAAGGGGAAAAAAGGGCGAAAAAAATGGAAAGGAGGAGGGTAGGAGCACTGGAACCTCTGTGAGGTGTTTAGGGTGTGCTATAGAGGGGGTGCGAAGCAAAGTATTGACCCCTACCAGTGTGAAAGTGCTGGGCTTGAACATTTAGTGAGGTATTGCGAAGAGTCTGATGCTGGTAAGGTGTGGTAGTGCGGGACTCGGGGATTAAAGCGTGAGCCCAAACTGTGTGTCTTATGCTGTGAAGTCATGTGCCGTGGCCGCTTCACTACAGTTGTGGGAGTAGTGTCAGCATGTGTTTATACCTACTAGGACGAACTACTGACCCGTACTGGTCGAAAAGTCCTGGGGTACGTAAATATGTGAGGTACTGTCTAGAGTCTCATGCTGCTAAGGTGAGGTGCTGCTGTACTCGGGGATGAAAGTGTGAGCCCAAACTGTGTGTCATATACTGTGTGTCATATATGTGCTCTGGCCGCTGTGCCACATCTGTCCAAGTAGTGTCAGCATGTAGTTATACCTACTCGGAGGAACTTTTGTTTCGTACATTGTAAGTTGTGTATGGAGCTTAGGGGATGTTATATAGGGAGTGCGATGGTAAATTTGTGCGTATTAAATGAATTCATTATTTGTAAAGTGGAAAGCACTGATGGCGCTGGGGGCATCAACTGAGGTGCTGCTGGAGTTGGGGATAAAGCTGATGAACTACTGACCCCTATTGTGAACATTTAACCTGCACGTGCTGTTAAATGTTCGAAATTCTTTTGCAAAAGTATATCGTTAGGTTAAAAAAAATGGATGGAATTTTAACCTGCAGGTGTTGTAAAATGTTCCAGAAAGTGTGGTGATAAAATAGGTTAAACTTCTGACCTGTATGTGGCAGAGAATATTATGTAGGTTATCGAATGGAAAATTCAAAATTAACCAATGGAGATAAGTTTTGGAATGTCGTTGAAGGAATGAAGTATTCTGATTTGTCCTTTACATGTATTTATGTGTGGAGCGACAGATATTGTGCCATTCCTGGTTCCATTCTTGATGAAATCAGTGCTTTACATGTACTATGTGACAAAGAAAGAATTGTATGCGTGTGTGATATTTGAAATCTGCAAACCAACTACAAAGGTGAGTTAGAAATAAACAAGGTGTGTTATGTGTTAAGTAGTAGTGATTACCTATTTGAGGTGATGTCTTTAAGTTTGAAAGTATTTTTTTTTTCAAAGTAATATAGTGTTAATAAAGTTTGGTGTTTGGTATTGGTTATAAAATATGCATACAATTTGACCTGTTGTTAAATAGGTACTCTATTTATGTTTAGGAATTTTTCGCAAAGAAGTGTAGTTTTTCAGCTTTATAGGACTGTATGGTTTTGAAAATGAGGTACAGCGTTAATTTGGGTTTGTAATGTATTCGGGTGAGATAAACAAAATGGCGCACGTTTTCAAATTATACTTTTTGGGAAAATAGTAGAGTGGTGATAGGAAATGTGTGTGTTATTAAGTTAAAAGCGATAAAACGAAACCCAGAAATGTTATGTGGCAGGTTGTGGTCTCATTTTTTACACTGAGAGGTAGATTTGAATTTAAGTCGAGGTAGGTTGTTGTACTGTGAGGCCGTCTACAGTGTTTGGAGATTACATGGAGAGGAGATGGAGATAGGAAAAGTGAAACGTTCCTTTTATATGTACGCATAGTTTTAATCATTTGATCATATGTTGAGATATAATATGAACATGGTTTCTGGTTTGCATTTGGATATAGTTAATAGTTTTAGTAGTTTCTTACTAGTGAATAATAAAAAGGTGGATATACTCAAATATATTGTAGTAAACGTATTAATGATTGTTCTTATGGAATAGAAGTGATTGGGGAGTGCTTATTTAGAAGAGATGTTTTATACATGTGGGAGAGATAAAAAAGAAATGAAAATGTGTGGTATACTTCTTGCATAACTTTGTTGACATTAGAGATCTACATGTGATTTTAAGTGATAGTATTTGTTATGCTGTGTCCCTGTGCTGGATATATGTTGGTGTTGAAGTGGTCCGGATTTTACCGGTGCTCCGATTCACTATTCCTTTTGAGACACTCGTCAATTGTTTCATTCCATTTAATGTCTGTAATATAGTACAGTAAAGGGATGGTATATCAAAGGTTGGGGAATTAGAACTTTGTTTACTCTCCCTATCCCCTGCTATAGACTGTACAGAGTGTTTAAGCAACTTTAGTGACATATAGATGTCTAGCTACTAAAGGTGATGTAGTAGCACTGAGCCCAAATATAAACTGTGCTATGGGATGGTTGATGTTTTACCCTTTAATTTGGATGTTTGAATACTTTTTGCTGATAAGTGTTCCGGCAGACACTTGTTAAAATATACCTCCTATAAGAGTATAGTGGCGCTACTGGGAATGGTGGGGGTTTCTGTTTGATTTCATGTGGTTAACCAAGGGCGGGGTGGGTGTGGGGAGGTGGGTATGTTGGTGATTAAAACACAGAATTTAGTAACGTGCAGATGCCGAGCTAGTAAAGGTTGATGTAGTACCACTGAGAGCACTTATAAAGTGCCTTATGGCATGGTATATGTTTTACCCTCAAATTTGCATGTTTTAATACGTTTTGCTGATGAGCGTTTTGGGAGATATCTGTTGAAATTAAGCCTCTGTATGGCTATAGGGGCGTTTCTTCATTTGGTGGGGCTCTTTCTTTTATTGTATAAAGTTAAGCAAGGGCGGGTGTGAAGGTAGTGTAATAGTACTGTGACTATTTATAAACCGTCTTATGGTATGGTGTATATTTGAGTTGCAAAATTGCAGGTTTTAATAGCTTTTGCTGATGAGCGTTTCGGCAGAAACCTGTTGACATTAAGTCTATGTATGGCTATAGTGGCGGGAACGGGAGTGGTGGGGTTCATTGTTCGCTTTTGTAAGGCTAAGCAAGGGCATGGGTGGGGGTTGGAGAGGTGGGTATGTTGCTGATTATAACACGGACATTTGTAACATGGACATGTGTAGCTAGTAAAGGTAATGTAGAGCCACCTGGCCCAATAAAAACTGGGCTATGGGATGGTTTACGTTTGACCCGGCAATTTGCATGTTTGAATACTTTTTGCTGATAAGTGTCCGGGCAGACATCTGTTAAAATTAACCCTGTGTATGGGTATAGTGGCGCTACTAGGAATGGTGGGGGTTTCTGTTTGATTTGGTACTTTTAACCAAGGGCAGGGGTGAGTGTTGGGAAGGTGGGTATATTGGTGATTAAAACACAGAATTTAGTAACGTGTAGATGTCGAGCTTCTAAAGATGATGTAGAACCATTGGGAGAACTTATAAAGCGCCCTATGGCATGGTATATGTTTTACCCGCAAATTTGCATGTTTTAATACGTTTTGCTGATGAGCTTTTCGGGAGATATCTGTTGAAATTAAGCCTCTGTATAGCTATAGTGCAGTTTCTACATTTGGTGGGGCTCTTTTTTTGTGTAAAGTTAAGCAAGGGCGGGTGTGGAGGTTGTGTAGTGGTACTGCGACTATTTACAAACTATGTTATGGTTTGGTGTATGTTTTAGCTGCAAAATTGCAGGTTTTAATAGCTTTTGCTGATGAGCGTTCCGGCAGACACCTGTTGACATTAAGTCTATGTATGGCTATAGTGGCGCTAACGGGAGTTCTGAGGCTCGTTGTTTGATTTCGTAAGGTTAAGCAGGGGCAGGGGTGGGGGAGGTGGGTATGTTGCTGGTTATAACACGGATATTTATAACGTGGCCATGTGTAGCTAGTAAAGGTAATCTAGTGCCACTGGGTCCATTTATAAACCATGCTATGGGATGGTTTATGTTTTACCCGCTAATTTGCATGTTTGAATACTTTTTGTTAATAAGTGTTCCGGCACACACCTGTTGAAATTAAGCCTGTGTGTGGGTATAGTGGCACTACTAGGAATGGTGGGGGTTTTGGTATGATTTCATACGGTTAAGCAAGGGTGGGGTGGGTGTGAGGAAGGTGGGTATGTTGGTCATTAAAACACAGAATTTAGTAACGTGCTGATGTCGAGCTACTAAAGGTGATGTAGTACCACTGGGAGCACTTATAAAGTGTCCTATGGCATGGTATGTGTTTTACCTGCAAATGTGCATGTTTTAATACGTTTTGCTCATGAGCGTTCGGGCAGACAGTTGTTGAAATTAAGTTCCTGTATTGCTGTAGTGTCTCTACTAGGTTTAGTGTGGCTCTTTCTTTGATTTTGTAAGGTTAAGGAAGGATGGGGAAGAGGGTGGTGTAGTGGCAGTGTGCCCATTTTTTAATCGGTTTATGGTCCGGCGAATTCCCATGTTTTAATATCTTTTGGTGAGGAGTGTTCCAGCAAACAGCTTTACAAAGTACACAACATTTCTGTGGATACGAAATGTTCATGTTGATAGACACTCTTGCACTGTTGTAGAAGGCTGCCAGCGTTGATGACAAAATATGAAACTTGGAGCCATGGTAGATTTCAATGGAAGCTTAGACTGTTTCTTTGTTACTGTGGTGTAGTTAGGGTTTTAAGTGGGAATGAAAAACTGGGGATGCTATAAAAGGGGGTAAACCTCTTAAAGGGGTGTGGGCTATGCAAGTAGGGGCATGGTCTAAATCAAGATAAGTAGCATTGTGCGCTTTAGAAAATCTCCTCCAATTATCCTATGTTCGCAAAAAACATTCTTTAAAGGATTTCCCTTCCTTGTACAATGTGGGTCACCTAGCATGATGTCTCCAGTACTCAGTAGTGAGCAAAATAAGCATGCGTACATGGATGTGCATGGTCTCAATGCAGTGCAATAAAAAAATTGACTCCTAAGCACTGCGCCATTCAAACATCTTTTAATTGATGCATACATTGCTACTTATATACATAGATACATCTGTTCCTGCACTTATCTTAAGCATCTATGAGATCACTCACCTATAGGAAGCACTGTGCCATTCATGCAGACATACACCTATATATCCGTAGATGAATCTGTCCCAGAAGCAATCCTAAGCGTCTATCAGTCCACCTGTCTATCCTAAGTACTGGTCCATGTATTCATTCATCCTTCCATCCATCCATACATTGATACATCCATCCATCTACCTACCCATTGATCCATCTGGCCATGTATCCACTCGCCGTTTATTCAACTATACGTTCTTATTTAGGTGCATCCTCCGTCCCTGATACTAAATACGACTTATTATACTCATCCACCCAGCCTCTTAATGGGTTGAAAAGGCTGGCGATAAGTATTGACAGGCGGATATTTCTTATAAAGACCAACAAAGCTTTGAGTTGCTCCTTGTGCAGCATACTTCACCACCCTTCTCTGGTGGTGTTTTAAACAAAGGTACATTTAGTGAAAGAAATGTAAAGGAACTTTTCAGTGTAAGCCGTTAATTTAGAAACATAAAGTTTTGTCGAGTTGTATATAGGTACACTGTTTTAAAGTGCCCGTGATTGACAGATACTGAATACCTGTACTTCTTACATTTGAGAAAGTATACCAGAGAGCTAATTTGGGGTGGTGAGAACCTGCAGTTCTGTATTTCCATCTGAAGCACAGTATAGGAATATAAAAGTAATTTTAAAGCTTTTATGTTCATATTAAAGAGGGGGTGTGAGAACTAAGTGAGCCAGGTAAAGCGTGAATTGTTGTAGCACTAAAACAAGACAGTGTGTAAGGTCAGAGCAGGGTCGTGCTGGAGTTGCCTGCTTGTGGTCGCTTCCAGAGGGGCAACCAGAGCGAAATTTCGGGGGATCCTAATTCTTTCAGCAATAGGCAGAATGGGGATGTAGGGGCTGTAAAAAGGGGTGAAAAAAACAGAGTCTTATATACAAAAAAATTATCTTTTGAAGACCTGTGAAGTACTCGGGTGCGGCATGTGTGTGAGCCCGGGAAACTGTCTGAGAGAGTCTGGGGCAATGGGCTTTGGGCACCTGGTGGTCTGTCTGCTAATTACCCCACGATGATGTTGCTTCTGCGTTGCAAAAAGAGAAGGGAATTCCTGAGAGAAAATGTCTCTTTTTATAGGATTTACCTTCTCCTACAATGCGAGTCACCTGGCATGATGTCTGCACTTCTTAGTAGTGAGCAATGTGCATGCTCTCACAGTCTCACTGCAGTGCAATAAAGAAAAAAAACGGATGAGGTTTGCGAGGCCCGAAAATAGAACCCCATAAAGACCCGTTTTGAGGCCCCCAAAAATAAAGTGCTGGTGCTCAGACCCCCAAACACACACCCCCGTTTAAAGACTGGGGTGCAGTGGTATGTTTGCAAAGTTGTAGATAAAATTGTAGGCTAATAATGATAATTTTTGTGTGTGCTATTTGGTTGATAATATCATCCTAAGAACATAGATTAATTTTTTTAAAATGCTTTCTATTAAAATTGTCTGCGGTGGTTTGCAGGGAGAGTGCTGTGGGGTGGTGGGGTGCAGCAAAAAGGTGAAAAGTATGAGGAAGTGCCGTTACATATAAATTGTAAAGGTGTACTTAAGTAATTAAATAAATACTTGCTGTTTATTCTATGGCTCTACTTGTCATCATAGTGCTCCTCTGTCGTGCTCCATCACGTTGCAACACTGGGTTTGAACGTCGTTAGTGGTTGTTTTGTAATTGTATTTTATTATTTTAACATTGTGAACAAATGTGAAAAATAATTTAATCTATTTTTTGTTTTTCAGAAATTTATTTCGTTTGGATTAAAATTTAGAAATGCCAAGAAGAAGTGAAAAAAAAGAAAAGAGAAGAAAAAAATATATTTCAGCAAAAGGCAAAATCTTCAATTAGAAAAAATTAGAAAAAAATGTGAATTATAAAAGTCAAAGTAGGAATGTGGATTTGTATTTGAAAAGTGAAAAAGAGATCAATGGTAAGTGGGTAGAATTTACAATTTACTTGTTGGTGGAAGGTCAATTTGAGTTAGGTAGTGATCAAATTATATGTAAATATTGTTACAACAAATTAGAAGAGAACAAAATGCCTGCTAGAGCAGTACATAATACATTAGAATTAGTAGCTATTCCGGAGGAACTGGCAGAATTGAATACATATAAGTCTGGTCTAATTCAATCTGTTCATTCTTTTCAAACTATAATTCCGATGGAGCCTAAAACAGGTAAACTGCCACGAACAGACTTGCTAAGAGGTCTGAAAGGAAGAGTAGTGTACTTATCTTTGGATTTTAAGAAATATATTGAAACTATTGCTAGAGAGAAAGAGGAAAATGAGGCAGTAGTCATTCTAGTAAATGGTGTAGTAATAAAAAGTCGGAAAATATGGCAAGTTTTTGTGGATGTTAATAAAGTTGAAAAGGCTACCTTATATCTTGTAGAGGACAATATTTATTACAAAACTGTAAATGAGGATGAACAGGTAATAAGTTTAAAAGATGAATCTTGTTGACCGATATTCTGAAGCTGCAATCCGTACAGGTCGATCATCATACCATCCACCTTCTCCTGTAGGAAACAGCTGTGGAAAATATTGACCTTCCAAGCTTTTCTCCCATAAAACTCATTGGAGTTCCCTGTGCTTTTTTCATTTCAAATACCTCAATGCTGCTTCCTATTATTACTTTTGAATGCAAAGGATATACTGTGTAATGTTCATAAATATTTTCAGTCCTTGACTTGTCCACTTTCTCTATTTGACCACTAGACATTTCAGATTATATTCTAAAGATACTAGATTTTGACAGTGCATTTTATACATATTTCACCTTTTGTTTGAAAGTGATCTGTCTTCTCTGTCGTATGCAGTGAACCACATACTTAAAACTAAAGTTTATCAATAAGTTCTGCGAAAGAATTTGTGAAGAAAGTTCAAGAAACAGATGAAAATTTAGAAGGACACTTAATCAATTTGATGGCATGTCAATGTGGAACAAATGCGTATTGGTATTGTGGTCATGAAGAATTTAAGTGTATGTTATGGAACTTAGGTACAAGAACATGGTTTGTCACACTTAGTTGTGCAAAGTATACATGGGAAGATTTGCTTGAGTTTCTAAGAGAAGAAAATTCCAATATAATAAATGTTGAAATAAAGACTCATAGTGAACTGTGTTCATTGGATCCTGTAAATGTGTGCAGATATTTTAATCATAGGTTTCAAGCTATGATGTGTTTTATCTGCAATAAAAAGAATCCACCTATTGGAGAGGTTATCGATTTTTTTAGAGACAGGAGTATCAAGCAAGAGGTGCACCTCATATACATATGCTATGGATCAAGAATGAACCTAGATTTGGAAATGATTCTGAGGAAACAGTATTATCTTTCATCGAATAGTATGTGACATGTGAGATACCAAGAGAAGAAGGAGATAGAAGATTGAGATAGCAAGTTTTAAGTTTCCAAAGTCACTGTTGTTGAAAGTATTGCAGAAGAAAATACAAGTCTAAAGGAACATTTTACACCAGATGCCGGTTTGATTTTTCCTGTCCAGTCATTTGTAAAGGAAGGGTAAATTCTTTTTTTTCTTTTGTAAGGCACACAATAACTCGATAATCTCCAAAGAATACCTACAACTTAAAAAGAACAGAAGTGTCAAAGTATATCAATTATTACAATCCATTCATTTTAAAAATGTGGACTGCGAATATGGACATTCAGTATGTTGCAGATAACGCAATTGCTGTTGCATGTTATGTTACATCGTACATAACAAAATCAGAAAAATAGAGATGAAAGAAATGTGGGAAGAAATTGCATAGGAGAAAAGCCTTAGTAAAGAATTGTACAGATTTACTTTGAAAATGCTTTCCCACCGAGAAATTGGATTGTATGAATGTTCAGACCGCTTGTGCTCTTCACGTTTAAATTCAAAGTCACGAGGAATCATTTGGGTAAGTTTAGGTCTTGCCTGCAAACAAACTAGAGTGTTGAAATTGAAGAATTAGCAGTAAATGAACCAGACAGTACAGACAATCTTAAAACGAATATGTTGGACACATACTAACCGAAAAGGAGTCAACATCTGGAACATCTATGTCTGTGTGAAGTACTTCAACATTACAGCTTGAAAATAAATGTTAAACAGAATGTAAAAGAAGGAAAATATGTAGTAGTTGGATGTCATGGGTGTTTAGTAAAACATGCAAATAATAATCTCATAAACCACAAGAAATTTCAGGTAAACAGACATAATATCGATTCCAAAATATCGACTGGACATAATATCGAGGTAAAAATATAGACTAGACAAAATATCGACCAGACATAATATAGACTACAAAAATATCGAGTTATATCGATAATAATAGCCAAAATATTGAATCAAAAATATAGACTAGACATAATATCGACTAGATAGAATATAGACCAAAAAAAAATCGAAAATAAGGTACGTTTTTAATAATTTGTAATAATTGTGTAATATAAATCTGTAGCGGGTTGTGGGTTTATAGGGGAATAGGGTGGGAAGTAATTTAAATATAATTAATTAATTATGTAAATTAATAATAATTGTTAATTAATTATTAATTGCTAATTAATTAAAATATAATTCGTAATTAATAATAATTGCTTAATTGATAAATAATTAATTTTTAGTTAATTATTTTCTGTAGTGGGTTGTGGGTTTATAGGGGAATGGGGTGGGAAGTAATTCAATTATAATTAATTAATTATGTAAATTAATAATACGTGTTAAATAATTATTAATTGGTAATTAATTAAAATATAATTGGTAATTAATTATAAATATTTAATTGATAAATAATTAATATTTAGTAAATTATTTTCTGTAGTGGGTTGTGAGTTTATAGGAGGATAGGGTGGGAAGTAATTTAATAATAATTAATTAATTATGTAAATTTAAATAAATTGTTAATTAATTATTAATTGTCCATTAAATAAAATGTAATTGGTAAATAAAAGTCATTGGTATAGGAAATTACATTTACTTGGTAATAATATTTCTATTAATTATATTTATTTATGAAGTTTTTACTTTTTCTACTGTTGCACTCACTGGAGTGGGAATAGTAATTTTTACCCCACGCTAGCCAACGCTTTCCCTACTGTTGCACCCACTGGAGTGGGAATAGTAATCTTTACCCCTACGCTATCCAGCGCTTTCCCTACTGTTGCACCCACTGGAGTGGGAATAGTAATTTTAACCCCTACTCTATCCAGCGCGTTCCCTACTGTGGCACCCACTGGAGTGGGAATAGTAATTTTAACCCCTACGCTGTCCAGCGCTTTCCCTACTGTTGCACTCTTTGGAGTGGGAATAGTAATTTTTACCCCTACGCTATCCAACGCTTTCCCTACTGTTGCACCCACTGGAGTGGGAATAGTAATTGTAACCCCTACGCTATCCAGCGCTTTCCCTACTGTTGCACCCACTGCAGTGGGAATAGTAATTTTAACCCCTATGCTATCCAGCGCTTTCCCTACTCTTGCACTCTTTGGAGTGGGAATAGTAATTTTTACCCCTACGCTATCCAACGCTTTCCCTACTGTTGCACCCACTGGAGTGGGAATAGTAATTTTAACCCAGACGCTATCCAGCGCTTTCCCTACTGTTGCACCCACTGGAGTGGGAATAGTAATTTTAACCCCTACGCTATCCAGCCCTTTCCCTACTGTTGCACCCACTGGAGTGGGAATAGTAATCTTTACCCCTACGCTATCCAGCGCTTTCCCTACTGTTGCACCCACTGGAGTGGGAATAGTAATTGTAACCCCTACGCTATCCAGCGCTTTCCCTGCTGTTGCACCCACTGCAGTGGGAATAGTAATTTTAACCCCTACGCTATCCAGCCCTTTCCCTACTGTTGCACCCACTGGAGTGGGAATAGTAATTTTAACCCCTACGCTATCCAACGCTTTCCCTACTGTTGCACCCACTGGAGTGGGAATAGTAATTTTGACCCCTATGCTATCCAGCGCTTTCCCTACTGTTGCACCCACTGGAGTGGGAATAGTAATTTTTACCCCTACGCTATCCAACGCTTTCCCTACTGTTGCACCCACTGGAGTGGGAATAGTAATTTTTACCCCTACGCTATCCAACGCTTTCCCTACTGTTGCACCCACTGGAGTGTGAATAGTAAATTTTACCCCTACGCTATCCAACGCTTTTGCTACTGTTGAACTCACTAGAGTTGTTACAATGAATTTTAACCATTTTGCTATGCTACGGTAAAAATATTATATATGTTTATTTAATAATATGTTTTTATATATAAATATATATATATATATATATATATTAATTTTTATATTTGTTTTTAATTTGCATTAATTATTTATTAATATTACATTTATTTAATAATTTTACCTACGTTTATAATAAATATATTTATTATTATATTATATTATTATATTATAATATATTAGTTTTAGTTTTAACTTAATTTAAAGACATTTAAAAAAAACGATATTTTGACAGTCTATATTTTTGTAACTCGATATTTTTGAGTCGATATTTTAGTACTTACCTGTTTGAAGATAGCCAGTCGATATTTTGTCCCTCGATATTTTATCCTCGATATTATTGTATCTCGATATTTTTGTGGTCGATATAATTTCAGTGATCCGAAAGTTCATTATGAAACTTCAGATACGCGAGATTTTTACTATTTAGCACTACTGTAACTGTTTAAGCCATGGTGTAGTGAAAGGGAATTATTTGGAGACTTTGACTGCTACGAAGATTTTTGTAATGCATGTAAAGGTAGCGTTGCATGTATAATTTTTGCTATACATTTAAAAATGTTGAATGATGAAGTTGAACAGGAAAAGACTATTACAGCTGAAATTAGTAGTGAAAGTTCTCAAGATATTAAAAATAGTGGTCCATGTAGTCATGATTTTCCTGGACGACCAATACTGGAAAATGAAGCAGCCATTGCTATGCATGAAGTTGAAATTGCAATGCAGTACAGCAGGTCCAAACAGTGAAACGGGGTTTTGAGTCTATGATTGGGGATGTCAGAAGTTAAAGTCTGTGCTAATTTCTGTGTACCCCCTCTGACCAGGTGCAACTAACCCTAGGTACCAACAGTGGAATGGTGTCTTGATCCCACAATGGTTGATGTTAGAAGTGCAACTGAGAGTGGAATGAAGGTACTCCCTTTGACCAGGTGCAATCAACTCTAGGTCCCAACAGTCGAACGGGGTCTTGATTCCACAATGTCCGACATTACCTGCTGCTTGTTTTTCACAGAACTCCGCCTGTTGAGGTGCATTACACTCTGTGCTTCTGTAGCTTACTGCTGTACAGGATTATTGGGCTTAGTTGACTGCTGTCTCTGGACTACACCGAGGTACAGCAGGTCTGAGCAGTGAAAAGGGGTCTTGATTCTATGATTGAGGATGTCAGTAGTTAAAGTCTGTGATGATTTTTGTGTACCCCCTCCAATCAGGTGCAGCCAACTCTAGTTCCCAACAGTGGAACGGTGTCTTGATCCCACAATGGACGATGTCCGATATTACCTGCAGGTTGATTTTCACAGAGGTCCTTCTGTTGAGGTGCATCAGACTTCGTGCTTCCGTAGGTAACTGCTGCACATGACTAATGAGCTTGGTTGACTGCAGTTGGTGGACTACACCGCGGTATAGCAGGTCTGAATGGTGAAACGAGGTGTTGATTATATGATTAAGGATGTAAGAAGTTAAAGTGTGTGATAATTTTTGTGTACCCCCTCTGATCAGGTGCAACGAACTTTAGATCCCAACAGTGGAACGGAGTCTTGATCCCACAATGGACAATGTTAGAACTGCATCTGAGAGTGGAGATTAAGGTACTCCCTTCGACTACTTGCAAGAAACTCTAGGTCCCAAGAGTCGAACGGTGTCTTGATCCCAAAATGGACGATGTCTGATACAACCTGTTGCTTGTTTTTCACAGAACTCCATCTGTTGAGGTGTATCAGACTCTGTGCTTTAGTAGTTAACTGCTGTACATGCTTATAGGGTTTGGTTCACTGCTGTCGCTGGAATAGACTGCGGTACAACAGGTCCGAACAGTGAAACGGGGTCTTAATTCTATGATTGAGGATGTCAAAAGTTACAGTTTGTGATGATTTCTGTGTACCTCCTCCGATGAGGTGCATCAAACTCTAGGTTCCAACAGTGGAATGGTGTCTTGATCCCACAATGGAGTATGTTAGAACTGCATCTGAGAGTTGAGATGAAGGTACTCCCTTCGACCAGGTGCAAGCAACTCTAGGTCCCAACAGTGAAACAGTGTCTTGATTCCACAATGGAAGATGTCTGATATTACTTGCTGCTTGGTTTTGATAGAACTCCCTCCCTTGAGGGGCATCAGACTCTGTGCGTGCGTAGCTAACTGCAGCACATGATTATTGTGCTTGGTTGCCACTAGTCGGTGTAGTACATCGTTGTCCAGCAGGTCCGATCAGTGAAACAGGGTCTTGATTCTATGATTGAGGATGTCAGAAGTTCAAGTCTGTTATTATTTCTGTGTACCCCCTCTGATCTGCTGCAACCAACTCCATGCTTTCGAATTCAACGGTACGTGGCTGTCAGTCGTTAATGAATAGTGCTTCTGGCCTACACTGCAGACAGAGGTTTTCACAATTCAGATCGAGTGCTGATTGTTTAAATATGGAATCCAGTAGTCAAGTAACTAAAACGTCTATTGGAATATACATATTATCCTTTTAGTATACTTGCTTGAAGACATTTTTTGAAATGACTTAAAGAGTTACTACAATGACCACATTTAATTTGCAAGTGCAAAGGAGCATTGAATAGTCTACACTGTGGACAGCAGAAATTGGAATTTGAATTGTTTTGTTTTATTTATTGCAGATTTTTCTGCAATTCATGTTGTTTTGTGAAGAGGAAGTGAGAGAAAGTATCCCTGAATATCTGAGTGAGACTTTCTACAATTAACACTGCAGACAGCAGTGTTCACAACTCAGATCGAGTTGGTATTGTAGATGAGGTAATCCTGTAGGAAAAGACAATGCTGCTGTGCGCTCTGTCCGCACCATACATATGCATCATCGTAGGCTCCGCACACGCTTTTTCTTGCTTTATGTATGACAAACTGTGTAGCTCAATACCACATTATCTAGCTGTGGGATCTTGGTGACCGCTATCTCTGGTTTACACTGCAGACAGAAGTGTTCAGAATTTAGATTGAGTCGCTATTGTAGATGATGCTGTGTTGATGGCAACAGATATTACTCCTAGTATGGCCTGCCCGCAGCACGCATCATCGCTGGCTGTGCACATGCTGAATGCTTTTGATGTGGCTATCTGAGTGCACTAGAACTGATGGACCCTTTATGATACAATATTTGTGTGTAATATTTTAGATCTATTGGTTGTGTCTCAGTATAACACAAGTTGTTGTTCTTTTAGGATAGAATATTTTTATGTATTATTTCACATCTACTCTGTCTACTTTACTGCAGCACAAACTATTGATTCTTTTATTATTGAATGTCTGTGTGTGATCCAATGATTACTGTTGTAGTTAATGGTAGCAGCAACTGTTCCCTGAGGGCTGGTTTACACTCACTCCACATGCATCCACCACAGACGTCACTGGATAGGTGACCCTAGTAATAAAAAGGTGTCGAGCGCACGTGCACGTGTCGAGCACACGTGCCCGTACGGTTGTGTCTTAGTATACCACAAGTAGTTGGTCTTTTAGGATAGAATTTTTTTTTATTATTTCACATCTACTCTGTCTACTTTTCTGCAGCACAAACTATTGATTCTTTTATTATTGAATGTCTGTGTGTGATCCAATGATTACTGTTGTAGTTAATGGTAGCAGCAACTATTCCCTGAGGGCTGGTTTACACTCACTCCACATGCATCCACCACAGACGTCACTGGATAGGTCACCCTAGTAATAAAAAGGTGTCGAGCGCACGTGAACGTGTCGAGCACACGTGCCCGTACGGTTGTGTCTCAGTATACCACAAGTTGTTGTTCTTTTAGGATAGAATTTTTTTTGTATTATTTCACATCTACTCTGTCTACTTTACTGCAGCACAAACTATTGATTATTTTATTATTGAATGTCTGTGTGTGATCCAATGATTACTGTTGTAGTTAATGGTAGCAGCAACTTTTCCCTGAGGGCTGGTTTACACTCACTCCACATGCATCCACCACAGACGTCACTGGATAGGTGACCCTATTAATAAAAAGGTGTCGAGCGCACGTGCCCGTACCCACTTCCACTATCTAGCTGTGTGCATGTTTACATCATTATCTATGCATGATACTGCCCGAGGGCGTACTACTTTACATTGTGCTGTGGACAGCGTATTGAATCAATTGACCTCTGGTGATGGGGAAAACTTCGGCTAGGTAACTTTTAGGTGTATGGCTTTCACAGGTGGAAAGCTATTTTACAGACAATGAATATTGATGAAGATGGTGGTTGTATGGTGTGTTTAGTGTAAGATATGTGTAAATAGGAAAAAGTTTCAAAAAAGCTCTCTAAGCAGGAGATGTGTGTCTCATCAAATGCTGTAGAGAGAATTACTAAAATGGGTGGCGTATTGCAACTGCTACAATGGGAAATGATATGAACTAATGAAATGCTTTTTTTAAGGTCACATGGCAAACACACACTCAGCGCGCAAGGAGACCGCACCCAACGTGATTTTGAGACAATATATTTACTATTACTATGAATACTATATTTACTATTACTATTTATTACAGTTATAAATATATAAATGTTTAAAATATTTTAGAATTTTGCTTGGTCTCATATACACTTTAAAGTTGTTTACATTTACTTTTGAGACAAAAAAAAATGAGGGAATGGCATACCTGGTGCCACACCATACGTCTATGACGTAAGACAGGGCCTGGCAGTGTGCACTCATCGCATATGCAAAGCGCGTGACCCCATACGTACATGACGTAATGCGCTGCTTGGTTATGCGTACCCTTCGCATACCAAACTAGCCGCTGGCGCAACCTCATATGTATATGATGTTATGGAGGATGCGGTGCCACGAACCCGCCAGATACCAAATGCATATCATTTTAATATGGTAGATAGGATTCACACGCTGATGGACCTTGGTAGACTACCAGTACAGGACTTTAGCTTTCTCAAAAAAAAAGAAAAAATGGTATACATATTTTTTGGGGAAGATATAAAATATTACATAATTTTAAAAGTTAAAAAAAGAATAATAGAGTTGCAAAATATTGTAAAAAAATTAGAAAAATTATAGGTTTTATAAATATTAAAATATGAAATTATCATTTAAAAAACCTTTGAAATTCACTGGAAAATCCATAAGTTTTACAGACGTCATAATTAGGAATTAGCATTTAAAAAACCTTAGCAATTCACTGAAAAAAAACATAGGTTTCAGGGACGTCATAGTTAGTTGGACATTTCACTCATACAAAACAATAGAAATTCCCCTGTTATAGTTAGTTCCGCTAACTATAACTCGCGCCCCTGCAATGCACTGCTGATCACATATTACATGATTCATGACATGGTCAGTGACATCACTAATGACATATCAAATTACATCACTGATGACATCATCCACATTACAATCTGATGCACCTCATCAGACTCTTATATAATACTTGATACACCCACTGTAGTATACAGACTATAATTTTCAAAAACATGAACATACCAATACCAGTTAGTACATATCCACTGACTAATTCCTATGTCTACCCACACATCAATTCATTCACTCATACGGACTATCAATACAACATTATCATATCCACTCACACATCTGTACTGTACATCCACTCAGACACCGACTCTCATTCATAGAGTTATTCACACACCTAGTCAGTAATGGAAATAATGAATCAAACTTTTATTTACTCACCTGTACAGTTATACACATAGCACCTCACTTATTTAAACATATACTAACACATTCTTTCACTCTAATGCAATAACTAATACAAGCATACACTGTTCAATACAGGCACTCTCACAATTACTCACTCTCACATATAGTCCTTTATACAGTCCAACACTCACATATACTGCATTTGACATATGCAGTTACTCCCACATGTACCACTGAGGCATCTATTCACTCACAAAGACATCCATACTCAAACTCACCCAGACATACAGCTGTTCACAGATACAGACTTTAACACATATACGCAGTGATTATCCACTCACACATTTTTTTTTTTTTTTTGCAGAGTTTTATATAGCGCGAACTAGACCCGAACCGAATCAGGTATCAGAGCGCTTTACATAGCACCAGTTACGTTACATGAGAGTCACAACCCCCACCCACGTACACAGACACTCAGGCACCCATACAGATACTCAGACAAGCAATCAATAGCCCATATAGATCCTTATTTAGCTGCTAACCAAACCATGCAACCACTTACACACCATCTGACAACCTAAACTGTGTGAATGTCTGTATCAATCGCTAACACATGCATTAAGTAAGACATATAATTAATCACTCACTTATACAGTTAATCCCACACCTACTCAATCATGCATCCTGACTCTTATACACTCATTCATTCTTCAATACACCTTGGCATATATATGTAGAACACATATTTAAATTTTAAAGAAACACATAGTCACTGGATGATGTCATCAGTGATGTCATTTGAGATGTCATCATTGATGTCAGTAACCATGTCATGAATGATGTAATATGTGACATCATCAGCAGTGCATTGCGGGGGCGCGAGTTATAGTTAGCTGAACTAACTATAAATGGGGAACTTCTATCGCTTTATATGAGTGAAATGTCCAACTAACTATAACATCACTGAAACCTATATTATTTTGGTTTTTATTTTATTTTAACTGGAAAAAAACAAAGCCTAAATTAATGTTACAATTAGGTGAATTTGTCAGTGTGATCATTACCATGTTGAATAAACAAAACACAGAAATTCACCAAAACTCTTTTGGCAAAAGATATTTTTAACAAAGAAAGGCAATGTTGACTATGTGCTTTATGAACTGTGCTGAACCCTCCAAGCCCGCCAATAAATGGTTATCAAACACTTCGTGTAAGGCGTCTCTTGCTTGGGAGCAGTTCTTGTGGATTTGTAGCGGTCGGCCCTAGACCGCGAGATGCCCTGCTGCCGAAGATGCAGATCGATAGCGTTGGCAAAGACTTGCGCAGAAGGAACGAAGTTCCAGTTGGATGGACATAAACAAAGGAAAGTTGTCCGCATGTGTCCAGTAAAGACAACCACTATGGCTTTTAATATCAGTATTGCGAAGTGTGGGGTTTCCACTAAGGACATTATGAATGGGATGAACTCTGATTACCAGAATGCAATTGTTGCTCATGCCACTTGGGCGTAGATTAAATACTGTGAAAGGGCGCTGAAACGTTTATGACTTTTTGACTCCTGCCTGTGCCAGTGAACAAGGGCGAATGGTGCCCGAAATGCATTTGGCAAAATATATTTTTAACAAAGAAAGGCAATGCTGACTATTTGCTTTATGGACTGTGCTGAATCCTCCAAGCCCACCAATAAAGGGTTATCAAACACTTTGTGTGAGGCATCTCTTGCTTGGGAGCAGTTCTTGTGGATTTGTAGCGGTCGGCCCTAGACCGCGAGATGCCCCGATGTGGAAGATGCAGATTCATAGCACTGGCAAAGACGGGCGCAGAAGGAATGAAGTGCCATTTGGATAGACATAAACAAAGGAAGGTTGTCAGCATGTGTCCAGTAAAGACAACCATTATGGCTTTTAATATCAGTATCACGTAGTATGGCGGTTTCCACTAAGGACATTATGAATGGTATGAACTCAGATGACCAGAATTCAATTGTTGCTCATGCCAATGGGGCGCGAAGTGAAAACTGCGACAGTGCGCTGAAACGTTTACGACTTTTTGACTCCTGCCTATGCCAGTGAACAAGGGCGAATGGCACCCGAAATGCGTTTGGCAAAATACATTTTTGAGAAAGAAAGACAATGCTGACTATGTGCTTTATGGACTGTGCTGAACCCTCCAAGCCTGCCAATAAATGGTTATCAAACATTTCATGTGAGGCGTCTCTTGCTTGCGAGCAGTTCTTGTGGACTTGTAGCGGTCCACCCTAGACCGCGCGACACCCCGCTGTGGAAGATGCAGATCCATATCGCTGGCAAAGACTCGTGCAGAAGGAACGAAGTGCCAGTTGGATGGACATAAACATAGGAAGGTTGGCAGCATGTGTCCAGTAAAGACAACCACTATGGCTTTTAATATCAATATCACCGAGTATGGTGGTTTCAACTAAGGACATTATGAATGGTATGAACTTTGATTACCAGAATTCAATTGTTGCTCACGCCACTGGGGAGTGGATTTAAAACTGCGAAAGTGTGCTGAAATGTTTACCCCTTTTTAACTTCTGCCTGTGCCAGTGAACAAGGGCGAATGGCGCCCGAAACACGTTTGGCAAAATATATTTTTAACAAAGAAAGGCAATGCTGACTATGTGCTTTATGGACTGAGCTGAACCCTCCAAGCCAGCCAATAAATGGTTATCAAACTCTTCGTTTGGGGTGTCTCTTGCTTGGGAGCAGTTCTTGGTGAGATATATATATATATACATATATTACCTACTGGCGATAGCCAGTAGGTATATATAGTTAGGATTTTTTTCCTATGGGATTTTTGAAAATTCTATGTCGAATAACTTTGGCGTTTGAGGACAGAATTGGCTGAAATTTTCAGGAAAATGGAACATTGTGTTTCTGAGCAGCCCCTGAAAATATGGGGGGGTTTCGTCAAGGGGGGGCCGAGAAAAAAGGGGGGTCCCAAAACGTGTTTTTCCCATGCAATTTTCCATAGGGCGGTTGGCCTCACTTTTAGCCTGAACGGCTGAATGGATTTACACCAAACTTGGCAAAATTGTAGGGACTGGTAGCCCGATGTGCCTTTGCTATGTCTCAAGATATAGGCTCTAGTGGTTTTTACGAAAATTAACTTTGAAAAATATATATTGGGCTACATTGGGCTATATATATGTTGGAGCCCAAATGTAGCCCAATGTAGCCCAATGTAGCCCAAAGATGGCCACCAGAGACAAAAAAAAACAAATGTAGCCCAAATATCAGCCAGATGTAGCCCAACTATAGCCCAATGACAGAATGTCCCAGAGTGTTCTAAAGAACAACTAGAGTGCTAACAGTCCTACTTATTACAAAGGTATGGCACACCTGAAGCCATCTTGATTGGAATAAAGTGGTAACTCTTAAAACATTTAATTTAAAAAGGAACAAAATGAGGGGGTTCATTTTGCCATAGAAAGTATGATTAGCGAATATATGACGAAATCCCGCATACCATCAGTCCGCAAAAAAAATCCTGCATGTACTATTAGGCCGCAAATTAAAATAACGAAAACTTTTAGAACGAATATGCCTTTAGCATACACTAAACAACTAAACTACCCTAAACCCTAAAACACTACCCCCAGCATGGCCCTACACTACACAAACAGTACAACACTACCCTAAACCCTAAAACACTGCCCCCAGCATGACCCTACACTACACAAACACTACAACACTACCCTAAACCCTAAAACACTACCCCCAGCATGACCCTACACTACGCAAACACTACAACACTAACCAAAACCCTAAAACACTACACCCCAGCATGACCCTACACTACGCAAACACTACAACACTACCCTAAACCCTAAAACACTACCCCCAGCATGACCCTACACTACACAAACACTACAACACAACCCTAAACCCTAAAACACTACCCCCAGCATGACCCTACACTACGTAAACACTACAACACAACCCTAAACCCTAAAACACTACCCCCAGCATGACCCTACACTACGCAAACACTACAACACTACCCTAAACCCTAAAACACTACCCCCAGCATGACCCTACACTACGCAAACACTACAACACTACAACACTACCCAAAACCCTAAAACACTACACCCCAGCATGACCCTACACTACGCAAACACTACAACACTACCCTAAACCCTAAAACACTACCCCCAGCATGACCCTACACTACGCAAACACTACAACACTACCCAAAACCCTAAAACACTACACCCCAGCATGACCCTACACTACGCAAACACTACAACACTACCTTAAACCCTAAAACACTACCCCCAGCATGACCCTACACTACGCAAACACTACAACACTACCCTAAACCCTAAAACACTACCCCCAGCATGACCCTACACTACGCAAACACTACAACACTACCCTAAACCCTAAAACACTACCCCCAGCATGACCCTACACTACGCAAACACTACAACACTACCCTAAACCCTAAAACACTACCCCCAGCATGACCCTACACTACGCAAACACTACAACACTACCCAAAACCCTAAAACACTACCCCCAGCATGACCCTACACTACGCAAACACTACAACACTACCCAAAACCCTAAAACACTACCCCCCAGCATGACCCTACACTACGCAAACACTACAACACTACCCAAAACCCTAAAACACTACCCCCAGCATGACCCTACACTACGCAAACACTACAACACTACCCAAAACCCTAAAACACTACCCCCCAGCATGACCCTACACTACGCAAACACTACAACACTACCCAAAACCCTAAAACACTACACCCCCGCATGACCCTACACTACGAAAACACTACAACACTACCCAAAACCCTAAAACACTACCCCCAGCATGACCCTACACTACGCAAACACTACAACACTACCCAAAACCCTAAAACACTACCCCCAGCATGACCCTACACTACGCAAACACTACAACACTACCCTAAACCCTAAAATACTACACCCCAGCATGACCCTACACTACGCAAACACTACAACACTACCCAAAACCCTAAAACACTACCCCCAGCATGACCCTACACTACACAAACACTACAACACTATCCTAAACCCTAAAACACTACGCCCAGCATGACCCTACACTACGCAAACACTACAACACTACCCAAAACCCTAAAACACTACCCCCAGCATGACCCTACACTACGCAAACACTACAACACTACCCAAAACCCTAAAACACTACCCCCAGCATGACCCTACACTACGCAAACACTACAACACTACCCAAAACCCTAAAACACTACCCCAGCATGACCCTACACTACGCAAACACTACAACACTACCCAAAACCCTAAAACACTACCCCCAGCATGACCCTACACTACACAAACACTACAACACTATCCTAAACCCTAAAACACTACACCCCAGCATGACCCTACACTACGCAAACACTACAACACTACCCAAAACCCTAAAACACTACCCCCAGCATGACCCTACACTACGCAAACACTACAACACTACCCTAAACCCTAAAATACTACACCCCAGCATGACCCTACACTACGCAAACACTACAACACTACCCAAAACCCTGAAACACTACCCCCAGCATGACCCTACACTACACAAACACTACAACACTATCCTAAACCCTAAAACACTAGCCCCAGCATGACCCTACACTACGCAAACACTACAACACAACCCTAAACCCTAAAACACTACCCTCAGCATGACCCTACACTACGCAAACACTACAACACTACCCTAAACCCTAAAACACTACCCCCAGCATGACCCTACACTACGCAAACACTACAACACAACCCTAAACCCTAAAACACTACCCCCAGCATGACCCTACACTAAACAACCACCACAACTCTACACTACACTAACACAACACTACACTACACAACACTACACTACACTACACAATCACTAACCCACGAAAAAATTAACACAAACCCACTTACCTCTCTCGTCATCGTGGTTTTCACAACGCAAATGCATTTACCATACATGCCATTAAAACGTAATTCTTTGTAAAGGCATGCGCGATAAATGCACATGCGTTTTGAAAAAATGCGGGATAATGGTATGCGAGGTCAAAGACCTTGCGGGATAATGGTATGCGGACTGAAAGTCTGCGGGATAAAAAATGCGGGAAAATGGCTGCAAACCATGATTAGCAGCAGACTTCCCTGGTGAGCACTACGTTTACTACAGTGATCTAATGAGCAACTAGAGTGCTAACATTCAGAATTTATGGCAAATGTGTGACACATCTGAATGCCTTCTTGATAGAACCAAAGTAAACAAGCATTGAAAATGCAATAGATCTCGCCCTCGTTTAAGTTAAAGCCATTCTGTTTGTAATGAGGTGGCTTTTTAGCTTTGCTTTTATTAGTGTTTTTAAAACTTTCATGTAAATAACATGCATATGTATGCATATATGTATATGTATGCATGCATTTATATTTATATAGATATGCAGATTATATATGTTTATATATGTATATTACCTACTGGCGATAGCCAGTGGGTATATATAGTTAGGATTTTTTCTCTATGGGATGTCTGAAAATTCTATGTCTAATAACTTTGGCGTTTGTGGACGGAATTGGCTGAAATTTTCAGGAAAATGGCACATTTTGTTTCTGAGCAGCCCCTGAAAATTTGGGGGGGGTTTCGTCAAAGGGGGCAGAGAAAAAAGGGGGGTCCCAAAACGCGTTTTTCCGATTTTTTTTTTCATAGGGCGGTTGGACTCACTTTTAGCTCGAACGGCTGAATAGATTTACATGAAACTTGGCAAAATTGTAGATATGGTTTGCCCGACGTGCCTTTGCTATGTCTCAATATATGTGCTCCAGTGGATTTTGAGAAATTAACGTTTAAAAAAATATATATATCTGTGACAGCACTCCGGTTAGCGCCCCGGTTCGCGTACCTGACGCGTAACGGAACTTCGCGAAGCTGATTGGCTCTCCGGTGTCTGTCAACATTCTAAACAGTCCGGAGCGGCCGCCATCTTGTCTCTCGGTACGATCGAGAGACAAGATGTGGTGAAAAACGAAGGGGGAAATGAAGGAAAGGGGGCAAGGTAGACCACTCCTGACCCCCTAGGATTGATGAGGGGGATATTAAAGTGCCCCGCGGGGCAAAAATTTTTAAAACAATGTTTTTTGCGATTTTACGCCGTAGAGGCGCGTCCCGGTACGCGAACCGGGCAGCTCACCGGGCAGCTCACCGGGCAGCTAACCGGGCAGCTAACCGGCAGCGTAGCTGTCAACATTGTAAACAGTCCGGAGCGGCCGCCATCTTGTCTCTCGGTAGGTTCGAGAGACAAGATGTGGTGAAAAAAGAAGGGGGAAATGAAGGAAAGGGGGCAAGGTAAACCCCTCCTGACCCCCTAGGATTGATGAGGGGGATATTAAAGTCCCCCGTGATTTTTCGCGGTAGAGGCGCTTCCCGGTACGCGAACCAGGCAGCTAACCGGCAGCGTAACGGGAGTCCGCCATCTTGTGTTTTTGGAGCGTCCGGTTCGCGTACCGGGTAGCGTCCCGGTAAGCGTAACAAGGGGAAAACCAAGAGAAACAGTAAAAAAAAAATTAAGGGAATAGATTTCCAGCAAACTTGGCAAAATTGTAGGGACTGTTTGTTTGATGTGCCTTTGCAAGGCCTCAAGATATGTGCACGTGTGGATTTTGTCTAATTAAGGTTAAAAAATATATATATATCTGTAAGCGTGCTCCGGCACGCTTACGTTACGGGTTTTGTTTGCGCTGCAGAGCCGATACGTCACGGTTATGCGACGCGTCATGAGGCGTCTCATGTGGCTACGTGATACCTCACGTAATGAAGAATATATTTTACAGCTATAGATATTAGCTTTTAAAAAACCAATGAAATTCACTGAAAAAACCATAGGTTATAGACCATATATAGTTAGGAATTTGCATTTACAAAACCTTGAAAATTCACTGAAAAAAACATCGGTTAGAGACCATATATAGTTAGCTGGACATTTTATTGACATAAAACCAATGAAATTCCATATATAGTTAGTTGCACTAACTATATATCGCGCTCCCGCAATCCACTGCTGATGATGTCACATATTACATCATTCATGACATGGTCAGTGACATCACTGATGACATCACTGATGACATCTCAAATGACATCACTGATGACATCATGACACACCAATACCAGTTACTACATACGCACTCACTGATTCCTACGTCTACACACACATTCACTCATTCACCCATACAATCACTCATACATACAGTCACTTATTATTACAACACTATCATATGCACTCATACACCTATGCAGACACTCACACACTGCCACTCATCCATGGAGTTACTCACACACCTAGTCAGTCCTGTAAAGAATCAATCACACTTCCATTTCCTCATCTATACAGTTAAACACAGAACACCATACTTCAGTGACATCACTGATGACATCACTGATGACATCTCAAATGACATCACTGATGACATCTCAAATGACATCACTGATGACATCATGACACACCAATACCAGTTACTACATACGCACTCACTGATTCCTACGTCTACACACACATTCACTCATTCACCCATACAATCACTCATACATACAGTCACTCATTATTACAACACTATCATATGCACTATGCAACTAACTATATATGGAATTTCATTGGTTTTATGTCAATAAAATGTCCAGCTAACTATATATGGTCTCTAACCTATGGTTTTTTCAGTGAATATATATATATATAAACCGGTCATGCCTATGTTCCCAATAAACAACTGCTGAAGTCTCGCTGTGTCCCTTGTGGTCTACTCGTAACGGAGGAGAAAGTGACTTGGTGTTTAGTGCGTTCCCTGTGGTGCGCACGAGGGACCCTTTCGCTTAGAGGTCATGGAAACATGGGAAGTTTTGTGAGGTTACAGAGGAGTCGGATATTCCATGACCTGCCACTGCATCCCCTGAGGTACAATCAAGCAGCTGATCACAACAGGCGGAGATCGTGAAGAGAAACGCTGCTAACGTACCTGCGCCTTCAGATTTGCTGCTTCAGAGGCTCGTGGCAGAAAGTATGGGACTTCAGCTGCAACTTTTAAAAAACAATTTGTGATACCCCACTACACTGCACTGAACTTCCAGCACGCTGTATTATGGGACTGGTAGTCCCTGGGATCGATGCGAGCAGAGAGTAGTCCAGCGCAGGTGAGCTCGCTTGCCACTTGGAAGGAGGAGCCTGTACTTAACAACTTTCGAGTGGGTGATCGCATTTCTCAAACGGACTGTGGCATTTGAGAAAGGCAATCCGCCGAAACCGGTCATGCCTATGTTCTCAATAAACAACTGCTGAAGTCTCGCTGTGTCCCTTGTGGTCTACTCGTAACGGAGGAGAAAGTGACTTGATATATATATTTTATTTTAACTGGAAACAACCACAGGCTAAATTAATGTTATAGTTAGGTGAATTTGTCAGTGTGATCATTAACATTTTAAATTTTAAAAAAACACATAAATTCACCAATTATTGCTAACTATAACTTGTGCCCACACCATGCATTGCTTATGACCTCACATATGGCATCACTCATGACATTTTTTATGACATCATTTATGGCCAAGGATGACAACTCAAATGACATCAATGATGACATCACTGATGATATCACTGATGGATATCAATGACGGCATTATCCAATGAGTGTGTGCGTCATTTAGATTGTGACAGACCTTATTGCTTTTACACCTAATTTTGTACAATTTGGGTCAAGCCAATGGGTGTAAGTATTTAGAAAACGCATGTCCTCCTAATGCATGATATCTGTGTTATGGCATTGAATATGGTATAAATCTTTATAAATCTTTGTAATTAAGAGTAACTCTGTGTACAGGTGACAACTGAGTTGTGTTCATTAAGTTCCAAATATGTATTTTGGTACTTAAGAAAATGTTTCCAGCAGGGCAAAGGTTCTATGTCCTACATACTAACTATTGGAAGCAGCCTTGAGTTATTGAAGAGAATCTTCTCAGCATGACAATTTCTACTTATCATAGAACACTGTGTGCATCAGATACTAAACTATATACATGTGCTTGTTTTGCAATAGAAGTAGGGTTATCTGTGAAGTGTTCACCATATTATGAACATTGCAGGTAGAAGTATGTTTAGCACCTTCAGATCTTGGTTATTTTTAGCAAATAGTCTCTATTTTTTTACAGATGTTGCATAGAGTGTGCATCATCCTTACTAGATATTTTTTAATTGTGTGTGGTGTATTTTTGTATGAAAGTTTTAGTGTTTTCAAACAGTGTGGTATAAAGTAAACTCTCTCTACAAAGTAAGCATTACTTACAGTACTCAGTCCTCAACTGATATTAACGTAATTTCTTAATGTAGGTTTGGTGTGTGTCAGGGGTTTGATACAGATACAAGCTGTCTGTAGTAGGGCAATTGTTTTAGAATTTGTATTCACTGAACAGTTGTGCACAAGATTTAACACCCTACTCAATTAAGGTTTCCCGTATATCTGTGGTTGGTCGCTAATGGGAACTGTTTTATGTGTAAAACCATACCAATTTATACAGCAACATGCAGGAAAATTAAGCTTGGATGATTTCATCTTTGTACAATGTGTGTGAGTATTAAACAGATAAATATTCAATAAAAATGTTTTATTTGCTTAGTTATTGCAACTATGATATCAGAAAATGTCAAAGCAATCTTTCCTTTAGGTGTTATTACTTGTGCAATCTTGCTTAGTAGGGTATGCAGAGGGCCTGACCTTTCGGCCGAGACCTTTCTCTGTAATGATGGGTGTGCCTAGTAGGGTGTGAAGAGGGACTGGCCTCTCCTTTCATACCTCTCTCTCAGATGAAGGGTGAGCATAGTAGGGTGTGATGAGGGATTACCCTCTCATTTTAGAACTCTCTCTCACGTGACGTGTGTCCATTTTAGGGTAAGTTGATGGGCTGGCCACTTTGCTGAGACCTCTCTCTATAATGATAGGTGTTTGTAGTAGGGTTTGGGGAAGGACTTGGCTCTCCTTTCAAACTTCAAACTTCAAACTTCTATCTCAGATTATGGGTGTGTGTAGTATGGCATTTTGATGAGCCTTAACTCTGCTCAGAAATCTCAACCCTACGGGCATAAATAGTGAAGTCTGATAAACTCAATCCCCAGTAAGCATTCTTCATACAGTAACAAGTGTATGTCTACCTTTCAGTATTTCCCTTGGCTGAAGAGTCAATTTTCCATTATTATTTATACGCTCCTACTGATGCTCCTAATGCTGCACTTTGGGATATAATGTCAGTTTGAGAAATACACATGCAAAATATAAAATACAATTTCCATAATGCATCTGCACTCTCTATCAAATTACTGAATTGCACTCATCAGTTAAGAGTGCAATTCCAATTAGACCATCACTAACTAACAATTTATTAAAATGCTGCTAACAAATACACATGTCAAATATTGGACTGAACATTTCTTGCCTAAATGGCTTCACCATGAAATATCAATCATATTGGGAATTGTGATTGACAAATCAAAGACAAAAATGTAATTTAATTCAAATATAGGAAATGTGAAACAGACATCACACTGTGACAATTCAAATTCGATTCTATCACCACGTCTCTATTTTTAATTCATTTCATTGGGAGCTTATTCTCACCACATTTCCTTATTGTCCTTATTTCCTCCATGAAAATTATTCAATTAATAATCAGGCAACAGTCAAGTAGATACCTACGTAGCATAATTATTAACGTTATCAATTGTCTTCAGCTTATCTTTTGAGGGAGAGTCAGTGACATTCCTCTTGAGTGTCTTAACTAGAGTTTTTGGACCATATCAATTGCACAGTATTTCAAAGTTTCCCAACTGTCTTGATGTTCATTCATAAAATGTGTTGCTATGTAATAGACAAATAGTACTACCAACATACTTTGATCCAGATTTACATTCCAGGATATAAAGTAAATATTATGATACACAGTTCAATCTTTTGTAAATTATGACAGATTTCCTGTCTTTGTCTTGGAATGTTTTGACATTCCTCCCAATTTTGCAGGTTTTGCGTGATTTACAATTGGTGAAGCCCATCGATGTAGGATCCTTCTATATATTAAAGTGGATCTTCACATGTTTATCTTTCAGGAACGGAGCTCTTCAAAACATAATATTTGGCAAACCTTCTACTTTTGGTGCAATGGCTGGATCTTTCTGTATTAAATATCTATGTTTCTAGAGTATTCATTGAATTGCATTCGCTTCCTTACTCTATGTCAATATTAATCTTATTTTGTTGCCATCTCAACTGAAGTCTTTTCTTTGGGTAGGGATCGGGGTTTCACCCCTTGTTTATTCGTGAGTACTTTTCACGCCTCTTTGAAAGTCAAAATTACAATAGCCCGATAATTAGAAACAACATCCCCTGGGGCCAAAGCAAATACAAAAAGGTAGAGGGACATGCAGCGAGGGGGACTTGCAGCACCCCTTTCCACGACTTGCTGCACCCCAGGGACCTTGTCCCCCGGGGTCATCATGTAAGGGCAGAGGGGCATGCTGTGGAACTCCTCAAGTCTTATCAGGCCCGGGGACCCCCTCCCCAAAGCCAAATTTAATAAAGAAAGGGAAGGGCAATGCAGGGTCAGTTCCCCATGCCTCTTTAGGCCCTGGAGGCCCCTCCCCCCGGGGCATATTTATTTTAAACATAGAGAGCACCTCTTCTCAAGCTTTCCTCGGTGCTGGGGACCCCACCCCCTTGGTCCGTCCTTAATTAATAAATGTGGGTGCTTGGTGCCCACCCAGCACCCACCAACTAAAATGCTATGGGTCATGGGGTGAGCCCCACGGCTCTCATGGCCCCAGTTAACTCCCCACATGGTGCGGGAGCCAGCATTGCTTCCACCGGGAGGGAGTAGCTATTTATATAAGTTCTGTTTCCCTGCCCACATCAGTGAGGGCAGGAAAACAGAACACAAGTCTGTCCTCAGCCTGTAAAAGCATCTTTAAAGCGGACTCAGTGTTTGCTCCTGTTTGGTGGGAGATTAAAAAATTCTCCCACAAGATGTGAGCCAACACCTTTTACTGACCGTGCCTGGGAAACTACTGTGTCCTGGGGTTGGCCTCCCTGAGACACTGTAAGTGAGTAGGCCCCACGGTATGGTGTCCACTGGGCCATTTAATGCTCATGGAGGGGATCAACATGTCCCCCTCTCTTTTAATTATACTGACAACCCGGGGGGGTGGGGCCCCCAGAGTCTTTTTAATTCTTGACAAATGGGGGTGCGCTCCCCCCTCCCTCTTAATCAATTGATTGTGCCCTGGGGCCAAAAACGGATTGTGGAGGGAGCCGAGCGCCCGCTCCCATTAATAAATAGATTGGGCCCTGGGGGATGGGGTCCCTAGTTGGTAAATGTCTCGGGAAGGGGGGTGTATTCCCCCTTCCCTTAAATGTACCCAGCCTGGGGGATGGAGTCACTGGGGCCCTACATTGGTTGGGGAGGGGGACCATACTAACGTCCCCCCTAGATATATTAAAATGATGGCCGCCGCTTTGTTGTTTTTTTTTTCGCAATCCCATGGGACTCCCTCCAATTTTTTAAAACTTTCAGGCTTCCGCCATGTTGCCTGGGAGGCAGGGTATCTCCACCCTTCCCCCTTTTATAATTTTTTTTTTTAACTTCAGAATAGGGGAGTTAGTACCTGAGGCCTGTAATGGCAGCAAGCAACAATCAGAATGCTCTATTTTTAGACTGGCTCTCTTGCAATACTCTTGCAGACTCTTGCAGACCCAACAGTCCAGAAATACAAATATTTGTAAACATTCATTTCTCCTGAAATCTGAAGATTTTTAACATTGTCTGGGCTACTAAGAATATAAGGCATAGAGGACCAACGGATGTGACAAGATTATCGAAATTATGTGGAATATTCTGTATATTTTTTATTAGTTTAGGATAGAAAGAGCATCTTTAAATTTTGCAAATTATGTGGCAAACAGTAAATCCATAATCATGCGGTAAATTAACCACCCACAGAATTGCCTAAATCTTCTATCCCTCACTATTGCCCTTTGTTATATTACCAAGGAATTAACGAAAGGCAAACAAAGCCTAAAGATTCTAATTCCAGTCAGCGCCTATTGTTAGCTGCACTTTGAAGAAAAAAGCTTTTTCAAGCCAAATGTTCCAAAATAAACATGTAATATAAAAATACATGACAGATAACATGAATAATATGGAGATGTTGCCTTGTAGGGCTTTTGATGATGTGATGTCATCAGAACCTTTCAAAGGCATAATGGGCTAAATCATACATTTACTCGTCATACAGCTTCCGTATATTACTAGATTCATTCTATATCCCTGACTGAATGCAAACAATTGCTTTTTAAGAATAGAGGAATCAATTGGTTCTTTATTCTGCATGGCCTTCATTGATCCTCTCAAAGACAGCCTTTGAACAAAGTCAGAACGATTGGATGGATGACTGCAGGAGCAGATGGCAGAGATAATGTAATGTATGACTGGGCACGGGAAGAATGCATCTCTACTGTGCAAGGTCACAATAGACTGCTGGGTCGAAACTCATCACTACAGATTGAGAACGTGATGAGCCAAAAGTTTCAATGAACTAACACATAATTTGAACGCGCTTTTGTGAGGTGCAACACACATGCATGACTGCCCACTGCAATATCAGGTATTTTAAAAATAATAATATAAATTGCACTGTGCTTGTCTGATCCAGGAGTGCTAATGCAGATGTAGAGTGTACTAATGCTGAGGATTTTAGAACATGTGTGATTTGCAGGTCTGTCTGTCCCATATATCATGAATGGTGCTATGTTTTAAATTCACTTAAGCGGCTGTCATTGACTTAGAAAGACATTATCTCTGAGATGTCACTACGATACAATAGGGTTTGGTTAGAATGGCACCAATGTAGAATATACTGGAATGGAATAGATCAAAAAAGACTTTTCAAAGGTTGGTTATGACATCTGTGATCTAGGCCATTTGGTCATAATGATCAACACTTCTGTACTTCTTTATTCGAAGTGATTTTTCTCAAGTTACAAGGAGGGGGTACTGCCTAATCACCTTTAGATTCAATATTCATCCTATGCCAACAGCCAATCAATCACAGGCTCCACTTCTTACGTTGATGTTAAGCAGGGGGAACTATATTGAAGTTACTGGTTTCTGTATAAGACACTATTCAGGCTATTAAGGTAAGGAAAATATACCACAGGTTAAAGTTGCCCTTTCTGCAATACGATTCACATGCTAGGGACCAGAGTGAGTACAACAGGCGTTATTGCAGAGACTGCCAGCATGTAAGCTAGTCACTTGCAGCCCAAGCCACAAGTATTCTTATTGATTCACATCAGCCAATGAGAACGGACCTAACACAGGAACCTATTCCAATTGACGTAAATTGTGTCTGTCAAAACTGTTAAAAATAACATATTGTTTCAGCCCTTCTCATTTGCATCCATTTAAACCAATTAAAATATTTTCATGAGATAAGATTGTTTTGATTGGTTGATCTTGATCATTGTACCCTTTTGACACCATGCTGTTGCCCATGGAGGTCATTGGCTGTTTTTTGTGTCACTTCTTCTATTCTGCATTTGACATGGACTAATTTAAAATTATGCTGGCATCGTTTGGGGGAGTCAAAGAATGTGGTACATCACAAAGTGGCACAAATTTGCCGAGGGCCAGCATAATTCAAATCACTCAGTTCTGAAATGAAGCATTTGTACTCAACGTAGAAAAACATCAGATTGCAGGAATTTATGGCCCCTTGTTGGCACTCATAAGACTGTAGTGAAAATTAGAAGCAGCCGTGCAGCCACATCATCTACTTTCCCTAATCCTAAAAAATCCAATAGTGGAATTTTCAGAAGCATGGGAATGAGGTGAAGTGGAAGGGCATCATTGTGTTTCTGTAACAGGCTAACAGCAAGAAAGCAACAAGCATTTGCAATGCAATACGTCTCGCATTACTGAAAGTTTGAGCTATTGGCGCTGCTAATAATAATGCAAGCCAATAGTTCAAACTTTCAGTAATGCGAAAGCTATTGCAATGCAAATGGATTGTGGCACTTGCGCTTTAACTTTAAACATCTTAAGCTAAAGCCCGGGTGCTGAGATTGCTGCAAAAGTATTTCTTTACTTTTGAAGCAATTGCGGCACCCCGCTTTAGCTTAAGATGTTTAATGCTAAAACGCAGGTGCCGCGATTGTAACACATGTAAACAAATAGAAAAAAGTGGTGGCCGACACTTTTTTTCTATTTGTTTACTTTTGTTACAATGGCAGCACCATGCTTTAGCTTTAAACATCTTAATCTAAAGTGCGGGTGCCTCCATTACTCATAAGTAAAGAAATAGTCCAAATAAAATGCATTTTTTTTATTCCTTTACTTTTTAAGCAATTGCAGCACCCGCGCTTTAACTTAAGATGTTTAAAGCTAAAGAACGGGTGCCCCTATTGTAACAAAAGTAAACAAACAACAAAACATAAGGCATGCAGCCGCTCCGACGATCGTAATTAGCAAAAAACAAAGGAGTATACGCGAATATTCCAGACAAGAGGTGCTGACCATGTTAAATTTAAACAAAAAAAAAACATTGCAAGCGAGCGTGTCCTGCCTTTTGCAGATAGTAAAAAGGGTTTTAGGAAAATAGTGCTCTGAAGCTATATTTAAAACATACAGAGAAGTAACACATGTAACAGGGATGTCCTATTGGGAGGTTACAAGAAGAGAAAAGGTGGTACCCAGGAGGGACTACTAAGCCTATTGATAAACGAAATGATAACATTTACAAAGGACAGCGACAAGAGCCAATTAAAAGGATGGGCAGAAAGTTGGCGGTGCTTCATGCCCATATCCTGAATGCAGCAAGTCTCGAAGGGAAAGCTCAAACGCTGCCTAGGTGAGACCTAAAAGGGAGAGCACTTTCAGCAATACTTGTTTGCTTTCTGAAGCTTTGGAGTAGGATGGTATGGTCTACAAAGTTGTATACTTCAAACAGGTCAACAAGAATTAGGGCTCCCGTTTGTCTACAGTTAAAGGTAAATGCAGGAGAAAGCTTAATTACTCTGTTTCAGAAACCCAAATGAAGCAGGGTTAATAAAGGGAAAGAATTTCAACAGCAGCTAAACATCCACTAGTAAAGTGACCTCCAAACCAGGAGTGCCCTGAAGAAGATTACAGAATGTATGTTTCGCTCAACATGGTAATTATTTCAACACACAGAGTAGGTCATTTTAGGTCTGACTACAGACCACTTTAGCTAAGATGATCTCATATTACCACCACATACCCTATATAACACCCGACACAACACAACATACAGAAACTGGAACTTTTGGTCAGCTTCCTTTAGTCACTGGCCAGTTTGGTCAAGCACTCCATGCATTGATTTTGTGGGCTGTCACAGTCTGAATCGCATTTTACAGATGCTTCCATATATTCCCTACATCCAAAAAGTAGGCCCCCCCCTTGCCTGTGCTGCTGGGCATTGGTGGGAAAAAATGAGAGTACGTGGCTACTCCTGCAATACCCACTTGCTGTTCTACAGAACTCTATAATTTGTCTGGTGTCCGTTCGTGTGCCTTACCACTTCCTGCACTGCTGCCTTCTGATGCAATCCCCCATACAGTCCCAGTGTCATAGCTAAATCCGCTCCCTTCCTATTTTGCCTTGTAAGTCATTTACAGCCCTCCTATATCACGCATTTGCACATCTGCTTAGGCCATATTAGCTATTATTCATTTCTCTCACTGTAATCATAATCAGAATGTTTATTTTTCTCAAAATAAACACTTTAAATAGAACATAAAAGCTGTTCACAGCCCTCTTCATGAGAGAGATCGGGGCTTCGACATCTCAGGCAGCAGAGCAGCCACCTAAGACCAAGAGTAGTCAGTCTCATAATGTAATGCACCACAGATACATAACATAGTCTTCTTTCGTCAAAATTGGAAAGATTTATGAAGTACAGTGGCCCTCATTATGGCTATACTTTGGATCCCCAAACACTAGCCATGCAGGCGTACGTATACACCTTAAAGAATATGTTGTCTGGTTTCATAATACTTACACTTTCTGCTTAGGTTTATGCTATGATTCAGCTCCCGGTTGCAATTATTGTGGGATGAAAAAAATGGGAGGGTCTCTCAACAAGGCGTGGCCAATGTAATTGAGTGTTACTTAAGAAGACATAAGCTAACAATCTGTGCTTAGCACAGTCAAAAGTCAAAGTCAAAGTCAAAATTTTTTATTTGTATTGGTACTCGACAGAGGACCACAAATATACAATTTACAAAGGTAAAAAAGGTAAATTTCACATATAATCAATACAATGGTAAAAAAGATTTTAAAAACTTAAAGAAATTGTAGCAAACAAATTCATTTGGTGGCTGTTTACACAACTGTAATAGTTCACTCACTTTGATGATTCTACAAATTTGATAAATCGGGGCGAGATATCTTGTGCGTGCAATAGATACATTTGTATTAGGACACACGAACAGCAAGTGCTCAATGTTTTGGTCTCCCCCTTCACACAGGGGGCATAGCAACGATCCTCCTGGCAACCATCTTGCTGTATAGGTTAGTACTGGTAGAATGCCCAGTCTTAACATAGTAATTGACCTCCTTGCACCGTGAGTCAGGGAGAACCCGATATATGGTTGAATATGCTTGTATTCCAGAGAGTCCACGAAGGATTTATATGTTGTCAGTTTTTTGCAATGTTCATAGTCTAATTCATAACTTAACTTCGGGGTGAAGCATTTTAGAAAGAGTTTCATTTGAGCTGCTGTCCAGCTACGTAAGATATCCGGGCTAATTTCTGCCATTTGGAATATAATTTTCATATTGTTTGAAAAAGTCTGATTTTTTGTTTCACCATCGAAGATTTCTTTTTTCAGTAAGTGTCTTAATGTGCCCTCCTTTGCATGGAGAAGATTGTAGCTCCACCTGATTACATTGGCTACCGCTGTGGCGTAAGAACTTGTGATCGAGAATTCCAAACGTAATGCTTGAACTGGTACGGAATCAGAGACCTTCATTATTCTTTTTAAGATTTTCCCCTCTTTACGGTCCATATAGGTCCACTGTTTTATCGGAATATACTCTGTTGCATATGATAGCACAGGTGGAATTTTTGCTTTATATATTTTTATCAGAGAGGAGAAGTGCCGATTCCCAGTAGAACGATAGAGTCTTAAGAGGGCCTCAGTGTGAACTTCAGATTTCTTCATTAAGTTTTCTATATGTTTTACATTTGAGATGTTCTTTGATAGTATCCTGCCTAAATAAGGATATTCGTTCACTATTTCTATTTTTTCTCCCCCTAACCTCCAACTGTATTTATCACTAGATTTCTTTCTCGAGAAGACCACAATTTGTGTTTTCTTTAAGTTTGGGATTAAGAAGTTTGCTTTTGAGTAAGTGTAAAGGATGTCCAGAGATTTTTGCAAACCGAAAGGGGTAAGATCAAGCATCACTATATCATCAGCATAAAGTAATACTTGTATGCTTTGCTTAGCAATTTTAGGTGATAAACTTAAGCCCTGCTGTAGCTGTTTGGGCAGGTCGCTGAGATATAAAGAAAATAGTAGTGGGGCCAAAAGGCACCCTTGCTTTAGACCATTAGCTGTTTTTATCCTTTTTGTTAGGCCCTTTTCTCCCCCCATTTGTACCTGGCACCAGGTATTGGTATGAAGATTCACTATAGTTTGCAGCAATTGTTCTGGAATTCCAAGTTCCCTGAGTTTATGCCATAAAGTTGGTCGATCAACACGGTCGAACGCAGTCGAGTAATCTATAAACACTGCGTATACTGTCTGAGATTTTCCTGTTACATATTTATCTAATATTGTTTGGATGATAGCAATATTGTCTGTAACTGAATGTTTTGGCCTGAAACCAGCTTGGAACATTGGAATTATATCCAGTGAGAAAGCCCAATCTTTTAGTCTTTGTAGAACTTCCGCTGCAAAGATTTTTCCCGCAGCATCCATTAGTGCAATTTGCCGATAATTTCCAGCAATTGTCTTACTCCCCTTTTTATGTATTGGGATGATAGTGCTCCCCTGCCAGGATTTTGGTATTTGTCCGATTTTAAGGATGAAGTTAAATAGATCCGATAACAACTTACTCCATTTCCTTGGATTTGCTTGATAAATCTTTATAGGAATCTGATCTGGGCCAGAGGCACCTGTTTTTCTTGCTTTTCTGATTGTCCATTCCACTGAGATAGCTGTAACTCTGAAAGTTTGTGAGTCAACTTTACCTTTACTTTTTTCTTGGCTTTTCCCATCAGATATAATCGGGTTTGCCTTGTACAAATCAGTAAGATAAGTTTCCCACTCCTTTGGGGGAACAGGTATTGATTGAAGTTTCTTTTTTGTCCCGGTTAATTTGGCTATGAGGGACCAATATTTGCGTTGATTAGAGTCTTTTGCAGCTACTTGAATGTCAATCCAATTACGGTCTTGAATTTCTTTTTTATTTCTTTGCTTCTCTCTCCTGAGTTTATTTTTTAATTTATTGATTTCTTTCTCAGTAGATATAGACGCATTCATGTATTGTACGCGTACAAGTTTGTTCAATTTTTTCTTCGTAATAGAATTTTGGGTATTTTGTATATTGTTTTTATTGAGATTTTGATTATTCCACCTGTTAACTCCTGAGGAAGCACGATGTAATTTATCCAATAGAAAATTCTTGAGCTCATTAATTATATATTCAAAATTTTCTATTGGGTCTTCCGAAATTGTTTTTGCTAGGAGTTCAGTGTGCTCAATCAATGTCGATATTCTGTCCAGAATTTTAGAGCTCCAGAAAATTCTTCGCTGTTCTCCATTTATCAAGACAGAACTTTTATGAAAAATTAGCTGCCTATCAGATGCTGTTTGAGGCTTCCATTCAGTAGTTAGATTCATCAGCGCATGGTCGCTCTCTTGGCTTAGCTTTACTTGTAGGTGTGTAGCAGTCTCCGATAGATTCATACTGCAGATGATGTAGTCAATAATGGATAGACTTCCGTTACCCCGTCTGGTGTATGATGCCGGGATATCACCTTCTATATTGCCGTTCAGAATTACTCCATTTAGAGTAGGTAATGTTGATAGTAATAGTTTTCCTCTTTTATCAGATTTTAGACCTTTGGGGAATTGTGGGGCTGAGAATTCGACAGATTCCTCATTATATAGTTGAACCCATTTACTAATTTCTAAATTGGAAATTTTGCCATTTAAATCACCTGTTATTATGTATGGAATATGTAATTGATCTTCTACTATCTGCATAATGGTTTCCATTATCTCCACGAATGTGATATCTTGATTCTTGCCAGGAGGGGCATATACATTGAAAAGCAAGATTGCCTTTTCGGATGCTGTATTATGTATTTTTAAAAAGACCTTTATACATTGCAGGTGGTATGATTTAGTTTGAATAACTTCCTGGCCCCACAAGTATTCCTCCCTCAATAAAATGGCCAAACCACCTTTTGCGTGGCCCCGATTGGTGGCTGTGGCTGGGGTGTCATAAACATAATAGCTTTTCTGGGAAAATGATTCAGTTGCCCAGGTTTCTTGTAGCATCAAGATATCTGGATGGTTACTTATGGCCTCCATCAATTTGGTCTTAGTTTTCCCCGCCATATTCCATGATGTTATTTTTAGGCCGTTGTTAAACAGATTGTCCTAGACATGTAGAAAATTTCTTACTATTCAAATTCTCAGATACCCATGACCAAGACTTTATGCATTCACTGAAGTCTTTTCCTTTTAAGTCTTGGTGCCATACTGCCCTTTCTCCATTTTCCACTTTTATTTTTAGAATGTCTTTCCCTGAAAGATTAGTTCCTGAGTTCGACGCTCTAGTCACGTCAATGTGTCTAAGGCGATTTTTATATTGAGAATTAGAGATTGATCGTATTTGTTCATCGTATCCTGTGGGGATTCTATTTTCCTTTGGATTCATTCCTGCGATAACATCGTATCCATGTTTGTGTAATGTCTCTTTTTCATTGAGTATGATCTCAGGGATAACATATGACCAAAACGTTACTATTACTTTTTTATTGTTATCTCGTTGCGGGAAAATTACTAAATCAATTTCATTGCTATTTAGGGTTTCCAGTGGCTTTATATGGTGAAGGAGATTGATGACCCTGCTTCTGTTAAGAGGTACCGTATCCGTTGGGAAAAGTTCTTCAAGTTGTAATGTTTTGGAATATCGCATTTCTGCTCCATAATGATTTTTTCCTTCGTTGTTTCTTTCACATGTGTCGTAGTGTACTGATTTTTCAAAGAGCTTGTATGGATGGAATTCTTTTGCTGCCGGGTCTAATAGTTGTAATTTCTCTTCCTTTTTTTTGTAGCTGGTTTCCATATTCTCAATCAATCCTGATTTTACGGATTCAGCTTCTTGTACTTCTTGTATTTTATTGACAATTATGGACTTTTGGAATTTCAACTTGCGGTTTTTCTTTTTATGGATACGTCTTAGTGGCTTTTTCCTCTTTTTTTTACCTTCAACTTGCTCAGTTTCTATCTTATTATAAGATTTTCCACCTTTTTCATTTTCTAGTGTATTATTGAGGCTGACTTCTTGAGTATTTTCAACCATATCATAGTTATTTAGTGTATTTGATTTGATTGCTTTTGTGAAAATTGGATATTGCCTTTCACTTGGGGGTTTTTCCGTAAAGAGTTTTTTTAAAGAGAGTATTGGTGTTTCATGTTGACTTTCTAGCTTTCCCTTTTTTCGTTTTGGTACATTTGATGTCTGAGTACCACAGTCGTATTTTAGTGTCTCCTTTTCAATGTTGTAGTTACTTGTATTGTTCTTTTGTAGTTCATTATTGTTGGGTTTCGAATGTTTATTTTCCATTTCAGGGGATTTTCTTCTCTTCTTTTCCTCCACTAGATGCCTAAGGATTCCAATTTGAACGTCCAAGGTTTGGTCCGAATTTTCTAATATATTTCCCAGAAAGGAAAAGACCGACTCTAGTATATCATGTAGCGAGAAAAGGGCTTTTGACATTGGTGTAACAATGTTAGCTGAATAGTTGGTTTTTATATTGAAAGGGTCTACAGATGATTCAAGTGAAAAAGGTTGTGCTGGGTTTATTAACTGAGGGGAACTATTAGTTATTTTGGGCTCTGATAGTTTTTCTGATATCTTTGATTTATTAGCCCAAAGTTCTTCTAGTTGACATATATTTCCAAAGCTTTTTTTAGGTGTAGAGGATACTAGATGAATCTCCTCTTGATCCTGGGATTGTAGTCTGTTAGAGGAATTGATAGATTTTTGTTTATTGTCAGAAACCAAATTACTCAGATGTAAATTTAGATTTGATCCGGATGCAATTTCAAAACGTGCTTCTAACCCTGCGGGTACTACAGAGTTGTTTGTCACTTCTGTCTCCATTTTTTTGTCAATTTCATCCTTAGATGTAAGGCCAGAGAAATATTCACTGATTGCCGGGGTCCGCATTATGCGACCTTGTTTTACTGATTTGTCTTTAGTTTTCCGTACGGCATCCTCTGTGCCCATACGTTTCATGAAGATAGTCCGTGATCGTAATTTTTTAAGCCCCATTTCCTTTAGCGCAAAATCTGGTGTTACTATCGAACTTCAATTCCCTCGTACTTAGGAAACAGAAATGTGCTTAGTTTGTGTGTTCAATTACAATTTAGCCTTACTTGTTAGGAGCAGATGTTGGTGGGGTGGCCCGTCCCGTCCTGGTACGTCCTCGGACGGCCACAGACGGCCCGCCCTTTGCCCGGGCTTCGCTCCGCGCTTGGTCCCGCGCGCGTCCCGCGTCGCGGGGGACTAGATGTTATTTTATACGTATCGCCGGTGGGCGTGTCCGTGGGCGTGTCGCCTGGGGGAAGAGGAACCAGCTGCTCCAGGCAGGGGTTGCTGGTCCTCGCAGTCCCCCGGGCTAGATGTGATTTTCCGCCCTGGCCTCAACCCTGTAGACTCAAGCTGGGAGCGTAGAACAGAGCGTGCCGACTGCAGCTCTCGCTCACACCAGCGAGTCCTCGGGGAGGCGGCAACACGGAACGCGGAAAGTTGATCGTTCCTCTCTGACAGCGCAGAGAGCAGGCAGCAATGAGTTGTTTAGCTCGCAAAACACAATCAGGGAACAGCAAGTTCAGGTGAGTGGCGCCCGCGAAGCGGGTGTCACGAAGTTAAATTCTTGATTCGCCGGTGGGCGTGTCCGTGGGCGTGTCGCCTGGGGGAAGAGGAACCAGCTGCTCCAGGCAGGGGTTGCTGGTCCTCGCAGTCCCCCGGGCTAGATGTGATTTTCCGCCCTGGCCTCAACCCTGTAGACTCAAGCTGGGAGCGTAGAACAGAGCGTGCCGACTGCAGCTCTCGCTCACACCAGCGAGTCCTCGGGGAGGCGGCAACACGGAACGCGGAAAGTTGATCGTTCCTCTCTGACAGCGCAGAGAGCAGGCAGCAATGAGTTGTTTAGCTCGCAAAACACAATCAGGGAACAGCAAGTTCAGGTGAGTGGCGCCCGCGAAGCGGGTGTCACGAAGTTAAATTCTTGATTCGCCGGTGGGCGTGTCCGTGTCGCCTGGGGGAAGAGGAACCAGCTGCTCCAGGCAGGGGTTGCTGGTCCTCGCAGTCCCCCGGGCTAGATGTGATTTTCCGCCCTGGCCTCAACCCTGTAGACTCAAGCTGGGAGCGTAGAACAGAGCATGCCGACTGCAGCTCTCGCTCACACCAGCGAGTCCTCGGGGAGGCGGCAACACGGAACGCGAAAAGTTGATCGTTCCTCTCTGACAGCGCAGAGAGCAGGCAGCAATGAGTTGTTTAGCTCGCAAAACACAATCAGGGAACAGCAAGTTCAGGCTTAGTAAATGTAAATGTATGTAAATGTATGTAAATGTATAGGCATTTATAAAGCGCACTACTTACCCGTAGGGTCCCAAGGCGCTTCGACCGCTGCGAAACCCTTCCTGGCTTCCCTGAGAGATGGTCCCTTAATGGGTATCTCCAGGGTGAGACCAGGCATCCCCGGCGGTCTGGTGGGGCCGTTAGTGAAGATGAGGCAAGCTAATGCCCAGAGTTGCCGAGTGTGAACGCTGATCAGAGTGGGCACCGAGGCGAGAGAATTATCGAGTCCGCTGACCCTGGTCCAGAAACCTGCCGCGCCGGGAATCGAACCCTGGTCCCGGGCCGTCCTCTGCTCTCGGGTCTGCCGCCTCTAACCAGTGAGCCACACTGCTTAGCACAGTGTGCCCTGCGACTGGTACTTTGCTGCTTCTGAACAGGCGCCTCCGTGCCTAGGAGAGGGGCACCCTTAGTCGCGCCACAGGTTTGAGCTCCTCCCAGGCCAAAAAGGGGGTTGAATAAAGGGGTCAGGTCGGTGACGTCATCGGGAGGCACAGTAGGAAGTTGTATAGCCATCCAAGGCTGCGCACCAGGGTTCCCAGCCTCTTTGTCCCCAGGCAAGCAGCATTGGCGTGTCATTGAGGAGCGAGGATTCCGGTCGGGGGCTGGTGGTGTGTTGCACAATAGGTGAGAGGGGTGCACAGCAGTTAATAAGGGACACCACTGCTCACAATATGCGGGAGTGGATGCTTACTGTGTTGCCGACATTGTAGGTGGGAGGGTAGGTGCCCACACGGTGGCCATTGGCCATTTGATAGTTGTGTCATCATGCCAAGGAGCGCATCAGATAATATACGCGTAGAGGGAGTGTATCGCGCCGAGGAGCACAAAATATATTATACCGTAGGCATGTCTGCTCATGGAAAGGATGGCCTCAAATAGGTGGAGTGGAGGGCATAGTCCCAGGTGACCACTCGAGGAGAGCGTAGAGGGTAATGAGGCCACTCCCATATGCGGGGTGGCTGCGTTTGGTGGTAATGGCGGCCCAGATCATGGGGCCAAGGATATTTGGAAATGCTGGGTCACTGCAGCTCCCATCGACGGGGCGGCTGCAATCAAGTATGGTTGGTATCTGTGTCGAGGAGATCAGGCGTGGTTGGGGGAGGTTGCTCCAAGTAGCGAATGAGTGGCAACGGCCCTGGCAACTTCCGTGCTTAGGGAGTGTTGGTGTAGTTGTGTAGCGGGTAGGGCCCAGGCCTTGATTGCCAAGGTTACGCATGAGAGCAGGGGAATAATTACAGCCCCAGCTGCTCCCATATATGGGGAGCAGCCACATTTGGGAGTGGCACAATTTGGGGGCATATACACGCATCGATTTAATGGGTCGTGCCAAGGAGTGCAGGTTTAACGTTGGATCTTCCAGTTCCTGTGTGCGGCCCAGATGGTGGATTGGACTGTTGTGATAATGAGCACATAAATAACAGTTAACAACAAATGGGGATGCTCAACAATGTAGGTTCAGCAACTGGATGGACCCCAGGATTGACGTGTACAACCAGAAGGCGGGAAGTGTGGACTGACCTGCTAGTTGTCCTGGACCCTCCTGCCCCAACCCGCAATGTATGCACTGAGTAGAACCTTGGGGAGACTGCCTGTGGTGTTCAGGTGCCCAGGTGGCCTGTGAGCTAGCCGGTGCCCTGGATTTCATTTAGTGCAACAGTTTACTGTAGCGCAATGTGTTGTGTGCGTACTATGTCGTTGCATCCAGATAAATACTACAACAAGTAACATCACACCTACAACAAGCCAAGCCTATTGGCTTTGTCAGTGGTTGTTAGTTGCATGAGATAAATAAGCAACAACCATGGCTTTGATGATATAATATTAAAAACGATTCAGTTCTGAAATGATGAGACATTAAAAGAATTATAACGAGTCTCTTTGGAGTTACATCAAAGGCTGCAAAGGGCCCAATAGGGACCCATCTCAGCACCTGCTTTTTAAAACTGCCTGTGCTAAGCACAGCAGGACCAGGCCCACTTAAAGCCATGTTCTGCATTAAACATGGCTTGAAATAGCCTTTTAAAAATGTAATTGTGGATTTCTTGCATGCACCCTTGTGGCTAAAGGCTACTAGAACTTGCAACAACAATAAATAAATATGTCTGTCATTGTTATGTGCAGATAAGTCTGGATATGTGCGTCAAAAAGAGTCTGTTCCTTCTGTTCAGAATTGACAAGTTGGTTCAGACCTGTGCTTGGCAAAGAGACAAGATGGATCTACCAACTTGTGTTTACATAATTGTTACAAAGATGAATTGTAGGAACTTCAGACGTAGTTATGAGGTATAACATAAGTAAAGGGAGACGCATCGCGTACTGGCAGCGGCAGTGGGGCATATCACAAGCCCCAGGGACCAGCTGGGCAGGAAAGCGCAGGACACAGCCCTTCCCTCACCAACTTGTGTTTACATAATTGTTACAAAGATGAATTGTAGGAACTTCAGACGTAGCCATGAGGTATAACATAAGTAAAGGGAGACGCATCGCGTACCGGCAGCTGGGCAAACCACAAGCCCCAGGGACCAGTTGGGACAGGAAAGCTCAGGACACAGCCCCTCCCTCACCGGCAGTATTTGAGAGCTTGCACCTCCCGCTTCGTGGGAGATGCATCACGTACCGGCAGCAGCAGCGGGGCAGACCACAAGCCCCAGGGACCAGCGGGCAGGAAAGCGCAGTACACAGCCCCTCCCTCACCGGCAGTATTTGAGAGCTCGCGCCACCCGCTTCGCGGGAGACGCATCGCGTACCGGCAGCTGCAGCGGGTCAGACCAGAAGCCCCAGGGACCAGCGGGGCAGGAAATCACAGGACACAGCCCCACCCTCAGTATTTGAGAGCTCGCGCCTCCCGCTTCGCGGGACGCGCGGGCGCGCACCGGGCAATGCCTGGGCCAAGGGCGGGCCCGTCCTAGCCCGTCATCGCCAGGAAGAGGCAGGGCAGGGGCTCCCCCCTTTCATCCTGGACTCTGGACACAAGGTGCTGTTTTGGCTCTATTCCCATGTGACTCATTTCTGCCCATACTTGGGGACTTGAAAAATCGGAAAGTTTCATCTTTTTTCCTTTTTTTTTCTTTGTAAACACGGGGTAAATATTTTTGAGTTCTAGCTATCTGTCCTCGCTACAAGCACCATTTGTCTAGTCTGCGCTATTTAATGGGTAAAAGGAAGGCAATGGAGGGAGGGGGGAATTGGGCACAAGAGAGGCAAAAAGGTTAAAAAAGTTACTCACGCAGCGAGAAATTTTGGGAGGCAATAATCCTGTAGTTAATATTGGTCTAGATCACCAGGAAGTGGCCCTGGGTACCGATCCACAAAGATCAATTCCATCGACGTTTAGGAAAAAGGCACCCCCAACTTACTAACCCCATTGCCCCGGGCCCAGTGGTTGAGGGTTTGTTGACTCACCCCATGCCGCCTCCCTCAACATCACTCCCTACCAAACCACTGTAGAGGTACTAATCGCCAATAGAATGCCTGATGAACTTAACCCACTATTTTCTTGTTCTAATCGATTTGCTGCGCTAGAGTGTTTGGGGGAGGGATCACCAACTGTAATAAAAAAGAACTGCAATGTTACCGATGCAATGGTCCCGTGCCCATGTAGAGACTCCCTAGAAGGATTATTACAGAAAGTGAATCTCTTCAAAGAGAGGTGGTTTCCTTAAGCAAAATGGGGAATGTTTTACATCGTAGGGCCAACGACCCTGCCCCAGTCCACGTCTTGATGCCCCAACCACCCTTACACCCACGGGCCCCTTATCCAAGTAAGCCACTGACTGGTGCTCCTCCTGAGGGGGGTGGTGGGATCTCTCCAGGGCTGCGAGGCCAAGGAGACCCCACTACCCCGATGGCCCCAGCCCCTAGTCTTAGAAAATCTTATGCTGAGTTTCTGAAAGTGCCAGGGGCGTGTAACATCTTTTTTAACACCAGGGGGCGGCAGGGACATTTTACCACTAACCCGATAACAAATACCCAGGCTATAGTCCACAGTTGAAAGTTCCCAAACCCTCCTGTAATCAAGGATATGAAAGTGGCGAATCCCTTCTCAAGAAGGCCATACACTGGTTGCGACATGTGAGGGGATGTAGATCCTTAATCCGGGAGGATACTGTGAGAGCAAGAAGGGTCGCTTCACACAACTTGAAGCTTGATTGCATTGAGTTATTGTTAGCCGATGCAGCTCTTGCTGAGAATTTAGTGGCCCTGGAATTCCGCACGTCTTCCCAGAGCACTCTACTATCCAGATTAGACGCTTACCCCTATGGGTGCCAATTGGGGTGGACGATCAAGAAACATCAGGGAGACCCAGAGGAGGATCGGGTTTGAGCGGGGTAGACTAACTAGATGCATGGCCCACCGAAAAATCTAGCACAGTTTACTTAGGTGCTAGTTGTAGAGAGAGCATCACCCGTACAAGCCCCTGCCACATTGGAGTTCCTCAGGGCCAGGGACGGGAGGTTGGAGAAGCGCTGGTACCCCGTGGTTTCAGGGATGTTCCACTAGGGGAGGCTATGACCAATACAAAAGTAATCAATCTTCTCTCCTGGAACGTGGCAGGTCTGGAGAAGAAGCAAATGCTCCCCGAATGGAATAAACTTATAGAGAAGTTTGAGATCTGCATATTCCAGGAGACATGGAGCTTAACTCCCCTTCACAAATCTGGCTACTCCTCCTACTGTATCCAGGCCACTAGCTCAGGTAAGGGACGCCCCTCTGGGGGGCTATTATTATGGGTTAGTATTTCTCTGGACTGGACAATAACCACACACAAAAGTCTGTCACATGACATCTTGCACCTTTCTATCAGAGGCACACCTAACAGTGGAGTATTAGAATTATTTAACGTCTATGCTAGAGGTTCCACAGGCTCCCAGACATCCCCGACCATAGTTGCTTTGGAAAGCATGCTTTCCGGCATCCCGTCACATTCCAACATTATAGTACCAGGGGATCTCAACTGCATGTTTAAACCGTTGAGCGCAGAGGATTTTATGGGTGTCGCTGAAGAAGACGCCAATTGGGCTGTTCCCCCCTTAGTCTTGCCCCCATTAAAAAAGTGGTCCCAGAGTGCTATTCAAATAAATGCCCTCACTTTGGAATTTACCTTGAGGGTCGCAAACGGGAGGACAAGATCGGATCTAAATGGTGCAAATACCTTTAACAGGATTAGGTCCCCGTCTAGAATAGATTATATTCTTCTCGATCTTCGTTTATGGGGAGACCTCCAGGATATGGAGGTTAAACCCTCCATAGACAGCAATCACAATCCCCTTTGCCTAGTCATTAACAATCTCTAGTCCCCTCCCGACAGACAGGTATACACCCCCCGTACTGTCAACTAGAGAGGTAATCCCTTCTAATTGCAACAGGCACCTCAAATGGCTGAAAAACTCCCAACGGGAACATACACTGCAAAGTATCAAGGAAGCCCTGGAGTTCAAGAACCAAGAACTTGCGGAACTCTCCAGTGAGGTGAAGCGATTTAACATCCACCAGTTCTACCAGGACTCAATTGATAAGCTGAGTTCCTTTTTATTGCCAAAGGGAAAGCAGGTGCAAGGCGTGATCAAGGAAGGCCAAGTAACCCATGGTCCTCCTTGGGCTGCAAGGAAAAGAGGGCGATTCTTGCCCTGGCGGTTAAGAAAAAATATCTCCCAGCAATCAAGAATGCAAGGAAAGCGTACTCCAGGGCACAGGTAGAAGCCAAGCGAAATTGGGACGAGGCACACTGGCAGGAACTCAAACTCACCTCCAAACAAAGGGACCCAAAATTATTTTGGGATCTAATCAATAAAGAGTCTAGGAAAGGGTCAGCTCTAATTTCTAATCACATTACAGGCAAGCAATGGCATGAGCATTTTTCCACCCTTTACTCGGGAGACAAATGCTCAATGCCCCCAGCCCATGAGCCTTTTCCAATTCCACCATGCGCCCATTTATCACCGGGCTGTTTCGAGCTTGATGAGGTTGAGCAAGCGATTAATAGCATTGCTCCTGGGAAGGCTGCGGGGCCCGATGGTCTCCTCGGGGACCTGCTTTTGTATGACCCCAAGCCTTGGGCTCACTTTATCCTATTGGTAACAAACTTAATAGCAAGGGGATCCACTGTCCCAGATTCTTGGAAAGGAGCCGAGGTTGTCCCAATCTTCAAGAAGGGGGATAGGGAGGACCCTGCCAACTACCGACCGATTAGTTTAATCGATGTGATTCAGAAGGTGGTTGGTAGGGTTCTCCTTACGAGGATCGGAGCATGGATGGAGGACGACAACGTCCTGTCCCACTATCAAGCGGGGTTTAGGCAAAAGGTGGTAACTATGGACCAGGTGTTCAGATTCTTCATGATCTACTGGAAAATAGTGGTCTTAGGGAAAGGCAGTCTGTACCTGGCCTTCATAGATCTGAAGACTGCGTTCGACCTGGTCTCCCGGGATAAACTGTGGCAGCTCCTCCTACAACAGGGCATTTGCCCCTGATCCTCGACACTGTTAAACATTTGCACGATGGAAACTATGCCAAAATTAGATGGGAATCACAGGGGCAACTGACAGAGAGGATCGCGGTGAACAGGGCGTCCGCCAGGGATGCGTGCTGGCCCCCACCCTGATTTAACTATTCATCAACGGGGTGATCGATTACGTTAGGCAGGAACCAGCAGACGCTCCCACTTTGGCATGTGAGAAGACACCTACCCTGTTGTTCGCCCACGATACACTTCTGTTATCCAAATCACCGGGTGGACTACAGAAACTTCTCAATAGATTTGGCCTGTTTTGTAAAGCTCGGGGGCTGATAATTAATACAAATAAAACCAAATTAATGTCAATCAACCCCTCTAAACGTTTTAGAAATGGCATCACCCTGAACGACTCCCCTTTGGATAGTGTTGAGTCTTTTGACTACTTGGGAATCCGCATCTCTAAGAACATGAGGTGGGGTCCCCATCTAGCCAAGATGCTCCTAAGCCATAAGCGGGTGTCGGGGGCCATCGCCAGAGAACAGCGTAAGTCCGCGAGCAGGCCTGTAGCTCCTGCGCTTGCGGTCTACGACGGCAAGGCGCTCCCTACGGCCCTGTATGGGGCTGAATTATGGGACTTCGAGAACGTTAGTGAGCTTGCCAGATCCAAAAATACGTTTTTGAGAGACCTCACCTCCCTTCCTATATCTACCCCACTGAAACCTTTATTCAATGATATGGGAAGACGTACCATTCAGGATATCGCACGTTTGCGTCCCCTGCTATTTTGGGCACAAATAAGAAGGACTCCTGAGCTGTCCAACTATGCGGCCGCCCTTAACGAATTGGTACTAGCTGACTCGGGGAATAGAATTAAATGGCTAGTTGACCTTCATCAGCTCTTATTCAAAATAGGATTAAAAGAGGTCTGGGCTAGCCAGGTCCCACCCTCAAAGCAGGACCTGAAAGGAGCCTACTGGAACTGGGTACAGACACAAGAGCTTCTGAACCCAAATTAGGAAAACTGACAGAGGGGTTCTTTGATCACAAAATCACTTGTAGTCTGGAACCGTTTCTAGATTTTATACAGATTCCCAGGGACAGGACCCTGCACATTAAGTTGAGAATAGGGACTTTCCCTACTAATAGTGTGACAGCTGTTTGGAAGGGGCCAAATTCGCCTTCTGCGTCGTGCCCAGGTTGTGGTTATCACAATGAGTTTATTGCCCACCTTTTCTTTGCCTGCCGGGTCTATAGAATGGCCAGAGCCTAGACCCAATGAATAATCGTGCAGCACTCCACATTTTGAGAACCGATACCTCATCAATATTAATGATGTGCGGAGTGGCCGAGTTTCTGGGTAGTACTTGGCTAACACGGAAAAAGACAACAGAAAAGAAGTGTTATGTCCAAGTAACCTAGAAGCACTTGACTGCTAAACAAACCAAGCCTATGGCCCCACGAGTAAACTGCACAGTGCAATAGCCTTTCGGTTCTGAACTAGTATCACTAGCATGAAATATGGCCCACTCTTTTATGCCACAATTTAACTTTTTAAAGATTTGTTTTTTTTTAATCTTCATTGGAATGTGTAGTAAGACCTAGAACGAAATTTTTAGGGTTTTGATATATTATCATTGATATGAAAAATGGTTTAGATTTTCTCTGTTTTAGTGTTTTCATCTGATTATATGGATTTTTAATGTTTATTAATGTTTAGTATGATGTACGATGTAATTTTATCTTGTATGTCTCTTTTATTATTGGAACTTTTTAATCTGTAAATGCTTTTATGATAGTTTTTATATCGAATAAAGCTCATACTACTACTAAGTAAAGGTTTATTTAAGCTTGAGTGGAAGATGGTAGTTACAGGATGGTAGTTCATCAGTTAAGTAGTTAAGATAGTTCAAGGCAGTTCAAGGCCCCACCAGGAGCAGCATCCTTGCTGCTCAGCCCAGTATCCAACTGTATCTCTCTCACACAACCAGGCAATCCAACATTCTGCTCACTCTTCAACATTCTAACATTCCACATCCACATCACATTTATACTGGCTGAGCAGCAGGGAAAGGAAATCAAGGTACAACAATAATGTTCCCAAAACGTATCACTCAGTACAGGGTCAAGCCCTCTCCTTCTCTGCTACTCAGCAGGATCACTGCTGTTCTGTTCCCTGCCCTCTCTAAGTGCCACAGCTTGGCCCGTCATCTCTAACCAAACAGCTGCTTTTGCTATGTCCGCAATTGTAGGATTGATGGAGCGAGATTTGGAAATATTTTTAATTTCAACTCGTAAAGTCACACTTCCATAATAAGAAATAATTTTACTAACGTTTTGTGCTGTGTGTGTATTAATTCAACCTAGTTTAAAGTTGTATTACATGAAAAATAAACTTGGGATACTAACATATGTGCTCATAAACGTGCATTATTGTTGCATTTTTCTGTTTGTAAAAATTAATAAATTAAATCTAGCTATTTGTTATGTCATAACTAATTGCGGCTGTTTTAAAAGTGACATGTGCTTATTCTGCTTTCCTTGTCTATGTGCCGTCACTCTATTCTTTACAGGTGCATAAAGAATTTCGTTGGTTTTGATGAAGAATGGTAGATATAATTGCTGCTTTAATTGTTCGCTTCAGCTAGGTAATTTAGACTAATGGGTTAATCATTAGCAATGGTGGGTGGCAACAGAACAAACTATATTTCTCGCATTAATTATTCTTTTGTGTTTGTTTATATAATAGTTACCGATAAAATGGCTGCTTTGGGCCTAGTTTACTCGAGTCTGCTAAAATTCTGCACGGAGCAAGAGAGAGTCCTTACAGAGAAAAAGCTTCCTTTGCTTTAACAACATTTGGTGGATGTGATGTGCCTCTGACTGTTTCCTAGTCAGAACAAGACCAAGGCCAGGAACCGGCAAAAGAACATGCGATAATTTTGCATCCGATGAAGCAAATGACATGATGACATTTTTCTTCGAGTAATGTTGCAACTTGAGGAAGCCTCGTTGTTCGAATACAAGAAACAATGGACTCTAAGAAAGTGACGTAACTGATATTCTGAAAAATGTGGTGACACGTCGCCTGTCACTTGTAAGCCAATGGGACTCCGAATTTTGCAGAAAAGATTTACTTTTACTTAGATTAGCTTAGCGTAGAAAGGTATAAAAACCCATTCCCCGTGGAAGGGTTGCGCTGCTGCTTTTTGCTGACCTTTGGATGAGGGTGTCGTGCAGTTGAACTTTCCTTGGAGCACGTAAGAGCCCTCAAAGACTTTATTCTTTTATTTCCAATTATTTAGCATAGTTAGGGACTTAGGTTTTGGAAAATGCCTAACTAATAAATTCATTTGCAATAATAAAATTTAAATTTCGTAAAATTATCATAATTACTTGCAATGATTCTAATAAAAATGCTTCAATAAAAATTCAATTGCAATCTTTTAAATAATAGCTAATAAAAATCTTACTTTGGAAAACAAGCTGGACTTGTTATTTCATGAGTTTAGGTTACCATTAGCAAGATTTATCGCCATAAGTGGCTTAATAGTCAGTGGGGTTTGTTAAATATAATGATTTTCATTTACCGCGGTTGTATATAAATGTATATAATTTGTGAATAGGTTAATTAGGCCACATGATTCAGTTGGTCAAAATATGTCATATCTGATTAATGGGCCTTGTGTTTGAATAGTGACTTATAGTGTATAATGTGAAATTGGTAGCGTAGCTTATGACATATTTCCTATAGGCCGCTGGATCAATTCCCTGGTAGCAGATTTGATGGTTGCTATGGTAACCAACATTCTATATGGTAGTTACATAGGATCGATGTCTAACATATGTTGAGTTCGTTCTCGTGTTATATGTAAGGGTTTTTCCAGCAGTGTGAAAAATCCTAGCTGTACCGGTACAAAATAGTGTGATGAGAAGGTAATCACACAGCACATTTGATCTGTTTCAGAATAGTGGTATCGACGTGTATCACAAGTGTTGTCGCCGTGCAACACATGTTAGGGATATAGGTGTGAATGTGTGCATAGTGAGGATTATCTATGAAATTGAAACTTTGAGTATAGGGACAATGAGCCCGTTCTAAAACTCACTGTGATAAAGTAATAGTATATATTCAAGCTTGAGTGAAGGGTAAGATAACGCCGCTTATTTTACTAACGGTGCATGTTATCTATAAGCAGGTGAGAGTCCTGCAAAGATTTAATGTGTGTATGGTTAGGGATATTATCCGATTGAAAGTGCGTAATTGATTCTGTAATTCCGTTCGAGTCAAACTTTGAATTGCTACTTTAAATGTGCATTCAGGGGGAAACGTGTTCGTTATTACTTGTTTGAAGGGTAGAGTAAAAGGATTACTTTATCGGCGAATGTATATTCTGTGAGAATAGCGCCGTCTATTCCACGCAAAAGAATTCTTGTACAATTGAAATTCTGTCACTTTATTAGAGAAACAGACAGATGAGTCTTTCTTGTCGTTGTTCAGTGAGAAAGGCGTTCTTAAAATGGCGCTGTGAAAAGTTTTTGTGAAGGAGGGGTGAGCGCTGAGAGTGAGACGCGAGAAGCTGCAGCAGCTGTGTACGTCACACGGTTCGCGCAGTGATTGGGTAGCATACGTCACAGGCTGCGTTCTGATAGGCTCTCGTGACATTGACGGGCTGCAAGTTGATTGGTTCATTAAGAAAACACTATTTCTATTGGTTGAGCAAGATAGTGACGTAGCTTAACTGTGATTGGCTTGTTGGTGTGTTTTGTGCACGGATTTGTTGGTATAACGGAACATCCAGGAAATAACTTACGATCATTTTCACTAAAGCGGATTTGATTGGGAAAATGAGTTATTATTTTAAACATGTTGAGAAAAAGCCCACAATGCTTCAAAAGTTTAAAAATTTTATCTCACCTGACAAGAAAATAAAAACGCGAGGTGGTAAATTACTTCATAAATACAAAACACCTGCAGCGTATATGGAAGGTGAATATGGTTATCATACTGTTCTGTGGTTTGATGTTTGGAAACATTATACAAAGGACGACGGCGTTTTGATTTGGCCTGACGATGGTCCATTTAACATGAAAATTTTAAGAAATTTGAGAGAAAGGATGTCAGCTCTTATGCCAAAGCCTAGACCAACACAATTTGAAGCTTTAGTTGAGTGGGAAGATGAGATGGTTCAACTTCAAAGAGAAGCGAGTGGGATTAAAAGGCCTTTGAAAACACCGAGTTACAGAAGAGAAACGCATGAGGATAGAATGCGGATGTGGAGACATGTGCGATGGTCTCTATTTAATTAGGGAAATGGTTTTAGGGTCTCCAGGTGAAAAAAGAGCTGAAAAGAAAAATAATGTTGTCACAGAAAGTGAATCTGAGGATGCAGTTTTAGAAGAAATGTTTACTTCTAATAAAAAGAATGAACCTTTGAGACAACCTCATTCATGGTCTACTCCAATGGTTTCTACTGGAACCATACCAAGTGCACCTATAATAAATGAATCACCCAAATTATATCCAAATAATTCTGACCTTTTTGAAACTCCAGAAAGATTAGAAACAGGAATAAACTCTAGTGCTTATAATGAAAGCAGACAATTTTCAATAACTCCGAAGGAAAGGGAGGCTCCTAGAAATTTAATGAGAACTGCCAGAAATGAGGAAGATGTAAATACTTCAGAATATTTACGATCAAAAGAAGAATTAATTCGGCAGATAACAAAGGGCATGGAAGCAGTGACCGTTCCAGTAACGATTGGTCCTGTTCAGCCTGTTTTTGAACAAAGAGAAAATAACAAGACAGGTTTGACAATTCCTTTAAATGCAGAGATTCAAAAGGTTGCTGAAAAATGTTATTCAGATTTAACAGAAATTAATAGAGAGAAAACGAGAATGCCTGATTTGACTTTTAATGAAGGTTCTTTTAACAAATCGCCAATGGGTGCAGAATCAGATGCTGAGTCTTCTGAAAGAAGAGGATCAAATACAAAACTTGATGTTGCGAAATTAAAAGCAAATTTGGAAGAGTTAATAATTGGCACAATTGGTCCTGACAGTCTAAAGTTTTATCGTGATGATGAACTCCTGTTCATCTGTAAAAGTATTCAATGGAAAACAAAGAATACATTTGATCAGTTAGAAGAACTATCAGGTGAATTAGATATCGATTTAAACAAACAAAAATTTTGGGGAAAACACTACAGATTGGATTTTACAGAGAAGGACATTGAAAAATTTAACACAATGGGAAGAATTATGCACATAAAAGATTTGATTGTTTACATAAAAAAGTTAGGTGAATTAAGTAAATGGAGAGTAAAATGGACTAAAAAGAAGGAAGATGAAAAGTTGGAAAAATTGTCTAAACAATTTCCAATGAGAGAAATTGCAGGTGGAGGTTATGTTCGTGTCCCTTGGTCAAGACAGGATATTATACTTTTCACTAATGATTTTCCTCGATTGAGAGAGAAACCTGTGGAATGGTATCGACAGGTAGACAGATTCATCAAAGTTTCAAAAGTTTTGTGGATTGATCTGGATGGATTTTTCGACATTGTTGTCCCATCAGATCCTTGGACAGAATGTAAAATTGCTGTGGGTTGGCCAAAAGAGGAACCGGGGCGAATTAAAGAAACAGGTGCTCCAGCTCCAATAGTCATGGACTTTTATGAAAAAGTGATTTACTGGTTAAAACAGAAAATTGCCCCAAAAGAAGTTGATTGGGTAAAAATAGACAGAACAAATCAGGAACCAAAGGAATCAGTTCATTCATTTTATGAAAGATTATTATTGGTTTTCAAACAATATAGTGGTTATGAAAAATTAGATGAAAAGGATATGAGTCATTTTATCTACAGATTTGTTTATGGTCTTAGACCAGAGGTTGGAGAAATGATCAGGAATAATATTGTCGGATGGCAATCGCTTTCAGTTGATGATATCTTGAGAAAAGCAAAATACTGCAGTGATGAGTTAGAGGTCAAACAGAAAAAGTTAAAGGAGAAGGCGATGTGGGCACAAGTGAAGGTGGCTGAACAGTGATGGAGCGAGATAGAAAACAAAATTTTGTTTAAACTCGTGAAGTCACATTTCCATAACATGAATAATAATATTAATGATTTGTGATTTGTCATGCTAATACAACTTAGATTAAACTTTACACATGGGGGGACTAACATGTGTGCTCATAAACGTGCATAATTGTTGCATCTTTTTGTTCGTGCAAAATAATAAAATAATTTATTGTTTTCGTTTTTGTCATTACTAACTGCTGCAAACTTGAAAGAAGCATGTGCTTGTTTTGCTTTTCCTTGTCTGTGTGATGTCATTTCTACTATTCTAGGTGCATTTAAGTCTCATGGAATAACGGAGACTGGTAGATATAAACGCTGCTTTATTTGTTTGCAATGGCTAGGTAACATTTTGATTAATCGGGTGGGTTAATTAATTAGTAAATCTTGGGGTGGATACAGAATCTACATTATTTCTTACATTAATACATTTCTTGTGTTTGTTTTATATTAGAAAACATAAGTTGTCTGCTTTTGGGCCTTGTCTGCCCGAACTACAATATGCTGAATTTTACTTCTGCAAAAGTGCTGAGACGCCCATTCTGAAATAAATTATTCGTCAAAAGCTGCGTTCACAAAGCAAAAACTAACGTGCTATCATCATTCTGTCGGACATGGCCAAGGTCGAAAAAGAACATTTTGTCAGTCCTTAACTTGGCATCCGCGGAAGTCAATTGGAAGTCAATGGACGCTGCGAGAATGACTTTATACAAATGTTGCAATCCTAGGAAGCTCCTGGTTGCACTCGGAAGGGACAATGGTCTCTAAGAAAAGTGACTTAATGGAAGTTTTGAAAAGTGGGTGACATGTCACTTGTCACTCTCAGCCAATGGGACGTCGAAGATTTCTGAAAACTTTCCTTTGCGTAGTTTAGTTAGTGTAGAAAGGTATAAAAAGTCATGCCCCTAGGGATGGGCTGGCTGCTGCTTTCTGACTTTCCGATGAGGGTGATGTGCTGTCGGACTTTGCGTGGAGCACGTAAGAATCCTCAAAAAGCTTTACTTTAAATTCTATCTATTTAGCTCAGTTAGGGAATTAGGTTTTAGAAATGCTAAACTTTACACATTTACTTTAATTTTGATTCACTTGATTAAATTGTAATTTACTCACGTTTCTTTACAAATATGCTAACTTTATTGCTAATAAAATTCATTTATAAAACTATCAACTTATATACCATAATTTAGTAAATAAAATCTTACTTTTGACAAACAAGCTGGTCTTGGTTATTCAGGAGTGTAGGTTACTATTAGCTAGATCACGTCGCCAATGGTGGTCGTTTAAATGGTCAAGTTTTATTCTAATGACAATATTCTTTACGCAAATGTATAAAATTGTATATAGTTTGTAGATAATGTGTATATAGATTTAATCTGACCACCTGATTCAGTAGGCCCAAAATATGTCAGGTTTATAAATGGGTCCAAATTTTAGTATAGAATTTTGTTTATAGGTTATGAAGTTGGGTAGCGTTGTTTATGATATATTTTCTATAGGCCGCTGGATCAATTCTCTGGTAGCAGAAATTGATGGTTGCTAAGAGTAACCAAGGTAATATGGTGGTTACTAAGGGTTACTAAAGTATTATGGTATGGAAATAGGATCGATGTTTTAACACATGTTGAGTTCGTTTTTCGTGCTATCTGTAAGCTATACCGGTATAGATTGTGTGGCGAGAAATTAGTCACGCAAGCCATCTGTTCTGTTTGTAGTGATATCGCCGAGTATCACAAGAGGTATCGCCGTGTACCATAGTGTTGTCGCCGAGCAGCACAGTTTTAGGGCTAGGTCTGAATCTTGTAAAGTGAGGGTTTTCTAAGAAATTAAAGCAGCATGAGAATAGGGACAAAGCGCCTTCCATAAAACTCACTGTGATAAGAGTATTAGTTATATCCGAGCTCGAATGAAGGGTAAATTAGCGTCGGTGCATGATTATCTATAAACAGGTTAGAGTCCTGTACGGGTACATGTTTCATATCTATAAACAGGTGAGAGCCCTGTACGGATAACGTCGTTATTTTGCTAACGGTGCATGATTTCTATAAACAGGTGAGAGTCCTGTACGGATTTCATGTGTGTTTGAAATTAGGGAAATTTCAGTGTGAAAGTGCGAGTTTGAATTGTATTTTATGTTCAAGTGGAACTCTTAGAACTTTCACCTCGCGGTGGGTTCAGAGCAAAGCGAGTTCATAATTATACGTGTTAGAAGGGTGGGGTAAGGTTACTCTACTAACGATTGAATATTATCCTTAGTGTGAATAGCGCCGTCTATTCCGAAGTGTGGATACTTGAATGTATGTAAACTATCCTAAATAGTGAAACGAACAGATGTTGTCCTTATAGTCATTGTTGAGAATTAATTTACACTGAAAAGTGTCCTTAAAATGGCGCTGTGAAAAGATTTTGTGAAGGAGGGGTAAGCGCCAGTAGTGAGAAACGAGAAACCGCAGCTGCTGTGTACGTCACAGAGCCGCGCTGGGATTGGGTGACCTACGTCACAAGCTATATTCTGATTGGCTCTTGAGTCTCTGACGACCTGTGAGCTGATTGGTCTTTCGGAAAAACTCCAAATTTATTGGTTGAGCAGAAAAGTGACGTAGCTCAACTGTCATTGGCTTGTTGGTGTGTTTCGCGCACGGATTGGTTGTTTTACGGAACATCCCGGAAATATTTTACGAACGATTTTGTGAATTAGATTTAACTCTTAAAAATGAGTTATCATTTTAAACATGTTGAGAAAAAGCCAACATTATTTCAGAAGTTTAAGAATTTATTTTCACCTGACAAGAAAATCGAAACGCGAGGTGGTAAACTACTTCATAAGTATAAAACACCTGCAGCGTATATGGAAGGTGAATATGGATATCATACTGTCTTATGGTTCGATAGTTGGAAACGCTATACTAAGAACGACGGTGTTTTAACTTGGCCTGATGATGGTTCATTTAATGTAAAAGTTTTAAGAAATTTACGAGAGAAAATGAATGCTCTTGTTCCGAAACCGAGACCAACTCAATTTGAAGCTTTAGTTGAGTGGGAAGACGAGATGTATCAATTACAAAGAGAAGCTAGTGGAATTAAAAGACCTTCTAAAAATCCACCTTGGAGAAGAGAAACTCATGAAGATAGATTGCGAATGTGGAGACAGGGAAACATGAGTGAAGGATTATATTTAATTCATGAAATGGTAATGGGTACTCCTACAGGGAAATCTATGGAAAGTGAATCTGAGGATGCAGTAATGGAAGAAATATATACAACTGCTAGAAAGAATCAGCCTTTGAGACCTCCTAGATCATGGTCTACTCCGGTGGTTTCTACTGAAACTTCACCGAGTGCACCTCCAATTAATGAAGCTCCTAAACTTTATCCAAATAATTGTGAAATTATTGAAACTCCTAGAAGACCAGAATTCGAGAATGCTCGAAATGAAGGTAGACATTTTACAATGGCTCCAAGAGCAAGAGAACCTCCAAAAGATTATACAAGAGAGGCAAGAAATGTTGAAGATGTTGATTATAATGAATATTTAAGATCAAAAGAAGAATTAATAAAAAGAATGACAAAAGGCATGGAAGCTGTGACAGTTCCAGTAACAATTGGTCCTGTTCAGCCCTTATTTGACCAAAAGGAAACAAACAAAACTGGATTAACTATTCCTTTAAATACAGAAATTCAAAAGGCTGCTGAAAAATTTTATTCAGACTTATCTGAAATAAACTCTTCTAAATCGAGAATGCCTGATTTAACCTTTAATGAGGATTTATCTCCAAAAACACCAATGGGTGCTATATCAGATATAGGGAGTCCTGAAGTCAGGGTAACCACACCAAAACTTGATGTGGCCAAATTAAAAGCGAATATCGAAGAATTAATAATTGGAACAATTGGTCCAGATAGTTTAAATTACTATCGAGATGATGAACTACTGTTCATTTGCAAAAGCATACAGTGGAAAACAAAAAATAAATATGATCAACTAGAGGATCTAGCAGCAGAACTTGAAATCGATGTGAGTAAACAAAAGAATTTTGCAAAACATTACAGATTAGACTTTTCAGAAAGTGACATCGAGAGTTTAAACTCAATGGGAAGAATAGTTCATATTAAAGATTTGATTGTCTATATCAAAAAGCTAGGAGAACTGAATAAATGGAGAGTAAAATGGACGAAAAAGAAGGAAGATGAAAGATTGGAAAAATTGTCAAAACAATTTCCAATGAGAGAAATTGCAGGTGGAGGATATGTTCATGTCCCTTGGTCGAGACAGGACATTCTGTTATTTACAAATGACTTTCCGAAATTGAGGGAGAAACCAGTTGAGTGGTACAGGCAAGTCGATAGATTCATCAAAGTGTCAAAAGTTCTATGGATTGATTTAGATGGATTTTTTGATATTGTCGTTCCATCTGATCTTTGGACAGAATGTAAAATATCGATTAGTTGGCCAAAAACAGAACCTGAGCGAATTAAAGAAACAGGTGCTCCAAATCCACTTGTAATGGATTTTTATGAAAAAGTAATTGTTTGGATGAAAAACAAAATTCCACCCAAAGAAGTCGATTGGGTTAAAATAGAAAGGACAGAACAGGAAACAAAAGAATCAGTTCATTCTTTTTATGAAAAACTACTGTTAATTGTTAAACAATACAGTGGTTATGAAAAATTAGATGAAAAAGACATGAGCCATTTTGTCTATAGATTTGTTTATGGACTAAAACCTGAAATTGGAGAAATGATCAGAAATAGTATTGTCGGATGGCAATCACTATCTGTAGATGATATTCTAAGAAAAGCAAAGTATTGTAGCGATGAAATAGAAGTAAAACAGAAGAAGCTGAAGGAGAAAGCCATGTGGGCTCAGGTAAAGGTGGCTGAGCAACAGATTGCCAGCATGGGTAATAAGAACACTAATTTTGTTCAAACTGGAAATACAAACCAGATACAAGGAAAGTTTAAAAGTAATAATTTCCCAAAGAAATTTAGCCCAAAGATTGAGGAGTTGAAACAAAGATTACCTTGTTTTAATTGTGGCGAAATTGGACATTGGAGAGACGAGTGTCCTCATCCTCCTAAAAACTTAAAGAATCCCTTATTAAATCCACAGATGCAGAATGGTGTTGACCTGCAGCGACAGCTACAGATACAACAGGGGTTAAACGAATTAAATATTCAGCGACAGTTACAGCAACAGCAACAACAACAGGTGAATAATCGTCAAGAACAATTGCCACAACCACCTTTTCCGAATTGTGGGGGAGTTCAAAAATATAATCCTAATGTGGGATTTCAGGGAAGTGAACAGGTAATAAAACCACAAAAACAGCAAAAGCAGCAAAGGGTTCAAATGCAAAATGCTTCACAACAATTTTTATTAGCAGAAAGTCAAGACAGCGATTCTGATGATTATTGTTGACGGTGCCCGAGAGAGGAGGAAGAGTGTGTTGTTGGAGCCACTCTTGAGGTTGACCAGTCTGGTCCTTTTGTAAACGGGAAAGTTAATGATGTAGACATCACTTTTCTAGTGGACACTGGTGCTACCCGTTCTACTGTTAGGTCAGTGGAAATTGAAAACCTACCTCTCTCTGGGGATACCATCCAAGTTGTCGGAGTAAGTAATCAGCAAATTAAAACTGACTTAACTGATCCAGTACCAGTTGAAATTGGAAATTACAGAGACAAACACAGATTTGTGGTTTGTAATAGTAGTCCAGTGAATCTATTGGGCAGAGATATCCTATGTAAAATGAATTGTAGAATATATTGTTCTCCTGATGGAGTTGAGTTACAAACAATGGAGGAAGATGGTTTATACAGAATGACAATGATGATGATGGAAGCAGAAGAAACAAAATTGTTTCCTGCATTTGAAGAAAAAGATTTACCTGAAGAACTTATAGAAACAGTGAAATCTGAAATATGGGATTTTACTGGAAATGAGATGGGTCTGATGAAAAATGTAGATCCAGTAAAAATTACATTGAAACAGGGAATAAAATGAAAACAGAAACAATTGAAGGTATTACACCTATAATTGAAAAATTAATCAAGCAAGGTGTATTAAAGGAAATGGAGAGTAGCTCTTGTAATTCACCAATTATGGGAGTTAAAAAGTCTAACGGAACATTTAGAATCGTACAAGATTTGAGAAAGATTAATCAAATTGTCGTTCCATGTTGTCCTGTGGTTCCAAATCCAGCAGTAATTCTATTTCAGATTCCACATGATGCTGAATGGTATACAGTCATTGACCTTTGCAATGCATTCTTTACTGTTCCTTTACATCCAGACAGTTATGAAATTTTTGCTTTCAGATTCCAAGGTAAGACCCTCGGATGGTCAAGAATCCCTCAGGGCTATACAGAAAGTCCTTCAATTTTTAACGAACTGTTAAAAAGATCATTAGAAGACCTAGACTTACCTGGTAGGTCTACGCTAGTGCAGTATATTGATGATTTGTTAATAGCTGCAAAGACAAGAGAAAATTGTGTAACAGACACAATAATTCTGTTAAATCGCCTTGCAGAAGAAGGACATAAAGTGTCCCCAGCAAAACTACAGTTTTGCAAACAAGAAGTAAAATATCTTGGTCACAGAATTGCAAAGGGAAAAAGACAAGTAACAATAGAGAGAATAAAAATGATTCAAGCAATGTTACCACCAAGAACACAAAGACAGGTCAGAATGTTCTTGGGAATGGTTGGTTACTGTCGACAATGGATAAGTGGATTTTCAGTAATTGCAAAACCACTACAAAGACTGACAAAGTCAGATGTAAAAGATCCAATTATTCTCAATGATGCTGAGATGGATTCTTTTGAGAACCTGAAAAAGAGCTTATGCCAAGCTCCTGCTTTAGGTATGCCAAATTATGAGAAAGATTTCGAACTGTATTGCAGTGAGAGAGAAGGATGTGCATTATCTGTGTTAATTCAGAGACATGGAAATTTAAAGAAACCTATTGCATACTTCTCTGCAGTTCTTGATCCAATTGCAAAAGCATTACCAGGTTGTTTGAAAGCAGTTGCAGCTACAAGTATCAGCCTCGAACAAAGTGAGGGGATCATTATGGGATTTCCTGTGAAAGTTTTTGTGCCTCATTCAGTTGAAATATTACTGACAAGAGGTAAGACTCAACATCTAACAAGTAGCAGATTGACAAAGTATGAGAAAATCATACTAGGAGCAGATAATGTTTCGATTTCAAGATGTTTAAATCTGAATCCTTCTACATTACTGCCTGATTCTGAAATTGTTGATGACATTGAAACAGAACATGAATGTTTAGATGTCATGGAATTCTGCACAAAACCAAGAAAAGACATCAAAGACAGACCTTTGTCTGAATCGGATTTTGTCTACTTTGTAGATGGCTCATGCTTAAGATCCGAAGGAGGTGTATTAAAAGCTTCATATTCAGTTTGTACAGTCGTAGATGTTGAAGAAGCATCATGTCTTGAAGGAGTTCGTTCAGCACAGGTGGCTGAATTGATTGCTTTAATTCGTGCATGTGAAATATCGAAGGATATAAGAGTTACCATCATTACTGATAGTCAGTATGGGTACGGAGTTGTGCATGATTATGGACAACTCTGGTCACAGAGAGGATATATGACATCAACAGGATCACCAATTAAAAATGCAGTTTTCATTAGGAGATTAATTGAAGCAATACAATTGCCAAAAGAAATCGCCATTGTTAAGTGTGCAGCGCACACTAGAGGAACTGATTATATTTCCAAGGGAAATGCCTTCGCAGATGAAACAGCTAAATACTGCGCAAGGAAAAATTATTCATACAATCGGGAGAGGAGTAAAGAAACTGATTCAAATTCATTAATGCTAACAACTGTTGTAGAAACATGGCATGAGATTAGGGATTTACAAAATGAAGCAGAAGATGAAGAAAAAGACTTGTGGTTAAGATCAGATTGTAGACCACGTGAAGAAGATGGAGTGTGGGTTTACAAAGATGGCAGAGTAGTCTTACCAAATTGTTTGATTGCTGACATGGCCAGATTATATCATGGTCCAGCACATCTCGGAAGAGATTCTATGGTTAGACTTTTCAGAGAAACATGGTTCAATACCAAGTTTAGAACTATTGCTGAATCTTTTTGTCAAAGGTGTTTGTCATGCCAACAAATGAATCCAAACAGAAAATCAGTGGTGGGGACAGGAATAATTGGTCGAGAAGGTGGTCCCTTTACCAGGTTACAAATGGATTTCATCGAAATGCCATTACACAATTGTTTGAAATATGTGCTTGTAATTGTATGCTTATTTTCAAGATGGGTAGAGGCTTTCCCTACACGACATTGTGATTCAATTACAGTAGCAAAATTAATGCTCAGAGAAATCATCCCAAGGTACGGTTTTCCAGTCACTATTGAGAGTGATGGAGGAAGCCATTTTGATAACAAACTGATGAAGTTAATTTGCGAAGCTTTGAGCATTGAGCAGAAAATACACTGTGCATACAGACCAGAGGCATCAGGAGTGGTTGAACAAATAAATGGAACAATTAAAAACAGAATTGGAAAAATGTGTCTTGAAACAGGTGTAAAGTGGACTGATGCTCTTCCACTTGTTTTGATGTCATTAAGAAGTACACCAGATAAAAAGACAGGTTTGAGTCCTCATGAAATTTTAATGGGAAGAGTTATGAGGCAAGCTTTTGTACCTGTAGGTAAACTATTGAGCATAAATGACAGTGCAATTTTGGATTACTGTAAAAGGTTATCTGATATGGTAACTTCTGTGTCTAATCAGGTGGGAACTGAAGCTCAATCAGATGAAAAAGTTTTGACACATGATCTGAGACCTGGCGATTGGGTCAGAACGAAAGTACATCGGAGAAGGAATTGTCTAGCTCCTAGATGGCAGAAACCTAGGCAGATAATTTTGATCACTACTAATGCTGTAAAGTGCAGAGGATTGAAACGTTGGATTCATCCTAGTCATACTATTCCAGTACCAACTCCTGAAAGTTCTGATGTTGAAAGTGATACCACAGACGATTCTGATTCTGAAGCAGAAGGCGAAACAGAAGGTGAAATAATTCCAGATTCTGAAGATCGACAAGAAAGTCGACATCTGGAAACTGTGCCAGTGAATGGAAATTTGACAAGAAAAGACTTGGAAATAATTGAAATAGATTCTGAAGGTGAAGAGAATCTGTTAAAAGGAAAGATAACTGAGGATTCGGTTGTCTCCATTGAAGACAAAGAAGCAGAACAAAAGGAAGTTTCAGACCAGGAGAGTATCGAAAGGCAGAGAACAAACTCTGAAGTAAGGAACAAAAATCCGAAATCTGGGAAGTTGGGGGTAATTGAGGAAGAGGAGGAAAGCGAATTACCGAGTACCAGTGATGGAAGACAAAGTGAAGTTCCTGAAGGAGTGAAATTGCCGAATAGAGAAGTTCCTGAGTCAATTGAAATTTCAGACTACGAAACTGAAGAAAGTGACGTGGAAGGTGAAAGTGAAAACAGAAAGAAAAGGACTTGGAAGTCAGAATCAAATAATTCTGAACCAAAGAAGAAGTACGTGAGAAAAGCAGACTACTGGCCAGGTGGAAGATTGAGAGTCAGATTGATCAAAAAGCCAATAGAACAAGTTGAAGAAATCAGTAGTCAAAAGAGTCCTGGAAAAGAAGTTGGAGTTGGAAGAAAAATTGAAGTGATATCGAGAAAAGGGAAGAGAATAATAAGACCAAACCAAAAATACAAGTCTCCTGAGTGGACTTACTTAGTAATTCCACCTGTTATTGACATATATGATAGTAGTGAAGAAGAAAACGAAATCCAAGAAATTAGTGACAATGATTGAAGTATAGAAATAATTGGCAAAAGGCTGAAGAAAATTTGTTAGTTGACACAAGGTCGAAGAAAAACTGTTTAGTTGAAGAAAACTTATGTATGACATAAGGTCGAAGAAATCTTGTCTAGGGTTTTAAAAAAAAAAAAAAAAAAAAAAAAAAAAATTATTTTAAAAGGGGGGTGTAAATATAAATTAAGAATTTTAAAATTTATTTTATTTTTTTGAGGCTAAAAATAACCAAGAATGCCTTATGTTAAGGAGAGCACTTCAAAGTGTTCTGTTTTTAAAAGATGCTGTAAGATGACTCTGGTGTGTCTGCTCATTTTAATTCTGCTCTGGTTGGTTCTAGCTGTGATTATCCCTTTGGAGATGAATAGAGAATTACACAAAGTTAACATAACAAGCAAAGCTCTGGTTAGCCAAACTAAACATAGTGCGTCTGCAAAAGTTATTGATCATCAGCCTAACATTCATCAAGATAAATCAATTGGTGATTTCTCAAGTAATACATTCACAAAGCTATTGAGTGAATATGTAAAGGTAATGGATGCAAAAGACTGCTACGTCTGTGTTAAGTTACCTGCTTCTGTTTCTGAGGGAGTAACATATAATATGCTTCCTCTCACTTATGCTGTAACATGTAGTGTATTAACTAGTTTATTTTATCAAACTGGACGTTTAGAATATTACTATTCAAATTATGATGAAATTTTTGCAAATATTAAGATTGATAATGCTTTAAATAAGCATAAGAAAGCAAAACAAATGAGAGAATTTTTCCTTGTTACTAACGAACTCACTTACGAGTATGCTTACAAGAATAATCTAACATGTAAATTAAGTGCTGAAGGAAAGAAATTTTTAAATATGGTTGAAGAGAGAAGAGCAATTTATAAGAGGAATGAATTAGTCAAGCAGACTAAGTCAAGTTTCTGGCAAAAAGAGGATGAGAAATTAAATGGCAAAATGCTTGAAAATATTGCAATTCACATAGACAAACCAGTTAGTGGAAAACTTTGCATTAGAAGAGATAATACACTTTTTGATAATTATTTTGTAGGTGCAAGTAATTGTGAAGATACTTATCAGATTTTGGGAGGTTGGGGATTTAAAGGTGGAAAAGATCCTATCTTTCCTGGGATTTATTTTGTTTGTGGTGACAAAGCCTACTACAACCTTCCAGACCACTGGTATGGAACTTGTTATGTGGGAATTGTTTTTCCTAAAGTGTTTCATGTCGACAGAGATTCAGAAGGATTGTTTAAAATTCATAATTATGTAAATAGAGTTAAAAGAGAAACTTTTACTGAAGTTCTGGGAGATATTTTTCAAGCTGTAATACCTTTTGTTGGTATAACCCTAAATGCAGGGAGAATCAGAAAATTGTCCACTATAGTTGATAGATTATCAACTGACACAGCTGATGGGTTTCAATTAGTGAATGTTGAAGTTATTGCAATTAGATCCATGGTAATTCAAGACCGCCTTGCTTTAGACATACTCCTAGCAAAAGAGGGAGGAGTCTGTGGCATTTTACATGTACAACATTGTTGTACATATATACCTGATGAAAGTAAGAATATTGAAATGTATATTAAGAATATTACACAAATGCATTCAGAGATAATTCCTTTAGAAGAAGATGATTTTACAGGGAAACTTTCAAAAAGGTTTCAAGCAATTAAAAACTGGTTTCATGATATCGGAAGTTCAATTCTTGGCAAGATTCTGGCACCTTTGATTATAATAGTATTCATTTTTATTTTGACCAAAATAGGTTGTTTGTTACATAAAAGAAAGAAACAGTTGAAAGAAAAGAAAAGAATCTATAAACTCAGAAAAGAAGAAGAAAGAGAAATCGAATTACAGGAGTTACATAGAGAGCGTTATGCTAATTCCAAAGATTATGCAGAAACAGACTTTTAGGTTTACTGATACAAAATGAATTTGAATCGATTTCTTAGAAATTTAAATTATCAAAATTTTGAGTGCTGGTGTGGTGATTTGTTAATCAACAGATGAGGGAGTTGATGGAGCGAGATAGAAAACAAAATTTTGTTTAAACTCGTGAAGTCACATTTCCATAACATGAATAATAATATTAATGATTTGTGATTTGTCATGCTAATACAACTTAGATTAAACTTTACACATGGGGGGACTAACATGTGTGCTCATAAACGTGCATAATTGTTGCATCTTTTTGTTCGTGCAAAATAATAAAATAATTTATTGTTTTCGTTTTTGTCATTACTAACTGCTGCAAACTTGAAAGAAGCATGTGCTTGTTTTTCTTTTCCTTGTCTGTGTGATGTCATTTCTACTATTCTAGGTGCATTTAAGTCTCATGGAATAACGGAGACTGGTAGATATAAACGCTGCTTTATTTGTTTGCAATGGCTAGGTAACATTTTGATTAATCGGGTGGGTTAATTAATTAGTAAATCTTGGGGTGGATACAGAATCTACATTATTTCTTACATTAATACTTTTCTTGTGTTTGTTTTATATTAGAAAACATAAGTTGTCTGCTTTTGGGCCTTGTCTGCCCGAACTACAATATGCTGAATTTTACTTCTGCAAAAGTGCTGAGACGCCCATTCTGAAATAAATTATTCGTCAAAAGCTGCGTTCACAAAGCAAAAACTAACGTGCTATCATCATTCTGTCGGACATGGCCAAGGTCGAAAAAGAACATTTTGTCAGTCCTTAACTTGGCATCCGCGGAAGTCAATTGGAAGTCAATGGACGCTGCGAGAATGACTTTATACAAATGTTGCAATCCTAGGAAGCTCCTGGTTGCACTCGGAAGGGACAATGGTCTCTAAGAAAAGTGACTTAATGGAAGTTTTGAAAAGTGGGTGACATGTCACTTGTCACTCTCAGCCAATGGGACGTCGAAGATTTCTGAAAACTTTCCTTTGCGTAGTTTAGTTAGTGTAGAAAGGTATAAAAAGTCATGCCCCTAGGGATGGGCTGGCTGCTGCTTTCTGACTTTCCGATGAGGGTGATGTGCTGTCGGACTTTGCGTGGAGCACGTAAGAATCCTCAAAAAGCTTTACTTTAAATTCTATCTATTTAGCTCAGTTAGGGAATTAGGTTTTAGAAATGCTAAACTTTACACATTTACTTTAATTTTGATTCACTTGATTAAATTGTAATTTACTCACGTTTCTTTACAAATATGCTAACTTTATTGCTAATAAAATTCATTTATAAAACTATCAACTTATATACCATAATTTAGTAAATAAAATCTTACTTTTGACAAACAAGCTGGTCTTGGTTATTCAGGAGTGTAGGTTACTATTAGCTAGATCACGTCGCCAATGGTGGTCGTTTAAATGGTCAAGTTTTATTCTAATGACAATATTCTTTACGCAAATGTATAAAATTGTATATAGTTTGTAGATAATGTGTATATAGATTTAATCTGACCACCTGATTCAGTAGGCCCAAAATATGTCAGGTTTATAAATGGGTCCAAATTTTAGTATAGAATTTTGTTTATAGGTTATGAAGTTGGGTAGCGTTGTTTATGATATATTTTCTATAGGCCGCTGGATCAACAGCAAATAGCTAATCTTGAAAATAAAAATACTAATTTTGTTCAAAATCAGAATCAGAATCAGGGTCAAGGAAAATTTAAAAATAATATTAATAAACCAAAGTATAATGCTAAAGTTGAAGAATTAAAACAGAAATTGCCTTGTTTTAATTGCAGCGAAATCGGTCATTGGAAGAGTGAGTGTAAAAATCCACCCAGAAATTTTAAAAATCCATTGTTAAACCCACAGATGCAGAATGATGTTGATCTGCAGCAACAGTTACAGTTACAGCGTCAACTGAATGACCTGAGTCTTCAGCGACAGCTACAGCATCAGTTAACACAACAACGGAATCAGATTCCACAGCCTCCATTTCCAAATTGTGGGGGAGGTCAAAAATATAATCCAGGTGTGGGATTCGGAGGAGATGACCAGGTAATAAGGACTCAAAGACAAAATGTGCAAAATGTTTCAGGACAATTTTTGTTAACAGAAAACCAAGGTAGCGATTCTGATGACTGCTTCTGACGGTGCCCGAGAGAGGGGGAAGAGTGTGTAATTGGAGCCACTCTTGAGGTTGACCAGTCCGGTCCATTTGTAAATGGGAAAGTAAATGATGTAGATATTACTTTTCTTGTGGACACTGGTGCTACTCGTTCTACTGTTAGATCAGTGGAAATTGAAAACCTACCTCTCTCTGGGGATACCATCCAAGTAGTCAGAGTAAGTAATCAACAAATTAAAACTGATCTAACTGATCCAGTACAGGTTGAAATTGGCAGTTTTAAAGACAAACACAGATTTGTAGTTTGCAATAGCAGTCCAGTGAATTTGCTGGGGAGAGATATATTATGCAAAATGAATTGTAGAATATATTGTTCTCCTGAAGGAATTGAATTGCAAACAATGGAGGATGATGGATTGTACAAAATGACAATGTTGTTGGTGAAGGCAAAAGAAACAAAATTGTTTCCTGCATTCGAAGAACTAAAGGAGACAGTTAAAACTGAAAATTGGGATTTAACAGGAAATGAGATGGGTCTGATGAAACGTGTCGATCCAGTCAAAATTACAGTGAAACAGGGAATAGAATTTCCAAACATTCCTCAATATAAAATGAAAGCAGAAACAATTGAGGGTGTTATTCCTGTGATTGAGAAATTCATTAAACAAGGTGTTTTAAAAAAGATTGGGAACAGTCCTTGTAATCCGCCTATCATGGGAATCAAAAAGTCAAATGGAACTTACAGAATTGTTCAGGATTTGAGAAAGATTAATCAAATTGTGGTTCCTTGCTGTCCAGTTGTTCCAAACCCAGCTGTCATTCTATACCAGATTCCGCATGATGCAGAATGGTATACTGTCATTGACCTTTGCAATGCGTTCTTTACTGTTCCATTGCATCCAGAGAGCCAGGAAATCTTTGCTTTCAGATTCCAGAATAGGACCCTCGCATGGTGCAGAATTCCTCAAGGGTATACAGAGAGTCCTTCCATCTTTAATGAGCTGTTAAAAAGATCTTTGGAGGATTTAAGTCTACCAGGCAGATCGACATTGGTACAGAATATTGACGATCTGTTGATTGCAGCAAAAACCAGAGACAAGTGTGTGACAGATATAATTACTCTTTTGAATCATCTGGCAGATGAGGGACATAAAGTGTCTCCTGGAAAGTTGCAGTTTTGTAAACAAGAAGTAAAATATCTTGGCCATAAAATTGCAAAGGGAATGAGACAGGTGACAATTGAGAGAATCAAAATGAATCAAGCAATGCAACCTCCAAGAACACAAAGACAGGTTAGAATGTTTTTAGGAATGGTTGGTTACTGTCGTCAATGGATAAGCGGATTTTCAGTAATTGCAAAACCACTGCAGAAATTGACAAAATCAGATGTAAAAGATCCAATTATTCTTACTGAGACTGAATTGGAAGCTTTTGAAAAATTAAAAAGAAGTCTGTGTGAAGCTCCAGCTCTGGGCATGCCAGATTACGAAAAAGGGTTTGAACTGTACTGCAGTGAAAGGGAAGGATGTGCATTGTCTGTCTTAATCCAGAGACATGGGAATCTGAGAAAGCCTATTGCTTACTTCTCAGCAGTTCTTGATCCAGTAGCAAAGGATTTACCAGGTTGCTTAAAAGCAGTGGCAGCAACAAGTGTTAGTCTTGAACAGAGCAAAGGAATCATAATGGGGTTCCCTGTAAAAGTTTATGTTCCCCATTCAGTTGAGATTCTTTTAACAAGTAGTAAAACTCAACATTTGACAAGCAACAGATTGACGAAATATGAGAAAATTATTTTGGGAGCAGATAATGTATCAATAGCAAGGTGTGTGAATTTAAATCCTTCCACACTGTTGCCTGATACTGAAATTACTAATGAAAATGATGTAGAGCATGAGTGCTTGGATGTTATGGAATACTGTACCAAGCCAAGGCAAGACATTAAAGACGAACCTTTGCCTGAATCAGATTTTGTCTACTTTGTAGATGGCTCCTGTCTAAGATCAGAGGCAGGTGTTTTGAAAGCAGCATACTCAGTCTGTACAGTGGCAGATGTTGAAGAAGCATCATGTCTTGAAGGAATTCGTTCAGCACAAGTGGCTGAATTGATTGCTTTGATTCATGCTTGTGAATTGGCAAAAGATTTGAGAATCACCATAATTACTGATAGTCAATACGGATATGGAGTTGTGCATGATTATGGACAACTGTGGTCTCAGAGAGGCTACTTGACATCAGCGGGATCACCGATTAAAAATGCAGTATTTATTAAAAGATTAATAGATGGCACACAATTACCAAAAGAAATTGCTGTCGTAAAGTGTGCAGCTCACAGGAAGGGTGAGGATTTCATCACCAAAGGCAATGCTTACGCAGATGAAATTGCAAAGTATTGGGTGAGAAATGGTTATGCATTTAAAGGAGTAAAAACAGAGATTATGATTCGAATTCACTGATGCTAACATCAATTGTTGAAACATGGCAAGAAATTAGAGATTTACAAAATGAAGCTGATGATGAAGAGAAAAATTCATGGTTAAAAGCAGAATGTAGACAGCGAGATGAGGATGGAATTTGGACTTACAAAGATGGCAGGGTAGTTTTACCAAATTGCATGATTGCTGACATGGCTAGAATGTATCATGGTCCTGGTCTTATTAGAAGAGACTCGATGATTAGACTTTTTAAGGAAACTTGGTTTAATATCAAGTTCAGAACGATTGCTGAATCACTTTGTCAAAGGTGTTTGATCAGCCAACAAATGAACCCAAACAGGAAATCAGTTGTGGGAACGGGAACCATAGGTCGGGAGGGTGGTCCTTTCACTAGGTTACAGATGGATTTCATAGAGATGCCTAGACATAATAGGTTAAAATATGTCTTAGTGATTGTCTGTTTATTTTCTAGATGGGTGGAAGTATTCCCCACATGTTACAATGATTCAATCACTGTAGCAAAGTTACTCTTACGAGAGATAATCCCTAGGTATGGATTTCCTGTGACTATTGAGAGTGATAGAGGAGGATATTTTGATAACAAACTGTTGAGTTTGATCTGTGAAGCATTAAACATTGAGCAGAAGTTACATTGTGCATACAGACCAGAGGCTTCTGGAATAGTCGAACAGATTAATGGGACAATAAAAAACAGAATTGGAAAAATGTGTCTAGACATAGGTATAAAGTGGACAGATGCTCTTCCACTTGTTCTGATGTCTTTGAGAAGTACACCTGATAAAAAGACAGGTTTGAGTCCACATGATATTATCATGGGCAGAGTCATGAGACAAGCATTTGTACCTGTAGGAAAAGTGTTGAGCATTAATGACAGTGCAATTTTAGAGTATTGTAAAAAGCTGTCTGACGTAGTGACTTCTGTGTCTAATCAGGTTGGAACTGAAGTACAGTCGAAAGACAAAGTGTTAACGCATGATCTGAGACCTGGAGATTGGGTCAGAACAAAAGTTCATCGAAGAAGAAATTGTCTGGTACCGAGGTGGCAGAAGCCTAGGCAGGTGATTCTTGTTACAACAAATGCAGTGAAGTGTAGAGGGATAAAAAGGTGGATTCATCCGAGTCACACTATTCCGATACATACACCTGAAAACTCTGATGAAGAGAGTGATACAACAGCTGATTCAGATTCTGAGGTAGAAGGTGAAGAGGTTCCAGATTCTGAAGATCGACAGAGAGGTCGACATTTGGAAAACGTGTCTGTGAATGGAAATCAGATCAGAAAAGACTTGGAAATAATTGAAATAGACTCTGAAAAAGATGAAGATCTACTAGAAGACAATGAAGCAGATGGAATAAATATAACTGATAAAATTGAAGAAAAAGAAATTGAAACTACAGAAATATCTGACCAGGAGAGTATCGAAAAGCAGAAAACAAGCTCTAAAAGAAGGAACAGAAAACCAGAAACTGGGAAGTTGAAGGTAATTGAAGAAGAGAATGAAAACGAATTGCCAAGTACCAGTAATGGAAGACAGAGTATAGTTCCTAACGGATTGAGACTGCCGATTAGAAAAGTTCCTGAGTCAAGAATTGGAATTTCTGACAGCGATTCTGGAGAAAGCGATGAAGATTGTCAAAGGGAAAGTGTGAGAAAGAGATCTTGGAAAACAGAATCTAATTTGACTGAACCAAAAAGGAAGATTCTGAGAAAAGGAGAAACCTGGCCAAATGAAAATGGAGGGTGAAGAGTCAGGTTAATTAAAAGATCGAAAGAGCAGGTGAAGATACTGAAAAGAAAGCAGAAAAATGAAGGAAAATAGAAGTAGTGACTAGAAAGACAAAGAGTGTTTTTAGACCTAATCAGAAATACAAATCTCCTGAATGGACGTATTTAATTATACCTCCTGTTATTGAAATTAACAGCAGTAGTCAAGAAGAAGTTGAGGAAATGAGTGACAATGATTGAAACACATCTGATAAAAATTTTAGTTTCTGTTTTTAGCAAAAGGCTGAAGAAATTGTGTTAGGTGACACAAGGTCGAAGAGATTATGTTTAGTTGGAAAATAACTTGTGACATAAGGTCGAAGAAAAGTTGTTAGAGGGATATAAAAAAAAAAAGATTTTAAAAAGGGGGGTGTTAGTTTAGATTTTAGAAATTTTACATATTTTAAAATTTTGTTTTCTTTTTCTTTACTTCTTTGAAAATAAGACTAGCTAGAATGCCTTATGTTATGGAACGTAGTACTTCGAATTATTCAATTTTTAAGAAATGCTGTAAGATGACACTGGTGTGTGTGCTCATATTAATTCTGCTTTGGTTGATTTTAGCTGTTGTTGTTCCTTTTGAGATCAATAAAGAGTTGTATAAGGTCAACATGACAAGTAAAGCTTCAGTTAGTCAAGACAAACATAGTGCAACAGGCAAAGCTAACAAAGTTATTGATCACAAACCTGAGGCTCATCAGGATAAGTCTGTTAGTGATTTTTCAAGCAACACATTTTCAAGGCTCTTAGGAGAATATGTTAAAGTAATGGATGTCAAAGATTGTTATATTTGTGTAAAGTTGCCAGCTTCTGTTTCTGAGGGAGTGACGTACAATATGCTTCCTCTTACATATGGTATGACTTGCAGTGTAATAGCTAGTTTATTTAACAGACTGGTCGCTTGGAATATTACTATTCAAATTTTGATGAGATTTTTGCCAATCTGAAAATTGAGAGTGCTTTGAATAAACATAAAAGAGCTAAACAGATGAGGGAATTATTTTTAGTTACTAATGAACTCACCTATGAGTATGCTTACAGAAATAATTTAACCTGCAAATTGAGAGCTGAGGAAAAGACTTTCCTGAACCTAGTTGAGGAGAGAAGGGCGATTTATAAAAGAAATGAAATGGTCAAACAGACCAAATCAAAATTCTGGCAGAAGGAGGATGAGAAGCTTAATGTCAAAACTTTTGATAATGTTGCAATACACATAGACAAACCAATTAGTGGTAAACTTTGCATTAGAAGAGATAATACTTTATTTGATAATTTCTTTGTAGGTGCTAGCAATTGTGAAGATACTTATCAAATCATGGGGGGGTGGGGATTCAAAGGTGGCAAAGATCCAATTTTTCCTGGGATTTACTTTATCTGTGGTGACAAAGCTTATTATAATCTTCCTGACCATTGGTACGGGACATGTTTTGTTGGACTTGTTTTTCCAAAGATGTTTCATGTTGACAGAAATGCAGAAGGATCATTTGAAATCAGTAACCATGCAATTAGGTATAAAAGAGAAAGCTTTTCGGAAATTTTGGGAGATATTTTTGAGGCAGTCATAACTTTAGTAGGTATAACTCTAAATGCAGGAAGAATCAGAAAATTATCCACAATTGTTGACAGATTGTCAACTGATACATCAGGTGGTTTCCAATTAGTGGATGTTGAGGTCATTGCAGTTAGATCTATGGTGATGCAAAATCGCCTTGCATCAGACATACTCCTGGCTAAAGAGGGAGGAGTCTGTGGTATTTTACATGTCCAGCACTGCTGTACCTACATCCCTGACGAAAGTAAGAATATCGAAATGTATATTAAGAACATCACAGAAATGCATTCAGAAATAGTTCCCTTAGAAGAGGATGATTTTTCAGAACGACTTTCAAAAAGATTTCAGGCTATCAAAACCTGGTTTAAAAAAATTGGTGGTTCAGTTCTTGGCAAGATCCTAACACCTTTGTTTGTAATAATATTTGTGATAGTTTTGACAAAAATCAGTTGCATGTTACACAAGAGAAAGAAACACATGAAGGAAAAGAAAAGAATCTATAAGATCAAAAAGGAACAGGAGAGGGAAATAGAGCTAGAGGAGTTACGCAGAGCTCAATATGACAGTTGCAAAGATTTTGCTGAAACAAGACTTTAGAAATAATAATACAAGTGAATTCGAACCATTTTCGTTTAATCAAAATTTTCTAAATTTTGGGTGTGGTGTGGGGATTTGGTAATCACCAGATGAGGGAGTTGATGGAGCGAGATTTGGAAATAATTTTAATTTCAACTCGTAAAGTCACACTTCCATAATAAGAAATAATTTTACTAACGTTTTGTGCTGTGTGTGTATTAACCTAGTTTAAAGTTGCATTACATGAAAAATACACGCAGGATACTAACATATGTGCTCATAAACGTGCATTATTGTTGCATTTTTCTGTTTGTAAAAATTTATAAATTAAATCTATCTATTTGTTATGTCATAACTAATTGCGGCTGTTTTAAAAGTGACATGTGCTTATTCTGCTTTCCTTGTCTATGTGGCGTCACTCTATTCTTTACAGGTGCATAAAGAATTTCGTTGGTTTTGATGAAGAATGGTAGATATAATTGCTGCTTTAATTGTTCGCTTCAGCTAGGTAATTTAGACTAATGGGTTAATCATTAGCAATGGTGGGTGGCAACAGAACAAACTATATTTCTCGCATTAATTATTCTTTTGTGTTTGTTTATATAATAGTTACCGATAAAATGGCTGCTTTGGGCCTAGTTTACTCGAGTCTGCTAAAATTCTGCACGGAGCAAGAGAGAGTCCTTACAGAGAAAAAGCTTCCTTTGCTGTAACAACATTTGGTGGATGTGATGTGCCTCTGACTGTTTCCTAGTCAGAACAAGACCAAGGCCAGGAACCGGCAAAAGAGCGTGCGATAATTTTGCATCCGAGGAAGCAAATGACATGATGACATTTTTGTTCGAGTAATGTTGCAACTTGAGGAAGCCTCGTTGTTCAAATACAAGAAACAATGGACTCTAAGAAAGTGACGGAACTGATATTCTGAAAAATGTGGTGACACGTCGCCTGTCACTTGTAAGCCAATGGGACTCCGAATTTTGCAGAAAAGATTTACTTTTACTTAGATTAGCTTAGCGTAGAAAGGTATAAAAACCCATTCCCCGTGGAAGGGTTGCGCTGCTGCTTTTTGCTGACCTTTGGATGAGGGTGTCGTGCAGTTGAACTTTCCTTGGAGCACGTAAGAGCCCTCAAAGACTTTATTCTTTTATTTCCAATTATTTAGCATAGTTAGGGACTTAGGTTTTGGAAAATGCCTAACTAATAAATTCATTTGCAATAATAAAATTTAAATTTCGTAAAATTATCATAATTACTTGCAATGATTCTAATAAAAATGCTTCAATAAAAATTTCAATTGCAATCTTTTAAATAATAGCTAATAAAAATCTTACTTTGGAAAACAAGCTGGACTTGTTATTTCATGAGTTTAGGTTACCATTAGCAAGATTTATCGCCATAAGTGGCTTAATGATCAGTGGGGTTTGTTAAATATAATGATTTTCATTTACCGCGGTTGTATATAAATGTATATAATTTGTGAATAGGTTAATTAGGCCACATGATTCAGTTGGTCAAAATATGTCATATCTGATTAATGGGCCTTGTGTTTGAATAGTGACTTATAGTGTATAATGTGAAATTGGTAGCGTAGCTTATGACATATTTCCTATAGGCCGCTGTATCAGGATCGCTTGCTGATGTTGGTGCTATAACCAGCCCCCGCCGTGTGGGAATGCAAGTCCCTTCTTACACTGCCCACTTATGGTCAATTGACGGTATGCACTGTCCTGCTCGCCCCTCCCACAATCGCCCCTCTGCTTGCCAGTCATGCTGTCCGGTGACGCATCTCATCCCGCCCATGGGTATCATTGCTAGGCCAGCCACAGGGTACCAGCTCAACCAGAGTGGAGGTAATGGCGCTGGTAAAATGTACATCTCTCTTGCATTGAATTCTGTGCATTGACAAATGAGGCACTTCTAGCCTGGTGGCAGAGACGTGGATTTTTATGAAGATTTCAACACACCAAGGCTTTCTTAAGCACCTTTGAACCATTTTATTGTTTCAGGAGGTGGTCTGTCAGATTTGGCTATGGAGCCTTTAACACAGGCACCTCCAGTGTTGTTGCTATGTCTGCACACATGCTAGAAAGACACATTCACTCATACAACAGGAAAGTTCCAAAGCCATGAAAAAAATGCGACCCTGACATTCAAAGTGGTCTAGGAGGACAGCACGTCGTCCTCCGCTTTCCTACAAAAAAACATTTGAACATTAGAAAAATACTGTCTTTCCGTTGCCTGTTAACAAAACTGGGAGGTACTGGGCAGTAGCATGCCCTGTACTGGTAGAGCTGGCTTTCCAACAATGGTGCAAAACTGCTTTTTTAATTTTAACTTTGTTCAATTCTGCAACTTTTAAATTGTCATATCAGTCATTTTGTTAATATAACGTTTTGACATACCTGAACACACCTGGCACCCAGAAATAAAGACGAACAAAAGGCCAAGCACACTGAAAGGCATTGAACCAACAAGATCCTTACCAGGCACATACAAAAATAACAATATTGTGTGATTCATTTAGTGCTTACTACCTCAATCTGGCCATTTCACACCTCTGTAAATACCTGATTTTGTCCCGATCATACTGCTAAATGCCATAATCATGAATGCTTTTATAATGATAATTATACAGCTTTGACAACTTGTCCCTGTATTATTTTTACTGGTAGTATATCCAATAACCTGCCTGACATTTATAATTGATATCTTATGTTCCTAAACTATTCCGCATCTACTTTATACCACCAATGTCACAGCCCTGATGTTTATTACAAGTTAGCCAGTTCAACACGGTCCTATAAACAAAAATGCCATCTCTGACAACAGGTGAAAGTTCTTCGAAGCTGTGCCCACGACCTCTGGTAGGGGCTGCCTATTTCAGGGTACCCTGAAAAGAGGAAGCCCCAGTGCTGGTAGACACGTCTGTGTATCTGGTGTGGCGGTGTCTCTGGGGCAAATGGAAGAGTTCCTGGCGATAACTTTTGGCTGACATGGGTACACAGTGTTAGATACCCACTGGGCACACTTGTGGCTGTGCGTGGTACAGATTGGCAGATTAGGCACATGTATGCGTTGGGCCCCACATGACAGTGTTCCTGACACTTCAGGGCCGGTTCAAGGAATTTTGGGACCCTGGACCAAAAGGGAAGTGCGAGGCCCCTCTAATTTACATAAGTGACACATTCAGGGCTTCGAATGCTGCTTTGTGCAGACTCCTCCTGGTTCGCAGCTCCTCTTCTCAGCCACCTACAAGCACCTCTTTTACAGCTGAAGGTATGTGAATTGATTGGGGCTGAGAGTTAAACCTGTGGGTCACTAAAGTGCTGACAATGGGCATGCTGCAGTGTCTCTGAATGGACAAACCTGCAAAATGCATCTCATGGCAACTGGGACACCTTCCCTAGGAGGCCCAGTGAGGGCCCTGGAGGGCCCCCTCCCATCCCTCCTATTGGCCCAATTGCAAAGAGATGCCTTTCTTTCATGTGAATCGGCAGGATTACAAGAGGGCTGGTGGTGTGTTAAACTGGTGCTTGGCCCTATGCTGGTGGGCTGAGTGTGAGGCGCTGAGCAGCTGCCCACACTGCCCATGCCTTTAGCCGGCTCTGCTACACCTTCTTGTGTTTGCAAGGTTAAACACACATGGGGCTTTATTTTCTCAAAAGCAGAAGGATTTTGACAAATGGAAAGCTCTAGGATTATCTTTATGAGACAGAGTTCAAGCGATCAAGATGGTTACTTTACCAAGATTCATTTATGTTTTGGGCATGCTTCCCCTCCAAATTCCTTTAGCTACTCTTAGATCAATTGATTCCAAAATAAAGGTCGGTATTTGGGGAACAGCTAAACCACGTCTCTGCTGCTAAATTAAAGGTCCATCAGCTATACGGAGGCATGGGACTTCCATCCATTGAACATTATTTACTTGCCTTACACATTTTCTCAACTTTCATATTTTGTACCCAAATCTAAAGACGTTCCAAAATGGGTATCTGTGGAACGTCATCTTCTATCTCAGGGTTCATGACTATCCCTTTTATACTGTAGTGGTACTAGTTCTTCTGATCCTAAAAATCCCATCTTATCAGCAATGCATAGATCTTGGCAAAGGGGTCATTGTATATTAAATTCAAATCCTCAAATCCACATTAAACCTTGTGGAATAATTCAGCTATTCGTATCAATGGTCGTATCTTATCCTGGCCTTTATGGAAAGATGCTGGCATTTCTTCTCTAGATCAACTCTTACATAATGGAGACTTTAAACCTTTCACCCAACTTTGTGAGGAAGGTGATCTTCCACACCAACAGTCCTCTAAATATGTCCAACTTCAACAATGTCTCATAAAACAACTGGGTTCTCCACCTTGCTTGCTTCAGGTTTCTCCACTATTATCTTATCTACACTTATGGGGATATCTAAAGGGGTGACATTGGGTCTCTATAAAACCTTTTTGCTCATTCTTTTTCACAACCTCTTTCTTATACTCTTCAGACTAAATGGAAATCTTGCTTATTTATTTTGTACTCAAATGTTCAATGGGATCACATTTTGGAGGGGTTGCACAAAGGCGTTCGAGAAGTATGTCTTAAATTCTGTATTTTTAAAATTCTTCATAAATGGCAATGGTCACCGGTTAAATTACATCGAGCTGGGTTATTATTTCATACTTGCTGTTGGAGATGTTCTAGTCCTGGTTGTAACATTGCTCATATCATTTGCGAATGCCCACTCGCCAAAGGCTTCCGGACCTTTGTTGGCAAAACTTTGAACTCTACAATGGCATTAATTTTTCACTTACATCTGCCACCATAATTTTACATGACTTCCGTGGTTTTTCAAAACTTTCTAAGCCACAGACTCGTCTTTTTCACACTGCTGTGGCTACAGCCAAAATCTGCATTTTACGCCATTGGAAGTCTTCATTGGCTCCTTCTTAGGAAGAATAGTTGGTGGCAATAATGCAGACCGCCTTACAAGAACGCACATAATCACCAGGACCAAGTTGACATTTTTCTTCAAACGTGGTCCCCCTTTCTGGAAACCACATTGGATGATGATCCTAATCCCACACTATCTACTACTGTACGTACTTTCCCTACTTAATTTTATTTTCTCACCTTCCTTTTCTGTACTATTTTATGCTCTTTACCATTTCCCTTTCTTTCCCTCCCCCCTATTACTCTGGCAGTGTTCTGTTTTAAACTTTCTTTTTTTCTTTTCTGTCTTTTAATTATGACTATACTTATTTAGTCACTCTGTTATTTCCATATCAGACATATCTATACATGTTTGCATTGTTAATCTTAGTTTGTAGAGTATGCACAATTAATGGTTATGAAATTTATATTTATTATGTATTTTATTGCATAATTTTATTAACAGAGGACTAAGATGGGTGGGCTGATCTATCCTACAGATGTCTTCCCAGGTGACAGTTCACTCTATATAGGTATTCTTTTTAAATAATAATAACAATCCCCTACCCACCCTCCATGGTTTAAAGAACAGTGGTACTTTGATAAAATCAGTTATATGAGAAATGGACCATTTTTACATTTTTAATGTGAATTTTAAAGACATAAAATATTAAATCTGAAGTTTCACACAGTACACAGCATATGTACAGAACTTCTCCAACCCACGTGTGCATTGTGCATTCTGTGCCACACCAGTGACTCAGCCCTCCTGTTAAGAAAGAAAGAAAGATGATCATCTCATTTATTTAGGAGGCATGCATTCTATCACAAAAGAGGGGAGTGGGTGTCGAAATTTGAGGGTACTTACATCCTTTTACAGATATTCACAAAACATATGTAAGTTTCACCCTTGAAACTGGAGTAAATGTACACCCGAAGGGCAGGGGTAAATCTGACCTCAAGAGAATGCAGAATTAACCCTACAAAATAAGTGGTGCAGGGGCAGTATCTCTCTACAGATTCAAATATTATCGAAATATGGGAGGGGATGTGTGTGCAAATAGTTGCAATTGGGCATTTTTGTAATGTAGGCTGGCCACACTTTTGTATGCATAAATGCTGGTGCACTTGAAATGTTTGCAGAAATTCCAAAAGGCAGTAAATATTGACAAAATACTATTAGAGCCATCAGCTTACGGTTTCATTTTTTACACCCAAATGCAAGTTTGTGATTCGAGCCATTGACAGCGACACATACCCGAGGAGTACTAAAAGCAGGGCACAAGTTGCGGCACATGCGGGTGACTGCCGTCTGACCTGCCAAGAAGTTGGGCCCCACTACGACAGAGCTACCAAGCCTCCAAGGACTGGACCCAACCACCTCCGCTGCAAATTTCTCAACGCCCGCTCAGCACGCAAACACGCTGTCGAGCTCTGGGATCTACTCGACACCTCCGCCCCAGATGTAGCCTTCCTGACTGAGACCTGGTGGAACGACTCCTCGTTGCCTGACATCGCCATAGCCATCCCGGACGGCTTCAAGATCACCTGCAGGGATCGCGCCAACGGAATCGGAAAAGGAATAGCCATCGTCCACAAGTCCACCCTCAAGGTCGCCACCCACGCAGACGACACCCTCGGCACTGCCGAACACCTGCACTTCCGTATCCACACCGACCCCAACACCACTCTCAGAGGAACACTCATCTACAGACCCCCCGGATCCCGAGCTCAATTCAGCGACTCCATCGCTGACCTCGCCAGCACCCACGCACTCGCCTCTACGGACTACTTCCTCCTCGGGGACCTGAATTTCCACCTCGAGAACAACAACGACGCCAACTCCGCCACCCTGGTCGAGATCCTCGGCCTCAGAGAACTCGTCACCGCACCCACCCACGCCGCTGGCACCGACGTCACCTTCGACCACACCACAGAACTCCACTGTACCGACCACCGCTGCATCCATTTCACCTTCAATAAAGCAACCATGCACCACCGCACCCAACAGCTACCTTGCCGCTGCTGGAGCAAAGCCACCGAAGACCAGCTGATCACCACCCACGCCCAAAATCCACCCACCAACCCCACCAACCCAGACACCGCAGCCCGCAACCTCAGACAGTGGATTGACGACTGCTCCAACACCCTCGCCCCACTCAAGAAACCCTCCAACAACCACGCCAGCAAGAGAGCCACCTGGTTCACCGATGAGCTGCAGACCTCCAAACGCACATGCCAGAAACTGGAGAAGATATGGCTCCACGAACGCACTCCGGACAACCACGCAGCCCACAAGGACGCCACCCGCAGACATCACCACCTCATCAGATTAGCCAAGAGATCCTCCTTCAAAGACCGCCTGGATAACAACGCACACAACAGCAAAGAGCTCTTCAGCATCGTAAAGGAACTATCCAACCCCAGTGCCAATGCCAATGACATACAACCCTCACAAGAACTGTGCAACTCACTGGCCATCTTCTTCCACCGCAAGATCGCTGACATCCATGACAGCTTCAACACCATGACCGCCCTGACTACGCCAGACCCAACCTCCCCTGTGAACACCACCAGCGCCAACCGCCTGACCTCCTGGTCAACATCAACAACGACGAGACACGCAAGGTCATGTACTCAATCCACTAAGGATCTCCGTCAGATCCATGCCCACACCACGTATTCAACAAAGCAGACGCTGCCATCTCATCCCAACTACGGAAGGTCATCATCAAAGCACGCTGAAATCAACGCCCTCCTCAAGAAACCCAAGGCAGACCCCAAGGACCTCAAGAACTTCCAGCCCATCTCCCTGCTCCCGTTCCCGGTGAAGGTCATCGAGAAAATCGTCAACATGCAACTGGCCCGCCACCTGGAAGAAAACAACATCTTGGACCCGTCCCAGTCCGGGTTCAGATGAAACCACAGCACCGAGACAGCCCTCATCGCCGCCACAGATGACCTCAGGCGCCAACTAGACAACGGCGAAACATCAGCCCTCATCCTCCTGGACCTGTCAGCCGCCTTCGACACGGTCTGCCATCGCACTCTAAATACACGTCTACGAGAAGCCGGAATCCAAGAGAAGGCCCTTGACTGGACCACGTCCTTCCTCTCCGGCAGAACCCAAAGCATCCGCCTCCCGCCCTTCCGATTCGAGGCTACCGACATCTTCTGCGGCGTCCCCCAGGGCTCATCCCTCAGCCCGGCGCTGTTCAACGTCTACATGGCCCTCCTCGCACAAGTGGCCCACCAACACGACCTCAAAATCATCTCCTACTCTGACGACACCCAGCTCATCATCTCCCTCACCAAGGACCCGCACACCACCAAAACCAACCTCGACGAGGGAATGAAGGTCGTCGCCGCCTGGATGAGGAACAGCCGTCTGAAGCTGTACTCGGACAAGACGGAGGTACTCATCCTCGGACCCACCCCCTCAGCCTGGGATGACTCCTGGTGGCCGACACACTGGGAACAGCACCGACACACACCGGCTATGCACGCAACCTAGGATTCATCCTGGACTCCTCCCTCTCCGTGTCTAAACAGATCAACGCCGTCTCCTCCTCCTGCTGCAACACCCTCCGCGGATCCTGACTGAAACAAGAACGGTGACACAGGCCCTCGTCAGCAGCAGACTGGACTACAGCAAAGCACTCTACGCAGGAATCCCAGCCAAACACCTACGACGACTACAACGCATTCAAAACGCCTCCGCCCGACTGATCGTCAGTGTCCCCCGCCACAGCCACATCAGCCCCCACCTGAGAGACCTACACTGGCTCCCTGTCAAAAAGAGCATCACCTTCAAGCTCCTAACCCACGCACACAAAGCACTCCACAACGCCGGACCAGCCTGCCTGAACAGCAGACTCAGCTTCTACACTTCCACCCGCCAGCTCCGCTCCACCAGCCTCGCCCTCGCCGATGTCCCCCGCATCCAACGAACAACCTCCGGCGGCAGATCCTTCTCCTACCTCGCTGCAAAGACCTGGAACACCCTCCCTACCCACCTACGGCAGACCCAAGACCTACTCACCTTCAGAAGACTCCTCAAGACCTGGTTCTTTGATCAGTAGTGGCACCCCCTCCCCTCAGCGCCTTGAGACCCTCACGGGTAAGTAGTGCGCTTTACAAGTACTCTGATTGATTGATTGCTTGACTAAATATTGTGCTGATCTCGTCCTGGTGTAATTTCTAAACTCCGGGACACTTTCAGCAGCGCCTGCAAGTTGTCTTCTTTCCATCTGCAACAAGCAACAACGTGCAGGCGGGGACTGTGCTTTCTTATTTTAGACTCCTGCTGGGCCATAACAAAGGCTGAATTTGTGGGGTCCTCTGGCCTCCTTTGTTCGAGTCTCTTGGTTGTGAGCAGTAAGGAGCCTCACACCTAGTTGCAAATGCAGCAGAGGGGTAACAAAGGCTCCAACTTGTTAGCACTTCACACATACTTAAGAAAGGCAGCTATTCACTTTGTTCATTCCCTGTTTAGGAAATATGCATGCACTGTAAGAATGTCAGATGTGTTAGTCTTTCCCAGTATTTACACAAAACAAATTGGATTTATATAGAGCTTACTTTCCCTGAGAAGGCATTTAAATAATTTAAGTACAATCAATCAATCAGGTGTTCGTTACCATATGTACCAAGTAACATAAGGATACATATTTGTAAATGAATGTACAGGATGTGTTTAAACTGGGGGATTACAAGGTGTAGAAGTCACATATCATCTTCCATAGCTTACTGTGCTATTATCCTCGCAGTGCGCTCAAACATACATATGATAGACCTGCTAAACATATATGTGAGGGCTTAAGATCTGATGCCACTTCTTGTGATGCCACTTCATGTAAAGTAATGGCTTTTGATTTCACTTCCGGTGATGTCAATTTCTGTGATGCCACGTGTGACGCCATGCATCGTGATGTCATGTGCCTTGAGGACAAGTGTTGTGATGTCACATGCTGTGATCTCATGCACAGTAATATCACGCAACATTATGTCACTCGACGTGATGTCACCCACCGTGATATCACTTGCAAACTGCATAACTAGGTTAGTCCCCCCACTTTTTTTTAGGACTTGTGCCCTGACTGAAAGTACACAAACTATCAACAATGGATGGGAAGCTCCTGGACAACTTGCTCTCCAGAGTACTGGCCCCCACAGCACAAGAGACGTCAAGAGTTTCAGCAACTGACCCATGGCGCCACTAGGAAACCTAAGTACACTGACCTACAGGAACAATAACCTGCTGCCTGACCCCTGACGCTTAGTAAGAGTGGCCTACATCAAAGGGAGCACCAAGCGCCATCCAAGTCTGGAATGTCTTTCACAACTTAAACCTCCCCTCCAAAGGACAACACGTACGTGAAATCATATACCTGAGGTCCTCTCAGATAAAGCCGATCATTTTCAACCAACTTCGTGAGACGGTCAACCCAGTATCCTACAATGGGTCTGTGGGAGGGCTGACACCCCCTCTAAGCCTTTTCCTTCTCATTGGACCAAACAGATTGTGTCACAAAAATCCGTAGAGCATGTGTGTCCGTGTACGTGCAGTGGAAGTGTGGGCTGAATGATCGGAGCAGTGATGAACCCCCTGTTTCCTGGAAATGAAGTATCCCAGGGACCCTTACTTTCACTTTCTCTCATACAGCAATGAGAGCGGAAAGTGATGAACAGGAGAGAGGCGGGGCAGGGTGTGGAACTAATGGCCAGGAGGTTAAACAAGCTCTCTTCGGCTGCATTCCCACGTACAGACTGCATGCGTGTCAGTGCTCGCTCCAAAGGCACTCCATGGGAGTGAACTTCTTGGAGAAGGTGGGAAATACACCCACCATTAGTCATTTGCAGGCTACCATTTTTAAATGACACACGCCTGGGCCAATCCAAAGCGAGGCAGGAGTCGGACCCCACAAAGTACAGACAACAGATTGCATACAGCGCAAGCGCTGTTTAAGCTCGACGTAAAAAAGGCAGCTTCTTGCTCTGTCACATTGTGTCCTTTCTCTGCTCCTTGAAGTAAACCCCTGGCATTAGCATGGTCAGGGAAACGTGAAGCCGCACTGTGACAGAAAAGGTGTAAGAAGTTGCCTATCTAGGTTGCCATTGACTTTGCTTTAGACAATATAAAGCTCTGGGATTGCGAAACACATATGAATGCTTCTTGTCCAAACCAGTTGACCGTGCTACGTTTATGTGAGTCTGATTAATAGGGGTAACAGCCCAAAAGCAACTGAGCTGACTGAATTTAAATGTAGGTGAGGTCAATGGAATGAGTGTCGGAGCACAGGGCATGCACTCTTGCAATACCTTTTCACAACCAATCCAACATTCTCTATAGCACTTCATTATTTTGACTATCCAGAGGCTTAATTTTACATGTTGTATAACGATAAGCCGCACATTTAGACTAGAAAGAATCCTTTTGCGCAAACTACTCCTTTGACAAGAGAAATCTTTCCACTTCCAAAATGTGGCTGCTTTATTGCCATTGTTGAGGCATACAACGATATGCACAGAGTATGTCTTCTCTGTCTGATGACAGATGTTTACAACTGTCACTCCACTAATCCTGGGGGCTTTCAGACGAATTGTGTTTTTTCCATGTAGAACACTATGCATCACTCCCAGTGGTAGGCATGGTGACTATTACACACAGTTGGAATGTGAGACTTCTCTTCTGAAAAAGTATCTGTTCTTAAGTATACGCCGACCGGTGCAGAATGGTTGGATGACAGAGATAAATACATTTAATAATAGCATATTAACCTCCAAAGTATATGAAATACATGCGCACTCAGAATGGAAAAGAAATGAACATTTAAATTTACTTACAAGACACACTTGAGCAGTGAATAGGTCAGGTGGAGCACCAGACGAGAAAACACAGGAAGAAGTCGCTATGTAGCCATGGAGACCCATGGAGACCCATCTCCACAGTAATGAAAAAGGCTAACAGATGGCAGTAACACCATCTTTAACTAATGGGAGGTCAAGTTCTGTAATTACTAAGAACGTTCCATTAATATCCCAGATAACAAAGTGAGCTACACAGGCGATCAAACTGAAATTGACAAGAAGTGCCACAAAAGATAACTTGCGGAATCATACATGGACACATACCTGAAAAATCAAAATATTTGAAATTTACTTTTTATCACGAGTATCCACATGTGTTGAAACGCTTAAAATGCTATTTACAATATTAGGCGAAGGGCGCATAGATATGAATGACTCAAAATGTGTCTTTTATTCACAGAAAACCAAATATAGAAAACAGAAAAATGTTTGAAGCTAGGAGGGGATACTAAACGCATGTGATTGCCTTACGCACGTACTTTGAGCATTATCAAAAAATTCCCCAAGTTGTATTTACAATGTATTATAGTGGTTTGTATACCCTTTTATGATTTTAATGAAATCAAATAAAAGTATTTTGACTGGCATCACAATTACTGCTCTGTCAGGAGCGCACATGAGCACACACACCTTCAAACAACATAACATAACACGCTAGCATTAAAACCAAACCCTTACCTTAGACCAACTAAAGCAGCAGACAATAGAGTATCGCTAGGAAGTCTCACAAACGGTTCGGCCTGTTATGCATGTGTTTGCATACTCATGGAATGGCTTACAAACAAGAGGGCACATGCAAAGATCTAATATATTTTTGAAGTTACACGTTTTAGGCCGAGAACAGTGCAATAGGACTAAACGGAGCGTGAATGCATTCTGAGATTAAGAATGACAAGAACAGCACCAGTAAAAGTCTCACTGCTCAACACAACTCGCATCACAGCCAAGAAAAACATGCCTTACAGCATGACTGTAGAGAATGAATTCCTGTGTGCAGTACAGTTGTATTCTTCTTGGTAACCCCAGAGAGTCACCATAGACCATCAACATCCCGCAACCATCCTTCTGCAGTAATGCATAGTAGGTAATGTAATGTAATGTTGGCTTCTTATATATCGCACTAATCACCCCAAAGGGTCTCAAGGCGCTTGCTTTGGGAACCCGTCCTGGTTTTTCCCTGTGAGATAGCCCCTACTGGGCACCCCCAAGGTGAAAGCCAGGCATCCCGCTGCGGGGGGCCGTAGTGGAGATTGAGCAAGCTATTGCCCAGAGTTGCAGAGTGTGAGCCCCTGATTTGAGTAGGCACCAAAGCGAGAATTATCGAGTCCGTGGACATTTTGAGCCTGTGTGATAGCCCCTACTGGGCACCCCCAAGGTGAAAGCCAGGCATCCCGCTGCGGGGGGCCGTAGTGGAGATTGAGCAAGCTATTGCCCAGAGTTGCAGAGTGTGAGCCCCTGATTTGAGTAGGCACCAAAGCGAGAATTATCGAGTCCGTGGACATTTTGAGCTCAGGACCCTGCCGTGTCGGGAATTGAACCCTGGTCCCGGTCTGACCTCTGCTTCAGGGTCTGCCTCCTCTAACCAGTGAGCCACACTTCTCCACAAGTAGGTGACCGAAGCATAAAGCCCCACTTCACCTTCCGATGCACAAAACAAAGGCATGGACATGTATGACCTCAACGGCCTGCCTCTTGACATTTGCAGACATATAGGCACCAACATGCCCCAAAATCACACCCTCATCTTCTTAAAGTTCAAAGCATAAACCAGCCTCAACATGTATTTAGATGTAATTCTAATCAATGTTTCACTGTATATTTATGGGTTGGTATTTGGTTGACGTGAACGTAGATAAAGAGTTATGAGATACTCCATATTAACGATGAACGTTGTGGGACATGATGCAAGATTGCATATATGAGGTGGGGGATGTACACATTTACAGAACATTTCAGATATTTATGATTGCATTACATTAGATTATACTCAGAAGGGTTCCCACATTCGATTGCAAGATGAAGTAGCAATTCCTGAAGCAGGCAAGTCTCGACAACAATGCAAAGACCAAAATACCAGAACTGTGGCCAACTACATGAATCATGCACACACCCATATAGCCAAAGACCACTTGGTACCAGCACTTAATGCATGTGCACCATAATTCAACAACTCATGACTCTCTAAACATGACCACAGGCAACAGCATATATCACCAAAACATGGTTCATGGAATCTTACCATAATCCAACAAACAGGGAAATGTGAATAAAGTAGGACACACTAGACAACTGCTGGCAACTGTTGAAGTGAATCTTGGCTCCCAAGTGCTGTCCCCAAGATCCCGGACCCTTGGCTGGTGCCAAAGTGTACTCCTCCTAACAAATCTTGAAACCTGGGAGTTTGACATTTTTTGCTTACCTTTTGCACTGAGAATCGATGGGGGACCAGGACCAACCTGCCAAGCCAATCCAATGAAGTTGCATTGCCACTGGGACAAAGATTCAGGTCGTTCCCGCAATGTTCTTCTTCGCAGCAGCAAATCCAATTCAGTGGGGCCTCATGGAGAAGATATCTAGTACTATGGAGCCCTCTTCCGCTACAGCCTACAACCTTATTTCACTGGAAGATTCGAAGCTCAAAAAAAGTTACTCCGTTTGAAGGCAGAAATCTTTACCATTATATGGCCAGGGAGGAACCATCTCTGGGCACAAAATTCAAATTTCTCCTGCTTTCAGCTTTCCTGACAAAAGTCAGCTGCTTCACCTGGATCATCCAGTGGCTGTCTGAAGAGGTTTAGCTCTCGGTTGTAAAAGCCTGCTGCCTTGCATGATTTGTGACTTCCATTCCAGAGACTGAGATGGCAAAGTCTTTCAGAGGGATGAATCTGGTCTGTGTATCTGACCCGTGCTCCATTGCAATCAGTCTTAAACCTTACGCTCATTCCGGTCAGGTGCAACCAGATGACAGCAGTTTACTCTTAACACGATTTGGCGCTTCAGTGAACATTTAAGTGTTAGACATTCATATATCTGGTTCTACTTATTGGATTTTTGTTGCTTTGGTGTCAATTTGTTTATTCAAATATCTCCTATTTTTCGAAATTGGTTTGGGATTTTTCTTGTATTGTGTTTTGACACTGCATAAAGACTTGTCACATTGACTTTAAGTCAAGGCTCCTTGCTCTGTGCATAGCTACCACTGGTTGAACTCAGGTAAATTTAATAACATTAGTGAGCAACCTGACAATAATTGTGGTTAATATTTGAGGTGGGTGCTCAACCCGCTCCAAGTAATACCGCAATTTCTCACAACCTTCGACAGCCCAGTGTGCCATTATGGTGCTGAATCAACAGTTCATTAACCTGCATCGAGGATATGTAGCAGAGAGTCAAACACTTGAAGGTATGAAACAGTCTGAAAGTAACCTTCAGCGCCACAAGAAGACTATCAACAGATGACTCTTGTAAGAAAACCCTGTTTTGTTTGGTCACCCCCATTCTTGTTGAATTTTATTGCTGGTTTTTTACTCTGCACAATGGGGCACTGCTGCTCAGTACCCAGTACCCAGTGAAAATGCTCCGACCCTCAAAACATGCAGAAATGCACTAATGGCAAGAAAATATAAAAATCATCCTTGGACTGCAGCACTCATTGGGTCATCTACTAGTGTGACAAAGGAAAACATGGCTTCAAGACTACCATTGTAACTTGACTGCTGCAGTGTAGAACCTGCAGTAAGACCTGTTAAAATAACCCCTTTTGACAGGTACAAACCTCTTTTTTAAATATTAGTAAGCCTGTAGGTCTTAAAAGCTAATTCACTTTAGCGGATCCAGCTATCCTACAAAAAATGTCAGATTTCATGGCTTTTTGAGCCTCTATGCCGTTGTTCTTCAATCTGTGGGGCGTGCCCCCCTGGGGGGGGCGCGACACCTTCCCAGGGGGGGCACGTCCTCCACTGCAATCTGCCCTTTGTTCCCTCCGTGCAAATCTTCTTAGAGGACTCCGGTATGTGGAAGGGGGAGGGAGGGGAGATCGATGGGGCAGGAGGTGCCCTTCAGCTAACGTGTGAGGCAAGGAGTCTCCTCTGCTAAAAACGAAAGCAAACAAACAGACACACTTTCGGTTTTAGCAGAGGAGACCCCTTGCCTCCCACTGCAGCTGAAGCATTTCAGCTCTATGAATTAACCCCCTCCTGAGAGAGTTAGCTCTTCCCAGAACGGATACAAAGTTTCCAGAGTTCGAGTCTCGGCATTGAAGCTGAACATCCTGTGATTCTGGGAAAATCACTTATTCTCCCCGTGCCTAACAAAGAAAATGAATATGTCCTCACGTAATGCAACTGGTGCTATGTAAAGCGCTCTGATACCTGATTCAGGTCAAGTTTGCACTATATAAAACTCCGTAAAAAAACAAAAAGTAGGCTCTGGCCCAGGGCCCCAGCCTTTCAAAGGGGGTGGGAGTGTGTGTGGGGGGAGGGGTGGGGGGGCCTTGAATCATTTTAAAACACAATGTTGTAAATAGCATTTTTCAATCATTCATTTTCAATGTGTATAAGTCTATTACATACATTTTGCAGACAAAATGTGTTTATGCATCATGCGACATCCATATAAAAAGTTTATTTTAGATCAATACATGACCTCACATATGAGAAATAGAAGGGTGTGACAGATTATTTGCAATAATATTAGTGAATTGCTGTTGTTACTGAAAACACACATCACTATCCCTGAATATCCGATGTACACTCATTTAGTATTTGACCAAAGAAGTCATGAAAGAGCTGAGACTGGATCATAAAATCAAAGCTGGTCTGAACAGGGTCCCCAAAAATACATTTGGCCCACAGACCACAAAATCCTTAAAACGTCCCTGAAAGTTTCTTTTAAAATTACACAGGCAGGCGCGCAAAATGCCAGTCAGCCATGTGTTTAAACAGCTTGCAAATTGCTAAACATAGTTATAAATAAGTATGTATTCATTTGTAATGTTAACGAGCTCCCGGTCCCCCCTTCTTTTTGTCGATTCATTTGTAATGTGACTTTTTTATCTTTGCTCCCTTTAATTATCAGTCATTGATCATTCAGGCAGCCCTAGAAAACAAGTGGTGTTTTGAGCTGTGTAATAAGCCTCTGTCATTTCACCACACCCACCCACTCACAAACCTGCAGTTTATTGTATTGAATGGTATTCGCTGAATATGCCCGGAATATGCGCGTGGCGGTCAAGTCCAGAAATTTCTGTCAGGTGGTGGGGGGGCCCAACATCTAAAAAAATTCAGCTGGGGGGGCTCAACCTACAAAAGTTTGAAGACCTCTGCTCTATGCAGTATGACAAACATGAACTATTGAAACATGGGTAGAGTTGCCCCTAGGAAATTTTATCCCATTGGTTAGAGAATGCCCAGGAGTCGTCTCCACCTTCATCAGAACATTGCTGCAGTTGCAAAAGGATACCTGGGGGATTAAACCTGCTGCACTTGGCAGCTGTGACCTGTGAGAAGGTTCTGAGGAGATTAGACTCTCTGCTACTTGAAATTCAAGGACAGAAATATCTCTAAAGATCACTGGGTTGAGCCCATGGGTGGCTCCAGGCACATACATTCCTGAAGAGGGCATTTCTGAGAGGAATGGCAGCTGACCAGTGGCAGCAGGGCCTGCAATGTACATTGCTATTGCCTTTTGCCTTACATTGTGAGAGTCTCTAAGTGCCTCTATAGTGACCCTGTGCGCATTTGAAGTGTAGTTTAGTGTTTTTTGGGAACCAAAATAAGTTTGAGAACTTTTTGAAAACTTTCACTTTAGAGCTCCAAGGGGAGCTACCACGAAAAGTATCTAACGGGCAGTTTCACAGCATCAAAGGAAATTTCAGGATTAACGCACAAGGGGAAGAGATTTTCTTCAGAAAATGACAAAGCCCCTTTTCAGATTGGGACTTAGAAACCTTTTTGAAAGTGGGCCAATTTACTTGGTGTGTCTGATCCGTGCTCCATTTTAGTCAGCTTTAAATCTCATCCACGTTCTGGTTTACTGTAAGCATTGACTACCATTAGTTCTTTGAAGTTTTTTGTGCTATTTTTTCCTTAAATCCTAAAAACATCATATCTCTCTTTCCCCTCACTCGTTCTTTGTCATCTTGGTGTCTATTAAACCTTACAACCTTAGGGTGGTTTTCCCCAAACATTTTGCCTTCTTGCCTCATATTTTTGCTGATTTTGTTTGTTGGCCATAGGACTCTGAGCACTTTAACACTGCCAACCAGTGCTAAAGTGCATATGCGTCTTCCCTAAAACATGAGCTGAGTGATGTATCCACAATTGGCACATTTAACTTATTTGTAAATCTGTAGAACAGTGCCCTACATCTGCACACAGCCTGTAAATTAAATGCTACAAGTGGGACTGTAGCAGTGCTTGTGCCACCCACTCAAGTTGCCCTTAAACATGTCTCAGGTCTGCCACTACAAAGCCTGTGTGTGCAGTTTGCACTGCCATGTCGACTTGGCATTTAAAACCCCTGCTAAGCCTTAAACTCCCCTTTTATTACATATACGTCACCCCTAAGGTAGGCCCCAGGTAGCCATAGGGCAGGGTGCTATGTAACTAAAAGTAAGAACATGTACATTTAAGTTTTACATGTCCTGGTAATGAAACCCCCCAAATTCATTGTTCACTACTGAGAGACCCACCCCTCTCATAGGTTAACATTGGGGAGCCCTTATTATATTTAATAAGCTGTCATTATTAATTGAGAGAAGGTAGAGTGGTCATGTGTAGCACCTCTGGATTGGTAATGGCAAATCCTCTCTAATGATAACATGGTATTTGGCATTACCATTCTGAAAATGCCACTCTTAGAAGGTTGGACATTTTCCTGCTCTTATCCATTTGTAGCCTGCTGCCTGTCTCTGAACACTGGCTAGGCTGGGTGACTGTTCACTTTCTGTATTCCCTCTAGACAGCCACACACAAAGGCAGGCTGAGTGTGACTTCATGCATCTTCCTGGGAGGAAGGGAGGGAGGAGTTGAGCACAGCCTCAAGTTTACACCTGAATATGTTGGACCTGTCCACAAACAAAGGGCTTCATATCCCCCTGTAGTGTATCTAGGGCCACAGCAGGAAGAAAGGACCTCTGTGCACTTCAAAAGCCCCTTCCTTGAAGTCCCCCCACTTCTAGGCACCACTGGGTATAAGTGCTGGACCTCTGACCATACCAACTCAGTATACGTCTGGACCTGAGACCTCTACCAAGAAGAAGACTGTTGTGCTTAAGGACTGCCACTCTGCTCTGGAAGTCTGGGTCCTTGCTGTGCAGCCTGGTGGCTGCTGCTATCGCTGACTGGACCTTCATTAGTTGACCGAGAGTGACTACAAGGGCTATATGACTAGCTTCATGTTCTTCAAAGACTCTGGATATCACAGTATTTTACCCTGCTCCTGTGCCTGGTCTGTTGAAAGTGGACCCGGATGCTTGCTCTAGTGGAACCGGCCCATCCTCTGATGCGTGAGTAGAATCGACATGTTGCAGCTCTTGTGCTAACAGATCTGGCACATCGCACTTGGAGCCAACGCATCGTCATCAGAACCGCTGCATCCGATCTGCTGCTTCATCGCCACTGCAGAGACACGATCAATGCGTGTTCTTGACTCTTTAGAGAAACCCAGTGCATTGGCTTTGGAACTAATGCATCTAGGAACTGGTGCATCATCTTCGGTACCAGTGGATCATCACTGTTGCATGGAGAAAATCAACACATCTCCCGGACTGCTGAATCGACACTGATGCATCGCTCGGCTGCATCATGCATCTTCTTGTCTGTGTCCGTGACCAGAATTAAGATGCGTTTGCTCAGTGTGGCCAGCATGGGTCCTATATCTGGCTCGCGCTCCGTCACGGTCGGCCTGATCTCTTGACTTTGTCCCAGTCCAGCAAGAGCAATTAATTCTTTAGATACTTGTAAAAACTACTTGTGCATTCAATATTTAACAATTCATAACTTGACTTTGGTTTATTGTACTTTTGTCATGGTACTCTTGTTTTCTTTATATAATCATAATATATTTGTCTAAACTGGTGTGGAGTCATTTTGTGGTGTTTTTACTGTATTACTGTTTGATGTGTTGCACCCATATTTTACACAGCCTGGCTGTTCTGTGCTACAAGAGGGTGTCAACAGATTAATTTATAGTGTGTAACTTACTTACCCCGACTAGGAATGTGGTTCCTGCTTAGGTAGGGTGCATACCTCTGCCAACCAGAAACAACATTTCTAACAGTATTCATTTGCTTATTAAAGTATTCTCTATTTCGTAAATTGGAGTGGGATTTGTATTGAGTTATGTTTTGAACTTAAGTGGTTTAGTACTTCTAAATTCTTTAAACATGTTCCGTAAGATAAGCATGTCTGCTTTGTGTCATAGCTACCAGAATGGTTGAGGGAGTGGAAGCACCACTCAGGCAACACCACAATCCTACTCATGGTGAACCACAAAAGTCACTGAATTTCCCTGTACTTAGCCCTATGACTCTGGTAGCTTGGAACAAAGACTGCACGGCTCAATGTAGAGGTAATGTGTAAAGTATTTATGCAATACAGAAGCAGTAATAAAGTTAAAACCCAAGCCAAGAAAAATCCCAAACCAAACACAGAGCAAATTTTAATACATAAAATTGTGCCAAAAAGACAAAAACCCAATCCGTAAAACCAGATTATTTAAAGGTGTTAGTGAAAATTGCACCACAATGAGCAAAGCACCACTCGCAGTCATCTGGGTGCGATAGACTAGGGGAAAGTCACAAGTTCCGGACAACCACAATGGGGTGCGGGCCAGATACAGGGACACAAGCAGATTCGAGCAGTAGGGAGCAGGCAGTCCCACTTGCAGCTGGGCAGCTGCAGGCAGGCCTCTGGAAGCTTGTTGCGTCCCTGTAGTTCAAACCCATATTTCCTGTGGTCTGAGCTTTCGGCTCTCCTAAATACTTAAAAGATCCAATTTTTTGGGAGGCTTGTGGGTTGACTTCACTGTTCTTTTTCTTGTGGTTATGGCAAGTAATAAGCAACTTGGCAAAATAATTTTGCCTAAAACCTATCCTAATCTTTCACATTAAAAAGTAAAGAGATGCATATTTGATACATTTCGTATTATGTAAACTCAGAAAATTGTCAAAAATTAGTTTGTTGAACATTTTGAATGATGGACACATTAGTGTGTAGCAAATTATGTTTGCTCTACCCCACTACAAAAGTAGCAATAGTACCAAACAAATGGATAAGCATTATTGCAATTGTGTAAAGCCATAAGGACAGTTGCCTGGAATCTTATTTTTTATATAGCTTGATGTGATAAAAAATGGATTGAGAAAAAGATTCAAGACACCATGTTATGTTATTTTATGTTATGTTATGTTATGTTATGGTATGCAGATGACTGGCATATTTAGGTAAGACATTTTTTAATGCTAAGACATAATTGCGTCTTGTCAGTACAGTGACCTTTTAGGCGGTTGAATGTCCATTGTCCAAGAGGTAGCGGATATGACTTTTTGCCCCATTATAGCTTTAGGAAGCAATTGAAAGCACACCTCTTCAGTTAAAGCAGCAAATGTTTCATGTGTCCTGGTTCGCGCGGGTAAGCCCGTGTTTGGCTAGCTTTGCGCTCTATAAAAACAATGTAACAATATCAAATCTATCAATGACATCACACATCCCTGATGAACCTCACTTTAAGAGCTGATGGAATTAGAGAAGGGAAGAAGTGAATTCTACAAACCAATAAAGACTAGGGCTTTGGAGTTCTGATACCAAAGATGTAATCACTAACCCCTGAGACCGAAAGTAGCACGAGCAACGGCACAGACAACAAAGGGCAAGCCACTGTTCGAAGCTGTTACTCCTAGGAGCCACTAATTGATATCTATATTTAGATTGAAGATTTCACTATTGAAAACAATAATTCCTGTACACCATCCAGCAAGGTGAATGCCTGAAAAGCTGATGTTAGTATTTGGATGTAATAATGAGTTAAACAACTTTTATTTGGATGTTTGTTGCAGATCGAACATAAAAGGTAATCAACAAATACAAAGTAAAATGGAACATGCAAAACACAGTGCAATTCATTAGGAGGGACATCAACTATGAACGCATTTAAAACAACCAAAATACATTTGCTAAAAATCCCTCTTAAATACACCAATGAAATACCATAACAAGTAACCAGTATAATCTTACTCATCAACTATAACATTTCAGACCAAGATGTTACATAATAGAATAAAATAAATACCCAGGCAAGTGCTTAATTTGGATTAATCATAATGAAATGAAGTACTGGTTTTTTAAGAACCCAGCGGTGCCAGGGGACACACCCAAAGACTTCGGATTCTCCTGTCTCAGACTACAGAAACACAGAGACTTCTTGGTGATGTCAAAGATCAGATTTATTGGCTGCAGCCAGTAACAGGTATCCTAGAAGTACAACACGGTGTATGTTCTCAGGAGACTGCTCAACTTACAAAGCCAGCCATCCCCTTTTATACAAAATATTATGCTTTAGGCAAACATTCCTTATTTTACAGTTGACCATTCACACATTTCTACGACAAAGAAAAGCAGATTCATGATGACAAGCCCATTTTCAGTTTGTCCAGCCCATAATCAATTACCCGGCAAGGCTCAACACTTTCCATCAGATATCGGACGGACCCCTAATAAAATCGGGCACCTCCTCATCGTAAAGCAGGCCATAAAGAAGGGAACAGAGACAGGTGTGAGCAAGATTAGACATAGCTGTGTGCAATGAAGGGTTTTATGGTATGCTGTGCCTTGATCCTAATCTCGATCGGCCACTGGGAAAGGAACTGGCCGAACAGGTTTGGCTTCGGGCAGTGGAGTCCGCTTGCCCAGGTCACACAGAAGTCAGCAAAAGGTGTACGTGTCCTAAAAGATTCATTTGGCCTTAATCACCGGCCTATGTGATGGCAACCACAAGATGGCTGCCAAGCACAAAATGGAACCCGAGGGTCCAGGACGGAATCCCTGATTTCAAGGTGGTCTCGCCACTCGAATACGACGAAAATGCTTGTATATAGTATACTCGTCATTCTCGGTCTGCTGATACCAAAATCGTCATGATACGACGATGTTTTTGACACGGGTCCAGAATTTCAGTACCACAGAAACAGCAGGTACGTTATACCTAATTAACCATGTAGCAAACAAGAATGTATTGACTGTGATCACTATTGCCCTAGTTGGACAGATTTACAGATTCTAAGGCAATTATCACAATTTGTAAGACCCAAAAGACGGCACATGGGCATTATTCACTTTGATCTTGTAAGTATTTATTCCTGTCACAAGGAGGATCTATTCTGTGTGTAAACTCAAAATAGAGGTAATTGCAGCAATGAGCAAAGCGTGGGAAGAGCAAGCATGCATGTGCAGGTCGGATGAAGTCTAGCAATTACTCCAGCTTTGGCACGTTCTTATGCAACAGGAAAAACCTAGTTCAAATACCCATATGGCTACATGATTTGTTATGAGAGGTAATTTGCCCTCAGAATCTGGCAACCACAGAAGACATGATAGTGGAAGGGTCTTTCTAATAATTGCCCAGATCTAAGTCATGAAGGAGTTTTGAACGTAAACCAACCACTAAATCTTCTGGGTACTATGCAAACTCATAATGTTAATGAGACCATCTCCAAATGGTTACAGTTTCTCAGTGGACCATATTCAAATCCAATTAAAACTAGGCCTCAATCTAGTGAGCTCTGAGACAGACTTGAGCTTGAGATCTAATCTAACGGGGACTAAGGTAGTACTTCTCCTCATGTACACAAGAACTCTTATGAAATTGTTCTAGCTAACACAGGGGACCAGTCTGCACTCCTTACTTGGGCCTTATAAATCTGCACCACTAGGCTAATCGGATACCATGACGCCCTCTTGGCAAATCTAAGGATTGCTGCAGTCCGATGATTTAGCAAGACTGTACTCTTAGAGATCTGCGGGGCCCATGAGACAAAGTCTGAGAGACGGATCCCCAGCTACTTGAATTCAGTTACTGAGTCCAAGGTTTCCCTCCCCAAATTGATAATTCCCCTAGCCCTCTTCCCTTTGAAAAAAGTCAGATGGTTCATTTTATGTGCATTGATTTCAAGGCTATATAGTTTTAAAAAAATGGGTTTACAAATCAGTCCTACTCTTAAAGAGCAGAAGAGTGCCATCTGCAAAAAAGAGTGCGGAAACCTTTTGCCCTGCTTAAATCGGAGAATCCTTTGGAGGGTTTGTCAAAACTCTATATAGCTGTTTATATACCAAAGAAACATTGTTGGGACCAAAACACAACTCTGTTGGACTCCCTTTCCAATGACAATTGTCTTGTTAGTTCAACATTGGGGCCCAATCGAACCCTTGCAAAAGTTGCCTCATGGAGACAAACAATGATGTCATGCGAGTTGCTGAGAAATCTCAGCTCAAGAAGGACATTCAATAATGTCCTTCTGTGGAAAAAGTCAAGAAGCAGCTCCAAGGTTGGTGAATGTGGCAAAAAGTACCCCCCATCCCAACCAAGATCGACATTCTTTAACTTTACCATCAGGAAGCAGAAGACTTGATGTACCAGTTTTAGATCTAATTTCGGCCTGGAGATTGGAAAGAATCTGATTGTGGTCAATACATTCTAAATTTCTCCAGCACCTGCTTGCAGAAATCCTTTTGCATGTTGTCTTGGAGCCTGACAGGATGATAGTTTGTCGGAATATTAGGACTTCCTTTTTTTAAAGATCAGAACAATTTCTGCCCCTTTCCACGTAGCAGGCGTTGCAGCACCAGCTGCAACCCCCAAAAAAACAACATTGATGTCAGTCACCCATATGTTTAAGTCGGATTTAAAAACATCAGATGGGCTCCTATCCAGTTTGGGAGTCTTGCCCTGCTTCTGCGGGAACACCACTACTGCTGTCTCAGCCAGAAAAAATACAACTGGTGAGTTATTCAATTTGTCATTATACAAAATAGGTCCTCTCCCAAAAAGAGATGCTGCTGTGACAGACTGATGCAAGTCCATGGAGATTGAGTTACCCAATAAACCTTGCAACAGTTTTTATCACATTGGGTTTTTCTTCTTTAGAACATGTCAGGAAAACATGTGTGAGCAATAAACACCTGTTTCAAGAATCCCAAGTATTTGGGGTAGAATAAACAAACAGGGAAAGCACATGATTTTAGATTACATACACCCCAATATAACAATGAGAAAACCTTTGTGAAATGTCTTGGCCCAAATTTTCATAATGATGGTCAGCATCTTTAAAGAAGACATGGCAGATTAAAATTCTTTTCTAATTACAGCCAGAGGTTTTCTCTCAAGATGGCTGAAATAGCTCTATTTGCTATTATGTACTCTAATAATGCAATTATTTTGCAGCAATCCATCACTGATCTGCAAAATGCCTCACCTGCATATGTGAAATTTAAACATAGAATATAGCATTTTGCCCTTGAAATATTACTATTTCAGCACGTATTGGCGCTCAAATTGGACCATGTTATGGTGCAACAGTACCTTGCTGGAACTTACCTAGAATCTCAGTTTGACACACCACATTCAATAATTCAGTGAACAGTCATGCCTAGATCTCAGCCCTTCCTTCTTGGATGAGCTCCTTGAAGTGATCCTACACCTTGAGATCATAGCCAGGAACATTTTGATCATGGGCAATTTCAAATTGTGGTCTGACAGACCAGACTCAGTCGCAGCTTTGCTACTAATTGAAAACATACAAGTCTTGGGCCTAACTCAAGGAGTTTAAGGCGTGAGGCATTTAAACCTCATAACCTCTCAAACTTGCGGTTCTGGTCAATCTTGCCCAAAAGCAACAGCAAAGTTTCACTACCAGACAGAGCCAGGCACTTCAAAACTATAATTGCCAAGGAGTTTGAAGTGATATATACTTCTGCTAAACTAATCTCCCAAAACATTTCACACTGCAGAGCTAATTAGTAAAATAAATACTACACGCTGTATCATAGTGAGCTTTTTCTGGGACATCTTAGAAAGAAGCGAGCACCTGTTTTATGCACCTGCAGGGTGCAAAGTAAATTCATGTAACCGAATATTTCTGAGAATTAGTGATTTATTTTCAGTGAGCACAGCTTAGAAACATAAAGGAGGCAAGCAACCCTTGCCTACCTTGCCTGAGCTGTAACATCTGAAAATGAAGCACTAGACTAAAGGAATACCGAGTTAAATAAATTCACTTAGGCCCTGCAGGTGCCTAAAACGAGCCCTGAGTTGTAAACTGCACTGGAAAGTCCATTATGATGCGGCCCTAGGAACAACTCCATTAACAAATGGTCTAATGTTCCAAGTCAATGGTGGAAAAAAGAGCAGACAATGCTAAGATTGTTTAGAAGAGGCATAGAGGGTTCTATTATAAACAAGAAGGACGAAATGTTTAGAATAATAATGTGATAAACAATCTAGAAACCTTCATGACCTTTCACCTAATGACCAAATATGATTGAAATAATTGGCACTCTGGACAGAAATATCAACTGGCCAGTAGAACTCTCTATATGCAGCCAATTTTCCCTCTTAAGAGGCAGATCTCACAGCCAGGATCAACTCAATCATTTTTTTCATACAGGCCAGCATGAAGACACTAACAGATTGATAGCGCAGAAATCAAATTAATTTAATCAGTTCAACCTGTCTGTTACCAAGTGGGCTCCAACTCCATGCTATGTTCACCTGCTATGTTCACCTCCAGGCAAGTAAATCTTTGCCACCGTTTTAGAATGGAATGCAAAAAGAACAATTGACGGACAGAATGCAGAACAATGTCATACATTCACCCCAGTACAGAGATCTGGGCCTAAATCCATAATTTTTCTGCTCACCATGCCTTTCCAGTTTGGACCCAGCCATATGCAAATCAGTCTTGACCCTGTGCCCAATGGGAACAGTCCAGCCCGAACTGCCAGGCTAGTTCCTCCCTGAACTGAAAATAAGCATCATAGGACCGGTTCCGGGGTTTCACCCCTCAGCAGCCAGGATAGCTTGACTCCAGTGGCATGGAGAGCACGGGACCCACGTCTGAGCATACATGTCCCACATGGGGTGACAAATCCAAAAAGAACAATTGATGGACAGAATGCAGAACAATGTCATACATTCACCCCAGTACAGAGATCTGGGCCTAAATCCATCATTTATTTGCTCACCATTTTAGAATGTATCCATTTAGTAAGTCAAATAGATCAGTTTACAGAAATATTAAGAAAATCATTGTTAAAGTAAAAAAAATGCAATAAATAACAAGTGTGTTCCATAAATGAACTTTTAGTCCCAGTTCTATATACAACAGTTCTGATTTTGACAGACAAGAGTTCTTGAAAAGAGTGAGATCGATGGAGCATTTAAGAAATTGAACTCCCCAAAAAGAATAGTTCAGGAAGATTCAGCCGAGCCTTCGTATGCTACAAACAAGTTCTGCAGTAGCTAAAAGCATGAGAAAAAGGAGGTAAATCAGGAAAAGGTCACCGCCAAAGTGACTTCAGCAGTAGCTTACAACAAGTCTCTCAGTAATTTCGAAAAACCAAGTCTAAAAGAAAGCCTCAGTAAAAGTTCAAAAGAGACTACAGCCCCCAACTATGAAACATGCACTAATATGAAAAAGAAAACACATGTATTAATCCATTTCAGCATTAGATCATCTCAAGCCAATGAAGAGTAAATCATCTGATGTTTGGCAGCTTCTTCCTTTGTAGCAATGGTAAACACACAATGTTGAGAGGGTACAACCTAAAATTATCAGTTTGTTACTAGACATTCATATACTTGTAGCATTTGTCTTGGGTTCCAATGAGAAATTTAGCAACGTCACCCCTCTCTCCGTCTTGCTGTTGCACTGGAAATGGTGCAATTAGTCATGGTGGTCTTTCAAGTAGTGGTGCAGTCACCAATGCTTTTCGTTCAGGATCATAGGCAACAATTGCTTCTTCTGGATTCTTCACTTTTTTTTGTTAGTTTGAGAGGTGTGCATCCAGTATGGAATTCACACCAGCAGCATTTGTCATCAACATTATCTGGATGGGAGTGGGGGCATGCCTTGAAAGCCGATGATGGCGGATCCATGAGCCTGTTGCTCCGCCCCGATCAATGATTTTTATCCTGCGCAATCCATGGCCTGAGATGCTGGAGAGCAGGTTATAACAGTCCCTTCGAGAGTGCCCTTGAAGTTGTGAGACTTAACGGCTGGTGCACAGAAAGGTGTGGGGATCATGATGGCCTGCCGGCCCAGCCCTTTCAAAATAGCGGTCAGCTCTACGAGTTGAAAGATCTTCGGAGGTTGTGGTGATTTAACAGTAATTGTAGCATTAGCAGAAGACATGTCGTATTTAGAGACTATCTTGCCCATTTTACGGAATCCATTTTGTATTTCTATCGGCCATTTTGTATGCCATGTGCTCTGTCCTGCCTTCCTGTCAACTGCTCTTGAAATCTGCCTAGAGACAAGATATGTTTAGTCTCCTCTACTTTGCACATGCTCAGAAGAGCATACAGCTGTCCCTAGCATGTAACTGTAAGGATGTGTTTACTCCAACTAGATAACTGTTAGCTCCTCCCACTTGTCGACTGTGCATTTTCTGTATGACTTTGTATGTGCCTAAGAACAGCAGCTTGTACTTGTACCGCCTTCTTTTGAGCCCTTGTGTGGGTATAAAAGGACCCAGCTCCTTCCAGTCAGTGTGCTACCACATACTATACCGAAGGGTGTTGTGTGAATGTAGTTCCAGCTCATGTGGTTTAATAAACTCTGTCTTTTCTATTCCAGTTTCTGTGCCAACTTCTTACTGTTGGTCTAAGGACTCTGAGCAGAGAAGGGCGAATCCCTTGCACTAGTAGGCCTGGCTGGGCCTTGCTACGACAAATTGGCGCCCAACATGAGGCTCATCGGCGACTCGAATGCCCGAAGGACTTGTTGAGACGAAGGATTGGAATCTCGCTTTGGACATGATCACTGCCAAAGGAGACCCGAGTCTTGGCATCCACGGCGTTTTCCCTTTCTTTCTGATCTGACCATCCAGGTGGTGCCGGTCCTCGACTGAGATCTCTTCTGTTGATACGCTGTGTAGTGACCGTTTGGTCGATTTGAGAACTTGGCAGGAGGAACCTGGACACTATTTCACTGGTAAGAGCCGTTTTACGGCACTTGCTGTAAGTATGACGCCTTGTAATTAGTAAGGTAGTTTAGATACGCTTACTACGGCATTTTTCTATGTATTGGCCAAAAGTTTGAAATGATTCTATGAAAAGTTGATATATGTCTTGCAACACATATAGGCAGGTAATGATGAGATTTTTCTGTACTCCTATGAAATTCGAACGGCGCAACGTACAGAGTACTTTAAGCGCTACTTTTTTATAATACTGCATATTTTGCACTATTTTCAGCATGCCTGTTTTGAGCACACTTCGTAAGTTGTGTTGCTTTTGTAGTGGTACCAATTTGAAACTTGATGAAGCACAACCGGCCCCCCCAGAGGGGACGCCTAATAGGGATATGTATCATAAATATGGTATTTCGTCCATAATGAACAGCAAATTGTGGAATAAATACACTCGCAAGAATCCTGAGTTGCGTTGGCCTATGCATGGGTCATTTGATTTGCGAAAAATTCAGTATATGGAGCCACGAATGTTCAAGATAAAGACTAGGCAAGATATGTTTGACTGTGTGCCAAAGTGGGAGAAAGGAGTGCGTGAGCGAATGAAGCGGGAAAAGGCCTTGATTGAAAAAGAACAGCGTAAAAGTGTGCATGCGAAAGCCTTAGATATGAAAAATAAAGAGATGAGAGAAACTAAAGAAAGGGAAGATAGGGAGGGTCAGTTAAAGGGAAATGGCCAATATACTATTCGTAGGCCTCTCTATCCTATTCTTAATAAACCCCAAGATGATTCTCTCTTATTAGATCGTTCTCCGCCTCCGTACATTTTCCCTTCTGCTCCTAATGAGTCAGATGAGGACTCTCCTACAGATCAGGATAAAGCCTGAGACACTCACTTAATGTTAACTACCGAACGTTCCTCTGAGATTAGATCTGCGGCGCGAAAAGCCGATCGTGGTACTCTCCCTGCTTCTGAACTTCTAGATACTATTAAGAATTGGTCAGAAAAGGAACAGAAATATTTTACTGAGATATTGGCTACAGAGGTTGTTGAGCGATTTAGGAAACATTTGGTGGAAGTAGAGCCAGATGATATAGCAGCTGATTGTAAGCAATTACGTGAAGGTTCTTTTGTCTTCTCCCAGGTGGCTGATACGATCAGACGCTTGGTTAAACTACGTGATGAAGCAGTCTGTTTGCGGGAGGGGAAAAAGGCAGCAGACGCAGCTGCGCAAACATCTCGAATCAACATGGCACGAGCTCCGACGCCCAACACAGATAAGAATGCTGTAAATGTGAAACCTATGCGGGAAGCCGCGCCTTTATATGTTCCTCCTAAAGGAACAGGTACAAGTGATGTTAACACTTCTATTGACGCGAAAAGGTATTTTATTGATAATTGGGTTTACACTCCTTGGAATGGAGCAGATGTCATGACTCTTAAAAATGCATTGCCTGATCCGCGAAAGAATCCAACAGCTTTTTATGAAGAAATTGAGGGTGCCATTAGTTCTTGTACTATGACTTTGTCTGACATTGATTTGTTATTTGGATTCATTTTACCACCTGATATGTGGAGAACTGTGCGTAAAGTTGACGATCGTGCGGGATTTGGAGCATTATGGTCAGATATAGAACAATTAGATAAAGATAGAGAGCCTGCACAAAAACCATGTTGACTAATTTTAGATCTTTCAGCAGCCATATTGGTTAAATTAAAAACGATTATTCCCCCTAAAAAAATAGATTGGACTATGTTAGCGTCTAGCAAGCAAAAAATAGATGAATCAGCTTCAGATTTTTTCACACGCTTTGATGAAGCATTCCATGATTTTAGTGGCCAGTCATTGACAGATGACATGGGTAGGCATCTGTTTGTCGATAAATATGTCACAAACCTGTTGCCAGAAATAGCTAGTCGCCTAAAGGCCAGCGAAAGTTCATGGACTACCTCCTCTCCGGCTTCTCTCCTAACTATGGCTCAGGATTATGAACGACAGGAATTAGAAGCAAAAAGTAAGGAGGATAAAAAATCTAAAGAGTTAAAAATGAAGGTTATGATGGTTCAAGCATATGGCTCACCTTATAGAGGTGATAATAGAGGAGGACGTGGATCTTATGGTTCGTCTTTTCCTCCCTCTACTCGTGGAGATTTGTCTATTAATCAGTGTGCGTATTGCAGACAATTTGACCATTGGATTTCTAATTGTCCGTTGCTACGTGCCCAGCACGGTTCACGTGGTCAGGGACAGCTGAGAAATCGTTCAGGATATTCAGGGCCTAGAGGAAATACAAATGATCGTGCTCGGTTTGATGCTAATGCACGTGGGCAAGAAGGGGCTAATACTTTTGACAGACGGAATCAATATCAATTGTCCGACTATGAGCCATCTGATTTGCAAGGTTCTGCTTATGTATAGGATTGCCTAGGATGGGGTAAGAAATCAGTTGAAGTTCCAGTAGATCAGAAGGGTCCCTATGTTACAGCACATGTTTTGGATTTTACTGATCAGTTTCTGGTTGATACAGGAGCTACTCGTAGCGCCTTGTCTAAACACTTGATTCCTAGGGCTTCCCTGTCTGGCTTAACTATTACATCGATAGGTTTCGATGGAACATCCACTCTTCGCCCATTGTCACAAACACTTGCACTTCATGTTGATAAGTTTACTGCTCCATGTCCATTTTTGCTTTCTCCAAATACACCAGACAATATTGTGGATCTTGACATGCTCAAATATTTCAGGGCCACGATACGATGTTCTCCGGAAGGAGTACGGGTTATTTTAAATGACAACCACTCCATGATTGAGATATCCTGTACTTTGTGGGCTACTTCAGATACCGATGTAGGACAAATGGTTATTCGACCAGTGCATATTAGTGTCAAAGACGGTGCTATACTGCCAAGATTGCCTCAGTATAAAATTTCTCGAGAAGGAGAGGAAGCACTTACAAACATTGTTCATGACTTAATTAAAGTGAGGGTTGTGGAAGAAGTTCCTTACAATCTTTGCAATAGTCCGATTCTTCTTATTTTGAAAAAAAGATACTGACACTAAGATTTATAGATTGATCATTGACTTGAGGGAGTTCAATAAGATTGTAGTACCACAGTATCTTGTAGTATCTGACATTACGACATTGCTTACTCTGGTTCCTCCAACAGCAACTACATTTTCAGTAGTGGACTTGAAGAACGCTTTCTTCTCGATTCCTATTCATCCCAATAGCCGATATTTGTTCGGTTTCACTTTGAATAATAGATCATATCGATTTAGTAGAGTTCCACAAGGGTACACTGAGAGTCCGAGTATCTATAGTCAAGCCTTGAAACGACAACCTGATTCTTTTATTTTGCCTGATGGAGTGGCTCTCATACAATATGTTGATGATATCTTGTTGGCAGCTGATACAACTGAACAGTGTGAAACATGTACTTTGTCCTTGCTTTCTTTTCTTGCGACACATCACCATAAAGTATCACGGAAGAAATTGCAATATTGTAGACCAAAGGTGACCTACTTAGGTCATCTTCTGTCTAAGGAGGGACGTGCATTGACACCAGATCGCATTCAAACAATTTTAGACACTCCAGTACCTTCCACACAGAAAGATGTCCGTGCATTCATTGGTTTAATTTCATTGTGTAGGCAATGGATATTGGGTTTTTCACACATTGTTAAACCACTGTTAGCACTTTTGACTAAAAACACTCCGATTCCTCTTCCTTGGACAGATGAATGTCAAAATGCTTTTCGCCAGTTGAAACAAGCTCTTTGCTCTGCACCAGTGTTAGGTTCACCAGATTATACGAAAGCTTTTATACTGTATGTACACGAGAAAGATGGATGTACATTGTCAGTTTTAGTACAGACACACGGTGACAAGCAGCGTCCCTGTGCATATTTCTCTACAGTTCTTGATCCTGTTGCTCGTGCGTTGCCTGGATGTTTTCGTTCAGTTGCAGCAACAGCTGTGTCCATACGTCAGAGTGAAGGGATAGTTTTGTCACACAAACTGTTGGTGCTAGTACCTCATGCAGTAGATGCCCTTTTGAATCAGACTAGAAGGCAACATTTGACTAGTGCTTGCCTGACAGGATATGAACTGACACTGTTAGCATCTCATATTACATTGAGGAGATGTGCTACACTAAACCCAGCTACTTTGTTGCCATATCCTGTGACTCAGTCCCAGTCGAAGGAACCTCATGATTGTATTTTCCTACTGAGGAACAGACAAAGGGTCGCATTGATTTGCAAGATACACCCCTTTCAGATGTAGATGGGGTATTATGGGTTGATGGGTCCTGTTTGAAATTACCAGATGGCACAACCTCAGCTGCATATGCAATCACCACACTTGAAACAGTAGTGGAAACAGCTCGCATACCTCAGAAGTTGGCTCAAGCAGCTGAACTATTAGCTTTGACATGAGCGTGTGAGCTTAGTACTGATTTATGTGTGTACATTTACACGGATAGCCGCTATGCTTTTGCAGTGGCCCATGATTTTGGCCTACTTTGGAAGGAAAGAGGCTTTCTTACATCCCACGGGATGCAGATAATGCATGGAGAACTAGTACATAACCTTTTGACTGCACTGACATATCAAAAAAAAATAGCGATTGTGAAGTGTGACACATAGGACAAGGAAATGCCTTTGCAGATCGTGTAGCTTGTGAAACTGCGATGCAGCGAAGCACTACTTCCATGTATGTAGTGAAATCTCTAGCTGATTGATGGCATGATGCTAGAGAGGAAGTACTAGATGTACAGAGATCTGCCTCTGTAGCAGAACTTGAGCAATGGTCCAAAGAAGGGATATTGGACGATGAGGGTTGTTGGCGCAACAAAGACATGGATAAGTGGAAGTTACCTGCAGCCTATTTACAACCTATGGTTCAAAGGGCACATGGGCTTGCACATGTTGGCGCTCTAGCAATAACTAAATTGCTTACACAAGTCTGGGAGCATCCTGAGATTGCCAGCACAGCTAAAAGAGTGGCACAGTCCTGTTTGATCTGTTGGCAGTACAATCCTGGAAAAGGGACACAATCTCCTACTGGAGGGTTTGCTACTCCAACCACACCTTTTGAAGTTCTGCAGATGGATTACATCCAGCTTGAATGCTGTAATAATCTGAAATATGTCCTAGTGGTTGTATGTGCCTTCAGTAAATGGATAGAGGCGTACCCTACAAAGGATAATACTGCTCTTACTACAGCATAGTTGCTTCTGAAGGAATTTTTCCCCAGGTATGGTGTTTGCAAAATTTTATGGAGCGACAACTGACCTCATTTTATTGGGCAAGTTGTTGATTATGTCATGAAAGGATTAGGAATCAAACAGAAATTCCATGCAGTCTTCCACCTACAATCAGCAGGATTGGTGGAAATTGAATCTGGCGAAAATAGTGGCTTCTACGTCCCTAAAGTAGCCGGATGCATTGCCTTTGGCACTGTTGTCCATAAGATCAGTACCACACACACGATCAGGTCTCACACCATATGAGGTGGTATTTGGAAGACCAATGAACATTTGGGGAGTTCCTAACCCAGGCCCTATACATGATGTACCTTGGTTCTGTTGAATGATTATTTGGCACAGTTAACTGATAGTTTGACTTCTATTCATCAACAGGTTTGAGTAGCACTTCCTGATAGATCTACAGGTGAGGCCCACGATCTCTGTCCTGGTGACCATGTAATGGGCAAGGCGTTTGACAGATCGAACAGCTTGGACCCGAGGTGGCGAGGTCCAGAGCAGCTGCTATTGGCCACAAGGACAGCCGTTCGAGTGACGAACAGAAACAACTGGCTCCATACCACGCATTGCAAGCGTGTATCGCCCGCCTTGGTGGAACCTGCTGTGCTGATCGACCATCGAGAGATTCTGGAAACGGAGAAAGGTCAAGCTATCTCATCTCACGAGTCTACGGAAGTCTTCCCGGACCACACGATTCCTGAAAGGAAAGAATCTGCAGTTTTGAACGAGACTGGTTGAGCTACCGCCCCGGGTTTGCAAAAAGGAGAGCCAATGAGGCTAGGGGGGGATCAGCCGTGCATTAGTGTAGTGACACCCGTCTTGGCCCGTGGTGAAGATATCAGCGGCTACCAAGGAATAAGAGCTCCAACGATTATTTTAACAGGTTCTTAGAAAGATCAAGATTCGTTGTCAATTAAAATGAATAAGAAAATAATTTGTGCTGTAGGGTTTGTTGTTGCCCTGGTGGTTTTGGCAATAACCACTTGGTTCATTGAGAAAGCAGTTCCTGCTCGACAGCTTTTTGGTGCAACCACTCCAGCTCCACTGGGGAATCACTACTACACTCTTCCTTATCATGAGGAGAAACATCGGCAGTCCTATCTGAATAACACATTCATTCAGATGTTGCATCATACCCATAATGCTACAAATACTACCAATTGTTGGGTGTGTGGGATGATACCTGCGCACCAGAAGAAAGGGGGAACGCCTTTTATTCCTCTACCATTTTCTCATAATGGTTCATGTCAAGCTTGGTATGCCCTTTTGTTTGCTTATGGAAAACCTTCAGTAGGTTTAATCATTTTTCGATTGAATAAAGAATGTTACCAAGACAAAAATGGGTATCCTCAAGCTAAAGGGACTGAATGGGAATGGGATGAATACCAACCGGACAATATTTCGACACCAAATGTCTTCACAAATGTGAGGAATATGAAGAACATTGGACCCTTTGTGATTTCTGTAACCAGAGCAAAAGCAGATTTATGTATTGGCAGTGTTGGGAGAATTCCCGTAGGACGAAGCGAATGTATTACCGTATTGAATATTGAGGGCATGAATAATAGTAGTTTTACATCGTCTCACAACACCTATTTTGTATGTGGTAATAAAGGATATTACCAATTACCTATTGGATGGTCAGGGGTATGTTACATATCATTTTTGTTACCACCTGTGTTTTTAGCACCTCATATCATCTTGATCAGAAACTATACAATGATGTTTCCAAAAAAAGATATAAACGGACAAGTACTGATGAGATTGACCAGACAGACACCGCCCTGCAACAATATGTTGATTTCAATTTGGGTTTGTTTTTCTTCGTGTGTGTTGCATTAAATAGTAGAAAGATCAGACGATTGACTTGTGTAGTGGAAGCTGTCACCAATCAGACAGCTATGGCACTTGGGAACATTACAGAAGAACTGCAAATTGCAAGAGTTGTAGCACTCTACATTCGGATTGTGCTCGATGTGATCTTGGCTGACCGTGGTGGATCATGCAAGCATCATCGGTAGCAGCTGTTGTGTCTTCATCCCAGACCATTCACCTTCAGGTTATGACGCAATCTCTAAACTGCATAAGATTGCTGCAGACATTCACCCAGAGACTGGTACATGGACATTTTCAAACTGGATATGGACACTCTTTGTTACTTGGGGCTGGAAACTACTGACTTTTCTATGTATACTACTGGTGATACTATTTACATGCTGTACTTGTATACAATATGGTCCCATGATTTGCTCTATGTGCATTACTGCTTGTACACCTGCCAAGAGAAGTGTTACAAAAGAACAGCAAATGTTAAGCAGTGAAATTTCTATGATGAATATCAACATACAGGATGCAGATCCAGATTACCCTAGGGTCGTCTGTGGTAATTTAACAGTAATTGGGTTAAGTATTAGCAGAAGACATGTCGTATTTAGAGACTTTTTTGCCCGTTTTACGGAATCCATTTTGTATTTCTATCGGCCATTTTGTATGCCATGTGCTCTGTCCTACCTTCCTGTACACTGCTCTTGAAATCTGCCTAGAGACAAGATATGTTTAGTCTCCTCTACTTTGCACATGCTCAGAAGAGCATACAGCTGTCCCTAGCGTGTAACTGTCAGGATGTGTTTACTCCAACTAGCTAACTGTTAGCTCCTCCCACTTGTCGACTGTGAATTTTCTGTATGACCTTGTACCTTGTATCCAAGAACAGCAGCTTGTACTTGTACCACCTTCTTTTGAGCCCCTGTGTGGGTATAAAAGGACCCAGCTTCTTCCAGTCGGTGTGCTACCTCATACTATACCGAAGGGTGCTGTGTGAATGTAGTTCCACCTTATGAGGTTTAATAAACTCTGTCTTTTCTATTCCAGTTTCTGTGCCAACTTCTTACTATTGGTCTAAGGACTCTGAGCAAAGAAGGGCGAATCCCTTGCACTAGTAGGCCTGGCAGGGGCTTGCTACGACAAGGTGGCCTTGCTGGTGTTGGAGATCATGGGGACCCCTGGTGACCCCTGAACCCCTTGTCGGTGGCTGAGCCCCTGTACCTGCTAATTTGTGAGCAGTTAGCATAGGGAATGGCGGAGAAGCAACACGAGGCCGGCTCCTGCTGGATCCGAAGGCAGCGGATAGGGGCCTGACGCAGCGGGTGGAAGTCAACAGTGAAAGATAATGCTGGTGTGAGGCCCTGGGAGATGGAAGATTGAATTCGGGAAAAAATGATGGGCCCCGGTGGATGTGCCGGCAGAGCCCAGACTGGGCTGGCTGGGATGACATGAGCTGACAAGAACTCGGTAAGGAGGACCCACTGAAGCCCCGCACTTGTGAGAGGGGCTCTCAGTTGATTGCAGGCACTGAGGTGCAGGGATACTCAATGAAATTGCTGCACTGAGTGAAAGGCAGCCTGGAGCAGGAACCTGGAATGAGGCTGTGACCTGGTGCATGCGATAGAACTACACATACTTGCCTCTTGTCTTGGGGTCCCCTGCTGGAGGACTGTGGGGACCTGGTAATGATTATTGACAGAGGGCAGTGGAGTTATCTCTGAGGACTGGCCAGGTCTGCATGGCCAACCTCTGTGGCTGAGGAGGAAGGGCCGGTGAGGCCCCATGGCAGAGGCTTCCTGAATTGGGGCTGGTGAAATAACCGGAGCACCTTGTGGGGCCACAACTATTAGAGCAGAAGAGTGCTGAGATGGAAAACACTTCAACATGCTCCCAGTCTTCTCACAGGGGGTGACTCTCTGCTGGGAGAGAGGTACTTTTCAGGGTACGATGATGCATGGCTACCTAATAAGTGACTCTTTGGTAGCAACCCAGAACAGCTTAATACTCTGGGATCTGGCGGCACTCTCCGTGTCCCTGGCTTGTTTTGTGCCTCTGATTTAGTGGTGATGGATTCGCTTGGTCTACCGGTAGAAATCCGTCTAGTCTTGGATACTGCAATCTAATGTTGAAATTGCCAACAGTATCAATATGGGGAAGCAAAAGACTAAACAAATGGCCATACAACTTGTTGCAGGAGATCGTTCCTCAACCACGCTTGGGGAGACAGAGGGCCAGAGCTCCGAAAATCCCCCATGCATCTGCATATTGTTAAGATTCTGTCCACCATTGCAGATACTAAACTTGCGCTTCGGCATGAATTCAGTGCTGTGTCAGTGAGACTGAGGCTGCGACGTAGAGAGCACTGCAAGCTGGGCTGCCAGTGGGTGAGTATGAAACCTTCCTGATGAAATCTCGCCATGTATATGCAAAATATCTATACAGATGAATACGTGTGTCTACGTAGCCCATTCCTTGAAAGACAGGTAATATTTGGATACATGGAGTAATTTTTGATTTGTGTGTGTTCTCCTTTTCTTTCACGAGCATGCTAGTGTGTTTTTAATGCGTGCAATGTAGTTTTGAGGCTTGACTACTGTGCGTGCTTATATTGTTAGGCACCTGCATGCAAGCCCTAGTTAGTACACGGTGATGTGGTTCACACAGGTTGTATCATTCAATGTGGTTTTTTGGCCATGCGGGACAATTTGACTATGTGAAATTGTTCATAAACACACCCAGGCAGACTGAGACATGCCAATTGGGGTGGGTGGAGAAATCGGCACTCCCACCTGGAAATAGTTTTTCACAGAGAAAGCATCCAGTACAAGGAGACAAGTCCCAAGACTGATGGATACCTTGACTAGTGAAAAGATTTCTCTTAGTAAGTTAAGATGACAAGGGTCATATATACTTGGCAAATTTTGTGAAATTAGACTGACGATCTATCTAGGTTTCTGTCCCTTAAATATATATGCAGGTAATAAATCAGACTACTATTGTCCTGAGGAGACTCCAACATTCCACAGGGGCGAAAGATCAACAAATGGTTTCACTTTATTCCTTGAGAAATAACTGATGCTCAGGTTGTAATGGGATACACACATGTGTCTTTCCTTGTAAATATGTAACCAGTGAACTTTTATATCTTGATTCTTATGTGTATATTTTGATATATTATTGTCACACGTGAGCACTGCTTCGCCTGCACTTACGTTATTCACTATACTATTACCTCCATAGAAAACCTTTTTGAAAATAATACAAATATTATCACAAAAACCTTTGTCAGTATATATTTTCCTTGATCATTGTTTGTATTCATGTTGATAGGAAAGATTCCCAAAGTGCATAGGGACCACTTGGTGTTTAGAAATATCACATTAAATGAAGGCTGCCCCGAATTGATATAAGAGGGTTGCCTACAGGAGTCTGAAAAGAGTCCCATGGCGGACACTGTTTTGCATACAAATAATATTGACCCTGTTCCCCGTGGGCATATAAGGGGTTGTTCTTGTGAGAATACATATCAGGGAAACATTAGGCACCACTATTTCTGACTATTTCACACATAACCAGGGCTCTGCCTCCACTGGGCTCTTTGAGTGGGAGTCGTTTAAAGTAGTAGTGTTGGGACACTGTATGGGACAGTCGGTTGAGGTATGGAAGGAGCTCAATAATGAACTCCTCTGCCTAGATGTTAGGCTTCATGCACTGGTCAAGACTGTGGGGACTGATGAACATTTGCAGACTCGACTCTAGGATGCCAGGGAACTCTATAGTACAGCACTTGAGCCATGATTACAAAGATTACATTGCTAGGGCACATGATAAGGAGGGAAGACCTAGCAGACTCCTGGCATGGCTCATCAGACCTTAATACTGAGGGGCACCTACCACCCAAATCTGCTTGAGTGACAACAAACCGCTTAATTCTCCAAGTGCAATAAACATGGCATTCCGGGAATATTACAAATCCCTTTACGTGCCTCTGGGGCCAGTAGCCCTGGAGAAATGTTCTACATTTCTGTACCACATCCCCCTATGGGAGTTGGACTGTGGAATCAGGAAGGATCTGGGAGGCCCGGTGTCAGTCCAGGAGATTAGGGCTACCATTGAAGAAATGGCCAATGGGAAGACCCTGCGGATCAACGATCTCCCAGCAGAATTTTATGCTGATTTCGCTGGAACCTTGGCTCCTCAACTGTATTCTGATTCATTTCACAGGGGTTCTCTGCCTGAGTCCACCAGGGATGCTAAAGTGAGTCCATTTTCCAAGTCCAGGGAACTGGGTGCCCCCATTTCTGCGTTCCACCCCTTATCCATGTTAAATATGGATTTCAAACGCCTAAGCAAGTTCATGGCCCTTTTTTAGAAATGGGGGTCTATTGGCAATGGTATACACCTTTGTCCAAATAGGGACCCCTGCTTCTAGTCAGGGAAAAGGGGGATAGACTCCTGAATAACCCCTGCTCACCCCCTTGGTAGCTTGGCATGAGCAGACAGGCTTATCTTGGAGGCAGTGTATAAAGCATTTGTCAACACATACAGTAATACAGTAAAAACACTACAAATGGACACCACACCAGTTTAGAAAGATAAGTAATCTTTACTGGATTTAACACACGACCAAACTGCAAAAAAAAATACAATACAGTAATCGAAAAGAAGACTTTAAAATTGTATAAATAGCTTAGTTGAATGTAGATGGCAAATGCAGCACTTTACTCTCAAAGTACCTTGGATGCATCACGCAAAACAAACAAAAAGGTCAAAGGGAACGTGATGCATCGGTTCCTTGCTTCGGGGGAGGTGATGACTCGGTTCCTTACTGCAGCGCAAAGGAGGTGATGCATCCATTCCTTACCAGAGAGGAGGTGAAACGTTGGTTTCTTACTGTGTTCCGGTTATGATGCATCAAGAGGGCGCCTTGATGCGATGCGACGATCCGGTGCGATACGACAAAATGGCGTCTTTGTTGTGATGCAACAACGTGGATGCGATGCGTGCACACCCGATGGCCATGCGTCGAAATCGATGAACTTTGGAGCTGGGACAGGCCCTGCGACGTGCTTCTCTGGTGATGAGACACTCTTCGTTTGCGATGCGATGGCGAACAGCTGCGGTGGTGGCAGGCTTCTTCGGCGATGCAACGGAAACTGCTGCGTTGGCGACACGCTTCTCCTCGGTGTGTCACGCTTCCAGCTCAGGTAGAACTCCCAGCAATGGAATTCAGTGGGAGCTGTTGGTGAAGTCTTTGTGTCCCTGAGACTTCAGAAAAGGAGGCAAGCTCAGTCACAAGCCCTGGGAGATCTTCCTCAAGATGATAAAGTAAACACAACAAAGTATTTTTCTACTTTTCTTGTCAATAAAGTAACCACCGCAGGCCAACCCCAACAGCAAACAGCACAGGGGCAGTAATCTTCCTTCAGCTTTTCTGGTTCTTCTCCTTGGCAAAGGTTTGTCTTGATTCCCAGAAGTGATCTAAAGATCTGGGGTCTGGGCCCCAATATTTATACTACAAAACCCTTTGTTCTCTGAAAGCAGAGAGTGTCTGTACCTAGTCAAAATCAGCTCTCTCCTCCTGGGTGCAGCTTCCTGACAGGAGGTGGACACACCATTGTTTGAGAGCAGACAGGGCCCAGGTAGCTGAAAGGAAATCTCCTCCCCTACTCTCTATTCTATGAGGGCTCAGGTCAGTAAAAGGAAATCTCTGCCCCCCACACTCTATTCAATGCAGTTCCTATTCAGCCCAGCCCTGACCATCAGACTGCTGGAGCCAAGGCCCTCTCCAGCCCCCTGTCACTCACAAACCAGACATGAAATACACAAACCCAGCAGAGACAACTGGATGGTTAGGCAAGAAAATACCTACTTTCTAAAAGTGGTATTTTCAAACACAGAATGTAAAAATCACCTCCACTAAAAGATGTTGTTGGAAACCAGAGTCCCAGTCCCGCACCACTGTCATCAAATGCAAGACCTGGGACTACTCACTCAATGTTAGGCCAAGTAAGGACACCGTTTGAGATAGCACTGCTCACCCCTTTAGGTGCCTGGCACGAGCAGCCAGGCCTATCTCCAAGGCACGAGTGTACAGTATGTGCAACCACACTCACAGCAACCCACTGGTGACACCACAAATGGACTCCACACGAGTTTGATAAAACGAGTATAAACATTACATAAAAAGATATACGCTCAGACCACACAATACCAAAGCCAACACATAATAAAGGGTAATATTCGTTCCGGTTGGCTGGAAGGTTTAATGCAATGCGTCACACCCCAATCACGTAATTTGCAATGAAGACATAATGCAATGCACATCGCTACAATCATGTACTTTGCAATTAAGGAATAATGCGATGCGTAGCTACAATAATGTACTCTGCAATGAAGAAATAATGCAACGAGGGCCGCTACAATCGTGTACTTTGCAATGGAGTAATAATGCAATGCGTAGTGCTACAATCGTGTACTTCGTTATGCAGAAATAATGTCAGGCGTCATAAGACAGTCCGACAGTTTGTTAGCAGCAATATTGGCAAAGTGTATTATGACAGTCAGCATCTTCGATAACAGGTGCCCCCCACACATATCAACAATGATGTAAAGTACAGCTTCTCACTCTGGCCCCAGTACTGCCACTCCTTTTGGTCAGTACGGGCCCCAATCTGAGCCAAAGCAAAGGCTCACGTTGCCAGAAAGACTGAGAGGCCGAGAGAGTGTCCCTCCGAGCCCGCACCCTACCCAGGTAGTGATCCACATTACGTGGGGTGCACTGCCCCACTCTCCTCTACTCTACTCCTTCAGCGAACTGGGCCTTCCTTGCAGAACTTTCTTAATGGACCTCAGTGGCTCGGCCTGGAAGCTCAGCCCATCCAGGGCTGCCGGTCTGGGCTGTGACTGTTAGGAAGTTCTCAAGCGACCACAGGGCACACGTACCCCACACCTCTGAGATTATGTTACTCCTGGTACACGTTCACCACAGCACCCTCCGGGTCTCCTCTGGCACAAAGCCACAAAACAATGCTGATGGGACTTCACGTTGACTCTGAGTGCACATTCACCAGGCACTGCTTCCTGTGGTCTCAGTTGGCACCAAGACACGCACACCATGCTGCAGAGACTCACTTTCTTCTGGTGCACACGATGATCAGCCGATCACCTCCACAGTCCCAAGCTGCACCAAAGCATGCACACTGCTTCACTGAGGCTTTCTCCAACTCCGATGCCCCGATATCCAGGCGCTCTTAAGCAACGCCTTTGGCCACACCCCGACACGCTCACTGTGTCCAAGCCTCACTTCTCCTCCGGTGTAACCCAACACGCACCCTATGTGTCCGAGACACCATCCACTGCGGATGCACACATTGACCAGGCGCTCCTCACTAACGCCTTCTGTGTACCACAACACGCACCCAGTGAGTCCAAGACTCCCTTCACTTCCGATGCACGTGCTGACCAGGCGCTCTTCTCCAGTGCCTGTGGTGCACCTCAAAATGCACCCTGTGCATCCGAGTCTCAGTTCACCTCTGATACACACGCTGACCAGGTGCCCTTCACCAACACCTGAGGTGCACCACGACACACACCGAGCACGTCCGAGTCTCACTCCAGCTTCGATGCACACGATGACCAGGCGCTCTTCACCAACGCCTCCTGTGCACCATGACATGCACCCAGCATGTCTAAGTCTCACTTCTCCTCCGTTTGTCCAAGATCACAGAGCACACCTTCCGAGGGTCTCAGGCTTCCACAACACGCGCCCACTGCATCACTTAAAACTTCTCCAGAAACGTTTATGTTCCTGTGTTTTCAAACAGGGAGCGTGCTCACCTCGGGCCCTTGGGGTAACAAGACACAGCACAAAGCCCAGTCTTCTTCAAGCAGGATGACCCAGGGCACCCAGCACTGTCCCAACAGGCTCTTCCTTGGTCAAAACAGCAAACTACAGACCACCCCCAAATCATGAAGCAAGGGTTGGTCCTTCCCAGCAATCTCTTCAGTTGTTCCTTCCTTAGTAGAGGTTCCTCTTGACCACAAAATGCGTCCAGGCCTTTTCAGTCTCAATCCATTTCTATACCAGCGTTCAGGGGTCTCAGTTCTCATAGTTATACCCCTAAATGTCTTTGAAGTTTGTTGTGCTCAGGGGACCCTGACCCCTACCTATATCAGATCTGGGTGTCTACCTCCCAGTGCCACCTTTCTCCCTTTGATACTGGGAGTCTGGATCCTTAATCACTCAGCAGGAGGCAGTTCAATTGTTTTATAGCAGCAGCCCAGGCCTCTTCATCTCCCGGGGCTTCTCCTCCCCCTACTCTCCAGATGCAAGTCAGCCTGGTGCCATCTCAACCCCTCCCTGGTCAAGACCTCCCCCAGCTCCTCTCACCTCTCAGTTCCAGAAAGTCAATCCTCATTCAGCAGAGACACACAGAAAAGCTTAAAGTACAAAACTCAGCCACTTGCTAAAAGAGTGTTTTCTGAACAAACAGTGACAAAACCACTTTTATAGAAAGATGTGTTATGACACTGTGAGCTCATACATACTAAACTTCACCTCTCCATTTTAAACTTATGGGAAACTATGCTAACAAACAAAATACCCAGCCTCCCCCATTCTGTCCTATGGGCAGGATGGCCTTTCACCAGTGAAAAATTAAATGGAGTGTTTTTCACTGTCAGGACATAGCACACACCTCAGTATATGTCCTGCCTTTTACTTACTCTACACCCTGACCAGGGGTTACCTGGGACCAACCACAGGGGTGCCCACTGTGTACGCAAAAGGGAAAATTAGGCCTAAGAAGAGGTTTCACTTGTCAGCCCAACATGATAATTCAGCAAACTGCGCCCAGGCCCTCCACTGCAGGCCTGAGTTCCCTTCTCCGCGCACCTTTGCATTACTAGCCCTGGCACACACAGTGCACATCACTAGGGACTTTACTAGTAAGGCAAACACACCATTCATGGCCAACCAATTACCATTACACTTTACACAGGGAACAATTGTACTTTGACACTGATCATCAATGGCAAAGTACCCAAAGCATCTAAATTGGCAACTCTAGGTCAGGAAAATGGTCTAGGGCATGGGTACTCACTAATTTTCTATCGGGGGCAAATTTACAGTGTGGTTTGTCGCCGAGGGCTGCACCAGTGGGGGCGGGGTCAGTGGGTGAGTGGAGCGGGCTAGAGCAACAAAAAAAACTGTGACCATGAGGTTAAACACAGGTCCCTGCAGCGGATGCCTTCGTCCACTGAGCCACCAAACCCGGCATACACACATCTCTATCTCTCTCTCTCTCTCTCTCTCTCTCTCTCTCTCTCTCTCTCTCTCTCTCTCTCTCTGTTTCCCTCTCTGTCTCTCTCTCCCCCTCTCTCTCCCTCCCTCTCTCTCTGTCTCCCTCACTCTGACTGTCTCACTCCCCCTCCCTCTCTCTCTCTCCCTATATCTACCTCCCTCTGTCTACCTGCCACCATCTCCTCCGTCTGTCGCCCTCCTCCCTCTGTCTGTCTCCCACTGTCTGTCTCCCTCTGTCTCACACTCTGTCTCTGTCCCTCTGTCTCCCTCCCTCTGTCTCCCTCCCTCTGTCTCCCCTGACTCCCTCCCTCTTTCTCCCTCCCTCTGTCACCCTCTGCCTCCCTCCCTCTGTCTGTCTCCCTCTATCCCTCTCCCCCTGTCTCCCTCCCCTGTCTCCTTCCCTCTGTCTCCCTCTCTCTGTCTCCCTCTCTCTGTCTCCCTCTGTCTGTCACCCTCAGTCTCCCTCGCGCTCAGTCCCTCTGTCTCGGTCCCTCTGTCAACCTCCCTCTGTCTCCCTCCCTCTGTCTGTCTCCCTCTGTCTCCCTCCCTATGTCTCCCTCTCTCTGTCTCCCTCTCTGTCTCTCTCTCTCTCTGTCTCCCTCTGTCTCCCTCTGTCTGTCTCTGTCTCCCTCCCTCTGTCTCCCTCCCTCTGTCTACCTCCCTCTGTCTACCTACCTCTGTCTCCCTCTCTCTGTCTCTCTCTATGTCTCCCTCTCCCTCTGTCTCCCTCTGTCTGTCTCTGTCTCGTTCCCTCTGTCTGTCTCCCTCTCCCTGTCTCCCTCTCTCTGTCTCCCTCTCTCTGTCTCCCTCTGTCTGTCACCCTCTGTCTCCCTCGCGCTCAGTCCCTCTGTCTCGGTCCCTCTGTCAACCTCCCTCTGTCTCCCTCCCTCTGTCTGTCTCCCTCTGTCTCCCTCCCTATGTCTCCCTCTCTCTGTCTCCCTCTCTGTCTCTCTCTCTCTCTGTCTCCCTCTGTCTCCCTCTGTCTGTCTCTGTCTCCCTCCCTCTGTCTCCCTCCCTCTGTCTGTCTCCCTCTGTCTCCCTCCCTATGTCTCCCTCTCTCTGTCTCCCTCTCTGTCTCTCTCTCTCTCTGTCTCCCTCTGTCTCCCTCTGTCTGTCTCTGTCTCCCTCCCTCTGTCTCCCTCCCCCTGACTCCCTCCCTCTGTCTCCCTCACTCCCTGTCTCCCTCTCTCTGTCTCCCTCTCTCTGTCTCCCTCTGTCTCCCTCTCTCTCTGTCTCCCTCACTCTCCCTCCCTCTGTCACCCTCTGTCTCCCTCCCTCTGTCTCCCTCCCCCTCCCTCCTTCTCCCTCTGTCACCCTCCCTCTGTCACCCTCTGTCACCTCACCCTGTGTATGTGTCAGCCCGGCTTCCCAGGCAGACAAACAGCCACACCCGAGTACTTCACAGGTCTTTTAAGACCATCCACTTGTTAATGAGGCTTTGTTGTACTTCACTTCTTTGCGCCCCTGCATCTCCACTCTGACTATGGCTGGAATTGCCCAGCCCCCAAAGAGCAGAGTCTCTCAGAGTCGCGCTGCTTCAACCGGCAGTGTTTGCAAAAACGAAAAAAAAAAAAAACTAAAAACACAGGTACGATGTCTGCAAGGTCTGCGGGCCGTCAAGGAAGGCTTGCCGGGCCGCAGGCGGCCCGCGGCCCGTACTATGAGTACTCGTGGTCTAGGGGGAAAGCAAAAATTTTAGGGACCTTTAGCAAAAAAAAAAACAATTTCTACAGATGCATTTTAACATTCTGAGTTCAGGCATACTAAACTCAAGTGTCTACCTTGTTTCCTTGGTCAGTTAGGATTATAAGATGTTATAATCAAACTGCCCATTCTGGCCTATGGGAACAGGTAGTCTTGCAATAGTGAAAAACGAAATTGGCTGTAATTCACTTTTAGGACATGCCACACACAACAGGGCATGTCCTACCTTTTACATACAATGCACCCTGCCCATAGGGTTGACTAACAGGTAGAAAAGGGAAGGTTTAGGGACTGGCAAGTGGGTGCACTTACCACGTCGACATGGCAGTTCCTGACTGCGCACAGGCCCTGCATTGGCAGGTCGGAGTCACATTTTACAAGCTTCTCCTGTGGGTGGCACAATCCTTGCTGCAAGTCCAGCATCAGCATTTGATTTACAGTCCCTGGGCACACATGGTGCACTGTACTATGGTCTGAAAAGTACATCAAATATCCAATCATGGAGTCACTAATCCATTGCAACAATTTACAATAGGGAGCACTTGCACTTTGGCACAGAATAGCAGTGGAAAAGTGCCCAAAGCATCTAGACCAGCAAAAACATAGCAAAAATACAGGAGGCAGCAGCAAAAAATGGAATGGAGACCCACACCAATGGTGCCAGTTTTAACTGCCGTTCAACTGTTTCCTTACCTGCTGGTATTGATACATAGTAATCAAAACAAGTTTATTCCGGAACGGAGTACTTCCCTCAGCCTCCAAAGACTATACCATGTCTTGGACCACCTAGACATGTTTAATGCTACCATTATGTGGATTGACCTGGAGCAGGCTTACACTCAGTAAGGTGGGATTACCTTTTCAAAGTAATGCTTCGAATGACACAGGGAAAAGTGGATGAAATGGATTAGGCTATTGTACCTGTCCCCCACTGCACAGGTTAAAATGAGCCAGAGAATCTCTGCACAGTATAATGTTTATAGAGGCACAAGACAGGGATGTCAGCTTTCGCTCATTTTGTTGCTCTTGCCATAGAGCAACTAGTGGAGCTTTTTTATCTTGAGGGAGCAGGCTCTGGATTGAATGTGAGGGGTAGGGAGCATGTGTCATTATACACTGTGGCTGAGATTATTGAGAGTATGAGGGCAAGTATCTATTCATGCTAGCCTTGGAGCAACATTGGCTACGTTTGACCCTCCTCTCATAGTCTTCCAGATGACGAAGCTCCGTCAAATGGGTGGGCTGATGGAGACTTCTCTCATGCCAGGTATTGGGCAAGCTATTTAAACCCGGTGAACAGTTTCTTTGTAGCATTTGAGGTGTTTTTGTGTCATACCAATAGACTTACTTTCTCCCTATAGTTGTGCGCATTATATGCAGATGACCTGCTTCTTTGACAGCTCGATGAGGGTACAGCAATACATTACCTTACTAGAGGAATTCACAACTTATGCGGGCCTCTGAGTCAATAAGACTAAGACCTGCCTATTTCCTGTTATGCCTGATGCCCAGATACCTTACCATATACCACAAGGCCTGCGTTGATCTCAGATGACGTTTAAGTATTTGGGGGTACAAGTGTTTAACTCATTGGAGGATCTTGGGGGTGCTTAAATCCTGTGTACCTTTTGGCGTTCCTTGAAATTATCCTTCATGGGTAATCTCCGTTTAAAATAGTCATGTTGCCACAATTGTTATATTTCTTCATTAGTCACCTGTTCAAAATTCCTAGCTCCTGTTTTAAACACTGAGGGCCAGATGTAGGTAAATAGCATTTACCGATTCGAAAATACCGAATTTTACCGATTCGGTATTTTCGAATCGGTAAATGCTATGTAGCAAATCATTCGGTGAAATTTACCGAATCGTTAAGATTCGGTATTTACCGAATCGGTATTTACCGATTCGGTAATTACCATTCATTCAATGAATGCCAATTACCGAATCGGTAAATACCGATTCGGTAAAAGGGGGAAAACATTGAAGGGTGGCAGGGTGTCACTTTGACACCCTATTGCACCCCTCAATTGTGTATGGGTGCACATGTTGCAGACATACATGCCCTAAGGGCATGTATGTCTGCAACATGGCACTGAAGCAATTTGCATAAAATCGCTTTTTGGGGTGTTTTCGTTATTTACCACCAACTTGTAGTTGGTGGTAAATAACGAATCCTAACATGGGATAAGCACTCATTTAAGTGCTCCCTACATTAGGAATTCGGTAATTCACCGAATCGGTATTTAAGAAATCGGTAATTTACCGATTCCTTAAATTACCGATTCGGTAAATTACCGAATCGCTAATTTCAGCTCCTACATCAGAAAAGTCTATTACCGGTCGGTTACGGCCGAAATTCGTTAATTTCGGCCGTTACCGACCGGTAATACCCTTCCTACATCTGGCCCTTAGATACCCTGCTTAGGGAACTAGTGTGGGATGGTTGCCGCCACAGAGTGTCATTGGAGATCCTCAGGTGCCCTTCTGATGAGGTATAGCACATTATCCAGATTTTGAGCTCTACAATATGGAAGCTCAACTGCAGTTAATAACACAGTGGCTGGACAGCTCTAATCAGGATGAGCTGGGCTACGTGGGACACTCTTCCCATCAAGGTGCTTTGTTGGCAAAGCTCTTGTCCCAGACAGTCAAGATTTTACAGCCGGTTGTGCTGCTGTCTGTACCACTAAAATGTTGGAAATTATGATTGCAGAGAACTTCAGTGCCTCCACTGTATGCTCCAGTGCTACCCTTGTTGGGGCTCTCCCATGGAGATAGGCTTATATTTTATACAGTCACACAGATGGTGGCATGGATGGATGCAGGTTTATTTACGATGGGTGATTGTTTCCAGCTGGGACCTTTGATCCAACTGGAGGATTTAATCACTCAATATGATCTACCTCCTAGCCAGTTCCTTACTTATGAGGCATTGACACAATCATTCAGAGATTTGTGGTCCAGTGGTAGAGAGGAACCCAAAACACATGCAGTACTTCAGCTCCTGTTGTTCATGGACACTACACAGTGGTGGAGTGCTATCTGAAATTTCACGAAGGCCACTTACGGCTCTCCGAATTCTATGGGGAGGTTTGCTGGGATGAGATATATTGGACAAAGAATGGGATAGAGATCTAGCCTATTCCAAACGGGATGTATGATGTTACAACTCGATTAAAATGATCGTGGTACATCACAACGCATCTTTTACAACGCAAGTCGTTATCACGACTTGCGCTGTAGGGTGCTGGACTTAGGAATAGTAAGATGTACTATTCCAACTCCAGCCTATTACAGTAGGGAAGGTGTTGGAATAGTAAATCTACTATTCCTTAGTCTAGAGCGCCCTCCAGCGCAAGTCGTGGTAATGACTTGCGTTGTAAAAGATGCGTCGTAATGGCACTGCGGTGTTTTGACTGCGTTGTAAAGGTTGTTTACCCCCAAATGTGTATAAAAAAATATGAGGCTGAAATTTACCCAACTCAATTAAATACATATGATATGATCTATTTAATACCTCAAAGGATTCAGGCCATCTTTGGTGGGGAGCAATGCCCCTGTCACAGATGCTCTCTTCTGGACTCGGGATTCGGGCATATGACTTGGAGGTGTCCCAGAATGCAGCCATTCTGGGGAGCGAGTAGTGCACCCACTGAACACTGCATTATGTTGCACACTCACCTGAACAATGGAGGCAAGTCTTCTGAAGCAATTCCCTAGGCCTATGCTGAAGAAAGTAGGCACCGTGTTTTGAGATTTTGCACTGATCCTAGCCAAAAGATGTATAACCTTAGTACGCAAATTGGAAATGGGGCCTAAGCTAAATGGAGTGGGTGGGAGATGTCACGACCTGGGCTAGAGCAGAGGAGAGAGCTCTCATTAGAGAAGATACTAGGGGCATATGCAGGTGCCCCATACAGGGGTTGTAGTCAGAGGTGCTTGGGAATAGGAAAATTCTAACTGAAGACACTGAGGGTAATGCAAATGGAAGGGGGGAGTGCATTGGGGAGGAAGGGGGAACCCTCTGCAGAGCAAGACAGATGCAGGTGACATGGACTAGCTGAGACTCTAGCAACTTACCCAGGGACCAAAACCTGTACCTAGAGGGATGGATGGACTCCATCCTTTCTCTCACCTTAGGTCCCACTGTCCCAGGTATTGAAGGTACACCATGGTACCCCGCGTGCCATCCCCGCTGGCATCCCTTTATTTCTGGAGGCTGCTGAGGGAGTCGAAGGTGACTGTGCCTTTACACCAGCCCACAATTTTGATTAGTGGCAACCCCCCCCGAGACAATTTGGTTACGTTCAAGTTGTTGTTCTGTGTTTACCTATAAAGGCCACTATAAATGTTCATCTGAATGTTTGTGATGAGCACTGCAAGTTAATTGAGAGGCCTGCTCACTATACTGACACTCTGGGGTAGGTCCAGAAAAAAGTAGTAGATGGTGAAATTGACAGTAGGGGCATGGCGACAGAGCAGAAGGGGTATTTAGGTAGGCAGGCACAGTGATCCAAGAGCCTGAACATGCCCCTCCAGTAGGGGATGGCAGTCTGGACACCAAGCAGTGTTACCTCAACCTCTTTGTACATATTTGTGGCCTCAATATCGCCTCTTCACCAATTTTTGCAATGTCACTTTGATGTATAACATAAATTACAAATAAAGATATGTTTAAAAAAAGATTATCTTGAAGGGGCCTTACAATCTGGGTTCTAGACAAGTCTTTGGAGTGTGCTTCTTGATCATGGCCTAATCACTAGGATTAAGGTCAGAGCACTGTTCTTGATGCGGATCATGGTTTGCAGCTAAAACCTGATGAGAGATAGAATGGACCACATCAGTGAATTCCTTGTAGTAATCCAATATAATGTCATCAGGGATATTCAAAAGAGCATTTGCAGGCACAGCAGGCAATCTCATTGCCCTGCCCATCAGCATCTCATGGGGTGATATATTTATCTTCCTGTCTGGAGTATTTAAAATGCTCATTAATACCAAAGGCAGTGCATCTGGCCATTTGAAAGATGTTGAAGCACAAATATTTGCCAATGGAGCCTGTAATTGAAATGTTATCTTTGCTCAATCTGTACAGATAATGTGCTATACAGATCATTTTCAGGACTTCAGTCCGCACCATGGTATCAATTCTCACAATAACAATTTTGCTACAGTGAGACATTAATTTCTTCTGGCTGGGTAGGCTTTTTCCCATCTTGGGAAGACACACATTATGACTAGAACAAATCTCAGCCATTGTAAGCAGGCATCTCAATAAAGTCCATCTGCATTCTCTTGAAAGGACCACTTGATCTTCCTATGCATGTCAATTTAACATGTGTTTTCTTTTGGGCATACATCTGCTGACATACTACACATCTGTGGCAAATCTTCTAAGCTAACATTCAAGATTTGGGGTTGTACTAGCCCTATCTGAAAAGTCTCACCATAGCATCCCTATATAAGTATGTGTATCCATGATAAAACTGAATCAGTGAAAAAAACAGATTATCTGATAACACTGGCCTCCGATCAGCTGACATTCTAATGTCATTTGCATTTTTCTCACAACTTGCCTTCATTCTGCTGTTAAGTTCAGCTTCTGAGTCATTCTCCTGTACCCTCTTTAGTTCTTCCCATGTGTCCGTGACTTTCCTCAACATTGTAAATGACGTTTTCTTTTCTGACTCACATGTGAAATTTCCAATAAATGTCCAGGCCAACACAGCACAATGCCATGCAACTGAATCCATATCTCTATTTCCCATGGTGACATCACCATTAACACTTTGATGAGCTGCACACTTAGCCACTGAAATTATTTCTCCAGATAACTGTAAAGCTTCCAGTAGATTCTTGACATACATTTATAATCGATGTACCTGAGGATGTCAAAATGCCTCTCTGTGACCAAAAATGCGCAGAATCACGTCAACACCGAACCCATATGGGCTGTCTGTAAACATGGTGAATTTCATATGTGCAGGTAAGCTGCGTGCTCTAAAAAGTGCAATCAAGTCTGCAACTTGTGCTAAGGTAAATTTTGAAGCAACCAAAGCACCGAGACTGTACTCCTCACCGCAACTGACGATATATGCACTTTCCTCGACTGAGGCAACACCTTAGCCCTCGTCCTCCTGGACTTCTCTTCCACGAATAACACCGCCTCCCACCACACCCACTGCACAACACTCCACACTACCGGCATCTGCTGCACAGCACTAGAGTTAATCCACTCCTTCCTCACCAGACCACAGACTCAACATCGTCTCCTACACCAATAACACACAGCTGATCCTCTCCCTCACCAACAGACCTACAGCCACTAAGATCAACTAATAAAATGGGATGAAGACAATAGACCGACTGACAAAGCACTGATTTTGTGCTTAAGTGTAAGGTTAGTGTCTGCAATGGTGTCAATTACCCCAACAAAACCAAAGTCCTCATCCTGGGCTCCACTCTGTCTGCTTGGCACTACTCCTGGTGGCCAGCAGCAATCGGAACCCATCCACACCCACTGACCGCGCCATAACCTCAGCATCATCCTCAAGTCCTTGCTCTCTAAGAACTGCCAAATCAATTTGGTATCGTCCTTCTGCTTCCACACTCTCCATCTACTGTGAAAGATATTCAAATGGATCCCCACCAAGCCCAGGAGAACAGTCACCAAGGCTTCGCCAGCAGCGAGCTTTACTATGGCAATGCACTTTACGATGGCACGACCCAAAAACTGCCTCAGTCAGACATATTCTGGACATCCCCTGCTTAAACCACATCTCCGTTCACCGATCTACAAAAGAATCATCTTCAAGCTTGTCATGCATGCCTACAAATCCCTGCACAACACTGGACCCGAACACCTCAACCACCGTCTCTCCTTGAACACACCGACCGGATACCTCTGCTCCACCCATCTGGCCCTGGCGACTATCCCACGGATCCTCTGCACCTCAGGCAATCACAATCACTGCCTCAATTCTCAATTTAGGAAGGGCCTCAAGATCCAGCTCTTTGACTGAACTGCAACCTCCCTGAGACCCTTACGGATGAGTAGTCGCCCTCTATAAGAACCCTGATTGATTGATTAATTGATTGATTGATGAAGCTTCAACAACATCATTTATAATGCACACAACAAATGTTGCTCTTAATGTACCGTCATTACCTCTTAGACATGAGACATCTAGAAAAGAAAATGGTCGGGCTCAATTAAGGGTTCAACCTTCATGTCGAGCCTTGGTTTGGTGCATAAATCCATGACATCTAGGCAATCATGTTAAATTTTATCACAAGCAACATCATTTATAGGCAACAGTGTTGAAGGATTAGGTATGTGGTATCTCTTTAGAATAACATTTATCGGAAGTTAATATATTCTGTTCATATTGAGCCAAACTATTGTGTGTCTTATATTGAGTTTTGATTCTTGTTAATAATAGCTCCATAGAGTGTGGGACCATAACAGTTAAAGGGTAACACATGGCTATGTTCTCACTCTTTTCCAGACTAGTGGAAAAGAGGCAGCTGGCAAGACCTGCAACTACATGATCAAGTGTAGTAGAGAAGTAGGCAACAGGTTTTTGAGCATGTCTATGCATCTGTGTTAGCACTGAGAGAGTGTACCCTTCCCTCTCACTGCTAAATAGTCTAAATTCTTTTGAATAATATGGCATTCCTAGTGCCGGGGCACAACACAATTTCTCTTTCAAATCTAGGAATGCTTTTGTGCAATCATTTTCCTATGGAATCGAATCTGTGTGTCAACCTTAGTAAAGGTTTTGCCATTAAGAAAAAGTTTGGTATCTACTGTCTGCAATAGCCAACCATTCCCAAAGACTTACTTTTGAGTTCGAGGTGGGTTCATCTGTAAGATCAATTCCACTGTCTCTGATGACACCTTTCTAGCTCCTTTCACAATGATGTGTCCCAGATATTGAACTTCTTTTTGACAGTACTGCAGCTTACCCAGAGACAGTTTGAGTCCAACCTCAGCCAGGTTATACTGATGCCACAAAAAGGTGATCAAAATACTGGACAAGTACCAATCTGTATGGCATTTGTAATGGCACCAGATTTCTTTTCAGAATCTGGTTAAAAAAATTGAAGAATTCTCCGTATACCCGTGTGGGACACAACACCATGCTAATACCTTTTACTGGAACATGAATGAGAAAACATATTGGCTAGCTTCATGCAATGGCAAAGAGAAGAAAGCCTGACACAAGTCAGTGACTATAAACCATCCTGTAGAGCTCAGCATTTGAAACAATATGGTGGCAGGATTTGATACCATGGGATAACAATGAACAACAATTTAATTAATTTCCTCAAATCTTGAACTATTCTTCCCATTGGGCTTCTATAATGCTATAATCGGAGATTTACATGGACTTCCAATTTGTTCTCCCAAATTCCTTTCTGCATTATGGGGCCTAGCACGATGTGAGTTGGAAAGCCTCTGACCGCAGGTAGGAGGCTTTCTTACTCACATCATGAGTTTCAAATCTGGCAGCCTAATTATTATAAAGGCTGTAAATTAGAAACCAGCCTGTCATACCGACCGGTTTCTGACAGGCTCAAGGAGCACGTTTTAGGTCACTAATAGTCCCCTGCTTATGGCACTTACGCCGTGGGGATTATGAGTTTGTTTCCGACAGGCTTTTCATCTCGGGCTTTCTGACATAAAAAGCCTGTCAGAAAGCGACTTTGAGGGCCCCTAGCAGGGCCCCCATGTCTCCGCAGGCTCCGGTTCTGGGCCTATTGGGCACCTATGGTGCCCCCTGTAAATCCCTGCACCATGTGGCAGGTACTATGATGTGCCTCCCACGTGGTGCAGGGATTTACACAGGCTACCATTTCTCCATGGGAGCTTGTGCTATGGCCAGTTTAAGGCCGCAGCACAATCTCCCATAGGGAAATGGGAGTATGCGACCGCACCATGTTCGGTCACATTAAAAGGGCTATGTCAGTCTCAAGAATGCGGCAATGTCCGGCAACATCGTAATCAGGCCCTATGTCTTCTAATACTGTTGCCATTCCTGTAATTCTTTCTGGTCTCAAATGGCATGGGGATATTTCTGGGATACTCTGCATTTGTCTTTACAGTGATTCGGACTGGTTCTACACCTTTAATAAGTCTGATGTCTTTTCCGGTAAAATGCCAAACTTCTGTATTTACAGTGTCTTTCAAATAAGCAGGTAATTCAACTGTTAATACGGGAAACATTTCTATGTTCATTTGTTGTCTAATCATTTTTAAATCTACATCTTCATCATTTGTTTAGAAAGCTACACCATCTGATGAACAGTAAATGGTGTAGTTTAACTTACACAACAACGCTATCTCCGATAGATTCACAGGAATCGAATCACAAACAAGAAACTAACATTTTCTCAAAATTAAACTATTTTTATAGGCACTTTTTTTTAAAATTGAATTTATAAACTGTTTATTGGTAACTCCTACAACTTGGATATTTTTCCCCGGGAGAGGTAAGTCTCGGGCTTCTGCTGTCCCAACAGTGGAGCTGGTAGCTCCTGTATCAACCAAAAATGATACGGTGTAGAAGCCATCTTTCTTTATGATACCAAATGCAGTAAGCTTCTAGGCCATGTTAAGTCGACATAATATTCACTGCACTGCACTAAACGCTTGTACCCTGGCTTCCGAGAAGAAGCTTTAGTAACTCAAGGCTTGCTCAAAAGAGAAACGTGGCAAAAGAAGATGCTTGCTTAGGTACAAACATTTCAGCATATCTCATTTCGCAATATGTTTCTGGTAATTACTATTATGTTGCAATTATTAACTGGAAAAGCATCAGATTTATATCTTCCATTACAGTGGAAAGTCCCAGAAGTTGCCCACTTGAGTCACGTGGTCAGCAACAGTATGTTTCGTACCTTAAATGATGTATAACTGCTTAGGCCCTTGATAATTGGTCAAATGAACTATGCTTAGTTTGTGCTACGTATGTTATGATGCTATATCCTTTGCGGTTTGGGCCTATAAAAACTGTCAGACACGTCACCTCTTTGGACATTCCGTGACTTTTGCTGATGTCTCCGTGTTGCACGTTAATCCGTTGATTGTTGGTCTCCAATAAACCTTGCTATCTTTTGTGCTGATAGAGAGTTGTATGTGTGGTATCATTTCTTATTTCTTATTTCAGCTTCTACATTTGGTATGAGAATACGACTTCATGGACTGGCAGCTGGACTCCAGCTTCCATTGGAGTTCGGAGACCTGAGGTTTTCATTTGTCTTTCTCTCTCCTTCGCCTCCCTCGGATGCTGGGGAACTGTCTGCCGGTAAGTTGACTTTGTCATATCTCTGGTTCCTGCTACTTCTTTTCTCTCTCAGCACAATTTGAATGGTCTCCAGCTAACGACCTTCCTTCGCTCTTTGCTCTCCCTCTCCATCTGCCTTTCCTCTACTCATGCCAGGGATAGTTTGCCTGTGCCCTGGCGACGTATAAATATTATGTTTCCACAGCTTGTGAGAAATACCAATGGCTGGAATTGCAGCTGTACTTATAACTTTCCTCTGTGCCCTCTTCATGGCTCTCATCATTTATTTTTCAGTCTGTCATCATTCTGCTGAAGACTGTACTCCTGTCTAACGTCAGCAGTCGTTTATGGGTGTCAACAGGCTTTCTGCTCTTGTTCCGTGTGTGGCTCTTGACCTCTGACATTGCTGCTGGTCTCTGCCAGAATGCATTACATGTGCAGTTTTTGTTCTACGTTTTAGTTCCTGGTGCGAATACCCACCCCACCTGGCCGGTGACGGCATCCTTCTGCAAGTTCCCTGCCCGCAGTGACTCCCTGGTGCCAGGCAGCACCTAGCTGACAGCGCACCAAGGAGGGCGACCTACTGCACTGTTGGTACGCTTTGCCAGACTCAACAGACACCGGTGAGTCTTGATTGGGGTTTTGAATACTCCAGGTTGGGTTGTATCAGGTAAACCCTTATTTTAGAGCTGTGGCAGTTTTGCTCCCCAGGTTCAGGTGGTGGAGATAATAGCACCCCTGTCATTGCACATCCTACTTGTGCTGGAACAATATTGTGAAGACTGTGGCCACTTGGGCGGCTCCTCTTGTGGTTGCAACAGCTTCTCAGGGCGCCAGTTCTTAGGGTCCATGAACTCAGGTCTGAGTCCAGCTAACTAATTTCAGTGCCACTGGACCCGGGTAACAAGTGCCAAGTTGCCAGAGGTGGGCTCCAACTGTGCCTAGGGAGTTTCCTAGGCACGGAGAGGAGGGAGTATCAGTTGTCCTATTGTCTTTTATTATTGGGTTCCTTGCATTTTTCCATTGTTGTATTGTTATATGTCTCTCATATTGTGGCCAAGTATAGTTAGGGTTGTAGAGTATTATTAGTATTTGTCAGACATAATTTCTTCGTTGGGTATTGCGACGCTACATAACTGACATGTGACACTGCTAACTGTCTGACAGTATAATAAGCACCCTTCCAATATTTACTGCCACCATATCAAATGTCTCCTTACATCACCGTCTATTTATCATGGTCTGTCTGGCTGACTTCTTAACATTCGCCCTGTATTACACAATACCTCCCCTTTGCGTCTTGTTCCTGATGTCCGTTGACATACCAATAATATTGTTCCTGTTTCCCCTCTTACTCTTCTGGGATTAGTGTAATAACACTGCACATAGTCACAGCACACAGACTCTCTGACAGGGCTGCGCACAGAGTCGCCAGAATTCGCTTCATGTTTTATGTGTTTGCCTAAATTGTACGTAGAGTTCACATCCTGCACTATTTACTTGATTGACTGAACCCCTCCGGCTCCGTTCAGGGTGGCTTAAATTCTGCCTAGTCGTCCCTGCCGCCCGATTATGGGAAACAGAGGGTTGCAAGGAGATGGAATTACTAATCTTTCTTCCAAATACTTTCCTGTCACCCTTCATTCTGTTCATGGAATGCCAGTAATAAGCACCCAGAACACTCTCTCATTCCTACTTATGAAAAGCTTGAGTGAACTTAAATAAATTGACCTCTGTTTGTCTGACGAATGGCTCCTCTCTTCTATCACAACAGCTGGAAAGTGACTGAGAAGCACATGATAGCGTTCGTTTACCCACTGTGTTGTCTGTTCATAGTCCAGCGCGAGACCCCACCCATCTGTCTGGTGTATCGGAATTGTCACTGAATTACGAGGAATGTTAGTACGTGCGCTTCACACATTTTCCATACGCATCTCTCACAATGGGAAACACACAAAAATAACTTAGACAGCAGCCAGCCTGCCTCCCTAAAGACTCACCGGCATACAATGTGGCCCTAAACCAAGGACTGCACTCCCTATTATATATACATAAATGGCATGACCTGACAGCTAGGAGACCGGACTTACAGTTCCCACGTCATGGAACATACAACATCAAAAAGTTGACATATTTGAGACAAATATTGAAATTAAAAGGCAAAAAGACAAGGCCAGCAGAATGGGAATATTTTTTTTAGTGGGATCTGGTTTTTCGCGACAAGCACTCAACTAATGATGTTAAATCAGAGGTCCACAGGGAATTATTAGAGGTAAAGAACAATGTTTTAAACTAGATAAGTAAGCAGAAAATAACTGAGGATTGGAGAAAAGACATTGTGGGAGTATACCAATGCACACCAGTGGAGAAAGAGAAGCAGGGAGGTAAGGAAGATAAGGGGATGCAGACTCAGTACTAGAAGACCTCCTAATGGGGCGAATAAGATCCACAACAGTCTCACCTCCGCTCCCACAGAAAAAACCCTCCGAGCTAACTTAACTGCACAAGACAGACGCTGTAGCCTTAACACACAAGTTTATCAATGAAGAGGCTACCAAAATAGACTTGGACACGGCCCAAGAAATTGCTGTTTTGCAGCTAATGAGGATAGAGGCAGTCCTGCCCCCAGAATATATACTGATAAGAAAATACAGCTGCAGGCTCAATGTGCACAAAAAGACATAACACAACTAAAACTGTGGCTGCAACAATTCGACGACACATCAGCAGAGGACACTATGTCATCAACACAGTGTCAGTGCCTGGTTTGGGACGTTTGTACGTACCTACTGCAAACAGTCGATGACATTGAATTACTGGAATAGTCAATAGTAGGGTCTCAACAGCCTGCACCACAGACTAGGCGTGACAGTTTCAGTAAAACAAATAGTGCTACTTCATCCCCACACGGCTCGCCCTCAGCACGAAAGGTGCTACTGAAATCAGACACAGCCAAATGCAAGGATTTACTACAACAGATGGTGGGAGGAACACTAGCAGTAGATGCCTTCACACAACACCACAACAGATTGTACCTAGAAAGAGTCCTGTCACTAGCATGAGCATAGTTAATGGAAAAAGGCCCCCAAGCTCACAATGCTTATATCCAAAGAGCAAAGAACCCAGGCCCAGATACTACAGGTATTCTTCCACTACTACCTGCAAAGTATGAATGGGATATAGTGAAGTTCAGCTTCACAGACTCGGACCTGCAAACATACAAAGAGGAAGACATGACAGACAGACTACAATATGCAGTTGAAAAACTGCAACAGTGGAAGCAGCTGGTAAACACATGTGCAGTGTTAGAAGTAGTCCACACCCTCACACAGGAATACCAGCACCATCAACGGCTGCCCCACCAGCACTCATAATGCCCCTTCGGGAAATACCACCTCCACCAGGTAATAAAGATAATGAACTAGCATATGTCAATGTACCTTGGTCTAAACAAGACATTATGTGCTTTACGAAAGACTTTCCCAAGCTCAGAGAAGAGCCAAGGAAATGGTACCATGAGCTAGACACGATGGCGGTTTTGAGAGGACTGTTATGGAGACATTTGGACACCTTATTTAATATAATAGTTCCAAAGGATCTGTAGGAAGATTGTAAAAGGAAAGTGGAGTGGCCAAAAGGGAAGCCAGAAAGGGGGAAGGGAGGAGCAGCAGCAGATGAAGTAGATGAAAAATACAGAGAAGTAGTGAAATACTTAAAAGACAAAATACCAGAAGACAAGGTAGATTGGAACAAGATCACACATACCAAACAGGAAAAAGCTGAGAGTGTGAACTCTTATTTTGACCGCCTTCTGCAAGTCTATCAGCAGAACAGCGGGTTAAAAAATCCAATGGGAGAATCCATGCCAGCCTTTGTCACCACTTTTGTCCAAGACCTGAGACCGCCCATTAAAACACACCTACAAACATCGTTTGTTTGCTGGCAGCAAGAGCCCATAGAAAAGGTGCTGGCAGCAGCAAGATACTGCTCTGATTATCAGTCCAATGTACAGACAATGGGAGCAGAGAAAATAAAGAAGGAAAAAGTCAGACTAATGGTAGCACAATAAAGGTTCTACACAAGCCAGCAAGGAAAAGGGTGGGGCCGAGGAAGAGGGAAGGGTACAGGAAGACCACAGAATAACAGGCCAGCTTCCCTACCTCCACCAGGTACAGCTTGCTTCTACTGTAAGGACCCAAGCCACTGGAAAGCAGACTGCGCAATATTAAAAAAGAAAAATGCTGAAGGCAGGCCCACACAGAATATGGGACAGGACCAACAACAATACCAGCATAGCACCCAGCACACAGAGTATAGAAATATTGAACAGCATGGAGACATGTCCAACAACATGCCTCCAACACAGCAGGATTGGACAGGGAGGGACAGGTGGGGACAGCAGGACAATGGCTACCCACCGCCACCCCAAGATTTATTCTAGGGATGCCTGAAAGTGAAGGACTGCCCAATAGCTCCAGCGATAGCAGTGGATCAATCAGGTCCAAATGTAGAGGGGACAGTTTTGGGCAAAATTGTAACCTTCTTGATAGACACAGGAGCTCAAAAATCAATGATAAAAGCGTCAGTGACACCGGAGGCACCACTTTCGGGAACACAGGTTACGGCAGTCGGACTGACAGGACAACCAAAAGATGAATATCTAACACAGACCGTGCAATTAAGGGTAGGCACCATAACTGTCAACCATCAGTTTATCCTCAGCAGATTCTGCCCAGTGGACTTGCTAGGAAGGGACTTGCTTTGTAAACTGCAATGCACCATACACTGCTCACCAACAGGGGTATTTCTAGAAAGCTAAGGGTTTGATGCTACAAGCCTTCATGACCTGCACTGACCCCGTCATACCCTCAGAGCTGCGCGACTGTCTGCCACCCCAAATCTGGCTACCAGCGCAAATGATGTAGGACAAGTGTTGAACTACCCACCAGTACAGATTACATTGAAGCCAGGAGCCCCCCTAACGAGGGTACCACAGTACAACATTTCAAAGGAAGGGGAGGAGGGCATAGCACCAGTAACACAGATCCTCCTAAAGCAGGGAATAATAAGAGAGATACACTCTAGCCAAGGTAATACACCCATACTCCCTGTAAAGAAAGCATCCAAGGGCCCGTATGGGGCCTCTGTATACCGTTTTACACAAGACCTGAGGGAATTGAACAAAATAGTGATACCTTCTTTCCCAATTGTTCCACAACCAGCAACAATATTGACCAATATCCCAGTCACAGCCACACACTTCACAGTGCTGGATTTGAGCTCCGCCTTCTTCACCATTCCCAAGCATCCTGGCAGCCAATCATATTTCTCCTTCAGTTTCCGGTCTAAACGTTTCACATGGTGTAGGCTCCCTCAAGGCTATACGGCGATACAGAGTCCGCCCATCTTCACAAATGCATTGAAAACAGATTTAGGCTCCCTGGTGCTAAAGGAAGGCTCCACACGTATCCAGTACATAGACGATTTACTACTGGCCTCACCGTCAAAAGACTTATGTACCAAGGACACTATTTCAGTCCTGTGCCATCTTGCACTGAAAGGTTATAATGTCTCCCCAAAGAAATTACAGTTCTGTCTCACTGCTGTCAAGTATGTATGCCACGAACTCTCTGTAGGGACCAGGAGATTACTACCTTACAGGATATCAACAATCACCCACTTTCCCCGACCACACACACAAAAAGAGGTTCAGGCTTTTTTGGGTTTGGCGGGATACTGTCGTCCCTGGATTCCAAATTTCTCCCTCATTGCAAAGCCATTACAAGCACTAACACACAAAGAGATCTCAGGTGTGGAACCTTGGCCACCGGATTGTGGCAAGGCATCCAACAAACTCAAAAGTGAACTGAGTGGCGCAACAGCACTAGGCCTCCCAGATTACAGCAAAGATTTCCACCTGTTTTGCCATGAGACAGGAGGGTGCTCACTGGGGTTGTTAAGTCAAAAGCACAGATCCTATTACCGCCCAGTGGCATACTACTCAGCCACACTAGACCCAGTGGCCTTGGCGCTCCCGCCTTTGCCTCAGAGCAGTGGCTGCAGCAGCACTAGCAGTAGAACAGTCTGAGAGCATAGTGCTGGCACACACAATGATTTTGCACGTTCCCCATGCGGTGGACACACTGCTCACGTCCACTAAAACCCAGCACCTAACAAATGCACGACTTACTAGGTATGAGCTGATACTGTTAGCTTCACACATTGCCATCAGGAGATGCACCACTTTGAACCCAGCATGCCTTTTGCCAACAGAGCACGAGCTGGATGATCTAGAATCAGATGATGGATTTCACGATTGTGCATTAGCTATTGACAGACACCTGAAGGTGCGCCCAGACTTGAAAGACACTCCACTTCCCGATACACAAGGGGACTTGTTTGTAGATGGATCATGTCTTCGGGATGACAAAGAAACTTTGCAGGCCTCATATGCAGTGGGCACAGCTAATAAACTACTGGAACGGGGTAGGCTGGCAAATGCCAAGAGAGCACAAGGAGCCAGACTTGTGGCACCAACGAGGGCGTGCACATTGGCTGAAGAAAAAAGAGCAAGCATATACCCGGACAGCCAGTATGCCTACGGAGTGGTCCATGACTTTGGCCAGCTGTGGTCAATGAGGGGATTCCTCACCTCAGCTGGCCAATAAATACAACATGCCCGATTGATAGGTGACCTCCTCCAAGCCCTATTACTACTATCAAAAGTGGCTACATCAAATGTGCAGCACACACTTCAGCAAAAGACTATGTGTCAAAAGGAAATGCTTTCATTGACGGGGAAGCAAAGAGAATAGCACTGACAGGTTGTCAGCAACTATGGTACAGATAATATTCAACAGCAATAACACAGAGACTATGAATGATTCATTACATTTTGATCCGATACACATCCAGAGCAAAGTTGAGAAAGATGAAAAGGATGAGTGGGAAAGGGTGGGTGTGTGCAAACAAAGGAGGGATTATGGACAGGGCCGGGATGCTCCTTCCGGAGCGACAGATGCGCTTTACAAATACCCAATACAAATACAAATACAAATACAAATGGGAAAATATGCCTATCTTCAGCCATGCTCCCCTCCAATGCACACCTTTTTCATTGTCCCTCACACATTGGCAGGGATGGTATGATCAGACTATTTTCCCAATGCTGGTACAGCTGCAAGTTACGCCAAATAGCAGAAACACTTTGCAGGCAGTGCACCGTTTGCGCACAATACAATACTGGGAAAGGTACACAAACTGCACCTGGACACTTTCCACCGCCCCACGGACCCTTCGAGAGCCTCCAGCTGGACTTCATTGACATGCCCCCCACCCACAAGAACAAACATGTGTTGGTAATTGTGTGCATATTCAGTAAGTGGACCGGAGCATACCCAGCAAAGAACTGTGATGCGCATACTGTTGCTAAATGCCTCCTACAAGAACTTATCCCACGCTTTGGAATACCAGTCCTTCTGAGCTCCGACAACGGTCCAGCGTTCATTTCCCAATGTAATAGGGGGAATATGTAAGGGGCTTGGGGCTACACAGAAACTACATTGTGCCAATCACCCACCCACAGCGGGTGCGGTGGAGAGGAAGAATGGGGTGTTGAAGAATAAGATTGGAAAAATGTGTGCCTCAACAGGACTTTCATGGGTGGATGCACTACCACTGGCCCTGCTGGCAATGAGAAGCACAGATAGGGTAACAAAGCTCAAACCCCATGAAATAGTATTTGGTCCCCCTATGAACATTGCAGGCCATATGTCCACAGCTCCACTATCAATAACAGACCACCTGTTTTTATGTTATTGCAAGAAATTAACAGAGACCTTACGTTATCTCCACCACCAGGTTCTGCAGGCTCTTCCAGAAGCAGCAACTCTACCGCCACATGACTAGGATCTTTGTGATTGGATCTGGGAGAAGGCCCACACCTGAGGGCACTGCCTCCAGCCAAGGTGGAAGGGACCACACCAGGTCATCCTAACAACAGCAAAAGCAGACAAGTGCCAAGGCCTGACATCCTGGATTCACAGTTCCCACACCAAGAAAGCAAAAGGACCAGACAGCTGAGAATCAGCTCCAACAGCACCACCAGTGACATCTGAGGCACTGCGCTGGTACAACCTTCGATCCACCACGCAAGACAAGACCAACGGGAAATAAGAGGCAGGTACCTGCTTGTGGCAGGCGAAGCCTCCAACAGAAGACATAAGAAACCAGATGCAGTCAGTTGCTGCGCACCATAAGTCCAGGCCACTGGGTATCACCCCTCCCAAGACGTCGGTACCGGCTGCCTTCCAAGAGAGAGCCAACTGTCATGTGCTGGTAACCTCTGACAGCACACCATCAAGGCAGCAACGTTTCCTTCTAAATTGTTGACCGGCGTCTGCATCAATAGACCCCTAGCAGGTGCAGAAACCGCTAGCTAGAGTTGCTGGTGATGCTCCGTTTAGGCACATAGCGGTGCATCACCCGCTAGTTAGATATCAAGGACAAGGCTTTGGAACATCAAAACATGAATCGAATGTTCCGTTATGAGTATGCAAGGACCTAAGTAGACCACAATTACGACAAATGACAGAAACAAGATCCGGAAGGCTTAGATCAATACAAGTGAGAGTAGAAGAGTCACAACTAATAATTCATATAAGATTATTGTGTCCTGGAGTAAACTTAAATAATGTGCTGGAATTGACTGTGCCAAATCCTGCGCTATTGAGTGGGTTAAGAGATCTGATCTTGCAAGACATTTTGTTCCCCACTTTTGGACATCAAACAGCACAAGATATCGCAGACATACGCCTTGACATTTTCGATTGCATGATTTATGCAATCAGAGACATTAACTGAACCGGTGAGACAAAGGAACAATTCCAAGTACTAGACGAACGGACAGAAAATGGCCATCAGTGTTAGGAGCAATATTAACACCAGTCCCAGGGATAATAGTGACTGAGCTGATAATAATATTTGGAAAAGTCATTGAAATACCGTTCATCAATGGCCAGCAGGGGGATACGAGGGATAAAAATGTGACTAATGATGAAAGAAAAGTAGATTTTGAAAACAAAGACACTTTGGGAAGGGTTGGCATTAAAGAAGGAGGGGAAAGGGAAATGTGGGACGACTCTAATGGAAATCAATACGTTGAAATGCTAAAAATTTATGTACGCATAATGAACATATCTGGATGTTATGTTTGCACACACTTGCCAGCAGACACAGAGAACAGCATGAGCTACAATGTGCTGCAGGTTTCCAAATATATGAGATGAATTTTAATGCCAGATATGCTCCTCAACCAGCATAAAATGACAGTGGAAGTTGCACCACCAGAGAGTAGCAGAATTACAACAAAACAGGGCGTGGAAGTATCTGGGAAAAAGAGAATGCAATGCATGAATATGCAAACAGCAAGAAGGGATAAAGAAATGTTAGACACATTTGATGAGACCTTTAGGAATGAAGGATGGAAAGGAAGGGCAGGCTGGAATAACTTGGGGACAAAGAAGGAAGGAGAGTTGAAGGTACCAAGAATGAGAATAGAACAATTTCCTTCTGCCCCATCCAGGTGATACTGCCAAAACGAATACCTAAATTACCACGGGGGAAAAGGCTGCTCAATAATCAGTTACTGCAGAAAGACACATGGAAAGATTGCATCTCATTCAGTGCACTATAGCAGAAATGGCGCAAGAGAACAAGGGACTGTTAGATTGTGAAGACAGGATAAACAAAATAAAGGGAATTGACGAGGAAAAGAATGTGGAACAAATTTTTGTTGGTGAGAGTCGCTGCACATACATAACAAAGCTATCATGGATTAGGAATAATAATCAGAGGTCTTCATCTGGACTAGTAGGATACAAGGGACTATTTTGTGTATGCGGCCAGTGTGCATACTTCTACCTGCCACCAGGATGGTATGGCAGCTGTTATTTTGCCTCCATCATATCACAAATGACATAATTTTCTGACATAATACAGATCACACACCAAGGCCAACAGCCAAGGGGAGTTAGGAGGACGTCAGAATGGGTATGACAGGTCTTGGGATGATGGTCCCTGGTGCAGGAGTGGTCTACACAACACAGAGAATCAGTTGGTAAGAACGATTGAGGACCTAGCTGACTCAACAGCAGCAGGAATGGGAAATATTACTGAAGAACTAACCGCCATGAGGACCAAAGTAATGCAGAACAGAGTTGCGTTAGACATCATTCTTGCCAAAGAGGGAGGAGTCCGCCACATCATCAAGCAGGTGTGCTGTTCGTACATACCTGATAACATCCAGAATATAGACGATGCAATACACAATATCAAAGACATTAGGGATGAAGCACACGGCATACATACAGAAAGCATTTGGGAAAACCTAATGGTATGGCTAGCAAGCTGGGTATCATGGATATTGGAAGTGATTAGTGTGATGATCACTGTACTAATAACACTGTGCGTGATGATCCAGGTTTGTCCAGCATGCTGCACAGCCTTTGTATCCTGCTGTGCACGCTGTATGCCCCATAATAAATGGCATGGACCTCACAAACACCATACCAATGATGATGATGAAGGAGAGGAGATGGAGGTGAGGGGTTAGGATATAGTGATTTGGTATCAGATGGGGCAATGTAGAAGCCATCTTTCTTTATGATACCAAATGCAGTAAGCTTCTAGGCCATGTTAAGTTGACATAATATTCACTGCACTGCACTAAACGCTTGTACCCTGGCTTCCGAGAAACAGCATTAGTAACGCAAGGCTTGCTCAAAAGAGATATGTAGCAAAGGAAGATGCTCGCTTAGGCACGAACATTTCAGCATATCCCATTTCGCAATACGTTTCTGGTCATTACTATTTTGTTGCAATTATTAACTGGAAAAGCACCAGACTTATATCTTCCATTACGGTGAAAAGTCCCAGAAGCTGCCCGCTTGGGACACGTGGTCAGCAACAATATGTTTCGGACCTTAAATGTTATATATAACTGCTTAGCCCTTGAAAACTGGACAAATGAACTATGCTTAATATGTGCTACGTGTGTTATGATGCAATATCCTTTGCGGTTTGGGCATATGAAAACTGTCAGTTATGTCACCTCTTTGGACATTCAGTAACTTTGCTGATGTCTCCGTGCTGCACTTTAATCCATTGTTTGTTGGTCTCCAATAAACCTTGCTATCTTTTGAGCTGATAGAGAGTTGTATGTGTGGTATTATTTCTTATTTCAGCTTCTTCAACGAGAGGGCCATATACTTTAGCATCTACATATGGTCCACTCTGGTCTGCATCTAGGACTGTGCCAAGTACGTAATCTTCTTCCCCTCTCAGGCACCATCATTGGGTAGCATCGGAACCTGAGCCATCATTTAAAAAAAAGGAATTGTGGTAAGACATTTTAACCTGTATTTGGGAATTGGGGCATTCAATTTTGAATGCATTTGTGTTCATTGTTGGCATTTGAAATTTAATCTAGGGTTTCCCACATTCTGTGAGTTCATTCGAGCTGGTGGAACAGGCATTATTGGGGTCTGTCCTTGCATAGGCATTTGCACCTGCTGAGCAGGCATATTTTGCACTTGCACTGTTCTTGGCATTTACACGTTTCCAGTAGTATTTTCAAGATTACATCTACTCTCACTTTTTCAAGGTCCAATTCTATGACAGTTGTGACAGGGAGTAATCTTTTCCATAGCAGCAATATCCATTCCAGAACCTATACCCACAGGAACACCTCCACGTCTAACCTGAGGCACATTCAACACCTTGCATGTTTCCTTGATTTTCTGTAAAAGAAGAATTTGGAAAACTCTTTGAGGCCAATTCGTTTGTGCAGACATAAACTTCTCTTACATGTTCTTCTGCTCTATTTCTAATGTGTCACTGTAATACTGTGAGTATCTCAGGATCTCATTAAGCAATTTGTTCTGCCAGCAGATCACCCTTTGAACAAATCTCTGATTTCAGCCCTAGAACAAATAGTGCCTAAAGTCACATGTTCTCTATTGCAGGATCATCTAAATGCTTCTCTGCAGTTGTAAAACTTTAGAAAGATCTATTTCCTATTTATGGGTTTTCATGTACCATAATTGCTCTTCTTGTAATCTCCTTACACACATAGATCAATGTTTTCTTCTGATTTTTTTCCTAATATTTTCTCCACCTTAAGTTTAGGCATATTTAAAGGCATTCCTATTTTGATATCTGATCTCTCTTACATCTCTGTACCTTCCATCTTTCTAATTTCCACTGCTTCTTCTAACCGACCTGGTATATATCCCTCCTCTGTAGAGATTATGTTGCCAGGAGTAATGGGGGATGTAAAAACCAATGTCCCGGCATCTATTAAAGCTTGCATTATTTGTGGTGGTTTCCATACAACAATTTGAGAATTATGTGAAGTTGGACCAAACCCTGTTGAAGGCGGACCTCCGGCATTTTGTTGAATTTGTGGCCTTAAATACATATTTGGAGGCGCTAACAGGAGTTATCTGGGCTGTGCTTCGCACTGCAGTTGCATTTATTTATTTATTTATTTATGGATTTTATAAAGCGCACGGCTACCCCCGACGGGGGTGTCCCGGCGCTAAAATTATCTGCTAGAAGAGAAGAGCAATCTAGATAGAAGCGAATAGCCAAGTTTTCAGGCATCTTCGAAACAGAGCTTCAGATGGGGCGAATCTCAGGTCGATCGGTAAGCTGTTCCAATGTTTGGCAGCTAAGACAGCGAATGCTCTGCCACCCATTCTTGAACGACGGAATCTAGGCACAAGCATGAGACGCAGATTGTTAGAACGAAGGTCTCTGACTGAGTGATACAATCTCAATCTCTTTCTTAAGTATTCTGGGCCAGAGCCGTTCAGAGCTCGATAGGCCAGAACAAGCGTTTTAAATTTGATACGGTTGGCTATAGGAAGCCAATGGAGTTCTTTGCGGAACGCAGAGATAGAGTGTCTATATGGGATGTTACCAATCAGTCTTGCCGCAGCATTCTGTACCACCTGCAGGCGTTCAATTTGATATAAAGGGGCCCCAGCATACAGACTGTTGGCATAATCCAGATGGGCAGTGATTAATGCCTGAGTGACGGTTCTGCGAGCCTCCATTGGCAAAGATGGAAAGATCTTTCTCATCATTTTTAACTTGCCAAAGCAGGTCGCAGTAACCTTATTGATTTGAGGGCTACAGGAGAGGGTGTCATCAAATGTGAACCCCAGATTGCGGGCAGAATGGACCGGGACTGGAGAGGGGTTAAGTACCGTAGGCCACCAAAGTGGGGGTGGAATGGTCATTTTTTGATTAAAAAACAAGACCTCAGTCTTGTCAGTATTAAGCCGTAGGTGATTCGAGGACATCCACGCACAGATTTCGCCCAGACAATGGCGGAAGCTGGAGAGGCTGGAGTCAGAGTGATCTCTAAATGAGAATATCAGCTGTGTGTCATCCGCATATGAGATCACTCTGACTCCACATGCCTCCACCACCCTGGCCAGCGGGGCTAGGTAAACATTGAAAAACAAAGGACTTAGCGCTGAGCCTTGTGGGACTCCGCGTTCGAGAGGTTTGCATCCAGATTTAAAGGGTCTAAGAAGAACCCTCTGAGAACGTTCCAGAAGAAAAGAACAGACCCATGCTAAGGCAGTGCCGCTCAGTCCAATCTGCTCCAGTCGGCCTAGAAGAATTTGGTGGGACACTGTATCGAAAGCGGCGGATAGGTCGAGGAGGACCAACATGGCCTCCTCGCCCTTATCCACACATTCTCGCACAGTCTCCGAAACCTCTAGTAGTGCGGTCTCCGTACTGAAACCAGCACGAAAGCCGGACTGGGAATCATGTAGCAGAGAGTAGGTCTCTAAGTACTCTGCCAGTTGTAGTTGGACTGCCTTCTCCAAAACCTTCGCGGGTTTCGGGAGAAGGGAAATGGGCCGATAGTTACTGAATTGCATAGGGTCAGCATCTGATTTCTTTAGGATGGGCACAAGAAGAGCCTCCTTCCACGCAGAAGGGAATTGGCCTAATCGTAGGGAGGCATTCCAGATGGTAGTGAGTGGCTCCAGCAGTAGGGTAGACAGTTCACTCATGATTTTTGGGGGGACAGGGTCTAACGGGGAACCCGATTTGCACTGTAAAAATAATTTAAGTGCAAAGTCAGGAGTAAGATCCTTAAAGGAGTCTAGAGTAGGAACAGTATCATGGGTGGTAGAGGCCAAGGGGAGGGGAATGGCAGGTGGAGGAAAGGAGGATGCAATTTTTTCAATTTTTTCTTGAAAAAAATCAGATAGTCCGCTGCAAAGAGACTGGTTGGCTAAGTTGTTGGGAGTCATAGCAGGGGGTTTTACAAAGTCTTTAACAATTTTAAACAGTGTCTTTGCTGAATTGTCAGCGGCTTTTATTTGGGTGGCAAAGAACTCTGTCATGGCAGATTTTTTTAATTTGATGAATTTCTTAAGGGCCGTTCTGTAGATAGTTTTAGCCTCAGCATCATATGTCCGTCTCCAGCAGCGTTCTAATTTTTTACAGTGACTTTTCTCTTTACGTAAAGCGGCTGAGAACCAGGGAGCAGAGGGGCGAGATCTTGCGGATGATACCGGTAGGAGTGGGGCAATTTCGTCCACCGCAGCCGATAAGGTCGTATTGAATGTGTTGACGCAGTCATCGATATTTACCACTTGAGACTCCAGAGGGCAGCTAAATAACGGCTCTAAGGCAGAACAGGTGATCTTATGCCATTTTCTCCTGTAGTCTGTTCCCAATACCACCGGAGTCGGTGCCTGAGGGAGGGGAATGTCCACCCTAAGTAAAAAATGATCAGACCAAGTGAGGGGGAGGGAAGGATAAGTAATGGTCCCTGGGAGGTTGGAGAAAATAAGATCCAGTGTGTGGCCAGCAACGTGCGTTGGACCTTGGATTAGTTGCATCAGGCTCAAGCTATGAAGGGCGTCGAGGAAACGCCTTGCTTGAATACAGGTGGGATCATCTACATGGAGGTTGAAATCTCCTAGTACAATAAAGTGCGGGTGCTTGAGGGATAGATCCGTGATAATGCTTACCAACTGAGATAATGCGGAAGCATTAGCCACAGTAAGAACTGCAACCTGTGGTCGTACTACAACTAGTAGAATAAATTAGAGTATTTGCATGGATTGTTCAATACCTGGATTTACAGGGGCAGTCATCATTGTACTACTTGTGCCAGTACTTGATTCAGCCTGATCAATCAGGGTTGTGTATGGTGGGGGGTTTTAAGCTAAAATCTGCTCTGAAATCTCATCTCCTAAGTTAGTATTCATCTCATCACCATCCTTCTCTTTAGAATCTCTTTTATTTCTTTTCTTAGTGGCTTCTGTAGTAATATGTTGGTATAATGTAGTTCCTTTTATTACAGCCTTTCTCCATCTATGCAGTCCTTCATCCCATTGTGTATCTTCATAGTTCTGCACCACTCTTTTTGTCCTCCTCTGATATGTCTCCTTGTCTTTGTCCCTTGCAACTTTTCCCCATACATAGTACTTCATGGTTACTAGGTCTACGTGGTGGCTTCATCTCATACAATTTTCCTTTCACATTCGCAAGATTTCTGTTGCTAAAGTTTCCATATCTAGGAAAGCTCAATGCTTCTTCTTTCTCAGTGATCTTTCACAATTAGTGAAGCCAAGAACAAGTATGTACCCCATGCTCAGCAGCAATGAATGTAGGCATTTCTTCGGGCTGTGCCTCTTCACCCTTCTATTCCGGAATAGTAAAATCTCCCCTCACAAATGTCTTTATTTTTTAAAAACATAGCATATTTTTAATTGAATGAGAAACAAGGCAACTTCAGTCTAATGTTATTATTCTATTCTCTATATGTCAAATCTCAATAAACCAGTCCTATTAGGGGTATAATTTTCTCAAATTCTGTTTACAAATCAAATTTCAATATTCACTTTTCTATTGTACAATCCCAGTGCTGTACTTTGATGTCACCAACCAATCCCAGTGCAAATACACACCAACTAACCAATCCCAGTGTGAAACAAAAATGACGTACAACTTCACTCCTTGCAGCAGTACACCCTCCTTTACAATGTCTCGTGCATTCACATAGCTTCAACAAAAATATTCAATTAACACAGTAAAACATCTTGTTTGCTCTACTAAAAGAAATAACACTATCACAATCTCTCAAGAGTATTCTCCACAACTGCAAGTGAAATCATGACCAGTGTAAAATCACCCAAATCAATGCTGCTTCCACTGTTAGCACAATTAGGTTCAACTTAACACCTATCAATGTTAACTATTCACAATAACTGTAATTGTAATATAGCGCTTACTACCTCTGACAAGGCTTTGAAGCGTTTTTTGACAAGTAGCACACTACTCCCAAACCAAAAGAGAATTAGTGGTGAATTAGTAATGGACATGTAAGTCTGTTATTTGGGTTGGAAAGGATAGGTGGGGCATAGAAAAGGGGGAGGTTTTAATTTATATATCACTTGGAATCCCTGATGAGGCCTCAAATCAAATTTTGAGAAGTAACACGCTACTCCAGCACCCAAACAAGATTAGTGGTGAATTAGTATCAGGAAATATGAAAGTAATTATATCGGTGGACATGGAAGTCTGTTACTTGGATTGAAAAGGATAGTGGAGGGATAGAGGAGGGAGAGGTCGAGAAAGTGAGGATAGAGTAGGGAAGAATCTAAAAAGGGTTATTTTGGGGATCATAGTAAAAGAGCAGAGGTAGAGGATATGTGGAGTGAGGTATAGGGTGAGAAATAGGGTAGAGCATTGGAGAGAGTAGTAGATTGAGGTTTGGGGTGAGTCAGAGAGTTGAGGTAGAAGATATATAGGGAGTGGAATGGGCGAGATATAGGGTAGTGCATTGGAGATGCTGAATTAGGAGTAAAGTAATAAATATGAAGATACATAAGTACATGGAAGGCATGTGTGTGTAAGTAAGTTAATATATCTAGATTAACTTTTTCCCTTTCTGGGCAAGTTCTTTTCCTTACTTTCTGTAAGCCTCTGGTAGGTGTTTTATTAGGTCAATTACTTGTCAGTGGTACCTGCCGTATTGTGACACTAGCCTGACAGAGTTAGCTATGCACCATTGAGTGCCAGCACTCAAATCTACCCTTTTACTAGAAGCATTGGTGGGTTTACTTCCTTTGTCAGGGGAATGGGCACCTGTGTGCCCAGGGCAAAAGTCCTTCTCCAAGCAGCCTGAACCACAATGGAATTCAATGACCTTTTGAACCAGATGGATATGGGGACCTCCAATGCTGTTTCATACTTTTTTCCTGACCCACAGTATGACCACTCTGTTCTTGACAAGGTCTTTTAAGTTTTACTCAACCATGCTTTTGAGCACATGTAGGTACTGTACTGATACTGTACTTATTACTTTGGGGGTAATTTGTTTAAGTGAGAGGTGGGGTTAGCAGTGAAACATATGAAATGTTGCACTGAACAATATAATTCTTGATGGAAATAGCCAAAGTGAGGAAAAAAGAGGTTTCATTTTGACAGCAGGCTTAAAAATGAATGAAATATGAATAGATTACATCAACTGACATAATGAATATAACAGATAGTGTAAAGGCCAGTTAAAAAAACCCAGCCTGATGTAACAATACTTTTCAGGCATTCAGTTGGAAATGGGAGACTTCTTTTAAGAATTCTAAGTTGACAACTGCAAAATTTGGAGATAGATTTCATTTGTCAAATAAATTATACTTTTTCATCCACACAAATTACAAGATTTCTAACAGAAGCCCACAGATTTTTGACCCTCCCCTCCAATGGAATATGTTTTGTTACTTTTTAACCTTAGAAAATATCCCTCTATCCAACCCAGGACTACAGACAGGATGAGTACTGGATGAGTTGTGATACATATGTTCCATCTACCCTAAACAAAATCTGACTGCCGTCAGCATACAGAATCGACTGTAACCCAAATGAAAATACAAGTGCAGCATATAACCCACATACATAATAAAAAGAGAGCAAGTTAAGGTGGAAGCCGCTGGAACCACTCAATATGCAGACTGGAGCATAAGTAACATACTGAGTGCCATCAGACAAGTAGGACACGTGCCAGCAGTGAACTGCATAACGGATGGCCATTTGTGCTATTTTGGACACAATGCCAAGATGCACCAGGAGTTTGTATACCAGCATGTAGGAAATCCACCCAATAATGATTATCTAGGGCAGGCTGAACTTCTACTGTGTATCCTGAGAGCCAGAATTCTGTTGTAGAATGAGCTCGCCCCTGGAAAATGGGCAGCACTACATAAATGTGCAGAACTGGAGATTTTCATATGTACTAACTGGTGATCACCAGAGGAAAAACACATACGCTCATCTACTAGTATCAGGCACAATTTTTAACACAGAATTGATAAACAGAAACTTTCCCCTCCTTTTTTAGGTATGTCACCTAACTAACAGGAACTCACGACCACTACATATAAAAACAGCTTACAGCTTCCCCTTTCAAATACATTCCAATCATTCTAGCCTTATTCTAAACTCTACTAAACAGACAAGAAATCAAGAGCACACGCCAAACACAACAAATGCACACAGGAAAGGAAATAAAATCCACTAATAATTAACCTCTGATCTCTAAACTCTATACAGCTCACTTCAATGCTTCCTCAGAGGTAGTAAGTGCTTTATAAATTCAATTTATAATTACAATTACATGAAGCTAGGCATGACAGTATTTTAAACTGTGGTCATATCCATATCTGTTGAAGTATTCTCTGCCTAATGTGTGTGGAGGCCACTACTTTTTCTGGCCAGTAGTGAATAATGTTATGATAATTCTTTCATGAGTTTTCAAAGTACATCAGGAAACACCTGTGAGCTGTAGGTTGGATATAGATCTCAACGTACGCTAATGTTATCAGTAAATGTTGAATACCACAATCTAGAAGGACTCAGTCTATTTCATAGGAACCTACACAGAGGATAACCCTAGTAGTTCCGACTTAAATATGCGTTATCACTGACTGTAATGTGCATAATCAGATCTACTCCAACAGCTACAAGGTTTCACATAACCTACAGACCTTGCTGTCATTCTTTCTTTCTCAATGGTGCTCAATTTTATTTTATGCTTAACAGAAAGCATTACATCAGGTGGCATGGGGGCTTCAGAAACAACATTCCCTACATTTTGCAGTGGACACATTTCCCAAGAGCTTCACAATCCCCTCCAAAGAAGTCCTTGTCAGATTTATAGAGATTTTTATCTTAGCATTGTGGTAATTATAGGGCTGAAAAGCTCAGCAAGATTGCCAGTAAGGTGTGGCTAGGATGCCAGTGACAAATGGTCAACTGATACGAAGAGCATGGAGATGGCCGACAGGCTGGACAACATGTCAATACCGCACTGTCATTCCACCATTTGATAAACATAATTAATCTATTACTCATCTGGCGTCATCGTTCATCATGCTATGGTTAACTGGGGCCAAGAAGCACACCAGTTCACTATGCACATGCTACCGCACTTTCTTAAAGGTATAGGTGATGGTGCTTCACGCTCAACACCTCAAATCCTGCAAACAGGTCTTCTATTTATTTATTTTCTATTTATCCCAGGATCTTTTGACTACAGCAAGTCTGTAATCTTCTATTTATTTATTTTCTATTCATCCCAGGATCTTTTGACTACAGCAAGTCTGTAATTTTCAACCTCTTTTATTCAACAATTTAACAATACTCTCTTTCATTCATCCATTCAAACTTAAAAATAAATCAAAGCACAATTACAACAATCAACACATCACTTTAATAATGCTCACACCTTCAGAGAGCAACCGCCTTCTAATACTGCCTTGTCCATTCTTCAGGTTCTGGACATTAGATTCAGGAGTCTGGAATGTTATTCTATTTTGGGATTATTTTAAAGCTCCATTCAGAGTGTGAGCCGTACTCTGCGGCCAGAAAACTGATAGTGGGGAAATTAAATTAATGTAATCAGTTCAACCCATCTATTACCAAGTAGGCTCCAACTCTGCGCTATATTCTTCTTCACGTTAAAGGATCTTTACCACCATTTTAGAATAGAGCATACATCGAAAACATGTCAATGACATCATGATTGTATTTGCTTAGTTCAATCAATGATGAAAGTTTACGATCAGTTCAAAAACTTTTATTTCTCGTTATGAGATTATTACATTTTTTTCTCAAACGTATTCACTGAATAAGACCATGTATAGAAATGTCAAGAAAATCATGGTTAAAGTAAAAAACAATGCAATAAATGCAAGTGTGTTCCATAAAAGACATTTTAGTCCCTATTCTGTATAAATAAGTTTTGAATTTAGGCAGAACCCATGAAGAGTTTTTAAAAAGAGTTTGATCGATGGAGCACTTAAGAAATTGAACTCCCCATAAAGAGTAGTTCAGGAAGACTCAGCCGTGCCTTCGTATACTGGCAATAGGTGCTGCAGTAGCTACACCCATAAAGGAGTGAAAAAAAACGAGGTAAATGAGGCAAAAGTCAACACCAAAGTTGCAAAAAACAAAGCGCCATCAGCAGCAGCTTACAGCAAGTCTCACAGAAATTTAGCAAAAGCAAGTCTAAAAGAAAGTTTCTATAAAAGCTCAAAAGAGATCACGACCCTAACTAGGAAACACACACTAATATAAAACACAAAACACATGTATCAGTCCATTTCAGTGTTAGATCGTCTTGAGCCAATGAAGAGTAATCATCCGATGGTCGACAGCTTCGTCCTTCGTTCCCACGGTAAACACATGATCTCGAAAGGGTACTAACTAAAAGTATCATTTAGTTGCTGGACATTCTTATACGTGTAGCATTTGTCTTTGGGTCCAATGAGAAACTTAACAATGTCCAACTATTTAGTTATTCAGTTTTCAACTGCATAACAGTTTACTACTCTAAAGACAGAAACATTTTATTTACAATGTCCTGGTTAACTCATGGGAATCACGTCGTCATGTAAGTGTTACTGTTTTAATATTTAGTTAACTATTCATCTAAATACAATAGGAAGATATAGGGGCATATTATCAAGTAAGGGCGTTAGATTATCTCCGCTTTTATCGGCAGGAAACTGCAGATAAAGCGGCGATAATGGGCTTGATAATATGCTCCATGAATTCCAATCGAAGCCCATGTTAGATGTGAAGACATCTAACATGGGCTTCGATTGGAATTCATAGAGCATATTATTAAACCCATTATCGCCGCTTTATCGGCAGGAAACTGCAGATAAAAGCGGCGATAATGTAACGCCCTTACTTGATAATATGCCCCATAGTTTGGAAAGAATAAATACATTTTTATAAAGTCAGCACATTCTACAGCGAAGACAAATTAAAGAGAGAGAAAAAAATAGGAAAAGATAGAAAAAGGAAAAGGCCTAGGCTGGGCTTAGCACTAGAATTATGACATAAATTAAAGCTTAGTGCATATTTGCATTAATTCTCTACATATTATCTTTGAAACAAGCTGTATGTTAACTCTGAACCCATGAGTTTGCAAGGTTAGTAATTACACATTATCCTACGTGTTACACTACTGTGTGTTACATTAAGGTCTAAAGCAAATTATGAGTTCTGTTAATAGATTTTCAAGCAAGATTTTTTCTGCTATATCACAAATCTCCAATGTACGCTTGCTCACAAAATCAATGATAGGTAGGTTGAAAAAATAAACTGAACTTGGGGGCATATTACCAAGCAATAGCGATAATTATCGCTATTGCTTGGTTAGAGACAAAATTTTACCGCTGAGCTGCAGCGATTTTTATCGCAGATAAACCTTGGTATTACCAAGGTTTATCGCAAATGCGATAAAAAACGGCCGCAATGCTGAATATCGCTGAAAAGTCAGCGATATTCATGCATTATCGAGCTAATGCTCTTAGCCATGTTATCCACCTCCCATTGGATAACATGGCTAAGAACTGCTCAGGGCAGGTGTTAGCTTTTGGAGATATTCGCGCTTAGCGCGAATGTCTCCAAAAGTTGGTAATAGGAGATAGCGATATTAGCGACTGTTTCCAGTCGCTAACATCTTGGCACGCCCACTTTCCATGTCATTAGTGATAAATATCACTGACATGCAAAGCGGGGCCCAAGATGGTCGCTATCTCCTACTAGCTGTCGCTAACTGGTGTTAGCGACATCTAGGTAATAGGGAGATAATTTTATCTCCGCTTTCTTGGCTTTTAAAGCAAAAAAAGCGGAGATAAACCCCCTTGATAATATGCCCCTAAGTCTTATATTTAATAATCACTATTCGTGTTCAGTCCATTGAAGAGAACTTAAACTGTCATGGCTAATATCAGAGAATAGAAGCACCTGTCCTTGCATTAACACAAGGATATAGCCCTCCTATTCATTGACCATTCTACAGCTTGCAGAACTATGGACTGTGACGTACTGGTAGTAGACTCAAGGAACGGTTTGAAGTCATCTTTGAATGGTTCAAGTCCTTCTACTTGGTCGGCAGGCAACAGTCCTGAACTCACGGCCTGATTCACAAAGGTGAACTTACACTTTTCTGTAAGTTTAGTTTATTTTGGAATTCACAAAACTGCGTTTTAATAGTAAGTGCACAAGTGTGGAGACTCCTTGGTTGGAGCGAAGAGCTCCACACATAAAAAGATAGGCGTGCTGTATCTTTTTCTGCATGGAGTTCTCCACACTCGTAAACTTACTATTAAAATGCAGTTTTGTGCATTCCCAAAAAAGTAATCTTACACAAAAGTGTAAGTTTACATTTGTGAATCAGGTCCATGGTGCATTAAATCATCATTTTAGAAGGTGTCGTCTGGAGTTTTTGAAGGTTTGTCCCTTTGGTGTTTGCTCTCCAACAACTATATTTGCCTGATGGCACAGCTTCTGGAGAAGAATCAGGTTCACATAACATTATGCTGATGACTTACAGATTTATTTCCGATTGACAAACGCTACACGAAAATAGACACTCGGCCACAAATATGTTTGAATTTTGCCAGTTGAAGAAATCCTGAATTTCACTGTCATTTGAGTGCCTCCCTCCAGCCTAGCAGCATACTAATGAGCCAAGCTGGACGTACAATTTGACTCGGAACTGTTCTTCATTCACAGGTTAATGCTATCGCCAAGGGCATCAACTGTGGCTCTCTGCATTTTCGTGACCCATCCTTGAGGTGGAGTTAATAAGAACACTCAATATGACTAGCTTACACTATTTCAAAATTGTTTACACAGGGCATTTAAAGAAATGTCTCAATTGGCTTCAGGGCTTGAAAATGAACCGACCAGAATGTGCAGCTGCAGGGCAACACAAAATCAGCCTCACACTAGATTTCAGTAGATGTAAAAGGACATTTAAATGTATTGTGCCATAAGCATAACTTACTTCCTCTGGTGTCTGGCCCATGCTGCATGCCACACATAAGCCCGTAGACAGCAACAGCAACCCTCATCATTCAATAACACTTCAAACAAAACAAACAGGAAGCTATGGCTGCACAGAGATCCAAACGTATAAGTCATTGAAAGTGATGCTCAGGATGGAACTAAACTCCACACCACTAGGAGTTCAGAATGAAAAATATAGGAATGGAGGCCATCCCATCACAGACTGGATTCCAACTTCTACATGTTGTCTCATTGCACAGATTCTAGCCACAGTGCAGTCTCAAGTAACTGGAGGCAGACACTAACTACAATACAATATTAAATATATTCCCATAATTACTTCAAGAAAGAAAATCTTGAATGAATAATACAAGACTAAGATTTAACCACTTGCTGAAAGAGTGAAATAGCAAAATGGTTTCTGCTCTAGGTGCATATTGTGGGGCATATGTACAAGCCCCTATCGCCACCACAACGTCACTTATATCCACTTTGTGGTGGCGATAGGGGCTGCGCCTTGTTTACAAGGAAGCATTTGGCGACTTAACGTGACTTAACTCTGTCTTGTACAAAAGGCCCTCTTTCACGCTATGGTTAGAGTGAAAGGGATGGGCTGTGTATGTTGCGGTGGGCGTTACACTGCAACACCCATTCATTTTGATGCTGCCCTCTAGGTACAAGGGTGGTGTACATGGGAGGCAGCGCCAAAATTAAGACCAGGTAAAACCTGGTCTTAAGTTGGCGAAACGAGGAGAAATGTATTATTTCTCCTTGTTTATGCCTTTTCCGTGTGTGCTGCCTTGTGCACCACACATGGAAACAGCAAAATTCCATGGATTGTTCATGTACAGGAAGGTGTACCTCCCTGTACATAAACAATCCTTTTTTTAAAAAAAATGCCATTTTGGGACTTGAATGAGTGCTGCATGAAGCAGCACACATGACAGGGACAAAAGGGCATTTTAGGATTGTTTGTGTGCAGGAAGGGGCTACTTCCTACACATAAACAATTCTCCCCTTCACGCAGACACTCTTTGCACTATGGTGCAAGGGTACCTGCATTGGCACTAAGTTGCTAAACTTAGTCATGGCAGGGGGAAACGCAAGGCTGCACCACATTCTTGTAAATATGGTGCAGCCTTGCTTTTCAGAAGTGGCGGAGAGAGGCGTTAAGCCAGGAAGGCTAACGCCTCTCTCCTCCACTTCCTTGTACATATCCCCCTGTGTATCATGCAAAATGGAAATATTTAAATTGTGATAAATGTTGCACAATATGTTTGTACTCAGCAGTATAGCAGTAAGTGTACATGCTAATCAGACTTCTTTGTTATATTTAATTTGAATTTCAAATCTGCTATCTATAGCAAGAGGACTATAATACTCTAGACCATGGCTCCAAGTCAATATGCCTTAGTAAATCCATGAAAAAAGGGCGCGGCTGGTGATATCATTACCTTCAGCAAAAATATCTTGGAGTCAATACCTACTAAGAGCAGAAAATGCAAGTTATTACTGGGCAGTGTTCTAATAGTACCACTGCATCTCCCCTTAATGACCAAGGATGATTAGAATTGCGTGGAACAGAAGCATGCCTGATTATTTAATAACAGATCTATTTCCTCCCCCAAATACTCATGTGTAATACCTAAAGGAGGGGTACACGTCAATATTTGTCTTCCTGTTGGTCTTTCTGTGATATCTTTAGTAGTAGCTAATTGAATGTTAATAAATGGATTGCTGCGAAGTTCCAGGTTGAGTATAATGTGGACATGATTCCATTGTGGTCAGTTGAGGCTTGAAACTGGATGATGTAAGACCTGTGGGTGAGAAGCTTGAATAAATTAACCTGACTTATCACTTATTATTGGATTATTCTCTTCGTTACAGTGGCGACGAGTGGGCTTAAGCATCTCAACACCATAGCCTAAAGCAGGTCTGTAAAAGATTAACCAGCAAGGGGATCTATTTTACAGTGGTCGACCATGGATAATCTCACAGCCTGCTGGAACCATGATGCTGCAAGAACTTTGGATGAGGTGCTTTAATAAATTAACCTGACTTGTCACTTATTGGATTATTCTCTTCTTTACACTTTCCTTCACAAACATTTAATCAGTGAAAAACAGTGTACTAGAGAGCAATGCCATTCCAGGTTATAGTACACAATCACTTGTTTCACATAGATTCAAAATGGACATTGCTGCTGCTTCACAATTTTCTACACACAGCAGAATAATGGGACTAATGATTTTAAGGTTCATCTTTATATATTATATGTTATCCATTTTGTAACATTGAGAATGCGTTGTTTGAACAGCAAGAGCCGTCCCATGAACAACAATGCAATGAGTGGTATGTACACTGATCAGGAATTACAGCTTAAAGGTCTATTAAGGATCTCCAAATGCTTGTCTATGAGAGGGGTAGGCCTCACAGTAGTTAAAAACAAAATAGTCACTACCAGGACAAGTAAAACATACAAGTACATGTTCAACCGTTTACTTACATGGCACCCTGCCCTTAGGGTTGCTTACGGCCTACCTTGGGGTGACTTATATATAATAAAACGGAGGTTTAAGGCTTGGCAAGTAGTTTTAAATGCCAAGTCGAAGTGGCAGTAAACTGCACATACAGGCACTGCAGTGGCAGGCCTGAGACAGGTTTGAAAGGCTACTTCTGTGGGTGGCATAATCAGTGCTGCAAACCCACTTGTAGCATTTGAAGTACATGCCCTGGGTAAATGGTTTACCACTTTACAAGGGACTTACTTTACAAGGGACTTACTAGTACAACAAATATGCCAATCAAGTATACACCAATCTCATTATGTATACGGGAGAACCATATGCAATGTAGCACTGATTAGCAGTAGTACAGTGCTCCTATTCCTAAGGCCAACAAAAAAAGAGTTCAGCAAAAAGAGGAAGGAGAGGGTAAATGGTTTATGGTGACCCTTCGGAAAGGGCCATTCTTCAACACGGTGCAAAGTCAAGCTCTTAGTTTTATGTGTTTCCAGTGTGCAAAGTGAATTATTTTATTCTGATTTTGCATCTGCATAAACACAGGTGTTCTGCTGTGTGCAGGCTCACTTCAGCATAATGTGGACCTTGGTTGGGCCTAAGCTCTCAGTTGTAATTATCACAGATCTGAGTATTACATTGGTGAATATTTTATTAAGTTATTCCTTAATGAGATTATGAAAATGTGTTTGCCATATGTTTTTTTTAGGTTTAACGTTATAAAGTGAGTATATGTGCTAATACCTTCTAAAGAGCATCTAAGCAAACTAATGATTAGATGTTTATATCAAGGAAATATAGCTAAAGCTCTGTAAACGGAGGCGTGCACACAAATGTGTGTACATGTACAAATTGTAAGTGGTACCACCCCAATACATTTCAGAATATGCTGTTCATGCAAAGGCTCCTGCTCAGCTGTTGTTATCTCCAGTGGGAAAGCTCTGCCTTCCTAACTACGCCAGTGTGATTATGCCCAAGACTTAAAATTAACTGTGTTTGTATGAAAAGGATCTATATAATATATATGCAAGATTTCCCATAGGGTTTTCTTAGATGGAATGAAATAAAGTTGGCTTTTAAAATGTTGGCTCCCTTCAACTTGAGTTGAAATTGTCCAGGTATTAATACAGTGTCATTCATTATTACCCATGACAATTTCAACAATGTCACATTTTAAAAGTCGTTTTTATTGAATGCATGTTTTTATTTCTCTTACTGTATCCTAATAAACCCATATTTCACCTTAACACTGCCAATTCCTGAACCTTTAAAATCTGAACTACCCGTTAATGTTACCATTCTCTATACCCTAAAAAATCCTTACTACCTCTTGATGCTACCCTCTATGAAACCTAAAAACACCTATCTAACCCTTAAAATTACCATTCCTTGAATCCTACCTTATTTCCCCTTTACGCACCCTTCCCTGAACCCTACACCATCCTACTATTGTTCAATGCTACCCTTCCCAGAACCCAAAAAAGTCTTACTATTTTCTAATGCTGGCCTTTTGTGCACCTAAAAAACGCTTCTCCTTTTCGCTACTTCCCCTAAAGCATGAAAAACCTTTACTATTCCTGAAATCTACCGTTCCCTGAACCCTAGAACTCCCCTACTAACCATTTACCCTACCATCCCTGAATGCTAAAACCCCAAACTGCCCCTTAATGCTACCCTTCCTTGAACACTAAACACTACTACTATCCCTTAACATGACTCTTCCTTGAAGGTAAAAAAAACCTTACTTCCCTTTAGTGCTATATTTGTTTGGATCATAAAAACTTTATTTACTTCCTGTTAACACTACCCTTCCTGAATCCTAAAAATCAATTACCCTCCGTTTACAATACTCATTCCTGAACCCTAAACACCTGAACTACCCCTTAATACTAGCCTTCTGCTGAACTCTAAAAAGCCATACTACCCCTTAACTCTACTATTCTCTGAACCCAAAAAGCCTAACTTTAAATGTTTCCAATCCCTGAGCCCTACCAACTCCTTACTTGCCCTTAACGCTGCCCTTGCATGAATCCTAACCACCCCTGCCCTGTTCTCTACCTCACTGTAAATGCTCCTCTCTACTTTAGCAGAAGAATGTCACCTTGTCCCTTCTCCCATACATTTACCTTTGACTTAGAAGGCTTAAGGGTTTTACATTTTTTTGTAATCACAAACTTTTCCATTATATTTTTTTAAGTATGCAACATTTTTCAGGCAATATATTTGCAGTCTACGTTTTTCACCGACAATATTTTTACAGCACACCCTTCCTTAGCAGCCATAGGTATGGATGTTGATAAATACTAAACTATTTTTGTTATTGATCAGGTAGAAAAGGTTGATTACAAATATCCATTATGATTCAGAAAGTCATTTAGATACAACAGTTTTTTTAGCATGTATCCAGCAGAGTTACATAAAATGAAGGGAGGTATACTATCCCATTAGAGGCTGATCTTCACAAAATTACAAACGGGATTAAGAAACTGCCACAGATAAAATATTAAGCAAAACATAAATGCGAGATGCAGTGGCTCAATCCAACCTGTTATGCCATATCTCCGTACATTTTTAAGTAGCGCCTATTCTTTGTCCATAAAGTCCTTAAAAACATTTAACCTGCTTCATTTAGTCTAACCTCGTATTGAAGATAGGTACCTTAAGGGATCTCCACGTCTGCATAATTAGGGATTCGGCCATCATCGTGGCAATAAAAAGGAATTGTTTCTGCAGTACATCAACTTGCCTATGTTTGGAGCACATGCCAAGTAATGCCTGAAGGGATCTGGACTGATGCGAACCTGAGGCTTATCACTAATATGCTGAAGTATATTTCCCCTGAAGCAGCGAAGAGCTGGGCATGTAAAACAGATATGTAACCAATCTCCCTTCCTGTGACAATATCAGAAACATTCCGCAGTTTTGTTGGAAAACATTTTCTGTAGACAATAAGGAGATTAATACAGCATCCATTTGGAATAGAAAGCTATCCTCTTGTAATTTGCTCCACGAATGGCGTTACGGGTCATTTGATTATACCTGATCCAGGAACGTGAGTCGATCTTGCATTCAGTGGAGGACATCACATTAATCAAAAATGATGGAACCACAGTCTCACGTAATTTCTGATATAACAAAAGGTACCAATTCCCTATTCCTGGAAGACAGGTCCCAAAATAGGCTCAGTTAATATCCCTGGAATTTGTGTTAGGTGTTAGTGGATTATTCGCTAAAAAGTGACACATTCACAGATCTGTGAGAATACAAACTTAGGGGTGGATTATGATTGCGGTGAATCCGCATCCTCCGGGCCGGTGGAAGCCACGTACTTTGTTGAGTGTGGTGGTCCAGTTTAGTCTGAATTGGTTTGTGAAGTTTTGTGAAACGTAGATGCCTGGGTATCTGATGGGATGAGTATTGGAGAGATGGGGTCTTATTTTGCCAGGTAGAACCGAGGGAGCGCTGTTGAATTTGAGAGCTTCGCCTTTGGCATGATTAATTGTATAGCCCCAAATATCTGTAAATGCTTGAATTTACCAAGTGCATTCAAAATATTTTGTTCCTCTGTGACTAGGTATAAAATCATGTCATATGCGAAGAGTTTTATGTTGAGTACACCTTGAATAGGAGCTCTAATCTGTGGATCTTGCCTTAATGCGGCAACCACAGACTAAATGAATAGAGCAAACAGAATGGGTGACATAGGGCCTCTTTTGATGGTGACACACCCATTATTTGCAAATTAATTATGAAATTGGCCGGAGCCTTCTCATATAGATTTTCAAACAAGCATACCTGTTTCTGGGGAAACCCAAAGTTCAATAATATGGCAAATAGGACTTCCCATTCTATTAAAACAAATGCCTTTTTGGCATTGAGCATAACAATAGCCACCTTTAAGGTATTGCTTGAGTGATAGACCATAGCCTGCAGGGAAAATAGATTTTAGATTAAATCAACCTGTGGCTAAAAACACACTTTGGTCTTAGTGGACCAACGTTTGTGTTAGAGAGGCTAGATGGCTATAATAATTTTTGTAAATATTTTATAATCGCTGTTCAGTAGGCTAATTGAGAGATATGAGCCTGGGTTTTCAACAGCCTTATTCTTTGAGCTAGGTAAATCACATCCTTCTAGAATGTCAATGAAAAAGATGACAACAAATGTGGCTACTTGGGCTTTTAACACCTTACATATTTTAGCTGTTAAGCCATCACTCCGACAAGCTTTAGCATTGGGAGATGCGCAAATATACGCTATTTTCAGTTTATCAGCTTTTCAATAAATTCATCAAATTCATCAATGCTTGCATTCAAGTTCCTTTTTTGAAGCTCAACTCCACTTCACCCACTCATGAGGTATCATGCAATTTTCCAAGTTTCAAGTGTTGATGATGTGACCATCCGGACCTCTATCAAAAACACGATAGACACATAATTCATCCTTGGCATATTCTTTATTTCACCCAATGCATTTCGGACTGCAAGAGTCCTTCCTCAGGGGCAGCTGCCAGGATAGTTTAACGGCTCAATGTTCACATCTCGTGATGTATATATGAATATGGCAAGGATGAATTATGCGTCTATCGTGTTTTTGATAGAGGTCCGGATGGTCACATCATCAACACTTGAAACTTGGAAAATTGCATGATACCTCATGTGTGGATGAAGTGGAGTTGAGCTTCAAAAAAGGAACTTGAATACAAGCATTGATGAATTTGATGAATTTATTGAAAAACTGATAAACTGAAAATAGCGTATATTTGCGCATTTAGCTGTGCGACTGGTTATGGGGCAGAAATGTTGCCCCTTTCTCTTTGATGTACTATCCCTGTGTGTAAGCACACTAGTAACCCCCTGTATAAGACACAAAACATGAACTGAGATACATTGCGTAATGTTGGACAATGTATTCCATTGCCATATGTCAGACCATAGCGAAGTCCGAAAACTTGTATTACTCTGCCATGACATGTCCTTAATTATATATTAATTTCACACATTCACATAAAGCATTTTATAGCTTTAGCTGGATGTGTGCAAACACAAGAAGCCCCTTTAATAAGCTCGATTTTTGTTAATCTAGCCTCTATTTGATTACCAACGGACCTGTCTTACTTCGTCAAGGTACACGTTCCTCCTGGTGATTTACAGCAATCGCCGATGCACTTTCTCTCCTAGTTCCATGCCCAGAGGCCACTGGTGAAATCCTAATTTTAAGACTTTTGGTATTCACAGAAGGCATTTAAGAGTCCTAAAGTTAGCAGTCCTAACTTTACTACTCCTAAACTGAGAAAAATCTTAACTTTAAGACTTTTGGTATTCACAGATGGCATTTAGGAGTCCTAAATTTAGGACTCCTAACTTCTGTGAATACCAAAATGAGTAAGTGTCTTCTGTGAATACCAAAATGAGTAAGTGCCTTCTGTGAATACCAAAATGGTAGTAAGTTTAGGATTTTGTCTTAAGTTAGTTCTGTGAATCGGGCCCATTGTAATCAGCCCCTAAGTAGTAAGTGTGGAAGTGACCAGGGGGACTGCCTAAATAAAGAAACGCACCTACTACTAAATTGGAGCCGTTTAGTGTGGAGTTATAACATGTTTAGGAAAGGTTAGGGAGGGATATTCTCCCAGCTACACAAAAGTAACCTCATTTGTTGTCACAAACTGCACAAATAAAGTAACTCTAGCCAAAAAAGACACACACAAGTATTAAATGAGTAACTCTAGAACCACACATGGTCAAAGACTGATACTGCAACATCATTCCATGGAAAATAATGGATGTAAGAGCTAAAAATAAAACACATTAGGAAATAATCTTAAATTAAATGCAATTATTCGTTAGTTAAAATATAAACCCATTTAATGTAATGCTAAAACAAATGTCATTTATTTTTTGTTTAAAAAAAATATATATATAATCATTTAAAACTTTTCAGCTACCAACATCTACGGAAAACTGATAGGCTGCTGGCCGCTATTTCCCTCTTTCACTCCTAAGGAGATTTGGTCTGAATTCAAATGTTTTTTGGTGATTAACTTATGGAAATTAGTAGAATATTTTTGAAAGCAGGAAGTCGAACAGCAGAGCTGGCACTGGATGACATTAGCAAGGATGAAAAATATGTTTGATAAGAAAATATTAGACAAATTAGATACATCTGCAGATTTGTAACAATTACTAAAAAAACAGAATCAGATTATGGTATAGATTGCTACAGAACAGGTTCTGAGGTAATAAATATGATAAAATAGATAATAAATGGTTTAAGGAAAAAGGGATAAAACTAATGAAAAACATGTGATAACATAAATAGATTTAATTGTTGTACTAAAATGGGGTGGCTTTTAGGCTGATGCACTAATTTAGCACGTGGGTGTTATGTGACATGGTCATGCCCGCAAATAGATAAATATTGAAGGAATGTGTTCAAGAAAATATTAAACTTTTTGCGATACAAAGGGAATCTTGATCCTTGAGGACCAATGTTGAGCTACCCATTCAATTTGACCACTGCTGGGCAATCTGGAGCTGCATGCTTAGTTAGTCCAAGTTCTCAATAGAACAGAACAGCATGATATCATTTACTATGATGGTTTAAGATCAATAATTAACTGGCAATTGGGAGTCAGTAAGTCCACCTCTCTATGACGAACAGCGAAAGAAATGTTGGATTTGAAAAGATAAATGCTTAGCATACGTGCCTATGGAGAAATTTTAGTGAAGCAAGAAGTTCTGTATGCACCATTTGAAGATAGGAGGTTAATGGCTAGTACCATCACTGTTATCATTCATAATAAGCAACAATATTTACACTAGACTATGTATTTGTACAAGCTTTGTTCATAATCAATTTCAATAATGTATTAAGGTTAAATATGATTATATATTTAGGAGGATGTTTTCATCACCCTTAAATGAGATATATATATCTTTAAAAAATGGCGATGAGAGAAAGTAGGTTATTGTTTGGATAGACTGGGGTCCACCCAAAATAATAAAGTCACTATCTTGCTGGGTCCAGTTAAAGGTTCCAGTAATTTAAATCTAACGTCAAACTTTTGTAGCTTTGGCACAAAGCAGACAGGTTTAAACATGTAAAGCATTAGACCAGTTAAAAACTCAGAAACACATTTAAAATATCACTCCAATTTAGAAAATTTTTTATAATCTAACTAACAAAATAACATCAAAATGGTAACAAAAACAATAAGGGAAAATAGAAGTGTGGATTTTTAGAAGTTATAAGTGAAAATAGTACCAAAAAAGAAAAAAGCGCCAACAATACTCTACGGGGTATATTCACAAGAACATGTGATTACTACCGCAAGAGTAGCATAACGCAACTTTCAACATCGCAGCCTATCGCGGGAAAATAACTCTGTTTCAATGTGGAATTTACAACACGGCTGTAGCATGCAATAGTTTGCCGAAACCGCGGACAATGCCCGCAACGCAACAAAATAACCTCGACGGAGATAAAAACACACTCCCCAATCCCCGAAGCGAAAAATCTGCGATGGGCTAAAGCGCAATAAGAAAACAGGTACAACCAGAGCGAGGGCAGCAATACTCACACACAATGCAGGAAAAAGCACAAGAACAGCATACGGAAAATGCCTCAGAACAAAATTCATCAACAGCGGAGTACCATGGATGCACCCTGGCCAACTACAGAGGACAACATGTACAACACAACATCCAAGCACTGTGGAAGAACAGAACCGACAGGCACACCGGATGAAAGAGACTAGTGGCAGACAAATCAGAGCCGCAGGAGTGACACACCCACCGTGCAGCATACGTACATAAGCAGGAGTGCATCTCGACATTGACAAAATCTGGTACAAACGGCAACCCCTCCACAATTGAACACAGGACACAACGGGTCCCGCAAATGTGCACAACCTGGCAAATCACCTCTCAAACCGCAGGGAAATGTATCATGACAATGTACACGTACAACCTGTAACCTGCAAATATATTTTAATCACACATGCAGTGCAGTTCGACATCTTCTACTGTTTCATGATTGCCATGGACAGTCACAATGTGAGGTACGCCTGAGAAGTAAGTGTCAATGATGGTATTCCTACGGGTTATTCCTGCCGCAGCTGCAGTGGGATGTGGGCCACCTGCCCCATCACCACCATCATCGGCCGGTACCTCTGGAACTGGGACCCATGGGGCCCTGGTGCGAACAGAGATGTTGTGCAACACACAAGATGCAACAATCTTCTTGCACATGATGTTCGGGCTGTAAAGGAGCTTCCCACCTGTGCCGTCCAGGCACCTGAAAAGTGACTTCAACACGACAAATGTGCGTTCAACTATGTCCCTGGTGCGTATTTGGGCTGCACCAGGAGGGTGTGGCTTGGTCTCGGAGGGGTGTCATTATCCAAGGGCAGAGTGCATATCATTGATCACCTGTGACACATTGGTTTGGCAGGATGTGATGGCAGGTCGACCAATCCAGTGATGCCTGTGCTGGCTGTGTGTGGAGTGATGGTAAGCCAGCCCTCAGGGAGTAGCTGATGCTGACAACTACACCAACAGTCATCAGGTACTCAGCAATGCAATGTCAGAACTACAAGGGGGGATGATTTGAGTCACACAAGGCTAGTGGCCCTGGATGCACAGTGGTTGACACGGGCCCACCGCCACGGGACACTGACCTGCGGGAGACTGGGGCAGGGTCAATTGGGCAGGGCAGTGCCTCAAATGTGTCATGGCTGCATTCCGCATCTCCCCACGTTCAACTGGTGTGTGCCTGTGGTGCCATGAAATGTCTGTATTGGGTGCAGGGGTAGCACAGGATAACCATGGAGTCGACATGTCTGGTAGGTGGTTGTGTAGTTTGACATGTTGAATGTGGTTTGGTCACGTGTGCATCCCCACAGTTGTGCTTTGTGCGTTGGAGGCTTTGGGATGTGTGGTGTGTTGATTTGGTACTTACCAACGAGCAGTCCCATTCCATATGTGCCATCCTGGAAGCGCTGGTTGATGATGGACTGTCGGAAGATGAAGGAATCATGCACACTGCCTGGGTACTTGGCAACGACATTGGTGAAGAGTACCCTGTGGTCCCCTATTGCCTGCACATTGATGGAATGCTTGTGCTTTCTGTTGCGGTAGTAGTGTGCAGTATCCACAGGGGGCATAAGTGGGACATGCGTGCAGTCGATTGCCCCTAATAGGGCCGGGAATCCTTGCTTTGTCTCCAGCTTTTCCTGCGCAGTGTTGAGGAAGTGAAGGTACTGGGTATGAAGCTGAGGATGGCATCCAGGACAGGTGTGATGAACATTGCTAGGGCTGGCTGTGAGACCCCTCCGATTCTGGCAGTTGTTGGTTGGAAGGTACCAGAGGCCAACAGGTGCAGCACAGCCAGCAGCTTCATCTGCGGTGGGATGTTGGTTCTCCGCTGTGTTGGGACCATCAGCCTGTCGGCGACATGGATCATGATGTGGAGAATGGTTGTCCTTTTGAGCCTGTAGTGGGCAATGAATTTCTCAGGCGTTAGGGCTGTGAGAGTAGTGCGTTTTCGGTAGGTCCGCTGTCTTACTCTGCGCTGCCTCTGTGGTGTTCCGGTGTGGTTGCTGGTCCGGGTCCTGGGGGTTGTAGCGGTGGGTATTGTGGCCCTGTTGGCGCTCCGAGCTGCATGATGAGTAGCTCCATGGCGTTGTTTGTTCTTCGGGTATGGCTGTGTGCGGGGCTCCGTTGCCTACTGCTTGAGGCAGGTGTTAGTTACCAGCAGCTGCCGCGGCTTATCGCCTGTTTTAGGTTTGCTTCGCGGATCTGTCCATTGTGAAAGTGGTGTTGTTGTTTTTTTATGTGTTTCTGCACGGGTACGCCTACTCTGCCTCTCATTAGGGTTAGTTGGTGGTTTCCGCCGTGGTGTTAGGTTTTGGGGAAGTTATCGCAGGAATACTGACGATGTCTGCTGTTTGCACCTGAATGGGGTGTTAGTTCTATCGCCACTTTTGATGCGGTAATGTGGAGATAAATCGGAGGTAAGTCCTTGTGAATATGCCCCTCAGTCTTCCATAAACCTGGACCTAGGCAAGATTTTAGGCTAATGACATTGGAACATGGGTCACATACCACAACCAGCTACATCCTGACGTTTTACCTTGGGACAAAGTCTCTGAAATGGAAGTCGAAATCCTTGACAAAGTTAGATAGCCATTGGAAGAGGTCCTGTGAAAGGTGTTCATTTTGGCAGGAAAAGCTCCGTGTGGGAAAATCTGAAATTTGCACTCAAGGAAGTCCATTTGCCGGCTGGATACTTTTGGACCTTCGCCTCGCTCCCCTGTCCTGAAGAAGACCCTGCTGTAAGGGATTAAAGAACCTACATGGTTTTAGGGATCGAAACATCGACAATTTTACCATTGGCCAGCTTGATCAACAGCGATTTTTCACTGTGATAATGTTTTCAATCATGGCTATTTATCTTCTGGATACCATTTCGAATTGTGTGGCTTGAAACATGAGCCTTGTTTGTATGTGATAATTACGTGATTTGCACGATATCTTTTCTATTTTTACCCTCATAGCCTCACTCAGATCACATTACCTACCTTTTCACACACAATCACTTCCCTTTTTTCCGTCTCCTAGGGGCACTAGTTTTGTTTACTGTTTAATAACGTTACATATTGATGTTTGTTCAGTGTGATTAAATAACACTGTAATTTCAAATATACAACATGCTTCTTGTATTATGTTATTCTTTGTTATTGTATCTTGTTGGACTTGGCCCTTCTGGCAGGTTCACCCGTGACCTTTTTGCCTTTTAATGTTACATCATTATAGTGATTTCTGGTCTTTGCGCACTTTAGCATTGTGGCTTAGTGTAAAGTACGTGCACTCCCTGAGTGCGTGTGTGAGATTGGCCTGCCCTCCTATAGGAATGCATGGGGGATATGTGTGTCTATGGTAGTTCCTGATGTGTGGGGAGTGCAGGGTCGAGTTTGGTATGTGCAGACTCGTGTGATTAAATGCTTCGCGATGATGTGTGCGGTGCTAATGTGTCTAGTGTGGAAGTGCCACTTCTAGAAGCTGGCATGTCTGTGTCATAAATGTGAATTGACTGGCTTGTGATTGGCTGGAGCTGGCTGGTGTGACTGGCTCCAAGAAGTCAGGATGGGTCTGCCCCAGTGGTGAATGGAGAGATCTGCATGTTGACGGCAGGGAGGGCTGCACCTGGGACCTGAATAGGGCTGGGCCTTCCCCACACAATGCTGTCTCCACCCCCTGTGGTGTGACTAATGTCCCTAGCCTGGCCAGTTAGGGGAGAGGGGCTGAGCAAAACAAAGTGCTCAGGGACCAGTTGCATGTGGTTCGCCCCTTGCCTGCACCCTAGAGACAAAGGAATTATGTGTATAAAATGGGGCTGTGACCCCTTGCAAGGTGTTATTTTCCTGGATCCTAACCTGGATGGGGCCTGCTACTGCTGGGCGCCAGGAGGACCGCTACTGGGGACTGCCTCCCTGCCTGGAGGGCCCTGTGAGCTGGCCCCTGGGTCCAGCCTTTGCCCCTCCCTGCCTTCATTCCTTTTCAGACCTTGTCCCTGGACTTTTGGAACTGCTGCGGCCCACCAGCGCCTGGGGAGTGCTGACCTCCCCCTCCAAAAGAGCGCGTTGCGCAGCTGGTGCGGCGATCCTGATCTCGAGGGATTCCCCAGCATGGGGATCCTCCCCTTGTTGCTGTATTTCCAAGCAGGTGCCCGCCCTGCACTTTCCCCGCAATATTGCCGATTCCGGCACGGGTGCCTACCCCGTATTTTGCCCCTTTATTTTGACCCCTGATGGGTGCCCACCCCGCCAGGGACTTGGGATTCTAACGGGTGCTTACCCCGTATTCTGCCCGAGAAGTTCACCACCATCGGCCCGGGCCGCTGACGTCACCCGGGGAGCCACGCTGCCATTGGTTAAGGCTGCGGGAGGCTCCACGGGCGACCCATGCTGCCATTGGCTGCCCCAAGCAGGAAGCAGATGGGAGCCTACCCCGTGCTCCTGCACCGGAAAGAAGCAGCGAGTTCCTCCCCCCGGGGTTCCCGGTAGCGTGGTAGAGCCCCGGAGTGCAGGTGGGGAAACGGAAGAGAGCCCCGGACTGCCTGCGTGAGCCAGGTGAAGCAGCTTATGAGGAGCCCCAAGGAGACAGCCTCCAGCAGCCGGAGGACAGCCCAGTGAGTGAGGGCCCCTCCTTCCCCTGTTGCCGGTTTTTGCCAAGCAGACCCCGCAGGTCGCTCCAGCCTCGAGGGGGCCATTGTCTCTGAGTCCCCCCCGAGCGGGACTCCAACGACCACGGGGGTATATTTGTTTTAAAGCCTAGAAGGCTTCAAGGGCGCCCTGATATTGCAAGCCCACGAGGCTCCAGAGCTGAAGGGGCATTTTGGGTGGTAGAGCTGCAGCGGGCCGCTCCCCCCAGTGTGGCAGCATTTCTCCTCCAGAGCCACGAGGCTCTAGCATAATTTGGGGGCACAGTTTCTTTCCGAGCCCACGTGGCTCCAACCGCGGGCACAGTTGTTTATTTGAGCCCCAGAAGAGAGCCAGGAGGCACGCTGGTGCCAGGCTCAGTTTTCCAGCTGCCCAGCACTGATTGGGTAGCTGTTTCGTTTAGGCCCTTGCGCATTCTTCTTTGGCTGCCTGCATAGCCAGCCCAGACATTCTGGACATTGGGCCTGTAAGCCCCTGAGAGGCCAGGTTGGCCTGGGGTCAGTTCTGTGTACTTTGTGGTGCAAATGTGAATACCTGCCTAATGTGATTTCTGCATCATGTGTAATGCTTTTTGCCTATACCTCTGAATGTATTTGTATGCTTAGGAGGTTGTTTTTCCTGGTATAGGTTATGCTAGTGAGTTCATGATTCCCTACGTGATATTTGCCTAAGGTGTTTAGGATTGCAAAGTGTGTTCCTACCTTTTACCAGTGGTTACTGGTTGTGTGATACATTTGCTATTTGGTGCTACAATTATTCTATGTTCTAAGTGCTATTCCTACAAAGTGCTATTTCTACAAAGTGCTTGTTCTACCAAGTGCTTATTCCTGACAGTGGTCCCTGTGGCCCTGTCCTGTATATATAATCCCCTGTAAGTTGGCACAGTGTACCCGTGTGATTATGGCCTAATGTGTTTATGGTAATACAAAGGATATTTTTATATATAACCTTGTGTGGAGCTTCCTTTGTGGTGGGCCTTGGGTGTTGTTGCTGGGTGCGCGCGCAAACGCTTTACACATTGCCACCGTGATAAGCCTGACTGCTCGTGCCCAGCTACCAAGGGGGTGAGCAGGGGTTATCTTGGCGGGTGGCTTCCTTGCCCTGACTAGAGTGGTGGTTTCTGCCTGGCTTTGGCGCAAGCCTTAGCCAACCAGAAATCCCCATTTCTAACATATCTTTGTTGTTAAGAAGCTGTTTATTGGTTTCACTGTGTAGGCAAAGCTATATTTTAATGGAGAGGGCTAGATATAGAAAAAAACATCATTTTTTTATATATTCCTGGAAACAAGTGAGAGAAATAATTTTAAGTTATTTTTTTTCACTTAGCTTTAAAAATGAAAGTCAATGGTGCATTTAGACTTTTGATTACTGATGGAAATGTTACTTTAAGAAAGTGTTGTTTACTTTGTTGAGAGAAAACATGGTTTAGAACCAGCTTGCCTATCCGTAGAAATACTGGGTTCCATACACTTTACTGATCAGGTGTTAGTGACTACAAGCACAGATGACAATGGCAGAGCATATAGGCCTGCAAAGACAGGAATTCTGAGCACTGAACACTTAGATAGGCATAGGCATAGATTATTCATTCTGGAAGGGAGACAGGTAAGGTAGTGGAACAAATGACAACCTTACAGCTGCTTTTCAAGGGGAAGGGCACCTTACCTATATATGGTAATAGCTAGGGGAGAACTACAGTTTCTCCTGGTAGAGGGTTGCAGTAACTATTTTGGTTTCAGGGCTTCGGGGAATTTGTTTGGTAAATCAAGAGAGGAAGGGCTGACAAAGGAGGTGAGGATTGTGCATGAGTGTGTTCATGATTGGATGTAGGAAATTCCGCAATCAGTGACTATTTCACAGGGCAAAACCCTACCTCACCACCACCACATAAAGAACATTCCTGGACTTTGCCTGTAAGCCAGGAGAAAAAAGTCTGAAGCACCCCTGTTGGCTCCAAGAGACAGGATAATTTTACAAGGGTCAAGAGCTTAGTCTTCAGTCTGCTTGCAACCGGGTCTGATGCTTAATCAATCAATCAATCAGGGGTTTGTAACGCGTGCTAGCTCACCTGTGAGGGTCTCAAGGCGCTGGGCGGAGGGGCAGAGCAGATCCGGATCAGTCGAAGAGCCAGGTCTTGAGGTTCTTCCTGAACGTGTGAAGGGTCGGGGAGCTTCTGCTGTTAACTGGAAACTTGTTCCAGGACTTGGCTGCGATATTGGAGTAGGCTCTTGCACCGGTACTGTTTCTGAGGATGTGGGAGACCTCTGCCAGGGTGTGGTCAGCTGAGCGGAGGTTTCTCTTGGGTATGTTGAAGCATACTCTGTCGTTGAGGTATTTGGGTCTGATGTTGTTGAGGGATTTGTAGGCGTGGGTGAGGAGTTTGAAGGTGACCCTCTTATCGACGGGGAACCAGTGGAGGCCTCGTAGGTGTTGGGTCATGAGCTTGTGGCGCGGGGTCCCTAGGACGAGTCTGGCTGCGGTGTTCTGGATGGTTTGGAGATTGTGTAGAAGAGTTTTGTTGATTCCAGCGTAGAGGATGTTGCTGTAGTCCAGTCTTCTAGTTATGAGTGTGTGGGTGACGGTCCATCTGCTGTCTGGGGGGATCCATTTGAAGGTCTTATGGAGGGTGCGGAGGCAGTTGAAACTGGTGAACGCTACTGCGTTTATCTGGCGGTTCTTAGAGAGGGAGGAGTCAAGGATGATGCCGAGGTTCCAGGCGTGGTCTGTTGGGGTGGGTAGGCTACCAAGGGCAGAGGGCCACCAGGTGTTGTCAAAGGCGGAGGTGCAGGGTCTGAGCATGAGGACCTCGTCTTCTCTGAGTTGAGCTTCAGGCAGCTGCCCTTCATCCAGGCTGCCATGTTCCTCATTCCTTCCTGGAAACAGAGTCCGGTGTCTTCTGGGTTCTTCCTGAGGGGGAAGATGAGCTGGGTGTCGTCCACATAGGATACTATGCTGATCCCATGCAGTGTGCCGATGGCGGAGATGGGTGCCATGTAGATGTTGAAGAGCGTCAGGCTGAGTGACAACCCCTGTGGTACTCCACAGTTGATGTTAGTGGGTTCGGAGAGGAAGAGGGGCTGTCCGATCCTCTGGGTTCTGCCAGAGAGGAAGGATTGGATCCAGTCGAGGGCGGCTCCTCGCATCCGTGCGTCGTGGACTAATGCGTCCACTGAAGGGGTCTGTGTTCGACCTCATGGTCACAAGTTCAAATCACAGCGGCTCCACTCAGCCTTTTATCCTTTGAGGTCTTTAAAATGAGTACCATTGAGATGGGTAACAAGAAACATGTTATTCAACGCTAAGATACCCTTGGGTGAATGTGTGCTTTGCAAATACACGTTATTTCATGTATGTGACAGGGACACAAATGCAGAAAGATAACTGACCCCAACAAGGCCCAGCTGAAAACTGAGGACTGCACTCTGAAGAAGCCTTTCTGGAGACAGGCCTGCTGCCTAGCATATTAACCTCAGGGCAGCATTAATAACCGTGGAACTTACATAACAAATGGAAAAAAGTAGGTCATATTTTCCACCTCTTGAGCACCGTGATAACTGGGAGAGTGCCAAGCTTGTGACATTCAAGAATGAAATAAGAATGACAGTTGCAGCTGCCTTGTGCGGCAAAGGACACTCACTGTGCTTGCTGTTGTGAGTGGAAGTGAGTGAGTTTGATGCCACTGTGTGGAAGTCCTCTTTTCGAGATCCATCTCGTAATGTATCCAAACCTACAAACATTCCTTTACCTTGTACCCTTTCATCGTACCTCCCCAGATGGACATTGCTTTTGATTTCACCCCCTGATGCCTTATTAAGGGTCCTGACTACCCCAACCCCCCCAGCTCCCGCCCCTGTCGTCTGTTCCCCCTCTAATCTACACACCTCAACTGCTCATGTTGCTGTAAACTGCCTAGTTGTGTGGGAAGAAATGTTTGCATCAGCAAAATTGGGTTGATGTTAAAAAACCTCTTGTTTCACCAATGTAAAATTTTCAAACTTGCACCCATACTCCAGTGAAGTTAGGTAAGTAATGATGTATAATTGGAATTTCATAAACATAAAAAGATGCAATGTGCTTTTACAGTTTGCTCTTATAAATCACATTCCTCATAGAAATATAAGATTCATAGATCTGGAATCAGCCCTCGAAGAAAAGCATTTTATTTCACACAGGCTGAATTAAAAAAAATATATATTTTGTGGGTTAGCATGTTTACAGTTGGGAGAACCTTCATATCCTAGCTGAGCTCAGTTGACAAAGCACAGCTTCATAAGGGCACTAATCAACAGTCAGGTCAGAGCCTTTTGCACTCAGGGATCTGTAACTAACGAGTCCCTAAACATCCGCATGCCTGGGAGGGTTTCACCGTCTACTCTGGCAGTTGAAATGATGTTACTTCTTGAAACATGACAATATACTAACTGCAAAACCCTATTTTGAACTTGGCCTCGAGTTGTATGTTTGTTTTTCATCTATTTGTAATGAGCTAACATGCAGGGCTCAGGGCCCATTCATCAGACTATTGACACAGGAAACAATGCTTCACAGAAGAGACAGAACACGCACAAAAAATGAAATAACAGAGCTACAAAGTCATGTTTTAGTATAGTTTCGCAACGCTCTTCCGGCTTCCAATTACTCCCTTTTGCTCCCTTTTTAATAGTATGAGGGATTACAGAAACTGAAGGCTGGCGTCAGATCGATGGATTGGGGGGAAACTAAGGTGCAGAGGTGAATCTCCTTAACCATATTATCGGTTGGAAATTGTGAGATCTCTTGTCTGCAAATTTTGTGAATTTTACTATGCCACTTATTTTGTGGATTTCAAAATGGAGATGTCTATCTACATATTGATCAGTAAGTGGTGCTTAGTGTGTTTTTCGATAAATATACAGCGAAGGTTCCACACAAGGGGTGTCTTGGGTTCCTAATGCTCTCTCTAATCGCAATGTGAGCCTCGATCCTCATCTTCACACCATCTGCCTCCATAAGTTGCCCTTTGGAGAACTCCTGGAATAGGACATGATCGCATTTTATTTATTTAGGTTTGTTGTCAGTAGCAGGCACAATTGATTGTGAGCATCTGCTCTGAATATGGGCATTTTAGTCCATCATTTTTCTAATTTGTGGCACTTTGGAGAAGGAGCATTCAAATTTAAAGGGATCATCCAGTGAGTAATCTCATACTAGATTGCACCAACCTACCTTACATCATCTAACACTTATCCTAGAATGCCTATTGTTAGTGATTGTCTGAGGTGCAGGAGTGGTCAAAAAGAATTGTGGTTGTCCTCTACACCTGTGTAGGTGAAGAAAGTCCAAGCAACAAATAAAGATGCCTTTAAATTCTGCATTTATCTTGTCAAGGTTGCTGTTCTTCTGAGATAGATGTAATGTCAGGCTATGTCTTCTGAAGAAAACAATGTGGACTAGCCCACTATGTGTGTACGATTATCGAAGTCACTGTGTAGTGGCCTGGATTATAGACCCATTAAGTGTTATTAAAAGACCCCTCACACACCAACCTGGTTGGTGTCATGCTTCATCATCGGGGTCCCAATCAGGCGGCTGAGTGCCACCTGGTTGTCCTTCGACGCCTGACTACAGCGGAGCGGGTGTTGGTGCAACAGTGTGATGTGGATTAAAAATACCTCTGGGGATCCTTACCTATGTTTTTATTATTGGCGGCCCAGGGTATAGGTTAAAAATATGTGCAATGCAACTTACTAAAGGGAGAATTGCCCAATGAGTTGTCTTATGTGCCGCGGTCTACATGTTTCAGCCCCCTCTGGAATGGAATGGAATGAGGATTTGTAAAGCGCGATGGCTACCCAAAGGCGTCCCAGCGCTGTAGACAAACTGGGGGGTTGTGCTATAGGGAAGGGAGTGCGAGAGGCAGAGGAGCAGGTTAAGTGTGGGATTTATTAAAGAGCCAAGTTTTTAAGAGTTTTCGAAAGGTGAGCAGGTTGGGTTCTGACCTAATTGCGAGGGGAAGAGAGTTCCAGATCCTGGCCAGGTTGTATGCAAGCGAGCGGCCTCCGCATCTGGCTCTTCTGATGCGTGGTACGGAGGTTAGGTAGGAGGTCGCGGATCTGAGGACCCGGGAAGGACGATAGGCTTCCACCAAGTGGTGATTTATGGCGGGGCCTGTTCCCCAGTAGGATCGGTGCGCGACGCACATGCTCTTGAATTTTATTCTGGCTTTCACAGGGAGCCAGTGAAGGTCCTTCAATCTGGCTGTGACTGGGGATCGGCGAGGAAGGTTCAAGAGGATTCTTGCCGCGCAGTTTTGGATGACTTGTAGTTTGGACAGTGTGGACTGTGGAGCGCCTAGATATAGGGCGTTACCGCAGTCGAGGCGCGACAGGATTAGTCCTTGGACCATGATCCGTCTAGAGTGAAATGGGAGGAGGGGAAGAATCTTGCGGAGCAATCTCATCAGTCCAAAGCAGATAGCGGCTAGTTTGGTGGCTTGGTAGTTGAAGGTGAGATTGTGATCGAGCCAGATCCCAAGGCTCTTAATTTGATCCTTAGGTTGTGGGGGGCTACCTAGACAGAGGGGCCAGATGGTGTCGATGGATTTCAAGACGTTATTTCCAAGGAGCATTACCTCTGTTTTGTCCCCGTTAAGTTTTAGATGGGAGGCCGACATCCTGGACGCAACAGCTTTCAGGCAATTGTGTAAGCTGTGGTTAGGGTTGAGAGGAGGGTCCAGAGCTACCACCAGCTGAGTGTCGTCCGCGTAGGTGACAATTTTCACCCCGAAAGGGCGGACAACATCAGCTAGGGGGCTTAGGTAAACATTAAAAAGGGTAGGACTCAGGGAGGAGCCCTGAGGCACTCCACAGTTAAGAGGTTTACTTGAGGAGGTAAACTCCTTTTCAAATACCTAGAAGGATCTGTCTGTAAGAAATGATTCCATCCAGGTGAGTGCTATGCCTGACACTCCAATCATACTAAGGCGATGAAGTAAGATTCTGTGATTTACGGTGTCGAAGGCGGCACTCAGGTCAAGTAGGACGATGGCCGTAGAACCGCCACCGTCCAAGATCCTTCTTGCCTCCTCCGTCACTGCAATCAGAGCAGTCTCAGTTCCGTGACGGGGCCTAAAACCAGTCTGGGTGGGCTCCAGTGTGTTATTGGATTCTAGAAAGTCTGTCAGAACTGAGTTGACATGTTTTTCCAGAATTTTACTGAGCCAGGGTAGAAGGGATATAGGTCGGTAGTTAGAGGGGTTGGATTGGTCGAGGGTAGGTTTCTTTAATAGCGCTTTGACCATGGCTCTCTTCCATAAGGGTGGGACAATGCCAGTGTCAAGGGAGGAGTTGAGCAGGTCTTGAATGGTGGGTGATATCTGGCTGGTTATTTGGGTGAGAGCCCTAGGAGGAGCTGGGTCAGTCGGGGATCCAGATTTGACCCTTCTCATATACTTTTCCAGATTGGTTTTGTCCAGAGCTGGAAAGTTGTTGAGAACACTGAATGGGGCTACCATAGGGTCAGTGTTGGTGGGGTCTCTGGGCGTGGTAGCTGTGTGAGGGAAGGAGGAGTTGATCGATTCAATTTTGTGATGGAAAAATTCCGCTATTTCCTCGCAATGGATCTGGGTGTTATTGTGGACTTTAGGAGTCTCAGGGAGTCGCAGGAGGGATTTGGCTATACGGTAAATCTTATTGGGTTTGGACGCAGCATTGTCAATTTTTTGTTCATAAAATGTGGCCTGAGCTTGTTGGATATCTGCTTTATAATTTTTAATAGCTGCTCTGTAACTGACTTTGTCTGCTGGGCAGTAGTCAAGGTGCCATTTTCTTTCCAGTTGCTTGCAGGCGCGTTTGACCTTCCGTAGGTCGTCTGTGTACCATGGGGCTGTTGGGTTGCCCCGCTTGGGACGAAGACTTTTCATAGGGAGTACCAGGTTCAAAGAGTTGGTGATCCACCTATTGTAGTTATCATTCCCCTGGATAGGACTCGATACGTTACAGGATTTTGTACCTTGTAAGGTGGCTTGCCATTCGGATAGAGGGATTTTTTGCCAATTCCGTGACAGCAAAGTCATCGGGGGCTTTAGAGGAGGGAGATGGGGGGGTCCAGGTGAAAGGGATAAGAAAATGGTCAGACCATGGTAGTGAGGAGGGGTTTTCAGTAAGAAGATTGAAACAGTTACTGAAAATGGGGTCTAAAAGATGCCCTTTTTGATGTGTGGGCCCAAGGACAAGTTGATGTAAATCCAGGGCTTGTAAGCTCGATATAAGTTCTCTAGCAGAGGGGTCGGTCAGATCATCCAGATGGGTGTTGATATCACCCAGGATTGTATAGTTAGCAGAGCTGAGTGCCAAATTTGCAACAGTCGGTGCAAGATTTGCAAGGAAAGGACCAGGGGGTCCTGGCGGGCGGTATATGAGTATACCAGAAAAGGTATGAATAGGACTGAAATTTATAGAGAAAGAGAGACATTCACTGTCTGGGAGGTGCTAGTGACTTCATAAATTGCTTTATGGATTACTGCTAGGCCACCTCCAGTTCCCTTTTTGCGGTCAAGGCGACATATTTGATATTCAGGCGGGAGAGCTTGTACCAGATCAGGTTCCAAATGTTCCTGTAGCCAAGTCTCTGTGGCAAAGAAAATATCTGGATTGATTTCCTCTAGCATTAGGTGGATTTCCATAGAATGTTAAGGAAGTGAACGGCAGTTGAGCAGAAGCATACAGAATGTTTTTGGTTTCGTAGGGGGGTGAGGGGAAAAACAAAAGCCGCAGTTGCTGCATGCAGAATGTTTTATTGACGGATCCCATGTGTGTAAGCAGGATGGCTCAGAAGGCTGATATAATTGCCGAAGGGCGTGTGAGCTATAGGCAATGGTTTGGTTCGAAAAATTGGCAGGGGGATGGCCTCTGGCCTCGTGCGGTCGCGGACGGGTGCAGACGGGCTTGCCTTAGGCGCGCCTTCTGCGTGCAAACGTCGCGCCCGCTGCGCTCGTCCGCTGCGCGTCCGGAACAGGCACATAATTGATGCTGCTTCTGGTAGGGCCCGTGGAGGCGTGGCCTCGGAAAGGGGCGTGGCCTCCGGTTTTAGCGCGATGGCGCCAAAGAGTGTTCTGGGCAGTATCGCTACAGTAATAGATCGGCTGCTTAGTACAACTAGATTCCCCAGAAGCGTGAGTATTTTAAAAGCACAAGTTATTCTGTGACACACAATTTAAAAAAAAAAAAAAAGGGCATTTAACGGGGCTTTCTTCAGGACCAGAGGAGAAAAGTGAGTGGTGAAAAGAGGTTGTAGCCACGTGAAAAAAGGTGTTTTTCCTACACACTCACTAAGGTGTGTGGTCAAAAAAGGAAGAGAAGTGTCGGCGTCCTTACGGACACTTGCAAGTAGCAAAAAATTCCTGTAGGGAAGAAGACAGTACACAACATGTATAATTTAGCAACATAAAATGCAATCTTTGAGCATTGTGGCAATGTCATGCAGTAGTCATTTTGCCGGACAATGAGGTGACTAAGAACAGGTTCAGGAGGAGCGGCAAGCATGAAATACTGTGCTGCATGCCATGGCTGAATTGCTAATAGCAGTACAAATGTGGAACAGTGAGGTGCTGTGGCAGAGCTATGTTATATACGGCCCGTAACATGCTGGTCAGTGCACTGGGTTATGTAGCACTGGGTTGTGCAGGTGGGCCGATGGGGAGATAACCCATTGGTCCGTGGCACGCTGCGTGCAATGTTGTTGAAGGCATGCAGATAACACCACGCAGATAAAACTACAAGCTATTTCGGGTCATTTTACCGTGAGGCGACCGCATGATGTGTGCGGTACATGTATAGTGCTACCAAGAAGTTAAATGGTAAAATACGTGAAATTAGTAAGAAAAGATTAAGATTAAAATACACCAATATTTACAATGCTACATAGTTGAATGGCAGTGTACGGGGCTCGGGGAGGAGGCACTTGGCATAACCAATCTGGAAATAAAAATGAGAAAAAAGTGCTGCTCTGAGCTGTTACCAGGCGGTCAGTTCACTTGTGGTGCAGCGTGTGAAATGCCCAGAGGCCTTACTTGATAATAAAGTGTCCTCCGCGGAAAACCTGCTTAGTGTCCCTCGGCGTCCCGGCTGGTAGGTGTGCGCCGGAGACTGCCGATTAAGTAGTCTGTGAGGTGAGCACCGGATCGCATCCGGGTCACGTGGGATGCGTATGCCCGTCACTAGGCGCATGCGCAGATTACTAGTGGTACTGGAGCGGGGGCGGCGGCCATCTTAGAGAGGTGCTCGCCATATCAGGGGCAATGTTTGAAAAAGGAGAAATACTGGTAACGGGTGCATAGAAGAGAGGTGCACACGGTTGCAGGTGACTAGTTAAATAAACAAAATAAAATAAATTAAAATAAATACAGCCTAGTAACTGGAGCAAAAGGGCTACATTGTACGTTAGGTGATGGGCCAGAGGACCGCATCTCAATGACAGCCGGTGGGTGCCTTTACAGGGTGTCTGCTCTACTTGGAATCTCACATACATCGGCATGACCAACAGAAAGGTTAAAACACGTATATGCGAATACCGCAGCACCATCAGGTGCAAAAAGAACACGACTAAAATGACAAACCATTTTCTCGAAGTGGACACACCACCAACGACATGAAATGGGTGATCATTGAAGCCATGGATCCCAACACACCGAACATCCAGTAACAACTGCTTCTAAAAGAACAGAGATGGATTTACCATCTTTCCAGTCATAAGACTGGTCTCAATGACAGCATTCCGTGGAGCAGCCTTAGCAAACGCTAAAACACGACTCTGTCCACCCTTTACCTCCCACCAGCTGGCAGGGTCATGACCACCTCAGCACCCTATCACCACCTAACCCTAGGTGTGCCCCAGCCCAGCCTTAGACACCTGCAGAGACACCACATACTTCTGAATACTCAGGAACACACACCCCATCTGGGTTCTGCCATTGCATAGTCTCCACAGCATCTCCACAGCATGAACCTTGTTATTGCCCTTTAGCCTTCCCCATGTGACCCGGCGCCCGGTAACAGAGTTGCCTATTAGTACTCTCCCGGCCCTGTAACAGTGAGACTTCATGTACTCCAAGCGGAGCAGACACCCTGTAAAGGCACCCACCGGCTTTCATTGAGATGCAGTCCCCTGGCCCATCACCTAACGTACAATGTAGCCCTTCTGCTCCAGTTACTAGGCTGAATTTATTTTAATTCATTTTATTTTGTTTATTTAACTTGTCACCTGTAACCGTGTGCACCTCTCTTCTATGCACCCGTTACCAGTATTCCTCCTTTTTCAAACATTGTCCCTGATACGGCGAGCACCTCTATAAGATGGCCGCCGCCCCCGCTCCAGTACCACTAGTAATCTGCGCATGTGCCGAGTGATGGGCATACGCATCCCACGTGACCCGGATGCGATCCGGTGCTCACCTCACAGACTACTTAATCGGCAGTCTCCGGCACACACCTACCAGCCGGGACGCCAAGGGACCCTAAGCAGGTTTTATCGCGGAGGACACTTCATTATCAAGTAAGGCCTCTGGGCATTTCACACGCTGCACCACCAGTGAACTGACCGCACGGTAACAGCTCAGAGCAGCACTTTTTTCTCATTTTTATTTCCAGATTGGTTATGCCCAGTGCCTCCTCCCCGAGCCCCGTAAACTGCCATTCAACTATGTAGCATTGTAAATATTGGTGTATTTTAATCTTAATTTTTTCTTACTACTTTCACGTATTTTACCATTTAACTTCTTGGTAGCAACTATACATGTACCGCACACATCATGCGGTCGCCTCACGGTAAAATGACCCAAAATAGCTTGTGGTTTTATCTGCGTGGTGTTATCTGCATGCCTTCAACACAGTAGCAGTCGGCAGTAGGAGTTACTGCAGGGCGGTGACGTGGGCAGGGGGAGGGGCAGGGTGGTGGGTAGTAATGTATGGATTACGGAGTTTTACAGGTAAGTAAGCATTTAAATAAATAAAACAAATTTCGTTGCTTGCACTGCATCACATTTGATGATGCAGTGCGCGCAACGAAATTCATTTTATTTATTTAAATGTTTACTTACCTGTAAAACTCCGTAATCCATACATTACTACCCCCACCCTGCCCCTCCCCCTGCCCTCATCACCGCCCTGCAGTAACTCCTACTGCCGACCGCTACTGCTTCAACAACATTGCACGCAGCGCGCCATGGAACAATGGGTTATCTCCCCATTGGCCCACCTGCACGCCCCAGTGCTGCATAACCCAGTGCACTGACCAGCACGTTACGGGCTGTATATAACATAGCTCTGCCACAGCACCTCACTGTTCCTCATTTGTACCACTATTAGCAATTCAGCCATGGCATGTAACACAGTATTTCATGCATGCAGCTCTGCCTGAGCCTGTTCTTAGTCACCTCATTGTCCGGCAAAATGACTACTGCATGACATTGCCACAATGCTCAAAGATTGCTTTTTATGTTGCTAAATTATACATGTTGTGTACTGTCTTCTTCCCTACAAGAATTTTTTGCTACTTGCAAGTGTCTGTAAGTACCCGACACTTCTCTTCCTTTTTTGACCACACACCTTAGCGAGTGTGTAGGAAAAACACCTTTTTTCACGTGGCTACAACCTCGTTTCGCCACTCACTTTTCTCCTCTGGTCCTGAAGAAAGCCCCGTTAAATACCTAGATGCGGCTGAAACATGTAGACCGCCGCACATAAGACAATTCATAGGGCAATTCTCCCTTTAGTAAGTTGCATTACACATATTTTTAACCTATACCCTGGGCCGCCAATAATAAAAACATAGGTAAGGATCACCAGAGGTATTTTTAATCCACATCGCACTGTTGCACCAACACCCGCTCCGCTGTAGTCAGGCGTCGAAGCACAACCAGGTGGCACTCGGCCGCCTGGTTGGGACCCCGATGATGAAGCATGACACCAACAGGTTGGTGTGTGAGGGGTCTTTTAATAACACCTAATGGGTCCATAATCCAGGCCACTACACAGTGACTAAGATAATCGCACACACATAGTGGGCTAGTCTACATTGTTTTCTTCATATTGTCTCTGGGGACAGGAAGTGCCCCGCATACCCTTGCTCGCCTATTGATTTTTTTGAGGTTATGTCTTCTGACATATTGCTTGATTTTTAACATGGGGATTGGTGTTTACAAGCTCCTCTCACTTTTCAGTTAGAGAAAGAAAAGTAAGGTGAATTATGTGTTAATCTTGCTGGGGTATAAAGAGTGTGAAAGAAAACGCTGTAATATGTCTTTTTTTGTATCACACAGCAAACTATTTATACCTCTAAATGACCAGTACACATTCAGCAGTTAGGAAAGCAAAGTGAAGTACATGTTTTGGCAATTTTAGTGGTGTGATTGATTTTAGTATTGTCTTGACTACGTCAAATGTAATCATTCATAATCTCCTCGGGCATGGCGCTGACGATTCAGGGGGAAAGAATAAATATATTTATTGCTCATTTTGTAAACCTTCGAATTATCACAAATTTTTTTGTCATTTGTATTCCTTTTGTTTGTAATAAGACTGATGCATCCAATTGCTGGAGTTCTCTCGATTTTTGCAAAAAATGACAGTCTTTTTAATATGGTTTCTGGAGGTGGGGTTTATAGGGGAAACAGCATGGTGACCGCCATGAACACTGTTGGAATAACACCATGTCTCCTAGTAGGAGTTTTTCGGTGTGTCAGATCGTAGCGTTTCTCCCACCAACACACACGAACCCTAGTGCCAGTCAACACACCCGAACCCTAGTACGCTAGCATTATTGCATTACCGAATCTATGTCTTACTTTCTTTATGTAATTTACGTTTTTGCTTTTAGAAAGCCCCGACAGGTGTTCTCTACACTTACCTCACAAGCTGTGTGAGTGTACGACAGAATCAGCCCCTTCTTGCTTTTTTTGCTTAATTTAAGGGTACGCTTTTACAGAGCCACGACGTGGGTGGGTTCTCTATAAAAACTCAGGTGCTTTTTGTTTTCTTTATTTGGTGGCACAAGGGCACCCGACCCGCGAGTTCTAGAAGCATGGTTCCAAAGGTTGCAGGGTTTCCACTTTTAACAGATGGGCTGTATTCATAACAATCAGACCCCGAGAGGAGGCACACTTGTGGGTTGCGAGGCATGGAATTGAACACTAAAGATCTATAAAAATATTGCTATGATTCACACTGTCTTAAATCTAAGAACAACAGTGAATGGTGTTTTCATTTAATCAAATATACAAAAAAGTCTTTAGCATGGATGCCAATTTCATCCAGGAACCAAATCATGAACATAAGTGAAAACATAATTGTTGATAATGCTTACATTGTATTGTCGTGCATTGTTACTATATTTGATTGCAATTGTATTTCATTTGGATTATTTTGTTTTCCATACAAATAATATCAGCTGATGAAGGGCACAACCCGGGAGTGCATTGGGACCTATAATTTATCCATTTATGGAATGAAGGGAAGCTATCATGAAAGAATAAAGAATGAATGATTGAAAAATATATACATTATAATTAAAAAACAATTTCACAGGAGTAGGATTGACTATATCTGGATTGATCTCAGGCTGTGGTCTTTTGTTAATGACATGTGTGCACTAGAAAGGAGTGAAAGTGACCATAATCCACTTTCCTTGTCCCTGAAGGAACTCTATCCCCCAATCCTTCCCAATTCTGCTCCACTTCTTTTCTTTAGGGATGTCAGAATAACTTCTGACAAATGGCATTTAAAATGGAGTCAAGTTGTCAATCACCCAGACATCATTGCTGCTCTCACTGCTGATTTTAATGAAACTCATGTGGTCAATTTATCACAAATCATGCGGCTCTCTTTGAAGACGTTAGGATATTTCAGTCCTGACAAGATCAAAATGAGCCATGACCATGTTGAACCTTTGGTTCAGTTCTGAATAGAGACTTGTTTAGCGCAGTCCATGGCTCAGAAAGCTTATAAATTTGCTATTTCCAATGCTAAAAGGAACTGGAATGACAAGAGATGAGCTGCTCTTAATGAAGTTTGTTCAGAAAGGGATTTTACTTTATTTAGGGGGCCAGTTGCCCAAAGGGGTGCTCCAGCTGCACCTGGTCCGGTAAGTAACGTTGCTCTCAATGTTGTTGAGCATTTTTGGAACGTATACTCTGCTACTAGTCCAAACATCTTATCAAATACATGCTGGCAACCCAATATCCCCCGCCCATGCCAATTTCCGTCTGAAGCTTTGTTTGAACGCGCTGATTTTGCCCATTCCTTAATACCCACTGGAAGGGGTTAGAGCCCTGGGCCGGGCGGTATCCCGGCTGCTGTTTTTGTATCAGACAAGGACGCATGGCATGTTATATTCTAAATATTGTCTACGCTATTGCTTCAGGGTCCCATCCCAGAGTCTTGGAAAGGTGCCACCATGATTCCTGTTCACAAGAAGGGGGACCGGTCCACCCCAAATAATTATAGACTCATAAGCCTTATTTAATGAATCCAGATTTTTTTCTGTTGATGAGTTCTTGACAAGATTCAAGACTGGATGTCTGATAAGTTGATTCTCAGCCCTTTTCATGCGGGATTTTCATCATAGGTTTCAAAATTAATTTACATGTTGCCTTTGTCGACTTACGCTCAGTGTTCAATTTAATTCCAATGGTAAAAGGGCATGCACAGCATTTCCCTGCACCACGTGGCAGGCACCAAAAGGTGCCTGCCACTTGGTGCAGGGAACTGCAGGCGGGTCCATGGGTACTCCCCAAGTGAACCCCCTATCCACCAGGGCGCCTGCAACGGGCCCCCAAAGCCAATTCCCGCCAGCCTTTCCATGGCATCGCCGCCATGGAAAGGCCTATAACAACTCCACATCATAATATGGCTGGCGATGCCTGCTAGGCACCACCACCATATTACTGCCCAGCTCCACCTGGCCGGCAATCGTAACAATCGACAACCAATGGAAAAGCGGTGGATGGACTCTCCGTCCACTGCGATACCGACCGCCATCGTAATCTGGCGGTGGGAAAAATATGTGTGATGGCAGAAGGACCGCCACCGAAGGGCCTGCGGTTGCCACTGCTGGCCATGCAGTGGCAGTCTTGTCACCATCATAACCACCCCCTTAGTGACATGAAAATGCCATCACGTTTATTGTCATTGGTAGCTGGTCTTCACAAGGACAATTTTGCATGAATAAGATGGAGACAAGATGAGTTAACAGATAAGAACTCAGGGGATCATTACGATGGCAGAGGGACCGCCACTGCCAGCTGTGCGGTGGCGGGCTCTCCGTCATCTGGCAGCAATGTTCCCCAGCCAGATTATGATGGCGATGGGAAATCTCAGGGCAGCGTGGTGGACGCAAAGACCGTCCGCCACAGTTCCACAAGGGGGTCCGTTTCAACGCACCTTGCGGAACCAAAAGATAGGGCAGCATTGCGGCGGTGCCTAGCAGGCACCACTGTAGGGATTATGATATTCTTTTCCACCTGTCTTTTCACTGCGTCATCCCACCGCGAAAAGAAAGGCGAAAAGGGATCCGGGGGCCTAGAGCGGGCCCCCTTGTTGTGGGGGGGTGTTGCCGCACTGGGCGGTGCCTGCCACGCAGTGCAGGGAAATACAGTGCATGCCATTTTAACATTGCGTACGGAGCTGCAGCCAGCAGCACCGTCCGCTATGTTAAGGGACTGGATGCGCCCGCCAGTGTGGCAGGGGCATCCTAATTGCAGTGGTGGGACCACCGCATGTCTGGCGGGCGGTCCCAAACACGGCAATGATGGCGGGTGGACTCAGGTCCACCCGCCATCGTAACGAGCCCTTCTGTCAGCATAGTTGTACTCCAGTGAAGCGTGTTGGCCCCTACCCTATTGTTGTTAGACATAAACAATATTGTATCCTTTAAACTTAAGTTGATGCAGACACACCCTTCCTGACTAACGTCAGTATTCCAATACTTTTATTTGCCGACATTACCCTTCCGGGCTCCCAGAACCCGAGCGGCCACTAGAAGCTTCTGGTATGCGTCAAAGATTTGTGCGCCGCTACGGGTCTGGAGATCAATCGAGCTAAAACTAAGTTAATGACATGTAACTCTCACAAATCCTTTAAAAAGGGCTTATCACTTGGGCGGGGCACCCCTCAAAACTTTTCACAACTTTTATCAATCTGGGCATCAATTTCTGCTGTGATATGTTTGAAAGCCTCACCTGATTAAAGCTGCTCTACAACTCAATCAACTAACAGGAGCAATCCACAAAGAGTATAAAGCCTATTACACTAAACATATGCAACCTGCTCTCCATTTATATGAGGCTATGGTTTTGGGGTCAGGTCTTTATATGGCTGAGTTATGGGGACATAGAATCACTGACATACTTACATAGTTTTTTTGTAAACTGGTCTCCCTCCCTCCTAGAACAAATTTGGTACCGCTCTTCATGGATCTGGCTGTAAGAAGTCTCAAATACAAAGCTAGACTACACCCCCTGTTATTTTGGAGTAGGGTATGGTCTTCCCCAGAACTTGCTCACTTTACTTCAGCCCTCAAGGATGTCATGCTAGCAGGCCAATCAGTTAAAATACCTTGGCTCTTGCAGATCAACGAGATGCTACACTGCATAGGGGCCCCTGAACTTTGGACCTATGCAACTACTAGTTTCTTCCTTCCAACAAATGTCTTGAAAAAGTTCTATTGATCAGCGATTGAGGCAAAAATCCTAAGATGAATTGATCTTCCCATATTGGGTCGATAATTTCTTGACTTTAAGACTCAGAATCGTTACAAACCATATTAGGACCAAGTGACAGTATCCAGCAACAGGAAGTTGTATGTCCAATTTAGAGTGGGCACCCACCAGCTGAGAACATTTACAAATTATTGGCCTTTTGGGCCCATTGATACACATCCTCTACGTTTTTCCATGGTTGAGAGTGTTTCACATGTTTTCTTTGTTTGTCCTACTTAAACTCGGCCCTGTAAGTTTTTACATAGTGCAAATCACCACTGGTCTCTATTTCTCTAAGCGCTTTTAAAGAAAAAGGAACACAACAAATAGCCACCGGTAAACCGCCCGCGACCACTCTGACGATTTAAAGTTTAGATGTTATCTTTTTAAACAAGTGGGTCTTTAACGCCTTTCTAAAGGACAATAGCACTTTGTCCCCTTGCAGGGTTGCAGGTAGCTTGCTCCAGATTTGAGGAAGGAGGACCGACAGAGCTGTACCACCTTTTGATTTGAGGTTAAATCTCCGTGGGGTTAGTTTACAGGCTTTGGAGGAGCGCAAGGCTCTGCCCGGGATGTACTTTTTCAGACAGTCTTTGATATATTTAGGGACTTCTCCATAGATGGTTTTATGGGCTATACAGAGACACTTGAACTGCACTCAAAATTCGATGGGCAGCCAGTGCAACTTCTGTAGAAGGGGCGTTGCTCGTGTTCTCCTCGGTAGGGAGAAGAATTAATCCTGGGCGTAGTAGGCGTAGTGGGGCTATGCGAAGCTACGCGAAGTGGGCAAGAAACTACGTCCACCTGCGCACTTCGCGTAGCCCCACTACGCGCCACCCGCCTCCCTCCCGCCCTCCCTAAATACTATCCGCCTCCCTCCCGCCCTCCCTAAATACTTAAATAACATTTTAAAAAAGAATAAAAACCACTTACCTTGTCCGCTGCGTCTCCGGGGCACGCTCTCGTAATCGCGCCGCCATCTTCGATACTAATGCACATGCGCGGCCGCCCGCGCATGCACATTTCTCGTGAGAAATGCGTATGCGCGGGCGGCCGCGCATGGATGTGAAAATATGGGGGAGAGTTAACTGATATATATATATATATATATATTACGCTCCATGGGGTTGTCCAAGTAGCGGGTAGCACCCGAGCCTGCGTGCGCCTTCCCCAAAGCGTTAGTTGGTATGGGCAGTTGCGTGTTTGAAATAGGCCCGACGCGTTTCGGAAATTTATTTTCCTCATCAGGGGCCAGCAGTAAAGTGCACGACGTCTACCATCTCCCTGTATGAAAACACATATTGTGCTTGTGGGAGATGTAGTCCATATATCCTGGATGGATGCACTCTCAAATTACTGCTCGTTCCAAGGCTCTACCATGAGCCCCAAACATCACTTCTGTCCTCATCCATCGCGCAGCTCCACATACGAGACTCCTTGGATAGCAAGTCTCGTGGCCCCCGTTTCTTCGGGGTGGTGCAACCCAGCGGCAGGACCGCCGCTAATGTATTACGCTCCATGGGGTTGTCCAAGTAGCGGGTAGCACCCGAGCCTGCGTGCGCCTTCCCCAAAGCGTTAGTTGGTATGGGCAGTTGCGTGTTTGAAATAGGCCCGACGCGTTTCGGAAATTTATTTTCCTCATCAGGGGCCAGCAGTAAAGTGCACGACGTCTACCATCTCCCTGTATGAAAACACAAGCACAATATGTGTTTTCATACAGGGAGATGGTAGACGTCATGCACTTTACTGCTGGCCCCTGATGAGGAAAATAAATTTCCGAAACGCGTCGGGCCTTTTCAAACACGCAACTGCCCATACCAACTAACGCTTTGGGGAAGGCGCACGCAGGCTCGGGTGCTACCCGCTACTTGGACAACCCTATGGAGCGTAATACATTAGCGGCGGTCCTGCCGCTGGGTTGCACCACCCCGAAGAAACGGGGGCCACGAGACTCGCTATCCAAGGAGTCTCGTATGTGGAGCTGCGTGATGGATGAGGACAGGAGTGATGTTTGGGGCTCATGGTAGAGCCTTGGAATGAGCAGTAATTTGAGAGTGCATCCATCCAGGATATATGGACTACATCTCCCACAAGCACAATATGTGTTTTCATACAGGGAGATGGTAGACGTCATGCACTTTACTGCTGGCCCCTGATGAGGAAAATAAATTTCCGAAACGCGTCGGGCCTTTTCAAACACGCAACTGCCCATACCAACTAACGCTTTGGAGAAGGCGCACGCAGGCTCGGGTGCTACCCGCTACTTGGACAACCCCATGGAGCGTAATACATTAGCGGCGGTCCTGCCGCTGGGTTGCACCACCCCGAAGAAACGGGGGCCACGAGACTCACTATCCAAGGAGTCTCGTATGTGGAGCTGCGTGATGGATGAGGACAGGAGTGATGTTTGGGGCTCATGGTAGAGCCTTGGAATGAGCAGTAATTTGAGAGTGCATCCATCCAGGATATATGGACTACATCTCCCACAAGCACAATATGTGTTTTCATACAGGGAGATGGTAGACGTCATGCACTTTACTGCTGGCCCCTGATGAGGAAAATAAATTTCCGAAACGCGTCGGGCCTTTTCAAACACGCAACTGCCCATACCAACTAACGCTTTGGGGAAGGCGCACGCAGGCTCGGGTGCTACCCGCTACTTGGACAACCCCATGGAGCGTAATACATTAGCGGCGGTCCTGCCGCTGGGTTGCACCACCCCGAAGAAACGGGGGCCACGAGACTCGCTATCCAAGGAGTCTCGTATGTGGAGCTGCGTGATGGATGAGGACAGGAGTGATGTTTGGGGCTCATGGTAGAGCCTTGGAATGAGCAGTAATTTGAGAGTGCATCCATCCAGGATATATGGACTACATCTCCCACAAGCACAATATGTGTTTTCATACAGGGAGATGGTAGACGTCATGCACTTTACTGCTGGCCCCTGATGAGGAAAATAAATTTCCGAAACCCGTCGGGCCTTTTCAAACACGCAACTGCCCATACCAACTAACGCTTTGGGGAAGGCGCACGCAGGCTCGGGTGCTACCCGCTACTTGGACAACCCCATGGAGCGTAATACATTAGCGGCGGTCCTGCCGCTGGGTTGCACCACCCCGAAGAAACGGGGGCCACGAGACTCGCTATCCAAGGAGTCTCGTATGTGGAGCTGCGTGATGGATGAGGACAGGAGTGATGTTTGGGGCTCATGGTAGAGCCTTGGAATGAGCAGTAATTTGAGAGTGCATCCATCCAGGATATATGGACTACATCTCCCACAAGCACAATATGTGTTTTCATACAGGGAGATGGTAGACGTCATGCACTTTACTGCTGGCCCCTGATGAGGAAAATAAATTTCCGAAACGCGTCGGGCCTTTTCAAACACGCAACTGCCCATACCAACTAACGCTTTGGGGAAGGCGCACGCAGGCTCGGGTGCTACCCGCTACTTGGACAACCCCATGGAGCGTAATACATTAGCGGCGGTCCTGCGGCTGGGTTGCACCACCCCGAAGAAACGGGGGCCACGAGACTCGCTATCCAAGGAGTCTCGTATGTGGAGCTGCGTGATGGATGAGGACAGGAGTGATGTTTGGGGCTCATGGTAGAGCCTTGGAATGAGCAGTAATTTGAGAGTGCATCCATCCAGGATATATGGACTACATCTCCCACAAGCACAATATGTGTTTTCATACAGGGAGATGGTAGACGTCATGCACTTTACTGCTGGCCCCTGATGAGGAAAATAAATTTCCGAAACGCGTCGGGCCTTTTCAAACACGCAACTGCCCATACCAACTAACGCTTTGGGGAAGGCGCACGCAGGCTCGGGTGCTACCCGCTACTTGGACAACCCCATGGAGCGTAATACATTAGCGGCGGTCCTGCCGCTGGGTTGCACCACCCCGAAGAAACGGGGGCCACGAGACTCGCTATCCAAGGAGTCTCGTATGTGGAGCTGCGTGATGGATGAGGACAGGAGTGATGTTTGGGGCTCATGGTAGAGCCTTGGAATGAGCAGTAATTTGAGAGTGCATCCATCCAGGATATATGGACTACATCTCCCACAAGCACAATATGTGTTTTCATACAGGGAGATGGTAGACGTCATGCACTTTACTGCTGGCCCCTGATGAGGAAAATAAATTTCCGAAACGCGTCGGGCCTTTTCAAACACGCAACTGCCCATACCAACTAACGCTTTGGGGAAGGCGCACGCAGGCTCGGGTGCTACCCGCTACTTGGACAACCCCATGGAGCGTAATACATTAGCGGCGGTCCTGCCGCTGGGTTGCACCACCCCGAAGAAACGGGGGCCACGAGACTCGCTATCCAAGGAGTCTCGTATGTGGAGCTGCGTGATGGATGAGGACAGGAGTGATGTTTGGGGCTCATGGTAGAGCCTTGGAATGAGCAGTAATTTGAGAGTGCATCCATCCAGGATATATGGACTACATCTCCCACAAGCACAATATGTGTTTTCATACAGGGAGATGGTAGACGTCATGCACTTTACTGCTGACCCCTGATGAGGAAAATAAATTTCCGAAACCCGTCGGGCCTTTTCAAACACGCAACTGCCCATACCAACTAACGCTTTGGGGAAGGCGCACGCAGGCTCGGGTGCTACCCGCTACTTGGACAACCCCATGGAGCGTAATACATTAGCGGCGGTCCTGCCACTGGGTTGCACCACCCCGAAGAAACGGGGGCCACGAGACTCGCTATCCAAGGAGTCTCGTATGTGGAGCTGCGTGATGGATGAGGACAGGAGTGATGTTTGGGGCTCATGGTAGAGCCTTGGAATGAGCAGTAATTTGAGAGTGCATCCATCCAGGATATATGGACTACATCTCCCACAAGCACAATATGTGTTTTCATACAGGGAGATGGTAGACGTCATGCACTTTACTGCTGGCCCCTGATGAGGAAAATAAATTTCCGAAACGCGTCGGGCCTTTTCAAACACGCAACTGCCCATACCAACTAACGCTTTGGGGAAGGCGCACGCAGGCTCGGGTGCTACCCGCTACTTGGACAACCCCATGGAGCGTAATACATTAGCGGCGGTCCTGCCGCTGGGTTGCACCACCCCGAAGAAACGGGGGCCACGAGACTCGCTATCCAAGGAGTCTCGTATGTGGAGCTGCGTGATGGATGAGGACAGGAGTGATGTTTGGGGCTCATGGTAGAGCCTTGGAATGAGCAGTAATTTGAGAGTGCATCCATCCAGGATATATGGACTACATCTCCCACAAGCACAATATGTGTTTTCATACAGGGAGATGGTAGACGTCATGCACTTTACTGCTGGCCCCTGATGAGGAAAATAAATTTCCGAAACGCGTCGGGCCTTTTCAAACACGCAACTGCCCATACCAACTAACGCTTTGGGGAAGGCGCACGCAGGCTCGGGTGCTACCCGCTACTTGGACAACCCCATGGAGCGTAATACATTAGCGGCGGTCCTGCCGCTGGGTTGCACCACCCCGAAGAAACGGGGGCCACGAGACTCGCTATCCAAGGAGTCTCGTATGTGGAGCTGCGTGATGGATGAGGACAGGAGTGATGTTTGGGGCTCATGGTAGAGCCTTGGAATGAGCAGTAATTTGAGAGTGCATCCATCCAGGATATATGGACTACATCTCCCACAAGCACAATATGTGTTTTCATACAGGGAGATGGTAGACGTCATGCACTTTACTGCTGGCCCCTGATGAGGAAAATAAATTTCCGAAACGCGTCGGGCCTTTTCAAACACGCAACTGCCCATACCAACTAACGCTTTGGGGAAGGCGCACGCAGGCTCGGGTGCTACCCGCTACTTGGACAACCCCATGGAGCGTAATACATTAGCGGCGGTCCTGCCGCTGGGTTGCACCACCCCGAAGAAACGGGGGCCACGAGACTCGCTATCCAAGGAGTCTCGTATGTGGAGCTGCGTGATGGATGAGGACAGGAGTGATGTTTGGGGCTCATGGTAGAGCCTTGGAATGAGCAGTAATTTGAGAGTGCATCCATCCAGGATATATGGACTACATCTCCCACAAGCACAATATGTGTTTTCATACAGGGAGATGGTAGACGTCATGCACTTTACTGCTGACCCCTGATGAGGAAAATAAATTTCCGAAACCCGTCGGGCCTTTTCAAACACGCAACTGCCCATACCAACTAACGCTTTGGGGAAGGCGCACGCAGGCTCGGGTGCTACCCGCTACTTGGACAACCCCATGGAGCGTAATACATTAGCGGCGGTCCTGCCACTGGGTTGCACCACCCCGAAGAAACGGGGGCCACGAGACTCGCTATCCAAGGAGTCTCGTATGTGGAGCTGCGTGATGGATGAGGACAGGAGTGATGTTTGGGGCTCATGGTAGAGCCTTGGAATGAGCAGTAATTTGAGAGTGCATCCATCCAGGATATATGGACTACATCTCCCACAAGCACAATATGTGTTTTCATACAGGGAGATGGTAGACGTCATGCACTTTACTGCTGGCCCCTGATGAGGAAAATAAATTTCCGAAACGCGTCGGGCCTTTTCAAACACGCAACTGCCCATACCAACTAACGCTTTGGGGAAGGCGCACGCAGGCTCGGGTGCTACCCGCTACTTGGACAACCCCATGGAGCGTAATACATTAGCGGCGGTCCTGACGCTGGGTTGCACCACCCCGAAGAAACGGGGGCCACGAGACTCGCTATCCAAGGAGTCTCGTATGTGGAGCTGCGTGATGGATGAGGACAGGAGTGATGTTTGGGGCTCATGGTAGAGCCTTGGAATGAGCAGTAATTTGAGAGTGCATCCATCCAGGATATATGGACTACATCTCCCACAAGCACAATATGTGTTTTCATACAGGGAGATGGTAGACGTCATGCACTTTACTGCTGGCCCCTGATGAGGAAAATAAATTTCCGAAACGCGTCGGGCCTTTTCAAACACGCAACTGCCCATACCAACTAACGCTTTGGGGAAGGCGCACGCAGGCTCGGGTGCTACCCGCTACTTGGACAACCCCATGGAGCGTAATACATTAGCGGCGGTCCTGCCGCTGGGTTGCACCACCCCGAAGAAACGGGGGCCACGAGACTCGCTATCCAAGGAGTCTCGTATGTGGAGCTGCGTGATGGATGAGGACAGGAGTGATGTTTGGGGCTCATGGTAGAGCCTTGGAATGAGCAGTAATTTGAGAGTGCATCCATCCAGGATATATGGACTACATCTCCCACAAGCACAATATGTGTTTTCATACAGGGAGATGGTAGACGTCATGCACTTTACTGCTGGCCCCTGATGAGGAAAATAAATTTCCGAAACGCGTCGGGCCTTTTCAAACACGCAACTGCCCATACCAACTAACGCTTTGGGGAAGGCGCACGCAGGCTGGTCAGTGACATCACTGATGACATCACTGATGAAATCTCAAATGACATCACTGATGACATCACTGATGACATCTCATTTGACATTACTGATCACATCACTGATGACATCATTCATGTGATAATACGATGAACCTCTTCAGACTCTAATATAACCTTAGATACACTCAGTGTAAACAGACACTCACAGACTGTCACTCATCCATGGAGTTACTCACACACCTAGTCAGTCATGCAAAGAATCAATCACACCTCCATTTCCTCAACTATACAGTTATACACACCTTACTTATTCAAACATATACTAACACATATTTACTCTCTTATACAATCCCTGATACAAGTTCACAATGATCCATACAGCCACTCACACATTCACTGGCTCTTATGCACAGTTATTTATATATGTCAACTCTCACATGTACTGTGTTTTACATATGTACTTACTTTGACATGTAGCACTTAGATATCCATTCACTCACCAATACACTCATGCACACAGTCAACCGCCCATACAGGTGTTTCCACATGCACTTTTGAACCCATACATCTAGTGAATCAACTGCTCACACATCTATGCACAGAGTTATACACCTCCCAGCCACCCACACACACACTCAGTCTCCCATACAAATACTTAGGCAATCAACCAATAACCCATATAGTTACTCATATAGCTACTGATCAACACATGCAGCAGTTTACAGAACAACAGACATAATGATGCACAAATTAAGACAGTTTAGTCACTAACCCATGCACTCAGTGAGACACATTTAATCAGTCACTCATACAGTCAGTCATGCACCTAATAAATCCTTCATCCAGACACTTATAAATCCACTCATTCTTCAATATGTAAGACATATTTTAACTTTACAGAAACATACAGTCACTGGATGTTGTCATCAGTGATGTCATCAGTGATGTCATTTGAGATGTCATCAGTGATGTCATCAGTGATGTCACTGACCATGTCATGAATGATGTAATATGTGACATGATCAGCAGTGGATTGCGGGTGCGCGATATATAGTTAGTACAACTAACTATATATGGAATTTCAATGGTTTTGTGTCAGTAAAAAAAGGTTTTTTAAATGCTAATTCCTAACTATATATGGTCTATAACCTATGGTTTTTTCAGTGAATTTTCAAGGTTTTGTAAATGCTAATTCCTAACTATATATGGTCTATAACCTATGGTTTTTTCAGTGAATTTCATTGGTTTTTTAAAAGCTAATATCTATAGCTGTAAAATGTATTCTTCTTTAAATCAAAACATTTATTTTATATGTTTATTATTATTTTTTTCTATTATTATGTTTTGGTTCGCTCCCGGTTCGCGAACCGGGAAGCTTCCCGTTAGCTCAATGTGGTGCCGCGACCCGGTCCGCGAACCAGTAAACGTTCCGTTTGCGCAACTGCCGCGTTAGAAATCAACATCGTGACGCGTCGCGGAAGCGCGACGTATCGCGTTGTCGCGTAATGCGTCTTATGACGTGCCGCGTTAGCGCACCCGGAAGTGCTCCGGTATGCGAACCGCAGCGCGAAGCGCAGCTCCCCGGAAGCGATCCGGGGCGCGTCGCGAAAGCGCGACGTATCGCGTTGCCGCGTAATGCGTCTTATGATGCGCAGCATTAGCGCACCCGGAAGTGCTCCGGAGCGCGAACCGAGGCGCGAAGCGCAGCTCCCCGGAAGCGATCCGGGGCGCGTTCCGCAGCGCGTAACTTAAGCGTAACAGGTCATGTGACTTGTTAATAAAACTTTTCATTGGTTCATTTCACTTTTGGTTTCCTAATGATGTAAGGCTAGGTCATGTGACCTAAAAATAACACTTTTCATTGGTTTAGACCTATTTTTTTCCAAAATGATGAAAACCCCTCCTTCTTTCTTCACTCTGACTTTCATCTTTGTGAGAGGAAGACCCTTTGTGATCACTGAGCAATGGCTTCATTAGTAGCTTCAGCTGGTGCACCCCCACCACCACCTCCTCATAGGAAGAGAGGACCACCTCCACAGTTCATTACCAACACAGAGGAGGAAGAGGATGAAGAAGAGGAACAGGAGATACAGGAAACACCATTTTTACAAGAGGAGCCCCGGGTATCTCATCATAAAACTAGTTTCATTTGGCAGTTTTTTTCATTTCCTGAAGGACAGAAAAAAGTTAATGCTCGATATGTGACGTGCCTGATATGTAAAGAGGACTTATCTAGAGGCACAGAAAAGAAGTATAGTTACGGCAACTATACTATGCACCGTCACATGCTGAGGTGGCATCCACTAAACTACAGCCGGGCAGAGATGCGTGACCTTCAGGACAATCCACCAACTCCTGTGGCCAGGACATCGTCACAGGTATCTCTGTCGGGGCCAGAGGCACGGGAAACCGTGCCAAACATTCAGGACAACTTTGTCCATATGAAGATTACCTGTTTATATTGTGGTACATTGCTCTCATGTGCCAATATGAGCATTAACTTAATAAACAGAGCATTTGAAAACCACAAGTGCTCTAAACGCCCCAAAAAGTAAATTTTTTTTGCTCCTGTTGAGCCCTTTCCAATGCCTGTTTTTTGTTGTTTCCCCCCCAAAAAAACCAAAAAAAACATAAAACTGTTCAAAAAAAAAAAAAAAAAAAATGTTCAGAAAAAAAATATATATATATAAAACAACAAAAACATAAAAAAAAAGTTCTTTTCAGAACTACCTCCCCTTTATAAAAAAATTGCTAGAATGTTTAGCACTCTGGCAAGCTCTATTTCTTTTGGTTCGCTTCCCGGTTCGCTCGCCGGTACGCGAACCGGGAGCGAACCAAAAAAAAAAAAAAAAAAAAAAAGAAGAGTAAGTATAAGGGAAGTAAACAGAGAGTAATGTTAAAACAAAGACAGCTATAGGGACTAAACCAGAGATACTGTTTAATAGATTTATTTACCGAAGAAAAGATGGAAGAGGGTATAATTGTGAAAAAGAAAATAGATAAGGAAGTGAAAGAAAAAAAGGAGAGTAGACGAATAACAAAGAAGAGTTAGAGAATGTGAGTAGATGTTCAAAATAAGATTAAAACATGTGGAATAACAGAGAGAAAAAACAGAAAGCAGAAAAGAAGAAGTAACAGAAAAGGAATAATTGAAACAGCAAAGAAATGTAAATAACATAGGGGCATATTATCAACATAGGCAATACAAGTTTCGCAGCTTTTATTGGCAGAAATGTGTCGCTAAAGCCGCTTTTGCAGCAGAAAACTGCCGCTACAGCCGCTTTTGCAGCAGTTTTCTGCCGATAAAAGAAGCAATAATTTTATTGGCTGTGTTCATAATATGCCCCTTAGTGTGCTTCAACTACACAGAGAAAGCATAATGAACAAGTAGTGAAAGAGTGATCAGTCAGAGACACTAAGAGTAATAGAGACGGAGTGAGTGAACAAGAGTGAGGAACTATGAGGAGAGGGACTGAGAAAAGGAGTGGAAGGAGTAGAGTAAGTAAGTAAGTAATAGAGAAAGGAATGAGGGAAGTAGCAAAGGCAGGAAAGTTAGGGTTAAAGAAATGAAGCAGTGGAACTAATAGTAGTTAAATGTGATAGAAATGTAACGAAAAGAGTACAAAACATTTACCTTATAATTGTCGTTAACTTAGTCACTTGTTATTTTTATACTTTCAATCTGTGAAAGAGAGAACAAACATTTGAAAAATATTAAAACATGTATTTAAAAATTAGAAAAGACAAGGGAAAAGATTGAAGTACAAACAGTTTTTCAACAACTTTGACACTTACAGAAGCTTCTGCTTCTCCAGGCCCCCTACACAGTCCTAAAGATATACATTTTAAACTAACAGTATCTTGATGCAGATGAACTGAGGCCTATCTTGGAACATGGTGCATCTTTTGCACTGCTGTTGTCTCACAAAAGTGACGCAATGGCAGCGCAAAAGAGGTGCACAATCATCATAAAACTGTTCCTAACATTTTAAATGATTGTTTCAGGATGGCAATAAGGTGTGTCCTATCCAGACGTTTGTTTCAGGTGAGGCCTACTCAGGGTTGCAGATCAAATTTAGCGTCTTTGAAGAGTACAGAGGAGATAATACATGTGCAGGCCAACCAATAAAGTTCAGACTTCCTCTGTTTCCCTGGAGAGGCCTAAACTTCATCTGCACAATTTGATTCGTAATGTTACGAAACACAGGTAATGTATTTGAAAAATATGCAATTTCTTTTGCTCATTTCACAATCACATCACTTGTGTTTCCTTTGGTTAGGTATCTCATTGTGCAGATGTAGTCCAGCATATGAAAGAGTACGCACTGAATGCAACAACTTTGACACTTACAGAAGCCTCACCTTCTCCATGCCTCCTACACAGTTCTAAATGTACATCATAAATACAAACAGTACAGAATTAACTATACATGTTAAATGGTTTATTTTTGCTGTTCTCAGAATGTATCAAATTTCACTAAAAACAGTGACTTGAAGGTATTCATCATATAACAGCGGGGAAAAAAAACCACAATCAAAATGATTGTGTTTAAAAAACCCATATAACATAACCAATCAGAAATCAAAACTCCTCAAAAGTAACTTACTTTCCATGACGTCGAAGGATGTCCTATGAACAGCTTACACTCGGTTGTGCTGTTTTTTCAGCCCGCCACTTTCTGAAAGAAAAGCTCCATCGTTTTGAAAAATATGTTACATACAATAAATGACTTCTCGCTCTCTACCACACGTTTCCTCAAGGCCAAATCGTGTAAGAGCCATTTATAACTCTTGGAATTCTTGTAAGCAAATCCCGTCATTTTGTATTTCCGCAACTTTCAGAAAGAAAACGTTCAAGATCACTTTTACAATCCTAGACTAGTAATATCTTACCCTTTTTGCTCACTCATGTTCTACATTTCCTATGACACTGATACTGCTTAATATGAAGCAGACTTACACTACCTCTATGACTACTACAATTATTTAATTCTCTACATCACTTTTAATCACAAAGCAATATAAAACAGTAGATAAAATTATATCAACCCCTAGAATCATTATACGCCAGTTACCTACCCTAAATTCTCTTTTCTGAAAACAGAAAGTAAGAATATTTTTTAGTAAAAAGGCAACATTGTATCGTAGTCAAATGGCAATAATTTCCGAAACAGCAAATTTTTTTACATTTTCAATAACCTGTGTCTTGTCAAATGACCATCATGCAATATAATAGCTGCAGTTACAAATCTTCTTCCTAAAATCAACGACTGTGTAGCCACAACATTTGTAATTAAAGTTGAAGACTTACTTTCATCAGGTTTATATAATTGGATTTTTAAAATGACATTATAATCAAAAGTTTGGACCAATAATCTAGACAGCATTGCAGACTTACATTCCCTCTACTCCATGTTTTGATTGGCTGCTTGAATTAGCTTATAAAAAGAAACAGTTTTTCTGAACTCATTCAAAGTGCAGTTATTTTTCCATGACGTCAAGTGTTATGGTAAGAAGACCGTTTGCTTTGGGAAATACTCTGTTGTCCTTCAACTAATCTGTGCCCACCACTTTCTGTAAGAAAATCTTCTTTTTTTCCAGGAACTATTGTCTCTGTACTACACTTATCCTCAAGGCCAAATCGTGTAGGAGCCATTAGAACCTCTTGAAATTCCTCAGAGCACATCCCGAGATTCTTTCCCTAAAATTTTGGTTTTAAAAACACCAGGTAAGAATTTATAAGGTCATACGGCAATTTTTTTTTGAAAGTTAAAAGAGAATCGTTGCAGAATGACCAGCCGTTTCTAGACTTTAAATAAGCTGTGTAATGTCCTGATGTTATTGAAGGACCGTCATGATATATAATTGCTGCAGTTACAAAAGTCCTTCCTGATATTGACAACTGCGAAGCTACAAAATGTTTAATTAAAGTTGTCAATTTTGTTCCATCAGCCCTACATCGTTGGAACATTAAGATGACATACTGGCCATAACTTCGTATAAATAATGTGGACAGCATTGCGGACTTACATTGGCTACACTCCATGTTGTGATCAGCTGCTTTTACTAGCTTATTAAAGGACACTGATTTACTGTCTGGCAAAGTTAAATATATAAATCTTTCTGAGTCTACACTAGTAGTACTTGATACCCTACAGTTCTCGCAGTCATGCTGCCATTGATAAGAAAGCCCAAACAGGTGATCTACATCTACACCTTCAGCATGCAATACATCAAGCATATACATTAAAAACTCCTGACAATCTTGCTGAATATTTTGAGAGAATTGTGTTTGACCTGAACATCTGTCTAACAGATTTCGAATTTCAGACACACTTTCTATTTTTGTTTTATCAGTGCTACATTTCTCTAACACAGAATTTAACAAACTGCAAAATCTGTGATCCGAATTGACCACAATCTCTTCTTTTACATTTTCTAGAGAAAACAAAACATTAACCACTACATTAGCATAGCAGTTGACACCAGAACTGTTTTCAAATTGAAAACCAACAACATCTTTAACAGAATCCTTTTTCTTTCTGCTTATAATTTCAGGTTCATCAACTTTTCGTCTTTTTGGTACAACCTCCCTAGTATTGGTCACATTTCTTCGTTTCCGGCCTACCACACGTTTCTCAAACAAAGGATATTGAGGCAAATGTGGCGCATACTCTCTTCTTAACCTATTGTATTCCTTAACACAATCTAGATCCGCACAAATGTTTGTGACATCACACTCAATCAAGTACAATCCCGATAAAGTTCTAACTCGTGACAATGCCACATATGCCATACCCTCCTTGAACACAGAACTGCCAATATTCACCAATGCACTGTCAACACTTAAACCTTGTGATTTATGGATTGTCACCGCATATGCCAAGCAAACAGGAAACTGCTTACGGTGAACATATAAGTCTTTTACAAGCAAAAATCTAGCAGAACAACGCCCAATTAGCTGTACTTCCTCAATGCCATCAAATTTAATTTTTAAAAATTCAATTCCATCTCTATTTCTGTATTTCACAAAATCAACAACATTACCCATTGATCCATTTACCAGACCTCTTTCAACATGTAAATTCCTTCTTAAAATTATACGGCAATTTAAGCACACATTCAGAGTCTTTTCAAAACCTGCAGTTTTAGATATAGTCTTCTCTAATGAATCCAATTTTGTTTTCAAATTCTCAGACAAAATAATTGTTGATCCCATATGCTCTACTCTGTCAATAGCTTCCAGTTTCACAATCTCTTGGTTTTCTAAATACAACATTTTGTTGTTGAAGATGGCACATTCTGCAAGAGTTGGCATCAAACATATTCCAGATTTCTTCTCAGTAATTTTCTGAAAAATATTCTCAGGCACAACGTCTTGTTCTGGATATAAATTTGACAGTAATCGTGCATGTAAAGCTTGTTTCCCATGCTCGGTCACTTTTCCAATTCTAACATCTTGTAGAATATTCTTGTAAACTTCATCCTTCACCTGACGCATATTTTCATGCAGTTCAGCATAATTGAAGTTTAACCATATATTGACGTTGCCAATGCTCCCTAGGCACTTCCTGGTATCTTCATGCGTGAGCATTTTGAACACAGGTTGTCCTTTCACTGGTGTCAGCTGCAGAAGATCTCCGAAAACAATGATGTGTTTGCCACCAAATAACACATCATACTCTGTTTTAAGAACTTCTTGCATTCTCAAATGCACAAAGGCAAGCATGACATTGGAAACCATGCTTACTTCGTCAATGATAAGAAGTTTCATTTTCCTCAAGACTCTTGAAACTTCACAACAAGCATCTTCAGATAACTTGTGGTATTGTAATTTGTTATCATGCTCCACTGGCAGCATCAGTAGACGATGCAAAGTAATACCTTTAATGTTATGTGCTGCCAGTCCAGTTGGAGCGGTGACAACACAAGACAGCGATGACTCAGTCCTTTCCTTCAAATAACATGAAATTGCTTTAATGAGGAAACTCTTTCCAGTTCCCGCTTCTCCACTCACGTACAGTCGGACAGGCTTCAATGATGTACATGAGCACTCTTTCTTCTCATGACTTAATCCATGATCAATTTGCTTGGTAACTTCGTCATATATTTTCCTCTGCTCAACGTTGAGTTGTCTTTCCAAGTCTTCTAAGTTAACCGCATCCTCCTGAGCATGTGCCATGGCTCTTTCCACTTCATTCATGGCAGTGGCAGCTTCATTTTCGATAACAGGTCCTCCTAGTGGATCCTGACTCAATGAAACAGAACTCTGACTGTCCTGAGAACTGTCTCTGGCAATCTCGGCTGCAATCGTTGCTTCCTGCTCGATTTCCGCATTCAACATTTGTACATATTTGGGAAAAGCAGGACATTCTATGGTCTCCTTGGCGGCAGTGAAAGAGTCTTCATAACAGAGGAAATCTCCAAGCAGTTCCTCTTCTGCACGCCAAGGCTTGAAAAGTTGCAAAAGTGCTAAATAGAAAAACTCCTTTTTTTCAGGAGATTCGCCACTCAATTTTCGATGGTTTACCAAGTGGCATTTTCTTTGCTTGACCAGACATCCCTCACTTCCAATTACAGCATACACTCCTTTATCAATATCTTCTTTGATGTTCCTCTTGAATATGTAATTTTGTAGAACCTCATACAGACAAACATTCTCGAGGTGACTGCTTCGATTTGGATAATATGTATCAAACATGTTGGTCTTCAATATGTCGGTACTGTTTGGCTCCTTTTCCGCCAAATACTCTATTTCCCGCACAGGTTTCAGAACTCGATTACGCGTTGCAGCAAGACCAAGACTCGCCCAAACGATACTCCTAGATTTGGCATTGAGACTTGCTGAAGACAACCGGTCAGAACATTCGTAAGCTCCGATTTCTCGATGCGACAACATCTTCAGACTGAAACTGTACAACTTCTTACTGAGGCTCTTTTCATGGGAAATGTCCTCCCACATATCCTTCAATTCTGTCTTTTCTTTTTTGGTGATGTAAGATGTCACATACCGAGCCACAGCCATACAGTTATCAGCCACAAACTGTATATCCATGTTAGCATTCCACATGGACAAAATCACTGGGTTTTAGTCGTTGATGTACTTGGACTCTTCGTTCCTCTTCAAATTGTTTGTGTTTTTAGGTGATTTCTTCATCACATTATGTCGCAGCGAAGACATCAAACTGTTCACTCTTCCTTTAGAAATCACCGGTCGTGGAAAGGCGAAACGACATTTGGTGTAGAACTTGTCCTTGTTTCTGAATTTACGACGACAGTACTTTCCGCAACGATGGCTTTGGAAGCGTAGAACTTGTTCTCTTAGGCTTTTGTCCTCCTTTGCGTTTGGAACAGCACATGTAGAATACTGTTCTATGAAACTCATCACTAAGTCTTCTGGATCTGTTCCAAATTTAGGTGCATCCTTGATCCACAGCAGCATATGTATATGAGGAGCACCTCTTGCTTGGTACTCCTTTCTCCAGAAGAAATCCAACACCTCTCCAAGAGGTGGATTCTTCTTATTCATGATGAAAGACATCATAGCTTCAAATCTATGATTGAAGTACCTGCATACATTCACTGGATCCAAAGAGCACAGTTCTCCGGGTGTCTTGAATTTGATGTTTTCGATGTTTCCATTTGCCTCTCGTAGAAATTCAAGTAAGTCTTCCCAGCCATACTCGGCACAGCTCAGAGTGAGGAACCATGTGGGAGTTCCTAAGTTCCTCAGCATACATTTTAAATCACCATGACGACGGTACCAGTACTCATTAGTACCACGCTGACACGCCATGAGATTAATCAGGTGACAATCCAAAATACTGTCTTGGACATTGACTTTATCCATAAAGTCACTTGCCGAGATGTTTTGCATCTGTATACCACTTTTCAAGATGTGGTTCACTGCATATGACAGTCCAGACAGATCGCTTTCAAACAGGAGATGAAACAAATAGGGAATGCATTGTCAAAACCTAGCATCTTCTGCATACAATCGTAAAGTCCGGTATTCAGAAGCAGGAATTTGATGAGGTCGCTCATCATATCTTCCTCCTTGACCTGTTGGAAATAGCTGTGGGAAACACCGAGCTTCCAAACTTTCCTCCCAGACACTAATGGGACTCCCTTTGGCTTGTTTCATTTGAAACAACTCAATAGCATTCCCCATGACTTCCTTGGAATGCAAAGGATGAACACTATAATGTTCATATATTTCTTCACTTTTAGAGGGTTCTACTTTCTCAATTTGACCAGCACACAAATCGCTATCCTCTTCCTCACTTACTTCCTCTTCTGCAACATATACATTCTTATAGTACTTATTATTTTTTTTCAAATACAATGTTGCCTTTTTTACTTTCCCAACATCCACTAAATCTTGCCATTTTTTTTATTCTTTGTCGGAACCCCATTAACTAAGATAACCAGAGGTTCCTCTTCCACTTTTTCTACTCCAATTGTGTTAATGTTTTTCTTCAAATCTAGAGGCAAATAAACAACTCTTCCCTTTAATCCTCTCTGTAAATCTGATGGAGGCAATTTCCCTGTCTTTGGCTCCATTCTTACAATAGCCTGAAAGGGATGGATACTTTGAATCAAAATAGATTCATAAGTATTTAAATCCTTCAATTCAGAAGGAATCTCAACCAATTCCAGATTATTATGAACCGCTCTAGCAGGCATCTGGTTTTGATTTAATTTGTTACAACAATAAGTACACACACGTTGATCCGATCCCAAATCAAAACAATTTTCTACCATCAAGTATGTAGCGAAATCCTTCCATTCACTATTATTTTCCCTTTCACTTCTTGCATATAAATCCACTAACTTAGTCTGATTCTTATAATAAGTGCGTCGACAACACACACAAGTGAAATTAGGCCTCTCACTTGATTTCACCTGAAACGTGGCAATTTCCTTCTGAAAATTATCTGTACTGGAAACCTGTACACTATCTTCCACATTACCCTCTTCTTCTGGGTCAATTTCAACTTTCTCCTCTTTACTTCCAAAGTAACAAAACTCAATTTCTTCACACATATTCTTCACATCTATTTCAGAACCATGCAAAAGAGCAGCGCATAATTGTTTATTTACAACAAGGGGGGGTGAGGGCCAGAGTCTCTGAATTAAGCAGAATACTCTCACCCAGTCAAGAGATCAGGGCTAGATCCAACACCGTTTTTTAGCTCATTGCACCATCCCAGTTTCAGAACCTGGCTGTATGCAAATTAGTCTGTTCCTGTCCCAGTGCATGATGGGAACAGGGCAAACCAAACTACAAAAGCCAATTCTTACACTGGGAAGGAAACAAGCTTCCGGGGACCGGTTTCTGGCATTACAGCCGTCTTCGGCCCGGCTTGCTTGAATCCTGATGGTGCAATGAGCAAGAGACTCATGTCTGAGTATACCCTTCCACGCTTAGGGTGGACAAAATTATTTACAACAAGGGGTGGTGAGGGACAGAGTCTCTGAATTAAGCAGAATACTGTCACCCAGTCAAGAGATCAGGGCTAGATCCAACACCGTTTTTTAGCTCATTGCACCATCCCAGTTTCAGAACCTGGCTGTATGCAAATTAGTCTGTTCCTGTCCCAGTGCATGATGGGAACAGGGCAAACCAAACTACAATAGCCAATTCTTACACTGGGAAGGAAACAAGCTTCCGGGGACCGGTTTCTGGCATTACAGCCGTCTTCGGCCCGGCTTGCTTGAATCCTGATGGTGCAATGAGCAAGGGACTCATGTCTGAGTATACCCTTCCACGCTTAGGGTGGACAAAATTATTTACAACAAGGGGTGGTGAGGGACAGAGTCTCTGAATTAAGCAGAATACTCTCACCCAGTCAAGAGATCAGGGCTAGATCCAACACCGTTTTTTAGCTCATTGCACCATCCCAGTTTCAGAACCTGGCTGTATGCAAATTAGTCTGTTCCTGTCCCAGTGCATGATGGGAACAGGGCAAACCAAACTACAAAAGCCAATTCTTACACTGGGAAGGAAACAAGCTTCCGGGGACCGGTTTCTGGCATTACAGCCGTCTTCGGCCCGGCTTGCTTGAATCCTGATGGTGCAATGAGCAAGGGACTCATGTCTGAGTATACCCTTCCACGCTTAGGGTGGACAAAATTATTTACAACAAGGGGTGGTGAGGGACAGAGTCTCTGAATTAAGCAGAATACTCTCACCCAGTCAAGAGATCAGGGCTAGATCCAACACCGTTTTTTAGCTCATTGCACCATCCCAGTTTCAGAACCTGGCTGTATGCAAATTAGTCTGTTCCTGTCCCAGTGCATGATGGGAACAGGGCAAACCAAACTACAAAAGCCAATTCTTACACTGGGAAGGAAACAAGCTTCCGGGGACCGGTTTCTGGCATTACAGCCGTCTTCGGCCCGGCTTGCTTGAATCCTGATGGTGCAATGAGCAAGGGACTCATGTCTGAGTATACCCTTCCACGCTTAGGGTGGACAAAATTATTTACAACAAGGGGTGGTGAGGGACAGAGTCTCTGAATTAAGCAGATTACTCTCACCCAGTCAAGAGATCAGGGCTAGATCCAACACCGTTTTTTAGCTCATTGCACCATCCCAGTTTCAGAACCTGGCTGTATGCAAATTAGTCTGTTCCTGTCCCAGTGCATGATGTGAACAGTGCAAACCAAACTACAAAAGCCAATTCTTACACTGGGAAGGAAACAAGATTCCGGGGACCGGTTTCTGGCATTACAGCCGTCTTCGGCCCGGCTTGCTTGAATCCTGATGGTGCAATGAGCAAAGGACTCATGTCTGAGTATACCCTTCCACGCTTAGGGTGGAAAAAATTATTTACAACAAGGGGTGGTGAGGGACAGAGTCTCTGAATTAAGCAGAATACTCTCACCCAGTCAAGAGATCAGGGCTAGATCCAACACCGTTTTTTAGCTCATTGCACCATCCCAGTTTCAGAACCTGGCTGTATGCAAATTAGTCTGTTCCTGTCCCAGTGCATGATGGGAACAGGGCAATCCAAACTACAAAAGCCAATTCTTACACTGGGAAGGAAACAAGCTTCCGGGGACCGGTTTCTGGCATTACAGCCGTCTTCGGCCCGGCTTGCTTGAATCCTGATGGTGCAATGAGCAAGGGACTCATGTCTGAGTATACCCTTCCACGCTTAGGGTGGACAAAATTATTTACAACAAGGGGTGGTGAGGGACAGAGTCTCTGAATTAAGCAGAATACTCTCACCCAGTCAAGAGATCAGGGCTAGATCCAACACCGTTTTTTAGCTCATTGCACCATCCCAGTTTCAGAACCTGGCTGTATGCAAATTAGTCTGTTCCTGTCCCAGTGCATGATGGGAACAGGGCAAACCAAACTACAAAAGCCAATTCTTACACTGGGAAGGAAACAAGCTTCCGGGGACCGGTTTCTGGCATTACAGCCGTCTTCGGCCCGGCTTGCTTGAATCCTGATGGTGCAATGAGCAAGGGACTCATGTCTGAGTATACCCTTCCACGCTTAGGGTGGACAAAATTATTTACAACAAGGGGTGGTGAGGGACAGAGTCTCTGAATTAAGCAGAATACTCTCACCCAGTCAAGAGATCAGGGCTAGATCCAACACCGTTTTTTAGCTCATTGCACCATCCCAGTTTCAGAACCTGGCTGTATGCAAATTAGTCTGTTCCTGTCCCAGTGCATGATGGGAACAGGGCAAACCAAACTACAAAAGCCAATTCTTACACTGGGAAGGAAACAAGCTTCCGGGGACCGGTTTCTGGCATTACAGCCGTCTTCGGCCCGGCTTGCTTGAATCCTGATGGTGCAATGAGCAAGGGACTCATGTCTGAGTATACCCTTCCACGCTTAGGGTGGACAAAATTATTTACAACAAGGGGTGGTGAGGGACAGAGTCTCTGAATTAAGCAGAATACTCTCACCCAGTCAAGAGATCAGGGCTAGATCCAACACCGTTTTTTAGCTCATTGCACCATCCCAGTTTCAGAACCTGGCTGTATGCAAATTAGCCTGTTCCTGTCCCAGTGCATGATGGGAACAGGGCAAACCAAACTACAAAAGCCAATTCTTACACTGGGAAGGAAACAAGCTTCCGGGGACCGGTTTCTGGCATTACAGCCGTCTTCGGCCCGGCTTGCTTGAATCCTGATGGTGCAATGAGCAAGGGACTCATGTCTGAGTATACCCTTCCACGCTTAGGGTGGACAAAATTATTTACAACAAGGGGTGGTGAGGGACAGAGTCTCTGAATTAAGCAGAATACTCTCACCCAGTCAAGAGATCAGGGCTAGATCCAACACCGTATTTTAGCTCATTGCACCATCCCAGTTTCAGAACCTGGCTGTATGCAAATTAGTCTGTTCCTGTCCCAGTGCATGATGGGAACAGGGCAAACCAAACTACAAAAGCCAATTCTTACACTGGGAAGGAAACAAGCTTCCGGGGACCGGTTTCTGGCATTACAGCCGTCTTCGGCCCGGCTTGCTTGAATCCTGATGGTGCAATGAGCAAGGGACTCATGTCTGAGTATACCCTTCCACGCTTAGGGTGGACAAAATTATTTACAACAAGGGGTGGTGAGGGACAGAGTCTCTGAATTAAGCAGAATACTCTCACCCAGTCAAGAGATCAGGGCTAGATCCAACACCGTTTTTTAGCTCATTGCACCATCCCAGTTTCAGAACCTGGCTGTATGCAAATTAGTCTGTTCCTGTCCCAGTGCATGATGGGAACAGGGCAAACCAAACTACAAAAGCCAATTCTTACACTGGGAAGGAAACAAGCTTCCGGGGACCGGTTTCTGGCATTACAGCCGTCTTCGGCCCGGCTTGCTTGAATCCTGATGGTGCAATGAGCAAGGGACTCATGTCTGAGTATACCCTTCCACGCTTAGGGTGGACAAAATTATTTACAACAAGGGGTGGTGAGGGACAGAGTCTCTGAATTAAGCAGAATACTCTCACCCAGTCAAGAGATCAGGGCTAGATCCAACACCGTTTTTTAGCTCATTGCACCATCCCAGTTTCAGAACCTGGCTGTATGCAAATTAGTCTGTTCCTGTCCCAGTGCATGATGGGAACAGGGCAAACCAAACTACAAAAGCCAATTCTTACACTGGGAAGGAAACAAGCTTCCGGGGACCGGTTTCTGGCATTACAGCCGTCTTCGGCCCGGCTTGCTTGAATCCTGATGGTGCAATGAGCAAGGGACTCATGTCTGAGTATACCCTTCCACGCTTAGGGTGGACAAAATTATTTACAACAAGGGGTGGTGAGGGCCAGAGTCTCTGAATTAAGCAGAATACTCTCACCCAGTCAAGAGATCAGGGCTAGATCCAACACCGTTTTTTAGCTCATTGCACCATCCCAGTTTCAGAACCTGGCTGTATGCAAATTAGTCTGTTCCTGTCCCAGTGCATGATGGGAACAGGGCAAACCAAACTACAAAAGCCAATTCTTACACTGGGAAGGAAACAAGCTTCCGGGGACCGGTTTCTGGCATTACAGCCGTCTTCGGCCCGGCTTGCTTGAATCCTGATGGTGCAATGAGCAAGGGACTCATGTCTGAGTATACCCTTCCACGCTTAGGGTGGACAAAATTATTTACAACAAGGGGTGGTGAGGGACAGAGTCTCTGAATTAAGCAGATTACTCTCACCCAGTCAAGAGATCAGGGCTAGATCCAACACCGTTTTTTAGCTCATTGCACCATCCCAGTTTCAGAACCTGGCTGTATGCAAATTAGTCTGTTCCTGTCCCAGTGCATGATGGGAACAGGGCAAACCAAACTACAAAAGCCAATTCTTACACCGGGAAGGAAACAAGATTCCGGGGACCGGTTTCTGGCATTACAGCCGTCTTCGGCCCGGCTTGCTTGAATCCTGATGGTGCAATGAGCAAAGGACTCATGTCTGAGTATACCCTTCCACGCTTAGGGTGGACAAAATTATTTACAACAAGGGGTGGTGAGGGACAGAGTCTCTGAATTAAGCAGAATACTCTCACCCAGTCAAGAGATCAGGGCTAGATCCAACACCGTTTTTTAGCTCATTGCACCATCCCAGTTTCAGAACCTGGCTGTATGCAAATTAGTCTGTTCCTGTCCCAGTGCATGATGGGAACAGGGCAAACTAAACTACAAAAGCCAATTCTTACACTGGGAAGGAAACAAGCTTCCGGGGACCGGTTTCTGGCATTACAGCCGTCTTCGGCCCGGCTTGCTTGAATCCTGATGGTGCAATGAGCAAGGGACTCATGTCTGAGTATACCCTTCCACGCTTAGGGTGGACAAAATTATTTACAACAAGGGGTGGTGAGGGACAGAGTCTCTGAATTAAGCAGAATACTCTCACCCAGTCAAGAGATCAGGGCTAGATCCAACACCGTTTTTTAGCTCATTGCACCATCCCAGTTTCAGAACCTGGCTGTATGCAAATTAGTCTGTTCCTGTCCCAGTGCATGATGGGAACAGGGCAAACCAAACTACAAAAGCCAATTCTTACACTGGGAAGGAAACAAGCTTCCGGGGACCGGTTTCTGGCATTACAGCCGTCTTCGGCCCGGCTTGCTTGAATCCTGATGGTGCAATGAGCAAGGGACTCATGTCTGAGTATACCCTTCCACGCTTAGGGTGGACAAAATTATTTACAACAAGGGGTGGTGAGGGACAGAGTCTCTGAATTAAGCAGAATACTCTCACCCAGTCAAGAGATCAGGGCTAGATCCAACACAGTTTTTTAGCTCATTGCACCATCCCAGTTTCAGAACCTGGCTGTATGCAAATTAGTCTGTTCCTGTCCCAGTGCATGATGGGAACAGGGCAAACCAAACTACAAAAGCCAATTCTTACACTGGGAAGGAAACAAGCTTCCGGGGACCGGTTTCTGGCATTACAGCCGTCTTCGGCCCGGCTTGCTTGAATCCTGATGGTGCAATGAGCAAGGGACTCATGTCTGAGTATACCCTTCCACGCTTAGGGTGGACAAAATTATTTACAACAAGGGGTGGTGAGGGACAGAGTCTCTGAATTAAGCAGAATACTCTCACCCAGTCAAGAGATCAGGGCTACATCCAACACCGTTTTTTAGCTCATTGCACCATCCCAGTTTCAGAACCTGGCTGTATGCAAATTAGTCTGTTCCTGTCCCAGTGCATGATGGGAACAGGGCAAACCAAACTACAAAAGCCAATTCTTACACTGGGAAGGAAACAAGCTTCCGGGGACCGGTTTCTGGCATTACAGCCGTCTTCAGCCCGGCTTGCTTGAATCAGAGACTCTGTCCATCACCACCCCTTGTTGTAAATAATTTTGTCCACCCTAAGCGTGGAAGGGTATACTCAGACATGAGTCCCTTGCTCATTGCACCATCAGGATTCAAGCAAGCCGGGCCGAAGACGGCTGTAATGCCAGAAACCGGTCCCCGGAAGCTTGTTTCCTTCCCAGTGTAAGACTTGGCTTTTGTAGTTTGGTTTGCCCTGTTCCCATCATGCACTGGGACAGGAACAGACTAATTTGCATACAGCCAGGTTCTGAAACTGGGATGGTGCAATGAGCTAAAAAACGGTGTTGGATCTAGCCCTGATCTCTTGACTGGGTGAGAGTATTCTGCTTAATTCAGAGACTCTGTCCCTCACCACCCCTTGTTGTAAATAATTTTGTCCACCCTAAGCGTGGAAGGGTATGCTCAGACATGAGTCCCTTGCTCATTGCACCATCAGGATTCAAGCAAGCCGGGCCGAAGACGGCTGTAATGCCAGAAACCGGTCCCCGGAAGCTTGTTTCCTTCCCAGTGTAAGAATTGGCTTTTGTAGTTTGGTTTGCCCTGTTCCCATCATGCACTGGGACAGGAACAGACTAATTTGCATACAGCCAGGTTCTGAAACTGGGATGGTGCAATGAGCTAAAAAACGGTGTTGGATCTAGCCCTGATCTCCTGACTGGGTGAGAGTATTCTGCTTAATTCAGAGACTCTGTCCCTCACCACCCCTTGTTGTAAATAATTTTGTCCACCCTAAGCGTGGAAGGGTATACTCAGACATGAGTCCCTTGCTCATTGCACCATCAGGATTCAAGCAAGCCGGGCCGAAGACGGCTGTAATGCCAGAAACCGGTCCCCGGAAGCTTGTTTCCTTCCCAGTGTAAGAATTGGCTTTTGTAGTTTGGTTTGCCCTGTTCCCATCATGCACTGGGACAGGAACAGACTAATTTGCATACAGCCAGGTTCTGAAACTGGGATGGTGCAATGAGCTAAAAAACGGTGTTGGATCTAGCCCTGATCTCTTGACTGGGTGAGAGTATTCTGCTTAATTCAGAGACTCTGTCCCTCACCACCCCTTGTTGTAAATAATTTTGTCCACCCTAAGCGTGGAAGGGTATACTCAGACTTCCCAGTGTAAGAATTGGCTTTTGTAGTCTGGTCTGCCCTGTTCCCATGATGCACTGGGCCAGGGACAGACTAATTTGCATACAGCCAGGTTCTGAAACTGGGATGGTGCAATGAGCTAAAAAACGGTGTTGGATCTAGCCCTGATCTCTTGACTGGGTGAGAGTACTCTGCTTAATTCAGAGACTCTGTCCATCACCACCCCTTGTTGTAAATATTTTTGTCCACCCTAAGCGTGGAAGGGTATACTCAGATGTGAGTCCCTTGCTCATTGCACCATCAGGATTCAAGCAAGCCGGGCCGAAGACGGCTGTAATGCCAGAAACCGGTCCCTGGAAGCTTGTTTCCTTCCCAGTGTAAGAATTGGCTTTTGTAGTCTGGTCTGCCCTGTTCCCATGATGCACTGGGCCAGGGACAGACTAATTTGCATACAGCCAGGTTCTGAAACTGGGATGGTGCAATGAGCTAAAAAACGGTGTTGGATCTAGCCCTGATCTCTTGACTGGGTGCGAGTACTCTGCTTAATTCAGAGACTCTGTCCATCACCACCCCTTGTTGCGCATAATTGTTTAAGCATAACTGCTGGACTCTTAGCATAATACAACATTCTAACTAATTTCCTCACTTTATTATGATGCACTGCTAGCATCCTGAAATGATGAAAAACACTCTGGCATACTCTCCTGGAAAGACAAGCCAGTGAATGACCATGCAAACCTGTCACTTCTCTCACTCTGCAAGGATCTAATTCTTGCAACAACTTCATTTTCTGCTTCAAACTTTTCTTATTAAATGTCCGTACAAAATCCCAAACCAAATTGATGGAATCCTGTCGCACACTGCAAATACTACTACACTTCCAGGTGTACACAGGTCCCTTAGGACGTCTTCCTAAAACCTCATTACCTAACATCTCTTCTGCCTCTGTTGTCACAAGTTTTTCTTTTTCAACTGGACAACCATCTTTCACCTCATAAGATCGACCGCTGGTGTCAACTGCATGCACCAAATCATTATCCTGGAAGTAACTCTCCTCATTGAAAAATGCCTCACAACTTGAACTATGCATCCATTCTCCGGAAAAAACTTCACAAAAATTACTACGATTAACTATTCTCTTCCATCTACTATTTCTTTTGAAATCATAAATTGCCTTGTTTAGCTTCCTAATTCTATTGATTATCAAAATAAATAACTTTCGTTTAATTTCAAATGCCTGATCAATAACTTTCTCAACTTTTTTTTTTCTCTTATAAAAAACCACTTTCTGTTGACCTTTCTTAATATTTTTTAACAAATTGCCAATTATCCTGTTGCGGAACATTCGTTTACGAATGTCCCTAAACTGTTGTTTCCTTCTACTATCATGCACAGAGTTATCTCTTGCTCTAGCAGTAACATTTTTGATTGGCCTTTCCTTTCCGTTTAAATTGCTTCTCTTTTTCTGGACAAAAACATTTTCTGTAGTACTACTTTTTTTTCTAGAAATGTTTCTTATGAATGTTTTCGTGGTCTTACCCGGTGCTTTCTTGGTGACTTGACAATTTTTTATTGTAGAGGACTGCTGCAATAAATGATGGACCTGCTGTCTTTGACGTTTTGTAGCCTTTCTCATTCTCTCCTTAGTTGGCATTCTCAAAATTTGAAATGATCTGCAGTTGAATCTGTGGTAAAATATAATAAAAAATATTATTAACCACTATTACCAAACAGTAAATCAATAACAGTCATCAAAAACTTAACACACTACTTAACATTTTTACATATAATATTTTTTAGTGCTTTGGCAAATTTAGAATACAGAAATAGCAGAAAAAAAATGGAATTCTTCTTCATTTTACCTGTCCTGTTTTATATGTGAATCTGATCTAATTTTATGAGCATATTTTAATATTTTATTGAAGACACTACACATAACCTGTTTTTGAAGGTGTGTTTAATTTAAAATTAAACAGTTTACATTTTTACTTTTCATTTATTGTAAATTTTAAAAATAAATGTTTATAGTTCCATAGGCTCAAGCAGGTCAGCTTCCCACCCTATCTCATACAATTCTGACAAATCGGCATCCTCATCATATTCTTCATCATCCTCAGGATTTAAATCATCCAAGGGATCTACTTCCACTGACGTTTCAATTACAAGTTCAATGATGAGGTCGAGATCAACTGATTGCTGATTGTCACTCATGTTGATGTTGTCGTTATCTTTAAAGAAAGAGAACAACAATGAGATGTTGCAGAGTAAGAGACAAATCTCAGAGATTATAATAGTAAATTTGTTTAACAAGAGTAACATTTTGCAGCTATTATTTAGCCATGTCCAGCGATGCTGAGGAGGTGAGGCCTATGTCCAAGTTTTCAATGAACAGGACTCATCTCTTCTTAACCTTGGATAAGCCTCACCGACTCTGTGTCCCCTGCTCATACTTAAATGTACAGGGGCAGATTTATGCTAAGTGGCGCATCCCCACGGATGCACCAGTTAATGTGCACCGCTGCTCTGCCACCCATAGTGTGCCACATTTACAATGTGGAGCACCATTGAGCAAAAACAGCACAGATGCGTCACGCATCTATGCCGCAAAAGCAGCACATTGCAGGAATCACGTCATAAGCGCAACATGTCTACTGCAATGCACAGGAGGAAGCCTCACATTGCATGGTGCATCACTTCTTATGCCTGTTTCAAACAGGCGTAAGGATTTGATTCAGCAATGCTATAAAGCTGACTCAGTGAAATCTTCTAAATTTCACTGTGTTAGTTTTACAGGGCTTTCATGCAAATGAATGCATACCTTGCAACAAAACACTTATATAAAAACTGACGCAGGTTTCATGTGGCACAGGACTTTACAGCATGACACATCTGCCTAGATGCATCAAGTTGTAAATATGTCGCCACATAGCAAATCTTTTGCACCGCCGCTGCGTCACAAAAGTGACGCACAGTGACGCAAAAGAGACATACACCTATCATAAATCTGTCCCTAAAATTTTAAATGATTGATTCAAGATTACGATAAAGTGTGGCCTATCCAGAGGTTTGTTTCAGGTGAGGCCTATTCAGAGTTGCAGATGAAATTTACGCTTGTTGAAGAGTACAGAAGAGATAATACATGTGAAGGCCTACCAATAAAGTAAGTCATATCCACTTCACTCTTGAACAAAGGCCAAACCTTTTCTGTGTCCATGGACAGACCTAAACTTCATCTGCACAATGTCATTCGTAAACTTAGGAAACACAGGTGATGTAATTGAAAAATGTGGAGTTTCTTTTCCTCATTTCACAATCACATCACCTGTGTTACCTTTGCTTAGGTATCTCATAGTGCAGATGGACTCTAGCATATGAAAGAGTACACATAAGTTGAGCAGTGTATACAACAATTTTGACATTTACAGAAGATTCAGCTTCTTATCTTGTTGGAGATGAAATGAGGCCTGTCTTGCAACATGGTGCATCTTTTCCATCACTGCTGCATCGGTTTCATGTGGCACGGGACTTTACAGCATGACACATCTGCCTAGATGCATCAAGTTGTAAATATGTCACCACATAGCAAATCTTTTGCACCGCCGCTGCGTCACAAAAGTGACGCACAGCGGCGCAAAAGAGACACACACCTATCATAAATCTGTCCCTAACATTTTAAATGATTGATTCAGGATGACGATAAGGTGAGGCCTATCCAGAGGTTTGTTTGAGGTGAGGCCTACTCAGGGTTGCAGATGAGATTTACACTTGTTGAAGAGTATAGAGGAGATAATACACGTGAAGACCTACCAATGAAGTAAGTCATGTCCACTTCACTCTTGAACAAAGGCCAGACCTCTTCTGTGTCCGTGGACAGACCTAAACCTCATCTGCACAATGTCATTCGTAAAATTAGGAAACACAGGTGATGTAATTGAAAAATGTGGAGTTTCTTTTCCTCATTTCACAATCACATCACCTGTGTTTCCTTTGCTTAGGTATCGCATACTGCACATGGACTCTAGCATATCAAAGAGTACACATAAGTTGAGCAGTGTATACAACAATTTTGACATTTACAAAAGATTCAGCTTCTTATCTTGTTGCAGATGAAATGAGGCCTGTCTTGCAACATGGTGCATCTTTTGCATCACTGCTGCATCGGTTTCATGTGGCACGGGACTTTACAGCATGACACATCTGCCTAGATGCATCAAGTTGTAAATATGCCGCCACATAGCAAATCTTTTGCACCGCCGCTGCGTCACAAAAATGACGCACAGTGATGCAAAAGAGGCATACATGGCTATGTAAGTTAAATAATCAAAATCTAAATTTGCCAAGCACACATGGGTGTGTATTTACAAGGACCTTCCACCACGAGGAAATGTCTTTAATTAAAAAGGGAGAAATAACATCAAAGGGACTCAAATGCCTTTTAAATGTACCCCAAGCAACCTATGAAACTCTAGCAGTACATATCAAGAAACTTAAATGACTTCAATAAACGTTTTTAAACACATCAAGTAAAGCAGTTATTCAAATACATTCAAGGCGAAATGACTTAAAATGGCCTAAGACACATGAAAGCGTTTTTTTAAGGTCCTTGCACCATTTTTGGGTCACTTTTAACATGGCTATGATAGTCAAAGAATTAAAATCTAAATTTGCCAAGCACATATGGGGGCGTATTTACAAGGACCTTGCACCACGGGGAAAGGTCTTTAATTAAAATGAGAAAAATAACATCAGAGAGACTCAAATGCCTTTTAAATATACCCCAAGCAACCTATGAAACTCTAGCACTACATATCAAGTAAACTAATTGATTTCAAAAATCGTTTTTAAACACGTCATCTAAATCAATTATATACCTACATTCAAGGGGAAATGACTTAAAATGGCCTAAGACACATGAAAGCGTTTTTTTAAGGCCCTTGCACCATTTCTGGGTCACTTTTAACATGGCTATGTTAGTCAAAGAATTAAAATCTAAATTTGCCAAGCACAGATGGGGGCATATTTACAAGGACCTTGCACCACGAGGAAAGGTCTTAAATTAAAATGGGAAAAATAACATCAGAGAGACTCAAATGCCTTATAAATATGCCCCAAGCAACCTATGAAGCTCTAGCAGTACATATCAAGAAACCTAATATTTTTCAAAAAACGATTTTAAACACATCATATAAATCAATTATATACCTACATTCATCGGGAAATGACTTACAATGCCCTAAGACACATGAAAGCGTTTTTTTAAGGGTCACTTTTAACATGGCTATGTAACTCAAAGAAACAAAATCTATTTGTAAAACACTTGACACAAAGCAACATTTTAAATACAGAACTTTCTTCATAATTTTCTCCCTAAAGCATACTATTGTCTATCTAAATTAAATGAATCTTTTCTCACCTTAGCAAATACTTTATGAGTTTCAAAACAGTCTCAGAAACACACCAATTTGTCTTTAGCAGAGCAAAAGGTATGCACTCCAGAGTCTGCAGCTATGAAAAGCACAGAAATGCTGTAACTCATCACACATATCTCTCATGTCACCCAATCAAAACTCTTCCCTCACTTTTTTCAAATCAACACCCTTCCCCCTCTGCCCTCTCTGCCTTTTTTGCATAGCAACCACCTCCTGAAAGACCTCTCATGTTTGCAAGTTCACACAACAATGTTTCAATTGAACTCTGAACTCTCAGTACACCTGCATATCCAGTGCAATCTTTCATAAAATGTTTATTTTTTCACCATTCAAATTACATCTTTCAAAGAACTCATCCATGCACCCTAACTTTCTGTTTTCAGCAATCAAAATCCACCAATCACTGCTACTGCTTCATTTAACACAGAAACTCCACAGTTTTTTTCATTTTAAACTCTTATTTTTTCCTCTCCCATTTCATTGCCACACTTCATCTGACTGCAGCAGAACCTCCTCTCACCATGTTTTCTGTCTTGATTGTTGGACATAGTTGCATCTACTGGGCTCAGAGGTATGCTGATAACAGAAATGTACCTAACCTCAATTTACAAGATGTGGAAATTAAGTGGTTTGGCCACAGAGGATTAAAATGTCACCAATTGATACCATTGGTGAAAACCTTTATGCATTTGCCAAAACCTGACCTGTTAATTGTGCACTGTGGAGGTAATGACTTGGGCACTTTGACTGGGGTAGGTCTGGAAATGCTTTTAAAGGACACCTTTGAGCAATTGATGGCACTTTTTCCTCAAACTGCCTTAGTATATTCAAATATATGCCAAAGACAGAAATGGAGGTGGTCAAACGAATTTTGTCCACAAATTGAGAAATCGAGGAAGCATGTAAATAAGTCTGTTTCAGCTTACATGAGAGACCATGGAATGGGCTCCATCTACAACAATAACTTGCGTTACTACATGCAAGATATCTACAGAGGAGATGGAGTTCACTTCTCAGATGAAGGGAACAGAGTTTTCATCCTGAATTTAAGACTATGCATTGGTACCTACTTATAAGTACCTAAATGTACCATAAACCCAAAAGCTCTTCTCAGAGCTACCCTACAGCTGATCACTCACAATTATTATTTTACTCTAACTTTTTTCACTAATTTTCAACAAAGTACGCTCCCCGGAGCGCTACCCGGTACGCGAACCGGAAGCTAACCGCGCGAAATTTTAATTTTTTTTTCCCCGCACATATGGGCCTCCTCAGCCACTCTCAGAAAACCTAGGGGGTCAAGATACGTCTACCGTGCCCCCTTCTACCCATTCTGAACATTATTTGCCTTCCATCTTGTATTTTAATTCGACCGAAACACAAAATGGTGGACTCCCGTAACGCTGCCGGTTCGCGTACCGGGGCGCTCCCCGGGAAGCGCTCCATTAAAAAAGGTGGGAAAGTAATTTACAGAAGAAACCCTAGAGACACTTTCACCAAATATAGATTTGCTCATACTACATACCAATCCCTACCATTTTCACAAATTTGGTTGGAATTCCATTTAGCCATTTAGCCTGTAGACCTCTCTAAATACCCTGAGGTAAATTACTTCACAAATCACATCTGAAGTGTTGGAATTGACAACCAATTAAAAAGTTACTTTCATTTTCTATTTTTTTTACCTGACATTTGATTGGTTATGTACCTGAATATATATAAAGGAAGAGAAGGAAACATAGCCATTTTGACTACTACTTCCTGGTGTACATTTCAATAGGATTTTCACTAATAACTTCAACTTCTTTTTAAAGGTAAGTTGTTATTTTAAAAACTGAAGTATATTGTGCACTTTAAATTAATATGGTAAACTTTTTCTGATAGTTATATACTATCCCTCTGTAGTAGTTATAGATTTAGATAGACTTCTCTGTTATAGTTATGGATGGAGTTAGGCTTGTCTTTTATAATTATGAATTTACTTACGTTAAATCACATACACTTTTTTATATTCCTACTTCCACTCTGATACTATACACTGCCCAAAGATAAATTCACTGTTAAAAACTGCCTATCTAAAATTAATCCCAACAGTGCGCTATCTCTACTAATATATATTTTTTTTATGCAAATTTCAGGCAAAATGGAAGGCGAACAGAAAGTATCATTTGAAATTGTCCTTGCAGAGACCAACGAAGAAATCATTGATCCAAATAATATTGAATTTATGGATGAAACTTGGGACAAAGAACTACTGCAATGTGTGCAATCAGTAGATGTCCTCCTTGAAAATGAGGACATTTTACACACTCAAACATTACAAGCTATGTTCAATGAAAATAACGACATTTCAGACAGTGAAATGGTAGACATTTTATTAAATTTTGAAACACAATGACAATAATAAATAATTGTTTAAAAAATAAAAAAATAAAAAAAAAATCAACAAAACAAACAATCAATTAACATACAATATTTAAAAAGTCTATCATTCTTTTTTCCTAATAGTACGCTCCCCGGGCCGCTTCCCGGTTCGCGAACCGGGCGCTCCCCACGCAAAAAAAACAAAAAAAATTGTATTTATTTTTTGACCCGCGGGGCCCTTTTAAAGCCTCCACATCAAACCTAGGGGGTCAGGGAGGATCTACTATGCCCCCTTATGGTCATTTCCCCCTTTGTTTTGGCCTCCTCTTGTCTCTCGATCCTACCGAGAGACAAGATGGCGGCCGCTCCGGACTGTTTAGAATGTTGACAGACACCGGAGAGCCAATCAGCTTCGCTTCGCGAAGTTCCGTTACGCGTCAAGTACGCGAACCGGAGCGCTACCCGGAGCGCGCTTACAGATATATATCTTTTTTTGAACGTTAATTTCTCAAAATCCACTGGAGCACATATATTGAGACCTAGCAAAGGCACATCGGGCTAACAGTCCCTACAATTTTGCTAAGTTTCGTGCAAATCCATTCAGCCGTTCGGGCTAAAAGTGAGGCCAACCGCCCTATGGAAATTAACATGGGAAAAACGTGTTTTGGGACCCTCCCTTTTTTCTCGGCCCCCCCTTGACGAACCCCCCCAAATTTTCAGGGGCTGCTCAAGAACAAAATGTTCCATTTTCCTGAAAATTTCAGCCAATTCCGTCCACAAACGCCAAAGTTATTAGACATAGAATTTTCAAAAATTCCATAGAGAAAAAATCCTAACTATATATACCTACTGGCGACCGCCAGTAGGTAATATATATATATATATATATATATATATATATATTTGGTGCATTCTGGGGCGCGTTATGTGATCAAGCTCCTTCGCGGAGCGAAACGCGTCATGGACTGACATTATGTCTATTTATTTTATGTGAAATAAATTTACTCTGCTTTTCACTGGAAGAAAAAAGTATTGTCTCTGTTTCCTGACTGCCACGGGGTTTCTTTGGAGCTACCCAAGAGGTCCTCACCTGGTTTACCTCGTCTTGGAAGGACGAGCAGGAACATTGTTGAAATTTGCACATTAGTAAAGAAAAGTACTGAGGACTTCAATTGTAGCACAAAAAATATGTTTTGTAGTCCAGGGGTTACAAAAATGGGGGACAGCAACAAAATGAGAATGATGAAATATATATTTTGCAGTAACATTGCTGGTAAATATTATGAAGACACATCACCTCGCCGATTTGTTTGACTATTGTGGATTAGGCGGAAGTCTGTTGTTTATCTCTACAGGCCCGTGGTCAGATGACCGATGTATGCACTTTAAATCACGATGATAGGTTGACCATGTCATGTGATCAAGGGCTTCAGGGCCCGAAACGCGTCATGGCGGACAGAGGGATGCACTAAATAAAATTCAGCAAATCTACCTGAAATGGGTCCGGTTCGTTCTTTTTGTCCTGGTGGCAGCGGATACTAAGACGAAGTTCCTGGTATATATATATATATATATCCCAACGTATTCTTGGCAGAAAACCAAGCCACAGTCACGGCGGGCAACACGGCAGGGAATGCCACTCCCTTAGATTCCAACGTAACCCAGCTTAGGAAAATAAATAAATCCACTGGCGCCGTGGCCACATTGCATAAACGGTTTTTATTTTTAGCTTCGGGTAGACCCGACGCGTTTCGCAGTTACCTCACTGCTTTGTCAAGGGTGATTCAATAAAGTAAAGTACACACATTTAAAGGTGCAGGGTTCAAACTTGATAAACACAGTAAAAATACTTCCGTTTTTAGTCTCAAGCAGAGTAAACATACTTAGTTTCCCTTGTTTGCCCATAGATACATTATTGCAATTCATATAATTTATAAACATTGCAATTCATATAATTTATAAACAAGTCTAGCCCAAGTGGGCTGGTGTAATACTAATGTTGATAATTCATAAACAAATAATACATTTCGAACTTTACACTGTCGAAAATTTCATAATAGTCTCTTAGTCACATAGCTCCAGTGAGCTAGTACACCATTCAGGGCAAATCATCCTTGGAAAATACGTCTTTTTGTCTGCAAAGAAACAGATGAAAAACTGACTTTAAAAACTAGTTTGAACCCATAGTTTCCAAAACATTCAGAATTTAAACTTATTAAAATCAAACAAAGAAACGCAGTAAGTACGAGGTATGGGTACAGAACATGATTCATCTTAGGTGTATAGAAATCTCATTGTCCACATTCAAACCATAAGGAATCATGGTATTATATTTTATGATAGTTTTCGACTCAAGCTTTCTTAATTCAAGTGTGCGATTCCCTCCTCTCTCCCTCAAGGGTATTGTGTCTAGCACACAGAATTTGAGCAAATTGGGATTTTGATTATGTCTTTCAAAGAAGTGTCGAGCAACTGGGTATTGCCTGTCATTCTTGGTGATTGCTCGCATATGCTCTAAGATACGCATTTTTGCCTTTTTAATTGTGCTACCTATATAAAATAGGTCGCAAGGGCATCTCAGAGCATAAATAGCAAATTCTGTTTCACAGGATAGGTGTTTCCAAATTTGAAATGCAGCAAAGTCTTTATTCAGTTTCACACTTTTACAATTCTGGCTGAAACGGCAAGCTTTACATTTGGAACATGTAAAGAATCCTTGTACTGGGTTTCTTTTCTTAGTTTCTCTAATCTCGCCTTTCATCAATATATCCTTCAATGATTTATTCCGTCTGAACGTTATAGATGGTTGATCAGACAGATTTTCTTTCAAATCTTCATCGGTTCTAAGAACCTCCCAGAACTTCCTCAAGCTCCTACGTACCTCCCATGCTTGGTTATGGTATGTAGTGATAAATCTCATCTTGTTGTCACTTACCAGTTCCTTCCCTTTGTGAATGAGCAAATCCTCTCGCTTCACTAGGGCAACTTTGTCAACAGCAGTTTGGATAGTTTTTGAGCTGTATCCCCTCTCTTTAAATCTAGATACCATCACTAGTTGCTCTGCTTCAAAATCCCCTGGAGAGCTGCAATTGCGTTTAGCACGCAGCAATTCCCCATAGGGGATACTATTGATAAGATTACGTGGGTGACAGCTCTGAGCTAGCAGCAAACTGTTGCCAGCTGTCTTTTTTCTGTACAATTTACTACAGATAGTGTTGTTGACAATAGTGAGTTCTAGATCTAGAAATTCAATTTTCTTTTTGCTCATTTCACTGGTAAATTGCAAATTGCATTCATTTTGATTTAGTTTGATAACAAATTCTTCTGCCTGGTGTTGTTCACCATCCCAGATACAGAATACATCGTCAATGTACCTTGCCCAGAGGACGACATGATCTTGGTACTGATCGATCTTCCGGGCAACCTGCTCCTCCCACCAGCCGAGGTATATATATATTACCTACTGGCGGTCGCCAGTAGGTATATATAGTTAGGATTTTTTCCCTACGGGATTTTTGAAAATTCTATGTCTAATAACTTTGGCGTTTGTGGACGGAATTGGGGGGGGTTCGTCCAGGGGGGGCCGAGAAAAAAGGGGGGTCCCAAAACGTGTTTTTAACATTGAGTTTTCCATAGGGCGGTTGGCCTCACTTTTAGCCCGAACGGCTGAATGGATTTGCATGAAACTTGGCAAAATTGTAGGGACTGGTAGCCCGATGTGCCTTTTGTAGGTCTCAATATATGTGCTTCAGTGGATTTTGAGAAATTAACGTTTAAAAAAAGATATATATCTGTAACAGCGGACCGGGCAGCGCTCCAGTTCGCGTACTTTTCGCGTAACGGAACTTCGCGTAGCGAAGCTGATTGGCTCTCCGGTGTCTGTCAACATTCTAAACAGTCCGGAGCGGCCGCCATCTTGTCTCTCGGTAGGATTGAGAGACAAGAGGAGGCCAAAACAAAGGTGGAAATAACCATAAGGGGGCATAGTAGATCCTCCCTGATCCCCTAGGTTTAATGTGGAGGCTTTAAAAGGGCCCCGCGGGGCAAAAAAAATATATTTTTTTTTTTTTTTTTTTCGTGGGTAGCGCCCGGTCCGCGAACCGGGAAGCGTTCTGGGCAGCGTACTGCAATGAAAAATGAATGAGAGACTTTTCAAATGCAGTATGTTAATTGATTGTTGGTTTTGTTGATTATTTTTTATTTTCTTTATTTTTTAAGCATTTTTTTTATTGTGATTGTGTTTCATAATTTATTAAACTTTCTAACATTTCATTGTCAGAAATTTCATAATTATCATGGAATATACATTGTAGTCTCTGAGGGTGTAAAATGTCCTCATTTGCAAGGAGGTTATCTACTGCTTGTACACATTGCAGTAGTTCATTGTCCCAAGTTTCATCGAAAAATTCAATGTCAATTTGATCAATTGTATCAATCAATTCTTGGCTGCTCTCTTGCAGGTCCATTTCAAAAGAAACTTGGTTTTCGCCTTCCATTTTGCCTGAAATTTGGATTAAAAAAATATATATTAGTAGAGATAGGGCAATGTTGGGAATAATTTTAGATAGGTATTTTTTATCAGTGAATTTATCTTTGGGCAGTGTATAGTATCAGAGTGGAAGTAGGAATATAAAAAAAGTGTATGTGATTTAACGTAAGTAAATTCATAATTATACAAGAGAAGCCTAACTCCATCCATAACTATAACAGAGAAGTCTCTCTAAATCTATAACTACTACAGAGGGATAGTATATATCTATCAGAAAAAGTTTACCATATTAACTTATAGTGTACTATATACTTCAGTTTTAAAAATAAAAACTTACCTTTAGAAAGAAGTTGAAGGAATTATTGAAAATACTATTGAAATGTACAGCAAGAAGTAATAGTCAAAATGGCTGTGTTTTCTTCTCTTCCTTTATATATATTCAGGTATATAACCAATGAAATGTCAGGTAAAAAAAGTAGAAAATGAAAGTAACATTTTCATTGGTTGTCAATTCCAACACTTCAGATGTGTTTTGTGAAGTAATTTACCTCAGGGTATTTAGAGAGGTCTACAGGCTAAATGACTAAATGGAATTCCAATCAAATTTGTGAAAATGGTAGGGATTGGTATGTAGTATGAGCTAATCTATATTTGGTGAAATTGTCTCCAGTGGCTTTTCTGTGAACTACTTTCCCACCTTTTTTGATGGTGCGCTTCCCAGGGAGCGACCCGGTACGCGAACCGTTGAGCGCCTCGGTTCGCGGACCTTAAGCGTTCCGGGAGTCCACCATTTTGTGTTTCGGTCGAATTAAGATACAAGATGGAGGGCAAATAATGTTCAGAATGGGTAGAAGGGGGCACGGTAGAGTTATCTTGACCCCCTAGGTTTTGTGAGGGTGGCTGAGGAGGCTTATATGTGCGAAAAAAAAACATTTTTTTTTAAAATTTCGCGAGGTTAGCTCCCGGTTCGCGTACCGGGTGGCGCCCCAGGGAGCGTACTTTGTTGAAAATTAGTGAAAAATGTTAGAGTAAAATAATAATTGTGAGTGATTAGATGTAGGGTAGCTCTGAGAAGAGCTTTTGGGTTTATGGTACATTTAGGTACTTATAAGTAGGTACCAATGCACATTCTTAAATTCAGAGTGAAAATTCTGTTGCCCTCATCTGAGAAGTGAACTCCATCTCCTCTGTAGATATCTTGCATGTAGTAACGCAAGTTATTGTTGTACAGGGAGCCCATTCCATGGTCTCTCATGTAAGCTGAAACAGATTTGTTTACATGCTTCCTCGACTTCTCAATTTGTGGACAAAATTGCTTGGACCACCTCCATTTCTGTCTTTGGCATATATTTGAATATACCAAGGCAGTCTGAGGAAAAAGTGCCATTAATTGCTCAAAGGTGTCCTTTAAAAGCATTTCCAGACCTACACCAGTCAAAGTGCCCAAGTCATTACCTCCACAGTGCACAATTAACAGGTCAGGTTTGGGCAAATTCATAAAGGTTTTCACCAATGGTATCAATTGGTGACATTTTAATCCTCTGTGGCCAAACCACTTAATTTCCACATCTTGTAAATTGAGGTTAGGTAAATTCCTGTTTTCAACGTACCTTTGAGCCCAGTGAATATAACTATGTCCAACAATCCAGACAGAAAACATGGTGAGAGAAGGTTCTCCTGCAGTCAGATGAAGTGTGGCAATGAAATGGCAGTTGAAAAAATGAGAGTGTAAAATGAAAAAAAACTGTGGAGTTTCTGTGTTCATGAAGCAGTAACAGTGATTGGTGGATTTTGATTGCTGAAAACAGAAAGTTAGGGTGCACGGATGTGTTCTTTGAAAGATGTATTTTGAGTGGTCAATAAAAAATCATTAAATGAAAGAATGCACTGGATATGCAGGTGCACTGAGAGTTCAGAGTTCAATTGCAACATTGTTGTGTGAACTTGCAAACAACAGAGGTCTTCCAAGAGGTGGTTGCCATGCAGAAAAGGCAGAAAGGGCAGAGGGGGGATGGGTTTTCATTTGAAAAAAAGTGAGGGAAGAGTTTTGATTGGGTGACATGAGAGATATGTGTGAAGAATTACAGCATTTCTGTGCTTTTGATAGCTGCAGACTCTGGAGTGCATACCTTTTGCTCTGCTGAAGACAAATTGGTGTGTTTCTGAGACTGTTTTCAAACTCAAAGTATTTGCTAAGGTGAGAAAATATTTCTTTAATTTAGATAGAGAATAGTGTGCTTTAAGGAGAAAATTATGAATTATGTGGCGCAAATTGCTTGTAAATATGCTCCCACCTGTGCATGGAAAATTTAGATTTTGAATGTTTGTGTTACATAGCCATGTTAAAAGTGATACAAACATGCTGCAAAGGCAATCAAAAAACGCTTTTATGTGTCTTAAGGACATTTTAAGTAATTTTCCCATGTGCAGTGTTTTGAAATTATGATTTGAAAATCGTTTTTGGGGAAAAGGAATTGTTTTTAAATTTATGACAAGGACATAATGGTGTATGCTTCTTTATAAGGCAATTGACTGTCCCTGATGTTATTTTTCCCATTTTAATGTAAGACCTTTCTCTGTGGCGCAAATTGCTTGTAAATATGCTCCCACCTGTGCATGGTAAATTTAGATTTTAAATGTTTGTGTTACATAGCCATGTTAAAAGTGACCCAACCATGCTGGAAAGGCAATCAAAAAACGCTTTCATGTGTCTTAAGGACATTTTAAGTCATTTTCCCATGTGCAGTGTTTTGAAATTATGATTTGAAAATCGTTTTTGGGGAAAAGGAATTGTTTTTAAATTTATGACAAGGACATAATGGTGTATGCTTCTTTATAAGGCAATTGACTGTCCCTGATGTTATTTTTCCCATTTTAATGTAAGACCTTTCTCTGTGGCGCAAATTGCTTGTAAATATGCTCCCACCTGTGCATGGCAAATTTAGATTTTGAATGTTTGTGTTACATAGCCATGTTAAAAGTGATACAAACATGCTGCAAAGGCAATCAAAAAACGCTTTTATGTGTCTTAAGGACATTTTAAGTAATTTTCCCATGTGCAGTGTTTTGAAATTATGATTTGAAAATCGTTTTTGAGGTAAAGGAATGTTGTTAAAATTTATGTGCGCCATATGCCCCCAAATTTCTTTTTCAGGGGTGCAGCAGGGTGTTCTTGAGACACCCCTGCACCTTTGGAAAAACTCCTAATTTGCGATGAGCTAATTGCTAATCGCAAATTGCACCTTCATTCCTATGGGCCTCCTGGCCCATGGAAATGAATGGGTAATTTGCAATTAGCAATTTGCTCATTGCAAATTAGGAATGGTAAAGAATCGCTATTTATTCCTTAAAATTCGCTATTTAAGAAATGCAAAATAGTATGATGATACATATGGCGGTTCATCTCTAACAAGATAAGAAGCTTAGGGATACATTTATGATGACTGGCGCAATGAAGTGGACATCACTTACTTCATTGGTAGAGCTTTACATGTATTATGTCCTCTGTATTCTTCATCAAGCGTAACTTTAATCTGCAATCCTGAGTAGGCCTCACCTTAAACAAACCTCTGGATAGGCCACATCTTATTGTCATCCTGAATTAATCATTTAAAATGCTAGGGACAGATTTATGATAGGTGTATGCCTCTTTTGCGCCACTTAGAAAACACTGTCCATGGGGAAATGACTTAAAATGTCCTTAAGACACATGAATGTGTTTTTTTAAAACGTTTGCAATTTTTTTGGGTCACTTTTAACATGGCTATGTGACTCAAACAGTCAAAATCTAAATTCGCCATGCACAGGTGGGAGCATATTTACAAGGAATGTGCTCCATGGGGAAAGGTCTTATAATGTAATATGGGAAAAATGACATCAGAGACACTGAAATGCCTTATAGAGAAGCATACACCATTATGTCCTTGTCATAAATTTGCAAACCATTACTTTTCCCCAAAAACGATTTTCAAATCATAATTTGAAAACACTGCACATGTGGAAATGACTTAAAATGTCCTTAATTCAAAATTTGCTATTCCTTATTTTGCGATTGCACTGAAGGATTTGCAAATTTTGCGATTCCTTAAATGCAATGTATCAAACAAAAAATATGTAAAAAATGATATTAAGGATTTGGAAACTACCACCAACTTCTAGTTTGTGGTAATTTGCGAATTCTTTTCAAAAAGCATTTTTTTCTAAAAAACAAAAGGTCCCATATGACGCCCATACATGCCCTTAGGGCATGTATGTGTGCCATATGCCCCCAAATTTCTTTTTCAGGGGTGCAGCAGGGTGTTCTTGAGATACCCCTGCACGCTTGAAAAAATTCCTATTTTGTGATGAGCTAATTGCTAATCGCAAATTGCAACCTTCATTCCTATGAGCCTCCTAGCCCATGGAAATGAATGGGTAATTTGCAATTAGCAATTTGCTCATTGCAAATTAGGAATGGTAAAGAATTGCTATTTATTCCTTAAAATTTGCTATTTAGGAAATGCAAAATAGTTTGATGGTACATATGGTGGTTCATCTGTAACAAGATAAGAAGCTTAGGGATACATTTATGATGACTGGCGCAATAAAGTGGACATTACTTACTTCATTGGTAGGCCTTTACATGTATTATCTCCTCTGTATTCTTCATCAAGCGTAACTTTAATCTGCAATCCTGAGTAGGCCTCAACTTAAACAAACCTTTGGATAGGCCACACCTTATTGTCATCCTGGATTAATCATTTAAAATGCTAGGGACAGATTTATGATAGGTGTATGCCTCTTTTGTGCCACTGTGCGTCACTTTTATGATGCAGCGGCGGTGCTAATTTGCAATTAGCAATTTGCTCATTGCAAATTAGGAATGGTAAAGAATTGCTATTTATTCCTTAAAATTTGCTATTTAGGAAATGCAAAATAGTTTGATGGTACATATGGTGGTTCATCTGTAACAAGATAAGAAGCTTAGGGATACATTTATGATGACTGGCGCAATAAAGTGGACATTACTTACTTCATTGGTAGGCCTTTACATGTATTATCTCCTCTGTATTCTTCATCAAGCGTAACTTTAATCTGCAATCCTGAGTAGGCCTCAACTTAAACAAACCTTTGGATAGGCCACACCTTATTGTCATCCTGGATTAATCATTTAAAATGCTAGGGACAGATTTATGATAGGTGTATGCCTCTTTTGTGCCACTGTGCGTCACTTTTATGATGCAGCGGCGGTGCTAATTTGCAAGTAGCAATTTGCTCATTGCAAATTAGGAATGGTAAAGAATTGCTATTTATTCCTTAAAATTTGCTATTTAGGAAATGCAAAATAGTTTGATGGTACATATGGTGGTTCATCTGTAACAAGATAAGAAGCTTAGGGATACATTTATGATGACTGGCGCAATAAAGTGCACATTAATTACTTCATTGGTAGGCCTTTACATGTATTATCTCCTCTGTATTCTTCATCAAGCGTAACTTTAATCTGCAATCCTGAGTAGGCCTCACCTTAAACAAACCTCTGGATAGGCCACACTTTATCGTCATCCTGGATTAATCATTTAAAATGCTAGGGACAGATTTATGATAGGTATATGCCTCTTTTGTGCCACTGTGCGTCACTTTTATGATGCAGCGGCGGTGCAAAAGATTTGCTATGAGGCGACAACATTACAAATTGATGCATTTAGGCAGATATGCCATGGTGTAAAAAAACCGTACCACATGAAACCGATGCAGCAGTGATGCAAAAGATGCACCATGTCGCAAGACAGGCCTCACTTGGGGCCATATGTATCAAGCTAATTAGCATTCGCAAAGATCAAAATTCTACGAATTTCGGCCTTTGCGAATGTTAATTAGACAAATGGTATGTATCAAACAAGTTTGATGCAAAATAAGGAGTAGCAAAATTTGCTATTCCTTATTTTACAATTGCACTGAAGGATTTGCAAATTTTGTGACTACTTAAATGCAATGTATCAAACAAAAAATATGTAAAAAATGACATTAAGGATTGGAAACTATTGTGGTAAATTGGTGGTAATTTGTGAATTCTTTTCAAAAAGCTTTTTTTAAAAAAAACAAAAGGTCCCATATGACGCCAACACATGCCCTTAGGGCATGTATGTGTGCCATATGCCCCCAAATTTCTTTTTCAGGGGTGCAGCAGGGTGTTCTTGAGACACCCCTGCACCCTTGGAAAAATTCCTAATTTGTGATGAACAAATTGCTAATCGCAAATTAAACCTTCATTCCTATGAGCCTCCTAGCCCATGGAAATGAATGGGTAACTTGCAATTAGCAAATTGCTCATCGCAAATTAGGAATGGTAAAGAATCGCTATTTATTCCTTAAAATTCGCTATTTAGGAAATGCAAAATATTTTGATGATACATATGGCAGTTCATCTCTAACAAGATAAGAAGCTTAGGGATAGATTTATGATGACTGGCGCATCACCAGGGATGTGCCAGTCATCCTGCGCCGCTGTTCCGCCACCCATGGTGTGCTGCATTTACAATGCGGCGCAGCATGGGGCAAAAATGGCACAGATGCGTGACGCATCTGTGCCGTTAAGGTGGCGCATTGCTGGAGTTGTATCGCAAGTGCGATGCAGCTCCAGCAACGCTCAGGGGTGCACCATCTCCACAATGTTGCGTCAAGACCTATGCCTGCTTCAAGCAGGCGCAGGGTTTTGACGCAGGTTTCTCCTATCTGATTGTAAATGCGGCACACCATGGGTGGCAGAGCAGTGGTGCACGTTAACTGGTGCATGCCTGGGGATGTGCCATTTAACATAAATCTGCCCCTTTACATTTAAGTATGTGCAGGGGACACAGAGTCGGTGAGGCTTATCCAAGGTTAAGAAGAGATGAGTCCTGTTCAGTGAAAAATTAGACATAGGCTTCACCTGCTCAGCATCGCTGGACATGGCTAAATAATAGCTGCAAAATGTTACTCTTGTTAAACAATTTTACTATTATAATCTCTGAGATTTGTCTCTTACTCTGCAACATCTCATTGTTGTTATCTTTCTTTAAAGATAAAGACAACCTCAACATGAGCGACAATCTGCAATCAGTTGATTTTGACCTCACCATTGAACTTGTAATTGAAACATCAGTGGATGTTGATCCCTTGGATGATTTAAATCCTGAGGATGAAGAAGAGCGTGATGAGGATGCAGATTTGTCCGAATTATATGACATAGGATGGGAAGCTGACCTGCTTGAGCCTATGGAAATATAAACATTTATTTTTTAAATTTATAATTAATAAAAAGTAAAAAGGTAAAACGTTTAATTTAAAAATAAAGACACCTTCAAAAGCAGGTTATGTGTAGTGTCTTCAATAAAATATTAAAATATGCTCATAAAATTAGATCAGATTCACATATAAAATAGCATAGGTAACATAAATATAAATGTCATTTCTTTTCTGGTATTTCTGTATTGTAAATTTGCAAGGACTAAAAAATCTTCTATTTAAAATGTCAAGTAGTGTGTTAAGTTTTTGATCACTGTTATTGTTTTACTGTTTGGTAATAATGGTTAATAACATTTTTTATTATATTTTACCACAGATTCAACTGCAGATCATTTCAAGATTTCACCATGCCAACAATAGAAAGACAGAGAAAGGCTGCAAAACGTCAAAGACAGCAGGTGAAAGAAAATAAGCAGCAGTCCTCTAACAAAAAGATTTGTCAAGTCACGAAGAAAGCACCGGGTAAGAGCACAAAATATTTCATAAGAAATATGTGTAGTAAAAAAAATATTACTACAGAAAATGTTTCAGTCCATAAAACGAGAAGGAATTCAAATGGAAAGAAAAGGCCAATGAAAAATGTTACTGCTAGAGCAAGAGATAACTCTGTGCATGATAGTAGAAGGAAACAACAGTTTAGGGAGATTCGTAAACGAATGTTCCGCAACAGGATAATTGGCAATTTGTTAAAAAATATTAAGAAAGGTCAACAGAAACTGGTTTTTTATAAGAGAAAAAAAAAAGTTGAGAAAGTTATTGATCAGGCATTTGAAATTAAACGTAAGTTATTTATTTTGATAATCAATAGAATTAGGAAGCTAAACAAGGCAATTTATGATTTCAAAAGAAATAGTAGATGGAAGAGAATAGTTAATCGTAGTAATTTTTGTGAAGTTTTTTCTGGAGAATGGATGCATAGTTCAAGCTGTGAGGCATTTTTTAATGAGGAGAGTTATTTCCAGGATAATGATTTGGTGCATGCAGTTGACACCAGTGGTCGTGCTTATGAAGTGAAAGATGGTTGTCCAGTTGAAAAAGAAAAACTTGTGACAACAGAGGCAGAAGAGGTGTTAGGTAATGAGGTTTTAGGAAGACGTGCTAAGGGTCCTGTGTACACCTGGAAGTGTAGTAGTATTTGCAGTGTGCGACAGGATTCCATCAATTTGCTTTGTGATTTTGTACGGTCATTTAATAAGAAAAGTTTGAAGCAGAAAATAAGGTTGTTGCAAGAATTAGATCCTTGCAGAGTAAGAGAAGTGACAGGTTTGCATGGTCATTCACTGGCTTGTCTTTCCAGGAGAGTATGCCAGAGTGTTTTTCATCATTTCAGGATGCTAGCAGTGCATCATAATAAAGTGAGGAAATTAGTTAGAATGTTGTATTATGCTAAGAGTCCAGCAATTATGCTTAAACAATTATGCGCTGCTCTTTTGCATGGTTCTGAAATAGATGTGAAGAATATATGTGAAGAAATTGAGTTTTGTTACTTTGGAAGTATAGAGGAGAATGTTGAAATTGAGCAAGAAGAAGAGGGTCATGTGGAAGATAGTGTACAGGTTTCCAGTACAGATAATTTCCAGAGGGAAATTGCGACGTTTGAGGTGAAATCAAGTGAGAGGCCTAATTTCACTTGTGTGTGTTGTCGACGCACTTATTATAAGAATCAGACTAAGTTAGTGGATTTATATGCAAAAAGTGAAAGGGAAAATAATAGTGAATGGAAGGATTTCGCAACATACTTGATGGTAGAAAATTGTTTTGATTTGGGATTGGATCAACGTGTGTGTAGTTATTGTTGTTGCAAATTAAATCAAAACCAGATGCCTGCTAGAGCAGTTCATAATAATCTGGAATTGGTTGAGATTCCTTCTGAATTGAAGGATTTAAATACTTATGAATCTATTTTGATTCAAAGTATCCATCCCTTTCAGGCTATTGTAAGAATGGAGCCAAAGACAGGGAAATTGCCTCCATCAGATTTACAGAGAGGATTAAAGGGAAGAGTTGTTTATTTGCCTCTAGATTTGAAGAAAAACATTAACACAATTGGAGTAGAAAAAGTGGAAGAGGAACCTCTGGTTATCTTAGTTAATGGGGTTCCGACAAAGAATAAGAAAATATGGCAAGATTTAGTAGATGTTAGGAAAGTTAAAAAGGCAACATTGTATTTTAAAAAAAATAATAAATACTATAAGAATGTATATGTTGCAGAAGAGGACGTAAGTGAGGAAGAGGATAGCGATTTGTGTGCTGGTCAAATTGAGAAAGTAGAACCCTCTACTAGTGAAGAAATATATGAACATTATAGTGTTCATCCTTTGCATTCCAAGGAAGTCATGGGGAATGCTATTGAGTTGTTTCAAATGAAACAAGCCAAAGGGAGTCCCATTAGTGTTTGGGAGGAAAGTTTGGAAGCTCGGTGTTTCCCACAGCTTTTTCCAACAGGTCAGGGAGGAAGATATGATGAGCGACCTCATCAAATTCCTGCTTCTGAATACCGGACTTTGCGATTGTATGCAGGAGATGCTAGGTTTCGACAATGCATTCCTTATTTGTTTCATCTCCTGTTTGAAAGCGATCTGTCTGGACTGTCATATGCAGTGAACCACATCTTGAAAAGTGGTATACACATGCAAAACATCTCGGCAAGTGACTTTATGGATAAAGTCAATGTCCAAGACAGTATTTTGGATTCTCACCTGATTAATCTCATGGCGTGTCAGCGTGGTACTAATGAGTACTGGTACCGTCGTCATGGTGATTTAAAATGTATGTTGAGGAACTTAGGTACTCCCACATGGTTCCTCACTCTGAGCTGTGCCGAGTATGGCTGGGAAGACTTACTTGAATTTCTACGAGAGGCAAATGCTAACGTAGATAACATCGAATTCAAGACACCCGGAGAACTGTGCTCTTTGGATCCAGTCAATGTATGTAGGTACTTCAATCATAGATTTGAAGCTATGATGTCTTTCATCATGAATAAGAAGAATCCACCTCTTGGAGAGGTGTTGGATTTCTTCTGGAGAAAGGAGTACCAAGCAAGAGGTGCTCCTCATATACATATGTTGCTGTGGATCAAGGATGCACCTAAATTTGGAACGGATCCAGAAGACTCAGTGATGAGTTTCATCCAACAGTATTCTACGTGTGCTGTTCCAAACGCAAAGGAGAAGAAAAGCCTAAGAGAAAAAGTTCTGCGTTTCCAAAGCCATCGATGTGGAAAGTACTGCCGTCGTAAATTCCGAAACAAGGACAAGTTCTACACTAAATGTCGTTTCGGCTTTCCACGACCGGTGATTTCTAAAGGAAGAGTAAACAGTTTGATGTCTTCGCTGCGACACAATGTCATGAAGAAATCACCTAAAAACACTTACAATTTGAAGAGGAACGAAGAGTCCAAGTACATCAACGACTACAACCCGGCGATTTTGTCCATGTGGAATGCTAACATGGATATACAGTTTGTGGCTGATAACTGTATGGCTGTGGCTCGGTATGTGACGTCTTACATCACCAAAAAAGAGAAGACAGAATTGAAGGATATGTGGGAGGACATTTCCCATGAAAAGAGCCTCAGCAAGAAGTTGTACAGTTTCAGTCTGAAGATGTTGTCGCATCGAGAAATCGGAGCGTACGAATGTTCTGACCGGTTGTCTTCAGCAAGTCTCTATGCCAAGTCCAGGAGTATCGTTTGGGCGAGTCTTGGTCTTGCAGCAACGCGTAATCGAGTTCTCAAACCTGTGCGGGAAATTGAGTATTTGGCGGAAAAGGAGCCAAACAGTACCGACATTTTGAAGACAAACATGTTGGATACATATTATCCAAATCGAAGCAGTCACCTCGAGAATGTTTGTCTGTATGAGGTTCTGCAAAATTACATATTCAAGAGGAACATCAAAGAAGATACTGAGAAAGGAGTGTATGCTGTAATAGGAAGTGAGGGATGTCTGGTCAAGCAAAGAAAATGCCACTTGGTAAACCATCGAAAATTGAGTGGCGAATCTCCTGAAAAAAAGGAGTTTTTCTATTTAGCACTTTTGCAACTTTTCAAGCCTTGGCGTGCAGAAGAGGAACTGCTTGGAGATTTCCTCTGTTACGAAGACTCTTTCAATGCCGCCAAGGAGACCATAGAATGTCCTGCTTTTCCCAAATATGTAGAAATGTTGAATGCGGAAATTGAGCAGGAAGCAACGATTGCAGCCGAGATTGCCAGAGACAGTTCTCAGGACAGTCAGAGTTCTGCTTCATTGAGTCAGGATCCACTAGGAGGACCTGTTATTGAAAATGAAGCTGCCACTGCTATGAATGAAGTGGAAAGAGCCATGGCACATGCTCAAGAGGATGCGGTTAACTTAGAAGAGTTGGAAAGACAACTCAACGTTGAGCAGAGGAAAATATATGACGAAGTTACCATGCAAATTGATCATGGATTAAGTCATGATAAGAAAGAGTGCTCATGTACGTCGTTGAAGCCTGTCCGACTGTACGTGAGTGGAGAAGCGGGAACTGGAAAAAGTTTCCTCATTAAAGCAATTTCATGCTATTTGCAGGAAAGGACAGAGTCATCGCTGTCTTGTGTTGTCACTGCTCCAACTGGACTGGCAGCACATAATATTAAAGGGATTACTTTACATCGTTTACTGATGCTGCCAGTGGAGCATGACAACAAATTACAATATCACAAGCTATCTGGAGATGCTTGTTTTGAAGTTTCAAGAATCTTGAGGAAAATGAAACTTCTTATCATTGACGAAGTAAGCATGGTTTCCAATGTCATGCTTGCCTTTGTGCATTTGAGGATGCAAGAAGTTCTCAAAACAGAGTATGATGTGTTATTTGGTGGCAAACACATCATTGTTTTCGGAGATCTTCTGCAGCTGACACCAGTGAAAGGGCAACCTGTGTTCAAAATGCTCACGCATGAAGATACCAGCAAGTGCCTAGGCAGCATTGGCAACGTCAATATATGGTTAAACTTCAATTATGCTGAACTGCATGAAAATATGCGTCAGGCGAAGGATGAAGTTTACAAGACTATTCTACAAGATGTTAGAATTGGAAAAGTGACCGAGCATGGGAAAGAAGCTTTACATGCACGATTACTGTCAAATTTATATCCAGAACAAGATGTTGTGCCTGAGAATATTTTTCAGAAAATTACTGAGAAGAAATCTGGAATATGTTTGATGCCAACTCTTGCAGAATGTGCCAAATTTAACAACAAAATGTTGCATTTAGAAAAGCAAGAGATTGTGAAACTGGAAGCTATTGATAGAGTAGAGCATATGGGATCAACAATTATTTTGTCTGAGAATCTGAAAACAAAATTGGATTCATTAGAGAAGAGTATATCTAAAACTGCAGGTTTTGAAAAGACTCTGAATGTGTGCTTGAACTGCCGTATAATTTTAAGAAGGAATTTACATGTTGAAAGAGGTCTGGTAAATGGATCAATGGGTAATGTTGTTGATTTTGTGAAATACAGAAATAGAGATGGAATTGAATTTTTTAAAATTAAATTTGATGGCATTGAGGAAGTACAGCTAATTGCTCGTTGTTCTGCTAGATTTTTGCTTGTAAAAGACTTATATGTTCGCCGTAAGCAGTTTCCTGTTTGCTTGGCATATGCGGTGACAATCCATAAATCGCAAGGTTTAAGTGTAGACAGTGCATTGGTGAATATTGGCAGTTCTGTGTTCAAGGAGGGTATGGCATATGTGGCATTGTCACGAGTTAGAACTTTATCGGGATTGTACTTGATTGAGTGTGATGTCATAAACATTTGTGCGGATCTAGATTGTGTTAAGGAATACAATAGGTTAAGAAGAGAGTATGCGCCACATTTGCCTCAGTATCCTTTGTTTGAGAAACGTGTGGTAGGCCGGAAACGAAGAAATGAGAACAATACTGGGGAGGTTGTAGCAAAAAGACAAAAAGTCAATGAACCTAAAATTACAAGCAGAAACAAAAAGGATTCTGTTGAAGATGTTGTTGGTTTTCAGTTTGAAAACAGTTCTGGTGTCAACTGCTATGCTAATGTAGTGGTTAATGTTTTGTTTTCTCTAAAAAATGTAAAAGAAGAGATTGTGGTCAATTCTGATCAAAGATTTTGCAGTTTGTTAAATTCTGTGTTAGAGAAATGTAGCACTAATAGAAGAAACATAGAAAGTGTGTCTGAAATTCGAAATCTGTTAGACAGATGTTCAGGCCAAACACAATTCTCTCAAAATATTCAGCAAGATTGTCAGGAGTTTTTAATGTATATGCTTGATGTATTACATGCTGAAGGTGTAGATGTAGATCAGCTGTTTGGGCTTTCTTATCAATGGCAGCATGACTGCGAGAACTGTATGGTATCAAGTACTACTAGTGTAGACTCAGAAAGATTTATATATTTAACTTTGCCAGACAGTAAATCAGTCTCCTTTAATAAGCTAGTAAAAGCAGCTGATCACAACATGGAGTGTAGCCAATGTAAATCTGAAATGATGTCCACATTATTTATACGAACATATGGCCAGTATGTCATTTTAATGTTCCAACGATGTAGGCCTGATGGAACAAAATTGACAACTTTAATTAAAAATGTTGTAGCTTCGCAGTTGTCAATATCAGGAAGGACTTTTGTAACTGCAGCAATTATATATCATGACGGCCCTTCAATAACATCAGGACATTACACAGCTTATTTAAAGTCTAGAAATGGCTGGTCATTCTGCAATGATTCTGTTTTAATTTTCAAAAAAAAATTGCCGTATGACCTTAAAAACTCTTACCTGGTGTTTTTAAAACCAAAATTTTAGGGAAATAATCTCGGGATGTGCTCTGTGGAATTTCAAGAAGTTCTAATGGCTCCTACACAATTTGGCCTTGAGGATAAGTGTAGTTCAGAGACATAACTTCTAACCATAGGACTGGACGTCATGGAGAAATACGTGCACTTTCAATGAGTTCAGAAAAACTGTTTCTTTTTATAAGCTAATTGAAGCAGCCAATCAAAACATGGAGTAGAGGGAATGTAAGTCTGCAATGCTGTCTACTGTTTTACATTGCTTTGTGATTAAAAGTGATGTAGAGAATTAAATAATTGTAGTAGTCATAGAGGTAGTGTAAGTCTGCTTCATAGTAAGCAGTATCAGTGTCATAGGAAATGTAGAACATGACTGAGCAAGAAGGGGAAGATATTACTATTCCAGGATTGTGAAAATGATCTTCAACATTTTAATTCTGAAAGTTGCGGAAATGCCAAATGACGGGATTGGCTTACAAGAAATCCAAGAGTTATAAATGGCTCTGACCAGATTTGGCCTTGTGGAAAATTGTGGTAGAGAGCAAGAAGTCATTTATTGCATGTAACGTGTTTTTAAAAACGATGGAGATTTTCTTTCAGAAAGTGGCGGGCTGAAAGTAATAACAGCACAAAAGAGTGTAAGCTGTTCATAGGACATCCTTGGACGTCATGGAAAGTAAGTTAACTTTAAGGAGTTCTGAATTTTGATTTCTGATGTTGTATGGGTTTTTTAAACACAATCATTTTGATTGTGTTTTTTTTTCCCCGCTGTTACATGATGAATACCTTCAAGTCACTGTTTTTAGTGAAATTTGATACATTCTGAGAACAGCAAAAATAAACCATTTAACATGTATAATTAATGTTCTACTTTTTGTACTTATGATATACATTTAGAAATGTGAGGTAGATATGGAGAAACTGAGGCTTCTGTAAGTGTCAAAGTTAATGCTTACAGTGCTGCACTTCTGGGTACTGTTTTTTTTTTAAAACTGAATAGGCCTCACCTTAAAGAAACCTCTTGAAAGGACACATCTTATTTGTATCCTGAAAGAATCATTTAAAATGTTAGACACAATTTTATGATGGCTTTACATCTTTTTTGCGCTGCTATTGCATCACTATTGTGAGACATCAGCAGTGCAAAAGATGCACCATGTTCCAAAATAGGCCTCACTTCATCAGCATCAAGATACTGTTTGTTTAAAATATATATCTTTAGGATTGTGTAGGGGACGTATAGCAGCAGAGGCTTCTGTAAATCTCAAAGTTTTTGAAAAACTGTTTCTTCTTGAACCTTTTCCCTTGTCTTTTCAAATTTTTAAATACATGTTTTAATATTTTTGAAATGTTTCTTCTCTCTTTTACAGATTGAAAGTATGAAAAAATATTTGAAAAAGTTAACAAGAATTATAAGGTAAATGTTTTCTACTCTTTTAACCCGCAATCCACTGCTGATGATGTCATTGACTATGTCATGAATGATGTAATAAGTGGACATGACTTACTTCATTGGTAGGCCTTCACATGTATTAATGCATACACTGCTGCACTTCTGCGTACTGTTTCATATGCTGAACTACATCTGCACTATGAGATACCTAAGCAAAGGCAACACAGGTGATGTGATTTTGAAATGAGCAAAAGAAACTCCACGTTTTTCAATTACATTACTTGTGTTTTCTAAGTTTACGGATGACATTGTGCAGATGAACTTTAGGTCTGTCTATGGACACAGAAGAGGTCTGGCCGTTGTTCAAGAGTGAAGTGGACATGTTTTACTTCAATGGTAGGCCTTCACATGTATTATCTCCTCTGTATTCTTCAACAAGCATAAATTTGATATGCAACCCTAAGTAGGCCTCATCTTAAACAAAATTTTGGAGAGGACACACCTTATCGTCATCCTGAATCAATCATTTAATCTATCACATTTAACATCTATTAGTTCTACTGCTTCATTTCTTTAATCCTTACTTTCCTGCGTTTGCTACTTCTCTCATTCCTTTCTCTATTACTTAATTATTCTACTCCTTCCAGTATTTTTCTCAGTCCCTCTCTTCTCATACTTCTTCATTATTATTCACTCATTCTGTCTCTATTAATGTTACTGTTTCTGAATGATCTCAAAATTTTTTTAAAACAAGAACAGTAAGTATAAGGATAGGAAACAGACATTTATGTTACAAGAAAGACAGCTATAGGAAGTAAACAAAAGATACTGTTACTCGCAATCCACTGCTGATGATGTCACTGACCATGTCAAGATTGATATAATATGTGACATGATCAGAAGTGGATTGCGGGTAACAGTATGTTTTCTTTACTCCCTGTAGCTGTCTTTCTTTTAACATAACTGTGTGTTTCCTTCCCTTATACTTACTGTTCTTTTTTAAAAAAAATTTTTTGGGTTCACTCCTGGTTCGCGTACCGGAGTGCGAACTGGAAGCGAACTAAAAGAAATAGAGATTGGCAGAGTTTCAAAAATTCTACCAATTTTTTTTATAATGGGGAGGTAGTTCTGAAAAGAACTTTTTTTTTGGTTTTTGTTGTTTTAATTTTTTTTATTATTTTTCTGAACATTTTTTATATTTTTTTTGTTTTTTCTGAACATTTTGTAATTTTTTTGTTTTTTTGGGGGGGAGGGGGGAAACAAAAATGATTCATTGAGAAGGGCTCAACAGGAGCAACGAAAAAAAGAAGAATTTATTTTTTGGGGCGTTTCGGGCAAACATGATTTTTGATAGCTCTCATTATAAGAGTAATGCTACTTTCTCGGTAGCAAAGTGTTTGGCTGCACCACACGCACACTTGCTTTACTTCCCCCATGTCCATTTGAATGTTCGGGATCACCTCCCTCGCCTCTGGTCCCGATACTTCTTTGACAGCAGATGTTCTCACCATTGCCAGGGGATTTTGCTGTTCATCACGAAGCTGGGCAGCACTATAATTATTTGGGTGCCACCTACTCATATGCCTGTGCATCGTATAATTGCCGAAGCTGTATTTCTTGTCAGTGCCCCTTGACAGTCGATCGTTGCAAATACAGCAAAACACATATCTGGCATTGACTTTTTTTTGCCCTGCTGGAAATTTAAAAAATTGCCAGATGTAGTTTTCTTTTCTATTGTACCTCCTGGGCTCCTCTGGCAAAAACTCAGGCTCTTCCTCCTCTTCCTCCTCTTCTTGATCTTCCTCTTCTTCAAACATTGGTTGAGCAGGTGGTCCTTTCTTCCCTTGAGGAGGTGGGGGTGGTGGTGGTGGGGGAACACTAGCTGAAGCAACAATGGAAGCCATTTCTCTATAAAGTAAAAGGGTCTTTCTCTCACCAAGATGAAAGTCAGAGTGAGGAAAGAAGGAGGGGTTTTCATCATTTGGGAAAAGCAAAAGTTCTCAACCAATGAAAAGTGTTATTTTTAGGTCACCTGACCTAGCCTTCCATTATTATGAAACCAAAAGTGAAATGAACCAATGAAAAGTTTTATTACCAAGTCACATGACCTCTCACGCTCATGTTACGCTCTGCGGAACGCTCCCCGGTTAGCTTCCGGTTCGCTGCGCTTCGCGCCTCGGTCCGCGCCCCGGGACACTTCCGGGTGCGCTAACGCGATACGTCACAAGACGCATTACGCGGCAACGCGATACGTCGCGCTTTCGTGACGTGCCGCGGATCGCTTCCGGGTCGCTGCGCTTCGCGCCTCGGTCCGCGCCCCGGGGCACTTCCGGGTGCGCTAACGCGATACGTCACAAGACGCATTTCGCGGCAACGCGATACCGTCACTATGTTGATTTCTTACCGGTTCGCGGACCGGGTCGCGGCATCTATTTGAGCTAACGGAAAGCTTCCCGGTTCGCGGACCGGGAGCGAAACAAAAAAAATATTTAAAAAAAATTATTAATAAACATATAAAATATATTTTTGTATTTAAAGAAGAATACATTTCACAGCTATAGATATTAGCTTTTAAAAAACCAATGAAATTCATTGAAAAAACCATAGGTTATAGACCATATATAGTTAGGAATTTGCATTTACAAAACCTTGAAAATTCACTGAAAAAACCATAGGTTATACACCATATATAGTTAGGAATTAGCATTTAAAAAACCTTATTTTACTCACACAAAACCAATGAAATTCCATATATAGTTAGTGGTACTAACTATATATCACGCACCCGCAATCCACTGCTGATCATGTCACATATGACATCATTCATGACATGGTCAGTGACATCACTGATGACATCACTGATGACATCTCAAATGACATCACTGATGACATCACTGATGACATCTCAAATGACATCACTGATGACATCACTGATGACAACATCCAGTGACTGTATTTTTCTGTAAAGTTAAAATATGTCTTACATATTTAAGAATGAGTGGATGTATAAGTGTCTGGATGAAGGATTTAGTAGGTGCATGACTGACTGTATGAGTGAGTGGTTAAATGTGTCTCACTGAGTGCATGGGTTAGTGACTAAACTGTCTTAATTTGTGCATCATTATGTCTGTTGTTCTGTAAACTACTGCATGTGTTGATCATTAGCTATATGAGTAACTATATGGGTTATTGATTGGTTGCCCAAGCATTTGTATGGGAGACTGAGAGTGTGTGTGGGTGGCTGGGAGGTGTATGACTCTGTGCATAGATGTATGGGTTCAAAAGTGCATGTGGAAACAGCTGTATGGGCGGTTGACTGTGTGCATGACTGTATTGGTGAGTGAATACATATCTCAGTGCTACATGTCAAAGTAAGTACATATGTAAAATACAGTACATGTGAGAGTTGACATATATAAATAACTGTGCATAAGAGCCAGTGAATGTGTGAGTGGCTGTATGGATCATTGTGCTCTTGTATCCAGGATTGTATAAGTGAGTAAATATGTTTTAGTATATGTTTGAATAAGTAAGGTGTGTATAACTGTATAGTTGTGAAAATGGAGCTGTGATTGATTCTTTGCATGACTGACTAGGTGTGTAAGTAACTCCATGGATGAGTGACAGTCTGTGAGTGTCTGTTTACACTGAGTGTATCTAAGGTTATATTAGAGTCTGAAGAGGTTCATCGTATTATCACATGAATGATGTCATCAGTGATGTGATCATTAATGTCAAATGAGATTTTATCAGTGATGTCATCAGTGATGTCATTTGAGATGTCATCAGTGATGTCATCAGTGATGTCATTTGAGATGTCATCAGTGATGTCATCAGTGATGTCACTGACCATGTCATGAATGATGTCATATGTGACATGATCAGCAGTGGATTGCGGGTGCGTGATATATAGTTAGTACCACTAACTATATATGGAATTTCATTGGTTTTGTGTGAGTAAAATAAGGTTTTTTAAATGCTAATTCCTAACTATATATGGTGTATAACCTATGGTTTTTTCAGTGAATATATATATATATACATATATATTACCTACTGGCGGTCGCCAGTAGGTAGTTATAGTTAGGATTGACTTCCATAGGGAAATCGCAACATTCTATTTGGAATAACTTTGGCGCCGGTTGAGGAGTCGGCCTGAATGTTTCAGCAACTTTGCCTCGCGGCGCTCCGCTCCTTCTCTGAAAATTTGGGGGGGATTCGTCAAATGGGGGCCGAGATAAAAGGGGGGTCCCAAAACGTGTTTTCCCCATGTTAATTTCCATAGGGCGGTCGGTCGCATTTTTAGCTCGAACGGCTGAATGGATTTTCACCAAACTTGGCAAAATTGAGGGGACTGGTAGCCCGATGTGCCGTTGCTATGTCTCAAGATATGTGCTCCAGAGGATTTTGAGTAATTTAGGTTAAAAAAAAATTATATATCTCTAGCCGCGTCCCGGTACGCGCACCGGGGAGCGCTCCGGGCACGCCACGCGACTTGCGCACGGGAAGCTGATTGGCTCTCGGGTGTCTGTAAACATTCGAAACAGTCCGGAGCGGCCGCCATCTTGTGTCTCGGTAGGACCGAGACACAAGAGGTGGCTAAAAACAAAAGGGGGAAATGACCAAAAGGGGGCAGGGTACACCCCCCCTGACCCCCTAGGTTTGATGTGGGGGCCATAAAAGGGTCCCGCGGGCCAAAAATTTTTTTTAATTTTTTTTCGATTTTCACGGGGGGAGCGCCCGGTACGCGCACCGGGGAGTGTACCGGGGACCGTACCATGGAGAAAAAAATTTAGCATTTTTTTTATAAATTGGAGGTAGTTCTGAAAATAACTTTTTTTTCTTTTTGTTTTTTTATATTTTTTTATACTTTTTTAAAACGATTTTATATATTTTTGGGATTTTTTTCAGGGGAAAAACAAAAACAGGGATTCCAAAACTGCTCAACAGGAGCAAAAAATTGTGAAAAATTAGGGACGGGGAGGGCAGCGGTGTTCCTGTCTCTTTATAGCAATGAGTTCAACGCTCTGCTCCCCATAACAGAGCGGTTCATCACAGTCCACGCATAGAAATTTTATGCCTGCAAACACCGGCTGCACGTTAGGGACCATTCTTCCACGTGGTGTTCCTGAAGGTGTTGCTCCACCAGTGGAGGTGCTGCTGCCATCTCTTGGTAAATTCCGTGCCAGGTCCCTCATACTCTCCCTGGCATAGTTATTTGGGTGTCTTCTCTGGACATGCCTAATTAAATTGGCATTTCCAAAGCTATATTTTTTATTAGGATTGCCTCTGGATAAAATACTGCCACATATCTTGCAGGTTACCTTAGCAGCATTAACCTTTTTTTTTCCTTCAGGGATGTCAAAAAATTTCCAAATGAAGTGGTCCTTTGTTTTGTGGTGAGGAGGGTCCTCAGGCAAAAAACCATCAGAATCACTGCTGGATGACTCCCTTGCAGCCATTGCTGTAGATCAGGAAACTTTGAGAAGCAGATAATGCAAAGAACACCTCTTGCTCGCTCCAAGTACAAAGCAATAGTGAGAGAAATGGGTGGGTTTCTCAATATTTGGAAAAAAAAATGTTCTGAACCAATGAAAAGTGTTATTTTAAAGTCACATGGCTTGACGCGCTTATGCTACGCGCCCTGGGGCGCGTCCCGGGGCGCCTAGCGTAAGCACGTCGGGGCGCTTACGTTGCGCGATTGTATGCGATCGCGTGTTTCTGGGTGCGCTTACGCAGTGCGTCATATGACGCATCAAGCGACTACGCGAAAAGTCACGATGTTGTTTTTGTTCGCGGGAATAGCGCTAACGGGACGCTCCCCGGTACGCGTCGTAACATTGCGCTTACCGTGCGTTCACTGGTACGCGCCCCGGGAGCGCTCCGGGCAAAAAATATTAAAAATAAATAAATAAAAAAATTACATATTTATACAATATAAAATTCATTATAAAAAATATTATTTCATACCTATAGAGATTTGCTATTAAAAAACCGATGAAATTCACTGAAACAACCATAGGTTTCACACCAGTTATTGTTAGGAATTAGCATTTAAAAAACCTATTAAATTCACTGAAAAAACCATAGGTTTTACACCAGTTATAGTTAGCTGGGAATTTTACTCGCATAAAACCATTGAAATTCCCACGTTATAGTTAGTTGGACTCACTATAACTTGCGCGTGCAATGCACTGCTGATGACGTCACATATTACATCACTCATGACATGCTCAGTGACATCACTCATGACATCACTGATGACAGCATCCAGTGAATGTGTGTCTTTCTGAAAAATAAATAATAGTGAGTAATGTTTAAATATTTAAATATATGTATTAATGTAACACTTTTGTGTATAAGTGGCTGCATGGGTTGGTGTGTAGCTATATATATATATATATATATATATATATATATATATATATATATATATATATATATATATATATTCACTGAAAAAACCATAGGTTATACACCATATATAGTTAGGAATTAGCATTTAAAAAACCTTATTTTACTCACACAAAACCATTGAAATTCCATATATAGTTAGTTGCACTAACTATATATCGCGCACCCGCAATCCACTGCTGATCATGTCACATATTACATCATTCATGACATGGTCAGTGACATCACTGATGACATCACTGATGACATCTCAAATGACATCACTGATGAGATCACTGATGACATCTCATTTGACATCAATGACCACATCACTGATGATATCATTCATGTGACAATACAATGCATCTCCTCACGTTTTAATATAACCTCTGTTTCACCCAGTGTTAAATACAGAGTATAATTTTTGAAACCATTGACACACCAATACTAGTTACTACATACGTACTCACTGATTCCTACGTCTACACACACATTCACTCATTCACCCATACAATCATTCATACATACAATCACTCATCTTTACAACACTATCATATGCACTCATACACCTATACAGACACTTACACTCTGCCACTCATCCATGGAGTTACTCACACACCTAGTCAGTCCTGTAAAGAATCAATCACACTTCCATTTTCTTGTCTATACAGTTAAACATAGAGCACCTTACATTTTCAAACATATACTAACACATACTTACTTTCTTATACAATCATTGATACAAGTACACATTGATCTGCACAGAGTCACACACCTCCCAGCCAGCCACACACACACTCAGTCTCCTATACAAATACTTGGACAATCAATCAATAACCCATATAGTTAATCATATAGCTACTGACAACACAAGCAGCAGTTTACAGAACAACAGACATAATGATGCACAAATTAAGACAGTTTAGTCACTAACCCATGCACTCAGTGAGACACATTTAATCACTCACTCATACATTCAGTCATGCACCTACTAAATCCTTCGTCCAGACACTTATACATCTACCCATTCTTCAATATGTAAAACATATTTAAACTTTACAGAAACACACAGTCACTGGATGATGTCATCAGTGATCTCATCAGTGATGTCATTTGAGATGTCATCAGTGATGTCATCAGTGATGTCACTGACCATGTCATGAATGATGTAATATGTGACATGATCAGCAGTGGATTGCGGGTGCGCGATATATAGTTAGTGCAACTAACTATATATGGAATTTCAATGGTTTTGTGTGAGTAAAATAAGGTTTTTTAAATGCTAATTCCTAACTATATATGGTGTATAACCTATGGTTTTTTCAGTGAATTTTCAAGGTTTTGTAAATGCTAATTCCTAACTATATATGGTCTATAACCTATGGTTTTTTCAGTGAATTTCAATGGTTTTTTAATAGCAAATATCATAAGCTGTCGAATGTCAAGTACGTGGTAAGTAAAAACATTTTCGTGTTTATGCACACTGATCTGCTTTGAATGCTGCCCCCCACCCCTCATTTCTATTAGGAGTACTCTCTCTTTGCAGATAGTGAAGGGTAGTTAACGCAGCCCTTTGCCCCCTTTGTAATCCGTCGTGCCTGCTTCTCTCTCCATTTGATTGATTGTTCTCTTTGGTTCATTCTCTATTTACAAACAAGCACAGAGTCGCAATACTCTGTTTAGTCTTTGCAGATAGCGAAAAATCGTGTAAAAAAACAAAAGGAATCGAGCAAAATCAGTAGGCCACTAATGGGATCTCTTTTTGACCTCGCTAAAATAGAAACATTAGGAACAACCTGTTGAAAATAGCAATGCGTATGTATATAAGCGGCGTTCATTTGTGTTCACAGTACCCCTTGTTGATTGTTTCAATCGAGCATTGAATTGTTCGAAGTTAATTCTCTTAAGGATCTTCTCTACCTGCAAACGAGGAAGAATAGGAATATTCTCTCTCCCTTTGCAGATAGTGAAGGGTAGGTAACGCAAGCCTTTAACACGTCGTACCTATTTCATTCCTCATTGATTGATTGATTGTCCGAACATTGACTGTTTGGGAATTAGTTCTTTTTGGAGGTATTCCCTGTTTGCAAATAAACGTAGGAAAATCTTTGCAAGTAGTGAAAGGGTACGTAATGCGGACCGTTCTCCCCCGTTGTAATCTGTCATGCCTATCTACTCCCCACTGATTGATGCACCTTTTTCACCCGGACCATTTACTAGAGATACGTCATCTGGCCCGACCAGAGAGCACCCCTAGTGAAAAGGACATATGCAATAATAACGAAGTGATCACTGTATCCTGTTAACAGAAACTTTACCATGAAACAACCTGGAAAGAAAAAAATAGGAAAACGAAAATCAGTAGGCCACTGATGAACATGAACTTTTATTAAACAACGAACAAAGAAACGATAACATAACGTAATGATAAAACCTATGAATGTCCTAGAAACAAGAAAACGTTAAAATATGCCAGTGGTGAGAGACCAGAAAAACAGTAAGAGAAACCAAATCACCCCTCGCTGTCCCACCGCCTGCCACGCCAAAAAAATCGATAGACTAGGGAAAATGCAAGTCAGTAGAACATCCACCCCCACTCTGGAAACTTCCAAGGTGGGGCAGGGTTCCGGCTACGCCCAGCCGGGAGCAGCCCATATAAGGCAGGTCCTGCTGCCACGCCTCGGCCAGGAGATCCTAACGTAGGGTGTAGCCGGAGGAGAGGCCGAGGCCAGCGGGACCCGGCCAGGGGATTGCCTTTACAACGCTGAACAGTTGCAGGGGGGGGGAATGTCTCCTCGACCCTCCCCTCTCTCTCCCAGTCCGGCCGCGGTGGCCCTTGAGAGTTGCAGGTAGTCCCGCCACACGCTCTTCCGGTCCGACCACCAACGGTCGGGGGGCCGAGGCCGACGGGATCCGGCTGCAGCCGATAAACCAAGAAACCCGTTCATGGGGCCAGAGCCAGGGGCGTCCGGCCGACATCCACCGGAAGCCCGGCCCGAAGACGGACAGGACACTTCTTTCTTTTATAATGGCTGCGACAACACTGGGGGGGATGTCTTGCACATGCCTCCGACCCCCCCCCCCTCGTCCTCATCGCCTGGTCCGGCCCTAACAAATCTCAAGCGAGACGCCGTGGGGTGCACTGGGAGGGAGAGACGGTGCGAACAGGCCTCTCCCGCCTCCCCAGGTGGAGGCTTCCCAGCTGCACCCTCAGCGCTCCAGGCGCCCGGAAAAGGGTTCTTCCACTGTGGCCATGCTGCAACGTCTCGCCCGGCAGGGTGGAGCCCGTCCGCTCATGTGACCCCGCGATCGCCGGTAGCTGCCGAACTCTCAAAATGGCGGTCGACCTGGCAAGAGCGGGCCCAGCATAAAGAAATGGCCCGGTCACTGGTTGACTCCACCACCGTAGTCCTCCACGACCTTGAAGATTCTAGAGGAGCCGCGGGAGTCTCCGACCCCCGATGGGGAATGACTGCCATGATCGCCCGTGGAGTGACGAAACTGTATCCGCGGGACGTCGGCGCTCCCATGCTGGCGCCAGCCTCACTTTGAATTACTAGAATCCTGCAGACCTCACTTCCGGTGAAAGCACAGTGTGACCCGGTAGGAAAAATTATTGCACCCCCTCCCCTTTTTGACTGATAGTTCAAACCACCGATCCTTTCCTTTGCCCTTTTAACGGAACTTTGGACTGCCTCCCCCTCTTTTACATTTTCTAGAGAAAACAAAACATTAACCACTACATTAGCATAGCAGTTGACACCAGAACTGTTTTCAAATTGAAAACCAACAACATCTTCAACAGAATCCTATTTGTTTCTGCTGTGACCCTGCTACAGCACAGGCATTGTCCCCAGCAGTAATTCTGCAATGCCGGTAAGAATAGCTGTGGTGCCTACTGGACTCACTCCCCCCGCGGCGCCCCACGCCGTTTTTTGCTGGGCGGCAACTTACTAGACATCACTTTCGTGCCATCTAGATTTCAGCGCGTTCTGCTGCCTTGGAACTATTCGCACAACAGACCGCTACTGACAAGAATATTTCATTATTGGTGCTGTCAATTTCAATAAATCTATTGGATAATTCAAAAGAAATTGCCACGGTCTCTTCGTTGTTTAAATGTTTTTACTGTTTTTGTTTTCTTGTATATATTTATATGTTATTAAAGTTTTATATTCCTACTACTTTGTTGGAGTGCTATATATTTTTAATGTGACACATAATTGTAAAAACTTTGATGTACAAAGAGTCATTCCTGGAATCTTCCGCTTCAGGCTCGGTCCCCTCCCCAATCACAATACAGGATGGTTTTCAGATAGTAGGAACACGTGTGGTGTGACGGATCTCATCGGGTGTGGGCCTTGATCTACTATAACTCCTTTGAAGAGGGGTGATTCTTTACAGCTGGGGCCATAAACTACATCTGCAGGGCTAGCTGATAGCCTGGACAATCGGACACAGAGAAAGAGGAGTGTCAGAGGGTGCGGTAGTGAATAGGGCGAAAGGGAGGTGTCGGGCGGGCACAGAGTGTGATTCTCAGGGAAGAGCAGCGCAGATGGGGGGAGGTTTATTGCCCATGCATAAGACAGAGAGCGGTGGTGACCAGTGCCTAGGGAAGATGCTTGATTGGGTGAGGAGCCATGCTACGAATCGACAGCGTGCAGAGAGTGGGTCTGGTCAAGACATCTAAAATGGCTGCCGTGCACGACAAAAGTGTGGCATTTCAAAAAAGGCAAGATGGCGCAGACAATGTTTTTCAACACTTCCTCATTTCCTTCGAATCGAACGTTAACAGACGTTGGGGCATATTACCAAAGTTAAGCGATATTTATCGCTAACGATGCTTACCAACCAATTTTTTACCACTAAGCATCGTCAGAAATTATCGAAGATAAACCTTGCTATTATCAAGGTTTATCGCAAATGCGATAATAAACGGCCGCAATGCATGAATATCGCTAAAAACTCAGCGATATTCATGCATTACCGAGCTAATGCTCTTAGCCATGTTATCCACCTCCCATTGGATAACATGGCTAAGAACTGCTCAGGGCAGGTGTTACTTTTTGGAGATATTCGCGCTTAGCGCGAATATCTCCAAAAGTTGGTAATAGGAGATAGATATCTTGCATGTTGTAATGCAAGTTATTGTGGTATATGGAACTCATACCATAATCTCTCAGGAAAGCAGAAACTGATCCTTTTGGGACCGCCTAAAAAGGCCTAGGGGGTGAGGAGTACTCTACTTTGCCCCCTTTTCACTTTCCGAACTATTTTATTTTACTCTCTTCTGTAATTACACAAAATAGCAGCGATAAGATGCATCGGAGACACACAGTGAGAGAAAGGAGGCCGGAGATGAAGAAGAGATGTCAAATACACATTGGAGATAATATAGTGGCAGAAGGGAAGTAAATATGAGTAAACTTACCATGTAACATAAAAATGTTGCACTCTATACTATAAGTCTCATTTTATACTACAATCACTTCGCTACAACCTCATAAATTAAAAATAAAAATGAATAATGTCTCAAACAATTTTTGATTTCTAAATATAAATTTATTCTTCAGAATTTTCTAAATTTGAAAGAACTAGTAACATGTCCTCATCAGCAATGTCCTCATTAAAAGTCTCCAATGATGATTCTTGTAACTCTATGGTCTCCAAACACTCGATAAATTCGCCATCAAGAGATTGATCAAAAAAATCATTCAAGTCATCTCCTCCTTGTGACAATATTTCATTATTGGTGCTGTCAATTTCAATCAATGTAGTGGAATCATTCAAGTCATCTCCTCGTGACAATATTTCATTATTGGTGCTCTCAATTTCAATCAATGTAGTGGAATCATTCAAGTCATCTCCTCCTTGTGACAATATTTCATTATTGGTGCTGTCCATTTCAATCAATCTAATGGAATCATACAAGTCATCTCCTCCTTGTGACAATATTTCATTATTGGTGCTCTCAATTTCAATCAATGTAGTGGAATCATTCAAGTCATCTCCTTGTGACAATATTTCATTCTTGGTGCTGTCCATTTCAATCAATCTAATGGAATCATACAAGTCATGTCCTCCTTGTGACAATATTTCATTATTGGTGCTCTCAATTTCAATCAATGTAGTGGACAATTCAAAAGAAATTGCCACGGTCTCTTCATTGTGAGCCATTTTATTTTGAAATTGCTTGCTGTAAATTGCAGAAAAAAATAATCACTTTCATTTATCGTTTTTAGTAATACATAATATAAAACTAACTTTATCAAGTATTTAGTATAACAGAAGGACTGCAAATAAATAACAGAAAACATTTTTCAAATTATCTTCAAGTGTACAACATAGTTCCCCTTACAAATTAACAACTCACCTTTTTAAAAGTAGCAGAAGTGTTAGTACTGTGTAAATCAAACACCAGAAATTCACCACCAAAAATTCCTCACAAATGTACCTCAGACAGTAGTATCACAAAATGGCTGTGGTTTCCTCTCATTTGACATATATACATAACCAATTAACTTTCATCACACACAAATACAAAACCAAAGTAACATTTTAATTGGTTCGTAATTTCAACACTTTCAAATGTGTTTTCCCCATGCAATTTTCCATAGGACATTTACATACGTCTACAGCCTGAATGGCTGAACGGAATTACACCAAACTTGGCAAAATGGTACATCAAACCTAAGAGGTCAGGAAGGATCTACTATGCCCCCTTATGGTCATTTCCCCCTTCGCTTTGGCCTCCTCTTGTCTCTCAATCCTACCGAGAGACAAGATGGCGTCCGCTACGGACTGTTTGGAATGTTGACAGACGCCGGAGAACCAATCAGCTTCGCAAAGCTCCGTAACGCGAAAAGTACGCGAAGCGGAGCGCTGTTACAGATATATATCTTTTTTTGAACGTTAATTTCTCAAAATCCACTGGAGCACATATATTGAGACCTAGCAAAGGCACATCGGGCTACCAGTCCCTAATATTTTGCCAAGTTTCGTGCAAATCCATTCAGCCGTTCGATTATTATTATTTTGTTTTTTTTTTGCCCCGCGGGGCCCTCTTAAAACCTCCACATCAAACCTAGGGGGTCAGCGAGGATCTACTATGCCCCCTTATAGTTATTTCCCCCTTTGTTTTGACCTACTCTTGTCTCTCGATCCTACCGAGAGACAAGATGGCGGCCGCTACGGACTTTTTGGAATGTTGACAGACGCCGGAGAACCAATCAGCTTCGCTTCACAAAGCTCCGTTGCGCGAAAAGTACGCGTCCTGGGACGCTGCCAGGTCCGCTGTTACAGATATATATCTTTTTTTAAACGTTAATTTCTCAAAATCCACTGGAGCACATATATTGAGACCTACAAAAGGCACATCGGGCTACCAGTCCCTACAATTTTGCCAAGTTTCGTGCAAATCCATTCAGCCGTTCGGGCTAAAAGTGAGGCCAACCGCCCTATGGAAAACTCAATGTTAAAAACACGTTTTGGGACCCCCCTTTTTTCTCGGCCCCCCCTTGACGAACCCCCCCCCCCAAATTTTCAAGGGCTGCTCAGAAACAAAATGTGCCATTTTCCTGAAAATTTCAGCCAATTCCGTCCACAAACGCCAAAGTTATTAGACATAGAATTTTCAAAAATCCCATAGAGAAAAAATCCTAACTATATATACCTACTGGCGACCGCCAGTAGGTAATATTTATATATATATATATATTACCTACTGGCGGTCGCCAGTAGGTAGTTATAATTAGGGCCTATTTTCCATAGGAAATCCGCAACGTTCTATTTGGAATATCTTTGGCGTATAAGTGGCTGCATGGTTTGGTGTGTAGCTATATATATATATATTCACTGAAAAAACCATAGGTTATACACCATATATAGTTAGGAATTAGCATTTAAAAAACCTTATTTTACTCACACAAAACCATTGAAATTCCATATATAGTTAGTTGCACTAACTATATATCGCGCACCCGCAATCCACTGCTGATCATGTCACATATTACATCATTCATGACATGGTCAGTGACATCACTGATGACATCACTGATGACATCTCAAATGACATCACTGATGACATCACTGATGACATCTCAAATGACATTACCGATGACAACCTCCAGTGACTGTATTTTTCTGTAAAGTTAAAATATGTCTTACATATTGAAGATTGAGTGGATGTATAAGTGTCTGGATGAATGATTTAGTAGGTGCATGACTGACTGTATGAATGAGTGATTAAATGTGTCTCACTGAGTGCATGGGTTAGTGACTAAACTGTCTTAATTTGTGCATCATTATGTCTGTTGTTCTGAAAACTGCTGCATGTGTTGTTTAGTAGCTATATGAGTAACTATATGGGTTATTGATTGGTTGCCCAAGTATTTGTATGGGAGACTGAGTGTGTGTGTGGGTGGCTGGGAGGTGTATGAATCTGTGCATAGATGTGTGAGCAGTTGATTCACTAGATGTATGGGTTCAAAAGTGCATGTGGAAACAGCTGTATGGGCGGTTGACTGTGTGCATGAGCGTATTGGTGAGTGGATGGATATCTCAGTGCTACATGTCAAAGTAAGTACTAGGTCATGTGATCTAAAATGAACACTTTTCATTGGTTTACAACTTTTGCTTTTCCCAAATGATGAAAATCCCTCCTTCTTTCCTCACTCTGACTTTCATCTTGGTGAGAGAAAGACCCTTTATTTACACTTTGACATGGCTTCAGTAGTAGCTTCAGCTGGTTCTAACCCACCACCTCCACCAAATCCAAGAAAGAGAGGACCACCTGCTGAAGTAATTTTGCAAGAAGAGGAAGAACAGGAAGAGGAGGAAGAGGAGGAAGAGCCAAGGTTTTTGCCAGAGGAGCCCAGGAGGTACAATCGAAAGGAGAATTACATCTGGCAATTCTATAGAATTCCTGAGGGGCAAAAAAAAGTGAATGCACGCTACGTGTTTTGCCGTATATGCGGTGATAGATTGTCAAGGGGAACTGACAAAAAATACAGTTACGGCAATCACACTATGCATCGGCATATGAGTAGGTGGCACCCAAATAATTATAGTGCTGCTCAGCTACGTGATGAGCAACAAAATCCCCTCCCAATGGCAAGAAGATCGGTTGTTCCAGAGGTGTCGGGACCAGAGGCGAGGGAGATGATCCCAAACATCCAAATGTTGTTTGGGCACGTAAAGCAAGTGTGCGTGCACTGTGGCGATTTCATCTGCTACAGGGAAAGTAGCATCATTTTAATTATGAGAGCTATTCAAAATCATGTTAATGTTTGTCCGAGACGCCCCAAAGAATAAATTCTTTTTTTTTTGTTGCTCCTGTTGAGCCCTTTACAATGGATCGTTTTTGTTTCCCCCCCCCCCCAAAAAACCAAAAAAAATTTAAAAACGTTCAGAAAATACAAAAAAAGTAAAAAAATGTTCAAAAAATACTAAAAAAAATATAAAACAACAAAAACATAAAAAAAAAGTTCTTTTCAGAACTACCTCCCCATTATAAAAAAATTGGTAGAATATTTGGAACTCTGCCAACCTCTATTTCTCTTAGTTCGCTCCCCGGAGCGCTACCCGGTACGCGTACCGGAAGCTAACCAAAAAAAATATTTTTTTAAAAAAAGAACAGTAAGTATAAGGTAAGCAAACAGACAGTTATGTGAAAAGAAAGACAGCTCTAGGGAGTAAACAAGAGATACTGTTACCTACAATCCACTGCTGATGATGTCACATATTACATCATTCATGACATGGTCAGTAACATCAACAGCAGTGGATTGTGGGTAACAGTATCCTTAGTTTACTCCCTATAGCTGTCTTTCTTTTAACATAACTGTCTATTTCCTTCCCTTATAGTTACTGTTCTTTTTTTGTAAATTTTTTTTTGATCAGTCATAAACAGTGACATTAATAGAAACAGAGAGAATGAACAAGAGTGAAGAACTATGGTCCTCCTCAGCCACCCTCAGAAAACCAAGGGGGTCAAGATACATCTACCGTGCCCCCTTCTACCCATTCTGAACATTATTTGCCCTCCATCTTGTATCTTGATTCGACCGAAACACAAAATGGTGGACTCCCGTAACGCTGCTGGTTTACGAACCGGGCCACTTCCCGGGAAGCGGTCCAAAAAAAAAGGTGGGAAAGTAATTCACAGACACTAAGAGTAATAGAGACGGAGTGAGTGAACAAGACTGAGGAACTATGAGAACAGAGGGACTGAGAAAAAGAGTGGAAGGATTGAGTAAGTAGGTAATAGAGAAAGGAATGAGGAAAGTAGCAAACGCAGGAAACTGAGGGTTAAAGAAGTGAAGCAGTGGATCTAATAGTAGGTGAATGTGATAGAAATGTAACGAAAAGAGTACAACTATTTACCTTATAATTGCCGTTAAATTAATCACTTTTTATTTTTATACTTTCAATCTGTGAAAGAGAGAACCAACATTTGAAAAATATTAAAACATGTATTTAAAAATTACAAAAGACAAGGGAAAAGATTGAAGGACAAATAGTTTTTCAACAACTTTGACACTGACAGAAGCTTCTGCTTCTCCAGGCCCCCTACACAGTCCTAAAGATATACATTTTAAACTAACAGTATCTTGATGCAGATGAAGTGAGGCCTATCTTAAAACATGGTGCATCTTTTGTATTGCTCTTGTTTCAGAAAAGTGTCGCTTCAGGATGCCAATAACATGTCTCCTATCCAGAGATTTGTTTGAGGTGAGGCCTACTCAGAGTTCAAGATAAGATTTACACTTGTTGAAGTGTACAGAGGAGATAATATCTGTGAAAGTCTACCAATGAAGTGAGTCATGTCCACTGCACTCTTCAACAAAGTAGAAACCTCCTATGTTTCCCTGGACAGACCTAAACTTGATCTGCACAATGTGATTCATAATGATAGGAAACACAGGTGATGTAATTCAAATATGTGCAATTTATTTTGCTCATTTCATAATCACATCACTTGTGTTTCCTTTGCTTAGGTATCTCATTGTGCAGATGTAGTCCAGCATATGAAAGAATACGTAGAAGTGCAGCACTGCATGCAACAACTTTGACACTTACAGAAGCCTCACCTTCTCCATGCGTCCTACACAGTTCTACATATACATCATAAATGCAAACAGTACAGAATTAATTATACATGTTAAATGGTTTATTTTTGCTGTTCTCAGAATGTATCAAAATTCACTAAAAACAGTGACTTGAAGGTATTCATCATGTAACAGCGGGGAAAAAAAAACACAATCAAAATGATTGTGTTTAAAAAACCCATACAACATCAGAAATCAAAATTCAGAACTCCTTAAAGTTAACTTACTTTCCATGACGTCCAAGGATGTCCTATGAACAGCTTACACTCTTTTGTGCTGTTATTACTTTCAGCCCGCCACTTTCTGAAAGAAAACCTCCATCGTTTTTAAAAACACGTTACATGCAATAAATGACTTCTTGCTCTCTACCACTATTTTCCACAAGGCCAAATCTAGTCAGAGCCATTTATAACTCTTGGATTTCTTGTAAGCCAATCCCATCATTTGGCATTTCCGCAACTTTCAGAATTAAAATGTTGAAGATCATTTTCACAATCCTGGAATAGTAATATCTTCCCCTTCTTGCTCAGTCATGTTCTACATTTCCTATGACACTGATACTGCTTACTATGAAGCAGACTTACACTACCTTTATGACTAGTACAATTATTTAATTCTCTACATCACTTTTAATCACAAAGCAATGTAAAACAGTAGACAGCATTGCAGACTTACATTCCCTCTACTCCATGTTTTGATTGGCTGCTTCAATTAGCTTATAAAAAGAAACAGTTTTTCTGAACTCATTCAAAGTGCACATATATCTCCATCATGTCCAGTCCTATGATTAGAAGTTATGTCTCTGAACTACACTTATCCTCAAGGCCAAATTGTGTAGGAGCCATTAGAACTTCTTGAAATTCCACAGAGCACATCCCGAGATTATTTCCCTAAAATTTTGGTTTTAAAAACACCAGGTAAGAGTTTTTAAGGTCATACGGCAATTTTTTTTTGAAAATTAAAACAGAATCATTGCAGAATGACCAGCCATTTCTAGACTTTAAATAAACTGTGTAATGTCCTGATGATATTGAAGGGCCGTCATGATATATAATTGCTGTAGTTACAAAAGTCCTTCCTGATATTGACAACTGCGAAGCTACAATTTTTTTTATTAAAGTTGTCAATTTTGTCCCATCAGGCCTACATCGTTGGAACATTAAAATGACGTACTGGCCATATGTTCGTATAAATAATGTGGACATCATTTCAGATTTACATTGGCTACACTCCATGTTGTGATTAGCAGCTTTTACTAGCTTATTAAAGGAGACTGATTTACTGTCTGGCAAAGTTAAATATATAAATCTTTCTGAGTCTACACTAGTAGTACTTGATATCATACAGTTCTCGCAGTCATGCTGCCATTAATAAGAAAGCCCAAACAGCTGATCCACATCTACACCTTCAGCATGTAATACATCAAGCATATACATTAAAAACTCCTGACAATCTTGCTGAATAGTTTGAGAGAATTGTGTCTGGCCTGAACATCTGTCTAACAGATTTCGAATTTCAGACACACTTTCTATGTTTCTTCTATCAGTGGTACATTTCTCTAACACAGAATTTAACAAACCGCAAAATCTTTGATCAGAATTGACCACAATCTCTTCTTTTACATTTTTTAGAGAAAACAAAACATTAATTACTACATTAGCATAGCAGTTGACACCAGAACTGTTTTCAAACTGAAAACCAACAACATCTTCAACAGAATCCTTTTTGTTTCTGCTTGTAATTTTAGGTTCATTCACTTTTTGTCTTTTTGCTATAACCTCCCCAGTATTGTTCTCATTTCTTCGTTTCCGGCCTACCAGACGTTTCTCAAACAAAGGAAACTGAGGCAAATGTGGCGCATACTCTCTTCTTAACCTATTGTATTCCTTAACACAATCTAGATCTGCACAAATGTTTGTGACATCACACTCAATCAAGTACAATCCCGATAAAGTTCTAACTCGTGACAATGCCACATATGCAATACCCTCCTTGAACACAGAACTGCCAATATTCACCAATGCACTGTCTACACTTAAACCTTGCGATTTATGGATTGTCACCGCATATGCCAAGCAAACCGGAAACTGCTTACGGCGAACATATAAGTCTTTTACAAGCAAAAATCTAGCAGAACAACGAGCAATTAGCTGTACTTCCTCAATGCCATCAAATTTAATTTTTAAAAATTCAATTCCATCTCTATTTCTGTATTTCACAAAATCAACAACATTACCCATTGATCCATTTACCAGACCTCTTTCAACATGTAAATTCCTTCTTAAAATTATACGGCAGTTCAAGCACACATTCAGAGTCTTTTCAAAACCTGCAGTTTTAGATATACTCTTCTCTAATGAATCCAATTTTGTTTTCAGATTCTCAGACAAAATAATTGTTGATCCCATATGCTCTACTCTATCAATAGCTTCCAGTTTCACAATCTCTTGCTTTTCTAAATGCAACATTTTGTTGTTAAATTTGGCACATTCTGCAAGAGTTGGCATCAAACATATTCCAGATTTCTTTTCAGTAATTTTCTGAAAAATATTCTCAGGCACAACATCTTGTTCTGGATATAAATTTGACAGTAATCGTGCATGTAAAGCTTCTTTCCCATGCTCGGTCACTTTTCCAATTCTAACATCTTGTAGAATAGTCTTGTAAACTTCATCCTTCGCCTGACGCATATTTTCATGCAGTTCAGCATAATTGAAGTTTAACCATATATTGACGTTGCCAATGCTGCCTAGGCACTTCCTGGTATCTTCATGCGTGAGCATTTTGAACACAGGTTGCCCTTTCACTGGTGTCAGCTGCAAAAGATCTCCGAAAACAATGATGTGTTTGCCACCAAATAACACATCATACTCTGTTTTGAGAACTTCTTGCATCCTCAAATGCACAAAGGCAAGCATGACATTGGAAACCATGCTTACTTCATCAATGATAAGAAGTTTCATTTTCCTCAAGATTCTTGAAACTTCAAAACAAGCATCTCCAGATAGCTTGTGATATTCTAATTTGTTGTCATGCTCCACTGGCAGCATCAGTAAACGATGTAAAGTAATCCCTTTAATATTATGTGCTGCCAGTCCAGTTGGAGCAGTGACAACACAAGACAGCGATGACTCTGTCCTTTCCTGCAAATAGCATGAAATTGCTTTAATGAGGAAACTTTTTCCAGTTCCCGCTTCTCCACTCATGTACAGTCGGACAGGCTTCAACGACGTACATGAGCACTCTTTCTTATCATGACTTAATCCATGATCAATTTGCATGGTAACTTCGTCATATATTTTCCTCTGCTCAACGTTGAGTTGTCTTTCCAACTCTTCTAAGTTAACCGCATCCTCTTGAGCATGTGCCATGGCTCTTTCCACTTCATTCATAGCAGTGGCAGCTTCATTTTCAATAAGAGGTCCTCCTAGTGGATCCTGACTCAATGAAGCAGAACTCTGACTGTCCTGAGAACTGTCTCTGGCAATCTCGGCTGCAATCGTTGCTTCCTGCTCAATTTCCGCATTCAACATTTCTACATATTTGGGAAAAGCAGGACATTCTATGGTCTCCTTGGCGGCATTGAAAGAGTCTTCGTAACAGAGGAAATCTCCAAGCAGTTCCTCTTCTGCACGCCAAGGCTTGAAAAGTTGCAAAAGTGCTAAATAGAAAAACTCCTTTTTTTCAGGAGATTCGCCACTCAATTTTCGATGGTTTATCAAGTGGCATTTTCTTTGCTTGACCAGACATCCCTCACTTCCTATTACAGCATACACTCCTTTCTCAGTATCTTCTTTGATGTTCCTCTTGAATATGTAATTTTGCAGAACCTCATACAGACAAACATTCTCGAGGTGACTGCTTCGATTTGGATAATATGTATCCAACATGTTTGTCTTCAAAATGTCGGTACTGTTTGGCTCCTTTTCCGCCAAATACTCAATTTCCCGCACAGGTTTGAGAACTCGATTACGCGTTGCAGCAAGACCAAGACTCGCCCAAACGATACTCCTGGACTTGGCATAGAGACTTGCTGAAGACAACCGGTCAGAACATTCGTATGCTCCAATTTCTCGATGCGACAACATCTTCAGACTGAAACTGTACAACTTCTTGCTGAGGCTCTTTTCATGGGAAATGTCCTCCCACATATCCTTCAATTCTGTCTTCTCTTTTTTGGTGATGTAAGACGTCACATACCGAGCCACAGCCATACAGTTATCAGCCACAAACTGTATATCCATGTTAGCATTCCACATGGACAAAATCACCGGGTTGTAGTCGTTGATGTACTTGGACTCTTCGTTCCTCTTCAAATTGTATGTGTTTTTAGGTGATTTCTTCATCACATTATGTCGCAGCGAAGACATCAAACTGTTTACTCTTCCTTTAGAAATCACCGGTTGTGGAAAGCCGAAACGACATTTGGTGTAGAACTTGTCTTTGTTTCGGAATTTACGACGGCAGTACTTTCCACATCGATGGCTTTGGAAACGCAGAACTTTTTCTCTTAGGCTTTTCTTCTCCTTTGCGTTTGGAACAGCACACGTAGAATACTGTTGGATGAAACTCATCACTGAGTCTTCTGGATCCGTTCCAAATTTAGGTGCATCCTTGATCCACAGCAACATATGTATATGAGGAGCACCTCTTGCTTGGTACTCCTTTCTCCAGAAGAAATCCAACACCTCTCCAAGAGGTGGATTCTTCTTATTCATGATGAAAGACATCATAGCTTCAAATCTATGATTGAAGTACCTACATACATTGACTGGATCCAAAGAGCACAGTTCTCCGGGTGTCTTGAATTCGATGTTATCTACGTTAGCATTTGCCTCTCGTAGAAATTGAAGTAAGTCTTCCCAGCCATACTCGGCACAACTCAGAGTGAGGAACCATGTGGGAGTACCTAAGTTCCTCAGCATACATTTTAAATCACCATGACGACGGTACCAGTACTCATTAGTACCACGCTGACACGCCATGAGATTAATCAGGTGAGAATCCAAAATACTATCTTGGACATTCACTTTGTCCATAAAATCACTTGCCGAGATGTTTTGCATGTGTATACCACTTTTCAAGATGTGGTTCACTGCATATGACAGTCCAGACAGATCGCTTTCAAACAGGAGATGAAACAAATAAGGAATGCATTGTCGAAACCTAGCATCTCCTGCATACAATCGCAAAGTCCGGTATTCAGAAGCAGGAATTTGATGAGGTCGCTCATCATATCTTCCTCCCTGACCTGTTGGAAAAAGCTGTGGGAAACACCGAGCTTCCAAACTTTCCTCCCAAACACTAATGGGACTCCCTTTGGCTTGTTTCATTTGAAACAACTCAATAGCATTCCCCACGACTTCCTTGGAATGCAAAGGATGAACACTATAATGTTCATATATTTCTTCACTAGTAGAGGGTTCTACTTTCTCAATTTGACCAGCACACAAATCGCTATCCTCTTCCTCACTTACTTCCTCTTCTGCAACATATACATTCTTATAGTATTTATTATTTTTTTTCAAATACAATGTTGCCTTTTTAACTTTCCTAACATCTACTAAATCTTGCCATATTTTCTTATTCTTTGTCGGAACCCCATTAACTAAGATAACCAGAGGTTCCTCTTCCACTTTTTCTACTCCAATTGTGTTAATGTTTTTCTTCAAATCTAGAGGCAAATAAACAACTCTTCCCTTTAATCCTCTCTGTAAATCTGATGGAGGCAATTTCCCTGTCTTTGGCTCCATTCTTACAATAGCCTGAAAGGGATGGATACTTTGAATCAAAATAGATTCATAAGTATTTAAGTCCTTCAATTCAGAAGGAATCTCAACCAATTCCAGATTATTATGAACTGCTCTAGCAGGCATCTGGTTTTGTTTTAATTTGTTACAACAATAAGTACACACACGTTGATCCAATCCCAAATCAAAACAATTTTCTACCATCAAGTATGTTGCAAAATCCTTCCATTCACTATTATTTTCCCTTTCACTTTTTGCATATAAATCCACTAACTTAGTCTGATTCTTATAATAAGTGCGTCTACAACACACACAAGTGAAATTAGGCCTCTCACTTGATTTCACGTCAAACGTCGCAATTTCCCTCTGGAAATTATCTGTACTGGAAACCTGTACACTATCTTCCAAATGACCCTCTACTTCTTGCTCAATTTCAACATTCTCCTCTTTACTTCCAAAGTAACAAAACTCAATTTCTTCACATATATTCTTCACATCTATTTCAGAACCATGCAAAAGAGCAGCGCATAATTGTTTCAGCATAATTGCTGGACTCTTAGCATAATACAACATTCTAACTAATTTCCTCACTTTGTTATGATGCACTGCTAGCATCCTGAAATGATGAAAAACACTCTGGCATACTCTCCTGGAAAGACAAGCCAGTGAATGACCATGCAAACCTGTCACTTCTCTTACTCTGCAAGGATCTAATTCTTGCAACAACATCATTTTCTGCTTCAAACTTTTTTTGTTAAATGACCGTACAAAATCACAAAGCAAATTGATGGAATCCTGTCGCACACTGCAAATACTACTACACTTCCAGGTGTACACAGGACCCTTAGCACGTCTTCCTAAAACCTCATTACCTAACAACTCTTCTGCCTCTGTTGTCACAAGTTTTTCTTTTTCAACTGGACAACCATCTTTCACTTCATAAGCACGACCACTGGTGTCAACTGCATGCACCAAATCATTATCCTGGAAATAACTCTCTTCATTAAAAAATGCCTCACAGCTTGAACTATGCATCCATTCTCCAGAAAAAACTTCACAAAAATTACTACGATTAACTATTCTCTTCCATCTACTATTTCTTTTGAAATCAAAAATTGCCTTGTTTAGCTTCCTAATTCTATTGATTATCAAAATAAATAACTTACGTTTAATTTCAAATGCCTGATCAATAACTTTCTCAACTTTTTTTTTTCTCTTATAAAAAACTAGTTTCTGTTGACCTTTCTTAATATTTTTTAACAAATTGCCAATTATCCTGTTGCGGAACATTCGTTTACGAATCTCCCTAAACTGTTGTTTCCTTCTACTATCATGCACAGATTTATCTCTTGCTCTAGCAGTAACATTTTTCATTGTCCTTTTCTTTCCATTTGATTTCCTTCTCGTGTTATGGACTGAAACATTTTCTGTAGTAATATTTTTTTTATTACAAATATTTCTTATGAAATATTTAGAGCTCTTACCCGGTGCTTTCTTCGTGGCTTGAGAAATCTTTTTGTAAGAGGACTGCTGCGTTTTTTTTTTCACCTGCTGTCTTTGACGTTTTGCAGCCTTTATCTGTCTTTGTATTGTAGGCATGGTGAAATCTTGAAATGATCTGCAGTTGAATCTGAGGAAAAATATAATAAAAAATGTTAATAAACATTATTATCAAACAGTAAATCAGTAATAGTGATCAAAAACATAACACACTACTTGACATTTTAATTTGAAGATTTTTTAGTCATTGGCAATTTTACAATACAGAAATACCAGAAAAGAAATGACATTTATATTTATGTTACCTATGCTATTTTATATGTGAATCTGATCTAATTTTATGAGCATATTTTAATATTTTATTGAAGACACTACACATAACCTGTTTTTGAAGGTGTCTTTATTTTTAAATTAAACGGTTTACCTTTTTACTTTTTATTGATTATAAATTTTAAAAATAAATGTTTATCATTCCAAAGGCTCAAGCAGGTCAGCTTCCCATCCTATATCATATAATTCGGACAAATCTGCATCCTCATCACGCTCTTCTTCATCCTCAGGATTTAAATCATCCAAAGGATCAACATCCACTGATGTTTCAATTACAAGTTCAATGATGAGGTCAAAATCAACTGATTGCAGATTGTCGCTCATGTTGAGGTTGTCTTTATCTTTAAAGAAAGATAACAACAATGAGATGTTGCAGAGTAAGAAACAAATCTCAGAGATTATAATAGTAAAATTGTTTAACAAGATTAACATTTTGCAGCTATTATTTAGCCATGTCCAGCAATGCTGAGCAGGTGAAGCCTATATCTAATTTTTCACTGAACAGGACTCATCTCTTCTTAACCTTGGATAAGCCTCACCGACTCTGTGTCCCCTGCACATACTTAAATGTTAAAGGGCAGATTTATATTAAATGGCACATCCCCAGGCATGCACCAGTTAATGTGCACCACTGCTTTACCACCCATGGTGTGCCGCATTTACAATCAGATAGGAGAAAGCTGCGTCAAAACCCTGCGCCTGCTTGAAGCTGGCATAGGTCTTGACGCAGCATTGTGGAGATGGGGCACCCCTGAGCCTTGCTGGAGCTGCATCGCACTTGCGATACAACTCCAGCAATGCGCCACCTTTACGGCACAGATGCGTCACGCATCTGTGCCGTTTTTGCCCCATGCTGCGCCGCATTGTAAATGCAGCACAACATGGGTGGCGGAACAGTGGCGCAGGATGACTGTCACATCCCTGGTGATGCGCCAGTCATCATAAATCTATCCCTAAGCTTCTTATCTTGTTACAGATGAACTGCCATATGTATCATCAAAATATTTTACATTTTCTAAATAGCGAATTTTAAGGAATAAATAGCGATTCTTTACCATTCCTAATTTGCGATGAGCAAATTGCTAATTGCAAGTTACCCATTCATTTCCATGGCCTAGGAGGCTCATATGAATGAAGGTTTAATTTGCGATTAGCAATTTGCTCATCACAAATTAGGAATTTTTCCAAGGGTGCAGGGGTGTCTCAAGAACACCCTGCTGCACCCCTGAAAAACAAATTTGGGGGCATATGGCACACATACATGCCCTAAGGGCATGTGTTGGCGTCATATGGCACCTTTTGTTTTTTTGAAAAAAAGCTTTTTGAAAAGAATTCACAAATTACCACCAATTTACCACAATAGTTTCCAAATCCTTAATGTCATTTTTTACATAGTTTTTGTTTGATACATTGCATTTAAGTAGTCACAAAATTTGCAAATGCTTCAGTGCAATCGCAAAATAAGGAATAGCAAATTTTGCTACTCCTTATTTTGCATCAAAGTTGTTTGATACATACCATTTGTCTAATTAACATTCGCAAAGGCCGAAATTCATAGAATTTTGATCTTTGCAAATGCTAATTAGCTTGATACATATGGCCCCAAGTGAGGCCTGTCTTGCGACATGGTGCATCTTTTGCATCACTGCTGCTTGGGTTTTATGTGGTACGTTTTTTTTACACCATGACATATCTGCCTAAATGCATCAATTTGTAATGTTGTCGCCTCATAGCAAATCTTTTGCACCACCGCTGCATCATAAAAGTGACGCACAGTGGCACAAAAAAGGCATACACCTATCATAAATCTGTCCCTAGCATTTTAAATGATTAATCCAGGATGACAATAAAGTGTGTCCTATCCAGAGGTTTGTTTAAGGTGAGGCCTACTCAGGATTGCAGATTAAAGTTACGCTTGATGAAGAATACAGAGGAGATAATACATATAAAGGACTACCAATGAAGTAAGTAATGTGCACTTTATTGCGCCAGTCATCATAAATGTATCCCTAAGCTTCTTATCTTGTTACAGATGAACCACCATATGTACCATCAAACTATTTTGCATTTCCTAAATAGCAAATTTTAAGGAATAAATAGCAATTCTTTACTATTCCTAATTTGCAATGAGCAAATTGCTAATTGCAAATTACCCATTCATTTCCATGGGCTAGGAGGCTCATAGGAATGAAGGTTGCAATTTGTGATTAGCAATTAGCTCATCACAAAATAGGATTTTTTTCAAGCGTGCAGGGGTATCTCAAGAACACCCTGCTGCACCCCTGAAAAAGAAATTTGGGAGCATATGGCACACCTACATGCCCTAATGGCATGTATGGGCGTCATATGGGACCTTTTTTTTTTTGAAAAAAATGCTTTTTGAAAAGAATTCGCAAATTACCACAAACTAGAAGTTGGTGGTAGTTTCCAAATCCTTAATATAATTTTTTACATATTTTTTTTTGATACATTGCATTTAAGGAATGGCAAATTTTGAATTATTGACATTTTAAGTCATTTCCACATGTGCAGTGTTTTCAAAATATAATTTGAAAATCGTTTTTGGGGAAAAGTAATGGTTTGCAAATTTATGACAAGGACATAATGGTGTATGCTTCTCTATAAGGCATTTCAGTGTCTCTGATGTCATTTTTCCCATATTACATTATAAGACCTTTCCCCATGAAGCACATTCCTTGTAAATATGCTCCCACCTGTGCATTGCGAATTTAGATTTTGACTGTTTCAGTCACATAGCCATGTTGAAAGTGACCCAAAAAAATTGCAAACGTTTTAAAATAACACATTCATGTGTCTTAAGGACATTTTAAGTCATTTCCCCATGGACAATGTTTTCTAAGTGGCGCAAAAGAGGTATACACCTATCATAAATCTGTCCCTAGCATTTTAAATGATTAATACAGGATAACAATAAGATGTAGCCTATCCAGAGGTTTGTTTAAAGTGAGGCCTACTCAGGATTGCAGATTAAATTTACGCTTGATGAAGAATACAGAGGAGATAATATATGTAAAGCTCTACCAATGAAGTAAGTGATGTCTACTTCATTGCGCCAGTCACCATAAATGAATCCATAAGCTTCTTATCTTGTTAGAGATCAACCGCCATATGTATCATCAAACTATTTTGCATTTCCTAAATAGCGAATTTTAAGGAATAAATAGCAATTCTTTACCATTCCTAATTTGCAATGAGCAAATTGCTAATTGCTATTTTACCCATTCATTTCCATGGGCTAGGAGGCTCATATAAATGAAGGTGCAATTTGCGATTAACAATTTGCTCATCACAAATTAGGAATTTATTCCAAAGGTGCAGGGGTGTCTCAAGAACACCCTGCTGCAACCCTAAAAAAGAAATTTGGGGGCATATGGCGCACATAAATTTTAACAACATTCCTTTACCTCAACAACGATTTTCAAATCATAACTTCAAAACACTACACATGGGAAAATTACTTAAATTGTCCTTAAGACACATAAAAGCGTTTTTTGATTGGCTTTCCTGCATGGTAGGGTCACTTTTAACATGGCTATGTAACACAAACATTCAAAATCAAAATTTTCCATGCACAGGTGGGAGCATATTTACAAGCAATTTGCGCCACAGAGAAAGGTCTTACATTAAAATGGGAAAAATAACATCAGGGACAGTCAATTGCCTTATAAAGAACCATACACCATTATGTCCTTGTCATGAATTTAAAAACAATTCCTTTTCCCCAAAAACGATTTTCAAATCATAATTTCAAAACACTGCACATGAGAAAATGACTTAAAATGTCATTAAAACACATGAAAGCGTTTTTTGATTGCCTTTCCAGCATAGTTGGGTCACTTTTAACATGGCTATGTAACACAAACATTCAAAATCTAAATTTTCCATGCACATGTGAGAGCATATTTACAAGCAATTTGCGCCACAGAGAAAGGTCTTACACTAAAATGAGAAAAATAACATCAGGGACAGTCAATTGCCTTATAAAGAACCATACACCATTATGTCCTTGTCATGAATTTAAAAACAATTCCTTTTCCCCAAAAACGATTTTCAAATCATAATTTCTAAACACTGCACATGGGAAAATGACTTAAAATGTCATTAAAACACATGAAAGCATTTTTTGATTGGCTTTCCAGCATGGTTGGGTCACTTTTAACATGGCTATGTAACACAAACATTCAAAATCAAAATTTTCCATACACATGTGAGAGCATATTTACAAGCAATTTGCGCCACATAAATCATAATTTTCTCCTTAAAGCACACTATTCTCTATCTAAATTAAAGAAATATTTTCTCACCTTAGCAAATACTTTGAGTTTGAAAACAGTCTAAGAAACACACCAATTTGTCTTCAGCAGAGCAAAAGGTATGCACTCCAGAGTCTGCAGCTATCAAAAGCACAGAAATGCTGTAATTGTTCACACATATTTCTCATGTCACCCAATCAAAACTCTTCCCTCACTTTTTTTCAAATGAAAACCCTTCCCCCTCTGCCCTTTCTGCCTATTTTCCATAGCAACCACCTCTTGGAAAAACTCTGGTGTTTGCAAGTTCACACAACAATGTTGCAATTGAACTCTGAACTCTCAGTGCACCTGCATATCCAGTGCATTCTTTCATTTAATGATTTTTTATTGACCACTCAAAATACATCTTTCAAAGAACACATCTGTGCACCCTAACTTTCTGTTTTCATCAATCAAAATCCACCAATCACTGTTACTGCTTCATGAACACAGAAACTCCACAGTTTTTTTTTCATTTTACACTCTCATTTTTTCAACTACCATTTCATTGCCACACTTCATCTGACTGCAGGAGAACCTTCTCTCACCATGTTTTCTGTCTGGATTGTTGGTCATAGTTATATTCACTGGGCTCAAAGGTACGTTGAAAGCAGGAATTTACCTAACCTCAATTTACAAGATGTGGAAATTAAGTGGTTTGGCCACAGAGGATTAAAATGTCACCAATTGATACCATTGGTGAAAACCTTTATGCATTTGCCAAAACCTGACCTGTTAATTGTGCACTGTGGAGGTAATGACTTGGGCACTTTGACTGGTGTAGGTCTGGAAATGCTTTTAAAGGACACCTTTGAGCAATTAATGGCACTTTTTCCTCAGACTGCCTTGGTATATTCAAATATATGCCAAAGACAGAAATGGAGGTGGTCAAACCAATTTTGTCCACAAATTGAGAAGTCGAGGAAGCATGTAAACAAATCTGTTTCAGCTTACATGAGAGACCATGGAATGGGCTCCCTGTACAACAATAACTTGCGTTACTACATGCAAGATATCTACAGAGGACATGGAGTTCACTTCTCAGATGAGGGCAACAGAGTTTTCACTCTGAATTTAAGAATGTGCATTGGTACCTACTTATAAGTACCTAAATGTACCATAAACCCAAAAGCTCTTCTCAGAGCTACCCTACATCTAATCACTCACAATTATTATTTTACTCTAACTTTTTTCACTAATTTTCAACAAAGTACGCTCCCTGGGGCGCTACCCGGTACGCGTACCGGGAGCTAACCTCGCGAAATTTTTTTAAAAAAATGTTTTTTTTCGCACATATAAACCTCCTCAGCCACCCTCAGAAAACCTAGGGGGTCAAGATAACTCTACCGTGCCCCCTTCTACCCATTCCGAACATTAATTGCCCTCCATCTTGTATCTTAATTCGACCGAAACACAAAATGGTGGACTCCCGGAACGCTTAAGGTCCGCGAACCGAGGCGCTCAACGGTTCGCGTACCGGGTCGCTCCCTGGGAAGATAAAGGAAATAAAAAATAATCAAAAAATCCAACAATCAATTAACATACAGCATTTGAAAAGACTATCATTCATTTTTCATTGTAGTACGCTCCCCAGAACGCTTCCCGGTTCGCGGACCGGGCGCTAACCACGAAAAAAAACAAAAAAAAATTTCTTTTTTTTGCCCCGCGGGGCCCCTTTAAAACCTCCACATTAAACCTAGGGGGTCAGCGAGGATCTACTATGCCCCCTTATAGTTATTTCCCCCTTTGTTTTGGCCTCCTCTTGTCTCTCGATCCTACCGAGAGACAAGATGGCGGCCGCTCCGGACTGTTTAGAATGTTGACAGACACCGTAGAGCCAATCAGCTTCGCTACGCGAAGTTCCGGTACGCTTAAGGTCCGCGAACCGGGGCGCTGCCCGGTCCGCGCTTACAGATATATATCTTTTTTTGAACGTTAATTTCTCAAAATCCACTGCAGCACATATATTGAGACCTACAAAAGGCACATCGGGCTACCAGTCCCTACAATTTTGCCAAGTTTCGTGCAAATCCATTCAGCCGTTCGGGCTAAAAGTGAGGCTAACCGCCCTATGGAAAACTCAATGTTAAAAACACGTTTTGGGACCCCCCTTTTTTCTCGGCCCCCCCTGGACGAACCCCCCCCAAATTTTCAGGGGCTCCTCAGAAACAAAATGTTCAATTTTCCAGAAAATTTCAGCCAATTCCGTCCACAAACGCCAAAGTTATTAGACATAGAATTTTCAAAAATCCCATAGGGAAAAAATCCTAACTATATATACCTACTGGCGACCGCCAGTAGGTAATATATCTATATATATATATATATATATATATATATATATATATATATATATATATATATATATATATATATATATATATATATATATATATATATATATATATATATATATATATATATATATATATATATATATTTATATATATATATATTACCTACTGGCGTTCGCCAGTAGGTAGTTATAATTAGGGCCTATTTTCCATAGGAAATCCGCAACATTCTATTTGGAATATCTTTGGCGCCAGTTGACGAATTCTCGCGAAATTTTTAAAACTGGTGAGGCGCTCCGGTCCACTCCTATCCTGATAGTCTCAGGGTGATTCGTGAAAGCGGGGGCTGAGAAAAAAGGGGTTTTCCCCATGCAATTTTTCCATAGGTACCGTTCATCGCGGCTACAGCCCGAATAGCTGAATGGAATTACAACAATTTTGGCAAAGTTGTAGTCCTTGGTTCAGATTCATGCCTTTTGCTTATATGGTGTAAATCTGTTCAGTAGTTCCTGAGAAAATTAAAATTAAAAGTACATATATATATATGGCCTTGGAGGATGCGTGTATCTTGCACGCACACTAAGCACACCGTCCCGATCATGTGCCGAATGCTAATTGGCTATCAAGTGGTTGTTAACATTCAAAACCGGGAATTATTGGTAGCCATTTTGTGCCTCGGTAGAAGTGAGGATTTAGAAAATAGTGGGACTAGTGTTTAAAAGGTATAAAGGGGGCATGTAAGAAATATTTTGATCATCTAGACCCACTTATGGGGTCCTACAGGGACCCCTAGGGTCCAAAAATTATTTTTGTTTTTTTTTGAAAAAAAAAAGAAATGTGCATTGGGTGCATGGATCCGCCGTAATAAAAATACAAACCTAGCGGGGACTGCTGTACTTGTTTAAGCATTAGTTACCTGGGAGGGCCAAATCCCGGGGTCTAAAATATTACATTTGATGGGGGTCCCGAGGGGCCCTGTAGCCTGGGGACCGCCATTCCTCGGTGCTACAAAATAAATGGGTGAGGGAGCTCAAAGGTCCGTCTAAGCCCCGGGGATTACCACCTTCCGGCGTTTTTTATATTTTGGGTGGGGTGCCGCGTGGTCTGCATTCTGGAGCAGTCGAAAGCCTTGAGGAACACCACCCCCCAGGGGCGGCTCCTGCTGTGTCTCGTGGTGTCTACCCCCGGGGCACTGCTGTTTGCTATGGCAGATTCAGAAAAGGGGGTGGTGATCAAGCCCTGATCTTTGGACTGGGTAAGAGTGGTCTGCTTAATTCAGGCACTCTGTTCATCACCACCCCCTTTTCTGAATCATTTTGTCCACCATAAGCGTGGAAGGGTATACTCAGATGTGAGTCCCTTGCTCATTGCACCATCAGGATTCAAGCAAGCCGGGCCGACGACGCCTGAAATGGCAGAAACCGGTCCCCGGAAGCTTGTTTCCTTCCCAGTACAAGGATTGGCTTGGTAGTTTGGTTTGCCCTGTTCCCATCATGCACTGGGACAGGAACAGACTAATTTGCATATAGCCAAGTTCTGAGCTGGGATGGTGCAGTGAGCTAAAAAACGGTGATGGATCAAGCCCTGATCTTTGGACTGGGTAAGAGTGGTCTGCTTAATTCAGGCACTCTGTTCATCACCACCCCCTTTTCTGAATCAGTTTGCTATGGCAGGGCGGTTGTCGAGGTTCCCGCTCTGTCATAGGAAACTTGAGGGCATTTTAACAAGTACCATTTAGCCGCAATTTTTTTTAAAAAGCCAAAAATTTGGTGAAAATGATATCGCCCTATTTGCTAGGCGATGCTAAGATGCATTAATGCATGTTAGCAGCCAGTTTGCTAAGGGCTCGCCTCGTATCTCCAATGAGTTGCAATGTAGGTGTTGTCAGTGGGAAGGTAGGTGTTGCTATGAGGATACAAAAAGGAAGAGGGAGGTATGACAATAGCGTTGTATTTACAAGGCAGCCCTGGATTTGAGGACCAATAGGAAAACTCTTGCTAATTGCGGTTTATGTCGGATCCTAATATCTGTTCTGAAGTAGACTTAAGCGTGTTTAATATGCAATGTGGCAGATTTACAAGTTCCTTGCATCTCTATTGCATCACGTTTAACATGGGAAAAATGGCGCAAAAGTGGTGCAAGGGGCTTGTAAATCTGCTACACAGTGTTCTGTTTTAGTTTGCTTTCATTTCTGTCATGTAGAGGATCCTGGGTAAATATACAATTTCATAGGAACTGTTAATCCCAGTTACAGACTTTGGTAAAGATCTGGTAAAGAGTTAGCCTCAGTATTATACTTCTAGTTATAAACATCATTTCTTTTTTAATTATTAAATGTTTTGTAAGCATATGATTATCACACTAAATATTATTGAAATGTCAGAAAAAGAAGACGTATATACTTTTTTAATTAACTTGTATTAAAACAACAATAAATAACTAGAAATGTAACTTTAAAATAACAATATAATAAATAACTAGAAACATTACTTTAACTTAATAATATAATAAAAAAAATGTTTGATGGAGTCCAATGCAAGGAGGGTAGGTAATCTGCAAAATAAAAATAAAAATAAGTGCTTAAAATTAGATCGATGTGACTGAATGAGGTAAACGATCACAAATTAAGGTAACACTTGGCAATATTTGTTAATTTGCACGTCTGTAGTGTGCCTGATCCATTCCACCTCTCTTATAGCCTGCGTTGAAGAGGTGTCGGTATGGAAGTGCCTACTGCGTCAGATTTACAGTATGGACCACAGGTCTTTAAAATGATTCAGAGATGAGACAGAATTAGGTGAGAGATCACGTCATTATGCAGGACAATATTCTTTATTTGGAACGCATTTAATTGGAGGCATTGTGTATCTAGGCTGCTCTGCTTACCTTGTGTAAACACTGTGGCGAACAGAGTTCACAACTTCAACTCAGCTTTGGTTCTACACTGCAGACTGTATTAAATTCAGCCTTGATTTGTTTATCGGCAGAGTGGACAGCAACGTCCATGACTTTAAAAGAGAAAGAGAAACAATGTGAGAGAGAGTGAGAGAGAGCAAAAGAGAAAAAACAACATTAAAAGTGTGAGAGAGAGAAAGTAATAGCTGGAGCAGTTAATACTGGAGAAAATCTTTGTAGCTCACCGTTTTGCCTTCGTTGTGTGTTCAAGCACGTGCTGGTTCCTACTGCACCCTCCAGGTTAGTGATCTGAAAGATAGTATAGAGTTAGTAATAGCATAGTACATACAACTGCACAAGTATATTTTTGCTTTATGTCTTTGTACACTCAGGATATTGTATTTCATCAACTTCCACTGCAAGGAGGTGTCTGTGCAATGTTTTTCTTTCAAGGTACTATACCCCATGCACTCCCACTGCATAGTGGTGAGTTCTCATTACTGTGTACCCAGACTGTTGTATCCCATTGATTCCCAGAGTCCAGAGGTGAGTGCTTCTTCTGTGCACTCAGGGCAGGTTATAAGCTCCTTGTGCCAATTTTGCGTCACTTTTCCCATGTTAAAAGTGATGCAAAAGTGGCACAAGGGGCTTGTAAATCTGCCCCTCAGACTGTTGCAACTTACCTACACCCAGTGCCCGGAGGTAATTCTATATTCAAACGCAGTCAAACTGCTGCACACTACCCAGTCTCTCTGCACACAGGTGACTTCTTGTTGCTTCGGAAACAAGCTTCTTGGCTCTCCTTTTGCCATTGGCGTGATTCAAAGAGGGTGCACCACGTGTCGAAGCAGCCTTCTAAGATGTTGTTACGATGGCCACACATCATCGCAGAATCTACAAACGTTGAGCTTTAGAGGTGTTGGGGGGACGCCAATTTGTGAAACACAACCTGTAGGATAAAAAGGAAGTTAATATTGAGCGTAATTTCTTTATCAAACGAGAGAGGAAGTGAAAGATTGACTGAAAAGACTATTCGCTGTCACCGGTGTGTCTTTCACCACGTACCAGGACATAATGCACCCTGAAGCTTTACATCTAAAAGATAGTAAAAGAAATGTGTTATGTTTGGTAATTGTTACTATCTTACTGTGGAGTAGAATGACATCGCCCTTTCACATACCTTCCCTCCTGCATTTAAAAAACAACTATTTGTACAGTTCCAACTTGTTTAATAGGCTTCGATTTTTGTAAAGTTACTATAGTAGTAATGTTTTTTATCCGGTTGTGAAAGCAAGTGGTGCGCAGTGATACACGTGCTTTCAATCATCACAAGTGATGGGTATTTGACCGATCATAAAAGCTTTCCTGCTACTGGAAAAAAATACAAATGCAATAAGATACGGTATATATGACTGCACACGCCGAAATCGCTGCGTCGCCTTTTTGTATCCAATCTGCTGCACCTCATCTACTCCCTCCGCTGCGCACTCAGGCTTGACTGCTCACCTTTTCCTGGAAAGGGCAACTTCTACATCATGCAGTCCCGCTCTGCAACCAAGAAGTGTAACATATGGTGTTGAGTCTTGATATCGCTATGGCTAACGACATACTCGTGCTCCCATTATCATTGCTGGTTCCTCACCCGCTCAGTCCTTGCTTTACCACTAACTCAGTGACCAAAGAGGCCCCGGACATAATGGTGAGCCCCCCTGCTCTGTGGATTGGGCCTACATGAGGCGTCAGAACCACTAGGATGGGCCATCACTGCGTTTGCGATGGGAGCAAATCTAAAATGGCGTAGAGGTACACGGTCGAACTTGGTGCTGAAAATTATTGTTCGAGGCTCGAGGTTGCGTCCACATCTTGTTATTGTAGAGTAATGATGTAATCAACGCGTGCCTTAAAATGTACTGTAAATACGGTGCGCATGTAAATTGTTAATATAGTTTTAGGTCGACTTTGCGCTATATAAATATGCTTAAAAAATGAAATAGTACACATTCATAAATTGACAATACAGTTTCTTTGCAGTATTGTAATGATCCACTTTGTACGTTTGTATTTGTAGAATGTTATATAATGGTTGCATACGCTATTTACAGCACAATATAATGTGTTAGGGTGCAGGAGCAGCATTTTACAAATATAATAAGTATACAGGCACAGATAGATAGTTGAAGAGGGTACGGGCACGTGAGCTCGACTCCATTTTATTACGTTGTTGTTGGTAACAAGTAGAATAGTCATAATATCATACACAGATATTCAATCATAAACGGTTTATGACTTCTGCTGTACAAAGGTAGGGGCACTGTATGTGAAATTATGCACAGAAGATTCTATCGTGAAGGGTTCATGAGTTGTGGTACACTGAGGTAGGGGCGGTTTATGTAGAGCCTGCGATGATGCGTGGTTCAAGCAGAATGCACTGATAAGAATGTCTTTTGGCGAATGAATTTTGCCTTAATAAGGACATGTGGTGATTATTTATGGTGCACTGAGTTAGTGGTACGTCTGGTGCTCAGTGTGTGCTCACCCTGCTATGATGCGTGGTTCTAGGGGTCTGTACTCAAAGCATTAACTGTTCTATACTAGAATGCATGAACTTTGAGGGGAGTGATAACTGACATCAACAAATTCTTTTTGTCGTATCTTTTAACAAAATCTGAGGACATAAAGTACAATTATCTCTACCTTAAAAAATCAAGGCTAAATTTCATGCTGTTCGTAGTATAGATTCAAAGCTGAATTCAAGATGTGAACCCTGCTGTCCGCACTGTAGATCGAAGGCAGTAGTCAGCAGAGATATCGACGAATAATTTTGGTCACTTATTTTAACAAAGTCAGAACACAAACAGTAAAAAATGTTCTCTATTAAATAAATCAAGCTTAAATTCCCTACTGTCTGTAGTGTACATGCAAAGTTGACTTCAAGTTGGGAACTCTACTGTCCGCAGTGTAGATCGAAGGCAGTAGTTGACACAGACATTGAGGAATGCTTTTTTTGTCACATACTTAAACAAAATCTGAGGACACAGTACAATTGTCTCTGCCTTAAATAAATCGACACTGAATTCAATGTTGTCTGTAGTGCTGATGCGCCACAGGTTGATCGCAGTGTACATTTGAAGGCGGCAATTAGTATAGCTATTGAGCAATATTTTTTGTGGCATCCTTTAACAAAATTGTCTCTGCCTTACATAAATCAAGGATAATTTGAGTGCTCTCCGTAGTGTAGATGGAAAGCTGAATTTAAGTTGTGAACCCTGCTGTTCGCAGTGTAGATCTTAGGCTGAACTGCATTATCTGTAATGTACTCCATACATTGACTGTTGCATGCAGAACTCATGAACTGGTGTCGAGTGGTGAACTCTGTTGATCGCCGTGTACATTTGAAGGCAGTACTCACTACAGACATTGAGGAATGTTTTTGTCGCATCATTTAACAAAATTATCTCTGCCTTACATGAATGAACGCTAACTTGAATGCTGTTCGTAGTGTAGATGGACAGCTGAATTGAAGTTGTGAACCCTGCTTTCCGCAGTGTAGATCGAAGGCAGTAGTTGATACAGACATGAAGAAATGCTTTTTGTCACTTATTTAAACAAAATCTGAAGACACATAGTAGAATTGTCTCTGCATTAAATACAGGAAGGCTGAATTTCCTACTATTCATACTTTAAAAAAATCTGAGGACATAGTACAATTGTCTCTATTTAAATAAATTGAGACTGAATTCAATGTTTTCTGTAGTGCTGATGCGCCACTGGTATCAAGTTGTAAACTCTACTGACCGTACTGTAGATCGAAGGCAGTAGTCAGCACAGATACCGACGAAGACTTTTTGTCACTTAGTTTAACAAAGTCTGTGGTCATAGAGTAAAATTGTCTCTGCCTTACAAAAATGAAGGTTACATTCAATGCTGTGCGTAGTGTAGATCCACAGCTGAATTCAAGTTGTGAACCCTGCTCTCCGCAGTGTAGATCGAAGGCAGTAGTTGATACAGACATAGGTCTGCGGTTATGTGGTGCTGAGTTTGCAATCAGCCTGTATCAAGGAAGCACGTGGTCATGAAGGCAGGGTGGCAGGGTGAGTACCTTCTCTGTGGCAGAGTCTTTTCTCCTTGCAGAAGTGTACAACGCCCAAGGCATAGGCTAATTATTTATAGTCTTAGGCTGGAGTTGCATAAGTTGGATGAGCCCACTCCACTTCTGCTTCACGAGGGGGGAGACAACACAGCAACATGACCAAGATATTCCCCAGAGTCTGAGATAATATTGTTGCGTCCACTGTGCAGTACACACGTATCAATGGTATATCTACATACAGATATTTTTTTGGTTTCTATAGTGAGTTGTGTATAGCATTTCACCAGTAGTCTTGGCAATGTGTAAATTATTGTTTGTGTGACTTCCTTCCCTTATACATAGTTGGGTGCCACATCTCTGACCAGTAAGCTAGTGTGTTGTTGAGGGGATATATTATTTTGGGTAGGTCCGTTGTCCTGTTTTGTGCTGCCTCTGAGGTAGTAGAGGGGGAGGGGTCAGGAGGGGTGGTTGTAGTGGTGGTGGCACTGGGTATTGTGATTTTGTTGGGTGTCGGTAGTGTATAATTAGTACCTCTATCACATATTGCTCTTTAAATATGGATGTGAGTTGGATGTTATTCACACAGTACATAGTCGACGTCCTTACACTAGTTAAATGTTGATGTTAATTTGTTAGTGGTAAGTGGAACTATTGCCTGTCTTTTTCAGCAGCATTATAGATTTGGTTTCTTGTTGAAGATATGGGGAAGTGGTCAACATTATAATTAGGAATTGCCATTTAAAAAACCTTTAAAATTCACTGAAACAACCATAGAATTCAGGCAGGTTATATTTAGGAATTATCATTTAAAAAGTCTTTGAAATTCACTGCAAAAAGCATAGGTTTCAAGCAGGTTATAGTTAGGAATTATCATTTAAAAAAACTTTGAAATTCTCTGAAAAAATTATATGTTTCAGGGGTGTTATAGTTAGATGAACATTTAACTCATGCAAAACCATTGAAATTCCTCCATTATAGTTAGTTGTACTAACTGTAACTCTCGCGCCCGCAATCCACTGGTGACCCCTGACCCTGCCTGTAGGCCAGGTCGCTCCCCCACTGCCGCACAGCTCCACCTGTCTGCCAGTGCCTCTCCCCATTGCTGCTGCAGATCGCTAGTTCGATCCTGCTGTGCCCCTGATCGTGCTGACTGCCTGCCTGAGACTGTAATTTTCTTCCCATTGTTTTTTGGTGAATTCTGTGCATTTCTGTAAGCTCTGTTCCTGTCTGTACCATGTTTCTTTGCTGTTTTTACCCCCACGTCCTGCTCCTCTCCCCCTTCCCCATTTCTCCTCTGTAAACCTCTGCCCATTTTCCCACTGCTGTCCCTCTGCAAGCCCTGCCCCACCGCGCTCCCATTCGCCGCCCCGCTCCCACCTCCCAGCTGCCCCTCCCTCCCACATCCCTTTATATGGCATCCGCTGTTTGGCCGTGCAGCGGACGCACCGAAGGCATGCCAAAGGCAAGCCCGTCTGCGCCTGTTCGCACCTGGACCGCGCCCAGCGCCAGAACCCCTGGACCCCGAAGCCGCCACAACACCAGACTGCACTACGACTCCAGCACCCTCCACGCACTCAACCCCGGACGAGATCGCTCCTGCTACCGGGCCACCCCGAGGCGCACCCAAGGGCCCTTCACCTGCCGGAACTGCAGGCTCACCAGCATCCGGCCCGCCAATCCATCAGCAAGAGAAGCCAACCTCCTCTGATGCATCCTCCTCAACACCCGCTCCGCTCACAAGCACGCCATCGAACTCTGGGACCTCCTAGACTCAACCACCCCGACGTCGCCTTCCTGACGGAGACCTGGCTGAACACCACCTCGGCACCAGACATCGCTATAGCCATCCCAGAAGGCTACAAAATCTCCCACAGAGACCGCCCCAACGGAGTGGGAGGGGGAATCGCCATCATCCACAAGGACACTCTCAGAGTCTAAACCAACACCAACGACACCCTCACCACCGCCGAGCACATGCGCTTCCAGATCCACACCGACCCCAACACCACCCTCAGAGGAACACTCATCTACAGACCACCCGGACCCCGACCACAGTTCAGCGACTCCATCGCCGACCTCATCAGCACGCACGCCCTCGCCTCCAGGGACTACATCCTCCTCGAGGACCTGAACTTCCACCTCGAGAACAACAACAACGCCAACTCCACCACCCTGATCAACAACATCGCCAACCTCGGACTCAAACAAATCATGACGAACCCCACCCACACCGCTGGACACACACTGGACCACATCTTCTCCGCAAGTCCCCATGTCTCCTTCAACCACAACACAAACCCCACTGGACAGACCACCGATGCGTCCACTTCACCTTCAGGAAACCCATCACACACCACCTCACCCAGCAGATGCCACGCCGCTGCTGGGGCAAGGTCACCGAGGACCAATTGACCACCACACTCGCCCTGGGACCACCCACCGACCCCACCCACCCCGACACCACCGCCATCAACCTCAAACAGTGGATCAACGACTGCCCCGACACCCTCGCCCCACTCAAGACCTCCACCACCAATCACACCAACAAGTAAGCAGCATGGTTCACCAAAGACCTCCGGACCTCCAAGCACACCTGTCGGAAGCTGGAGAAGAGCTGGCTCCATGACCGAACACCAGACAGCTACACAGCCCACAAGAATGCCACCCGCAGACACCACCAACTCATCAGGACCCCCAAGAGGACTGCCTTCAAGGATTGCCTAGACAGCAACGCACACAACAGCAAAGAGCTCTTCAACATCGTGAAAGAACTCTCCAACCCCAGCTCCAACACCAACGACATTCCACCATCAGAAGACCTGTGCAACTCACTGGCCACCTTCTTTCACTGCAAGATCACCAACATCCACGACAGCTTCGACACCACCACTCCCAAACCCACTGGAGAGACCACCACCCCTGCGACCACCAACCGCACCAGTCGCCTGACCGCCTGGTCCAACGTCAGCAACAAAGACACCATCAAGACAATGAACTCCATCCACTCCGGATCCCCATCTGACCCATGCCCTCACCACGTTTTCAACAAAGCCATCGCACCCCATCTCCGGAAAACAATCAACATCTCCTTCGAGACAGCAACCTTCCCAGAGAGCTGGAAGCACGCCGAGATCAACGCCCTTCTGAAGAAACCGAAGGCGGACCCCAACGACCTCAAGAACTTCCGGCCTATCTCCCTGCTCCCTTTCCCAGCGAAAGTCACGGAGAAGATCGTCAACAGACAGCTGACCTGCTACCTCGAAGACAACAACATCCTGGACCCAACCGAGTCCGGCTTCCGCAGCAACCACAGCACCGAGACCACCCTCATCGCCGCCACCGACAACATCAGGATCCTTATGGACAAAGGAGAAACAGCCGCCCTCATCCTTCTGGACCTATCAGCAGCCTTCAACACGGTCTGCCACCGCACCCTAACAGCACGCCTCCATGACGCCGGAATCCAAGAGAAGGCCCTGGCCTGGACCACATTCTTCCTCTCCGGCAGAACCCAGAGCGTCCGCCTCCCACCCTTCCGCTCAAGACCACCGAGATCATCTGCGGCGTTCCACAGGGATCATCCCTCAGCCCGACGCTGTTCAATATCTACATGGCACCGCTCGCCCACGTCGCACGACAACATAGCCTCAACATCATCTCCTATGCCGACGACATTCAGCTGATGATATCCCTCACTGAAGACCCCCACACCGCCAAAGCCAACCTCCACAGAGTAATGAAGGCCATCGCCGAATGGATGAAGGACAGCAGGCTGACGCTGAATTCTGACAAGATGGAGGTACTCATCCTTGGCCCCGACCCCTCAGCCTCGGACAACTCCTGGTGGCCAACATCGCTAGGAACAGCCCCATAACCCACTGACCACGCACGCAACCTGGGGGTCATCCTCGACTCCGCCCTTTCCATGACCAAGCAGGTCCACGCCATCTCCGCATCCTGCTTCAACACCCTCAGAATGCTCCGCAGGATCTTCAAATGGATCCCCTCAGACACAAGAAAAACTGTCACCCAGGCCCTCGTCACCAGAAGAATGGACTACGGGAACGCCCTCTACGCAGGAACAACAGCCAAGCTCCTGAGACAGCTGCAACGCATCCAGAACGCCTCGGCACGACTGATACTCGACGTCCCCCAACACGGCCCCATTACACCACACCTGAGAGGCCTGCATTGGCTCCCCGTCAACAACAGGATCACCTTCAAACTCCTCATCCACGCACACAAAGCCCTACACAACGCCGGACCAGCATACCTCAATGACCAACTCAGCTTCTACACCCCCACCCGCAGCCTCCGCTCTACCAACCATTGCCCTCACCACAGTTCCACGCATCCGGAAAACCACCGCCGGCAGCAGATCCTTCTTCTATCCCTACCAGCCTACGAGGGTCCCAGGACCTGCTGGCCTTCAGAAGACTTCTCAAGACCTGGCTTTTCGATCAGTAGCAGCCTCCCCCTGCCCCCCCCCCAGCACCTTGAGATCCTCATGGGTATGTAGCGCGCTTTACAAATGAAATGATTGATGGATTGATGATGTCACCTATTTCATCATTCATGACATGGTCAGTGACATCACTGATGACATCACTGATGATATCTTAAATTGTAGTGTAGTTCCTATTATCCCAATAGGCTCTGCGCATTGGAATAATATCTTCAATAGTATAGACCTAGGGCAGAGGTTAACTAGGTCTTCTACTGACGATATTAGACTTAAAGTTTTGTGTTTGCCAGCTAGCTCAGAGTTCACTAGAAACTTTCTCGAATAGGCAAGGAGGATTTTTACCTCCCTGGATAACTTTGCTCTCCCCTAATCAAGAGTGTATCTCTAGAGTCGTGTGAAAACAAAAGACAACTTATTTTACTCAGTCAGTTCAGTGCATTCTTAGTTTCACCAGATTGTAGAGAAAAGGAAGAGACGGGCGTGTTCAATAAAAAGATGTTATTTATTGATCAGTCTCTTTTCTCATACAAGAGAAAGGAATCGCTATTATTGCAATACTTGTAGTTAAGTAAAGTGCATACAGTAAAGACAGAATTATAAAATAATACTGTAAAAGCATTGATATGGTTTCTGAGCCATATGATACTTTAAAATGGATAAAATAGATACATACATATATACATTTGACTAATCGTACTCAACTGGTGCTTCTAACCACGCCTACCCCAGTGTACCTGACCTAAGCCTAATATGTGGGCGGGAGTAGATAAGTAGCAGTTTAAGTTAAGTTTGTTTGCCAAGGGACTGATTCGAGAATTCTCTGTAAGGGGTTATTCAGTTCTGTACCTGAGATCTAGAATGATGGAGGGCTGGTATCTCTTATCCCAGGTCTTGATATTCCAGCTGCCTGCGAGGGCTGCTTGGAAGCGCCGGAGCTGGATTTCTCAGCAGGAGAAAGGCAGCGTCTCGTTCTCAGCGCGTCAGGAAGGCGGGGCAGCGCCTGTGGGCTTCGCTCTCTGCTGGGCTCCTCGGCACGTCTCGCTGCTCCGATCTCGTCACCACCGCATGTGTTTGCTTAAGGCAATGTCGGTAATATTTATACCTAAAAGGTGCCGAGATTGACGTAAGGATGGACAAATATACGTCAATAAGGATGTCATATGAACGGGCTCGTTCGCACATTCTTTTGCTGAAGTTCTCGGTGAAATCAAAACAATGGTTATGGGAATTTCCCAGGTCGCTGTAGGTTTGATTTGTTTTGAGAACTCCGTATGCCTTATCAGGGGCTGGAGGAATATCGCTTGTCTAATTAGATGGCATGCGTTATGACCTAATCAGATAACGCGCTTCTGTGCCGTGGTGTGGCTTAATCACCGTTGGTTGGCTGCTAGGTAATTATTAACCAGACCAGGGTCAGGAATAGGGGAATCGATACAGTACCTATAGGAATACATCACACCCACTCCACGTAGACTATGTCCATATTTACAAATCTCGGCATAGTGAAACCAGTAGCGTTTGTGTATACCGTACCACCCCAAAATATTAAATATAAAATATACGAAACACAATCGCATGTACTATTACGTATACTATATGCACAAGCAGTCTAATAATGCTAAACATATAACGCATATTTCTAAATTCAGCATGAATAAATGCGAAAACCACACATGAAATGGCTCTTAATACAGAAAAAAGAATGCGAGACCATTTCATCACAATCATAAAGTTATGTATAATAGTGCTAGAGGATAGCGAATGTCTCGTGACTACCTAAAAAGAAATTCAGTTCTCTAAGAATAATGTCTACTTTAAGCAGAAGATAAGTGTCCCAAAAATCGTAAATATTTTGGATTTGGGGAAAAAGTTCTTGCAGTCTGAACAAAATGATGAAAAAAAATGTTTCATATCGCTTTTCTTTAAAAAGTTGAAGGCCAAATTCAGGATGTGGGGAACTCCGAGTGCTATTTTGCTCAAAGTTATTCCTGCTGCTCTGGTGAAAACATCATATCATTTAGACTGTTGAAAAAACTGTCAACAGCTTCTTGCGTAAGTTCCACTAATTCGGAAAAGGTTGTTACCATGCATTCATGAGCCTGAGCATGATTGCCTCCATTGATGTTTTGTTCAGCATAGCTGACTGAAGGTCGTACCTGATCGATGCTGCTTTCATCTTGTACTTCACTACCCCTCAATCGTAGTGGTGAAGTCTCCACGAATGCCGTCATCAGGATTGGTAGCCGCTGGGGACAGCACAATGCATGAGCCGTTACCGGACCCAACAAGGTATCTGCGTCCATTGGCATATCCGATTGTAGTGCCAGACAGGTGTCCAACACGCATTCTTCGCCGCATAGCAAGCACCTTAATACAGGCATAACACAACTTTGCCACATTGGTCTAAATGAAAGAGACCAAGTCATGTTCAGGTCTCAAAGCCGGGATAGTCCAAGGATTTTAGTTACCCGGTCCCGGTAGCCAATGGCTAGGATCATTTCTTCCCTTGTCGCAGGTGTTTTGTCTGTGACATGGTTTGCCAAAGCGAAATAACAGGATCAAAAATAGAATACCCGCTACTAGTCCCAAAAGGAGTGGAAGTCCGCCAAAAATGGAATGGACAAAGTCTGGAAAAATACCCAGGATGGCTTTGAATGGAGTTAAAGCACCCGAAAACACTGCTTTAAATACACTGGAGACACCAGTGGTATCAGAAATATTTAAGATTTCGTACAGTATTTCTGCGAAATGTATGGGGGAATTAGTTGATAATAATGAATGAATCTCTTCTGTTGTCCTTGCAACTTGGAGATCATACGTTTCTTTTGATGACGTGAGCCTGGTCGGCGTCTGTAGGAGCACAGTCTTCATTCTGCTTAAAGTATCTATTCGAATAGAAGCAATTTTCAAATCGGGCCATAACCTTGCCTCCCTGTCTGGAGAATCGTTCGGGAACAAAACTCGTTCACAGCACATGACCTTCCTAGTCACGGTTATGAGATAAGGTTTTCCGGGCAGCAAACTGCAACATCTGCGATCTACTATTAGAATGTAACTCCCATTCGAGAGTCTCCTAAAGAATGGTTCTATTCGTGTTGCAGGTGTGCCTAGCTGGTAACATGAAAGGTTATTTGAAGTCCCTTCACAGGCTCCGTGCAAATTAATACCCTGATACAGAAGTGTACCACTTAGTGATCTTGCACAATTATCGCCACTGAGAAACACTTTCTGGCCTTTATTACTTACACATTCGTGTGTATAGGGCAAGTTCCATATTGACTTAATGTACTCTTTACCCAACCTTTCATACTGGCCTGCCTGTATATATTTTTGGCAGAATTGAAACTGGAAAGTAGTTATCGGAATATTTATTATTCCATGTATTATCCATTCAATGACAGGTCGTTCTGACATTGTCAATGGTAATCTCTCAAGTTTTTCAATGCTCAGAATTGTATAGTCAGCACCCTTCTGTGCCAAACTGATTTGTTTATCAGTAAGGTTAAAGATATTAAATAATGACGTTGTGTTGATTAAACGCCAAGGCACATAGCTAGAACGCAGATTTTGTAACGTCCAGCCAAGCTGTACAATAGAACGCAATTGGGACTGACCGTGTTGTAAAATCAGTAAGTCTTGCAATATTATATCGATTGCTGAAGACACAATGCTGTCCAGAGAATATATTCTGGAGGACAGAGTCATTAACCCATTGTCCACCACAGAAAGTTATTTTTCCAAATTAATACGGTCAATTTCCCGTATTTTTTCTGCTGTCTCAATTTGAGTTACTTTCCAAACTTCGTTATGAGCTGCATATATAGAGGCCGCTATGAAAGTTTTTGACGCTGTTTGCGTGGTCCCAATATGAAATCACGCAAGTCAGCACCTTCTGTAAGTAAAGTTAGGTGTTGTTTAATTTCAGCCAGTGTGGACGTTTGTAGCCATTGAAGGCAGAGCTTGCCCACGCTGTAGGTGGTTACTATCCCTGGATGTTGTCTTTGGGAATATCTAGGGTCTGGCCTAGTCAATGTGAACCCCTGTTTTTTGTTCAGGAATCTGTCTTGACAGTTATTTGTATCTGTGGGCCAGATCAACCATTTTTTCCATTCAGGATGTGTTCTGTTTTGGTTTAATATATGGTTTACGTCTATCTCATCATCTATAGAGCTATTACTGTTCATTGTTGGCTTTGGAATAGACGGTTTGTTCAAATCTTTGATTTTGGCTAAGCCAAGACAGGTAGTTTGTTGAATAGTGTCATTGCAAGTAGCCCTGTGGCAGGGGGCTGACGCGCGATTGCTGGAGCGCTGCCATTATTCTTATTTTAACTTCTGTCCTGCTGATAACGAGCAGCATTTTACTCGACCTGGCCCTGCTGACTACTAGCTGCGACCTCATTTTTAAATACCCCTACTTACATTCCGCTGACTACTAGCGGGGACCCTCATCTTCTGAGCAGATCGCCACTCGCGTAGACGCCAAGCCGCCTGCTGTGGGCTGACCGCCTAACGGGCTCCCCAGCGGCCGCGGGCGCCATCTTGGAGTGGGCTGGTTGGCGAGCTAGAGCCTCGCCACCCCCCCCTCGCCACCATCCTATTTTAGGACCACCCCTTTTTTTCCAAGTGATTGCAAGTAGCCCTGTGGCAGGGGGCTGACGCGCGATTGCTGGAGCGCTGCCATTATTCTTATTTTAACTTCTGTCCTGCTGATAACGAGCAGCATTTTACTCGACCTGGCCCTGCTGACTACTAGCTGCGACCTCATTTTTAAATACCCCTACTTACATTCCGCTGACTACTAGCGGGGACCCTCATCTTCTGAGCAGATCGCCACTCGCGTAGAGGCCAAGTCGCCTGCTGTGGGCTGACCGCCTAACGGGCTCCCCAGCGGCCGCCATCTTGGAGCGGGTTGGTTGGCGAGCTAGAGCCTCGCCACACCCCCCTCGCCACCATCCTATTTTAGGACCACCCCTTTTTTTCCAAGTGATTGCAAGTAGCCCTGTGGCAGGGGGCTGACGCGCGATTGCTGGAGCGCTGCCATTATTCTTATTTTAACTTCTGTCCTGCTGATAACGAGCAGCATTTTACTCGACCTGGCCCTGCTGACTACTAGCTGCGACCTCATTTTTAAATACCCCTACTTACATTCCGCTGACTACTAGCGGGGACCCTCATCTTCTGAGCAGATCGCCACTCGTGTAGAGGCCAAGCCGCCTGCTGTGGGCTCCCCAGCGGCCGCGGGCGCCATCTTGGAGCGGGTTGGTTGGCGAGCTAGAGCCTCGCCACACCCCCCTCGCCACCATCCTATTTCAACGGCCCCCATGTGTCAGCGCAGCGGACGAGCGCAGCGGGCGCGTCGTAGGCGCGCCGGAGTTGCGCCTGAGTTAAGCCCGTCTGCGCCCGTCCGCGGCCGACCGGGGCTAGGGGCGCGTTACTCTGTCCCTCTCCTTACATATTCCCGCCCTTCCCTTATTCTATGCCACAATCCCGCGCTTCCCCCACCCGAGTAAGCCCTCAGGCTTGCTTTTCTTGGTTTGTTCACTACCCGTAACTCTTTTCCAGAGATCACCATTCCTCGTCCTACCCCCAGGTCCCTAGTTTCGGAACCCAGACCCTGTACTCATTCATTAGTAAGAGCCTCAAACTCTTCTTTATCTGTGTTTTACCTTAATACCCGGTCCCTGGTCAGTCACCGGTTAGACATTTTTTATCTGCTGGGGTCAGAACAACCGGACATCTTGTTCCTGACCGAGACCTGGTTAACAGATGACTCCTCTCCTGACATCTTGGCTGCCATCCCCCCTGGATATTACATACTACAAGCCAACCGTGCCTCCGGCAAGGTTGGAGGGGGGGTTGCTGCTATCATTAAGCATCCGATTCGTTTTTCCATAGTGCCCTCTACCAGCATCCCCATGACGGATTGCTTGGTACTTAGATTGGAACAGCCAGGGTCCTCTCTCATATGTGCCCTGATTTATCGCCCTCCTCAACCCATGCCCAACTTCCCTGCCCAGTTTGGAGATCTTATCTCCCAGCTCACCATCAATAATTCCAACGTTTTGGTCCTGGGAGATTTTAATTATTGGCCGTCGGATACCCATGAATCCCTTGGCTCACTGGCCTTCTCAGACCTCATGTTAGGTTTGAATTGTATTCAGCACATCCACTCGCCCACGCATATAAAAGGGCACACCTTAGACCAGGTTTGGACATCTTGCCTGGATATTTCTGCCCCTCTTGTCCTGCCATGCCTTTGGTCAGATCACTCTTTAATTACTTTCACTCTAGGGATGCCCCGGCCTGTTACTAAGCCTCGAGAAACGAATTTCCTGGCTCGTAACTGGAATAGGTCTGACCTAAATGAATTCAGTTCCCTTCTTAGTTCCTCAGTCCCCCCCACCCCTGATCCATCCGTCTCTATCGATGTTCAGACATCGAACCTCACTCGTTGGCTTACCTCTGCTGCCGACGTAGTAGCTCCTTTAAAATTAGTTAGAGCAAGACGCTGTCATGACGCTCAAAGGTGGTTCACCGAGGATCTGAGAGCTCTAAAATTAGGCCTCCGTCAGGCAGAACGGCGGTGGCGCCGAGGGTATTCCCCTGAGACTAAGGAGGTATTCTCCTCCCTGCTTAAAAAATACAAAACAGCTATAGCCTCGGCCAAATCCTCCTATTTTTCGAATAAAATCATGGATTCCGCAAACAAATCAAAGGACATATTCTCAATTGTAGAAGAACTATCTAACCCAGCGAGACTCACAATAGGGCCCCTCCCCTCCCAACATCTGTGTGACTCCTTGAACGAATTCTTTATAGAAATAATTGTCAAAATCAAATCTAGTATTGCTGCCCAAGCCCCGCCTGTCCCTTCCCTGTCCACTGAGCCCATTAATTATCTCAACCCTCATACTTTAACCCTGATCCCCCCCGTCTCGATAACTATTTTTTCTCACTCCTGCTTAAAATTTCCTCCGGCTCCCCTCGCGATTGCTGCCCCCCCTCGGCCTTTAGAGCAGCTTTCACCTCCTGCCCTGAACCTCCCCTGGCCCTTATAAACAACTCCCTGGCCACAGGGGAAGTTCCTTGTTCCTTTAAACAGGCCGAGGTGGTTGCCATTTTGAAAAAACCCTCGGCAGACCCCTCTATCTTGAGCAACTTTCGCCCTATATCCCTTCTCCCCTTCCTCAGTAAAGTCTTGGAATCGCACGTAACTCAAACACTCAGCACCTTCATTGAGGACTCAGGCGTCCTAGATTCCAAGCAGGCAGGGTTCAGACCTGCGCACTCCACGGAGGCAGTTATTCTCTCCGTGATGGACGAACTGCGCAGAGGGGCTGATGTTAACATTCGACAAGCCCTAGTCCTCTTGGATTTATCGGCTGCTTTTGACACGGTCGACCATGGTATCCTGGTCGGCCGTGTCAGAGAGGCTGGTATCCACGGGACCGCCCTGGACTGGGTTCAGTCTTTTCTGACGGAACGTCAACAAGCCGTCAGGCTGTCCCAGTTTTCTGCCACCCAGGTAGGGCTAACCTGTGGTGTTCCTCAGGGCTCCTCTTTGTCCCCTCTCCTTTTTAATTTGTATTTAGCCCCTTTACTCCGTGCCCTTCGTGGGATGAGTGTTACCGCGTTCAATTACGCGGATGACATCCAATTGATTTTTACCATCGACTCCTCTGATGACTCTATTTCTACTTTCCAAAATACACTTTGTTTCATCAGCAACTGGATGAGCTCAAACCACCTGAAGCTTAACCCCGACAAGACTGAACTGATTCTTGTCGGGGGAGCTTCCAATCCTTGGCAGCCTTCCATCTGGCCTGCTAGCCTTGGAAGCCCTCCCTCTCCAGTTAACTCTGCCAAAAGTCTGGGTGTCATCATTAGTAATGATCTCTCCATGACTCAGTGGTGTCCGCCAGCCATTTCCAACTCAGAAAAATCCGAAAAATCTCCCGCCTACTTACCACCGAAGCACTCACTTTAGCGCTACTTGCGTTAGTGATCAGTAGACTTGATTACGCTAACGCGTTGTATGTAGGCATTCCTGATTACCAACTGAAAAGACTCCAGCTGATCCAAAATCAAGCTGCCCGCTTGATTTACCACCAGCCGAGAGATCAGCACGTTCGCCCACTTCTAAAGAGTCTCCATTGGCTCCCGGTATCCGCCCGCTGTAAATTCAAGCTAGGCTGTATCATTTCAAAGTCCCTCTCCGGGCAAGGTCCCTCTTTCATTTCTTCCCTCCTTCATCCGTATGCCCCATCCCGCAATTTACGCTCATCTCAAATGGCCTTGCTATCTATTCCTAGATTCAAGAGAAAGAAACACGGGGGCCTTAGGTTCTCTTTTCTGGCCCCATCCCTTTGGAATTCCTTCCAACTTTCTCTCAGGTTTGCACCCTCATATCCTGGTTTTAGATCACTTCTTAAAACTTTCCTTTTCACTGCCTCATACCTTTAGACTCCGTTTCACACTCTTTTCACCGCTCCCCCAGCACAGCACCAAGAAACCTAATGGCGTTAGCCGCGCTCTAGAAATTCATTTAACATAAAACATAACAACATAACATAATTTGTTCTGGGATCATGTAGGCTCTAAACAATGATTCTATACCTTGTACTTGCCAATCTTTTGTACCCCAAACTGTTTTTGCTTCAATATTATTGTTCCAGAAATCAAACCCAAATGTATTCATTTGTTCAAAGAATGAATCGGAATATATCAATTTTGTGTTTGTAAGCATGGTCTTCATACCTGTCTTATTTGACAATTTGAAATAAAATGTTTCTGCATTACTTGTGTTAAACCCTGAAAAGTATGAATATTTATCATAAAATGTTTTTGAGCTGTCTTTTGGAGGAGTAGCACAATGTTCCCATTGATTATAATTTAAAACATTTCTAGGTTGAGCAGATTTATGTAGATAATGGTTACCATAGTGGTTATAGCAGAACATCTGATCATAATTAGACGAACCCTGCAAATAATCATGTTCTGTAAATTTAGCAGATATCACAAGATCAGACATCATATCATTAATACTTTCAAAGTCCCAATCATCTGCAAATGTGCTTGGTTTTACAAAGTCACTCAATGAGATCTTGAATTGGTGTGGATACTTCAGGATTTCAACCGGACCATAGATTTCATAATCAGTTTTGTCCCATGCTACACCGCCTGGTATAGGATTGGCTGTGAAGTTCACTGAAGAAAGTTCTCTTTTCTCGATGTGTGAAGATGTATGTGGTTTAAGGACCAAGTTGATTTTCTGGCTTGCTGTGTCCATTTTAGCATATTTTCCTTCAATGAAATGTCCCAAGCATAGTACCATGATGAGCCAAAGAATGAGGATAAATGCACCGAAGGCCACCCAAAATTCAATCCATGGAGAAATCAGATAGGTTTCTTTCAGCTGTTGAAAAAGTTCCTTTGCTTTATCTTTAAAAGTTGTTGTTGATGGTTGTTTCTTTGCTTCACTCAGGTCTTCAGATGAATCATCGAAGTTGATGAAGTAGCCGGATGCTGTTCTGTCAATTGTTCCAATTGCTTTTGGATTTTGCTTTGTTTCATTAGCAAAGTCTGTAGTTACATCATCATAGGTTGTTGTTTCTTGATGAAAAGCTTTGATTTGGGTTTTAAGAGGTTCAAGCTCCATTGCTTTGTTGCATAGTCCTTGTTGATTCACTGTAGATTTTCCAAATGTGATCAGTCTTCCAGTTTGAGCCTCTGTATTCGTAGCAAACATTGGTGTTCTGCTACTTCTTGGGAGTCCACTTGGCCTACTGTTTGTTATCGGCCACATGATTGTGGTTTAACCAGGTCGATGGATACAACTCGGTTCTCCTTTTTACCAGCAAGGGGCGGTAGTACTACTGATCTTGTCCCGTTGATAGACAAGACAGGAACTGCTTTTCTGTAAGAAGGCCCAAATTCCTTCTTTACCGCGATCTTCTCTCTGACTAGATCCCCGACTTTTGGAATCCAGACAGTCCTTGCTGGGACAGGTGGTTTCTCTTCAGTGGTTGTTGGCTGTTGTTTCAACTTTATGTTGCTCAGGTCTTTTCTTGTTTCATTTAAGTCCTGTAAAATAGCCAAACGATCTTTGATATCAAAGCTTTTGTTTTTAACCACTGAAGTCTGACTATCAAGATCTTGGATCATCATTCTAGTCCCGAACAATAGTTCGTACGGACTGAATCCTTTCAGAGAATTCCTTGGCAGGTTATTTAGACTACGTTGGACACTTATTAAATGTTTGACCCACCCAGCTCCCGAACCTAATACCTTTTCCGTTATAGATTGCTTTATGTCTTGGTTTTTTCTTTACACCATCCCGTATCCCTCAGGAAGGAAGTGAGAAGAGTCCCGCTATGCTATGCTCATTTGGCCATGCTTCCCCATAAGCTTGAAGGCTAAAAGGAATACATTAGTCAAAACGTAGCATGCTCCTAGCGTATATGCCATTATAGACTTGCAAATCCGTTTATAACAGTCCAGACGTCAGCCGAGCGCTGGGGTCTACATCATAAGTGAAAATTAGTCTTCTTATGTTAATATAACGCTTTTTCCTGATGGGTACATTCTTATTGTTGTTGTTTTTCTGGAGCGAAGTGCCATGGCAATAGTCCTCCTCGCTCGCCACTGCGATCTCTATTGCAGTCTGGGCAGTTTTTTACAAAAATGTGATGATGCAGGCTCATGCCTGGCCACCAGTACACTGATTGTAATTCTTCCAGAGAATCTTTTTGCTGAAGGTGTCTGAGACCCTCACCCATATGTGCGTCTGCTATTAACAAGCCTCTCCTGTCTGTGTTTGGAATTACTCTATCCCCCACTCCAGGGATTTGAGCAAAAGGGACTGAGTTTGCATCGATTATGTATGTATAATTGAGTGGATAATTGATCGGTAGCGCTGAGCAGTCGCCTTTTGATGACGTTTTCACCGCCAGCACAGTTTCACCGTCAATGTGTTTCACTGTACGCTTTTTTGTAGCTACGGAAGCCGGTTTAGTTGCTCCCACTGTGGCTGTCTCAGCCAATGAATTCCCTGCAACGTGAACGCCATCACGCTGATGGCTCAGTGAATGTATCACGTGAGTTTTTGGTAGTTCTTTCTTTAAAAGAACTAATTGTTCCCAAAGTGCTTTCTGCTTTATTGTGGCACCTGTGTCATCTTTGTAACCGTTTTGAATCCATTTCTGCAAATCGTTATTGTATGATTTCACGCAGTAATACGAATCGCACACAATAAGTGTCGGGAATTCGCGATCGGCATTATCTAGCGCCATTTTTAATGATATTATTTCAGTTTGTTGTTCTGAATTATTTTCCACTGAGTGTGTTTTTGTAAGTAGAGGTCTTAATTTACCTCCGCGCCACACTTCTTTTACAATTTCGCATGTGGCGTTGTAAGCCAGCTCTCCCCAAACTGAGGGTTGAGCATGCTCGTCTGTATATATTACACAGGCGTACTGTCGAAAAGGCAGAATGTCGATTGGCAGAGGGTATTCTTTCTCATATTCTAGATATTTTAATTCTTTCATTTCCGGGTCAAAATAGTATTTTACTTTGTCTGTAGCAACAGAATTTACCCATTGTATCCATTCTGGATTTAGTGCAGTTGTCTGTAAATTACATGGTGTTGTTAATGCCTCAAAAGCTGATTCTGCTGTTCTGACTGTAACCTGTCTACCGTCTGCTTGGTATTTTTCTTTTGCTACAGCTGTTTGAACCCCATGAACAATCTTTTCCTTAATGCTGAACCTTTTTTCAGCTTCTGTGTACAAATGTGATTTGTATGCTATTGGTACCTTCTCTCCCTCATTAGAGGTCAGGTATGTGAATCCGCATCTTCCTGGGATGACTCGAATCACAAGGTTGAGTGTGTTCTCACGTGTTTGTAATTTTGTTTTAACTAACATATCTGTTTGTAAAGATCTCAAAATTTCTGTGTGTTTTTGAGTCCAATTGATTCTTTTAAAATCTGGTTTTATTAGATCATAGAGAGGTTTAATTCTCTCTGCATAATTTATAATGTAAGTTCTTCCGAAATTTAGGAAGCCTAGAATTGATTGCAAGTTTTTCAGTGTTCTAGGTGCTTGGATTACAGCACATTTCTCTAGGAAATTGTCAGCCAGGCTTTTGCCTTCACTTGATAGTTCATATCCTAAAAACAGGACTGTTAGATGGGCAATTCTTGACTTTTTAAAGTTGAATTTGTAACCCTCTGCTGCGAACCCAAGTATTATGGTGTTCACTCTCTTCAAGTGAGTATCCAAGTCATCATCTGTTAGATAGATGTCGTCGACATAAGATAACGCCTCGTCATCATATGTTTGTAGTAATTCTGTTACTCTCGCTGAGAATAATCCTGGGCTGTTTTTGAACCCCTGGGGCAAACAACAGAATTTTTTTTGCGTGCCATTTATTGAGAACGCCGTCAAATATCTGCTCTCTGGTGCTATATTTTGACAAAAGAATCCATTAGAAATGTCTAAGGTTGTTTTGTATTTTTTGCGCACTTTGTTATTCATTAGTGCAGCACTATGCGAGTTTTGTACTGCAAATGTTTTGCAACATGAGTTAAGGTGTCTGTAGTCCAAAACAAGACGATATGAATTGTCTGGCTTGGAGACAGGAAACAAAGGGTTGTTCATTTGTGAGATGCAAGTTTCAATCACCCCCTGGTATTCAAGTTGATCTAGGATCTCTTTTACCTGTTATTTAGCTTCTTGCTTAATCGGGTACTGCCTCTGTGCAGTATGTTGTGATTTTAACTGGATTTTGTGAGGAGGAGAGTCCTCATCCCATCCCACATGATTTTTATATAAGGCAGGGGCTTGAGCTACTGCCCACTTTCTTGCAAGTGTAAATTTTTTATGAATTGGAATATGGTTTGAGAAGGCAGGCATAATTATTTCTTCGCCATGTGGGCACTCCCTGACAAACTCTGGAGGCCAGTCTCGTTCAGCTAGAAGGATGTCATAGCCCTTGGAGAGATTATCCCAAAATAGCCCCCTTATTTTTCTAGTCTTATCCCCTTCTATTCGCAATGTTATTTCATATATTTTATGAGGTTTGCTAACTCTGGTATCTGCAGTTTCCACCTGAATGTATTCATTCGTGTCCACTGTCTCCAGATGATTCATAAGGATCTTGCGAGCTATGCTCACTTCTGCTGCGCTGTCTAGCATTGTCTGAGCCCATTCTCCGTTTTTCAGCTGTGTCCTCAGTATTATTATTATTATTATTATTATTAAAATTTTTTATAGAGCGCGTAGTCACCCTAAGGTATCCCAGCGCTAAAGATCCCTACTTCTGTGGGTTCGGCAGCAGAGACGGGAGAGGACAAGTTTCATAAGGGGAGAGTTAAAATTAAGGAAACAGGTGAGCTTTGAGCCGTTTCCTGAAACGTAAGTAGTTGGGTTCTTTTCTCAAGTCTCGGGGGAGAGCATTCCAGAGGCGTGCGGTGTGGACCGAGAAGCGTCTTCCGCCCGAGCGGGCTTTCTTGAATCTGGGCAGGATGATAAGGGACTCATTGTCTGAACGAAGGGATCTTGGGGCTTTATAAGGTTTTATGAATTTCCTAAGAATAGGAGGGCCTTGATTCTGCAGTAGCTTATGCGCTAGGCATAGGACTTTGAAAATCACGCGTTCCCTCACTGGGAGCCAGTGAAGGAGCTTCAGAGCAGGTTTGGCTGAAGCTCTGGCTGGGGTATTGGTGAGGATCCGGGCCGCCGCATTCTGGATTTTCTGAAGTTTATTTAAGGTTGCTTCAGGTGCGCCCAGGTAGATTGCATTACTATAGTCGAGCCTGGAAAGTATGAGGCCTTGGATAAGAAGTCTTTGTGATATGGGTGGAAGTAGGGGCAGGATCTTTCTCATAGATTTCAGTAGTCCGAAGCAGATACCGGCTACTTTTTTGGCCTGCGTGGTGAATGAAAGATTAGTTTCGATCCATACTCCCAGGCTTTTTACTTCCTGTTTTGGGTCTGGGGGAGGACCCAGACAGGGTGGCCAGGTGTCCAGGGGGAAGGTGAGTTCATTCTGACCCAGAAGGAGGATATCCGTCTTTGATCCATTCAGCTTTAAATCTGAGTTATTCATCCACCCTTGTATCTGCGTCAAGCAGTTGAATAAGTCCGCCGGTTGTTTACTAGGGTGGGATAGGGAGACGACTAGTTGTGTGTTGTCCTTCATAACTGACGATGCTCACTCCGAACAGGGTGACGACCTCCTCCAATGGAGCCATGTAAATGTTAAACAATGTGGGGCTCAGGGAGGAGCCCTGGGGCACCCCACATTGGAGGGGTGTTTCGGAGGAGCAGGTGTTATTTTCCCAAATCTGAAAGGAGCGTTGGGCCAGAAAGGAGGAAAGCCAGGATAGAGCAGTACCTTCTACTCCTACCTTTTTAAGCCGTTTGATCAGGAGTTGGTGGTTGACGGTGTCGAAGGCCGCACTCAGGTCGAGGAGGATCACTGCCACTGATCCTCCTTCGTCTAAGAGTGCCCGGGCCTCCTCCACCGCCGCCAGGAGGGCGATGTCAGTGCCCTGTCCTGGACGAAAACCAGTCTGCGAATTTTTTAGCAGATTATTCGATTCCAGAAACTGGGAAAGTTTCTTGTTCACCAGTTTCTCGGCGATCTTGCTGGTCCCAGGGAGGAGGGATATTGGTCTATAATTAGCCAATTCCGCTGGGTCCAAGGAGGGTTTCTTTAGGAGCGCTTTAACAACTGCCGCTTTCCAACTAGGGGGGACGAGTCCCTGTTGAAAAGACGCGTTAATCAGATGGGTGAGGGGGGGATGATGATGGGGGCTACTTCCTTGAGGATCCACAGCGGTGCAGGGTCCCTAGGGGATCCGCTTTTGATGGTTTTTATCGTGTTCTCGACTTCTTCGATAGTTATTTGCCCCCAAGAAGTAAGATTAGGGGAGATCGAAGTGTCGAGTGGATCGCCAGTGTCGCTTGGATTAGAGGGAGGGATGGAGTTCAGGATTTTTTGAATTTTTTCTTGGAAAAAGCTGGCGAGCTGATGGCATTTTTCCTGGTCTGCTTTGGGGTCTGGGGGGTTTCTCGGGGTGGGATCAGGGACATTGAGAAGGTCCTTCAGGATGGTATAGGTTTCTTTACTCGAGCAGGCGGCTTTTTCAATTCTTTCCTGAAAGAATAGGCTTTTTGTCTTGCTGATGGAAGATTTATATACTGATAAAGAGGTGAGATAGGCATCCTTATTAGTATTAGACTTCTCCATCCGCCAGGAACGTTCAGCTCTTTTGCATTTCTGCCGAAGCGACTTGAGCTCTGGAGTATACCACAGGGCAGGTGGTATTCGTTTGGTGTGTTTGAGGGTGGTGGTTTTGGGGAGGAGTGTATCCAAAGAGGATGTGATCCAGGAGCTGAATTGTTTGTCGGCAGTAGTAGCATCCGGGGAAAACAATGGGATGGAGTTAGAAAGAATGGCGGACCATTCGGATGGTAGGAGTTTATGCTAGCGTCTGTCGGTGACTTTGATTTTCGCGGACTGGGTGATGCAAGTAGGAGACTTCCAGGAAATGGGGACTAAAAAATGATCGGTCCAGGGCAGTGGCAAAGAAGGACTCGTGGTGATATTGGCGTCGTTAGTAAGGACGGGATCTAAAAGGTGTCCCTTATCGTGGGTGGGCTCATTATTCACCAATCGAATGTTGAGTGACATAAGGTCCACTAGTAGGTCGGAGGCAGACCGGTCAGCGGGATCTGTAAAATGGAGGTTAAGGTCACCTACAATAAGAAAGTTAGAAACAGAGGCGGCCAAATGAGCGGTCGTTTCGGTAACTGCGTTAAGGAATTTCCCAAGAGTACCCGGGGGACGGTAAATAAGCAGTCCCGAGATGGAGTGCGTCGGGGAGGTTAGGAGGGAGAAGTGGCAGCTTTCTGCGTCTTCAATATTGGCGTCGTTGATTCTACAGCTGAGGTGTTCGCGGTAGATTATGGCCAACCCACCTCCTCTACCTCTGGGTCTGTGGCGGGTTTGAATGAGATAGCCTGGGGGAAGGGCGATGACAATGTCCGCGTCAGTGCTATCAGAAAGCCAAGTTTCTGTTAAAAACAGTGCATCCAAGCCTTGGTCTTGGATCAGCCCATTGATTTCGAGTGCGTGCTTGGGGAGGGAGCGACAGTTGAGAAGACCGAGTTGTAGTCTGGAATTGACTGGGATCTGAGTGGCTTCATCACAGCGCGTACAGCTTGTAAAGGGTTTACCTACGTTGTGAGTGTAAAGACAACCTAGGCTTTTTTCAGGTCGGAGGTCCCGAAGCGTGTCTGCTGAATACATCAGGCGACTAGGGGGTGAGTCTGGCAGAGTCCCTGGGCCCGGGTCCGTCCGGGCCCGGACGGGCCCAGACGGGCTTGCCTTAGGCGCGCCTTCGGCGCGCAAACGGCACTCCCGCTGCGCTCGTCCGCTGCGCTTGCGTGGGAGGCACATTTAGAGTGAGAGGGTGTGTGCGTGGCCTGTCAGGTAGGCGTGGCGTGCAGCGATGGCGTCCCTGAACAGCAATGTCCCAAAACAGCGCTAATTCCGCTGAATTGTGATTGAGCCTGCTAGGCGCTTTAGCCCAGAAGAGAGCAGAGGTGAGAATATAAGTTTTAAAATAAACAAACACAGAGGATAAACAATTTTAAAAAAGTAGCGAGTTTCTCCTCCGGCTTCCGCCTCAGAGGTTAGGGTTCAATTGGTCGCGCTAGTGATCAGCGCTGTTGTTATAGGCGGAGGGTGTGGGCGTGGCCTGTCAGGTGGGCGTGGCCTCGCGTGTGCAGCGATGGCATCCCTGAACAACAATTTCCCAAAACAGCGCTAATTCCGCTGAATTATGATTGAGCCTGCTAGGCGCTTTAGCCCAGAAGAGAGCAGAGGTGAGAATATAAGTTTTAAAATAAACAAACACAGAGGATCAACAATTTTTAAAAAGTAGCGAGTTTCTCCTCCGGCTTCCGCCTCAGAGGTTAGGGTTCAATTGGTCGCGCTAGTGATCAGCGCTGTTGTTATAGGCGGAGGGTGTGGGCGTTGCCTGTCAGGTGGGCGTGGCCTCGCGTGTGCAGCGATGGCGTCCCTGAACAACAATGTCCCAAAACAGCGATAATTCCGCTGAATTGTGATTGAGCCTGCTAGGCGCTTTAGCCCAGAAGAGAGCAGAGGTTAGAATATAAGTTTTAAAATAAACAAACACAGAGGATCAACAATTTTAAAAAAGTAGCGAGTTTCTCCTCCGGCTTCCGCCTCAGAGGTTAGGGTTTGTTTGTTGTCGGCATTGTTGATTACTTTAATACTGGCTACCTTCTTTTTTGGAAATTGTAATTTTTTATTTTAATGAGCAGGTTCCTTGTCTTTGGACTTGACGTGCTCTTCCCTGTGTTTTTCACCGAGGGCTCCCTTTGGGGAGACTTGCGTCCTTGGTCAGGAGATCTTTCTCTCCGCCGAGGAGACCTTCCTCTGGACTGGAATCTTTTTTCTTTAGGATTGGATTGTTTATTTCCATCCCAGCTCTTTTTTTGAGTGTTTAAATTATTTTTATTAAATACTTTTTCAGGAATTTCAACTAGTTGGGGTTTCACTGGTATTCCACCCAAACTATCTCTTCCTAGTTCTTCATAGGATTTTTCTATGATTCTGGCAATTTCAGATGGTTGGTCTGCTATATTTGTCTCTTTTAACCTCTGGCGAATCGCCACATTTGCTGCTTCTCCCTTTATGTTGGCTAATAATATTGCCGAGACCTGCTTGAAATCTTTCAGTAGTTTCATACCGAGAGTTAAAGCGGGTTCTGGACCGTATTCATCTTGAATTTGTTTTAGCACATCTGGTATTACTGACATGGATGGAACACCATGTGTTTTTGTGTAAATGGAAGCAAAGACTGTACCCCCAGTGTCACAGTCCTCCACATGTGGTGCGATTCCCATTGGAAGACAGATAGTCAGAATCCTATGTTTCTCAACAGGGGTGGTATCTGGAAACACCGCCTCTATTTGAGTGATCTTTTGTGCTAGCCAGAAAGGAATTTGTTCCCGTTTTGCGGGTACTTTACCTAGACAGGACTGTATGTTCTGTGGTGTAATTTTATTTGTGTTCCCCTGGTGAGGGATCAGCTGTGGAATTTTAATAGCTGGTTGGATTGTTGAAGTCCGCATTACATATTGGACTAATTGTCTATGTATTTTTATTAATTGTTTTAGCTGTGCTAAAAGCTCTGGTGCAGGCATTTCTTCAATGTCTGGATGTGGTGTATATCCGGCTAGGACCGGCCACGTTGCTCCTGGTCTACCTAGTGGACCGAGCCTGGTGATGTGATTATTATGTTTTAGGGCGCCATTAAACAAGAGCAGGTGCTCTTGGAATTTGAGTGGTATTTCCACCTCCTCGAAAGGAGTGTACTCATTAGGAGGTTCCTCTATTTTGTAATAGTGGAAGTCCTTTGTTACAGCGTTTGCTGCTGGAAAGTTTATCCATGAATAGAATACCTCTGTCTGCCGATATTCGTGTGCCTCAATTACGAATATGACTGTACCACCTCTTGGTGTCAGTCCATTTTCTATAAGTTTTAAGGTTATAGATTTTCTTATGTTGACCGGGATGAGTATTATATCCGGGTCATTTTGTAGCAGAGTATTATCTGCTACTAGGAGTTCAGCTGCTAGTCTAACTGTCTCCCTTTCTTCTTCACTTTCTGTCATTTTACTGACAGGAAGGTTATTCTGTTTGTTTGTAGATCAAGTTTCCATGGAAACAAAGATTAGATGCACAATATTTTGGAACAGTGTATCCTTCAACGTTGAATTAACCAAGAACCATACATAGGAGTCTTCTCCTGCGAAGTTTGGCGGATATGACCTTTCACCCACTCCAGACGTCTTTGGAGTATTATGGAAAAAAAGGGGTCTGTGTGAAAAAGCACGACTGAGTTACTCTAATGTCTTACGTTAGTTTTATCGCCTATCCAAACGTTGGGCGCCATGTAGTGTAGTTCCTATTATTCCAATAGGCTCTGCGCATTGGAATAATATCTTCAATAGTATAGACCTAGGGCAGAGGTTAACTAGGTCTTCTACCGACGATATTAGACTAAAAGTTTTGTGTTTGCCAGCTAGCTCAGAGTTCACTAGAAACTTTCTCGAATAGGCAAGGAGGATTTTTACCTCCCTGGATAGACAAGAAGGGTTTTAGTTTCTGACAACCATAGAACATGACAACTTTGCTCTCCCCTAATCAAGAGTGTATCTCTAGAGTCGTGTGAAAACAAAAGACAACTTATTTTACTCAGTCAGTTCAGTGCATTCTTAGTTTCACCAGATTGTAGAGAAAAGGAAGAGACGGGCGTGTTCAATAAAAAGATGTTATTTATTGATCAGTCTCTTTTCTCATACAAGAGAAATGAATCGCTATTATTGCAATACTTGTAGTTAAGTAAAGTGCATACAGTAAAGACAGAATTATAAAATAATACTGTAAAAGCATTGATATGGTTTCTGAGCCATATGATACTTTAAAATGGATAAAATAGATACATACATATATACATTTGACTAATCGTACTCAACTGGTGCTTCTAACCACGCCTACCCCAGTGTACCTGACCTAAGCCTAATACGTGGGCGGGAGTAGATAAGTAGCAGTTTAAGTTAAGTTTGTTTGCCAAGGGACTGATTCGAGAATTCTCTGTAAGGGGTTATTCAGTTCTGTACCTGAGATCTAGAATGATGGAGGGCTGGTATCTCTTATCCCAGGTCTTGATATTCCAGCTGCCTGCGAGGGCTGCTTGGAAGCGCCGGAGCTGGATTTCTCAGCAGGAGAAAGGCAGCGTCTCGTTCTCAGCGCGTCAGGAAGGCGGGGCAGCGCCTGTGGGCTTCGCTCTCTGCTGGGCTCCTCGGCACGTCTCGCTGCTCCGATCTCGTCACCACCGCATGTGTTTGCTTAAGGCAATGTCGGTAATATTTATACCTAAAAGGTGCAGACGTAAGGATGGACATATATACGTCAATAAGGATGTCATATGAACGGGCTCGTTCGCACATTCTTTTGCTGAAGTTCTCGGTGAAATCAAAACAATGGTTATGGGAATTTCCCAGGTCGCTGTAGGTTTGATTTGTTTTGAGAACTCCGTATGCCTTATCAGGGGCTGGAGGAATATCGCTTGTCTAATTAGATGGCATGCGTTATGACCTAATCAGATAACGCGCTTCTGTGCCGTGGTGTGGCTTAATCAGATAACGGTTTTTGCACCGTTGGATGGCTGCTAGTTAATTATTAACCAGACCAGGGTCAGGAATAGGGGAATCGATACAGTACCTATAGGAATACATCACAAAATAACATCACTGATGAGGTGTATCTGATTGTCACGTGGATGATGTCATCAGTGATATCATCAGTGATGTCATTTGAGATGGGATCAGTGATGTCATCAGTGATGTCACTGACCATGTCATAAATTATGTAATATGTGACATTATCACCAGTGGATTGAGGGCGCGAGAGTTACAGTTAGTACAACTAACTATAACGTAGGAATTTCAATGGTTTTGTATGAGTGAAATGCCCAGCTAACTATAACACCCCTGAAACCTATGTTTTTTTCGGTGAATTTCTAAGGTTTTTTAAATGATAATTCCTAACTATATCCTGCTTGAAACCTATATTATTTTCAGTGAATATATACATATATATATATATATTGGACCTATTTTCCATAGGAAATCCGCAACATTCTATTTGGAATAACTTTGGCGCCTGTCAATGAATCTTCATGGAATTTTCCAAACTTATGGCCAGCTCCGGTCAGCTCCTATCCTGAAAGACTCAGTGATTCGTCAAGTGGGGGCAGAGACGGGTTTTCCCCATGCAATTTTCCATAGGAACCTTTAATCGCAGCTACCGCCCGAACTTGCTGAACGGAATTACATCAAATTTGGCAAAGAGGTAGTCCTTTTCTCACACTCGTGCCTTTTGGTTAAATGGTATAAATCTGTTCAGTAGTTCTTTAGATATTAAATGAAAAAAATACATATATATCTGGGCGGAGTCTAAAAACACATCTCATTGTGAGATCTGATTGGCTGTCAGCACTTCATCCAAGAAGTGTTGGCAGCCATCTTGGGACAAATATACATGATAGCACCTCATTAAAAAGCATCGCAGTTAATAGAAGGTTTTAAGACTTTAGCTACATTATAAATCATTTGTTGATGGTACCATACTCATTTTAGGAATTGTGGTGTGCTCTAAGGTGATTTTACCATGTGAGAAAGCCTTCTGCTGGGATATCATGAATCATGTTTGAGAGAAAACTAGTTCAGTTCAGTTCAGTTCATCTTTATTTCGTTGGTTAAAAACCAACATAAAAATACACAATACATTACAAATCCATAATCAACTTTTACATTATTATTCTGAACTTTACAATGTTAAAAACAAATTTAAAATATATATTCCTATTAAAAATAATTGAAAGGGACAGATCGATTAATTCATTTCACCCTACATCAACCCCTAGTACTTCTTAATTTGACAGCAATTTTTTTAAAACTCATTATAGAACACAGAGTACGCATGTCAGTTGCTCTTTGCAAAAATAATAAAGCAGTTTTGGCATGAAATATTTTTGACTCCTTTAAAATATCCACAAGAAATCTTCTGCGTGGGATTTTATAAAAAGAACATAATAATACAAAATGAAGGGTGTCCTGCGGAGACCTATTGTCGTAGCCGCAGGCCCCCTTCTGCTCAATTGTTAGAGTAAAACCAGACGGATAGGCTAAAATGTGTGGTAACAAATTGAGCCTAAAACGACACATTAAAAATCTCTCTTGTTGACTATGCATTAAAAAAAGATACGTTTCCATGCCCATTTCATTACTCACAAGAGAGTGCACTACTACAGATGATTTATTAGAGTCAAGTCGATTCCTGCTTTGATCATAATTATCCAATAACTGCTTTTGAATACGAAATTTGCTAGAGCTATCAATTTTTGAGGGATCAGAAAATAACATTTGGCAGTCAATAGACTCTAAGGTTTCTTTAATGTATTTAAGCCAAGGGATTTGCAACCATCTGTCTCTCCGAAGACAATCTTCGATAATCTGTCTAGTTAATTCAGCGTTTGGATTTAGCCAAATTCGAAGCCAGGTCAGAATTGGTCTTATTCTAATCAGGTCAGAAATGTACGGGGTACCAAGCTCCTTGTGTGTGACTGCTGCTGGGATGCTCTGTGGAAGCTTTAACAGTTTCTTTAAGAATTTATCTTCCTCAGTTTGTATCTGACGTGCATCCCTAAAGCCCCACACCTCTGCCGCGTATGTAGCTTTAGGAATACTGACCTCTCTGTACAGTGTCATTACTTGTTCAGGGGACCAACGACCCATCCTTCGCGCACAGTTTAAAATGGCACCATTCGCTGAAACAAGTTTCCTGCACCTTTCCTCCAGCAATGGGGCAAACCTAATATTTTCATCAAACAAGAGACCCAAGTATGAAAAAGTATTCACGGTGTCCAAAACATGGGTTCCTATTTTGAACGGAAATCTCTTGAGGGGTTTTTTCCCTGCCACCATGATAAAGGACTTAGTCCGATTTACAGAGAGATCTAAATTCTCCATGAACCCTGCAAAGCCACTAATTAGCCGCTGCAGACTCACCGCTGTTCGTGCGAGCAGGACCGCGTCACCGCGTACAAAAGTACCGGTATGTGACGCGATCCTACTCGTGGGCAGTCCATCCCCAGTGTCAGCAGAGCACTCTCCAGGTCATTTATGTAGAGGGAAAATAGAAATGGAGCCAGGATACACCCCTGCCTCACCCTGCTAGTGCACGGGAAAGGATCAGTACTCACCCATCCCGAGCTATAGCGGACCTTGGCAGTGGTGTTCCAGTGCAGTTCCATAAGTATATTTATCAGATCTGGATCAATACCCAATCTAAACATAAGCGCCCAGAGTTTTGCTCTGTTTACATTATCAAATGCTGCTGCAAAGTCCATGAACCCCATATATAGGGTTCCTGTGTCTGATTTAATGTATTTAGCAGCCAAAAGGTACAAGTTAAGACATTGGTCACTAGTTGACTTGCCCGTTCTAAACCCATACTGAGTCTGTTGGAACCTAAATATGTCAGGTCACCTAGGGTAGCCTGGCCTAGGGTAAGACAAAATCACTAGAGGCACATGTGTAAAGGTTGCAGACCACCCAGCAGTAATTCAATGCAATAACACGCAAAAATGACACTACACCAAAATTTGTGTAAAAATACGAGCTTGTTTATAAAAATATTCTCTGCTCTCTTGTCTTCAGATATCACAGTTCAGTACATTACATTTATCCATGAAATTATGAAGATTTTCAAAGTTGCCAAATTATGTCATTAATCAGCATTAACAGCACATTACATTAGTCTCCAAACTTTGCTAGACTTGACTCCTCTGAAGGGTTTTATACCTTTACCCCCTCTCCACCTTTGACTCCAGAAGAATGGGCTAGCCTCACTCACTTTAGTTTCTCTAAGCAAGGGGAGGTTGGAATATAGTTATTTAATCACAAAACGGGGAACATCCTACGTTCAAAGTTAAGTTTCAGAAGATCCTTTCAAGAATCTAGATGGGCATTACCCAGTACTAGCCCAATCCTAATATAGCCAACCGGAAGTCTTTGCTCCTTTAAGAGAGAAGCTAAAGCCTCCAAGTTCCCCCTCACGACCTCTCCTTACTTTGTTTTATGTTGGGCCCACCGGCCGGTGTCTCCGTTTGCTGGGGGGGAAAAAGACAAAAGGACCCAGACTCCTCCGGCCGAAGTTGCGGCCCCTCGTCCCTCCTCCTCGTTAGCGCGGAGTCAGGGAAAGAGGACACACCAGTCGCACCTCTCCGCTTGAAGTGCGCTCTCCTTTGGAAACCGGGCCACCCCGCTCCCTCTCTTCTCAGAGAAGCAGGGGCCCGCCTTGATGTAGCTCCCAGCGCTTAAGCGGGAAGCCCGGTGCTCGGCGGCTGCTCCCCGAAGATCTCCTCACCGGCTGCTGACAGGATTTCCCCCGCGAGGACGCAATCGCGCATGCGCGGGGAGTAAGCGGATCAGCCAACAGAGTCTGCTCCGCAGCGCGCTGCTCGGTCCTAGGCCCCTCCTGTGATGGATCACCAGTTCAACTTGGAATATGCGCAGTGGCGCCGGGCACTATACCGCTAGTCCCCTTTTTCTCTTTCTTAAAGCAGCGCTGTCACGGAAGCGCGATCAGCGCCCCAGGGGTCCCGCTCACGGCGGAATCAGGGAAGACGGCTCAGCCCCAATAACCCTGTCACCCCACTCTTTCTCCTCACGAGTGGGGAGGTTTGCTCACACGCTGCAGGACCAAACACCGGTAAGGGGGTCTCGGCGTCACGCAGGGCAGGAACCTGCTTCACACTATGGAGAGAGGGGGTTAGAGGTGGAATCCCTCACATTTGGGCCCCCAGATCTCCAGTTACAGCAGTAATCCACTAACCCTCCATACTGGACAGGAACAGGTGCACTGGAGAACTCCTTGTTTGGTTCCCACAGCAGGGATCTCCACAGCTCCACAGTCCACTGGGATTGACCCCTTCACCTAACTTGGGCACCTCCCTGACCAGGGTCAGCAGGACGAAACTAACTCGGCTAGGACAGCAGGAATGGGGGGCGGGGAACCCAGACAGAGGGCAACCCTTGTAGAGCAGTCCACCCTTAAAGACCCTACCCCTTCCAGACCTCAGCCTTCACTCTAGCTGTTCCTCACTGGCAAGACAAAATGGTTGCCCAGCATTCCGCCTTTTATAGGCTGACCCTCAGGAGTCCAGAAGGGACCAGAAGGTTCTGGAATGCCCTACTCTATCCTATGGGACAGGTTCTAGGTATGTCAGTTATGACAGTTGGTAGCCACCATTTTGTGACTCCAAAGAAATTCCTGTCAGGAAAGGCCTCTAGGCCTGAGGTGAAAAACTATTAGGGCGAAAGAGCACCTATCCCCTAGACCAACACCTTGAAAAATCTAGTGGACACAAAAATGAATAAGGTTATGAGGGGCAAAAAGGGAACAAAATAAATAATAAATTGGAGGGACTACGCAAAGGGCCAGAAAGGTCTAACAGAGTCTATATCATGATGTTATGTACTTCAGTCCACTCTGTGAGGCGGTTTAGTATTACCCTACCTAGGAGTTTCGCTGAGACATCAATCAGCGAGATTGGTCTGTAGCACTGCGGATTATCCCTACAGCCTTTCTTATATATAGGAACAATCAATGCAGTTGACCAAGATCTCGGGAGACCAGTTTTAATAGCTGCATTAAGTACTCTGGTCATAATCGGTGCCCAAAGATCAGTATTACTTAAAAGAAGGTCTGGGGGTGTGCCATCCGGGCCTAGCGCCTTATTATGCGTCAGCCCTAGCACTGCCTTTAAGACTTCCGGCAAGGAGAATTCTAGCTCAACTGCTCTGGGACCCTCCCATACTCCATCCCCGTTTTCTATCTCCTGTTGATTATACAAACTTTTAAAATGGTTCGTCCATTGCTCGGGGAGTATATTAGTGCTGATTACAGGGGAACTGGAGTCTTGGTAACAGGGTCTATTTATGATTCTCTAGAATTGGGCATAATCTCTATTTTCTCCTGCTTCTCTAAGGTCTGCCCAGACTTCCTTTTGAAGTGCACTTTTTCTTTGCTTCAGCTGTGTTTTATAATTGCGTCTACAGAGGGCGATTTCATTCTTGTCTCTCGGGGACTTCTTTAGGCTCTGTTTTAATTCTCTGAGTACCCGTGAGCAATTCGAATCAAACCATCTTGGAGTAGTCAGGTCCTCAGTAGGCCTCTTAGTTTTTAATAGTCCTTCCACTATCCTAGTTAAGGCTTCAAATGCCAGGACCACTTCTCTACCCTCTTTAGCAAAGTCTAGGCAGATCTCTATCTGTTCTTTTCCTCTATCCACTAGGCTGCTATAGAAGTCTTGTGGATTAATCATTGCCCATCTAATGCGCCTTCCTTGGTCCGTTGGTCGGGTTGCCATATCCCCCCCCTGATGTTTTACTAGTAGATTGTTATATTCTATTTCAAGAGTTAGGGGGTTGTGGTCGCTGAAAGGGCTCCACTCCGTTCTTACCTTAATATTCTGGGCTTTAGCAAAGGCAGAGATTACTACAAAGTCTATTATGGAAGCACAACCTCTTCCTTTAAATGATGTAGGAGTGAGGGTGTCTCCTGCTTTCAGTGGCAACAGGTCCATTGTGTGAGTAAGGGCAAAGCTATCAAGTAGCTTCATAATCAGTGTGCCCTCTCTGCTATGTTCAAAGTGTGGTCCACTTTCAACAGAACAGGAAGACCAATCAGGGGAAATAGGTAATAACTTTGGGCACAGATGACAATTAAAATCCCCCATCAGCAGTACGATTGGTTCGGGCCCCCCCTGCCTTAAGTCTGTTTCCTCATTTAACCTACTCTCTAGCTCTATTAATGTGGGGAAGTTTCCCTCGATTGGGCCCGAGTTATAAAAATGTATGATTAAAAATCTCTGCCCGTGTCCCGGGAATTTCACTGCTTGTATGGTGTCAGACACCCAGACTGGTTGTGACCAAGTGCCTTTTAGGTCTAAGTCGACATATATCACTAACCCTCCTTTGGCCCTCCCAGATCTCGCTTCTTGGGCTGGCCTGAAGAAACATTTATAGCCCTCCAGTTGGCAGGAGTCAAGGTCTCGCGCCCATGTTTCTTGTAAGGCTATAATGTGAAAGCCCCTTATGTACTCTCTCCACTCTGTGTTGTCAAGTTTGCCCCCCAGGCCTGCTACATTCCAGGACAGAAAGGCTAATCCTGCCCTGTTTGCATTCCTTCCCTCCGGGCTATGTTCGTTTCTTCTACGGTATCCTATTTCATGGGTCTCTGGGGCTTTATCATTCTCTTCCCTCTGTTTTGGGGGATCTTCTATCCTAATTTTTATCCCCTTTCCTACTGTTAACAAATCCCTCCTCAATTGTAGGGCAAGGTGGACCCCATATAGCAGTAGTAATTACAAGCTCTTTATCTATGGGGGGTAGTCAATCATTCTCATCGAGCGACTGCAAAGGGGCAAATCTATTTCTCCACTGGGAGTAATCCCGGGGTGGGAGGAACTGGTCGGGGTGGTTTGTGGCTCTAGCCCTTTGGATATGTTGTGGCCTTCCCAAGTTAGACATTAAGTGGTCAACATTATTACTGCTCCATCTCCTTGGGTAGAAGTACCCAAGGGGGAACGCACAGATTGTGCTGGTGTGATTTCTGTTGGAATTCTTCAGTATGTAGTCCACCAGTGTAGCATCTCTGAAATTAGCCACAATGCAATCCCCCCTTATGTCCTTTTTCCTACCCCCTAACCAGTTAACTCTTCTTACATGCACTATCTCCCCCCTTTCCCCAGCATTTAATGGTCTATGTATATCCAACCACTTGGAGATTTTAGCATGTAATTGAGAGTGCGATTCTTTGTCAGAGGCCCTGATTTCCGGTACCCCCGCAAATACAATAACATAGGGACTGGCTTCCGGAGTTAGGTTTATATGTGAGGGAGGGCTAAGTGGACTGAAGAAAGGATCAGAGTCCGTGTAGGGTGAGCTATAAGGGCCATTTCTAACATGATGATCTTCCTGGCCTCTTTGTATTAGTGGTTGCAGGGGGGCTTTATCAGTGTTTTTAGAGCTCATCTTTTGATTTGGTCCCCCTCTCTGATCTTGAGGAACTGTTGGAGCATCATGTATTTGGGCAACCGTATGTTGGGTATTACTGACACAATTATTGTTTGCCATTGTATTATTATTAGGGGTATTAGCGGCCACACGTAGAGATTGATTAGGACCTGAGGGGGAAATCTTAGTTATCAGGTCTAGTATCTTGCCGTGTTTGGTCAAATCACTTGCTATTTTGTCCACCTTACTTATGATAGGTTTCAACTGGGCAATAATGAAAGTTTTGAAGTGTTTCTTAAGATCACGTATAACATCCTCAATCCAACCTGGCGGGTTTGTGTTTGTTGGAACCCTGTCTTTTACCAGGGTGACATCTTGCCTATTTTTAGACCTACCATCTCCTATAAGTGATATAGTTTTCCTCTGTTGTCCCTTGATCCTCCCCCGCCGTTTTGGTTTACTATGTGGGGTTGAGTCACTGTGCCCTGAGATTTTTTCCCCAGGGATAGGTGAGGGTTAAGCACAAGGAACAGCTTCATACCGGGTACTTGGTGACACTAAATTTCCAGACATATTGGGGCTGTCCGCTAGTGTGTGATCCCTAGATTGTGTTGGGGAAGCTGCTATAGGATTGGGTGAAGCAGAGAGGCTCCTTTCCATGCGTTCTATCTCCCCAGATACCTTCTTCAACATTAAATCAATTGCGGTGTTTTTTTTACTTTATTGGGGGCAAGATTGTTTTTTTCGGGTAGGGTTTGGTCAGGCGTTTCGCCTAGGGGTGCTTTGCTCGTAGTCGAGCGGGTTTTAGGGTGATTAGACATAGTAAGTGTGATTTTAGACTAGCTCTTGACCTACCCTATAGAGCAGTCCAAGCTTCCTTCTAATGGGTGGCTAAATATCTCTATACTATGTTTACTATAAATGCTTTATATCCCCTGCTCCCCCTCTTCCGAGTCCAGCAGCTGGATAGCGCAAGTTGATCTATGAGGCCCGGGCGACCAGTCCAGATCCAAAGTCAACAGTACCTGTCACAAATGTCCGTGCCAAAGAGGGTGGCCCGTCCCGTCCCTGGTCGGCTCCGCCCGGCGTCGCCCGCGTGCGTCCCGCGACGCGGGATGGTCTGATCTTCTTTATGCGCCTCCGGGCGCTGGCAAGTGACGCTGCTGGCGGCGTCGCCAGGGCCTCGCAGGGGACGCTGGGGATTGTAGGCCACCTGGGAAGCCTGGAGTACTGAGCCGGTGAGCGCTCCACCCTCTCGGCGGCCGCTAGGCAGTGCGGCGGCGGGGGAGAGCGAAACAGAGGAGCATGTCCGGTGGCAAGACCTCGCTAGTGAATGGCAGGTCGCGTCGTGCCCCCAGTTAGGTTGTGGTCCCCGCTCCCCAGCAGGGTCTGATCTTCTTTATGTGCCTCCGAGCGCTGGCAAGTGTCGCTGCTGGCGGTGTCGCCCGGGCCCCACAGGGGACGTTGGGGATTGTAGGCCACCTGGGAAGCCTGGAGTACTGAGCCGGTGAGCGCTCCCCCCTCTCGGCGGCCGCTAGGCACTGCGGCGGTGGGGGAGAGCGAAACAGAGGAGCGTGTCTGGTGGCAAGACCTCGCTAGTGAATGGCAGGTCGCGTCGTGCCCCCAGTCAGGTTGTGGTCCCTGCTCCCCAGCAGGGTCTGATCTTCTTTATGCGTCTCCAGGCGCTGGCAAGTGACCCTGCTGGCGGCATCGCCGGGGCCCCGCAGGGGACGCTGGGGATTGTAGGCCACCTGGGAAGCCTGGAGTACTGAGCCGGTGAGCGCTGCCCCCTCTCGGCGGCCGCTAGGCAGTGCGGCGGCGGGTGAGAGCGAAACAGAGGAGCGTGTCCGGTGGCAAGACCTCGCTAGTGAATGGCAGGTCGCGTCGTGCCCCCAGTCAGGTTGTGGTATTTTCTCATGCTTTTCCCACAGAAGTTTGGATGGTGATCTATAAGCTAAACTGAGAGCATATTTTTTTTATTTCACATTATCTTTCTCAGTCATGTGAGAATGAAGTCTGACATTCTCAGTAAAACATGTACATCCAACAAGGGCAGAGGCTGTCAGTTGATTCCTTTGTGTTCTACTGCAGCTTCCCAGAGTGTTCTAAAGTCTTACTTATGACAAAAGTATAGCACACCTGAAGCATCTTGATTGGAATAAAGTGCTAACTCTTGAAACATTAGTTTAAAAAGGAACAAAATGAGGAGGTTAATTTTGCCATAGAAAGTATGATTAGTGCTGCAAAAAGAAAAATTAGGGCACATTTTGAGTGACTTCTCAAATCCTCCTCTATTTCATTTAAAAACATTCTGAAATGCAGACTGAAACATGTACTTTCAATACCAGCAGCAGACTTCCCTGGTCAGCAGTAGCTTTACTACAGTGATCTAATGAGCAACTAGAGTGTACAACACTGCAAGTATTACCTACTGAGGAGACTGTAGTAAATGAGGAAATTAGGAAAATTTATACCAAATAAGCCTCCAATTATGGCTGCTGGAGACAGAGACAAAAGAGTCCAAATGTAGCACAAATATCACCCCGATGTAGCCCAAGTATATCCCAATGACAGAACAACTAGAGTGAATATCAGCAGCAGACTTCCCTGGTGAGCAGTAGCTTTAGTACAGTGATCTAATGAGCAACTAGAGTACTAACGTTCAGAATTTATGGCAAATGTGTGACACATCTAAATGCCCTCTTGATGGAACCAAAGTAAACAAGCTTTGAAAATGCATTAGGTCTCGCCTTCGTTTAAGTTAAAGGAACTCTGTTTGTAATCAGGTGGCTTTTTAGCTTTACTTTTATTAGTGTTTTTCAAACTTTCATGTACATAACATGTATATGTATGCACATATGTATATGTATATGTATATGTATGCATGCATTTATATTTGTATTTATATAGATATGCAGATTATATATATGTATGTAGATATATATATATATATACACATATATATAACTGCATATATATGCATATATATGTGCATATGTGTGCATGTAGAGAGAGGTAGAGAGTCTAGAGGTGTAGAGGTAGAGGTGTAGAGCTAGACAGGTTAGAGTAGCAGAGGTTGAGAGATAGAGAGTAGCAGAGAGAGTAGTAGAGAGTGAGTAGTAGAGAGTAATAGAGAGAGTAGTAGAGAGTGAGTAGTAGAGAGTAGTACAAAGTAGTAGATAGTGAGTAGTAAAGTGAGTAGTAGAGAGTAGAAGAGAGTGAGTAGTGGAGAGTGAGTAATAGAGAGCGAGTAGTAGAGAGTAGTTGAGAGTGAGTAGCAGTGGGAGAGTAGTAGAAAGCAAGTAGTAGAGTTAGTAGTAGAGAGTAATAGAGAGAGAGTAGTAGAGAGTGGGTAGTAGGGAGTAGTAGAGAGTGATTAGTAGAGAGTGAGTAGCAGAGTGAGTAGTAGAGTGAGTAGTAGAGAGTGAGTAGTAGAGAGTGAGTAGTATAGAGTAGTAAAGAGTGAGTAGTAGAGAGTAGTAGAGAGTGAGTAGTAGAGAGAGAGAGTGAGTAGTAGAGAGTAGTAGAGTAGTAGAGAATGAATAGTAGAGAGTGAGTAGTAGAGAGTAGTGGAGTAGTAGAGAGTGAGTAGTAGAAAGTAGTAGAGAGTGAGCAGTAGAGTGAGTAGTAGAGAGTAGTAGAGAGTGAGTAGTAGAGTGAGTAGTAGAGAGTAGTAGAGAGTGAGTAGTAGAGAGAGTAGTAGAGGGTGAGTAGTAGAGATAGTAGTAGAGAGTCATAGAGTAGTAGAGAGTGAGTAGTAGAGAGTGAGTAGTAGAGAGTAGTAGAGAGCTAGCATTAGAGAGTGAGTAGTAGAGAGTACTAGAGAGCGAGTAGTAGAGAGTGAGTAGTAGAGGGTAGTAGAGAGTGAGTTGTAGAGAGAGAGTAGTAGAGAGTGAGTAGTAGAGAGTAGTAGAGTGAGTAATAGAGAGTGAGTAGTAGAGAGTAGTAGAGAGCTAGTAGTACAGAGTGAGTAGTGGATAGTGAGCAGCAGAGAGTGAGTAGTAGAGAGTGAGTGGTAGAGAGTAGTAGAGAGTAGTAGAGTGAGTATTAGAGAGTAGTAGAGAGTGAGTAGTACAGAGTGAGTAGTAGAGATTAGTAGTAAAGAGTAGTAGAGAGTAGTGAAGAGTGAGTAGTAGGGAGCGATTAGTAGAGCGTAGTAGCCTGTGAGCAGTAGAGAGTGAGTAGTAGAGAGAACGTAGCAGAGAGTGAGTAGTAGAGAGTGAATAGTGGAGAGCAGTAGAAAGTGAGTACTAGAGAGATAATAGTAGAGAGTAGTAGTAAAGAGTGAGTAGTAGAGAAGAAGAGTGTGAGTGGTAGAGAGAGAGTAGTAGAGTAGTAGAGAGGGAGTAGTTGAGAGGGAGTAGTAGAGAGAGAGTAGTAGAGAGTGAGTAGTAGAGTAGTAGACTAGTCAGTCAGTGTCAGTCAGTGTTAGTCAATGTCAGTCAGTCAGTGTTAGTCAGTCAGTCAGTGTCAATCAATCAGTGTCAGTTAGTGTGAGTCAATCAGTGTCAGGCAGTCAGTGTCAGTCAATCAGTGTCACTCAGTGTCAATCAGTCAGTTCTGGTTCTCTGGCTTAAAAGCAAATCTGCTGACCTGGTTCTCTGGCTCTAAAGCAGCTCTGATGACCTGGTGTCTCTGGCTCTACAGCAGGTCTGCTGACCTGGTTCTCTGGCTCTAGAGCAGCTCTTCTGACATAGTTCTTAGGCTATAGAGCAGCTCTGCTGATCTGGTTCTCTGGCTCTACAACAGCTCTGCTGACCTGATTCTCTGACTCTAAAGCAGCTCTGCTGACCCTGTTCTATGACTCTTAAGCAGTTCTGCTGATATGGTTCTCTGGCTCTAGAGTAGCTCTGCTGACCTGGTACTCACCCTCTAGAGCAGCTCTGCTGACCTGGTTCTCTCCCTCTAAAGCGGCTCCACTGTCATGGTTTCTCTAGCTCTACAGCAGCTTTGCTGACCTGGTTCTCTGGCTCGAAAGCATCTATATTCACCTGGTTCTCTGGCTCTAAAGCAGCTCTGCTGACCTGATTCTCTGGCTCTAAAGCAGCTCTCGTGGCATGGTTCTCTGGCTCTAAAGCCACTCTGCTGACCTGGTTCTTTCCCTCTAAAGCAGCTCTGCTGACCTGGTTTCTCTGGCTCAAATGCTGCTCTGCTGACCTGGTTCTCTGGCTCTAGAGCAGCTCTGCTGACCTAGTTCTTAGGCTCTAGAGCAGCTCTGCTGACCTGGTTCTCTGGCTCTAGAGCAGCTCTGCTCATCTGGCTCTCTGGCTCTAAAGCAGCTCTGCTGACCTGGTTCTCTCCATCTAAAACAGCCCTGCTGACCTGTTTTCTCTGGCTCTAAAGCAGCTCTCGTGGCATGGTTCTCTGGCTCTAAAGCCACTCTGCTGACCTGGTTCTTTCCCTCTAAAGCAGCTCTGCTGACCTGGTTTCTCTGGCTCAAATGCTGCTCTGCTGACCTGGTTCTCTGGCTCTAGAGCAGCTCTGCTGACCTAGTTCTTAGGCTCTAGAGCAGCTCTGCTGACCTGGTTCTCTCCCTCTAAAGCAGCTCTGCTGTCCTGGTTTTCTGCCTCCATAGCAGCTCTGCTGACCTGGTTCTCTCCCTGTAAAGCAGCTCTGCTGACCGGGTTCTCTCCCTCGATTGAGTAAGTCCTGCAAAAGTCCAGGTTATAGACATGCTTGTCTAGAATCACATTGTGAGTCTGTGTCCACTCCTACAATCATCCTGACAGAAGCATGTTCTTATCTAATCACTCTGCAGAAACATAGGCGCTTATAAACTTATCATGCTGTCAACTACTAGCACTGTAGGGACCCAGTCACCGTCTATGCACTTGCAGAATGACTCAGGCATTGAGACAAGCAGTGGTACAGTGAAATGTGCACAATGTATGCAGTCCCTTAACCCCTTGCAGATTACTGAGTCAGTCCTGCAAAAGGTAATAGTCATGCTTGTCTGGAATCACATTGTGAGTCTGTGTCCACTCCTACAATCATCCTGACAGAAGCATGTTCTTATCTAATAACTCTGCTGAAACATAAGCGCTTATAAACCTATCGTGCTGTCAACTACTAGCACTCTAGGAAACCAGTCACTGTCTATGCACTTGCAGAATGACTCAGGCATTGGGACAAGCAGTTGTACAGTGAAATGTGCACAATGTATGCTGTCCCTTAACCCCTTGCTGACTGCTGAGTCAGGCCTGCAAAAGTCCAGGTAATAGTCATGCTTGTCTGGAATCACACTGTGAGTCTGTGTTCAATCCTACAATCATCCTGACAGAAGCATGTCCTTATCTAATCTCTCTGCTGAAACATAAGTGCTTAAAAACTTATCTTGCTGTCAACTATTAGCACTCTATGAACCCAGTCACTGTCTATGCACTTGCAAAATGACTCAGGCATTGAGACAAGCAGTGGTACAGTCAAATGTGCACAATGTGTGCAGGCCATTAACCCCTTGCAGACTACTGAGTCAGTCCTGCAAAAGTCCAGGTAATAGTCATGCTTGTCTGGAATCATACTGTGAGTCAGTGTCCACTCCTACAATCACCCTGATAGAAGCATGTCCTCATCTAATCACTCTGCTGAAACATAAGAGCGTATAACCGTATCCTGCTGTCAACTACTAGCATTCTAGGAACATAGTCACTGTCTATGCACTTGCAGAATGACTCAGGAATTGAGACAATACCTAAGCACTTTAAAATTAACTGAGCACTCTGTTTGCAGCACTGTCATCATTCTAGTTACTATTGATGTTCATATAGAATGACCTAGGAACCACACAAGTACACGTACAATATTCTGTGCACAATCCCTACAAATCTCTAAGCAGACACATACTATTGGTACACTCCACTAAATACTGTAGTAGTACTCATGCAGCCTAGGAAGCCTCCTGTCGGTCTCATGCAGTTCGTCAATCAGCCATCCAGCACTATGTTCTTATTGTATCACTCTGCAAATACCTAAGCACTTATGGGGCAGATGTACAAGCCCCCTGTGAGGAGCTTGCGAACCAGATGCCATTTCTCCAATGCAATTTTTTAAAAACACCAAAAAAGATCCAAAATCAGCTCTGGAAGAAGAAGAGATGTCTCTCATCAACGGCTCCAAACAGAATAATTAAAACAGATGGGGTCCTTCAATAGTTACAGTGGGAAATGTTATGAACCAATCAAATCTTTTTTTTTTAGGTCTCATGGGATCCGCGCACCGTGCGCTCACAAAGTGCGCGCCGGACATGACTTCGCGAAAATGTATTTAAAAATAATTTAGGTTTATTGCAAGTAGAAATATATTATTTTTATGAATAGCTTAGATAAACTTTTGACCTAATATGTACATTAAAGACACGTACATATCATTTTAGAATATAAAAAATTTCACAGGAGTCCCGCAACCAGCGCGCCCCAACACGTATATGACGTTATGTGGGGCCCACCACCGCGCAAGCATCACGTACCATAACACCCATGTGTCGTGAATGCGTGGGAGCAGGAGCCGTGGACTGGTAGCATACCGGTCGCGCACACCACGTAACATTGTACGTATATGAGGTAACTGAAAAAAAACACGCACTCGTCGCTCACCATACGTGGATCCTTCATCACTTTTCCAAAACGGCAGCTATAATATGCGGACCTGCTGCGGTGGCTACGCTTTGGGTGCACAACTCCCCCCAAAAAATTTCATTTTTTTAAAAAGAAAATTATATAAATATATTAAAATACAAAAAAAAATATTCAAAATATTTCAGGTACATTTATTTATTTTAATTTTCTTTTGCAATTTTCAGAAAAATATAAAATGTTGTCTAATAAATAAAATATTTAAAAATAAACAGTTAAAAAACTGTAGAAATTCAGTAAAAAAAATAATTATACCTATTATTTCACTTAAAAATTTGCATTTAAAAAAACCTTTCAAATTCACTGAAAAAAACATAGATTTCAGAGACGTTATAGTTAGAAATTAGCATTTAAAAAACCTTTAAAATTCACTGAAAAAAACATAAGTTTCATGAGTGTTAAAGTTAGCTGGACATTTCACTCGTACAAAACCATAGAAATTCCTCCGTTATAGTTAGTTGTGCTAACTATACCTCGTGCACCCGCAATGCTCTGCTGATGATGTCACCCCGGGACACTGTAGGAGCCCGACCTGGGGGGTGGTGGTCCCCAGTCACATCAAGGGCTCTAGGAGGGTGACCGCGCAGCCCCCCTCCCACCATTTCTAAAGCCCCAGGGGGTGGTGGTCCCTGAGGCTGGGGGGGTCAGTCACGGACCCCCTATTTTGAATATTAGAGCCCCTGGGAGGTGGCGGTCCCCGGGGCATGTGGGGGGGGGCCCCCAACACAGGTTATTATTATTTTTAATTTACACAAAGAAACCCCAGGGGGTGGCATCCCTGAGGCTGTGGGGGCGTTAGCCCCCCACCAATATTGTAATGTAGCCCTGAGCGGTGGCGGTCCCCAGGGCTGGGGGTCTATGAGCCCCCACATTCTCTCTTGAAGCCCCGGGGGGTGGCTGTCCCCGAGGCTGGGGGGCCCCTTGGGCGCCCCCCAATTGTTTTATTGCCCCCGGGATTTGCCCCCCCCCGGGGGCTATTTACCACTGCAGCGCGGGAGCCCGCGCTTCTTTTCTTTTTTTCATTTTCGCCGAAATTCGCGCTGGGTGCATAAATCTCACTGATATGTTGTGAAAAACATATTTTTTTTGGGCCCTGGTGGTCTTTGTGGGACCCCCTGAGCAGGCCTAGGGGTCAGGGTTTTAAACCCTGCCCCCTTTTTGCGTTTTGCTATATTTTTTTAATAGGTTTCTTGTGCTTCGGTTCTACCGAGGCACAAGATGGCTGCCAACACTTCCTGATTTGGAATGTTGACAGCCAATTAAAATACAGCTTGTGCACGGCAGGGTGCGCTCGGGCTGCGCTTAGGGTACGTGGACCCTCCGAGGCCATAGATATATATATATATATATATGCTTTTAACTGTAATTTTCTCAGGATCTACTGAACGGATTTACACCATTTAAGCAACAGGCTTGAGTCTAAACTAAGGACTACCTCTTTGCTAAATTTGGTGTAGTTCCATTTGGCAGTTCGGGCAGTAGCTGCGGCTAAAGTCCTATGGGAAATTGCATGGGGAAACGGGTTTTGGGAACCCCCTTTTTTCTCAGCCCTGCTTGAAGAATCACCGTGAAACTTTCAGGATAGGAGCTGACCGGAGCTAGCCAAAAGTTTTGAAAATTTTGTGAAGATTCGTCAACCGGCACCAAAGTTATTCTAAATAGAATGTTGCGGATGTCCTTTGGATAATAGGTCCTAACTATAACTACCGACTGGTGACCGCCAGTAGGTAATATACATATATATATGTGTGTGTGCATTTTTAAAAGTAAGTGTATTTGTTATATTTGTTAAAATATAAATATATTTTATTTTAATAAATTAATGTTAGTAATACATATGTTAATATTTAATTGTATATATATTTAAAAAGCGATATTTAATACAACTATAATATTGTAAAATATGTATGTTTGTCAATATATGTGTATTTACCGTTTTAAGAATAGTCAGTCGATGTGTTTGTATTCTATATTTTTGTCAGCGAACCTCCTGACAGTAGACACACAATCATCTGAAATTAAACCCAACATACAAATCTATGGATTATGGAAAAATGATGACCGAATATCTGCCTGGTCCAAGGAAATATGATATGCTCCTGCCACCTCAACAGAAGAAAAAAACTGATGTCACCATGGACTCAATTCTCAACTAAATGTCATGTCAACAAAGAGATGAGCTGGTCTTTCTTTGTCCTAAGACTTTATGATGGATATTTTTCTAAAAGTACTATTCCCAGAGGGTGCAAGTGTCAACAGAGTTAGGCCCTGATCATAGTAGGAAAGAGGTTTCTGACCCTTTCACAAACTCCAATTTGATGAGGGGTGGGAATTTCTGATTTGTGTGGAGATTACAGAATCTAGTAATTACCAGATGAGGTAAAGACCACACCCTTTGTTAAATTTTGGTAGGTCAATCCAGCCAGAATTGGACAAAAAAAAAGGTATTTCCTGTAACGTGCATTTTGGTGTGGCAAGCACTGAAATCTACATATTATCCGGAACAAAATCCTGCATATGTGCCTATTTATTGCAACTGAACAAGCTGAACTTAAATATGAGCCAATGTTTTGCCATTTTGGTCACATGTGTGTTTGTTAAATAATTATTAATGGTTCTTCTATAAATACATTAGGATAGGTCATGGCAGATCACCTGCTTATATACACATACTTTTGAATTACTCCTTACGGTAGCTGATAAGATGCAGACATCTTGCAGATCAAGTCGCTAAAGCAATGGTTGAATCAGAGTTGTTCCCTAGTTGCAAATTAGAAGGTTGCCCAGAACGAAAGGAAGTTTAACATGTGAAAGGACACAAGTTCCATCCTACAGTCAAGCTTCTTCCTCAATGTTTGTGACATTGATGTCACCACCATAGGACATGAATGAGAGCTTAACCCATATATGATGGGAATTGTTGCCTTATCTTTCTGTGCACACAGTTCATAAACAAATTGCAAACCATAGACACCAGGATAATATTAGTACCACATGCTTCCCATGTAGCCAAGCATCATCTATACTGACCTCTTCCTAATCTCATTGTTCAAAATTTACTGCATGAGGTTTTAGTAGGGAAAATCCATTTGGTAACATCCAATTTTCCTAATTCAGAGTGAGTTGAATTCATAATTGGTCATTGGAGGTCCTCATTGAAAGCACATATCAGTTCTTTGTTTATTAGTTGAAGGGCGCTATTCCCTGGTTCCAGCATCTCAGGGGTCTAGAATGAGTTTCGTGCCTGGGAAATTGAAAGTGCAATCTGATGCCATGAGTAGTCAACCCCTACCTTAATGTTAGATAATAGATCATTTTTATTACACTGATGGTGAGACTCATTTCAGCTTCCCTGGAGTGATTGATCGAGGATAAATCCCATACCTCTACCCAGGGGAGCTGAAATGTCATTGGCCGTAGCAGGGTTAGCCTAGAGTAATTATGTTGGCCATGGGCCTCTGCGCATAGGGACATGTTGATGGCGGTTTATACCTTAGATTACTGTTCAGAGATGATACCTTGGATTCCTGTTAAGGGATCGATCTGTGAACCAAAAATCAATTAAGAAGAATTCTGTTGGAAATGTGCGATTCCCTTATTTTCAATTCTTTTCCACCTAGATTGAGGAACTGCTGGGGAGCAGAGCTGTGACATCAGACATGACTGCTCACTACCTCCACTGGAGCTGAATGTCCCTGTTAGCACCAGAATTCATTACTGATAAAAGTGTGCTGTGTACGCGTGGCATCATACTGAAGAAAACAATAGCCAGCTAAATAACAAGAGAAATCAGCCAGACGTTGGATCCTCCTCATTTTAATGTGCACATCCACCCCATGACTGATTTGAACAAATACTTCAACTATGGAATGATGTCATATGTAGATAACACACATACATGTCCATTTTAGAAAATATCTCAGCGTTCCAGAATCCTGTATGTTAAGTATTGCTTCCCTCCTTTTCAATTCTTTTCCACCCAGATTGAGGAACTGCTGGGGAGCAGAGCTGTGACATCAGACATGACTGCTCACTACTGCCACTGGTGCTGAATGTCCCTGTTAGCACCAGAATTCATTACTGATAAAAGTGTGCTGTGTACGCGTGGCATCATACTGAAGAAAACAATAGCCAGCTAAATAACAAGGGAAATCAGCCAGACGTTGGATCCCCCTCATTTTAATGTGCACATCCACCCCATGACTGATTTAATCAAATACTTCAATTATGGAATGATGTCATATGTACATAACACACATACATGTCCATTTCAGAAAATATCTCAGCGTTTCAGAATCCTGTATGTTAAGTATTGCTTGTTGAACTAAAGATAATTGCCCTAAACTAAACAGAGAAAATAAAGGTCCAAATCATTAACAAACACTCCTCCAACTTATGTGCAGCCTGGTGGCCACTTGTTTTCAGTGCATCAGTCTCTCCCTCCGTGTGTTACAAGAATCTCAGAGGCTTCCTTGATACTAATCTTGCCTTGACTAAAGAGGTCTCTAATGTTACTGTATCAATTGAAAAATATCTCTTGGAGGAATCAAGAATCAAACAGATCGTACTCCACTATCTTCACAATAAAAAACTATTCACCACCTGTCTTAAAAGGACCGAAAAGGCAATGCAATTAAATCTGTTTAAATGAAGCATATGATTAAAAAGCAATTGTACAATTTAATACAAATTAATAAAAGTTCATATGGTTAAAAGCAATCTAAACCATGCCATAAGAAATTCAAAGCACATACATTATAAAGAAATAACATATAAGAGAGACATAATATACAAGGCATACATATTGTCATTTAAAAAACGGGTAAATTTAAAGGAATCAACAAGTGACAGTGCCTAGATATCACTGACTGTTCATTGTTCCTCCAATTTAACAGAACCATGAGGGCGTTGATGCGTTTTGGTGAAAAAAAAGTGTGTGACCATCTTCTTTAGGACAACAACATATATTATCTCTCTAACTGAATATGCAGCATTCACCGGCATTTATAGTTATGTTATAAGGGTGAATGACACTGTTGACCATCATCAGTTTAGTCATAGATATATGGAACTTTTATCTATAGGGTTGCACTCACCCTCATTATTTGCTGCCTGTCTGTTCAGCACCACAGCACCTTTTTGCAGGGTATTCATTAGATCAACACCTAAATAGGTAAACCAGCTGTGGCGGGTGAGGTTTGATAAAACAGAAAGCATTTACTGCAACCAAAAAGCTTTACACTTAACATAGGTGTTGGGAAGAACTGGCTTTTGGCACTGCTGAAGAAATCCAGCATCATCTCCTGACTTCTAATCTGAGCTGGTCTGCTGGCTCAGAGTTGTAATGTCATCCAGCACCAGACATTAATTCTGGGTCTGGACAGGTGTGTGTGTGTTATTTATACTCTGAAGATAAGGCAAAGCTGAGCTCCTCTGCTGCATCACATACAAAGAGACAACCTGATCCACAAGGTCCAAACTTCATCTAAGCCAGTGGCACAGTTGAATTTCTTGAAGGTGTGCTGAAAAAGGAGAGATTATATATTGTTCTATGTATTTGGTAGAGGAGTTGGACAGCAAAGCATTTGCACTTTTGTTATCTAGACGCAATAAAGGATCCCTATATATATGCATTTAAACGTATACAGATAGCTGCCAAGTAGCTTCATGCCATGTGTGAGATCTTCAGGAAGGTCTGACTTTTTACCCAATCACACTTTGCTTGCTGCTATTTTTTAACTCATGCTAGCAATGTCAAATGTTATTAATCAATCTCCAGAATGCAATTGATAAAAATCCAGACTTATTTGAAGATGTCACACATGATTTGAATGTACTTGGTAGCTATGCCTTGTTCACAGTGTTTTTGAACTGCAATCTCAGAATAAAATAATGTGTTAAATGAGACAATGATTAGTGGACACACACACATACACACACACAGTATGTATTAGCTATGCTTAAATGCCAACTAAGGGATATTTCAATTTTTTTGCCTTCAAGCGTGATCTCAGAACATCAGCCATTGGGTTTGCACCAACTCTTATTTCAAGTGGAATAACTGAAATAAACCTGAAATTCAACCTCCAGAATGTATTAATTTGATAAATGAAAATGCAGGACTGTAATATGTTAATGCAGAGTCATCTGGTAACCTTATGTAACAAGCCTTTGGCTGTTTGCAGCCACTAATCTCCTTAACCAAGTGAAATGTGACTGACTTTACCTGCTGTGTCACAATAACTTGCAAGAGTCAGAATTTAGGGAAGACTATGCAGTTAAAAAAGGTGAGATGTGCTATAAGCATAGTAAAAACTATGCAACCTTACATTTGTCATTGAAAGGGATACAGATGTACCTTTGCATGTGAAATACCTTGTACATGTACTTTTCCATTATGGGAGTCCGAACCATATATGCCTACTCCAGTCGATGGGAGAAAAGTGAGAAATGCACTTATCTCATTTCCCGCGACGACAGGGTTATTTTATTTCGGGTCAAGTTGCTGCTGTTAAGAGTGGCCCTGAACAAAGGTATCCATGTCAGAGAATGAAGGCAAAAGAATGAAATGGGTGAGTTTGAAACCCATTTACTTTGACTCTGCCATCTCGAAACAGGCAGCCTCCCCGCCACAGTCGGCTTGATGGAAGGGCACTTCGTAATCCGGATGGAGGGACCTTGTTCATACCGCCCTCTGACAGCTGCTTTTGTGGTCGGTAAATGTCTGGCAGAGTTGGTGGGACTCAGCCGGGCTTTCGTTCAGCAACCCAGCAACATCATAATACAGCGGGCAGTCCGCCAACTAGGTGGCCAGGGAATCCGATGCCATTTCGACGGTGGGGCCATTTCTGCCAAGATCCTAATCAATCCCTTAATGTTGATGGTATTACCACAGTTTTATTAGCATTGTCCAATCAGGAGGTAATATCTGAGATCTGGTTCAATCATGTATATTTATCAGATTACTAAGATACCAAGACACTTTGAGGCCTATTCACAAGCTGCATTTTGTAGTACATATCTTAGTACTACTAAACACACGACAAAATGCTATTTACAAACTCAGGTGTAGAGTTAAAGGCCCTAATTATGAGTACAGTGGTCTTGAAGCTGCCTTATCATCAATGGCGGTCTGATCGCAGCCCCCTCGTTGGTTCGAACACCCAATTACAAGGAGGGCAGAGAGACAGCCTCAACACTGCTGCAACCACCAGGATCTTTGATCTCAAAGCAGTGCTCCATGCCTGAACCAAAGTGCTGATTACGACCTGTATTTCCGGTGTTCTTTTCATGGCAGGACCCCACCATGAAAAGGTCAGTGGAAGGACAGGGAAAGGAGCCCCAAACAGGGTACCAGGTGGTTTTGCCCATTGGGCATTGTGGTTGGGAGCACTTGTTGTTCCCCTCTATGCCTGCACTATCATGTACATATTGTATGACATGCTTGGCATGATGCATGGCAACACTGCGCACATGACAGTGCAGATGCTGCAGTGCAGAGGCATTGCCTTAAGGCTCTCTATGTGAGACGGAGCAGGCCGCCACCGCAAGAGCGTCACTGCCACACTGCCGCCAGCCTGGTGGCAAACTCAGTATGTGGCGGTCGGGATGCCGCTGCTTGACGGCATTCTTCCGACCGCCGATGCTGCAGCCTGGCAGTCCGACCGACAAGGTTGTAATCAGGCCTAAGGCTCCATCTCTCCATGATACCTACGTATCACATAGGTGTACATTTTAGTAGTAAAAGTAGGAGAGACCTAGGGGGATGGCTGGAAAATTAGGAATCCTATTGAATAAATAGGAGAGGTTAGGAGAGGACTAACAAGGGGTTTAGGAAGTGTCTAGGAAAAGTTCAAAGAGGGACATCAGCCCATTCCCAAATGATTAAACCCATAAGTATTGAAAAACTACATTTCTATTGTTTCTACAGGCAAAAAGGGACCCAAAATAGTACTAAAGCACTCCAACTCAGAGTTGGAGTAAGTTTAGCACCACACATGGACAGCCAATGGTATTTCAACACCTTCCATAAAAATGAATGGAGCTCAAGACTTAAAACCCCATCATAAATATTGTTTAAATTCAATTAAATTGCTTTAAATAGTTAAAAAATATATAGAAATATAATTTAATGGTAAAAATAATTTGTAAAAATAGTACATATTTTCACATTAATTATACAATATTTAATTTTTTTTTGTGTGATTAAAAATTAAATAATACGTTATATTGGAGAATCATTAAAATGATTTTTATAAATTATATATCAGCTTTAATGAGTGTTTATTTATGGCAATAGTTTTTAATTTAAGTTGGAATATATTTTTTATTTAAGCTTCAGAATATGATTTTCTTTAATCCAGTGCTTAATTTGTCAAAGAAATAAGTGAGAGGGCCCTCATCAGGAGGCTGCTGCAGCCTGCCAACAATGCCAATGACTGTAAGAACACAACTACTGACCATCACACTCTTACAAGTATCACAGTTCTGGCTATACCAGTTCTCCAAAGCTATAAGAGTGGCTTGGACAGCAAGTATTGATTAATTGTATGTATATTAAACTAATAAACAACTATTTTGTTCAGCTCTAGATTACAAATAGCACCATCACTTTTTATATGTTTCTTATACTTTATCGTAGTTGTATTCTGCTTCTGGTTAGTAAAGCTTGGCATAGCAAAGTATAGGAAAAATGTTAACAGTTTATTAGATTTAAAAAAAATATGTTGTAAATTTATTGTATAAATAAATCGTAGAACAGACTAATAAAAATATAACAGTGCTAGCACTAATAACCAAAATCTGAACAAAACCTTTAATTAGTGCAAATACAATAAATTACAGTAACTTTTTTAAAGTAAATTCTCACCTAAAATAAAAGCGAATTTATTACAGATTCATAATTATCAAAAGTGATGTATATAATTTATTAAAATTTATTGTATTTATTTTATTAAAATGCATTTTGTGCATTACATTTTAAATGCAACAAATGCTAATAAAATATTGTATGATTAAATTAAAACTATATTTCATTTTTACATTTTTTAACCCTAAATTATATGTATTTACATTTTTAACTATTTGAAATGGTTTAGTCTAACTTAATCATATTTGTTATAGGGGAATAGGGTGGGAGGTAATTTAATTATAATAAATTAATGATTTTGTATTAATATTTATTTAATTGATACTTTATAGTTGTAATTGTGGGAAGTGAATTAGTTATAACTAATTATTAATGTGTTGCTAATTCCTATTCATTAATTAATTGAAAATTAAATATGGAAATTGTGTAATCACTTTTAGGTGTGGGTGGAAACTAATTTAGTTTTAATTAATTTATTAATTAGTTGTTCATTATCACTTATTAATTAAAAATTATATATTGAAATTGTGTAATTAATTTTAGGTACAGGTTGTGGGGTTTATTGGGTAAAGGGTGGGAAGTAATTTGTTTTAATTAATTATGAATTCGTTGTTAATTATTATAAATTAATTAATTGAAAATTAAATATGAAAATTGTTTAATTAAATTTAGGTGTGGGTTGTAGTATGTTTAGGGGTAAATGGTGGGAAATTATTTCATTTTCATTTGTTTTCATTTGTTTTTTATTTAATAATAATTATTTAATTGATAATTAAGTATGTTAATTATGGAAGTATGTTGTATTTTTATATTTAGATGTGTGTTGTGAATTGTGTTGTTTTAGAGGGTGAGATGTAAATAACATAAATGTGTTTAGTATTGTTTTTGTTTATAAATAATTTCTATCTACATAAATGTGTTTGAAAAACATTTTTTATTTTTTTGTAACATAATATTTATGTTATGTAATTAACATTAAGTTTTTATTTTTTTAATTTATAATATTACATATATTTGTCTTTTAATTTTTAACATAATTATATATTTGTTTTAATTTATTTTGTTTTGCAAATATTTTTGTTGTTGATATTTTGTTTGATTTTAATTTTGAATTGACTGTAGTGGGAATAGTAATTTTTACCACTGCACTATCCAACACTTTCCCTACTGTTACACTCATTGGAGGGGGAATAGTCATTTTTACCCCTCCGCTATCCAACACTTTCCCTACTGTTGCACTGACCGGAGTGGGAGTAGTAATTTTTACCCCTCCGCTATCCAACGCTTTCCCTACTGTTGCACTGACTGGAGTGGGAATAGTAATATTTCCCCCTCCGCTATCTAACACTTTGCCTACTGTTGCACTCAGTGGAGTGGGAATATTCATTTCTACCCAACACTTTCCCTGTTGTTACACTCACTGCAATGGGAATATTAATTTTTACCCCTCCGTTATCCAACACTTTCCCTGTTGTTACACTCACTGCAGTGGGAATATTAATATTTACCTCTCCTCTATCCAACACTTTCCATACTGTTGCACTGACTGGAGTGGGAATAGTAATTTTAACCCCTAAGCAAGCCAACACTTTCCCTTCTATTGCACTTATTGGAGTGGGAATAGCAATTTGTATCTCTCTGCTATCCAACACATTCCCTACTGTTGCACTCACTGTAGTGGGAATAGTAATTTTTACCCCTCTACTATCCAACACTTTCCCTACTGTTGTTTTATTAGAGTCGGAAATGTAAGTTTAAATATTTTTAAATAGTTTAATGTTTTAATTAGTAATATTATGTTTTTTAATATAAATGTTATGTTATCGGTATATGTATATATATATATATTTATTTGTTACATTTTATATACTTTGAAAATGCTAAAATACATTTAAATTAATAGTTTCTTAATTTTTTTACGGTATATATACATAATAATTATTATATATGTGTGTTTAACTTTTTAAAGTTTATTATTTAATAGATTTATGATTTATTATTTTATTTTATATGTATATAAAAAATTATTTTTTTACATATATATTTATATCATCAATATTTTTTTCTCAATATTTTTGTACTTACCTTTATAAATAAAGGATGTCAAAATTTTTGACATCTATATTTACGTCCCGATATTGTAGTATGGGGGTGTTTTGGATGTTGATGTTTTGCCAGTGAACCCTATTGCAGGCCTACTAAAGTTGATCCGTAATAGAGACCCACAGAAAATTATTTTTGGAGGGAGACAATGGGATGAGAGTTGTGGAGCAATATTAATGTCACACAGACCTCACTTTCTTCAAGGGAGTCATCAGAAAGGGGATCACAGCACAAGGGAATAGGTATAATGAGAAAGGAAAAGGCATGGACAAAACAGGTGGCAATGGAAACCAATTGGGAAAATAGTATTCTATAAAGGGGCAGTAGCTATTGAAAGGCTCTACAAGGAAAGAGTTATTGGTGGCAGCATCTGGTAACTTGTAGAGACTAGAGCATCTCACATCAGTCAAAATACCAGAATTTGCTGCATTTCACTTCATGATACACAAAAGTGTCATAAATATGCAACTCATAAAGGAAATTATTTCGAAAATAAAATTCAACTTTCTGACCATCTTAGAATTACACTTTAGAAATGTGTTTAAACTGGTGCAGACATGTTTTCACATGGAAAATGATACATAGACAAAATGTGCCCATTTCATAACATGAAAGAATCCTTAATAATACTGCAAATAGATACATTAATCCTCCATATATAGATGAAAGCATGCTTATAAAATGTTTATAAAATAGCATAATTATAAAGAAACTGTACTATGCTATCATTCTTAAACGTACACTTTTGGTTAGGCCTCAGAGCCTTTTTCTCTCGACTCTTGCTCACAACTTAATAGATGTTTATTAGAATATTTGCCTAGCCCTAGCAACCTACATAGACTGTGATGACTCAAATTTTGGGCTTCATTCAGTTTCCCGCACCCCATGAAAGGTAATTTACCTTAATGCAATGCCTTGCTGTGATTGCTATAATAAATATTGATTTAGACATTTTACACATGCTTCATCAGAATATTACTGCTAGTTTCCCTCTGCAACTTTGACAAGCCTTGTCTTTACATTGAAACTCACAGCGCATCTTTTAGCTTACGAAAGAAGGGTCTCATGAAAAGTTTCTCCCATGTAACAGAGTCTTGAAGCAAAGTTTAACACTATAGCGGCATGAATGTTTACTGTGGGAATCTAGAGAAGAGACATTGGAAGTTGATGACACCATTGGATGAGCTGTTTCCTTTGCCTGGAGAGGTTCATTCCTAATTGAGTTTCAATACATTATTGTGTGATTTAATAATGATGAGTGTTCCTAGCTCGTTAGAGTAGAGGAGTGGAGTGGAAGAGAGACTGTGCGAGGTGCCCAATGCAAGACCAAGAGACCCAGACCTGTCTCACCTGTCTTGCGGCTCTTCTCCTGGAGAGTTGGTCTTTTGCTTTGTTATCAACAGCTACTGCTAATGGTGACTTATTTTCTTTTCATCGAATTACCTTTTCCTGATCAATTCCTACTGCAGAGATCATTCTATAACTGACTGTTGCTCCTGCAACTGTGGGGAACTCGGCTGAGCTTTCAGAACACCTCTTTATGGGAAGTTCCACTCTTATTGTCACTCTTACTCTTTTTCAAAATAGGAAGCTTCATGGGTTCTACTTAGAACAGGTTACGCCCCTTAATTAGTTTAGTGACGTTTTCCTTTATGGAACTCTGTGTATTGATTTATGCTGTCACAAATCAATCTTTCATTTATAGTTCTCTAAACTGACTAATCTGAATAAAGATGAAAAATGAATGTTGTTAAAACCTTCACCAACCTCTCATCATTTACTGTACATTAAAAATTCCAAATCTTGGTGATGTATGCATAGTTTATATTTTGTTCTAGCTCCATTCACGTTTTTCAAGCGTCATCAGGATTTCCAGAAGACAAATTCTGTAAGTTGGGTGTTTAGTCTTAAAGCCATACTTGGTTAATCCTCAGGCTCCATCACTCAACTTAAAGGCAGTACAAGAGATAGAAAAGTGGGTGTCTTATCTCAAAATAAGTACAGACAGAGCTGGAGGGCATAACCCCTCTAGTAACTGAGGATGGTAGAACTAGTTGAAAAGGTATAGTAACACTGCGCACTAAAGTAATGTAATTTTGAAATTGAGCAGAAGGAAATCAGGAAATGCTTGTGGCCAAAGGTAGGTAGTGAGGGCTGTAAGAGGAGAATGTCTAGTAATAAAAGACCCAAACACTACATAGTGAACTGGAGCAATAGGGACTGGGACACACTGATTTCCATGGGCCATGATCACACCAAAAGGCTATGGTTTGGGTTGGTGCAAACCAAAAAAGAATTTTAAGAAGCAACAGACATTGTGAGTAATATCATAGGAGTAAATAGGGTACCTTCTTAGGATACAGTTGTATTTAAATAAAACTCTACTCCACTCCCTGATCACCTTCATACAAGGAGTGTGAACGAAAGCAAAAGCACTTTAGTGGGGTGGCATGACCATGCATACGTAGAATAATTGGAGTCTGGTGACAGAGAGTAGTAGAGTACAGGGATAGGCATGTGGAAAGAGAGAAATGAAGGGAGTAGAGGTAGGGGCATGCACTGATGGAACAGAAGAATGGAGAAAAAGGACAGGGGCATGGTGACAAAGCAGAACCGCTTGAAGTGTAATTCAGAAAAGACAGAAGTCATTCTTCTAGGCAAAGCCAATACTTTCAGCCACAGTCTCTGGTGGCCACCTAATATCCCCCCTCGACCCAACACGGTACAGGTAGTAAACAATATTGGGGTAAAACGTTGATTCAACTCTATCTTTCTATCAACAAGTACTATCAGTGGCTGGAAAGTGTTTCCAGCTGATTAAATCCATGAAAAAGTTGTTTTACCTTCTCCCAGCTACAGCAAGGAAAACTGCAACAGCACCCCTAATAACCTCTAGATTAGACTACTGCAATAGCCTCTACTCTGGTGCCAACAAAGCAATCTTTAAAAAACTTCAGACCTTTCAACATGCAGCAGCCACCTGGTGCTTTAACTGCCACAATGCTCCTCAGCTTCTGCAGCTTTTGCAGCTTTAAAAGCATTGCCTTGGCTACCTATTCACAAAATAGTGCTATTTAAGATACTCGTCATCACTTTCAGAGCTTTCAGGGCGTCAGGTCCCGCATATTTAAGATCTAGATTCTTGCCTTATGTCACCACACGACCTCTTAGGTCTTCCTCAGCCAACCTTTTAAAACCGACACTGTTCAGATATAAAACTAAGGGGAGTAGATCATTAACTGTTCTTTGAGTAAAAGCATGGACTGTACTCCCCAGTTATCTTTGTCTGATCCTATCTAAAGCCTGTTTCAAGAAATCTCTAAAAACCTGGATGTTTGGAGCTCCAGACTGTCTCTGCTTCTCTCTTATTTAACACTTCAGTAATCTCCGAGACAGCAGCACCCCCCTGCACCTACCGTCTATTTCTGCACAGTGCCACAATACTTACCCTTGGTGTAAACTCCACTCTGCTTGTGGAGTTTGTGGATTTTTGACAACTCCGCGTTCTGTGTAGAACGCTGAGTTACCGAAAACTCCGTGCTCCGCAGCGGAGCGGAGTTTATTTTATGTTCGCGCTCTCAAAATGCGTTTTCACCTGCACGGGACCGACTTACCGGGATGCCTGTGATCGACAATAGGATTTTCCATCTATTCACGAGCGCCACGAGAATTGGTAGCCCGCCGCACGTCATTCGGGTGTGCCATCGTACTTCTGTTGGAAGTTTTGCGGAGCTTCCGATCCCGAAGACACAGAATTTGAAATCTGGAGAAGAATCTCTCTTGAGCAGCATCAAAACCTTCTCGAAACTGTGATTTGGATTAAAAAAAACTCCTCAGATTGACATTTGGCTGTACTTTTTTGTGCAAGGATCCTTTTTCTTTTTTTACTTTTTTTGTAAGAGAAAGGAAGTGCCCCAGAGTCTCCAACTTCCTGTTGCTGGCCAGCTGGCTCCTCCCAGTGCTTTGTCCATCTCCTGTTCACTTTTCATTTGGATTTGGAGCTGGAAGGATCCCTCTTTGTGGCTGCTGCATCATATATCATAGGATTTGAGGACCTTTGAATCTGAGACTTCACAAATAAGTTGGAAATGTGTTGTTTGTTTGATTGGGGCATTGCACCTACATTTTTTATGTACTTTTCATTGTTTTTTAATGTATTTATTGTGGTTGGTTGCCTGTAGTTCAGTAGGAGACTAGTTGTTTCTTTGTAAGTATTTTTTCATCTTTCATAAAGGAAACATGTTGCATAGTTCACTGCATTTTCTCCAACTTTTGAAATTCATTTGCAAAATATATTTAATTCACTAGTCAGTAGTCTGCCAATATGCCTTTCAGCCAGTTGGCCCAGAGCTACTCATGGGTGCATGAAACAACTGTTTTTGGGGTGTCTGTTGAATTTAAACATCATTTAGGCATGGATGGCATTGGATTGAATTGCAAAATGCATTTATTTGGGGTATTTTACTTTTTTGTGTGTGTTAAATAAATGCCTTTGTTGGATGTGTGTGGTATGGTTGTTGTGTAACTTGCAAACCTTTTTAGCCCTGAGGATTTTCATTTTTGCATGCTTGCATTAAGGCTGTGTTGTTTAGCATGCCCCCTTTGTCTGGCCATATCAGCCTACTTGAGTTCATTGTCTTCCAGGCCTCCTGCTTGTTGTGAGTGACCATGTGGCCGTTGGCCATTTTGTGGTGGTAGTCAGTGTGCTGGTTTTGCCATAGGCCTGCATGTATTTCCTTTGTTCCTCTCGGCTTACTGCTTCTTGTGGCCTGGCCATGTGGCTGGAGGCCATTTTGTGAAGGCAGCCAGTGTGCTTTTGCCATAGCCCTGCATTGTCTGTCTTCCCTTTCTTGCTGTTGTGGTGGCCTCTCCATGTGGCTGGTGGCCATTTTGTGAAGGCAGCAAATGTGCATTTGCCATAGACCTGCATTGTCTGTCTTCCCTTTCTTGTTGTTGTGGTGGCCTTGTCATGTGGCCATTTAGTGAAAGCATCCAGTGTGCTTCTGCATTAGGCCTGCAAACCTTCTTTGTGGTGCCCATGCCTTGTCATTGATTTGCATGAAATTATTTCTTCTTTTACCCAGCAAAAAATGCAGCACAGTTCATTACATTGTCTAATACATTTGCAATATTATTTAATTGAATCACTATGTGGCCTAGTCTAGTCTGTCAATGGGTTTTCCGCCCAATAGGCGCAGAGCTACTCATGGGTGCATGAAGCAAATGCTTATGTGTTGTCTGTTAAATTTAAACATCATTTAGGGAATGGATGGCTTCGGACTGAAATTGGGGATTTCACTTTTTGCGTGTGTGTTAATAAGATGCCTTTGCTGGATGTGTATGGTGTGGTTGTTGTGTAACTTGCAAACCTTTTTTAGCCCTGTGGATTTTCATTTTTGCATTGTTGCATTAAAGCTGTGTTGTTTAGCATGCCTCCTTTGTCTGGTTCTATAGGCCTGTTTGAGGTAATTGTTTTACAGGACTCCTGCTTGTTGTGCCTGGGAGTGACCATGTATGTGGTGGCCATTTCATGGTGGTAGTAGAAGTGTGCTGCTTTTGCCATAGGCCTGCTTGGCTTTCCTTTGTTCCTCTTGGCTTACTGCTTCCATCCCCTTTGCCAGCTACTGCTCAATGAATGCTGCATCCCACGTGATGCAAAATGCAAACAGGTTCCATTGCTTTTGTATTTTTGTTTTTGTTCTTCTTCTTTCCTATCCTTCCTGAGTGTACACATTACATCATGAAAGGCCTTGTTGTCAAAGTCTCACAAATGGCTGTTATGTTTTTTTAATCACTAAACTGAGTTAATAAAATTTTATAATATTATAACTAACAATTGTGACCACATGCTAAGTTATATATTATTATATTTGTTTGTTTGTAATAGTAGTAATTGAACCACAACAACTAATGCCACGTTTCACTGATGTTCTTCTGGCTTCTTTGCTTTTAGGTGCACAAAAGACTGAGGAGGAGGAGTCATCATCACCCGTTGTACTGCCAGACAGAAGTCCTGCTGTGCACATCACATGACGTGTGCCCACAGACAGACATCTCTACAACTTGTGCCACTGCTTGCTGCTGACATCTGAAGAAGATGGCCCCAAAGAAAGGAACCAGGTCCTCTAGTACCAAGAAAAGTTGCCAGTGAGAAGAAGGAACTGCCTCTTACCAAGACTGGTGCGCCACCCAAGATGTTTTTTGGGAAACAAAAAACTGCACCTGCGGCAGCGGTGTCTGGGGAGCAAGCTTAGAGCAGCACCCCTGCATCAGTGGACCCATCACTTAAACCTAGGCCCAAGCCCATGTAGTTGTTCCTCCCAAAGTAGGAGCAGTTCAGGAGATAGAGCTTCCTGCAGAGGAAGAAGAGCAAGCCAATCTTTCAAAAGATCCATTGTCTTCCGTATCCTCAGCAGGGACAAGGAGGGTTAGTCTATCAAGTTCATCTGCAAGCCCCCCTTCTGATGATCAAGATGACAATTGGATTGCCAAAACCTCAGTCTGAGAGTGAGACACGTCACAAGAGAAGGCTAGGGAAAAGGAAGGTTCCAGAAAGCCTTAGAGTTATGGAGGTAGATGTAGAAGAGGAGGATGATGACGAGCCAGTCATCATGGACAATAGTCCCGCCCCAGTGGAGACCGACATTACCCCATCCCAAATTGCTGTGAGGGATGTGGCACAGATACAACCAGCACAGAAAAACCCCACAGACAACACTAACACCACCTGCAGCTTCCATATTTGTATGTGCAAAGGCCCGGCAGCGACCTACATCCAGCACAACCGCCACAGTAGAAGTAGATACTGCGTCTGCAGAGACTCAGACTCCACCCCACCCACCTTCCAGTTTATCTGGTATTGCAAGTGGCACCTAGACCACCAGCACCAGAAAATTCACCTCCCCAGTTTGGGACTTCTTTTCGGTTAGCAGTAAGGAGGAGAACGTTGCTATATGCTCCTTTTGTGGGCAAGGTGTTAGTCGGTGTAAGCTTGGTACAAACTATGGTACCGAAGGCCAAACAACCCATCTGAAAAAAACACCACTTGATCCATTGGGAGACGCACCTTAAAGGCCAAAAAACTGCACCAATTGCTGTTGGTGGTGACGAAGAAGTAGAAGATACAATCGCAGTGGAAGGTGAACAAAAGGGAGACATTTTCTGTAGTACACAAAGTAGCCCTGTCCCCAGCAGTACAGTGGTATTGCCCACATCCTCATCAGCCTCAGCAACATCTCAGTGGCACAAGAGTAAGAGCTAGGCTGAGACACTGAGGCAAGAGAGTAACGAAAAACGTGCAACGTTGAGCCTAACAACCTCTGGCGCCAAGAAGTCACCTGCATCAGTGGCACCAGAAAAGAAAAAAATCCAGCCTACCATTCTCAGCATGTTTAGGCCGGAGGGGCAGTATGAACGCAACCACCCAACGGCACGTTTGTACAATGCGAAGCTGGCTAAAATGTTAGTGTTGGACCTCCAATCTTTTTCTTTTCTGGAAGGGGGGGGGGTTTCTTGAATTTGTGACAGCCATCTGCACAAAATGGAAGGTTCCCAGCCGGTCCTATTTTGCCAGAGTTGCTGTTCCAATACTAAATCACAATGTGATGGAATTGCTTGGACAAGCTTTGCAGCAGAGTGCTGTTCACACTATACACCTGACAACAGACATGTGAACCAGTTGCCAAGCCACTGATAACATGTGCATCACTGCACACTGGATCTTTTTGTGTGGGGGTTAGAGAAAAGATGCAAGTGTTGACACTGCTGAGATTTTTTTGTATTTTAATTTTATTGAGAAAGATTATCACTGAAGTACACAGCCACACGCCTACAACCCTGGAGCTGGCGGCTAAAAAATTAGAAGGCACAATGCACAGCTTTGTAGCCCACATCCCAGAGGAAGGGCAGCGTCAAGTTTCAAGGGTTAGCTCGCCTAGAACTCTGCAGCGCGTGTCTGCTGCACGTCAGCAACCAAAAACATTTAGCATAATTTAAAACAAACAAAGAAATGTCAACATAGCCGGCTGTTGTCAGGACACCCACATTTTGCGTCAATTTCAAACCATTCAGCCCATGTTAATCTGCCAATAGCACCTTATCCCTCCTGCTAGAGCTCTTCAATATTGCCAAATTACCCACCTATGTCAGCTGTGCTGCTCAGGGATCTAGGCTCCACAATACATTCTGAGGTGTATGTGTATCTGAGTTCTAGCATCAGAACCTTTCCTCTATGAAGTAGGGGTGTCAGTATCATTTCCAGGCTCTGTCATTGTCTCATTAGTAGGACCCTTCCCCTTAGTAAGCAGATATGTTGTGTATAGGCCCCAGATATTTTTCGGCCTGCTACGAAGCGGTAGCAGTTTGCTGAAGAGCTCCGATTGCGTACAGCAATAGAGCACATCGCGTGACCACTGTGTCAGCCTAAGCAGAGGACCACTTATCCAGCACATCGCAACTCTTCGCTTTGACAGTAGCAAACCCATGTCGACTAGTCTACGCATTGCCTTAGGTAGTGTTTTAGAATATCCTAACAGTGCCACTGTTGGGTCAGGAGTTATCTCCAAACCAACTATAGTGCTCAGTTCATGGAAGACCTTTTCCCGATATTGCGAAACACCTGGGAAACCCCACACTAAGTGCCTAAAATCTGCTGTTGGCGAATGACACCTGTCACAAGTTGCTTCCTCTCTCAGCCTGAATCTATGCAATCCCTCCAGTGTATAGTAGACTTTGTTAATGTATTTAAAGTGTATTTCTCTGTGTCTGCCGTGTAATGATATACGTTTCGTATTGTTGCAGCAGTAAGACCACATGTAATCATCTATTGTCATGTCCAGATCACATTGCCAGGCTAGCCTGGCTCTTGTGTACTGATTTGCTCTGTGAGACATCGCAAGTTTGTATATGTTGGAGACAATTGGTTTTTGATTAGCTACAACAGTTCTTGTACCTCAGGGGGTTCGTTCAAGTCATCACCCAATTGTTCGTGTAGCGCCCACCGTACTCTGTGGAACTGTAAGAGTTGCAGTGAGGTAGTAGCTTCTACGGTGTCTGTGGCCACATCCCATGACTTTGCCGTTCTGTCTAAGAACAGGTCCTCAGCTTTCGTGATGTTTAATGCATGCATTGCCTGTATGACCCCTCCATCTACACAGGGAGGCAACCAGACCATCCAGTCTATTGGGATCTCCGGACAATATAACAGTGCCCCCGCTTGCAGCTGTAACAGGGTGTGCCATGCGTGTCGCGTCAAATTGAGGGAGTCCAGTATCCCCGTCCTGTGACCTACCGGTTCAAAAATAATGGCTGGGAGAGGGAGGGGATCGGCAAAAAGCTTTTCCAGTCGGAGGTACGGTATGTCATCCGCACCATGGGCCCAACTATGAGCTTGCGCCCCTTGCGCCACTCTATAATATAACTCAAGGTCAGGCGCACCTAGGCCTCCCAGATGGTATGGCAAAGTGAGCACTGGCCATGATTTATTAAGTCTAACAAAGAAGGAGCGTGGTAGCACTATCTGGATATTTACAAACAAGAACAGGAATCTGGGCAGCACCACCATCTTCATTATGGAGACCCTTCCAATCAAAGACAGTGGTAATCCGATCCAGGTTTCTATGTCATCTTCTAATTTGGCAACTGCCGTGCCATAATTCTCTCAGAAAACAATCTCCGAGTCTGTGTGCAGTTTGATGGCTAGGTACCTAACCGAGTCTTCAGACCATTGCAGAGGTTAATCCATCTCAAGGATTTTGTCCAGTTGACCTTCAGTCTAGATAGTGCTCCGAAGTGCACCACCTCTCTCAGGATCGGGGAGAGGTTGTTTTCTGGGTCCCTTACATACAGCAATGAGCCGTCCCCATACGTAGATGCCACTATTTCATAGGTAGGGAAACGGACACCTCTATGTCCGTGGTATTCTCTAAGCGCACATGCCAAGGTTTCAGCGATTAAGGCGTATAGCGTCGGAGACAGAGGGCATCCCTGCCTCGTTCCCATGGAGATAGCGATGGGATCTGTGACCAGATTCCCCAGCCGAATGTGTGCTGAGAGAGCGTTGTACAATACTCTTATGAGCTGTAGGAAGACGGAGCTGAGTCCCATTCGCGTCAGCACTATCCGCATGAAGGGCCACTCTATCGAGTCAAAAGCCTTCTCCATGTCGAGGAAGACCGCGATGGCCTTAGCATATTGTCGGACATGCTTCATTGTTCTGAGTATCGTTCTAAGATTATAAGTGAGGTTCCTCTCTGGTATAAACCCTGCCTGTTCTGGAGCGACCAGCTCCGGGGTCAACAGGCCTAAGCGGTTGGCCAAAATTTTTGCAAACAATTTGGTGTCCACGTTTAGCAGCGAAAGCAGCCTATAAGAGCTGCATTAATGGCCACACCCCGAATATATACTTTGAAAGCTTCCCATACGTCTGAAGACTGTCTACCGACCCGATGTTAATAGAAAAAAATTATTCTATCGCTTCCACCATCTCTTCTTTGAAGTGGGGATCTAGCAATGAATAAGGGGGGAAATCGCCATGTAAATGGTGGTATTGTTTTTTAGGTGTGGTTCGGACCAGCAAAAGTGGTGAGTGATCAGACAAAGTGTGCAACAGCACCTAGCAGGTACGGATCTGAGACATGAGCGGCGTTGAAGCAAGCCAGTAATCTATGCGAGTATGTAGATTATAGTAGGCTGAATAGTGTGTGAAACCCCCATTGTTCGGATGCATCTCCCTCCATGCATCACTAAGGTCTTTGCTGATCATAACACTGTCTATGGTCCTGGCTGCCGACACTGGTCTCCTCATTGGGCCTCTGGACCTATCTAGTTCAGGGTTTCTTACTAGGTTAAAGTCTCCGCCCCTGATGACTTGTGCTGCCTTGCAGCTGCCCAGCGTGTTAGCCAATGTTGCAAAGAACCCCGGACAGTCATAGTTGGGGCCATAGACGTTTACTATAGACAGATCTAATCCCTTGCCCTGGCATTTGGAAATCATAAATCTACCTGCCTCATCTGCCTTCAGCTGCTTTATCATGTAGTCTGATCTGGGGTTGACCCAGGTCAATACCCCCGAGCGTGGGTTGTAAAGCCTGAAGCATTGACGTTACCCAGAAGTCCTCTGCTGCGTAGCATAGGGCTATGTAATGGAAGATGTGTCTCCTGGAGTAAGGCAATGTCTATGTTATGTCTTGTTCGGTAATTCAGCACTTTACATAGTTTGGGATAGTCATTAAGACCTCTAACGTTCAGATCAGTGCGTGGAGGGAATCAATAGCTCTCAGAGCAAAAGCACTGCTAGTAATAGCCATTGTGTCTTTCATATCTTTCAATGTATCCTGACTCATGTAGCTTGTATGCATTATGTGTACCCCGCCTCCCTTCCCTAAACTTGGTTAACCGTACTAGTCTTTATCACTTGTGGGCAGAGGTCGCTCTATCTACAGAAATCCATAAAATGCCGACAGTCTCCTGTCTCAAGCCCCTGCACGCCAACTTGTGTCTTTGCAGCCTCCACTGTAGCGCATACTGCGTCTGTGTACCCGAGCTCTATGTCGCCTCCAACTCCTTCCCCCATTACCAGTATCAGTTGGCTCGATGATAGATCCCTGTGCCCCGTGGTGTGTCTGGTATGGTTCTGCTTAACCTGGCCCCCGACTTAATTACGCTACCCCTATGCATACAATCATAGCCCCGCCATGTACATAGAGGGGACCGCAGGGAACGATCTATTCATTGCTACGTGTATAGTCCCAGCACCACTACCTTCTCCCCGAACCCGCCATGCCCCCATAAAACTTATCGGCCGAATATGAATAAGTCAGTCTTAGTCCTGCTCTTCTAGTGATCCTCCAGCCTCTTCCTCCAGTAACTGCCGTTTCGGGCTCTTTCGCTTTTCTCTGGACCAGTCTCTCAGCGCCTTCTGTAAGGCATCCGAGTTAGTAAAGATATGGGAGTAGCCCTGTTTGTTCACCCGTAGTTTAGCAGGATACAGCATGTTGCAGTCCAGGACTAGTTCACGCAACTGCTTTTTCATAGGTACAGATTGTCTATGTGCCTCCTGCACTCGAGCAGTGAAATCCAGGTAAAGTGAGATGGTCGATCCTTCATATGTCAACACCTGTTTCTCCTGTGCCGTCCTCAAGGCAGCATCCCTGTCCCAGTAATTTGACAGTTTTGCTATGATTGGCCGCGGCGGGGCTCCTGGCTGGTGCCTAGGCCCCAGGGAGCGGTGCGCCCTCTACACCACAAACATATTGGGGAATACGTTGTCACCTAGAAGGTTTACCAACAACTTCTCTACAAAGTGTCCCATGTTTCCAGTTGGGGTTGTCTCTGGCAGGCCAGTAATTCATAGATTACAACGTCTCGAGCAAGCCTCCAAGTCTTCGGCTTTGTCTTGCAAGACCCACATGACTCTTCCAAGCTGCTTGTGATCCGTGTCTAGTGTAGTCTGTGCCTCCTCTACCTCCGTGAGCCTCCGCTTGAACATATCTAACCGCTTTGCATGTTTATCCAGGGGCTCCGCCATTCTGTCCATTCGGTATGATAGGGCGTTGATTTTTTAACCCAGGGAGATAATACCATTCTGTAAGCCTTTCTCCATCGACGTTAGCATACTCCGGACGTCTTGCTCACCCTCTACTGGGGATAAAGTCCTGTTGGCCTCCTCGTTTGCAAGATCATGCGAATTAGAAAGTTTTTGCTCAAAAGTGAGCTTGGGCTGCGTCTTGTTAGTTCTGCCCCTTGTCCCCTCCTGGGTGGCTGTTGTTCTAAGGCTCGAGTTCCTGCCCCATCAACTTCGTACTGATAGAGGCCAGTTACAGGTTTGCAACTCCTGACTATTTCTGCTGTGTTGTCTGCAGTTGTCAGGCACGGCGTCACTCAAGGCTGGTTCGTTTGGTCGGTCCGACACTGAGGCACCTCGTTCGTCAACGGGCGCGTCGTCGCCACCCTTCAGACCTCTCTAGTGCCAGTATACCTTCCGTTGTGCCATGCCACCTCCAGTCGTACCATTGGCCTCTGGCACCTCTCAGGCCTTCGGTGCTAAAGCTACTCTCCGTATGCTCTGCTCTCACCAGCGCCAGGCCGCATAGTGCATTAGCCACTCGGTCCCATCCGTGTGTTGGCTCAGCGCTCTTCTCGGCGCAGCTGGTGTCCCCTCAGTACAACGCTTACTGCTGATGGGGCCGGACCCCTGAGTTCTCGAGGTATAGCCAAAGTCCGCAGTCTGTCGCGGTACGCATGCTGATGTTGCCCCACTCCTCCAGCCACTGGAGAATGGAGATTAGAGGTCCAGTGGTTCACCGGCTAAGTGCTGCAGTATCTCCGGATTAAAAGGAACGGTAGAATTCGGAGTTGGCAGCAGAAGGCTGTTGGATATTTGAAGGATAGTTTTTCAGCGTTGCAGAGCTCGAGACTCAAGCTGCCATCTTGGTCGTGAGCAGACGGAGCAGCCATACTTGCCGAAGCCGAGAGCAGAAGCAGACCCCGCTGGCAGCAGCCCCGCCTTCCTGACGCGCTGAGAGACGCGCTGCTATCTCAAGCCGAGAGACCCAGCACCGGCGCTTCTGGGCAGCCCTCGCAGGCAGCCTGGAATATCGAGAGCAGAGAAAGAGATACCATTCCTCATCCATCCTAAATTCCAGGTACAGAACTGAATAACCCCTCACAGAGAATTCTTTAGTTATTCACTTGGCAAAAACAAACTTAACTTAAACTGTAACTTTCTATTCCCGCCCACGCATTAGACTTAGGTCAGGTACACGGGGTAGGCGTATTTAGAAACACCAGTTGAGTACGTTTAGTCAAATGTATATGTGTATGTAAATATATTTTAATCATTTTAAAACATCATATGGCTCAGAAACCATATCAATGTTTTTACAGTACTATTTTATACTATTGCTTTTAATGTATGCACTTTACTTAACTATAAGTATTGCAATAATATCGATCCATTTCTCTTGTACGAGAAAAGAGACTGATCAATAAATAACACCTTTTATTGAACACGCCCGTCTCTTCCTTTTCTCTACATTCTGATGAGACTAAGAATGCACGTACTGACTGAGTAAAATAATTGCCTTGTGCTCACACGACTCTTGAGATTGACTCTTGATTAGGGGAGAGCAAAGTTGTCATGTTCTATGGTTGTCAGAAACTAAATCCCTTCTTGTCTAATCAGGGGAGTTAATCCTTCCTTGAACATTCGAGAAAGTTTCTAGCGAACTCTGAGCTTAGCTGGCAAACCCAAAAATTAAGTCTAGTATCGACAGTAGTAGACCTAGTTAACGTCTGGCCTAGGCCTTTACTGCTGTAGGTACTATTCCAATGCGCAGAGCCTATTGGGAAAATAGGAGCTACACTACACTACTCTGCTGAGTTTTAATGCCATTCGGAAACATGCAACTGTAGCCATGTTCGCCATGGAGAAATCTCATACTGTTGCAAACATTTTGGAAGAGTTTAACAGCAAGGTCTTTGAATGGCTACCCTCAAGAGGGCTTAATATTGGTTTTGTTGCCATGGACAATGGCAGTAAAATAGTTCGGGCCATGTACGATGGTTGCCATTTCAGGGTCATGTGTTTGGCGCACTGCATTAATATTATTGTTCAAGACTTTCTGAAAAAAGCATACTGAGTCAGCAACTTACTGACCGCCTGCAGAAGAATCTGCACCTGTATCAGCCAATCTTTTAAAGCAGCTGAGGATCATTTATCGCGAGCATAGAATGCCAGTTAAAGCACTTAGCCAGGAGGTGCCAACATGTTGGAACTCCATTTATTACATGCCTGAACGTCTGTTTGAGGAGTACAGACCAATCAATTAATATGTCATGCAAAGAAGGGATGCTACTGTGAAAGGCATGACCGTTGACAAGGACGAATGGGGCCTAGTTAAATGCCTGACAGAAATGCTACTTCCTTTTGAGCTCTTCACACATGAAGTCAGCAAGGAGGTCTGTACTATAGGCCAAGCTATCCCATTGTTGCACATGCTACAGGAACAGCTGAAGGGGGTGTCTTCAATTTACGCAGGTGTGGAGGAAAAAAAGAAGTATATGAGTTGGTGGAAAGCTTAACTCTTTGCTTATCTGAAAATACAAGGATGCAAAGACACATTTTGTCATCCAACCATTACATTTCTGCCAAAATTGTGGTTCCACGGTACAAAGAAGTACTGAACACTAACACAGTGATTCCTTTTTCAGAAGTGTATGTTGCCAAATGCAAAACGTGGATAGATGTGAAAGCCAGTCGCTTAGAAAAAGAACGTCTGGCAATTAAAGGCCCGCTACTTCAGGCCACAACAAGTACTGCAGGACAGCCAGCGTCAAGTTCAACTTCAGAGCCTGAGGGCAGTATGATTGGCTCACAGCAAGCAAAACTACCAAGAACAACATTAACAACAACAAGAAAAGGAGCATCAACCCCACCAAAATCAGCACAGGAATTGTTTCTACAGCAAGGGCTTGTAAGGCCCAGAGCTGAAGCTAAGGCAAAAGAGGCTGAGGAAAGCGGAGCACCCCTGAGCATTGAGCAGACGGTCCATGCCTAGCTGAATGACCCAACAGATGTCTACATTGATCAAAACCCATTGCTGTATTGGTATGGGAAAAGGCGCCAATGGCCAGCGCTCAGCGTGCTGGCGATAAACTATCTGGCTTGCCCTATCACAAGTTTCTCTTCTGAGTGTGTTTTCAGTGCTTTTGGTGCCGTTGTAACAGTGAAAAGGACCAGTCTCTCACCCCAAAACGTGGAGAGGTTAACCATGATCAAAATGATTCAGCAATGTATACCACCGGATTACACCATACCTGAAGTACCACAGCAGGAAGATGATGACGGCGACTAAGGTCATGGAAGTAGTGTGCTAGAGAAGCTACTTCTAGGTGAACGACCAGAGTTTGAGCACAGGCTCTACTTCCTTGACAACTATGCTTTCAACGTGTTACTTTCTTCCTTATTCACTTCTATTATTTATGTGTGACTCTTTCTGTCTGGTTTGGATCACAACAAATCCATCACCACAGTCTTACTCTTTTTATTGCCGTATTGGAGTTGCAACTTTGTGCATTTATTAAAGAAGTAAGTCCACTCCTCTAAGTCCTGCTCCATCCTCCTGACTCACCCTAAATCAATTTCCCTCAAGCCAGACATTGGTTGTAGAATAGTAAAAGAAATGTGTGCCTACCTTGTCAAGTCCCTCTAAAGAACATGACTATAGCTATGCTCCTTTCCAAGCCGAGAGGGACTGCCCCTTAAGAGCAACAGGTAATGATGGTTGGCATGCCATGCATTGGACACTGACTCCGAGTGATCGGTGCTTGTGTTGTTGTTGTGCATGAAGTTGTTCTTGTGCATGAAAATGTTACTTCTACTGCAGGCTGATCCATTGCATTTTTTAATATGGAATCTGGATTCACTAGGTACACTACAGACTGAGGTGGACACGGTGATGATGATGACCAAACTACAGTCATCACAGTCAGTCAGTAGAATAGGAGATGATTGATAACTTGGGGCATAACATGAAGTGGCCTAATAGGTAAACAAGTCAACAAGATCCACAGCAGACCTACATGTCTGTGTAGTGGTGGAGTTGAGTGTAGTAGTATGACTGACAGCGTTCATTGATTGCGTTACTTAATTTGGAAAATGCTATGTTGCTGTATTTGTGTGCTCGCTGTGGCTCAAAATCCAAGCTAAGTGGAGGTTTGGTGGGCACTGTCGGCCTGCTCTGTCCTGTTCTTGTTGTAGATTAATGCTGGAAACAGAGTAGACATGATGATTTAGCCATGCTGCCTCTGTAAGCGTTTTTGTTGTACTCCTCCGTAATTTATGCATTTTTATTCTCCTTGATTTTTCAATATTCCTTTTGTTTTTCCATCCACACTTACAGGCCGGCCTTTAATCAGTGCTGCTATACTGGGAAAAACAACTCATATTTACCTCACCAATCCGCATTCGCCAGGCAGGCAGTGGCACCCAAGATTGACGGACGGAGCGTCCATGGAAGGGTGGACCAATTGGAATGCCAAGATACAACTCCCCAATTTGACCAAACATACAGTAACTAAGGGGGCCATTAGGATGGCAGGCGGACTTCCGTCCGCCTGCCACCCTAGCGGAGTTGGGACCGACTGCCTGTGGTGAGGCAGGCCCACCCCGATGATTAGGATGCCACTGCCACCGTGGCAGTGGCATCTTCCATTCCCAGCATTGTGGCAGGCGGTGCTCACAGCACCACCCGTCACAATGCTGGGAATGCACTGTGTGCATTTTCATGCACAATGTGTCAGGCACCACAAGGAGCCTGTCATCATGTCCATGACAATGTAGGGGGGTACCATAGGTACCCCCGATGTACAACCCCTACCCCCCAGAGTCCCTGGGGGCGCGCAATTGGCCCCCGTAAGGAAACTCTGCATGCCTTTCCGTGGCAGCAATGCCGCCTTGGAAAGGCATGTTTCTGCCCCATTCTAATATGGCTGACGGTGTCTAGCAGACACCGCCACCATATTGAACCCTTTTCTCTCCGTCCGCCGCGATACCCCCGGCATACTAATGTGGCATGGGGTAAATGGGTGGCGAATAGGGACGGATGTAGGGCGGATCGCCACCGCCATGCGGGCAGTGGCAATCCACCCTGCATTCTAATGACCCCCTTAGTATCATTAATCTTTTAATGAATTTGATTCATTTTTTCTCTTTAATCATTACGACTGTGTATTGTTGTTCATTATATTGCTCTTTGCTTTTAATTGATCCCTACAGATATTTTCCATTTTCTTTGCTAGCTTTAAAAGGAAACCCGGTACAACAGAACATACAATGTGTGTGACTTGGGTTTCTCTGAGAGCAGACAGGAAAGGCAATTGAATAATAATAAAAATTAATAATATACCCCGGCCCTGTACTGTCTCCTAGCCTAGTTAGTACTACTTATAATTAACTATCAAGCCATCATCCTGGATGCATTTCCTTTTTCTCCCTTAACAAATTTATGAATATGATGGTCGTCTGCAAAGATTGTGTGTTGTCCATGTGTAGTGTTTGTCTTTGTCAAACCTTTCCCTCAATTACCCCTTCCCAACCATTCATCAAACCCTTCCCCTCTTCCCCAGGGCTGTGTGATTTATATTGAGGTGTGACTAAATTAAATTAATTTACACCATAATTGATCACACACTTGCTGGGATGGATGTGATGAAAGCAACACTGACTCAAGGCAGGACGAGGATCTTCTTCTGCTTACGTACCCATGCTCAGTATTTGCAAGGCAATTTTATTTCCAGAGGAACATAATCCATCATAATTAATTGCCAGCTTCTATTCTTCATCCTTACAGCACTAAAGGTTACGCTTGTCCACCTCATAGGTCGAGTCAACTACAGTTTGTAACTTGTACTAGGCATTCCCCATCACCATTATGTTTTATTTTACTTTAGCATTACTAATCATTAGGGTTTTTTGTTTGGCAGTGTTCTTGTGTACTGTACTTCATTCTACTACTCCTTACTGAGTCTCCCTCAAGCGACTGACTTTCTAATTTTCTTCTTGTGCAAATGCTACTGCCAGTGTCTACTACTACTACCACCACCACCATGGCAGCTTGGGAAACCAAACCATCTTCACCATGCAGCCATCGCTTTGCCTAAGTTTAAATAAACATCAATCACAGGTAAGAGAAGAAGTTTGGGGGAGGCATAATTAATAATATGGAAATTCATTCTTTAATTCACACACCTACACCCTTACAAGTCCAGTTACAGACTGCATAGACTTGGAAGAGAGACTGACAGTACTAGTACGACAAGTCACTCACAAGTGAGGGTACTGCATCGATCTGTTTGTGTGTTACACTATCGGCAGATTTTTTAAATCAAAACTGGAAACGTGAAGTTAAAGAGTAAACCTCCCCACAAAACATTTTCATCGTATGTACAGTTTAAGTATAAATATAATTTATTAACCTAAATACAATAAACTAATGTAAAAAAATCCCACAAAACCTGACCCACCCCTCTCCGTAACCCCAACCAATGTCTAAAGATATAGAAAGAGTCCAACCAATGTCCAGTCAATTGTCCATAATAAATAATAAATATAAACCCCAACTTTTCCCCAACAACAACACCCAATTACCACCCACTAAAAAAAGATTTAAAAAAGGGGCAATATGACTGAGTTCTGTAGCTACAGGGATGGTTGCTTGTTACCCTCCAGGACCTTTATCGGCTCCTCTAGGCACACCACCCAGAGGAGCATGCGGTGCTTGAAAGACTTATAATTACATCCATGGAGGGCAGCAGTGTTGAAAGGAGGGCAGCGAGCGGCCGCCTCACAGCGGCACTGTACCACTGGGGTGCCTGGCTGGGGCCCTGGGCATTGGAGAAGGCTGCAGCTGCTGCGGCCTCCTGCTACTCCTCCGCCAGAACCACCAGCCACCGATATTCCTTGCAGATGGCCTCCTACTTCCAACGCGTGGCCATGACTGCCAACCCCTTCCTGTCTGGTTTTGTTTTTTTGGGTTGGGAAGAAGTAGCTATATCAAGAAAGAAAAAAGGCTATTGTAACCAATACTCTTAGCTAAATAGTAGCACAAATGTGACACAGTAGCACTAGCAAGCACCATACATAACATTTGTGGTATCCTTCCACTTCCTCGGCCTCTAACATTTGTGGGAGTTTCAGGCACTACAACTACTAGGCACTATGGAGTAGACCACTCTTCTTCTCTCACTTGTTTAGCTAAATTAACCTTGTTGTAGCTGGCATGCCAGCTCAGTCAGCTTGCGCCCTAGACAAACACACTTGTGTCATAAACTCACCTTATTTTTATTTACTACTGTCTGCAGGTGGGGAATCTGTAGTCTATAACTACACAATCATATTATTTTTCTATTATGGGTGGCAATACTCAGTTACATCAAAGACAACTGCCCAATTTCACTTTCACCCTGACTACTACAACAAGGCAGATGATATCTGATCCAAATGATCATTGATTATATATGGGACGAGTCACGACACATGAGGTACTTTTGATTGATTGTATAACCATGCAGCCAATAGGCCACCCATGGCAGGTTGACACAGGTAGGGAGTGGGCCTCGGAGCCGGAGGGAGGCACTTGATAACATACATACGCAATATATATGTTGTGCTTGCAAACTACTGTGAGTCAAGGGAGTATTCTGAAAATACAACCTTGAATCAAAAACCTTGCATAAAAACAGTCCTGTTGTTTCTCTTCCCAGCGGTTTTTCCATGTATCAATCATTGCATTGCTCTTTTAGCCTCATATTTTTTTCAATTCTAATCTTCTATTATTCTCCTGGGCGTTGCTACTCTGGCGTGGTTTATTTTTATTTTACATTCTCTACAAAGACTCTTCATCCAGTGACAGTCTCCATCAATGCTATGATGATTGAATACCTTCCAGGCATCCATCCATTCAAAGTAAACAGGCCTATCATTCTTCTGAAGCTCTCAAGAATCCTTAGTTTCACCAACAACATGAATTTGCAATTTTTCATCCACTCGTCCTTCCTTTCTTGCTTGCCTTTGAGTTTGACCCAGGAAACACCCCGGAGGCTTCTTCCTATGACCCATACAGTTTCACCCACCCACCCAGGCAGGTATCTTTTCTTTTATCTTCCACCCATCCTGGCTTCAACCACCCATGCATCTGATTCCTATTAGCTACCTATGCATCCCACGCATCCTTCTCTGCCAGTCATATATTACATCTCGCCCATCCTTCCTCCTTCCATCCTTCTTTCCCTTTTCATTCAACCCATCCATCGAGGTCATCTGTGTCTTATTCTTCTTCATAAAACTTTCCCAGCTGACTTAAAGTCAGAAAGAAGAGGCCATTAGTTACTCAACTCCCGCTGCTAATGCTACTGCTCTAATGCTTAGTAAAGGGTGCCTCCTTCAAACGTTATTCACAACAATTTAGTCTCTCTCAACATATAGTGTACACCCTTGCAGCAAGTGTGTAACTATTGTCAATAAGTAAGGAATATAAGTATAACTTACCACCGCTCGCCACTGCTGTTGACTCACCCCCCGTGGCAGCTGCCAAATCCACTGCTCCCTCCTGGCTGTTGTTTCCTGCCACACTTCTGGGCCCAGCACTGGGGGTCGGTACGCCTGGAAAAAACATTACACATTTTTTAGAAGCCATATATGCCTCCCCCTAATTTATTCTTTTTCACTAGCAAGATTAAAAAATAGTTACAATACATACATACACCACATGCATCACTAGTACAAATCGGGTACTAGGGTAGTAGAGTAGACAGTAGTAGTATGTCCTATCATATCAAAAACACTAGTAAAATATCTGGTTGGGCCTTTTGTTGCTGGCAATCATCGAAAAGCCTCTCAAAAAGAATAAGAAGACTAGAAGAGGACAACACAAAGGACTGGACTCAGTGGCTAGAGCTATTGGTGAATCTGAATTTTATAACTTTTTTTTAAAAAAGAGTGACCAACTGGGCAAGCTGAGCTACAAACAGACGGATAGTAGTAGTACCGAGTCAGAGCAGAGACAGTTAGAGGCAGGGATAACAAGTATTTAAAATCAGATAGATCAAAGAAGATTTGGTAAAAAATAGAATTAGGAAATGGAAATAATAGTTCCGAAAAATAAGGTGCAGTAAAAGTTCGGGAAATATAATTATTAATATTAACAATAGGAGGACTTACTGGGGCAAGCAACGGAGTCCTCTGTGGAGGAGCAATCCTGGCCCTGGGAGGCATCTTCTCCAGCTCCCGCCTCAGACCCCGTTTTCTTGCCCGTGGGTGCTGATCATGTATGATATAATAAAGAAAGAGACAAACATTGATGATTGGTGTGAAACAAATAAAATATTTTAAAAAATGCACAAAAACATTTTGGGGAAACAACAATTACAATAAAATTGACCTATCTAATCTGATCGACTAGTAGTATAGCGGGATTTGGGGACCGTCTAGTTATTATTTATTAACTAATCCAGTGTTCCATTCTGATTCCACAATCCTAAACCTAAGTACCACCTGACAATAGCCCACCTATTCCAAAGATATTGGACAGCAGGCACGCACAGTGGGCGTGCCGTGGGCACGCCAATGGCGCGCCTAAGGCAAGCCCGTCTGCGCCCATCCATGCCTGGGCGGCACAAGGGGCCAGGACCCCTGCCTCCCCTATGACAGTGTGTTTACTGCTGAGGAATTGCGGGCCCTCATATGTGGGGTAGATACCTCCTGCTCACACTCCATGCGGGTGTTGGGTTGGCAAAGTGAGTGTGTGCACTGTGGCTTCTGTCTTACAATGATTGAGGAAGCAACAGATAAAAGGGATGTGCCTGGAACAACCTGCACCTCTCTGAACTGTCTCTCCTTGAATTGCAGATCGCTCAGTAAATATAGGTTAGAAATTAGTGATCTTCTCAGAGACCATGAACCAGCTATGTTTATTCTTGGTTGAAACCTGGCTTAATGAGGCATCCGCCCCTGAAATTTTTGAGGCTATACCCGAAGGTTATGCGATTTTGAGGGTGGACTGGTTCGGCCAGAAGGGGGGCGGCATTGCCGCAATTTTTAGGAAAGATCTTCAGTTTAAATGGGAGAAACTTGAGCTTTCTAGTTGCAAAGATGCCTTTTTAGTGTGAATATCTCTAGCACCAGACCAGTGTCTGGACTACTCATGTATAGACCCCCTGGTCCAGGAAGGGTCTTTATTGATAAACTTCTGGAAACACTCCCTTCATATGTTCTCCGCTATTCAAATTTTCTCCTATTAGGGGATTTTAATTTGCATTTGGAAAATAAAGGCTGTAAAGAATCAGCTAAGTTCTTAGTTGGTCTTCAGGCCTTGGGCCTGAATGAATTTGTCTACTCTGCCACACATCATAAAGGTCACACATTGGATAATATTTTTACCAATTGTGTAGGGGCAGCTGCCGCATTGCCAACTCCTGTAGTTTGGTCAGACCACTATTTATTATCCTTTAGCATATTGATGCCCGGTAAGGCCTTCCCTGGTAGCTGCTCAAAACCGACATTGGTTCGGAAATGGGCAATATTAACTCAGGATGACTTTGAAGGAGCATTGGTGGGCAGCCTCCCTGAGGTTGGGGACAACATCTTGAATGCCGATAATGTAATATCTAGTTGGATGCTGGAGGCAGTTAGGGTTTGAAGAGATATGGAGATGCGCCATATTGAGAGTCGGTTTAGTTAACTCTTTATCCACTTTAGTCATGATGAATTTGGAGGAATAGTGCTTCCTAGAAGAAGATTATGCCATACCTTGGAGGAATTGGTCATGTTCTGGCATGTTGCCTTGCAGCTCATGGGACAGGAGTGCTCTCCTGCTTGACCCCAGACACCACGGAATAAATATGTGAGAGATGCAGAATCTCTAATATCTGTGTCTGAAACTAAGAGAAGAAGAAGAAGTGCTGTGCTGGAAACTTGTTTTGCCCCACCAGGCCTGCATTCTGACAGACTGTGCCGGTTAAACTACCTGGAACTTCAGCCCTGTGGATCTACCTTGCTTCTAAAGGATTAATGAGCGGACTCACTGCATGCTACAGGTTAACAGAGATCACCTGCATCATCACCACCAAGAGTCCCCTGCCTGGAGTATGTCCAGTAGACTTTTAATGACTTTCCAGGTGCATTGTGAGAATTGTGGTCTCAATCTTTCAAGGCCTATCTTGAAGTTTCCAGACCTTGGATCATGTTTTGAACACTTTGTGCCCCCAAGAGGAACTTCAGGAAGAAGTTCAAGATGTTGTGAGAAGTTTGGAGCAACTTTGAAGAAAAGCTCCATGAGGTGACCAGCTCAATCGCGAGACCCAAGATGGCCACCTTCAACCGCAACACGGCCTGGATTCCAGGGTTGTCCTACTGAAGAGTTCCAGAGGTCCAACTTCCAGAGTTTGACCAGAAACTACCTGAAATTCAAGCTGGTGAACCCTCTATGAATCTAGACTGGGGAAGAGCAGGCAGGGCCCTCCAAGTGTGAAGGTAACAAGCATGACCAGATGTCCCAGAGTGGCGCTATAGGCTTCTATGTGCTAGAAAGAGTTTAATATTTAAAAATTCAAATCTCTGTTTTCCTACATTGGATTTTTGTCATTTAGTGTCATTTTAAACATAAAAATATTTTCTATTTTTATAAATTGGGGTGGAATTTTTATTGTATGTTGTGTCTTAATTATTTATTGAATTTGTATTTTCAAATGCTTTATATATCTGTCTCCTAAGTTAAGCCTCACAGCTTAAAGCCAAGCTACCAAGGAATGAGCATGGTATAATAAGCTATTGAGACCTATACTGGACCCTATACTGAGTTGGTATGCCTTATTGCCAGTGGTTGGTGCATATTTACCAGTACTAACCCACTTTCCAACAGTGCATAAATCAGCACATAACCTCAGCTTCCCTAACCTTTTTTTTGGCTACGAGTATGGGTGAAACCCACCTTGAGGACTCAGTAGGCCTGATGTTACCATGTGAACACAAGTCTTGTAAATATTTTTGTCAATCCTCCCTTACGCTAAGGGGAACAATGCGTACTTTATGGGTAACTGGGCATGCATCAGGTTTGAGTTTATTGTTATGTTCAAAATCCTTACCAGAACTAATTTTCTCCTGGAAGACATTTGGGAATTTTAGTAAAATGTTTTCAATGTCTTGCAATTCTGTATCAATGCTAACCACTTAGGAATGATGTTTGGATATATCATCAAAACTATCCTGTATCTGTTCACCCACTCTGACAGGTTCTTTGGATCCGAGAACTTAACACAAACCCATCCTTTCTAAATCCTTCCTCCCAATGATGTTCTTTCCTTTTACAGCAACATACACCTTGGTGAATTTGACTCTACCTAGACATTCTAGCTTAGCGTTAAAGTAACCATCCATTTTGATGTCCTTTTCTCCGAAGGTTTGTGGACTCACATTGGACAGAAAAAGTTGTAAATCCTAACCCTAAACATCATAAAGTGCAGAGTCCCTCCAGATTGTTATGGCAGATCCCAAATCGACCATGACTTGCAGAGAAACCCATCAATTTTGGCTTCTACAAATGGTCGTTCAACAACTTCTGAAACTGTAATGGAAATGCATTCTATTGTTCGAACTACATTGCTAGATTTCTCTAAGCCCACTTCTTCATTAAATGCAATGCTGTTGACTGTAACTGATGTCTTACTTCTTTTACATAGAGCTTGAAAATGCCCGAATTTCTTATATAACATACATCATTTTCCAAGTGCGGGACAGTTAGGAGGTTTGCAAACGTGAGTTTTTGACCAACACCTCTAGCAGTAAAAGTGTTGTCTCCTAACAACTTCTTTATCTGCTTTTCCATGAACACTAACTGCACATAGAGCATCCCTGCATACTTCAACGTTCTCTAAATGAAAAGCAACATTCCCTGGCAGTGTAAGACAAAAGCAATGAGAAAGTAAGAAGTTCCAGAAAACGTTATATTAAAAAAACATGCGTTTTAATGTTTACAACAATTTTTGTCAATATTAAAAACAGAAGTCAATGGCTTTCAGTGGTGCATTTAAAAATCATTACACATTTAAACAATGAAGAGAGAAGATGATGGTAGCTTCGACGCGCGTTTCGACGCAGGCGTGTCTTCGTCAGGAAATACCATCAGATATAAAAATCTACAATTAAATAAAACAATATTTAGAACTTACTTTGTAGTGTACATTGCTTATTAGTTGTCATTATTATTGTTACATATAGATAAAAATTGCTGCTTACATGGTTCTACCATATTCAATATATAATATACATGGTTTCTTATAATAAGGTATAAAAAAGTCATACTAATATATAAATGCACTTCTTCACAATAGGCAAAAAATACAGTTATGTGCACATATGGATGCATGGAGTTAAAAATCAAGCACAATCTATTAATGAACTGATTTGTAGATGAATAAGAAACATGATTGAAGAAATGAAATGAAGAGAGGATACATTTGAAAAAAAGGGGAGGGATTAAAGAAAAGAATTACTGGCATAATGCATATGAGAGAGGGGCCTTGTAAAGATGAGGGCCACTATTGAAGGGTGGCAGTGACGGAATCCGAGGAGGAGGTCAATAGGGGGAGGGGCTATGTATTGATGAGGGGCACTGTATGAGGGTGGCAGTGAGGGAATCCGAGGAAGAGGTCATGGGGTGGAGGGGTGAGCTAGGGAGAGAAATGGGGCACTGGTGGAGGGTGGTAGTGAGGGAGATTGAGGAGGAGGTCATGAGGCGCATGGGCTACAGAGAGATGAGGGGCTCCGGTGGAGGGTGGCACTGAGGGAATCCGAGGAGGAGGTCAGTAGGGGGGCCATGAAGGGAGATGGGGCACTAGTGGAAGGTGGTATTAAAGGAATTTTTGGAGAAAGAGGTTATTGGTGCAGCGCCAGAAAAGACTTTTGCATCAGCGATAAAGCCGTCCTGTCATGGCCTTTCTATTTTTGTTTATTTAATTAGCAGTCGGGTCATAAGTGCTACTGTGGAACATACTTTAAAGTGCGTGCTAATTATAGTTACTGCTATATTCAATGTTTTAGCTTGAAGGTGATTTTACTAATGTTTGATGTCTAATATGGGGCTGGGGCCCAAGGTCAACTCTGAGATAATGTGCACTGGAGAGGAGTACTGGATAATCACGCCTGTAAGGGCGTGCATTAGACAGTCTGGGGTCAGTTGTAGGTAGTAATGAAGAGGGATTCACCCTGAAGGCTCGCACAGAGGGAGCCCAAGAAGTGTAATTTGCCTAATACTCCCACCTCAGAAACCTCCTCTTCCCATCAAAGGAACATTATATGGAAAAACACTTTTTGACAGTGATAATATTTAGAAAGAGATTTGGAAAAGAGTGTGTTTTACTGAGCCTTGTAAGACTAAGAAGAGATAAAGGAGGGCCCTGAAGCAGGCCTGCCTAGACATATATGCAACAAATTCCTGGAGCCAGGCCTGATTGGGGGTGCGAGCACCTGCCAGGGACAACGTGCCGGGCAAAGAGCAGCGCTAAATAAACCAAATACCCCTAAATTCATCCCAAAATGGCCTGAAAAAAGGGAAGTTCAAGGCCAAACAGTACACACAACAGCCCAGGCTGAAGTGTGAAAACACACAACAGTGTAAAGTTGCGGCCTCTGACATCTGAGAATGCCGATGTATGGCAGGTAAGTGGGCGCACACATGTAATTACACTCCAGCTCGTCGCTAGTATGTAATGAGGCTCTTCACATGAAGTAGCGATGAAATTTAGGTTTCATTCCGACATGTAGCACCCCCAAAGGGGAACATCCTTTACAACGCAACCGCTACAACGCGGTTGCGTTACGACGCAGGTTTAACAACGAAAGTCGTTACAACGACTTTCGCTGGAGGGCGCTCTAGGATAGGGGATAGTTTAATTTACTATCCAACACCTTCCCTACTATCCACGGGCACTGGTATTGGAATAGTAAATTAAACTATTCACTATCAGCGCCCCAACTTGCGTTGTTAAAACTGCGTGGTAAAGGGACGCGTTGTAACGTTACGCGTCGTACCGTCATACATCCACCCCCAACATGGCACATCCAGCTGTCCTGATGTCCTGGCAGTAACTGACATGCCGGTCACTGCCAGACCCTCATTAATAGAACGTTCTAAACAAATCTTCTACATTCTACATTTCAATACCAAATGACACTTTACCACAATTATGCTTTGCCAGAAAAAAATGCACCTGCTTGTTTATTTGATTTCAACTAATACTCTATCCCAAGCACACAAAACTGACATAGGTAAATCGGTATGTTTTCACTACAACAATGGAGTAGATGTTTTTAGAAAACAAAAATCAACCTTGCTTTTGTAGTTTCGACAGAACTGATAAATGATGCTGGTTCACAGTTCTACACTTTAATAGATTGTTTCACACAGAATGAAATGTAGAGATTCATTTACCGGTACTAAACTCTATAAACATCAGTTCCATAATATGTGTTTTATTTGTATCATTTTTTAAACTGTCATTGTGCTATTTTCATGCTTTGCTGAATACAAGTGTTGTAACATCTGTCAGTGACAACAATAAAAATAAAAAGCTGTACTGTGCCATAATCATTGCACTAATGAAGTGCCACAACAGAGCTTTGCAGTGATAAATTGACTGTAATTAATGTTCCTGGGTAAATTAATTATTTTTCCTTAGGGACACTAGATTGAACTCTATTCGCAGAAATATATGCATATAAATGTAAATATGCTTTTAAATAGATCCGCGTAACACAGATATATAGATGCATTTCATTCCCATAAAGTTGCAATAAATATACTCCATTGACTGAAAACGTTTAATCCATCTCTCATACTTGTCTCTTCCCTTGCACTCCCCTCCTAATGTTCATGCCCCGACTATTGTTGGACCGATTAATTGTAACGTGTTCTGGGGGGCTTGTTACCACCTAATGGTGCAATGTACTGGGGTAAATAATCGAACGTGAGGATTTTAGTCCTGAAACTACCATAATCCGCATGTTATTCCCCGTTTTTGGGTAATGATGGTAACTGGATGCTATTTTTACTCGTCCAATAAATTCTCATCTCTGAACAGTAATATATTGAGTCGGATAAATGATTCACCGCTTTCATTGCTGACCGTAGTCATGCTGCAAGTCTTAAGGACATTTACGTAACCCAAGTCTGGTAGATATGGAAACGTCCTTGCATAGTTTTACACCTAGGCCCAAATTCACCCACCTTCAGTGGGGCATATAATCTATGCAAAATAATTAATGTAATGTAAATAAATAACGTTTCAGAAACCTGTATCAGGCTTCTCACAGCTGCGATTGATGTATGATGCAATACATGTTTTACATAGTTCGTTCACTCATCCGTGGAACATGCATTTATTTAATCAGTGCAAAAGATCTGGAATTTTGTGCTGGCATTTCCTTACCAATGGCCCTCATTTTTTGTAAGATTTCTTTTATTAGTATTAACTAGGAACACAACATTGAAATAAGTACCACATTTCCGACACACAAATATAGCAATACAATGAAACCAATTTTTGGAAGCGGCTCGGTGAAGAGAAGATAAGATCATGCACAGTCTCCATGTATCTAATGCAATACAAAATATTTAGGGGCAGATTTACAAGCCCCTTGCGCCTCTTTTCTGCCGCCGTTGCGTCACTTTTGTGACGCAGGGGCGGTGCAAAAAATGCGCCATGGTGCGGGGTATTTACAGCGTGACGCATCTGGGAGATGCGTCACGTTGTAAAGCCCTTCTCCATAAGGAGGCGTTCCGGCGCGGTGGGGGGGGTTCCTGCACAGGAACGCCTCCTAAAAGTGGCTGAGTGAAATCTACAAGATTTCACTCAGTCACTTTTAGGCCAATGCTGCGTCAAAACCCTGCGCCTGCTTGAAGCAGGCGTAAGGCTTGACGCAGCATTGGACAGATAGGCACCCCCGAGCCTTGCTGGAGCTGTGTCGTGGTTGCGACGCAACTCCAGCAATGCGCGGCCTTTACTGCACAGATGCGTCACGCATCTAAGCCGTTTTTGCCCCATGGTGCGCCGCATTGTAAATGCGGCGCACCATGGGTGGCGGAGCACAATAACTGGCGCATTCCTGGGGATGCGCCAGTTATTGTAAATCTGCCCCTTAGTTATCTTCATTAATACTTATGAAATCTCCCAAATACGTTTCAGTTAAATCAAAATTGCTCATGTCAAAAAGGAACACATGAAATCAAATAAATGTCTCTTTCATCCCTCTCTCAACTGCCCCTTATGGTCCTCTCAGATAATATGCTATTGTCTCCTGCCCGTGTATAATACCAAATGTCCTTAGAATCGTTATCACTCTGTACAGTAAACAATTAACGCCATCCAAACAATAGACCGTCAAGTTTGACCTCACCTGGTATTTCTATAGCACATACCTCATTATTATAACAAAATAAATATGAAAAAACTAAGGAAGAACACTTGAAAAGTATGACGCTTTATCAAGTAACTAATAAAAGTCAAATTTAGAGCAGGACGCACACTATCCTCTGAGTGCATAACACATAGTGAACATCCCCCGTAAGCAAACAAAAAAAAAGAGTTAACAAAAATCGTGAATTAACAAGTCTCTACTAATAACAGTAAGTTGCTTAGGCCCACATGCATCAAGCATTTTTGCAGTCGCAGACGGTGCGATTCCTTAAAATCGGCCGTTTGCGAATGCAAAAGTGCTTGTTGGGATGCATCATGCCATTTTAGAAGTCGCATCTTTTTTACGATTTCTAAAATTGCATTAGCATTTAAGAAATCGCAATTGTGCGATTTCTTAAATGCTATGCATCATTATAGAAAAATATGCTTTTTTGAAAAATTGGAAGTGCAAATTACCACGAAGTTCAACTTCGTGGTAAATTGCAAAATTGATTAAATATGCACAAAAATGCATTTTTTAAACTGTAAAGTTACACACACACATGTCCTTAGGACATGTGTGTATGTAACTTATGCTGAAAAGTACATTTCAGGGGTGCATGGGGGGGTCCTTTGGACCTCCCCCTGCACCCATGAAATTTTCTAAGTGCCACTCGCAATTTCCATTGACTCCTATGGGCCGGCCCATAGGAATCAATGGAAATTGCGAAAATGTAGTTAAGAAATCGGTATTTCTTTGGGATTCGGTAAAAAATGCGATTTTTACCGAATCCCACAAGAATACCGAAAATATTGATGCATATCATTTTGCATTTCTTAATTTGCGATTCCTTATTTTTCGCAAATTAAGAAATGCAAAAAGACACAATGGCCCACATGCATCATTGTGTCTTTTTGCATTTCTTAATTTGCGAAAAATAAGGAATCGCAAATTAAGAAATGCAAAATGATATGCATCAATATTTTCGGTATTCTTGTGGGATTCGGTAAAAATCGCATTTTTTACCGAATCCCAAAGAAATACCGATTTCTTAACTACATTTTCGCAATTTCCATTGATTCCTATGGGCCAAAAGGCCCATAGGAGTCAATGGAAATTGCGAGTGGCACTTAGAAAATTTCATGGGTGCAGGGGGAGGTCCAAAGGACCCCCCCATGCACCCCTGAAATGTACTTTTCAGCATAAGTTACATACACACATGTCCTAAGGACATGTGTGTGTGTAACTTTACAGTTTAAAAAATGCATTTTTGTGCATATTTAATCAATTTCGCAATTTACCACGAAGTTGAACTTCGTGGTAATTTGCACTTCCAATTTTTCAAAAAAGCATATTTTTCTATAATGATGCATAGCATTTAAGAAATCGCACAATTGCGATTTCTTAAATGCTAATGCAATTTTAGAAATCGTAAAAAAGATGCGACTTCTAAAATGGCATGATGCATCCCAACAAGCACTTTTGCATTCGCAAACGGCCGATTTTAAGGAATCGCACCGTCTGCGACTGCAAAAATGCTTGATGCATGTGGGCCAATGATGCATGTGGGCCTTAACCCCTTATGCAGGGTATAGGGAAAGTCCCCAGACTTGTTTGAACAGTGGTATATATATATTGTGCTCACAGTCAGCAGCTTTGGCTAGCTTAGTCAGCCATCCAGGATGTGTTGGTAAGGCCTGTGCTCTCCAATGCTACAGGACACAAACATTTGCAGCGGCAAGTTCTGTTGCTAGCCACAGACATTTGTGTTTTCGTGGGAGCCAAGCAATCGTTCTTATCATGGAGAAACACCACCTTAGCTGATGCTACACTGTGTAGCCTTCAGTGCTAGATTGCTCAAACAGGAGATTTGAGGGGGGGGGGGGGTGAATCTCAAATTTCCCAAATAAAAATGTGTGGCTGCAGGGTGAAGGATGAGATGAGAAGGTTTCAGGATGGACTGTTCCTATGAAGAGCAGGGTCAGTACTGATTTGCTTTAGGAGGCACCTGTCTAGAGTGGAATAGTGGATGAAAAACAGTTAATTGGAATTCTCCTCCAAGTGATTGCCACTGGTTAGACTATTTGCAAACATCCATCTCCTCACCTTTTGGGTGTTTGATTGTCAGTAGTATGCCTGGAAACCTTAGATTGGCACAACTTTCCAAGCAACATTATAGTCTAATAAATGAAACAGAAGAGGTGCATGAACATCACACATCCTATAGAATGCTCTCACATGTAATAAAGAAAAAAGAGCCTTCCGGAAATAAAATATGTGCTCACAATTTGGACAAGCAGGGAAGTTGGTAATTTTTCCAGGCTATCAGGTATCATATTTTCAAATTCAGTCACCATATGTATATCTCGGTCTCCCTCTTCTGTTTTACAATGAAGGTCACTACCATGTTTTTTTATGTGTGATATAATGAGAAAAACAGACACAGACATGGCAGATCAACTCCGGGCCCACAGACCCAAATACAAAGCCAGGAACACATTTATTGGGGGAAGGAGCATATCCTATACCCCTTCGTGAAGGTGACAGTATCCTCCAAATTTGAAAGTCCATTAAGAATCAAGATAATATGCAGTTCCATATTATATGTATAAAATCGTAATTAGTATTCTAGCAACTCCAGGAAGAATTTAGGCCCACATGCATCAAGCATTTTTGCAGTCGCAGACGGTGCGATTCCTTAAAATCGGCCGTTTGCGAATGCAAAAGTGCTTGTTGGGATGCATCATGCCATTTTAGAAGTCGCATCTTTTTTACGATTTCTAAAATTGCATTAGCATTTAAGAAATCGCAATTGTGCGATTTCTTAAATGCTATGCATCATTATAGAAAAATATGCTTTTTTGAAAAATTGGAAGTGCAAATTACCACGAAGTTCAACTTCGTGGTAAATTGCGAAATTGATTAAATATGCACAAAAATGCATTTTTTAAACTGTAAAGTTACACACACACATGTCCTTAGGACATGTGTGTATGTAACTTATGCTGAAAAGTACATTTCAGGGGTGCATGGGGGGGTCCTTTGGACCTCCCCCTGCACCCATGAAATTTTCTAAGTGCCACTCGCAATTTCCATTGACTCCTATGGGCCTTTTGGCCCATAGGAATCAATGGAAATTGCGAAAATGTAGTTAAGAAATCGGTATTTCTTTGGGATTCGGTAAAAAATGCGATTTTTACCGAATCCCACAAGAATACCGAAAATATTGATGCATATCATTTTGCATTTCTTAATTTGCGATTCCTTATTTTTCGCAAATTAAGAAATGCAAAAAGACACAATGATGCATGTGGGCCTAAGTGCTAATAAGCCTGTCCTGTGCACTCCAGTATGGGAACAGTAACAACTGTGTAACAGTTTAAAGTATGAAAACTTCAACTTAGCCTCCTAAGCAAGGGCTAGAGAATAGAAATAAGGATCATGCAATACTCCTGCGATTATCTAATGGGCCTCCTACACATCTAATTCCCCCACTATAAATCATTCTTTGCCAGTCTTACCTCTCTAACCCTGATGAGACAAGTATCTCAATAAAGCTCAGTGTTTATATTTATGACTCTTCATGGATTTATGATCAAACCTGTCCCTTCCTAGATTTCATAGAATAAGCTGAGTTATCTCATTAATACAAATGTTCTCTTAACTCTCATTAGCTGCAACAAGGCAGAGGACCTAGGATTAATATTCTTTGAAAAACATGCCACTGCCATGTCAACAAAATATTCAGAGAATTTGACCAACAGTTTCAAGAGCTGAGCTGCCTGACCATCAGGATGGTCAGGCTACACATAGACAAAACTATCAAGCCAACAGCCCTGTGGCACCCGATAATCCCATTCCACCTAAGACAATTGGTGGATTAAGTACAAGATTTATTTAAAAGAGTTGCACTAATTGAAAAATTATCTGGTCCTATCCCACGGGACTCTTTCACAGAAGTGACAACAAAACATGAACAGCCAGGAGTTGTAAGGTGACATATTGGCATGGGGCTCCTAACCACGGCATAAATTCATAAAGGTAAAATATACGCTCGCAAAGGGGCAGATTCTCAGAATCTGTCCCTTTGCGACCGGTATTTTTGCATTTGGGATGCATCATCCCAAATGCAAAAATCGCAAAATAAGAAATCGCAAAATTGCGATTACTTGCATTTAAGGAATCTAAAATTGAGATTCCTTAAAAGCAATGCATTAAAGTTTAAAAAATAGCGATTTCGCTACTAGGGCTTGCAAATTACCATGAAGTTGAACTTCATGGTAATTTGCAAAAACTTTGAAAAAGGCAGTAAAGTGCATTTCTCAAAGTTTCATGTTGCGCACACACATGCCCTAAGGGCATGTGTTTGCGCAACATATGTGCACAGATCAATTTCAGGGGTGCAACAGGGTGTCCTTTGGACACCCCTGCACCCTTGAAATTGCATTCTCAATTTGCTATTCGCTAATTGCGATTCGCAAATTGAGAATGTCTTCCCATTCATTCCTATGGTGCCTTTAGACCCATAGGAATGAATGGGGAGGTATTCCTTAATTGCGACTCGCACAGCATAGCATAGCATAGCATTTTGCTATTCCTTATTAGCGATTCCTTATTTTTCGCTAATAAGGAATCGTAAAATGGAAACTTGATGCATCTGGGGGCATATTCTCTAAGCATATGAAGCTCACACATTACGGACAACTAGCCTGCCGGATTTCATCAAGTAACCTAGTTTTACAAAACACAATCCAGGAAACACTATCAGGTCTCAAGTACATCCTCAATATCAGTACATCAGTGGTGGCATCCTGAGATTCACTAAGACAGTGTGCAAGAATTACCATGGACTTTGAGACACGCTGAAACATAACTGTCAGACCGTCTTAATTTTCACAAGGCTAAGTGAAAGTTAATCAACAAAGAGGTGCACAGTTTTTCATATGTCTTGCCAAAGGAGAGAGTCTGCATTGGTCCAAGGTAATCTAAGAACATAAAAAACATCCATGCTCTGCGGACCACCTCTAATATGAGGAGCGCCTTTAGCATGGATAATTAATATATGCAATTCCTCACCATCTGGCTACCAAAACACAACCTTACAGAGCTCCTGTAAAATCCCAGGCTGTGTGAAAATGGAGAGGAAGACATGAGGAGGCCTTCCAGAATTTGAAAGAAGCACCATTGCATGACAAAACCAATAATTATTTCAATAAACAGAAAGAGACAGAACAGGGTAGAGGCTGTCCTGCTGCAGCAACAGTTGAAAGGCACATGAGTGCCCATCACCACTGCAGGTTGTGCATCAACCAACACAGAAGCTTAACACTCTCTAACAGAATGAGAAGCCATGATGATTAAGTGGGAGTTTCCCATTTCCAGTTGAATCTTTTTGGAGGGGATTCAAATGGTCATGGGACACAAATACATAATCTGTCTCCTTCTGGGAATATCTCAAATCTCAACTCCCTCTACTATGCATAGAGACTTAGGTATTGCAAAATCAAAGTACCAATTCTCAGAAGCCAAAATGTCAGGCATCAAAAATTCCACAGACAATCTCTCCCAGCACCAGACGGTCCATGACAACAGCGGGTTAAACCACCTACAAGTAAAATTGAAGAACATGTTTGACTCTTAGGACAATCAGCGTTCCCTAGACACTAATGATTGCAGACCTTGTCCAAGCAATGCTACAAGACAAATGCTTCTAAAAGGTGCACCAGACACCACAAGAAAGGCCATGGAAAATGTTCAATACATCATTGGGGTAAGATTGGAATTGAATGCCACCAACGAAGCCCTGATACTGAGGAAACACAAGGCACTCCCAGAAGGATAATTACACTGGTTCACCAAGGGCAGCAAGGAATTGCCAACACCAAAGGGAGGCTGGGGGGAAACTATGGTGCTAATCATGGACAGCATTGTTGAAGCCACCATGCTCAAATGTCAACCATGCCAACCCACCAGTGGAGTGGACCATCCTGCACCAGTCATCACAAAAAGACTAGTGTGACTTACTGTGGGCAAAATTCAGCCTTTTCTGCTTTCCTTGATGGGGGCAGGTGCTAGTCATCGACTTGCGCACACATTCTCCACCAGTAGAGATTGTGAACATACACTGCCTTTTAACACATAAGGCCCATGCTAGAGTTAATCAATGTCACATATGTCACACCGCTAGAAACCAAAACAGACAATCGCTCATCATTTAAAGACAATGAGTTTTAAAGGTAACCTTTAAGTATTGGAATAAACCATAGGAAGTTCAGACCTCATTGGTCCAAAGCTCATGGGGAAGTAGAACAGTTCATGTGTACCTCAAACAATGCTCTTTGAATTGACGTGGAACTGGGTGAAGACACAGAATGGTATCTCTACAATTTTAGGGGGAATATAGTGCAGCACCCTGCACTGTACCACTCAAATTATACCATCTGCCCTGCTGTTGATGTGGCCCTCTGTAGAAACCATTCCATTTGGTCCACAATGGAGTCCCTTCCCCTTAGACACTGAGGTGTGCCAAAGTAGAATTGAAACTACCAATAATCGAGCCACTCTTTGTAGAAGGGCAGTGATTTATTTTACAGTGAACAGCCCAGAGACAGTAAACAGGATTATCTTACTTTTCAAGGATATCACAACAAAGTGAAATCCAGTGAGCCCATTTCACATAGAAACAAACCATTGAATGAAAGCGCAGAGGAATGGGACTGAGCCCCCAAACCCATTGCCACATAAGAGTCTAACTGAACAGCCAATGGAGCAAGTACCCAGAGAAGGTCCCTCAGTCTCATTACCACACCAAAGAGCTGAAGATGGGCTCCCCTCCATAAGACAGAGACATAACCTAGATCTGCATCCATTGCCCAGTCTGGGACTCAAGGACTATGTGTGGTGACAGACATTTTAATGTAGATAACCCTATTGGACATATCTGTAATCGAAAGTCGGGAAGGGTGACGTCAGCTTCCCGGTACTTACCAGTGAAGCAGGTCACATTGCACCTGCCACGATGCAGACAATGTTACACATAAGGGACGCAGTCGCTCATGGTCAATCCCAACCTTGAGACTCATGTGCATACCATTGTGGAGATACTTTGAACTCTCTCTGGTGAGGTGTGCAGTCCCCAATGACCATTGCAGGAGTCTGAGGGAAAGACTCAGTTAAAAGGACAAGCAAAATAATTATTTCCATATGAGCCCTGATGGTGTGGCATCTCCTGCCTTCTGTCTCACATATACCTTTCTCTTTCACTATTTGTCCACCTGTAAGTCAGAAAACTGGCCACATGCTGGCTCCACAGACTCACTAACTGACTGAATATGCACCTAAGTTAGTAAAAGCTAGGGGCTGACAGTCAACTCACTAACACATTGCCTTTATCATGTAGGAAAGAGAAGAGGGAAACACATAGGACTCCACACATAAAAACATAAGCCTATCACCAGGACCATGCTCTGCTCCTGGGGCCCGGGGTATGGGATGGCACCAGCATTAGAGGAAAACAAAAAAATCAATTTGTTATGAAAATGTGGTCCTACCTGGAAATACCCAGTGGTGACTGATAAAGTGATGGTATAGTTAGCTGTTTAAATGTGGTAAAAACGCTAAAATCTACAAGACTCTGAAATTCACCAGTTATAGTTTACTGAGGTCATCATTAACAGTGCCATCGTGGCAAGGATCCTACTTTCAATCACTCTACAAGAAGGACAATAGAAAGTATCCACCTAACACGGTTTATATTTAAATTAGTTTTTATTGTTCCTAGAAGAAGCACACAGTACAATAAATATTGGCAAATTTTTGACCAAATAACAATACAATACAATAAGCTAAGACAAAGCAATTAATATGTTCCATAGAGACACAGTCTAAAAATCAAACAATAAATTGGAGGGCTCATGTGCGGGGCTAGGATCACCACAACAAGGGGTCTTAACTAAATCATCAGAGTGGCTCACGTTGCTTGCTTGTATCTATGCTTTTTACATAATCAGTGATAATAAAACATTACACAAAGGACCCAAAGCAGTGGCATGTGAATAACTTATAACCATATAAATAAAATATCTAAATATCCAAAAAGAGTATTTATCTATAGACAGGTTTCATACTTTAGACAAATGCCTTCCTATTGCCCACATGTGACCCAAGAACTTGGCAACAGCACAAACGATCTTCGGGGTGTATCTTCTCTTAGAATATGTAGGGTCTCAACATAGCGATGTGGGCTCAGCACCTTGCAGATGGGTTTCAACCATTTGCATCTTGAAATACAGTACTTGGGGCGAACAAATAACAGGTGGGCAATGGTCTCAATAGCAGATATGCACCTGAGGGAATGGTGAGAAGGAGTGGATACCTGCCTCTAGGAGCTAGTGAATCAGATTAATGGAAGTGATCCAAAACAAAATTGCATATAGAGTTTCCTATCCAGAGGAATTATGATGAAATCAAGATATTTTTCTTAAGATCCAACAATTTTAAATTTCATCAAATCCAAAGTTAGGTGCCCCCATGAGGAGCTAGTAACTAAACCCTGGGCTACCCACTCAAAATACTGTTTTTTAAGTGCATCTTTCCTAACGGACGGAAATTGGTTCTTACTGTCCCAGAAGCCCTCTAAACTTAATTACTCAAAGAGGAATTTAGATTACAAATACAGCCAATCTTCCTAGAATGATCAAGTGTGACCACTACATTACAGGCTGCGGCATATGGGGACAGCTCCGTGGTAGACCTAATGCACAGCCAAAATAATAAGGGATGAAGTTTAGCCTTCTCTTCAATGGTAGCTCCACGCATATCAAGGCTTAAAGGGTGTAATGGCATGATCTGTGGGAATGATACAAGGGACCTCAGATACTTATTCTCTGAGTTTAGTAAAGCACCCATCCTTTCAAAACCCCATAATTCTGTGCCATAAAGCGCAGAACCCACAGATTTAGCCACATAGATCTCAAGTGTGGCTGCCACTGGTTTGGTGAAAGATGTACTGTTTTCTTTGAGCAGTGCCCCAGCAGTTTGTCTATGCTTGAGCGTTCACTTATCTTTATGGGGTTTCCAAGACATATCTTCGGAGATGGTAATTCCCAAGTAGTCAAAAGAGTTCACCCTTTCCTTGGGAAACCCTCCTATTGTAAATTTACCTTTGAACGACTTGTGTGGTTTGAGGAGCAGAAGCTTCGTCTTTAGGGTATTCACCTTTACACCCCATAGGTCACAGAATGTTTTGAACCGGTTCAAATTTAGTTGGATTCCACTTGGTGTTTTTGATACTAACAATATATCATCAGAGAATAACAGGGGGGACCACGTTTTCTCTCCCTAGGCTTGGGGCATCTGCTGTAACCAGGGAGAGATGCTGAATTAAATCATTCATGAAGAGGGAGAAAATGGTGGGGGCCAGAACACAGCGCAGTCACACCCCCTTATTTATTCCTATTGGGTCGGTGAGCTGACCTTGACAACCCTAACGCACCCTAGCGCAATTTGCCTAATGAAGATGATTGATAAGTATTAAGATCTCCTTAGGTAGGCCTATATCATTTAAAACTTGCCATAGTTTACTTCTGGGGACAAGATCAAAGGCGGTCTTGAGGTCAATGAAGGCTACATGGAGACTCCTGCGACCCAAGACCACGATCTTCCATGTGAGAAGCAGGAAACAAAATACCTGGTCAATGGTGCTCATCCTCTGCCTAAAGCCAGCCTGAAATGGGGAAATGATATTACATTCACTCATCCAGTCTTGGACATTGAGCAGGAGTGCCCGGGTGAAGAGTTTTTGTAAACAGTCAACCCGACTGCTTGGCCTGTAATTGCCATGTAGAGATCTATCGCCTTTCTTAAACACTGGGATTACCTCTGCTCCCTTCCAAGAGATGGGTATTTGGTCCCCCACAGTTATGGCATTGGCTAAGGTCAGAACATAGTTTGCCCAGTTCTCACTGTCATATTTGCATACGTCATCCAGGGCGCCATCCAGCCCCACAGCTTTGGCCTTGACGATGTAATTGATACAAATCATGATTTTGCTTCGAGAGAAGAAATCATTTGCTGGAGCAGGGTCATGGCCATAAGAGGCTTTCTCTTCACCAAAGGAACTGGGCTCAGAATATAGCAGTGAGAAATGATTGTGCCATGTGTTAGTAGAGATTTTATTGCTGGGGGGCGGGGTCTGTTTGCAGCCCCCCTGGCTATAAGGAGCCAGAACTTTTGCGAATCCTTTCTATTGCCAGCCTCCTTAATCAGAGCCCATCTACTCACGTCCCGATCCCCTTTGGCCTCTTTTTCTGCTACCTTGTACCCTCTCCTCAGGTCCCTCACTAATGTCAGATTGTTCTCTTTGATTGCCGGGCTATTTGTCGTCTAATGGCTCTACATTCTTTGTTGAAACAGCCTGTCTCAGAACTTAGATTCAAGACAGTTATACGTGGGCACACTGGTTTGTAGAAGAGTGTGGCTAACTGTTCAAAGAGGTGGGAGTGACAATCTCTGACCTTGTCCAGCCCTCCCGGTTGGCCAATTAAGCTTTGGAGCATGGCAGTGGATGTCAGCAGGTTCTGCTTGATAAATTTCAGCTTCTCAACGTCCATAACCACCTGGGGCCACTCAAGGCGACGATTGTCATTTTGAAGGGAGTATCTCCTTTGAAGACAGGACTTGATTTTGAGAACTCGGCGAACCCAGCCAGAGTGACATCAACCAGATTTGTAAAGGGTTATGGGCGCTATCCAGGGTAGAACCCACATACATATCATACACTCTGGGTTGAAGGCTGAGGTCCACCAAAATATAATCAATACGGTTTAAATTGCTAGTCCTGTTAACTGTGTTCACCCCCCTTTTGTCTGAAATGGTCAGACCATGTGCTGCACTAAGCCCAAATTCCAAGGAGACTGCATTTAATTGGAGTGCCACTTGCATCCATTTTTTTATAGGGGGAAGATCAAGGTGGGGGACATGCCACAATGTGTCCTCCTCGCTAGACTCACAGACATCCTCGCTCTCCAGAGGTTTGAAAGTGACATTGAAGTCACCAGCCACAATCAATATAGGTTTAGCGGCCCTTTCACCAAGGAGAGCCTCCAACTTGTCTAGCATTGTTTTCCTCTTTCCTGCCTTAGTTCCTCTGGCAAAGACATTGTAACTGTCAAGTAAGGCACCATCCGGGCGTTTGAGTTCCACAGATAGGATGTCCAGGCTATAAGACCAAACGAATTGTACAGTGCAGTGCGATCTTGATCCAAATTATCAACCCCCGCAGGACGTCCCAGGTCATTGGAAATTGCTGGGCGATAGAAAGTTACATAACCAGGGACATAAGTAGGCGTGGTACTCCTAGACTTCTGTAGTATGCATATGTCAAAGGATTCGATAAACTATGACCAGTGTGGGAGGGTCAATTTTGGTCTTACCCCAGCCACATTCCATAATACCATATTGAAAACACTCAACGTTTCAGCCTTCTATAGGGGTACAAAAGCTCAATACGTTGTTGGGTAGCTTTTTTCGAAATATATGAGGTACCATTAAGGGGAGATAGGCTTCTGACTAAGTTGGATGCTGAGGAGTTAGGAAATGTAATAATGGAGGCTTTGATCATGAATAATTGCTAGGTAGCACACGTCAATCGTTGGCGTCTAGATTTGAATCACTGTCTGAGTGTGGAACAGAAGATTGAGCTCTGATGAGCAGAGGGTTGTGCGGGAGGCTATTCTTGATTGGTTGGAGAGGATGTAGGGGCAGTAGATCTTGCTTCTAAGGCTATCAGGATATGGGCCACTGTCTCATCAGTCAGGCGTACTTCAATATAATCCAAGTGGTTGCTAAGGCGGTTTAGCCTTCTGGCTGCTAAAATGTCGTCTCTAATTACTGAGCGACAGCCCCTCCCATGGCGAGTCCATTGTACAATTTTATTTATGAATGGCTTTTCTTTGTATTTCTGATTTAGCAAATGTTTAGGAACATTAGTCATATAAATAGGGCACATACACTGTACCTTTGGATTGTCAACTAAATGATCATACCTAGGAAGTCTGGGCAAATATTTGAGGTTAGGCGGAGGGCCCATTCTTAGCAGTGGGCCCTGCATTACCTGGTAGCTGGAGCTAGTTGGCCCAGAAAGGCATATTTGCCTCGGTACATCAGTAGGTTTAGGCTTGAAGTTAATGGGAGCAGTGCTCATATGGGTTTGAGTCGAGATTGAGAGCAAAAGGGAAGGTGAGTAGGCATAATGTCTGCATTGCAGGATATGAAGCTGAATTCTGCTTGCACTGCTAGCTACAAATAAATGGATTTGGTTGGTGAGAACCTTAATTGTTGATTTCACCATGCTAACTTCAGACCTTGGATCAGTTAGAGTTTTAATGATAGATAAATTAGTGGGTGCTGAGCCTTCAAAATATGGGTAATGTTCAGCTTCACCTATTGACTCCCTACTGTTATCAGGTCTTTCCCTCCCCCACTAAATCACTCAGGATCGTTGCTCCCCTCCAGCCCATTACTTTGATCCAAAAGTGGAAAGAACCTATTACTCAGTGTGAGGTGGGTAGCCTGCGTATCGGGGCTGATTGAATTTCCAGCATTTCTGAATGGAGAGGCTCACTAGCAAGCTCCGTGGCAATTACAGTGGGCGATGGTTGTGTCTGTTTAGTGCTGTGTGTTGTGGACATTGCAAGATTATGTTTATGGACCTTGGGTTTGGAGCCAATTGGAGTCACCTCTAAAATACAAACTGGAGTGGTCCCGGAAGGGGTTAGCATCTTATCACATTCGACCAGAAGGTCATCAATATGATCCAACAAGCAATTGTTCCCAACAGTCTTGCAACGGAGCTTGGCTTTACTTGTTTTTGCTTGCAGCTCTACCCCCTTCCACAGATTTTCTCTTCCCCTTAGATAACTTTCCCAGGAAATTAAGGGGCAAGGACTGCAAGGGATTTTTTAACCTTAACACATTGACAAAGTGAATAGGCCCTTGCTGCCAGAACACCCCCCACCTGACTTTGCTAAAGACTTACACACTCGGGCTATGCGCTATACCAATGTACTATTTATTCAGACTTTACTAAAAAATAGGATCAAATGATGTCAATGTCAAAAAGGAGCCTTATGGATATTTGGGCTTATAGCATCAGCGATCAAGGGGCTGCACAAAAAAAAAATGATTAAACAGGCAAGAGTCACTTAGCGTCCTGGTCCAAGAGATTTGAGTGTGGATATAGTATGGAGTATTTGGTATAATGCAGACCAACTTCAGAGATCCCAGTTAAAGTAGAACTGGGCGCATGAACACAGTACCTTCTGTTCAGAACAACAGGATCCAGCAGCTTCCAAATATTATCAAAAGGCGGGTGGCCCTGCCATGCCTCCTACTGGCAATGGCGGGCCCGCCCTTGGCATGGGCTTCCCCATCGCATGGCCCGCACAACAGGAGATGTGGCACGCTTTTTATCACCTTGGCATCAGCCCCGCTCTCTGAGGAAAGATAATCCTGGGACTTGGAGTGCCCGAGTGTGGTCCGCTGTGCTCTGGCTCTCGTCCAGATCTGGGTTGAATCTATCACAATTTTTAGCTCACTTTGCCACTCTAGTTCAGACCCAGCTAGACTTTCTTTATATATTTTTTTAGAGTTCTACATAGCAGGAACTAGAACCAAAGATATCAGAGTGCTTTACCTGACCACCAGTTTTGTTACAGATGGACACATTAATTTTTTCGAGGCAAGGGGAGATTAAGTGATTTGCTCAGAATCACAGGATGTTGAGCGTCATTGCCAGAACTTCAACCCTGTTCCCCAGTTTCGAGGTCGATCGATCTACCGGTAAGGCTACATCCATCTCCCCAATGTAAATCAGTCTTGACCATGTGCCTCATGGGAACAGTCCAGCCCAAACTGCTAAGCCTGGTCTTCCCTGGATCGGAAACAAGCATCCTGAGACTGGTTTCAAGGGTAACACCCCTCATCAACGAGGCTAGCTTGAATCCAGTGGCAAAGTGAGCAAGGGACCCACATCTCAGCATACCCTGCCATCTTAGGGTGAACAAAGCAAACACAAGGAGATGATGGACCATGATACTTCAATGTCCAACCTCTTGGCAACTTTTCATTAAACTCCCCACACCCCTTTCCTGGAACCCCCACCCACTGGTGCTCACCCAGTCTCTATTTCCTACCAGACTCATAGCACAGCAGCCTCACCCAGAGGAAGCCAAGTTTGGATCACTCCAGAGGTGCGGTCAGGCGCAGCAGTCTCAAATACCTAAGACCAGTGAGTTTCTGTAAACTCCTGGCTGTTATGAGTGCCCTTTTTATGCGAGTGTTAAAGAGAGTCTCTCCATCTCCAGAAGAGGTTAGATCAGGTGCAACCAGTTCTGCCGAGATGGCACCCTATCCCTCCCCCAGAGAGCCAGATTAAATTCATGTGCTGCTCCCAGTGCTAAGGCTATGTGTCATCCCCTTCTGGATTTAAGTGGGAATGTGAGCGGATTGGGAAGAACCAGCATGACATCAAAGGAAATCTGGGTATCTGGATGGAAAAGTGCGCTTCAATATCAGAGAAGATCTCCACCCAGAACTGCGTCAGTTTAGGGCATGCCCATAGTATGTGTACCAGCATCCCCGGGGAATAACAATGTCTCCAACAGCTTTCACTGTGCTCTGGGTTCCCCTTATGGAGACAGACTGAAATTAAATACCAATATGTGGTGATTTATTTTGCTGTTTCAATACTGGAGACATTAGAGGCTGTATGGCGCACCCGGTAATAGACATTCTGCCCTTCACCTGGAGAGTGTTGTCTGCCCAGCTATCGTTCCCACTGGAACTGGACAGGGGATTTTGACTGAGGCTCACCATCCTGAAGCAACCCATACAGCTCAATAATAATATGCTTATATGAGTCCTTGCTAAGAAGCCACCTCTCAAATCTTGTCAGGTGCCGTTGTGCCGCCCCTAACTGCCAGCTGCATCAGCCAGTGCCTTATATGAGTGTACTGGTTTCGTTCTCCATCCGGGGTCATAATCTCAGTACTCAAGGCTTCACATGGGATGGGACCCTCCTCATCATCAAAGAAGTGACATACAGACCAGCAAACCATCTGTTGCAAAACATCGCCATCCAGTTTCGGAGTAAAGTCTCAATTCCCCAACATTGGAGTCAAGGGGGCAGGGAAGCAATGTGAGGCTCCTTTGAGTTGCAATTGTGTTCCAGACCCTCAAGGTGGTGGCAGTGATCATGGATATGTAGAGATTAGCAAGTCAGGCCGGGAACGCGATCTTCCACAAGGCTGTTTACGCTAATGCCCTGTCCATAAATAACCATACTTTGTTGGACTCTGAGCGAGACCATTCAACCAAGTATCTAAGCTGCGAAGCCTGAAAGTAATGCAGAAGGCATGTGACTCCCAGGCTGCCATCCAATGCTGTGCGCCAACTATGCTCACACCTCATCCGGGGTCGCCTACCTGCTCACACAAAGTTCTTTAAAGCACCCTGCAAGGTCTGAAGGATCCTCCCAGGGGGCTTTCTGAGTGTCTGGAAAAAGTGTATATTCTTCGGTAGGATCATCATATTGAGAGTGGCGATCCGTCCCATCCAGGAAAGGGGATACAGCTTCCAGCGCGCCAGATCCGCCTTCACCCTACCAAGCATATTGCGGTAGTTAAAAGTGACCACACCAGAAATAGCTAGCTGAATACCCAAATAAGAGATGGGTTTCGGGGCCCATTGAATCGAAAGTGTCTGGGTCAAATGTTCCCTGGTGGTGGGTGAAACTGCATGGTCCATTGCCTGTGATTTGGCAAGATTTATTTGAAATCCTGAGGCCTTACCAAATAGCTTCACTTCCTCCAAGAAGCTTGGTGATGCCTCCCTCGGGCCATCCAGAAAAACAAGAACCTCATCTGCGTAGAGTGTGATAAGATGCTCTTCTCTCCCACAGCACACCCTTGTAATCTTTGGGTTATCCCTAACCCTCTGAGCAAATAGCCCCATGTAGAGCCCAAATAACAAGGGAGACAGGGGGCATCCCTTTTGCATGCCTTGACAGATAGGGAAGCGATCACAGTTACTACCCTAACTCTAACTGAAGCCATAGGCGCCCTGTAACAACTAACTAAGCACCCAGGCTCGAAACCGCTTATCCAAGCCAAAATTTGACAATGTTTTTGCCAGGAATGGTCAGTGGACGCTGTCAAATGCCTTCTCTGCGTCAATTGAGAACAGCATGATCTTGTGGTGGGAGTGAGTGACCTTGTCTATAAGGTGCAAAATGTGTTTGAAGTTGTCCGTGCAGTGTCAGTTGGGGGTAAATCCAGCCTGGTCAGAATTCACCAGACCAGGCATTAAGGGTGTGAGGCGGGCCACAAGAACTCCTGTGAACAGCTTTGCATCCACATTTAGGAGGGAGATGGGTCAATAAGATGCACACGGTCTCTTGTTTTTATCTGGTTGCACTACAACTGCTATGGAGGCCTCTGTCATCGAGGGAGGAAGTGCCAGTGAGCTCATGATGGAGGTATAGACACTGGAGAGGAATGGGGCAACAGACTTGCAAAAAGCTTTTCATAAAAAGTCACAGGAAAGCCGTTCAGGTTAGGTGACTGTAACCGCGGGACGAGGAAGGGGAAGCAAACGTGTTTTTGTTGCAGAAGTTTTTATTCTAGTAAGCAAGTTATCGGTACATTTCTTTCTGATGGTGCCCTTTCTGGGGGAACGGCTTCTCTCCTGTCGGGTCTTTCGGATCACACCCTCCTCCTTCCTCCTGACGGGGCTCCTCCTCCTGCTGCTGATCTCCGGAGGCTCCGTAGTGATCGTCCTCACCGGCCGCCGAGAAGGGAAACAGAAGAGAGGTACCGTAAATATATATGAAATCTGTCACGGGTCTTTGAGAGGGAGGGGTACGTGGGGGAGTGTGACGGGGACACACAGTGCACGTCTATCGGGAGTGGTGAAGGTGCAATGACAGTGATCCGTTATACGGAGGGCTTGTTACGACTGGGCTTTACAACACTACTAGGTCAGGCGTCTGCCTTTTCTCCTCCACCACCCCAGGACCCGTTCACGTACCTCTGCTAGCCGTACACCTCCTGGCGCACGACTGGGCGGCTCGCGGGGTTGGCCTCCCGGCTTTACAGCTTCCGTCTCTCTTTTCTCGGTTCTCCCTGCAGATGACGCGGGGTCCGGTTCCGCGGCCACTTGCTCCGGGGACGCTGTGTCCAGACCTCCCTGTTCCGATTTCTCCTCCTCCGCAAGGTCCTCTTCGCTTAGCCAGCTCGATCCACCTCGCCACTCCGTCTCGTCGAACCCACTCGCTCCAACACTCCACTCCGCCTCGCTTAACCAATTCGCTCCTCCGCTCCGCTCCGTCTCGCTGCTTCCCGCCTCTCCACTCTCCTGCACTCTGTCCGCTCCTCCGGTGTAGTAACACACCTGGGGATTGTTGTTGCTGCCTTTTACGTCCTCTTCCGGCTCCTCCTCCTCAATTTGGTTTGCAGTCCACTTAAAGGGACCCCATCCTTCTTCATCCTCTTCGTCACAGCTATAACGTTCTGCAGGGGACCATCCCGGGGTTTGAGGAGGCTGTTGAGACAAGAGGGGGGGGTCGTACATCGTTAAAGGGGGCCCCATTATAGGGCGAGACCCCGTGCCCTTGTTACAGTGACTTATGGGGCTTTAGCCTCGAGATCGCAGAGATTACCTCTTCTATCCTGATCAGAGTATCCAAGTTTGCCTGTTCGTCCATTAAGCGAGTCACCTTGGCTCTTTACATATAAGCCACAATGCGAGAAGGGGGAAGATACTGCACTAAGTACAGGTTACTATAGAAGGACACAAATCTCACCACCACCTGTTCATCTCCTGCCACCAGGGCCTCCTTTTCCATGTGCAACACATCCACTGTGGTGGCCTATCACTTCCCCTTGAGCTTATTTGCTAGTAGTCTCCTACATGTATTCCCCCAAACATAGAAGGAATGTTTGAGATGCAAGATCAAATACTCTACACTATCCAGATTCAGACCAGCAAGCTGTTTTCTGGCAGACTCCAGCTGCCTCCACACTCTAGACTCCTTTGTTCAGTGAATATATGTTCTAGCTCCAGTACTCGCTATTATAGTTGTGTGTGCTTATCCCGCCTTGGTTTATTATCCACTGCAGAGATGGTGATAAATTCCCCCCTTAGTACCGCCTTTCGTAGCATCCCAGACCATTGAGATTGGCGTATCCAGAGTATCATAGACTCCCATGTGTCCCCTATTGCCTTTACTATCTGCTTAACAACTTCTGGTCCATGGAGGAGAATCTTGCGTAGTCGCCAACGGCGGATGGTGGTGTCACTATGCGGGAGGGAAAGGTCCAACAGGACTGCAGAGTGATCGGGCCTCTATCTCTACTGGGTGCCAAAGGGCTCTTCAGAAAGCTTTGGCTGAAAAATAGCTTTCCATTGCTTTGCAATCTCTTCTTTGTGTCTTGGGGGATTTTTTAAACTCATGGTTCTTGTGTGTGGTGTGTATCATGGAGAAGCTGAGATTGTTTATTGAATTGGACAGCGAGGACTCGAGATTTGACTGCTTTCTTACATTCATTAGTTTCTTAAGACTCTTTGGTTGGAATTTTAGGCTAGAAACCAATTGCTATTTAGGTTCAAATTCCACTACTGTGAATAACACATGTGAACTAATTAATCAAAAGGGGGGTTTGGGGGGTGGCGGAACCCAGTGAGGTCTGCCCCCGGGGAAGATTGGGAGGGGGTAGGGGCAAGCCAGTGAGATGCCATTTTGTGCATTTGGGACACATTGGGATAGCCCAATTGTAGCCCAAGGAATTTTTGTAGACCAAAGGTATTAATTGGGGGGCTGACGCGCTCCCAGACACCATTTTAGGTTTGGTGACCAGGTGGCTGGGAGCGTTTCTGGTAGCTAGCGTTTTTTTGTGGTGAGGCAGTTGATAGGTATTAGGGAGATTTTATACTCTTTTTGGGTAGTTTATTGGAATAACAGGAGAAGTTCATAGGGTTCTGGAAGCCATCAGGCTGTTGAATGAAGCCGAGTGGGTGGACCTCCTGCTGCCGGAGGTGCGAGGGAGTGCGCGCCCCTCGAAGCGCGTGTCCGGGGGGTGGTGACCACCATCATGCCTGTCATCCCCCAAGAAGGCAAGAAAGCAGCAGGTGAGTGGGCAGGCTGCTCCGGTGCTCCATGAGCGGCCCCTTGGCTCTGTACTGAGCTGCAGCCTCATGTGCTCGAAGAAGCAGAGGCGGAAGCATGGGGAGCGTGTTGCGAGTCTCCCCCGCCGGGTCTCAAGGTGTCCGGGTCCACTCCTACACTAGGAGAGGGGCCCGCTTGTGCGCACTGACCCGGAACCTCCCGCTGTGTTTGAGGTTCCGGTGGAAGAAAATGGGGGCAGGGCCCACCGGAGGAGCGCCCTTGTGGCTCCCGGTCAGGTCCTTGGGTACAATGAGGCCGCAGGGGAGGAGCGGGCCCAAGACCTTGGGCCCATAGGTTTCCTGGGAGGGTGGGGAGGGAGGGAAGTCTGGTATTGGGGGGCTGCTTCTCTGGTTTCCCCCCGAGAAGGGCAGGCGGAGTGTGGAGACCCACGGTATTGTTGGCATGACCGGCCTCCTGGGGCTTCAGGACAGTAATACAGGGGGTGTACTGGGCAGGGGATTCGGCCCACTCCTTCTGGGGGGGTGGGGGAGGGTGTAGGTGGAGGGGGTACCTTGGGTCTGGGGGAAGGGGGAGGCGGGCGGGTCTGGTACCTGATTGTTAGACGATGAGGGTGTTGGCTTGCCAGGAGAGCTGGAGCCAGCTGGGGGTGACAAAGACTGGGAGGTCCTGGACATTTTCAAGTCCTGGCATGAGGAGATGAGAGGTTTAGATAAGGAAGGGCAGATAGATGCCTACATGGTGCAAGGGGGTGTCTCTGAGTATGGAGGGTAAGGGGCTGGGGCAGACGGGTCTAGGGGCCAACAGGGGGGAGGGGTGGGAACGGGGAAGGGGTTCCCTGGGTTTAGGAGCGAGTCCCAGGTAGGCCTGGGTTGGGGGCCCTGAGGGACTTGAAAGGAGCGATGAGGAGGAGGAGTAGGGAGGAAGGGAGAAGCGTTGGACCTTAGTACGGGCGTGCATGGGCAGCGTGTACTTTGGGGGTTGGTAGGAAGAGGATTTGGGAGGTTAGGGACAGGGAAGGTAGGCCCAGTGCACCAGACCAGTCCTTTATTTTCAGGCACAGAACCCACAGTGTGGTACAGACTTGGCAGAGCTGGGAGCGGCTCAGAGGTGCAGAGGAGAAGGGAGGGTGGAGCCTTGTGCAGCATGCCCAGTTCAGACGTGGGATCTTGATTAAGCATGGGCGGATTTTACGAATTGGCAATCCGCGAACTTGCGTATTTACGGATTCGCAATCCGCAAAATCCGCGAACTCTCGCGAATTTGCGGATTTCTTTATTTTTTTTGTGTTCGCAAGGATTTCTGCCAGTTCGCGAGGGTTCTGTACCAGTTCGCAATTGCGAACTTACTTGTCGGCTTGCAACGGCCGCGACTATGTTGTTTCTACATCTGGTTCATCTCATCACAGGTTCACAGCACCCTCTGTTTCACCACTGCCACCCTCTGGTACACCCATGTCACCCTCTGGTACATCACTGCCACCCTCTGGTTGGTTTATCACTGTAGATTATGGGGGTGAAAAAAAGCAAGCACACCTGCCCTGCTTCAACTGACATGAATTAATTTGGGGTTGATTAATGTGTCACTGAATTTAAACTTCCAGTCTGCCTGGCACCTGCTTCCTTATCTGTAATTTGCTGAACTTTGAAGGGGCCCCTCAGGAAGCACTACAGGGAATGGTTACTAATGATAAGATTGAACTTTTGCACCTGCTGAGTGCTTTCAGTTTTGTCTGTAATTGCTTTCTGTTGCAGTGTAATTTTTTTAACAGGACCTTTGTTGTATACTTGTAGATATTCTCTGAGCCTGCTGTGAGGGTCAGAGCAGGGTCATAGAAAAGTTGCAAGTAGGCAAATGAACTCTGAAGGGGCCCCTCAGGAAGCACTACAGGGAATGGTTACAAATGATAAGATTGAACTTTTGCACCTGCTGAGTGCTTTCAGTTTTGCAAAAATCCAAATATCCAGCAGCATCCACAAAAGTAATCCTTCCAGGTCAAGATCCAAATCAAAGTGACCAGCACATGAAGAAAGCACTGGGAGGAGCGTGCTGGACAGGAACAGGAAGTTGGAGACTGTGGGGCACTTCCTTCCTCCCACCCCCACCCCCCAAAATGGACTCCTTGCAAAGAAAAAGTGCAGGCAAATGTCAACCTGAGGAGTTATTCTGATAAAAATCATAATTTATAAGGTTTATGCTGCCTGCTGGTGGATTTCTTGTGCGAAATTGCAAATATTGCAATCTCGCAATTGCGAGATTGTCGCTGCCCACCGCATCTACGTGTTCGCAAGTATTTACTCCCGCGAAATTGTATAGTATTCTAGTTGGCAAGTGCGACCAAGCAAAAAATCCGCTTCGCACGGATTTTACGAATTTTCGGCAAGTTCGCGAGAGTTCGCGGATTGCGAATTTACCGAAAATCCGCAAAATCCGCGAGCGGAACGGATTTTACGCCCATGCTTAATCTTGATGTGGCTGGCACAAATAGGCCCCAAACGGTGTCGCTGGCCCCAACACCCGACAGACCTCAGTGGTCCATGGAGCACCAAGGACACAGGATTACATCCGGTCAAAAGTGTCAGTGAGCTTAGGAGAGTACAGCCGGCACCTCCAGTTGAGAGGAAAAGGGGGCAGGCTGAGCACGAGGAATTAGATTACGATGAGGACAGTCTTGAAGAGGGTGAGTTACAGGAAGGTGAAGAGTGTGGTGAAGGGGGCAGAGTAATGTGTTTTCTAGTGTGTTACAGGTGTCACAACGCCCAGCAGAGCCTACAGGTCAGACATCGAGGTTGGCGGAGACTGCGACTCTCATGGCACGGCAGATGGCAGCACAACAGGCGCCCTCCTTAGAGCCAGGTAAAACGCGGGATAGAGGGATCAAACCAACAATGGTATTGGTGGGGACTGGAGGGCGGTGGAAGAGGAGGGGGGGAGGTTGCAGAGAGACACGTATGTCCTGGATATGGGTGTGGGCACGGACGACGCAGGTAAGGCATCTTGCCACCCAGTAGAGGATGCTAAGACTAATAAGATGGGTGACACTGGAGTGCAGAAGGCAGGGGAGTCAGATGACAAATTAGAAAGCAAGGAGTTAAAAATGAAAAAGTTGCCTTATATGGGGGTATCCAAACCGCTGGGCGCACACCTTATGTTGGCAACTAAAGAAAGGATATGGAAGGGTGAGTATTAGGCCTGGGTGGTTAATTCCATTCCGCTCACGGAATTTGCGGAATTAGGGTAATTTCGAGTTCCGTGGAGAACGCAAAATCGCCCACAATTCTGCGTTTCGCGACTGCGTGAAATTTTTAGCTTGTTTGCTTTCTCAAAATGCGTGTTTGTGAGATATTTCCCCCCGAGCATGCAAACAGCAATTGCGAACAGGAAAAAAGGATTGCGAACATGCAATTTCGCATGTTCGCAGAATTTCTGCGTGTTCGCAGAGATTTATTACCTTTTCGCAGAGATTTGCGTAACGCGATTACTCAAATTCCGCCCACCCCTAGTGAGTATGTTGAGATGCTCAAACTGCTTCACAGGGAAGTGCGCGTGAAAGAGGGGTCGAAGGAGGAGGTGTACGAATTGGCCAAGCAACCAAGAGTGCCTATTACTATTAAAAATTGGACAGCTGCCTTTTTAATATACCCAAGCGTATAATGCACAAAGTACCCAGAGCTGTGTGTGGCGCTATTTAAATACATGGATGTGATCCGAAAGGCACAGATCACTGGAGGTCAATACGCATGGGCACAGTACAATGAGGAATTTAGAGCACGCATGGGACACCGAAGCAAAATAGGGGGAGTTAGACACAGACCTTTGGCAGCATACAATGGGGGCATCCAAGGCAGAAAAAACGATGTTCACAGCCAGTGGGCTTCCAATAGTTTATCGGCCCTTTCAGGGAAGACATGGCTTGGCAGTTCGGGCTGGACTGTTCCCATGAGGCACAGGGTCAGACTGATTTGCATATGGCCATGCCTGAACTGGGGTGGCTGAGTGAGCTAAGAGGACAGGGCCCAAATGCTCATACACCGGTTAGGGTGGAGAAGTTAGCAGCAGCCTCACAGTGTTATTGCAACCAGAAGCTGCAGAAATCTTGCGGGCAGGATTTCAGGATGGTTTTTGGCTAGGGTACGGGGGATCAAGGAACAGAAGTTGCATGGTCAATTTGCAATCGGCAAAGGAACACCCAGAAATAGTACAAGAGAAATTGGATAAGTAAGTGCGTGAGGGTCGTATGGCGGGCCCATTTGCAGAATGGCCTTTGGAGAATTTGATTGTCTCTCCCGTAGGAGTTGTGCAAAAGAAGGTACAAGGGCAGTTCCAATTAATTCAGCAATTGTTCTGGCCATAAGGGAGCTGGGTGAATGATTTCATTGATGAAAAAGAGGCTACTGTGTCTTATTCGTCAGTTGACGTGGCATTGTCACTGGTAGTAAACGCAGCCGCAACAGCAAGAATGGCAAAATGCGTCTCAACTTTGCCTGTCAGGTGGTTAGGGTGGGGAGAACATTTTGTAGTAGACTAGCAGATCACTCACAGGACAGGGATCACCTCACCATCATGTACACCTGTTGGCGGTGTGAGAGAAGACTTGAGGATATGGAAGTTTTTCTTACAGGACTTCATTGGCATTCCTTTGGCAAGGGAAGATGACATGGTTTGAGATGTGTTAGACCTGGCACGTTGGCATGGGTCTCCCTTCCATTTTTGCTATTGCCTCTTGTGTTTTTGCTGGTGTTAGATGCTTTGGGCACTGTGCCACTGCTGTCCAGTGCCACAGTGCAAGTGCTCCCTATTGTAAATTGATGTATGGATTAGTGATTCCATGATTGGCTGATTTGGTTTACATGTAAGACCCTAGTACAGTGCATCAGGGGTCCCCAGGGCTTGTAAACCAAATGCTGCTGGTGAGCTTGCAGCACTGGTTGTGCCACCCACCGCAGCAGCCTGTAAAAGTGTATCTGAGGCCTGCCTTTGCGGAGCCTGTGTGCATTCTGGTACTGCCATGTTGACTGAGTACGTGCACCCACTTGCCAGTCCCTAACCCTTCACTTTTCTTCATATCAGACACCCCTATGGCAGGCCCAAGGTCAGGGTGCATTGTGAGTATAAGGTAGGACAAGCCCTGATGTGTGTGGCATGTCCTAATAGTGAAAATGTAGCCATTTTCGTTTTTCACTATTGCAAGGCTATCTATTCCGCATAGGCCAGAATGGGCAGTTAGATTATCACATCGTATAATCTTAACTGACTCAGGGAACATGGTAGAAATTTGAGTTTAGTATGCCTGAACTCAGAATGATAAAATACATATTTTAGTGAAGTTGATTTTAACATTCTGTGTTTCAAAATACCACTTTTAGAAAGTAGGTATTGTCTTGTCTAACTATCCAAGCCTGCCTCTGCTAGGTTGTGTATTCCTTGTCTGTAGTTTGAGTGACAGGGGCTGGGGGATTCCAGGAGACAGGGTGAGTCAGCCCAGTGGTGAACACAGCGATCTGCATCTGGATGGGAGGGAGGAGTTGCACCTGGGACCTAAATAGGCTATGCCTTCCCTCCACAATGCTGGCTCCACCTCCTGTGGTGCGTCAGATGTCTCTGCCCTGCACTGTGAAAGGAAAGAAGGAGTCATGTAAACAGAGTGCTCCAGGCCTGACCAGAACTGGTTTGGACAAGGCAAAGGCCTCTCTGCCTTCAGAGAACAAAGAAAAACTGGGTATAAAAGAGGGGTCCCAAACCCCAGAGAATTAGATCCCTTTAGGACAACAAGAAGAAACCTTTGATGAGGAGTGGAACCAGAGACACTGAGGAGAGACTATCCCTAAGCTGAAGTGCTGCTTGGGGGATTGGCCTCCAGTGGTTGCCTGACTGCCAAAGAAAGGAGAGAGGAACTTTGGGGCATATTATCAAGGGGGTTTATCTCCGCTTTTTTGGCTTTAAAAGCCAAGAAAGCGGAGATAAAATTATCTCCCTATTACCAAGCTGTCGCTAACACCAGTTAGCGACAGCTAATAGGAGATAGCGACCATCTTGGGCCCCGCTTTGCATGTCAGTGATATTTATCACTAATGACATGCAAAGTGGGCGTGCCAAGATGTTAGCGACTGGAAACAGTCGCTAACATCGCTATCTCCTATTACCAACTTTTGGAGATATTCACGCTAAGCGCGAATATCTCCAAAAGCTAACACCTGCCGAGGAACAGTTCTTAGCCATGTTATCCAATGGGAGGTGGATAACATGGCTAAGAGCATTTGCTCGATAATGCATCAATATCGCTGACTTTTCGGCGATATTCATGCATTGCGGCCGTTTTTTATCGCATTTGCGATAAACCTTGCTAATAGCAAGGTTTATCTGCGATAAAAATCGCCGATTTGCGGCGATAATTTTTGTCTCTAAACAAGTTAGAGACAAAAATTATCGCTAGTTGTTGGTAATATGCCCCTTTGTGTGTACTTTCATCAACTTGTGTTAGGATATCCAAGGGCTTAAGAACAGAGCTTTCCTCCTGCTAAAGTCTCAGGGACAACAGACTTCACCCACCATCTCCCCAAGAGTTCTTTTGAAGTGCCTGCAGTTGTGCTGGACTTTTTGAGGACTTGCTTGTCACAAGGAGCTGGAAGCGGACTGAAGATCAAGAAGCGTGTCGCCGAACTACAGCTGCCACTTCATAACACGAAGTTCCTCGCATCGCCGGAGAAGAGGATCGATGTCGCAGCAGACGCCACCGCATCACCGGGAAGCGTGTCACAGGAGAAGATCGATGTCCCATCAGACGCTTCTGCATTTCCGAGAAGCGTGTTGCAGGGCCTATCACGGCTCATTGCCGGAGAAGAGGATCGACGTCGCAGCAGACGCTGCCGCATCACCGGGAAGAGTGTCACAGCTCCTGACGCGGCTCGCATCATTGTGGAAGCAACTCGCATTGCCACGGGAGAGGATCTACGTCACAGCAGATGCCGCCGCATCACTGGGAAGTGTGTTGCAGGGCCTGTCGCGACTCACATCGTGTCAAGCATCTCACATCGCCGGAGAAGAGGATCGACGTCGCATCAGACGCCGCCGCATCACCGGGAAGCATGTCGCATCAAGGAGAAAGCGCCACCTTTCTTCTTTGCACCGGATCTTCAGCGCATCACCGTCCTTGCATGTAAAGGACTGCATCACCTTTCTTGCAACACTTTCATGGCCCTGCGTGTTGCAACTCAAGGGACATTGACTCAAAGTGTTGCATTTTAAGATCTAAAGAGAACTAACCTAATTCTACCATTTTAAGTACAGTATTGTGGATTTTTGTTGTTTGTGGTCTTGTATTAAATCTATATAAAGAATACTTATTTTTAATATACAACTGTGTGGTGTCCATCTGTAGTGTTGTCACTGGGTTACTGTATGTGGTCACAAATGCTTCACACACTGCCTCTGAGATAAGCCTGTCTGCTCGTGCCAAGCTACAAAGGAGGTGAGCAGGGGTTATTTTAGGAGTGTATCCCCCTTACCTTGACTAGAGGCAAGGGTCCCTACTTGTCACAAGTACCTACCTGTGCCAAGTAGAGACCCCCAAATCTTACAGGATGTACACATTTTTTCAGATGCTGCAGGCAGCAAAGGCTTTGGCCTATATTGGCATGGAAATTGGTGCGCAGAGCAGTGTCCAGCGTAGTGGGGGGTAGGAGTATTGCATTTTCTGAGTTCTTTCCCCTAGTAGTGGCGGTGACTTTTGTGGGGGGAACAACTGGAGCATAGAAAGTGACTTTCACGATTGACTACATGACACCGAGGTTTTTAAAGTGGGTGGACAGCAGCATCAGCCTTATGCGGGAGAAAGGGGGGCTAAGGGGACTGGGCCCAAAGGCTCATACATCGGTTAGGGTGGAGAAGTTAGCAACAGCCTTACAGGGTTAGGCAACGAGAAGGCTGCAGAAATCTTGCAGGAAGGATTTTGGGAGGATTTTCAGGTAGGGTACAGCAGTTCTACGATCAGAAGGTGGGCGGACAATTTGAAGTCGGCAAAGGAACACGTGGAGATAGTGCAAGAGAAACTGGATATGGATTGTAAACCTACGGTTCGCTAGGGACGAACAGGTATTGAAGTTTTTGAGCGTGTTCGTTTTGGGCTATTTGCGCTATGCATGTGCCAGGTGTGGACTATGACAACGGATGCTTTGTCTCATTCACAGTGGGGGAGATTCCGAGGGCAAGCCAAGGATGCAGACAGGACCCCGACCTCCATGTTGTGGCAGTTGTGGTACGTAGGCACCACAGGATGCTACAACTGGTGGCACAATCTACAAGGACTTCATACAGTTTAGCGTGGGAGGAATTTCTTCTCTCGGGAACCCAGTGGCGGTCCACAACAGAGCAAAGGAGGGAAGATGTGATCCAATTTATCCTGGATTTGATTGACAAAGGGCTATCTAGTGTGATAATTGTGGGTAAGTTAGCGGGAATTGCATTTGTAGGCAAACTGTTATGGGGTTATGCTCCCTCCACAGGAGAAATCGGCTTGTGGAGTGGGTTAGGGAGCGAGGCCACATAGGCCGGTGAGAAAGCCCCTGTCATGGAATTTACTGGGTAGGGTGACACAGGCATTGCCTAGAGTGTGAGCCGACAAATTTGAGTCGTGCCTCTTTTCCACGGTGATGGTACGGATGGTTTTTGAGGCTTTTCGAGTGTCTGAATTGTTGGGCCAAAATGTGGGGGGAGGTATTGAATTGAGGGATGTGGTACCACGTCAGGACAGAGTCTGCATATGGCTACGTAAGTCAAAAACTGATCAGGGGGCACGGGAAAATGGGTGTCACTCCAAGCTGCAGATCCTCCGTTGACTTGCTCTTGTAGGTAGGAAATGAAGTGGAGAGAACTCTCTGGAAGGCAGGTTGGGTTGGTTTTTGTGCATGTGGGTGATCGCAGGGTGAGGGCATTTCAGTTATTGGCTGTATTGTGAAAAGCGCTTGCAGAGTTTGGTATTGATGGCAGGGGTTTTGGGACTCATACTTTCAGGATTGGGGCGGCATCTAAAGCAAGTAACAGGGGGTGCGGTGGGGGGACACTATGATGTTGGGGAGATGGTCTTCAGATTGTTACCAGCGATATGTTCGCAGCACTGCTGGGGGGTTGTAGCGCAGTTCTGTTTTTTCTCCTGTTCATGCAGTTTTTCTTGTTTCAGGTATGGTGGATGGCCCCCTCACCAGAGAGAGAAATGTCCATTTGGATAGTGGGTCATTCATTTGTGATGTGGGCTCAGATCCAAGCATGCGCAAGTTATTTTGGAGAGAATTTAGGATTCAATAAAGATTTGTTTAAAGTGTCTTGAAGGGGACTAGGGGGTATGCCCTGGAAAGAGCTTTTGTGATCTTAAAACGGTTTGTTGGAGGATGGTAGGTACCACAACATTTTGTGGCTCCATTTGGGTGAGAATGACATGGTCAGGGAACACGGGATAGTTTTAATGAGGAGCGTGAAGAGGGACCTGGCCCTGATAAAACAACAGTGATTCAGGTGCTCGGTAATTTGGACGGAGTTTGTTCCTTCCAGGGTTTGGAGAGGGGCAGTTAACCCAGGGCCAGTGGACAGGGCCAGGAGGAAACTCAATACAGAGATGGTGCATTTTTGCAGGGACATTGGTTTTCAGAGGATTGCTCATAAGGAAATTAGATTTGACGCAGCAGATTTTTTCAGGGGAGATATTTTTCACTTGTCACGTATTGGCATGGACTTATATTTGTTGGAAATCAGAGAGGTGCTGGCCAGAGTATATAGGCGCTAAGGACTGCATTTTTACGAGGTCAGGGGGCAGTCAGTCAGTCAGTCAGTCAAAACACTTTTATTCGATTAATTAAAATCATAAAAAGACACAGGTACAATCATTTCATGTCAAATAAACAACAACTATTTAACATTATAAAAAATTAATTTCATCAAAGTACGTCTAAAACAAGGGAGCATTTTGATAGATAATTCATATAATAATTCTTATAATCACCCTCTAAAACATATAATAGCAGACAGGGATATTCGGGGTACATAAACTCTTCTTATTGATCTGCACTCCAGCTACTAGAAAGCTTGCAACATGAAATGTAATACGGGGACTACTTCGCAGTTGCAAATAAAGAAGGGCAGGCCTAACCTGTGTAAATCCCGCCTCCCGAAAAATAGGCAACAAGTATTTTTTCCTAATCTCTGAGTAGTGCTCGCAAAACATGATAAAATGTAAAGTGTCTTGTGCATAAAAATTGTCACACTTACAGGGGTTAGAGTTTTCTGGGGTGCCCCATGTTGGAAAGAAGCCCAATGCAAAATTAATTAAATGAAAACGAAATCTAGTTAAAAGATACCAATGGAAGGGTCTCGTTACTAAGTGAAGGTAGGGCTCGAGTCCGGGGGAGGTTACTAATGCGTAGTTCACTCTTACAATAGATTTTTTCATTTCCTGCTCCTCCCTCTCTAATGTAAACATGTTTTTTTTTTGTTCAATAAAGTTTTATTGAAGATTATTGCAAATAAAACAGAGTACATGCCATGAAATGGAAACATTATGAACAAGAATAGGGGGACACAATCAGGCATAATAATTATACGATGAAATATATCAAAAAGGGATGTGTAGGAAGTGGGAAAGGAAAGGATAGAAGGAGAGAAAGGAAGAAAGAAAGAAAGGAAAGAAAGAAGAGAAAGGAGAAGAGAGGAAGAAAAGAGAAGAGAAGAAGAAAAGGCGAATAAGACTCAGGGCCAGATGTAGGTAGCCTAACACCGGTCGGTAACGGCCGAAAATCGGTGTATTCGCCCGTTACCGACCGGTATTTGGAAAATGAGATGTAGGTCGCCTAAAACCGGAAAAAATACTGAATCGGTAGATTACCGGCTCGGTAAAGATACCGAAACGTCAATATTTCCGAATCGGTAAAATTACCGATTCGGAACAAATACCGAGTCGGTAAAAGTTCCGAATCGGTAAAATTACCGAATCGGAACAAATACCGAGTCGGTAAAAGTTCCGAATCGGTAAAATTACCGAATCGGAAATTACGAAATGGAAAATACCACGCCATCGAGATGTAGGTGAGCCTTAAATTACCGATTTGCTCCGAAATTCGGTAATTACGAGTTGGTATTTAACATGGATTGCAAGCAGGTGGTAAAAAGGTGCAGCCTATAAAAAAGGGCCCCAAAATGCAACACTTTAAGCAGAATGGCGGCTTTTTACATCATAGCAAGACGGCTAAGGCTACAGGCAGCAGGTGAGAGGGAATGGAGAAGGGAGGAACAGGTATATAGGCAAAGGATTACACTCCTCCAATTGACAGAGCCAGAGATACTGCAGAGATACAGACTGCACCCTGAAACCATCATGGACCTGATCAGGGACCTGCATCCACTCCTGGACCACCCAAGACCAAGGGCCCATGCCATCCCACCCCATGTCCAGGTGCTCTGTAGCATACACCTCCTAGCATCTGGGAGCTACCAGAGTATAGTGGCAGCGGTAGGTGGGGTGTCCCAGAGCTGCCTGTCGCGTTTTTTCCGAAATTTCCTGGATGCCATGATGCAAAGAATGGATCACTACATCCACTTCCCAGACACTGATGCGGACTTGCTCAGGACCAAGACTGACTTTTACCTCATGGCAAACTTCCCACATGTGATTGGCTGCATTGATGGGACCCACATCCCCATTTGCCCCCCAGCTGCCACAGAGCACATATACAGGAACAGGAAGCCAACACACACAATTAATGTACAAGCAATCTGTGATGCCAAGTTCATCATCACCGATATAGTGGCCAGATACCCAGGAAGTACCCACAATTCATATATCTTTCAAAACAGTGGGATCTATACCCGCCTGACAGCGGGTGAATTCGGGGAAGGATACCTGCTAGGTAAAGAAATGGGTGACACTCCCTTGATAGATGAAGCAGATGTATGTCAATGTGTGCATCTGAGTAATGTATATTTTGTCTTTCACTTTAGGGGATAGTGCCTATGCACTCCGTTCCTTCGTCCTGACACCCTACCTCAACCCCACAACCCCCAGCCAGAGACGTTACAATGTGGCACATAAATCCACCCGGAACATCATTGAGCGCACCTTTGGCCTCCTGAAGAGCCGATTCCGCTGCCTCCACAAAAGTGGGGGGGCACGGCAGTACACACCTGAAACGTGCTGTAAGATAATTGCAACCTGTGCAATGTTGCACAACCTCACAACTAAGAGGGGCACAGAGGTGGAATTGGAGGAGTATGTAGACCATGACGATGAGCAGGCACTACCAGCAGCCAACACAGTCGGAGTACCAACACCCACAGATGGAAGACAGAGACGGACAGAAATCACACACAACTACTTCTGAGTAAGTATCGAGACAAAGCACGTGTTGTACGTGAATGCACGTAGTTTATTTAGCACTATGTAGAAAAGACATGAGCCACAAATTTCACATACTAGTGTGCCTGGCACTACTGTGTGTACAGGGGTTACCTCACCCTCACATGTCCAACTGAACATGCTAGACTCACTGCTTGCGCCCATGAACAGCCCCGCGTGATGCATGAGCTTGGCTGGGTTCTAAGTCTGCTGTGCCAGCGCCGGCACTCTGGCGTCTGCTACTCCTCCTTACTTCAGGGACAGGGGTGCTGCCCCTGCTACTAGTGGTATCTGTGTCCCCAAGACCTTCTGCTCCTGTGGTGGCTGACTGGTTTGTCAGCAACACTTCCATCGCTGTAGTGACTCTCCCCATCCCCCGTGTGAGGTCAGTACAGCAGTGCACCAGCCCCTCCTGCATTGCAACTGACCGGCAACACATCAGTGAAGTTGCATTTGCAAGTTGCCGCATGCCGCCTGTCTGCTGCTGCGTACGACGGGTCTCCCTGCGCCTTTGTGCACGGTCCTCACGAAGTTCCTCACAGAGTGTCATCACACACTGAGACATGTCCCTGACTCCCTCTGCCATGTCCTTCATGCTGTCTGCCATAGATGCTATTCCCTTGTTCATGTCTGTGAAGTTGGTGTTCAGAATTCGCATCTGCCTGTGTACTGCACTTATCCCTTTTGCCTGCAGGCGCTGAACCTTCACCATTGTGGTCTCGAGGCCTTGGAACACACTCTCATCACGGCCACTGCCGCCTGACTCCCGGACCCTACAACGTCTTGTTCCTTCAGATGGCCTGACAGGAGTGGATGTGTGACCTGGTGCATACCCTGCCATAGACTGCATTGACTCCTCACATTCCCCTTCCTCATCCGAGGATGTTTGTAGGATCCTATGCGGGGGACCCTCATGCCTCACAGGCCTGAGGATTTCAGACACCTTAGAGTCTGCTGGTGTGTGTGATTGTTCTGACGCAGGTAGTGGTCAGCCAATGAGCACAGGAGATGCTTCCAGTTGCATGGTGTTGTCTGCCTCTGGTATGTCTGATGCTTGTGTGCATGGTGCTGTAGGTCTTGCACTGCTGGGCCCAGCATCCCTGCCTTCTTGCTCACTGCTATCCCTTTGGGGATGTGTCTTCTCCCTCACCTGCTGTGACTTGCGTGATGTCTCTCCTGTGGACAGACATGGACAGTATCTTAGTGGTGCTTTCACCGTGTACATCAATATTAAATTACATTTTCACATCACTATTTTCTGCTCCTCCCATGTGTCTGATTGTATTGTGTGGCATGCCTGACTACATTTCATGTTGACTGCTCATATGGGTATTCTTATGACTACCACTCCCATAATGCATTGCAGGTGAGTACTAAAGTCAGAACTGGATTTCCTAAATACATAGCCACATTGGGGGAGGTACACAGGCAGGGGGTGTGGGATGATGGACATGTCCCTTACCTTTCTTAGCTGCAGCTCGGGCTGAGCTGTCTGCATCACCAATCCCCAGGACGCAGTCTGGCTCCAGTGTGGACTCCACTAGCTCTTCCAGGTCTGTGAGTGGAGGTGCCTTGTTCTTCCCTCCACCTGTTAAATTGGACTCCTTGCTTCTTGCAGCCAGTTTCTTCTTAGTGATGATCCTTAGATCGTACCATCGCTTTTTTAGGTCGTCCACTTCCCTGTTGGTCACTCCTATGGCGTTGATTTTAGTCTGGATCCCCAGCCAGGTGCTCCTCTTGACAGCCTCTGGTACCTGCAGGGACTGCTTTCCAAAGATTCTTGGGTAGTGCTTGACTACCTCCTCCACCAGCACCTGCAGTTCTCCAGTGTTAAACTTCATCTTCCTCTTCCTCTCTGCTCCTTCCCTCTGAGAGTCTTGGGGCTCCATTTGTTTCTCCTGCAGGGATCTGCTTCACAACTGCCTGTCTCTGTGTGTCTGCTCTCCTGTGTGATCAGTTACACTGCACCTGCATGGGTGTGGCCACTTCCTGGTTGTGGGGTGGGGTCGATGCACAGGATTGGTCCATTGCTCTGCTGGTTGGCTGAGGGGCGGGATGGAGACACGTGATTGGTTGATACTTCAACTGCCTGATATTTACCGAGTCGGTATTTACCGATTCTGTATTTGCTGTATCGGAAAATACCGATTCGGTGAATACTGTGAAGGAGTTACCGATTTTTACCGAATCGGTATTTTTTACCGGATTTTGACCTACATCTCGTTTCACTTTTCTGAAATACCGATTCGGTAAAAATCGGTATTTTGGAGTCGGTAAAAATGTGTTACCTACATCTGGCCCTAGGTGAGGTAGAGCAGTAGAGGAAAGATACGAAACAAAAGGGAGCCATAGGAGATCATATTTTATTTTTTGAGGAATGGAGGAGGAGGAGACAGTAGCAATCCTATGTTCATCACAAATAAAGTTCCACCACATGGATAATGATAATTTGGATTTATCTTTCCATGATGATAGAATAACCTTAAGAGCTAAAGAAATAAAAAGGTCAAACAGTCTTGATTCATGTGAGGGTATAACTATATCAGGTGATAAGGATCCAAGAAAAACATGCATAAAAGATATAGCAGTATTAAATTTAAAAATTGACATGCAAACCTTCCAAACTGAATTCCAAAAGGAAGAAACCGCATCACATTCATAAAGTAAATGAAGTATGAACCTGAAGCATTAGAACAAGACCAACATAAGGGAGAGGAATTAGGAGAAAATTTACAAATACTAACGGGAGTAATGACCGCTCTATAATAGACAAAATAAAGAGATTGAGTTACACATGCAGCTACAGAAACTTTAAATAACTTTGACCAAATTTTCTCCCACATATTAATAAAAAAAGAAACAGATAAATCATTTTCCCAAGAAACTTCAACATTGGATTTAAGACGAATTTGAACATTAGATAACAATATATTATAAACAAGGGCGGCCTTAGGTGTGTGAGTAGAGAATAAAGGATATAAAGGAGATGGAGGTGTTACAGCGGGAAATTCATTTGGAAGTGAGAAAGTAGCCAGGTAGGATTGGAGAGCTGTAGCAATAATATTGTATTCACCAAGAAGGGAATCAGGAAGTTGGTAACGTAGTTGCAAATCTTGGAAGGGAACAATATTGAAATTATGAAGGAATTGATAAACAAAGGACACATTCGTCTCCTTCCAATACTTGAAGTAAAAAGATTTACCCTTATATTTGAGAAATTTATTATACCAAATAATGGAAGATAAAAACATTGCAAGGGGTGTACATCTTTAAAAAAGGTATTAGAAATGAGAGTTTGCGAATATTTCAAAATGGGGTATTGAGATATAAAGGAACAATTGGACATAAAAGCAACATGCTTAAAAGGAAAGTCCTTCAAAAGTGAGCGTTCAAAAAGAACCCATTTGGGGATTGGCATGGTTAAAAAATCATAAGCTAATGAAAACGATTGTTTAAGCAGAAAAGCTGAATGGTAAGCCTTAAAAAGAGGGAATCGGACACCACCTTCAGTTTTAGGACGAGTAAGTTTAAGTAAGGCAATACGAGGGTGTTTATTATTCCAAAGGAATTTTGTGCAGATAGAGTTAATACGAGAAAAATATACATTGGGAATTTTGAAGGGGAGCATAGAGACTGTATACAACACATGAGGGGTAATCATCATTTTAATAGTGCCCAGCCTACCCCACCAGGAAAGAAAAAGCGGGGACCACAGGAGGAGTAGAGCATTTAATTTCTGAATCAAATTATTAAAAGTACATTTGAGAGTGTCAGTAAGGGTTGAAGAAAACCAAATACCCAAATATTTAATTTTGGAAGGACACCAAGTAAATTCAGTATCACTAAACATGAATTGGGAGCAAGCAGAGTTTAAGGGCAGGACTTCAGTTTTGGATAGATTGAGTTTATAACCAGAGATAGAGGAGTAAAGTTGGACTTCATTCATAAAATGAGGCAACCAATCAACAGGATTGGACATGTAAACTAAGATATCATCCGCATATGCAGAAATTGTTATGTCAACAGAGAAGAATTTAAAGCCAGTAATCATGTCATTGTTGCGGATACGTTCTAGGAAAGGTTCGAGACATAAAATAAATAATAAGGGAGAAAGGGGGCATCCTTGCCTTGTACCACGGGATAAAGAAAAGTATTTGGAAAACTGATTATTGACAAAAATACTGGCACGGGGACATGAATATAATAATTTAATATAGGAAATAAAGGAGGGCCCAAAACCAAACCATTGGAGGGTCTGAAACATAAATTGCCAATTAATTCGGTCAAATGCCTTTTCTGCATCCAAAGAGAGAGCAGCAAGGGGGTCCTTATATTTCTTACTAAGGGAAATGATGTTAGAGAACATGCGTGCATTGTCCGAAGCAAGCCTACCCTTTACAAAGCCCACTTGATCTGTTTTAATCAAAAGGGGGATGATGTTATCAAGGCGGGAGGCGAGGATCTTGGCAAAAATTTTACAATCATAGTTAATTAGGGAGATAGGGCGGAAATTATTACAATGGGAGTGATCCTTATCTGGTTTGGGGATAATAATGATCAAGGCGTCCATGAAGGACCCTGAAGCCTTAGCTTGAGCAATAAAGGAGTTGAAGAGTTGCAAAAGTTTAGGGGCAAAAATAGAGGAGAAAGTAGAGTAAAATTCGACAGGGAGTCCATCAGGGCCAAGGGCTTTAGATCTTTTCAAAGCATGAATGGCAGAAACTACTTCCTGAAGAGTAATATCTTTTTCCAAGGAAGCAAATTCGTTAGGAAGGGAAGGAGGAGAAGGGAGACCTGAAAAAAAGAATCAAGGTTCTGAGTAGAAGGGAAAGTGTCATCTGTGTAGAGAGATCGATAATAGTCATAAAAGACATCAGCAATATCTTCATCAGATGACACTAATTTGTTAGTGGATTAATTAAGAATAGGGCCAATGGTTTTATGTTCCGATTTAATTTTCAGATAATTAGCCAACATCTTGCCTGCCTTGTTTTGACCCCCATGATACTTAGATTTGATTTTAAGTAAAATGTTACAGGCTTCAATAGTTGCCAGTTTATTAAGTTCTGTTTTCGCAGCAATAAGGGTATGAAGGGCAGTGGGATCTTTAGAGGTAAAGTAAGTGTGTTCTAGTTGTTTGATAGTTTGTAATTGAGCCTCATATTTAGCTTTAGCAACTCTTTTCTTCTGCGAAACAAAAGATATGACAAAGGCACGCAAGGAAGCTTTGAAAGCATCCCATGTGTTGGGAATAGAAGTATCCGAGGGAACATTAAATGTAAAAAATTCAGTAACAAAGGCAGTGACATTTTTGATAAAAAGTGGGTCTGATAAAAGAAATGTGTTAAATTTCCAACGGCTAAATTTCAAGGAGGTAAGTGAAAAATCAAGTGAGGCAAAAACCGGTGCATGATCTGATATAAAAATGGAGCCAATTTCCGATTTCTGAATAGAGGGGAGCAAGGATTTACTGACCAAAATGTAATCTATTCTAGATCTGGTATGATGCATGTTGGAGAAAAAAGTATACTCAAAGGAGTCAGGGTTACACGTTTTCCATACATCATAAAATGGACGAGAGGTAATGGCCGATTGGAATGATTAATTGAGTTTTGTCAGGTTGGAATTTACATTTGGACAATCTATCGGAATAAGGATCCAACCACTGGTTAAAATCTCCGGCCACAACAATGTTAGGGCAATCAGTAGAGGATAGGAGGATTTTAATATCAGACCAAAATTTGGGATCAGGGCGAACAGGGCCATAAATATTCAATAAGACTAACGTCTTGTTTTGGACTACAATCTTAGCCATCACCCATCGACCATCATCATCATGTTCAGTAGAAACAATTTGAACTGACAAAGCTTTGTGAAATAATATAGCGACACCACCTTTCTTATTAGATGCAGGTGAAAAAACAACTTGCCCCACCCATTGTCGTTTTAACTTTACCGACTCAACATCATTACAATGAGTCTCTTGAAGAAATGCAATTTGAGATTGAAGTTTAGACAGATGGGACAATACCTTTTGACGTTTGACAGGGTGTCCAAGACCATGGACATTCCACGAGACAAGATTACACATGATGAAGGGTTGGAAAGACACAAAACAAATGAAGGAAAGACACTGCAGGCGGGAAGCTATAAAAGAAAACACAGCAAACAAAAATGGTGAAATAGGGTAAATCCAGATAAGGAAGCACAAAAGTATGACCTGTGAACTTAGACAGAAGCATGGACAACAACAAGGAAGAAGAAATAGAAGACCATAATAACCAAGAAGAAAAAGTAAAGGGAGATAGAAAGAAAGAGAGAGATGAAGAGAACATGGAGGAAGTAGAGACGGAAATGGGAAGAAACAGATCATGGCAGCAAAGCCAGACCTGTAAAAGGACGAAAAGACAATAAAGACGGAGCATGGTGACAAACGGCAAGGCAGACCACAAGCATTAAAAAAAAAAGAGAGAAAGGGAATATAACATACACAAGAAAAAGGAAAGAGTAACTCAAATAGGAATAAGCCAGGATTGAAAATTATATACAACAGGAGACAGCAAACCACATAATATAAAATAGAAAAGAAGAAATGGTTAGTAAGATAGTAGGAAAATGTCGATTAGATAAGGAGAAAGAAAAACGTAAGAGAAAGAGAAAAGAGAACACTTAAACGCTTGTATCCATTCCAGTAGAAGGAAAGCTTTGTAAGAATAACTTTAGCTTTACAGGATCATCAAAAGTACGTGAGCTCCCATCATGAGTAACCTTGCAGAGACAAGGATGTAGGATGCCATATTGAAGATGAAGATGTCTCATTTGAGGTCGTAACTCCAGAAACTCCTTACGTCGAGCATTCATTGCATTGGAAACATCCTGCGAGATGAAGAGGTTATGTCCCGACCAAATAAGGCGACGTTTGAGCTTCGCAGCTTTCAGGACAGACATGAGTTCAGTGAATTCCAAGAAGAGCATTATGATACCTCTAGGTCTAGCAGAGTTAGTAGCAGATCGACCCAGACGATGAGCTCTTTGAATATTTAAAGGAGTAGAGGAGGGTGAGAGACTCAGGAGTTCTGGCAACATTTTTTGTAGGAAAGCAACCATGTTAGGCCCCTCAATGTTCTCCGGCAGACCATAAAGGTGTAGGTTATTCCTTTGATTTCTATTTTCAAGGTCCTCTGTGTGCAATTTCAGTCTATGAATTTCCTGCTCAAGCGTCGGTATTTTAGTAGATACATCCTGAATAGTACTGACGCGTTGTTCTAGCTCCAGCACCTTATTCTCCATAGTGATCCATCTCTCTTCCATCTGCTTCAATTTCTCATTTGTGAAGACATAAAAGGTTGGAGACCTCTTACTTCATCCAGAATTGAATCCAACACTGGGTTGGGAGAAGAGAGGATTGGGGAAGGAGGATCATTTTTCAGTCTTTTTGGCTTGGTACCGGTAGCAGATGCTCGAACTGAGTGAGAATCATTAGCCATCGTGAATTGCGAGGAAAAATACACCAAAAGCGGAGAACAAGGTGTAGTAACCCAAGAGCAACCCAAGAGCATCCAAAATAGAGCAATATGTAATAGGGTTGCACTACCAAGTGAGAGGGAAGCATGTGCTCAGCGGCTTAGAAAGAAGCGGCCGCACACATTCCCAATCAGAGAGGAGCGGGCATCAGAAGAAAGGAACAACATAATTAATCCAGCACAGGCCATCAACTGAGGAAGAGAGCCTGTGAGACAAATAGCACAGTAGGAGGAAGAAGCAATGGCATGGCCGACTGAAGATATTGCAGAAGGGAGCAACAGGCATCAAAATTAGGTAAAAAAGTCTATGAAGACTGTGGCCGGAGATAAGGTGAGAGAAGGGCGTGAAAAGCAGTAGACCGCACTAGGAGTAACGGGAAACAATGCCATGAAAATAAAATTGGCCATCAATCAAGTAGCGCTGTTATAGGGGCAAAACGGATCCAAGTAAATTGAAGCATTATGCCAGCAGAGTTGTACCACAGGTAGCGGGCTTACCGCACGGAGAGGCAGTCTAAAATGGCGGCTCGCACCCGATCTGAGGAGGGTGCGTCACAGTCAATAACTAGCGCTCCGACGGTGAATAAGTGCTGAAAGAGCTGTTCCTCAACTCACCGCATGGTCCGATTGCGGATAACGTCGGGTATGCAGCAAGATGCGGTGCAGAAACGGCATATAAATGAAAAAGAGCCCCGCCGATTTACGGAGCTCACGCCGGGTCCGCCATCATGCCGCGACGTCCAAGCCACGCCCCTAATGTAAACATGTTTAACAAAGCAATTTTTGTTCGGCTCACATCCTCTCTCTTTATACAATCGGGGGAGGAATAAAGCTCAGGTCACCCTAGTTTTATAAAAGTTGATTTAATATAAGCCAACCATGGAATCCTACTGGCTCTATCCAAGGCTAAGCAATCTTTTAGGATCAAGTGGTTCAATGAAATTTCCTGGTTAAGCCAGGTCTTAAGCCAACAGATCAATGGGGCGATTTTCAATAAGTCTGTAACATACCCCAACCCTAACTCTGTATGAATAGAGAAAGTAGGGGTGGACTGTGGCACTGATAACAAAGATCTTAAACATTTATTTTCAACTATTTGAATCCTATCTTGTGGGGTATAACCCCAGATTGCTGAGCCATATGTAGCTATTGCTAAACATTTGGATTTATACACTTTTATAATTGCCTCCATTGGTCTGGCGCCCAATCGCTTTGCAAGTCCCATAAGGACTGAGAGGGATCTAGCTATCGCATTACTTTTGTACTTCTGCTTAGGGCCCCAGGTCCCTCTTTCATCGTAGAGGACCCCATAGTATGTAAAAATGGGCACCCTCTTAACCTCTTCACCACAGCAGAAGAAAGTTTTTGTTTTTTTCTTTCTACTGTATTCCCCTACAATCATGACTTGAGATTTTTTTGTATTTATTTTCAAGTCCAAGGACTCCATAAAATTACCAAAGGTATCCAGTAATTTTATCAATCCGACCCCAGAGCTAAAAGGACGGCATCGTCCACATATAAGAGAACCGGGATGACAGTTTTACCTATTCGCGGCACGTCCATAGAGGCCTCTCCTAGAGCTGGCTCGAGTGCGTCAATATATAACATGAAGAGAAGGGGGGCCAAGATGCACCCCTGCCTAACCCCCTTTTCAGACCTATAATAGCTAGTGCATCTCCCCTCCTGAGTGACCCTGACTGATGCTAAGCGACCGCAATGGAGGTCAGCTGAAAAACTTAACTAGAGATGGATCAATGCCCAAGTCCAATAGAATTTGCCACAGCTTTGACCTGTTTATCAGGTCAAAGGCTGTCGAGAGGTCCAAAAAACCCATATAAAGGGACCCCTCCTTGGCTTTGGTATATTTGATTATTAAAAGCTGTAGGTTAAGGCACTGATCAAGGGTGCTTCTCTTTGATCTAAAACCATATTGAGCATTTGACAGGACCCCTCTACCTTCTAGCCAGTCCGTCAATTTATACATGATGACTCTTCCCCAAATTTTAACTGCAGAGTCTATCAAGGAAATAGGCCTATAACAAGAGGGATCCCCTCTCTGCCCCTTTTTAAAAACCGGGATAATAATAGATTTGACCCAGGATGCAGGAAAACTATTTGATCCTGACGCATTAAAGACATTTGTCAAGATCTTAGCCCAGAATTTAGGGGCACTCTTATTTATACAGGTCGGCCGGAACCCCATCTGGGCCCGGCGGCTTATTCTTTAGTGTCTCTTCGATTGCTCTTTCCACATCTGAAGCTTCAAAAACTACAGGAGCATCTGGTTGTGGAATAGATATAACCGTTGAGAGGATCTCATGCCCCTGGATCCTGTAGATATTCCCGAAATGAGCTAGCCACCGATCATCTGGTATATTACATTCCAGGGGGAATTCTCTGCACCAGAGAAAAAAGGCTGGTTAACAGTTGACCAACATTTTTCACTGTCCCTCAGGATCTCCTCTGATAGAAGTTTACTCCAGGCGTCCTCTTTAATCTGTTGTTTACATTCTTGGATAGCCTGTTTGTATAATTTTCTTAAACTTACTATCCGTTCCCTTTTTCTTGGTCTTCCTTTCATGGCTTTGAGCAGGGCCGACTGTGCCCTGGAGCAGCTACTGTTGAACCATCTTTTACCTTGATACATGCTGGGTATATTTTTGACCGTCAAGTCAATGTTTATTTGGTTGCATATGGCATCAAATGCAGCAATTATCTTCGAACTCGGGGCCGAATAATCCAAGCAAGTAGCTAAGGTCAAAACTTCCAACAGGAAGGTTTTCGGGATCACCTTTGACCATTTAAGTCTTCTGCCCTGCTCTCAATGATGTCAGGTCACTAACTCCAGTGGCCTGTGTTTCTTTAAATCCCAAAGCACCCCTAGAACCACCTCTAAAATTGCAGGATTATGATCACTAAAAACAGAGGCTTCAACCTTGTACGATAAAGCCATAGGTAAAACAAAAGATGACAAAAAAATATAATCTATAACTGTGCCCGAGTCCTTTCCTTTAAACGTAGGTGCCCTTGGTCCACCTTCATCACACCCTGATTCAAAAAGGTTCATAGTGGCCAGAAGATTCTCCAGGGCCTCCCCTTGTTTTGTTTGTTCAAAATGTGTAGACACGGAATATGGGGGCCTTTCGTGTTCTTCAATATTACAATCTAGGCTACACGGGTGAATGTTAAAATCACCCATGAGGATGACCTCAAAAGTGTTTTGTTTAGATCTATATCCAAAAAAAAAATCCTCTAAAGAAACTAAATGTTGATTCATAAAATCACTCTCACAAGAATTATAAAAATTGATAAATAGCATTTTAGATGTTTTTGTCACTGACAATCTACTATTAGACAGTTATGAGAACCTGACTCCAGCTGCTTTAAAGTACCATTCAATTTAAGGGTAAGGAAGAGGACTAAGCCTCCCTTAGCTCTACCGGTGAGACCAGGTTTTGCAGGGATGCAAAAGTGACTGTATCTATCTTAAAAGAAACTATTTGATGTGTCCCAAGTTTCTTGAAGTGCTATTATATCATGCAACTTTAAAAATCCCACCCAGTTCTCATCCCTTCTTTTTGACCCTATTCCAGCGATATTCCAACTTAGGATTTTACCGGGGGTAACTTGGGTCTGGTCAATAACATTCACTCCTGTAATTTCTAGCCAATCATTCTCCTCCAGTTGAGACAGAGGAGAAAAACGATTAGACAAAGTTAAACCCTTGCCCTGGGAACTTTTGGGCCCCGTATGTGTTTTCAGGGTCAAATGGGAATTCTGGAGTGGGTGGGCTTTGAATTGGGGAGACATGGGAATTTCGCCAGACCGTGGGGTGAAATTAATTCTCTGTAATGGGGGCAATGAAAAGATAGGGCGAACATTCCTCTGCCTAGAAGGCAGTGGATAAAAATAGCCCAAGGGCAATGGCCTGATGCCAGTATTTGTTAGCTCAGATCCATCCCAGAACAATCTGTCAGCTACATAATGTTTGTTCAAATTTACCACAATACAATCCCCTACCAGGCTCTTAGGGTGATGACCAACCCATTCTACCCTTCTGACCATGCTAATACATGAAGAAATATCTAGCTCCCCACTAGAATACTACCTACACCAGTTCCTAGATTGTCTTAGGAGCTCCTGGGTGGACTCTCTACAGTTTATTTCTAGCGGGGGTACTCCTGTAAGTACAGCCATCAAGGAGACTGCTTCAGGAGGAAGATGCCACTTGGTCTCAGGGGGCAGACAAAAGGGGAGGCAGCATTTCTGCCTAAGCTCCCGCTTTTTCCAGGGTGGCGGGGTTGTTAAAAGTTGGCCAAGATTGGCAGAAGTTTTAAGTTAAGTTTTGGAAGTTTGTGAGCAGGGGCAGGGAAAGGTTAGGCAGGTAGGCTCAGTTTAGACTAGATGTTAGGTAGTTACAGTTGCAGAAAGACATGTAGGAGATTGGGTTTAATTGGAGGGCAGGATTTGTAACTGCAATACTGTGTAATGTGGTTGTTATGTAATGTTATAATGTTATTGGCAGGTTGGGGGATTTGATGGGGGATCATAGGGGTGGGAGGGAAACGGGGGTCAGTTAGTTTATTTATAGTGAGGTTTTAGTTTTCTAAGGCAGTTGCCAGTGTTGTACAATGGGATATGCACCTGTTTCAATAAAGCAGCCTTTTACACACACAAAAAATTGGTCTTGGGTTGGCTTGCCCCACTCCCTCCCAAGGGGGGTTAAAGGGGCGGCCGATACCAGTGAGGTCTGCCCCCGGGCAGATTGGGAGGGGGTAGGGGCTAGCCAGTTAGTGGCCAATTTGTGCCACTTGTACCTTGGGAATAGCCCAATTGTAGCCCAAGGAATTGTTGTAGCCCAAAGGTATTAATTGGGGGGCTGACACCTTCCCAGCCACCATTTTATGTTTGGTGACCTGGTGGCTGGGAGCGCGTCTGGTAGTTAGCCTTTTTTGACCCTCCCTCCCACCCTATAATGTTTTAATTTTTTTGAGGGTTGGTCCATTTGGGAGTGATAATTTTTTTGGAGGCCAGGTTTGTGGGCACAGGTGTATAGGGTTTTGTATACTTGTCGCTTGGAACAGGTGCAGGCGGGGTTGTTAAAAGTTGGCCAAGATTTGTCTCGGTTCGGTTTACCCACTTCCTTCCAAGTGAATATGTGTGATTAAATCAAATGCACACTCTTTTTGCCGTTCCTGCAAAAAGATAATCAAGTTTACATAAAGAAGGCAGAGCTACGCTGCAGACCGCAAGACGACCACCATCGCTATCCTGCCCGCCCTGCTCCACTGCTAAAAGATCATCTCACCATGGGGGCTGGCAGTTTTAAGTAAGTGGGCCGCTGGTGGGGCAGGGCACCCAGGGTTTTTTGGCAGCCCTGAGCAAGCACGGCCAATGTGAGTGCCTCCACCGCCATTTCGACCTCAGGCTGTGGAGCAGCTGGCTGGGTTGTGCCCCCATTCTGTTTTCCTCACCACACTCCACTCCCGACACCCTCATTGCTGGTGGCTCCATAGACTCTGCATGCAGATGGGAACAACTTGGGAAAAACCTAACACTGAGCAAACATTAAGGGACCAACGCAGAGATCGCAGAAGCAACCCGATAGGTCGGGTACTGCTTGCGAGTGTGGCTTGCATGATTAGTCTGCCACAAACCTTGAAAATACTGCCACAGAATTGTCACAAAACTACTATAAAAATCCTCAAACCACGATCCTCAAGGGAAATCTACAGTGCTACTGCAACTCGCAGAAGGGGCTCAAATTGTCGGGTGTGGCTTGCGAGCAGAGCACACACTATAAGCGCACTACCGAATCACCACAACCTCAAAAATAAAAGAACACTCAAAACTTTTTTGAAAACTGCCAATAGACCCCTGAAACAGAAGGAAAAGGAAGGTTACAGTGCTTGTGTGACCTGTGAGCGGGAGTCCTCACTTCCAGTTCCAGTGCAGCTTACTGTGCTGTTTACTATGTGCTCTCCAAGATCTCTGTGTCATGCTCAAAGACAAAAGGAAGAAAGTGGCACAGCCCTTTAACATCTCCCCTGTTTAGCAACATGTTATTGCTGGAGGTCAGAGAAGGCTCACCTGGCAGCAGCAGCACAGAACGCAGCGGGAAGCCACAAGCCAAGCAATCAAGAAGAAGAAAAGTAACAAACAACTACCAGCATGCTCATGCACCCCAGTGCCACTGTGGCTGCGCTCATTCTGACACGAAGAGGTACACAGGGCCTACCAAGGTATGCCCGGGGGTGTGGCAGTGCTGGTCCCAGGATACAACAACCAGGTGAAAACCTCCATGGGAGAACCAAGGAACTCCGAGGGCTGTAAACAATTTCCTCACACAGGATAGGGAGGCAGGAGCAGCACTGTTAACCTCACACCACTTCCGGTGTGCTTGTGCCCCCCTTTCAATACTGTATTGTCACTGCAGTATGTTCCAATGGACAAGGGAGTGGGGGTGCCAGAGCCTTTGCCCAATTGTTTTAGGAATCAGACACCAGCAACCACAGCACTGAGACCATTCTTCTTGCAGCCATGAATGACATCCTCACCCTCCTCGACCAAGGCCACAACGCAGCCCTGATTCGACTCGACCTGTCAGCAGCTTTCGATACTGTCTCCCATCTTCCACTTGCACCCAGTCTACACAACGCTGGCATAAAAAGACACCGCCCCCTACTGGATGAGATCATTCCTCACTGGCAGGTGCCATGGGGTCAGACTGCCGCCCTTCCTCTCTGAACCCATGAAAATCAACTGCAACGTCCCACGGAGTTTATCACTCAGCCCAGAAGTCTTCAACATCTACATGTCTCTCCTCGTCCAACAACACTGCCTCAGCATAGTCTCCTATGCAGACAACACCCAGCTCATCCTCTCCCTCACCAAGGACCCCACCACAACTAGACTCAATTTCCAGGAAGGAATGCAGGACGTCGCAGCCTGGATGAGTGACAGCTGCCTGAAACTGAACTCGGATAAAACAGAAGTACTCATCCTCATAACCACCCCATCGGCGTGGGACAACACCTGGTGGTCCATCACCCTCTGCAGCCCCCCGACCCCCACGGACCACACCAAAAACCTCAGCATCATACTCAACTCCTCCCTCTCCATGAACCGACAGGTCAACACCATCACCGCCAGATGCTTTAACACCCTCCGCATCCTCCGTAAGACCTTCAAATGGATCCTCCTGGAGACAAAGAAGACAGTCGCCCATGCACTCATCACCAGCAGGCTATACTACAGAAACGCCCTCTACGCCGGCATCAGCAAATCTCTACTCTGCAAGCTCCAGACAATACAGAACAGCGCTGGCAGACTCATCCTCGGGGTCCCTCGACACGAACACATCAGCCAACACCTACGCAAGCTCCACTGGTTCCCCATCGAGAAAAGAATCACCTTCAAGATACTGACCTACGCCTACAAATGCCTTCACAACACCGGACCCCAATACCTCAACAACAGAATCACCCTCCATGTGCCCAAACAAAGCTTCTGCTCCACGAACCTCCTCCTCGCCGAAACCCCGCAGAATCTGCAGAGCCAGAGCAGGGAGAAGATCCTTTTCTTACATCGTGGCCAAGATCCGGAACGAGTTCCCCACTGACATCAGACGTACCCCCTCCCTGAACACGGTTAGGAAGGCTCTGAAGACCTGGCTATTTAACTCAAATGGAGCTGCTGACCCCCACAAACCCTGCGCCTTGAGACCCTTATGGGTGAGTAGTGCGCTTAAAAATCCCTGATTGATTAATTGATTTATTGATTGATGAGGTCTGTGAAAGTCGGAGAGAGGCCTTCCCAACCATCACAAGAAGGAAACGCAGTAGGGCAGACAGTTCTCCCCTAATCAACCACTCTGACCGTAAGGAAGAGGAAAACTGGGGACATAAACGAATGGTTCACCTCCCCCAACAAATTGACAGTCTGCAGGAAACAGCCAAAAATCTACACAAAATTCAGTTTTCTAAATGATGCCGGTGCAGCACTCTTCTCGAGCAATGAAAACCTCACGGGCTGCAAACTAGCGTATTGCCTTCATCTCCAATGGCTGCCACAAATAACATTGAAGTAATTACAGACAATCTCCCCCCGCCGAGGACCCCTGTATTCAAGCTAAGCTCTCTGAATCAACAGCTAAGCTCCTGAATCAATCTCACACAAAACATCAAGCTCACACAGAACAGAGATAATGGAAGTTGGAGTTCCCAAAATTTCCATGAAGAGGGCAAAAGTAACATCTCCAGCTCACAAGCATGCAGTGCATCAAAAGAACGCTCCTGGTCAAACGTGGCCCCTGAAGAGGGCCCTACTAGTGTACTCAACACACATTGCACTCCAAACTGCGAAGCCCTATCTGGTGGCTTAGGGGTGATACCTCTAGGAACTCCAAAAGGGACAGAAGATGCAGAAGAAAAGGAAAGCGAAACACTCTCCTACTTGAAAACCCCCAAATGGGAGGAAATTCTGGCAACTTACTCACAGTACTCTGAGCAACTAACATAGACGTCCTGACAATCCAGCCCTCAATCCTGCCAGGAAGGCTGCAAAGCAGAGGCAGGAGGGAATCAACAACACAAAGCATGAACAATGTTACAGTTATCCATGGAGGCACTTCAGTACCAATCACGTAAGATGGACATACAAGTTTAACTTGTCAATACTTTGGCTGTCTTTGTGGCTAGTATTGACAGTTAACTTGGGGAATTAAATTCCCTGATCAAATGGATCCAGTCTGACATTAGATCCACATTCACTCAAATACACCATCCATGAACCAACATCATTGACAAACTGTCAAGCTTCCCTCAATGCTGGATGATTTTGTAACTGGGTTTAAACAATGCCCACTAGTACAAGGGGCCCAAACCTACTGGGGGGAAAGTTCCAATTAACTATCTACAGTGATCGCACAAGCCCTCAGCCAATTGGCAGAAGCCCCAGTGAGAGTCACTGCCAGCAGTGATCTCAGAGAATGCAGAGGCCTCAAACAGCGAGAAACTGAACACAAGCAGGGGTGGCCCCAGCACAATTCCGGATGTCATAACATCAGATCTACTGGTAGACACAACAGCTTTTCAGCCTCACTCAAATGGGCTAGGGACGCAAGAAACAACGCCAAATACAGACAGGGACAGAAGAACAGCAAGAACAAACAGAACGGATCCTCAAGCTCCCCCAGGAAGAAGAGAAAGCACTCAAGCAAGAGGAAGAGCTGGCCTCATCCATAACAAACCAAATAAGGGGGACAAAACTGTCAGCTGGCACAAGTACCAGCCCTCCTGCAGAAAGCATACAGGGCCCCGGCACAACTCCGGATGCCACAATGTTGTATCTGCTGGTAGACACAGAAGCGTCTCAGCCTGGCTCAAATGGGACCAGGAGTACAAGAAACAATGGCAAATTCAGACAGGGACAAAGGTGAAAGGGACGGAACAAAAAACTTGCAGAACAAGAAAAGTTTTGCCCCCGTTTTACCTCAACAGCAAGGCCTATCAGAATGGATCATCAAGCCTCCCTGGTTAAAGAGGTCAAGCAGGAGGAAGAGCAGGCCTCATCCTTAACAAACCAACAAAGGGGGTTCAAACAGTCAGCTGCCATATGCACCAGGCCTCCTGCCGAAAGCATACAGGGCACACTGCCCAGTCAACCATCCGCAAAAATCACCAACGCTAGCATAGAAGGGGCACTGTCAATAAGGTCGGAGATCAGCCTCCTGGCTTCACCTGCCACCGGATTTCAGGGCCCACCGCCCAGTCAACCATTTGCGACAACCAGCAAACCAAGAAGAGAAGGGGCACTGTCAACAGGGTCACTGGCTGACCCCAATGCTCCACTCACTTACAGATTTACCACAGACTCACACCCAAATAACTACATGAGCTCAAGGAGTTCCACAACTGAGACAGCTCCCACAAGCACTACCCCAACAAAATGTGATTGCCTGCAACACATATGCGCTAAGCCGAACTCAGCAACATGGGCCAAGGACCCCTGTTCAACATCTGCATCAACCAAAGTAACTCACTCAGAGGTGTCTCTGAAGTCATGGTGCCCAGTTCAAACTCACAAGAGATCACAATAATCCCATTGGAAGAAAGAACATCATCTTGTCATTGCTGCGACCACCGAGACAGTACCACAATGCTTAGCTTCCTCACAGAAATCGTTTCCAGAGGGCACCATGACATCCTAACAGATAGCAGGAGAGAGTAATGGCTATTATCACAAACTGAATTATCAATTTTTTTCTTTCAGCCCTAGGCAAAAAGCATATCCTAGAACCATCTAGTAAAAACCTTTTCAGGGCTCCTAAGCATTTCAGTGACCATCCATTTCAATTTCAGAATAGCCTACAGCACATATCTAATAAAAACATTGTCAATAGCCTTTTCCAGTGTTCCATTTATAAGGGTTAGAACATCAATTTAATGTACTTTTAGGAGGAGGGCAAAGTCACAATGCTAACAAAAAGAAGTCCTTGGGAAATCGAAGCTGCTCTACAACCAGCCAGAGGGGAGTCTTCTCCCTGTGTCCGTTTGAGCCTCACAGGCAGGCTCTAGTTATTTCCACGGTGGAGCTGCACAACTCGCAACTCAAGAATCATGGCCCAGTTTCGAGGGAAACATTTCTTCTTTCAGGATAGGGCAATCACCCCCCAGGGCAAATGCCCTCAGCGATCCCATCCAGTGTCTCAGGCAGTGCACCAGTTTTCTTCAATGAAATCTAACAGGCACCAGAGACACAGCACCTGTACCCTAAACTCAAGTCCTTCCCTAACTCCTATATTACTCTGCTGGCGCACAGCTCTGTTGTTGGGGCCACACATTCCATACAGTATGCCCAAGTATCTCTTGACCAACAAATAAAGGTGCAAACTTGCATTGACTTTGGGACCAGGATTCAGAGGCCTGATGCTAGGATCTTTGAATCAACCCTTGTTTCAAAAGGGGTCACCTCAAGCAAAGCCTCCTTACCGTTCTGGTCGGTCTGTGACTCTCTCAGCTGGGAATCAAAAACTTGATCAACGATTTCTCCTTTCAGAATTGTGACCCTGTCTTTCGCGTAAGACAGTGGCAGGGGTACACAATTAACATTCCAGGGCTTCCGCCATCACTGAGGTCCTAGTTGCCAGCAATGCCTGTGCTGGATACCTTATTATTATTATTTTTCAGCTTTTATAAAGCGCGAACGAAGGCCCAAGGGCATCTCGGCGCTAAGATATCTGCATTGTCTAACCTGAGAAGGGGAAGCTGGGTTTACATATTAAAAAGCCAGGTTTTAAGTTGTTTGCGGAAGAACCAGAGTGAAGGGCATGTTTTAATTGATTGCGGTAGAGTGTTCCAAAGCTTGGGCGCTGATACAAGAAATCTTCTGTCTCCCCATAAAACCTTCACCTTGACTTCAAGCTGGACTGGTGCGGGCTCTCCAAGCTGGATATGATGTCTGGGCCCCAGTAGCAATGGTTGTAAGGCAGCAAATATATATTGGTGGACAGAACAAAAGGTCATTAGACAAGGCAAATAAATAATCTATCAATAGAGACGGTAGTCTCAGAATACTTCCTAGTCTTGGGACGCCCCATATATTAGTAAGGCACCCATGAACCACTTCATTTATCTATGTGAGAATAAAAAAACAACAGCCTGGACCTATTGGCAAGTGTAAAAGGTACGTTTTGGTGAACTGACAAGAGTAATACGTCACCCAATCCCAAGCAGCCAAGGAAGTCTGTGTTCATTTACTAAATCCTGAGGAAAAGATAAAAACAATACAGACATATTCCAAATCCTTATATCTGTGTATTCCTATATTACTAATCTGAAGACCCTCAAGAAAAAAGAAAATGTTCTACACTTTTACTCATAGTTTTTACATTATTTGTTCATGACTGCAGACACTTCTAAAAGGATTTCTCTTAATAAAAGCACCTACATTGTACGCTTAGGACCATGCTCTCATGTTATAGGTGCACAGGAAAATCTAAAACTGCTAATTTAACAGGGATTCTTATTACAAAAAGAACTAAAAAAAAAAAACTTCAACATAGTTGGTACATTTTCTCCAGCAGAACTTTTTGTGACAAACAAAGTCCTATAAAAATATTTTCTTCAAAAATGTTTGCTAAGGATCACATGGGCATCTTCCCTGACTTCTACTTTTCACAATACAGACAAAAACTACCCACATCTTGTACCACTTAAAGGTCAAATAAGGGACGGGCAAACTGAACTACTCATCCTTTCATAATTTCATCAAACAGGATGGGCAGTAACATAGCATATTTATTTATTCATTTTGTTAATGCTAACAATGTTCAAAACTGTATTTCTGAATAGCCAATTAAATGTCTCATGACTATTTCATAGACAGTTTAGACAGGCTCAAAAGAGATTGAGAAAAAGAGAGAGAAACATACATTTGCTTACCCTTAATTTGTAGAGGAGCTAGCCTCCTTCCCCCAGTTTGGCAGTAGGAAACCTGAAACCGGTTTCACTTCTGTCAACATTATCAACCCCTATTTGTAGCAACTGGGCATAAACAAACTCGGAGGAGGTAAATAGCACATTGAGCCAGTTAAAGAACATGAATAACCAACCACCAATTCCTTTTAGCAAGTATACTAGTGGTAACATGAGAGCACATGAATTCAAACTAAATCCCATTGCCTCCGCCCTTGCACAGTAATCTTCAAACTAAAAGCATTAGTGCTGTATACATGGCAAAGCTATCTGTTAATCAAAGCTCACATATACCATTAGTTTGCCTTCTGTTCATATGAGTTCATAAGAACTTGCTTTTGCCAAAAAAAGTAAGCAAAACTTCTCCTTCTCTCCCTGCGCTGCAATATTGTCTTTCAAAAAATGCCAGAGGTCAAAATGTCAAAGGCAAACCTTGCTCTGAGCCCGGCTAGGCTTCTAAATATAGAACTCGACCTTTAAACCTTTACCAGCTGTCCCATTTTGTGTGTAAGGGTTTCCATGTGACTTTTCCAATTCAAAGTGACCCTGGAGACTGATAGCGGAAAAGCAGACCTATTCCCTTCCTATTTGCCAGTAATTTAGAGGAAGGAGAATAACTTCTGCTGGGTTTTAATACATATTTTCAGCTGTAAGCATTGTGCGGTATACTTTTCTTAGCAGTCTAGATGTCAGCTATTTGTTATACGTAAATGTGTGCATTTACTGAAGCCTAAGAGTAGTTTTGAAAGCTGCTGTGAGTGGCAGAACTGCTTTTAAATAGTGAATTGTGCCCAATTTTGACTTTGATATTTGGGGCACTTAAAAATGAATATCCTACAATGTTTTTGCATAATAGGAATCCCCAGAGTGTTCACCAAATAGCCCAGGAATGGGAAATCAGAAATGTATAAGGTATACCCTTATAAAAAGGAGTTTTGTACACCTTGGTAAAGTGACATTTCACATTTAAGTTTCCTCTTATTGCGGTACATCACTGCTTAAATTCAACTTTGATGCTAAGAATGTACAGTATGATGATTAGGCTTTATAAAGATTAAAAAACAAATTTAATGCACTTATTTTTAATAATATTTTTTTCCATATAATCAACATTTAAAAAAAAAAATAACTCCAACCCTTTACATATATGAAAAAGGAAGCTGCATTCCTTTTTGCCTTCAACATGTTTTTATTTTTAACCCTAAACACAGAAGCCTAACTTGAAACATGAAAAATCTGCACCATTTTTTAAAGGACAGTTATTATTTAACATCAGAACCACGGATGTGGTTATGTAAAAAGGCATTAAGAAAAGAAATCCATATTTTCAAGTTTTCTCTCGGTTATCCTAAATAAAGAAACTGTTTTTTTGTAACTTTTTAAAATTAACAGTCTGTAATGCAGGCTTTAATACCAGGTTGATGAACAAAGAACAGGGCCAGTGCTGATAAAGTTTACTTAGGGCTAGGACTAGTCCTCCATAGACAGAAAATTAATTCCAAAAAGGGTACTGCTGTTTAATCGCAATTTTATTTTATAGAAAATCAACAAATTATTTATAAAATGTATCTTTACATTAGAGAAGAAAACAGAAGAGAAAGTCAAGCAGAAAAAGGACACATCAGGTTGTATTCAATTGAACACATCAAACATTCAAAACTTCAATCATGTCACATTCACAACACATTCAGCACATTCAGACTAACTCTAGCATACCACATATTATTAGTGCAAAAAGAGAGAAATATACAAAACTGGGTCTGCATCAATTAAACAAAAATTCAAAAATAATTGTTTAGAAAATAGTACAAAACCATAAATCTTTTACATTTTTAGACATTCATTACAATTTGATACCGATGGTAATATACAAGAAATTTGTACGGAGTAAGCAAGTAGACGTTTTACTCCTATACACCAAAGCAGACCAGTAAAATTGGGCCTACGCGTTTCAAATCCCCTTTAATTCGTCGGAGATTCTCATCAGGGCCTCGGGCAACTGGAGGAAAAGAACAAGAACATGCACAGAAGAAGTTTGTTTAAAAAGGGATTAAAGCAATAGTGATGTGTGAAAAAGAAACAAATACAAACATGGCATATACTGTTAGGAACAACGATGACACACACTTATTTAAAGTAAGTAATTGCATACACTGTTGAAAAAAGGGGGGTTGCATACACCTTTGGGGAAGCTGCACACCCGGAGTCTCGGGCTTAGTGAATCAACAGCTGGGGGAAACTCCCTTGGCGGGAGGGACACAATAATGGAATGTCTAGTCGTGAAGGGCTGCGGGTAGATCCATGGATGACAGAAAGAACCCCTGTACTACACTGGAGGTATACCAGGCAAGAGATCAAACAATTTGGAGGTTACTTACCACAAGTATTACTAAAACAGAAAACCTATGTGGGTCCGGATGGAGAAAACTTCTCTATGGTACAAAGCCTATGGATGAACAATGTGATTTAGTAAGTCAGCGGAAAACAACTAACCTGCTATTCTAGCAAACAAAGGCTTAAGAAAAAACTTTAAAGTAAAAACTTACCGCTCTGTGAAAAATGACGAACACAGGCGGCAAGGAAGAAAATGTGTCCAGGTAGGCAATCTGTAAGAAAAACGAAGAACCTTTTAAAAAGAGAACCTAATACACACAATGTATGGAGGTAGCAAATTTCGGTGGACATGAACGGCTACCTTAAAATGAAAGGGGTGCCACAGTCGAGTGAACCGTAAGGAGGAGCGTCGTCTTATAAAATGAATGGAAGCATCGAAGTCAAGTATGGCAGCGTTTCTTGCTTGCTTATATCCACTCTGGGTTCTGTAAGGCGTTTAACCAAGGGTTAGTGAATGTAGAAATTGAGCATAATTTCTAAAACGAAAAAACGACAAAATTATAACGGTGTACATCACCTGTGCGAAGCAGTCGAAAATGAAAAGCTTCTGTCGGTTTTAGACTGAAAACAGGAGGTGGCAGCGTCAGCACATGCAGACTGGTCGCGTGTGCTATACAGAAAAGAAACGACAAGTAGTTTAGAATTAAGAAGGGGAATTACAAGGAGCCCGTGTCAGACATATGCCGTGAGACAGGGACACACGGAGAGGCTGGCACTCGCTCTTACCGGGATGAGAGAATCACGGAGTTACTTCTATACGCTGGGGCCGGGCGTCGTCGAAATGAGCACTGATCACTCGCGCAGGCGCATTACCCTGCCGAGTGGAAGGAACTCCCTTTTATCACTGAGAGAGGACCGGAGCCTCGAAAAGGAGGCGGTTCTATAAAAGTGGGCTGACATTAACGAGGGAGCCAAACCAGGATGGAATGATCCGAGAAAAGGAGATTAAATGAATATATTGCATAAGTATGCAGTCCAAAAGCAAAGTTGCATACATAAAAACGGAAAATAATTAAAATGAAAAAAGAAAGGTTGTAAGATTGCAGGCTGACTGGGAGGTGTATTAAGGTTAGATCTCAGATCCTACATGGCAAGTAAACCTGAAAACAAGTGCAGGAAGATTATAATTTGAATATTTCGGATAGTTCGTTTAGACCTGACACAGCCGTGTCGAATTTCACGATTAGCATAGCTTCTCTTTTGGATAGTTGGAGGCTCAAATCGCCTCCTCGAGGATCTTTTTCTATCCTAGAGATAACTGTCCATTTGAACTCATTGAGTCCATGTCGCATTCAGGTCCAATGATTAACCACGGGGCATTTTCAACTTTTCTCTTCAATCTCGACTTGTGTTGTGATATGCGTTGACGCACTTCTTGCTCTGTTTTGCCGATGTACAGGCAATCACATGGGCACTTTATGCCATAGACTACGAATTTGGATTTACAATTACTGAATACCTCATGTTTCCAGGATATACCTTTATGCTGGAAAACAAAACCCTGTATGGTGGTATCGCAGCATAGGCATGTGCCACACTTGTGGTGACCTCGTATGGGTGCCAGTCCCATCATTTGGCGGAGAGATGGTTGAATTTGACTTGGCATGGAGGATCTTACTAGATGGTTTGCGACACTGTTCTCTCTTTTAACTGCAAAAAGGGGTGGATCTCTTAGACTTTCATCTAAATTTTTCACCAAGTGCCAGTTTTGTCCAATGATACGTTTCAATTGGTTGGCATTGGGACAAAAAGTGGTGACACAAACCTGGCGCTTCTGTTCTGGTTTCTTTTTACGCTCTAGTAATGTTTCGCGGGGAGTCCACCTAGCTCTTTTCATACAATTCTTCACCAATTTTTTGGGGTATCCTCTGTCACAGAGTTTGGAAACAAGTTTTTCCGCATGGTGGGAGAAGTCATTCTCGTATGTGCAATTTCTGCGCACGCGCAGAAACTGTCCATAGGGCAGATTTTCTCTTAGGCTTCTCGGGTGATTGCTTTGGAAAAGTAACGCCTTTTTGCGATCTGTAGGTTTTATGAACAGAGTCGTAGCCAGCTTCCCATCTTTGGGGAACACCTCGACATCCAAAAAAGCGATTTTGGTTTCAGAATAAGAAAGACTAAATTGAATGTCAGATGTTCTGGTATTGAGCCATTGATGGAACAAGGTCAAGTTGTTGATTCCTCCGGTCCATACCATGAAAACATCGTCGATAAAGCGATACCATTTGCCAATGTGTTCTCCAAAAGGGTTATTGTTATGTATGTACTTATCCTCGTACATCGACATAAACAGCACTGCCAACTCTGGGGCAAATGGACACCCCATTGCCACCCCCTTGACTTGGTAATAGAATTCCTTGTTGAAACAAAAATAATTCTTCTTCAAGGCGAAAGAAGCCAAATCGATCAAGAACTTTGTGGGAACTTGCATAGGTCTAGGACGTGAATCTAAAAAGACCAGGTTGGCACAAAGTCAACATTTTCCTTGTGCGGCTTGCAGTCAGTAACAGCTGTATGCTATTTACACAGTTGTTTGAAAGGATTTGTTTCTAGCGTTAAAATGTAAGCAGGTCACAGTCTATTTAAAAGTCAGTCTGTTTAAAAGTCAGACATTTCAAGGCAGTCAAAATCTATCGTTCCATAATGTAGGTTTAGTTCAGCAACAACCAATTCACTCAAATGATGTGAATGCCTTTTAATATCTAATACAATGTATCTAAGGAAAATGCCGTAATATTTTGTATTTTAGTCTATTTATTGCAAAACACACAATGTGAATTCTAATTTTATCTTTAGCATTGTGGCAATTTGCACACATGTATAGTGTCTTACTCTGTCAATTTAATAGTAACATGCAGCTATATAGCATATGTTATATAATTCATTCTTGCATTTTTTATTTAATATTAATTAAATAACATTTTGCATAACATCATGATGACAAAAAAAAAAACTTTGAGCTCAGGATAAGGAGCAGTGGCAGGGCTCCTGACTCCGCTCAGAAGGTATTCAGATGCAGGAAGGGCATAGCCTGTTGTGACACTCACTGTGTTTCTTGGGTTGTGTTGGACCTGTCAGCCTTAGGGTGGTCTTCCCCTACCTTTTTGCCCTTTTGCCTCCCATTTTTACCTTACCTTTTGTTGGACTTAGGACTCTGGGCACCCCACCACTGCTAAACAGTGCTGAGGTGCAGGTGCTCTTCCCTAAAACCTTGTGAGGCTGGCATATCTGCCACAAGCCACTGCTACCGCAGTAAGGCTTAATCCTCCATAGGCTAACATTGGGAACCTACCCTTATGGGATAACTTCTGACAGGGACCTAATAAGTCTGTCTTGTTTGGTCTTGTTGGACTCGGGGCGGGGAACCCTTTCCACTGATATATAGGGTTTGGGCATTACTACGCTAGGGATCCCACTTTTATAAAGGGGACCTTTTCCTGCCTAAACTTAGATTAGGCTCTGCAGACTCCCCCCTCCCCTCTGCATACTGTTAGCCTGCCTGGGTTGGGAGGTGGGAGTGGTGATTCACACCTTCTTCCCTGGGATTAGCTGTGATGGGTTGTCCACTGTAGCCTTAACGGCCTGTTTCTCGTCACTTTGACAGCTGGGTCGGGGAAGGCAGGGAACATACCAGAACTCCTTGGACTCTTCCAGAAGCCCCTGCCCCCAGACCCTTCCAGAGACTTCTACCACTTTCTAGCCCTTAGACTGAAAGATATATAAGGGAGGTTCCTGGCCTCACATTCTTGTTACACTGCTGGACCTGGAAGAATCCCTGCTGGAGTGAGGACTGCTGCGCAAGAGGATTGCCACTGGAAAAGAGGCTGACTGCTCCAAGGAACTGCTGCACCACAACCTGCTGAGCTGCCCTACTGTCTGCTGATCCTGCCCTGCATGGGAGACTGCAACATCACCACCAGAGTGTCTCCACAACATCCCAAAGGAACTACTTTTCTTTGAACAACATTTTAAAGAGTCTTCAACCTTTTAAAGATTGCCTTTTTGGGACTGCACCCTTTTTAAGCTAAAGTAAACTACCTGTCCTTGGACCACAGCATTTTAAAGACTGCCTTTTGGAACAGCAACAACACTCTCAAGATTTGCCCTGCAACGCTGTGCCTGCCCTCAGCACTGCTTGCCCCGTGATCCTCCCGAGGGCTCTGTGATTGCCTCTGCTTCTGGTGCAAGCCGACTGAAACTGGCCCTGAGGTCACCGCCACTGGGACCGGAGCGCGCTCTGTAGCGCTGAGAAGCGAAGCGCTGTGTGGCAGGAGGCTCCGTCGTTGCCCCGGACTTGGAGGCACTGTTAAGCGCTGTGCTAAAGGAGCGCTGTGTAGCCGTGACCCCCACCCGTGCAGCGCCTGCTGAGCCCGAGGCCCCAGGGGGAGAGGAGTCTCGCACCCGCGCCCGCAACCACCACCCCAGGTAACGCCTTAGTGCAACCAGGCTGCTGTGAGGGGGCGGGGTGCAGGTTGGCCGGGTACCTGGAGTGTGAGCTTTGTGCTTGGCTGGGAACCGTCCTTCACTGACCGGCCTACGGGGGCATAATTACTTGGTAATTGACACTGGGGCATTTTTTAGCATTACCAGCAGCGCCTGGGCAGCCGCACTTCCTACGCTGGTAGCATCATTTCTATGAGAGGCACACTTATTACGCTACAAGGGAACTTTGGCCTAAGAACCTTCCCACAGTGAATTTTGACCATAGGAACCTACCTCAAGTGAACTTTTGCCATCCAAGGTCACTGTGAGAAAGACATTACCAGCAGGAGCCCTTGGCACACATGAGCTTTTGGTGATTTGATAGGCCTGGGAACTGGATTCATTCTTATTGATTATTGATCTTGCTTGGAAACTGGAATCCTTTTTATTATTGATCTTGCCTGGAGCTGGATTTACCTGCTTTTGGTTCTCGCATAATTTTTAGATAAAGAAATTCTTATTCTTATACAAAACTGGTGTGGTGTTCCCTTTGTGAGTGTTTTTACTGTGTCATCGCCGTTGTGTGTTGCACAAATACTTTACACATTGCCTCTGAAGTTACGCCTTTTCTGCTCTGCGCCAAGCTACCAGGTTGGAAGCGGTGGTCCCTACTTGGACTAGGATGCATACCGCTGCCAACTAGAGACCCCGGTTCTAACAGGTTGTAGTTTTTAATGTGCAATACTTTTAACATTTTATGTGTAATTGCTCTACTTTTTATGCAGACGAGCACCGGACAATCTGACTCTTAATTTAAATTGTAAATTTCTTAATCCCCTACTTGCACCTTTTGCACTTTGTACTTGCCTTTTAGCTTCTTTTCTCACGGAATCTGCCTGCTCTCAATTACTGGTCTCCCCGCCCCGGTCCGAAGCGGTTTCACCATTGCGCGGAGGGCAGGGTAGACAAGAGACAGGTAGTTCATGTCTGGCGCTGAATTTCCGGAGGGGGCAGCGGTCTAGTGGCCGGCAGAGGAGATTCTTAATATTTCCCATGCCTCGGCGCCCGCGCAGAGGGCGCGCCGCTGGCGCGCCAAAGGCCCGCCTAAGGCAAGCCCGTCTGCGCCCGTCCGCGGCCGACCGGGGCCTGGGGCCACATCCCCTGACAATTTTACTACATGACCTTCTATTGGAAGAACAAACAGATGTTCTGTTTGTCACCGAGACCTGGCTTAATGAGGATTCGGCCCCTGACATACTGGAAGCTGTTCCTGAAGGTTTTGGGATTACCAGAATAGATAGACCTACGGGCAGAGGAGGAGGTCTTGCTATCATATTCAAACACCTCCTACAGTGTTCCCTCGCCCCAGCTGCTATAGAGGGTAGTGAAGCGGGCTCTTTTACTATCAGATAGGCTAATAACTATGTCATCAGAGGCCTTCTACTCTATCGTCCCCCAGGACCAGACAAGGGGTTCTCTCAGAATCTCATAGAATATCTGGTCTAACCAGCGCTGAAGTACGATAAACTGCTTGTACTGGGCGACCTTAATTTACATTTCGAGGACGCCCTCAATCAGGAGGCACGGGAGCTGCGCATGGAACTTGATACATTACAACTTTCACTATTATCAGACTGCTCTACTCATAAACAGGGACACCTACTGGATCCCATTTTTTCTAACTGGGACGCTGTAAAAGTTGACCCCCTCGCCCTGTTCCATGGTCTGATCACTTTGTGATACCTTTTATGATACAGACCCTAGGACTTAAACAAACGAAGGACATCAAAAATGGGCGGTGTTGCAGGAGGTGGGCTGGTTTCTCACAGGAGGCGCTTAATGCAGCCCTTCTTCAGGTGGGACCACCGAGCGGGCAGGAGGTCGACCAAGTCTGTGCAGCTCTGGAGGAGCGCATTAGGGCAGCCCTTGACCACACAGCACCTTGGACTAACAAGATGTCTATAAGGATAGCTAAATCTGCCCCGTGGTTTGGGAAAGAACTCAGGGAAATGAAAACTAAGTGTAAGCGTCTTGAAAGACGCTGGAGGAAGGACTTCTCGGACATTGTTAAGGAGGAATATAAGAACCTTACTAGAGAATACCACTCACTGATAAGGAAGGCGAAATCCACCTACTTTCAGGAGAGAAATGAGCTAGCTGAAAACTCTACTAAAGAGCTGTTCAAGATCCAGGATGAAATCACCTCCCTGTCTTCTATTGCAGCACCGATTATAGGGCCTGAGAAATCGTGCAACTTAATTGCGGACTACTTCACTGCCAAGGTGGAGCAAATATATGCCTCTTTCCCTGTTGCAGCCTGTGATAATTTGGGGGAAATGGAAAGGGGTGTTAATAACATTATCTCTCAACAACTTCATGAATTCACTGTGCACAAGCCGGACATTATTAAACCGATAGCTGGGACCATTAAATCCGGGTCTCCTAGAGACCCTGGAACTCCTAAGGTGCTTAAAGGTAGTCTGAACCTTTAAGAGCCTCACATTAGACACCTCATTGACCTGTCCTTTAGCTCAGGAGTGGTCCCTACTAGGTGGAAAGAAGCAGTGGTACTTCCCCTACAGAAAAAGCCCCACATTAGTGCAGAAAAACGAGACAATCTCAGACCCATCCCTTACTGCCTTATTTTTCTAAAGTGGCGGAAACAATCGTAAATACTCAGTTGACTGAGCATATAGAGAAAGACAACCTTCTACACCCCTCTCAGTCTGGTTTCTGCGCCCTCCCCTCCACCGAGTCGGCCCTGCTTTATTCCATCGAAACCATACGGAGGCATGTGGATGCTGGACAAACAGCGGCGCTTATCCTGTTGGACTTAAGCGCCGCGTTTGACACGGTCGCTCACCACACACTCCTCCAGGCTTTGAGGAGTGCTGGTGTTATGGATAGGGCGCTAAAGTGGTTGGAATCTTTCCTAACCGAGCGCTCTTTACAGGTCATGCAGGGGGAGTCCTACTCCAGAAACATCAAGATGAGGCACGGGGTACCCCAGGGCTCGACTTTGAGCCCGACTCTCTTCAATCTGTATGTGGCCCCCCTTGCGGACATTGCTGACAGATTTGGGATTAGGACTCTGTCCTACGCTGATGACACCCAATTGGTGGTCTCGCTGACCCAACCTCAACCTGACGCCGACTCCAACTTCAGACTTGGCTAGCTGGATGACAAGCAATTGTCTGAGGCTTAACGGCTCCAAGACGGAGGTATTGGTGTTTGGGAGGAACCCTCTGTCTGGTCCTCTACTTGGTGGCCCCAGGCGCTGGGCCCCACTCCTATACCATGCGAACATGCTAAAAATCTTGGAGTTTGGGTCGACAATCAACAGTCATTGAACTATCATACCCAACAGGTGGCAGGTGCCTGCTTTGGCATCATGCGTAATTTATGGAAAACCCTGGATTTCCTCCCCACAGCCTCTAGAAGGATCATGGTACAGGCACTGGTAATTTCACGTCTGGACTACTGCAATCTCTTATACTTAGGTACTAGCGACAGGTGTATGCGCAGATTGCAGGGTGTCCAGAATGCGGCAGCAAGGCTTGTTCTGATGCGGCCCAGAAGATCATCAGCAAAGGCAGCCCTGTCTTGTCTGCACTGGCTCCCTATCAGGGAAATAGTGAAATTTAAAGCCATGTGCCCTGTTTACTTGCATGAATTACTATGCATGTATGATCCAATTAGGAAGCTTAGATCCAGCAGAAGCGGATTTGTGTGTGTCCTTAGAATCAAGAGGGCCAGGATGGGCGGCCGCTCTTTCCGCTATATGGCGGCTAAACTATGGAACACCCTTCCTCAAAGCCTATGTCTGGAGGAATCCGAATTTCTCTTCCGGAAGGGTCTGAAGACCCACTTATTTCAAAGGGCATAATCAGTGCTGTGTTGTCTGCGGACTTAGCTTTTCTGGTTTCTGGTACCTAGCGCAGGGACACACTGGGTCAGTGTAACCAGGCGCTCTACAAACTCCCGTAACATAACATAACATAACATTCCAAAATTTACAGAAGGGGGTAATACACTCAGTACACACAATACAGCGCACTTAGGGCTAGCCATTCTTACACAAAGAGCGCAATCGCTATTTACTCACACAAGTACCACATCTGTCAAACCATAAACCACATAGACATTTAAAAACACATTTAACCCACAAATCAACACTTAGGACAGAAACAAAAGACAGCCCACAGACTGTACTTAAACCAAACCATTTGTAAATACTAATTGTAAGTCATATTTACAAGAAGAGCTTCTCAAAAGTAGTCCAAAAACAACTGCACAAAAACAGCCCAAAACTGTTCCATTTTGAAGAAGCTTAAATACACCAAATTCCCTAGTTTTGGCTGGCAGAACACCAAAAAAACGCTCTGCATATCTCCACTTATAAAAGTGCGCAGAATAGAATCCTTTTTATGTACATATTTTAATTCCAAGGGGTACGTAGTCACCAAGGAAGAAATACGTTTTTATACCTATACCTATTTAGGTATCCCCTCTAGGGGAGCCGGCTGGTTCTGTTCGTATCCCATTATGGTACCTCCAGAAAGCAACACATTCTTTGATGTGCGCTTGAAACAGGCATGCCCAAGAATATTGTAAGATATACAATACTATACAGCAATGGCACTTAACACAAAATGTGCTGTTACATATAATTCACAAATTAGAGAAAAATCTCCTCAATACCTGCCTACCCAAATATATTTCCATATTCCATAATCTTAGGCCTAAACCAAAAGAAATCACATTTCGACGACCTTTCCAAAGCACAAATCTCACAAATCTCCAAAGCACAAATCTCAAACCTCTCACTGCCAAGTTCTGAATGACCTAACGGTTGTTTTCAGAATACTCACGCCAAAAAGGTTCTCAGTCAGGAGCGGTAAACATTTGGAGGATCAGAAATATACTGGGCAGCAGAGGCAGAGAATCTCTGTGCACAGGGTACCTCCTTAGTAGAGTCCTGTCCTGTCCTCCTTGGTAGATTCCTGTCTCCTGTCAAGACCACTCCCTTGGATAGCCACTTCTCTGATGAGGTTCACATTAAGGGCCATTTGTAGAAAATAGAAACCTTCACAGGGGTCTCACTGATACACCTGGTCCTTTTAAACCAGCAAAGAAGAGATTGGCACAGAAGCTGTAATATAAAGAAAACATATTTACTGACCTCAGATGAGAGAGACTATGTCACACAGTACCCTCAGGTAACTGTAGGAGGCTTTCTAAGGAGTACAGAAAACAGGGGCCTTATACATGCTTAGGTTACATTAGTCAGCATAAAACCAAGGGAAGGTCCTGGCATGTACCATCATTCAAAAATGACTAATATGGGTATAAAAGATTTGCTTGTTCAACAAAGTGGGAGGAGAGTTACTTCTCCTTACATCAGCAAGAATAGCCTGACAGTTATAACATAAGAGCAGGTGCATTCTACTAGCTAGGCCACTATGAGCACGTGCAAGGCTTTGGAAGAGGGAAAAAGCACATGGCAAGCACATGGCAATCTAAGATGGCAAGGAAGGCAGCGCGTTTACAGAGGACGCCAGGACAGGACGCAATAGTCCTCCTGAAGGCCTTTTCCACCCGACTGGAGCACGTTACATATACGCGCGAGGTACATTGTGACCTCATTCAAAACAAGAGACAGGTCAATATACCTATTCCTTATCACTTTATTTAGAGCACCTTGATCGCACCCCCTTACCTTCACATTATTCACATAACAGTCCTGATGAAAGCCCATAAGTCCTATCAAGGCAAAAAAGGCAGAAACATGTCGACCAATTTTTAACTTCCCTCCCTCTCACTAATTTTTACTTATACTCTGAGTGCATCCATTGCTCATAAACAAGTATCCCAAGATGCACTGGACCAGAGTTTACCAGACCCGAACCCAGACCTATTAAAGTTAATTTCTGGTTTTCCGGGCCTTTTTAATGATTCCTCATCACTGGCTCACTACTGTTTCAACCCTGGGTAAATACCTCCTGGTGGAGGTTGCATAACCTGATCGACCTGATGATTATGCACACACGTGATTAGAAAGCGGAGAACCAAGATACACCGCTAAAACACCATCATACCCATCACATGCATGAGGGTCTTTTAATTTGGGACGCACCCCCCGCTCCTGCAATATGCCTAAGGTTGTGCAGGACAAGTGATCCTTTCCCAATTGATTATTGAATCTAAGATGGCTGCCAAGTACAAATTGGCTTTCAGCTCATGCTAACAGATCCCTGCAATCTTTAACAGGGGCATCGTAAGAACATTATATTGCTCCCCCGTGACAACGTGACAGCACTTGACCCAGGAGCCACAAGGTAAAACTAACACTGGGTTACTTTGAATGTGCTCCTGGGACATAAATGGTCTCACCACGAAGCTAAGTGAACCAGACCTACATAACCACCTGAGGTCATTTGATGTCATCCTCGTACGAGAGACCCGGTGGTCCAAACCTGCCTACATTAGGGTTACATACATTTCTCTCCTCCAACTGTAAAACAGGCAAACTATGGTCATCTCTCTGGTGGCCTAGAAACGTACACTTTAATAGGAAGCATAGCTTCAGCAGCAGCTCTTGATATCACCACCCCTGCCATGAGCACCACAAAATAAACCATACCAATCACCTACATACCGGTTGATGTAATCTTCATCAACACTTATATCCATCCAAGGAACACGTCAATGGACTGAAAGAAACTACTGCAGGAACTAATAAGGGTCACAGAAGAGGACAGCTCCATACATCTCGTCATCTCCAGGGAATTTTACCTACACCTACTAGGCACCTTCGCCAGTGACCTTGCTGCAGCCCATGCAAGTAAGAAATACTTTGGGTCCCAAACAAAAATCTGCTGCTGCTTACTTGACTACCTTGAACACCTGTGCTTCAGGGCACTGAATAACAGATTCACAGAGGACACCCAACCAGCAGCTAAATTTCATTCCGGCAGTGCCAGCACCACTCTGGATTTCACATTTCTTTCTCATTCACTCTTTCAATTTGTTGACACATACCAAATTACAGATAGGATCGGCAGTGATCAACTCACGCAAGAGAAACACTCTTCCCTTCAAAATAATCTACTCCAAAATACATTGGGGAGATAAATAACACCATCAACTACAAACGAATAAAGACACCCCTGGTATTCTCATGCAATTAAAAGCACCTGTATCGGGTATACTTCAGGAACTCAGCGGTACAAACGGCAATGCAGTATCAATGCTGGAGTCTCTCACAGAAACACTAAAGGAAAAGTTCCCAAAAGCAATCAGACTTAAATCCTCTAGCAAAATCATCTTAGGGCGAAAGAGCATAACTCAAGAAGTCAGTCTCAGGCAGCATAATAACTCAGTAAACAAGGAGCTGCACATTCTGTAGAAAAGACTGGGCGACCTGACAGCTCTGGAAGTGCTAAGGCAGCACAAGATCAAGATAAAAATAAACTGAAATGGGCCATCAAAAGAGCAAAGGATGACAATTTTGAGCCAGACTGCACATGGACTTAGTTTTTACACGTGCACATGTGTGTTTTAAACTTGTAACATATCGCATACTTTTACTGTGTATTTATGCAATATGTATCTTATATTTTAAATTGTTGTTTTATTGCATTGGTTTTAAGTACCCATACAATTTACTAATACACTTAAACTTAAACACATGGGTTTCAGTCATATTTTTGTTTCTCTATACAGTTTGTATGTTGCCCAAATCTGGATGCAGGTGTGAAACGGTGCCACTTTGCATAACCATTTACCAAGTGTTGGCAGACTCTAGCAATGTTACGACTTTGAAAACCCTGACTGTGACCTAAATGACCAGGATGTCAGGGACTGTCCAGGACTGTTCGGCACACAGTTGGGCATTTGGGCAAAGACTGGCGACTGGGTAGAAAATGTAAGCAGAACATGGAGTACAGCGCTGCCCAGGATCACACAGGAAGTGAAAGGAGAAACGAGGTCCAAAGGGGAAGCCTGTACAAAGGAACAAGATGGCTAAGACTCAGAAAGGGCAGGCATTCATAAGGTGATTTAGCATTCAGAATAACTACACTCAGGACGAATGAGCAAGACATATATATGCAACAACATTAACAATAAAGGGAGTGTGGGGTAAAGCACTCAGGAGCTCCACACAATAATTCTGAAGCTCAGTAAGTTCCTCACCCACAATTGCTGTTACAGATACTGACTGCAAGCACCCACATATAGAATATGCATGCAACGGCAGGGTCTGTGGAGCTTATACGTATAGTGATGTTATAAATGTAACTCAAACACAACACTCACAGTGAACAAGAAACACAACTAGGATGCCAGCTGTGCCCACAGATCCTGGCGATCAAACAGGAAGACGCAAGGCAGCATCAGCAAGGGGGTAGAACTAAATACAAGCACTATAGACAAGGAGCTAGCAAGGAGGAGTTCTGAACAGGAAAGGAAGGAAATCACAGGACATATTGGCAGAAATCTAGTAACAAACATACAAGGTAACACAAGCAAGACAGCAGGAATAGAAGGACAGTAAACTAGGAACTGGAACCAAGGATATGGAAGGAAAAGCTGGGACAGGACAAGGATATACAGACGGGAGGTTACAAGGGTAGACAAGAATAGTGCTGGTTCAGCAATCATGAAAACAAAGTAGCACTGGAGGCAGTGCTAGTTCAGGACCAAGGGAAACTGCTGCAGCTCAAGAACAAGGAATTCTGAGGCTCTGGAGTCAAGGTAGCACTGCAGGCAGTGCTAATTCAGGAACATGGGAAACAGCGGAAGCTCTGAAACAAGGAATAACTTAATCTCATGAAACATTGGAAACAAAGATGTAAAAAGCCCAGGAAACACTGGAAACAAGGATATCAAAAGCTCAGGAATTACTGGAAACAAGGATCAGTCTCGCCGGTACACAGTTACCATGACCAAAGCTGGACTAAAGGGAGCTGGGGCTTAAAAGAGCTAATAGTAATCATATGCATCAGGTGTGAGCAGGCTAGCAGCTGCCAGCCACAGGTGAACTGGATTCCTCCACCCATCCTTGGCCTGCAGGGGTGGAGATGAAGCAGTGAACAGAGAATTCTAGGTAATGGATTTTCAGACACAAGCAGGATGGCTTCAAGCATGAGCAGGCTGGCTTCCACAAAACCCGGCATGAATTGGGAATGGATGGCCCTTTCCAAGTAGAGTCCAAATGGTTGAAAGTCAGTATGTGCATGAAGGGGAGGGTCCAGAAGCTTATTATAACAGTGGAAAGTCCCACAAGTAGGCCCCCTGGTGGAGGGCAGGAGAGCGCAGGGAGGGAATCGTAAAACAAGAGAACTCAAAAATGAATAAAACAAGAGGCATGTTCTTCAACATAAAAACACAGTCAATGTGGTAAAGCATGTTACTTCCCCAACACACTGTAAAGGTCACATCCTGAAGGTCATGTTCTTCATAACAACCATCCAATGCAAGCCTTCTATGCCCCTGGATTACACTGACCACACCATCACCACACCATCCTAATTGCCATGCTCAGCATCCAACAAATGCACCAAGTTCAGCCATAAGAAAAACAACAAACCTTTAGATCCATCAAAGACTTCTCCATCAACAGGCTAAATATCAAAGTCCTCTTGTGCCCTGACACCTCTATGTCTGTTATCTACACCCTTCTAAGCAACTTCAACACATTTCTAGAAAATCACATCAACATCCACCCTCCCCAAAATACATTGCAATTGCAAGGCAAACCCATTAGCATTAGAGGTACTCCAAAGACATCCCCAATAACAAATGCTCCATCTAGAGACAAGAAAGAAGACAAAATAAAAACAAACCCCCAACCACCTCATGTGACTCAAGTATCTCTGTGCAACATGCAGAAAACTCAACATATTAGCCAACGCTGAGTGCTATAAAATAGTCAAATCATAACTGAGGATAAAAAAGTGAAACAATTTAGGGTTTACTTTCTGTTTCATTTTCTGTTAAATAATCACAGATGCAAAGCCAAACGTTCCTTTCTCAGTTGTCCCTTTGGAGTGAGTTATTAAATCTTTCCCTTCACTCCTTTTCCTAAATGCGTGGCTCCAGTGAGCTATTGGAAGACCTAGGATTAGGGTCCTGAAATAAACAAAAGAGGTATTAGGAGAAGATTCAAAGTATCCTGCATGCCACCTCCCTCCTTTCACAACTCGCTTAGCCCACTTGTCTGAAATAAAAAAGGAAGTGGTTAGGAGAAGGATCCCAATGACCTAACTGTCAGCCACCTTGAGTGAAAATGGCCTTTATATAGATGAGTGAAGTTGTCTGTCTCTTTCCTTTCTCCTCTATAAAACTCTTGATTGTCTGAAAATCCAATTGGCGCTTCCCTCCACCCGCATTGTTGTTTAGGATTGTTCTTAGGGTTCTTATGCCACCGCCTGTCATAAAAATACCTGTCATGCCCTCCATGTTAGTACCCAACTGCCAATGCATCCATGTTTCTTTCTTTTCTGGAGAGCTTGCTGCTGCATATTCCTTAATACTAACTAACTGTAAACTCGTTTCCCTGGTGAAAACCCCTCCAGATGATATCCACTGGAATAGGAAGTTGGTAACCACTTGCATTATAATTTGGAAATAATGTTAAACAAAGTCTTCTACAGACATGAACACCCTTTTCACATATTCCCACACTATCAACTGCCAACAGAAGCATACTTCTCTTCAAGACAATCATCACTGCATCAACACCCTCCCTGACCCATCTATCTGAATTTATATGGACAAGTGTAGTGCCATCAACTTCTAATTCAATGAAAAATATAGAAGGTCTAACAGCACACTAACAGTCACAAACCTCCTTCTCCTAATACACCCATGCATACATATTACATTCCACAATTGTCACCCTTCAAAACTCTATCTCTCAGACACCTGGCTGACATCCGCAAATCCCTCAAAGCAACCACCTATGAGGATGAAGTCTTCACCTCATCTCTCATCCAATGCTTTACCTACAGGCGCTCTCTCAGCCCTTCTCACTATTGTCAATGCCACCTTCTCTCAAGGCATCTTCTGTGAAGCTCTCAAGGCCAGGCATGTCCAACCACTTCTGAAGATACACAGTAGATGCTGATGTTTTTCCAAGCTACTAGCCACATGTCTTTCATAAATAAAAATCCATGCACAACCCCAAGATCATATTCATTCTAACTATTTCCTGCACAACTACAAATCCAGCTTCAGATCATTCTACCATAAACATCATAGGCAATGCCCTACTACATCAATATATTAAAGTCTCTTCTGCTTCAGACAATTAACACTTCAAACACTGCCTGTCACTCATTCATACCTGGAGATCCAGCACCTACCCCGTCATGCCCTTCCATACTCCATGCTGTTCCAATTTAAGGATATACTACAGGTCACAACATGCCTCATCAATAACCTGAAGAAATATGAGATCATCCAGACTCTGATCGAAGTCCACAGGTTCCCCTTTCTAGCTTGCACCATCTTCAAGAGCAACTGCATCATCTACAAAGCATTGTGATCTGAAACCCTATTTATGCGGTTAAAAAAATTGCCATTTCTGGATACTCACAGCACACCTGCTGCCAATACACCATCAGCCTGGAAACAAAAAAGTGCAAAAAAAGACTAAAAATCAAGCACAAACACTTACTCCATTTATGGACTTGGATCTGGAAGAACATCCCTTTATTCACCAGGAATACCTGAACCAGTTCCAATTTAGGAAAGAGCTGAAGACATACCTGTTTAAAGAACACTACATTACATTGCTGTAAACAGGTCCACTCTCACTCTTAGAAACCAGTTAACAATCCAATAACAAATATACTGATTGCCATTGACCATGTATAGCACTCAACGGCTTTTCTTCCATGTTTTCACTATGCAAATACCACATACATAAATACATACATGTAAGTAGACCATAGCCTTTCAAGCGCATGTAATATTTGTAACAACAATATTTAGAATATATGTCACCAGCGATGCATGTGATATACGTGAGTCAACTTCATTCATCGAAAAATGTATCTGTTTTCCCAAGACCTTCATTTTCTTTGGCCCATGTACATTATTCTTCAGAACACTTTTCACAAACAATTAGTCCCCACTTGCCAGATCACCCTGAAACTTTCCAGGAAGGAGCTGAGGTCTCTGATTTATTTGGTGGGGAAAGCTCAGGAAGATTTGTCAGATGGCGCCAAAGTTATTAGCAAAACATAAAATGTTCTTCCGATGGAAACTCTTACTTTACCATAGTTATTATATTCATTCCCTGCAAAAGCTAACTGTAACCTGAGTCCCTCACCGTACTATGCACTGCTTATATTTTACCATATTATATCACTCATGACATGTAAAATTACATCATTGATGGCATCTCAAATTGCATCCTTGCTGGCATCACTGATAACATCATTAATGATTGTGTCAGTGTGGAGAATTTAAGATGTTAAGATTGAGACCAATCATTGAATGCTAATTAACAGATAATGGACATTGCTATTGGAACTGCATAATAGAGATTGCAAATATGTCAACTCACCCTCTTTTAGTGGATGTCACCCTCTTTTGACTTATATTCACTCGCCTAAGTAACTAATACTTTCAAGAGATTACAATGGGTTCACATACTTTTTAAAGTTTGACCACCCAAAAAACAAAGAGCCGGATTATGACTTAGGCGCACTTGCGCTGACTCTCCGCCTCACAAAGACCGCCCACCTGATTATGAGTTTTTCTCGTACAGGCAGATGTTTTTTTTAGCCTTTACCACTGTGGTGCCTGAAAAAGAGGCACTGCAATGCTAATGGCACAAATGTTTCACCACAGTATATATGGTGATGTCCATAACGTGCTGGAACTAGGGGGAATATAGACAGGGAGGCACAACATGTATACCACCACCTGCCTTTTTATGACAAGGCTCCCGCTATAAATTGGCTGGCGGTGGCAGAATTTGTAATATTCCAAGCGGGACTGCACCAGTTCCACTCAGCATATTGCATTGATCCTCCGCTGCGCCACTGCCAGGGAACAGCGGTTCCAAGGTGCAGCCAATGGTCAACTGCCAGAACGACTCAGCAAGTCGTAATCAAGCAGATGGTGGCCCGCCAGTAGCCTGAAACCTATCTCCTGAGGCGGAAGCCGGGAGGAACGCTTGTTTTTAAAAAAAATTAAATCTGATTGATTTGTTTTTACCTGTGTGTATCACCTTCCCCTGGGCACTCCCGCCCCTTAACTTGCTCAGTTCTCCCCGCGCAGCCGATCTAAGCGCTGCTGCGGGTCAGAGAACAAATTTGCCGCAATTACACCGGAAGCCAGGCCACGCCCACTGCCCTGAGGCCACGCCCCTTTTTCTAGCTACTTAAGCCGCGCTGAAGTAAAAGCCCGCATTAGCCTGTCACCTATCTCCTGAGGCGGAAGCCGGAAGGAACGCTCGTTTTTTAAAAATTGAAATCTGATTGATTTGTTTTTACCTGTGTGTATCACCTTCCCCTGGGCACTCCCCCTCCTTAACTTGCTCCGTTCTCCCCGCGCAGCCGATCTAAGGGCTGCTGCGGGTCAGAGAACAAATTTGCTGCCATTACACGGGAAGCCAGGCCACGCCCACTGCCCTGAGGCCATGCCCCTTTTTCTCGCTACTTAAGCCGCGCTGAAGTAAAAGCCCGCATTAGCCTGAAACCTATCTCCTGAGGCGAAAGCCGGGAGGAACGCTCGTTTTTTAAAAATTGAAATCTGATTGATTTGTTTTTACCTGTGTGTATCACCTTCCCCTGGGAACTCCCCCTCCTTAACTTGCTCAGTTCTCCCCGCGCAGCCGATCTAAGCGCTGCTGCGGGTCAGAGAACAAATTGGCCGCCATTACACGGGAAGCCAGGCCACGCCCACTGCCCTGAGGCTACGCCCCTTTTTCTTGCTACTTAAGCCGCACTGAAGTAAAAGCCCGCATTAGCCTGAAACCTATCTCCTGAGGCAGAAGCCGGGGGGAACGCTCGTTTTTTAAAAATTTAAATCTGATTGATTTGTTTTTACCTGTGTGTATCACCTTCCCCTGGGCACTCCCCCTCCTTAGCTTGCTCAGTTCTCCCCGCGCAGCCGATCTAAGCGCTGCTGCGGGTCAGAAAACAAATATGCCGCCATTACACAGGAAGCCAGGCCACGCCCACTGCCCTGAGGCCACGCCCCTCCCTCCCCCTTTAAAACAATGTGCCTCGCCCAGACGCGCAGCGGACGCGCGCTGAGGGCGCGCCGCCAGCGCGCCGAAGGCGTGCCTAAGGTAAGCCCGTCTGCGCCCGTCCGCGCCAGGACGGGCCATGGGCCCAGTCCCCCTGCACCCCCCAGCTCGACACCCATCAGTTACTCTGCAGGCACACTTCGGCAACTCAGGAATAGTACGCCTGACCTCTGTCTCCATACAATCTCACCCGAGGAGCGTCAAAATAAATGCAACCATTGCTCATACAGACACACCCTTCACTCCTCCCCCAAAACCAGCACAATCAATATGGCCCTGCTCAACTGCAGATCCCTCCCCAAACACCGTACCGAGATCAACCTTCTCATACTGGACAACGATATCGAGGTGCTGTTCCTTACAGAAACCTGGATCAACTCAGCTTCAGACCCAGACATAGTCCAAGCTCTACCCCCGGGTTACCTAATTAATCACCTAGACAGACCATTAGGGCCAGGAGGTGGCATAGCAATTATCACCAAAGCCCACCTCTCCTGCCAGTTCAAGGACAGCCCAAACCTCGACTGTGAAAACATCTACTTCTCCATACACCTTTCCCCGGAGAAAACTCTGTCGGGACTGTTGCTCTATAGACCCCCAGGCCCACTTGGACAGTTCCCTAATTCACTAGTGGATACAGCTACCTCTCTAGCCTGTCTCTCCTCCAACTTCATAGTGTTAGGAGATCTTAATATTCACTTCGACGACCCAGGGAACAAAATAGCTGTAGACCTCAAAGAAGATCTAGCCGCACTTAGCCTCTCCTTGAAAAATCCTCACCCCACTCATATCAAGGGCCATCTCTTGGCCCCTATCTTCTCTAATATCCCGGAACTCACCACATCAACACCCCTCCCCATCCCCTGGACAGATCACCACCTGATCCTTCTAAATCACCCGATCACCACCGATGCCACTCACAGCCCTCCACCCCAGGCACCCTCCCACCCGTGGCATAAACTAGACACGGGTGCATGGATCAGCCAGCTGACAGCCTCCACTCCCACTTTGGATCCGGACCCCTCGCTAGCGGACATCCAAATTCGAACTTGGATAGAAACATCCCTAGACTCGGTCCTCCCCATCAAACACCTGCCCAGTAAGAGGGGATCATTCAAGTCACCTTGGTTTACTCCTGAATTGCACAAATTGCGGTAAAAAAAGCAAAACACTAGAACGTCTCTGGAGGAAAGATTGGGCATCAAACAGCAAAGAAACATATAAATCATCCATGAAACAGTATAAAACCTGTATAAAAGATACGCAAGCTGCCTATTTTGAAGGAAAAATTCTAGCTGCAGCCAACTCTTCCAAAGAGACCTACCACATTGTACGATCACTTATGAAAGTCCCCGTACCTCAGCCCGTCGCCGACCCTACCGGCGCTAGATGCACCCAACTTGGCGAATTTTTTTCCTCTAAAATTCTCAAATTTCTAAAGACCTTCCCCCAGCTCCACCCCCCGCCAGACCCACCAGCTCGGCCCATCGACCGAGACGCCACCTTCCTGGGCGCCTTCTCCCCCATTTCCATTGAGATGTTGGTGGCCACCCTCAACCAAGTGAAGAGCGGGTCCCCGGCCGATCCAGCGCCCATGAGCAAATTGAAATTAGTCGCCCCTACAATATCCCCCTCCTAACCAGGCTGATTAATGCCTCCCTCTCCCAAGGGATAGTTCCCGCCAACAGGAAAAGTGCGATAGTACGCGCCCTCCTCAAGAAACCCCACCTAGATCCCACGGACACCTCCAACTTTAGACCTATTTTCCTCCTTCCAGGCATCAGCAAAGCGGTGGAAAAAATTGTGAATGAACAGCTATCCACCTTTTTAGAGACTCACAACCTCCTTCGCCACTCCCAGACAGGGTTCAGACCAGGACAGGGGACCGACACCGCCCTCCTGGCCGTGACAGAGGAGACTAGATCCATCTTGGACGCAGGGGGATCAGTGGCAGTGATCCTCCTGGACCTGAGCACCGCCTTTGACACGGTGGACCATACCATCCTCCTCCACCGTCTTCACAAAACTGGAATCACTGGGACCGCCCTGGCCTGGTTGAAATCGTTCTTAGAGCATAGGACCTTCCAAGTGGCCGATAGTCACAGTCATTCCAAAGCCCTTCCCCTTCAATGTGGGGTTCCCCAGGGATCGTCCATGAGCCCCACGCTCTTTAACGTTTACATGGCCCCCATAGACGACATAGTCTCACCATTCGGCATAAAGGTGGTCATGTACACCGACGACACTCAACTAGTCGTCTCCATCAATCAGTCCGACAAGTCCATGGAGAATCTGGTCTCCTGCCTGCAGAGCATATCTAAATGGATGGGCGACTCCCGCCTCAAACTCAACGGCGAGAAGTCGGAGATTATGCTCCTAGGTGACCCGCATAAACTCCCCAAGTCTCTCGCCAGGCCACCCAGCATGGGCTCCCCCCCATACCAAAAAATGAAATCAAGAGCTTAGGCATCTGGCTTGACCAGGACCTCAGCTTCAGAGCCCAAGTGAGAAAGACAGCCGCCACATGCTTTGCTCTCATGCGAACTGCCCGGAAGATCCTCCCTCTTATCCCCCCCAGTCTAGAAAAATTCTTATCCAGGGCCTCATTATCTCTAGATTGGATTACGGGAACGCCCTGTACCTGGGCGCCCCAGTAGCTGTCATCAAAAAACTCCAGCACGCTCAGAATGCCGCAGCAAGACTCCTCACGGGGACGAAATCCAGATGCTCGGCTAAACCCTCCCTCAAAGCTCTCCACTGGCTCCCCATCCAGGAGCGCATCGCCTTTAAAACCATGTGCATCTCCCACAAAATCCTACAGGGTAAAGGCCCTTCCATACTAAAACCACTCATCAAACCCCACAAATCCACTAGACAGCTCAGGTCAGATTCCCTTTTCCTTGCCAGCATCCCCAGAATAAGAAGAGCGCGCACGGGTGCCCGTCTGCGCTCGTCCGCGTCGAGGTAGCGGGTGCGGGCTATGGACTCTGGATCCCTCTCTTATTAGCAGCTAGTGTACCATGGCGGCGCTCAGGTACGAGCGTGCGGCTCTCATATCTATTAGAGATAATTTTCGGGTGTGTTATCATGACCCTCTTCCCCCTCTCTCAGGACCTTATGAGTGTACCTGCGGTTATTTCTCTTTGACCTCTCCCATTGGAGTCCGTCCAGTCAGTAGGACTGTTCGTGGCACCCATACGGAATGGTCCGGACAAGCCCTTAACATATGGAGTCTGAATGTTAGATCTTTGGTTAAACACCATCAGTCACTACGCGATATGATCGACGCGGACCTTCCCGATATCATCTTCCTGACCGAAACTTGGTTACAGGACGCGGACACTGCCATCATTAACTTGGCTTTCCCCTCTACCTATACAGTGTCTATCTTAAACCGCTCGACGAGGGGAGGTGGTATAGCCATGGCGACGAAATTGTGTTTCCCGGTGGAGTGGAAGGCCTTGGACCTCCCTATGTGCGAAAGCGCTTCGTTTAAGGTGAAGGTCACTCATCAATTCACCTTTAGCAGTGTGCTTATATATCGTCCTCCTGGGAATGACACCGCCTTCAAGGCTGCTCTTGTGGACGTAGTCAGTTCCTTGACTGCAACTTGCTCTAATTTCAATATAGTTGGTGACCTGAATATACATCTGGATCAGTCGTCATCCCCTTCCATCAGCTCTTTGCTGGCGGACTTAGAAGCGTTGCAACTTGACCAACTGGTCACCTCCCCCACCCACACAGGAGGACATATATTGGATCCTTTCTTTACCACCTTAGCTCGGGCTAGATCAGCTGACCCGATGGTGGTGGGTTGGACTGACCACCTACTGGTCAAAGTGTCATGTCCCCTGGACACCCCACAACTGAAACCTGCAGGTAAACAGAGTTTAAAGCGAGACTGGCGTAAACTTAAGCTGGAGGAGTTTGTCAGGTTATTGGAGGCTCAACCCCTGGACAAACTGCAGAATGCAGAACAGGGTTATGAACAATTCTGCAACTGGGTTCTTACTGCCCTCGATTCTCTTATACCGATGCGTTGGGCAAAATGCCATGCGAAAAATCGTAGCCCTTGGTATAATGAGGCGCTTGCCGAGCTTAAGAGAACTTGCCGGCAAGCTGAGAGGGCGTGGAGAAAAGCTTTCGATCCCACGTTAAAATCACTTTATTTTGCCCAGCTTAAGTCCTACCACAGAGCTATTTGCCAAACCCGGGCCGCCTATTACGCTGCTGAGTTTTCCAACAGCCCCAACCCCTCTAAGTTGATCTTCAAGGTACTCAAAGACCTGATGGGGAAACGGGCCACCTCGCAAGAAATCTGTACGGACTCGCACTGCGAAAGCTTGGCATCCTTTTTCGTGGAGAAAGTTCAGAAAATCTATCGAGGATTCGTACCAGCTGCCCCCGGGGATGCTCCTAGCGAAGTAGAGGTCTTGGTGCCTGAAACTCTGTCAATCCTGCCGAGTATGTCCAATGAGGTATTCGATACTCTGAGCCTTAAAATTAAATCTGGCTCTCCCTCAGATCCTCTGAAACCGGAGTTTTTCGCCTCTCTCCCGCCTCTCTGTCGTGAGCCTATTATGGAACTAATCAATCTTTCCCTCAGTGAGGGCGTGGTGCCATTACCCTGGAAGCAGGCTGTGGTCAAACCCATCTTGAAGAAACCGAATTCTGACCCCCTGCTCCCGGAGAATTACCGGCCCATCTCCCTCCTGCCTTGGACCGCCAAGGTTACGGAGGCACACGTGAATACCATTCTGTCTGCCCACCTCTCGCGTAACAACATCCTTGACGAGACTCAAAATGGGTTTCGTGCTCAACATAGCACTGAAACGGCTTTGCTCTTTATGATTGAGCACTTGCGATCAGTGCTAGACGCGGGGCAGACCGCGGCGCTCCTATTGTTAGACCTGAGCGCCGCGTTCGACACGGTGTCTCATGACATTTTGCTGCGGCGTCTGGAGGAAGTGGGGATTGTCGGGAAGGCTCTTAAGTGGTTCCGCTCATTCCTCTCGGACCGGTCTTTTAAAGTAGCCATTCCACCTGGCCAGTCCTCGTGCCATTCTCTGGAACTGGGAGTCCCTCAGGGCTCTGCCCTCAGCCCCACATTATTCAACTTGTATGTGAAACCGCTGGCTGCTGTCGTCAGGCAATATGGTCTTACGATGACATCGTATGCCGACGACACGCAGCTGGCGGTGACACTCAGTGGGGACCCTGAGGTGACTGCGCCCAGATTCCGGGCAGGACTGATAGCTGTGGCTAGCTGGATGCGTAACAACTGCTTACAGCTTAATGCAAAGAAGACCGAGGTCCTGATTGTGGGGAAGCAGGCGGAACTCTGGGGAGACCAGTGGTGGCCTCTCGAACTGGGGGCGATGCCTATCCCAGTGGAAGAAGTAAAAAATCTGGGGGTATGGCTGGATTCTAACCTCTCCTTTGCCAGCCATACAAAGAAGACAGCAGCCACCTGCTATGGCATTCTGCGAGGACTTAGACCAGTTCTCAAATTTTTCGACCCTCCCACACGTCAACTGGTGGTTCAGGCCTCTATCCTCTCACGGATAGACTACGGGAGTGCCTTGCTCCTTGGAGTCAATCAGGCTGAGGCGACGAGGCTCCAGAGGGTGCAGAATGCTGCTGCACGGGCCATTGTAGGTCTTCCGAGACGATGTACTGTCTCTCCTGTCTTGGCCTCTCTGCACTGGCTTCCGGTCAGACAGAGAATCAAATTCAAGGTTCTCTGTCTGGCATTTAAGATCTTAAAGCTTTCTTCTCCTCCGGCCTTGACAGGCCTTATTTCTTCTTATGTCCCCACGCGATCCCTCAGATCCGAAGCCCAGTATCTGGCGAACAAGCCTAGGTTCAGGCTTAGCAGGATGGGAGGACGTTCCTTCCGCGTGCTGGCGGCAGACTTATGGAATTCCCTTCCTGTTCATATTCGGGCCCTCAACAGCTTGACCCTTTTTAGAAGGGCCATCAAAACCCACTTGTTTATCTCTGTAGGCTAATATCCCCCTCTGTCAGCTCTGATCTGTTGTGTTGTTGCATATGATCAGGCGCCAGGACGCCCCTTCGCTGGGGCAGCTGTTGCGCCTAATAAATGTTATTAACATAACATAACATACAACGCCCCTAAGCTCTGGAATAGCCTCCCCCTCAGCATCCGTAAAGAAACCAACCTGCTGCCATTCCGCAGGCTATTGAAGACCTGGCTCGTCCCCCAATAATTCCCCCCCAGGAGCATTTCATGCTGATACGACAGCGCTGGGACGCCCTTGGGTAGCTACGCGCTCTACCAATTCAAAACCAAATCAAATCAAATCAGTGCTTCACTGCGAGTGCAGCAGCCATAAGACCGCCACCCTCGTAATCAGGACCAAAATGATCTTTAATAATTCAACTCCATTGAGACCCACCAAAACAAATCACAACAGTGCAATGGACAATCCTCCTATGTTAAGTAGAATACACTACACACATTGCAGAGATGAACAGAATGGCATACAACTTCAGAGTCATGTTTTAAATCACACTGTAAGTGAAAACGTGTGTATGTGGTCACACCTGTATTGTAATTCTTAAACAATTGAAAATTGCTCAACCACTTCAGGGAAGTTGCTCATCTAAACATGAACACTTTATAAACCTTCGCTTCACATTCATTATATCTATAGTTCTCTGTGATAACATTTATCACAGGGGCTTGTGGCCATAAACTTACACATGTCTAATCGTTTGTAAAAATAATCTTTAACTTTTACAGAGCATTTGCTGCAGGCTTAGCCACACCCCTCCACATGCACCCAACCACTCTATACCAAGTAGAGCAGAGCAGAAGATTGGTCACACTGCTTGCCCTCCTGCAGGTTCTTCAACTATCCCTCCTCGGCCAGTCAGAGGGCTGATCGCAGAGAAGGCCCGGCATCCAACCCTCCACATGTAGACAATTTCACTAGTGCACAAGACCTTTAGCGTTCCTCCATAGCCTAGCTACACCTCTAATACACAGGCCCTGTGTTTTGGATAAGATACACTACTCACCACCTTTCATGTGTGAACTTCAGTTTAGCTTTATTGATACACACAACCTGGCATGGATCGTCCATGAGAGCCAGGAGTAAACTTACCTTTATAGAGAATACAACACCTGACACTCTAGAATAAGCAATACATACAACACTCTGGAATAACATTACACATCTGACACTCTAAAATGAACAATACACTTCATAACACTTCCCCTTCCGTTCAACTAATGTTAACATAATAAATTAAACAGTGAAAATACATATGAAGTAGGAAAAACAAGACTAAACATAAAGTGACAAGAAGTAAAGACAAAACATAATTTTAAAAAAAACCAGCTGCTCAGCACTTTGCATAGCAATGAAGAAATCATCTTACGTATTCCTCAAGATAAGAAGGTGGCTTACAAGACCTTCCTTATTTGCTGATATTAGGAATGTAACTACTCTTTCTCATTGTTGCTTATCTCAACATCACTCATAACCATGGCCCCTGAACATCGATCTTCCTTTTCCTCATCTTCCAGTCTACTGCACTCTCCTCTCTTTTGTATGTGTATCAATAAAGCTAAACTGAACTTCGCACATGAATAGTGGTGATCGGTATATCTTCTCCACAACACCCTTCAACCACCCCTCAAGATGCATCCATTTTCTCTAGGGTTTGGACATGCACAGCACAGGTTTGGCCGCATGCTGTACAATTTGTACAATTGACAAATCCTTGCATTGTTTGTATAATCAATTTTCATTCATCATTCTCTTAAACTGGTTGTGAAAATGACATGCATTAATGAGGGGGGTTTTCAGTATGCGACTCTAAACGGAACCTTCAGTGAGTTCCCTATCTTTTGATTATTTTTATTTAGAGCCTTTATTATCTGTTTGTTTTTTGGAGTTCATCAAATTAATCTTATTTTGTTATCTTTATCAAGTTTTTATGACTCTTTTCGATTTAATAAAAATTCCATATGTGTTTAGTATATCTTCTTTATGAAAAGTTTGATTGAGTTTTGTTGGAATTCCATCCCTTATGAGCAACTTTTCTGTCTTACGAATTCCTTATGACGGATAGTATTTTTCAAACGTGTTTGATGAAAAATACTTCCATGCAAAATATTGTTTGTTGATGTTTCCTTTTGATATAATATAGTGTATGTTTTTTGCATGAAATTCGTTTTCAAAAAGTAAGCTAATTTCAATGAACAAATACCTAAATGCCAAATAGTGCTGTGTGCACCTAATGGTTGTGTGCAGCAGAGGTTGGCTATCTGTATCAGGTTGGGTACAGGCCTGACTCCCGGCTTAGCACAGTGACAGTACATAACAAGTGTTGAATGCTGGAGGTGGTTTAAGTCCATGACCTAACCCACGTTGGTTTATTGGCAGGGCTTGGTCAGAGGCTAGGTCCTGCAGCTAAACCTGTCTACACATAGCCAAATGCCATGCACAGAAGTAATTAGTGCCCACAGATGGATGGACACAAAACTTGGCTGGAACCCAAATCCTGTAGCCAATCCCCCACTGTGCAATCCCTTTACCTCACTTCCTTTCTGTCACACACTTTCTCTATCACTCTGCCACTCACTGTTTCACTTACCCATCTTTTCACTCGCTCTTTCTCAAATACAAAACAAACAACATTGTTTATATTTTTTAAACCATTAAAGTTGGTTCTTTAAAAAAGTTTTTTTTTATCTTTTAGTTCTTTTCTGTGTTCACTTAGTGAGGAAAATAAATAAAATGCAACTGGAACAATGGGAAAAACTGAGTTAACACTATTTTTAGACATCATCTGGTGGAAGCAGTTGATTGTTTTGCACAGTATTCCACTTTTCTGCACACAAAGTAATGCAAGCTCACAGTTTCAAAGCAGGCATCAATCTCTTCTTGCTCCTCCTCCAAGACATCTTAAGGCAACCTCTCTCCATGGCGTGTTGTATCGCTGCTGAGGACATCGATGCCTCTTCTGCATCCCTCTTTGTCTTTTTGGCGCTTAAGTGCTGTTCATGTTTGTGAATTATGTATTCACGCCAAATTTACCTTAATAGTACTCATCAATGCATTTCATGAGTCACACCTACTTCTTCGGAAGAACAGTGAGGAACAGGCATATTTTTTTTTTCAATATCTACGGCAAAAAAGCAAATGTTTCTTTCTTTTTTTTGACTCATCTCAAATGACCTCCATAGCTACAGCACCCATTCGACTGTACCACCGCTGATGCGTATTGGCTTGGTGGTTCCACTCTCAGCTGATGTTCTTTACAGGGAATGCCCATAACATGCAACTTGAGCTGACCAGAGGTTTTAATCAATGGGTCATCGTCCTGTCCCTAAACTCAACCAGATGCCGTATCATCCAAAAGATTACAAAACAGCCCCTCATCTGGCTTTTCTCTATAAACATGTTCTCTTTGATCTAGTGTTCTGAAATATCTAACAAAATTCCACCAAGCATTCCAAGTGGGAGGTATCGTCTGGCGCCACAATTTACAGATCTCCCTCCTGGCCAGCAATATCAAGTAAAATGCCAGTTTTTGTTGGGAACTATCGGGTCTGATACTCCCCCCAGAGCAGGAGCAAAACCAAATATTATGAGAGATGGGCTTACCTCCACGATGCTACCCAGGGCCCTGGAGATAGTCTTACCCATGTTTGTCCAATATCCTCGTATCTTAGGGCAGGAAACGAATACGTGGACATCATCTGCATTCTGATGGCCGCATCTCAGAGAGCAAATTTTTCTTAATCAAAAAGCTAAGCCAAATATCACTCTCATTAACAAATGCTTTACATCCAATATCATTTGTCTATCCTGGCATGTACATTTCATCAAGTCTTTTACACCAAGTGAAACAAACAAAAATGCTATGGTCTACTTTGCCTAAGTGACAGTCCATGTACAACTATAAAGAGAGTCACCTGACCATTTGGCCAGATTGAAAAATGTTAGTGTTCTACCTAATATGCTAAGGACTAGAAGCCATAATTGGAGTTGGACACACAGGATACTTTGTCACAAGGCTGACGACTATCGCCTCTACCATATTGCAAGTGCCATAGTCTACAAAGAGCTTGTAATATGGCGGACGAGATATCCACCTTCATTTGTAATAGAGATTCCCATCTGCCAAATTCTAACTATGGTTCTAATGTCTTTTGCCTAAGTACATTGAAGTTCTTTTGAGCTACTGTAAAGAAACCATTTTAGATTCAAATATTCACTGATGCTCTTTGGGTGTAAAGTATCTAGCCTGCACATTCAGAATGCATCAAGTTAGAACAGTAGTTCATCTCTAGCTTCTTTTAGAGATCTTGAGATAAATGTCTTCATGCCAGAAGAGATCTTCAGATATTATCTTCAGGCTATTGAGAATTCTCTAAATTGTCCTTTTTATCTTGTTGAAATGCTATTTGTGCAATCCATAGAAATATGCATAAGATCATTCTAAAGGGATTTTGGATTACCATTGCCAAACATTAGACCATCTAATGACATTCATAACCGTTCTACTATCCGGGGAAGCCAATTCCGCTATTTTGTTTAGGCTGCGTGGTGAGCCCACCCCTTTGTGATCAAGTTGGCTCCCCGCACAGCCGGCTTTGTCCTTGCCAACATAGGAGTCGGCGCTCTTCTTCTCCCTGCCAGCTTCATGCAGGCAGGGTGTTGTAGCTGTAGTATCTTTCCCGATCCCCCTGGTGCACTCCCTTCCTCTATCCAATGTCAAGGGCCTGGAAAAGTGGTCCAGTTCCATTTCTTCTTATTCTGGGGGGGGCATGACTGCACTCCCCCTTCGTCATTCCATGGCGGGGGCTCGTAGATGGGGTTTCAGGTGCCCTTTACATGAATGGTCAAAAGGCCTTGAAAAGCTCTTGGCAGGAGGCCAACATACGCCCCCTCCCAGGCTTATAAATAATAATTAACCTTGCAGAAACACCTAGGGCCTGGCCATTCCATGTGGTAATTTTAAGAAATGTCGGTGGAGCCACTGTGTTCTTCGTTTTAATGGGGGTCAAAGGTAAAACATGTTTAAAGGTGCCTATATCTGGCCCTTATAGGCCAATTTAAATAATCTTCTAATCAACTTTTCCTGGCTTCCTGCCCTGCCTAAAGAGGCAGCATTTTGCAGGGAGCTGCCATAACAGGCTCCTTGCACCAGTTTCCTCCTATGCGAGTGTGCTCCACAGACCACACAGCCCCCTGGCCATCTTGTACGGCATCTGGGTGCAGTGGAGTCCAAATCATTCACCAACTGGACCTAAGTTGGTGTATGAGTACCAGCTGCACTAGTCCTGGAGAGATCTGCTTGTCCTTGGGTCAGCCGTAAGCAAAGTTCTTAGTCCATCAGGGAGCTTATTCTTCCAGCTCTACATGGTGTTGCCATTGTCTCAATCTGGATCCAGGGTCAAATTCCAATAACAACAAATATCATCTTGTGCAAGATCTTTTAAATGTGAGTGCAACATTCTAGAAGCTAGACACTGCTAGCCAATCAGAGGGTGCCACATCACCCCACCACCACTTTCCAAACCCTACAGCACAGCATGCTGGGACAATTCAAGATGGTATCATCAATAAGTCATTCTTTACAATTCATCCGGGTGCTTCAGATGCCAGGGACTTTCCCACTAAAACATCAAAGAGGAGCCCCCCCGGTGTTGACTCCAGTTGTCTGGTCTTCCTTCTTTATTCAGTGGGCCTGGGTTGTTTCATTCTTGTTAAAGTGTAACAGCTAATTAACTGATGCAGATTTTCTTCCCCACCCCTTCCTCCTCTGAAGCTGGGTGAAGTACTGTTAATTACTCTATTTTGTGGGGGAGGCTTGTGTTCCCTCTGCTAGGGAGTAGTGTAATTACCTTTGCCCAGCAGGGTGATAAAAGACCTGGACTTTGATTCTGACCTTGGCCAGAGATATAGGAAAATTCTGGAAGACACATTGTTGTGTGTTCCCATTTATTAATGTTCGTGTACTGCATAAATACTTTACATATTGCCTCTACGTGTGTGCTAAGCTACCATAGGGTTTAGCACACGTTAATTTGGTAAGCTTTGTGGTACACCCTGACAACAATTGTGGTTGTTGCCTGAGTACCCCCCACCCTGAATCAATAACCCAATTTCTTACAGTTTACATTTTATTTTATTGAACTGGCATTGGAGAATTGTCTACAGTTCAAACACAGATATGCATCCTTCCTTTTGGTTTTCAAAACTGGCTCTTGTTTTTTGCTTACATAGGAATTTAATTCAAATTCTTGCTTTATGAGTAAAGGTAGACTTTTAGCTAAAAATTATATGGAATTCTGAAGCAATGAGTTTCAAAATGTTTCTGCAAGATGTGGTTTGATTGTTCACTTTGTAAAATGCATCATATGCTGTACATCAACTTCTGTTCATCTTTTTTTGCAATACTTTTAAGTATTTTATTATTTGCTTTACGATGTTGAGATATTCACTCAACTCACTAAAATGTATTCTCTGTGTCGGAATTTCTCCCACATAAATAACAATTCATTAGTTGATTCAGATTTTTTAGATACAATTCTTTTATTCGTAAAATGGTTGGATATGGAAGGTGTCATAGAAAATGCTGAGGATTTCAAATTAAGTTTTAAATCTACTTGTAAGTATCAACCCATTTATGAGAAAGTACTCCTTTTCGAATGGTCACCCGATTTTATGTAAACTCATGCTAATGGTGTTTGAACATTGCCCATTGTGGCACTGGTGTCCAGGCCTAAGTCCATGTGCTCTGACCCTTAATATTTGACAGAATTGGCAATCTGCTAGTTAGTATATTAAACTTTACACTGGGGCCATAGTTTGAGATACAACAATAGAATGGAAAATTAAATGTTACTTGTGTACTGCAGCACATTTTGTGCCATCTACCAGGCTGACTAAAAAACATATCTTCAGGCATACCTGTGTAGCCTGACTGCTACAGCCTGCTTTTAGACCTTGGGGCAAACTTGTTATTCGGACTGCCAACATCATATTTCCAGCGGCGGACTGCTTAGTTAGTGGTCGGGAAATCCTCCGATTTTACGACGGTAGTACCACGACTGCTAAAGTAGTAATCAGGCCCTAACTCACCACTAAGTAGACCTCGTAGCTGAGAAAGTAAGGTGCCTAGTATTTAAAAGTTATAAATGCAAGAATGTAATGTTAGCACATTCCTACAGTTCCTACAGTGACTAGCACCTAAAAGCTATTTTCCTTGTGTTGGGCTGTAGCTGATCCTATGAAGAGAATCAAAGTGAAATCAAAATACTTTTTTTGCTAACTCTGGTTTGTGATAAGTTACTGGAATGAATCAAACACTGTTTTACATATGTATTAAACATCTAATTCAGTGTAGAAGTTAAATGTTTGATGAATATTTAGGAAAAGAAACTTGTACAAAGTTACACTTTGCCTGGAACTCCATTATGCTATCAGCATTAACCGGTCAGAAGCTGCTCCCTGTCAGTGCTTCCCTTAATAAGGTGTGACAACTGCTTCCAGAGCAGAAGAAATGTCTTAGGTCTTTTAAAAGAAAGACCTGGGTGTAAGGCATTTGACTCATCTCAGCGCAGGAATGGCAGAGAAGGAGGGTTCAGAAACTTCATTAACTTGAAAAGGACCAAGGGGAGTCAACTGTAGCAGGCTTGGCACAAATGCAGTGGGTGGGGGAGCTGGTCCTAGAAGCAGTTGGGTGTTTTTGAGGTGTATGGGGATTTTCATTTCCCTAGACACACCAGTGGCTGGGACAACAACCTCCTCAAGAACATCAATGTCCAACTGGGTTGGATGTTACTCAGACTGGAGCAAAGTGGAATAGTTTACAATAAGGACATCCGGATGTGCTGCTAAAACAGAGGGGGAAGAGGAAATGTTTTTCCCCTTGGCTAGGGAGTAGGAAGGTGTCATTTCCACCTTCTAACTAGTGAATCCTATATAAGTGAAACTTCAACCCTAGCTCATCACAACACATCTGGCCATGTGAATGAACAGAAGAGGACTAAACCTGCTGTTTGTACCCTCTTTGGCTACTTAAGGGGCTGGACCTGCTCTCACTTGTACCCAGGACTGAGAATTGGAGTCCAAGGGTATGTTGGCTGACCTCCTATGTTTCCAAGAGTGACCAGCTGACCAGTACTAAACTGGAATTAGATGGGACTCTGCTTGTTGCATCTGCTGTTGTGAGTCCTAGCTTTAAAGTGCTATTCCTAAAGTCTTGAAATCATTGGACGAGATCAAGAGGATCTGCTACTGACACACTCTTCTGCGGAACATAATAAATATATATCCCTATTTTTTAGACATAAATCTTATGTTCAAGACAACTGGCGATCAGTAACGTTTGAACAAACCTTTTGGACTTTCTTGTAGTTTATACCTAGCTGGTATCGGAGGATGGACTTGAAATAAAAATTGTTTAGTTCATTAGCAAATCCTTTTTTTATCAACTGCTTCATCTAACATCTTATATTCTATACTGTTTCACTTGTGTGTAGGATCCTGTGGAAGTTCTCTATATGTATTTATACTTCCTAGATACTTTTGATCTTTCTGTGTCCATTGAACTCATTTTTTTCTACAATTTTAAAGTTAAGCGTTGTTTGAGCGTTTGCTTACAATTGTTAACAATCTGTGTTTTTTTAGCAATAATGTTTGGATTCTGCTTCCCACATTTACAACTAATTTTATTCGGGACTAACAGGCACATGCATCAACCTTAAAAAAAATTGCAAAAATTGCTAATCGCAAAAATAGCCCATTTGCGATTGCAATGTACCCTGCAGCAATGCATGAACGCAAATATACTGAAAACCAATTTTTTTGCAAAATTCAAGCATCGCAAAATAATCTGAGAATAAATTTGCGATTCTTTAATTGTGGCTACCAAATAGCGAATTGCAACTAAAGAATCAAAAATCAATGCATGAAAAATCGCAATTTGCGATTTTACAGAAAATCGCAAATTTGCAAGTGCAAAATAAGAAGGATCACAACTAGATGGTAATAATCAGTGCAAAGTAGATACAGCTGAAAGTGTACAGAAACGTACTTAAACACACACAGATTGAGCCTGAATATTTCACAATGGCAGGTTTCACCTGATGGCGATGAGGATGAGGCTCTAGGCAGCAGCACACAGCAGGAGGAGAATACAGGAGCGCATCTTCAGAGTCTGCATTACTTTGCTAGGACAGACAGTAGATGAGATATACAACAAGTATAGGCTCAATGCAGCAATGATCCATGATTTAATCAATGAATTGGATCCCATTCTGCAGCGACAGACACGTATGACCCATGCCATACCCACAAATTTGCAGGTCTTATGCTGCCTGCACCTACTGGCATCAGGCAGTTTCCAGGGGGACATAGCATTAGCTGGAGGTGTGTCTCAAAGCGCACTTTCAAGAATATTCAAAGCATTCCTTGATGCCATGATGTCCCGGATTAACTCCCACATTAGCTTCCCCACAACCGCACATGACTTCACCAAAACTAAACAGGAATTTTACCAGATAGCCCGCTTCCCACAAGTTGCATTGATTGCACCCATGTGGCAATATGCCCCCCTGCAGGAAATGAATATATATAGGAATATAACATGTTATCATTCCCTTAACATACAGGTAGTATGCAATGCCAAATACATAACAATTGACATTGTGGCGCAATACCCATGGAGTGCACATGATTCCTATATATTTCGCCAGAGTGACATACACACTCATCTTGTCAAGGGTGAATTTGGAGAGGGATATCTGCTAGGTAAACATGTGTTATTAATGCTCACAGACATTGTACGTACGCAAATGGAATACTGCCACTGACCCTTTTCTTACTTCCATGTAGGTGACTGCGCATACGCCTTGCGTAATAACATAATGACACCGTACCTCAATCCTACAACTGCTAATGAACAGAGGTATAATGCTGCACATATATCGACCAGGAACATCATAGAGTGCACGTTTGGGCTGTTAAAGAGCCACTTCAGATGCCTCCATAAAACCGCTGGTGCCTTACAATACAACCCGGAACAATGCTGCAAGATAGTAGCAGCATGTGCCATGCTACACAATATTGCCACAAAGGGAGGCATAGCCATTGAGGTGTCTGAAAGGGACTCAGAGTACGACAACCAGCAAGGGCCACACCGCCATTCAGTACATGGTGCAAGCGCAGCAGAAGGCCACAGGAGACGCATGGAAATAACCCAGAATTATTTCTGAGGTGAGTAATGATGAGACAAAACAAGGATATTGCTGTCAAAGTATGTTTATCTTAAAAAATAATGACTTGAGTGTTGAAGCACACAGCTAATGTGCCCAGTAGCACAGGAATAGCAGTTATGTACATAAATGTCTTTAAATCAAATCATGACTTGAAAGTCAGTCAAAAGTGTTGTGTTTGTCAATGGTTACCTCAACATATCAGTATGTCAGTGTACATGGCAGTTTATCGCTTCCTCCCACGAACACCCAGATACCTTTCAGATGCTGTATCTTCATCCCCCATGTTGGCAGCGGAGAAGGTACTGCTGCGTGTATTGTGCCTTCCTGCAGTGGTAACAGGCATAGACAGACTGCTCACACTTCAGGCCTCCTCACTACCCTCTTCCAGTGTGACAGTATTTGAATCCATTAGGGCTGCTTGCATCATTTCCACTGCATTGGTCACCTGGCACAGTGGCTTTGCCACATCCCCACTCCAGTGGGACATCTCAGTTTGCATGGTCACAGACCTACGTGCCTGCAGTGCAGTGGCTGTGGCCACCCTATCATTTGATTTTGCATACACGTTTATGCATTGCATCAGATGGTGATGGTGTCTTGTCTGTGACACATGTCCCTTCTGCATCACCCTGGTCAGTTCTTTCACGCAATCCATCAAAACTGCTATATTGGCTGCCATCTTTCCTATTTGTGCCTGCACTAAACATGTGTTTTTTGCCTGCAGGCGCTGCACCCGGAGTATCTATCCCTCAAGACCACCCCAAGCATCATTAGGTTGGTCCTCCAGCTGTGTGATTAGTGACCTCACTCTACGCAGCTGGCCTCGGGGCGTGCTGCTGCGGAGCTGTGCTTGAGGAGTTGACGAGGGTGTCTCTTGCGCCTGGCTGGGCACTGGTGTTACATGTGCCTTATCCTCAGATTCCATTGTCACCAGTGGTGGAACAGTTGCCCTGCGTGTGGTAGTGGCATGTGACTGATTTTGTGGCACCACAGATGTGTCCGTCGCTTCTACTGCGCTGGTTTCCGCTGTGTCAATGAAGTCACTGCCCTCTGCATCTTCACAGTCTGCACCTGTGAGTTAAACAGTGCAAAACAGCATTCATTTCTGTTTGGGATGTCATGTCACATAACTCATGTTTTCACTATGAATAAATATTTTGCTATTACATTAATGTTGTGTTGGTTGATTCCTATTTGTGTGTTTGCCATGGTACCTGCCTGCATCTCCCATAATGCACTTTGAATTTTAAGCAAAGTGTGTACTGGATTTTCATTAAGGGTGTGTGTGCTGTACTGAGCTCATGTAATACCTTTCAATTTATTGACATTTGGCCACATGCATGCATCTTACCTTCAGATGTGTTCGCCACTCCGGAGTTGTCTAGCTGCGTCACCCCAACAACAGCTTTAGGCTGGAGTGTCGACTCCACCATGTCCTCCATGGGTGTGTTGGCAGTCTGTGTTGTGGTTCCCCCTCCTGTCTTCCTGGCTTCCTTAAGCCGGTCGACAATGCGTTCCTTTGCACGACTGCACAAGTCGTACCACCTTTTTTTAAGTCATCGATGGTACGGTAACACCCTCGATTAGTGTGTCTATTTCTTTGTCAGAAAATGTATTGAAGAACAAAAAACAAAGCCTGCTTTATTTGTAATTAGCCCCCGGAAGGGCCAAATCCTGGGGGCAATGTAGTGTATTATAATGGAGGGCCCAGAGGGACCCCCCATCCCCAGGGACCGCCACCCCGGGGGCTTTAATATTATGTATGTGGGGGGCTCATGCCCCCCCTCAGCCCCGGGGACTGCCATCCCCCCGGGGCTTCATTTTTTATAATAATGGGGGGCACCCCAGCCCCGGGGACCGGCTTCTTTAAAAACAAAAAAAACAAAAAAAAACCTGTGTGGAAGGGCTCAAGCCCCCCCACATGCCCCGGGGGCTGCATCCTCCCCGGGGAACTACATTTTTAAATTGGGGGGTCCGTGACGGACCCCCCAGCCCTGGGGCCCACCACCCCTCGGGGCTTTTAATGTTGGGTGGGGGCCTCCTGGAGCCTTGTGGTGGCCCTGGGGACCGCCACCCCCCAGGGCCGGCTCTTGCAGTGTCCCGGGGTGCCCACCCCCGGGACACTGAAGTTTGCTATGGTAGGGCGGGACCATAGCAATCTGCTTTGGTTTTTGGAAGAGAGAGCAGGAAACCTGCTCTCTCTTCCAAAAACCAAAGACTATTGCTTTTCTACATGGGGAGCAGCATGTTAGCTGCTCCCCATGTAGAAAAGCAATGCCGGCTCCGGCAGGACGCTGGGAGCCGGCAGGGACTGTGGGGGGATTGGGGACCCCCCCACAGTCCCCAATGAGAGGCCAGGTCCCGAGGGATGGGGTCCCTGGGGCTAAAAGAAGCCTCAGGAAGGGGGCCACGCAGCCCCCCTCCCCATTTTTTTATTAAAAAAATTAGGGGGCAAGCTCTGGGGGATGGGGTCCCCAGGGCAAAAAAATAGAAAAAGAAGGGGGGCTACACTACAAACTGCTTTCCCTTCCCTGCCCCGAATTATGCTTCCTCCCTCCCGGGAGTCCAGATGGCTTGAGTCATGGGGTCAGAACATCTTTGCCTCCACTAGTGCTGCCCTACGGTCCTTAAATACAGTGTGTGTTCTGGCAACAGCTACCTCTGCACTGAGGGACTATGCAGAGTCTTTGCTCTCTGCCACCACTGAAGGTGCTTGTGTTGACCTCCTTCCTCTTCTCAGGGATGGCCGTGACCTTGCTGAATTTACGATCAGCTCCCCCTTGGATACTGCTGATTCCTTAGGCCGGGCTATGGCTGGTTCAGTTGCCTTGCGGCGCCATGCTTGGTTACCGGATAGCGCCCTCCCAGAGAATATCCGTGAGAGACTTGTTGATTTACCATTTGATGGAGTTTTGTTGTTTGATGATCACGCGAATCTGCTGTTCAGCGCCTCCTTGCGGGCTTTCGCCCTCCCCCTTAGGCCTGTGTTCCTCAGGCATTTGCCTGTGTTCCTCAGGCATTTGTTCTGTGGTAGTTCCTTCTCATTTAGCATCCTTTTGATGCGTTATGTGTTTTAGGCTGGTAGTGAGCTTCAGGTCTTCCTTTTGCGTGGTCAGCGGTAGTTATCTTTTCATTTAGCATCTTTTGGATGCATTATGCATTTTGAGCTGGCAGTTTGCCTACTGTGGCAGTGTTCCACAGATTGTTGTGTCTGGTCCTTTGACTATGGCTTGTCCTAAGAGGTGTTCCCCGCTGTTTGGGGTGTGCATACTCCATGTGGGGTACTTGTATGCTATTATATAGCTCTGCTTATATTGACTGGGCCTAGAGATCCCTTGGGCTCTATGCGTCACCTGGTGCTGTTATGTTCCGATGTGCGGTGCTCAATATCCTGCCTTGGCGCCATCTTCTGTACGCCATGGGTCATCTTGCATTTTGCTTCACCTCCTTGGGAGGGTTTCATGGTGTTTCTCCACTCATAATGCGGCTACTGACTGCCATTACTGTGCTCCTATACTACCATGTTGCATTGTCCTAGCTCATTTGTATATATATATATTACCTACTGGCGGTCGCCAGTAGGTATATATAGTTAGGATTTTTTCTCTATGGGATTTTTGAAAATTCTATGTCTAATAACTTTGGCGTTTGTGGACGGAATTGGCTGAAATGTTCAGGAAAATGGCACATTTTGTTTCTGAGTAGCCCTTGAAAATTTGGGGGGGGTTCGTCAAGGGGGGGCCGAGAAAAAAGGGGGGTCCCAAAACGTGTTTTTAACATTGAGTTTTCCATAGGGCGGTTGGCCTCACTTTTAGCCCGAACGGCTGAATGGATTTGCACGAAACTTGGCAAAATTGTAGGGACTGGTAGCCCGATGTGCCTTTTGTAGGTCTCAATATATGTGCTACAGTGGATTTTGAGAAATTAACGTTTAAAAAAAGATATATATCTGTAACAGCGGACCGGGCAGCGCTCCGCTACGCGTACTTTTCGCGCAACGGAGCTTTGTGAAGCGAAGCTGATTGGTTCTCCGGCGTCTGTCAACATTCCAAACAGTCCGTAGCGGCCGCCATCTTGTCTCTCGGTAGGATCGAGAGACAAGAGGAGGCCAAAGCGAAGGGGCAAATGACCATAAGGGGGCATAGTACATTGTCGCTCACCCCCTAGGTTTGATGTGGAGGTTTTAAAAGGGCCCCGCGGGGCAAAAAAAAATAAAAATAATAATAATCGAACAGCTGAATGGATTTGCACGAAACTTGGCAAAATTGTAGGGACTGGTAGCCCGATGTGCCTTTGCTAGATCTCAATATATGTGCTCCAGTGGATTTTGAGAAATTAACGTTCAAAAAAAGGTATATATCTGTAACAGCGCACCGCTTCGCGTACTTTTCGCGTTACGGAGCTTTGCGAAGCGAAGCTGATTGGCTCTCCGGTGTCTGTAAACATTCCAAACAGTCCGTAGCGGCCGCCATCTTGTCTCTCGGTAGGATCGAACAGCTGAATGGATTTGCACGAAACTTGGCAAAATTGTAGGGACTGGTAGCCCGATGTGCCTTTGCTAGGTCTCAATATATGTGCTTCAGTGCATTTTGAGAAATTAACGTTCAGAAACAAGATATATATATCTGTAACAGCGCTCCGCTTCGCGGAGATAAAATTATATGTGTATTACCTAGCTGTTGCTAACACCAGTTAGCGACGGCTAGTAGAAGATAGCGACCATCTTGGGCCCCACTTTGCATGTGAGTGATATTTATCACTAATGACATGCAAAGTGGGCATGCCAAGATGTTAGCGACTGGAAACAGTCGCTAACATTGCTATCTCCTATTATCAACTTTTGGAAATATTCGAGATAAGGGCGAATATCTCCAAAAGCTACCACCTGCCCTGAGCAGTTCTTAGCCATGTTATCCAATGGGAGGTGGATAACATGGCTAAGAGCATTAGCTCGGTAATGCATGAATATCGCTGAGTTTTCAGCGATATTAATGCATTGCGGTCGTTTTTTATCGTATTTCCGATAAACCTTGATAATAGCAAGGTTTATCTGCGATAATTTCTGACGGTAAAAAAATCGTTGCTAAGCATCGTTAGGGATAAATATCGCTTAACTTTGGTAATATGCCCCAACGTCTGTTAACGTTCGATTCGAAGGAAATCAGGAAGTGTTGAAAAACATTGTCTGCGCCATCTTGTCTTTTTTCAAATGCCACACTTTTGTCGTGCACGGCAGCCATTTTAGATGCCTTGACCAGACCCACTCTGTGCACGCTGTCGATCCTTAGCATGGCTCCCCACCCTCGCAAGCATCTCCCCCAGGCAGTGGTCACCCCCGCTCTCTGTCTTATGCATGGGTAATAAACCTCCCCCATCTGCGCTGCTGTTCCCTGAGAATCACACCCTGTGCCCGCCCGACACCTCCCTTTCGCCCTATTCACTACCGCACCCTCTGACACTCCTTTTCCTCTGTGTCCGATTGTCCAGGCTGGTCCTAGGGTATCAGCTAGCCCTGCAGATGTAGTTTATGGCCACAGCTGTAAAGAATCACCCCTCTTCAAAGGAGTTATAGTATATCAAGGCCCACACTCGATGAGATCCGTCACAGCAGAAGCGTTGCTATTATCTGAAAACCATCCTGTATTGTGATTGGGGAGGGGACCGAGCCTGAAGCGGAAGATTCCAGGGATGACTGTTTGTACATCAAAGTTTTTACAATTATGTGTCACATTAAAAATATATAGCACTCCGACAAAGTAGTAAGATTATAAAACTTTAATAATTTATAAATATATACAAGAAAACAAAAATAGTAATAACATATAAACATTTTTAGGGAAAAACAACGAAGTAGCGGTCGGCTGTGCGAATAGTCCCAACGCAGCACAACGTCCAGATTTCCGGCGTGGGGCGTCGCGGGGGGTGGGTCATCAGTAGCAAACTGTTGTGCGAATAGTTCCAAGGCAGCAGAACGCGCCGAAATCTAGATGACACGAAAGTGATGTCTAGTAAGTTGCCACCCAGCAAATAACGGCATGGGGCGTCGCGGGGGGTGGGTCATCAGTAGCAAACTGTTGCGCGAATAGTTCCAAGGCAGCAGAACGATGGCACCAAGGTGATGTCCAGTAAGTTGCCGCACTGGTTTTGGTATCCTACAATGCTGCTCCGAATAACGGCGTGGAGCGCCCCGGGGGAGGCGGCGTGAACGGGCCTCTCCAGGTGGAGTGTCATCTGTTGTAGTGGGGCGCCCCTTTACCGTTTCAGTTGCCATTCCGTCCGTTTTTGGTCCACTGTGTCAAAAGCCGCAATTCAGCTGAGTTGCGCCCACTCTTGCGGTGCAGCGATAGGCGGCTGTCACAGGACTCTCAAAATGGCGGCAGGCTCTTTCCTTTTTGGGCCTGGTCCACTGAAATGGCCCTGGGACACCTTGGAAATCGGACGCTTGTCTGCTAGGTCTTGGACCCCATTCTCGAAAGCGTCCCCTCCGCCTTGAGAATTCATCAAAAGTTTTGGGGGCTCCGACTCCTGCAGGCTTCTGGTGGGGAGCGGCTGCCATGATTGCTCGCGGAATGACCACGACTGAGCTACGAGATGGTGGTGCTTTCATGCTGACGCCAGCTTCAGTCTGAAACATCCAGAAACAAGGTGGGGCTTTCATCGTTTGGGAAAAAAAAAAAGTTTTCATCCTATGAAAAGTGTTGTTTTTAGGTCACATGATCAAGCCTTCCATCATTAGGAAACCAAAAGTAAAATGAACCAATGAAAAGTTTTATAAACAAGTCACATGACCTGTTATGCGGCATAGGGTGTAAAATGCGGAGAAAATACGTTGGCACGTGAGGCGGCGTCAGTAGCGGACCGATGTGCGAATAGGCCGAAGGCAACACAACGCGCCAAGATCCGGATGGCACCGAGGTGGTGTCCAGCAAGTTGCAGCACTGGTGTGGCCATCCTACAATGCTGAAAGTCGGCGTGGGGCGCCCCGTTGGCCTGTGAGTTTGCGTCAGTAGCGGACCGATGTGCGAATAGGCCGAAGGCAGCACAACGCGCCAAGATCCGGATGGCACTGAGGTGGTGTCTAGTAAGTTGCCGCACTGGTGTGGCTATCTAACAATGCTGAAAGTCGGCGTGGGGCGCCCCGTTGGCCTGTGAGTTTGCGTCAGTAGCGGACCGATGTGCGAATAGGCCGAAGGCAGCACAACGCGCCAAGATCCGGATGGCACCGAGGTGGTGTCTAGTAAGTTGCCGCACTGGTGTGGCCATCCAACAATGCTGAAAGTCGGCGTGGGGCGCCCCGTTGGCCTGTGAGTTTGCGTCAGTAGCGGACCGATGTGCGAATAGGCCGAAGGCAGCACAACGCGCCAAGATCCGGATGGCACCGAGGTGGTGTCTAGTAAGTTGCCGCACTGGTGTGGCCATCCTACAATGCTGAAAGTCGGCGTGGGGCGCCCCGTTGGCCTGTGAGATGGCGTCAGTAGCGGACCGATGTGCGAATAGGCCGAAGGCAGTTCAACGCGCCAAGATCCGGATGGCACCGAGGTGGTGTCTAGTAAGTTGCCGCACTGGTGTGGCCATCCAACAATGCTGAAAGTCGGCGTGGGGCGCCCCGTTGGCCTGTGAGTTTGCGTCAGTAGCGGACCGATGTGCGAATAGGCCGAAGGCAGCACAACGCGCCAAGATCCGGATGGCACCGAGGTGGTGTCTAGTAAGTTGCCGCACTGGTGTGGCCATCCTACAATGCTGAAAGTCGGCGTGGGGCGCCCCGTTGGCCTGTGAGATGGCGTCAGTAGCGGACCGATGTGCGAATGGGGCCAAAGGCAGCACAACAATATTTTCTGATTTGAAGACACCACAAGGCGCTGAGATGCCAAGATCCGGATGGCACCGAGGTGGTGTCTAGCAAGTTGTGGCACTGGTGTGGTCATCGTACAATGGTAAAAGTCGGCGTGGGGCGCCCTGTTGGCCTGTGAGATGGTGTCAGTAGCGGACTGATGTGTGAATGGGGCCAAAGGCAGCGCAACAATATTTTCTACTATATTTTCGGAGTAGAAGACACCACAAGGCGCTGAGATGCCAAGATCCGGATGGCACCGAGGTGATGTCTAAGTTGCGGACCGATGTGCGAATGGGGCCAAAGGTAGCGTAACAAGATTTTCTGTATGGAAGATACCACTAGGCGTTGAGATGCCAAGATTCGGATGGCACCGAGGTGATGTCTAGCAAGTTGTGCCACTGGTGTGGCCATCGTACAATGGTAAAAGTCGGCGTGGGGCGCCCTATTGGCCTGTGAGATGGTGTCAGTAGCGGACTGATGTGCGAATGGGGCCAAAGGCAGCGCAACAATATTTTCTGACTGACACCACAAGGCGCTGAGATGCCAAGATCCGGATGGCATCGAGGTGATGTCTAAGTTGCGGACTGATGTGCGAATGGGGCCAAAGGCAGCGTAACAATATTTTCTGTATGGAAGATACCACTAGGCGTTGAGATGCCAAGATTCGGATGGCACCGAGGTGATGTCTAGCAAGTTGGTGTGGTCATCCTACAATGCTGAAACTCGGCGTGGGTCACCCCATTAGCCTGTGAGATGGCGTCAGTAGCGGACCGATGTGCGAATAGGCCGAAGGCAGCACAACGCGCCAAGATCCGGATGTCACCGTGGTGGTTTCATAGTTGAGAGGCACTTCATCTGCAGTGGGGCGCCGAGATCCGGATGGCACCGAGGTGATGTCTAGCAAGTTGCTGTACTGGTGTGGTCATCCTACAATGCTGAAATGTAGTGGGGCGCCCATTTACCGTTTCAGTTGCCATTCAGCTGAGTTTCGGCTGCTCTTGATGCTACAGCGACAGGCGGCTGCAAGAGGACTCTCAAAATGGCGGCCTGTTCTTTGGATTTGGGCCTGGTCCACTAAAATTGTCCTGGGACAACTTAGAACTCGGACGCTCGATTTTTTTTTCCTTTCCTGTACATGCAAAAAAAGGTAAATGCCCGGTATGTTACACGCTTCATCTGCCACGATGAACTCTCCAGAGGAACCGAAAAAAAATATAGTTGTGGTAACTATACCATGCATCGTCATATGGAGAGGTGGCACCAATTAATTATAGTGCTGCATAAAAGAGAGATTTGGAGGAGAACCCCTGACCTGCTAGTACATTCATCAAAGAAGTGGCACTGAGAGCTTCAGAGGCAAGGGAAACGGTCCCAAATATTTAGAAGAACTTTGGAAAGATTAAAATGACATGTTTAGATTGTGGTAAATTAATTTCATGTGGGCAGATGAGTGTTACTCTAATAAATACAGCATATGAACATCATCATAGTCGATGGTTGGTAGAGACATTTTGACTATATCCTGGACCTGCCCGTCCTCGCCCAAAATGGCGCCGGAATGAATGGGACTCGTAACTCCTTGTTGTGTACTGGTTGCAGAACCTTGAAATCACGAGATACGTATGCAGTTTTGAAGCACATGGCGGGCGGGGACGAGAATTGATTGAATATTTCGACATCCCTATTGATATTAAGTTCTGATGTGTTATTGATTACTGTACTGTTGAAAATTCGAATTAACGTCACCCATGGTACTTGCCCGCAAATGTATATCTAGATAATTTTATTGTAACTGGCCCTGTCGTATTTTAATTATAAAATGTACGTCCACCGATTCCGTAACTGTTAGACACCTTAGTTTTTGCAACCTAATGGCCCGCCCGTTACGTTCCTCTACAGTGTAAATGTCTATTCATCATATACGATTACAGTTTGCTCCGTGGCAGGCCCACGTGGTTATAGGCTCGTATTTGTATAATGAAATTTTCACAATAAAGGTTTTTAAAAGAAAACATGGTAGTAGTGTATACATTGGTAAAGTTTTTAATAATAGTCACTGTTTTAGAATCATTAAAAGGCAAGTGAAATAAAGCAGACCAATTACATGAAGGGTAAAAGGTATAATACGAAGGAACGCAGTAAAGATAAATGGTCAAGGGCTGTTGTGTTTTCTATTCCTGCAACATAAAGTGATCGATAAGAATCTCATATTCAGGCGTATCGGCGACTAAGACAGCAGGTCGACCCTCTTTTGCTCAACGGCTCCGTCATGGGACGAAGAAACGCTCTTTTTCTCGAAAAAAGAATATATTTTACTTGCAGGACAGTTGTAAAATTTCCGGGAAAGTACATTAGCCTGGAACATTATAACATCTATTTAAGTGAAAATAATGTTCGGAAGTAATTAAAAGCGTAATTTTTAGGTCATATGACCAAGCCTTTCATCATTAGAATAAGAAAAGTAAAATGAACCAATGAAAAGTTTTATTAACAAGTCACATGACTTGTTATGCTTACGTTACACGCTGCGCGCCCCGGATGACTTCCGGATGCGCTAACGCGGCGCGTCATATGACGCATTACGCGACAACGCAGGTCCAGAATATAGTCAAAATGTCTCCACCAACCAGCGGTCGGAACACAACCCCTTTCAGCAGGCTAAATAGTTCTGTTAAATGACAACAGAAGGGACAGGCAACAAGAACCATCAGTCAAAGAGGGGAGGGCTAGTTCTTCTCTACCGGGTTACATTGGGGCGCTACCGGAACTGATCGAATTGGTAGTCTACAGTGTTTCTGGATGTTTCAGACCGAAGCTGGGGTTAGCATGAGAGCAGCACCATTTCGTAGCTCCGTTGTGGCCATTCCGCAACCAATCATGGCAGCCGCTCTTTATCGTTATTTTGGGCGGGGTGGGTGGCGGAGCCGAGCTGTTTTGCAGCCATCATTGTGTGGAGTTCAGTTCATCTCACTAGTTTTGTATTTGTCATGAGGGGTTGTTCCTAATGTTTCTATTTTAGCGAGGTCAAAAAGAGATCCCATTAGTGGCCTACTGATTTTGCTCGATTCTTTTTCTTTTTTTTTACACGATTTTTCGTTATCTGCAAATACTAAACAGAGTATTGCGACTCTGTGTTTGTTTGTAAATAGAGAATGAACCAAAGAGAACTAATTCTAAAACAGTAAATACTTGGATAACAATCAATCAAATGGAGAGAGAAGCAGGCACGACGGATTACAACGGGGGCAAAGGCCTGCGTTAACTACCTTTCACTATCTGCAAAGAGAGAGTACTCCTAATAGAAATGAGGGGGGGGGGCACCATTCAAAGCAGATCAGTGTGCATAAACACGAAAATGTTTTCACTTACCACGTACTTGACATTCGACAGCTTATGATATTTGGTATTAAAAAACCATTGAAATTCACTGAAAAAACCATAGGTTATAGACCATATATAGTTAGGAATTAGCATTTACAAAACCTTGAAAATTCACTGAAAAAACCATAGGTTATAGACCATATATAGTTAGGAATTAGCATTTGAAAAACCTTATTTTACTCACACAAAACCATTGAAATTCCATATATAGTTAGTTGCACTAACTATATATCGCGCACCCGCAATCCACTGCTGATCATGTCACATATTACATCATTCATGACATGGTCAGTGACATCACTGATGACATCACTGATGACATCTCAAATGACATCACTTCATTGGTTTTTTAACAGCTAATATCTGTAGCTGTAAAATGTATTCTTCTTTAAATCCAAAAATATATTTTATATGTTTATGAATAATTTTTTTTTTTAAATATTTTTTTTTTCTTCGTTCCCGCTTCGCGAATCGGGAAGCTTCCCGTTAGCTGACCTTGATGCCGCGAAATAGACCGCGAGCCGGTAAACGTTTCTTTACCGCAACTGCCGCGTTAGAAAACAACATCGTGACGCCTCCCGTCCGCATGACGTTTCGCGTTGTCGCGTGATACGTCATATGACGTGCTACGTTAGCGAACTCGTAAGGTAGAATTAATTATTTGCCTTGGATTGGATATAAGAGCCCTATAACGATTGCGATTATGGGACCCCCAATTTACATCTGGGATGCAATGCTTTCAAAGTCGTCTATACAAGTTAGCTAATGTTTTGAAAATTGGAGAAATCGACACTAACAATGTTGTGTTTTGTAAATCTCATCTAAATATGTGCCATTGAAAACTTTCCGGCAGGATTTTTGTGTCGAGGTCTGAGGAGATTATCGATAGTCTAGCCAGGACAATGCAGTGAAGATAGGGATAATGCAGGTCCTGGCTGACTAGCTTAAAATGGCGCCCGCATTAGTTTATAACTTAGTGGTAAAGGTCGTGCGACCAAAACGTCACTCATAGGTGGGCCGGGATTGGGTGTTTTTAAACCCACCGGAAGCAGGGCACTTCGTAGCGTTTGCGGGAAAATATCCGGCGTGTGGATTTCTGAGACGCCAATTGTGGGTCCCACACTTTGACCCTGAAAGGTAAGAGCTACGTACAAATTATTTAGATTGGGGATATGTATTAATTCAACTTCCCCGGTGCAGTGTGATGCGTTTTTATCAGCGGGCATACATTACATGTTACGAGGTGGGGAACGTAAAATAAAATAACTGCATGCGTATTCGGGACATGCAGGGTAAAACTAATAACGCGAAGGCGGGTTATATTCAACTTATCGGCTTTTTCCACTAGTTTAATTTATATTCATGACGCACTCTTTAGGGACACGCAAAATGAAATAGAATGAAACGCCATGTTTAAGGGGGGTTGTCGTCTTAGTAGCGGACCACCTTTGAAGTAACAAGCAAAATTCACATGTGTTCATGTGGTTTACCTCTGTGACAAAATAGAGGTAACATAAAATATTTTACTAAGACGGGTTGCCCTGTGAACAGCGAGCTTTTTACAAAGTGTTAATAAACACGTGCTATTGCTCGTTTGTGTTCGTGTTGCCCATGGTCGTCTTACACTAATTGTTTACATCTCTATGCCTTGCCCTGTAATATTGGCAATGTGGACCTCATGAAAGCTTATTGATTAATTCCCTAGGTTACTGCCTAAAACGAATGGAAATTGTGCATCATACTGAGAATATAGAAGATATCCTTTAAGGTGGGTGCCCTACATTGTCAAACGTTTGAAACGAGCCTCTGACTGGCATGAAGACAGACATATTAATAATATAGAGCTTTAAGCTTATACTGTAACAGAATTAGTTATACTATGAAAATATATATCATATTTTTTAGGGTAGTACCCTTATGAAAAACATCTAAGACTACCAAGAATGAAGACGGAGAGATAGGAATAATCTCTGAGGAATATACCCTTTAAAATCACAAGGTAGAGAAATATTTATATTGATTATACACTTCACTTGGTGGATAATGTAGATAAGATCTCTATGAAGTAGATGTGTTTGTAGGAAAGGGCGGGATTGAACAGTGCCCTTACATGTACTTTTACTTGATATAATTTTAGGTGTACTTTGTATCATAAACATATTTGGCGGAATAATTGGAAAGAGATTTTCCGATACATCAATAGGAGAGCAAACATCTCTGAATCTGGATCAAGCACGCATACAAATTACATATATTGAGGGTACCAACCCGTGTCCTAATCGTAATACTGTGACTTGGAAGATCAAGACGCCTGACTACACTCATTTGCGGTAGGGGAAACTTGTGTTTCCTATTCTTTTTTGCGATTTGCATGTGTCTTTTTGTGTAATCATGACAAGTTGATGTGGAGGGGGTTGCTGCTCTTTCTATGTGGCCAGGGCCGGCTCTGGTTGTAGCTGGGACCAAGAGAGGTCCTACAGAGGTGGACTTCGCGCAATAGGCTCTAAGTACTGTCCTGAATTGGTTCAAAACCAAAAATTACAAATAGAAGGGTCCCCTAGGATCATGTGGTCATACAACTATTACTGATAGTAGCTTTCTAAGAAGCTATTCTAGATATGCTAACATGTGGTGCAGAGTGGTATTTGCAGGTCTATGTTTAGACTTGGACAATCGGAACAAGAATGACGCTGTTTCCGCTAATTAAATGCAGAAACTCTTGTTGATTGGTGTTATTAACTAATTTTTAACATGTGATTTAAAGAATGGATATGTATTTATATTTTTCTCCACTTTCGCTTTTCGCTAAATTGTCTTCGAACAATGGGAATGTATATAATAATAATGTCAATGTATTCAATTGTGGAACACCAATATTCAAAGAAAGGGAGAAAATAATGTGTTGATATCTGTTGCAACTTTTATGTGAACAAGATGTTTTTAATTGGGTATTGTCGTTGGTAAATGTTATGTTTATTATTCTTTATGTCTTTGTATAATGTCTCACGAGTGTGTTAATTTGAAGTAATTCACTGGGGTCTTTTGTATGTTTTATTTTCTGATTTACAGCCCTGAAGAAGTTCCGCTTGACGGAACGAAACGCGTTGGCTGGCATTTCAATTGGATCAATAAAGGAATCTTGAACTTTTTTGCATCTACGGATACAGCGTTTTTTGATTTGAAACATTTACTGCTCCTAGACTTTATTAACCATATATGGTGGAGATTTAAAATTTGTTGGCGGTGCTTTTCAAAGTTTGTCAAAAGATACGTTAGCGAACTCGTACGCTTACCGAGTCGCAAAGCACAGGTTTCTGGAAGCAAACCGGGAGGCCCTGCAAAGCGCGTAACGTAAACACAGCAGGTCATGTGACTTGGTAATAACACTTTTCATTGGTTCATTTCACTTTCGGTTTCCTAATGATGTAAGACAAGGTCATATGATCTAAAATGAACACTTTTCATTGGTTGAGAACTATTTTTTTTCCCAAATGGTGAAAATCCCTCCTTCTTTCCTCACTCTGACTTTCATCATTGTGAGAGAAAGACCCTTTGTTACCAGTGAGCAATGGCTTCTTTACTAGCTTCAGCTGGTGCTTCCCCACCACCTCCACCACATCCAAGGAAGAGTGGACCACCTGCTAAAGTTATAATTCAGCAAGAAGAGGAAGAAGAGGAACAGGACGACCTAGATAATCTCCCTATTATGGCCAGAAGATCTGTTGTACCGGAAGTAACGGGACCAGAGGTTAGGGAGATGGTGCCAAATATACAAACGAGATTTCGTGAAGTAAAACAAGTCTGCGTACATTGCAGTGGAATCATTTGCTACGCAGAAAGTAGCATCACTCTGATCAACAGAGCTATTAACAATCATGCTCATGTTTGTCCGAAACTCCCCAAACAATAAATTCTTTTTTTTGTTTTCTTCCTCCTGTTGAGCCCTTTACAATGAATCGTTTTCGTTGCCCCCTCCGAAAAAAAAACAAAAAAAATATAAAACTGTTCAGAAAAATTCAAAAAAAGTAAAAAAATGTTCAGAAAAATAATAAAAAAAATATAAAACAACAAAAACAATTTAAAAAAAAGTTCTTTTCAGAACTACCTCCCCGTTATAAAAAAATTGGTACAATATTTGCAACTGTGCCAACCTCTATTTCTCTTAGTTCGCTTCCCAGTTCGCTCCCCGGTACGCGAACCGGAAGCGAACCAAAAATTTTTTTTTATAAAAAAGAACAGTAAGTATAAGGGAAGGAAACAGACAGTTATGTTAAAAGAAAGACAGCTATAGGGGAGTAAACTAGAGATAATATTACCCGTAATCCACTGCTGATGATGTCACATATTACATCATTCATGACATGCTCAGTTACATCATCAGCAGAGGATTGCGGGTAACAGTATCCCTAGTTTATTCCCTATAGCTGTGTTTCTTTTAACATAACTGTCTGTTTCCTTCCCTTATACTTACTGTTCTTTTAAAAAAAAAATTTTTAGATCTGTCAGAAACAGTGAAAGTAATGAAATATAAAAGACTACGTAGAATATGAGCACTGTATGCGACAACTTTGACACTGACAGAAGCCTCACCTTCTCCATGCCTCCTACACAGTTCTACATGTACATCATAAATGCAAACAGAACAGAATTAATTATACATGTTAAATGGTTTATTTTTGCTGTTCTCAGAATGTATCAAATTTCACTAAAACAGTGACTTGAAGGTATTCATCATATAACAGCGGGGAAAAAAAAACACAATCAAAATGATTGTGTTTAAAAAACCCATACATTACAAATCAGAATTCAGAACTCCTTAAAGTTAACTTACTTTCCATGACGGCCAAGGATGTCCTATGAACAGCTTACACTCTGTTGTGCTGTTATTACTTTCAACCCGCCACTTTCTGAAAGAAAACCTCCATCGTTTTCAAAAACATGTTACATACAATAAATGACTTCTCGCTCTCTACCACACGATTCCACAAGGCCAAATCGTGTCAGAGCCATGTATAACTCTTGGATTTCTTGTAAGCCAATCCCGTCTTTTCGCATTTCCGCAACTTTCAGAATTAAAATGTTGAAGATCATTTACACAATCCTGGACTAGTAATATCTTCCCCTTCTTGCTCAATCATGTTCTACATTTCCTATCACACTGATACTGCTTACTATGAAGCAGACTTACACTACCTTTATGACTAGTACAATTATTTAATTCTCTACATCACTTTTAATCACAAAGCAATGTAAAACAGTAGACAGCATTGCAGACTTACATTCCCTCTACTCCATGTTTTGATTCGCTGCTTCAATTAGCTTATAAAAAGAAATAGTTTTTCTGAACTCATTCAAAGTGCACGTATTTCTCAATAACGTCCAGTGTTATGGTAAAAAGTTATGTCTCTGTACTACACTTATCCTCAAGGCCAAATAGTGTAGGAGCCATGAGAACTTCTTGAAATTCCTCAGAGCACATCCCGAGATTCTTTCCCTAAAATTTTGGTTTTAAAAACACCAGGTAAGAGTTTTTAAGGTCATATGGCAATTTTTTTTTTAAAATTAAAACAGAATCATTGCAGAATGACCAGCCATTTCTACACTTTAAATAAGCTGTATAATGTCCTGATGTTATTGAAGGACCATCATGATATATAATTGCTACAGTTACAAAAGTCCTTCCTGATATTGACAACTGTGAAGCCACAACATTTTTAATTAAAGTTGTCAATTTTGTTCCATCAGGCCTACATCGTTGGAACATTAAAATGACATACTGGCCATATGTTCGTATAAATAAAGTGGACATCATTTCAGATTTACATTGGCTACACTCCATGTTGTGATCAGCTGCTTTTACTAGCTTATTAAAAGAGACTGATTTACTGTCTGGCAAAGTTAAATATATAAATCTTTCTGAGTCTACACTAGTAGTAGCTGATACCCTACAGTTCTCGCAGTCATGCTGCCATTGATAAGAAAGCCCAAACAGGTGATCTACATCTACACCTTCATCATGCAATACATCAAGCATATACATTAAAAACTCCTGACAATCTTGCTGACTATTTTGAGAGAATTGTGTTTGGCCTGAACATCTGTCTAACAGATTTCGAATTTCAGACACACTTTCTATGTTTGTTCTATCAGTGCTACATTTCTCTAACACAGAATTTAACAAACTGCAAAATCTTTGATCCGAATTGACCACAATCTGTTCTTTTAAAGTTTCTAGAGAAAAGACAACATTAACCACTACATTAGCATAGCAGTTGACACCAGAACTGTTTTCAAATTGAAAACCAACAACATCTTCAACAGAATCCTTTTTGTTTCTGCTTATAATTTCAGGTTCATCAACTTTTCGTCTTTTTGCTACAACCTCCCCAGTATTGGTCACATTTCTTCGTTTCCGGCCTACCACACGTTTCTCAAACAAAGGATACTGAGGCAAATGTGGCGCATACTCTCTTCTCAACCTATTGTATTCCTTAACACAATCTAGATCCGCACAAATGTTTGTGACATCACACTCAATCAAGTACAATCCCGATAAAGTCCTAACTCGTGACAATGCCACATATGCCATACCCTCCTTGAACACAGAACTGCCAATATTCACCAATGCACAGTCTACACTTTAACCTTGCAATTTATGGATTGTCACCGCATATGCCAAGCAAACAGGAAACTGCTTACGACGAACATATAAGTCTTTTACAAGCAAAAATCTAGCAGAACAACGAGCAATTAGCTGTACTTCCTCAATGCCATCAAATTTAATTTTTAAAAATTCAATTCCATCTCTATTTCTGTATTTCACAAAATCAACAACATTACCCATTGATCCATTTACCAGACCTCTTTCAACATGTAAATTCCTTCTTAAAATTATACGGCAGTTCAAGCACACATTCAGAGTCTTTTCAAAACCCGCAGTTTTAGATATACTCTTCTCTAATGAATCCAATTTTGTTTTCAGATTCTCAGACAAAATAATTGTTGATCCCATATGCTCTACTCTGTCAATAGCTTCCAATTTCACAATCTCTTGCTTTTCTAAATGCAACATTTTGTTGTTGAATTTGGCACATTCTGCAAGAGTTGGCATCAAACATATTCCAGATTTTTTCTCAGTAACTTTCTGAAAAATATTCTCAGGCACAACATCTTCGTCTGGAAATAAATTTGTCAGTAATCGTGCATGTAAAGCTTCTTTCCCATGCTCGGTCACTTTTCCAATTCTAACATCTTGTAGAATAGTCTTGTAAACTTCTTCCTTTGCCTGACGCATATTTTCATGCAGTTCAGCATAATTGAAGTTTAACCATATATTGACGTTGCCAATACTCCCTAAGCACTTCCTGGTATCTTCATGCGTGAGCATTTTGAACACAGGTTGCCCTTTCACTGGTGTCAGCTGCAGAAGATCTCCAAAAACAATGATGTGTTTGCCACCAAATAACACATCATACTCTGTTTTGAGAACTTCTTGCATTCTCAAATGCACAAAGGCAAGCATAACATTGGAAACCATGCTTACTTCGTCAATGATAAGAAGTTTCATTTTCCTCAAGACTCTTGAAACTTCAAAACAAGCATCTCCAGATAGCTTGTGATATTCTAATTTGTTGTCATGCTCCACTGGCAGCATCAGTAAACGATGTAAAGTAATCCCTTTAATGTTATGTGCTGCCAGTCCAGTTGGAGCGGTGACAACACAAGACAGCGATGACTCTGTCCTTTCCTGCAAATAACATGAAATTGCTTTAATAAGGAAACTTTTTCCAGTTCCCGCTTCTCCACTCACGTACAGTCGGACAGGCTTCAACGACGTACATGAGCACTCTTTCTTATCATGACTTAATCCATGATCAATTTGCATGGTAAGTTCGTCATATATTTTCCTCTGCTCAACGTTGAGTTGTCTTTCCAACTCTTCTAAGTTAACCGCATCCTCCTGAGCATGTGCCATGGCTCTTTCCACTTCATTCATAGCAGTGGCAGCTTCATTTTCGATAAGAGGTCCTCCTAGTGGATCCTGACTCAATGAAGCAGAACTCTGACTGTCCTGAGAACTGTCTCTGGCAATCTCGGCTGCAATCGTTGCTTCCTGCTCAATTTCCACATTCAACATTTCTACATATTTGGGAAAAGCAGGACATTCTATGGTCTCCTTGGCAGCATTGAAAGAGTCTTCGTAACAGAGGAAATCTCCAAGCAGTTCCTCTTCTGCACGCCAAGGCTTAAAAAGTTGCAAAAGTGCTAAATAGAAAAACTCCTTTTTTTCAGGAGATTCGCCACTCAATTTTCGATGGTTTATCAAGTGGCATTTTCTTTGCTTGACCAGACATCCCTCACTTCCTATTACAGCATACACTCCTTTCTCAGTATCTTCTTTGATGTTCCTCTTGAATATGTAATTTTGCAGAACCTCATACAGACAAACATTCTCGAGGTGACTGCTTCGATTTGGATAATATGTATCCAACATGTTGCTCTTCAAAATGTCGGTACTGTTTGGCTCCTTTTCCGCCAAATACTCAATTTCCCGCACAGGTTTCAGAACTCGATTACGCGTTGCAGCAAGACCAACACTCGCCCAAACGATACTCCTGGACTTGGCATAGAGACTTGCTGAAGACAACCGGTCAGAACATTCGTAAGCTCCGATTTCTCGATGCGACAACATCTTCAGACTGAAACTGTACAACTTCTTGCTGAGGCTCTTTTCATGGGAAATGTCCTCCCACATATCCTTCAATTCTGTCTTCTCTTTTTTGGTGATGTAAGATGTCACATACCTAGCCACAGCCATACAGTTATCAGCCACAAACTGTATATCCATGTTAGCATTCCACATGGACAAAATCACCGGGTTGTAGTCGTTGATGTACTTAGACTCTTCGTTCCTCTTCAAATTGTATGTGTTTTTAGGTGATTTCTTCATCACATTATGTCGCAGCGAAGACATCAAACTGTTCACTCTTCCTTTAGAAATCACCGATCGTGGAAAGCCGAAACGACATTTGGTGTAGAACTTGTCTTTGTTCCGGAATTTACGACGACAGTACTTTCCACATCGATGGCTTTGGAAACGTAGAACTTTTTCTCTTAGGCTTTTTTTCTCCTTTGCGTTTGGAACAGCACACGTAGAATACTGTTCTATGAAACTCATCACTGAGTCGTCTGCATCCGTTCCAAATTTAGGTGCATCCTTGATCCACAGCAACATATGTATATGAGGAGCACCTCTTGCTTGGTACTCCTTCCTCCAGAAGAAATCCAACACCTCTCCAAGAGGTGGATTCTTCTTATTCATGATGAAAGACATCATACCTTCAAATCTATGATTGAAGTACCTACATACATTGACTGGATCCAAAGAGCACAGTTCTCCGGGTGTCTTGAATTCGATGTTTTCTACGTTAGCATTTGCCTCTCGTAGAAATTCAAGTAAGTCTTCCCAGCCATACTCAGCACAGCTCAAAGTGAGGAACCATGTGGGAGTTCCTAAGTTCCTCAGCATACATTTTAAATCACCATGACGACGGTACCAGTACTCATTAGTACCACGCTGACACGCCATGAGATTAATCAGGTGAGAATCCAAAATACTGTCTTGGACATTGACTTTATCCATAAAGTCACTTGCCGAGATGTTTTGCATGTGTATACCACTTTTCAAGATGTGGTTCACTGCATATGACAGTCCAGACAGATCGCTTTCAAACAGGAGATGAAACAAATAAGGAATGCATTGTCGAAACCTAGGATCTCCTGCATACAATCGCAAAGTCCGGTATTCAGAAGCAGGAATTTGATGAGGTCGCTCATCATATCTTCCTCCCTGACCTGTTGGAAAAAGCTGTGGGAAACACCGAGCTTCCAAACTTTCCTCCCAAACACTAATGGGACTCCCTTTCGCTTGTTTCATTTGAAACAACTCAATAGCATTCCCCATGACTTCCTTGGAATGCAAAGGATGAACACTATAATGTTCATATATTTCTTCACTAGTACAGGGTTCTACTTTCTCAATTTGACCAGCACACAAATCGCTATCCTCTTCCTCACTTACTTCCTCTTCTGCAACATATACATTTTTATAGTATTTATTATATTTTTTCAAATACAATGTTGCCCTTTTGACTTTCCTAACATCTACTAAATCTTGCCATATTTTCTTATTCTTTGTCGGAACCCCATTAACTAAGATAACCAGAGGTTCCTCTTCCACTTTTTCTACTCCAATTGTGTTAATGTTTTTCTTCAAATCTAGAGGCAAATAAACAACTCTTTCCTTTAATCCTCTCTGTAAATCTGATGGAGGCAATTTCCCTGTCTTTGGCTCCATTCTTACAATAGCCTGAAAGGGATGGATACTTTGAATCAAAATAGATTCATAAGTATTTAAATCCTTCAATTCAGAAGGAATTTCAACCAATTCCAGATTATTATGAACTGCTCTAGCAGGCATCTGGTTTTGATTTAATTTGTTACAACAATAAGTACACACACGTTGATCCAATCCCAAATCAAAACAATTTTCTACCATCAAGTATGTTGTAAAATCCTTCCATTCACTATTATTTTCCCTTTCACTTTTTCCATATAAATCCACTAACTTAGTCTGATTCTTATAATAAGTGCGTCGACAACACACACAAGTGAAATTTGGCCTCTCACTTGATTTCACCTCAAACGTCGCAATTTCCCTCTGGAAATTATCTGTACTGGAAACCTGTACACTATCTTCCACATTACTCTCTTCTTCTTGGTCAATTTCAACATTCTCCTCTTTACTTCCAAAGTAACAAAACTCAATTTCTTCACATATATTCTTCACATCTATTTCAGAACCATGCAAAAGAGCAGCGCATAATTGTTTTAGCATAATTGCTGGACTCTTAGCATAATACAACATTCTAACTAATTTCCTCACTTTATTATGATGCACTGCTAGCATCCTGAAATGATGAAAAACACTCTGGCATACTCTCCTGGAAAGACAAGCCAGTGAATGACCATGCAAACCTATCACTTCTCTCACTCTGCAAGGATCTAATTCTTGCAACAACTTCATTTTCTGCTTCAAACTTTTCTTACTAAATGACCGTATAAAATCACAAAGCAAATTGATGGAATCCTGTCGTACACTGCAAATACTACTACACTTCCAGGTGTACACAGGACCCTTAGGACGTCTCCCTAAAACCTCATTACCTAACACCTCTTCTATCTCTGTTCTCACAAGTTTTTCTTTTTCAACTGGACAACCATCTTTCACTTCATAAGCTCGACCACTGGTGTCAACTGCATGCACCAAATCATTATCCTGGAAATAACTCTCCTCATTAAAAAATGCCTCAGAGCTTGAACTATGCATCCATTCTCCAGAAAAAACTTCACAAAAATTACTACGATTAACTATTCTCTTCCATCTACTATTTCTTTTGAAATCATAAATTACCTTGTTTAGCTTCCTAATTCTATTGATTGTCAAAATAAATAACTTACGTTTAATTTCAAATGCCTGATCAATAACTTTCTCAACTATTTTTTTTCTCTTATAAAAAACCACTTTCTGCTGACCTTTCTTAATATTTTTTAACAAATTCCCAATTATCCTGTTGCGGAACATTCGTTTACGAATATCCCTAAACTGTTGTTTCCTTCTACTTTCATGCATAGAGTTCTCTCTTACTCTAGCAGTAACATTTCTCATTGGCCTTTCCTTACCATTTGAATTCTGTCTCCTTTTCTGGAGTGAAACATTTTCTGTAGTAATATTTTTTTTACTACACATATTTCTTATGACTGTTTTTCGACTCTTACCCGGTGCTTTCTTGGTGACTTGACAAATCTTTTTGTTAGAGGACTGCTGCAATATTCCATGCTCCTGCTGTCTTTGACGTTTTCCAGCCTTTCTTACTCTTTCTTTGCTAGGCATCCTAAAATCTTGAAATAATGTGCAGTTGAATCTGTGGTAAAATATAATAAAAAATGTTATTAACCACTATTACCCAACAGTAAATTAATAACAGTCATCAAAAACATAACACACTACTTAAGTATATAATATACTGAAGCCTATCTCCAATTTTTCACTGAACAGGACTCATCTCTTCTTAACCTTGGATAAACCTCACCTACTCTGTGTCCCCTGCACATAATTAAATGTAAAGGGGCAGATTTATATTAACTAGCACATCCCCAGGGATGCACCAGTTAACGTGCACCGCTGCTCTGCCACCCACGGTGTGCCGCATTTACAATCAGATAGGACAAAGCTACATCAAAACCCTGCGCCTGCTTGAAGCAGGCATAGATCTTGACGCAGGTAGGCTGAAAGCTAAAGCAACAACTAAGTGTCGTGTGCAGAAGTTACAAAAAAGGAAAAATGGCGTTTAAACCAGTAATGAGACCATGCTAACGTAATACAGAGTAAAAATATCCAGGATCTACATCAGTTTGGGGTTCACGAACCTGGCAGGTACAAGGCACTGAGGCTTTCCACCGTGCATGTCTCATCCCAAAACATATGTTGTTTGTGAATGAAACAATTTCCCAGACCAAATGCTTTGGATTGGCTACTTCTAAAAAATTAAACACCCCTACTATCCCGGAGTTAGAGGAATACGATGGTTGGAGTAATTTTACTCGTTGTCTATTAAAGATTTACAGGCCCTACTCTGTAATTCTTCCTTTAACATTTCCAGTATAAATCCAAAAGGTTGACTGCTTTGGCAACGTGCCTTATCCACGGTTTAATAACGCTGCCTTTTGCTTTATATAAGTTTTCAAATTGTATGAAATATATACCAATAGGTCGTTATTAACCTTTAGGTAGTGGTTTTCTTCATCAAGTCTGGTCGCTTCCATACACATACAGATTTTCAAAGATGATCAAGAACTTTATCTGAATGGAGAGGAATGCACTGAGACGCCAGATCATTCACTAATGTGTAGGCACAGACAGTTACACGGTTCATGCAACAAACACCGACCAAATATGGCTTGCGTGTTGCAAGGCACGCCAGTTCCTGCTATCATCCCCACGTTCAAGTTCTTGGAAAATGGTAGTTATTTGATGCTCAATAATGAAGATTGTTCTGGGTTAATTAAAAGTATTCATTTTATCGTAACAGTAAATGAACGGGTTATTTGCTGCAGAAATGTTCTATTTCCTCCCACACATGAACATAGGGAGTTTTCAATCTGGCCACAAATACCAACCTTGGGAGCACATTTCAACAGCATGGCAAGAATAAGAGCTCTTTTGTCTCAGAGAGAGGTGGCCTTGAGTTCGGCCCGTGAAACTTTCGTGCTTCACATAGCGAACACCCGTACAGAGGTGCAGACCCTTTTAAATACAGATTCGACTTTGCATTTCAGCAAGATTACCCATTCATTTCCATGCAACAGGAGGCCCATAGGAATGAAGGTGCAATTTGCGATTAGCAATTACCTCATCGCAAATTACGAATTTTTCCGACGGTGCAGGGGTATCTCAAGAACACCCTGCTGCACCCCTGAAAAAAAAATTTGGGGTCATATGGCGCACATAAATTTTGAAAACATTCCTTTACCTCAAAAACGATTTTCAACTCATAATTTGAAAACACTGCACATGGGGAAATGACTTAAAATGTCCTTAAGACACATAAAATCATTTTTTGATTGCCTTTGCAGCATGTTTCAGTCACCTTTAACATGCCTATGTAACGGAAACATTCAAAATCTAAATTTGCCATGCACAGGTGGGAGCATATTTACAAGCAATTTGCTCCACAGACAAACTTCTTACATTGAAATGGGAAAGACTCTCAATTACCTTATAAAGAAGCAGACACCATTATGTCCTTCTCATCAATATTAAAACCATTGCTTTTTCTCAAAAACGATTTACAAGTCATAATTTGAAAACACTCCACAGCTCCTATGCACATAAAAGCCCTGTCAGTACTAATACTTCACATTTTCTCCAATTACAATTTCTCAAACAAACAAAATCTATTTGTGAAACACTTGAGACAAAGCAACATTTGAAAAACACAACTTTCTTCATAATTTTCTCCTTAAAGCACACTATTTTCTATCTAAATTAAAGAAATTTTTTCTCACCTTAGCAAATACTTTGAGTTTCAAAACAGTCTCAGAAACACACCAATTTGTCTTCAGCAGAGCAAAAGGTATGCACTCCAGAGTCTGCAGCTATCAAAAGCACAGAAATGCTGTAATTCCTCACACAGATCTCTCATGTCACCCAATCAAAACTCTTCCCTCACTTTTTTTCAAAGCAAAACCCTTCCCCCCTCTGCCCCCTCTCTGCTTTTTCTGCATAGCAACCACCTCTTGCAAGACCTCTCACACAACAATGTTGCAATTGAACTCTGAACTCTCAGTGCACCTGCATATCCAAAGCATTCTTTCATTTAATGATTTTTTCTTCGCCACTCAAAATACATCTTTCAACGAACTCATCCATGCACACTAACTTTCTGTTTTCAGCAATCAAAATCCACCAATCACTCTTACTGCTTCATTAACACAGAAACTCCTCAGTTTTTTTCATTTTACACTCTCATTTTTTCAACTGCCATTTCATTGCCACACTTCATCTGACTGCAGGAGAACCTTCTCTCGCCATGTTTTCTGTCTGGATTGTTGGACATAGCTACATCTATTGGGCTCAAAGGTACGCTGAAAACAGGAATTTACCTAACCTCAATTTACAAGATGTGGAAATTAAGTGGTTTGGCCACAGAGGATTAAAATGTCACCAATTGATACCATTGGTGAAAACCTTTATGCATTTGCCAAAACCTGACCTGTTAATTGTGCACTGTGGAGGTAATGATTTGGGCACTTTGACTGGGGTAGGTCTGGAAATGCTTTTAAAGGACACCTTTGAGCAATTGATGGCACTTTTTCCTCAGACTGCCTTGGTATATTCAAATATATGCCAAAGACAGAAATGGAGGTGGTCGAACCAATTTTGTCCACAAATTGAGAAATCGAGGAAGCATGTAAACAAATCTGTTTCAGCTTACATGAGAGACCATGGAATGGGCTCCCTGTACAACAATAACTTGCGTTACTACATGCAAGATATCTACAGAGGAGATGGAGTTCACTTCTCAGATGAGGGCAACAGAGTTTTCACTCTGAATTTAAGAATGTGCATTGGTACCTACTTATAAGTACCTAAATGTACCATAAACCCAAAAGCTCTTCTCAGAGCTCCCCTACATCTGATCACTCACAATTATTATTGTACTCTAACTTTTTTCACTAATTTTCAAGAAAGTACGCTCCCCAGAACGCTTCCCGGTTCGCGAACCGAGCGCACTCCACGCAATAAAACTAAAAAAACGGTATATATTTTTTTGCCCTGCGAGAACCTTTCAAAGCCTCCACATCAAACCTAGGGGGTCAGGGACGATCTACTATGCCCCCTTATGGTCATTTGCCCCTTCGCTTTGGCCTCCTCTTGTCTCTCGATCCTACCGAGAGACAAGATGGCGGCCGCTACGGACTGTTTGGAATGTTTACAGACGCCGAAAAACCAATCAGCTTCGCAAACCTCCGTAACGCGAAAAGTACGCGAAGCGGAGCGCTGTTACAGATATATATCTTTTTTTGAACGTTAATTTCTCAAAATCCACTGGAGCACATATATTGAGACCTAGCAAAGGCACATCGGGCTACCAGTCCCTACAATTTTGCCAAGTTTCGTGCAAATCCATTCAGCCGTTCGATTATTATTATTCTTTTTTTTTTTGCCCCGCGGGGCCCTTTTAAAACCTCCACATCAAACCTAGGGGGTCAGCGAGGATCTACTATTCCCCCTTATGGTCATTTGCCCCTTCGCTTTCGCCTCCTCTTGTCTCTCGATCCTACCGAGAGACAAGATGGCGGCCGCTACGGACTGTTTGGAATGTTGACAGACGCCGGAGAACCAATCAGCTTCGCTTCACAAAGCTCCGTTGCGCGAAAAGTCCGCGAACCAGACCGCTGCCTGGTCCGCGCTTACAGATATATATCTTTTTTTAAACGTTAATTTCTCAAAATCCACTGGAGCACATATATTGAGACCTACAAAAGGCACATCGGGCTACCAGTCCCTACAATTTTGCCAAGTTTCGTGCAAATCCATTCAGCCGTTCGGGCTAAAAGTGAGGCCAACCGCCCTATGGAAATTAACATGGGAAAAACGCGTTTTGGGACCCCCCTTTTTTCTCGGCCCCCCCTTGACGAACCCCCCCCAAATTTTCAAAGGCTGCTCAGAAACAAAATGTGCCATTTTCCTGAAAATTTCAGCCAATTCCGTCCACAAACGGCAAAGTTATTAGACATAGAATTTTCAAAAAACCCATAGAGAAAAAATCCTAACTATATATACCTACTGGCGACCGCCAGTAGGTAATATATACATATATATATATATATTTGCTTCGATTCCTCTTGTCTCCACGCTGCTTAGACAGAAGTCGCGGCACTACAGCAAAAAGTAAGTTAAATTATTTTATTTTTAAGTTAAACACCATGTGCAAATATATGCAGGAAACCTGCTCTCTCTTCCAAAAACTAAAGACTATTGCTTTTCTACATGGGGAGCAGCATGTTAGCTGCTCCCCATGTTGAAAAGCAATGCTGGCTCCCACAGGATGCGGGAGCCGGCAGGGACCATGGAGGGATTGGGGAACCCCACAGTCCCCAATGAGAGGCCAGGCCCAGGGGATGGGGTCACCAGTCAAGAAGTGGCCTGGGAGGGGGGCCACGCAGCCCCCCACCCCATATTCTACACAAAAAAATAGGGGACAAGCCGTGGGAGATGGGGTCCCCAGGGTAAACAAAATAGAAGAAGAAGGGGGGCTACACAGCCCCCCCTTCTTAAAAAAAAAGAAAAACACTGGCATTGCACCAGAGGCCACGCCTCCTTCATGCAGCACTCTGCAAACGCGCCCCCTGGCGCGTTTGCAGAGGGGGAATGAATTCCCCTTGAATACTGGAGGTCCCTGGGGGCCAACTAGCCCACCAGGAACCTCCAGTATGCGCCGGGGGCTGCGTTGCAGAGTGGTGTTCTGAGGCGACGGCCCATTTTACACCTCTATGCAACACAGCTCTGTGGCGCTTACTAATATAATTATTTACATTTTTAAATGTATTTATTGGTATTTATTTTGAATTAATTAATATTTAATTTTTTTATTGGTAATTAATTGAAATATGATTGGTAATTAATATTAATTAATTAATTAATTGATAATTATGTACATTTTATTAATGTATTTTCTGTAGCGGGTTGTGGGTTTAAAGGGGAGTAGGGTGGTAAGTAATTTAATTATAATTAATTACATTTTTAAATTTATTTATTGGTATTTATTTGGAATTAATTGATATTTACATTTTTAATTGGTAATTAATTAAAATATAATTGGTAATTAATTTTAATTAATAGTTTAATTGATAATTATGTTAAATTTATGAATTTATTTTCTGTAGCGGGTTGTGGGTTTATAGGGGAATAGGGTGGGAAGTAATTTTATTGTAAATAATTAAATATTGTTATTTGTTTATTGGTTTTGTTTTGTTCTAATTTTTAATAATTTTTTGATTGTTAATTAATTATTTGGTAATTGGTGAATAATTTGTATTAATTGGTAATTATTTGTAATATTAATTTTTTGTATTTTTAATTGATTAATTATTATATTATATAAAATTGTTAATTACTTTTAATTAATTTGTATTTGGGATTAATATTTAATTTTAATTTTTATTCATATATGAAGTATTTACTTTCCCTACTGTTGCACTCTCTGGGGTGTGAATAGTAATTCGCTATCCAACGCTTTCCCTACTGTTGCACACTTTCGAATGTGAATAGTAATTTTTACCCCTACGCTATCCAACGCCTTCCCTACTGTTGCAATCTTTGGAGTGGGAATAGTAATTTTAACTCTCCCGCAATCCAACGCTTTCCCTACTGTTGCACTCTCTGGAGTGGGAATAGTAATTTTTACCCTCCCGCTATCCAACGCTTTCTCTACTGTTGCACTCACTGGAGTGGGAATAGTAATTTTTACTCCGACGCTATCCAACACTTTCCCTACTGTTGCACTCTCTGGAGTGGGAATAGTAATTTTAATTCTCCCACTATCCAACGCTTTCCCTACTGTTGCACTCTCTGGAGTGAGAATAGTAATTTTTACCCTCTCGCTATACAACGCTTTATCTACTGTTGCACTCACTTGAGTGGGAATAGTAATTTTTACTCCTACGCTAACCAACTGTCAGGGTTTTGCGAGTTGCTTCCACCTTTGTCCCAAAGTCAGTAATTAGGGCAAAGACCATTCCAAAACCCCATTTGGTTAATGTGTGGCACCCTTACCCTTAGGAGAGGGTTACTGTTAAATTGTAGGTAGTTCTGTTATATTTAAATCTGAGTCCCTCCCTAAGATGGCCGCCGCTGTGATCGCTAAAGAATATCAGAAGGCAGCGTCAGGTCTAGTTAATGTGCCTCGCGCGTAGTTTAGTATCTGCGCACTTCAACTGCTTCATTTCCAGAGGCGGCCGCTGATTCTCTCGCTCCGTGTCTGTATTCGTGACAGGAGTCTAGAGAGAGTGTAACGGCATTCTAGTTAGAATAGTTTTCAAGTAAAAGTAGCGTCTGCAGTAGCAGGAATTTAAAAGACATTTAGAGAGCATTTGCAGTTCCGCGTTTCTTCGAGCCTCAAGGTGGAATCTTCGTTGTGGGTTGAACCTGAGTGTGGTGACAGGTCGACCACCAAGCCCGACTTCGTTTCACTCGTCCGCTAGGAGTAAGTTGGCAGAGCTCCAGAGAATCGTGAACCACGAGTGAGAGCGGCATGACGGATAGTAGTAAGCTATTCACATTGACTGACATGCTTAGAGTCCCCGCTTCCTGCGAACTAAAACTCAGCAGTCCCTGGTTGCGCTTTCCCTAATTTTTCCTCCCCCTTTCTTCCTGCCTGGTTCCTTTTTGCGTGCACTGGATTGTATTACAGTCAGCAGCCAAGCCAAGACTCAAGCGCCTGCAGCTACTAGCAGAATCCCTGTGAAAGTATTCAAAGGATACCCCCAGGTAAAGATAGTTCTGTTAGAGGGTAGGAGGTCAGAATTATTTGAACACAGTGTAATGTCAGCTCCTATTTTCCAGATATGAGTATCCAGCACTCTACATTTTCACTGCAAGAAGAGTGGCAATATCTTGAGAATTCCTGGTAGGACTAGTTCAGTTATTAAGATAGCGAGTACAGTCGTTAAGGTGGGTTGTTGCTTATGATCTCTTCCACTCTGTGTATTAGGCACCCTTGAAGTACAGACAGCAGAAGCTTACCACGCTCAGCGGTCAGAAGGGGTGACAGACGTTCTCAAGTTGTCTCTTTTCTAATCCACTTCCCCTTTTCCCTTCTGCTGGTTTCTTTGCCCTTGAGGCGAAGGCACTGGTAGGAGGGCGATTTGGTACAGCATCAGGACTGCCCCTGCGGGAGAATTCGAAGCCTTCATGGCAGATTGAAGTGCCCACGTGTTTTTCTCGCCTGGGCAGAATGGCTGAAGGGTTGAACTTAAAAGAGTTAGGAGAGATTCTAGTTGGGATTCAAAGAGAGATAGGTGCAGTGCGGGAGGAGAATCAAAGTTTAAAGGTAGAGTTGGTAGCCTCTCGTCAGGAGACTAAGATGTTGGCTCAGAAGGTAGAGGGTTTGGTCATGGGAAATCCTGTTCATAGTTCCCCCATGCCTAGTACCAGTGCTCCAGTCCCAGATCCTAAGTCAGTTGCACAAGTGATACATTCAGTATCGCCGTTGATTCCACTAGCAGCTCCAGAGAGGTTTTCAGGGGATCCACAAAAGGCACAACTTTTTTTAACTCAATGTTCCCTCGATTTCATGTGCCGTCCCACGTTATTTCCTGACGCTCAATCCAGGGTGGCTTTCATTCTATCCTATTTAAGCGGGGATACAGCAAATTGGGCAATGCCTTTGGTTAGTGAGGATAACCCCATACTCTGTGATTTTGCTAAGTTTAAGACTGAGTTTTTACGCATTTTTTTTTTCATAACCAAGTTTTTACGCATTTTTGATAGGAGAAGGATTTCCCAGGCCACAGACAACGAGTTGTTAGAATTGAGGCAAGGATCTAAAGATCTCATTACCTATCTGACGCAGTTTAACAAGTTAATTCTGGAAGCAAACTGGCCCGAGGAGAAGCGAGCAGCCTTATTTTATCGTGGCTTAAGAGATGAAATCAAAGACACTCTTGCGCAAGTACCGAATCGACCTACTGAACTATCTGCTCTGGTTGATTTGGTGTTGGAATTGGATTTTCGAAACTCGGAACGTAGGGGAGAGAAGCGCAAGGATTGGAGAGTTAATTTCCCTCGTTTTGATTGTGCAAAAATTGAGAAAGGCGCGGGCGGAAGTAATGATCCTGAGCCCATGCAAATTGGAGCAGTCCGCGGGCCATTGAGCAAAGAAGAAAAGGAGCAGAGGCGTCTGAAGAAACAGTGCTTGTATTGTGGAAGCCCAGGACACTTTGTAAAGGAATGCCCAAAACGCCCTAAGTATCCTTTGAAGGGAAACGAGGGGAGCCATCAGTAAACGGAGCCGCACTGATGGTACAAGAGGCGAAGACGACTCCAGAATCTCATTCAATTCTTAACACCTTGCAGTCGAACATTCCTCATGTAATTCTTCATATGACACTTACGTTTAGAGAACATCAGATCTTGGGAGTGGCTATCATGTTAGACTCTGGCGCCACAGGAAATTTCTGTGCCATCAAGTATGCTCAACGCATGGGAATTCGAGCCATTCGAAAGGAAAGACAAGAACCAGTCCGGGCTGTAGATGGTACCAATTTGTCATCTGGACCGATCACTAGCCATACTGAAGAACTGGATTTGATTCAGGCTGATGGGCATTGGGAGGTACTGCAATTTAATCTGATCGATGCACCGCAATTCCAATTAATTCTCGGGTTACCCTGGTTGACCACCCATAATCCCACTATCGATTGGGAGAACCGAACAGTGAGCATGAACTCTAGTTTCTGTCTGGAACATTGCTTCGGTTTGAAAGAAGATTCGAAGGCACCATCGCAAGCATCATTACTTTCTTATGGAGGACAGTCTATTTGTGCAATCACTTCTGGAGAGATTCCTCCTGAATATCAGGAATACAAAACAGTTTTTAGTGAGCAAGAGGCTGATCTGTTACCTCCACATCGACCGTACGATTGCACCATAGATTTAGTGCCTGGGGCTGTATTACCCTGCAGCCGAATTTATGCATTAACTGAAGCTGAAAACACCCATCTGAAGGAGTATCTGGACCGTTACTTGGCCAATGGATTTATTAGGCCATCCCAGTCGCCGGTATCCTTTCTGCTCTTTTTCATTCCCAAGAAGCAAGAAGGAAGTTTAGGAACGTGTATTGATTATCGTGCGTTGAATCAAATTACCATCAAGAACCGTTACCCTTTTCCATTGATCTCTGTTTTATTAGATCAAATTAAGGACGCCCAGATTTTCACTAAATTGGATTTACGAGGAGCATATAACCTTGTTCGAATGAAAGAAGGACAAGAGTGGAAGACTGCCTTTCGGACAAAATTTGGACTCTTCGAATATTGTGTTATGCCATTTGGTCTTTGCAACGCTCCTGCAGTGTTCCAGCATTTCATTAATGATATCATGGGCGATTTGATTGATAAGGTGGCTATCATTTATTTGGATGACATCTTAATTTATTCCAAGGAAGTACAAGATCATCCCCGACATGCGAGAATGGTACTGGAACGACTACAGAGGCATCATCTGTTTGTGAAGTTGGAGAAATGTGTGTTCCACGCCCATACTGTGGAGATTCTAGGGTTTGTCCTTTCCCCACAAGGAGTTACCATGGATCCCGGGAAAGTGCAAGCGGTTGAGAACTGGGCTGAACCACGGTATGTTAAAGAGATTCAGAGATTCTTGGGGTTTGCTAATTTTTACCGAAGGTTTTTTAGGGTTTTTCTCAACTGATTTCTCCTATCACTCGCTTGTTGAAGAAAGGAGTAAAGTTTGAATGGTCCACGGAGGCAGGACAAGCCTTTCGCAGTCTTAAGGACACATTTGTATCTGCTCCCATTCTGTTGCATGCTGATCCGGCAGAACGTTTTTACGTGGAAGCCGATGCATCTGACCAAGCGATCAGAGGAGTTCTCTCTCAACGACATCAGAAAACAGGGCAACTCCATCCGGTGGCCTATCGTTCCAGGAAACTGAATCCAGCGGAGTTAAATTACACAATTGCCGAAAAGGAATTGTTAGCAATAAAGGATTCTTTTGAAGACTGGAGGCATTATCTGTTGGGAGCCAAGCATACAGTCACTGCGTTCACAGATCATAAAAATCTGCAATTTTTAAAATCCGCCAAAACCTTGACCACCACGTCAGTTGCGATGGTCCCTATATTTTGCAGATTTTGATTTCGTGCTCACATATCGTCCAGGAAATAAGAATGGAAAAGCAAATGCTTTATCCCGTTTGAATACAGAGGAAAGTGAACACCCAGTGGAACTTCAACCCATCATTCCGGAAGCTAAGTTCATCTGTACCCTTTCTTTGGACAACTTTCAAAAGGAAGTTCGGAAAAGTTCATCCCAGAACGAGATCCAAGAGTGGGTTTAACGTGATCATGAGAGACAGATGCGACAGCAATTGCCTTACTATAAGGAGGCGTTATATCTCCTTACGAGTGCCTTGCAGCAAAAAGCTTTGCAGAGTTGTCATGATCATCCTTTAGCGGGTCACAAAGGAATTTCAAAGACCTTGGATTTGGTGCAGTGTTATTTTTGGTGGCCTGGGTTATCCTCTCATGTCAAACAATATGTACAGTCATGTGCACTGTGTGCTAGGGGTAAGCCCAGTAGACAAGCTCCTCAGGGACTTCTGTAGCCATTACACACCCCTACTCATCCTTGGCACACCATCTCTATGGATTTAATAGTGGACTTGCCAGTTAGTAGGGGGTTTGATACCATATTGGTAATTGTAGATACATTCACTAAGATGAGCCATTTTGTCGCTATGTCTTGTGTTCCTACAGCTCCTGAGTTAGCACAAGCATTTAGTGAAAACATTGTAAGATTGCATGGTGTTCCCAAAATTGTGATTTCAGATCGGGGTTCTCAGTTCATCTCCCGGTTTTGGCAGGCCTACTTAAAGGGATTGGGAGTGGAGCGTAGGTTGTCTACTAGTAATCATCCAGAATCAGATGGCCAGACTGAGCGAATTAATCAAGAACTGCAACAGTACCTTTGTCTGTTCTTGATTGATCAGGGAGGTGAGTGGGCAGATCGGTTGTGGATGGCGGAGTTCGCTTGTAATAATGCAAGGAGTGTGTCTACTGGCTACTCCCCCTTTTATTTGAACTCTGGACGTCACCCTAATCCATTTCTTACTCAGGAAGATTTAGAGGTCCCTGCTGCCAGTACCCTGTTGTCTGATATGGCTACCTTGCATAAGTCTGCTGAGGAAAATCTGATTAGAGCAAAACAGTCTTATAAGAAAGGTGCAGACAAACATAGACAACCAGCTCCACAATATCGAGTGGGTGATCAGGTGTGGTTATCTCCCAAGAATTTACATCTGAAGGGAAATAGAAAATTCCAGCCTAGGTTTGTGGGTCCTTATGCGGTAGAGAAGGTCTTGAGTCCAGTTACTGTGAGACTGAAACTGCCTGCTAAAGTGGGTATTCACCCGGTTTTCCATGTCTCTCTTCTGAAAAAGACTGAGCCACATTTGAGAATTGTCAAGCCACCAGATCCCCTTGAGATTTCAGGTCATGCTGAATATGAAGTTCAGGATATTCTAGACTCTAAGTTCAGAAAAGGAAAATTATTCTACTTGGTGGACTGGAAGGGAAATGGTCCAGAGGAAAGGTCGTGGGAGTCTGTATCTCATATTCATGCTCCTCAACTGATTGGAAGATTTCATACCAGATATCCCAACAAACCAGGACCGATAAATCGGTCTTTGAGAGGGGGTACTGTCAGGGTTTTGCGAGTTGCTTCCACCTTTGTCCCAAAGTCAGTAATTAGGGCAAAGACCATTCCAAAACCCCATTTGGTTAATGTGTGGCACCGTTACCCTTAGGAGAGGGTTACTGTTAAATTGTAGATAGTTCTGTTATATTTAAATCTGAGTCCCTCCCTAAGATGGCCACCGCTGTGGTCGCTAAAGAATATCAGAAGGCAGCGTCAGGTCTAGTTAATGTGCCTCGCGCGCAGTTTAGTATCTGCGCACTTCAACTGCTTCGTTTCCAGAGGCGCCAGCTGATTTTCTCGCTCCGTGTCTGTATTCGTGACAGGAGTCTAGAGAAAGTTTAACGGCATTCTAGTTAGAGTAGTTTTCAAGTAAAAGTAGCGTCTGCAGTAGCAGGAATTTAAAAGACATTTAGAGAGGATTTGCAGTTCCGCGTTTCTTCGAGCCTCAAGGTGGAATCTTCGTTGTGGGCTGAACCTGAGTGTGGTGACAGGTCGACCACCAAGCCCGACTTCGTTTTACTCGTCCGCAAGGAGTAAGTCGGCAGAGCTCCAGAGAATCGTGAACCACGAGTGAGAGCGGCACGACGGATAGTAGTAAGCTGCGAACTAAACTCAGCAGTCCCTGGTTGCGTTTTCCCTAATTTTTCCTCCCCCTTTCTTCCTGCCTGGTTCCTTTTTGCGCGCACTGGATTGTATTACAGTCAGCAGCCAAGCCAAGACTCAAGCGCCTGCAGCTACTAGCAGAATCCCTGTGAAAGTATTCAAAGGATACACCCAGGTAAAGATAGTTCTATTAGAGGGTAGGAGGTCAGAATTATTTGAACACAGTGTAATGTCAGCTCCTATTTTCCAGATATGAGTATCCAGCAGTCTACATTTTCACTGCAAGAAGAGTGGCAATATCTTGAGAATTCCTGGTAGGACTAGTTCAGTTATTAAGATAGCGAGTACAGTCGTTAAGGTGGGTTGTTGCTTATGATCTCTTCCAATCTGTGTATTAGGCACCCTTGAAGTACAGACAGCAGAAGCTTACCACGCTCAGCGGTCAGAAGGGGTGACAGACGTTCTCAAGTTGTCTCTTTTCTAATCCACTTCCCCTTTTCCCTTCTGCTGGTTTCTTTGCCCTTGAGGCGAAGGCACTGGTGGGAGGGCGATTGGGTACAGCATCAGGACTGCCCCTGCGGGATAATTCGAAGCCTTCATGACACCAACACTTTCCCTTCTGTTGCACTGTTTGGAGTGGGAATAGTAATTTTTACCCCTACGCTATCCAACGCATTCCCTATTGTTGCACTCACTGGAGTGGGAATAGTAATTTTTACCCCTACGCTATCCAACACTTTCCCTACTGTTGCACTCTCTGGAGTGAGAATAGTAATTTTAACCCTCCCACTATCCACTGCTTTCCTTACTGTTGCACTTTCTGGAGAGGGAATAGTCATTTTAGAGTGCTGAACCGTTATAATTGTTTTGTGCTGGAAATCTTTTCCATTGAAAGTTGAAAGCGGTTGAACTGTTGGTTCTTTGCACCTTTTATAAGGGTTTAAGTATTTTTCCCATGGTAAGGTTGTGTGTGGTGGAAAATTGCCTCAACCTCTTTTGTATATTTGTTTTAACTATTTCCGTGCCATGTTTGAAATGGATGGCACAATGGAGAGGTCCCTTCTCCTGCACTTTGGGGAAGAGATAATGTACAAACTCTTTGAATCCCTGCTGGCCACTGGGGCAATGCAGTTGTACAGGCCCTTGATGAATACTTTGACGTGCTAATCATTCATACTTTGAGTGATTCAAACTACATCAAATAGATGAGAACATGAATTCCATGCCTGACTGTGACACCTCACCAGTACATGTTCCGATGATGACCAGCCTAAAGAAATACATGCTCAACTTTTTCAAGGCATCAGGTCTGCCACCTTCAGGCAACTCATTGTATGCCAACCTGGCATTTTGCTGTATGTCATCCTGGTCCTGGCCCTCTCATACGAGTTCTCCGACACCCGGATGGAGGAGATGGAACTGGCCCTCAACCAAACGCCCCAAGCCATGAGTGCATCAGATCAATGGTCCCGGACAGGGAAGACGGAGAGGGACGATGCAGCATATTGATTGGCTGGCAGTCCACCAACGTCAACAACACAGAAAGCTACCCCACCCACGTGTGGCAATTGTGGCATGGTCTAACACCAACTAGACATTTGCCCGGCTATAGGCAGAACCTGCTCCAAGTGCGGGAAGACCAATCACATTGCCTGCATCTGCATGGGTGCTGGGCAAGACAGAAGGCCCCAAGCCCAGTACAAAAGGCTGATCACTTTCAAGCACCTCCTGGTAGACAACAACATGTTTCATATGAGCAGTAGTGGGTCCCCCTCCATCCTGGGGGGACCCGGAAGTGAATTTGTCGTTGTCTTCAATGTCTTCACCACCCACTACGACAGTGGGTACAAGAAGCTGGCCCCCATATGTACCATCATTGCCAGAGATGTGGCGGTGCCCACCCTAATTGACACAGGGGCATCTATTAACATAAATGGACAATGGACAGTACAAGAAATTTTAACCACGCACTCAGTTGGGAGACTCCAAAGCTAAGATCTTTGCATATGGAAGCAGAAACCCACTGCAGTTAGAGGGGGTCATCGAGTTAGTCGTTGAAAAAGGTGACCAAAAACTACAGACTAACTTCCACATCACCAGGGAAGGGACTGGTATCCTCCTGGGTTGCCGCATTGTGGATGACCTGGGACTTGTCTTCCATGCTGGCAAGTACATACTGACCAAGCAAACATGATTGTGAAGGAATTTCGTAGCCGCATCTGAGGATTTGACGATCTACAGAACATATAAGTGAAGCACCACATCGACCTCCCCATCTGGCCTGTGGTGCTGCACCACAGTTGTGTCCCTTTTCACCTTGGACCTCAGGTTGAAGCAGAGCTGAGGAAGGTGGAGCAATTGGAAGTCATAGAAAAAGTGATGGGCCTCACCCCTGCATGTCCCTACTGGTTGTCGCTCCCAGTCCGAGACAATCAGGGGAAGTATGCCTCTGTGTTGACATGCGCCTCTAGACAACAGTGATATGCTTTGAAAAACAACAAACGCCCACGATGGACGACATCATCTCAAATCTCAATGGGGCAATGGTTCTCCAAGTAAAACCTCAATGTTGAGTGCCACCAGCTCGAACTAAATCCTGCATGCAGTATATCACCAGCTTCTCCTCCCAACTCAGCCTCAGAAGGTATAATCACATCAATTTCAGAATTTCATCTGCAGCAGAGGTGCTGTCCGGCACTAATAGGGAGGTGCTGTGCGGCTTCACAGGCGTACTTAACATCAGCGATGGCATCATCTTATATTACAACACAGTAGAAGAGCATTGCATGCGTCTCTGCGCCACCCTAACCCGCTTGGCAGAGCAAGGTCTGACTCTACACAAGGAGAAGTGCTACTTCTTTGAGCAATCAACCAAATTCTTTCGATACATCTTCTCCAAGGAAGGAATGTAGACTGACCTAAAGAAAGCAGAAGCCATTTGCACCGCACTGATGCCAAGAACAGCAGCAAAAGTTCAGATCCTTTTTGGCCTAGATGCATATTGCAGCCAAATAATTCCAACCTTCTTGGAACCCCTAAGTGCCCTCATGAAGATGGATGTCAAATTGGGATGGACTGACCCGTCAGAGGAGGCCTTCCAACATATAATTAGAACCCTCAAGAGGGACACCAGGATGACACTCTATGACCCTGAATGAAACATGCACTTGGTTGTCAGTGCCAGCGCCATTGGGCTGGGGGCCATCCTAATGGAGAAGTCAAACCACAATACATGGGTCCTGATTGCTTATGGCAGCAGAGCTCTCACAGAGACGGAGTCCAGATATGCGCAGATAATGAGGGAGGCCCTCATCAACCAATGGGGTTGCCGTGACCTTCATCTCTACCTCTGCGATCGCTGCTTCTGGGTCATCACCTGTTAAAAAAAACGGCCAGGGACTCCATCCACGCCAGCCACCGCTGCTGGCCAGTCATCTTAGATGAGGATGCCATGCAGGAGAAGCGCTGTGTAATGAACACTAAAGCCATCCAAAATCAAGGGGCATGTAGGAAAACCTTCAGGGTAGGACACATGCTGTTCATTAAAGAATGACACCTTGGGCACAAGTTCCGGACTCATTTCAAAAGAAATCAATGACATATCACCTGAATGCAAGGAAACATAGTCACAGTGCCACGCCAAGGGGATACAGTGATGAGGAATGTGCCTTGTTAAAAAAGGCCCATGGAGCAGCCTGGCAAGGCATGCCCGACACTCAGCAGCCCCCCTCCAAGGAGGACCATAGTCTGGAAGGAGGGGAGCTGGTGGGTCTGTGGACCCCAACCCCAATCACTGAAAGTCAGACAAGGAAATTGCAGAATGCTTCCCTGTGCCCTTCTGGGAGCCAGCCGATCCAGATGGAGAGCCGCGAGGTTTCAAAAGAATACCGTGAGGATCCAATGCAGGTCCACACCATTGAACTGTTTAAGGCCAAATCCTGAACCAAGCAGGGTCCTCAAACACTCTGGGGCATATTCACAAGAAGCTATCGCGAAATTAACTGCACTTTATTGCAGCCAAAGTCATGACAAATTTACTCCACCATTCACAAGCTGGTGCTTCCAGCCCACAGCACCAGTTTACCCGCAGTAGCAGCCGCAAAATAAATCACCACAGAGTACCCCCGCAACTATCGCTAATAAAATGCAGAGTTTGCGTTCCTGTGACAAAAGCCGCGACAGCACCACACCTCAACATTCACAACGACCAGACAGATCGGTGATAAGAACACAAAACACATGATAAGGTGCGTTAGCAGCAAGATTTTTACACCTGCTCTGACCTGGTGTACAGTCAGACCACAGCCTGCACCACAAAAGGGAGCACAGCCCAGGGTGTCATCTGAAGGGCAACAGATGCCATGGAGCAACCGATCGTGCAGGCCGAACACCCAAGAGGGCCACAACACCTACCGCCACCACCTCCAGGACCACCCACCCAAGCCACCCCCCGGCAAAGACATGCCACATCAGCTAAACTTAAATATGTACAAAATAATCTGCCTGGTGTCGCACAATCACAACTGGTGACATGCATGTGTCATCTTAGAAATGAGCATCATACATTCTCTTTCTAAGCAAACAATGAAACTTTATTGAAACAAAACAGAAATTAAATTAAGATACATTGCGGCTCCCCTCAACACAATCCGCAGGTCACTGCCTGCAAGACAAAAAACATGATGAGAAGGTGTGTCCTGCGCACATCAAAGGACAGAGAGAGAGAGAGCGAAGGAGAGAGAGTAGAAGAGACAGAGAGGGAGAGAGACAGAAGAAGAGAGGGGGGAGAGAGAGAGAGAAGGAGAGAGAAGAAGAGAGGGGGAGAGAAAGAGAGAGAGAAGAAGAGAGGGGGAGAAAGAGAGAGAAAAGAAGAGAGTGGGATAGGGAGAGAGAGAGAAGAAGAAGAGAGGGAGAGAAAGAAAGAGAGAGAGAAGAGAGGGGGAGAGAGAGAGAGAGAGAGACGAAGAGAGGGGGAAAGAGAGAGAGACAGAAGAAGAAGAGAGGGGGAGAGAGAGAGAGAAGAGGAAGAGAGGAGAGAGAGAGAGAGAGAGAGAGAGAGAAGAAGGGAGGGGGAGAGTGAGAGAGAGCCGACCAAGGGCACTCAGGCCACACTGTGCACCTGCTGCCACCAGTGTGTCTCTAACCACTTGCTGGTACGTAGAGCTGCACACCAAGTCTCACATCTGAGACAGAGCCGTCATCTGAAACAGAGTCCAGGGACAAGATTGGCACAGTACTACACACTTGCACAAGACAACGTCGTCCGCCCACCAATGCACACACAGTCAGAGTGATCCCAGGCCCTCCCGCCGCTCATCAGAGCATGCCCGCCCATGTACACCCGGCTGACGCTGCTCACCTTCCGTCACTGGCATGTACACTGCAGGTCCCACCATGTGCCGCTGCAAGCCACAAACCTGGGCCCGCAGACATGGCACCCTCCGCGCCATGCATCCACGTTGCGCAGGCCACCAGGTCACACGACTGGTGCTGAGACTTGATCACACAATGGCATAGGACATACCAGGGCAACTGGTAACATTGCAGCCTGCACAGCCGCTCAGCCCAATGGGTGCCACTAACTCTGTGACCCCGTAAGCGTGGCCAAGTGGTGGTAGGCTCACTCAGGCCACCGGCGCGGCCTTCACTGTGGTCCAGTAAGGCACACAAATCCTGAGCAGTCCGGACCGCCAGGACGGGCCATCACCGCAGGCTGCACACCCGCTCAGCAGCTTAAGGTGCCAATGACTCAGTGCACCCTAAGTCACCGTCCCATGGAGGGATGCCTGTGCCGGATGCAATGCAGTGTCTGCCACAAACCCTATCCAACCCCAGTCAGTGTCCCGTGGCGGGGTGCCTGTGCCGGCCGCAATGCATCGTCTGCCACAAACGCTGTCCAACCCCAGTTAGAGTCCCGTGGTGGGGTGCCTGTGCCGGCCGCAATGCAGCTTCTGCCACAAACCCTGTCCAACCCCAGTCAGTGCCACTTGGTAGTAGGCCCGTGCCTGCCTCAAGGGCTCGGGTCCGTCATCCAGTCCCCAGCGGCAGAGGGGTATGTGACGTCATAGGCCCCTTATATTTGCGGGGTCACATGGCCTGTGATGCCTGTGCCGGGTGGGTGTGGGGTGCGTGCAAACGTGCCCTCAGGGAGTGGCTGTGACATGCTGACAACTAGACCAGTGACCTGCACACCACCAGCGAGTACGCCTGCAATGTGTAGCAATGAGACCCCCCATGGGAGTGTGAGCGGTGTGGTCTGGCCTGCTGTACACCGGAACAGGGCAGGTCTTGCAAAAATAACTCATGGGCACTGGGCATCGTTCAGTCCATGCCGGACAAGAAAGTGGCGGGGCGTGTTTCCCTGTTGTGGTGTTCACGGCACCCGTGACCCAATTTGACATGTAGCACCCTCTGACTGGCATCCCTCAGGATGAGCATCATTGACGCAAGGGAAATCACTATCTCTAAGTTCATCCACACATACATACATGAATGATGAAAGACAATGACACAGCAGTGCATCACTGAATGTTTATTGCACATCCAGTGCTGTTCCTCCGCTGGAGCAGGACAGGGCACTGGGGAATACACCACACTATATGGGCCCATAGAGGGCCAGCCAGAGTCCATCCTTGGAAGACAAGTACTGCGCAAGAGGAGGGGTGCAGTCCGCAGTCTGGTAGCCATGTTATTGGTCATCAAACAGGATGTGGCGGTCCATGTCACTGTCCAGGGTGATTGCAACAGAGTGAATCGGGGTTCAGTGGAAGGTCATGAGAGAATGTGCTGGACCAGGCAGAAACAAGCCAGGTGGCAGGAATGAATGCTACTGAGCCCTTCTGATCACAGGCTCATCCAGGTGCTCATCCCCGGATATGTGCCCCACCCCACCTGAGGGTGTTGCTGTACCGGCAGCGGCACTGTGTGCCACTGTCACCTCAGGTGCCGGAGGTGGTCTATCTGCCACAGGATGTGGCACTGTCACCTCAGGTGCCCAGAGGTGATCTATCTGCCACACTGTGTAGCAATGACACCTCAGGTGTCAGAGTGGCTAGACCTGCTGCACAGGGATGCATGGCCACACCTGGATGGTGTGGGGGCAGTAGCATGCAACATCGCCACACATTGCAGCAGCAATGCCATGATGAGGATATGCAGGGCATGGTAGATCCCTGCTACTTTCCGCTGATGTTCAGCAGGGACTGCCATCCTTTCCCCCTCCATCCGCACCCTGTCCTCCATGAGCCTCCCAATGTGTGCCAGCTCATGGCTGGTATCGCTGGAGCCACTTTGAGGTTACAGGTGTTCTTCTCTCTGCGCCATGACTCCAGCAATGTCAGTCAGGGCTTGTTGGAGACCATGGAGCGGGGATACACATCCAAGGTGGTGTCAAGTTTGGTAGCTATGAGGTCGAACCTCACCAGCACCTGCTCTGCGGTCACCCTCTGGCCCTTCAGCACATGGCGTTGGAAGGCCAGGTGTTGTTTCGGGGAGTCTTGGGGGGGTGCCGGGGGCTGTGTATGTCTCCTGCTAGGTGATTTGGGTAGTGGGTGCGGTCTCCTCAATGCGGCTGGCCTGCCCTGATCCTGGAGGTGAGTTTTGGATGAGGTCAATGATGTCCTGAATTGCTAGGGTGTGGATGGTGGGGTGGTCCTCCTCGTCATCAGTGAAGAGTGTCTGGGACTGCTCTGCAGGAGGTGTCGACGGTGCCCCTGCGATGTGAAGGGGAGATGGTGTATTACAATGTGTCCACATGTATGTAGCCGCATGGTACATGTTGATATTCAGACAGCATGACCTTGTACATTGTGCTAGTCTGTGGATCTGTGCGAGGACCCAGAGTCATTGTGGGTGTACACTGAAGCTGTGCTTGGTCGTGCATGTGTGCCATTGTGCCCATCTCCACCCATCCTCCCAGTACCTGATGGTCACTCACCCTGTTGCAGTTGTGTTGTATCCTGTCGAGCAGTGTCAGATCCCCGACTCCGGCCACATTCTCCACACTGATGACTGTTGACACCAGCTCCTCCATGTCATCCAGCTTGAGTTGTGGCGCTGGGCCCCCACCTCAAGACTGCGTTGCTGCCTTCCGGTTGGCAGAGTTTCTCCTTGGTCCACCGCTTGATGTCATTCCATCTCTTCTTGACCTAGTCCATTGTCCTCTTGTGCTCCCCGATGGCATTCACCTTGTCCACGATGTCCCGCCATATCCCATTATTGGTGCCCAATGACATGTTGGAGGTGAGGAACAGTTGTTGATGGTGTTCCATCACCTCCATGACTATGATCCTGGTCGCCTGCGGACTAAACTTTGTCTTCCTCTTCTTCTTGTCCTTGCCCTTCCCTGTCCCCGAGGTCCCGGCTGGTCGTCCGGGGTACGTGTGGGGTTGCAGCCTCCATGGTGCTATGGTGTTGGTCAGTTTGTTTTTTTATTTCTACTTTTATGTTAATTTTTCCCTCCTGCCATGTGGGTGTTGCGGGTTTGACGCTGCTTATCGCTGGTTTCCTCATCGCACTTTGGTCCATCGCAGGTTTTTTGGTGTTGTGGTTTGTGTTTTTGTGGCCACTGAGGTGATTGTATCGCGGACGTTGTCGGCGGTTTCAGCAGTCTGTCACATGCTACCGCGGTGTTGTGAATTCCACGTTGACACAGGGTTATTTTCCTGCGATAGGCTGCGATAGTGAAAGTTGTGTTTCCCTACTCTTGCGGTAGTTATTACACGTTCTTGTGTATATATCCCCCATGTATGGAGCGAATGAGAGCTGAATGGAGAACGGCAGGATGACAGAGACGTGGCTAAGAACTAACATGGGGAGGGATGTAGATTGCCACCCGGCCTCTATCAATGCATAGGTTGAATACACACCCCGGAGAACAGGCGTAGCCAAAAGGTATAAATAAACAGACAGTGGACTGCTCGAGGCCACTCCCAGACAGTGTACGTAAGGGCCCTGGCACAGTACATTTGCAAGTTGCAAACCTTGTGATTTTGTGAATCAAAGGGTTTGCGACTGCAAATGGTTTCATAAATCTGGCCTTATATTTGTACTATATTAGAAATCACAAGAAAGAATATGACAATGTTGTATCTTTCTCTTTTTTTGCACAGTACATTTACCTTAGCTTATAGGGGAAAGTCATCAATAAGAGTGGCATTTTTAACATTGGTTGACTAAAATATTTTATAGTTATTCACTTTTGTTGACTTTTTTGATATTTGATATTTATTGATTTGTATAGCGCTTAATCACCCATGAGGGTATCTCGGCGCTGGGGACGGAGGAACATCAGAACAGGAGGGAAAAAATTTAGAAGAGGTGGGTTTTTAACATCTTTCTAAATTGAATCAGATTGTGTCCTGAGCGTAACTGAGGAGGCAGGCTATTCCAGAATCGGGGGGCAAGATAAGAAAACGCCTTGCCACCACTGCAAGCCTTTTTGATTCTGGGAATGGTGAGCAGATGTTCGGTGCTAGACCTGATATAGGAGGAGAGCTTGTTGGTGAGATACATGGGGCCCTTGCCATTACAGGCTTTGTGAATAATACAGCCTATTTTGAACTTTACCCTTTTCTTTATGGGGAGCCAGTGAAGTTGATTGAGTAGGGGTCCAGAGGGTGTTCTAGATGGGGCGTTGTTGGTGAGTCAGGCAGCAGTATTCTGCACTACCTGGAGTTTATTAATGGCACTTTCGTTGGCCGAAAAAAGGAGGGCATTACAATAGTCAGGCCTACTCAATATTAGGGCCTGCATGAGTGTTTTTTTTGTAGAGGAGGGTAAGAGTGGAAAAATCCTACGCAGGAGGCCAAGAACATAGTAGCAGGAACCTGTGGTGGTGTTGGCATGTGTGTTATGTGTGAGTTTGTGATCAATTCTGACACCTAGGTTCTTAACCACTTCTTTGGGAGTGTGGGCGGTTCCCCGCTCTTCTGGCCACCAAGTAGGTGACCAGAGAGTGGTAGCTCCTCCAAACAACATGATATCTGATTTGCCCCCGTTGAGTTGCAAAAAGTTGTTACGCATCCAGGCAGCGATAGATTTCATGCCATCGGAAAACAACAGATCAATGTTGGGTGTATTTTTATCAAATGTTAGAAGGAGCTGGGTGTCATCTGCGTATGAGATTGGAGTAAACCCCAAGGATCTCATGAGTCTGGCCAGGGGGTGACATATATATTGAAAAGGGTAGGGCTTAGGCAGGATCCCTGTGGGACCCCCTTGCTCACTTTGGTAGTGGCAGATGTAAAAGATCCCATGGTAACTGTTTGAGTTCTGTCTGTAAGAAAGTTGGTGATCCACCTCAGTGCTGGCCCCTGAATGCCTATGTCTTGGAGCCTTTCCAGAAGGATGTGATGTGAAATGGTGTCAAATGCTGCTGACAGGTCAAGCAGCACCAAAAGTGCTGCTTGACCGTTGTCAGTAGCCATGCGCATATTTTCAGTAACCTCAATAAGAGTGGACTCTGTACTATGTTTAGCCCGAAACCCAGATTGAGAAATATCCAGTAGTTGGTGAGTTTCTAGATAATTAGACAAGTGTCTATTAATGTGTTTTTCAATGAGTTTAGACTGTAAGGGTAGAAGAAATATGGGTCGATAATTAGTGATTTCGGTGGTTGGGACCTTGGGGTCTTTACGTATGGGCTTGATTTGCGCATCTTTCCAAGCCGATGGAAGGCGGCCCTCCCTAAGGGAGCAATTCAGAATAGAGCAGATCGGGAGAGCTAGTTGTTCCGCAAATTTAGCAGAAATCCTGGCCGGGATAGTGTCCAAGGGTGAGCCAGATTTCATTGCTTCTATAAGGGATATAACTTCCTTCATATGAAGCTGGGGAAAGGTGTGGAGTTGGGCAGATGTGGTATAAGTGTTAGGAGGGCAGACCGTGGGGGGAAGGGAAGAAGTGTTAGCAGCAATGATTTTCTGGTAGATGGTATCAATTTTGAGGATAAGATGCTCAGCGACATCATTGCATATGGACTGTGAGGGGGATTCCACAGTGTCACTAAGGCCGATTGTTCAGAAGATGCCAACATACCTCCAGGATACGAAGGATGTGTTGAGAGTCTTGCCTGAAATTGAATTTGACCTGGAAAGAAACCTCTTGGTCTCTTTTGACGTAGAGTCCCTATATACCTCCATCCCCCAGGATGAGACCTTGGAAGTGGTCACTTCCATTTTGGAAGAAAGCATTTTGGATACATTAACACCTGTACCTTTTATTATGGCTCTGGCTAGATTAGCCATGAAAGAGGATTTTTTTCGCTATGAAGAGACGATCTACTTGCAAACGTCTGGGACGAGAATGGGCAGCGTTTTTGAGCCTAGCCTAGCTTGTCTTTACGTTCACCAATTTGAGCAGCAACATGTGCTTACGTCCACCAACCCATTCCACTCATCGATTAGATGGTGGAAACGATACATCGACGATGTATTAGTGGTGTGGAGAGGAAACCAGGACTCAATCCCAGCATTTCACCAGTGGCTAAACAGTTGGAATGAATATCTCAATTTCACTGTCGAATTTCACAAAGAAAGACTGGCTTTTCTGGATCTCTCTATATATGTTACACCTGCAGGTTTGCAAAGTGAACTTTATAGAAAACCAACGGCAAGGAAATCCTTACACCTGTACGAAAGCCATCATCCTTAAGCACTTCGGGACAATCTGCCTTATGGGCAATTCCTCAGAGTACAGAGGAACTGTTCAAACACTGGGGATTCTGAGACTCATGCCAAGAATCTCACTAAACAACTACTTGAGAGACATTATCCACGATCGCTTGTCAAACGCTCACGAAAATGAGCGAATAACAGCAACCGAGAAGCACTTCTGGAACCTCCGGTTTGCAAAGCTCCCTCAGATAGATTGACTTTGGTAAGCACGTTCAACACCAGAAGTAACCACATTCAAAAGATAGTCCATCAACACTGGCGGATCTTGAATCATGGTAGCGATAAAATTGCCCAAACCCTTTTTGCTTTTAAAAAATCAAGCAGCATTCAGGATCTCTTAGTACACTCGCCTAAAAGAAATACCTAGAAGGGCAGTAGGCACATTATGGGATTTGCCACCGGTAACAGGACACCAACCCTGTGGAACATGTTCTGTCTGTTCCCAAACCAAACACTCCACTCAAATTGACATAGGCACAGATCGGCCTTGGGTACAGACCCATTTCACGAATTGCAATAGCGAGAATCCTGCTGACATGCCCGTGCTCAATTAGATATGTGGGTATGACTACGCGGAAAGTACGAGTGCGTATGTTGGAACATAAGAGCTCATTTCGTTGCAAGAAATCAATGACTAGTTTGACTAAACACTATCTAGAAAAACAGCACAGAGAAGAAGACTTCCAATGGACAGTCTTAGAAAAGCCATTCATACCATCACACACTGGCAATATCTCAAGATATCTATTCACGAAGGACTTAATGATGATATACCATGGGCCTCTCTGTGAAGCCTTAGGCTTGTTCATGGTTTGTAAAATTCCCAAACTAGAGGCCTTAGGTTTACATTGTATAAACTTTATAAGCTTTATATTGAAGAGAATATGTCACCTGGATGTGCCATGGGGCACACACAAGTATATACTGGATGTGCCATGGGGCTCAAAAAAACTGTATATGGTATTTTACTTTCACCCCCAAGACATAAGCAATTGAGAGTTGGCATCATAGACACACATCACAATGACACCTATCATTTATTATCAATAATTGTGAATTAAATCTATGTGGAAGTGTTTACCTTGGAAGCCTACTTAATGATATACTTATGCTTTTTTAACCGATGATGCATTCATGTAAAGTGACATGCAGGTGAATGCATCAGGTATTCCTGCTACTGAGTTTTGGAGAGCCATCTCAATGTGAGTGAGTGTCTCTGGCTCATTTGATACTCGATATTTTATATAATCCATACCATGGATGTAAATCACTTGATTGGAATGAGAATGATAAAATATATGTAGCTCACAGGTAGCCTAAAAGCGCAATAGTTCCATTTGAAGTGAGTAGATATACAAACAAGTAAACACAAGAGATATTTATTGGTCAGAGTTTGGCACTGAAAACATGACAGAGTTTGCCTTGTAAAGCGCGGAATGGATTGTGGCAACCGCGATACAATGGAGGCATCCTAAGGGTATATAGTTCCTTGGGGCGATTGAATGGCAATAGATATGAACAAACACCACACTGAAACACACATACATCGCAGATACTTCACCGAGGGACTGCCTATGAGTAGTGTTGAAATGGAATAGGTATGATAAGAAATACGTATGAACTACAAGTGATGACGCTCTGACGTCATTTTGTAGTTCTAGCATCGGGACTGGGTACTGTCTCAGGAAGTTGGAACAAACAACATCCCGCAAGCTCGTCCGAACATTAAGACAAGGTATGGGGCCCTTCAATAAGTTCACATGAGTAAATTCGGCCCATCTTTAATTTAAATAACATTTAAATATTGCTTTAATACTATGCTTGGTGCCAACATTATGATCTGCTTTTGTGAGCGACGTGGAGGGACATAAAATAGTCTGAGCGTTGCTTTGCTGTTAAATACGACGCAGCCTGCCATCTCGGTGCCTCCCCCAAAGACTCAGGCTTGAGCTTTGAGGCACCGATGGACAGGTAAGACGGGGGCTATCCCGAGGGTAAGTTAGGGACTTAGCACATTCAATTGGCACCCATTGAGACCCTGTAATAAATGTAAGCGATAATGGACCATCGCAGTATCTGGTGCAAAGTTACAATTGAGTAATACGTTTTCTACATGACATAGTAATTGGCACTAGATTACAGCCTCTCGCTAAGAATATACATTTATGCTCAAAATCTGCGATTGAGCCCTTTTATGAGATATGTTACTACAGTAATGCCTATGCACACAAAATCAGAAATCTTTCGCAGTCGTGTACAGTAATGGCACACAAATCAAGAAAAGCCAAAGTCAACAATAAAACTAGCAAAATTCTTGGCACAGAGGTTTTGTGAAAAGGTTTAATGGTTCCACAACCAGCCGACACGGGTTTCTTCTCGTGGGAACAGTGTCTTCGCGACTCCTCAGGGCTGGTAAAAGATACAAAATTACAAAAATATGTACATAGAACATCTGATAGTACATGAGTCTGTAAAGAACAAATATACGGCATCCGTTTAAAGGTGTATAGCCCAAAGCGTACTAATCACCCGATGTTAAATACGTCGTAATGTTGGCAAAGTAGGGGCTCTAGATCTCAAGGGCTAGTGAAGTGATAACCCTTAGGGTATTCCGCACGAAGACGCAGAATACATAGAGGTAAATCGATAAATGCATCAATGTATCGTTCAACGTGCAGTCTCGTTAAAAAAAGCACAAAGTGAAGGGGTAATGGTGTGAGAAGTGTGACGGAACGGGTCAAACAAAAGCAAACCTCTACCCCGTGCTTAAAAAGAACACGTGCTCTGTGTGAGGTTTACAACCAATACAATCATACCTGCGATACAATAAGTGTGGCCAAAAGGTCTATAGAGGGAAGGAAAAGAAGAGCAAGGGGAAAAATGTCACGGGCGAATGCGCAAAAGGCATATCAAAAGATACCACTGAGGGCAAAAGTATCTCAGATTAAGGGAGTAGCTAAGTATTAATGTCATGCTCACCACTCCACCGGTGATAGTTCCGACCCGGCAGGGCCCGTGATCATGTAGGTGAACGTGCGGCACTCACAGCTTTGACCAATAATCCCAATATCATTATACGGGAAGCGGACAAGGGGGGAATGTCGTGGTGATGAATGTGTGCGATTACCATGAAAAAATCTCTAACCAACTCCTAGACCGTTATTGCTATGAACAACTGTCACAAAACCCCATGGGACCTCTTACCTTAGAGATCAATAGCAAATGATTGACCTGGAAACAATCAGGTCTACTCAACAATGATGAATATCTCTATTTGAAAGTCTTCAGGCCATCCTTTCCTTGGCTTTATACTCTGCCCAAGGTTCATAAACACCTTCCTTTCCCCCCTGGGAGGCCATTGTTTCTGGCTTGGGGGGCCCACAGAGAGATTGGCCGAATATGTGGACCTTTTCCTAGGCCCTCTCGTAAGAAATTTGCCTTCCTACATGCAGGATACCAAGCACATACTGAGCCTATTGACGGATGTTGATTGGCAGCCAGGCACCACCCTAGTGACTATGGATGTGGTATCACTCTACACTAGCATCAATCCTGAACTAGGCATGCAAGCCATCAACAAAATTCTGTACAACAGACCCGCCTCCATGTGGTTACACACTAACATGTTAAGTTCCATGATGGAACTGATCCTTAACAATATTTTTTCATTTTTGATCGCATTTGGTACCGACAAAAGAGGTGGAGTGGCAATGGGGTCGAAATTTTCGCCCTCATTTGCCAATCTCTTTATGGGTGCGTTGGAGGGTGATCTAATTTGGGGACCCAAAGGGTCACAATACATCGACTCCATAATTTTTTGGGGTCGGTATATTGACGACTGTATTCTTCTATGGTCAGGCACTCAAGGACACCTACACGAGTTTTTCAAACATCTTAACGATAACACCTGGGAAATAAGGTTCACAATGCAACACAGCACTACACGTATCGAGTTCTTGGATGTGGAGCTATATGTAGAACAGAACACTCTACACAGCAAACCTTTCAGAAAACCTACTTCCTGCAACGCAATTCTTCATGCTTCCAGCTCACATCCACTTCACCAAATACGCTCCATTCCTTATGGAGAATTCTTAAGGGCTAGACGCAACTTTAGTGAAGAGGCAGAGTTCACTAAAGCTTGGACAACATGAAAGACAGATTTTCCAAGAGAGGATACACTGAAGCTACCTTACAGAAAGCAGACAAAAGACTTAAAAAGATCAAGCGATCAGACACTTTAAAAAAACAGGCCACAACCAAACCCTCTGACAATTATGTACGACTGATCACAGACGTTAACTCCCTGCACGGCACAATTCGCAAGAGCATTACCAAGCACTGGCATATTCTGAGGGCGGACGCAACAATCAGAGAATTTATTCCGGAACCACCGCAGATCACGTTCAGAAAAGGAAAAACTCGAAGAAACAGTTCCACACAACATTGCCACTGATATATGGATGACGCAACACAGTATGGGTTTTTTCAAAGGTGGGTTCTGTTCCATGTGCAGATGGGCAAAATATGGAACCAAAACTTTCACTGGCCATTGCAACGAGAACTTCACCATCAGACAGAACATTAACTGCACAACCAAATTTGTAGTTTACAAAGTAGAATGCCCATGTGGTAAACACACGTGGGCAGTACTATTAGAGCATTGAATGAGAGGATGGCAGAGCATATGAGGGCCATACAGAAGCAAGACCGTAAATATCCAGTAGCTCTACATGTGGTGATGTGCCATACACAGGAGGATGACATTAAGGTACACTTTTTTGGCATTGACACAGTACCACTAAACATAAGGGGAGGTAATCGGGAACTCAAATTACAACACAAAGAGGCCATGTGGATCATGCGCTTGCGAAGTGTTGAACACGGGCTCAATTATGATCAGGAGTTACAATATTTCCTGGGGGACTAGTGTTACGCAATATCAGCCGTGTCCGACACATAGAACCTAATATTCCATATTTTCACTATGTTATTTAGGCTGTCGTAGATTTGTGGTGTTTTTGTCCTCTCTCACTCTATACCACCACAGTTTGGGAGAGTCATAGTATTGCTCTCTCTCTTCTTCAACATTGTGCGACGTATTTCTCAGTTATTGTTCTGTATCTGTTTTTTTGCTAGTGTAATGAATCTCTGCATACACTGCTTTCTTTTAAAAAATTGCAATACCGGGTAAGACATGCATTACTTCCTATACGGGGCTTTAGACTTGTATTTTTCGTCTCATTTAAATAAGACATGTAGTTTTGTGACTTTTGTTCTAATATAACATGACCTATTTATGATACAGTTGTTTTCAATTCCAATGATCAACAATGAACCATTTAATTGCTTTATACAACTGCTGAATCGGCTAGAAAGAATTATTCTATGATCACACCAGAGATTTTCTGTAATTTGTATTATAATTCTTCTACTTTGGGGACTAATTATCATTGTATTCTGTACCCTCAATTCAACGCATTTTTGTCATCAATGTGACTTCTTCTGGGTGCTGTTTCTTATCTCATCACACAGACGTGAACACCCGGTCCCCGTTGTTTCACCCTTTACGGATTACCGTGCACACGGACACTTGAAGCTGCGCTCTTGACAACTCTCACACACATGATTGCATTCTGGCCGATGTTCGGTTTAACGCCAAATCGATCGTTCTCACTAAAAATCTTGTGTTATTCTATCTTCCTTACGCGGTTCCACTTTTTTGTATGTTAGCTCATGTTTGGATGGACTGTTTGCTGATTGTGCATCCAACAATCAACTCTTCAATATGAGAGGCAAACGTTCTAGTCTTTTTTGTCCACATAAACATCAATCACAACGCGCACAGTATTTAAGCACTCCCCATTTCCGGTCACGTGTCCTACACTTGGAACACGGCGACCCGAGAGTACTCGAAATTGGCGTTCTACTCATCTAAGCTAGGTATGTGCTTGAGGCCCTGTCTCTACCAGCCCTTATGTGATGTTATGCCATTCATACAGTGACTCGTTTCGGTCAGACTAATGCCTGGGTTTTTTTCTACAGAATTCGGAACTACCTGGTACTTATCCGCTCCAGTAGAGTTTTTACCGGATTTTACCGGATCGTCTCCCGGGATACAAGCAAGCTTAACACATCACCAGAGGTAATTCTAGCATATGTAATGAACTTGCGCATGTATCCGTTGCACCCAGACGTGGCAGAGTATTGTCTGTTCCCTAGTGTGATGTTCTAGATGTGTAGGTACACACCGAGAACACGAGATCTGAAACAGTCTCATGCTCTCTCCTTGCAGCTTGCTCTCCACCAAGACGCAGTGACGTAATTGATACTTGCAGATTGACTTATACTCTCGAAGGAGCATTTCTTCTATCCTGGTATGTCCCTTGCTCTACCCCATGTCTAGTTAGAGCCTTTTGCCCATTGGGGGCCGCGATTAATTCTTTCCCTCAATTTTATATTTTTCCTCTGATAAGAGCAACGCTCACTAAGAATATTTCCTCTACATGGTCACGGGCCCTGCCGGGTCGGAACTATCACCGGTGGAGCAGTGAGCATGCCATTAATACTTAGCTACTCCCTTAATCTGAGATAGTTTTGCCCTCAGTGGTATCTTTTGATATGCCTTTTGCGCATTCGCCCGTGACATTTTTCTCCTTGCTCTTCTTTTCCTTCCCCCTATAGACCTTTTGGCCATACTTATTGTATCGCAGGTATGATTTTATTGGTTGTAACCCTCACACAGAGCACATGTCCTTTTTAAGCACGGGGTAGAGGTTTGCTTTTGTTTGACCCGTTCCGTCACACTTCTCACACCATTACCCCTTCACTTTGTGCTTTTTTTAACGAGACTGCATGTTGAACGATACGTTGATGCATTTATAGATTTACCTCTATGTATTCAGCGTCTTCGTGCGGAATACCCTAAAGGCTATCACTTCACTAGCCCTTGAGATCTAGAGCCCCTACTTTGCCAACACTACGACGTATTTACCACCGGGTGATTTGTATGCTTTGGGCTATACACCTTTAAACGGATGCCGTATATTTGTTCTTTACAGACTCATGTACTATCAGATGTTCTATGTACATATTTTTGTAATTTTGTATCTTTTCCCAGCCCTGAGGAGTCGCGAAGACACTGTTCCCATACGACTAAACACGTGTCACCTGGTTGTGGAACCATTAAACCTTTTCACAGCACCTCTGTGCCAAGAATTTTGCTCGTTTTATTGTTGACTTTGGCTTTTCTTGATTTGTGTGCCATTACTGTACCGACTGCGAACAAATTCTGATTTTTTGTGCATAGTAACTGTTTTAGTATGTGAGTTTCTATTTACATACTGTTGAGCGGTTAGGGGGTCTTGCACCTCATTAACTTACTTTGCTCCAGCTACCCTAGTATCCACATCTGGTAGAGCGCCCACTGACATTCGGATATACTGAAAACCCTTTCCTCCAGTATCCTTTTATGAGATATGGTTACATCCATTGAGGCTCTATATCATACTTACGCGAGAACAGTATTTTCTCAGCATATAATGCACATTTTTATAAGAGTAAGAGGATTCATTTCACATTACATCGCTTTTGATAATGGGAAATACACAAGAAAAGAGAGTAAGGGTGCTCGCTAAGGACATCCAGTTTATGCTTAATAAATAAAGGGAGAGATGACATACGGTTTGAGACATACTTGCCGGACCTGCGTTTAATATACATACATACATGATTGAGCTCACATATGAGAGACTGTTGGCTGTATTTACTAAAGATCTAGAAATATCAAGATTACAATATCTATACATATGTTGGGTTTGTGCGGTGTTGAGATGGAGCGGCTACTTTACCGATGGGTTCAGACTTGGTCAGTGATTAGTTTTGTAACCATGATGGACTCTTGAAAACTTGGGAGCATTATCACTATGAGCTCTACTATTTCCCTTGTTTTTTCTGGTTATTTTCTTTGACCTTTAGAGCGGGGCCTTGAGAAACCTGAGCACGGTCAAGGTGAGGTGAGGTCCAGTCCCCGGTCAAGCTGGGTGAGAACATTTTAATTGTTATAAACTTGTGATGGGAGTGGAGTATGGTTACATTCACAGACAGTATATTTAATTTGTGTATTTTTACCTATTTTCCTACATTTCTTTATAGATGTGTTCATGCATCCACTGATACGGAGGATTAGTATATCACAGGTTGTATTTGTTCCAACCTTTAACATTTGTGTTACACATTTGGTTATAATTTGTATACCACTTTTCAAGCAGTAGCAATACTTTGAGAGCAGAGGCCCTGACGAAAACCGGGGGACTTGCGACCCGTTAGGCAGAAACATGTTGGCCTTTTTTTCCGACAGATATTTGTTTTCACTGTCGCTTGCACTGTTCTGGTTTTAAATAGGGGGTGTGTCCTTTGTCAAATAAAAAAAAATTCTAGGACATCTCACTCTATTTTATCTCACCACATTTTTTGTTGCACTGCGTGTTCACCACTTTCATAACCATCAATGATCGGCTGTCATATGGTCGTCCATAAGTGCCTGTGGACTTGATCAGGCTCTACTATCGAGCTCGTGGTTAAATGGTTTCGATGATCAAGGGACCAACAATGTGATATTGGTGAACCATATGATAGGACTGATCACGAAGTTCATTTTGATGGTAATCCATATATGAGCGATTGGGATTTAGTAAACTGGCACTGTATGTACGTGATTCCATGCACGCAGACCCATCACTACACTGTATCTTGTTCTGTAGGCTATCTAGGGTGACCAGGGTACCAAGTCACAATTTGAGTTAAGGATAGCAAGCCACACAAGGTGGTGTTTAGACCCCTTGTGTTCTTCTGTGTATATCATAGTTGCAAAGCATACACTAATAACATCAGTAAAACAGACTTTGATTGTATCTACAGCAACCCATTGTCACATATTTTTCCACCAGTTTTCCGCATCTTGCTTACGGCTCTTATTTTTTCCTTTGAGAGGACATAGAAAATCAGTTGTGAAAGCAACCGCTGAATTGTTTATCTATAAGTGCAATAGAGATCATTTCTTAGCACGATCATTCCATCCATATTTTTTTCAACGTTCACAGAGTACCATACTCATTGCATTGTTTCATTTTCTACTAAGACCTTTTAAAAAGCTGTTTTCGTCCGTGTTCCTTACATATGTGTTTATTTCATGTTTTATTTTGATTAGTAAAAGCTTCATGCTGAGGAGCTTGACACAAAAACAGACAGGTGGTTTAAGGCTAGAACACATTTAATGAGTTTAGCTTGGAATATGTAAATTTCCTTGGGCTTCTTATTCTCCTCAGCTAGAAGCTAGGATTTCTTCTCAATAAGACATTAACAATATATGCAGGCCTGTTTCGGAAACATACATATGTACATCAGGAGTTCCATTTGCTTATGTGCTTCTTAGCATTGAGTAGGTTGCCACCGACCACACAATAATATTTTAAAGAAAATATTCGGAACACCTCAATTAATAGAAAGATGGAGTCTGATCTTTTCTTTCATCCAATTCCCCAGTTGTCGACTTTGTCGATACCATTTCTATTCAGAAAAATGTATGATTACATTTCTGTTTTTTTCGCTGTAGCTCTATTTGTTGGGCACGTTAGCATTTTTAACAGAAACGCTGTCTAGAGGGATCCCCAGTCACAGTGGCTCCAGTGAAAGCCTCAGTGTTGGCATTGACAAAATCTTTACACCATCCTGGCCATTGAAACGACTTGCTAGTGTTATGGCTGTAGCAGCACATTTTCTAGATGGGAGTCAGAATAGACCTGCAAGGCCAGATAAATGGATTTTAGAAAGCAAGTAGGTGTAATGGTTACCTCTAAGTAAGGGTTTGTGATATGAAGTTCATGTGGCACTGGTGATTTATGGTGGTAGAGATCCAACATGCAATACGTGTGTGCAAGCTGCCTGGGTGTTGCTGCGGTGTGGTACTGCCCTGCCGACCTGCCAGCCCAACCCATGCTGAGATCCGGCTTGGCAACCACATGCCTCACCTGGCAGCCGCACACCCCGGTACTGTGCTGGGTTTGCCGAACTAGCCGGACAGCGTTTATACAGCTGCTTGGCAAGAGGGGTAGGGCGCGGCGCCCCCCTCACAGGAATCAGACACAAGACTGTGTTCGGTGCTGGGCGGGATGGCAGAGGTCTGACTCTCTGTGCCGCGGAGGCTTTTACAGATGGTGAGAGACCGGTGGGACGCTTCATCTGGTGGGACCTGCTGAGTGCGCAACACGGCAGTGACGAACAAGCTGCAGTTTCTCTGTGACTGCCCTACATCTGTGTATCCTGCCAGCTGTAAGATCCAGGCACACTTTGGGTAATTACGATCGCCCCCTCCCACCAGCAGTGGCCATCTTGGATAGGGCAACATTCATCATTATTTCATACTTGCGGAATGTTCTATGGAAATAGAAAGAGGAATGGTCTAATCTCTAACTGTGGCAGCTATCTTGGATATGACAACTCACCACATTCCACCATACTGGAATAATCGAGATCTCCAATAATGACATTGACCACTGGTTTCCCCTAAAATATTCAAATGCTGCGTCTCCCCTTTACCTTCCTACATGTTTTTAGCCTCGTTAGGCACCTCCTTTTGGTCCTGATCTGATTTCACTTCTTTTGGTTTATTTTCACTGGATTTCAGGAATATGCGCCCCTTCTTATTATACTTCTTTGCGCCATCGCTACCCTAGTGGCCCCTTTTTCTACCCCCTACACCACGCCATCACCTCATCTCCTTATCATGGCTTCCATTCGAATTACGTCTGGAATTAACTGCTTCAAAGTCATTTATCCCCCTAATCTGTCCAAAGCAGCAGCAAAACGGTTCAAGCATAACACCATTGAACAATTTCTAGATTCCCTCTTTGTTGACCAATTCCATAATGGACGTCTAGGGAAGATCAAAAATTACTTCATTTTCTTCACTCACGACATCCCTTCCTGGTCCTCCAGCTTCTTCAATTCCTTCAACGTCTCCTCCTCCTCATCCTCCTCTTTCCCGCATGGGAAGCAGTTAAAAATGTGTCCCTCTGCTTGCTTTAATGGCTCTCACACCATTACACTTTATAACAATAGCACTGATCCAAGCTGCAGACTCCAGTCTCTCTCTTTGACCACCTCTTCCACTCCCTTCGTCCCACCCCTTTGACTACGCTCTCTCTATATTCTTTTTCTACTTCAAACCCGTCTTCTTTCTCCCTTTGTCTCCCCATGACCCCCATACATTCCTTCAGACCACTCTCCAGGGAGTCACAGGTCTACCCTTTATCCTCCCCTTCTCTTCCTCCCTCCCCTCCCATTCTGCCCCCTTCCCAACTTGATCTCCCCCTTACCTCGTCTGCTTTACCTCCGGCTTCCCATCCGCACCCTGCATCTCCCTAATATTCCAATGCCATCCCGCCCCCTAATCCCCTATTCCTACCCATTTCCCCCCTACTTAATCCACCTTTCTTACAACCTGAACTAAAGATCAACTCGCCTACCCTCCTCCTTTCCACCCCCTTCTCCTCATCCCTTTCCGTTCTTCCCCTTCCCTCGTACCTTCAATTCTGATCTTATACCTCCCATTTCTCTACCACCCACACTCCCCCCTCCTATACCTCACATCCCTGCCTCCCCTCTTTGTAATTCCATCCTCTTCCCTCCCTCTGACCTTACAGTCCTTCCTCCTCCTATGCTTCACAACCCTGTTTCCCCTCTTGGTAATTCCGTCCACTTCCCTCCTTTTGACCTTACAGCCCCTCACTCCACTCACAAGTACCATTTAGCCCAGCCCCCCCCTCTGCCTGGTGCCTGCCCCCCTACATTCACCTTTCATAGCCCATGGTACCTGGCCTGCACCCTCTCTCTTCTCCCCATTCCTCTGGCCTACATTGACATCCCTCCCTCCCCTCCCTGTACAGCCCCTTCTCCTTTCATCTTACTATATCCCCGGCCTTCTCTTGACCCCACACCTTCCCCTCCACCTCTCGCCCTCCCGTTCTACTTCTCAATTTTCTCCTCCTACTTATGATCTCCTTTCTTCTCCTCTGCTCAACACCAGTAAAAATATCATTGTAACTCCATCCACTCCTTTCTACCACCATCTTTCCCCACCTTCGACCCTTGCACCCCAACACTTTCCCTGATCCCCCACATCCCCCTGTCCTACTTCACCTACTCCACTCCCTCCCTTAACCCTTAAGCCACCCAACACTCGGTGCTCAGTTAACCATTCAGACCATCTCTTCCGTCAGAACTTACCAGCCTCCCTCTCAAGGGGCACCCTCATTCAAGAATCTAATCCCTATCTCCCTTAACAGCCCTACCACCCCCATCACCAATACAGTTGCGTCAGAGCTACATTGTATGCTCCACAACTGCAGATCTTAGCCGGACAGATGTCTTCAATTTTTTACTCAATTGAAATATTTCATACACAGGAATACCTTCAACAAATCACCAGTGTGGGGCACAAGCCTGTACCCAAACACAGATCAGTACAAAAGGTAAACAGAGGAAAAGAGCAGGGCTTTTCAAGGCAAAAGCAGCGATTTCTGTAAAGTATTGAGTGTACAGAAATATCAGCTAAACACCATTACATATAACATATAAATCAAGCATTTGTATATGGAGTACAATGAGTCGACGGCGTTTCGGTCCCACTACTTAGTCATGGGGACCATCATCAGGACATTTATATTTGCCTTTAACATTATAAGCCGGCTAATGCCTAGAGAAGGGAGGGAAAGATCAAGTATATATACATTTAATTTATGAACATTTAAAGCATATTATTGGCATATTTCCAAGTGACTTGAGTGAATGGTGAACCTCTTTTCTGTGAAGTTGCAGATCGGGGTGTAGACCGCGTATGCTAGTGATAGGGTGGGAGAGTGATTTAAAATAAGTGAGGGAGCTGGGCCAGGCAGTGTACATCTGTGTTTGAGATACCTCTTTAGTTTAAAAACCGGCAGTTTTGGGGGCGCATTCATGACATAGTTTTAAAAGCAAACCGTGCAGAAGGTGAATCATTCGGATTTAGCGGAGTGGTGTGTACAGCGGGTTCACGTTGGGCAAGTCCGAGTATGAGGTGATAATTACACTGGACTGCATGCGGCATGGAGATTTAAGGCGCAGTGGAGGAGTACGCACCACTCCGCTAAATCCGAATGATTCACCGTTTGCTTTTTACACTATGTCATGAATGCGCCGCCAAAACTGCCGGTTTTTAAACTAAAGAGGTATCTCAAACACAGATGTACACTGCCTGACCCAGCTCCCCACTTATTTAAAATCACTCTCCCACCCTATCACTAGCATACGCGGTCTACACCCCGATCTGCAACTTCACAGAAAACAGGTTCACCATTCACTCAAGTCACTTGGAAATATGATCTCAATAACTTCAGCCCCATCACCAATCTCCCTTTTCTTTCAAAGATCACAGAAAAATGTGTTGCAAAACAACTTTCCCAAAACATTATTGACCTCTCTGCAGCCTTTGACACTGTTAATCACAACACCCTCCTTAACACTCTTCAACAGAGAATGGGCATGGTAGGCACAGTGCCTAAATGGTTTGCCTCATTCATCTCGGACAGATCCCAAATGATCAAGATTGCGAACAGTCTCTCATCTCCACTGGTGGTTGGTCAAAGCGTCCCTCAAGGTTCTATCCTTGCACCCAGTCTGTTTAATCTCTATCTGGAACCATTAGAGAACCTCCTAAGCAAATCTGGAATCCTCTACCATCTCTATGTGGATGACACCCAAATCTACCTCAAGGTCTCTTCCTCACAAGATCTCTCATACTCAACTCTACTCTCAACTCTATTCACAACTGGATGTTTGTTCACCAACTCCTTCTCAATCCCTCCAAAACTCAATTCCTCCTCCTATCTACCTCTCTCTCCCGCATCCTGAATTGATCAGCTGAATTTACTCAACAGTAAACCCATCAGTGTCGACTGTGCTAAATCCCTAGGTGTCATACTTGACAAAAGACTCAACCTTATCTCACACATCAACTCCATTGCCAAGGGCATTCATCAGTTCTTCCCGGATAAAGACCTAAAAACCTTGGTCCAATTGCTAGCTCTCTAAACTGGATTATTGCAATTCTCTTCTTACTTGCCTTCCCAAATCTCACCTCTCCCCCCTCAAATCCTTCCTCCACTCAGAAGCTCGCTTTATTTCAAGGTCCAAACGAAGTGACCACATCACTCCTATCCTGTCTTCTCTCCAACGGCTTCCCATCGAGTCTAGATCTCTTTACAAAACAGCTTGCATCACGCACAAAGCCTTGCACTCGTCCTCCCCTCGCTATCTGGCGAATAAACTGAAATTGTCTGGAGGCTTGAGACCTTCTCGGAATGCAGAAAAGTTTCTGCTTGAGCCCCCTCCTTCAAAAGGGAAAAATTGATGGATCAATCGTTCTCAAGTAATGCAGTGAGAATCTGGAACTCGCTTCCTCCATTGCTCCATGACACCACCTCCATCCGGATCTTCAAAGCGGACCTCAAATCTCTTCTATTTCACCACACTTTCAGAACTAATTCCTTCATTCTCAGACCCCGCCAGGAAGTTTGTTAGTCGTTGTAAATTTGTAATATTTATTTATTTTTTGTACATTCCTTGCTTGCTGTATTTGATATTATGTTCCTCTTGCCTGCTGTGTTTGATTCTGTGTCCTGCTATTTTTGTACGCTCTATTTTGTAACATTTCTCTCATGTAACGTAACTGGTTCTATTGTACAGCGCTCTGACACCTTTGGGTAAAGTCCGCGCTTTAAAAAAATGCATAAATAAGTAAATAAACAACAATAATATTGTGATGCCTGCTTAGATAGGCGCGGACAAAACCATTTGGAACATCAAGAGAATATATATTTACCTGAAAAGACATAAGGATTTAGAAAGGGTGAAGGAGTGAGGGCTGGGCCTTGCCACAGCTACCTGTTTTGTCATATTCATCCTCTAGCTTCATTTATTGAGTTCTGAGGACAATCTTAGATTAAGGGAGGGAGTTGAAGGATTACAGGTGACCCTATAGTGAATTTCACTCGTATTGCTAAAGAGTCTAAACTGAGAAGCAGGCGCCGAGGTTCATTGACGTTCAGGAGGATGATTTCATGACTCATACGGTACAAGTTTAGAACCGACAGTTACGATTTTTTTTAGATATGCGGGGTGGTTTTCCATACTGGAGGTATTTGTTTCAATTGAACTCTGTGTTTGGTAGAAAATCAATTTTAATGGTTGGCGGTAGATGTGGTAGGCACATTTTTAGAAGTTTGAAGCTGGCAAGTGTGGTGGATGTTTGTTACTATGTATACGGAGACAGAAAGTGTACTGTTGCAATTGTGTAATTTAAACTTGAGTATAGAGTTAAGAAAGATTTTAGCTTGCTGAAAGAGAAGAGAGACATATTTTACATATGTTTTGTACTGGCAAGGATGGCTGCTGTACCTTCAATGGTTTCTTTTGCATATGTAGCCCTGAGTGGGAAGGGAATGCCCAGACATGGGTCCCATGCTCACTACACCACTGGATTCAAGCTAGCCTGGTCCCAGGATGCTTGTTTCTGGTCCAGGGAGGACCTGGCTTGGCAGTTCATGCTGGATTGTTCGAACAAGTAACAGGGTCCAGACTGATTTGCTGGTTTCTCTACCGATAAGATCACAGATTCTAAGAGGAGGATCACCTATTCCAGGCATGATCTACTACTACTCTCTAGTCCCCCCACTCACCCGTCCAACTCAGGTTTTAAAATACGCTCACGCACCCATCAATATCCTTCCTATCCGGAAGACCCTTTATCGTGCCTATATTGTGGTTTTTAAAGCATTCCTCCATTAGCTAACGATCCCCACATCCAACCCCAAGGAATCTATGACAGAATATCGACAGACAAAATATCGACCTACAGAAACATCGATGTTGGAATATCAAAGGCAAGTATATCGACATCCTATCTACAATATGGTAAGTACAAAAATATCGAAACAAAAAAAATCGATGTTAAAAATATCGTAATTAAAAATATCTTTTTATGTCTGTTAAAAAATAATGTGTAAAATAAAGTAAATAATACTTATAAATGAAATAAACATGGTTAAAATATTTAGTAATGTTTAAAATCCATAAATAATACATATATAATAATAGAACATTAATTAAACACATATGTAAAATATGTATTATTTTCTTACTTAATATTAAGTTTTAATAATTACTTTAATTACTTATAAATTATTAAAAAATACTATAAATTACAAATAGATCTGCACACATAAAATAATACCAAAAAAGTTAATAATTAATTTTAAAACAATAAAAAAAGTAAATATACATTCAATATTTTTAAATTTAATAAAATAATACATTATCTAAATTCATTCAAAAATATTTCATAGAAAAATAAATAAAACTACTATTTAAAGTCTAAAAAAAACTACAGTATTAAAAACATTGGATAGCGTAAGACGTAAAATTACTATTGCCACTCCAGAAAATGCAAAAGGGGGGAAAACTTTGGATAGCGTAGAGATAAAAATTACTATTCCCACTCCAGAGAGTGAAACAGTAGAGAAAACATTGGATAGCGTAGGGGTAAAAATTACTATTCTAACTCCAAAGAGTGAAACAGTAGGGAAAGCGTTGGATAGCGTAGGGGTAAAAATTACTATTCCCACTCCAGAGAGTGCAACAGTAGGGAAAGAGTTGGTTAGCGGGTGGGTAAAAAGTACTATTCCCACTCCAGTGAGTGCAACAGTAGGGAAGGCGTTGGATAGCGTAGGGGTAAAAATAACTATTCCAACTCCAGTGAGTGCAACAGTAGGGTAGGCGTTGGATAGCGTAGGGGTAAAAATTACTATTCCAACTGCAGAGAGTGAAACAGTAGGGAAAGCACTGGATAGCGTAGGGGAAAAATTACTATTACAACTCCAGAGAGTGAAACAGTAGGGAAAGCGTTGGATAACGTAGGGGTAAAAATTACTATTCCCACTCCAGAGAGTGCAACAGTAGGGAAAGCGTTGGATAGCGTAGGGGTAAAAATTACTATTCCAACTCCAGAGAGTGCAACAGTAGGGAAAGCGTTGGATAGCGTAGGGGTAAAAATTACTACCCCAACTCCAGAGAGTGAAACACTAGAATAAGTGTTGGATAGCGTAGGGGTAAAATTACTATTCCCACTCCAGAGAGTGCAACAGTAGGGAAAGCGTTGGATAGCGGGTGGGTAAAAATTACTATTCCCACTCCATAGAGTGCAACAGTAGGGAAAGCGTTGGATAGCGTAGGGGTAAACATTACTATTCCAACTCCAGAGAGTGAAACAGTAGGGAAAGTGTTGGGTAGCGTAGGGGTAAAAATTACTATTCCCTCTCCAGAGAGTGCCACAGTAGGGAAAGCATTGGATAACGTAGGGGTAAAAATTACTATTCTAACTCCAAAGAGTGAAACGGTAGGGAAAGTGTTGGATAGCGTAGAGGTAAAAATTCTATTCCCACTCCAGAGAGTGCAACAATAGGGAAAGCGTTGGAAAGCGGGTGGGTAAAAATTACTATTCCACCTCCAGAGAGTCCAACAGTAGGGAAAGCATTGGATACCATAAAAATTAAATATAACATACTTATAAATTATTTTTTTATTTAAATGTATTAATATTTTGATTTTAAATAACTAAACATCATTTAGAAATACCCATTAATAATAAAAAAAACATAATTAGAATTGAATAATTAATTAACAATAAATTAACAACTAATACCAATAAATATTAATGAATTAATATTAGTTACCAAATAATAAATATTGAGCAATAAAACATTTTAAAAAACAAAAAAATATTCTTCATTAAAATTGATTAGCAATTACAAAACATGAAACAATAAAATTATTTTTATACCAAAAAAGACTTGTTATAAGACATTAATTAACAATTATTAAAAAATAATTTCCAATAAATAAATTATCAATTTAATAAATTAATTACCAATTACAAACATTAATTACCAATTAAATAAACTAATTCCCAATTAAATAAATTAATTACCAATTATGAACATTAATTACCGATTACAAACAATTAACAATTAAATAAATTAATTGCAAAGTACAACTATTAATTACCAATTACAAACAATATTTACCAATTAAATAAATTAATTACCCATTAAAATATTTAATTGCCAATTAATAATTAATTAAAAATACATAAATTATCAATACCAATAAATAAAAAGAATTCATTACTTAATTACAATTAAAATACTTCCCACCCTATTCCCCTATAAACCCACTACCCGCTACAGAACTTAAACGCAAAAATTAAATAAAATTAATTTATAATTCCTTAAAAATAATAATTCATTTAGTATAATTAAATTACTTCCCACCCTATTCCCCTATAAACCCACAACCCGCTCCAGTACTAAAACATAAAATTGACTTAAAAATAACATTATAAATATATGAAAATAGTTCACATATAATTTAAAACAAGTAAAATACTTAACAAAAAACATATAACACATACATATTAAATACATATAAAAATACATAACAATAGTACAAATATCGATATTAGTAACATCGAAATTAGTAACATCGGTATATTTGATATCGATATTACTGACTTCGATATTACTTACATCGATATAAAAAAAATTGATATTACTTACCTTAGTGTCGATATTCTGTCCAAAGATATTCTTGACATCGATATTCTTTACCTTCGATATTTCTAACTCAATATTTCTGTAGTTCGATATTTACAACTCGATATTTTGACTGTTTACCAACCCCAAGAGGACTGCCACCATTCCACTAAACCTAGCTGGAACGGTTTCCTGGCCAATGTATGCTCACTCCCAAAGGATGCTACTAATATCTGGGACCTACTTTCCTCTTCCCATCCAGATATTGGATTCTTGACAGAAACGTGGCTAAAACCCTCCTCCTCCCCTTCCATCGCAATAGCCCTTCCCGACGGCTACCATATCTTAAAACTCGATAGACCTAGCAAAGCGGGAGGAGGGACAGACTGTAATATACAAAGATCCCATAAAATCCACTGTGCTGGATCAATACATTAGCTACAAAATAGAGGTGCTGGTATTCAGACTGGACCTACACTCTCAACTGAGCTGGAAGGGAGCCCTTGTTTATCGCCCTCCAGGCCCTATAGCCAACTCCGTTACTCACCTCCTGTACATGATTGCTCCCCACGTAATTTCATCCAACAAATTCATTCTTTTGGGTGACTTCAATGTTCATAGTGAGAATCCACAGGACCTGGAAGCCTCGACTTTTCTTAGGGAAATGCCTTTACTCGGTTTCTCATAAAGAAGAATGATGCCCCCTCACACATCGCTGGCCACACTTTGGACCAAGTTCTCTCCAATTCTTCGGACTTAATTTACAAACATACGCATCCACTGACTTAGTCCGACCACTCAATAATCACGTTTGATTTAGTGGGACCATGCGATAATGTATCCAATAAAAAATTAGCCACACGTTGCTATAGACAATGGCATAAACTCACACCATCTCTCTTCGGCGAAGCATTTACTACTCCCCGTCTGCCCCCTGTGAACACAGTGGAGGAGCGCCTGAGAGCTTTTCAAGACTCTATTAAACACACCTTAGATGCAATTATACCCATGAAAAAATCATCCACAACTGCTCCCCGCCCTCAGACCCCCTGGTACTCACCAGAGCTGAGAGCGGAGAAAAGCAAATGGATATGGCGCATATGGCGCTGAACCAAAGACCAACCAGACAGGGACAAATATAAAGAGAACCTACAGATATACCATAAGAACCTAAGAAAAGCCCATAAAAAGCAGATAGCTACGCAACTTGAGCAATCTGACAACACCTCCAAAACCTTGTTTCAGATTCTCAATACCCTTACCAATCCCAAAGCGTGTAATCCAGAGGACGAGCCTACCCAATCACTATGCAATAGCATTGCCACCCACCTGACACAAAAAATTGAGGATATCTATGACAAAATATCCACCCCCAGCAATAACCTCAGGCCCAACCCACCGATTGACAGCCCTTGCCCACCCAATCAGGGTACCCTAAAAAAATTCCCTTTGCTGACTGTACTAGATACAGAATCCCTACTAAAATCAGCTAAGTCAGGCTCTCCCAGAGACCTTATCCCCGCCAAAATTGCAAAAAAACTCTCTGCCGAACTGGCCGAGCCTCTCTGTTCCATCCTAAACAGCTCAATTACACAAAGAAAACTCCAGAAAGAATGGAAAGATGCCCAGATCATGCCAATTAGAAAAAAAACCAAATTACCGCCCAATGTCATCACCAATTATCGTCCCATCCCACTGCTTCCCCTGCACAGTAAACTACAGGAAAAGCATATCAATAAGCATCTTTCAGCTTATGTTGAGTCCTCCAACTGTCTGGATCCCTCCCTGTCGGGTTTCCGTCCCCGCCACAGCACCGAACTATCTCTGGTCAATGTAGTGGACGATATTCGAATGCAGGCGGACGCAGGCCGAGCAGTAATACTCACACTGCACGGCTTATCTGTGCATTCCACACTATCTCACACCAGATCCTATTAGATAGATTGCACTCAATAGGCATCCAAGACACTGTCTTAGAGTGGCTGAGAGACTTTCTCAAGGACAGGTCCCAAACAGTAAATCTGGGACCCTTCAAAGGCAATACCACCTCAGTCACCAAAGGAGTCCCCCAAGGTTCATGTCTCAGCCCCACTCTTTTCAATATATATATTGCCCCCCTCGCCACGCTGTTTAGGAACATCGGGTTCAACCCGATTTCCTACGCAGACGATACACAATTGCTCCTGGCCTATGACAAAGATACCCCAAACATCCAAGAGATTTTTGCTGAAGGCATGAAAATGATCACATCATGGATGAGCCACAATTTCCTTCAGCTCAGTAGTGGGAAAACGGAAATTATGCTGTTCACTGACGCAGTCACCAGCTGGTCTCCCAGCTGGTGGCCGGAAGAACTTGGTTTAGCACCCTCACCCAAACCAGTGGTCAAAAATGTAGGAGTCCTGATTGACAATAAGCTGAATTTGGATGACCACATAGCAGCAACCAAACGATCTTGCTTTCACGCCCTCAGCCTGCTGCGCAAAGTCTTCCACTTTCTCCCCTTGTCAACACGGAAGACCCTTATACATGCTCTGGTACTTAGTCACCTGGACTTTAGCAACACTTTGCTTCTCTCTGCCAAAGACTCAGCCTTACAGACGCTTCAAGTGGTGCAAAATACAGCAGCTCGCTTAGTAACCAGTGCCCCTCACCGCACTCCTTCTCTTCCCCTCCTGCATAAACTCCACTGGCTTCTGATCCGCAAAAGAATCCACTTCAAAGTTTGTTGCATAGTTTTCAAAGGCCTTCACCAGTTAGGTCCAACCTACCTGGCCGACAAATTGACTAAATACACCCCGTCACGCACCCTCCGCTCAGAACGAAAAGGCCTTCTTGTCATCCCCGCATCAGACAAACCAGATGGGAAGGCTAATCTTTCTCCTATCTTGCTCCCAAGGTCTGGAATCAACTACCCCTGGAGCTCCGCCAATCTAACAACTATCTAGGTTTCAGTAAAAAACTAAAAACACTGCTGTTCTAGACATACTGTTCAACATCATCTATTCGTCCGCAGCGCGGCGATACCCCATCTGGGGTGATTCAGGCGCTCTACAAATGACATAAATAAAAAATAAATAAAAAATTGAGCTTCTCTGACTGCCTTTCCTCAATGCTCTTCTCTGAATGCCTTTCCTCATTGCGCCTCTCCGACTGCATTACCACATGCTCACTGACTGCCTTTCCTCATTGTACTTCTATTCTTGTGTGCTCTTTTCACTTTTGTGCCTTGTTTGTTCCGTCCTCCCTGCCCGTTTCCTTCCCAACCCTACCCGCCGCTGCTCCCCCGCAGCCCCTTCCCTCACCAATTCCCATTCCTGCTTCCCAGCTGTGCCTCCATCCCCTCTCCCCTATTTATTGCTGGCCGCTGCAAGGCAAGCCCGTCTGCACCCGACCGGGGACAAAGCCAGGAACCCTGGATCTACAACCGTCCACTGTTACAACTCCACTACCCTCCTCGCACTCAACCCCGGAAGAAACAACAACTGCCACAGATCGACGCCGAATAGCACCCATGGCTGCTGTACCTTCAATGGTTTCTTTTGCATATGTTGCCCTAAGTGGGAAGGGTATGCCCAGATGTGGGTCCAATGCTCACTACACCACTGGATTCAAAGTAGCCTGGCTGATGAAGGGTGATGCACTAAAACCGGTCCCAGTATGCTTTTTTCCGGGCCATGAGGACCTGAATAGGCAGTTCGGGCTGGACTGTTCCCATAAGGAACAGGGTCAAGACTGATTTGCCTATGGCTGGGTCCAAACCGGGGTGGTGTGGTGAGCAAAAGAATGATGGATCAAACCCAGATCCTTGTGACTGTGAGTGAATGTTTGCATTGTCCAACATTCGGTCAATCAATTGTTTCTTTTGCGTACCTTCAATGGTGGCATCTGTGGTTGTAGTAAAGATGTAAATTTCAAGGCACATAATGGATTCAAAGGCAATCTAGGGTTTCTGTGGAGGTAGATGGTGTTATTGTATCTGTAGCTGGAGAAAGGCTAAAAAGCAGGTGCATGGTGTAATTGAACAACTTTGACAAACTTGTTATTCTTTGATTAGCTCAGCATGAGGGAATTGGGAGACATCTTACTGAATATGAGTTCTAGGTGACTCATTCTAGTGTGGAGAGGAAAGAACACCAGGAGATACCAAAGACTTATCAGAGAGGTAGTGTCATTCAACTGTTGACTGCAGATGAAAAGCAACCTAAGGTGATTCCTGTTGTTTGGAGGGAAGAATTGTGAATGCTGTGCTGTAGATAAGTCAAGGCGAACAAGCATCCATGACAGGTGGTTTTGGAAGCTGAGGAAATGAAGTCTGACACTGGAACGCAGACTTCTATAGATGTGACCTGCTTTAAAGCTGTGAGGCTGCCATTTGCCTTGTTTTGGTGCACATACAGATGTGTCAGCCTGGGATGTTTGGGACCCTATACACTGTCCCCCTTGGGTTTCAACAGAAAATGGGTCTAGGACTCTCCTATAGATGTATCTACCTTGGCAATGCAGACAATCAAAGAGAAAGACAAGCCTCGAATAAATGGAAGCGTGTGCTCTCGCTGGTTATGCCTTCTGACGGATTTAATTCTCTTCTTCCCAGTGATTGATGCTAGATTGCGTAAAAAGCATCTGCTGCAATATTCGGCACTGCAATGTTACTCATGTGTGCATTACCTCATAAAGTCAGAGGGGACCACGGAAAATTAAAAAAAACACGTAACGTTTGCTCGCGGTATTTGATTTTGAACGCTTCTGTTTTGAGTTTAACCTTTTCTGGGTTTGCTGCTTGCGCTCCCGGTCCCAGAGGAAGTCACCTGCTTGTTATTGTAATGCGACCTTTCGGTGTTGGTAAAGGATTCCAGACGGATTAGTGCTTCGTGTAAGCTTGCAGAGGGGCCCACATGCGAAGCCAGACCAGCTGCCCTGGGAAGTGAATTGATTCTCTAATGGTTCCGTATTGACCGATTTCTGGCCGCAGCCATGGTTCAGGCAGATAATGTTTTTTTATTTGTGGATTTTTTTGTATGTGTCAGTTATAAGATTTGGTAATAATGTACCAGGCTGTCTGATCAGTATTAACATGACCATCTTGTTATGCGACCCATAATTTTCAAACGCTCAGTGTGGTTCACATGTCTGGTTAGGAATGAGAAACTCATCCATCCGCTGCATATATTTTGCGGTAGAAAAGGCGAACTGCTTTTGATGAAAAAAAGAGCGCGAATGAACAGAGCGCGATTGTCAGACTCTGCTCAGAATGGTTATGAGGCCAGTAATGAGCAGCGCTGTGACCCCGCCGCATCCGCAGCCGGTCTCTAATCATATGCTTGTAAAATGAAAGCAAGAGTCAAAACTGGAGTTTTAACCTTTATGTTTTCTTTATTTAATTTTTTTAATAGATAAACACCCTTACCTTGGTTGAAAGTATGACTACTTCTTCCTCACGTTGTCATTAAAATAGTTTCGTACTTTGTGTCTATGGTAACCTTAGACAGAATCCCTTGCGGCAGAGGCTGCCTTTCTAGAATTGTAGGGAACTGCAGCACAGTGCCCCTCTTTGACATGTTCACCCCCACTTTTTGCTCTCTGGTACTGCTGTTGATTGGTAGTGCACCGAGTCCCTGCTAACCAGGCCCAAGTGCCAGTGCTCTTTCCCTAAAACAAGACCTATGCTTAATTGTAATGCAATTCACAAGGACTTTAGCACCCCTGTAAGTCCATGGAAAATGGTACCCCTAGTACCCAGGTAATGGGTGCAAAAGAGGGTCCATAAGGGCTGCAGCAAGTATTGTGGCCCCCTAAGGGACACACAGACAAGCAGCATGCAGACTGCTATTGGAGGATGCATGAAATGGTGCACTCCCTGTGAGCAATGCCCAAGTACACACTGTATGTACTATATGTAAGTCACCCCTGCAGCAGGCTTTAGAAGCCTAAGGTAGGGTGCCTTATATTACATGTAAGGGCACATCTGCAAGACTAGTTTTGCCCTGTGACGTTTAGGTCTTTTGCTAGACATTGCAATTGATTAGGAAGCTATTCTAAAGATATGTACTGGGCACTGGCCATTACGAGTTACCCAGCTACATAATGGCTCCACTGAAAATACTGATGTTTGTTAACAAACATATTGTCTGAATAAATCGTTATTGATGCCAGTTTTGGATTCATGAAGACAGCCTGCCACCACAGATGAGTTTCTGACCCCCTGCAAGTGAGAGCCATTAGTCTCTCAGAGCCCAGGAACAATGCCTATCCGACAGAAGGTGATCACACCTCCTCCAGCAAGATGACTAGGGAATTTAACATATAAAGGCCAGAGGCTGCAAACCCTCTCTCACCTTTAATATGTGACCACAGCTTTACCTCAGACCTAAGAAATGCCATCCCCTGAGGCCCATTTGGCACAAGAGCAGGTGGGAAATTAGATATTTAGGAAGCATGTTTTATTTACCGGCTAGTCACACCCCTAAGTTCGGCTACCTGAAGTGGACAGCAAGAGAAGGGTTTCACCAATGTGGTTTTAGTGAAAATAGAGAATGCTGGGTTCGGGTCTGCCCACTCCCCACAGGGAGTGGTCATATATAGGAAATGAGCCCATTGGTTACTACAGTATACTCCCCTAAACACCCCTAAATTGAGTTTTTAGGGGTCCCTGGACACCAGTGTGACAGATTCATCAACCTGGGACCAGAAGACGAACAAAGAAGAGCAAACATCATGACAACAGAGAACCTGCACTTCAATTGACACCAAACCCTGCATGGCTGCTTGCATCTCGACCATCGCAAAGGCTGATTCACACCAAAGATGCTCATCCTCCCAAAACCATTGGAGGACTGCTAAAATCTTTTATAATTTAGTAATGATTATGTTTTATTTTAGATTATTTTGAAAACAATAAATTATATGCATTTATATTTTAACTATTATAAGTAATTTACTCGTAATTTAACATAATTCCCAAAGGGCTTTATTGTAAGCCCCCACTCCTATTATTTTCTATGGGAGTCTTTTGCAGTACCTGTGGTTGTCCATGTGTAATGCTGCATTTAACTCAGCTGAGCTGGAGTAATTTACTACTTTTTAGTTCCCTTTTTGGCTGTAACAGTTTTAGAAGTGCAGTTTTTGAATGACCCTCTTTACCCACTGGCTGTTTCACTTTGTGTGATGGCACACAGCTTGTGCCCTGTTAGATCTGGGGGTCTCTAGTTGGCAATGGTATACATCTTCGTCCAAATAGGGACCCTTGCTTCTAAGTCAGGATAAGTGGATTACAATCCTAGATAAGCCCTTCTCACCCCCTTGGTAGCTTGGCACGAGCAGACAGGCTTATCTCAGAGGCAGTGTGTTAAGCATTTGTGAATATACACAGTAATACAGCAAAGAAACTACAGATGGACACAACACAGGTTTTTATAAAAATAAGTATTCTGTATATAGACTTAACACAGGACCACAAATGACAAAAATCCACAATACTAAACTTAAGATTGACTTAAAAGATGGCAAAAGTTGCTCAGCTCAAGTTTATGTTAAATGTGACACGGTTCTCACAAAAGTACCTGGATGTGTAACGCAAAATAAACAAAAGACTCGCAGAGGAAGATGCGTCTGTTCGGTGCTCCGGGGGAGATGATGTGTCGTGCCTCAATGCTTGCGCAGAGTAGGGGATGCGTCGTGATCCTTACCAGTGCGGGGATAATGCGTAGGTTCTCGGCCTGCGGCCCGGTTGTGATGCGCAAGATGACACTGCGATGTGATGCGACAATCCTGGTGTGATGCGAGAAGATAGCGCCCTTGATGCGATGATGCGACGATGATTCGTTCATGCCCTGGCAGCCTTGTAACGACTCCGCACTTTGGAGCCTGTGACACGCTTCTCCGGTGATGCGATGGCGACCCTCTCGATGGCTTCCCGCTTCTTCGGTGATGCAACAGCAGACAGCTTCGATGAAGACACGCTTCCTGGGAAATGCGGCGGCAGCACGCTTCTACGGCAACGCGACGACTACAGCTGCGGGGACGTCACACTTCTCATTGCGTCGCACTTCCAGCTCCCAACAACACGCAGGCTTCTGCAGATAGAATTCCCATCAAGTAAATTCAGCTGGAGATGAAGTCTTTTGTCCCTGAGACTTCTGCAGGAGGCAAGCACAAGTTCAATCCCTTGGAGGAATATTCTGCAAGATGATGAAACTTCTTAAAAATTTCCTTCTCTTGTTCCTTGGCAATAAAGAAACCACTGCAGGCCAACCCAGCAAACAGCGCACTGGCAGAGGGGCAGTCCAAAACGCCTGCAGTTTCCTTGGTTCTTCTCCTTGGCAAAAGGTTTGTCTTGTTCCCAGAAGTGATCTAAAGTTCTTGGGCCTTATTTATGAAGGCCTTGCGCCACCGGTGCGTCACTTTTTCCCATGTTAAAAGTGACGCACCGGCGGCGCAAGGCCTTCATAAATAAGGCCCCTTGGGTCTGGGTCCCAATATTTATACTACTTTTCTCTTTGTGCTCTGAAGGCAGAGGGGCCTTTGCCCAGTCCAAACCAGCTCTGGAGCACTGTGATTACATGACTCCTTCTTTCCTTTCACAGTGCAGGGCAGACCCATCAGACCCCCACAGGAGGTGGAGCCAGCATTGTGGAGGGAAAGCACAGCCCTGGAGCACTTTGTTGACATGATTCTTTCTCTTCTTTCACAGTGCAGGGCAGAGACATCAACTGCACTCCAGGGGGTGGAGCCAGCAATGTGGAGGGAAGGCCCAGCCCATCTCAGGTCCCAGGTGCAACTCCTCCCTCCCATCTCGATGCAGATCTCCCTATTCACCACTGGGCTGACTCATTCCATCTCCTATAATCCCCCAGCCCTGTCACCCAAACTCCAGAGAAGGAATACACAACCTAGCAGAGGCAAGCCTGGATAGTTAGACCAAAAAAATACCTACTTTCTAAAAGTGGTATTTTCAAACTCAGAATGTTAAAACCAACATTACTAAAAGATGTGTTTTATCATCATTCTGAGTTCGGGCATACTAAACTCGAATTTCTACCATGTTCCCTGAGTCAGTTAAGATTATAAGATGTAATAATCGAACTGCCCATTCTGGCCTAGGGAGAACAGATAGCCTTACAATAGTGAAAAACGAAAATGGCGTTAATTCACTATTAGAACATGCTACCAGGGCATTTCCTACCTTATACTTACAATGCACCCTGCCCTTGGGCCTACCTTAGGGGTGTCTGATATGATGAAAAGGGAAGGTTTAGGGACTGGCAATTGGGTGCACTCGTCAAGTCGACATGGCAGTCACTGGCTGCACACAGACCTTGTAATGGCAGGCCTGAGACACACTTTACAAGCTGCTTCTGTGGGTGGCACACCCAGCAGCATTTGTTTTACAAGCCCTGGGCACACATGGTGCACTGCACTAGGGTCTGACAAGTACATTAAATAACCCAATCATGGAGTCACTAATAAGTACATCAATTTAACATAGGGAGCACTTGCACTGTGGCACTGAATAGCAGTGGCTCAGTGCCCAACGCATATAACCAGTAAAAACATATCAAAAACAGAGGAGGCAATCCGACAAAATGGAAGGGAGACTCACAACAATGATGCCAGGTCTAACACGTGTTCCCTCCAGCTGAAATGTGGGGAGAACTAGCCTTCCCCTTGGGAGTTCTCGTCACTAAGGCGGAAAAATCTGGGCAGACCATCAGCTTTGGTGTGTTCTGTACTAGATTGGTGTTCCACCGGAAAGTCCATACCCTGTAGGGAAATGGACCACCTCAACAACTGTAGGTTCTCACCCCTCATCTGCATTAACCATCTGAGGGGCCTGTGGTCGGTCTGAACCAGGAAGTGAGTCCCAAACAAGTATGGTGTCAACTTATTCAGTGCCCAGACCACAGCAAATTCCTCACGCACAATTGCACTCCACCTCTTTACCTGTGGAAGTAACTTCCTACCGATGAAGGTTACAGGTTGGTCTAGGCCCTCTTCGTTAATCTGTGATAAAACAGCCCCCACACCATGCTCCGAAGCATCTGTTTGAACAATGAATTCCTTTGAGAAGTTGGGCGCCTGAAGCACGGATGCTGTGCACATGGCAGTCTTCAGGGCGCCAAAAGCCTTCTGACAGGTGTCAGTCCAGTTCACTTTCTTCGGCTGCTTCCTGGAAGTCAGCTCAGTCAAGGGTGCAACAATGTTGCCATACCTCCTGTAGTACTCCGTGAGTCCTAAAAAGGCTCTCACCTGTGTCTGAGTCTTTGGGGGTTCCCATGCCAGGATGGTTTCAATCTTGGGTTGTAGGGGCGCCCTACCTGGTGACCCAAGTACACCACGGAACCCGGCCCGATCTGGCACTTACTCACCTTGATCATGAAGCCTGCCTTTCGCAGTGCCATCAACACTTCCCAGAGGTGGGCAGATGTTCTTCCCAACTGGTGCTGAACACTGCAATGTCATCCAGGTAGGTGGCACTGAAATCCCCCAGTCCAGCCAACACCTGGTTGACCAACCTCTGAAAGGTGGCAGGGGCATTCTTCATCCCAAAGGGCATAACTCAGAATTGGTAGTGCCCGTCTGGTGTGGAGAATGCTGACCTCTCTTTGGCTCCATCAGTCAAGGCGATCTGCCAGTACCCAGGCATTAAATCAAACGTGCTGAGGTGCCGTGCATCCCCTAACCGATCAATGAGCTCTGGGGATGGGGTGCGTGTCAGTCCTGGTGACTTAATTGAGTCCTCGGTAGTCCACATAGCACCGGAGTTCGGATGTGGCACCAGGCGCAGCAGCCTTTGGGCCAAAGACCACTGGGCTGGCCCAAGGACTGTTTGTGGACTCAACCACCCCTAAAGAAAACATCTTGGAGACTTCCTCCTTAAGGTAAGCCCTGACCATGTCAGTCGCTCTGTAAGCCTTGTGCTTCACAGAAGGACTGTCCCCAGTGTCCACATCATGGACGCACCACTCTGTTATACCAGGGATCAAGGAAAACAGAACAGAGAAGTGTCCCAACAGTTGGCGACAATCTTGCTGCTTATCAGGGGTCAGTGTGGCAGAGAGGCAGACACCATCCACTGATCCATCTTGCTCTGTTTAGACAGGAGGTCAGGAAGAGGCTCAGTCTCCTCCTCCATTCCGTCAACCGTCATTAGGCGCATGCCTACTTAGGACCGTTCTAAGTGGGGCTTCAGGCGGTTAACATGTAGGACCCAGAAAGGGTTCCTTGGAGTTCACCAGGTAGGTGACATCACTCTTGCGCTCCACCACCTCAAATGGACCGGTCCACCTGTCCTGGAGTGCACAAGGCTTTACAGGGGCCATGACCTAAACTTTCTGTCCAGGTTGAAGCTCAATCAGAGTGGCATGCTGATCGTACCACCACTTCATCTCTTCCTGGCTGGCTTCCAGATGCTCCTGAGCGAGATCTCTGAATCGCCGAGTCTGGTTCCTGAAGGCCAGCATGTAACTGTATACATCCTGGGGAGGTTTCCTGGGAGATTGCTCCCAGCCTTCTTTGACCAGACTCAAAGGTCCATAAAACAGTTCAAAGGGACTGAACCCTAGGGAATTTTGTGGCACTTCACGGTAAGCAAACAGAAGGCATGGCAAGAGGACGTCCCACTTATGCCTCATCGGTTCCTCAAGACACATGATCATGCCTTTAAGGGTCCGGTTGAATCTCTCAACCAGCCTATTACCTTGTGGGCGGTAAGGAGTGGTGAACTTATAGGTAACACCACACTCCTCCCACAGAGACTTCATATAACTGGAGATGAAGCTTGTACCTCGGTCAGACACCACCTCTCTGGTGAACCCCACACAAGAAAAAAATCCCCATCAGTGCACGTTCCACCACGGGGGCCATCACTGTCCTGAGCGTGTTTGCTTACGGGTACCGGGTAGCATGGTCCACCAAGACCAGGATAAACATGTTGCCCATGGCTGTCTTGGGGTTCAGTGGCCCCACAATGTCAATGCCTAACCGTTCAAAGGGGGTACTGACTACAGGGAAAGGTCAGAGAGGAGCCTTGTGCTTCCTTCCACTTTTCCCTCTTGCCTGGCTAGTTTGACTAGTTCTACAATGAGTATCTGAACGCTTCTGCATATGGGGCCAATAAAAGTGGCAGATAAGCCTTTCAAAGTTCTTGTTCTGCCCCAGATGTCCAGCTAAAGGTATATCATGAGCCAACCCCAGTAGGAAGGCTCTGAAGCACAGGGGTACCACCAGCACATGGGCTGACCCAGGCTCAGCAACCTTAGGTTCGCTATACAGGAGGCCACTCTCCCAGTAGATCCAATGTGATCCAGATGGATCACCTGCTGCTTGGTTTGTGGCTTGGTGTCTCAAGCCCTCAAGAGAAGGGCACTTCTTCTGCTCTGCACAAAATTCCTCCATGGAGGGCCCCCCTTCTTCCTGCCCATGGGTCAGCTCAGGTATGTTCCCCAGTTCAGAAACTTGCTCCCCTGTAGGTGCCAGGGCATACCCCTCAAGGTCTGCCTCCTCCTGGACCATGGGAACAATGGGGGCTGGTTTCCCTCCCCCTACCTCTTCTCTTTAAGGCAGGTTCCTGGGCCATACTTCCAGGCTCCAGGATCTCTTGAACTCCCTTGGCTGCAATAGACAGAGTGGTCACACAACATCTCTAAATGAGCCTTCTTTTCTACCTTAGCCTAAGGGGAGCTTTCCAAATCATTGCCTAACAAACAATCATCAGGCATGGCTGGACTTACTGCTACTTGAAGAGTACCAGATACCCCCCCCCCCTTCAAAGGGAACTTGAGCCACCTTGCAATGTCCCTCTGTGTTGTCAGCGGCAACAACTGGGAAGAATGCATTGGAGACCACCTGCTCTTCAGATACAAAGTGACACTTGACAGCTGTCACACTGGCTCCGGTGTCTCTAAGAGCTTCCACTCTCTGGCCATAGATGGTCACCCACTGCCTGTACTTTTTAGTGTTATCAGAAAGCTGCGTTTTTGGGACCATCTCAAAGTCTCCTTATGAGACAAGGTACATTTATGCAGGACCCCACCCACCTTGGTCACACTTCTCCTCCACTCCCAGGGCTACACTGGCCATCTGATTGGGGGGATGCACGGGATGGCACATACTGACCCTTTTGGGTACACTGGGAACCATACCTATGGTGTCCCACCTGCTTACACTGAAAGCAGGTAACAGACCCCTTACGAAGGTTTACCTGTCGGGGGTTCTGACTTCTTTAAAGGGGGAGGCTGGGAACCCTTACATTGGTGTCCTTGGGAATTACTTTGGGGCCCTTTCTGGAACTCCCTCTATTTACCCTTGTCCCCCCCACTCTTCTGCAGGGGAACCTGCCCACCTTTGGCAGAGTCTCCCACATGACCCTTGTGGACCCTGATACTGACCCAGCAGTCCGCCTCCTCAGCAAGCTTCCTAGGGTTAGATAACTTGCTATCAATAAGGTGGTGGCATAGCTCTGGAAAATAATTAACAGACAAGTGCTCCCTGGCAATCACATCATAGAGAGCTTCAAAAATATCCACTTTGCTACCCTTCACCAAACCAGCCATAGCTCTGCAAAAGAAAGTTACATATTCTACCCAAGTGGTTCCCTCCAGCTTCTTACAATTTCTGAACCTCTGTCTATAGAGTTCTGGGGTCAAACCATACAATGTCATCAGTGCTTCCTTCATGTGGGCATAGGACATCCTATTCTCACTGGGAAGGTCTAGCAAAGTATCCCTCCCCTCACTCACAAAGTTGGCAGGGTATGCCCAGACGTGGGCCCCTTGCTCACTTTACCACTGGATTCAAGATAGCCTGGCTGATGAGGATTATGAATCCGAAACTGGTCCCAGGATGCTTGATTCCGGACAGGGAAGAAATGGCATGGCAGTTCGGGCTGGACTGTTCCCATGAGGCACAGGGTCAGACTGATTTGCATATGGCCATGTCTGAACTGGGGTGGTGGAGTGAGCTAAAGAATGGTGATGGAATAAACCCAGATCAGTTGACTGGGGGGAGTGTTTGATTTGCTCAGACGCTCCATCCATCATCCCCTTTGGTATCCCCTCACTCACAAAGCAGCCCCACAACCCCGCTCCCTAATCCTTCTCAGGGATCCGGTGGGCCAACATTGCTATTTCATAGACTGAAAACCACTGCCCAATATCTTCACGCTTATGGAAATCTTTGATGACATCCTTGGGGATATATACCCTGCCTTCTGAAGGCACAGATGGTGCACTGCCACCAGAGGGATTGATCTTTAAGTCCTTCGCATTGATCTCTAACTCCCTCAACAACCTCTCATGTCCATTCTCATTTTCTCTCTCTCCAGGGACAACCTGGTATCATCTGCTTCCCTTTGACTCTCCATCTTAAGCTTAGCCATCTCCAGCTTGTGTGCCCTATTTCTCTCCCTGTCTTCCAACTCTCTTGGGGACAGGTCTTTGGAAGAGATACTACTGCCAGGTGGGGACGGTACCCCCCTGGCTAAAAAAACACTGACCTATCCATTTGTCCATCTGCATCCCCAGTTAGTGCCACCACAAGATCAGGGGCATTTCTGGCCTCTACCCAGGCCCTCAGCGCCTTTTGGTAGTCATCCTTTTTAGAAATGCCTGGTGTAGCAACTTTCAATTTCTTGCAGAGATGCTTGAGCTGTTTCAAAGTGTAGGTTTCCAACCTCTCTTCCTCAAAATCAAGATCCATAGATGCAACAGATGCTGGTCTACACATGGTAGTAAGAATTGGGAGTTTTCAGGAAAAAATAACAGTCCAAGGAAATAGATTCACCCAAAAAAAGTATGTGGTCGCGTTTGGTCTGTACTCACTAGTAGTGTACACCAATTACTGTATATGAGTCACAAATGCAGGTCCAAATCCTCACCACTGACCACCAATGTTAGATCTGGGGGTCTCTAGTTGGCAATAGTATACACCTTTGTCCAAATAGAGACCCTTGCTTCTAAGTCAGGATAAAGGGATTACACTACTGGATAACCCCTGCTCACCCCTTGGTAGCATGGCACGAGCAGACAGGCTTATCTCAGAGGCAGTGTTTTAATCATTTGTGAAAATACACAGTAATACAGTGAAAACACTACTGATGGACACAACACAGGTTTTATAAAAATAAGTATTCTTTATATAGACTTAACACAAGACCACAAACGACAAAAATCCACAATACTGTACTTCAGATTGACTTAAAAGATGGAAAAATGTGCTTAATTCAAGTTGGTGTTAAATGTGACACAGTTCTCACAAAATTACCTGGATGTGTAACGCTAAATAAACAAAAGGCTTGCAGAGGGAGATGCATTGGTACCATGCTCCGGGGAAGAAAATGTGTCGCGCCTCAATGCTTGCGCAGAGTAGGGGATGCGTTGGTGCCTTACCGGTGCGGGGCTGATGCGTAGGTTCTCTGCCTGCAGCCCGGTTGCGATGCGCAAGATGGCACCTCGATGTGATGCGACAATCCTGGGGCGATGCAAGAAGATAGACGCCTTGATGTGATGATGCGACGATGATGCGTTCATGCCCTGGCAGCTTTGTGATGACTCTGTACTTTGGAGCTGCGACAGGCCCTGCAACACGCTTCTTCAGCAATGTGATGGTGACCCTCTCGATGGCGTCACACTTCTTCGGTGATGCGACAGCAGACAGCTTCGACAAAGACACGCTTCCTGGGAGATGTGGCAGCGGCACTCTTCTCTGGCAATGCGATGACTTCAGCTGCTGCTGCGTCACGCTTCTCCTCGTTGCTTCGCGCTTCCAGCTCCCAGCGATGTGCAGGCTTCTGCAGATAGAATTCCCAGCAAGTAAATTCAGAGGGGAGCTGGAGATGAAGTCTTTTGTCCCTGAGACTTCAGCAGGAGGCAAGCACATGTTCAAGCCCTTGGAGTAATATTCTGCAAGATGATGAAAGTTCTTAAAAAGTTCCTTCTCCTTTTACTTGGCAATAAAGAAACCACTGCAGGCCAACCCAGCAAACAGCAAACTGGCAGAGGGGCAGTCCAAAACTCCTGCAGCTTCCTTCTCCTTAGCAAAAGGTTTGTCTTGTTCCCAGAAGTGATCTAAAGTTCTTGGGTCTGGGTCCCAATATTTATACTACTTTTCTCTTTGTTCTCTGAAGGCAGAAGGGCCTTTGCCCAGTCTAAACCAGTTCTGGAGCACTCTGTTTACATGACTCCTTTTTTTCCTTAAACAGTGCAGGGCAGAAACATCAGAAGCCCCACAGAAGGTGGAGCCAGCATTGTCGAGGGAAAGCACAGCCCTGGAGCACTTTGTTGACATATTTCCTTCTCTTATTTCACACCTTAAGTTTGTCCTCACCTCCTCCTCTTGTCGACAGCAAGTAAGTATCCTGCAATAAGACAGACGTTTAAAAGTTCTAGGGGTTTTAGGGAGGTGGCCCAGCCCAGCCTCTTCTGCCCCCTGACGGGGGCAGATGGGCCCACCCTTGGCCCGGGCTTTGACCAGGCTTTGCCCGGGCGCGCCCGCGTGCATCCCGCGCTGTGGGAGCCCTCAAGTGCGGTGTTGTGCGCCACCGGAGGATGCTGGGATCGGTAGTCCCCTTCCTCAGATGGCGAGAGGGGCGGCAGCAGATTCGTTGCAATCCCCATGGGACTGTTCAGGCGGCAAACCCATAGGGCAGTCAGCAAAAGAAGATCTCCACTGAGGGCAACAGGAGATAAGCGAGGGACCAGCGCTGCGGGAGCCCTCAAGTGTTTTTAAAGCGCCTCCTGGTTCTTAACGATGATGTGGTGTTGTGCGCCACTGGAGGATGCTGGGATCGGTAGTCCCCTTCCTTGGATGGCGAGAGTGGCGGCAGAAAATTCGTTGCAGTCCCCCTGGGACTGTTCAGGTGACAAACCCGTAGGGCAATCAGCAAAAGAAGATCTCCACTGAGGGCAACAGGAGGTAAACGAGGGAAAATCATTCCTGCATATTTACTAGGAAAGGATTGGTAGAAAATTGGGGAAATACATTTTAAACCCATATTATGTATCATTGAAGGAATACAAGGTGTATGAGCAGAGAGATAATCAAGAATAGGAATACATCCACCTTGGACTCTCATTAGACATGGAGACATGGAGAAAAATTGAAACAAGAGGAAGATAAAGGTAAAAACTGTAGGTAAAGAAAGAGAATAAAGCAATATTGTGATATAATTTAAAATTCAGACACTCTGTGCATGATCAGCCCAATCAACAAATTGCTGTTTATATTTATGAAAAGAATAACATCTTTATCGCACAAAATAAGCTATATCTCTGATTTTATTTGCACTAATGTAGTAAGCACTCAAAAATTACAGATCAATTGAAGCTCTACCTCATTTGTAGATGATTATACTTCTCTAAAATGTGTAAGCATAGTTTCTTAACTTTAGTCCTTGATTTATTGTTAAACATGTTGTCAGAATGAAATTCTGCCTATTTGTGATTTATTGTACTTTGCAGCGATGGAAAATGCTGATCAGGTATTGCCAGTAAGTAAAAATAAGACTTGCAGTCTAGTTGTTTTTATATAATAAACAGCAATAAGGGGTCAGAGCATGAGACCACTTTAAATGACAATCTAGACACAGGAATCTATGGTTTAGTAGACGGCTGGGTGCTGAAATGCGTAGACCGTCACTTATCTTTTTGGACTGCTGCTGTTTAAAAAAAAAAAAAAAATTAAAAATTGAAACTGTACATGAGTTTGCAGTGCCATGTGTTCTTGTCGGAGCAGCAAGACAGAGTGGGTAGTTGTAATAAGACCATGTTTCCATAGGAAAAAATACTTTTTTTACTGGCTATAACTTTGGCGCCGGTTGACAAATCATCACAACATTTTTCAAACAAAAGTGTCAAGCTAGGTCTTGTTGTGCATCGAAACTTTTGAGGTGATTTGTCAGCAGAGGATGAGAAAAAGAGGTTTAAAAAAGTGTGTATTCACATGTTAATTCCTATTGGGCCTTTGAGCATGAATACAGCCCGAACCGTTGGACGAAATGGCACCAAATTTTACAGAAAGGTAGATTTGGTTGCACAGATTGTGCGTTTTGTTTTTTGGTGTAAATCTGTTCAGTGGTGGTTGAGAAATTGAAAAGAATCAAGATAGTGTATCTGTGGTCATGAATATTTTCCGAGGATTTAGTGATTAATAGTGAACGCGTGCACCAACAGGAATACTGTGAATAGCTATTTACAATATGTAGAGAAAGTCATGAGTCAAATGCAAAAGTATTGAAACCCTTTCATTAAGCTGCAGTTCCACTACTCGTTACTAGGAGTCCCTCATGAGACAAACGCAATAGCATTTGACTTGAGGGACACATAGCAACGACTAATTGAATTGCAGCATGATGTAATAATTTCAATGCTTTTGCATTTGCTTCATAGTAATGAGTAGTTGAACTGCAGCTCTTTGCAGAATTATTTTGACATTGGATACTATAATATTCACTGCCCACTGATAATCTTGTCCCATAATGCTTTGCAGGGCCTTTGGTTTCGATTGTAATTTTGCCCATAACTGTTCTTGGGGTGGTCCTAAGAGGATGGGACCACCACTGAATCGTTCAGCATGATATGCTCTTTGTGTTCAAGGCATCTGCTTGGACCTCCCCCTAGGTTAGGGGGAACCCCAAAATCATCTCATTGCCTGATAGTTTTCATTTTCAAAGTTCACTTTTGTGAATTGGTTATACGCTTTTAAGCATGTAAAGTTGCTTTATCAAAGCATTTGTGGGTGCAGTTTAGTAGCTGACTCCGCTACGTGCAGGAACATAGTTTTTGCCTGAATTCTGTGTTTTAAATGGAATTCGTAGTTAACAAAACTCCGCTGGCGGAGCAGAGTTCATTGCCCAGGCCTAATAAAGGGTCAGTGTAGAGGTACTCTATCCCCATGCTTGACAAATGAGGGTGTTACTGTTAATGACAAAAGTTGTATGTCAAAAATAATTTTTGTTACTAAGCGCAATGATCTCAATTATGTGCTCACTGACAATCCCACTCAGACACTGATTCACCCACTGACAGATCCCCTGAGAGACTCATGCACCCACTGTCCCATCTACTCAGACACTAATGCACAAAGTCACAACCTCCTTAGAGAGTGAGACACCCACTCACACGCCCACTCAGACACTAATGCACCCAATCAGAGAGTCAGACTCAGACATCCACTGACAGACCCACTCAGTCAATGAAGCATCTACTGACAGATCTACTCAGAGACTCAGACACCCAATCACAGACCCACCCAGACACTGATGGATCCAGTGATAGACCGCTTCAAAAACTCAGACACCACAGACCAAATGAGACCCATGCACCCACTCACACACCCACTCAGACACTAATGCACCCAACTCACAGACCCACTCAGAGACTCAGACAGCCACTGACAGACCTACTCAGACACTGATGCACCAACTGACAGACCCACTCAAAAACTCAGACCACCCAGCAATAGACCCAGTCAGACACTGACGCATCCACTGACAGACTCATCCTGAGACCTAGACACCCACTCACAGACCCACTCCCAGACTGGCACGAACTCACAGATTTTTTCAGAGACTGAGACACACAGTCACAGATGCATGGAGGAGCGGAGGCACCCACTCGCAGAGCCACTGAGAGACTCAAACACCCAGTCAGAGACCCACTCAGATAGTAATGCATGCACTCACAGACCCATTCACTGCACCCAGTCAGAGACCCACTGACACACTTACTCATCAAGTCACAGTTGCCACTCAAACAGTCATACATGCTCTAACAGACACATTGAGAGAGTTACCCATCGCGCAACTAGCTTTCCCGTCGCGCGTTGCTGCGATCTCATAAGAAAGGAAATTCAAGGAAACTCGTTATGATAACATTCAATTTACATTGTGGCATTTTTATTGAAATGTATTCATTTTAATATGGAAAAAAGTTCATAGTGTTGTTTTAATTCTATTTATTTCCGTCTGGTGTGTACATGAATAAATCAGAAGGTTTTCCTTTGCGTGAGCTGGCCACATACAGTTGTCCATGTGAGAAGCACGGATTCTCCAAATCTAGTCCACACACTTGCAGCGATTGTCCTTGTGCTTTGTTGATGGTCATTGCAAAAGCGAGTCGCACCGAAAACTGTAAACGTTTGAATTCAAAAGGCATATCTGTTGGGATCATTGGAATACGTGGCAACAGTACATTTTACCCCTTGAATTTCCCATTCAAAATTGTAGCTTCGATGACATTGTTCATCATCTTTTTCACCGAAAGTCTTGTACCGTTGCAAAGTCGTGGTGGATTGATGTTTCGGAGAAGAATGATCGCACACCAATTTTCAATGTTAAAATGTGCGGTGGCATACCTGGCAAATCCAGTGCTTTCAAGAATGCCGTTGGGTAATCGACAACTTCGTCTTGAATCATCACAGTATCAATGGACTTATACATTGTCGCTTCGCCTGGTATTCCGTAAATGGAAAAATTCTGTATTTGAAAGAATATGAGGGCCCTGGGGGGGCCGATATTTCCCAAAATATTATGCCAGAAACCTTCGCGGGAGTGTACTCAACAACTTCCCAAAGTTTCATGGCGATCGGATGAATGGTGTAGTAATGCATATGCCAGAAACGTTTGTGGGAGTGTACTCAACAACTTCCCAAAGTTTCATGGCGATCGGATGAATGGTGTAGTAATGCATATCCACGAAATATATTGAGATTACGCACACCGCTGATAAACAAACTGTATGATTTGTGGCGTGCACTTGAGATATCACTCACTGACAAAGGTGTGGTAATCAAAATGCAGTCCGCGACACCTAAAGTAAGTGTCGACTCTCTAGGCACAACCAATAAAGGAACAAAACGTTTTGAAGGAAATTGATTCAGTAAGTATAGTTCACTCAGTGATCTCCTTAATTATCGCAATGATTTATTCCATGTTAATTTTCACATGTTTTCAAAGTTCATAGCATCATGATAGATTTGATCCAAGTATCATGTCCAGATACAATGATATTCAATTCATCTTAAACCGATCACATCACCCAATGCATTTCGGACAACAGTCCTTCATCAGGGGGAATCGGCAAACAATACAAATTTGAACTATGTAAGAAATGCTGAAGTGTCTACATCATAAATTCATTAGCCTAAAACTCAACATACATGACAGAATGGAACAGCAAAAAGGGTGCAGAAGAGAATGGACAGAATGTGAAAAAGAGCCAAGAGCGAGAAAGTGTTGTTATAACAGTCAAGCAACCAGAAACTGGCAATGTCCGTAAACGTGTAAGTGCCTAAGTAATCAAAAGAAGAATCCCGGGTACCAAAGAAATCACGCTGTCCTGCGTTTCATCCACAAAACACTGCGGTCTCTTTTTTAGAGGAGGGTTCAGGAGAAAGAGACGACTCCGGAGGAGCCAAGTCAAAAGAAAAGAAAAGGAGAGGGAGACAGACCGAGACACCAGGAGCTCTACACTTAAAAAGGGAACGGAGAAACCAAAGAAGAAAGTAACCTAGTGATCAACATTTCATCTTATACTCTTACAGAGCAAGAAGAATCGGTGCTACAAAAGGGCACCTCATTTGTTCCCACTAGTCACACCAACGAGTTGGAGTTGGAGATAAGCTTGTTCAAATTTATGCGCAATCTGCGTCTGAGACATTTTTTGAAAATCCAATGTCTGACACCGGTGATCGTCAAGTTGACCAACTCAAGGGCTTACGTACCAGGAGTACCTTCATGGTACCCATCAGCCATAAGTCTTTTGACATTTTCGAAAACTTGGTAAAAAATGATATTGCAGGTTTCAACTATAAACGCAATAAGAAACACACCAATATGACCAACAAGGAATATGCCACTCTCAACAATCTAGCAAAAAAGGCTGATATCACCTATCAATCTGCAGACAAAGGAGGAGCTCTATTTCTCATGGATACAGATTTTTATCGCTCACAAGTCAAAGAACATCTTTCTGATACAAATACATACAGCGTCATACAACATAATCAACTGGTCAATTCACTGAAGTGCTATTGAATATTCTATCAACAGCCTGTGATAATGGAATCATCAGTCAGAAAACTGTGAAATTTTCGACTCCAAACAATCCCACAACACCCAGCATATATATGCTGCCTAGAATACATAAGAGTTTAACACAACCTCCTTTCAGACCTATTGTCTCCACACGGGGCAGTATACATGAAGCTACAGGGAAGCTAATTGATAGATATTTACAACCTCTAATTCAATCATCACGCACTTATGTCAAAGATACTACAGACTTCCTGCACAAAATACATGATATTTCCTTTACAGAACAAGATTCCATTTGGTTGTGTTCTATAGACGTCAAATCTTTGTACACCAGCATACCGCATGATCTCGGTATGGAAGCTATTGAGAACATTCTTGTGCATTCTGATTTAGATCTCCCATTTCAAATTTTCATCATGCAATTGATGCATTTTACATTGTACCAAAGCTACTTTTCATGTGAAAATCAATGTTACATACAGTTGTCCGGTACTTCTATTGGCAACTGCGCTGCACCGGTCTATGCAAATGCATTTATGAAGTACTTTGAGGAAAATCATATCTTGAACCACATCACTTGGGAAACACATGCCAGGATTTTTCTAAGATACATTGATGATATTTTTGTTCTATGGCAGGGAGACCAAGATTCTCTACAGACAGCTTTAACACAATTGAACCTTATCAATGATCGGATCCAATTCACGCACAAGTTCAGTCAGGAATCCATCACTTTTTTGGATGTTAAAATCAGCCGAGCCAGTAACCATCTGGAAACCAATTTATACAGGAAAATGACAGATAAGAATATCACTTTACATTACAGGTCCTTTCATCAGACAGCCTTGAAGAATCACTTGCCATACTCTCAACTCCTCCGCGTGTAACGTATCGCATCTAATGCTACCAATTTTGAGGAACAAGCTGTCAACATGATCAATCGTTTTGAAGAGAGGGGTTATCCGCAATTGATCTTGCAAAACGCCAAGGAACGTTGTGATAAATTGAGTCGTGATGAGGCATTAAATACTAAACACAAGGACACTATGAAAAGACCGGTGGTCGTTTCGAAGTATTCAGTAGTTTCTAAAGCTTACAACGCATCTATACTGAGGCATTGGTCTATTATAAGCATGGAGCCTGATTTTAAACAGATGTTTCATGGTCAACCACTTTCCGCCTATACTAGAGGAAATAATCTGAAAGAAATCATAACCAGACCTAAACAAATCACTCCTACTGTGTACAAAGGCAACCAACCATGTCTTAACTGCAAAAATTGTAACAACTTAATCAAAGGACCAATTATGAAACATCCAATGAAAGGCACCAATATCAATTTGAGACTTAATGCTACTTGTGACACTGAGAATGTAATTTATATTATTAAATGCCCATGTGGTTCGATCTATACTGGCAAAACCTCGCGCAAATTGAAAACGAGAATCAATGAACATAAAAGTAACATACGAACTGAAAGTGTAAAATCAAACCTGGCAATACACTTCAAAGATCATAGACATAACATAAGTCAACTCAGATTTGCTGCTGTTGAAGTGGTGGCCAAGCCTGAGGGTAGAGACAATAACAACTTTCTTTTGCAGCGTGAGAATCATTGGATTAAGTTTTTACAATCTTTCAAGCCTTTTGGGTTAAATGATCGGATGGAATTTTCTTGTTATCTATGATGTATATTAATTATGACTATTATTATTTTCATTGAATCTGAATAATTGTCACTTGTTAATCTATTCCCTCACAGTTTCCATTGTATTGCCGGTTTATTTGTATTATTTACCGCTATTTCCGATGTATTTTACCAACTTCTTACACCAGATTGACGTTTTACGTACTATACACCACTTTAATATGGCCGCCATGCACTGGGTCCTCTTTCTATGTGCACGTTTCCTGATCTTTTTTTACTCACACGCGACACCAGCAAACGTTTAGACGTAGCGATGGACGCACAATTCTATTGGGTCACTCCATGCTGAATCATTAAGTAAGTTTTTCTTTGAATGCCGACATCCTGTTTTGGGCATTAATTTACCACATCTCTGATAAATGCACCGTGGCTATTTAGTTTTTGATAGTTATGTGGATGAAACGCAGGACAGCGTGATTTCTTTGGTACCCGGGATTCTTCCTTTGATTACTTAGGCACTTACACGTTTACGGACATTGCCAGTTTCTGGTTGCTTGACTGTTATAACAACACTTTCTCGCTCTTGGCTCTTTTTCACATTCTGTCCATTCTCTTCGGCACCCTTTTTGCTGTTCCATTCTGTCATGTATGTTGAGTTTTAGGCTAATGAATTTATGATGTAGACACTTCAGCATTTCTTACATAGTTCAAATTTGTATTGTTTGCCGATTCCCCCTGATGAAGGACTGTTGTCCGAAATGCATTGGGTGATGTGATCGGTTTAAGATGAATTGAATATCATTGTATCTGGACATGATACTTGGATCAAATCTATCATGATGCTATGAACTTTGAAAACATGTGAAAATTAACATGGAATAAATTATTGCGATAATTAAGCATATCACTGAGTGAACTATACTTACTGAATCAATTTCCTTCAAAACGTTTTGTTCGTTTATTGGTTGTGCCTAGAGAGTCGACACTTACTTTAGGTGTCGCGGACTGCGTAGTAATGCATATGCCAGAAACCTTCACGGGAGTGTACTCAACAACTCCCAAAGTTTCATGGTGATCGGATGAATGATGTAGTAATGCATAAGGGACAAACAGACAGGCAGACAGACAAACATACATTTGTTTTTATATATATAGATGTATGTAGTGTATTGGTTAGAATCATCTGCTTTGTTCTGCGGTTACGTGACATATTCACTATCATTGCGAATATTGTTGGGAATATTTTAAAGGATGAAAACAAGATTTTTACAAAGAAAATGAAAAGACCATGGGCAGTAGGGTGGTGCTGACACGAGCCTTTGTGATGATTGTGTGCATATGACAGCTATACATTAGATCAGATGCAGAGTTTCAGGTTGCTTAGAAACATCCTAGTGCCTTCATCAGTAAAGCGAACTCCATCACTTTTATAGATTCCATGCATGTCGAAACGCAGTTTGTTGTTCTAGATAGAGCAAATGCTATGGTCTCTGGGGAATGTAGAGACTGTTTTATCATGTTTCCTGGCTTTGTCACAGACAGAAGTGATTAGACCATTTCCATTTCTGCCTTTGGCTTATGTTGGAGTACACCAAGACAGTGTAAAGGAAAAGGATCATTCATTTTTGCAAAGGTATCCTTCCTTAGGCTGTCCAGTCCTACCCCAGTCAGTGTGCCTAGGTAATTTCCATAACAGTGCAGAATCATGAGGTTACAGAATTTGGAATCCACAATGTGTTTAACCAAAGGAAACAATTGATTAACACTCTCTGGGGACATTAAAACATTTAGGGGCCTATTATGATTGCGGACTTTCCGCATCCTCCGGGCCGGCGGAAGCCACCGCCGGCCCGGAGGATGCGGAAAAACCGCAGCGGACCCACCAAAGACCCACCGCCACATTAGGATGGCTGGTGGGTCCTGGTTTCCGTCCGCCGCTTTTCCGCCGTGGTTGGCTTACAACGCGGCGGAAAAGCTCTAATATGGTGGCGGTGTCTCTCAGACACCGTCCTCCATATTAGGATTGCTGCCAAGATATGCTTTTCCGCTGCGGGTTTACCGCCGTTGAAAAGCATACGGATCTTCACTGCAGGGGCCCGTTGCGGGCCCCCTAGGTGAAGGGGGGGTGGGGGTGCACATGTGGGGTACCTATGGTACCCACCTGTATTTGTATGCAGAAAGCGGCAGGCACCGCGTGGTGCCTGCCACTTTCTACATACAAATGCAATGCGTGCATTTTTAACATTGCTGCGGGTGCAGCTTGATGCTGCACTCGCCGCACTGTTAAAAATAGAGGATGTGACCGCCAGGGTGGCGGTCACATCCTAATAGCACAGGAGGGAACGACGCAGCCCCTGCGGATGTTCCCTCATCCTCGGTGATCGCGGACGGACTCAAGTCCGTCCGCGATCATAATCGGCCCCTTAATGTCCACATTATGCAAACCCAATTCTCTGTCAAACCCTCCCTTTCTAGCTGACTCTCTATCCCAAAAGACATAGCTATGGCCCACAATCCACACTCAAACCATTTTGAAGTGAATTGGCAGACAAGAGAAGGCTAGAGCTGGGTGAGGCAGTTTTCAAAATGTAAGGCAGTTAAATTGAGGTGCTCTCCTGGTTTAAAATACACATATTTAATTGGATGTTTTGAACATGTAGGTGAATAAAATTAGGTAGTGTGTTGAGATGATTAGTAACTAGATGTGTGATTGGCTCTGGTAAAAAAATTTAATACATATATGGATATGCATTTTAATGTGTACAGTAAACCACATCTGCTGCAGTTTATTTTTTAACAAGTATGGTCATTCTAGATTGTGATGTGAATTTGTGCCCTACTGGTTCTAGTGGGTTAGTATGGAGATTGTGGTAAGAGTGTATTGGGAAAGATGTTAAAGAGACTGGTCACTAATTTGTAATAAATTGGAGGTGTTTAGAGCACTTTTACTTTACAAAGGGGTTCGTTTCGTAGCGAGGGCTTGCTAAAAAAGTGTAGTGTGCTCTTTAAGTCATAAATCTATGAAGGTAAAAATGTTTTGGACTCCCGTTTTTTTGAGAATTTATCGTGTCAATAGAACTAACTTGTGATATGGTTTTAATTGTGAATGGTTCCATAATTCCAGTACTGATCCTTTCTTTATTGCAAAAAGCTACTTGCAAGAGAACAAATTAGTGCATGCAGTTGGTCAATGTGGATGATATTATAAGTAGGGGTTGGTGAAGAATTTTGCTCCACCGGTGGAGTTCACTGAGTTTTACTCACTCCGCACTGCGTGTAGTGCGGACTTATGACAAACTCCGCAAAGTGACGCGGAGCAGAGATTTTTCTCTCAAGTGGCTTGCCATTGGTTAGTTGGTGGGCACTCATGAGAGAAAATCACGCTGTAGACCTTCTCCTGGTGAAATTTCTCATTATGGGCAGTTGAGAAAAGTCGCGACTGCTTGTGTTGATAAATTTGCTATTCACGTTGAAGAAACTGCTGCTCAAGTAGATTGTCTTCCTGAGCTGGCATAAAGCAGTAGCATCCTCTGGCGCAAAGCATAGTGGCATTTGCCCTGATTGTAAAGTACGGGACAAACTCCATGTGCTAAAAATCAGTGCGAGCAGCGCAACTTATCAGACTCAGCCACTGGCGGAACTCAACGGAGTGTGATGTAAACATGTATCACTGTTAACAACTTCAAATAAGCTATTAGAAAGCTTAGCAGTGTTTCTTCAGGGATACCAAACAGTGTTTGCATTTGTTGTTGGAGCACTCATTACAAAAGTCAAACACAGAATGTTGATTTGCATTTGAAAAGAGAAAAAGAGAACAATGATAGGTGGTGAGATTTTGCAACATATTTATTTGTAGAGTAACCCTTTGACTGTCCTGTTGCATGGATTCTACACATACAGAGAACTATGAGCAGGAAAACAGGACCTTGGTGTACAGGGGCTTAGCCTTCCAACCGCCTCAGTACCCAAAATCCCAGAGCTTACTAGCTATAGTGTCTCATTCGCTCTTCTACATAATCACGAAGCTGCAAATGATTAGACAACCCAGAACACAACACTCCCGACTCTCTCAGGAATCGCGGTAGCAAGAAGTACCTTTTCGCTCACTCACGTGTACCTGTCCACAATAAGAATAGACAGAGTCACTGTTATAGTTCAAAATGTTTTTTTTTAACTACAGTACTCTATAATGCAGTATACAAGCCACAACCAGCAGCAAAACGCATTAACCTAAAACAGTTAGCATTGTACACGTCCATAGATTATTAAGGGGAATGTCATCGTATGGAGACAGTGGATAAAGGACTATAAGGCCTAACCACCCTCCCCTTGGTAAGAAGAAGTTTTATTATATAAAGTAAGATCTCTGGGGTTTGTCAGCAGACCGCATACCTAAGTGCCTAGATGTTATTTCTACATTATAGGAACAGCGCAGCTCTACTCCCTGGAAAGGTCCCTCCCAAGGGTGTTTTACACCAACATGCATCCTCATAATATCAAAGCACGAGTTTCCAGCAGCCACAGGTGTGTTAGCATGTTTTTTCTAGGTGCTCGTGACTGAACAGAACAGAATAAAAAGGGGCATTGTTTATCGACCTCGCACACCGTGTTCAGACTAAACTCCAGGAACAGGCAGAGAACACAGAAAGCAGATTGGTCTCATGTGAAAAGCACAAACAGAGTCTTGCAAAATAAAGTCATGTAGTAATGTGCTCAAAGGCAGCATCATGGCAGCAGAGCTCACGCTAACTTAGCAATGTTGAAAATGATCCTAACGGCCATTTGACAGTCCCATTCGACAAATGATATGTAAGTACACTGCTGTAGTAAGTTGGAGAATAACAAAATGTCAGCTAGAACAGTGCATAACAAATTAGAACTAGTTTCAATTCCACTAGAACTTCAAGATCTAAATGTGTATGAATCCATTATTATCCAAAGTATATTTCCAATGCAAGCTAAAGTTCATATGGAGCCCTAGCCAGGGAAGTTTCCTCCAACTGAGCTCCAGAAATGTCTTAAAGGTAGAGTTGTGTACTTGCCATTAGATTTCACTCAGAATATTGAAAGTGTAGTGGTACGGAGAGAATTTTAAGAAACACTTGTAATTCTAGTGAATTGTGTTCCAACGAAGAGCAAAAAGATATGGCAAGAGTAAGTTGATGTTTCTAAAGAAAAAAGTGCAACATTATATGTGATACAAAATAATATTTATTATAAAGATATAGATGTACTTGAAAATTTAGCACATATGGAGGATGATACATCATTATCAAGAGGTCAGATTGAGACGGTAGATCAATACCGATCAGCAGACATTTATGAACACTTCAGTATTTATCCTGTGCAATCTAAAGAGATTATTGGTCATGCAATTGATTTCTTTCAAATGAAAGAACCAAGAGGTTCTCCCTTGAGTGTGTGGGAGAAAAGTTTAGAATCTCTGTGTTGTTCCTATTCCTTTCCCACAGAAGTAAGTAGTAGGTAAGAGAATCGGGCCGTACAGGTACCAACAGATGAATGCAGATCAGCTAGACTATACTCAAAGGATCCTAGATTTCACCAGCGTATTCCCTATATATTTAATCTTTAATTTGGAAGAAACTGGTCAGTCTTATTTTATGCAGTAGGCCATATTCTCAAGACAGGAGTGAATATGTAAAATATGACAGCAAGGGAATTTGTTGACAAAGTTCACTGGAATACAACTTGACTAGTTTGATGGCATGCCAGTGTGGCAGCAATGAATATTGGTATTGTTGTCATGATGAGCTAAAATGCGTGTTGAGAGACCTAGGAACATCAACTTCGTTTCTAACACTCAGTTGTGTATTCATAGGATGACATGCTTTAATTCCTGCAAGAAGCAAACTCAAAGATAAAAGACATCAATCTAAAGACTCCAGGAGTCCTTTGTTCACTGGACCCTGCAAACATTTGAAACCCCACGTTTCAAGCTATTTGGGGTTTCATCTGCAATAACACTAATACTCCTCTTGGTAAAGTAACTGATTTCTTTTGGCTCAAAGAGTACCAAACTGCAGGTGCTCCACATATTCACATGCTGCTATGGGTAAAAGATGTCCCGAAGTTTACAATAGACACTGATGAGTTTGTCTTGACTTTCAATCAACAGAATGTGACATGCGTCATCCGAAAAGATACTGCTGAGAGTGGTTTAAAACAAAAAGGTTTATGATTTCAAAACCGTAGGTGTGGGAGATACTGTTGTCAGAAATACAAATACAAATGAAACTTTTACCCTGTGATGGAAATCACTGAAAAATACATACAGCCTGAGAAGAACAGAAGCTTCAAAATATATTAATGACAACAGTCCAGTCATTCTGAAGATGTGGAATGCAAATATGGATCTGCAATTTGTTGCAGACAACTCCATCGCTGTTGTTTGCTATGTGACTTCATATATAACAAAGTCAGAGAAGACAGAGATGAAAGAGATGTGGGAGGAGATTTCTGCAGAAAAGAGTCTTACCAATAAATTGTACAGTTTCAACTTGAAAATGCTTTCCCACAGAGAAATGGGTTCATTTGAATCCGCGGACAGGTTAAGCTCGGCTAATTTATTCTCTTAGTCAAGAGGAACTGTGTACTTAATCATAGGCCTTTCAAGTGGTCACAATAGGGTATTAAGTACTTTTTCTGAAATACAATATCTTGCAGAATTTGAACCTAAGAGTACAGACATTCTGAAGACTAACATGCTAGATGCACAGTATTCAAGAAGGAGTCCAAATCTTGGAAACATGTGTCTCTATGAAGTACTTCAGCACTATGCATATAGAAGTAATGCAACTGAAAATATAGAACAAGGAAGATATGCAGTCCCGGGTTGGTTAGTGAGTCACAATAAAGGAAATCTAATTAACCACCGAAAACATACTCCAGAGAAAAGAGAGTTTTTCTACTTGGCACTTTAGCAGTTGTTCAGGCAATGGCGTTCAGAATCACAATAACCTTAATGCTGTAAATGATACCATTGAATGCTCAGTGTTTCCAATCTACCTGCAAATGTTGAGAGATGAGATTGAAAAGAAAGAAACAGTCACTACTGAGATAGCCAAGGAGAATTCTCAAAGCAGCCCAAGTTCTGCACCAGCAAGTCAACATCCTCTTGGACCACCAATAATTCAAAATGAAGCAGCAATAGCTATGAATGAGGTGGAGAATGCAATGCAGCAAGCACAACAGGAAACTGTAGATTTTTAACATCTGAATAATGAACCAAAAGACATTTTTAACAAAGTTAAAGATAAAATAGAGCATGGATTACTGTATGAGAACAGACAGTGTAAATGTTGTTCATTTAGACCAGTTCTACTATACATTAGTGCTCATGCCGGCACTGGAAAAAAATTCTTAATTAAAATACTCACCACTTATCTACAGAAGACTACAGATTCAAATTTGTCATGTGTAGTTGCTGCACCATCAGGATTAACTGCACATAACATTAAAGGAATTACCCTTCATTGAATATTAATGCTACCTGTGAAACATTACAACAAACTAGAATACCAGAAATTGTCTGGTGACGCTTGTTAGAAGGTAGCAAGAGCACTGAGAAAATTGAAGCCTCTAATTATTGATGAATTGAGTATGGTTTTGAACCTAGAGCTTGCCTTCATACATTTAAAAATGCAGCAGATACTGAGAACAAACTATGATGTACTTTTTGGTGGGAAACATGTAAGTGTCTTTGGTGACTTACTACAGCTAACACTTGTAAAAGGGCAGCCAATGCTTCCACATAATGAAATTCTCTAGGAAGTATTGGGAATGTGACTATTTGGAAACATTTCGAATACAAAGAATTAGTGAGTAATATGCGCAAATTAGAATATGGAGACATATTGAAGGACATTAGAGCAGGAGATCTTACAAAAGAAGGGAAACTTGCTTTGGAAACTCACCTTAAGAAACTATTTCCATCTAACATTGCAGCAGCGAAACTCATGTATAATTTAATTAAAGAACAGAAGTGTATATTTTGTTTAATGCCAACACTTCAAGAGTGCTAGAAATGCAATGAAGAATAACTACAACTAAAGAAAGGATATTTTGCAAATTTCACCTACTCATAAAATAGACCATCAGAGAGTCACAATACTATTCACAGATTAACTATATGCTAATTGGATTCTGCTGACCTACATTGCCTTTACCAGCCACCCACGTGTTGTGATTCTTCTTCAATGAGCAGCCTCCGGCCCCATTGAGTGCTTGGTCCCAGGCCCTCAGCACCAGTGTGTCATCAGATCCTGGTCCCTTGGTGACATCCCTCACGCCTCACACCATTGTTAAATGAGACGCACTCCCTATCGCCCTCCAGTGCCTTCTCTGCCTTGGGTGCACTGACATATTGCAGTTCAATACTGAGGGCCTGTCGCTGCGACTGGTTGGCATGGGGTGCTGCGGGTGCTGCTCTGTTGACTGGAGTGAATTGTGGACCCGGTGTGGTTGCTGCAACTGGGTGGTGTGCTCCTAGCCGGGCCTTGGGTGGACTCCCTACAGCATTCCTCAGGCGTCTTCGGCCAGCCGCCTGTACCCCATATATTTTCCAGAGGCATGGGCCGCAAGGAACTGAAACAGAGAACACTCCAGTTTGAAAAGACTACAGAACATGGAAGAAGGTCCAGACATTGCAGAGCGTGGTCCGAGCCCCGATTATGGCACGGCTTCCGCGGCCCCTCCAGCAGGGTGGCTCCAGGAGATGAGAGATGGCTTTCAGGTGCTAGACGGCCGTTTTGACTCCCTCGCTAAAACTCTCGAGTCAATGGGCACCAAGATTCAGGCACATGATAGGCATCTAGACGTGGCGGTGGCACGGATATCCGATATAGAAGATGGGACTGCACAATCGACCAAGAGGCTAGACAGAATGGAACGCATATTGCAAGACATTCCCATAAAGAATGAGAACCTTGAAGCGCGCAGTCAGCGCAATAATGTCTGTATCCTTGGGGTTCCAGAATACACCACCACGTGTCGACTGGACAGCCTTGTAGAAACACTGCTGTCGGATCTGTTTGGGAGAGACTCCTTCACACCTGGGTTTGTGGTAGAGCAGGCCCATCGTACTTTGGGACTGCAACCTAACCCAGGACTGACCCCTCGACCTCCTATTGCCCACATCATGAACTTCTGGGATCGTGATACTGCCCTTCGGCTGGCGAGAGAACGCAGATTATACCATCTGGCAGGGTTCTAAAACCTCACTTTACCCAGACTACACTGTTATGGTGCAAGAAGCCATGAGCAAGTTTACCAATGTGAAAGCCACGCTTCGCAATCTTGGCCTCAAATACGGCCTGCAGTATACTGCACGGCTGAGGGTGGAGGTGGGGGGAACTGGTCACGCTTTTTTGATAATCCTTCCGAGGTCCTGGAATTCTGTTGTACCTATAAACATAACAATGAACAGCTATGAGAAGACAGAGGTGGCCCATCCCCTTCTCACAGTGGCTCCGTTGCAAGCTTAGAACTCTTCACTGGCTCAGGTGTTGGGTGACGTTGACGTACTGTTAGCCTTTATTTGTCTTAGATTGAGTTGGGATTATATTATGTCGCAGTTCAAGATAAACTTCACAGTTAGTCGACTGATGAGGCATTGCCACCCCCCTTTGTTGGAAACCTTGGGTTTATCATTGTTGGTTCTGATGTACCTTTTTGATGTAGCGCTGTTCCATTGTTCAACAATTTGGTACTTTGTTTTTTGGTTTTAGGTTGGGATATGCCTTACCTTTATTGAAGAAGGGCTGGGTGGTGGGAAAGGGGGTATGGGAATGCTATAATGTCTTCATTATTGATTATCGTTATTGTTGCTCTTTGTTTTGGTCTACTGCTTTATTATTGAATTTGATTTCATGGCTTAAATAACAATTGTGGTGCATTATTTGGTTAGACATAATATAGACATTGCATTCCTATAAGAAACACACTTACCGGTTTCAGACACTGCGCATTGTGCTTCAAGCTGTGGGCCACACAAGTACTTTGCTAATTTTAGTGACTATGCGAGAGGAGCCGCAATTCTCATGCACAAGAAGATCCCCTTTAAATGTCAATGATAGGGAGGGCAGGTATACTATATACAATATTCTATTGTCACTGCCTGTACCTGCCTAAAATGACGGCCGCAACAATCCCTCCTGTGTCTCTCCTGAACTTATCTCCCTCCTCCCCCTACCCCCTACCCCTCCCGGCTCTACTCTTCTCCACTTTCCTGCTATTGACATTTGCCCTCACCTAACCTGGCCCTTAGTCCCCACCCTGTTTATCTGTGAACTTTCCCTCGTCAATTGAGATCTAGCTATTTTGTCTGATGCCCGGTGGAGCTACCTGGTTTAGCTATTGGGGAGACAGGTCGGGGATTCCCTCCTTGGACCTCACCTACCCAGTCGGTCTTTAGACGGACTTCCTTTCGTCTCTCCTGTCGTCTCTTCTCGCATCCTCCCTCTATTTATGTCTCTCTATCTCTCCTCTCTCAATGTATTGAGACTGAACTATTTTGTCTGATGCCCAATGGAGCTACCTGGTTTAGCTATAGGGGAGATGGGCCGTGGATTCCCTCCTTGCTTGTCACCCACCCAGTCGGTCTTAAGACAGACTTCCTTTTGTCTCTCCTTGTTGTCTCTTCCCTTATCCTCCCTTTCACACCTTCCCTGCCCCCTCCGCTACTTTTCTCTCTCTTTTCTCTCCTCTCCTAATGTATTGCCTATTTTTTGATGTATTGTGTAATTGTTGATGGTTTTCTGTTACGTTGTTGATTCTCATGTAAAGCGCTCGGATACCTTCGGGTCTAGCCAGCGCTATATAAAACTCTTTAAATAAATAAATAATAAAACATTGGTACGTGTTTGTGCACCTAACACTGATTCCCCAGAATTTTTCCATTCACTACACACACAACTTTCCAAACTAGAACCTAGTCTGATTATCATGGGTGGGGGTCTCAACCTCCTACTTAACCCGGACTTGGACAGTACTTCAACTTTTCCAGATATGAAGCTGCGAGCGTGACGTGCCCTATGTGACCAGTTTTCATTGATGGACATATGGCTTAAGCGCAACCCGACTCTCACAAATCACACACATTATTCAGGTCAACACAATACATGGACCAGGGTTGATCGCTGGCTCCTCTCCTCTGATGTGTCCATTTGGTATCAGACGTTGAGAACATATTCTGACCATTCCCCGATTCAACTTTGTCTCCGGGTCCCATGGCCAGAGGGGAAAGAGAGGCAGTGGCGCTTCCCTGGTCGGGCCCTCCTCGACAACCTTTTTTGTCACGAGATCAGAGAAGCAACAGAGGAATATTTCACTATTAACACAGGATGGGTGGACACCTGAGCAATGCTGCGGGAGGGACTCAAAGCCTACATGTGCGGCGTATGCATCTCCAAATATGCAGAAGTGCTCAAATCTCTACGCAAAATGCTGGCCATGCTGAAGGGTGACCTAGTAGCTCTGGACAACAAATCTCAACATGCCCCTACATCTACTTCGCAGGGACAGAGGCTTTACCCTCCTTGCAGAGTACAAAGAGACAGCGGATCGCAAGATCCTCTATTTAGGCAAATACCAAACCGCCTATCGGTACGGAGAGGGAGACCGCCCAGGTCGCACACAAGCACAAACTCGTAGGCCGCCCTAGAGCAAGGCCTGCATTTCTGAGATTCGCTCTGCAAACGGGACTCTACTCACAACCCCCTCTGACATTCGCGAAGAATTCCGGTCGTATTACACCACGTTATACACGACTAGACTGGGCCGTGACCCTACCGCGCAGGAGGCATATCTCTCTGAGGCGGCCCTTGTGTACTTAGAAAGAGATATGCAAGACTTTATGGCGGAACCTATTACTGAGAGCGAGGTACGTGGCGCAATTAAAGTGCTGCGCGGCTCCTCCGACCCAGGCCTAGACAGCTTTACTGGGGGATTTTATTAAGCCTGGCCTGGCGCCGAAGCTGATTGAAGTGTACGCCGAGGTCCTGGTAAAACAGACCCTGCCGCCTACATTAATTGAAGCGGTTATCATTCTCCTTCCTAAGACCGGTAAAGACCCCTCCCTCTGCGGATCCTATAGCCCACTTTCTCCATTGAATGTCGATTATAAAATCCTCGCAAAAATTGTTGCCAATAGACTTTCGCAATTAATAGAATTCATCATCTCTCCAGCACAATCAGGTTTTGTTCCCAATCGTTCGACCTCTTTAAATATATGAACCCTGTTTGCGGTGCCCCATAGAAAAAGTCCTGAGGTTCTAGCAGCGGCAATTTTGCTAGATACCGAAAAAGACTTTGATACACTGGAGTGGCCCATCTCTGTGTCCATTATGCATTGCATGGGCATGCCAGCTGGATTTATAGCCGCAGTAGGCCTACTATATAGTCGACCAACAGCCAGACCTTGCATAAACGCTCCGACACCTTCTCATTGACCCTTGGCACAGGCCAGGGCTGTCCTTTATTGCCTCTGCTGTTTATTCTGGCCATGGACCCCCTAATACGGCACTTCCAAGAGAGATATTTACACAAGGTACTGCAGTTCAAAACGGGCCCCCTTCAGGTTTCTTTATATGCCAACAAAACTATCCCCTGTGTTTGGGAGCTGCACTTGAACCTAGATCTGCTTCTCAGGGAGATTCTTCGCTTTGGGCACATTCTGGATTAGGCATTATTTGTTGCAAGTCAATTATTTTTCCTCTGAACACCAGTACAAGACCTTGGGATTGTGAGTTCCCTTTGGAATGGTGCTCACACTCGGTCAAATATCTGGGTATACATATATACCTTGACCCGGTCCAGATTAGTCGACTAAATTATGGTCAAGCAATAGCAAAATTAGAGACTCAGGTGGAGCGATGGCTACGGCTCCCATTAACCATGGCACGTAGAATTGCCATAATTAAAATGATGATTCTCCTTAATTTTTTGTATTTTTTTAACAATATCCCCATTTCCCTCATGCATAGTTTTTTTCATCATTACGATCCCATCTTATGCGATTGGTTTGGGGCGGCAAACAGCCGCGTGTTAGATGGAGGATACTCAGTTCAGTTCAAACGTCTTTATTCGAATATTTCATCCTAAAAGACATCCATAACAGGATATACCATAAAAAGTAAATGTGATATAAAAAACCACAATGTTATCTCAAACATGATAAAATACATCATAAAACCATATTTTATAAAACAGTATTAAATCTGGAAAGACGTGAGATGTAAGATAATGATAAAACCATTAATTCAGACAGTTAACGCATGGGTGCCTACTCTAATTATCCACATCCACCCCAGAAATTTAGCAACCGAGATTGCCACAAGTTCAGATGTGTTAGTCCTCAACAGCCAAACTGCGTCCTGTGCCGCCCGCGTTCCCAGAATTTTACAAATTGGTTTTAACCACTTTAGCCGGGGCGATCTGTAAGCTGGGCAAACAAAAAGGACATGGCCTATGGTTTCTTTTAGATCCCTACACCAAGGACAAAATTCATCAGACTGCCCCGCCATTTACAAATGAAGGATCTAACTGGCAGCGACCCAATTCTAAATTGGTGGTATAGTTTCCTGTCGCTCTTCGTGATGAGATCCCAATAATCCTCCAATGAAGGATCCATTTTGTGTGTCAAGAATCTACCGGTCAAGGTGGAAAGATTAGACTGTATTGCTAATTTGTTTAGAAGGGACGCCCAATATAATGCTTTAAAATCCCTTTTAGATGGAAAAGTACTGACATCAGGCCCATGCCAAAGTTGGCCAAGGCCCATGTTTTCCAAGATGGATCTAACAGTTCTAAACCACGGGATATTACCAGAGCCTAGTATAGATCTTAGCTCAGCAATTCCATTAGCAAATCAGGCTAGTTCGGGTGTTGTCCATATTCTCCTCCACTAAGCGACAGTCCTGAACCGGGCAACATCATCAATAGAATGGCAACCTAAGTCGATTAACAAAGGTATCGTGGGAGTAGAGGGGTGCAGGCCAACCAAATTACGCAAAAACTTGTGTTGAATTTTGACCAAAGGGGAGAGATCCGGATAGAGGATACTCACTTTACCATATAATAGGGGTGGCCTTGGGGTTCCGGATTTTTATTTATATAATTTAGTGGCACAGTGTGGTTTTGCCTCGCTTGGCACCACCCGGGCACCAGGATTCCGTTTCTGCGCCCAGAGGCCAACTTGGTCCTCCCTGAGCGACTGGTGGGTGTCTTGCCCAGAGGCGAACCTAGGGATCCAGTGGATATACAGACAGTCTCGACCACTAGTTGGGCATGGAGCAGGCTCCACTGTTACGCAGGTTTGTCAGTTTTATTTTAGTCATCCCTTCCGCTTCCCAATGCTTGCTGGCTCCCTATTTCGGGTGAGAAACGTATACAATGCACGTTGACTAAGTTTAATATTTTAACGTTAGGTGACTTATATCCGGACAGCCACATGTCTTCGGCCAGTGAGAAAGCCTGCTTCCAGGAGGCCACGTTGATGGATATATTTGTGCTCAAGTGACTGGACTCTGTGTTACTAGCCGTGCTTCTTGGTTTTCCGTTAGAGCCTGACTCAATCGCTCCTCTGTCCCTCAATATTGAGAACGATAGTGGAGTGCAAGTTGTATCAAACCTCTACAAACTTTGCATCTCGCACCTCCCTATCATAGACAGCAAACTGCATACAGAATGGGAGTCAGATTTGGGTCACCAGATCACAGATGACCAATGGACAGTCTGCTGCAGGGCCACATAAGATATTTCACTGAAATGTCACCTTAAATTATTACACTACAAGTTTCTACGATGAATATACATAACACTGGCCAGGCTGCATAAAATCGATCCCAGCAGACCACACACATGCCAGAAATGCGGCACTCACCACGCCAATTTTGCCCACCTCTCCTGGACCTGCCCCTGCATACGCCCCTTCTGGTACCTAGTACACTCGACTCCAGGCAAGATCCTTGGGCATACTATTGTTCCTCTGCTTGAGGTGGTACTCCTGGGTTACACAGTGAATTTTCCTAAAGCAGTCCAGAAATTGGCATCCCTTAGCTTACTGCTGGCAAAGCGAGAACTCGCATTATGCTGGGACAGCAAGACTTCTCCCACACTCCAAAGTTGGTAACATAGCTTAGCCTACTGCAGTACAAATAATGATATATACTCCAGCACATTACTGAGCACAGTTTACATAGATACCCTATGCAATTTTGCCACATTTCAGTCCCGCTCAGGTATAGTACCCACGGGCGTGGGATAGCTTAATAGCTTTATACACGAACAAGTCATTCTCGACATCTACCATCACTGCAGGTGTTATCACTTTCGCCTATAGGCCACCTCAATTTGGTTCTCCGTTTTTGGGATCAGGACCACTATAAATCCCCGGGCGTAGCTTCTTATTTGAATAGATATGGAGTGACTTGTTAGACATGTGCTTATTATAAATCATTTGTATAATATGTGTGATATGTAAGCTGTATTATGAGACTGGACAATGGTGCTTGTTTCCTATTCAATATTAACATGATATTTTCATATTGAAAACATTAGTGATTTAACGTGACCAATATCAACTGAGATGGATTTGTGTAAATTTGATAATCAATAAAAATAAAGCTGAGAACAGTAAATAAGGGAACATTTTATTTTGTGCTATATTGTACTATAGCCTAACAGTATAAACAATGGCTATTGTTTGTGTAATTGTAAACACTAAATACTAACATATCTTTGTCTTTTATTCTTTCTCAATATTGAACGTTGTTAGGTGTCTCAAAAAAGTTTTTCTACCACACACATATTGCTTACTGATTTCCCTCTAAACAGTGTTTTAAATACAAAGTGTACTTGCCATGCTTTCCATTAGTTTTGTTTCTCAAATGCCTATTTAAACGCTTAAGTGCAATACAGCACATTTCCAGGTAGTCATGCTACAATGTACTCAATTATTCAGGCACTTATTTATGCAGAAATTAACCAATCACTTACCTATACAGTGTGTCATAAAAGCAGTCTCTCAGAGAGAGAGGTGCTGATATACATTATTTTTAACTTATAAACTAGATTACACATCTGCTCATTCACTAACTCAGCCAGGGACACACCCATTGAGTCACCGATTAACCACTCACACATCCACTCCCTCATCCATAAGGCTATTTACACACCCACTAACTCACCCATAGAGCCACTTAGACTAGGTCTAAATCTCCCATGCAGTCATTCACACTAGGACTTACTCACCCATACAGCCAGTCGCACAGGCATTAACTCTCTTAATACGCCACTCACACAACCATTGAGTAACCCATACCTTCATCCATACAAGCATTCACCCTTTTGTATGACTCCTCACACATCCACTCAGTCACTCATATAGCCATTTATACAGTCATTTACACATATACAAGTACTCACACCACAACTCACAGACCCATTCAACTACTTACATAGCTGTAGACACCTATTGAGCCACTAACTCTAGCACTGACTCATCCATAAAGCCACTCATACAGTCACTCAATCACCTATTGCACTACTCATGAACTCATTCTAACATCCATGCACCTCTCATACATACACTCAAACATCTATGCAGCACTTCTGCATTCATTCAATCATCCATGCATCTCTCGTACATGCATTTAATCATCCATGAACCACTCATGCACTCATTCAATCATCCATACACCACTCATGTACTCATTCAATCACCCATGCAACACTCATGCACTCATTTTAACATCCATGCACCACTCAAGCACTCATTCAACTATCCATGTGCCACTTGTGCATTCATTCAATCTTCTATGTACCACTCATTCTAACATCCATGCACTACTCATGCACACATTAAATCATCTATGCACTACTCATACTCATAAAACTTTCTATGCAACACTCATGCACTCATTTAATCATCCATAACCACTTATGCATACCTTCGATCATCCCTGCCCACTCATGTACTCATTATACCATCTGTGCATAGTTCATGCACTCATTCAATCACCCATGCACCACTTGTGTACTCATTCATTCATCCATGCATCACTTATGCACTAATTCAATCAGCCATGAACCATAAATGCACTTATTCCATCATCCATGCACCACTCATGCCCTCATTCCAATCTTCATGCACTACTCATGCCCTCATTCTAAAATCCATGCAGCACTCATGCACTCATTTGATCACACATGCACTGTTCATGTATTCATTCAATTGTCCATGCATCACTTGTGCACTCATTCAATCTTCCATGCACCACTCATTCTGATATCCATGTACTACTCACACAGTCATTTAATCATCTATGCACCACTCATACTCATTACATTTTCGATGACTCACTCATGTTCTCATTCAATCATCCAGAACCACTCATGCACACATGCAATCATCCCTGTTCACTCAGTCACTCATTCTACCACCCATGCACAGTTCATGCACTCATTCAATTACCCATGCCCCACTCATATAATTATTCAGTCACCCATGCATCACGTATGCACTAATTCAATCAGCCATGAAGCACAAATGTACTACTTGTGCACTCATTCTAAAATCCATGCACCGCTCATGCACTCATTCCAATATTCATGTACCTCTCATGCACTCATTCAATTATCCATGCAGCACTCATTCAATCATCCATGTACCACCCATACACTCATTCAATCACTCATGCCTGGCTCAAGGACTCATTCTAACATACATGCACTGCTCATTTACTCATTCAATCACCCATGCCCCACATGTGTACACATTCAGTCATTCATGTACCACTCATTCATTCATTAAATCATCTATGTACCACTCATGCACTCATGCTTACATCCATGCACCACTCATGTACTCATTCAATCATCCGTGCACTGCTCAAGCACTCATTCAATCACCCATGTACTAGTAATGCATTCATTCTAACATGCATGTACCACTCATATCCTTGCACCATGCAAGCACTCATTCTAAAATTCATTTACCATTTGTGCACTGATTCAATCATCAATGAAACACTCATGCACTCATTCAATCATCTATGCAACACTCATGCATTCATGTAATCATCCATGCACAGCTCATGCCCTCATTCAATCATCTATGCTCCATTCATGCACTCATTAAATCCTCCATGTATCTCTCATGTACTCATTCAGTCATCCATGCACCACTAATTTTCCCATTCAATAATTCTGGCTCTACTCATGCATACATTCTAACAATCCATGCACTCATTCAATCATCCATGTACCACTCAAGCACTCATTCAATCATCCAGCTACCAATCATGCCCTTAATCCTCCATTTGCCACACATGCAGCCATTTAATTATACAAGACCAACTCATGCACTGATTCAATCATCCATACCCCATTCACTAACTCATTCTATCATCCAAGCTCAACTCATGTACTCATTCAATCACCCATGCACCACTTTTGTACTCATTTACTCATTCAATCATTCATGCACTACTCACGCAGTCATTCTAACATCAATGTACCACTCATGCACTCATTCTAACATCTATGTATCTCTCATGCACTCATTCATTCATCCATGCACTATTCATTCACATATCCATGCACCACTCATGCATTCATTCCATCATCTACGCACTTCTTGTGCCAGGATTCAAATATCCATGCACCACTCATGTACTCATCCAGTCACCCATGTACCACTCATTTAATTATTCTAGCATCCATGCTTCACTCATACATTCATTCTAAAATCCATTCACCAATCAGGCAGTAGTAGTAGGTGGTGGCAGCTGCTACGATTCCGCTGAACGCTAAGAGGCAGACTGCGAGGCACTAGATTGTAATGATTTAAGATTACTGTGTACTCTTCTGCTTTACTGATCGCCTGATTGTTTGTTTTTAATATTTTCACTCGCATTGGACATCAACTGTTTTAATAGTCTCAATTGCTGCTTCTACACCATTTTAAATTTCCCTTTCCTACCTGGTGCGAGGTGTGCTCCCCCTGCCCCGTTCCATCGCAGCTGCATTGCCGTTTGTGTGGAGGGCAGGGCGCCATCTTGGGTCAGTCCCGGAGCCCGGCAGGACCAGAGGTTGCGGTCTAGCTGGAGGAGGGGCTAGACTATATCTTGGCTGACAGACCAAAGCGCGAGGCGGTAGTAGTAGGTGGTGGCAGCTCCTACGATTCCGCTGAACGCTAAGAGGCAGACTGCGAGGCACTAGATTGTAATGATTTAAGATTACTGTGTACTCCTCTGCTTTACTGATAACCTGATTGTTCGTTTTTAATATTTTCACTCGCGTTGGACATCAACTGTTCTAATAGTCTCAATTGCTGCTTCTACACCATTTTTAATTTCCCTTTCCTACCTGGTGCAAGGTGTGCTCCCCCTGCCCCGTTCCATCACGGCTGCATTGCTGCTTGTGTGGAGGGCAGGGCGCCATCTTGGGTCAGTCCCGGAGCCCGGCAGGACCAGAGGTTGCGGTCTAGGTGGAGGAGGGGCTAGACTCTATACTGCACATGGTCTATCGAACGTGCAGCGGGCGCGCCGCAGGCGTGCCAAAGCCCGCCAAAGGGGAGCCCGTTTGCGCCCGTCCGCGCCTGGACCCCCCAAGGGCCATAACCCCTGGTCCTCCGAGCCTCCTAATTGGGGATAAGGTAATAAACTACACTAGTGCCCAACTTATGGATATTAGGAACACCACTGGCACCTCTCGCTGCCCTTATTTTAAATCTGATTTCCTCATCAACTTAGTATCCACACAATGTCCCAAATGCTCCTATAATATGATCCTACCTTTTCGCCAACAAAGGGATAACCTATCTCCGGGAACAAACAAAGTCAAATATATTCAATGCTTGCTTATCAACGCTCGTTCACTTGTAAAACATAAGTATGAAATTTGTGAATTGATAACCAGTCACAACATTGATCTCCTTTTTATAACAGAAACCTGGGCAGACCAAGCATCTGGCCCAGACTTCTGCATTGCCACCCCCAATGGCTACCAGGTAGTCAGACAGGACAGACCCTCCGATAAAAAAGGTGAAGGCATAGCAATTATATATAGGAAAAATTTCGTAACTAAGATAGAACCCATCAATTTTCCCTCGGCAGAAGCACTAACTTTCTCAATCATGCTTTCCCATTCTCAATCCTTTAAACGAACCCTTCTCTATGGCCCACCCAATCCTCAGACTGAATTCCTTGCAGCTCATCACAGCTTATTAGAACCCATTGCCGCTACACTAGATTACACCATATTAGGAGATTTTAACTTCCATTTAGAAACCATCACTGACAAAGACTCCTTAGCCTTAACCTCGGACCTTCTATCAGCAGGTCTTCGACAATTGATAACAGTACCCACTCAGCAGGCGGACAAACCCTTGATGGCATATTTACTAATAACTCTAATATTGCTTGCTCAACAGTCATACCACTAACCTGGACTGATCCCTCAGCAGTCATGTTCACCATCATGACAATCAATCACAAAAACTCACATGTCACGTCCCGTTCTCCTGTCCAAATTCGAGACTGGAAGAACATCGATGGCTCAACTCTACAGACAACCCTTTCATCCACTCAACCGGATGACACTACAGACCCACATAAAGCCTCTAACAACTATTGTCGCTGGCTACAAAACGCATTTACTACTTTAGCACCTTCTAAGAACATGTTGCCCAACAGGACTTCACCATCTGCCCCCTGGTTCTCAGAAACCCTCAGACTCGAAAGACAATGTTGTAGAAACTTAGAAAGGCGATGGCGCAATTACTATGACAACAACGATAGAGCGGTGTATAAAAAAGCACTTGCCACATATAGAAAGCTCCTAATCACAGAAAAAAGCAACTTCTATTTAATACAAATAGAATCAGCCCAAAATTCTGCCAAACAACTTTATCAAGTAGTAACGAAACTATCTATTCCACCAGCAAGTGCAACAACAAAACCTTCTCAAAATCTCTGTAACTCCCTGGCTGATATTTTCAAAGAAAAGGTCAATGACATCTATTCTAACTTCACATCCAAGACTGCCACTGATCACCCTAGTCATAACTCAAGCCCCAACTCCCTTTCCGCCTCTTTTCATGAATTTAGTCAAATTTCCTCTACACAGAAAGCAGAAGTAACAGCAACCATTAAATCAGCATCTCCTCTCGATCCCTGCCCACCGTCCATCCTTAAGCCTGTTTCTAATCTCATAGGACCCGCTCTTACCAAAATATGTAACTCCATGTTTCTCTCAGGTTCTTATCCATCGATCTGGAAAAAAGCTATTATTAAGCCCTTATTAAAAAAAAAACCATCTCAATCCTTCAGAACCAAAAAGCTACAGACCAATCGCCTCTCTTCCCTTCCCATCCAAATTATTTGAAAAAATCATGAATACCCAGCTGTCCCATTACATCGACCAGAACAATCTGCTGAATGACACCCAATTTGGATTCAGGAAGGGTCATGGGACTGAAACGGCACTGATAAAGGCATCAGACGAAATCAGAATGATCATTGATCAAGGCGGCGCGGCAGTCCTGATACAATTGGACGTGTCCGCGGCCTTCGACAGGGTCGATCACACCACCTTGATCGACCGTGTATCCTCCATTGGCATCCATCACAAGGCAACATCGCTTTTGACTTCCTTTCTATCTGATCGTAAACAGTCAGTCAAACTCAGTGGCTACTACTCCTCCGTTTTTACCCTCCCTTGTGGAGTTCCCCAAGGATCCTCGCTAAGCCCGACATTATTCAACATCTATGTGTCGGACTTGGCGAGGGTCATTAAATCATATGGAATAAAGCTAACATCATACGCCGATGATACCCAGTTGGTATTGTCTATACATAATGATGGAGGAGCAGTTGCATCCAACTTTCAGGAAGGTATGATGGCTATTAGTTCTTGGATGGACTGTAACTGCTTGAAACTTAATTCCGACAAAACGGAGGTCATGATTTTTGGCAGCCTCACTCCTTCTTAGTACCCAGCGTGGTGGCCTACTGAGATGGGCCCCCCTCCATTACCCGTTACCAAGGTTAGGAACCTAGGGGTAATATTTGATGACAAGCTATCTTTTGTTAGCCATGCAAATGCTGTTGCCTCCTCCTCTTTCTTTACCCTCAGAATGGTTAGAAAACGTCTGCCATTTCTTCCTCCCAGTGCAGGCAAGACCCTCATGTGTACATTGGTACTATCTAAGGTTGACTACTGTAATGGACTTCTATTAAATGCACAAGAGAAAGTCCTTAATAAAATACAGTTAATACAGAATGTGGCAGCAAGAATTTTTACCCGCACCCTAAAGTTTTCTTCAATATCCCCTATTATTTGTCAACTTCACTGGCTCCCAGTCAAAAGCCGCACTAAATTTAAATCCCTGTGCATCGCGTATAAAGCCATGAATAACATTGGGCCGGAGTTCTTAAAAAAAGCTTTGTGCATATAAACTCCTAAAAGATCTCTACGTTCATCTACGGCCCATCTGCTCCCAATCCTGCGTACAAAAAAAGTGACCTGGGGAGACAGACGATTCATAGTGGCCGTATCAAGATTGTGGAACACCCTGCCCCTTCACATTAAAAATAGTCCATCCTTGATGGTATTCCGAAAACAAACAAAAACATGGCTCTTTAATCAGTAATACCATCTAGCGCCTCTTCAGCCTCTTTCAGCGCCGAGACACCCCAGGGTAGTTGCGCGCTATACAAATCGTATAAATAAATACATGAATAAATAAATAAATGCATTCATTCTAAGATCCATACTCCACTCATACACTCATTTGAACATCCATGTACCACTAATGCATTCATTTAGTCATCCTTGCTCCTCTCACACACTCATTCTAACATCCATAAACCACTCAAGCACTCATTCAATTTTCGATGCATCACTTGTGCACTCATTCAATCTTCCATGCACCACTCATTCTAACATCCATGCACTACTTATGCACTCATGTATTCATCTATTCACTACTCATACTCATTACATTTTCTATGCATCACTCATGCACTCATTCAATCATCCATAACCACTCATGCACAGATTCAATCATCCCTGCTCTTTCAGTCACTCATTCTACCATCCATGCACAGTTCATGCACTCATTCAATTACCCATGCACCACTCATGCACTAATTCAATCAGCCATGAACCACAAATTCACTCCTTCTATCACCCAAGCACTACCCATTTACTCATTCTAACATCCATGATCACTCATGAACTCATTCTAATATTCATCCACCTCTCATGCACTCATTCAATCACCCATGCACCAATTCAGTACTCATTTAAGAATCTATGTTCTACCCAAACACTTGTTCAATCATCCAAGCCTCACTCAAGGACTCCTTCTAACATACATGGACTACTCATGCACTCATTTAATCATCCATGCCCCACACATGCACACATTCAATCATTCATGTATCACTTATCCACTCATTAAATTATCCATGCATCACTTATGCATTAATTAAATCATTCATGCACTACTCATGAACTCCTTCAATCATCCATTCTCTATTCATGTACTCATTCCATCCTCCATGTACCTCTCATGTACTCATTCAATCATACATGCAGCACTCATGTGCTCATTTAATCATTCACAGTCCACTCATGTACTCATTCTAACATCCATGCACTCATTCAATCATACATGCACCACTCATGCACTTATTCAAACATCCATGCACCATTCATGCACCCAATCACCTATACACCACTCATGCAGCCATTCAATTATACATGCACAACTCATACTCATCCAATCACCCATACACCACTCTTTTACTCATTTAATGATCCATGCACCACTCATGTACTCATTTGATTATCCATGCACTACTCATGCAGTCTTCTTAACATCAATGAACCACTCATGCACTCATTCCAACATCTATGTACCTCTCATGCACACATTCAGTCATCCATGCACCATTTATACAGTCTTTCAATCATCCATTCACAACTCAATCACACATTCAATCATCCATGCATCCCTCATGCAGGCATTTAATTATCCATGCACAACATATGTACTCATTCAGTAACCCATGCACTACTCATGCACTCATTCAATCCCCCATACACTACTCATGCACTCATTTAGTCATCCATGGATCACTTATGCACTCATTCTAGCATACATGCACAACTCAAGCACTTATTTTAACATCCATGCACCACTCATCCATTCATTCTATCATCCATGCCCCACCCATATACTCATTCTAACATCCAAGCATCACTCATGCACTCATTCAGTCATCCTTGTTCCTCTCATGTACTCATTCTAGCACATATGCATCACTCAAGCACTCATTCAATAATTTTTGCATCACTTGTGCACTCATTCAATCTTCCATGAAGCACTCTTTCTAACATTCATGTGCTACTCATGCACTCATTTAATCATCTATATACCACTCAATCAATCAATCAATCAAAGAACTTTATTTGTCATAAAAAATTGCCAAAAACGTGCAGAAAATATACAACATTGTTGGGCCTGGCCCTTTTTGGCAGGTTCACCCCAAAACTTTTTGCTTTTTCCTAGCCTGTTTCTGTAACCTAGTGTTGGTGATTTTAGGCCTCTGCGCACTTTTTCACTATGGTACAGTGTAAAGTGCGTGAGCTCTCTGTGTATGTGTGAGAGTGACCTGCCCTTCCATAGGAATGCATGGGAAATATGTGTGACCATGGTAGTTCCTGATGTGTGGGGAGTGCAGGGTCGAGTTTGGTATGTGCGAACTCGTGAGATTGAATGCTGCGTAATGATGTATGTGGCATGAATGTGTCTAGTGTGGAAGTGCCACTTCTAGACATGGGTGTGCGTGTGTAGTGAGTCTGCTGGCACGTGATTCGCTGGAGCCTGGCTCCAGGTGTCTGGATGGGCCTGGTTGTGGATTGACTGTCTGGTTTGAGGGTGACAGGGGCTGGGGAGCCCCCAGGAGGTTGTCTGAGTCAGCCCTTGGTTGAATGACTGCATCTGCAACTAGAGTGGTGGGAGGAGATAGCACCTGGGAGTGAATAGGGCTGTGTTGCCTGCCACAATGATGGCTCCACCTCCTGCTGGGCGGCTGAAATCCTGTAAAGATCGTGCTTGGTGCGTGGCTGGAAACTGTGGGCCGTGAAGAAGGATCGGTGTGCTCATCGGCACATTCCTGCAGCAGACCGGAGGCTCGTTGTACTTCTCCGTCGAGAATCATTGCCCCAAAGGTGTTCGGGTCATCACGGGAGCTCTACCTGTCCCTGGCGCCCTAAAAAACTCTGTGCCGCTAAGCATCACCGCTGCCGGGGCCTGCATTCCCCCAACCGAACTCGCTATCTCCCCGGGGGCTGCGGAGAAGGAACGGGAGAATCTGTGTCCTGATTGGTCCCCCGCGACAAGCCCCCTCAACAACCTCGAGGCCAGGTTGGCGGTGCCGTGCTGGGATTGGTCCCCGGGCCGCCGCATCACCACTGAAGCTGCGCTGCGAGTGGCTGGAGCCAGGAAGAAGAGTCAGCGTCATGAGGGGCTCATCTCCGAAGCTGCCTGCTGATTGGCCTAGCGTCGTGGGTTCGTCTCCGAGGCCGCGCTCCAATTGGTCCTGCACCCGTGAAGTCAAGCGCTCTCGTCTGAGGGAGCCGCGTTCGAGTTTACAGGAAGACCCGTCCTCGCCGAGGGATCCGTGAGTGCATTTGTCATCCCTGGCCTGCCGTCCCAGCATCAAAGTGGTAACCTGGCTCCCCGCCGCTCGGTGGATTGTCGAGAGCGGGCGGAGAGCTAGCGGGACCGGCCGGGGCCACATTTGAGGTTTTCCCCTACGCTGAGGCTTCTCTTGCAACCAGAACGAGGAGACACTTCTTTTCATAGCGCCGATATGGCGAAGGGCTGATTTCCATATCTCACAGCCTACAATATTTACTCCTGTGATATTTTGAGACTGAGACTGAATTACCTGCCTAGAATAGAGTGCAAATCTGGAGGAGAGTAAAGGAGTGGTGTAAAGTACATTACTTTTGCTAAACTGCCTATAACTAGATAAAGATATATTTTTGACATACCTACCTGTGTGGTCTCAGTTTGTGGTGTGTTTTAGAGTCATTGTGTGTGTTAAGTGCAAGTACTATCCACATTGCCTTGGGGATAAGCCTGCCGGCTCGTGCCAAGTTACCTAGGGGGTGAGCAGGGGTTATCTACAGTGTGTATTCCTTTACCCTGACTAGAAGCAAGGGTCCCTATTTGGACAAAGGTACTTACCTCTGCCAACTAGAGACCCCCAGATCTAACAATCATAATATAAAAACTATACAGACGGATAGAAAAAAAACATGTACAATCCGTCCACAAGTAGGGCCACCTCTCATATAACAATCGTCTTTAGGGTCATTAATGGATAGACCTAGTTGGATTACATCATGGTGGATTTAAAAAAGACAACATATAAAATCAGCAACATAAAATACATGAATGATCAATCCCAACATACTTAAAAAGGCCCTCCCTCCATCCAGTTCATTATTAGGGCCTTTAACAGGCCAGTACTGCGAGCCGTATATATTCACCGACGCCTCTTGTATTTCTAAGTCTCACAGCGGCCCTTAAAAAGTTTACAATGTAGAAAAGTGTTAATACATCTGTAGACAATTTCGGAAACAACAGGGCCACCTTGAAGTCAAGCGCTCTCGTCTGAGGGAGCCGCGTTCGAGTTTACAGGAAGACCCGTCCTCGCCGAGGGATCCGTGAGTGCATTTGTCATCCCTGGCCTGCCGTCCCAGCATCAAAGTGGTAACCTGGCTCCCCGCCGCTCGGTGGATTGTCGAGAGCAGGCGGAGAGCTAGCGGGACCGGCCGGGGCCACATTTGAGGTTTTCCCCTACGCTGAGGCTTCTCTTGCAACCAGAACGAGGAGACGCTTCTTTTCATAGCGCCGATATGACGAAGGGCTGATTTCCATATCTCACAGCCTACAATATTTACTCCTGTGATATTTTGAGACTGAGACTGAATTACCTGCCTAGAATAGAGTGCAAATCTGGAGGAGAGTAAAGGAGTGGTGTAAAGTACATTACTTTTGCTAAACTGCCTATAACTAGATAAAGATATATTTTTGACATACCTACCTGTGTGGTCTCAGTTTGTGGTGTGTTTTAGAGTCATTGTGTGTGTTAAGTGCAAGTACTATCCACATTGCCTTGGGGATAAGCCTGCCGGCTCGTGCCAAGTTACCTAGGGGGTGAGCAGGGGTTATCTACAGTGTGTATTCCTTTACCCTGACTAGAAGCAAGGGTCCCTATTTGGACAAAGGTACTTACCTCTGCCAACTAGAGACCCCCAGATCTAACAATCATAATATAAAAACTATACAGACGGATAGAAAAGAAACATGTACAATCCGTCCACAAGTAGGGCCACCTCTCATATAACAATCGTCTTTAGGGTCATTAATGGATAGACCTGGTTGGATTACATCATGGTGGATTTAAAAAAGACAACATATAAAATCAGCAACATAAAATACATGAATGATCAATCCCAACATACTTAAAAAGGCCCTCCCTCCATCCAGTTCATTATTAGGGCCTTTAACAGGCCAGTACTGCGAGCCGTATATATTCACCGACGCCTCTTGTATTTCTAAGTCTCACAGCGGCCCTTAAAAAGTTTACAATGTAGAAAAGTGTTAATACATCTGTAGACAATTTCGGAAACAACAGGGCCACCTTTGCATGTTTAAAGCTAGCATTTTTTAGAATACTTTTTAAAAACAAACTCCTTGGATGTGAATAAAAGGGACATAATAAAACAAAGTGAAGGGTATCCTGCAGAGACCGATGGTCGCAGCCGCGGGGGTCCTTCAACTCTATAGTTGTGGTGTAACCTGCCGGGACAGCTAAAATGTGGTGTAATAGATTTAGTCTAAAGCATGTCATTATAAATCTGTCTTGGGCATTGTGAAAATAAGACAAACAAGGCTCAATGCCCAGACAGGATTTAGTCAGAAGATGTACTCTAACTGACAGCTTAACCAACTCCCTGTCTTCCCTAAGGGATACAACGTGCTTCTGGAATAGAACCTTAACCTGGGCCTTATCCTGGGGTAACAATTTTGTGGCATAATTTAAAAAGTCTGCACATCCTATGGCTGTTAGGGTCTCCTTGATGTACTTTATTAAGCCATGGGATATTCAGGCCCCGGTCACGGCCCAGGCAATCTGTTATAATATGCTTGCTAAGTGACGCCTCAGGGTTTGTCCAGATTTTAACCCAACAGGTTAGGGGTTTGACTTCCAACCTGTCTCTGACATAACTAATGCCCAGTTCTTCATGGATAATGTGGGATGGTGTACTCTGGGGCACTTTTAGTAATCGCCGAAGATATTTATTCTCTTCGGTTTGTAGATGCTGAGTCAATAAAACCCCATACCTAACTTCCATAGAGAATTTTGGCACAGCACATAGAACTATACAGTCTCAAATTTTGATTCGGGGACCAACGGCTCAGCCTTCATGGAAAATTCATTATTGACCCGGAGCAACTAGTTAATGTGCGGCATTATACCACTCACACTCAATACATTTTATATGCATCACTCTTGGCCTCATTCAATAATCCATGACCCACTCATACACACATTCAATCATCCCTTTCCCACTCATGCACTCATTCTATCATCCATGCACAGTTCATACACTCATTTAATTACCCATGTACCACTCATATACTCATTCAGTCATCCATGCATCACTTAAGCACTAATTCAATTACCCATGAGCTACAAACACACTCATTCTATCATCCATGCATTACTCATGCACTCATTCTAACATCCATGCACCACTCATGCACTCTTCCCAATATTCATGTACCTCTCATGTGCTCATTCAGTCATCCATGTACCACTCAACGTCTTGTTCAATCATCCATGTACCACCCATACACTCACTCAATCATCCATGTCCCACATAATGACTCATTCAAACATACATGAACTACTCATGCACTCATTAAATCATCCATGTCTCACACATGCACACAGTCAATTATCCATACACTACTCATGCACTCATTCTAACATTTATGTACCATTCATGCACAGATTCAATCATCAATGCTCCACGTATGCACTCATTCAATCATCTATGGACCATTCATGGACTCATTCAATCATCCATGCTCCATTCATGCACTCATTCTATCCTCCATGCACCTTGCAGGTTTTCATTCAATCATCCATGCACCACTAATGCACTCATTCAATAATTCATGCTCTATTCATGTACTCATTCTAACATCCATGTACTTATTCAGTCATCCATGCACCAATCATACACTCACTCAATACATGTACCATTCATGCACTCAATCATCTATACACCACTCATGCACTCATTCAATCATCCATGCCCCACTCATGCAATCATTCTGTCACCCATGCACAACTCATGTACTCTTTCAATCACCCAGGCACTACTCTTATACTCATTTAATGTTCCATGCACCACTCATGCAGTCATTCTAACATCAATGAACCACTCATGCACCCATTCTAACATCTGTGCACTCATTCAATCATCCATGCAGCATTAATGCACTCATACAATCATCCATGTACTACCCATCTATGCCCAGCAGCTGGAAGGTGGCTCAGGTAAAACCCATCCTTAAAAAGCCCACAAGCGACCCCACCATTGCCTCTAACTATAGGACTATATCGTTACTGCCCTACTTTGGAAAGGTACAGGAACACCTAGTTAATAAACGTATCTCCAGTTTTGTAGAAACCCATTCACTTTTAGACCCCCTCGCAATCAGGCTTCCGCACTGCCCATGGCACAGAAACTTTGAGAACAAAAGGGGATAGGTTCATTAACATGTGGTGAGGGCTAGACCCTTTGTAAAGTATTAATAACACAAATTGCCCAAACCACAATTACTGCACAAGATTTTTCAAATAGGGTAGAAATCAATTTATTATAACCACCCTCGACATCTTACTCAATGTCAATTCTTTTATCTTTTTCAAACTTATCACAAACTTTGTGACAGAAAACGAACAATACATTAAATATTTACACACCTATATATACTTTATACACACATGAACAACAACGAATATTTACACAATGAATGAAATTTCTGCATCAAACATTACAAAAAAGAAATAAATACATCACAAAAAAACATTTTCACAAACATTACGATCAAAAAATGGCACTATTGATGTCACTATGCCTTGCATTGAGCCATGGCTCAATGCAAGGCATAGTGACATCCAATTTTCAATAGAAAACAGCACTAGCCGCATGACTTTTTTGGATGTAGAACTGAGATGTGAGGAGGGACGTTTGGTAACATTGCTTCACACAAAAGAGACTGATAGGAACACAATCCTGCACCACAGGAGTGCACATCCGCGCAATTTAAAGGCCAATTTGCCCTATGGGCAACTGCTCAGAATTAGGTGAAATTGCTCGGATGTGGCAGTCTAGGAGAGACATGCAAGATCTTTTTGTCATGACATGCAGGACAGGGGCTATCCTAAAAAGCTCCTCAAGCACTCATTCAAGCGTGCTAGATACACGCCTAGAGAATGTTTGCTACAAGTTAAGAAACGCCCACCGTTGAATAAATTGGTGTGCGTCTCAACGTTCTGTCCTGACACCCATAAGCTGCGCCAAACAGTTTTAAAGAACTGGCATCTATTGGAGGGTTTGAATTGTCCATTTCCTAAGCCCCTATTCGCTTATAGAAAAAATCAAAGTATTGGCGAACAATTGATTAGAGCTGATATTACTATCCGAAAGCCCAAAAGTGATCTTTTGGCACAATGGAACCTAAAGCCTGTTGAAGGCCATCACAAGTGCGGCAATTGTGTTGCTTGTTCGACCACAATTGAAGGCAATGAATTTGTCTATCATGGAATCAAGTGGTGACACACAGGGTTTTCCAATTGCAAAACAAACGATGCTGTTTATGCCATACTCTGTCCATGCCCGTTGATTTACATAGGTAAGACCAGCCAACAGGTCAACCAAAGGATCAGTCAGCATCGATCTCGAAATAAGAAGAAAATAATGACTGCTCCGATGGTTGAGCATTTCTGCGATAAAGGTCACAATAAACACGACTTTAAATGGTCTGTGTTATATACTGTAAAGTCAATGACAAAAAAGCCACGACATCGAACGTACCTTACTGCAAAAAGAGGCCTACCTCATCTTGAAGTATAACAGCACTCAAACCGGCCTTAACAGCCAACATATAATTGTTTACGATAGATAGTACAGCGGACCGGCATCTGTTAGACATCCCTGGCTACAACTGTGTCCTTACATCCTCTTCTCATTAACACACTAGCGACATAGAATAAACGTGGCCAACGCCTGGCAGGCATAAATATATAATCCTAAAGACTGAGCCCTGGGTCATCAATAGAGCCTACACATGCATTGCCAACAAAGCTTTGACTTTCATAATTCACATTCACAACATGACGAATAAATGCAAATCAAGTTGGTACTGATTATTCCAATGACATGGCCCAAGTCCGGCAATAGCGTCTACAGACGACTTGCCAATAAAGTTTAAAAAAAAAAAAATGTTTGATCTCCAAACGCAGCACGCGCTGAAATAATTACTTTCATTTTTTATCACAATAACATAACGTAATAGATGCACTTTGATGTTTTATGCGTCTCACAAAATATAAAATTATTTTATGTTGGTGTGATGTATAGGAAACTACAAGTCCCATCATGCCCCGGTTGTTGCCGCGTCCTAAATACAGGAAGTCTATGCGCGGCCATCTTTGTTGAGAAAACACCGATTCCAATAGCGGCGTGCTGTTACTGGAGAGCAGGTAAACTAACTGAGTTTCTCTCATGTCTACGTGTCATTCGAACGCTTTATTCTTAGCGATGAGTGTTTACACCCGTGGTTTGTTTTAACAGGACTGCGACCCTTAAGCCTATTTTTGAATTATATGAGCACAGAGAACACCGGAAAGGTAGGCGCAACGTTTCCTGCCCCTTTTTCCTTCCCGGTTGTTTGAAGTACATGCATATTTGTTAGTAGACGTCCCATGTCTAAAACGATTGTCATTACTGTTCCAGGAGTGCACCCACATGGTAGTGCAATACATGTGAACACGCCGTCTGGCGGCAGCTGGACAGTAGCAAAGTATGACTTATTCGTTAGTAGGCGATATCGCAACAATTAGATCATGAGCCCGTTTGACTGACTAATGCACTCAAACTTTTTTTAGATTTTCCTGCCTGGCCACGTGAAGAAAAAGTTCACATGAAATCTATGATGTTGTAAAGCCTTTTTTTCCTAAAAACAAGCCTGGTATGTAGCCATTTATCCTCCCAGCCCACTCACTAACAAGGAGTTCTTCTTCTTTTTTGAATATTGATGAGTAAAATACTTTCTTTGCATCTTTCAGATACAAAGAATACAACAGCCCTGATGAGAGACCAGTGACATTGTACCTGGTCTCGAAATGCGTCGGCACTTTCTAGGGTGGAATACATTTTCACCTGGACGATACTAGGACCGGCTGGTCCAGTAATGAATTACTTATGAGCCATTTATTTGCTTATAATTCCCCTTACAAATTGGTTTTATCGTAATGTTTGTGAAAATGTTTTTTTGTGATGTATTTATTTATTTTTTATAATGTTTGATGCAGAAATTTCGTTCATTGTGTAAATATTCTTTGTTGTTCATGTGTGTATAAAGTATATATAGGTGTGTAAATATTTAATGTATTGTTCGTTTTCTGTCACGAGGTTTGAGATAAATTTGAATAAGATAAAAAAATTGACATTGAGTAAGATGTCGAGGGTGGTTATAATAAATTGATTTCTACCCTATTTGAAAAATCTTGTGCAGTAATTGTGGTTTGGGCAATTTGTGTTATTAATACATGGCACAGAAACGGCAGTAACGGAAGTGGTGGATAACATTCGTCTGACCCTGGACAGAGGTGACTCTGAATTTTTGATCCTATTAGATCTCTCAGCAGCCTTTGACACCATCTCTCACAGCATTCTCTATCAACGGCTGTGGGAGATTGGTGTCAGAGGCAAGGCTCTGGCCTGGTTCAAGAGTTACCTTGCCGACCGGCATACTTATATTAGGGTTAACTCCTTGGAATCTAGCAGGACTCCTCTCTCTGTCGGGGTACCTCAAGGGTTGATTCTGAGTCCCATGTTATTTAACATTTAATCTTACCACCTTTGGCCAGAATTATAAAATCCTATTGTTTTTCCACAGTATCATATGCGGATGGTACTCAGGTTCTAATCACCTGTAGTTTAGATGTTCTTGACACCCGCACTAGATTTAAGAGGTGTATGATTCAGATTAGCGAATGGATGACTGGAAATAAACTCCAACTTAACTATAGCAAGACAGAAATTATGCTATTTGGCAAGGCAAAGACACAATGGTCGCATGATTGGTGGCCTTCAGAACTAGGACCATGTCCTGAGCCCAAAGAAGCGGTTCATGACCTGGGAATAATGCTCGAATGTGTCCTTTCTATGAAGGCTCAGGTTACCCAAGTATCAGGCATTTGTTATGGTATACTACAAAAATTGCGGAAGATTTTCAGATGGCTACCCATTGAGTCCAGAAAACCTCTGGTTCAAGGACTGGTCGTTAGCCGTCTGGATTACGGCAATGCAATGTATACCTCCATCAACGAGGGCCTGTTGACTAAGCTTCAAACCCTCCAAAATGCCGCTGCACGCTTGGTGCTAGGTATGCCCCCAAGGTCCCCATCTTTGCCCTGTCTTGGACAGTTGCACTGGCTTCTAGTGCGACAAAGAAGCCAGTTTAAGATCCTTAGTCTCACACACAAACTTCTACATGGGACAGGACCTTCTTACCTTACTGAGAAAGTGGTCAGGTACAAACCCTCCAGAACCTTAAGGTCTAGTACCAAGGCCCTTCTGGTACAGCCTAGGGCTAGAACATCGAGAATGGGATGTAGAGCTTTTTCCTACATTGCCACCCAACTTTGGAACAAGCTACCTGTACATCTGCTGTCTCTTTCCAATCATCAGGCTTTTCGTAAGGGCTTAAAAACCTGGCTCTTTCCCAATTAACTCTTCTCCAACCCCCCTCTACACTTGGTTGTCGTTTGTTGCTAAGCGCCTTGAGACTTCTGTGAAATGTGCGCTATACAAGAAATTATGACTATGGCTATGACCACCCATTCCCTCATTGAATCATCGATGCCCCTCTCATGCAGGCATTCAATTATCCACTCATCACTCATGTTCTCATTCAGTCATCCATGCACAACTCATGCACTCATTCAATCACCTATGTCACAGTCATTTATTCATTATAACATCCATGCTCCACTCATACACTCATGTTAATATCCATGACCACTCATGCATTCATTCAATCATTTATGCTCCTCTCATGCACTCATTCTAACATACATATCCTACTCATGCACTCATTCATTCATCCATGCCCCTCTATGCACCTATTCAATTATCCATGCGCTACTCATGTGCACATTCAATCACACATACCCCACTCATGCATTCATTCAAACATTCATGTATGACTCATGCATTCTTTCAATCATCAATTAACCAATCATGCACTGATGTAATCATTTCTGCATATACGCATCTCTCATACAATCATTCGATCCTCCATGCACCACTCATTCACTAATTCAGTCATCCATGCATCATGTATGTGCTCATTCAACCATCTATACACCACTGATGTACTTACTCTAATATCAATGCACCACTCATGCACTCTTTCAATCATCATGCGCTGCTCATGTACTCATTTAATCATTCATGTACAACTATTGCAATCGTCCATGCACCACTCATATACTTATTTGATAATCCATTCCTCACTCATGCACTTATTCATTTATCCATGCACCCCTCACCTACTCATTGGCTTTCAGATTTCTATGCATCACTCATGCACTCATTTAACTATCTATAAAACACTCTTGCCCTCATTCTAATGTCAATGTACTCATTCAATTATCAATGCACCATTCATGCACTCAATCAGTTATATGCCATTCAATTATCCATGTACCACTCATGCACTCATTCAATCATTGATGCACCACTCATGTATACATTCAATAACCCATACCTGACTCATGCATTCATTCAATCATCCATGCACCACTCATGAATTCTTTCAATCATCCATGAACCAATCATGCACTGATTAAATCATCTATGCATCTATGTATCACTCATAGACTCATTCAATCATCCATGCACCATTCATGCACTTATTCAATCACGCATGCCCCACTCATGTACTAATTCTAACAGCCATGCATCACTCATTCAATCTTCCATACACTACTCATGCACTCATTCAATCATCCATGCATAACCTATGCACTCATTCAATCATCCATATGCCACTGATGTACTCACTCTAACATCCATGAGCCACTCATGCACTCATTCTATCATCATGCACTACTCATGCACCCATTCAATCACCCATGCATCACTTCTATACTCATTCAATCATTCATTTACAACTAATCCAATCGTCCATGTACCACTCATGCACTCGTTCAGTCATCTATGCCCCACTCATGCACTTATTCAATTATCCAGGCATTACTCATGCACTCATTTAACCATCCATGAAACACTCATGCACTCATTGTTACATCAATGCACCCATTCAATCATGTATGCACTCAATCATCTATACATCATTCATGCACTCATTCTATTGTCCATGCACAACTCATGCTCATTCAATCACCCATGCACCACTCATGCACTCATTCAATTATCCTTGCATTACTCATGTGCTCATTCAATCATCCATGCACTACTCATTCACTTATTCAATTATGCATGCACCTCTCATGTAGGCATTCAATTATCCATGCACCACTCATATGCTCACACAATCATCCATGCACAATGCATGCATTCTTTCAATCACTCAGGTACCATTCATGCACTCATTGAATCAATCACGCACCACTTGTGCACTCATTCAATGATCCAGGCATCACTCATGTGCTCATTAAACTATCCATGCACTATTCATGCACACATTCTTACATCCCTGCACCACTTATGCACTCATTCTAATATCTATGCACCTTTCATGCACTCCTTCGATCATCCATGCACCTCTCATGTAGCCATTCAATTATTCATGTACCATTCATATACTCATTAAACCATTCATACACCACCCATGTACTCAGTCATCCAGGCACCACTTATTTACTCAATCAATCATCCAGGCACTAGTCATGCTCTCATTTAATCATCCAAGAACGAGTCATTCTCTCATTAAGTCATGCTTGCGCCAGTCATGCTCTCATTAACTCATCTGTTTACCACTTATGCACTCATTTAAACACTCATCTAACACTCATGCACTCATTCAATCATCCAAACACCACTGATGCACTCATTCAATCATCCATTCCCCACGCATACACTCATCCAGTCATTTATGCATCACTAATGGAGTTATGCAATCATTATACACATACTCATGCACTCATTTAGTCATGCAGCTTATCTTATTGTTTAACCATGAAAGATGTCTCTGAAAAGAACAATTTTTTTTAACTGGGATTTAGGTTTTCTCTTCTAATTTCATTTTTTGTATTTTTTCAAAATAAAATGGTATCTTGGCTTAGAAGATTGTGCTGGAAAGCAGCAAAACAGTGCACAAAATGCAGGAAAAAAATGAAAAATTTGTGTGTGCTTTCTTGCTGCTTCCAATAATATATCAACACACTACTCCCCAACTGTCAGACTAACATTCTAGCCTGAGCAGTAACAGCCCACCTCCTTCAATTCTGGATACTGTTGAGGACTTTGATTTCAAACTTCTGTAGGAACTGGCTCTCCAGGCATTGATGGTGCAGAAATTAAGGGTGATGGACGTCCTGCATCTCCCTCAAGTAGAGCTCTCTTCACCTGTTCATTATAATATGTCTTCAGGTGGTGCAGCATGGAGGCTGTTCCACAAGAATATTTCTTTGCACTCTGTCTAGAAATAGTTTTACTGCACAAGGTGCACTTTACCAACTTGGCCACAGTATTAGATTGACTGGATGGGATGGTAAAAAATATCCAGAAAATACTCTCCTTCCTTGCTGGTGGCTCTTCATTAGAGGACTTCCCTCCTTCAGGAATTTCCTACTGCTGCTGAGGCTCAGGATTGTCTTCCTTATGTTCTTCTCCTCCTGATGGCTGTTTAGTTTTTTAAAAGGCAAAAAAATAACAACAAAAAACAGATCTCAGATATATAATACAGGACATCTCCTGGAGCAAGCCTAACTTCTGATAAAGTTGGCGACCATATTAAAACCGCTAAGGATACCGGTATTTAAGGAATATGGCGTTTGTGAGGCACGCCAGTTGTCGAGTTGGACACCGGAGTGAGCGTACATGCTTGTAGTGAGCGGTAAGTTGTGATTAAATAGAGACTTTAAGTTTCCTAGAGTTACATATTCAGAATCTAAGTAGGGAACTTCTCTTTCTTTTCTTTTGCATTTGGGTAGACTGAAACATACTCATGTTCGTCAAGATATAATGCAGTAAACGCTTGAAACTGAACAGAGGACCAGAGACATTATACCGTTATGTGAGAAATAGATTTTTTGAGGAGAGTGATACTACGGTTGTTATTTACTTAGTTAGACCAAACTCTAATAATGTTACAGAGCGTATTCTTATCATGGATATTACACTTATTTTGCTACAGGAGATACAAAACATTTATACTTTAATAATATTAGATATCCTTAGAACCTGTATTAAGTGATTTTTGGACCCTTGACAGTGGAGAATTACTTACGTTTCAGTTTGAACTAGCAGAGTGAGTATATTATACTGTATGTCGAATATTGAGACCCTGCGGTAGATACGAAACTGAGGATGGCTTTCTATCGTTTAGATTCTGATCTTGGTTGTATTATTGGAAAGTTTAACTCTATCCGGCAGAGAGATAATTCAGATCGGTAAATAACTTTGAAACCTATTTTACTGACTTATGTTAGACTTTGGGTTCTGTCATGTCTATTGCAGACACCATGGTGTGCACTACTTTATTCGGGTGCCTTCTATTAATAAATTCGCAGTTATGTCAGTACTATACTTTGCACGTTGGTGGTGACTTGACTCTTTGTAAAACTCTCCCAATGGTACTTTTAAATATTGTACTTCTTAATAGAATTTTATTATTATCTTCTTGGCTTGCAGCCCTGAAGAAGTCGAATGGCATGATATGAATGCCAGACGAAACATGTTTTGGCTGCCTTAATTACAATTTTGACTGATGGGAGAAGTATGAAATAAAATTGGAACTATGCTGTGACCAACAACATACCTCGGTGTCTCAGTTGGAGTGACTCTTGTCTTAATGGATGAAATTCGGACATAATCAGTTGATCGGAAAGTCTTGGACAATTAATTGAGACCTGGATTGATACTTTTTTGTTATATATATATTGTGAATATCTTGAGTGCTCAGCAAGGAACCGATACAGCTACTCATGCAACCATTCATTCATCGATAAAGACACTCACACAGCCACACACTCACCCATAAAGCTACTCACACACCCATGTATTTACCTAAAAGAATCACTCACATACCCATTCACTGACCCATATCACCTCTCAACAAAACCACTTACTCACCTATACAAGCACTCACATACTCACTCACACACCTACATAACCACTTACATACTAATTCACACATCCATACAATCCCTCCCACAACTGCTCACTCACCCATATGGACATTCACACATACACTCACCATCTAAAAAAGCCACTCCCACAACTCACTTAACCAAACAGTCTCTCAAAAAGCCACTCACTCATACATACAGCCCTTACACCCCCAGTAACCTAGTCATACATCCATTCAAACACCTACTCACTTATCCGTACAGTCACTGACAAACCTACTCACCCACCCATACATTCACTCAAAGAGCCACTCACTCACCCACACAGCTACTCAGATACCTATTTATACACCCATCCAGTCACTCCCACACCTACTAACATACCCATCTAGCCACTCATACACCCACTGGCACACCTGTACAGTGACTCAGACACCCACTCACACATGGATACAGACAAACACACAGTGACTTCCATAAACTATGTTTAAAAATCACTAATTATTAGTGTACATAGTATACTAATTTAACTTTTGAAGGACCTTAGTATATACCTTTAGCACTCAAAAACATTTTAAAAACACACATGCTCACTGGATGATGTCCTCAGAGGTGTAAATAGTAATGTCATCAGTGATGTCAATGCCAATGGTATGAGTGATGTAATATATGAGGTCATAAGTAGTGCATTGAGAGGGCATTAGTTATAGTTAGCTCATGTAATTATAACTGCTTAATTTCTATGGTTTTGTATGAATGAAATGTGAGCCTAACTATATTGTCCCTGTAAACTTTGTTTTTTCAGTGAATTTCAACGTTTTTTAAATTCCTTTTCCTATTTTCTAACTATAACTTTCCTGTAACTGTGTATATATATATATATATATATATATGTTCAAACAAGATGCCTGTGACATGAGAGGCACACTGCAGGGCTCTCCTCTCCGGGCTGAAATGTCACAGCGCACTTCTGCACGTTGCAAGGAGTAATGTGCCCGACGCGTTTCTGGGGGACTCCACCCCCGTCATCAGGGGCTGCTTCCAGTCAAATCTCGATGTATTTCACGTGATTTATGGACATTTTCTATACATCAAGATTTGACTGGAAGCAGCCCCTGATGACGGGGGTGGAGTCCCCCAGAAACGCGTCGGGCACATTACTCCTTGCAACGTGCAGAAGCGCGCTGTGACATTTCAGCCCGGAGAGGAGAGCCCTGCAGTGTGCCTCTCATGTCACAGGCATCTTGTTTGAACATATATATATATATATATATATATATATATATATGTTCACTGAAAAAACCATAGGTTATAGACCATATATAGTTAGGAATTAGCATTTACAAAACCTTGAAAATTCACTGAAAAAACCATAGGTTATAGACCATATATAGTTAGGAATTAGCATTTAAAAAACCTTATTTTACTCACACAAAACCATTGAAATTCCATATATAGTTAGTTGCACTAACTATATATTGCGCACCCGCAATCCACTGCTGATGATGTCACATATTACATCATTCATGACATGGTCAGTGACATCACTGATGACATCACTGATGACATCTCAAATGACATCACTGATGACATCTCACTTGACATCAATGATCACATCACTGATGATATCATTCATGTGACAATACAATGCATCTCCTCACATTTTAATATAACCTCTGTTTCACCCAGTGTTAAAAACAGAGTATAATTTTTGAAACCATTGACACACCAATACTAGTTACTACATACGTACTCACTGATTCCTACGTCTACACACACATTCACTCATTCACCCATACAATCATTCATACATACAATCACTCATGTTTACAACACAATCATATGCACTCATACACCTATACAGACACTCACACTCTGCCACTCATCCATGGAGTTACTCACACACCTAGTCAGTCCTGTAAAGAATCAATCACACTTCCATTTTCTACTCTATACAGTTAAACATAGAGCACCTTACGTTTTCAACCATATACTAACACATACTTACTCTCTTATACAATCATTGATACAAGTACACATTGATCTGTACAGAGTCACACACCTCCCATCCAGCCACACACACACTCAGTCTCCCATGCAAATACTTGGGCAATCAATCAATAACCCATATAGTTACTCATATAGCTACTGATCAACACATGCAGCAGTTTACAGAACAACAGACATAATGATGCACAAATTAAGACAGTTTAGTCACTAACCCATGCACTCAGTGAGACACATTTAATCACTCACTCATACATTCAGTCATGCACCTACTAAATCCTTCGTCCAGACACTTATACATCCACTCATTCTTCAATATGTAAGACATATTTTAACTTTACAGAAACATAGTCACTGGATGTTGTCATCAGTGATGTCATCAGTGATGTCATTTGAGATGTCATCAGTGATGTCATCAGTGATGTCACTGACCATGTCATGAATGATGTAATATGTGACATCATCAGCAGTGGATTGCGGGTGCGCAATATATAGTTAGTGCAACTAACTATATATGGAATTTCAATGGTTTTGTGTGAGTAAAATAAGGTTTTGTAAATGCTAATTCCTAACTATATATGGTTTATAACCTATGTTTTTTTCAGTGAATATATATGTATATATATATATCAATGCTCGAAGGTGTCCACCTTTGAGTAGCACGCGAACAGCAGCTTGGTTTATGTATAGGTGAGGACGGGGATCCACTCGTAGACGCCGCTCCGTACGGGATCTGCCCGACGCGTTTCGAAGCTCCATTTGCTTCTCTTCAGGGGCTTTAACAGAAGCGGTGTGCGCAACCGCCGACCCACTTCCCCATTTTATATGTAACACACCCACCGATGGGAGGCTCAAATGAGACTGTGCATTCTGGGAAGTGTGGTCCGGGAAGCACACAATCAAGTCCTGTATGGACTCCACAAGTGGTCCCGTCCTCGATTCCAAGTACGACTGCTGCTTCACTTTAGTGACCCCCAGGGTGCCGGGGTGGTGCATACTCCGCGGCTGGACGGCCGCGTATAAATCAATGCTCGAAGGTGTCCACCTCTGAGTAGCACGCGAACAGCAGCTTGGTTTATGTATAGGTGAGGACGGGGATCCACTCGTAGATGCCGCTCCGTACGGGATCTGCCCGACGCGTTTCGAAGCTCCATTTGCTTCTCTTCAGGGGCTTTAACGGAAGCGGTGTGCGCAACCGCCGACCCACTTCCCCATTTTATATATAACACACCCACCGATGGGAGGCTCAAATGAGACTGTGCATTCTGGGAAGTGTGGTCCGGGAAGCACACAATCAAGTCCTGTATGGACTCCACAAGTGGGCCCGTCCTCGATTCCAAGTATCACTGCTGCTTCACTTTAGTGACCCCCCGGGTGCCGGGGTGGTGAATACTCCGCGGCTGGACGGCCGCGTATAAATCAATGCTCGAAGGTGTCCACCTTTGAGTAGCACGCGAACAGCAGCTTGGTTTATGTATAGGTGAGGATGGGGATCCACTCGTAGACGCCGCTCAGTACGGGATCTGCCCGACGCGTTTCGAAGCTCCATTTGCTACTCTTCAGGGGCTTTAACGGAAGCGGTGTGCGCAACCGCCGACCCACTTCCCCATTTTATATATAACACACCCACCAATGGGAGGCTCAAATGAGACTGTGCATTCTGGGATGTGTGGTCCGGGAAGCACACAATCAAGTCCTGTATGGACTCCACAAGTGGGCCCGTCCTCAATTCCAAGTACGACTGCTGCTTCACTTTAGTGACCCCCAGGGTGCCGGGGTGGTGCATACTCCGCGGCTGGACGGCCGCGTATAAATCAATGCCCGAAGGTGTCCACCTTTGAGTAGCACGCGAACAGCAGCTTGGTTTATGTATAGGTGAGGACGGGGATCCACTCGTAGACGCTGCTCCATACGGGATCTGCCCGACGCGTTTCGAAGCTCCATTTGCTTCTTTTCAGGGGCTTTAACGGAAGCGGTGTGCGCAACCGCCGACCCACTTCCCCATTTTATATATAACACACCCACCGATGGGAGGCTCAAATGAGACTGCATTCTGGGAAGTGTGGTCCGGGAAGCACACAATCAAGTCCTGTATGGACTCCACAAGTGGGCCCGTCCTCGATTCCAAGTACGACTGCTGCTTCACTTTAGTGACCCCAGGGTGCCGGGGTGGTGCATACTCCGCGGCTGGACGGCCGCTAATAAATCAATGCTCGAAGGTGTCCACCTTTGAGTAGCACGCGAACAGCAGCTTGGTTTATGTATAGGTGAGGACGGGGATCCACTCGTAGACGCCGCTCCGTACGGGATCTGCCCAACGCGTTTTGAAGCTCCATTTGCTTCTCTTCAGGGGCTTTAACGGAAGCGGTGTGCGCAACTGCCGACCCACTTCCCCATTTTATATATAACACACCCACAGATGGGAGGCTCAAATGAGACTGTGCATTCTGGGAAGTGTGGTCCGGGAAGCACACAATCAAGTCCTGTATGGACTCCACAAGTGGGCCCGTCCTCGATTCCAAGTACGACTGCTGCTTCACTTTAGTGACCCCCAGGTTGCCGGGGTGGTGCATACTCCGCGGCTGGACGGCCGCGTATAAATCAATGCTCGAAGGTGTCCACCTTTGAGTAGCACGCGAACAGCAGCTTGGTTTATGTATAGGTGAGGACGGGGATCCACTCGTAGACGCCGCTCCGTACGGGATCTGCCCGATGCGTTTCGAAGCTCCATTTGCTTCTCTTCAGGGGCTTTAACGGAAGCGGTGTGTGCAACCGCCGACCCACTTCCCTATTTTATATATAACATACCCACCGATGGGAGGCTCAAATGAGACTGTGCATTCTGGGAAGTGTGGTCCGGGAAGCACACAATCAAGTCCTGTATGGACTCCAAAAGTGGGCCCGTCCTCGATTCCAAGTACGACTGCTGCTTCACTTTAGTGACCCCCAGGGTGCCGGGGTGGTGCATACTCCGCGGCTGGACGGCCGCGTATGAATCAATGCTCGAAGGAGTCCACCTTTGAGTAGCACGAGAACAGCAGCTTGGTTTATGTATAGGTGAGGACGGGGATCCACTCGTAGACGTCGTCCGTACGGGTCTGCCCGACGCGTTTCGAAGCTCCATTTGCTTCTCTTCAGGGGCTTTAACGGAAGCGGTGTGCGTAACCGCCGACCCACTTCCCCATTTTATATATAACACACCCACCGATGGGATGATCAAATGAGACTGTGCGTTCTGGGAAGTGTGGTCCGGGAAGCACACAATCAAGTCCTGTATGGACTCCACAAGTGGGCCCGTCCTCGATTTCAAGTATGACTGCTGCTTCACTTTAGTGACCCCCCAGGGTGCCGGGGTGGTGCATACTCCGCGGCTGGACGGCCGCGTATAAATCAATGCTCGAAGGTGTCCACCTTTGAGTAGCACGCGAACAGCAGCTTGGTTTATGTATAGGTGAGGACGGGGATCCACTCGTAGACGCCGCTCCGTACGGGATCTGCCCGACACATTTCGAAGCTCCATTTGCTTCTCTTTAGGGGCTTTAACGGAAGCGGTGTGCGCAACCGCCGACCCACTTCCCCATTTTATATATAACACACCCACCGATGGGAGGCTCAAATGAGACTGTGCATTCTGGGAAGTGTGGTCCGGGAAGCACACAATCAAGTCCTGTATGGACTCCACAAGTGGGCCCGTCCTCGATTCCAAGTACGACTGCTGCTTCACTTTAGTGACCCCCAGGGTGCCGGGGTGGTGCATACTCCGCGGCTGGACGGCCGCGTATAAATCAATGCTCGAAGGTGTCCACCTTTGAGTAGCACGCGAACAGCAGCTTGGTTTATGTATAGATGAGGACGGGGATCCACTCGTAGACGCCGCTCCGTACGGGATCTGCCCGACGCGTTTCGAAGCTCCATTTGCTTCTCTTCAGGGGCTTTAACAGAAGCGGTGTGCGCAACCGCCGACCCACTTCCCCATTTTATATATAACACACCCACCGATGGGAGGCTCAAATGAGACTGTGCATTCTGGGAAGTGTGGTCCGGGAAGCACACAATCAAGTCCTGTATGGACTCCACAAGTGGGCCCGTCCTCGATTCCAAGTACGACTGCTGCTTCACTTTAGTGACCCTAGGGTGCCGGGGTGGTGCATACTCCGCGGCTGGACGGCCGCATATAAATCAATGCTCGAAGGTGTCCACCTTTGACTAGCACGCGAACAGAAGCTTGGTTTATGTATAGGTGAGGACGGGGATCCACTCGTAGATGCCGCTCCGTACGGGATCTGCCCGACGCATTACGAAGATCCATTTGCTTCTCTTCAGGGGCTTTAACGGAAGCGGTGTGCGCAACCGCCGACCCACTACCCCATTTTATATATAACACACCCACCGATGGGAGGCTCAAATGAGACTGTGCATTCTGGGAAGTGTGGTCCGGGAAGCACACAATCAAGTCCTGTATGGACTCCACAAGTGGGCCCGTCCTCGATTCCAAGTACGACTGCTGCTTCACTTTAGTGACCCCCAGGGTGCCGGGGTGGTGCATACTCCGTGGCTGGACGGCCGCGTATAAATCAATGCTCGAAGGTGTCCACCTTTGAGTAGCACGCGAACAGCAGCTTGTTGTATGTATAGGTGAGGACGGGGACCCACTCGTAGACGCCGCTCCGTACGGGATCTGCCCGACGCGTTTGATTTATACGCGGCCGTCCAGCCGCGGAGTATGCACCACCCCGGCACCCTGGGGGTCACTAAAGTGAAGCTGCAGTGGTACTTGGAATCGAGGACGGGCCCACTTGTGGAGTCCATACAGGACTTGATTGTGAGCTTCCCGGACCACACTTCCCAGAATGCACAGTCTCATTTGAGCCTCCCATCGGTGGGTGTGTTATATATAAAATGGGGAAGTGGGTCGGCGGTTGCGCACACCGCTTCCGTTAAAGCCCCTGAAGAGAAGCAAATGGAGCTTCGAAACGCGTCGGGCAGATCCCGTACGGAGCGGCGTCTACGAGTGGATCTCGTCCTCACCTATACATAAACCAAGCTGCTGTTCGCGTGCTACTCAAAGGTGGACACCTTCGAGCATTGATTTATACGCGGCCGTCCAGCCGCGGAGTATGCACCACCCCGGCACCCTGGGGGTCACTAAAGTGAAGCAGCAGTCGTACTTGGAATCGAGGACGGGCCCACTTGTGGAGTCCATACAGGACTTGATTGGGTGCTTCCCGGACCACACTTCCCAGAATGCACAGTCTCATTTGAGCCTCCCATCGGTGGGTGTGTTATATATAAAATGGGGAAGTGGGTCGGCGGTTGCGCACACCGCTTCCGTTAAAGCCCCTGAAGAGAAGCAAATGGAGCTTCAAAACGCGTTGGGCAGATCCCGTACGGAGCGGCGTCTACGAGTGGATCCCCGTCCTCACCTATACATAAACCAAGCTGCTGTTCGCGTGCTACTCAAAGGTGGACACCTTCGAGCATTGATTTATACGCGGCCGTCCAGCCGCGGAGTATGCACCACCCCGGCACCCTGGGGGTCACTAAAGTGAAGCAGCAGTCATACTTGGAATCGAGGACGGGCCCACTTGTGGAGTCCATACAGGACGTGATTGTGTGCTTCCCGGACCACACTTCCCAGAATGCACAGTCTCATTTGAGCCTCCCATCGGTGGGTGTGTTATATATAAAATGGGGAAGTGGGTCGGCGGTTGCGCACACCGCTTCCGTTAAAGCCCCTGAAGAGAAGCAAATGGAGCTTCGAAACGCGTCGGGCAGACCCGTACGGAGCGGCGTCTATGAGTGGATCCCCGTCCTCACCTATACATAAACCAAGCTGCTGTTCGCGTGCTACTCAAAGGTGGACACCTTCGAGCATTGATTTATACGCGGCCGTCCAGCCGCGGAGTATGCACCACCCCGGCACCCTGGGGGTCACTAAAGTGAAGCAGCAGTCGTACTTGGAATCGAGGACGGGCCCACTTGTGGAGTCCATACAGGACTTGATTGTGTGCTTCCCGGACCACACTTCCCAGAATGCACAGTCTCATTTGAGCCTCCCATCGGTGGGTGTGTTATATATAAAATGGGGAAGTGGGTCGGCGGTTGCACACACCGCTTCTGTTAAAGCCCCTGAAGAGAAGCAAATGGAGCTTCGAAACGCGTCGGGCAGATCCCGTACGGAGCGGCGTCTACGAGTGGATCCCCGTCCTCACCTATACATAAACCAAGCTGCTGTTCGCGTGCTACTCAAAGGTGGACACCTTCGAGCATTGATTTATACGCGGCCGTACAGCCGCGGAGTATGCACCACCCCGGCACCCTGGGGGTCACTAAAGTGAAGCAACAGTCGTACTTGGAATCGAGGACGGGCCCACTTGTGGAGTCCATACAGGACTTGATTGTGTGCTTCCCGGACCACACTTCCCAGAATGCACAGTCTCATTTGAGCCTCCCATCTGTGGGTGTGTTATATATAAAATGGGGAAGTGGGTCGGCGGTTGCGCACACCGCTTCCGTTAAAGCCCCTGAAGAAAAGCAAATGGAGCTTCGAAACGCGTCAGGCAGATCCCGTACGGAGCGGCATCTACGAGTGGATCCCCGTCCTCACCTATACATAAACCAAGCTGCTGTTCGCGTGCTACTCAAAGGTGGACACCTTCGAGCATTGATTTATACGCGGCCGTCCAGCCGCGGAGTATGCACCACCCCGGCACCCTGGGGTCACTAAAGTGAAGCAGCAGTCGTACTTGGAATCGAGGACGGGCCCACTTGTGGAGTCCATACAGGACTTGATTGTGTGCTTCCCGGACCACACTTCCCAGAATGCACAGTCTCATTTGAGCCTCCCATCGGTGGGTGTGTTATATATAAAATGGGGAAGTGGGTCGGCGGTTGCGCACACCGCTTCCGTTAAAGCCCCTGAAGAGAAGCAAATGGAGCTTCGAAACACGTCGGGCAGATCCCGTACGGAGCGGCGTCTACGAGTGGATCCCCGTCCTCACCTATACATAAACCAAGCTGCTGTTCGCGTGCTACTAAAAGGTGGACACTTTCGAGCATTGATTTATACGCGGCCGTCCAGCCGCGGAGTATGCACCACCCCGGCACCCTGGGGGTCACTAAAGTGAAGCAGCAGTCATACTTGGAATTGAGGACGGGCCCACTTGTGGAGTCCATACAGGACTTGATTGTATGCTTCCCGGACCACACTTCCCAGAATCCACAGTCTCATTTGAGCCTCCCATCGGTGGGTGTGTTATATATAAAATGGGGAACTGGGTCGGCGGTTGCACACACCGCTTCCGTTAAAGCCCCTGAAGAGAAGCAAATGGAGCTTCGAAATGCGTCGGGCAGATCCCGTACGGAGCGGCGTCTACGAGTGGATCCCCGTCCTCACCTATACATAAACCAAGCTGCTGTTCGCGTGCTACTCAAAGGTGGACACCTTCCAGCATTGATATATATATATATATATATATATATATATATATATATATATATATATATATGTAATCAAGTGTTTGTCCAAGGGTTGAGGACTCGCACAACACCAGACCGTCCGCAGAGAGGACGCAATTTCACGCGTGAGGCTTGCCTTGTCCCTGGTTAGTTGTAGTGCCTGACGTGTTGCAGGTTCATCTCGACCCTTGTTCACAGGCAATGTTCGGAGACACCCGGAGCTCCAAGTTCACTGAAACACCTTCCATTTATATGCCTCCAAGCCCCTCGGTGGGTTCTCTTTGGTGAGTCGTGCTTGTGGTGCATTGTGGGTATTGCAGTGTGAGGTGCAGCGCTGCTTGTCTCCGCAACAGTACAAGGGATTCATTGCTTTGGAAATGCCTTGATTCAAAGCCCTCCAGTGGGCTTCCAGAGATGAAAGGCAAGCTCCTTTTCTGGTGCTGCTGCAACGGGCGGTGAACAGTTCAGTGTCCCTGCAGCTCCATTTGAAGGTTTGTTGGCGGCAGCGTTCCTCTCGGCGGGACAGCCGAAAATGTGTCATCAAGTGTTTGTCCAAGGGTTGAGGACGCGCACAACACCAGACCGTCCGGACAGAGGATGCAATTTCACGCCTGAGGCTTGCCTTGTCCCTGGTTAGTTGTAGTGCCTGACGCGTTTCGGGTTCATCTCGACCCTTGTTCACAGGCAATGTTTGGAGACACCCGGAGCTCCAAGTTCACTGAAACACCTTCCATTTATATGCCTCCAAGCCCCTCGGTGGGTTCTCTTTGATGAGTCGTGCTTGCGGTGCATTGTGGGTATTACAGTGTGATGTGCAGCGCCGCTTGTCTCCGCAAACGTACAAGGGATTCATTGCTTTGGGAATGCCTTGATTCTAAGCCCTCCAGTGGGCTTCCAGAGATGAAAGGCAAGCTCCTTTTCTGGTGCTGCTGCAACGGGGCGGTGAACAGTTCAGTGCCCCTGCAGCTCCATTTGAAGGTTTGTTGGCGGCAGCGTTCCTCTCAGCGGGACAGCTGAAAATGTGTCATCAAGTGTTTGTCCAAGGGTTGAGGACGCACACAACACCAGACCGTCCGGACAGAGGACGCAATTTCACACGTGAGGCTTGCCTTGTCCCTGGTTAGTTGTAGTGCCTGACGTATTGCGGGTTCATCTCGACCCTTGTTCACAGGCAATGTTCGGAGACACCCGGAGCTCCAAGTTCACTGAAACACCTTCCATTTATATGCCTCCAAGCCCCTCGGTGGGTTCTCTTTGGTGTGTCGTGCTTGTGGTGCATTGTAGGTATTGCAGTGTGAGGTGCAGCGCCGCTTGTCTCCGCAACAGTACAAGGGATTCATTGCTTTGGGAATGCCTTGATTCAAAGCTCTCCAGTGGGCTTCCAGAGATGAAAGGCAAGCTCTTTTTCTGGTGCTGCTGCAACGGGGCGGTGAACAGTTCAGTGCCCCTGCAGCTCTATTTGAAGGTTTGTTGGCGGCAGCGTTCCTCTCGGCGGGACAGCCGAAAATGTGTCATCAAGTGTTTGTCCAAGGGTTGAGGACGCGCACAACACCAGACCGTCCGGACAGAGGATGCAATTTCACGCCTGAGGCTTGCCTTGTCCCTGGTTAGTTGTAGTGCCTGACGCGTTTCGGGTTACAAGGAATTCATTGCTTTGGGAATGCCTTGATTCAAAGCCAGTAGGTAGTTATAGTTAGGAGTTAGTTTCCATAGGAAATCCGCAACATTCTATTAGAAATAACTTTGGCGCCGGTTGATGAATCTTTGTGAATTTCTCAAAGAAGATGGCCCGCTCCGCTCTGCTCCTTCCCTGAAAGTTTGGGGGGGATTCGTGAAGTGGGGGCTGAGAAAAAAGTGGGTCCCAAAACGTGTTTTTCCCATGTTATTTTCCATAGTACGATTAGACACGGCTACAGCCGAATGGTGTAAATCCCTCCAGTAGTTGTTGAGAAAATCGAATTTGAAAAAATGTATATATCTATAAGCGCGCACCATGCGCGCACCCGTTCCGCGCACGGTGCGCGAACCAGGAGTGTGCCCAAGCGGAATTCTGATTTGCTGTTAGACGTCTGTGAACATTCGATTCAGTGGTAACCAGGAAGTGTTGTCCGCCATTTTGACAGTGTGAGGCTGAAAAGAGGGCAAAATAAAAGTGAAGAACATGAAAAGGGGGCAGGGTAGAGTGTCCCTGACCCCCTAGGCTTTCTCAGGGGGTCGCTGAAAGACCCCATAGGCCAAAATAAATGTTTCTTTTTTTTTTTTAAAACCGTGGGGTGCACGCACGGTGCACGCACCCTCGAGGCACAAGAGAGTGAAAAAGAAAAGTGGAGAACGTGAAAAGGGGGCAGGGTAGAGTCTCCCTGACCCCCTAGGCCTTCTCAGGGGGTCCCTGAAGGACCCCGAAGGGCAAAAAAAACTATATTTTTTTTAATCGCGAGGTGGGCGCACGGTGCATGCACACTTCAGCCGCCATTTTGTGTAGTTTCAGAAGAGAGTGAAAAAGAGGGCAGGGTAGAGTCTCCCTGACCCCCTAGGTTTTATACTTTTTGTCCAGGATCACACTGAGTGTCTGTGTAAATTAAAGAATTATATTTGCACTTTTTTCTATAATATCCCCTATCTGTCCTCACAGTCTATCTCTCTCTGCTTATACTGTCCTTTGTTTTCTGAAATTTCCACTCTTTCCTTATTTTTTCTTGTCTTTCTTGAGAGTGCTATTTTCTTTAACTGTTTCTTGTGTTCTCTCTGTTGTGGTTGTCTTTACTGTCCCCTAATGTTCCCTTTCTTTTTATACTCCCTTCTCTGCTTTCTTCATAATACTCTTTGTTTTATTAGACCTCCTCTTAGCAATGACCCACTTAATATAGATAGAGTGCTATATACACTCGGGCAGATTTGCAAGCATATTGGGCCTCTTTCTTCTTGCATTGTGTCTCATGTTTGGATGTAATGCTGGCAAAAAACTGATGGTGCATATTGAAAATGTATTTTGGAAATGAGTCAGATTTCTGCACTGTAATGTAGTGCTCATTTACATGGGCTGTGTTCTGTCTCTTAAACGATTTACTGTGGTATATGTGTTTTGGTCAAATGTATGGTTTTAACATTTTTGACTACAGTGTTGTTTGGAAACGCCGGTAGACTTGGCGTGTACTTGCATCGGGACGTGAGCAGTACGTTTTCTGTAGCTCGAGTCATTTTAGGATAACCGAGAGCAAACCCAGGACTCCTCGACTGGCTTAAAATGAACAACGCTTTGGGATCTACTTAGCGAGTCCCACCAAACGGCAATTGTGATTCAATACCCTTTGAATTTTCTCGTCACTGAAGGACTGAGATATCGTTTTTTGATCTATGTGAAGGTTGGAGCCCATCATTAATTGGTGGCCAACCTCCTTGATTAGGGTGCTATGCTTATCACAATTTTAGGTTCCCTCCCATCCCCCGTTCTGAGGAAGACCCGTAGCTGAGGTGTTGATTCTCCCACCAAGGCGGAATTGTACCTTTGATTCTTGAACCATTGATTTACTGTAGTATTCATTTTTCCTTTTCCTTTCACTTGAGCACCACTTTTTGCACTTTCTATTACACCCGGCAGCATCTTTTTGATCGTGTTTTAATGAACATGTGTATATAAATGTATAATACATTGAGAAGTAATATGTCTCTATGCAACGTTGTGTTCTGAACTAATTATGGATACTTTTTTAGCTTAGACAATTGAAAACGCATTTGGCTTTTAAATATGCTCTTTCTCTTTTAGGATTAAGTCCTATGAAGCAATTTTTGATTTATTATCAATATAAATAATTTTGGGAGTTTCCTTTTGTGATAAAAGTCTAGGACCAACTGTTAACTGTACCAATGGATACCCAGGTCCTGTGGCCTTGTTGGGTGATACCCCATTTTCTTAATGGTGTGTATTAGAAAGCGGTACCATGTTAAATCTATTTATTGTCTGCCTGTAGTCTCGCACCTTCTGCTTTTGCCATTTTAGCTCTGTCTTCACTATCTCCCCCTCTGTGGGCTCCAATTAGCCTCTGCATGTAACATTTCTCTCACTGTTTCCAGCATTTCTTCTCTGTTGTACCATTTTATCCTCTGTGTGTACCATGCCTGTGTCTGCTTCCACTATCTGTGTCTCTGCTTGAACCATCTCGCCCTCTCTCTGCACTATCTTTTCTCTGACTGCACCATCTGGTCCTCTGCCTGCAGCCAAGCACCATCTATCCTCTGCCTGTATCAGTTTAGTCTCTGCCTGCATTATCTCATTTTCTGTCTGCACCAACCCTCTCCCTCTGCCTGCATCCTCTGCCTGCACCCTCTCATGTGCATCTGTAGAGGCCTATTATGATATGGCTGCTGGTGTATATTAGACAGCGCTACCATGTTAAATATGTTTCTTCTCTGCCTATAGTCTTGTACCTTCTGCGTGTACCATTTTATCTCTGTCTTCACTATCTCCCCCTATGTGTGCTCCAATTAGGATCTGCATGTACCATTTCTCTTACTGTTTCCAGCATTTCTTCTCTGTTGTACCATTTTATCCTCTGTGTGTACCATGTCTGTGTCTGCTTGCACTATCTGTGTCTCTGCTTGAACCATCTCACCCTCTCTCTGCACCATTCTTTCTCTGACTGCACCATCTGGCCCTCTGCCTGCAGCCAAGCACAATCTATCCTCCGCCTGTATCAGTTTAGTCTCTGCCTGCATTATCTCATGTTCTGTCTGCACCAACCCTCTGCCTCTGCCTTCATCCTCTGCCTGCACTTTCTCATGTGCATCTGTAGAGGCCTATTATGATATGGCTGCTGGTGTGTATTAGACAGCGCTACCATGTTAAATCTTTTCCTTCTCTGCCTGTAGTCTCGCACCCTCTGCGTGTACCATTTTATCCCAGTCTTCACTATCTCCCCCTCTGTGTGCTCCAATTAGCCTCTGCATGTAACATTTCTCTCACTGTTTCCAACATTTCTTCTCTGTTGTACCATTTTATCCTCTGTGTGTACCATGTCTGTGTCTGCTTCCACTATCTGTGTCTCTGCTTGAACCATCTTACCCTCTCTCTGTGCCATATTTTCTCTGACTACACCATATGTCTCTCTGCATGCAGCCCTGCACCATCTATCATCTGCCTGTACCAGTTTAGTCTCTGCCTGTATTATCTCATTTTCTGTCTGCACCATTCCTCTCCCTCTGCCTGCACCCTCTCATGTGCTTTCTTAATAATACTCTCTGTTTTATTAGATCTCCTCTTAGCAATGACCCACTTAATATAGATAGAGTGCTGTATACACTCTTGGGCAGAGTTACAAGCATATTGGGCCTCTTTCTTCTTGCATTGTGTTTCATGTTTGGATGTAATGGTGGCAAAAAACTAATGGTGCATATTGGAAATGTATTTTGGAAATGAGTCAGGTTTCTGCACTGTAATGTAGTGCTCATTTACATGGGCTGTGTTCTGTCTCTTAAACGATTTACTGTGGTATATGTGTTTTAGTAAAATGTATGGTTTTAAAATTTTTGACTAGGATCACACTGAGTGTCTGTGTAAATTAAAGAATTATGGGGCATATTATCAAGGGGGTTTATCTCCGCTTTTTTGGCTTTAAAAGCCAAGAAAGCGGAGATAAAATTATCTCCCTATTACCTAGCTGTCGCTAACACCAGTTAGCGACAGTTAGTAGGAGATAGCGACCATCTTGGGCCCCACTTTGCATGTCAGTGATATTTATCACTAATGATATGCAAAGTGGGCGTGCCAAGATGTTAGTGACTGGAAACAGTCGCTAACATCGCTATCTCCTATTACCAACTTTTGGAGATATTCGCGCTAAGCGCGAATATCTCCAAAAGCTAACACCTGCCCTGAGCAGTTCTTAGCCATGTTATCCAATGGGAGGTGAATAACATGGCTAAGAGCATTAGCTCGGTAATGCATGAATATCGCGGACTTTTCAGCGATATTCATGCATTGCGGCCGTTTCTTATCGCATTTGCGATAAACCTTGGTAATACCAAGGTTTATCTGCGATAAAAATCGCCGCAGCTCTGCGGTAAAATTTTGTCTCTAACCAAGCAATAGCGATAATTATCGCTATTGCTTGGTAATATGCCCCTATATTTGCACCTTTTTCTATAATGTCACCTGTGTCTCCTCACAGTTTGCATCTCTCTGCTTATAGGGTACTCTTTATTTTGATATTGTGTCTCATGTTTTGATTAAATGCTGGTATAGAGATAGTGCTGTAAATTGGAAATGTATTTTCTGTCTGCACTATCCCTCTCCCTCTGCCTGCACCCTCTGCCTGTACTCTCTCATGTGCATCTGCAGAGGCCTATTATGATATGTCTGCTGGTGTGTATTAGACAGCAGTATGATGTTAAATCTTTTCCTTCTCTGCCTGTAGTCTCGCACCTTCTGCTTTTACCATTTTATCTCTGTCTTCACTATCTCCCCCTCTGTGTGCTCCAATTAGCCTCTGCATGTAACATTTCTCTCACTGTTTCCAGCATTTCTTCTCTGTTGTACCATTTTATCCTCTGTGTGTACCATGTCTGTCTCTGCTTGAACCATCTTACCCTCTCTCTGCACCATCTTTTCTCTGACTGCACCATATGTCTCTCTGCATGCAGCCCTGCACCATCTATCCTATGCATGTACTAGTTTAGTCTCTGCCTGCATTATCTCATTTTCTGTCTGCACCATCCCTCTCCCTCTGCCTGCAACCTCTGCCTGCACCCTCTCATGTGCATCTGCAGAGGCCTATTATGATATGGCTGCTGGTGTGTATTAGACAGCGCTACCATGTTAAATCGTTTCCTTCAGTGCCTGTAGTCTCGCACACTCAGTGTGTACCATTTTATCTCTGTTTTCACTATATCCCCCTCTGTGTGCTCCAATTAGCCTCTGCATGTAACATTTCTCTCACTGTTTCCAGCATTTCTTCTCTCTTGTGCCATTTTATCCTCTGTGTGTACCATATCTGTGTCTGCTTCCACTATCTGTGTCTCTGCTTGAACCCTCTTATCCTCTCTCTGCACCATCTTTTCTCTGACGGCACCATCTGTCTCTCTGCATGCAGCCCTGCACCATCTATCCTCTGCCTGTACCAGTTTAGTCTCTGCCTGCATTGTCTAATTTTCTGTCTGTACCATCCCTCTCTCTCTGCCTGCAACCTCTGCCTGCACCCTCTCATGTGCATCTGCAGAGGCCTATTATGATATGGCTGCTGGTGTGTATAAGACAGCGCTACCATGTTAAATCTTTTCCTTCTCTGCCTGTAGTCTCGCACCCTCTGAGAGTACCATTTTATCTCTGTCTTCACTATCTCCCCCTCTGTGTGCTCCAATTAGCCTCTGCTTGTAACATTTCTCTCACTGTTTCCAGCATTTCTTCTCTGTTGTACAATTTTTTGCTCTGTGTGTACCATGTCTGTCTGCTTCCACTAACTGTATCTGCTTGAACCATCTTACCCTCTCTCTGCATCATTTTTTCACTGACTTCACCATATGTCTCTCTGCATGCAGCCCTGCACCATCTATCCTCTGCCGGTACTACTTAAGTCTCTGCCTGCATTATCTCATTTTCTGTCTGCACCAACCCTCTCCCTCTGCCTGCACCCTCTCATGTGCATCTGCAGAGGCCTATTATGATATGGCTGCTGGTGTGTATTAGACAGCGCTACCATGTTAAATCGTTTCCTTCAGTGCCTGTAGTCTCGCACACTCAGTGTGTACCATTTTATCTCTGTTTTCACTATATCCCCCTCTGTGTGCTCCAATTAGCCTCTGCATGTAACATTTCTCTCACTGTTTCCAGCATTTCTTCTCTCTTGTGCCATTTTATCCTCTGTGTGTACCATATCTGTGTCTGCTTCCACTATCTGTGTCTCTGCTTGAACCCTCTTATCCTCTCTCTGCACCATCTTTTCTCTGACGGCACCATCTGTCTCTCTGCATGCAGCCCTGCACCATCTATCCTCTGCCTGTACCAGTTTAGTCTCTGCCTGCATTGTCTAATTTTCTGTCTGTACCATCCCTCTCTCTCTGCCTGCAACCTCTGCCTGCACCCTCTCATGTGCATCTGCAGAGGCCTATTATGATATGGCTGCTGGTGTGTATAAGACAGCGCTACCATGTTAAATCTTTTCCTTCTCTGCCTGTAGTCTCGCACCCTCTGAGAGTACCATTTTATCTCTGTCTTCACTATCTCCCCCTCTGTGTGCTCCAATTAGCCTCTGCTTGTAACATTTCTCTCACTGTTTCCAGCATTTCTTCTCTGTTGTACAATTTTTTGCTCTGTGTGTACCATGTCTGTCTGCTTCCACTAACTGTATCTGCTTGAACCATCTCACCCTCTCTCTGCATCATTTTTTCACTGACTTCACCATATGTCTCTCTGCATGCAGCCCTGCACCATCTATCCTCTGCCGGTACTACTTAAGTCTCTGCCTGCATTATCTCATTTTCTGTCTGCACCATCCCTCTCCCTCTGTCTGCAACCTCTGCCTGCACCCTCTCATGTGCATCTGCAGAGGACTATTATGATATGGCTGGTGGTGTTTATTAGACAATGCTACCATGTTAAATCTTTCCCCTCTTTATTTGAAAAGCTTGTGGTAGGTCGAAAAAGAAGATATGAGAAAAATTGTAGCGAGGTTGTAGAGAAAAGAAAAAAACTAGATGAACCAGTAATTGTAAGCAAAAAGAAAAAGGATAGTGCCGAAAAGGTTGTTGGATTTCAGTTTGAAAACAGTTCTGGTGTCAACTGCTATGCTAATGTAGTGGTTAATGTTGTTTTTTTTCTTCAAACTTTACAACAACAGATTGTTGAAAATCGGGATCAAAGGTTTTGTTGTTTGTTGAATTCTGTCTTTGAGAAATGTAGCAGTGATAAAGCAAAAATAGAAAGTGTTTCTCATATTCGAAATGTTTTAGACATATGTTCTGGTCTAAATCAATTTTCACAGAATATTCAGCAAGATTGTCAGGAATTTCTTATGTATATGCTTGTTGTATTGGAAGATGAAGGTATAGATATTTAAAATCTGTTTGGCCTTTCTTATAAATGGCAACATGACTGTGACAATTGTTCGTTTTCAATTAGTACTGAAATAGACACTGAAAGATTTATATTTTTGACGTTACCAGACTGCAAATCAGTGTCTTTTAATAATCTAGTTAGAGAAGCAAATCAAAACATGGTCTGTAACCAATGTAACTCACAAATGTTATCAACATTATTTATCCAACGATATGGACAGTATGTAATTTTAATGCTCCAACGATGTAGACCTGATGGAACAAAATTGACAACTTTAATTAAAAATGTTGTGGCTTCTCAATTATCAATTTCTGGAAGAACTTTTGTAACTGTAGGAATTATTTTCCATGATGGTCCATCTACAACATCAGGATATTACACAGCTTATTTAAAATGTCCAAAAGACTGGACACTTTGTAATGATACACAATTGACTTTTAAACAAAGTTTGCCTTTTAACTTACCAAATTCTTACCTAGTGTTTTTACAACCCAAATTTTAGGGGAAATAATTGGCCTAGGAAGATTACTGCTGTTAAAAAAGGTTAGTCTGCTGTTGAGAATAACTTTGTGAGTGAGGGTGATCAAGATAAAAAAAACCTTGTACTTGTCATAGAGGTAGTGCAAGTGTATCACATAGTGAGTGATATGAGTATTACAGGAAATGTTGATCATGAGTGAGACAGAGGTGTTTAGACTAGTTATAGTTGTTGTAGATGCTGTTGACATTTTTGATTCTCTTAAAGAAGTTTATTTTAATGGTATACAGCTCCTTGCTAAGATAAAGGATGAGCAGAGTATCATCAGCATACCACATGATGTTGAGATTCTGATAGCTTACTGTTTGTTTAAGGTTCTACGTACATGATAAATAGCATCGGGTGGAGATATAACTATTGTTAGATGATAGAGAAGACGTTGGAGCTTTTGATTCAGAAGGTCAGGAAAAGGAAGTTTAAGAGTACTATTAAGTAACTTCCAAACAAAGGACTTTCCATATACTATTTGGCCATGTGGAAAAGTATGTCAATCAAAAATGAGTATTTCGGGTAAATGTTGTTAATATATGTTTGCACATAACTTTACTCAGAGAGTATAAAAAAGAAGTAATAATGTTTTATTACTTTGTGATTGTTGATATTTACGTAAGAAATTGGTGTTTGGAAAAAACAGCAAAATAAAATATATAACATATTGTACAAATTATTTTGTATTTTGTATTGTGAAATATATATCATAACTCAATTGTTTAATCTCTTCCACAGATATTATATTTATAAGGTAAGTACGACAAACAAAAAATACTATTTCATCACTTTCTTACTTCTCTTTCTCTCTATCCTTTCTTCACTCTCTCTCTTACTCCTTTACCTTTCCTCATCTTACTCCTCTTCCCTCATTCTACTTACGCTGGATTAGACCTCTATCCAGGAATATGGGTGTCAGGTCTTGTAAAGATGCTGAACGTATATTGAGGACCAATACCACACAGGTGGTGGTGTTCTGTATATCTAGGTTCCTATATAACATTTTTTTGATCAGAAAGAAGGCTGGGCTAAAATTATAGTGCAATTGAACTGTTTATCTAACCTTTGTTCTGTAAATATTAAGTGTTGCTAATATATTTTAATTACTGGCTTTTAAACAAATGTTACTATATTTATGAAAGTAGCTTATATGTTTTTAGGGCATAATTCATAAAACTGATAAATTGTATATCATTTTCGCCCCAAATTTTTGTAAATGGACTATGGAGTTAATAATAACATGTAATGTTTTATTTTGTGCTTTTATGGCTAATGTTAGCCGAAATAAAGATGAAACGAACGAACATTCTACTTACTCCCCTTCATTCACCTTTACACTCCTTCTCTCACCATCAGTACTCTTCCTTCACCCTCACTCATCTTGTCCAACTCCCTCTTTCCCCTGTCTGTCCCTCACTTGTCTTTCCTATCTTCCTCCATCACTACCCTTGTCTTGCTGTATCGATCAGTCTCTTCTCACTGCCCCCTTACTCTCTTTCCTTCACATCATCCCTCAGTGACCTTCACTCACTCTACTTCTTTCACTTCCTCACTCCCTTTCACTCACTCCCCTTTCCTCCATATGTCTCTATGTCTGTTCCTCTGTGTCAGTCACCATAACTGATTTACTCCCTCACAGTCCGCCACTCTCCCTCTGTTTCTCTCTTTTACTGTCTCCCTCTCTCTCCACCAGTCTTCCTTTTCTTTTCTCTCTCTTTCTATAAATCCTTCTCTCTCACTTACTTCTTTTTCCTTTCTCTTAATATGCTTCTTTTTCCATCACTCCCCTTCCCTCACCCATTATATCCCTTTCTTCACTGTCACTGCCCTTCATTTAATCTGAGTCATCTTCCTCCACTTCATGTTCTCTTCTCTCTGCATCACTCTCATTCCATTTCTCCTGCACCCATTCCCTCACTCTCCCTCATACTCTTTCGCTCACTCCATCCGTCAATCCCCTTCCCTTATTCTCCGTACCTCAATCCCTTTTGGTAACTCTCATTCTTTTAGTCTCTCACTCCTTTCACTCAATTTCTCTCTCCCTCTGCCTCACTCAGTCTAACCACTTCATTTCCTGTCAGTCACTTCCTCTCTTTCTCTTTCTCTCTCACTCACTCCCACTGTGTTTTTTCCTCACCCTTTCTTTCTTTCCCTTTCAGTTTCTTTCACTTCTACTTTCTTTTTTATTATGAAATATATATTATAACTCAATTTGTACTTGTCTTCCACAGATACTATATTTATATACACATATTCTATTAAGTTGTCATTATTTATAAGGTAGGTATGACAAACAGAAAATACTTTTACTTCACTCTCTTACTTCTCTTTCTCTCTTTGCCATTCTTTAATCTCTCTCTTACTACCCTTCCTCTACTCATCTTAGTCTCCTTTTCTCATTCTCAGTACTGCCCTTCATTCACTTTTACAGTCTTTCTGTCACTATCAGTACTCTCTCTTCACCCTCACTCACCTTGTCCAACTCCCTCTTTCGCTGTCTGTCTCTCACTTTTTTTTCCTATCTTCCTCCATCACTACCCTTGTGTTGCTGTATCGCTTAGTCTCTTCTCACTCCCCCCTTACTCTCTTTCCATAACATCATCCCTTATTTACCTTCACTCACTCCACTTCTCCCACTCCCTCACTCTCTTTCGCTCAGTTGCCTTCCTTTATTCCCTCCCTCACTCTCTTTCCTCCATCTTTCTCTAAATATCTTCCTATGTCTCAGTCACTATAACTGATTTATTCCTTCACACTCCCTCACTCTCCTTCTGTTTGTCTCTTTCACTGTCTCCCTCTCTCTTCACTACTCTTCCTTTTATCCTCTCTTTCTTTCTATAAAGATGCTTCTTTTTCAATCACTCCCTTTCCCTCAATCTTCTATCCCTTCCCTCACTGTCACTGCCCTTCATTCAATCAGAGTCCTCTTTCCCCACTTCATGTTATCCTCACTGTGCATCAGTCCCATTCCCTTTCTCTTGCTTCCATTCCCTCACTCACCCTCACTCTCTTTCACTTACTCCATCCGACAATACTCTTTCCTTAATCCCCTTTCCTCATTTCCTTTTGCTAACTCTCATTCCTTTAGTCTCTCACTCCCCTTCACTCCTTTTGTCTCTCCCCCTGTCTCACTCAGTCTAACCACTTCACTCTATGTCACTCACTTGTTCTCCCTCTCTTTCTCTCTCACTCTCTCTCTCTCTTTCTCTCCCTCACCCTTCCTGTCTTTCTCTTTCTGTATCCTTCACTCCTACTTTATCCCTCAGTCCCCTTTCCTCTCTCTTAATCTCCTTTCTGCTCTCTCATTCCCCTTTCGTCACCCTCATACCCATTCTTTCACTGTTACTGCCTTTTACTCACCCTTAGTACTTTTCCCTCACTCCCATTCGTTTACTCCGTCACTCACTTTTTTTCATCCATGTTTCTCTCCCTGTCTCTCTCTGTCTCATTCAGTCTAACTGCCTCACTCCTTCTCAGTTCCTTGCTCTCCCTCACTCTCATTCTGTCCCTCTCTCTCCCTTACCCTTAAACTTCTTTCTTCTCCCTTTTTTATCACACCTTCTCTCTTCCTTACTCATTTTCCCTCTCTCTTAATTTTGTTCCTTCTTTCTCATTCATCGTCCCTCACCCTTATACTCCTTCCCAAACTGTCACTGCCGTTCACTCACCGTCACTACCTTTCCCCCTCTCCACTTCCTCCTGTCTGTATTTCTCACCCTTTCACTTTCCCATTCCCTTTTCCTCACTCCTCCTTGCTCTCTTTCTTACACTCTATTCCTTACTCCCCTTCTTTCACTTCCCTTTACTAACTCCCTCCATCTCCTCACCTCACTTCTCTGTCTCCCACTCCCCATCTCTCACTTTCCCTTACTCCCCTTTTCTCATCCTCATACCACTTCCCTCACCTTCACTCCACTTCTCTTACCTTTACTCCCTTTACTCGGCTCTACTTCTCCCTTTCCATCTCTTACTTCTCTTCCTTGTCTCTGTTCTATCCTCCCCTTTTCTCACTCTTCCTCCCTCACTTTCCTTTCCTTACTGCCCTTTCCTTACTCTTTCTCTCCACTTACCTCACTCCCCTACCCTTTGTCCCCTTGTTTCAGTCACTCTTTGACTCCCCTTTCCTCACTCACCATACTACCCTTGTCTCACTCATTCCATCAGTCCCTTCCTCCCCTATACTCAGTCATTTCAGTCATTCATTTATACTCTACACATTCATTCAAAAAAAGTATGACACAGTATATAAGAGATATAGCTCTTCGTGGAGAAGTGAAGTGAGTTCTGAAAAGAACTTTTTTTTGTCTTTTTTGTTTTGTATTTTTTTGTATTTTTTTAACAATTTTGTATTTTTTTTTAAACAAAAAAGTAAGCAGGTAACAAAAAATTGTTCAACTGGAACAAAAATAATAAATGAAAGTCCACACTCTGCTCTCCATAGCACCATATCTCTTTGCAGAAATTGCATGTAATGTGCACTTTTTTAAAATTTGGCCGGATGTCAAGCACTCTTGTAGATGGCGATGCTGCTCCAGATGAGGTGCTTGGGACAGCAGCTGGAAGCTCACTTGCCAGAGCTCTTGTTGAAGCGCATGCATAATTATGTGGATGCAAGTTCTTGACATGCCGCATCATAGTGTGGATGCTAAATAAATATTTTTTTGTAGGGTCTCCCCTCGAGAGCACACTACCACAGATAGTGCACTTCACCTTTGGAGCATTGACTTTCTTTTGCCCCTCCGGATAAGTAAAAAATTGCCAAATGAAGGACTCCTTCATCTTCTTGGGCTGCTCTTCCAGCAAGTCATCCGAATCAGAGGAATCCTGTGGCTGCTGTTGTGTCATTTTGATATCAAAAAGTTGGAACACAGCAGAGATCCTTCTCTTAGGAAACCAAAAGAGAGAGTGAGGGAAGTGGGTGGGGTTTTACAAGATTCTAGAAAAGAAACTACTATAAACCAATGAAAAGTGTTGTTTTCATGTCACATGACTTTACGTGCGCGCAACGTGCGCGCACGCATGCGCGCACGTTGCGCGACCGTTGCATATAAATGGCGTTTTAACGGATTTTCATAAAACGTGAAAAAGAGGCAGAGAAGAGACTCCCTGACCCCCTAGTCCTTCTCATGGGGTCCCTGAAGGACCCCGAAGGGCAAAAAATCCTTTTTTTTTTTAAAAGTCGCAAGGTGTGCGCACGGTGCTCGCATCCCCGAGGCACAAGAGTGTGAAAAACAATAGTGGAGAACATGGAAAAGGGGCAGGGTAGAGACTCCCTGAGCCCCCATGGCTTTCTCAAGGGGGTCCCTGAAGGACCCCGAAGGACCAAAAAAAACATTTTTTTTTTAAAAAGCACGAGGTGCTCGCACCCTCGTGGCAATAGGGCAAGCACATTGGAAAAATATTTTTACAAAAAATTAATTGACAAATTTGACTGTTTATATTATGATTGAAGATGTACACTATACAATTCAACTTCATACAAATCATAAAAACTAGCTGTGCCATTGCATATTATAGGATACAGTCAATGTATTACAATATACAAGAGCAGTTTGTTGAAAAATAAATATATACAATTTTTTAAAAATGATACAGAAATTAGCATTTTTAAAAACCTTAGAAATTCACTGAAAAAACATAGGTTTAACACACGTTATAGTTAGGAATTAGCATTGAAAAAACCTTAGAAATTCACTGAAAAAACCATAGATTTGACATACGTTATAGTTAGGAATTAGCATTTAAAAAACCTTAGAAATTCACTGAAAAAACCATAGGTTTTACACCAGTTATAGTTAGCTGTACATTTTACTCATACAAAACCATTGAAATTGGTCAGTGACATCACTGATGACATCTCAAATGACATCACTGATGACATCACTGATGACATCATCCATGTGATAATGAAATACACCTCATCACACACTAGTATAATATTTATCACTCACTGTAAAATAGAAAGTGCCATATTTCAAACCATTGACACAACAATAGTATTTTCAAAACACCCACTCAGTGAATCATAGAATCATTGAACTATACACACATCTAATCACTTACCTATAGATTCAGTGTTATATGCAGTGAATAATCAACAGAACACTATCAAATATACTTATACGCCTATTTCAACATTACACATCAGCACACATTGTATTCACTTATAAAGACATCCTTCTGACTTATGCAAACAATTGATTAAACTTACATTTACTCACCTACACACTTATACAAACACCACTTAACCTATTTATATAGATCGTAACTCACACTTAGTGTGTTGTAAAATTAATATTACAAGTATACAGTTATCCATATAGTGACTCATACAATCACTAAGTCTTAGGCACACTTAATTAGATATAACTGTCACATACACTGCCTTTTTCTTTTCAAGTTTAATGGAGATGTACCATAGAGAGAAATATTTCAACACCACCACACCCATAAACATATACACTCGCTGAAACAACTGTTATAAAATGTAGTCTTAACTTCATATACCTACTGAATGAACTATTCACACATTTTTTGGCAATCACACACCCCCACCAAACCACTTAGACATTAATTTACCCATACAAATACTCAGTTAAGAAACCAATAAACAAATATAGTCTTTAACATAGCAATTAAGACAAAGCAATAAAGACTTTCACACAGTTTAGTAACTACACATTATATATAGTGAGACTTTACAAATTAGTCAAGGAAACAATCAATGACAATTGTTACTAAATCCACCATCCACACATTTATATTTATATATCCACTCATTCATTACGCTCATGGATGATATCCTCTTCCTTTTTTAATCTTTTTATCATATCATTTTTCATTTTCTCCACAAGTTCAATTTCGCCCATTTCATCAAGTTCATGATTTAATGTATCTATTTCTTCTGCCAGTTTGATACAGTCCTTCTCGGCATATTTTACTAGGATAAATAACAACTTGCGAGAAGACTCTAGATTGGTCTCTGCCCATTCTCGCATCATTTCCCGATCTAGTGCCTCGTAACTGAGGGCCAATAATATAATACACGACCGACGTCTATGTACCTTTGCAGGGACTTAGCCCCCCACCATTTCTTTTGTTCAGCATGTTTCGCCTTCTCAAGGAGTTTACATTTATCTTTAACTCCGATTTTGTTGCCAGGTGTTTTCTGGGTAATTAAGTCCATGATTGCCGAGTTCTCCTCGCTGAATATTGCAGCTGCTGCCTGCTCTCTCTCCCTTAGCGCGTCCACTGCCATTGTGCTGATGCCGGGATTTTCCAATTTCAATGTTTATTGACCGCCAGAAGAAACACAAATTGAATTAGTGTCCCTTGTGTTCCCCGTTACGTATTTCGCCACAACTCCGCTTCCAGCTTTACCGAATTACACCCGCTGCCCGGGGCTCACCTGCTCACTCCCTGCTGCTGGTTACATCGTGCTGCGCGTCCTCTGACTCGCACCCGCTCTTCACCACAACAAGAGAGCTGCCCATTTCAGCTCCGGTAATCCAGTCCGTGATGTACTATGCTGTGGGCTTTTCCACCAAACAATCCTCCCGGATAGTATTGCAAAGTCCATTGCCAGACTTGTTTCTCCTTTTACATGGAAAGCCCAAATTGCAGAGGGGTCTGTGTTTGAGGTCGGAGGAGAGCCACACACTCACCCATAAAGCTACTCACACAACCATGTATTTACCTAAAAGAATCACTCACATACCCATTCACTGACCCATATCACCTCTCAACACAACCACTGACTCACCTATACAAGCACTCACATACTCACTGACATACCTACATAACTACTTACATACTAATTCACACATCCATACAATCCCTCCCACAACTGCTCACTCACCCATAGGGACATTCACACATACACTCACCCTCTAAAACAGCCACTCCCACAACTCACTTAATCAAACAGTCTCTCAAATAGCCACTCACTCATACATACAGCCCTTACACACCCAGTCACCTAGTCATACATCCATTCAAACACCTACTCACTTATCCAGTCACTGACAAACCTACTCACCCACCCTTACGTTCACTCAAAGAGCCACTCACTCACCCACACAGCTACTCAGATACCTATTTATACACCCATCTAGTCACTCCCACACCTACTAACACACACATCTAGCCACTCATACACCCACTGACACACCTGTACAGTGACTCAGACACCCACTCACACATGGATACAGACAATCACACAGTGACTTCCATAAACTATGATAAAAAATCACTAATTATTAGTATACATAGTATACTAATTTAACTTTTGTAGGACCTTAGTATATACCTTTAGCACTCAAAAACATTTTAAAAACACACATGCTCACTGGATGATGTCCTCAGAGGTGTAAATAGTAATGTCATCAGTGATGTCAATGCCAATGTATGAGTGATGTAATATATGAGGTCATAAGTAGTGCATTGAGAGGGCATTAGTTATAGTTAGCTCAGGTAATTATAACTGCTTTTATCTATGGTTTTGTATGAATGAAATGTGAGCCTTACTATAGTGTCCCTGTAACCTTTGTTTTTTCACTGAATTTCAACGTTTTTTAAATTCTGTTTCCTATTTTATAACTATAACTTTCCTGTAACTGTGTGTATATATATATATTTATGTATATATATATTACCTACTGGCGGTCGCCAGTAGGTATATATAGTTAGGATTTTTTCCCTATGGGATTTTTGAAAATTCTATGTCTAATAACTTTGGCGTTTGTGGACGGAATTGGCTGAAATTTTCAGGAAAATGGCACATTTTGTTTCTGAGCAGCCCTTGAAAATTTGGGGGGGGTTCATCAAGGGGGGGCCGAGAAAAAAGGGGGGTCCCAAAACGTGTTTTTAACATTGAGTTTTCCATAGGGCGGTTGGCCTCACTTTTAGCCCGAAGGGCTGAATGGATTTGCACGAAACTTGGCAAAATTGTAGGGACTGGTAGCCCGATGTGCCTTTTGTAGGTCTCAATATATGTGCTTCAGTGGATTTTGAGAAATTAACGTTCAAAAAAAGATATATATCTGTAACAGCAGACCGGGCAGCGCTCCAGTTCGCGTACTTTTCGCGCAACGGAGCTTTGTGAAGCGAAGCTGATTGGTTCTCCGGCGTCTGTAAACATTCCAAACAGTCCGTAGCGGCCGCCATCTTGTCTCTCGGTAGGATCGAGAGACAAGAGGAGGCCAAAGCGAAGGGGCAAATGACCATAAGGGGGCATAGTAGATTCTCGCTGACCCCCTAGGTTTGATGTGGAGGTTTTAAAAGGGCCCCGCGGGCAAAAAAAAAAAATAATAATAATAATCGAACGGCTGAATGGATTTGCACGAAACTTGGCAAAATTGTAGGGACTGGTAGCCCGATGTGCCTTTGCTAGGTCTCAATATATGTGCTCCAGTGGATTTTGAGAAATTAACGTTCAAAAAAAGATATATATCTGTAACAGCGCTCCGCTTCGGAGCTTTGCGAAGCTGATTGGTTCTTCGGCGTCTGTAAACATTCGAAACAGTCCGTAGCGGCCGCCATCTTGTCTCTCGGTAGGATCGAGAGACAAGAGGAGGCCAAAGCGAAGGGGCAAATGACCATAAGGGGGCATAGTAGATCGTCCCTGACCCCCTAGGTTTGATGTGGAGGCTTTAAAAGGGTCTCGCAGGGCAAAAAAAAAATATATCGTTTTTTTAGTTTTTTTGCGTGGAGTGCGCCCGGTTCGCGAACCGGGAAGCGTTCTGGGGAGCGTACTTTCTTGAAAATTAGTGAAAAAAGTTAGAGTAAAATAATAATTGTGAGTGATCAGATGTAGGGTAGCTCTGAGAAGAGTTTTTGGGTTTATGGTACATTTAGGTACTTATAAGTAGGTACCAATGCACAGTCTTAAATTCAAAATGAAAACTCTGTTGCCCTCATCTGAGAAGTGAACTCCATCTCCTCTGTAGATATCTTGCATGTAGTAACGCAAGTTATTGTTGTACAGGGAGCCCATTCCATGGTCTCTCATGTAAGCTGAAACAGATTTGTTTACATGCTTCCTCGACTTCTCAATTTGTGGACAAAATTGGTTTGACTACCTCCATTTCTGTCTTTGGCATATATTTGAATATACCAAGGCAGTCTGAGGAAAAAGTGCCATCAATTGCTCAAAGGTGTCCTTTAAAAGCATTTCCAGACCTACCCCAGTCAAAGTGCCCAAATCATTACCTCCACAGTGCACAATTAACAGGTCAGGTTTTGGCAAATGCATAAAGGTTTTCACCAATGGTATCAATTGGTGACATTTTAATCCTCTGTGGCCAAACCACTTAATTTCCACATCTTGTAAATTGAGGTTAGGTAAATTCCTGTTCTCAGCATACCTCTGAGCCCAATAGATGTAACTATGTCCAACAATCCAGACAGAAAACATGGTGAGAGAAGGTTCTCCTGCAGTCAGATGAAGTGTGGCAATGAAATGGCAGTTGAAAAAATAAGAGTTTAAAATGAAAAAAACTGTGGAGTTTCTGTGTTAATGAAGCAGTAACAGTGATTGGTGGATTTTGATTGCTGAAAACAGAAAGTTAGGGTGCATGGATGAGTTGTTTGAAAGATGTATTTTGAGTGGTGAAGAAAAAATCATTAAATGAAAGAATGCACTGGATATGAGGTGCACTGAGAGTTCAGAGTTCAATTGCAACATTGTTGTGTGAACTTGCAAACACCAGAGGTCTTCCAAGACGTGGTTGCCATGCAGAAAAGGCATGAAATGGCAGAGGGGGGAAGGGTTTTCATTTGAAAAAAAGTGAGGGAAGAGTTTTGATTGGGTGACATGAGAGATATGTGTGAAGAATTACAGCATTTCTGTGCTTTTGATAGCTGCAGACTCTGGAGTGCATACCTTTTGCTCTGCTGAAGACAAATTGGTGTGTTTCTGAGACTGTTTTGAAACTCAAAGTATTTGCTAAGGTGAGAAAAGATTTCTTTAATTTAGATAGAAAATAGTGTGCTTTAAGGAGAAAATTATGAAGAAAGTTGTGTTTTTCAAATGTTGCTTTGTCTCAAGTGTTTTACAAATAGATTTTGTTTCTTTGAGAAATTGTAATTGGAGAAAATGTGAAGTATTAGTACTGACAGGGTTTTTATGTGCATAGGAGCTGTGGAGTGTTTTCAAATTATGACTTGTAAATCGTTTTTGAGAAAAAGCAATGGTTTTAATATTGATGACAAGGACATAATGGTGTCTGCTTCTTTATAAGGTAATTGAGAGTCTCTGATGTTATTTTTCCCATTTCAATGTAAGAAGTTTGTCTGTGGAGCAAATTGCTTGTAAATATGCTCCCACCTGTGCATGGCAAATTTAGATTTTGAATGTTTGCGTTACATAGGCATGTTAAAGGTGACTGAAACATGCTGCAAAGGCAATCAAAAACGCTTTTATGTGTCTTAAGGACATTTTAAGTCATTTCCCCATGTGCAGTGTTTTCAAATTATGAGTTGAAAATCGTTTTTGAGGTAAAGGAATGTTTTCAAAATTTATGTGCGCCATATGCCCCCAAATTTCTTTTTCAGGGGTGCAGCAGGGTGTTCTTGAGACACCCCTGCACCCTCGGAAAAATTCGTAATTTGCGATGAGGTAATTGCTAATCGCAAATTGCACTTTCATTCCTATGGGCCTCCTGCTGCATGGAAATGAATGGGTAATTTGTAATTAGCAAATAGCTCATCGCAAACTAGGAATGGTAAAGAATCGCTATTTATTCCTTAAAGTTCGCTATTTAGGAAATGCAAAAAACTTTGATGATACATATGGCGGTTCATCTCTAACAAGATAAGAAGCATAGGGATAGATTTATGATGACTGGCGCATCACCAGGGATGTGTTAGTCATTCTGTGCCGCTGTTCCGTCACCTATGGTGTGCTGCATTTACAATGCGGCGCATCATGGGGCAAAAACAGCACAGATGCGTGACGTATCTGTGCCGTAAAGGTGGCGCATTGCTGGAGTTGTATCGCAAGTGTGATGAAGCTCCAGCAAGGCTCAGGGGTGTCCCTGTCGCAGGGTTTCTGTTCTCACACAGAACTGTGGACAGAGGATTGGAACCTCGGCGAATTAGGGTGCCCCAAAACTCACCTTAGTAATCAAAAACCCCTTAGCAAGCTAGGTACAGTGTCACATTGGATATAACAAACTCTCAATGTTTAGACAATCCAGAATATGAACTTATAGTACCTCAGGATACGTGGAACTCATGAACAGTCGGTCGTTATATATTTCTTAGAAACCAGAACATGGAGTTAAGAAGAACACATGTGTATTTGAAATGTTTATTTACTAATGCCGTCTTCTCAGGCGTAGTATCTTAGATAATAGAAGTACACATATTATCAGTAGCAAAATTACCAGCATAGTTACTAGTACATAAAAAGCGAATGGTGACAGTATGTTAACATGCTGTAAATGAATAAGAGTTAGCAACACTTATAAGCAGCCGCGGGCCGTGGAGGGAGTTACGGTGGGGCAGGGAGGCGGGGAGGGGGAGGGGCAGGGTGGAGAGGGCTCCACCCTGCCCCTCCCCCCCCCCGCCTCCCTGCCTCACCGTAACTCCCTCCACGGCCCGCGGCTGCTTATATCTGACCCTCCCTAATACACATATTATATTATTTGCTAAGAAGGTCTCTTTGTGTTGGTTTAGGGCGTGCCCATACTTTAGTGTCTTAGATTTGAAGGAATCACATCAGCATACACCAGCTCTCTCTTCATGTGAACCGCATCAAGTGTTGTGTATGTGTGTTCGGCAAAGCAATATAAAACCCGCCTCATGCCCAGAATTGGCAGAAGCTGCACTTATGTTATGAGTATGAAGTCGTGGAGATCAGACCTCATAACAATTCTGTATCGTGTTGTTCTTGAAACTTCAGCAGTCGCTGTACAGATATAGTTTAACAAGCAAAGCAGATAGTAGAGCAATAACATATTATTCTCATGTAAACCACGATGAACTACTAGGTTGAAAGCTAAAGCAACAACTAAGTGTCGTGTGCAGAAGTTGCAAAAAAGGAAAAATGGCGTTTAAACCGGTAATGAGCCCATGCTAACTTAACACGGTGTAAAGATATCCAGGATCTAGATGACACTTCCCCATGATCCGGAAACGAACTGAATAAGATAATAGAAGTGGCATCTCATGAGAGCAGATTGCAACTTTATATGTGGATGGTCCGCAAGGTAAAACATTAAAAACTAGGAAAATTTAATGCTAAAGAAAAATAAAACAGCCAACTACTTTATCGAGGCTTAAGCCAATAGGCAAGCTAAATAATAAAAACTTGACAAATAAGTCAATGAATTGTCAATGAAATGCTAGTACTCAGCATATCAAACATGAAAAAGGTCTATGACATAACTGTGTATGCAAAATAAGCTGCAACATCCTCCAATAGGAAGTCACCGTCTTCATCCGAAAAGAGTTCAGCCATCCAATTTAAAAGCGGAAAAGAACATACGTGCTCTCCCAGCACCGGATCCTCTATCACCATCAGAGGACAGCTCGGTGGGTTTTCAAGAAAGCTCTGTTCCAAGAAAGACTGTGTTGCCGCCAGTAAATTCCAGGGACCAATTAGTCCATGCATCAATGCCACAGCCATAATCCTTTCGCCAGGACAAACCAACTCGTGAGTAATGATAGGAGTCATCAGCTGATTAAAGTCGACGTCAGGAGAAACCGGTCAGCAGAGACACAAATCAATGGCCCAATCGAAATCACAGGTCAGGCATTGAAATACAGGCTGGACACAGGTGAAGTAGGAGAATCGAAAAGATAATCCATATGCCGTGCTTAATATCGCCAACGGCATTGTGCCATAATATTCAAGCATGCGATTGCGGAACAGCGTCAGCAGCTGCAGGACGGGAGCTTGCACAGGAGGGACATCCATATTTAAAAATGTAAAAAAGCACAAGAGGGTCCGCTGGTAATGCAAGTAAAAATGGGAATCCACCAAGCACAGTGGAAAAAATAGAATGAAAGAAAGCAGGGATGACTCCAAAGATTTTCTCAAATGAAGTCACGAGACCACTGGTAACAACTTTAAAAAAGTGCGCCAGGCCCTTTGTGGAGGACGCGTTAAAGATAGTCCGAACCATCTTGCTGAAATGGAAAGGCAAATCTGTATTTAAAAGGGTCTGCACCTCTGTACGGGTGTTCGCTATGTGAAGCACGAAAGTTTCACGGGCCGAACTCAAGGCCACCTCTCTCTGAGACAAAAGAGCTCTTATTCTTGCCATGCCGTTGAAATCTGTTCCCAAGGTTGGTATTTGTGGCCAGATTGAAAACTCCCTATGTTCATGTGTGGGAGGAAATAGAACATTTCTGCAGCAAATAACCCGTTCACTTACTGTTACGATAAAAGGAATACTTTTAATTAACCCAGAACAATCTTCATTATTGAGCATCAAATAACTACCATTTTCCAACAACTTGAACGTGGGGATGATAGCAGGAACTGGCGTGCCTTGCAACACGCAAGCCATATTTGGTCGGTGTTTGTTGCATGAACCGTGTAACTGTATGTGCCTACACATTAGTGAATGATCTGGCGTCTCAGTGCATTCCTCTACATTCAGATAAACTTCTTGATCATCTTTGAAACATCTGTATGTGTATGGAAGCGACCAGACCTCATGAAGAAAACCACTACCTAAAGGTGCATAACGACCTATTGGTATATATTTCATACAATTTGAAAACGTATATAAAGCAAAAGGCAGCGTTATTAAACCGTGGATAAGGCACGTTGCCAAAGCAGCCAACCTTTTGGATTTATACTGGAAATGTTAAAGGAAGAATTATGGAGTAGGGCCTGTAAATCTTTAATGGACAACCGAGTAAAATTACTCCAACCATCATATTCCTCTAACTCCGGGATAGTAGGGGTGTTTAATTTTTTAGAAGTAGCCAATCCAAAGCATTTGGTCTGGGAAATTGTTTCATTCACAAACAACATATGATTTGGGATGAGATATGCACGGTGCAAAGCCTCAGTGCCTTTTACCTGCCAGGTTCGTGAACCCCAAACTGATGTAGATCCTGGATATCTTTACACTGTGTTAAGTTAGCATGGGCTCATTATTGGTTTAAACGCAATTTTTCCTTTTTTGCAACTTCTGCACACGACACTTAGTTGTTGCTTTAGCTTTCAGCCTACCTGCGTCAAGATCTATGCCTGCTTCAAGCAGGCGCAGGGTTTTGATGCAGCTTTGTCCTATCTGATTGTAAATGCGGCAGACTGTGGGTGGTAGAGCAGCGGTGCACGTTAACTGGTGCATCTCTGGGGATGTGCTAGTTAATATAAATCTGCCCCTTTCCATACATACTGAGCATGTCATGAATGATGTAATATGTGACATCATCAGCAGTGGATTTCGGGTAATAGTATCTCTAGTTTACTCCCCTATAGCTGTCTTTCTTTTAACATAACTGTCTGTTTCCTTCCCTTATACTTACTGTTTTTTTGGTTCGCTTCCGGTTCGCGTACCGGCGAGCGAACTGGGAAGCGAACTAAGAGAAATAGAGGTTGGCACAGTTCCAAATATTGTACCAATTTTTTAATACCGGGGAGGTAGTTCTGAAAAGAACTTTTTTTTTATTGTTTTTGTTGTTTTATATTTTTTTTATTATTTTTCTGAACATTTTTTTACTTTTTTTGAATTTTTCTGAACAGTTTTATATATATATATTTTTTTTTTAGAGGGGGCAACGAAAACGATTCATTGTAAAGGGCTCAACAGGAGCAACAAAAAAAAAAAGAATTTATTGTTTGGGGCGTTTCGGACAAACATGAGCATGATTGTCAATAGCTCTGTTGATCAGAGTGATGCTACTTTCTCCGTAGCAAATGAATCCACTGCAATGTACGCAGACTTGTTTTACTTCACGAAATCTCGTTTGTATATTTGGCACCATCTCCCTGCCCTCTGGTCCCGTTACTTCCGGTACAACAGATCTTCTGGCCATAATAGGGAGATTATCTAGGTCGTTACTAAACTGTGCAGCATTGTAGTTGTTAGGATGCCACCTAGTCATATGGCGATGCATTGTGTAGTTTCCGAAACTGTATTTTTTGTCGGTCCCTCTGGACAGTCTATCTTGACATATAAGGCAAGTTACGTATCTTGCATTTACTTTTTTCTGACCTTTGGGAATTTTAAAAAATTGCCAAATGAAGTTTTCTTTCCGGTGAGACGTCCTGGGCTCCTCAGGCAAAAAGTGCCTCTCTTCGTGCTCTTCGTCCTGTTCCTCTTCTTCCTCTTCTTGCTGAATTATAACTTCAGCAGGTGGTCCACTCTTCCTTGGATGTGGTGGAGGTGGTGGGGAAGCACCAGCTGAAGCTACTAAAGAAGCCATTGCTCACTGGTAACAAAGGGTCTTTCTCTCACAATGATGAAAGTCAGAGTGAGGAAAGAAGGAGGGATTTTCATCATTTGGGAAAAACAATAGTTCTCAACCAATGAAAAGTGTTCATTTTAGATTATATGACCTAGTCTTACATCATTAGGAAACCAAAAGTGAAATGAACCAATGAAAAGTGTTATTACCAAGTCACATGACCTGCTGTGTTTACGTTACGCGCTTTGCAGGGCCTCCCGGTTTGCTTCTAGAAACCTGCGCTTTGCGCCTCGCTTCGCGTACCAGTTCGCTAACGTAGCACGTCATATGACGTATCACGCGACAACGCGAAACGTCATGTGGACGGGAGGCGTCACGATGTTGTTTTCTAACGCGGCAGTTGCGGTAAAGAAACGTTTACCGGCTCGCGGTCTATTTCGCGGCATCAAGGTCAGCTAACGTGAAGTTTCCCGATTCGCGAAGCGGGAACGAAGAAAAAAAAATATTACAAAAAAAAAATATTAATAAACATATAAAATATATTTTTGGATTTAAAGAAGAATACATTTTACAGCTACAGATATTAGCTGTTAAAAAACCAATGAAATTCACTGAAAAAACCATAGGTTATAGACCATATATAGTTAGGAATTAGCATTTAGAAAACCTTATTTTACTCACACAAAACCATTGAAATTCCATATATAGTTAGTTGCACTAACTATATATCGCGCACCCGCAATCCACTGCTGATGATGTCACATATTACATCATTCATGACATGGTCAGTGACATCACTGATGACATCACTGATGACATCTCAAATGACATCACTGATGATATCTCATTTGACATCAATGGTCACATCAATGATGATATCATTAATGTGACAATACAATGCATCTCCTCACACTTTAATATAACCTCTGTTACACCCAGTGTTAAATACAGAGTATAATTTTTGAAACCATTGACACACCAATACTAGTTACTACATACGCACTCACTGATTCCTACGTCTACACACACATTCACTCATTCACCCATACAATCATTCATACATACAATCACTCATCTTTACAACACTATCATATGCACTCATACACCTATACAGACACTCACACTCTGCCACTCATCCATGGAGTTACTCACACACCTAGTCAGTCCTGTAAAGAATCAATCACACTTCCATTTTCTAATCTACACAGTTAAACATAGAGTACCTTACATTTTCAAACATATACTAACACATACTTACTCTCTTATAGAATCACTGATACAAGTACACATTGATCTGCACAGAGTCACACACCTCCCAGCCAGCCATACACACACTCAGTCTCCCATACAAATACTTGTGCAACCAATCAATAACCCATATAGCTACTTATATAGCTACTGATCAACACATGCAGCAGCTTGCACAACAACAGACATACTGATGCACACTTTCAGACAGTTTAGTCACTAACCCGTGCATTTAGTAAGACGCATTTAATCACTCACTCATACAGTCAATCACGCACCTACTAAAACCTTCATTCAGACACTTATACATCCACTCATTCTTCAATATGTAAAACATATTTAAACTTTACAGAAACACATAATCACTGGATGTTGTCATCAGTGATGTCATTTGAGATGTCATCAGTGATGTCATCAGTGATGTCATCAGTGATGTCACTGACCATGTCATGAATGATGTAATATGTGACATCATCAGCAGTGGATTGCGGGTGCGCGATATATAGTTAGTGCAACTAACTATATATGGAATTTCAATGGTTTTGTGTGAGTAAAATAAGGTTTTCTAAATGCTAATTCCTAACTATATATGGTCTATAACCTATGTTTTTTTCAGTGAATATATATATATATATATATATATATATTCATTGAAAAAACCATAGGTTTCACACATGTTATAGTTAGCTGGACATTTCACTCATACAAAACCATTGAAATTCCCCCGTTATAGTTAGTTCAGCTAATTATAACTTGCGCGCCCCCAATGCACTGCTGATGACGTCACATATGGCATCACTCATGACATGGTCAGTGACATCACTGATGACATCTCAAATGACATCACTGATGACATCACTCATGACACCATCCTTGTGAAAGAGTGGCAGACCTCCTCTCAGCGTAATATAACCTTTGATATACATATTCAACAATAGAAACTAACATTTTCAAAAAAATGGAGATACCAATACCAGTTACAACAACCTATTCAGTAATTCCAGCATCTATATACACATCTACTCATTCACCAACAGTTCTATATAGCCAATCATACATGTACTCACTCATCATATGTACTGATACACCTATACATCCTCTTACACACCGATAGTCATCCATAGAGTTACTCACACACATACTCACAGATGCAAATAAACTATCAAACATCCATTTATTTGCATATACAGCTATACACAGACTACCACACTTACTTCTATGGAAAGTTACACATACTTACTCTCTTAAACAATCTCTTATAGAAACACATACCTATTTAAACAGGAACTCTTCCAATCTCTCACTCTCACATATACTCACTTATATACATCAAAACTCACATATACTAGATTAAAACATATGTAGTTACTCATAAAGATACTATTGAGACAGTCATTCACTCAGTAACACACCCATACACACACTCATCCACCCATACAGTCCTGCACACATGCTGTCTTCAAAACACATACAAACAGTGAGTCAGTCATTCATGCATCTATCCGCTAAGTAATACCCCCACCAAACCATACAGACACTCATAAAAAAACAACTAATAACCCATATACACACTCATGTAACTACTCACCAACCCATGCAGCTACTTATACACAAAGTGAGACACTGATACATATATTTAAATATTTAAACATTACTCACTAATATATGTATTCACTAAGATACACTTAATAAGTCAGTTAACCAATCAATTTAAAAAAAAAACATCCATTTAGACACTTATTTACCCATTTATTCTTCCATTGACCTTTAGATATGCATATATAAAACATATTTATTTTTCAGAAAGACACACATTCACTGGATGGTGTCATCAGTGATGTCATCAGTGATGGCATTTGAGATGTCATCAGTGATGTCACTGACCATGTCATGAGTGATGTAATATGTGACATCATCAGCAGTGCATTGCAGGCGCGCAAGTTATAGTTAGCTGAACTAACTATAACGGGGGAATTTCTATGGTTTTGTATGAGTGAAATGTCCAGCTAACTATAACATGTGTGAAACCTATGGTTTTTTTCAATGAATTTGCAACATTTTTTAAATGCTAATTCATAACTATAATGTGTGTGAAACCTATGGATTTTTCAGTGAATTTGCAAGGTTTTTTAATTGCTAATTCCTAACTATAACATGTGTGAAACCTATGGTTTTTTCAGTGAATATATATATATATCAATCTGCCTTGAAGACTGAGTGGATACATAAGTGCCTGAATGGAGGATTTAGTAGCAATGTGATTGACTGTTTAAGTGACTAATTTAAAGTGTCTCACTAAATATATGGGATAGTGATTAAACTGCGTGAATACCTTTATCACTCTATCTCTTGTTGTGTAAACTACTACAAAAGTTGGTTACTAGCTATGTGAAAGTCTATATTAGTTATGAATTAGTTAAATGAGTATTTGTATGGGATAGTGAATGTGTTTGTGTGGTTGAGTGGGAGATGTGTGACTGTCCAAAGATGAGTAAATAGTTGATTTACTAGGTATATGAGGTTAAGACTGTATGTGGAAACAGTTGTTTGGGTGAGTGAATCTCTTTACGTGTATGGTGATGAGTAAATATATTTCTCAATGATACATGTCTAACAAACTAGAAATATAAAAGGCAGTGTATGTGACAGTTGTATATAAATAAGTATACATAAGACTCGGTGATTGTATGAGCGACTATCGAAAACTGTATACTTGTAATAGTAATTTTATAACACACTAAGTATGAGTTACTATTTATACGAATAAAGTGGTGTTTGTATAAGTGTGTAGCTTAGTAAATGTAAGTATGATCAATTTTTTTGCATAAGTGAGTAGAATGACTGCATAAGTGAATAGGATGTATGCAGGTGTGTAATGTCGATGTAGGTGTATAAGTTTATTTAATAGTGTTCTATTGATCATTGACAGCATGTATGAGTGAACCTAAAGGTAAGTGTTTAGATGTGTGTGTAGATGTAGGAATCACTTAGTGAGTTTTTAGAAACTGGTATTGGTGTGTCAATGGTTTCAAATATGGTACTCTGTATTTTACAGTAAGTGATGAATGGTTATACTTGTGTATGATGAGGTGTATCAGATTGTCAAGTGGATGATGTCATCAGTGATGTCATTTGAGATGTCATCAGTGATGTCACTGACCTTGTCATGAATGATGCAATATGTGACATCATCAGAAGTGCATTGCGGGCGCACAAGTTATAGTTAGCAGAACAAACTATAACACAGGAATTTCTATGGTTTTGTACGAGTGAAATGGCCAACTAACTATAACACCCGTGAAGCTTATGTTATTTTCTGTGACTTTCTAAGGTTTTTTAAATGCTAATTTCTAACTATAACGTCTCTGAAACCTATGTTTTTTTCAGTGAATTTCAAAGGTTTTTTAAATGCTAATTTTTAAGTGTGATAGTAGTTATACCTATTTTTTGTACTGATTTTCTACAGTTTTTTAGCTGTTTATTTATAAATATTTTATTCATTAAATAACATTATATATTTTTCTGAAAATTGCAAAAAAAAAAATAAAATCAAACTGAAATATTGATTCATTGTTTGTTTTCATTTTTTATTTTAATTTTAATATATCTATATTATTTTCTTTGAAAAAAAAAGTTCCCAATTTTTTTGCCGGAGTCGCGCACTCAAAGCGTACACATCACGGTGGGTGCGTGGATTCTAGATTCCATTTTAGAAAAATCGTGAAGGATCCGCGTACGGTGTGCGAAGGCTGCGTGTTTTTCAGTTACATTATATACATTTATTATTACGTGATGTGCGCGATTGGTATGCGACCAGCCGGGACTCCTGCTCCCGCGTATTCGCGACACATCTGCATTACGGTACGAGACGCTTGCACGGTGGCGGGTCCCACGTGACGTCATATACGTGCTGGGGCACGCTTGGTGCGCAACTCCCGCAAAAAAAAATTATGTTCCAAAATTATATATATGTGTCTTTAATATACATATTAGGGCAAGGGATTATCTAAGATATTCATAAAAATAATATATTTGTACTTAAAATAAAATATTATTTTTAAATATATTTTCGAGAAGTCGGGTGCGTGCATCATGAGCGCAGAGAACCAGGTCAGCAGAGCTGCTGTAGAGCCAGAGAAACCAGGTCAGCAGAGCCGCTGTAGAGCCAGAGAACCAGGTCAGCAGAGCTGCTCTAGAGCCGAAGAAGCAGGTCATCAGAGCCGCTTTAGAATCAGAGACCCAGGTCGGCAGAGCTGCTCCAGAGCCAGAGACGAAGGTCAGAAGACCTGCTCTAGAGGCCAAGAACCAGGTCAGCAGAGCTGCTGTAGAGCCAGAGAAACCAGGTCAGCAGAGCTGCTTAAGAGGAAGAGAACCAGGTCAGCAGAACTGCTTTAGAGCCAGAGAACCAGGTCAGCAGAGCTGCTCTAGAGCCAGAGAAACAGGTCAGCAGAGCTGCTGTCGAGCCAGAGAAACCAGGTCAGCAGAGCTGCTCTAGAGGCTGAGAACCAAGTCAGCAGAGCTGCTTTAGAGGCAGAGAACCTTGCCAGCAAAGCTGCTTTAGAGCCAGAGAACCAGGTCAGCAGAGCTGCTTTAGAGCCAGAGAACCAGGTCAGCAGAGCTGCTTTAGAGCCGGAGAACCAGGTCAGCAGAGTTGCTTTAGAGCCAGAGAAACAATTCAGCAGAGCTGCTTTAGAACCAGAGAACCAGGCAAGCAGAGCTGCTTTAGATCCAGAGAACCAGGTAGCAGAGCTGCTTTAGAGCCAGGGAACCAGGTCAGCAGAGCTGCTCTAGAGCCTAAGAACCAGGCCAGCAGATCTGCTCTAGAGCCAGAGAACCAGGTCAGCAGAACTGCTGTAGAGCCAGAGAAACCAGGTCAGTAGAGCTGCTTTAGAGGGAGAGAACCAGGTAAGCAGAGCTGCTCTAGAGGGAGAGACCCAGGTCTGCAAAGCTGCTTCAGAGCCAGAGAACCATGTCAGCAGAACTGCTTTAGAGCCATAGAACCGGGTCAGCAGAGCTGCTTTAGAGCCAGAGAACCAGATCAGCAGAGCTGCTATGTAGCCTGAGACCTGGGTTTGCTGAGCTGCTCTAGAGCCAGAGAACCAGGTCAGCAGACCTGCTGTAGAGCTAGAGAAACCAGGTCATCAGAGCTGCTTTAGAGCCAGGGAACCAGGTCAGCAGAGCTGCTTTAGAGCCGAGAACCAGGTCAGCAGAGCTGCTCTAGCTGACACTGACTGACTGACTGACACTGACTGATTGACACTGACTGACACTGATTGACTGACACTGACACCGACTGACACTGACTGACACTGATTGACTGACACTGACTGACTGACACTGACTGACACTGATTGACTGACACTGACTGACTGACACTGACTGACTGACACTGATTGACTGACACTGACTGAATGACACTGACTGATACTGATTGACTGACACTGACTGACACTGATTGACTGACACTTACCGACTGACTGACACTGACTGACTGACACTGACTGATACTGATTGACTACTCTCTACTACTCTACTACTCACTCTCTACTACTCTCTACTACTCTCTCTCTACTAACTCTCTACTACTCACTCTCTACTACTCTCTACTACTCACTCTAATACTTACTCTCTACTACTCACTCTACTACTCTCTACTACTCACTCTCTACCTCTCTCTCTACTGCTCTCTACCTCTACCTCTCTACCTCTACACCTCTACCTCTACCTCTCTACCTCTCTCTACCTCTCTCTACACGCACACATATGCACATATATATATGCATATGCATTTACATATATGTATGTGTGTATATATATATACATACATATATAAACATATATATAAAATGCATATCTATATAAATACAAATATAAATGCATGCATACATATACATATACGCATTCAAATGCATGGTATGTACATGAAAGTTTGAAAAACACTAATACAAGCAAAGCTAAAAAGCCACCTAATAACAAACAGAATTGCTTTAACTTAAACGAGGGCGAAACCTATTGCATTTTCAACGCTGGCTTACTTTGGTACCATCCAGAAGGCATTCGGATGTGTCACACATTTGCCATAAATTCGGAATGTTAGCACTCTAGTTGCTCATTAGATCACTGTAGTAAAGATACTACTCACCAGGGAAGTCAGCTGCTGGTATTCAAAGTGCATGTTTCAGTCTGCATGTCAGAATTTTTTAATGAAATAGAAGAGGATTTGAGAAGTCAAAATGTGCCCTAATTTTTCTTTCTGCAGCACTAATCATAATTTCTGTGGCAAAATGAACACACTGATTTTGTTCCTTTGCAAATTAAATGTTTTAAGTGTTGCCACTTTATTCCAATCAAGATGGATTCAGGTGTGCCATACTTTTGTCATAAGTAAGACTGTTAGCGTTCTAGTTGTTCTTTAGAACACTCTGGTACATTCTGTCATTGGGCTATATTTGGGCTACATCTGGGTGATATTTGTGCTACATTTGGGCTCTTTTGTCTCTGGTGGCCATCTTGGGAGACTTATTTGTTATGATGTTTCCTAATTTCCTCATTTACTACAGTCTCCTCAGTAGGAAATACTTTCAGTTTTTTACTTTGATTCCATCAAGGAGGCATTCAGATGTGTCACACATTTGCCATAAATTCAGATTGTTAGCACTCTAGTTGCTTTAAGATCACTGTAGTAAAGCTACTGCTCACCAGGAAAGTTTGCTGCTGGTATTGAAAGTGTATGTTCAGTCTGCATGTCAGAATTTCTTAATGAAATAGAAGAGGATTTGAGAAGTCACTCAAAATGTGCCCTAATTTTTCTTTCTGCAGCACTAATCATACTTTCTATGGCAAAATGAACCCCCTCATGTTGTTCCTTTTTAAATTAAATGTTTTAAGAGTTACCACTTTATTCCAATCAAGATGGCTTCAGGTGTGAGATACGTTTGTCATAAGTAGGACTGTTAGCGCTCTAGAAGCTGCAGTAGAACACAAAGGAATCAACTGACAGTCTCTGCTCTTGTTGGATGTACATGTTTTACTGAGAATGTCAGACTTCATTCGCACATGACTGAGAAGGATAATGTGAATTTACAGAAAATATGCTCTCAGTTTAGCTTATAGATCACCTTCCAAATCTCTGTGCGAAAAGCATGAGAACATTGTTTTCTCTAAAACATGATTCATGGTATACCAGCAGAAGGCTTTTTTACATGGTAAAATCACCTTAGAACACACCACAATTCCTAAAATTAGTATGGTACTATCAACAAATGATTTATAATGTAACTAAAGTCTTAAAACCTTCTATTAACTACAATGCTTTTTAATGAGGTGCTATCATGTATATTGGTCCCAAGATGGCTGCCAACAATTTCTGGTTTGGAGTGTTGACAGACAGTTGACAGCCAATCAGCGTGCAGCTCGTGCTCGGAATGCTAGATATATATACATTTTTCTTTTGATTTTCCCGGGAACTACTAGAGGGATTTACATCATTTAAGCAAAAGTGTGATCTGCGAATCAGACTCTACCATTTTGCCAAATTTCTTGTAATTCCGTTCAGGAGTTCGGGCTGTAGCCGTGTCTAATCGTCCTATGGAAAATAACATGGGGAAAACACTTTTTGGGACCCCCTTTTTTCTAAGCCCCCACTTGACAAATCCCCCCAAAACTTTAAGGAAAGGAGCGGAGTGGAGCGGGCCTTCTTCTTTGAGAAATTCGCGAAAATTCATCCACCGGCGCCAAAGGTATTCCAAATAGAATGTTGTGGATTTCCTATGGAAACTAGGTCCTAACTATAACTACCTACTGGTGACCGCCAGTAGGTAATATATATATATATATATATATTCACACAGTCACAGGTAACCCAAATTGAAGACAGCCACTGGTCGTATGATTATTCACTTTTTAATGGACAAACGTGCTGGAGCCAGAACGTGCAGAAAGTCTCTTCAAAGTAATAAAACGCCGGACGCGTTTCGAAAGCCCCATGCTCTCTTCTTCAGCGGCGTAGAAAATGTTTGTAAAGCAGCGCTCTGAGTTTATCACCTGCCCTGGGTGGGCGTGGCCATCAACGCGGCCTTCTGGATAGTGTAGTCCCATGTGGGCGCGCTTGCTTTCCAACTGTAAACCATTATAAATCCCAAGTGGGTAGAAGTTGCAGACTGCCAACTAGCTGCCCTGCTTCACTGTGTCCATCATGAACGGAGCGTGTGTCCCCCTGTAAAAGACACCAGCTCCACGACCATCCTTGTAGCATGACGCCTCACGGAGCCTGCCGGGACCTGCTTGTAGTCAGTGAGCTGCCCTCGCGACCGGAGACAGCCGCTAAAATTCACACAGTCACAGGTAACCCAAATTGAAGACAGCCACTGGTCGTATGATTATTCACTTTTTAATGGACAAACGTGCTGGAGCCAGAACGTGCAGAAAGTCTCTTCAAAGTAATAAAACGCCGGACGCGTTTCGAAAGCCCCATGCTCTCTTCTTCAGCGGCGTAGAAAATGTTTGTAAAGCAGCGCTCTGAGTTTATCACCTGCCCTGGGTGGGCGTGGCCGTCAACGCGGCCTTCTGGATAGTGTAGTCCCATGTGGGCGCGCTTGCTTTCCAACTGCAAACCATTATAAATCCCAAGTGGGTAGAAGTTGCAGACTGCCAACTAGCTGCCCTGCTTCACTGTGTCCATCATGAACGGAGCGTGTGTCCCCCTGTAAAAGACACCAGCTCCACGACCATCCTTGTAGCATGACGCCTCACGGAGCCTGCCGGGACCTGCTTGTAGTCAGTGAGCTGCCCTCGCGACCGGAGACAGCCGCTAAAATTCACACAGTCACAGGTAACCCAAATTGAAGACAGCCACTGGTCGTATGATTATTCACTTTTTAATGGACAAACGTGCTGGAGCCAGAACGTGCAGAAAGTCTCTTCAAAGTAATAAAACGCCGGACGCGTTTCGAAAGCCCCATGCTCTCTTCTTCAGCGGCGTAGAAAATGTTTGTAAAGCAGCGCTCTGAGTTTATCACCTGCCCTGGGTGGGCGTGGCCGTCAACGCGGCCTTCTGGATAGTGTAGTCCCATGTGGGCGCGCTTGCTTTCCAACTGTAAACCATTATAAATCCCAAGTGGGTAGAAGTTGCACGACCATCCTTGTAGCATGACGCTGAAGAAGAGAGCATGGGGTTTTCGAAACGCGTCCGGCGTTTTATTACTTTAAAGAGACTTTCTGCACGTTCTGGCTCCAGCACGTTTGTCCATTAAAAAGTGAATAATCATACGACCAGTGGCTGTCTTCAATTTGGGTCTTCAATTTGGGTTACCTGTGACTGTGTGAATATATATATATATATAACAATCCAGCTTTTCACCAATGTGCTTACCGAACGGAAAGGCACGCAGACAGCCAAATCAGCACTCCAAGGCAAGATGGTATAAAGTTGCTGTATTTTATTTCATGACAACAAGTGGGTAAAAAAATGCCATCAGACGCGTTTCGGGCACGTCCGTGCCCTTGCTCACTGATATATATATATATTCACTGAAAAAAACCATAGGTTATACACCATATATAGTTAGGAATTAGCATTTAAAAAACCTTATTTTACTCACACAAAACCAATGAAATTCCATATATAGTTAGTTGTACTAACTATATATCGCGCACCCGCAATCCACTGCTGATCATGTCACATATTACATCATTCATGACATGGTCAGTGACATCACTGATGACATCACTGATGACATCTCAAATGACATCACTGATGACATCACTGATGACATCTCAAATGACATCATTGATGACATCTCAAATGACATCACTGATGACATCTCATTTGACATCAATGGTCACATCACTGATGATATCATTCATGTGACAATACAATGCATCTCCTCACACTTTAATATAACCTCTGTTACACCCAGTGTTAAATACAGAATATATTTTTTAAAACAATTGACACACCAATACTAGTTACTACATACGCACTCACTGATTCCTACGTCTACACACACATTCACTCATTCACCCATACAATCATTCATACATACAATCACTCATCTTTACAACACTATCATATGCACTCATACACCCTATACAGACACTCACACTCTGCCACTCATCCTTGGAGTTACTCACACACCTAGTCAGTTCTGTAAAGAATCAATCACACTTCCATTTTCTAATCTATACAGTTAAACATAGAGTACCTTACATTTTCAAACATATTCTAACACATACTTACTCTCTTATAAATCATTGATACAAGAACACATTGATCTGCACAGAGTCACACATCTCCCAGCTAGCCACACACACACTCAGTCTCCCATACAAATACTTGGACAATCAATCAATAACTCATATAGTTACTCATATAGCTACTGATCAACACATGCAGCAGTTTACAGAATACCAGACATAATGATGCACAAATTAAGACAGTTTAGTCACTAACCTATGCATTCAGTGAGACACATTTAATCATTCACTCATACAGTCAGTCACGCACCTACTAAAACCTTCATTCAGACACTTATACATCCACTCATTCAGTTGTGATGTGATGTCATCAGTGATGTCATTTGAGATGTCATCAGTGATGTCATCAGTGATGTCATTTGAGATGTCATCAGTGATGTCATCAGTGATGTCACTGACCATGTCATGAATGATGTAATATGTGACATGATCAGCAGTGGATTGCGGGTGCGCGATATATAGTTAGTACAACTAACTATATATGGAATTTCATTGGTTTTGTGTGAGTAAAATAAGGTTTTTTAAATGCTAATTCCTAACTATATATGGTGTATAACCTATGGTATTTTTCAGTGAATTTTCATGGTTTTGTAAATGCTAATTCCTAACTATATATGGTCTATAACCTATGGTTTTTTCAGTGAATATATATATATATATATATTATTTTTTTTAAACCAAAGTGCCCGAAAGCATTGAGTAGGCACACGACTTCACTCAAGCCATTCGGCATTCAAATGCAGCTTGCCCCACTGCTTTGCTGTTTTGTGAATGTGTTTTGTTTGTAATAGCAGCCCTGAATAAGAGGAAGTTATCCTTGAAAAGCGTTGGCGGCACATTCACAAAACAGCAAAGCAGTGGGGCAAGCTGCATTTGAATGCCGAATGGCTTGAGCGAAGTCGTGTGCCTACTCAATGCTTTTGTTTTCAAAATAGTGACACGGCCGCCCTGCCGTGGAGTGGAGCACCATCTGTAAGTAAAAGAGGGTGTGGAGTTGAACTTATCGACGCCTGTCCAGCGCATCCAGCGTCCAGTTTTTACACGCAAGTGAATGACTGTTGCCTCTGAAGAAATGCATCTGATAGCATGAAACGCGTCAGGCAGTTATGAAATTTGGCATTTGAGTCCCCGACTTTGCTGCAACTTCACGAATAAAAAACAGGATTTGCACCTATCTGCCTGTGTGGCTCTCCTAAATGGGAAAACTTTGTTGTTTGATGTTTGATGGAACAGCAGAGTGAGTCATCGTGCCCTGCCTCCTTGGGGTTCCGCTACGGAGAACTTTTTCATCATCATCTCTCCCCCTATTTTTCAACGACCTATGCTGCTTGAACATTTGGCACCCTGGGAGTTGTAGTTCGTGGTAGTACAGACGACCTGCAACAGGTGATCGGCATCGTGAGGGGGAGGAGCAGACCCTCGGCAACTACTTATAGGCAGCAAGGAACAACGCACAGTGATTGACTTATCCAGTGTTGGGCGCTGATGAAGGCATTAGCCGAAATGCATTCGCTGCCATTGGAACTGAAACCTGTGGAATAAAGCTTTTCTTACCTGTCCCCATGGGCTCTGATGACATCACTGATGACATCTCAAATGACATCACTGATGACATCACTGATGACATCTCAAATGACATCACTGATGACATCACTGATGACATCTCAAATGACATCACTGATGACATCACTGATGACATCTCAAATGACATCACTGATGACATCACTGATGACATCTCATTTGACATTACTGATCACATCACTGATGACATCATTCATGTGATAATACGATGAACCTCTTCAGACTCTAATATAACCTTAGATACACTCAGTGTAAACAGACACTCACAGACTGTCACTCATCCATGGAGTTACTCAGACACTTAGTCAGTCATGCAAAGAATCAATCACACCTCCATTTCCTCAACTATACAGTTATACACACCTTACTTATTCAAACATATACTAACACATATTGACTCTCTTTTACAATGCCTGATACAAGTACACAATGATCCATACAGCCACTCACACATTCACTGGCTCTTATGCACAGTTATTTATATATGTCAACTGTCACATGTACTGTGCTTTACATATGTACTTACTTTGACATGTAGCACTGAGATATCCATTCACTCACCAATGCACTCAGTCAACCGCCCATACAGGTGTTTCCACATGCACTTTTGAACCCATACATCTATTGAATTAACTGCTAACACATCTATGCACAGAGTCATACACCCCCCAGCCACCCACACACACACACTCAGTCTCCCATACAAATACTTGGGCAACCAATCAATAACCCATATACTTACTCATATAGCTACTGATGAACACATGCAGCAGTTTACAGAACAACAGACATAATGATGCACAAATTAAGACAGTTTAGTCACTAACTCATGCACTCAGTGACACACATTTATTCACTCACTCATACAGTCAATCATGCACCTAATAAATCCTTCATCCAGACACTTATACATCCACTCATTCTTCAATATGTAAGACATATTTTAACTTTACAGAAACATACAGTCACTGGATGTTGTCATCAGTGATGTCATCAGTGATGTCATTTGAGATGTCATCAGTGATGTCATCAGTGATGTCACTGACCATGTCATGAATGATGTAATATGTGACATGATCAGCAGTGGATTGCGGGTGCACGATATATAGTTAGTACAACTAACTATATATGGAATTTCAATGGTTTTGTGTGAGAAAAAAAGGTTTTTTAAATGCTAATTCCTAACTATATATGGTCTATAACCTATGGTTTTTTCAGTGAATTTTCAAGGTTTTGTAAATGCTAATTCCTAACTATATATGGTCTATAACCTATGGTTTTTTCAGTGAATTTCATTGGTTTTTTAAAAGCTAATATCTATAGCTGTAAAATGCATTTTTCTTTAAATCAAAAAATGATTTTATATGTTTATTAATATTTTTTTTTATTTTTATGCTTTGGTTCGCTCCCGGTCCACGAACCAGTAAACGTTCAGTTTGCGCAACTGCCGCATTAGAAATCAACATCGTGACGCGTCGCCGAAGCGCGACGTATCACGTTGTCGCGTAATGCGTCTTATGACGCGCCGCGTTAGCGCACCCGGAAGTGCTCCGGTACGCGAACTAAGACGCGGGGCGCGTCGCGAAAGCGCGACGTATCCCGTTGCCGCGTAATGCGTCTTATGACGCGCCGCGTTAGCGCACCCGGAAGTGCTCCGGAGCGCGAACCGAGGCGCGAAGCGCAGCTCCCCGGAAGCGATCCGGGGCATGTTCCGCAGCGCGTAACATATGCGTAACAGGTCATGTGACTTGTTAATAAAACTTTTCATTGGTTCATTTCACTTTTGGTTTCCTAATGATGTAAGGCTAGGTCATGTGATCTAAAAATAACACTTTTCATTGGTTTAGACCTATTTTTTTTCCAAAATGATGAAAACCCCTCCTTCTTTCCTCACTCTGACTTTCATCTTTGTGAGAGGAAGACCCTTTGTGATCACTGAGCAATGGCTTCATTGGTAGCTTCAGCTGGTGCACCCCCACCACCACCACCACCTCCTCATGGGAAGAGAGGACCACCTCCACAGTTCATTAGCAACACAGAGGAGGAAGAGGATGAACAAGAGGAAGAAGAGATACAGGCACCACAGTTTTTACAAGAGGAGCCCCGGGTTTCTCATCGGAAAACTAGTTTCATTTGGCAGTTTTTTTCAATCCCTGAAGGGCAGAAAAAAGTTAATGCTCGATATGTGACGTGCCTGATATGTAAAGAGGACTTATCTAGAGGCACCTTAAAGAAGTATAGCTTCGGCAACTACACCATGCACCGTCACATGCAGAGGTGGCATCCACTAAACTACAGCCGGGCAGAGATGCGTGACCTTCAGGACAATCCTCAAACTCCTGTGGCCAGGACATCAACACAGATATCTTTGTCAGGGCCAGAGGCACGGGAAACCGTGCCAAACATTCATGACAACTTTGTCCATATGAAGATTACCTGTTTATATTGCGGTGCATTACTCTCATGTGCCAATATGAGCATTAACTTAATCAACAGAGTATTTGCAAACCACAAGTGCTCTAAACGCCCCAGAAAGTAAATTTTTTTTTTGCTCCTGTTGAGCCCTTTCCAATGCCTGTTTTTTGTTGTTTCCCCTCCAAAAAAAACAAAAAAAAATAAAACTGTTCAAAAAATACAAAAAAAACAAAAAATGTTCAGAAAAATAAAAAAAAATATAAAACAACAAAAACATTAAAAAAAAGTTCTTTTCAGAACTACCTCCCCTTTAAAAAAAAATTGCTAGAATGTTTAGCACTCTGGCAAGCTGTATTTCTTTTGGTTCGCTTCCTGGTTCGCTCGCCGGTACGCGAACCGGGAGCGAACCAAAAACATTTTTTAAAAAAAAAGAAGAGTAAGTATAAGGGAAGTAAACAGAGAGTAATGTTAAAACAAAGACAGCTATAGGGTCTAAACCAGAGATACTGTTTAATAGATTTATTTACCGAAGAAAAGAGGGAAGAGGATATAATTGTGAAAAACAAAATAGATAAGGAAGTGAAAGAAAAAAAGGAGAGTAGAAGAATAACAAAGAAGATTTTCTTGGAGAATGTGAGTGAATGTTCAAAATAAGATTAAAACATGTGGAATAACAGAGAGAAAAAACAGAAAACAGAAAAGAAGAAGTAACACAAAAAGAATAATTGAAACAGCAAAGAAATGTAAATAACATAGGGCCATATCATCAACATAGGCAATAAAAGTTTTGCAGCTTTTATCGGCAGAAATGTGTCGCTAAAGCCGCTTTTGCGGCAGAAAACTGCCGCTAAAACCACTTTAGCAGCAGTTTTCTGCCAATAAAAACAGCAATAATTTTATTGGCTGTGTTCATAATATGCCCCTTAGTGTGCTTCAACTACACAGAGAAAGCATAATGAACAAGTAGTGAAAGAGTGATCAGTCAAAGACACTAAGAGTAATAGAGACGGAGTGAGTGAACAAGAGTGAGGAACTATGAGAAGAGAGGGACTGAGAAAAGGAGTGGAAGGAGTAGAGTAAGTAGGTAATAGAGAAAGGAATGAGGGAAGTAGCAAAGGCAGGAAACTGAGGGTTAAAGAAATGAAGCTGTGGAACTAATAGTAGGTGAATGTGATGGAAATGTAACGAAAAGAGTACAAAACATTTACCTTATAATTGTCGTTAACTAACTCACTTTTTATTTTTATACTTTCAATCTGTGAAAGAGAGAACAAACATTTGAAAAATATTAAAACATGTATTTAAAAATTAGAAAAGACAAGGGAAAAGATTGAAGGACAAACAGTTTTTCAACAACTTTGACACTTACAGAAGCTTCTGCTTCTCCAGGCCCCCTACATAGTCCTAAAGATATACATTTTAAACTAACAGTATCTTGATGCAGATGAAGTGAGGCCTATCTTAAAACATGGTGCATCTTTTGCACTGCTGTTGTCTCACAAAAGTGTCGCAAGACACTAACATTTTAAATGATTGTTTCAGGATGCCAATAAGATGTGTCCTATCCAGAGGTTTGTTTGAGGTGAGGCCTACTCAGGGTTCCAAATGAAATTTCGAGTTGTTGAAGAGAACAGAGGACATAATACATGTGAAGGTCTACCAATGAAGTAAGTCATGTCCACTTCACTCTTGAACAAACGCCAGACCTCTTCTGTGTCCGTGGACAGACCTAAACTTCATCTGCACAATGTCATTCGTAAACTTAGGAAACACTGGTGATGTAATTGAAAAATGTGGAGTTTCTTTTCCTCATTTCACAATCACATCACCTGTGTTTCCTTTGCTTAGGTACCTCATAGTGCAGATGGAGTCTAGCATATCAAAGAGTACACAGAAGTTGAGCAGTGTATACAACAATTTTGACATTTACAGAAGACTCAGCTTCTTATCTTGTTGGAGATGAAGTGAGGCCTGTCTTGCAACATGGTGCATCTTTCGCATCACTGCTGCATCGGTTTCATGTGGCACGGGTTTTTTACAGCATGACACATCTGCCTAGATGCATCAATTTGTAATTTTGTCGCCTCTTAGCAAATCTTTTCCACCGCCACTGCGTCACTAAAATGACGCACAGTGGCGCAAAAGAGGCATACACCTATCATAAATCTGTCCCTAACATTTTAAATGATTAATTCAGGATGACGATAAGGTGTGGCCTCTCCAGAGGTTTGTTTAAGGTGAGGCCTACTCAGGGTTGCAGATCAAATTTACGCTTGTTGTAGAATACAGAGGAGATAATACATGTGAAAGCCTACCAATGAAGTAAGTCATGTCCACTTCACTCTTGAACAAACGCCAGACCTCTTCTGTGTCCGTGGACAGAGCTAAATTTCATCTGCACAATGTCATTCGTAAACTTAGGAAACACTGGTGATGTAATTGAAAAATGTGGAGTTTCTTTTCCTCATTTTACAATTACATCACCTGTGTTTCCTTTGCTTAGGTACCTCATAGTGCAGATGGAGTCTAGCATATCAAAGAGTACACAGAAGTTGAGCAGTGTATACAACAATTTTGACATTTACAGGAGACTCAGCTTCTTATCTTGTTGGAGATGAAGTGAGGCCTGTCTTGCAACATGGTGCATCTTTCGCATCACTGCTGCATCGGTTTCATGTGGCACGGGTTTTTTACAGCATGACACATCTGCCTAGATGCATCAATTTGTAATTTTGTCGCCACATAGCAAATCTTTTGCACCGCCACTGCGTCACAAAAGTGACGCACAGTGGCGCAAAAGAGGCATACACCTATCATAAATCTGTCCCTAGCATTTTAAATGATTAATTCAGGATGACGATAAGGTGTGGCCTCTCCAGAGGTTTGTTTAAGGTGAGGCCTACTCAGGGTTGCAGATCAAATTTACGCTTGTTGAAGAATACAAAGGAGATAATACATGTGAAAGCCTACCAATGAAGTAAGTCATGTCCACTTCACTCTTGAACAAAGACCAGACCTCTTCTGTGTCCGTGGACAGACCTAAACTTCATCTGCACAATGTCATTCGTAAACTTAGGAAACACAGGTGATGTAATTGAAAAACGTGCAATTTCTTTTGCTCATTTCACAATCGAATCACTTGTGTTTCCTTTGCTTAGGTATCTCATTGTGCAGATGTAGTCCAGCATATGAAACAGTACCCAGAAGTGCAGCACTGCATGCAACAACTTTGACACTTACAAAAGCTTCAGCTTCTGCATGCCCCCTACACAGTGCTAATTATATACATTTTAAACTGATGGTATCTTGCTGGAGATGAACTGAAACCTATCTTGCAACATGGTGCATCTTTTACACAAAAGTGACCCACAGCGGCGCAAAAGAGGCGCACGGCCATCATAAATCTGACCCTAACATTTTAAATGATTGTTTCAAGATGCCGATAAGGTGTAACCTATCCACAGATTTGTTTCAGGTAAGTCCTACTCAGGGTTGCAGATGAAATTTAGGCTTGTTGAAGAGTATAGAGGAGATAATACATGTGCAGGCCTACCAACGAAGTGAGTCATGTCCACTGCACTCTTGAACAAATGTCAGACCTCCTCTGTCTCCTGGAACAGGCCTAAACCTCATCTACACAATGTGATGTGTAATGTTAGGAAACACAGGTAATATAATTGAAAAACGTGCAATTTTTTTTGCTCATTCCACAATCATATCACCTGTGTTTCCTTTGCTTAGGTATCTCATTCTGGAAATGTAGTCTATCATATGAAAGACTACGTAGAATGTGAGCACTGTATGCAACAACTTTGACACTTACAGAAGCCTCTCCTTCTCCATGCCTCCTACACAGTTCTAAATGTACATCATAAATACAAACAGTACAGAATTAATTATACATGTTAAATGGTTTATTTTTGCTGTTCTCAGAATGTATCAAATTTCACTAAAAACAGTGACTTGAAGGTATTCATCATATAACAGCGGGGAAAAAAAAACACAATCAAAATGATTGTGTTTCAAAAAACCCATACAACATAACAAATCAGAATTCAGAACTCCTTAAAATTAACTTACTTTCCATGACGTCGAAGGATGTCCTATGAACAGCTTACACTCTGTTGTGCTGTTATTACTTTCAGCCCGCCACTTTCTGAAAGAAAACCTCCATCGTTTTGAAAAATATGTTACATACAATAAATGACTTCTCGCTCTCTACCACACGTTTCCACAAGGCCAAATCATGTAAGAGCCATTTATAACTCTTGGAATTCTTGTCAGCCAATCCCGTCATTTTGTATTTCCGCAACTTTCAGAATTAAAATGTTGAAGATCATTTTCACAATCCTGGACTAGTAATATCTTACCCTTCTTGCTCACTCATGTTCTACATTTCCTATGACACTGATACTGCTTACTATGAAGCAGACTTACACTACCTCTATGACTACTACAATTATTTAATTCTCTACATCACTTTTAATCACAAAGCAATATAAAACAGTAGACAGCATTGCAGACTTACATTCCCTCTACTCCATGTTTTGATTGGCTGCTTCAATTAGCTTATAAAAAGAAACAGTTTTTCTGAACTCATTCAAAGTGCAGTTATTTTTCCATTACGTCAAGTGTTATGGTAAGAAGTTATGTCTCTGTACTACACTTATCCTCAAGGCCAAATCGTGTAGGAGCCATTAGAACCTCTTGAAATTCCTCAGAGCACATCCCGAGATTCTTTCCCTAAAATTTTGGTTTTAAAAACACCAGCTAAGAATTTTTAAGGTCATACGGCAATTTTTTTGTGAAAATTAAAACAGAATCGTTGCAGAATGACCAGCCATTTCTAGACTTTAAATAAGCTGTGTAATGTCCTGATGTTATTGAAGGACCGTCATGATATATAATTGCTGCAGTTACAAAAGTCCTTCCTGATATTGACAACTGTGAAGCCACAAAATTTTTAATTAAAGTTGTCAATTTTGTTCCATCAGGCCTACATCGTTGGAACATTAAAATGACATACTGGCCATATGTTCGTATAAATAATGTTGACATCATTTCAGATTTACATTGGCTACATTCCATGTTGTGATCAGCTGCTTTTACTAGCTTATTAAAGGAGACTGATTTACTGTCTGGCAAAGTTAAATATATAAATCTTTCTGAGTCTACACTAGTAGTACTTGATACCCTACAGTTCTCGCAGTCATGCTGCCATTGATAAGAAAGCCCAAACAGGTGATCTACATCTACACCTTCAGCATGCAATACATCAAGCATATACATTAAAAACTCCTGACAATCTTGCTGAATATTTTGAGAGAATTGTGTTTGACCTGAACATCTGTCTAACAGATTTCGAATTTCAGACACACTTTCTATTTTTGTTCTATCAGTGCTACATTTCTCTAACACAGAATTTAACAAACTGCAAAATCTTTGATCAGAATTGACCACAATCTCTTCTTTTACATTTTCTAGAGAAAACAAAACATTAACCACTACATTAGCATAGCAGTTGACACCAGAACTGTTTTCAAATTGAAAACCAACAACATCTTCAACAGAATCCTTTTTGTTTCTGCTTATAATTTCAGGTTCATCGACTTTTCGTCTTTTTGCTACAACCTCCCTAGTATTGGTCACATTTCTTCGTTTCCGGCCTACCACACGTTTCTCAAACAAAGGATATTGAGGCAAATGCGGCGCATACTCTCTTCTTAACCTATTGTATTCCTTAACACAATCTAGATCCGCACAAATGTTTGTGACATCACACTCAATCAAGTACAATCCCGATAAAGTTCTAACTCGTGACAATGCCACATATGCCATACCCTCCTTGAACACAGAACTGCCAATATTCACCAATGCACTTTCTACACTTAAGCCTTGCGATTTATGGATTGTCACCGCATATGCCAAGCAAACAGGAAACTGCTTACGGCGAACATATAAGTCTTTTACAAGCAAAAATCTAGCAGAACAACGACCAATTAGCTGTACTTCCTCAATGCCATCAAATTTAATTTTTAAAAATTCAATTCCATCTCTATTTCTGTATTTCACAAAATCAACAACATTACCCATTGATCCATTTACTAGACCTCTTTCAACATGTAAATTCCTTCTTAAAATTATACGGCAGTTTAAGCACACATTCAGAGTCTTTTCAAAACCTGCAGTTTTAGATATAGTCTTCTCTAATGAATCCAATTTTGATTTTAAATTCTCAGACAAAATAATTGTTGATCCCATATGCTCTACTCTGTCAATAGCTTCCAGTTTCACAATCTCTTGGTTTTCTAAATGCAACATTTTGTTGTTGAAGATGGCACATTCTGCAAGAGTTGGCATCAAACATATTCCAGATTTCTTCTCAGTAATTTTCAGAAAAATATTCTCAGGCACAACATCTTGTTCTGGATATAAATTTGACAGTAATCGTGCATGTAAAGCTTCTTTCCCATGCTCGGTCACTTTTCCAATTCTAACATCTTGTAGAATATTCTTGTAAACTTCATCCTTCGCCTGACGCATATTTTCATGCAGTTCAGCATAATTGAAGTTTAACCATATATTGACGTTGCCAATGCTCCCTAGGCACTTCCTGGTATCTTCATGCGTGAGCATTTTGAACACAGGTTGTCCTTTCACTGGTGTCAGCTGCAGAAGATCTCCGAAAACAATGATGTGTTTGCCACCAAATAACACATCATACTCTGTTTTGAGAACTTCTTGCATTCTCAAATGCACAAAGGCAAGCATGACATTGGAAACCATGCTTACTTCGTCAATGATAAGAAGTTTCATTTTCCTCAAGACTCTTGAAACTTCACAACAAGCATCTCCAGATAGCTTGTGATATTGTAATTTGTTGTCATGCTCCACTGGCAGCATCAGTAAACGATGTAAAGTAATCCCTTTAATGTTATGTGCTGCCAGCCCAGTTGGAGCGGTAACAACACAAGACAGCGGTGATTCAGTCCTTTTCTGCAGATAAGATGCAATTGCTTTAATCAGAAAACTTTTTCCAGTTCCCGCTTCTCCACTCACGTACAGTCGGACAGGCTTCAACGACGTACATGAGCACTCTTTATTCTCATGACTTAATCCATGATCAATTTGCTTCGTAACTTCGTCATATATTTTCCTCTGCTCAACGTTGAGTTGTCTTTCCAAGTCTTCTAAGTTAACCGCATCCTCCTGAGCATGTGCCATGGCTCTTTCCACTTCATTCATGGCAGTGGCAGCTTCATTTTCGATAACAGGTCCTCCTAGTGGATCCTGACTCAATGAAACAGAACTCTGACTGTCCTGAGAACTGTCTCTGGCAATCTCGGCTGCAATCGTTGCTTCCTGCTCGATTTCCACATTCAACATTTCTACATATTTGGGAAAAGCAGGACATTCTATGGTCTCCTTGGCGGCAGTGAAAGAGTCTTCGTAACAGAGGAAATCTCCAAGCAGTTCCTCTTCTGCAGGCCAAGGCTTGAAAAGTTGCAAAAGTGCTAAATAGAAAAACTCTTTTTTTCAGGAGATTCGCCACTCAATTTTCGATGGTTTACCAAGTGGCATTTTCTTTGCTTGACCAGACATCCCTCACTTCCAATTACAGCATACACTCCTTTCTCAGTATCTTCTTTGATGTTCCTCTTGAATATGTAATTTTGTAGAACCTCATACAGACAAACATTCTCGAGGTGACTGCTTCGATTTGGATAATATGTATCCAACATGTTGGTCTTCAAAATGTCGGTACTGTTTGGCTCCTTTTCCGCCAAATACTCAATTTCCCGCACAGGTTTCAGAACTCGATTACGCGTTGCAGCAAGACCAAGACTCGCCCAAACGATACTCCTAGATTTGGCATAGAGACTTGCTGAAGACAACCGGTCAGAACATTCGTAAGCTCCGATTTCTCGATGCGACAACATCTTCAGACTGAAACTGTACAACTTCTTACTGAGGCTCTTTTCATGGGAAATGTCCTCCCACATATCCTTCAATTCAGGATCAGCAATTGTGCATCCTTGATCCACAGCAGCATATGTATATGAGGAGCACCTCTTGCTTGATACTCCTTTCTCCAGAAGAAATCCAACACCTCTCCAAGAGGTGGATTCTTCTTATTCATGATGAAAGACATCATAGCTTCAAATCTATGATTGGAGTACCTGCATACATTGACTGGATCCAAAGAGCACAGTTCTCCGGGTGTCTTGAATTCGATGTTTTCAATGTTTCCATTTGCCTCTCGTAGAAATTCAAGTAAGTCTTCCCAGCCATACTCGGCACAGCTCAGAGTGAGGAACCATGTGGGAGTTCCTAAGTTCCTCAGCATACATTTTAAATCACCATGACGACGGTACCAGTACTCATTAGTACCACGCTGACACGCCATGAGATTAATCAGGTGACAATCCAAAATACTGTCTTGGACATTGACTTTATCCATAAAGTCACTTGCCGAGATGTTTTGCATGTGTATACCACTTTTCAAGATGTGGTTCACTGCATATGACAGTCCAGACAGATCGCTTTCAAACAGGAGATGAAACAAATAGGGAATACATTGTCGAAACCTAGCATCTCCTGCATACAATCGCAAAGTCCGGTATTCAGAAGCAGGAATTTGATGAGGTCGCTCATCATATCTTCCTCCCTGACCTGTTGGAAAAAGCTGTGGGAAACACCGAGCTTCCAAACTTTCCTCCCAAACACTAATGGGACTCCCTTTGGCTTGTTTCATTTGAAACAACTCAATAGCATTCCCCATGACTTCCTTGGAATGCAAAGGATGAACACTATAATGTTCATATATTTCTTCACTAGTAGAGGGTTCTACTTTCTCAATTTGACCAGCACACAAATCGCTATCCTCTTCCTCACTTACTTCCTCTTCTGCAACATATACATTCTTATAGTACTTATTATTTTTTTTCAAATACAATGTTGCCTTTTTGACTTTCCTAACATCCAGTAAATCTTGCCATATTTTCTTATTCTTTGTCGGAACCCCATTAACTAAGATAACCAGAGGTTCCTCTTCCACTTTTTCTACTCCAATTGTGTTAATGTTTTTCTTCAAATCTAGAGGCAAATAAACAACTCTTCCCTTTAATCCTCTCTGTAAATCTGATGCAGGCAATTTCCCTGTCTTTGGCTCCATTCTTACAATAGCCTGAAAGGGATGAATACTTTGAATCAAAATAGATTCATAAGTATTTAAATCCTTCAATTCAGAAGGAATCTCAACCAATTCCAGATTATTATGAACTGCTCTAGCAGGCATCTGGTTTTGATTTAATTTGTTACAACAATAAGTACACACACGTTGATCCGATCCCAAATCAAAACAATTTTCTACCATCAAGTATGTTGTGAAATCCTTCCATTCATTATTATTTTCCCTTTCACTTTTTGCATAAAAATCCACTAACTTAGTCTGATTCTTATAATAAGTGCGTCGACAACACACACAAGTGAAATTAGGCCTCTCACTTGATTTCACCTGAAACGTCGCAATTTCCCTCTGAAAATTATCTGTACTGGAAACCTGTACACTATCTTCCACATTACCCTCTTCTTCTTGGTCAATTTCAACATTCTCCTCTTTACTTCCAAAGTAACAAAACTCAATTTCTGCACAAATATTCGCATCTACTTCTGAACCATGCAAAAGAGCAGCACATAATTGTTTAAGCATAATTGCTGGACTCTTAGCATAATACAACATTCTAACTAATTTCCTCACTTTATTATGATGCACTGCTAGCATCCTGAAATGATGAAAAACACTCTGGCATACTCTCCTGGAAAGACAAGCCAGTGAATGACCATGCAAACCTGTCACTTCTCTCACTCTGCAAGGATCTAATTCTTGCAACAACTTCATTTTCTGCTTCAAACTTTTCTTATTAAATGTCCGTACAAAATCACAAAGCAAATTGATGGAATCCTGTCGCACACTGCAAATACTACTACACTTCCAGGTGTACACAGGACCCTTAGGACGTCTTCCTAAAACCTCATTACCTAACACCTCTTCTGTCTCTGTTGTCACAAGTTTTTCTTTTTCAACTGGACAACCATCTTTCACTTCATAAGCTCGACCACTGGTGTCAACTGCATGCACCAAATCATTATCCTAGAAATAACTCTCCTCATTAAAAAATGCCTCACAATTTGAACTATGCATCCATTCTCCGGAAAAAACTTCACAAAAAATACTACGATTAACTATTCTCTTCCATCTACTATTTCTTTTGAAATCATAATTGCCTTGTTTAGCTTCCTAATTCTATTGATTATCAAAATAAATAACTTACGTTTAATTTCAAATGCCTGATCAATAACTTTCTCAACTTTTTTTTTTCTCTTATAAAAAACCACTTTCTGTTGACCTTTCTTAATATTTTTTAACAAATTGCCAATTATCCTGTTGCGGAACATTCGTTTACGAATGTCCCTAAACTGTTGTTTCCTTCTACTATCATGCACAGAGTTATCTCTTGCTCTAGCAGTAACATTTTTCATTGGCCTTTCCTTTCCGTTTAAATTGCTTCTCTTTTTCTGGACTGAAACATTTTCTGTAGTAATACTTTTTTTACTACAAATATTACTTATGAATGATTTCGTGGTCTTACGCGGTGCTTTCTTGGTGACTTGACAACTTTTTTTTGTAGAGGACTGCTGCAGTATTTGATACACCTGTTGTCTTTGACGTTTTGTAGCCTTTCTAATTCGAGCCTTAGTTGGCATTTTCAAATTTTGAAATGGTCTGCAGTTGAATCTGTGGTAAAATATAATAAAAAATCTTATTAACCACTATTACCAAACAGTAAATCAATAACAGTCGTCAAAAACTTAACACACTACTTGACATTTTTACATAGAATATTTTTTAGTGCTTTGGCAAATTTAGAATAGACAAATAGCAGAAAAGAAATGGAATTCTTCTTCATTTACCTGTCCTGTTTTATATGTGAATCTGATCTAATTTTATGAGCATATTTTAATATTTTATTGAAGACACTACACATAACCTGTTTTTGAAGGTGTGTTTAATTTAAAATTAAACAGTTTACATTTTTACTTTTCATTTATTGTAAATTTTAAAAATAAATGTTTATAGTTCCATAGGCTCAAGCAGGTCAGCTTCCCACCCTATGTCATTCAATTCTGACAAATCTGCATCCTCATCATGTTCTTCTTCATCCTCAGGATTTAAATCATCCAAGGGATCTACTTCCACTGATGTTTCAATTACGAGTTCAATGATGAGGTCGAGATCAACTGATTGCTGATTGTCGCTCATGTTGATGTTGTCGTTATCTTTAAAGAAAGATAACAACAATGAGATGTTGCAGAGTAAGAGACAAATCTCAGAGATTATAATAGTAAAATTGTTTAACAAGAGTAATATTTTGCAGCTATTATTTAGCCATGTCCAGCGATGCTGAGGAGGTGAGGCCTATGTCCAAGTTTTCAGTGAACAGGACTCATCTCTTCTTAACCTTGGATAAGCCTCACCGACTCTGTGTCCCCTGCTCATACTTAAATGTACAGGGGCAGATTTATGCTAAGTGGCGCATCCCCACAGATGCACCAGTTAATGTGCACCGCTGCTCTGCCAGCCATAGTGTGCCGAATTTACAATGTGGAGCACCATTGAGCAAAAACAGCACAGATGCGTCACGCATCTGTGCCGCAAAAGCAGCACATTGCAGGAATCACGTCATAAGCGCAACATGTCTACTGCAATGCACAGGAGGAACCCTCACATTGCATGGTGCATCACTTCTTATGCCTGTTTCAAACAGGCGTAAGGATTTGATTCAGCAATGCTATAAAGCTGACTCAGTGAAATCTTCTAAATTTCACTGTGTTAGTTTTACAGGGCTTTCATGCAAATTAATGCATACCTTGCAACAAAACACCTATATGAAAACTGACCCAGGTTTCATGTGGCACAGGACTTTACAGCATGACACATCTGCCTAGATGCATCAAGTTGTAAATATGTCGCCACATAGCAAATCTTTTGCACCACCGCTGCGTCACAAAAGTGACGCACAGTGACACAAAAGAGTCATACACCTATCATAAATCTGTCCCTAACATGTTAAATGATTGATTCAGGATGACATTAAGGTGTGGCCTATCCAGAGGTTTGTTTAAGGTGAGGCCTACTCAGGGTTGCAGATTAAATTTACGCTTGTTGAAGAGTATAGAGGAGATAATACATGTGAAGACCTACCAATGAAGTAAGTCATGTCCACTTCACTCTTGAACAAAGGCCAGACCTCTTCTGTGTCCGTGGACAGACCTAAACCTCATCTGCACAATGTCATTCGTAAACTTAGGAAACACAGGTGATGTAATTGAAAAATGTGGAGTTTCTTTTCCTCATTTCACAATCACATCACCTGTGTTTCCTTTGCTTAGGTATCTCATAGTGCAGATGGACTCTAGCATATGAAAGAGTACACATAAGCTGAGCAGTGTATACAATAATTTTGACATTTACAGAAGATTCAGCTTCTTATCTTGTTGGAGATGAAATGAGGCCTGTGTTGCAACATGGTGCATGTTTTACATCACTGCTGCATCGGTTTCATGTGGCACGGGACTTTACAGCATGACACATCTGCCTAGATGCATCAAGTTGTAAATATGTCGCCACATAGCAAATTTTTTGCACCGCCGCTGCGTCACAAAAGTGACGCACAGTGGCGCAAAAGAGTCATACACCTATCATAAATCTGTCCCTAACATGTTAAATGATTGATTCAGGATGACGATAAGGTGTGGCCTATCCAGAGGTTTGTTTGAGGTGAGGCCTACTCAGGGTTGCAGATTAAATTTACGCTTGTTGAAGAGTATAGAGGAGATAATACATGTGAAGGCCTACCAATAAAGTAAGTCATGTCCACTTCACTCTTGAACAAAGGCCACACCTCTTCTGTGTCCATGGACAGACCTAAACCTCATCTGCACAATGTCATTCGTAAACTTAGCAAACACAGGTGATGTAATTGAAAAATGTGGAGTTTCTTTTCCTCATTTCACAATCACATCACCTGTGTTTCCTTTGCTTAGGTATCTCATAGTGCAGATGGACTGTAGCATATGAAAGAGTACACAGAAGTTGAGCAGTGTATACAACAATTTTGACATTTACAGAAGATTCAGCTTCTTATCTTGTTGGAGATGAAATGAGGCCTGTCTTGCAACATGGTGCATCTTTTCCATCACTGCTGCATCGGTTTGATGTGGCACGGGACTTTACAGCATGACACATCTGCCTAGATGCATCAATTGTTAAATATGTCGCCACATAGCAAATCTTTTGCACCGCCACTGCGTCACAAAAGTGACGCACAGTGGCGCAAAAGAGGCATACACCTATCATAAATCTGTCCCTAACATTTTAAATGATTAATTCAGGATGACGATAAGGTGTGGCCTCTCCAAAGGTTTGTTTAAGGTGAGGCCTACTCAGGGTTGCAGATCAAATTTACGCTTGTTGAAGAACACAGAGGAGATAATACATGTGAAGACCTACCAATGAAGTAAGTCATGTCCACTTCACTCTTGAACAAAGGCCAGACCTCTTTTGTGTCCGTGGACAGAGCTAAACTTCATCTGCACAATGTCATTCGTAAACTTAGGAAACACAGGTGATGAAAGTGTTTTTTTAAAGCCTTTGCACCATTTTTGGGTCACTTTTAACATGGCTATGTAACCCAAAAAATCAAAATCTAAATTTGCCAAGCACAGGTGCGAGCATATTTACAAGGAATTTGCACCACGGGGAAAGGTCTTAAATTAAAATGGGAAAAATAACATCAGAGACACTCAAATGCCTTATAAATATGCCCCAAACAACCTATGAAGCTCTAGCAGTACATATCCAGAAATGTAATTGATTTCAAAAAACGTTTTTAAACACAACATATAAATCAATTGTATACCTACATTCATGGGGAAATGACTTAAAATGTCCTTAAGACACATGAAAGCGTTTTTTGATTGCCCTTGCACCATTTTTGGGTCACTTTTAACATGGCTATGTAACTCAAAGAATCAAAATCTAAATTTGCCAAGCACAGGTGGGAGCATATTTACAAGGAACTTTCCCCACGGAGAAAGGTCTTTTAATTTAAAATGGGAAAAATAACATCAGAGACACTCAAATGCCTTATAAATATGCCCCAAACAACCTATGAAGCTCTAGCAGTACATATCCAGAAATGTAATTGATTTCAAAAAACGTTTTTAAACACAACATATAAATCAATTGTATACCTACATTCATGGGAAAATGACTTAAAATGTCCTTAAGACACATGAAAGCGTTTTTTGATTGCCCTTGGACCATTTTTGGGTCACTTTTAACATGGCTATGTAACTCAAAGAATCAAAATCTAAATTTGCCAAGCACAGGTGGGAGCATATTTACAAGGAACTTGCCCCACGGAGAAAGGTCTTAAATTAAAATGGGAAAAATAACATCAGAGACACTCAAATGCCTTATAAAGAAGCAGACACCATTATTTCCTTGTCATAAATTTTAAAAGCATTCCTTTTCCTCAAAAACGATTTTCAAGTCATAATTTGAAAACACTGCACAGCTCCTATGTACAAAAACACCCTGTCAGTACTTATACTTCACATTATCTCCAATTACAATTTCTCAAAGAAACAAAATCTATTTGTAAAACACTTGAGACAAAGCAACATTTTAAAAACACAACTTTCTTCATAATTTTCTCCTTAAAGCATACTATCCTCTATCTAAATTAAATAAATCTTTTCTCACCTTAGCAAATACTTTATGAGTTTCAAAACAGTCTCAGAAATACACCAATTTGTCTTCAGCAGAACAAAGGGTATGCACTCCAGAAGCTGCAGCTATAGAAAGCACAGAAATGCTGTAATTCATCACACATATCCCTCATGTCACCCAATCAAAACTCTTCCCTCACTTTTTTCAAATCAAAACCCTTCCCCCCTCTGCCCTCTCTGCCTTTTTTGCATAGCAACCACCTCCTGGAAGACCTCTGGTGTTTGCAAGTTCACACAACAATGTTTCAATTGAACTCTGAACTCTCAGTGCACCTGCGTATCCAGTGCAATCTTTCATTAGATGATTTTTTCTTGACCATTCAAATTACATCTTTCAAAGAACTCATCCATGCACCCTAACTTTCTGTTTTCAGCAATCAAAATCCACCAATCACTGTTACTGCTTCATTAACACAGAAACTCCACAGTTTTTTTCATTTTAAACTCTAATTTTTTCAACTGCCATTTCGTTACCACACTTCATCTGACTGCAGCAGAACCTTCTCTCACCATGTTTTCTGTCTGGATTGTTGGACATAGTTACATCTATTGGGCTCAGAGGTATGCTGAGAACAGAAATTTACCTAACCTCAATTTACAAGATGTGGAAATTAAGTGGTTTGGCCACAGAGGATTAAAATGTCACCAATTGATACCATTGGTGAAAACCTTTATGCATTTGCCAAAACCTGACCTGTTAATTGTGCACTGTGGAGGTAATGATTTGGGCACTTTGACTGGAGTAGGTCTAGAAATGCTTTTAAAGGACACCTTTGAGCAATTAATGGCACTTTTTCCTCAAACTGCCTTGGTATATTCAAATATATGCCAAAGACAGAAATGGAGGTGGTCGAACCAATTTTGTCCACAAATTGAGAAGTCGAGGAAGCATGTAAACAAATCTGTTTCAGCTTACATGAGAGACCATGGAATGGGCTCCATGTACAACAATAACTTGCGTTACTACATGCAAGATATCTACAGAGGAGATGGAGTTCACTTCTCAGATGAGGGCAACAGAGTTTTCATTTTGAATTTAAGACTGTGCATTGGTACCTACTTATAAGTACCTAAATGTACCATAAACCCAAAAGCTCTTCTCAGAGCTACCCTACATCTGATCACTCACAATTATTATTTTACTCTAACTTTTTTCACAAATTTTCAAGAAAGTACGCTCCCCGGAGCGCTGCCCGGTACGCGAACCGGAAGCTAACCGCGCGAAATTTTTTAAAAAAATGTTTTTTTTCCGCACATATGGGCCCTCCTCAGCCATCCTCAGAAAACCTAGGGGGTCAAAATACGTCTACCCTGTCCCCTTCTACCCATTCTGAACATTATGTGCCCTCCATCTTGTATCTTAATTCGACGAAACACAAAATGGTGGACTCCCGTAACGCTTAAGGTTCGCGTACCGGGGCGCTCGCCAGTTCGCGTACCGGGGCGCTCCCCGGGAAGCGCTCCATTAAAAAAGGTGGGAAAGTAATTTACAGAAGAAACCCTTGAGACACTTTCACCAAATATAGATTTGCTCATACTACATACCAATCCCTACCATTTTCACAAATTTGGTTTAAATTCCATTTAGCCATTTAGCCTTTAGACCTCTCTAAATACCCTGAGGTAAATTACTTCACAAAACACATCTGAAGTGTTGGAATTGACAACCAATTAAAATGTTACTTTCATTTTCTATTTTTTTTTTACCTGACATTTGATTGGTTATGTACCTGAATATATATAAAGGAAGAGAAGGAAACACAGCCATTTTGACTACTACTTCCTGGTGTACATTTCAATAGGATTTTCACTAATCACTTCAACTTCTTTGTAAAGGTAAGTTGTTATTTTAAAAACTGAAGTATATTGTGCACTATAAGTTAATATGGTAAACTTTTTCTGATAGTTATATACTATCCCTCTGTAGTAGTTATAGATTTAGATAGACTTCTCTGTTATAGTTATGGATGCAGTTAGGTTTCTCTTGTATAATTATGAATTTACTTACGTTAAATCACATACTCTTTTTTATATTCCTACTTCCACTCTGATACTATACACTGCCCAAAGATAAATGCACTGTTAAAAACTGCCTATCTAAATTTAATCCCAACAGTGCCCTATCTCTACTAATATATTTTTTATCCAAATTTCAGACAAAATGGAAGGCGAACACAAAGTTTCATTTGAAATTGTCCTGCAAGAGACCAACCAAGAAATAATTGATCCAAATTATATAGAATTTATGGATGAAACTTGGGACCAAGAACTACTGCAATGTGTGCAAGCAGTAGATGTCCTCCTTGAAAATGAGGACATTTTACACACTCAAACATTACAAGCTATGTTCAATGAAAATAACGACATTTCAGACAGTGAAATGTTAGACATTTTATTAAATTTTGAAACACAATAAATAATTGCTTAAAAAATAAAGAAATAAAAAAATAATCAACAAAACCAACAATCAATTAACATACAGTATTTGAAAAGTCTATCATTCTTTTTTCCTTATAGTACGCTCCCCGGGCCGCTTCCCGGTTCGCGAACCGGGCGCTATCCACGCAAAAAAAAAAAAAACCTAGGGGGTCAGGGAGGATCTACTATGCCCCCTTATGGTCATTTCCCCCTTTGTTTTGGCCTCCTCTTGTCTCTCGATCCTACCGAGAGACAAGATGGCGGCCGCTCCGGACTGTTTAGAATGTTGACAGACACCGAAGAGCCAATCAGCTTCGCTTCGCAAAGTTCCGTTACGCGTCAAGTACGCGAACCGGGGCGCTGCCCGGAGCGCGCTTACAGATATATATCTTTTTTTTAACGTTAATTTCTCAAAATCCACTGGAGCACATATATTGAGACCTAGCAAAGGCACATCGGGCTACCAGTCCCTACAATTTTGCCAAGTTTCGCGGAAATCCATTCAGCCGTTCGGGCTAAAAGTGAGGCCAACCGCCCTATGGAAATAAACATGGGAAAAGCACGTTTTGGGACCCCCCTTTTTTCTCAGCCCCCCCTTGACAAACCCCCCCAAAATTTTTAGTGGCTGCTCAGGAACAAAATGTTCCATTTTCCTGAAAATGTCAGCCAATTCCGTCCACAAACGCCAAAGTTATTAGACATAGAATTTTCAAGAATCCCATAGAGAAAAAATCCTAACTATATATATCTACTGGCGACCGCCAGTAGGTAATATATATATATATATATATATATATATATATATATATATATCACAACACGGATTCCCGGTGAAGGCCAGTACCTGCTCGCGAGTGGGTCATTTTCAGGGTCCCGGAAGCCCAATATAATTATCCAACCATTCTCCCATCAGGGAAACACGTAAACGACACGCCAGGAGTTGCTGTGCTCGAAAATTTATTTGGCAGCAAAAACAAACTTGTTTTTGCTGCCAAATAAATTTTCTAGCACAGCAACTCCTGGCGTGTCGTTTACGTGTTTCCCTGATGGGAGAATGGTTGGATAAATATATATATATATATATTCACTGAAAAAACCATAGGTTATAGACCATATATAGTTAGGAATTAGCATTTACAAAACCTTGAAAATTCACTGAAAAAACCATAGGTTATAGACCATATATAGTTAGGAATTAGCATTTAAAAAACCTTATTTTACTCACACAAAACCATTGAAATTCCATATATAGTTAGTTGTACTAACTATATATCGCGCACCCGCAATCCACTGCTGATCATGTCACATATTACATCATTCATGACATGGTCAGTGACATCACTGACGACATCACTGATGACATCTCAAATGACATCACTGATGACATCACTGATGACATCTCAAATGACATCACTGATGACATCACATCACAACTGAATGAGTGGATGTATAAGTGTCTGAATGAAGGTTTTAGTAGGTGCGTGACTGACTGTATGAGTGAGTGATTAAATGTGTCTCACTGAATGCATAGGTTAGTGACTAAACTGTCTTAATTTGTGCATCATTATGTCTGGTATTCTGTAAACTGCTGCATGTGTTGATCAGTAGCTATATGAGTAACTATATGGGTTATTGATTGATTGTCCAAGTATTTGTATGGGAGACTGAGTGTGTGTGTGGCTGGCTGGGAGATGTGTGACTCTGTGCAGATCAATGTGTTCTTGTATCAATGATTTATAAGAGAGTAAGTATGTGTTAGAATATGTTTGAAAATGTAAGGTACTCTATGTTTAACTGTATAGATTAGAAAATGGAAGTGTGATTGATTCTTTACAGGACTGACTAGGTGTGTGAGTAACTCCAAGGATGAGTGGCAGAGTGTGAGTGTCTGTATAGGGTGTATGAGTGCATATGATAGTGTTGTAAAGATGAGTGATTGTATGTATGAATGATTGTATGGGTGAATGAGTGAATGTGTGTGTAGACGTAGGAATCAGTGAGTGCGTATGTAGTAACTAGTATTGGTGTGTCAATTGTTTAAAAAAATATATTCTGTATTTAACACTGGGTGTAACAGAGGTTATATTAAAGTGTGAGGAGATGCATTGTATTGTCACATGAATGATATCATCAGTGATGTGACCATTGATGTCAAATGAGATGTCATCAGTGATGTCATTTGAGATGTTATCAGTGATGTCATTTGAGATGTTATCAGTGATGTCATCAGTGATGTCATTTGAGATGTCATCAGTGATGTCATCAGTGATGTCATTTGAGATGTCATCAGTGATGTCATCAGTGATGTCATTTGAGATGTCATCAGTGATGTCATCAGTGATGTCATTTGAGATGTCATCAGTGATGTCATCAGTGATGTCACTGACCATGTCATGAATGATGTAATATGTGACATGATCAGCAGTGGATTGCGGGTGCGCGATATATAGTTAGTACAACTAACTATATATGGAATTTCAATGGTTTTGTGTGAGTAAAATAAGGTTTTTTAAATGCTAATTCCTAACTATATATGGTCTATAACCTATGGTTTTTTCAGTGAATTTTCAAGGTTTTGTAAATGCTAATTCCTAACTATATATGGTCTATAACCTATGGTTTTTTCAGTGAATTTCATTGGTTTTTTAAAAGCTAATATCTATAGCTGTAAAATGTATTCTTCTTTAAATCCAAAAATATATTTTATATGTTTATTAATAATTTTTTTTTAAATATTTTTTTTGTTTCGCTCCCGGTCCGCGAACCGGGAAGCTTCCCGTTAGCTTAATTTGATTCCGCGACCCGGTCCGCGAACCGGTAAGAAATCAACATAGTGACGGTATCGCGTTGCCGCGTAATGCGTCTTATGACGTACTGCGTTAGCGCACCCGGAAGTGCCCTGGGGCGCGGACCGAGGCGCGAAACGCAGCTCCCCGGAAGCGATCCGCGGCGCGAAAGCGCGACGTATCGCGTTGCCGCGAAATGCGTCTTGTGACGTATCGCGTTAGCGCACCCGGAAGTGTCCCGGGGCGCGGACCGGGGCGCGAAGCTTAGCGACCCGGAAGCTAACCGGGGAGCGTTCCGCAGCGCGTAACATGAGCGTGAGAGGTCATGTGACTTGTTAATAAAACTTTTCATTGGTTCATTTCACTTTTGGTTTCATAATGATGGAAGGCTAGGTCAGGTGACTTAAAAATAACACTTTTCATTGGTTGAGAAGTATTGTTTTTTCCCAAATGATGAAAACCCCTCCTTCTTTCCTCACTCTGACTTTCATCATTGTGAGAGGAAGACCTATTTTGCTTGTTGGAAAATGGCTTCATTGGTAGCTTCAGCTGGTGGACCACCACCACCACCACCACCTCCTCATGGGAAGAGAGGACCACCTCCCCAGGTCCTGACCAACACTGAGGCGGAAGAGGAAGAAATGGATGAGGAGGGAGAAGAACCACAATTTTTAGAAGAGTTGCCCCGGGTTTCCAGAAAGAAAGCCAGTTTCATCTGGCAGTTTTTTTCAATACCTCGTGGCCAAAAAAAAGTCAACGCGAGGTATGTCACCTGCCTGATATGCAAGGAACAATTGTCCAGAGGGACGGACAAAAAATATAGCTTTGGAAATCACACAATGCACAGGCACATGACGAGGAAACATCCCCTAAATTACAGCCGGGCGGAATTAAGGGATATGCACGACAATCCAAGACCATCTCCTGTGGCCAGACCAACAATACCGGTTTCTCTAAAACCAGAAGAGGCACAGGAAACTGTGCCAAATATTCAAGAAAATTTTGGGCACATGATTCACTTATGTATGCACTGTCGTGCATTATTAGCTTGTGGCAACATGAGCATCAATGCACTCAACCTGGCGTATGAACACCATGATTGCCCTAACCGCCCCCAGTAATTTTTTTTTGCTCCTGTTGAGCCCTTTTCAACGCCTGTTTTTTGTTGTTTCCCCCCCCCAAAAAAACCAAAAAAAATATAAAATCGTTCAAAAAATACAAAAAAAACAAAAAATAAAAAAAAAATAAAAAAAAAATATAAAACAACAAAAATATTAAAAAAAAGTTCTTTTCAGAACTACCTTCCCTTTCCAAAAAAATTGCTAGAATGTTTAGCACTCTGGCAAGCTCTATTTCTTTTGGTTCGCTTCCGGGTTAGCTTCCCGGTACGCGGACCGGGAGCTAACCAAAAAAAAAAAAAAAAAAAAAAAGTGTAAGTATAAGGAAAGGAAACAGAGAGTGATGTTAAAAGAAAGACAGCTATAGGGAGTAAAGAAGAGATACTGTTTAATAGATCTATTTACCGAAGAAAAGACAGAAGAGGGTATAATTGTGAAAAACAAAATAGATAACGAAGTGAAAGAAAAAAAAAGAGAGTATAACATTAACAAAGAAGAGTTTCTTGGAGAATGTGAGTGAATGTTCAAAATAAGATTAAAACATGAGGAATAACAGAGAGAAAAAATAGAAAACAGAAAACAAAAAATAACAGAAAAAGATTAATTGAAACAGCAAAGAAATGTAATTAACATAGAGCCATATCATCAACATAGGCAATACAAGTTTTGCAGCTTTTATTGGCAGAAATGTGTCGCTAAAGCTGCTTTTGTGGCAGAAAACTGCCACTAAAACCACTTTTGCACCAGTTTTCTGCCAATAAAAAGAGCAATAATTTTATTGGCTGTGTTCATAATATTCCCCTTAGTGTGCTTCAACTACACAGAGAAAGCATTATGAACAAGTAGTGATAGAGTGATCAGTCAAAGACACTAAGAGTAATAGAGACGCAGTGAGTGAACAAGAGTGAGGAACTATGAGAAGAGAGGGACTGAGAAAAAGAGTGGAAGGAGTTGAGTAAGTAGGTAATAGAGAAAGGAATGAGGGAAGTAGCAAAGGCAGGAAACTGAGGGTTAAAGAAATGAAGCAGTGGAACTAATAGTAGTTAAATGTGATAGAAATGTAACGAAAACAGTACAAAATATTTACCTTATAATTGTCGTTAAATTACTCACTTTTTGTTTTTATACTTTCAATCTGTGAAAGAGAGAACAAACATTTGAAAAATATTAAAAAATGTATTTAAAAATTAGAAAAGACAAGGGAAAAGATTGAAGGACAAACAGTTTTTCAACAACTTTGACACTTACAGAAGCTTCTGCTTCTCCAGGCCCCCTACACAGTCCTAAAGATATACATTTTAAACTAACAGTATCTTGATGCAGATGAAGTGAGGCCTATCTTAAAACATGGTGCATCTTTTGCATTGCTGTTGTTTCAGAAAAGTGTCGCAAGACACTAAAATTTTAAATAATTGCTTCAGGATGCCAATAAGATGTCTACTATCCAGAGGTTTGTTTCAGGTGAGGCCTACTCAGGGTTGCAGATGAGATTTACACTTGTTGAAGAGTACAGAGGAGATAATACATGTGAAGGTCTACCAATGAAGTGAGTCATGTCCACTGCACTCTTCAACAAAGTTCAAACCTCCTATGTTTCCCTGGACAGACCTAAACTTGATCTGCACAATGTGATTCGTAATGATAGGAAACACAGGTGATGTAAATGAAATACGTGCAATTTATTTTGCTCATTTCACAATCACATCACTTGTGTTTCCTTTGCTTAGGTATCTCATTGTGCAGATGTAGTCCAGCATATGAAAGAATACGCAGAAGTGCAGCACTGCATGCAACAACTTTGACACTTACAGACGCCTCACCTTCTCCATGCCTCCTACACAGTTCTACATATACATCATAAATGCAAATAGTACAGAATTAATTATACATGTTAAATGGTTTATTTTTGCTGTTCTCAGAATGTATCAAAATTCACTAAAAACAGTGACTTGAAGGTATTCATCATATAACAGCGGGGAAAAAAAAACACAATCAAAATGATTGTGTTTAAAAAACCCATAAATAACGGTGATGGATCAAGCCCTGATCTTTGGACTGGGTAAGAGTGGTCTGCTTAATTCAGACACTCTGTTCATCACCACCCCCTTTTCTGTATCGTTTTTGGCCACTATAGGTGTGGCAGGGTATACTCAGACATGAGTCCCTTTCTCACTGCTCCATCAGGATTCAAGCAAGCCGGGCCGAAGAGGCTGAAATGCCAGAAACCGGTCCCCGGTAGCTTGTCTCCTTTCTGGTGAAGAATTGGCTTGGTAGTTTGGTCTGCCCTGTTCCCATGATGCACTGGGCCAGGGACAGACTAATTTGCATATAGCCAGGTTCTGAGCTGGGATGGGGCAGTGAGATAAATAACGGTGATGGATCAAGCCCTGATCTTTGGACTGGGTAAGAGTGGTCTGCTTAATTCAGACACTCTGTTCATCACCACCCCCTTTTCTGTATCGTAAAAAACCCATACAACATAAGAAATGAAAATTCAGAACTCCTTAAAGTTAACTTACTTTCCATGACGTCCAAGGATGTCCTATGAACAGCTTACACTCTTTTGTGCTGTTATTACTTTCAGCCCGCCACTTTCTGAAAGAAAATCTCCATCTTTTTTAAAAACACGTTACATGCAATAAATGACTTCTTGCTCTCTACCACAAGTTTCCACAAGGCCAAATCTGGTCAGAGCCATTTATAACTCTTGGATTTCTTGTAAGCCAATCCCGTCATTTGGCATTTCCGCAACTTTCAGAATTAAAATGTTGAAGATCATTTTCACAATCCTGGAATAGTAATATCTTCCCCTTCTTGCTCAGTCATGTTCTACATTTCCTATGACACTGATACTGCTTACTATGAAGCAGACTTACACTACCTCTATGACTACTACAATTATTTAATTCTCTACATCACTTTTAATCACAAAGCAATGTAAAACAGTAGACAGCATTGCAGACTTACATTCCCTCTACTCCATGTTTTGATTGGCTGCTTCAATTAGCTTATAAAAAGAAACAGTTTTTCTGAACTCATTCAAAGTGCACGTATTTCTCCATGATGTCCAGTCCTATGGTTAGAAGTTATGTCTCTGAACTACACTTATCCTCAAGGCCAAATTGTGTAGGAGCCATTAGAACTTCTTGAAATTCCACAGAGCACATCCCGAGATTATTTCCCTAAAATTTTGGTTTTAAAAACACCAGGTAAGAGTTTTTAAGGTCATACGGCAATTTTTTTTGAAAATTAAAACAGAATCATTGCAGAATGACCAGCCATTTCTAGACTTTAAATAAGCTGTGTAATGTCCTGATGTTATTGAAGGGCCGTCATGATATATAATTGCTGCAGTTACAAAAGTCCTTCCTGATATTGACAACTGCGAAGCTACAAAATTTTTAATTAAAGTTGTCAATTTTGTTCCATCAGGCCTACATCGTTGGAACATTAAAATGACATACTGGCCATATGTTCGTATAAATAATGTGGACATCATTTCAGATTTACATTGGCTACACTCCATGTTGTGATCAGCTGCTTTTACTAGCTTATTAAAGGAGACTGATTTACTGTCTGGCAAAGTTAAATATATAAATCTTTCTGAGTCTACACTAGTAGTACTTGATACCATACAGTTCTCGCAGTCATGCTGCCATTGATAAGAAAGCCCAAACAGCTGATCTACATCTACACCTTCAGCATGTAATACATCAAGCATATACATTAAAAACTCCTGACAATCTTGCTGAATATTTTGAGAGAATTGTGTTTGGCCTGAACATCTGTCTAACAGATTTCGAATTTCAGACACACTTTCTATGTTTCTTCTATCAGTGCTACATTTCTCTAACACAGAATTTAACAAACTGCAAAATCTTTGATCAGAATTGACCACAATCTCTTCTTTTACATTTTCTAGAGAAAACAAAACATTAACCACTACATTAGCATAGCAGTTGACACCAGAACTGTTTTCAAATTGAAAACCAACAACATCTTCAACAGAATCCTTTTTGTTTCTGCTTGTAATTTTAGGTTCATCGACTTTTCGTCTTTTTGCTACAACCTCCCCAGTATTGGTCACATTTCTTCGTTTCCGGCCTACCACACGTTTCTCAAACAAAGGATACTGAGGCAAATGTGGCGCATACTCTCTTCTTAACCTATTGTATTCCTTAACACAATCTAGATCAGCACAAATGTTTGTGACATCACACTCAATCAAGTACAATCCCGATAAAGTTCTAACTCGTGACAATGCCACATATGCCATACCCTCCTTGAACACAGAACTGCCAATATTCACCAATGCACTGTCTACACTTAAACCTTGCGATTTATGGATTGTCACCGCATATGCCAAGCAAACAGGAAACTGCTTACGGCGAACATATAAGTCTTTTACAAGCAAAAATCTAGCAGAGCAACGACCAATTAGCTGTACTTCCTCAATGCCATCAAATTTAATTTTTAAAAATTCAATTCCATCTCTATTTCTGTATTTTACAAAATCAACAACATTACCCATTGATCCATTTACCAGACCTCTTTCAACATGTAAATTCCTTCTTAAAATTATACGGCAGTTCAAGCACACATTCAGAGTCTTTTCAAAACCTGCAGTTTTAGATATACTCTTCTCTAATGAATCCAATTTTGTTTTCAGATTCTCAGACAAAATAATTGTTGATCCCATATGCTCTACTCTGTCAATAGCTTCCAGTTTCACAATCTCTTGCTTTTCTAAATGCAACATTTTGTTGTTGAATTTGGCACATTCTGCAAGAGTTGGCATCAAACATATTCCAGATTTCTTATCAGTAATTTTCTGAAAAATATTCTCAGGCACAACATCTTGTTCTGGATATAAATTTGACAGTAATCGTGCATGTAAAACTTCTTTCCCATGCTCGGTCACTTTTCCAATTCTAACATCTTGTAGAATAGTCTTGTAAACTTCATCCTTCGCCTGACGCATATTTTCATGCAGTTCAGCATAATTGAAGTTTAACCATATATTGACGTTGCCAATGCTGCCTAGGCACTTCCTGGTATCTTCATGCGTGAGCATTTTGAACACAGGTTGCCCTTTCACTGGTGTCAGCTGCCGAAGATCTCCGAAAACAATTATGTGTTTGCCACCAAATAACACATCATACTCTGTTTTGAGAACTTCTTGCATCCTCAAATGCACAAAGGCAAGCATGACATTGGAAACCATGCTTACTTCGTCAATGATAAGAAGTTTCATTTTCCTCAAGATTCTTGAAACTTCAAAACAAGCATCTCCAGATAGCTTGTGATATTGTAATTTGTTGTCATGCTCCACTGGCAGCATCAGTAAACGATGTAAAGTAATCCCTTTAATGTTATGTGCTGCCAGTCCAGTTGGAGCGGTGACAACACAAGACAGCGATGACTCTGTCCTTTCCTGCAAATAGCATGAAATTGCTTTAATGAGGAAACTTTTTCCAGTTCCCGCTTCTCCACTCACGTACAGTCGGACAGGCTTCAACGACGTACATGAGCACTCTTTCTTGTCATGACTTAATCCATGATCAATTTGCATGGTAACTTCGTCATATATTTTCCTCTGCTCAACGTTGAGTTGTCTTTCCAACTCTTCTAAGTTAACCGCATCCTCCTGAGCATGTGCCATGGCTCTTTCCACTTCATTCATGGCAGTGGCAGCTTCATTTTCGATAACAGGTCCTCCTAGTGGATCCTGACTCAATGAAGCAGAACTCTGACTGTCCTGAGAACTGTCTCTGGCAATCTCGGCTGCAATCGTTGCTTCCTGCTCAATTTCCGCATTCAACATTTCTACATATTTGGGAAAAGCAGGACATTCTATGGTCTCCTTGGCGGCATTGAAAGAGTCTTCGTAACAGAGGAAATCTCCAAGCAGTTCCTCTTCTGCACGCCAAGGCTTGAAAAGTTGCAAAAGTGCTAAATAGAAAAACTCCTTTTTTTCAGGAGATTCGCCACTCAATTTTCGATGGTTTACCAAGTGTCATTTTCTTTGCTTGACCAGACATCCCTCACTTCCTATTACAGCATACACTCCTTTCTCAGTATCTTCTTTGATGTTCCTCTTGAATATGTAATTTTGAAGAACCTCATACAGACAAACATTGTCGAGGTGACTGCTTCTATTTGGATAATATGTATCCAACATGTTGGTCTTCAAAATGTCGGTACTGTTTGGCTCCTTTTCCGCCAAATACTCAATTTCCCGCACAGGTTTCAGAACTCGATTACGCGTTGCAGCAAGACCAAGACCCGCCCAAACGATACTCCTGGACTTGGCATAGAGACTTGCTGAAGACAACCGGTCAGAGCATTCGTAAGCTCCGATTTCTCGATGCGACAACATCTTCAGACTGAAACTGTACAACTTCTTGCTGAGGCTCTTTTCATGGGAAATGTCCTCCCACATATCCTTCAATTCTGTCTTCTCTTTTTTGGTGATGTAAGACGTCACATACCGAGCCACAGCCATACAGTTATCAGCCACAAACTGTATATCCATGTTAGCATTCCACATGGACAAAATCACCGGGTTGTAGTCGTTGATGTACTTGGACTCTTCGTTCCTCTTCAAATTGTATGTGTTTTTAGGTGATTTCTTCATGACATTATGTCGCAGCGAAGACATCAAACTGTTTACTCTTCCTTTAGAAATCACCGGTCGTGGAAAACCGAAACGACATTTGGTGTAGAACTTGTCCTTGTTTCGGAATTTACGACGGCAGTACTTTCCACATCGATGGCTTTGGAAACGCAGAACTTTTTCTCTTAGGCTTTTCTTCTCCTTTGCGTTTGGAACAGCACACGTAGAATACTGTTGGATGAAACTCATCACTGAGTCTTCTGGATCCGTTCCAAATTTAGGTGCATCCTTGATCCACAGCAACATATGTATATGAGGAGCACCTCTTGCTTGGTACTCCTTTCTCCAGAAGAAATCCAACACCTCTCCAAGAGGTGGATTCTTCTTATTCATGATGAAAGACATCATAGCTTCAAATCTATGATTGAAGTACCTACATACATTGACTGGATCCAAAGAGCACAGTTCTCCGGGTGTCTTGAATTCGATGTTATCTACGTTAGCATTTGCCTCTCGTAGAAATTCAAGTAAGTCTTCCCAGCCATACTCGGCACAGCTCAGAGTGAGGAACCATGTGGGAGTACCTAAGTTCCTCAGCATACATTTTAAATCACCATGACGACGGTACCAGTACTCATTAGTACCACGCTGACACGCCATGAGATTAATCAGGTGAGAATCCAAAATACTGTCTTGGACATTGACTTTATCCATAAAGTCACTTGCCGAGATGTTTTGCATGTGTATACCACTTTTCAAGATGTGGTTCACTGCATATGACAGTCCAGACAGATCGCTTTCAAACAGGAGATGAAACAAATAGGGAATGCATTGTCGAAACCTAGCATCTCCTGCATACAATCGCAAAGTCCGGTATTCAGAAGCAGGAATTTGATGAGGTCGCTCATCATATCTTCCTCCCTGACCTGTTGGAAAAAGCTGTGGGAAACACCGAGCTTCCAAACTTTCCTCCCAAACACTAATGGGACTCCCTTTGGCTTGTTTCATTTGAAACAACTCAATAGCATTCCCCATGACTTCCTTGGAATGCAAAGGATGAACACTATAATGTTCATATATTTCTTCACTAGTAGAGGGTTCTACTTTCTCAATTTGACCAGCACACAAATCGCTATCCTCTTCCTCACTTACTTCCTCTTCTGCAACATATACATTCTTATAGTATTTATTATTTTTTTTCAAATACAATGTTGCCTTTTTAACTTTCCTAACATGTACTAAATCTTGCCATATTTTCTTATTCTTTGTCGGAACCCCATTAACTAAGATAACCAGAGGTTCCTCTTCCACTTTTTCTACTCCAATTGTGTTAATGTTTTTCTTCAAATCTAGAGGCAAATAAACAACTCTTCCCTTTAATCCTCTCTGTAAATCTGATGGAGGCAATTTCCCTGTCTTTGGCTCCATTCTTACAATAGCCTGAAAGGGATGGATACTTTGAATCAAAATAGATTCATAAGTATTTAAATCCTTCAATTCAGAAGGAATCTCAACCAATTCCAGATTATTATGAACTGCTCTAGCAGGCATCTGGTTTTGATTTAATTTGCAACAACAATAAGTACACACACGTTGATCCAATCCCAAATCAAAACAATTTTCTACCATCAAGTATGTTGCGAAATCCTTCCATTCACTATTATCTTCCCTTTCACTTTTTGCATATAAATCCACTAACTTAGTCTGATTCTTATAATAAGTGCGTCGACAACACACACAAGTGAAATTAGGCCTCTCACTTGATTTCACCTCAAACGTCGCAATTTCCCTCTGGAAATTATCTGTACTGGAAACCTGTACACTATCTTCCACATGACCCTCTTCTTCTTGCTCAATTTCAACATTCTCCTCTTTACTTCCAAAGTAACAAAACTCAATTTCTTCACATATATTCTTCACATCTATTTCAGAACCATGCAAAAGAGCAGTGCATAATTGTTTAAGCATAATTGCTGGACTCTTAGCATAATACAACATTCTAACTAATTTCCTCACTTTATTATGATGCACTGCTAGCATCCTGAAATGATGAAAAACACTCTGGCATACTCTCCTGGAAAGACAAGCCAGTGAATGACCATGCAAACCTGTCACTTCTCTTACTCTGCAAGGATCTAATTCTTGCAACAACCTTATTTTCTGCTTCAAACTTTTCTTATTAAATGACCGTACAAAATCACAAAGCAAATTGATGGAATCCTGTCGCACACTGCAAATACTACTACACTTCCAGGTGTACACAGGACCCTTAGCACGTCTTCCCAAAACCTCATTACCTAACACCTCTTCTGCCTCTGTTGTCACAAGTTTTTCTTTTTCAACTGGACAACCATCTTTCACTTCATAAGCACGACCACTGGTGTCAACTGCATGCACCAAATCATTATCCTGGAAATAACTCTCCTCATTAAAAAATGCCTCACAGCTTGAACTATGCATCCATTCTCCAGAAAAAACTTCACAAAAATTACTACGATTAACTATTCTCTTCCATCTACTATTTCTTTTGAAATCATAAATTACCTTGTTTAGCTTCATAATTCTATTGATTATCAAAATAAATAACTTACGTTTAATTTCAAATGCCTGATCAATAACTTTCTCAACTTTTTTTTTCTCTTATAAAAAACCAGTTTCTGTTGACCTTTCTTAATATTTTTTAACAAATTGCCAATTATCCTGTTGCGGAACATTCGTTTACGAATCTCCCTAAACTGTTGTTTCCTTCTACTATCATGCACAGAGTTATCTCTTGCTCTAGCAGTAACATTTTTGATTCGCCTTTCCTTTCCATTTGAATTCCTTCTCGTTTTATGGACTGAAACATTTTCTGTAGTAATATTTTTTTTACTACACATATTTCTTATGAAATATTTTGTGCTCTTACCCGGTGCTTTCTTCGTGACTTGACAAATCTTTTTGTTAGAGGACTGCTGCTTATTTTCTTTCACCTGCTGTCTTTGACGTTTTGCAGCCTTTCTCTGTCTTTCTATTGTTGGCATGGTGAAATCTTGAAATGATCTGCAGTTGAATCTGTGGTAAAATATAATAAAAAATGTTATTAACCATTATTACCAAACAGTAAAACAATAACAGTGATCAAAAACTTAACACACTACTTGACATTTTAAATAGAAGATTTTTTAGTCCTTGCAAATTTACAATACAGAAATAGCAGAAAAGAAATGACATTTATATTTATGTTACCTGTGCTATTTTATATGTGAATCTGATCTAATTTTATGAGCATATTTTAATATTTTATTGAAGACACTACACATAACCTGCTTTTGAAGGTGTCTTTATTTTTAAATTAAACGGTTTACCTTTTTACTTTTTATTAATTATAAATTTTAAAAATAAATGCTTATATTTCCATAGGCTCAAGCAGGTCAGCTTCCCATCCTATGTCATATAATTCGGACAAATCTGCATCCTCATCACGCTCTTCTTCATCCATCCACTGATGTTTCAATTACAAGTTCAATGATGAGGTCAAAATCAACTGATTGCAGATTGTCGCTCATGTTGAGGTTGTCTTTATCTTTAAAGAAAGATAACAACAATGAGATGTTGCAGAGTAAGAGACAAATCTCAGAGATTATAATAGTAAAATTGTTTAACAAGAGTAATATTTTGCAGCTATTATTTAGCCATGTCCAGCAATGCTGAGCAGGTGAAGACTATGTCTAAATTTTCAGTGAACAGGACTCATCTCTTCTTAACCTTGGATAAGCCTCACCGACTCTGTGTGTCCTGCACATACTTAAATGTAAAGGGGCAGATTTATGTTAAATGGCACATCCCCAGGCATGCACCAGTTAACGTGCACCACTACTCTGCCACCCATGGTGTGCCGTATTTACAATCAGATAGGAGAAAGCTTCGTCAAAACCCTGCGCCTGCTTTAAGCAGGCATAGGTCTTGACACAACATTGTGGAGATGGGGCACCCCTGAGCCTTGCTTGAGCTGCATCGCACTTGCGATACAACTCCAGCAATCACTACCTTTACAGCACAGATACGTCACGCATCTGTGCCATTTTTGCCCCATGATGCCCCGTATTCTAAATGCAGCACACCATGGGTGGCGGAACAGCGGCGCAGGATGACTGACACATCCCTGGTGATGCACCAGTCATCATAAATCTATCCCTAAGCTTCTTATCTTGTTACAGATGAACCGCCATATGTAGCATGAAACTATTTTGCATTTCCTAAATAGCGAATTTTAAGGAATAAATAGCAATTCTTTACTATTCCTAATTTGCAATGAGCAAATTGCTAATTGCAAGTTACCCATTCATTTCCATGGGCTAGGAGGCTCATAGGAATGAAGATTTAATTTGCGATTAGCAATTTGCTCATCACAAATTAGGAATTTTTCCAAAGGTGCAGGGGTGTCTCAAGAACACCCTGCTGCACCCCTGAAAAAGAAATTTGGGGGCATATGGCACACATACATGCCCTAAGGGCATGTGTTGGCGTCATATGACACCTTTTGTTTTTTTGAAAAAAAGCTTTTTGAAAAGAATTCACAAATTACCACCAATTTACCACAATAGTTTCCAAATCCTTAATGTCATTTTTTACATATTTTTTATTTGATACATTTCATTTAAGTAGTCACAAAATTTGCAAATCCTTCAGTGCAATTGCAAAATAAGGAATAGCAAATTTTGCTACTCCTTATTTTGCATCAAACTTGTTTGATACATACCATTTGTCTAATTAACATTCGCAAAGGCCGAAATTCGTAGAATTTTGATCTTTGCGAATGCTAATTAGCTTGATACATATGGCCCCAAGTGAGGCCTGTCTTGCGACATGGTGCATCTTTTGCATCACTGCTGCATCGGTTTCATGTGGTACGTTTTTTTTACACCATGACATATCTGCCTAAATGCATCAATTTGTAATGTTGTCGCCTCATAGCAAATCTTTTGCACCGCCGCTGCATCATAAAAGTGACGCACAGTGGCACAAAAGAGGCATACACCTATCATAAATCTGTCCCTAGCATTTTAAATGATTAATCCAGGATGACGATAAAGTGTGGCCTATCCAGAGGTTTGTTTAAGGTGAGGCCTACTCAGGATTGCAGATTAAAGTTACGCTTGATGAAGAATACAGAGGAGATAATACATGTAAAGGCCTACCAATGAAGTAAGTAATGTCCACTTTATTGCGCCAGTCATCATAAATGTATCCCTAAGCTTCTTATCTTGTTACAGATGAACCACCATATGTACCATCAAACTATTTTGCATTTCCTAAATAGCAAATTTTAAGGAATAAATAGCAATTCTTTACCATTCCTAATTTGCAATGAGCAAATTGCTAATTGCAAATTAGCACCGCCGCTGCATCATAAAAGTGACGCACAGTGGCACAAAAGAGGCATACACCTATCATAAATCTGTCCCTAGCATTTTAAATGATTAATCCAGGATGACAATAAGGTGTGGCCTATCCAAAGGTTTGTTTAAGGTGAGGCCTACTCAGGATTGCAGATTAAAGTTACGCTTGATGAAGAATACAGAGGAGATAATACATGTAAAGGCCTACCAATGAAGTAAGTAATGTCCACTTTATTGCGCCAGTCATCATAAATGTATCCCTAAGCTTCTTATCTTGTTACGGATGAACCACCATATGTACCATCAAACTATTTTGCATTTCCTAAATAGCAAATTTTAAGGAATAAATAGCAATTCTTTACCATTCCTAATTTGCAATGAGCAAATTGCTAATTGCAAATTACCCATTCACTTCCATGGGCTAGGAGGCTCATAGGAATGAAGGTTGCAATTTGCGATTAGCAATTAGCTCATCACAAAATAGGAATTTTTTCAAGCGTGCAGGGGTATCTCAAGAACACCCTGCTACACCCCTGAAAAAGAAATTTGGGGGCATATGGCAAACATACATGTCCTAAGGACATGTATAGGCGTCATATGGCACCTTTTGTTTTTTGGAAAAAAATGCTTTTTGAAAAGAATTCGCAAATTACCACAAACTAGAAGTTGGTGGTAGTTTCCAAATCCTTAATATCATTTTTTACATATTTTTTGTTTGATACATTGCATTTAAGGAATCGCAAAATTTGCAAATCCTTCAGTGCAATCGCAAAATAAGGAATAGCAAATTTTGAATTAAGGACATTTTAAGTAATTTCCACATGTGCAGTGTTTTCAAATTATGATTTGAAAATCGTTTTTGGGGAAAAGTAATGGTTTGCAAATTTATGACAAGGACATAATGGTGTATGCTTCTCTATAAGGCATTTCAGTGTCTCTGATGTCATTTTTCCCATATTACATTATAAGACCTTTCCCCATGGAGCACATTCCTTGTAAATATGCTCCCACCTGTGCATGGTGAATTTAGATTTTGACTGTTTGAGTCACATAGCCATGTTAAAAGTCACCCCAAAAAATTGCAAACGCTTTAAAAAAACACATTCATGTGTCTTAAGGACATTTTAAGTCATTTCCCCGTGGACAGTGTTTTGTAAGTGGCGCAAAAGAGGCATACACCTATCATAAATCTGTCCCTAGCATTTTAAATGATTAATTCAGGATGACGATAAGGTGTGGCGTATCCAGAGGTTTGTTTAAGGTGAGGCCTACTCAGGGTTGCAGATTAAAGTTACGCTTGATGAAGAATACAGAGGACATAATACATGTAAAGCTCTACCAATGAAGTAAGTAATGTCCACTTCATTGCGCCAGTCATCATAAATGTATCCCTAAGCTTCTTATCTTGTTAGACATCAACCGCCATATGTATCATATAACTATTTTGCATTTCCAAAATAGCGAATTTTAAGGAATAAATAGCGATTCTTTACCATTCCTAATTTGCGATGAGCAAATTGCTAATTGCAAATTACCCATTCATTTCCATGGAGCAGGAGGCCCATAAAAATGAAGGTGCAATTTGCGATTAGCAATTAGCTCATCGCAAATTAGGAATTTTTCCAAAGGTGCAGGGGTGTCTCAAGAACACCCTGCTGCACCCCTGAAAACGAAATTTGTGGACATATGGCGCACATAAATTTTAACAACATTCCTTTACCTCAAAAACGATTTTCAATTCATAATTTGAAAACACTACCCACAGGGAAATTACTTAAAATGTCCTTAAGACACATGAAAGTGTTTTTTTATTGCCTTTCCAGCATGGTTGGGTCACTTTTAACATGGCTATGTAACACAAACCTTTAAAATCTAAATTTCCCATGCACAGGTCGGAGCATATTTACAAGCAACTTGCGCCACAGAGAAAGGTCTTACATTAAAATGGGAAAAATAACATCAGGGACAGTCAATTGCCGTATAAAGAAGCATACACCATTATGTCCTTGTCATAAATTTAAAAACAATTCCTTTTCCCCAAAAACGATTTTCAAATCATAATTTCAAAACACTGCACATGGGAAAATTACTTAAAATGTCCTTAAAACACATAAAAGCGTTTTTTGATTGCCTTTGCAGCATGTTTGTATCACTTTTAACATGGCTATGTAACACAAACATTCAAAATCTAAATTTTCCATGCACATGTGGGAGCATATTTACAAGCAATTTGCGCCACATAATTCATAATTTTCTCCTAAAAGCACACTATTCTCTATCTAAATTAAAGAAATATTTTCTCACCTTAGCAAATACTTTGAGTTTGAAAACAGTCTCAGAAACACACCAATTTGTCTTCAGCAGAGCAAAAGGTATGCACTCCAGAGTCTGCAGCTATCAAAAGCACAGAAATGCTGTAATTCTTCACACATATCTCTCATGTCACCCAATCAAAACTCTTCCCTCACTTTTTTTCAAATGAAAACCCTTCCCCCCTCTGCCATTTCATGCCTTTTCTGCATGGCAACCACCTCTTGGAAGACTTCTGGTGTTTGCAAGTTCACACAACTTTGTTGCAATTGAACTCTGAACTCTCAGTGCACCTGCATATCCAGTGCATTCTTTCATTTAATGATTTTTTATTGACCATTCAAAATACATCTTTCAAAGAACACATCCGTGCACCCTAACTTTCTGTTTTCAGCAATCAAAATCCACCAATCACTGTTACTGCTTCATGAACACAGAAACTCCACAGTTTTTTCATTTTAAACACTCATTTTTTCAACTGCCATTTCATTGCCACACTTCATCTGACTGCAGGAGAACCTTCTCTCACCATGTTTTCTGTCTGGATTGTTGGACATAGTTATATTCACTGGGCTCAAAGGTACGTTGAAAACAGGAAATTACCTAACCTCAATTTACAAGATGTGGAAATTAAGTGGTTTGGCCACAGAGGATTAAAATGTCACCAATTGATACCATTGGTGAAAACCTTTATGCATTTGCCCAAACCTGACCTGTTAATTGTGCACTGTGGAGGTAATGACTTGGGCACTTTGACTGGTGTAGGTCTGGAAATGCTTTTAAAGGACACCTTTGAGCAATTAATGGCACTTTTTCCTCAGACTGCCTTGGTATATTCAAATATATGCCAAAGACAGAAATGGAGGTGGTCAAACCAATTTTGTCCACAAATTGAGAAGTCGAGGAAGCATGTAAACAAATCTGTTTCAGCTTACATGAGAGACCATGGAATGGGCTCCCTGTACAACAATAACTTGCGTTACTACATGCAAGATATCTACAGAGGAGATGGAGTTCACTTCTCAGATGAGGGCAACAGAGTTTTCACTCTGAATTTAAGAATGTGCATTGGTACCTACTTATAAGTACCTAAATGTACCATAAACCCAAAAGCTCTTCTCAGAGCTACCCTACATCTGATCACTCACAATTATTATTTTACTCTAACATTTTTCACTAATTTCCAACAAAGTACGCTCCCTGGGGCGCTACCCGGTACGCGAACCGGGAGCTAACCTCGCGAAATTTTTTTTTAAAATGTTTTTTTTTCGCACATATAAGCCTCCTCAGCCACCCTCAGAAAACCTAGGGGGTCAAGATAACTCTACCGTGCCCCCTTCTACCCATTCTGAACATTATTTGCCCTCCATCTTGTATCTTAATTCGACCGAAACACAAAATGGTGGACTCCCGGAACGCTTAAGGTTCGCGAACCGGGGCGCTCAACGGTACGCGTACCGGGTCGCTCCCTGGGAAGCGCACCATCAAAAAAGGTGGGAAAGTAGTTCACAGAAAAGCCACTGGAGACAATTTCACCAAATATAGATTAGCTCATACTACATACCAATCCCTACCATTTTCACAAATTTGATTGGAATTCCATTTAGTCATTTAGCCTGTAGACCTCTCTAAATACCCTGAGGTAAATTACTTCACAAAACACATCTGAAGTGTTGGAATTGAAAACCAATGAAAATGTTACTTTCATTTTCTACTTTTTTTACCTGACATTTCATTGGTTATATACCTGAATATATATAAAGGAAGAGAAGAAAACACAGCCATTTTGACAACTACTTCTTGCTGTACATTTCAATAGTATTTTCACTAATTCCTTCAACTTCTTTCTAAAGGTAAGTTTTTATTTTTAAAACTGAAGTATATTGTGCACTATAAGTTAATATGGTAAACTTTTTCTGATAGATATATACTATCCCTCTGTAGTAGTTATAGATTTAGAGAGACTTCTCTGTTATAGTTATGGATGGAGTTAGGCTTCTCTTGTATAATTATGAATTTACTTACGTTAAATCACATACACTTTTTTATATTCCTACTTCCACTCTGATACTATACACTGCCCAAAGATAAATTCACTGATAAAAAATGCCTATTTAAAATTATTCCCAACATTGCCCTATCTCTACTAATATATATTTTTTTAATCCAAATTTCAGGCAAAATGGAAGGCGAAAACCAAGTTTCTTTTGAAATGGACCTGCAAGAGAGCAGCCAAGAATTGATTGATACAATTGATCAAATTGACATTGAATTTTTCGATGAAACTTGGGACAATGAACTACTGCAATGTGTACAAGCAGTAGATAACCTCCTTGCAAATGAGGGCATTTTACACCCTCAGAGACTACAATGTATATTCCATGATAATTATGAAATTTCTGACAATGAAATGTTAGAAAGTTTAATAAATTATGAAACACAATCACAATAAAAAAAATGCTTAAAAAAAAAAAAAAAAAAAAAATAATCAACAAAAACAACAATCAATTAACATACAGCATTTGAAAAGTCTATCATTCATTTTTCATTGCAGTACGCTGCCCAGAACGCTTCCCGGTTCGCGGACCGGGTGCTCCCCACGCAAAAAAAAAACTAAATTTTTTTTTTGTTTTTTTTGCCCCGCGGGGCCCTTTTAAAACCTCCACATTAAACCTAGGGGGTCAGGGAGGATCTAGTATGCCCCCTTATGGTCATTTTCGCTTTTGTTTTGGCCTCCTCTTGTCTCTCAATCCTACCGAGAGACAAGATGGCGGCCGCTCCGGACTGTTTAGAATGTTGACAGACACCGGAGAGCCAATCAGCTTAGCTACGCGAAGTTCCGGTAGGCTTAAGGTCCGCGGACCGGAGCGCTGCCCGGAGCGCGCTTACAGATATATATCTTTTTTTAAACGTTAATTTCTCAAAATCCACTGGAGCACATATATTGAGACATAGAAAAGGCACATCGGGCTACCAGTCCCTACAATTTTGCCAAGTTTCGTGCAAATCCATTCAGCCGTTCGGGCTAAAAGTGAGGCCAACCGCCCTATGGAAAACTCAATGTTAAAAACACGTTTTGGGACCCCCCTTTTTTCTCGACCCCCCCTAGACGAACCCCCCCAAATTTCCAGGGGCTGCTCAGAAACAAAATGTTCCATTTTCCAGAAAATTTCAGCCAATTCCGTCCACAAACGCCAAAGTTATTAGACATAGAATTTTCAAAAAACCCATAGGGAAAAAATCCTAACTATATATACCTACTGGCGACCGCCAGTAGGTAATATATATATATATATATATATATATATATATTACCTACTCGCGGACTTTACGCGTAACGGAACTTCGCGAAGCGAAGCTGATTGGCTCTCCGGTGTCTGTCAACATTCTAAACAGTCCAGAGCGGCCGCCATCTTGTCTCTCGGTAGGATCGAGAGACAAGAGGAGGCCAAAACAAAGGGGGAAATGACCATAAGGGGGCATAGTAGATCCTCCCTGACCCCCTAGGTTTAATGTGGAGGCTTTAAAAGGGCCCCACGGGGCAAAAAAAAATAATTTTGTTTTTGTTTTTTTTGCGTGGGTAGCGCCCGGTTCGCGAACCGGGAAGCGTTCTGGGCAGCGTACTATAAGGAAAAAAGAATGATAGACTTTTCAAATACTGTATGTTAATTGATTGTTGGTTTTGTTGATTATTTTTAATTTTTTTTTATTTTTTAAGCAATTATTTATTATTGTGATTGTGTTTGAAAATTTAATAACATTTCTAACATTTAACTAGTTTATGAATTACATATAAAAATGATTAAAGACTCAAACAATTTTTTAATATTACATACAATTTTATTTTTCGGATTGTTTTTCAAAATTTAATAGAACGTCTAGCATTTGACTGTCCGATATGTCCTCTTGTTGAGTGAACATAAGTTCCCACATTTGACCGTCATCATAATGAAGTAAATGATCCACAGATTCTACACATTGAACTAATTCATGGTCCCGTGATTCATCCATGAAATCTGAGTCATCATTGTCCTCAATATCTTTTTCTGTGTTGTTCTCCAGAACAATTTCGAAGGAAACATTCTGCTCACCTTCCATTTTATTGCTGTAATTTGCATAAAAAATAAATATATCAGTAGAGATAGGGCACTGTTGGGTTTGAGTTCAGACAGGTACTTGTGAGTTTATAACAGAGAAGTAATCTATGGGCACTGTATGGTTTCAGGCGTGAAGTAGTACTATTAAAAAGTGCCTGTGAAGAAGCCTAAGTAAATTCATAATTATACCACAGAAACCTAAATCAATCCATAATTATAATAAAGAAGCCTTTCTCAATGTCTAACTCTTACAGAGGGATAGTATATAACTATCTGAAAATGTTTTCAAATTTATAAAATAATATCTCACCTTCTAAAAAGAAGTTTAAGTTGTGAGTGAAAATGATCTTGCAATGTAGTTCAGGAAGTAGTAGTCAAAATGGCTGTGTTTCTCTCTCTTCCTTTATATATATTCAGGTACATAGCCAATCAAATGTCAGGTAAAAAAAGTAGAAAATGAAAGTAACATTTTAATTGGTTGTCAATTCCAACACTTCAGATGTGTTTTGTGAAGTAATTTACCTCAGGGTATTTAGAGAGGTCTACAGGCTAAATGGTTAAATGGAATTTCAATCAAATTTGTGAAAATGGTAGGCATTGGTATGTAGTATGAGCTAATCTATATTTGGTGAAATTGTCTCCAGTCGCTTTTCTGTAAACTACTTTCCCACCTTTTTTGATGGTGCGCTTCCCAGGGAGCGACCCAGTACGCGAACTGGTGAGCGCCCCGGTTCGCGAACCTTAAGCGTTACGGGAGTCCACCATTTTGTGTTTCGGTCAAATTAAGATACAAGATGGAGGGCAAATAATGTTCAGAATGGGTAGAAGGGGGCACGGTAGACTTATCTTGACCCCCTAGGTTTTCTGAGGGTGGCTGAGGAGGCCCATATGTGCGAAAAAAAAACATTTTTTTAAAAATTTAGCGAGGTTAGCTCCCGGTTCGCGTACCGGGTAGCGCCCCAGGGAGCGTACTTTGTTGAAAATTAGTGAAAAATGTTAGAGTAAAATAATAATTGTGAGTGATCAGATGTAGGGTAGCTCTGAGAAGAGCTTTTGGGTTTATGGTACATTTAGGTACTTATAAGTAGGTACCAATGCACAGTCTTAAATTCAGAATGAAAATTCTGTTGCCCTCATCTGAGAAGTGAACTCCATCTCCTCTGTAGATATCTTGCATGTAGTAACGCAAGTTATTGTTGTACAGGGAGCCCATTCCATGGTCTCTCATGTAAGCTGAAACAGATTTGTTTACATGCTTCCTCGACTTCTCAATTTGTGGACAAAATTGGTTTGACCACCTCCATTTCTGTCTTTGGCATATATTTGAATATACCAAGGCAGTCTGAGGAAAAAGTGCCATCAATTGCTCAAAGGTGTCCTTTAAAAGCATTTCCAGACCTACCCCAGTCAAAGTGCCCAAATCATTACCTCCACAGTGCACAATTAACAGGTCAGGTTTTGGCAAATGCATAAAGGTTTTCACCAATGGTATCAATTGGTGACATTTTAATCCTCTGTGGCCAAACCACTTAATTTCCACATCTTGTAGATTGAGGTTAGGTAAATTCCTGTTCTCAGCATACCTCTGAGCCCAATAGATGTAACTATGTCCAACAATCCAGACAGAAAACATGGTGAGAGAAGCTTCTCCTGCAGTCAGATGAAGTGTGGCAATGAAATGGCAGTTGAAAAAATAAGAGTTTAAAATGAAAAAAACGGTGGAGTTTCTGTGTTAATGAAGCAGTAACAGTGATTGGTGGATTTTGATTGCTGAAAACAGAAAGTTAGGGTGCATGGATGAGTTGTTTGAAAGATGTATTTTGAGTGGTCAAGAAAAAATCATTAAATGAAAGAATGCACTGGATATGAGGTGCACTGAGAGTTCAGAGTTCAATTGCAACATTGTTGTGTGAACTTGCAAACACCAGAGGTCTTCCAAGAGGTGGTTGCCATGCAGAAAAGGCATGAAATGGAAGAGGGGGGAAGGGTTTTGATTTGAAAAAAGTGAGGGAAGAGTTTTGATTGGGTGACATGAGAGATATGTGTGAAGAATTACAGCATGTCTGTGCTTTTGATAGCTGCAGACTCTGGAGTGCATACCTTTTGCTCTGCTGAAGACAAATTGGTGTGTTTCTGAGACTGTTTTGAAACTCAAAGTATTTGCTAAGGTGAGAAAAGATTTCTTTAATTTAGATAGAGAATAGTGTGCTTTAAGGAGAAAATTATGAAGAAAGTTGTGTTCTTCAAATGTTGCTTTGTCTCAAGTGTTTTACAAATAGATTTTGTTTCTTTGAGAAACTGTAATTGGAGAAAATGTGAAGTATTAGTACTGACAGGGTGTTATTGTGCATAGGAGCTGTGTAGTCTTTTCAAATTATGATTTGAAAATCGTTTTTGAGGAAAATGAATGGTTATAATATTTATGACAAGGACATAATGGTGTATGCTTCATTATAAGGCAATTGAGTGTCTCTGATGTTATTTTTCCCATTTTAATGTAAGACCTTTCCCCGTGGGGCACATTCCTTGTAAATATGCTCCCACCTGTGCATGGCAAATTTAGATTTTGAATGTTTGTGTTACATAGCTATGTTAAAAGTGACCCAACCATGCTGGAAAGGCAATCAAAAAACGCTTTCATGTGTCTTAAGGACATTTTAAGTCATTTCCCTATGTGCAGTGTTTTCAAATTATGATTTGAAAATCGTTTTTGGGGAAAAGGAATGGTTTGTAAATTTATGACAAGGATATAATGGTGTATGCTTCTTTATAAGGCATTTCAGTGTCTCTGATGTCATTTTTCCCATATTACATTAAAAGACTTTTCCCCGTGGGGCACATTCCTTGTAAATATGGTCCCATCTGTGCATGGTAAATTTAGATTTTGACTGTTTGAGTTACATAGCCATGTTAAAAGTGACCCAAAAACTTGCAAAGGCTTTAAAAAAACACTTTCATGTGTCTTAAGGACATTTTAAGTCATTTCCCCCCGGGTGCAGTGTTTTCAAATTATGACTTGAAAATCGTTTTTGACGTAAAGGAATGTTGTTAAAATTTATGTGCGCCATATGCCCCCAAATTTCTTTTTCAGGGGTGCAGCAGGGTGTTCTTGAGACACCCCTGCACCTTTGGAAAAATTCCTAATTTGCGATGAGCTAATTGCTAATCGCAAATTGCACCTTCATTCCTATGGGCCTCCTGGCCCATGGAAATGAATGGGTAATTTGCAATTAGCAATTTGCTCATTGCAAATTAGGAATGGTAAAGAATCGCTATTTATTCCTTAAAATTCGCTATTTTGGAAATGCAAAATAGTTTGATGATACATATGGCGGTTCATCTCTAACAAGATAAGAAGCTTAGGGATACATTTATGATGACTGGCGCAATGAAGTGGACATCACTTACTTCATTGGTAGAGCTTTACATGTATTATCTCCTCTGTATTCTTCGTCAAGCGTAACTTTCATCTGCAATCCTGAGTAGGCCTCACCTTAAACAAACCTCTGGATAGGGCACACCTTATCGTCATCCTGAATTAATCATTTAAAATGCTAGGGACAGATTTATGATAGGTGTATGCCTCTTTTGCGCCACTGTGCGTCACTTTTGTGATGCAGCGGCGGTGCAAAAGATTTGCTATGAGGCGACAAAATTACAAATTGATGCATTTAGGCAGATGTGTCATGGTGTAAAAAACACCGTGCCACATGAAACTGATGCAGCAGTGATGCAAAAGATGCACCATGTTGCAAGACAGGCCTCACTTGGGGCCATATGTATGAAGCTAATTAGCATTTGCAAAGGTCGAAGTTCTGTGAATTTTGGCCTTTGCGAATGCTAATTAGACAAATGGTATGTATCAAACAAGTTTGATGCAAAATAAGGAATAGCAAAATTTGCTATTCTTTATTTTGCGATTGCACTGAAGGATTTGCAAATTTTGTGATTTCTTAAATGCAATGTATCAAACAAAAAATATGCAAAAAATGCCATTAAGGATTTGCAAATTACCACCAACTTCTAGTTGGTGGTATTTTGCGAATTCTTTTCAAAAAGCTTTTTTTCCAAAAAACAAAAGGTGCCATATGACGCCCATACATGCCCTTAGGGCATGTATGTGCGCCATATGCCCCCAAATTTCTTTTTCAGGGGGTGCAGCAGGGTGTTCTTGAGACACCCATGCACCCTTGGAAAAATTCCTAATTTGCGATGAGCTAATTGCTAATCGCAAATTGCACCTTCATTCCTATGGGCCTCCTGGCCCATGGAAATGAATGAGTAATTTGCAATTAGCAATTTGCTCATTGCAAATTAGGAATGGTAAAGAATCGCTATTTATTCCTTAAAATTCGCTATTTAGGAAATGCAAAATAGTTTGATGATACATATGGCAGTTCATCTCTAACAAGATAAGAAGCATAGGGATAGATTTATGATGACTGGCACAATGAAGTGGACATTACTTACTTCATTGGTAGGCCTTTACATGTATTATCTCCTCTGTATTGTTCATCAAGTGTAACTTTGATCTGAAATCCTGAGTAGGCCTCACCTTAAACAAACCTCTGGATAGGCCACACCTTATCGTCATCCTGAATTAATCATTTAAAATGCTAGGGACAGATTTATGATAGGTGTATGCCTCTTTTGCGACACTGTGCATCACTTTTCTGATGCAGCGGCGGTGCAAAAGATTTCCTATGAGGCGACAAAATTACAAATTGATGCATTTAGGCAGATGTGTCATGGTGTAAAAAAAAGTGCCACATGAAACCGATGCAGCAGTGATGCAAAAGATGCACCATGTTGCAAGACAGGCCTCACTTGGGGCTATATGTATCAAGCTAATTAGCATTCGCAAAGGCCTAAATTCTGCGAATTTCAGCCTTTGCGAATGCTAATTAGACAAATGGTATGTATCAAACAAGTTTGATGCAAAATAAGGAATAGCAAAATTTGCTATTCCTTATTTTGCGATTGCACTGAAGGATTTGTAAATTTTGCGATTCTTTAAATGCAATGTATAAAACAAAAAATATGCAAAAAATTCCATTAAGGATTTGCAAATTACCACCAACTTCTAGTTGGTGTTAATTTGCGAATTCTTTTCAAAAAGCTTTTTTTCCAAAAAACAAAAGGTGCCATATGACGCCCATACATGCCCTTAGGGCATGTATGTGCGCCATATGCCCCCAAATTTCTTTTTGAGGGGTGCAGCAGGGTGTTCTTGAGACACCCCTGCACCCTTGGAAAAATTCCTAATTTGCGATGAGCTAATTGCTAATCGCAAATTGCACCTTCATTCCTATGGGCCTCCTGGCCCATGGAAATGAATGGGTAATTTGCAATTAGCAATTTGCTCATTGCACCGTCCGGGCCGGGACCGGGCCTAGGGCCACAATCCCTGGCCCACCTCTCTCATATAACCGGAGCACACTGCTGGAGATTGGTCCTTCTCATGCCCCTCTTTATACTAAATATGATTTCTCCACAATGTTTCCAGAGACACAAACACAATGCCAACATTGTAATACTACACTCGCGTTTACGAACTCTATCAACCTAGATCAAAACCGGGGAGCTGAGAAAGACACTCATGTGACCATGGCGCTAATTAACGCGCGTTCCCTCAGCAAGCACTGTCAGGAAATAGCCGATCTCATCAGAGATCTCAATCTGGATGTTTTATACATCACAGAGACTTGGTCTGATGAGGCATCCAGCCCAGATTATGCAACGGCAGTTCCCCTAGGCTTCAGTGCCTATCGGCAGGACAGGCCCAAAGGGAAAGGTGGTGGGTTAGCCATTATAGCGCGAGATCATTTGGAAGTACGCTTCTCGCCTATACCCACCACTTCATGTGAAGCTATGCACTTTAACATAAAGCTGTCCCCTACCTACAACTTCAAGGGAGTGCTCCTCTATAGACCCCCTGGGAACAGATCAGCATTTCTTGATAACCTTGGTAACATCACGGAGTTTATAGCGACAGAAGAATCTACCACTATCATGGGCGACTTCAATTTCTATCTGGAGCAAAGCAGCGATAAGGATACTATTTTCCTTACGTCTGACCTAGAAATAATGGGTCTTAGTCAACTGGTCACGACCTCCACCCACCAAGCAGGTCATACGCTAGATGGAATTTTTTCAAATGTGGAAGGTCTGTGCATAGCCTCAGTTCTCCCTATGACATGGACTGACCACTCTGTCATCCTTAGCAACCTTACCATCAAAGGTTTGCCTAGGAAAAAGGCTGCGTACACGAATAGTGGTACTTTTAAAGCATGGAAGGACATCAATCCCAATGACCTTACAATGCTGTTAAACAACACTATCCCGGATTTTTCTACTGACCCTAATATCGCCACCAACCGATTTCAGAAATGGTTGGCTGAAGCTACTTCTCAGCTGGCACCTATTAAATCTATATCAAAGAATAGAAACCGGCCTAAAGCTCAGTGGTATACAAAAGATCTGAAAATTCAAAAACAACTAACTAGGAACAGAGAACGGCACTGGCGAAGAACTTACGATAGCGAAAACAAGGAAAAATATAAACAAGCTCTTGCTTCCTATAAAGCTATGATAGTAGCAGCAAAAAAACATTATTTCTCCTCTAATATAGAGACCGCGAAAAACTCTAGCAGAGAGTTATATAACATTGCTAAAACCCTTTCTGGAAATACTTCGGATCTCAACCCCCCCCCATCACAAGCACTATGTGATGCCTTATCCGAGTTCTTTTTCAAAAAGGTCAATGACATATACCAAGTGTTTAACTCTGACTCTGTTAGTAGCCCTGCTTTGTCCTCAATGATTATACCGAAAAACACCATGACCAATTTTAAAACCCTCACCACGGATCAAGTTAAGAGCATATTAAAATCGATCAAAGCGGGGTCAGCTCTGGATCCCTGCCCAACCTCGGTGATTGCAACCGTACCAGACACAGTTATCCCTATTATCACACATGTCTGTAATTCTATACTGATATCTGGAATTTATCCTGATGTATTAAAAAACACGCTGATTAAACCCCTGCTAAAAAAGCCTGGTCTAGACAAAGGTGAATTAAAAAACTATCGCCCTATTGCGAGTCTCCCTTTGCTAGCAAAAGTCACCGAAAAGGCCATGAACCATCAACTCTCAGAATTCATTGAGAGTCATAACCTGCTGGATGACACACAGTTCGGCTTCCGTAAACACCACGGAACGGAAACCGCTCTTATTAAGGCAGCGGATGACATAAGAATCATCCGTGATCAGGGAGGAACAGCATTGCTTGTCCTTCTTGATCTCTCAGCGGCCTTCGACACGGTCGACCACAAGATCTTGGTCGACCGTGTCGAAAGGATGGGTATTCAGCTAACAGCCAAGGATCTCCTGGCCTCTTTTCTGGCCAACAGAACCCAGGCTGTCACCTTGGGCCCTTTTCAATCAGCGGACTTATCGTTGCCGTGTGGGGTTCCCCAAGGCTCATCCCTCAGTCCGACACTATTCAATATCTATGTGTCGGACCTTGCTAGGGTCATCAAAGCACACGGGATGGGCCTCACCTCATACGCTGACGACACCCAGCTGGTCTTGGCCATAAAGGGTAACGGACAGGAGGTGGCAGAAAGATTCCAAAGGGGGATGGTTGCTATCGGTGAGTGGATGGCAAGAAATTGCCTGAAGCTCAATTCCGATAAAACTGAGGTGGTGATCTTTGGCAACCTTCTGCCAGCCTGGTCGGCAGCTTGGTGGCCATCGGCTCTTGGGGTTCCTCCCACCCCCACCGCTAAGGTCAGAAACCTGGGAGTCACTTTTGATGACAAGCTCAGTTTCATGGCCCATGCAAATAAGGTGGCAGCTAACGCCCATTTCAAGCTCAAAATAATAAAAAAGATCATCCCTTATTTACCAGACTCAGCAGCCAAGACATTAGATCGTTGGATTACTGCAACGGTCTACTGCTCAATGCACAAAACAGAGTCACAAAAAAACTTCAGACTGTGCAGAATGCAGCGGCACGCGTGCTATCCAAGAAACCCAAGTTCGCCCCCATCTCGGACACCTTGAAAGAGTACCACTGGCTATCCATCCAAAACAGGGCCAAATTTAAAGCACTATGCATAGTTTATAAGACCCTGCAGGATCAAGGACCATGCTTCCTCAAAAAGTTACTAATTCCCTATAACCCGTCCAGAACACTTCGCTCCTCTTCACTTAACCAACTGCTGGTTCAACGAAGTAGAACAGTCTCTTGGGGTGATCGCCGCTTTGCTGTTGCAGCCCCCAAGATCTGGAACGCCTTACCGAACCACATCAAAATAAGCCCCACCCTCCTTCAGTTTAGAAGGAAATTAAAGACGTGGTTATTCAACCAGTAAACCTAGCCACCATCTTCTTGATCAGGGATAGACAGCATTGTTTACTAGCGCCGAGACGCCTACGGGTATTTGCACGCGCTCTACAAATGCTATTAAATAAATATTAAATAAATAAATTAAGGATTTGCAAATTACCACCAACTTCTAGTTGGTGGTAATTTGCGAATTCTTTTCAAAAAGCTTTTTTTCCAAAAAACAAAAGGTGACATATGACGCCCATACATGCCCTTAGGGCATGTATGTGCGCCATATGCCCCCAAATTTCTTTTTCAGGGGTGCAGCAGGGTGTTCTTGAGACACCCCTGCACCCTTGGAAAAATTCCTAATTTGCGATGAGCTAATTGCTAATCGCAAATTGCACCTTCATTCCTATGGGCCTCCTGGCCCATGCAAATGAATGGGTAATTTGCAATTAGCAATTTGCTCATTGCAAATTAGGAATGGTAAAGAATCGCTATTTATTCCTTAAAATTCGCTATTTAGGAAATGCAAAATAGTTTGATGATACATATGGCGGTTCATCTGTAACAAGATAAGAAGCTTAGGGATACATTTATGATGACTGGCGCAATAAAGTGGACATTACTTACTTCATTGGTAGGCCTTTACATGTATTATCTCCTCTGTATTCTTCATCAAGCTTAACTTTAATCTGCAATCCTGAGTAGGCCTCACCTTAAACAAACCTCTGGATAGGCCACACCTTATCGTCATCCTGAATTAATCATTTAAAATGCTAGGGACAGATTTATGATAGGTGTATGCCTCTTTTGCGCCACTGTGCGTCACTTTTGTGATGCAGCGGTGGTGCAAAAGATTTGCTATGAGGCGACAAAATTACAAATTGATGCATTTAGGCAGATGTGTCATGGTGTAAAAAAAACGTGCCACATGAAACGGATGCAGCAGTGATGCAAAAGATGCACCATGTTGCAAGACAGGCCTCACTTGGGGCCATATGTATCAAGCTAATTACCATTCGGAAAGGTCAAAATTCTGCGAATTTCGGCCTTTGCGAATGCTAATTAGACAAATGGTATGTATCAAACAAGTTTGATGCAAAATAAGGAATAGCAAAATTTGCTATTACTTATTTTGCGAATGCACTGAAGGATTTGCAGATTTTGCGATTCCTTAAATGCAATGTATCAAACAAAAAATATGCAAAAAATGCCATTAAGGATTTGCAAACTACCACCAACTTCTAGTTGGTGGTAATTTGCGAATTCTTTTCAAAAAGCTTTTTTTCCAAAAAACAAAAGGTGCCATATGACGCCCATACATGCCCTTAGGGCATGTATGTGCGCCATATGCCCCCAAATTTCTTTTTCAGGGGTGCAGCAGGGTGTTCTTGAGACACCCCTGCACCTTTGGAAAAATTCCTAATTTGTGATGAGCTAATTGCTAATCGCAAATTGCACCTTCATTCCTATGGGCCTCCTGGCCCATGGAAATGAATGGGTAATTTGCAATTAGCAATTTGCTCATCGCAAATTAGGAATGGTAAAGAATCGCTATTTATCCCTTAAAATTCGCTATTTAGGAAATGCAAAATAGTTTGATGATACATATGGCGGTTCATCTGTAACAAGATAAGAAGCTTAGGGATAGATTTATGATGACTGGCGCATCACCAGGGATGTGCCAGTCATCCTGCGCCACTGTTCCGCCACCCATGGTGTGCTGCATTTACAATGCGGCGCAGCATGGGGCAAAAATGGCACAGATGCGTGACGCATCTGTGCCGTAAAGGTGGCGCATTGCTGGAGTTGTATCGCAAGTGCGATGCAGCTCCAGCAAGGCTCAGGGGTGCCCCATCTCCACAATGTTGTGTCAAGACCTTTGCCTGCTTAAAGCAGGCGCAGGGTTTTGACGCAGCTTTTTCCTATCTGATTGTAAATGCGGCACACCATGGATGGCAGAGCAGTGGTGCACGTTAACTGGTGCATGCCTGGGGATGTGCCATTTAACATAAATCTGCCCCTTTACATTTAAGTATGTGCAGGGGACACAGAGTCGGTGAGGCTTATCCAAGGTTAAGAAGAGATGAGTCCTGTTCACTGAAAAATTAGACATAGGCTTCACCTGCTCAGCATCGCTGGACATGGCTAAATAATAGCTGCAAAATGTTACTCTTGTTAAACAATTTTACTATTATAATCTCTGAGATTTGTCTCTTACTCTGCAACATCTCATTGTTGTTATCTTTCTTTAAAGATAAAGACAACATCAACATGAGCGACAATCAGCAATCAGTTGATTTCGACCTCATCATTGAACTCGTAATTGAAACATCAGTGGATGTTGATCCCTTGGATGATTTAAATCCTGAGGATGAAGAAGAACGTGATGAGGATGCAGATTTGTCCGAATTATATGACATAGGGTGGGAAGCTGACCTGCTTGAGCCTATGGAACTATAAACATTTATTTTTAAAATGTACAATAAATGAAAAGTAAAAATGTAAACTGTTTAATTTTAAATTAAACACACCTTCAAAAACAGGTTATGTGTAGTGTCTTCAATAAAATATTAAAATATGCTCATAAAATTAGATCAGATTCACATATAAAACAGGACAGGTAAATGAAGAAGAATTCCATTTCTTTTCTGCTATTTCTGTATTCTAAATTTGCCAAAGCACTAAAAAATATTATATGTAAAAATGTTAAGTAGTGTGTTAAGTTTTTGTTGACTGTTATTTATTTACTGTTTGGTAATAGTGGTTAATAACATTTTTTATTATATTTTACCACAGATTCAACTGCAGATAATTTCAAATTTTGAGAATGCCAACTAAGGAGAGAATGAGAAAGGCTACAAAACGTCAAAGACAGCAGGTCCATCATTTACAGCAGCAGTCCTCTACAAAAAAAATCGTCAAGTCACCAAGAAAGCACCGGGTAAGAGTACAAAAACATTCATAAGAAATATTTGTAGTAAAAAAAATATTACTACAGAAAATGTTTCAGTCCAGAAAAAGAGAAGCAATTCAAACGGAAAGGAAAGGCCAATCAAAAATGTTACTGCTAGAGCAAGAGATAACTCTGTGCATGATAGTAGAAGGAAACAACAGTTTAGGGACATTCGTAAACGAATGTTCCGCAACAGGATAATTGGCAATTTGTTAAAAAATATTAAGAAAGGTCAACAGAAAGTGCTTTTTTATAAGAGAAAAAAAAAAGTTGAGAAAGTTATTGATCAGGCATTTGAAATTAAACGTAAGTTATTTATTTTGATAATCAATAGAATTAGGAAGCTAAACAAGGCAATTTATGATTTCAAAAGAAATAGTAGATGGAAGAGAATAGTTAATCGTAGTAATTTTTGTGAAGTTTTTTCTGGAGAATGGATGCATAGTTCAAGCTGTGAGGCATTTTTTAATGAGGAGAGTTATTTCCAGGATAATGATTTGGTGCATGCAGTTGACACCAGTGGTCGTGCTTATGAAGTGAAAGATGGTTGTCCAGTTGAAAAAGAAAAACTTTTGACAACAGAGGCAGAAGAGGTGTTAGGTAATGAGGTTTTAGGAAGACGTGCTAAGGGTCCTGTGTACACCTGGAAGTGTGGTAGTATTTGCAGTGTGCGACAGGATTCCATCAATTTGCTTTGTGATTTTGTACGGTCATTTAATAAGAAAAGTTTGAAGCAGAAAATGAGGTTGTTGCAAGAATTAGATCCTTGCAGAGTGAGAGAAGTGACAGGTTTGCATGGTCATTCACTGGCTTGTCTTTCCAGGAGAGTATGCCAGAGTGTTTTTCATCATTTCAGGATGCTAGCAGTGCATCATAATAAAGTGAGGAAATTAGTTAGAATGTTGTATTATGCTAAGAGTCCAGCAATTATGCTTAAACAATTATGCGCTGCTCTTTTGCATGGTTCTGAAATAGATGTGAAGAATATATGTGAAGAAATTGAGTTTTGTTACTTTGGAAGTAAAGAGGAGAATGTTGAAATTGACCAAGAAGAAGCGGGTAATGTGGAAGATAGTGTACAGGTTTCCAGTACAGATAATTTCCAGAGGGAAATTGCGACGTTTCAGGTCAAATCAAGTGAGAGGCCAAATTTCACTTGTGTGTGTTGTCGACGCACTTATTATAAGAATCAGACTAAGTTAGTGGATTTATATGCAAAAATTGAAAGGGAAAATAATAGTGAATGGAAGGATTTTACAACATACTTGATGGTAGAAAATTGTTTTGATTTGGGATTGGATCAACGTGTGTGTACTTATTGTTGTTGCAAATTAAACCAAAAACCAGATGCCTGCTAGAGCAGTTCATAATAATCTGGAATTGGTTGAGATTCCTTCTGAATTGAAGGATTTAAATACTTATGAATCTATTTTGATTCAAAGTATCCATCCCTTTCAGGCTATTGTAAGAATGGAGCCAAAGACAGGGAAATTGCCTCCATCAGATTTACAGAGAGGATTAAATGGAAGAGTTGTTTATTTGCCTCTAGATTTGAAGAAAAACATTAACACAATTGGAGTAGAAAAAGTGGAAGAGGAACCTCTGGTTATCTTAGTTAATGGGGTTCCGACAAAGAATAAGAAAATATGGCAAGATTTAGTGGATGTTAGGAAAGTTAAAAAGGCAACATTGTATTTGAAAAAAAATAATAAATACTATAAGAATGTATATGTTGCAGAAGAGGAAGTAAGTGAGGAAGAGGATAGAGATTTGTGTGCTGGTCAAATTGAGAAAGTAGAACTCTCTACTAGTGAAGAAATATATGAACATTATAGTGTTCATCCTTTGCATTCCAAGGAAGTCATGGGGAATGCTATTGAGTTGTTTCAAATGAAACAAGCCAAAGGGAGTCCCATTAGTGTTTGGGAGGAAAGTTTGGAAGCTCGGTGTTTCCCACAGCTTTTTCCAACAGGTCAGGGAGGAAGATATGATGAGCGACCTCATCAAATTCCTGCTTCTGAATACCGGACTTTGCGATTGTATGCAGGAGATGCTAGGTTTCGACAATGCATTCCCTATTTGTTTCATCTCCTGTTTGAAAGCGATCTGTCTGGACTGTCATATGCAGTGAACCACATCTTGAAAAGTGGTATACACATGCAAAACATCTCGGCAAGTGACTTTATGGATAAAGTCAATGTCCAAGACAGTATTTTGGATTCTCACCTGATTAATCTCATGGCGTGTCAGCGTGGTACTAATGAGTACTGGTACCGTCGTCATGGTGATTTAAAATGTATGCTGAGGAACTTAGGAACTCCCACATGGTTCCTCACTCTGAGCTGTGCCGAGTATGGCTGGGAAGACTTACTTGAATTTCTACGAGAGGCAAATGCTAACGTAGAAAACATCGAATTCAATACACCCGGAGAACTGTGCTCTTTGGATCCAGTCAATGTATGTAGGTACTTCAATCATAGATTTGAAGCTATGATGTCTTTCATCATGAATAAGAAGAATCCATCTCTTGGAGAGGTGTTGGATTTCTTCTGGAGAAAGGAGTACCAAGCAAGAGGTGCTCCTCATATACATATGTTGCTGTGGATCAAGGATGCACCTAAATTTGGAACGGATCCAGAAGACTCAGTGATGAGTTTTATACAAGAGTATTCTACGTGTGCTGTTCCAAACGCAAAGGAGAAGAAAAGCCTAAGAGAAAAAGTTCTGCGTTTCCAAAGCCATCGATGTGGAAAGTACTGTCGTCGTAAATTCCGAAACAAGGACAAGTTCTACACCAAATGTCGTTTCGGCTTTCCACGACCGGTGATTTCTAAAGGAAGAGTAAACAGTTTGATGTCTTCGCTGCGACATAATGTGATGAAGAAATCACCTAAAAACACATACAATTTGAAGAGGAACGAAGAGTCCAAGTACATCAACGACTACAACCCGGTGATTTTGTCCATGTGGAATGCTAACATGGATATACAGTTTGTGGCTGATAACTGTATGGCTGTGGCTCGGTATGTGACGTCTTACATCACCAAAAAAGAGAAGACAGAATTGAAGGATATGTGGGAGGACATTTCCCATGAAAAGAGCCTCAGCAAGAAGTTGTACAGTTTCAGTCTGAAGATGTTGTCGCATCGAGAAATTGGAGCGTACGAATGTTCTGACCGGTTGTCTTCAGCAAGTCTCTATGCCAAGTCCAGGAGTATCATTTGGGCGAGTCTTGGTCTTGCTGCAACGCGTAATCGAGTTCTCAAACCTGTGCGGGAAATTGAGTATTTGGCGGAAAAGGAGCCAAACAGTACCGACATTTTGAAGACCAACATGTTGGATACATATTATCCAAATCGAAGCATTCACCTCGAGAATGTTTGTTTATATGAGGTTCTTCAAAATTACATATTCAAGAGGAACATCAAAGAAGATACTGAGAAAGGAGTGTATGCTGTAATAGGAAGTGAGGGATGTCTGGTCAAGCAAAGAAAATGCCACTTGGTAAACCATCGAAAATTGATTGGCCAATCTCCTGAAAAAAAGGAGTTTTTCTATTTAGCACTTTTGCAACTTTTCAAGCCTTGGCGTGCAGAAGAGGAACTGCTTGGAGATTTTCTCTGTTACGAAGACTCTTTCAATGCCGCCAAGGAGACCATAGAATGTCCTGCTTTTCCCAAATATGTAGAAATGTTGAATGCGGAAATTGAGCAGGAAGCAATGATTGCAGCCGAGATTGCCAGAGACAGTTCTCAGGACAGTCAGAGTTCTGCTTCATTGAGTCAGGATCCACTAGGAGGACCTGTTATCGAAAATGAAGCTGCCACTGCTATGAATGAAGTGGAAAGAGCCATGGCACATGCTCAGGAGGATGCGGTTAACTTAGAAGAGTTAGAAAGACAACTCAACGTTGAGCAGAGGAAAATATATGACGAAGTTACCATGCAAATTGATCATGGATTAAGTCATGACAAGAAAGAGTGCTCATGTACGTCGTTGAAGCCTGTCCGACTGTACGTGAGTGGAGAAGCGGGAACTGGAAAAAGTTTCCTTATTAAAGTAATTTCATGTTATTTGCAGGAAAGGACAGAGTCATCGCTGTCTTGTGTTGTCACCGCTCCAACTGGACTGGCAGCACATAACATTAAAGGGATTACTTTACATCGTTTACTGATGCTGCCAGTGGAGCATGACAACAAATTACAATATCACAAGCTATCTGGAGATGCTTGTTTTGAAGTTTCAAGAATCTTGAGGAAAATGAAACTTCTTATCATTGACGAAGTAAGCATGGTTTCCAATGTCATGCTTGCCTTTGTGCATTTGAGAATGCAAGAAGTTCTCAAAACAGAGTATGATGTGTTATTTGGAGGCAAACACATCATTGTTTTCGGAGATCTTCTGCAGCTGACACCAGTGAAAGGGCAACCTGTGTTCAAAATGCTCACGCATGAAGATACCAGGAAGTGCCTAGGCAGCATTGGCAACGTCAATATATGGTTAAACTTCAATTATGCTGAACTGCATGAAAATATGCGTCAGGCGAAGGATGAAGTTTACAAGACTATTCTACAAGATGTTAGAATTGGAAAAGTGACCGAGCATGGCAAAGAAGCTTTACATGCACGATTACTGTCAAATTTATATCCAGAACAAGATGTTGTGCCTGAGAATATTTTTCAGAAAATTACTGAGAAGAAATCTGGAATATGTTTGATGCCAACTCTTGCAGAATGTGCCAAATTCAACAACAAAATGTTGCATTTAGAAAAGCAGGAGATTGTGAAACTGGAAGCTATTGACAGAGTAGAGCATATGGGATCAACAATTATTTTGTCTGAGAATCTGAAAACAAAATTGGATTCATTAGAGAAGAGTATATCTAAAACTGCAGGTTTTGAAAAGACTCTGAATGTGTGCTTGAACTGCCGTATAATTTTAAGAAGGAATTTACATGTTGAAAGAGGTCTGGTAAATGGATCAATGGGTAATGTTGTTGATTTTGTGAAATACAGAAATAGAGATGGAATTGAATTTTTAAAAATTAAATTTGATGGCATTGAGGAAGTACAGCTAATTGGTCGTTGTTCTGCTAGATTTTTGCTTGTAAAAGACTTATATGTTCGCCGTAAGCAGTTTCCTGTTTGCATGGCATATGCAGTGACAATCCATAAATCGCAAGGTTTAAGTGTAGACAGTGCATTGGTGAATATTGGCAGTTCTGTGTTCAAGGAGGGTATGGCATATGTGGCATTGTCACGAGTTAGAACTTTATCGGGATGGTACTTGATTGAGTGTGATGTCACAAACATTTGTGCGGATCTAGATTGTGTTAAGGAATACAATAGGTTAAGAAGAGAGTATGCGCCACATTTGCCTCAATATCCTTTGTTTGAGAAACGTGTGGTAGGCCGGAAACGAAGAAATGTGACCAATACTAGGGAGGTTGTAGCAAAAAGACGAAAAGTCGATGAACCTGAAATTATAAGCAGAAACAAAAAGGATTCTGTTGAAGATGTTGTTGGTTTTCAATTTGAAAACAGTTCTGGTGTCAACTGCTATGCTAATGTAGTGGTTAATGTTTTGTTTTCTCTAGAAAATGTAAAAGAAGAGATTGTGGTCAATTCTGATCAAAGATTTTGCAGTTTGTTAAATTCTGTCTTAGAAAAATGTAGCACTGATAGAACAAACATAGAAAGTGTGTCTGAAATTCGAAATCTGTTAGACAGATGTTCAGGCCAAACACAATTCTCTCAAAATATGCAGCAAGATTGTCAGGAGTTTTTAATGTATATGCTTGATGTATTGCATGCTGAAGGTGTAGATGTAGATCAGCTGTTTGGGCTTTCTTATCAATGGCAGCATGACTGCGAGAACTGTATGGTATCAAGTACTACTAGTGTAGACTCAGAAAGATTTATATATTTAACTTTGCCAGACAGTAAATCAGTCTCCTTTAATAAGCTAGTAAAAGCAGCTGATCACAACATGGAGTGTAGCCAATGTAAATCTGAAATGATGTCCACATTATTTATACAAACATATGACCAGTATGTCATTTTAATGTTCCAACGATGTAGGCCTGATGGAACAAAATTGACAACTTTAATTACAAATTTTGTGGCTTCGCAGTTGTCAATATCAGGAAGGACTTTTGTAACTGCAGCAATTATATATCATGACGGTCCTTCAATAACATCAGGACATTACACAGCTTATTTAAAGTCTAGAAATGGCTGGTCATTCTGCAATGATTCTGTTTTAATTTTCAAAAAAAAATTGCCGTATGACCTTAAAAACTCTTACCTGGTGTTTTTAAAACCAAAATTTTAGGGAAAGAATCTCGGGATGTGCTCTGAGGAATTTCAAGAAGTTCTAATGGCTCCTACACGATTTGGCCTTGAGGATAAGTGTAGTTCAGAGACATAACTTCTAACCATAAGACTGGACGTCATGGAGAAATAAGTGCACTTTGAATGAGTTCAGAAAAACTATTTCTTTTTATAAGCTAATTGAAGCAGCCAATCAAAACATAGAGTAGAGGGAATGTAAGTCTGCAATGCTGTCTACTGTTTTACATTGCTTTGTGATTAAAAGTGATGTAGAGAATTAAATAATTGTAGTAGTCATAGAGGTAGTGTAAGTCTGCTTCATAGTAAGCAGTATCAGTGTCATAGGAAATGTAGAACATGACTGAGGAAGAAGGGGAAGATATTACTAGTCCAGGATTGTGAAAATGATCTTCAACATTTTAATTCTGAAAGTTGCGGAAATGCCAAATGACGGGATTGGCTTACAAGAAATCCAAGAGTTATAAATGGCTCTGACAAGATTTGGCCTTGTGGAAACTTGTGGTAGAGAGCAAGAAGTCATTTATTGTATGTAACATGTTTTTCAAAACGATGGAGGTTTTCTTTCAGAAAGTGGCGGGCTGAAAGTAATAACAGCACAACAGAGTGTAAGCTGTTCATAGGACATCCTTTGACGTCATGGAAAGTAAGTTAACTTTAAGGAGTTCTGAATTCTGATTTGTTATGTTGTATGGGTTTTTTAAACACAATCATTTTGATTGTGTTTTTTTTTCCCGCTGTTATATGATGAATACCTTCAAGTCACTGTTTTTAGTGAAATTTGATACATTCTGAGAACAGCAAAAATAAACCATTTAACATGTATAATTAATTCTGTACTGTTTCCATTTATGATGTACATTTAGAACTGTGTAGGAGGGATGGAGAAGGAGAGGCTTCTGTAAGTGTCAAAGTTCTTGCATACAGTGCTCATATTCTACGTAGTCTTTCATATGATAGACTACATTTCCACAATGAGATACCTAAGCAAAGGAAACACAGGTCATATGATTGTGGAATGAGCAAAAAAATTTGCATGTTTTTCAAATATATTACCTGTGTTTCCTAACATTACACACCACATTGTGTAGATGAGGTTTAGGCCTGTTCCTGGAGACAGAGGAGGTCTGACATTTGTTCAAGAGTGCAGTGGACATTAATCAATTCGTTGGTAGGCCTCCACATGTATTATGTCCTCTGTTCTCTTCAAACAACTCGAAATTTCATTTGGAACCCTGAGTAGGTCTCACCTCAAACAAACCTCTGGATAGGACACATCTTATTGGCATCCTGAAGCAATCATTTAAAATGTTAGTGTCTTGCGACACTTTTCTGAGACAACAGCAGTGCAAAAGATGCACCATGTTTTAAGATAGGCCTCACTTCATCTGCATCAAGATACTGTTAGTTTAAAATGTATATCTTTAGGACTGTGTAGGGGGCCTGGAGAAGCAGAAGCTTCTGTCAGTGTCAAAGTTGTTGAAAAACTGTTTGTCCTTCAATCTTTCCCCTTGTCTTTTGTAATTTTTAAATACATGTTTTAATATTTTTCAAATGTCTGTTCTCTCTTTCACAGATTGAAAGTATAAAAACAAAAAGTGAGTAATTTAACGACAATTATAAGGTAAATGTTTTGTATTCTTTTCGTTACATTTCTATCACATTCACCTACTATTAGTTCCACAGCTTTATTTCTTTAACCCTTAGTTTCCTGCCTTTGCTACTTTCCTCATTCCTTTCTCTTTTACCTACTTACTCAACTCCTTCCACTCCTTTTCTCAGTCCCTCTCTTCTCATAGTTCCTCACTCTTGTTCACTCACTCCGTCTCTATTACTCTTAGTGTCTTTGACTGATCACTTTTTCACTACTTGTTCATAATGCTTTCTCTGTGTAGTTGAAGCACACTAAGTGGCATATTATGAACACAGCCAATAAAATTATTGCTGTTTTTATTGGCAGAAAACTGGTGCAAAAGTGGTTTTAGCGGCAGTTTTCTGCCGCAAAAGCGGCTTTGGTGACATATTTCTGCCGATAAAAGCTGCAAAACTTTTATTGCCTATGTTGATGATATGGCTCTATGTTATTTACATTTCTTTGCTGTTTCAATTTATCTTTTTCTGTTATTTTTTGTTTTCTGTTTTCTATTTTTTCTCTCTGTTATTCCCCATGTTTTAATCTTATTTTGAACATTCACTCACATTCTCCAAGAAACTCTTCTTTGTTATTGTTCTACTCTCTTTTTTTTCTTTCACTTCCTTATCTATTTTGTTTTCCACAATTATACCCTCTTCCGTCTTTTCTTCGGTAAATATATCTATTAAACAGTATCTCTGGTTTACTCCCTATAGCTGTCTTTCTTTTAACATCACTCTCTGTTTACTTTCGTTATACTTACTCTTCTTTTTTTTTTTTTTTTTTAATTTTGGGTTCGCTCCCGGTTCGCGAACCGGGAAGCGAACTGGGAGCGAACTAAAAGAAATAGAGCTTGCTAGAGTGCTAAACATTCTAGCAATTTTTTTTGAAAGGGGAGGTAGTTCTGAAAAGAACTTTTTTTTTATGTTTTTGTTGTTTTATATATTTTTTTATTTTTTGAACATTTTTTGTTTTTTTTGTATTTTTTGAACAATTTTATATTTTTTTTGTTTTTTTGGGGGGGGAAACAACAAAAAACAGGCATTGAAAAGGGCTCAACAGGAGCAAAAAAAAAATTACTGTGTGGGGCGGTTAGGGCAATTATGATTGTTGTAAGCTAGGTTTATTGAATTGATACTCATGTTGCCACATGATATCAATGCACCGCAGTGCAGACAAGTAAACTTCATATGCCCAAAATTATCCTGGATGTTTGGCACGGTTTCCCGTGCCTCTGCTGCTGTCAAAGAAATCAACGAAGTTGACCTGGCCACAGGAGTTGCTGTTGGGTTCTGTTCCATGTCTCGTATTTCTGCCCGGCTGTAATTGAGTGGATGCCACCTGCTCATGTGCCTATGCATGGTATAGTTCCCATAGCTATACTTTTTATCAGTCCCTCTTGATAATTTTTCTTTGCAAAGGAGGCAGGTGACATACCTCGCATTCACTTTCTTCTGGCCTGGAGGCATTGAAAAAAACTGCCAAATGAAACTGGCTTTCCTATGGGAAACCCGGGGCACCTCTTCCAAGAACTGTGGTCCTTCTCTCTCCTCTTCCTCTATTTCTTCCTCTTCCTCCTCTGTGTTGGTGATGACCTGGGGAGGTGGTCCTCTCTTCCCATGAGGAGGTGGTGGTGGTGGTGGGGGTCCACCAGCTGAAGCTACCATTGAAGCCATTGCTCTAGTATGAAATAAGGTCTTCCTCTCACAAAGATGAAAGTCAGAGTGAGGAAAGAAGGAGGGGTTTTCATCATTTGGGAAAAACAATAGTTCTAAACCAATGAAAAGTGTTTTTTTTAGGTCACCTGACCTAGCCTTACATGATTATGAAACCAAAAGTTAAATGAACCAATGAAAAGTTTTATTAACAAGTCACATGACCTCTCACGCTTATGTTACGCGCTGCGGAACGCGCCCCGGATCGCTTCCGGGTCGCTGCGCTTCGCGCCTCGGTTCGCGTACCGGAGCACTTCCGGGTGCGCTAACGCAGCGCGTCATAAGACGCATTACGCGACAACGTGATACGTCGCGCTTCCGCGACGCGTCACGATGTGGATTTCTAACGCGGCAGTTGCGCTAACGGAACATTTACCGGTTCGCGGACCGGGTCGCGGCATCAAATTGAGCTAACGGAAAGCTTCCCGGTTCGCGAACCGGGAGCGAAACAAAAAAAATATTTAAAAAAATATTATTAATAAACATATAAAATATATTTTTGGATTTAAAGAAGAATACATTTTACAGCTATAGATATTAGCTTTTAAAAAACCAATGAAATTCACTGAAAAAACCATAGGTTATAGACCATATATAGTTAGGAATTAGCATTTACAAAACCTTGAAAATTCACTGAAAAAACCATAGGTTATAGACCATATATAGTTAGGAATTAGCATTTACAAAACCTTGAAAATTCACTGAAAAAACCATAGGTTATAGACCATATATAGTTAGGAATTAGCATTTACAAAACCTTGAAAATTCACTGAAAAAACCATAGGTTATAGACCATATATAGTTAGGAATTAGCATTTAAAAAACCTTATTTTACTCACACAAAACCATTGAAATTCCATATATAGTTAGTTGTACTAACTATATATCGCGCACCCGCAATCCACTGCTGATAATGTCACATATTACATCATTCATGACATGGTCAGTGACATCACTGATGACATCACTGATGACATCTCAAATGACATCACTGATGACATCACTGATGACATCTCAAATGACATCACTGATGACATCACTGATGACATCTCAAATGACATCACTGATGACATCACTGATGACAACATCCAGTGACTGTATTTTTCTGTAAAGTTAAAATATGTCTTGAGTGGATGTATAAGTGTCTGGATGAAGGATTTAGTAGGGGCATGACTGACTGTATGAGTGACTGATTAAATGTGTCTCACTGAGTGCATGGGTTAGTGACTAAACTGTCTTAATTTGTGCATCATTATGTCTGTTGTTCTGTAAACTGCTGCATGTGTTGATCAGTAGCTATATGATTAACTATATGGGTTATTGATTGGTTGCCCAAGCATTTGTATGGGAGACTGAGTGTGTGTGTGGGTGGCTGGGAGGTGTATGACTCTCTGCATAGATGTGTGAGCAGTTGATTGACTAGATGTATGTGTTCAAAAGTGCATGTGGAAACAGCTGTATGGGCAGTTGACTGTGTGCATGAGTGTATTGGTGAGTGAATGGATATCTCAGTGCTACATGTTAAAGTAAGTACATATGTAAAATACAGTACATGTGAGAGTTGACATATATAAATAACTGTGCATAAGAGCCAGTGAATGTGTGAGTGGCTGTATGGATCATTGTGAACTTGTATCCAGGATTGTATAAGTGAGTAAATATGTTTTAGTATATGTTTGAATAAGTAAGGTGTGTATAACTGTATAGTTGAGGAAATGGAGGTGTGATTGATTCTTTGTATGACTGACTAAGTGTCTGAGTAACTCCATGGATGAGTGACAGTCTATGAGTGTCTGTTTACACTGATTGTATCTAAGGTTATATTAGAGTCTGAAGAGGTTCATCGTATTATCACATGAATGATGTCATCAGTGATGTGATCAGTAATGTCAAATGAGATGTCATCAGTGATGTCATCAGTGATGTCATTTGAGATGTCATCAGTGATGTCATTTGAGATGTCATCAGTGATGTCATCAGTGATGTCATTTGAGATGTCATCAGTGATGTCATCAGTGATGTCATTTGAGATGTCATCAGTGATGTCATCAGTGATGTCACTGACCATGTCATGAATGATGTAATATGTGACATGATCAGCAGTGGATTGCGGGTGCGCGATATATAGTTAGTACAACTAACTATATATGGAATTTCAATGGTTTTGTGTGAGTAAAATAAGGTTTTTTAAATGCTAATTCCTAACTATATATGGTCTATAACCTATGGTTTTTTCAGTGAATTTTCAAGGTTTTGTAAATGCTAATTCCTAACTATATATGGTCTATAACCTATGGTTTTTTCAGTGAATTTTCAAGGTTTTGTAAATGCTAATTCCTAACTATATATGGTCTATAACCTATGGTTTTTTCAGTGAATATATATATATATATATATATATATTACCTACTGGCGGTCGCCAGTAGGTATATATAGTTAGGATTTTTTCTCTATGGGATTTTTGAAAATTCTATGTCTAATAACTTTGCCGTTTGTGGACGGAATTGGCTGCAATTTTCAGGAAAATGGCACATTTTGTTTCTGAGCAGCCTTTGAAAATTTGGGGGGGGTTCGTCAAGGGGGGGCCGAGAAAAAAGGGGGGTCCCAAAACGCGTTTTTCCCATGTTAATTTCCATAGGGCGGTTGGCCTCACTTTTAGCCCGAACGGCTGAATGGATTTGCACGAAACTTGGCAAAATTGTAGGGACTGGTAGCCCGATGTGCCTTTTGTAGGTCTCAATATATGTGCTCCAGTGGATTTTGAGAAATTAACGTTTAAAAAAAGATATATATCTGTAAGCGCGGACCGGGCAGCGGCCTAGGACGCGTACTTTTCGCGCAACGGAGCTTTGTGAAGCGAAGCTGATTGGTTCTCCGGCGTCTGTCAACATTCCAAACAGTCCGTAGCGGCCGCCATCTTGTCTCTCGGTAGGATCGAGAGACAAGAGGAGGCCAAAGCGAAGGGGCAAATGACCATAAGGGGGAATAGTAGATCCTCGCTGACCCCCTAGGTTTGATGTGGAGGTTTTAAAAGGGCCCCGCGGGGCAAAAAAAAAAAAATATAATAATAATCTTACGGCTGTATGGATTTGCACGAAACTTGGCAAAATTGTAGGGACTGGTAGCCCGATGTGCCTTTGCTAGGTCTCAATATATGTGCTTCAGTGGATTTTGAGAAATTAACGTTCAAAAAAAGATATATATCTGTAACAGCGCACCGCTTCGCGTACTTTTCGCGTTACGGAGCTTTGCGAAGCGAAGCTGATTGGCTCTCCGGTGTCTGTAAACATTCCAAACAGTCCGTAGCGGCCGCCATCTTGTCTCTCGGTAGGATCGAGAGACAAGAGGAGGCCAAAGCGAAGGGGCAAATGACCATAAGGGGGCATAGTAGATCCTCGCTGATCCCCTAGGTTTGATGTGGAGGTTTTAAAAGGGCCCCGCGGGGCAAAAAAAAAAAATAATAATAATAATCGAACGGCTGAATGGATTTGCACGAAACTTGGTAAAATATTAGGGACTGGTAGCCCGATGTGCCTTTGCTAGGTCTCAATATATGTGCTTCAGTGCATTTTGAGAAATTAACGTTCAAAAACAAGATATATATCTGTAACAGCGCTCCGCTTCGCGGAGATAAAATTATATCTGTATTACCTAGCTGTTGCTAACACCAGTTAGCGACGGCTAGTAGGAGATAGCGACCATCTTGGGCCCCACTTTGCATGTGAGTGATATTTATCACTAATGACATGCAAAGTGGGCATGCCAAGATGTTAGCGACTGGAAACAGTCGCTAACATCGCTATCTCCTATTATCAACTTTTGGAAATATTCGAGATAAGCGCGAATATCTCCAAAAAGTAACAGCTGCCCTGAGCAGTTCTTAGCCATGTTATCCTATGGGAGGTGGATAACATGGCTAAGAGGATTAGCTCGGTAATGCATGAATATCGCTGAGTTTTCAGCGATATTAATGCATTGCGGTCGGTTTTTATCGTATTTGCGATAAACTTTGATAATAGCAAGGTTTATCTGCGATAATTTCTGACGGTAAAAAAATCTTTGCAATGCATCGTTAGGGATAAATATCGCTTAACTTTGGTAATATGCCCCAACGTCTGTTAACGTTCGATTCGAAGGAAATCAGGAAGTGTTGAAAAACATTGTCTGCGCCATCTTGTCTTTTTTCAAATGCCACACTTTTGTCGTGCACGGCAGCCATTTTAGATGCCTTGACCAGACCCACTCTGTGCACGCTGTCGATCCTTAGCATGGCTCCCCACCCTCGCAAGCATCTCCCCCAGGCAGTGGTCACCCCCGCTCTCTGTCTTATGCATGGGTAATAAACCTCCCCCCATCTGCGCTGCTCTTTCCTGAGAATCACACCCTGTGCCCGCCCGACACCTCCCTTTCGCCCTATTCACTACTGCACCCTCTGACACTCCTTTTCCTCTGTGTCCGATTGTCCAGGCTGGTCCTAGGGTATCAGCTAGCCCTGCAGATGTAGTTTATGGCCACAGCTGTAAAGATTCACCCCTCTTCAAAGGAGTTATAGTAGATCAAGGCCCACACTCGATGAGATCCGTCACAGCAGAAGCGTTGCTATTATCTGAAAACCATCCTGTATTGTGATTGGGGAGGGGACCGAGCGTGAAGCGGAAGATTCCAGGGATGACTCTTTGTACATCAAAGTTTTTACAATTATGTGTCACATTAAAAATATATAGCACTCCGACAAAGTAGTAAGATTATAAAACTTTAATAATTTATAAATATATACAAGAAAACAAAAATAGTAATAACATATAAACATTTTTAGGGAAAAACAACGAAGTAGCGGTCGGCTGTGCGAATAGTCCCAACGCAGCACAACGTCCAGATTTCCGGCGTGGGGCGGGTCATCAGTAGCAAACTGTTGTGCGAATAGTTCCAAGGCAGCAGAACGCGCTGAAATCTAGATGACACGAAAGTGATGTCTAGTAAGTTGCCACCCAGCAAATAACGGCGTGGGGCGTCGCGGGGGGTGGGTCTTCAGTAGCAAACTGTTGTGCGAATAGTTCCAAGGCAGCAGAACGATGGCACCAAGGTGATGTCCAGTAAGTTGCCGCACTGGTTTTGGTATCCTACAATGCTGCTCCGAATAACGGCGTGGGGCGCCCCGGGGGAGGCGGCGTGAACGGGCCTCTCCAGGTGGAGTGTCATCTGTTGTAGTGGGGCGCCCCTTTACCGTTTCAGTTGCCATTCCGTCCGTTTTTGGTCCACTGTGTCAAAAGCCGCAATTCAGCTGAGTTGCGCCCACTCTTGCGGTGCAGCGATAGGCGGCTGTCACAGGACTCTCAAAATGGCGGCAGGCTCTTTCCTTTTTGGGCCTGGTCCACTGAAATGGCCCTGGGACACCTTGGAAATCGGACGCTTGTCTGCTAGGTCTTGGACCCCATTCTCGAAAGCGTCCCCTCCGCCTTGAGAATTCATCAAAAGTTTTGGGGGCCCCGACTCCTGCAGGCTTCTGGTGGGGAGCGGCTGCCATGATTGCTCGCGGAATGACTACGATGGAGCTACGAGATGGTGGTGCTCTCATGCTGACGCCAGCTTCAGTCTGAAACATCCAGAAACAAGGTGGGGCTTTCATCGTTTGGAAAAAAAAAAGTTTTCATCCAATGAAAAGTGTTGTTTTTAGGTCATATGATCAAGCCTTCCATCATTAGGAAACCAAAAGTAAAATGAACCAATGAAAAGTTTTATAAACAAGTCACATGACCTGTTATGCGGCATAGGGTATAAAATGCGGAGAAAATACGTTGGCACGTGAGGCGGCGTCAGTAGCGGACCGATGTGCGAATAGGCCGAAGGCAACACAGCGCGCCAAGATCCGGATGGCACCGAGGTGGTGTCCAGCAAGTTGCAGCACTGGTGTGGCCATCCTACAATGTTGAAAGTCGGCGTGGGGCGCCCCGTTGGCCTGTGAGTTTGCGTCAGTAGCGGACCGATGTGCGAATAGGCCGAAGGCAGCACAATGCGCCAAGATCCGGATGGCACCGAGGTGGTGTCTAGTAAGTTGCCGCACTGGTGTGGCCATCCTACAATGCTGAAAGTCGGCGTGGGGCGCCCTGTTGGCCTGTGAGATGGTGTCAGTAGCGGACTGATGTGCGAATGGGGCCAAAGGCAGCGCAACAATATTTTCTGACTGACACCACAAGGCGCTGAGATGCCAAGATCCGGATGGCACCGAGGTGATGTCTAAGTTGCGGACTGATGTGCGAATGGGGCCAAAGGTAGCGTAACAATATTTTCTGTATGGAAGATACCACTAGGCGTTGAGATGCCAAGATTCGGATGGCACCGAGGTGATGTCTAGCAAGTTGCTGCACTGGTGTGGTCATCCTACAATGCTGAAACTCGGCGTGGGTCGCCCCATTAGCCTGTGAGATGGCGTCAGTAGCGGACCGATGTGCGAATAGGCCGAAGGCAGCACAACGCGCCAAGATCCGGATGTCACAGTGGTGGTTTCATAGTTGAGAGGCACTTCATCTGCAGTGGGGCGCCGAGATCCGGATGGCACCGAGGTGATGTCTAGCAAGTTGCTGTACTGGTGTGGTCATCCTACAATGCTGAAAGTCGGCGTGGGGCGCCCCATTAGCCTGTGAGATGGCGTCAGTAGCGGACTGATGTGCGAATGGGGCCAAAGGCAGCACAACGCGCCAAGATCCGGATGGCACCGAGGTGGTGTCCAGCAACTTGCCGCACTGGTGTGGCCATCCTACAATGCTGCGCCGAAAGTCGGCGTGGGGCGCCCCGTTGGCCTGTGAGTTCGCGTCAGTCAGTGGGGGCTGTTTGAGGATCTGACTGCATTGGAAAGCAATGTGATGCTGTGCGTCGCCCCCAAGATGGAGGTTCCTCGACTGCAGTGGGGCGCCCCTTGGTGTTTCACTCGCTATGCAGCTGAGTTGCGTGCGCACTTGTGGCGAATAGGCCGAAGGCAGCACAACGCGCCGAGATCTGGATGGCACCGAGGTGGTGTCCAGCAATTTGCCGCACTGGTGTGGCCATCCTACAATGCTGCGCCGAAAGTCGGCGTGGGGTGCCCCGTTGGCCTGTGAGGTGGCGTCAGTAGCGGACCGATGTGTGAATAGGCCGGAACCAGCACAAGGCGCCAAGATCCGGATGGCACCGAGGTGGTGTCATAGTTGAGAGTTCTGAGCAGCGCTTGTAACACTGTCTGAAGCTTATTTGCACCTGCTGCAGCTTCACTATTGCCCTGGTGTGGCCTAAGATCGCCCATGACATAGGCGGCCACCTCCCGGGGTGCGGCGGAACTTTTTTCCTTTTCCTTTGTGCATCTTGTCCCACAATCCGTTTGACCTGAAGACACGACCAGGTCCCTGAATGTGTGCAGGGGGACGCTATTGATTGAATCAAAATGGCGGCTTCACACAAAGCTGACTCAAGCGTTGCTGCTGATGCTATACAGAGAAAAACTGGTTTTCAGTTTGTACATTCTTCAGGATTTTTCCATCCAAGGCTGGTTGAGAGTTTGTATAACAATGGCTTCAGATTTTCAACATACTACTCTTCAACATTCTTCCTAAATGTAACAATGTGAGACTCACTAGGAGAACGGTGTAGTGAGGGCCACAAACGGCTGTTTGTCTTTCCTTTCAAAATGCTGCCAACAATATTTTCGGAATGGAAGACAACACAAGGCGCTGAGATTCGGTTGGCACCGAGGTGGTGTCCAGCAAGTTGCCGCACTGGTGTGGCCATCCTACAATGCTGCGCCGAAAGTCGGCGTGGGGTGCCCGAAGGGGGGGGGGGGAGGCGGCGCAAACGAGCCTCTCCCGCTTCTCCATGTGGAGGCAGTTCATCTGCAGTGGGGCGCCGAGATCCGGATGGCACCGAGGTGGTGTCTAGCAAGTTGCCGCACTGGTGTGGCCATCCTACAATGCTGCGCCGAAAGACGGCGTGGGGTGCCCGAAGGAAGTGTCCTTATCCAGGGCATTATCGCTGTATCATGTCCTCCACTAAAATGGCCCTGGGACACCTTAGAACTCGGACGCTCGATTTTTTTTTCCTTTCCTGTACATGCAAAAAAAGGTAAATGCCCGGTACGTTACACGCTTCATCTGCCACGATGAACTCTCCAGAGGAACCGAAAAAAAATATAGTTGTGGTAACTATACCATGCATCGTCATATGGAGAGGTGGCACCAATTAATTATAGTGCTGCATAAAAGAGAGATTTGGAGGAGAACCCCTGACCTGCTAGTACATTCATCAAAGAAGTGGCACTGAGAGCTTCAGAGGCAAGGGAAACGGTCCCAAATATTTAGAAGAACTTTGGAAAGATTAAAATGACATGTTTAGATTGTGGCAAATTAATTTCATGTGGACAGATGAGTGTTACTCTAATAAATACAGCATATGAACATCATCATAGTCGATGGTTGGTAGAGACATTTTGACTATATCCTGGACCTGCCCGTCCTCGCCCAAAATGGCGCCGGAATAAATGGGACTCGTAACTCCTTGTTGTGTACTGGTTGCAGAACCTTGAAATCACGAGATACGTATGCAGTTTTGAAGCACATGGCGGGCGGGGACGAGAATTGATTGAATATTTCGACATCCCTATTGATATTAAGTTCTGATGTGTTATTGATTACTGTACTGTTGAAAGTTCGAATTAACGTCACCCATGGTACTTGCCCGCAAATGTATATCTAGATAATTTTATTGTAACTGGCCCTGTCGTATTTTAATTATAAAATGTACGTCCACCGATTCCGTAACTGTTAGACACCTTAGTTCTTGCAACCTAATGGCCCGCCCGTTACGTTCCTCTACAGTGTAAATGTCTACTCATCACATACGATTACAGTTTGCTCCGTGGCCGGCCCACGTGGTTATAGGCTCGTATTTGTATAATGAAATTTTCACAATAAAGGTTTTTAAAAGAAAACATGGTAGTAGTATATACATTGGTAAAGTTTGTAATAATAGTCACTGTTTTAGAATCATTAAAAGGCAAGTGAAATAAAGCAGACCAATTACATGAAGGGTAAAAGGTATAATACGAAGGAACGCAGTAAAGATAAATGGTCAAGGGCTGTTGTGTTTTCTATTCCTGCAACATAAAGTGATCGATAAGAATCTCATATTCAGGCGTATCGGCGACTAAGACAGCAGGTCGACCCTCTTTTGCTCAACGGCTCCATCATGGGACGAAGAAACGCTCTTTTTCTCGAAAAAAGAATATATTTTACTTGCAGGACAGTTGTAAAATTTCCGGGAAAGTACATTAGCCTGGAACATTATAACATATATTTAAGAAAAAATAATGTTCGGAAGTAATGAAAAGCGTAATTTTTAGGTCATATGACCAAGCCTTTCATCATTACAATAAGAAAAGTAAAATGAACCAATGAAAAGTTTTATTAACAAGTCACATGACTTGTTATGCTTACGTTACGCGCTGCGCGCCCCGGATGACTTCCGGATGCGCTAACGCGGCGCGTCATATGACGCATTACGCGACAACGCAGGTCCAGAATATAGTCAAAATGTCTCCACCAACCAGCGGTCGGAACACAACCCCTTTCAGCAGGCTAAATAGTTCTGTTAAATGAGAACAGAAGGGACAGGCAACAAGAACCATCAGTGAAAGAGGGGAGGGCTAGTTCTTCTCTACCGGGTTACATTGGGGCGCTACCGGAACTGATCGAATTGGTAGTCTACAGTGTTTCTGGATGTTTCAGACTGAAGCTGGGGTTAGCATGAGAGCAGCATCATTTCGTAGCTCCGTCGTGGCCATTCCGCAACCAATCATGGCAGCCGCTCTTTATCGTTATTTTGGGCGGGGTGGGTGGCGGAGCCGAGCTGTTTTGCAGCCATCATTGTGTGGAGTTCAGTTCATCTCACTAGTTTTGTATTTGTCATGAGGGGTTGTTCCTAATGTTTCTATTTTAGCGAGGTCAAAAAGAGATCCCATTAGTGGCCTACTGATTTTGCTCGATTCCTTTTCTTTTTTTTTACACGATTTTTCGTTATCTGCAAAGACTAAACAGAGTATTGCGACTCTGTGTTTGTTTGTAAATAGAGAATGAACCAAAGAGAACTAATTCTAAAACAGTAAATACTTGGATAACAATCAATCAAATGGAGAGAGAAGCAGGCACGACGGATTACAACGGGGGCAAAGGCCTGCGTTAACTACCTTTCACTATCTGCAAAGAGAGAGTACTCCTAATAGAAATGAGGGGGGGGGCACCATTCAAAGCAGATCAGTGTGCATAAACACGAAAATGTTTTCACTTACCACGTACTTGACATTCGACAGCTTATGATATTTGCTATTAAAAAACCATTGAAATTCACTGAAAAAACCATAGGTTATAGACCATATATAGTTAGGAATTAGCATTTACAAAACCTTGAAAATTCACTGAAAAAACCATAGGTTATAGACCATATATAGTTAGGAATTAGCATTTAAAAAACCTTATTTTACTCACACAAAACCATTGAAATTCCATATATAGTTAGTTGCACTAACTATATATTGCGCACCCGCAATCCACTGCTGATCATGTCACATATTACATCATTCATGACATGGTCAGTGACATCACTGATGACATCACTGATGACATCTCAAATGACATCACTGATGACATCTCACTTGACATCAATGATCACATCACTGATGATATCATTCATGTGATAATACAATGCATCTCCTCACACTCTAATATAACCTCCGTTACACCCAGTGTTAAATACAGAGTATAATTTTTGAAACCATTGACACACCAATACTAGTTACTACATACGCACTCACTGATTCCTATGTCTACACACACATTCACTCATACAATCATTCATACATACAATCACTCATCTTGACAACACTATCATATGCACTCATACACCTATACAGACACTCACACTCTGCCACTCATCCATGGAGTTACTCACACACCTAGTCAGTCCTGAAAAGAATCAATCACACTTCCATTTTCTCATCTATACAGTTAAACACAGAACACCTTACATTTTTTAAACATATACTAACACATACTTACTCTCTTATAGAATCACTGATACAAGTACACATTGATCTGCACAGAGTCACACACCTCCCAGCCAGCCATACACACACTCAGTCTCCCATACAAATACTTGTGCAACCAATCAATAACCCATATAGCTACTTATATAGCTACTGATCAACACATGAAGCAGCTTGCACAACAACAGACATACTGATGCACACTTTCAGACAGTTTAGTCACTAACCCGTGCATTCAGTAAGACGCATTTAATCACTCACTCATACAGTCAATCACGCACCTACTAAAACCTTCATTCAGACACTTATACATCCACTCATTCTTCAATATGTAAAACATATTTAAACTTTACAGAAACACATAATCACTGGATGTTGTCATCAGTGATGTCATCAGTGATGTCACTGACCATGTCATGAATGATGTAATATGTGACATGATCAGCAGTGGATTGCGGGTGCGCAATATATAGTTAGTGCAACTAATTATATATGGAATTTCAATGGTTTTGTGTGAGTAAAATAAGGTTTTTTAAATGCTAATTCCTAACTATATATGGTCTATAACCTATGGTTTTTTCAGTGAATATATATATATATATATATATTTTAGGGGTGAAGGGGTTGCAATAAAAATTCATCAAATTGGATACCTGTGTGCTGGCCTGTTTTCAGCCTTACCGGAGTGAAAAAGTGTTTTTATATATATATATATATATATACACATAGATAGATACATATACATAGGTTTCACACCAGTTATAGTTAGGAATTAGCATTTAAAAAACCTATTACATTTACTGAAAAAACCATAGGTTTCACACCAGTTATAGTTAGCTGGAAGTTTTACTCGCATAAAACCATTGAAATTCCCACGTTATAGTTAGTTGGACTCACTATAACTTGCGCGTGCAATGCACTGCTGATGACGTCACATATTACATCACTCATGACATGGTCAGTGACATCACTCATGACATCACTGATGACACCATCCAGTGAATGTGTGTCTTTGTGAAAAATAAATATTAGTGAATAATGTTTAAATATTTAAATATATGTATTAGTGTTTCACTTTGTGTATAAGTGGCTGCATGGGTTGGTGAGTAGCTACATGTGTATGTATATGGGTTATTAGATGTTTTTCTTGGTATCCGTATGAGTGTTTGTATGGTTTAGTGGGGGTATTACTTAGCACTTAGATGCATGAATGACTGACTCTCTCTTTGGATGTGTTTTGAAAACAGCATATGTGCAGGACTGTATGGGTGGATGAGTGTGTATATGTGTGTGTTAGTGAGTGAATGATTGTCTCACTAGTGTCTTTATCAGTAACTACATATGTTTTTATCTAGTATATGTGAATATTGATGTATATCAGTGAGGATATGTGAGAGTGAGGGATTGTAAGAGTTCCTGTTTAAATAATTATGTGTTTCTATAAGTGATTGTTTAAGAGAGTAAGTATGTGTAAGTTTCCTTAGAAGTAAGGTGGTAGTGTGTGTATAGTTGTATATGCAAATAAATGGATGTTTAATAGTTTATTTGCATGTGTGAGTATGTGTGAGAGTATCTTTTGGATGACTATCGGTGTGTAACAGGATGTATAGGTGTATCACTACATATGATGAGTAAGTATATGTATGAGTGACTATATAGAACTGTTTGTAAATGAGTGGATGTGTATATAGATGGTGGAATTACTGAATTGGTTGTTATAACTGGTATGGGTATCTGCATTTTTTAGAAAATGTTATTTTTTATTTTTGAATATGTGTTTCAAGGGTTACATTACAGTGAAAGGAGGTCTGTCATTCTGTCACAAGGATGTGTCATCAGTGATGTCATGAGTGATGTCACTGACCATGTCATGAGTGATGTAATATGTGACGTCATCAGCAGTGCATTGCACGCGCAAGTTATAGGCGCGTACCGGTGAGCGTCCCCATAGCGCTATTGCCGTGACCGAAAACAACATGGTGACGTATCGCGCAGCCGCGTGATGCATCATATGACGTACTGCGTAAGCGCACCCGGAAACACGCGATCGTATGCGGGGCGCGTAGCGTAAGCGTAAGCGCGTCGGGTCATGTGATCTGAAAATAACACTTTTCATTGGTGCAGATCAGTTTTGGTTTCCAAATGATGAAAGCCTGGGTCATGTGACTTGAAAATAACACTTTTCATTGGTGCAAATCAGTTTTGGTTTCCAAATGATGAAAGCCTGGATCATGTGACTTGGAAATAACACTTTTCATTGGTCCAAAGCAGTTTTGTTTTCCAAATGATGAAAGACCCCCTTTTTTCCTTATTCTGACTTTGTCCTTTGACTGAGGAAGACCTGTTTTGAGTTCTATCTCTACTCTTTACTAGTATAAAATGGCTACAGTAGCAGCAACAGCTGGAGCATCTGCCCCACCATCACCACCACCACCACCACCATCTAAAAGACCACGAGAAGATTACATTGGTGGTCAAGAGGAAGAGGAGGAGGATGATGAAGAGGAGGCACAGACAAGGCAGTTCCTGCCTGAAGATAAACAGCCCTACAAACCTAAAGAGCACTTTGTATGGGAGTTCTACAAAATCGCTAGGGGTTTTAAAAAAGTCAACGCTGCAAAGGTAACTTGCTTGATTTGTGGTGCTGAGCTGTCTAGGGGGAACCCTAACAAAAAATATTCCTTCGGGAATCATACAATGATTCGCCACATGATGCGTTGGCATCCAAACAATTACTCTAATGCAGAGTTAAGGGACCTCTGAAGTAAACTACCCCCATCAACGTCTAGACCCTCAACATCAAAACAACCCACTCCATCGGGTCCGGGGGCAAGAGACACATTGGCTACTATTCAACCTAAGTTTGCCGATTACAAAATCGTGTGCAAATATTGTAACAATACAATTTGCTATGTGGAGCAAAGTATCGAACTTATCATGGTTGCTGGTGATAACCATAAGTGTACAAGAAAACCCTAATTTTTCCTGATTTTTTTTTGCTCCAGTTGAGCCATTTACAATTCCCTGTTTTTTGTTTCTCCCCATAAAAAATACAAAAAAATATAAAAGTGTTCAGAAAAGCCAAAAAAAGTACAAAATGTTCAAAAAAACATTAAAAAAAATATAAAACAACAAAAAGAAGAAAAAAACTGTTCTTTTTAGAACTACCTTTACTTTATAAAAATAAACCTAAATTTTTAAAGAATGTCAATCTTTTTTCTGCAAGGTACGCGTACCGGTACGTGCACCGGGGCGCGCACCGAGGTGAGCACCAAAAAAAAAAGAAAAAAAAAATGAATGAAGGAGTTAGCATGAGAGAAGAACACAAAGAGAGTAATGTTAAGAAAAAGAGAGCTAGAGGGAGAAACACAGAGGGATTGTTTATTACATAGTGAAAAACAGAGAAGGTGTAATAGGGTGAAAGTGAGAAAAGTAAAATGACTAAAGGAGCAAAAGAAAGGAAGAGAGAGGAAGAAGACTAAAGTAGAGATAGTAGGAGAATGTGAATGGGTGTTGAAAGAAAAAGAAAGGACAGCAAAAAATGGAGAATGAAGGGTAGTGGCGGAACCGGGATAAATGGAGAACAGTGAAGGAGGGTGAGAAAAGACTAGTTAGTGTAAGTAAAGAGGGGTGAAAGAGGGTGAAAAATTGAATTAGGATAAGACATGGGGAGTGACAAAGAGAAAGGACGAAGAGAGTAAAGGAAACAGTGCCTGAATGGGTTTGAGTGAAACAGCAAAGAAAGGTAAGTAATGCAGTGTGTGTGACTTATAAGGATTCAGTGGGTGTAGGTCGGGATATGGGTGTCTAAGGTGTGTCTGTGGGTGTGGGTGTGTGGGGTGTTTCGGTGTGGGTGGAGGTGAGGGTGTGTGAGATATCTGTGAGGGGTGTATGGGTGTGGGGGGTATGTGTGTGGGATGTATGTGTGTGTATGGAATGTGTGTGTGTGTGTGTGAAGAGTGTGTGTGGGAGGGTGTGTGTGTGTATGAGGTGTGTGTGTAGTGTGTGTGTGGGGTGTATGTCAGAGGTGTGTGTATGTATTGGGAGGGGGATGAGGTGTGTGTGTAGGAGTGAAGTAAATAATTAAGAAAAAGAGAATGAGTGAATAAGTAAAGGAAGGGAACAGAGGGTAAGTGAAGTAAAGAATGGGAACTGAAACAAGTTGAATATGAGAGGGGAAATAGGGAAAGGGTAGTAAATATGGAGAATAAGTGAGGGAAGCAGAGTAAAGAAACAGGAGGGAGGTTCGTTGAGAAAATATTAGTGAGGTTAAAACAAAGGGTGATGACAAACTACATTTTTTTAGTCACACTTACCATATAATAAATGTAACTTTAATTAAAAAATGTTACTACACTTTGTATCTGTGAAAGAGAGAAGAAAAAATAAGTTATAATTAGTAAAATATGTATTTTAAATTAAAAGATACAAATGAAGAGGTTAAAAAGCATAACAGTGTATTTATAAATAAAGTAAGAGTGAAGGACATAGAAAGGGAAATAAAGTAAGGTAGAAGGACAAAAAGAGAGAAAAAGAAATAGAAGGGGAGCAAATTAGTAAGAGTAAGGAATATAGATTCACTGACAGAGAGAAAGAGAAGAACAGAGAAATGAACTGAAGGTAAGAACGATACTAAAACAATGTGAGTTAGCAAAACTAAATCAGGAAACAGTAGTAAGTGAAAAGATAATGACTGAGACAGAAAAGAATCTAATTAAGGATGCATTTAGAAAAATGAGGAATAGAAAATAACTGAGAGTAAGTGAAGAACAGTCATAGAGTGAAGGGATGAAGGGAGAGAGGATAATATACAACGATTGAGGGAAATAGAGTGAGGAAGTTAGTAGACAGACACACTAAGAGAAAAACTGAGTGAGGTGGAGTACAATGAGTGAGAAAAGGAAATGAGTAAGGGAGCAAAAGAAGGAAAGAGAGGAGAAGATGAGTAAAACAGTGATACTGAGAGAAAATAATTTGGTGATGAAAGTAAAGAGAAGGACATTGAAAGAAAGGAAATGAGAGATAGTAATGGAACCAGAGTAAAAGAAATGGGATGAAGAACGATGAGAGAGGAGCAGTGAAGTTGTTGTAAAAGAAATGATATAAGGTAGATAAACACAAGTGAACATAACACAAGGAGAGTGACGCACTGAGGACATAGAGGTAGTGAACGAAAAATAGAGAGAAGAGGTCAAAAGAAAGGAGCAAACAAAGATAAGCGAGGGAGAGTGGGTGATTTATAGTGATAGAGTGCGATAATACTGCTGAGTGAGTAAACAGGAATTACTAAAAGAACAAAGGAGGAAAATACGGAAAAGGAAAGTAAAGCAGAGAGAATGAAAGCTGAAAAGTTATGCAAGGGAGAGAGGCGATGCAGACAGTTGAAATGAGAATGCGGGGTTGTCAAAGAAGTGGAGTAAAGGAACGGGGGTTACAGAGAGTGAGAGAAAGACATTATAAGTGAGTAAAAAGAGCTGAAAGAGGATGGAAGAAGGAAAGTGAGTGTCAGAGAATGGGAATACAATTTAATTTACACAATCCAAAGTATAGAATAACTTGTACAACATGTTACATAGTTTATTTTTGCTGTTCTCAGAATATATTGAATTTCACTTAAAACAGTGAGTTCAAATTACTCATCATATGACAGCGGAAAAAAAACCCACAATCTAAAAGATTGTGTTTTTAAAAAACCTTAGATACTGACAAATGACAAATGTACGCTAATCTTTGATTGACTTACTTTTCCTTGAGGCCAAATAGTATATCATGGAGGTCCTTTTCTCGTTGCAAAGTACTCTGCTGTTCACTAAAAAAATCAATGTCATCGACTTTCTAGAAGAAAAGCTCCAAGAACATCTGAAATATTTTCATTATTTTCATATACTCCTTTTTTTCAGTCATGACTCTTTACTCATTCCTGTACCTTTCCTTTTGGCCAAATAGTGTCAGATGTATGAGTATATTTTCAAATTAATTCTAAGAAACTCTGAAATTACCTTTTTTCCGACGTTCTGAAAGAAAGGCTCATACAACATTTTCACAATATTTAAGTATTTGTAAAACCATCTCTGACTCACTCATGTTCAACATTTTGTATAATACTAATATCACTTACTATGAGATCCACTTACAATACCTATATAACAAGTCAATTTTTTATATTACCAGGATCACTTTTACTCAGAATATATTTTTAAACAGCAAAATAACCTTTATTAACTGCTCCCGTCTTCATAGGCCAATTACCTTTACTTAAATTTTGGTTGTAAAAACACTATGAATTTTTTAAGCCAAAAGGCAAACGTTTTTTGAAAGTCAAATGAGTGTCGTTACAGTGGGTCCAACCTTTACAACTTTTTAAATAGCATCTGTAATGCCCTGATGTTGTAGAAGGACCGTCATGAAAAATAATAGCTACAGTTGCAAAGGTTCTTCCTGATATTGATAACTGAGATGCCACAACATTTTTAATAGAAGTTGTCAATTTAGTTCCATCAGGTCTACATCGTTGGAACATTAAAATGACATACTGACCATAATTTTGTAGAAATAATGTGGACAGCATTGCAGACTTACATTGGGTACACACCATATTGTGATCCGCTGCTTTAACTAGATTATTAAAAGGCACTGATTTGCAGTCTGGTAAAGTCAAATATATAAATCTTTCCGTCTCTATTCTAGTAGTACTTGATGAAGTACAGTTGTCGCAGTCATGCTGCCATTGATAAGAAAGGCTAAAAAGATTTTTTATATCTACACCTTCACTTTGACCCTTAGTACGTCTCCCTAAAACTTCATCAGTTAACACCTCTTCTGGTTCTCTAGGCACACGTTTCTCTTTTTCAATCGGACAACCATCTTTCACTTCATACGCTCGACCGCTGGTGTCAACTGCATGCACTAAATCATTCTCCTGGAAGTAACTCTCCTCATTAAAAAATGGCTCACAACTTGAACTGTGCATCCATTCTCCTGAAAAAACTTTACAAAAATGTGTCCGATTAATTACTCTTTTCCATCTACTGTTTGATTTGAAAACATCAATTGTCTTGTTAAGTGTCCTAATTCTATTAATTATTAAAATAAATAATTTTTTCGTAACTTCAAAAGCCTGATCAACAATCTTCTCTACACTTTTCTTTTTCTTATAAAAATCAGCTCTCTGTTTACCTTTCCTAATGTTTTTTAACAAATTTAAAACCACCCTATTGCGAAACATTCGTTTACGAATGTCTCTAAACTGATTCTGCCTTCTATTCCTATACATATTATTCTCTCCTGCTCCAGTTGTAGGATTCTTTGAGGGTCTCTCCTTCCTTTTCAAATTTACTCTCTCATTCTCTTTTTTTACATGCTGTCCAACATTTTTTTTTATCTACATATGTTCCGTAAGAAAGACTTAGTTGTCTTACCAGGAGCTTTGTTCCTGTTTTTTGAAATATTTGTTGTTGAAGAGTGCTGTAATTCCGTTGCTGTTTTTGTTTGTAACCGTATTTCATTTTTCCTTCTTTTTTGCCTTACTCTTGAAATCTTGATTTCAATCTGTGTTAAAGAAAAAAATAGCACATTATAGACCACTATTATCAAACAACAAACCAATGACAAAAAGCAAACGGTCTATTCAGGGTTACAGATCAAGTGAGGATTCTCCAAGGGTGCAGAAGAGGTAAGACCTGTATTGAAGAGTGTAGTAGAAGAGAGGTATGTCCACAGGTACAAAGAAAGTGAGACCTGTGTCTAAGAGTGCAGTAGGAGATAAGCTTTATGAAGTCTAGTCCACTGCACTCTTACACACAGACTTCACCACCTATGTTCTCCAGGAAAGGCCTCTCTCCCACTACAGTATTGAACACAGGCCTCACCTCATCTGTCCCTCTGGACATGCCTCACCTCATCTACACAATCTACTTCCTAATCTAAGGTAACACAGGTGACATTATTGTGAAAAGATGAAATATATGTATTTAATCATGCAGACACTATTTATTCCTTCTCAAAAAAACTAAAAGTCATTGTTTTCCACCAACATCGTTTTTTAAATATTGTTTTAGACACACAGTGCAGGTCCTATGTACAACCATTCAGTGTCCATGACTACAGTGGACAGGACTAAGCTCCTCTCACCCTTGGACAAGCCTTACCTCATCTCTGTCCTCTGAACAGGCCTCAATGTATTGAGTATAATTGATAGTAAGTAGGTGCAGATGAGGTGACGCATGTCCAAGGGTGTAAATAAGCTGAAGCCTGTCTAAGCATGCCAATTAGTTGAAGTCTATTCAGGGTTGCAGATGAGGTAAGGATTGTCTAGGGGTGCACAAGAGGTATGGCCTCTATTGAAGAGTGTAGTAGAAGAGAGGTCTGTCCACGGGTGCAAAGAACTTGAGACCTGTGTCTAAGAGTGCAGTGGGAGATAGGTTTCATGAAGCCTAGTCCACTGCACTCTTAGACACAGGTCTCACCACCTACAGTCTCCAAGAAAAGCCTCTCTCCCACTACAGTCTTGAACACAGGCCTCACCTCCTCTGTCCCTCTAGACAAGCCTCACTTCATCTGCACAATCTACTTCCTAATGTGAGGTAACACAGGTAACATGATTGTGAAAAGGTCAAATTTTTTATGTAATCATGCACACACTATTTATTCTTTCTCAAAAATGTAAAAGACATTAATTTGCCCCAAAAATGTTTCAGTAGTGCAATGAAAAGCTTATACATATGACCTTTTCTCTGTTTTTCAAATTTTAATCTAAAAAAGATTATGAGGCCTAAGCAAGAGTGCAGATGTGATGAAGCCTGTCAAACGGAGCACAAAAGGTGAGGCTTGTGTCCAAGAGTGCAGTGGGCAGGACTAAACTGGAGTAGTGTGCAAAAAAAAGATGAGCCTCATTTATAAAGCCCTGCATCAGTTTTCCACTGCTGATGCGTCACTTTTTGTGACGCATCGGCGGCATAAAACATGTGCCTTGTTGCGCCATATTTAAAAAGTGACGCATGTAGGTAGATGCGTCACTTTTTAAACCTCTGCGCCACATTATACCTCTGTCAGGTGTAATGTACACAGAGGGGTCATTTCTCCACAGAAAGCCTCGTAATAGTGACGCAGTGAAATCTATCAGATTTCACTGCGTCACTTTTAAGACGCTGTTACGTCAAAATCTTGCGCCTGCCTCACAGCAGACATAAGACTGAGGCAAACGCTTTCACATGGAGCTTTCCCCATGTGAAAGGATGCACTGCTGGAGTACAAGCATTCCATTTCAGTACTGAAAACTCACTATTTTACAAAATACATTTCCTCTCTCTTGCAAACAATCCTACCAAGCATTACCAAAAAAATGACACAAACCAACAGCAAAGAAGCTCAGTGTGCTTCCTAATCTGAAGTAACACAGGTGACATGATTGTGAAAAGTTCAATCTTTTTTATGTAATCATGCACACACTATTTATTCTTTCTCAAAAATGTAAAATACATTAATTTGCCCCAAAAATGTTTCAGTAGTGCAATGAAAAGCTTATACATATGACCTTTTCTCTGTTTTTCAAATTTTATTCTAAAAAAAGATTATCAGGCCTAAGCAAGAGTGCAGATGTGATGAAGCCTGTTGCGACATGTTTGTAAAAGAATCAAATATTTGTATATGATTATGCACACACTATTTATTCCTTCTTAAAAATGTTAAAGCCATGGATTTGCACTAAAATCGTTTTTCAACTACCATTTTAGTAACAGAACATAGGTCCTATGTACAAGCATTCATGTTCACTACTGAAAGCCATTGATTTGCCCCAAAATCGTTTTTTGAATAACATTTTAGAAACAAAGTGCAGGTCATATGTACAAGCATTCCAGGTCACTACTGATTTTTACAAACTACAATTCCTCTTTCCAGCAACAACTTTTCATCAAGCATGTTCAAAAAACATGAAGAAAGTCACAATAAAAAACCACATTTTGCTTCCAAATCTTCTCCATAGAGTATACAAGTCTCTATCTATATTAAATGAATCATAACTCACCTTTACAAATGCTTTAGGAGATTCATAACAGTGTCAGATACACACACCAATATTTCTTTAGCAGATCAAAAGGTATGTTCTCCAGGCACTGCAACCATTAATGGCACAGAAAACCTATAATTCTACACACATATTCCTCATGGTAACCAATCAAAACTCTTCCCTCTCTATTTTCAAATCAACACCCTTCCCCCCCTCAGCCCTTTCTACCTGTTACCATAGCAACTCCCTCCTCACTGAGCTCCCAGGGTTAAAAGTTTATTCTACAATGTTGCAAATCAAATCAGCAAGCATGTTTGACCTCTCAATACACCAGCTTATCCACTGCAATCTTTCTTTCAATGACTTTTTCTTAACCTTTCAAATTACTTCTTTCACATAACAGAACCATGCACCCTAACTTTCATTTTTCAACTATCTGAATCCACCAATTATTGCTTGTGATTCAAGAGCACTAAAACTCCACAGTTTTTTTTGCAAACTCCTACTGTTCCAACTGCCATTTCATTCCTACACTTCATCTGACTGCACCAGAACCTCCTCTCACCATGTACTCTGTCTGGATTATTGGACATAGCTACATTCACTGGGCTCAAAGGTATGCAGCTACGAGAAATTTTCACAACCTTGATTTACCAAATGTGCACATAAAATGGATTGGCCAAAGAGGATTGAGATGTCATCAATTGATACCATTGGTGAAAACCTTTCACCATCTGCCACACCCTGACCTTATAATTTTGCACTGTGGTGGAAATGACCTAGGCACTTTGACTGGGGTAGGTCTGGAAATGGTTTTAAAGGACACCTTTGGGCAATTGATGACACTTTTTCCACAAACTTCCTTGGTATATTCCAATATATGCCAAAGGCAGAAATGGAAGTGGTCCAACCAATTTTGTCCACAGATTGAGAAAGCAAGGAAACATGTGAATAAATCTGTTTCTGCTTACATGAGAGACTATGGAATGGGTTCAATATACAATAACAACTTGCGTTACAACATGCAAGATATCTACAGAGCAGATGGTGTGCACTTCTCAGATGAGGGGAATAGAATATTCCTCCTGAATTTAAGATTGTGCATTGGAACCTACTTGTAGGTACCTAATTCAGCTCCAGAACCCAAAAGCTCTTTTCAGGGCTACCCTACATCTGAACACTCACAATGATTATTTTACTCTAACTTTTTTCACTAATTTTCAACAAAATACGCTCCCCGGTACGCTTCCCAGTGCGCGTACCGGGCGCTCCCCCCGCGAAAAATAAAAAAAAATGTTTTCGCCTATATGGGCCTCCTAAGACCCCCTCAGAAAACCTAGAGGGTCAGGGAGTGCCTACCATGCCCCCTTATACCCATTCCCAACGTTGTTTGTCCTCCATCTTCTGTCTCAAATCTACCGAAACACAAAATGGAGGACTCCCGTAGCGCTGCCGGTACGCGTACCGGGGCGCGCACCGGGAAGCGCTCCCAAAACTTTTAAAAGTTAATTTACATAAAAACCACTGGAGACACTTTCACCAAATATAGAATCGGCCATACTACATACCAGTCCCTACCATTTTCCCAAATGTGGTGGAATTCCATTGAGCCATTTGGCCTGTAGCCCTCTCTAAATATCCTGAGGTGAATTACTTGACAAAAACACATCTGAAGTGTTAGAATTTACAACCAATTAAAATGTTACTTTCATTTTCTACTATTATTTCATGACATTTGATTGGTTATGTACATGAATATATATAAAGAAAGAGATACATCCATTTTGACTACTACTTCCTGAAGTACATTTCAAAAGGATTTTCACTGAGAACTTAAACTTCTTTTTCAAAGGTAAGATGTTATTTTGAAAACTGAAGTATGTTGTGCACTTTAAGTTGATTTGGAAAACATTTTCTGATAGTTATATACTATCCCTCTGTAATAGTTATAGATTGAGATAGGCTTCTATGTTATAGTTATGGATGGAGTTAGGCTTGTCTTCTATAATTATGAATTTACTTAGACTTTATGATATACACTTTTTTATATTTCTACTTCCAGCCTGATACCATACACTTCCCAAAGATAACTTCACTGTTAAAAAATCAAAACTACCTGTCTGAACTTAAACCCAACAGTGCCCTATTTCTACTGATATATTTATTTTTTATGCAAATTACAGCAAGAAAATGGAAGGAGAGCAGAATATTTCCTTCAAAATTGTTCTGGAGAACAACGCTGAAAAAGTTATTGAAGACAATGATGACTTAGATTTCATGGATGAATCACGGTACTATGAATTAGTTCAATGTGTAGAAGCAGTAGATTCTCTGATTGAAAATGAGGACATTTCCGACAATGTGTTGTTAGAAGTTCTGTTAAATTTGGAAAAAGAATCAGAAAAATAAATTTATATTTAATAACCAAAAATTGTTCAAGACTTTATTCAGACTTATAGTATACTATGCAACTTTTTTATGTTACATAGTAATTTTGCTCATAGTTACTTCCTTTCTCCCACTATATTATCTCCAATGTATATTTAACATCTCTTTTTCATCTCCTGCCTCCATGTTCTTTCTGCTTTCCTGACAGACTATAATATGGATTCCATATACCACAATAACTTCTGTAACAACATGCAAGACATCTACAGAAAAAAAGATGTACATTGAATTTAAGACTCTGCATTGGTACCTACATGTTGGTACTTAAATCACCCACACAACACAACAACTCTATTCAGAGCTACCCTACCTCTAAGCACTTTAAAATATTATTTTACTGTTTCACTGAGTTTTCCCCAAGTGTGGGGGGGTGTGTGTGGGGGACGGTGGGGTGTCTCTGTGAAGTGTGTGTCTGTATGTGTCTGGGGGGGGTGAGGTGTATAGGTGTGTGTAGGTGTGTGGGGTATGTGGGTGTGGTTGGCGGTGTAGGTGTGTAAGGTGTCTGTGTGGGTGTGTGGGGTGTTTGAGTGTAGGTGGAGGTGTGGGTGTGTGAGGAGTGTGTGGGAGGTGTGTGAGTGTGGGGGGTATGTGTGTAGGATGTGTGTGTATGTGTGGGATGTGTATGCGTGTCTGTGAGGTGTGTGTGTGTGGGGGGGAGGGAGGTGTGTGTGTGGGATGTGTGGGGTGTGTCTCTGAGGTATCTGTGTGTGCGTGTGTGTGTGTGTGTTGGGGGAGGGATGAGGTGTGTGTGTGGGTGTGTGGGGTGTGTGGGTGTGAATGTGTAAGGTGTCGCTGTGGGGGTGTGGGGTGTTTGGGTGTGGGTGGAGGTGTGCGTGTGCGAGGTATGTGTGGGGAGTGTGTGGCTGTGGGGGTGTGGGGTTGTGTGCGTGTGGGTGTGTATGGGACATACTTGTAGGTACCTAAAACAGCCACAGAAACCAAAAGCTCTTTTCAGAGCTACCCTACCTCTAATCACTCAAAATAATTTTTTTACACTACTATTTTCACTATTTTTCACCAAAGTACGCTATATATATATATATATATTCACTGAAAAAACCATAGGTTATACACCATATATAGTTAGGAATTAGCATTTAAAAAACCTTATTTTACTCACACAAAACCATTGAAATTCCATATATAGTTAGTTGCACTAACTATATATCGCGCACCCGCAATCCACTGCTGATCATGTCACATATTACATCATTCATGACATGGTCAGTGACATCACTGATGACATCTCAAATGACATCACTGATGAGATCACTGATGACATCATCCAGTGACTGTGTGTTTCTGTAAAGTTTAAATATGTTTTACATATTGAAGAATGAGTAGATGTATAAGTGTCTGGACGAAGGATTTAGTAGGTGCATGACTGAATGTATGAGTGAGTGATTAAATGTGTCTCACTGAGTGCATGGGTTAGTGACTAAACTGTCTTAATTTGTGCATCATTATGTCTGTTGTTCTGTAAACTGCTGCATGTGTTGATCAGTAGCTATATGATTAACTATATGGGTTATTGATTGATTGTCCAAGTATTTGTATAGGAGACTGAGTGTGTGTGTGGCTGGCTGGGAGGTGTGTGACTCTGTGCAGATCAATGTGTACTTGTATCAATGATTGTATAAGAAAGTAAGTATGTGTTAGTATATGTTTGAAAATGTAAGGTGCTCTATGTTTAACTGTATAGACAAGAAAATGGAAGTGTGATTGATTCTTTACAGGACTGACTAGGTGTGTGAGTAACTCCATGGATGAGTGGCAGAGTGTAAGTGTCTGTATAGGTGTATGAGTGCATATGATAGTGTTGTAAAGATGAGTGATTGTATGTATGAATGATTGTATGGGTGAATGAGTGAATGTGTGTGTAGACGTAGGAATCAGTGAGTACGTATGTAGTAACTAGTATTGGTGTGTCAATGGTTTCAAAAATTATACTCTGTATTTAACACTGGGTGAAACAGAGGTTATATTAAAACGTGAGGAGATGCATTGTATTGTCACATGAATGATATCATCAGTGATGTGGTCATTGATGTCAAATGAGATGTCATCAGTGATCTCATCAGTGATGTCATTTGAGATGTCATCAGTGATGTCACTGACCATGTCATGAATGATGTAATATGTGACATGATCAGCAGTGGATTGCGGGTGCGCGATATATAGTTAGTGCAACTAACTATATATGGAATTTCAATGGTTTTGTGTGAGTAAAATAAGGTTTTTTAAATGCTAATTCCTAACTATATATGGTGTATAACCTATGGTTTTTTCAGTGAATTTTCAAGGTTTTGTAAATGCTAATTCCTAACTATATATGGTCTATAACCTATGGTTTTTTCAGTGAATTTCAATGGTTTTTTAATAGCAAATATCATAAGCTGTCGAATGTCAAGTGCGTGGTAAGTAAAAACATTTTCGTGTTTATGCACACTGATCTGCTTTGAATGCTGCCCCCCACCCCTCATTTCTATTAGGAGTACTCTATCTTTGCAGATAGTGAAGGGTAGTTAACGCAGCCCTTTGCCCCCTTTGTAATCCGTCGTGCCTGCTTCTCTCTCCATTTGATTGATTGTTCTCTTTGGTTCATTCTCTATTTACAAACAAGCACAGAGTCGCAATACTCTGTTTAGTCTTTGCAGATAGCGAAAAATCGTGTAAAAAAACAAAAGGAATCGAGCAAAATCAGTAGGCCACTAATGGGATCTCTTTTTGACCTCGCTAAAATAGAAACATTAGGAACAACCTGTTGAAAATAGCAATGCGTATGTACATAAGCGGCGTTCATTTGTGTTCACAGTACCCCTTGTTGATTGTTTGAATCGAGCATTGAATTGTTCGAAGTTAATTCTCTTAAGGATCTTCTCTGCCTGCAAACGAGGAAGAATAGGAATATTCTCTCTCCCTTTGCAGATAGTGAAGGGTAGGTAACGCAAGCCTTTAACACGTCGTACCTATTTCATTCCTCATTGATTGATTGATTGTCCTAACATTGACTGTTTGGGAATTAGTTCTTTTTGGAGGTATTCCCTGTTTGCAAATAAACGTAGGAAAATCTTTGCAAGTAGTGAAAGGGTACGTAATGCGGACCTTTCTCCCCCGTTGTAATCTGTCATGCCTATCTACTCCCCACTGATTGATGCACCTGTTTCACCCGGACCATTTACTAGAGATACGTCATCTGGCCCGACCAGAGAGCACCCCTAGTGAAAAGGACATATGCAATAATAACGAAGTGATCACTGTATCCTGTTAACAGAAACTTTAGCATGAAACAACCTGGAAAGAAAAGAATAGGAAAACGAAAATCAGTAGGCCACTGATGAACATGAACTTTTATTAAACAACGAACAAAGAAACGATAACATAACGTAATGATAAAACCTATTAATGTCCTACAAACAAGAAAACGTTAAAATATGCCAGGGGTGAGAGACCAGAAAAACAGTAAGAGAAACCAAATCACCCCTCGCTGTCCCACCGCCTGCCACGCCAAAAAAATTGATAGACTAGGGAAAATGCAAGTCAGTAGAACATCCGCCCCCACTCTGGAAACTTCCAAGGTGGGGCAGGGTTCCGACTACGCCCAGCCGGGAGCAGCCCATATAAGGCAGGTCCTGCTGCCACGCCTCGGCCAGGAGATCCTAACGTAGGGTGTAGCCGGAGGAGAGGCCGAGGCCAGCGGGACCCGGCCAGGGGATTGCCTTTACAACGCTGAACAGTTGCAGGGGGGGGGAATGTCTCCTCGACCCTCCCCTCTCTCTCCCAGTCCGGCCGCGGTGGCCCTTGAGAGTTGCAGGTAGTCCCGCCACATGCTCTTCCGGTCCGGCCACCAACGGTCGGGGGGCCGAGGCCGACGGGATCCGGCTGCAGCCGATAAACCAAGAAACCCGTTCATGGGGCCAGAGCCAGGGGCGTCCGGCCGACATCTACCGGAAGCCCGGCCCAAAGACGGACGGGACACTTCTTCTTTCTTGAATAATGGCTGCGACAACACTGGGGGGGGATGTCTTGCACATGCCTCCGACCCCCCACCCCCTCGTCCTCATCGCCTGGTCCGGCCATAACAAATCTCAAGCGAGACGCCGTGGGGTGCACTGGGAGGGAGAGACGGTGCGAACAGGCCTCTCCCGCCTCCCCAGGTGGAGGCTTCCCAGCTGCACCCTCAGCGCTCCAGGCGCCCGGAAAAGGGTTCTTCCACTGTGGCCATGCTGCAACGTCTCGCCCGGCAGGGTGGAGCCCGTCCGCTCATGTGACCCCGCGATCGCCGGTAGCTGCCGAACTCTCAAAATGGTGGTCGACCTGGCAAGAGCGGGCCCAGCATAAAGAAATGGCCCGGTCACTGGTTGACTCCACCACCGTAGTCCTCCACGACCTTGAAGATTCTAGAGGAGCCGCGGGAGTCTCCGACCCCCGATGGGGAATGACTGCCATGATCGCCCGTGGAGTGACGAAACTGTATCCGCGGGACGTCGGCGCTCCCATGCTGGCGCCAGCCTCACTTTGAATTACTAGAATCCTGCAAACCTCACTTCCGGTGAAAGCACAGTGTGACCCGGTAGGAAAAATTAGTGCACCCCCTCCCCTTTTTGACTGATAGTTCAAACCACCGATCCTTTCCTTTGCCCTTTTAACAGAACTTTGGACTGCCTCCCCCTCTTTTACATTTTCTAGAGAAAACAAAACATTAACCACTACATTAGCATAGCAGTTGACACCAGAACTGTTTTCAAATTGAAAACCAACAACATCTTCAACAGAATCCTTTTTGTTTCTGCTGTGACCCTGCTACAGCACAGGCATTGTCCCCAGCAGTAATTCTGCAATGCCGGTAAGAATAGCTGTGGTGCCTACTGGACTCACTCACCCCCGCGGCGCCCCACGCCGTTATTTGCTGGGCGGCAACTTACTAGACATCACCTTCGTGCCATCTAGATTTCAGCGCGTTCTGCTGCCTTGGAACTATTCGCACAACAGACCGCTACTGACAAGAATATTTCATTATTGGTGCTGTCAATTTCAATAAATCTATTGGATAATTCAAAAGAAATTGCCACGGTCTCTTCGTTGTTTAAATGTTTTTACTGTTTTTGTTTTGTTGTATATATTTATATGTTATTAATGTTTTATATTCCTACTACTTTGTTGGAGTGCTATATATTTTTAATGTGACACATAATTGTAAAAACTTTGATGTACAAAGAGTCATTCCTGGAATCTTCCGCATCAGGCTCGGTCCCCTCCCCAATCACAATACAGGATGGTTTTCAGATAGTAGGAACACGTGTGGTGTGACGGATCTCATCGGGTGTGGGCCGTGATCTACTATAACTCCTTTGAAGAGGGGTGATTCTTTACAGCTGGGGCCATAAACTACATCTGCAGGGCTAGCTGATAGCCTGGACAATCGGACACAGAGGAAGAGGAGTGTCAGAGGGTGCGGTAGTGAATAGGGCGAAAGGGAGGTGTCGGGCAGCCACAGAGTGTGATTCTCAGGGAAGAGCAGCGCAGATGGGGGGAGGTTTATTGCCCATGCATAAGACAGAGAGCGGTGGTGACCAGTGCCTGGGGAAGATGCTTGCGTGGGTGAGGAGCCATGCTACGAATCGACAGCGTGCAGAGAGTGGGTCTGGTCAAGACATCTAAAATGGCTGCCGTGCACGACAAAAGTGTGGCATTTCAAAAAAGGCAAGATGGCGCAGACAATGTTTTTCAACACTTCCTCATTTCCTTCGAATCAAACGTTAACAGACGTTGGGGCATATTACCAAAGTTAAGCGATTTATCGCTAACGATGCTTACCAACGAATTTTTTACCACTAAGCATCGTCAGAAATTATCGAAGATAAACCTTGCTATTATCAAGGTTTATCGCAAATGCGATAATAAACGGCCGCAATGCATGAATATCGCTAAAAACTCAGCGATATTCATGCATTACCGAGCTAATGCTCTTAGCCATGTTATCCACCTCCCATTGGATAACATGGCTAAGAACTGCTCAGGGCAGGTGTTACTTCTTTAGCGCGAATATCTCCAAAAGTTGGTAATAGGAGATAGATATCTTGCATGTTGTAATGCAAGTTATTGTGGTATATGGAACTCATACCATAATATCTCAGGAAAGCAGAAACTGATCCTTTTGGGACCGCCTAAAAAGGCCTAGGGGGTGAGGAGTACTCTACTTTGCCCCCTTTTCACGTTCCGAACTATTTTATTTTACTCTCTTCTGTAATTACACAAAATAGCAGCGATAAGATGCATCGGAGACACACAGTGAGAAAAAGGAGGCCGGAGATGAAGAAGAGATGTCAAATACACATTGGAGATAATATAGTGGCAGAAGGGAAGTAAATATGAGTAAACTTACCATGTAACATAAAAATGTTGCACTCTATACTATAAGTCTCATTTTATACTACAATCACTTCGCTACAACCTCATAAATTAAAAATAAAAATGAATAATGTCTCAAACAATTTTTGATTTCTAAATATAAATTTATTCTTCAGAATTTTCTAAATTTGAAAGAACTAGTAACATGTCCTCATCAGCAATGTCCTCATGAAAAGTCTCCAATGATGATTCTTGTAACTCTATGGTCTCCAAACACTCGATAAATTCGCCATCAAGAGATTGATCAAAAAAATCATTCAAGTCATCTCCTCCTTGTGACAATATTTCATTATTGGTGCTGTCAATTTCAATCAATGTAGTGGAATCATTCAAGTCATCTCCTCGTGACAATATTTCATTATTGGTGCTCTCAATTTCAATCAATGTACTGGAATCATTCAAGTCATCTCCTCCTTGTGACAATATTTCATTATTGGTGCTGTCCATTTCAATCAATCTAATGGAATCATACAAGTCATCTCCTCCTTGTGACAATATTTCATTATTGGTGCTCTCAATTTCAATCAATGTAGTGGAATCATTCAAGTCATCTCCATGTGACAATATTTCATTCTTGGTGCTGTCCATTTCAATCAATCTAATGGAATCATACAAGTCATGTCCTCCTTGTGACAATATTTCATTATTGGTGCTCTCAATTTCAATCAATGTAGTGGACAATTCAAAAGAAATTGCCACGGTCTCTTCATTGTGAGCCATTTTATTTTGAAATTGCTTGCTGTAAATTGCAGAAAAAAATAATCACTTTCATTTATCGTTTTTAGTAATACATAATATAAAACTAACTTTATCAAGTATTTAGTATAACAGAAGGACTGCAAATAAATAACAGAAAACATTTTTCAAATTATCTTCAAGTGTACAACATAGTTCCCCTTACAAATTAACAACTCACCTTTTTAAAAGTAGGAGAAGTGTTAGTACTGTGTAAATCAAACACCAGAAATTCACCACCAAAAATTCCTCACAAATGTACCTCAGACAGTAGTATCACAAAATGGCTGTGGTTTCCTCTCATTTGAAATATATACATAACCAATTAACTTTCATCACACACAAATACAAAACCAAAGTAACATTTTAATTGGTTCTAAATTTCAACACTTTCAAATGTGTTTTCCCCATGCAATTTTCCATAGGACATTTACATACGTCTACAGCCTGAATGGCTGAACGGAATTACACCAAACTTGGCAAAATGGTACATCAAACCTAAGAGGTCAGGAAGGATCTACTATGCCCCCTTATGGTCATTTCCCCCTTCGCTTTGGCCTCCTCTTGTCTCTCAATCCTACCGAGAGACAAGATGGCGGCCGCTACGGACTGTTTGGAATGTTGACAGACGCCGGAGAACCAATCAGCTTCGCAAAGCTCCGTAACGCAAAAAGTACGCGAAGCGGAGCGCTGTTACAGATATATATCTTTTTTTGAACGTTAATTTCTCAAAATCCACTGGAGCACATATATTGAGACCTAGCAAAGGCACATCGGGCTACCAGTCCCTAATATTTTGCCAAGTTTCGTGCAAATCCATTCAGCCGTTCGATTATTATTATTATTTTTTTTTTTGCCCTGCGGGGCCCTTTTAAAACCTCCACATCAAACGTAGGGGGTCAGCGAGGATCTACTATTCCCCCTTATGGTCATTTGCCCCTTCGCTTTGGCCTCCTCTTGTCTCTCGATCCTACCGAGAGACAAGATGGCGGCCGCTACGGACTGTTTGGAATGTTGACAGACGCCGGAGAACCAATCAGCTTCGCTTCACAAAGCTCCGTTGCGCGAAAAGTACGCGTCCTGGAGCGCTGCCCGGTCCGCTGTTACAGATATATATCTTTTTTTAAACGTTAATTTCTCAAAATCCACTGGAGCACATATATTGAGACCTACAAAAGGCACATCGGGCTACCAGTCCCTACAATTTTGCCAAGTTTCGTGCAAATCCATTCAGCCGTTCGGGCTAAAAGTGAGGCCAACCGCCCTATGGAAAACTCAATGATAAAAACACGTTTTGGGACCCCCCTTTTTTCTCAGCCCCCCCTTGACGAACCCCCCCCAAAGTTTCAAGGGCTGCTCAGAAACAAAATGTGCCATTTTCCTGAACATTTCAGCCAATTCCGTCCACAAACGCCAAAGTTATTAGACATAGAATTTTCAAAAAACCCATAGAGAAAAAATCCTAACTATATATACCTACTGGCGACCGCCAGTAGGTAATATATATATATATATTCACTGAAAAAACCATAGGTTTCACCCCAGTTATAGTTAGGAATTAGCATTTAAAAAACCTATTAAATTCACTGAAAAAACCATAGGTTTTACACCAGTTATAGTTAGCTGGAAATTTTACTCGCATAAAACCATTGAAATTCCCACGTTATAGTTAGTTGGACTCACTATAACTTGCGCGTGCAATGCACTGCTGATGACGTCACCTAGGAAGGAAGGACCACCTGCACAGTTCCTTCCAAACCCAGAGGAAGAGGAAGAAGAAGAGGAAGAGGAGGTAGAGCCGAGGCAGTTCTTGCGTGAAGCGCCCCGGCAATCCCACCACATAGACAATTTTATATGGCAATTTTTTTCTTACCCTCGCGAGCAAAAAAAAGGTCAATGCCCGGTACGTAACATGCCTCATTTGCAATGCAGTTCTGTCCCGAGGCACAGACAAAAAGTTTAGTTTTGGAAACTATACTATGCACCGCCACATGCAGAGGTGGCATCCAATCAATTATAGCGCTGCTGAGGTGCGTCACCTCCAGGATAACCCACCAACTCCTGTGGCCAGTATATCGTCACAGGAAACTCTATCGGGACCAGAGGCGAGGGAGACGGTTCCAACTATTCAAAAGAATTTTGTGCACCTGAAGCTAGTGTGCATTTATTGTGGTGCACTAATTTCTTATGGGGAGAGGAGTATCATTTTAATTAATAGAGCATTTGAAAACTACAAGTGCTCAAAACACCCCAAGAAGTAATTTTTTTTTTGCTCCTGTTGAGCCCATTCTAATGCCTGTTTTTCGTTGTTCCGCCCAAAAAAAAACAAAAAAATATAAAATTATTCAAAAAATACAAAAAAAAAAAATGTTCAGAAAAAAAAAATATATATATAAAACAACAAAACAATAAAAAAAGTTCTTTTCAGAACTACCTCCCATTTCTAAAAAATTGCTAAAATGTTTAGCACTCTGGCAATCTCATTTTTTTTTTGATTCGCTCCCCGGTAAATGTAAATGTAAATGTTTTTGTACTTGTATAGCGCACAGCTACCCAACAAGGGTCTCCCGGCGCTTGTACTCATACCGCTGAGGAACCCTTCCTGGTTTTCCTTGTGAAGTGTCCACTCCTGGACACCCCCATGGTGAAACCAGGCATCTCCAGCGCTGTTGGGGGCCGTTGTGGAGATTAAGCAAGCTATCACCCAGAGTTGCAGCGTGGGCCCATGATTAGAATAGGCGCTGAGGCGAGAATATCAGGTCAGAGGAATTTATGAGCCCGAGACCCGCCGAGGGAGGAATCGAACCCTGGTCCCGGGCCTGAGCTCTGCATCAAGGTCTGCCGCTCTAACCATTTGAGCCACGCTCCCCGGTGCACGTACCGGGCGCTCCCCCCGCGAAAATCGAAAAAAAACTAATTTTTTTTTACCCGAGGGACCCTTTTATGGCCCCCACATCAAACCTAGAGGGTCAAGGGGGGGGTGTACCCTGCCCCCTTTTCATTATTTTCCCTTTTGTTTTTACCACCTCTTGTGTCTCGATCCTACCGAGAGACAAGATGGCGGCCGCTGCGAACTGTTTCGAATGTTTACAGACACCCGAGAGCCAATCAGCTTCCCGTGCGCAGGTCGCGTGGCGCGCCCGGAGCGCTCCCCTGTACGCGCACCGGGGCGCGCTTACAGATATATAAATTTTTTTTTAACCTAAATTACTCAAAATCCTCTGGACCATATATCTTGAGACATAGCAAAGGCGCATCGGGCTACCAGTCCCTACAATTTTGCCAAGTTTGGTGAAAATCCATTCAGCCGTTCGAGCTAAAAGTGCGACAGACCGCCCTACGGAAATTAACATGGGGAAAACACGTTTTGGGACCCCCCTTTTATCTCGGCCCCCGCCAAACTTTCAGGGAAGGCGCGGAGCGCCACGAGGCAAAGTTGCTAAGAAATTCAGGCTGATTACTCAACCAGGGCCAAAGTTATTCTAAATAGAATGTTGCGATTTCCCTATGGAAATCGATCCTAACTATAACTACCTACTGGCGACCGCCAGTAGGTAAAATATATATATATATATATATTCACAGAAAAAACCATAGGTTATAGACCATATATAGTTAGGAATTAGCATTTACAAAACCTTGAAAATTCACTGAAAAAACCATAGGTTATAGACCATATATAGTTAGGAATTAGCATTTAGAAAACCTTATTTCACTCACACAAAACCATTGAAATTCCATATATAGTTAGTTGCACTAACTATATATCGCGCACCCGCAATCCACTGCTGATGATGTCACATATTACATCATTCATGACATGGTCAGTGACATCACTGATGACATCACTGATGACATCTCAAATGACATCACTGATGATATCTCTTTTGACATCAATGGTCACATCAATGATGATATCATTAATGTGACAATACAATGCATCTCCTCAACTTTAATATAACCTCTGTTACACCCAGTGTTAAATACAGAGTATAATTTTTGAAACCATTGACACACCAATACTAGTTACTACATACGCATTCACTGATTCCTACGTCTACACACACATTCACTCATTCACCCATACAATCATTCATACATACAATCACTCATCTTTACAACACTATCATATGCACTCATACACCTATACAGACACTCACACTCTGCCACTCATCCATGGAGTTACTCACACACCTAGTCAGTCCTGTAAAGAATCAATCACACTTCCATTTTCTAATCTACACAGTTAAACATAGAGTACCTTACATTTTCAAACATATACTAACACATACTTACTCTCTTATAGAATCACTGATACAAGTACACATTGATCTGCACAGAGTCACACACCTCCCAGCCAGCCATACACACACTCAGTCTCCCATACAAATACTTGTGCAACCAATCAATAACCCATATAGCTACTTATATAGCTACTGATCAACACATGCAGCAGCTTGCACAACAACAGACATACTGATGCACACTTTCAGACAGTTTAGTCACTAACCCGTGCATTTAGTAAGACGCATTTAATCACTCACTCATACAGTCAATCACGCACCTACTAAAACCTTCATTCAGACACTTATACATCCACTCATTCTTCAATATGTAAAACATATTTAAACTTTACAGAAACACATAATCACTGGATGTTGTCATCAGTGATGTCATCAGTGATGTCACTGACCATGTCATGAATGATGTAATATGTGACATCATCAGCAGTGGATTGCGGGTGCGCGATATATAGTTAGTGCAACTAACTATATATGGAATTTCAATGGTTTTGTGTGAGTGAAATAAGGTTTTCTAAATGCTAATTCCTAACTATATATGGTCTATAACCTATGGTTTTTTCAGTGAATTTTCAAGGTTTTGTAAATGCTAATTCCTAACTATATATGGTCTATAACCTATGGTTTTTTCTGTGAATTTCATTGTTTTTTTAACAGCTAATATCTGTAGCTGTAAAATGTATTCTTCTTTAAATCCAAAAATATATTTTATATGTTTATGAATAATTTTTTTTTAAAATATTTTTTTTTCTTCGTTCCCGCTTCGCGAATCGGGAAGCTTCCCGTTAGCTGACCTTGATGCCGCGAAATAGACCGCGAGCCGGTAAACGTTTCTTTACCGCAAGTGCCGCGTTAGAAAACAACATCGTGACGCCTCCCGTCCGCATGACGTTCCACGTTGTCGCGTGATACGTCATATGACGTGCTACGTTAGCGAACTGGTACGCGAAGCGAGTGCCAAAGCGCAGGTTTCTGGAAGCAAACCGGGAGGCCCTGCAAAGCGCTTAACGTAAACACAGCAAGTCATGTGACTTGGTAATAACACTTTTCATTGGTTCATTTCACTTTTGGTTTCCTAATGATGTAAGACTAGGTCATATAATCTAAAATGAACACTTTTGATTGGTTGAGAACTCTTGTTTTTCCCAAATGATGAAAATCCCTCCTTCTTTCCTCACTCTGACTTTCATCATTGTGAGAGAAAGACCCTTTGTGATCACTGAGCAATGGCTTCTTTAGTAGCTTCAGCTGGTGCTTCCCCACCACCTCCACCACATCCAAGGAAGAGTGGACCACCTGCTCAAGTTGTAATTCAACAAGAAGAAGAAGAAGAGGAACAGGAGGACGAGCACGAAGAGAGGCAGTTTTTGCCTGAGCAGCCCAAGACGTCTCACCGGAAAGAAAACTTCATTTGGCAATTTTTTAAAATTCCCAAAGGTCAGAAAAAAGTAAATGCAAGATACGTAACTTGCCTTATATGTCAAGATAGACTGTCCAGAGGGACCGACAAAAAATACAGTTTCGGAAACTACACAATGCATCGCCATATGACTAGGTGGCATCCTAACAACTACAGTGCTGCACAGTTTCGGAACGACCTAGATAATCTCCCTATTATGGCCAGAAGATCTGTTGTACCGGAAGTAACGGGACCAGAGGGCAGGGAGATGGTGCCAAATATACAAATGAGATTTGGTGAAGTAAAACACACCTGCGTATTTTGCGATGGATTCATTTCCTACGGAGAAAGAAGCATCACTCTGATCAACAGAGCTATTGACTATCATATGCAAGTTTGTCCGAAACGCCCAAAATAATAAATACTTCTTTTTTTTGTTTTGTTGCTCCTGTTGAGCCCTTTACAATGAATCGTTTTCATTGCCCCCTCCAAGAAAAACCCAAAAAAATATAAAACTGTTCCGAAAAATTCAAAAACATTAAAAAAATGTTCAGAAAAATAAAAAAAAAAGTTCTTTTCAGAACTACCTCCCCGTTATTAAAAAATTGGTACAATATTTGGAACTGTGCCAACCTCTATTTCTCTTAGTTCGCTTCCTAGTTCGCTCGCTGGTACGCGAACTGGAAGCGAACCAAAAACAGTAAGTATAAGGGAAGGAAACACACACTTATGTTAAAAGAAAGACAGCTATAGGGGAGTAAACTAGAGATACTATTACCCATAATCCACTACTGATGATGTCACATATTACATCATTCATGACATGCTCAGTGACATCATCAGCAGAGGATTGCGGGTTTTTTGGCAACATGCCTTATCCACGGTTTAATAACGCTGCCTTTTGCTTTATATAAGTTTTCAAATTGTATGAAATATATACCAATAGGTCTTTATGAACCTTTAGGTAGTGCTTTTGTTCATGAGGTCTGGTCGCTTCCATACACATACAGATGTTTCAAAGATGATCAAGAAGTTTATCTGAATGGAGAGGAATGCACTGAGACGCCAGATCATTCACTAATGTGTAGGCACATACAGTTACACGATTCATGCAACAAACACCGACCAAATATGGCTTGCGTGTTGCAAGGCACGCCAGTTCCTGCTATCATCCCCACGTTCAAGTTGTTGGAAAATGGTAGTTATTTGATGCTCAATAATGAAGATTGTTCTGAGTTAATTAAAAGTATTCCTTTTATCGTAACAGTAAGTGAACGGGTTATTTGCTGCAGAAATGTTCTATTTCCTCCCACACATGAACATAGGGAGTTTTCAATCTGGCCACAAATACCAACCTTGGGACACGTTTCAACGGCATGACAAGAATAAGAGCTCTTTTGTCTCAGAGAGAGGTGGCCTTGAGTTCGGCCCGTGAAACTTTCGTACTTCACATAGCGAACACCCGTACACAGGTTTGCCTTTCAATTTCAGCAACATGTTTCCGACTATCTTTAACGCATCCTCCACAAAATCCCTGGCACACTTTTTTAAAGTTGTTACCAGTGGTCTCGTGACTTCATTTGAGAAAATCTTTGGAGTCATCCCTGCTCCCTTTCATTCCATTTTCTCCACTCTGGTTCGTGGATTGCATTTTTACTTGCATTACCAGCGGACGCTCTTGTGCTTTTTTACATTTTTAAATATGGATGTCCCTCCTATGCAACCTCCGACCCTGCAGCTGCTGACACTGTTCCGCAATCGCATGCTAGAATATTATGGCACAATGCCGTTGGCGATATTAAGCACGGCATATGGATTATCTTTTCGGTTCTCCTACTTCACCTGTGTCCAGCCTGTATTTCACTGCCTGACCTGTGATTTCGATTGGGCCATTGATTTGTGTCTCTGCGGACCGGTTTCTCCTGACGTCGACTTTAATCAGCTGATGACTCCTATCATTACTCACGAGTTGATTTGTCCTGGCGAAAGGATTATGGCTGTGGCATTGATGCATGGACTACTTGGTCCCTGGAATTTACTGGCGGCAGCACAGTCTTTCTTGGAACACAGCTTTCTTGAAAACCCACCGAGCTGTCCTCTGATGGTGATAGAGGATCCGGTGCTGGGAGAGCACGTATGTTCTTTTCCGCTTTTAAATTGGATGGCTGAACTGTTTTCGGATGAAGACGGTGACTTCCTGTTGGAGGCTGTTGCAGCTTATTTTGCATACACAGTTATGTCATAGACCTTTTTCATGTTTCATATGCTGAGTACTAGCATTTCATTGACAATTCATTGACTTAATTGTCAAGTTTTTATTATTTACCTTGCCTATTGGCTTAAGACTCGATAAAGTACTTGGCTGTTTTATTTTTCTTTAGCATTGAATTTTCCTAGTTTTTAATGCTTTACCTTGCGGACCGTCCACATATAAACTTGCAATCTGCTCTCATGAGATGGCACTTCTATTATCTTATTCAGTTCGTTTCCGGATCATGAGGAGGTGTCATCTAGGTCCTGGATATCTTTACACCGTGTTAAGTTAGCATGGGCTCATTACCGGTTTAAACGCCATTTTTCCTTTTTTGCAACTTCTGCACACGACATTTAGTTGTTGCTTTAGCTTTCCACCTAGTAGTTCATCGTGGTTTACATGAGAATAATATGTTATTGGTCTACTATCTGCTTTACTTGTTAAACTATATCTGTACAGCGAGTGCTAAAGTTTCAAGAACAACACGATACAGAATTGTTATGAGGTCTGATCTCCACGACTTCATACTCATAACATAAGTGCAACTTCTGCCAATTCTGGGCATGAGGCGGGTTTTATATTGCTTTGCCGAACACACATACACAACAGTTGATGCGGTTCACATGAAGAGAGAGCTGGTGTATGCTGATGTGATTCCTTCAAATCTAAGACACTAAAGTATGGGCACGCCCTAAACCAACACAAAGAGACCTTCTTAGCAAATAATATAATATGTGTATTAGGGAGGGTGAGATATAAGCAGCCGCGGGCCGTGGAGGGAGTTACGGTGAGGCAGGGAGGCGGGGAGGGGGAGAAGCAGGGTGGAGCCCTCTCTACCTTGCCCCTCCCCCTCCCCGCCTCCCTGCCCCACCGTAACTCCCTCCACGGCCCGCGGCTGCTTATAAGTGTTGCTAACTCTTATTCATTTACAGCATGTTAACATACTGTCACCATTCGCTTTTTATGTACTAGTAACTATGCTGGTAATTTTGCTACTGATAATATGTGTACTTGTATTCTCCACCCTGCTTCTCCCCCTCCCCGCCTCCCTGCCTCACCGTAACTCCCTCCACGGCCCGCGGCTGCTTATAAGTGTTGCTAACTCTTATTCATTTACAGCATGTTAACATACTATCACCATTCACTTTTTATGTACTAGTAACTATGCTGGTAATTTTGCTACTGATAATATGTGTACTTTTATTATCTAAGGTACTACGCCTGAGAAGACGGCATTAGTAAATAAACATTTCAAATACACATGTGTTCTTCTTAACTCCATGTTCTGGTTTCTAAGAAATATATAACGACCGACTGTTCATGAGTTCCACGTATCCTGAGGTACTATAAGTTCATATTATGGATTGTCTAAACATTGAGAGTTTGTTATATCCAATGTGACACTGTACCTAGCTTGCTAAATAGTTTTTGATTACTAACGTGAGTTTTGGGACACCCTAATTCGCCGAGGTTCCAATCCTCTGTCCACAGTTCTGTGTGAGAACAGAAACCCTGCGACAGGGGCACCCCCGACCCTTGCTGGACCTTCATCACACTTGCGATACAACTCCAGCAATGCGCCACCTTTACGGCACAGATACATCACGCATCTGTGCTGTTTTTGCCCCGTGATGCGCCGCATTGTAAATGCAGCACACCATAGGTGACGGAACAGCGGCACAGAATGACTAACACATCCCTGGTGATGCGCCAGTCATCATAAATCTATCCCTATGCTTCTTATCTTGTTAGAGATGAACCGCCATATGTATCATCAAAGTTATTTGCATTTCCTAAATAGCGAACTTTAAGGAATAAATAGCGATTCTTTACCATTCCTAGTTTGCGATGAGCTATTTGCTAATTAGCCGAATGTAGCCCAATGAAGCCCAATGTAGCCCAATGTAGCCCAAAGATGGCCGCCAGACACACAAAAAAACAAATGTAGCCCAAATATCAGCCAGATGTAGCCCAACTATAGCCCAGTGACAGAATGACCAATCAGCTTCGCAAACCTCCGTTACGCGAAGCGGAGCGCTGTTACAGATATATATCTTTTTTTGAACGTTAATTTCTCAAAATCCACTGGAGCACATATATTGAGACCTAGCAAAGGCACATCGGGCTACCAGTCCCTAATATTTTGCCAAGTTTCGTGCAAATCCATTCAGCCGTTCAATTATTATTTTTATTATTTTTTTTTGCCCCGCGGGGCCCTTTTAAAACCTCCACATCAAACCTAGGGGGTCAGCGAGGATCTACTATGCCCCCTTATAGTTATTTCCCCCTTTGTTTTGACCTCCTCTTGTCTCTCGATCCTACCGAGAGACAAGATGGCGGCCGCTACGGACTGTTTGGAATGTTGACAGACGCCGGAGAACCAATCAGCTTCGCTTCACAAAGCTCCGTTGCGCGAAAAGTCCGCGAACCAGAGCGCTAACCGGTCCGCTGTTACAGATATATATCTTTTTTTAAACGTTAATTTCTCAAAATCCACTGGAGCACATATATTGAGACCTACAAAAGGCACATCGGGCTACCAGTCCCTACAATTTTGCCAAGTTTCGTGCAAATCCATTCAGCCGTTCGGGCTAAAAGTGAGGCCAACCGCCCTATGGAAAACTCAATGTTAAAAACACGTTTTGGGACCCCCCTTTTTTCTCGGCCCCCACTGGACGAACCCCCCCCAAATTTTCAAGGGCTGCTCAGAAACAAAATGTGCCATTTTCCTGAAAATTTCAGCCAATTCCGTCCACAAACGCCAAAGTTATTAGACATAGAATTTTCAAAAAACCCATAGAGAAAAAATCCTAACTATATATACCTACTGGCGACCGCCAGTAGGTAATATATATATATATATATATATATATATATATCTATATTTTTTTTTTAGGGGTGAAGGGGTTACAATAATAATTCATCAAATTGGATACCTGTGTGCTGGCCTGTTTTCAGCCTTACCGGAGTGAAAAAGTGTTCGTATATATATATATTACCTACTGGCGGTCGCCAGTAGGTATATATAGTTAGGATTTTTTCTCTATGGGATTTTTGAAAATTCTATGTCTAATATATATATATATATATATATATTTATATATATATATATATATATATATATATTTATATATTACCTACTGGCGATAGCCAGTAGGTATATATAGTTAGGATTTTTTTCCTATGGGATTTTTGAAAATTCTATGTCGAATAACTTTGGCGTTTGAGGACAGAATTGGCTGAAATTTTCAGGAAAATTGAACATTTTGTTTCTGAGCAGCCCCTGAAAATTTGGGGGGGTTTCGTCAAGGGGGGGCCGAGAAAAAAGGGGGGTCCCAAAACGTGTTTTTCCCATGCAATTTTCCATAGGGCGGTTGGCCTCACTTTTAGCCTGAACGGCTGAATGGATTTACACCAAACTTGGCAAAATTGTAGGGACTGGTAGCCCGATGTGCCTTTGCTATGTCTCAAGATATAGGCTCCAGTGGTTTTTACGAAAATTAACTTTGAAAAATATATATTGGGCTACATTGGGCTATATATATGTTGGAGCCCAAATGTAGCCCAATGTAGCCCAATGTAGCCCAATGTAGCCCAATGTAGCCCAAAGATGGCCACCAGAGACAAAAAAAACAAATGTAGCCCAAATATCAGCCAGATGTAGCCCAACTATAGCCCAATGACAGAATGTCCCAGAGTGTTCTAAAGAACAACTAGAGTGCTAACAGTCCTACTTATTACAAAGGTATGGCACACCTGAAGCCATCTTGATTGGAATAAAGTGGTAACTCTTAAAACATTTAATTTAAAAAGGAACAAAATGAGGGGGTTCATTTTGCCATAGAAAGTATGATTAGCGAATATATGACGAAATCCCGCATACCATCAGTCCGCAAAAAAAATCCCGCATGTACTATAAGGCCGCAAATTAAAATAATGAAAACTTTTAGAACGAATATGCCTTTAGCATACACTAAACAACTAAACTACCCTAAACCCTAAAACACTACCCCCAGCATGACCCTACACTACACAAACAGTACAACACTACCCTAAACCCTAAAACACTACCCCCAGCATGACCCTACACTACGCAAACACTACAACACTACCCTAAACCCTAAAACACTACCCCCAGCATGACCCTACACTACGCAAACACTACAACACTACCCAAAACCCTAAAACACTACACCCCAGCATGACCCTACACTACGCAAACACTACAACACTACCCTAAACCCTAAAACACTACCCCCAGCATGACCCTACACTACGCAAACACTACAACACAACCCTAAAACACTACCCCCAGCATGACCCTACACTACGCAAACACTACAACACAACCCTAAACCCTAAAACACTACCCCCAGCATGACCCTACACTACGCAAACACTACAACACTACCCTAAACCCTAAAACACTACCCCCAGCATGACCCTACACTACGCAAACACTACAACACTACCCAAAACCCTAAAACACTACACCCCAGCATGACCTTACACTACGCAAACACTACAACACTACCCTAAACCCTAAAACACTACCCCCAGCATGACCCTACACTACGCAAACACTACAACACTACCCAAAACCCTAAAACACTACACCCCAGCATGACCCTACACTACGCAAACACTACAACACTACCCTAAACCCTAAAACACTACCCCCAGCATGACTCTACACTACGCAAACACTACAACACTACCCTAAACCCTAAAACACTACCCCCAGCATGACCCTACACTACGCAAACACTACAACACTACCCTAAACCCTAAAACACTACCCCCAGCATGACCCTACACTACGCAAACACTACAACACTACCCAAACCCCTAAAACACTACCCCCAGCATGACCCTACACTACGCAAACACTACAACACTACCCAAAACCCTAAAACACTACCCCCAGCATGACCCTACACTACGCAAACACTACAACACTACCCAAAACCCTAAAACACTACACCCCAGCATGACCCTACACTACGCAAACACTACAACACTACCCAAAACCCTAAAACACTACACCCTAGCATGACCCTACACTACGCAAACACTACAACACTACCCAAAACCCTAAAACACTACCCCCAGCATGACCCTACACTACGCAAACACTACAACACTACCCAAAACCCTAAAACACTACCCCCAGCATGACCCTACACTACGCAAACACTACAACACTACCCTAAACCCTAAAATACTACACCCCAGCATGACCCTACACTACGCAAACACTACAACACTACCCAAAACCCTAAAACACTACCCCCAGCATGACCCTACACTACGCAAACACTACAACACTACCCTAAACCCTAAAACACTACGCCCAGCATGACCCTACACTACGCAAACACTACAACACTATCCTAAACCCTAAAACACTAGGCCCAGCATGACCCTACACTACGCAAACACTACAACACAACCCTAAACCCTAAAACACTACCCCCAGCATGACCCTACACTACGCAAACACTACAACACTACCCTAAACCCTAAAACACTACCCCCAGCATGACCCTACACTACGCAAACACTACAACACAACCCTAAACCCTAAAACACTACCCCCAGCATGACCCTACACTAAACAACCACCACAACTCTACACTACACTAACACAACACTACACTACACAACACTACACTACACTACACAATCACTAACCCACGAAAAAATTAACACAAACCCACTTACCTCTCTCGTCATCGTGGTTTTCACATCGCAAATGCATTTACCATACATGCCTTTAAAACGTAATTCTTTGTAAAGGCATGCGCGATAAATGCACATGCGTTTTGAAAAAATGCGGGATAATGGTATGCGAGGTCAATGACCTTGCGGGATAATGGTATGCGGACTGAAAGTCTGCGGGATAAAAAATGCGGGAAAATGGCTGCAAACCATGATTAGCAGCAGACTTCCCTGGTGAGCACTAGCTTTACTACAGTGATCTAATGAGCAACTAGAGTGCTAACATTCAGAATTTATGGCAAATGTGTGACACATCTGAATGCCTTCTTGATAGAACCAAAGTAAACAAGCATTGAAAATGCAATAGATCTCGCCCTCGTTTAAGTTAAAGCCATTCTGTTTGTAATGAGGTGGCTTTTTAGCTTTGCTTTTATTAGTGTTTTTAAAACTTTCATGTAAATAACATGCATATGTATGCATATATGTATATGTATGCATGCATTTATATTTATATAGATATGCAGATTATATATGTTTATATATGTATATTACCTACTGGCGATAGCCAGTGGGTATATATAGTTAGGATTTTTTCTCTATGGGGTTTCTGAAAATTCTATGTCTAATAACTTTGGCGTTTGTGGACGGAATTGGCTGAAATTTTCAGGAAAATGGCACATTTTGTGTCTGAGCAGCCCCTGAAACTTTGGGGGGGTTTCGCCAAGGGGGAGCCGAGAAAAAAGGGGGGTCCCAAAACGCGTTTTTCCCATTCATTTTTCCATAGGGCGGTTGGACTCACTTTTAGCTCGAACGGCTGAATGGATTTACATGAAACTTGGCAAAATTGTAGATATGGTTTGCCCGACGTGCCTTTGCTATGTCTCAATATATGTGCTCCAGTGGATTTTGAGAAATTAACGTTTAAAAAAATATATATATCTGTGACAGCGCTCCGGTTAGCGCCCCGGTTCGCGTACCTGACGCGTAACGGAACTTCGCGAAGCGAAGCTGATTGGCTCTCCGGTGTCTGTCAACATTCGAAACAGTCCGGAGCGGCCGCCATCTTGTCTCTCGGTACGATCGAGAGACAAGATGTGGTGAAAAACGAAGGGGGAAATGAAGGAAAGGGGGCAAGGTAGACCACTCCTGACCCCCTAGGATTGATGAGGGGGATATTAAAGTGCCCCAAGGGGCAAAAAATAAAAAACATTTTTTTTTTGCGATTTTACGCCGTAGAGGCGCGTCCCGGTACGTGAACCGGGCAGCTCACCCGGCAGCTCACCGGGCAGCTAACCGGGCAGCTAACCGGCAGCGTAGCTGTCAACATTGTAAACAGTCCGGAGCGGCCGCCATCTTGTCTCTCGGTAGGTTCGAGAGACAAGATGTGGTGAAAAAAGAAGGGGGAAATGAAGGAAAGGGGGCAAGGTAAACCCCTCCTGACCACCTAGGATTGATGAGGGGGATATTAAAGTCCCCCGCGATTTTTCGCGGTAGAGGCGCTTCCCGGTACGCGAACCGGGCAGCTAACCGGCAGCGTAACGGGAGTCCGCCATCTTGTGTTTTTGGAGCGTCCGGTTCGCGTACCGGGTAGCGTCCCGGTAAGCGTAACAAGGGAGAAACAGTAAAAAAAAAAGTAAGGGAATAGATTTCCAGCAAACTTGGCAAAATTGTAGGGACTGTTTGTTTGATGTGCCTTTGCAAGGCCTCAAGATATGTGCACGTGTGGATTTTGTCTAATTAAGGTTAAAAAAAATATATATATCTGTAAGCGTGCTCCGGCACGCTTACGTTACGGGTTTTGTTTGCGCTGCAGAGCCGATACGTCACGGTTATGCGACGCGTCATGAGGCGTCTCACGTGGCTACGTGATACGTCACGTAATAAAGAATATATTTTACAGCTATAGATATTAGCTTTTAAAAAACCAATGAAATTCACTGAAAAAACCATAGGTTATAGACCATATATAGTTAGGAATTTGCATTTACAAAACCTTGAAAATTCACTGAAAAAACCATAGGTTAGAGACCATATATAGTTAGCTGGACATTTTATTGACATAAAACCAATCAAATTCCATATAAAGTTAGTTGCACTAACTATATATCGCGCACCCGCAATCCACTGCTGATGATGTCACATATTACATCATTCATGACATGGTCAGTGACATCACTGATGACATCACTGATGACATCTCAAATGACATCACTGATGACATCACTGATGACATCTCAAATGACATCACTGATGACATCATGACACACCAATACCAGTTACTACATCACACTCACTGATTCCTACGTCTACACACACATTCACTCATTCACCCATACAATCACTCATACATACAGTCACTCATTATTACAACACTATCATATGCACTCATAAACCTATGCAGACACTCACACACTGCCACTCATCCATGGAGTTACTCACACACCTAGTCAGTCCTGTAAAGAATCAATCACACTTCCATTTCCTCATCTATACAGTTAAACACAGAACACCATACTTCAGTGACATCACTGATGACATCACTGATGACATCTCAAATGACATCACTGATGACATCTCACATGACATCACTGATGACATCATGACACACCAATACCAGTTACTACATACGCACTCACTGATTCCTACGTCTACACACACATTCACTCATTCACCCATACAATCACTCATACATACAGTTACTCATTATTACAACACTATCATATGCACTCATACACCTAGTCAGTCCTGTGAAGAATCAATCACACTTCCATTTCCTCATCTATACAGTTAAACACAGAACACCATACTTTTCACACATATACTAACACATACTTACTCTCTTATACAATCACTGATACAAGTACACATTGATATGCACAGAGTCACACACCTCCCAGCCAGCCACACACACACTCAGTCTTCCATACATCCACTCATTCTTCAATATGTAAAACATATTTAAACTTTACAAAAACACACAGACACTAGATGATGTCATCAGGGATGTCATTTGAGATGTCATCAGTGATGTCATCAGTGATGTCATTTGAGATGTCATCAGTGATGTCATCAGTGATGTCACTGACCATGTCATGAATGATGTAATATGTGACATCATCAGCAGTGGATTGCGGGTGCGCGATATATAGTTAATGCAACTAACTATATATGGAATTTCATTGGTTTTATGTCAATAAAATGTCCAGCTAACTATATATGGTCTCTAACCTATGGTTTTTTCAGTGAATTTTCAAGGTTTTGTAAATGCAAATTCCTAACTATATATGGTCTATAACCTATGGTTTTTTCAGTGAATATATATATATATATGTATATATATATATATATTTATTTATACATATTACCTACTGGTGGTCGCCAGTAGGTAGATATAGTTAGGATTGGCTACCATAGGAAATCCGCAACACTCTATTGGGAATAACTCTGGCGCTGGTTAAGGAATTTGTGTGTAATATTTGAAAATTTTGCCCAGCTCCGCTGCGCTCCTTTCCTGAAAGTGTCGGGGGGATTCGTGATGTGGGGGCTGAGAAAAAAGGGGGTCCCAAAACATGTTTTCCCCATGTTAAATTCCATAGGACGGTCTGACAAGTCTACAGCCCGAACCACTGAACGGAATTACGCCAAACTTGCAAAATTTTAGGGACTGGTACGCAGATGTGCCTTTGCTATAATTGCTGAAAATTGCTCCTGTGGTTTTTTTGAAAATTAACTTCAAAAACACATATATATCTATATGCGAGCTTCGAGCACTTACAGGTACGCGTACCGGGGAGCGCACCCGGCGCGCTACGGGAGTGCGCTAGCGTAAAGCTGATTGGCTGTCGGGTGTCTGTCAACATTCTAAACAGTCCACCATCTTGTGTCTCGGTAGAATCGAGACACAAGAGGTGAAAAAGAAAGGGGGAAATAATTAAAAGGGGGCAGAGTAGACACTCCCTGACCCCCTAGGTTTTCTGAGGGGGCCTAGAAGGACCTTGAAGGGCAAAAAAACTTTTTTTTGTTGAAATTTTCACGGGGTAAGCGCTGGGTGCGCTCCCAGGTGCGCTCTCCGGAACTCGCACCCTGAGCGCACCACGGGGAAAAACAGTGTAAAAAAATAGAGTAAAAAAATAATGTAGAGTGTTCAGAGGTAAGTTAGCTCTGAAAAGAGCTGTTGTGTTAAGTGGGTGTTTTTGTATCTACAAGTAGGTACCAATGCAGAGTCTTATATTCAAGAGGAAAACTCTATTCCCCTCATCTGTAAAATGCACACCATCTCTCCTATAGATGTCTTGCATGTTGTAACGCAAGTTGTTGTGGTAAATGGAACCCATACCATAGTCTCTGAGATAAGCAGAAACAGATTTATTCACATGTTTCCTTGCTTTCCCAATCTGTGGACAAAATTGGTTGGACCAGTTCAATTTTTGCCTTTGGCATATATTAGAAAATACCAAGGCAGTTTTTGGAACAAGTGACATCAATTGCCCAAAGATGTCCTTTAAAAGCATTTCGAGAACTACACCAGTCAAAGTGCCTAAGTCATTTCCATCCCCAGTGCACAATTATAAGGTCAGGGTGTGGTAAATGCATAAAGGATTTTACCAATGGTATCAATTGGTGACTCCTCAATCCTCTCTGTCCAATCTATACAATGTCCACATTTGGTAAATCAAGATTGCAAATACCTCTGTTAGCTGCGTATTTTTTACTCCAGTGGACATAGCTATGACCCACAAACCAGACTTTTGTCATTTTTAAGGTAGATGTGCTTCTAGTCAGATGAGTTGTGGAAATGAAATGGCAGTTTGATTATGAAAAAAAGTGGTTGTGAATCAGTGCAGTTGAATAACCATAAATGATTGGAGCTTTGTAAAAAATTCTCCACTGAAAATGAGGGTGCATGCTTTTTTTTCCTAAGAAGTCATTTCAATGGTTGAGAAAAAGTCATTTAAAGAAACATTGCATTTCATTAGCTAGTAGATTGAGAGGTCAAACAGCCTTGAAGGATTGTTTTGCAGCATAGTATGATGAACTTGTGAACTGTGTGCTGGTTTAAGAGGGAGTTACCATGGTTACAGGGTAAATGAGCACTGGGGGATGGGTGAATGTTATGTGAGTTTCAAAGGCTTGAAATGTACAACCAATTAAAATGTGTAGTTTGGTTTTAAATGTGTGTGGGAACAATTTTTATTGGCTATGTACAAGAATATGGGTCTGAAATGAGAAAGAATCTGTGCCATTATTGAAAGGCTCCAGTGAAGGTAGCATTATTTAGAGATTCTGCTTAAGAATATATGTTGACTGTGACTGACACTGTTTTACATTTTTAAAGGTGAGTAATGATTGTTTTAAAAAATAAAGAGAGTTTAAAGATTTTTGACAAGTATCACAGTGAGTGTCTGTGTGAATTAAGGAATTATATTTTTACCTTTTTCCATAATGTTAGCTGTGTGTTTATAAGGTAGACTTCTTTATAAATTGTTTTCTATGCTTGGATTCAATGCTGGTTTAGAAATTGTGTGATGGTTTCATTGGTCTTGTAAATATGCTCCTTTTTTTAAGTGCCTTGTGCAACCTTTAGCGTGGGTGGAGAGGGATAGGAATAGCAGATAGAAAACCATATGAAATGGTATGGGAGATGCATAAAGTATTTCAGGAATGGTATCAATTGAGATGGAATATAAGATAAAGAGGGGCATATTTACAAGACTCTTGCGCAATGTTTGACATGGGTGCAAGCAGAAAATGCATGCAGAATAATAAAATAGGCACCCAGAGAAGAATATGAAATGCTGTGAGATATGTTAAAGCTTTTTTTAATGGCATAAATTGAGATAGAATATACAAAAAAAAGAGAGGCATATTTACAAGCTGCGTACGCAATCTTTGACATAGCTGTGTGTTTATAAGGTAGACTTCTTTATAAATTGTTTTTAAGCTTGGATTCAATGCTGGTTTATAAATTGTGTAATGGTTTCATTGGACTTGTAAATATGCTCCTTTTTTTGAAGTGCCTTGTGCAACCTTTAGCATGGGTGGAAGCAGTGAATGTATGGAGAGGGATAGGAATAGCAGATAGAAAACCATGTGAAATGGTGTGGAAGATGCATAAAGTATTTCAGTAATGGTATCAATTGAGATGGAATATAAGATAAAGAGGGGCATATTTACAAGACTCTTGCACAATGTTTGACATGGGTGCAAGCAGAAAATGCATGCAGAATAATAAAATTAGCACCCAGACAAGAATATGAAATGCCGTGAGAGATGTTTAAAGGTTTCTTTTAATGGCTAAATTGAGATAGAATGTACAAAAAAAGAGAGGCATATTTACAAGCTGCGTGCGCAATCTTTGACATAGCTGTGTGTGTATAAGGTAAACTTCTTTATAAATAGTTTTTTATGCTTGGATTCAATGCTGGTTTAGAAATTGTGTAATGGTTTCATTGGACTTGTAAATATGCTCCTTTTTTTGAAGCGCCTTGTGCAACCTTTAGTATGGGTGGAAGCAGTGAATATATGGAGAGGGATAGGAATAGCAGATAAAAAACCATATGAAATGGTGTGGGAGATGCATAAAGTATTTCAGTAATGGGATCAATTGAGATGGAATATAAGATAAAGAGGGGCATATTTCAAAGACTCTTGCGCAATGTTTGACATGGGTGCAAGCAGAAAATGCCTGCAGAATAATAAAATTAGCACCCAGACAAGAATATGAAATGCCGTGAGAGATGTTTAAAGGTTTCTTTTAATGGCTAAATTGAGATAGAATATACAAAAAAGAGAGGCATATTTACAAGCTGCGTGTGCAATCTTTGACATAGCTGTGTGTTTATAAGGTAGACTTCTTAATAAATTGTTTTTTATGCTTGGATTCAATGCTGGTTTAGAAATTGTGTAATGGTTTCATTGGACTTGTAAATATGCTCCTTTTTTTTTGAAGCGCCTTGTGCAACCTTTAGTATGGGTGGAAGCAGTGAATGTATGGAGAGGAATAGGAATAGCAGATAGAAAACCATATGAAATGGTGTGAGAGATGCATAAAGTATTTCAGTTATGGTATCAATTGAGATGGAATATAAGATAAAGAGGGGCATATTTACAAGACTCTTGGGCAATGTTTGACATGGGTGCAAGCAGAAAATGCATGCAGAATAATAAAATTGGCACCCAGACAAGAATATGAAATGCCGTGAGAGATGTTTAAAGGTTTCTTTTAATTGCATAAATTGGGATAGAATATACAAAAAAGAGAGGCATATTTACAAGCTGTGTGCGCAATCTTTGACATAGTTGGGTGTTTATAAGGTAGACTTCTTTATAAATAGTTTTTTATGTTTGGATTCAATGCTGGTTTAGAAATTGTGTAATGGTTTCATTGGACTTGTAAATATGCTCCTCTTTTTTGAAGCGCCTTGTGCAACCTTTAGTATGGGTGGAAGCAGTGAATGTATGGAGAGGGATAGGAATAGCAGATAAAAAACCATATGAAATGGTGTGGGAGATGCATAAAGTATTTCAGAAATGGTATCAGTTGAGATGGAATATAAGATAAAGAGGGGCATATTTACAAGACTCTTGCACAATGTTTGACATGGGTGCAAGCAGAAAATGCATGCAGAATAATAAAATTGGCACCCAGACAAGAATATGAAATGCCGTGAGAGATGTTTAAAGGTTTCTTTTAATGGCATAAATTGAGATAGAATATACAAAAAAGAGAGGCATATTTACAAGCTGCTTCCGCAATCTTTGACATAGCTGTGTGTTTATAAGGTAGACTTCTTTATAAATTGTTTTTTATGCTTGGATTCAATGCTGGTTTAGAAATTGTGTAATGGTTTCATTGGACTTGTAAATATGCTCCTTTTTTTGAAGCGCCTTGTGCAACCTTTAGTATGGGTGGAAGCAGTGAATGTATGGAGAGGGATAGGAATAGCAGATAGAAAACCATATGAAATGATGTGGGAGATGCATAAAGTATTTCAGTAATGGTATCAACTGAGATGGAATATAAGATAAAGAGGGGCATATTTACAAGACTCTTGCGCAATGTTTGACATGGGTGCAAGCAGAAAATGCCTGCAGAATAATAAAATTGGCACCCAGACAAGAATATGAAATGCCGTGAGAGATGTTTAAAGGTTTCTTTTAATGGCATAAATTGAGATAGAATATACAAAAAAAGAGAGGCATATTTATAAGCTGCGTGCGCAATCTTTGACATAGCTGTGTGTTTATAAGGTAGACTTCTTTATAAATTGTTTTTTATGCTTGGATTCAAAGCAGGTTTAGAAATTGTGTAATGGTTTCATTGGACTTGTAAATATGCTCCTTTTTTTTAAGTGCCTTGTGCAACCTTTAGTATGGGTGGAAGCAGTGAATATATGGAGAGGGATGGGAATAGCAGATAGAAAACCATATGAAATGGTGTGGGAGATGCATAAAGTATTTCAGTAAGGTATCAATTGAGATGGCATATAAGATAAAGAGGGGCATATTTACAAGACTATTGCACAATTTATAAAGAAGTCTACCTTAGAAACACACAGCTATGTCAAAGATTGCGCACGCAGCTTGTAATGCTGGTCTAGAGATATGTTTAAAGGTTTCTTTTAATAGCAAATTTATAAATTAAAAAATTAAAATATAAAAAATGCAATAGATCTCGCCCTCGGTGTCCCACATACTGTTGGCAGAGACAGCCATGGTACATTATATCTAAAATCCTATTAATCTTCCTAAGATCACACTGTGAGTGAAGCTTGATTCACCCATCATTGTAATCTTAGGCAGAGTCACACATACTGTTGGCAGAGACACACAAGGGACATTATATCTAACATTCTGATCATGTGCCTAAGATCACACTGTGACTGAAGCTTGATTCACCCATCACTGTGATCTTAGGCAGAGTCACACATACTGTCGGCAGGGACAGACATGGTACATTATATCTAACATCCTATTAATCTACCTAAGATCACACTGTGAGTGCAGCTTGATATAATGAGCAACTAGAGTGCTAACATTCAGTATTTATGGCAAATGTGTGACACATTTGAATGCCTTCTTGATGCAACTAAAGTAAACAAGCATTGAAAATGCAATAGATCTCGCCCTCGGTGTCACACATACTGTTGGCAGAGACAGACATGGTACATTATATCTAAAATCCTATTAATCTGCCTAAGATCACACTGTAAGTGAAGCTTGATTCACCCATCATTGTAATCTTAGGCAGAGTCACACATACTGTTGGCAGAGACACACATGGTACATTATATTTAAAATCCTAATAATATGCCTAAAATCACACTGTGAGTGAAGCTTGATATAATGAGCAACTAGAGTGCTAACATTTAGAATGTATGGCAAATGTGTGACACATCTGAATGCCTTCTTGATGGAGCCAAAGTAAACAAGCATTGAAAATGCAATTGAATTTGTGTGATGTTAGGCACATGTCCACCATATTACATGTAATCTACCATCACTTTCTCTGCAAGCAGTAAGTGTGTCTCTGCTCATATTATTTGAAAGTATGTACAGGCCAAAAGCAGACCACCTATATATAAACAAGACATAAAAAATAATTAGTTAATCGTTTTTGACAGAAAGCAAAGCACATGTAATGTAAATGAGCCTTTTGTTGTATACTAGTGTTTATATTGTTTATTTATTGTAATTGATGTGTAATATGTTTGTAGTGGTCTATAATATGTTATTTTTTCTTTACTACAAATTATAATTATCTATACAAACAAATTAAAAGATGCCTTCTAAAGAAAGAAGAGAAAAAATTCATAAAAGAAAATTAAGGACTAAGGAAAAAGAAAATCAACAACCAACCAAAATAAAATCTTCAGAGAAAAAGAAAAATGCTCCTGGTAAGCAAACTAAAAAAAATTTCAGGAAGTTATTGAAAAGTTTTTTTAGAAAGAACAATGAAACACCTGTAATTTCAAAGAAAACAGGATGTCCTTCTAAAAATGTTAGATCTGTACAAGGAGAGGATATTTTGCATACCAAAAGAAGAAGCAAGCAATTTTCTGAAATACGTAGACAAATGTTTTACAACAAAATAGTATCAAATTTATTAAAAAATGTAAAAAGGTATAAAAAAAGACAGCTTTTTACAAGAAAAAAACATAGTTAAGATTGTGGATGAAGCATTTAAAGTGAAAAATAAATTGTTTAGTTTAGTAATGAATAGAATTCGTACACTTGATAAAGTAATCAATGTGTTCAAATCAAAATGTAAGTGGAGGAGAGTAATTAATCAAACTAATTTCTGAGATGTTTTTTCTGGAGAATGGAAGCATAGTTCAAGTTCTGAGCCATTTTTTAATGAAGAAAGTTACTTTCAGGATAATGATTTGGTGCATGCAGTTGACACCAGTGGTCGAGCATATGAGGTGAAGGACGGTTGTCCGGTTGAAAAAGATGAGATTGTGCCTAGAAATACAGAAGAGGTGTTAGCTGATGAAGTTTTAGGGAGATGTCCTAAGGCTCCAGTGTATACATGGAATTGTAGTAGTATTTGTAGTGTCCGACAGGAATCAATTGATTTGTTTCGCACTTTCTTACGGACATATACTAAGAGAAGTGTGAAACAAAAAATGAAAATTTTACAAGAGTTAGATCCTTGTAGAGTGAGAGAAAAAACAGGTTTGCAAGGGCATTCACTGGCTGGTCTTTCGAGAAAAGTATGTCAGAGTGTTTTTCACCATTTTAGGATGTTAGCAGTGCATTATAATAAAGTGAGGAAATTAGTGAGAAGGTTGTACTATGCAAAAAGTCCAGCACTTAAACTAAAACAGTTAAACAATGCTCTTTTGCCTGAAACTGAATTAGATGTCAAAAACATTTGTGATGAAATTGAGTTTTGTTACTTTGGTGAAAAAGAGGTTAGTGTAGAAATTGATACAGTAATAGAAGGTAATGTAGAAGAGAATGTAGAGATTTTAAGTACAGAAAAATTTGAAAATGAAATTATAAAGTTTAAAGTGAATTCAAGTGAAAGGCCTAATTTTTCTTGTGTTTGTTGTCGACGGACTCATTATAAGCATCAGACTAGATTAGTTGATTTATATGTAAAAAGTGAAAAGATAAATAATAATGACTGGAAGGATTTTGCAACTTATTTGTTGGTTGAAAATTGTTTTGATTTGGGCCCTGATCAACGTATTTGTACATATTGCTATAATAAATTAAATGAAAACAAAATGCCTGCTAGAGCTGTTCATAATAATCTGGATTTGGTAGACATTCCTTCTGAATTGATGGATTTAAATACCTATGAGTCTATTCTGATTCAATGTGTGCATCCTTTTCAGGCTATTGTTCACATGGAGCCTAAGACAGGGAAATTACCTCCTTCAGATTTACAGAGAGGATTAAAGGGAAGAATTGTTTATTTGCCTCTAGATTTTAAGAAAAATATTGATACAATTGGTGTTGAAAAAGTAGAAGAGGAACCTCTGGTTATTCTAGTTAATGGTGTTCCGACAAAAAGTAAGAAAACCTGGCAAGAATTAGTGGATGTTAGGAAAGTCAAAAAGGCAACGTTGTATCTGGTGAAAAATAATCAGTACTATAAAAATGTATATGTTGGAGAAGAGGAAACAACTGTACAAGACGACACTGATGTCTCTGCTGGACAAATAGAAAAAGTTGATGTCTCTAAAAGTGAAGAAATTTACGAACATTATAGTGTTCATCCATTGCATTCCAAAGAAGTAATGGGGAATGTTATTGACTTGTTTCAGATGAAAAAGCCGAAGGAAGTCCCATTAGTGTATGGGAAGAAAGTTTAGAAGCTCGATGTTTTCCACAGTTATTTCCAACAGGTGAAGGTGGATGATATGACGACCGACCTGTTCAAATTCCTGCATCTGAATACCGGACTTCAAGATTATATGCAGAAGATCCAAGGTTTCGTCAATGCATTCCATATTTGTTCCATCTACTGTTTGAGAGTGACTTGTCTGGACTTTCCTATGCAGTAAACCATATACTGAAAAGTGGAGCACATCTACAAAATGTTTCAGCAAGGGATTTTAAGGATAAAGTCAAACTGCAAGACAGTTTTTTGGAATTTCAGCTAATTAATCTCATGGCATGTCAGCGTGGTACTAACAAGTATTTTGTACCGTCGTCATGGGGAATTGAAATGCATGCTAAGAAACTTAGGAACTCCTACATGGTTCCTCACTCTTAGCTGTGCTGAGTATGCTTGGGAAGACTTACTTGAATTTCTACAAGAGGCAAATAAAAACATTGAAAATATTTAATACAAGACACCTGGAGAACTGTGCTCTTTGGATCCAGTTAATGTATGCTGGTATTTCAATCATAGGTTTGAAGCTATGATGTCTTTTATTACAAACAAAAAAAATCCTCCGCTTGGAGAGGTGTTGGATTTCTTTTGGAGAAAGGAGTATCAAGCAAGAGGTGCTCCTCATATACATATGCTGCTATGGATTAAAGAGGCACCTAAATTTGGAACAGATTCAGATGAGAAAGTGATGAGTTTCATTGAGCAGTATTCTACATGTGCTGTTCCGAAAAGTACAGAAGAAAACAATTTAAGACACCAAGTTTTACGCTTTCAAAGTCATCTTTGTGGGAAATACTGTCGTCGAAAATACAAATCCAAGGACAAATTCTATACGAAATGTCGTTTTGCATTTCCACGTCCAGTAACATTGAAAGGAAGAGTGAACAATTTTATGTCTTCTCTGCGACATACTGTGACAAGGAAATCACCCAAAAATACATACAACCTAAGAAGAAATGAGGAATCCAAATTTATAAATGACTACAACCCAGTCATTTTGTCCATGTGGAATGCTTACATGGATATTCAATATGTGGCTGACAACTCTATTGCTGTGGCTCGATATGTGATGTCTTACATCACAAAAGCATAAAAAACGGAACTGAAGGAAATGTGGGAGGAAATTTCACATGAAAAGAGTCTAAGCAAGAAATTATACAGTTACAGTCTAAAGATGTTGTTGCATCGCGAAATTGGAGCGTATGAATGTTCTGATCGGTTGTCATCAGCAAGTCTATATGCCAAATCTAGAACCATCATTTGGGTGAGTCTAGGTCTTGCTGCAACACGAAACCGAGTTTTGAAATCTGTACAAGAAATAGAGTATTTGGCGGAGAAAGAACCAGACAGTACAGATATTTTGAAGACAAACATGTTGGATACATACTATGCAAACCTACATTTTTTAAAAGAACGTCACAGAAGACATCAATAAAGGTGTATATGCTGTAATTGAATGTGAAGGCTGTCTAGTAAAAAAAAGAAAAGGTCATTTGATTAATCATCGAAAATTGAGTTGTGATTCTCCAGACAAAAGGGAATTTTATTACTTAGCTCTTTTGCAACTCTTTAAGCCTTGGCGTAGAGAAGAGGAACTACTTGGAGATTTTCTTACTTATGAAGATTCGTTCAATGCAACCAAGGATACGATAGAATGTCCTGTTTTTTCAAATTATCTGCAAATGTTGAACGAGGAAATACAGCAAGAAGCTACAATTGCAGCAGAGATTGCTAGAGACAGTTCTCAAGATAGTCAGAGTTCTGCTTCATTGATCAGGATCCACTAGGAGGACCAATTATACAAAATGAAGCTTCCACTGCCATACATGTAGTTGAAAGAGCCATGGAACAAGCTCAGGAGGATGGAGTTAACTTAGAAGATTTGGAAAAAGAACTAAACGTTGAGCAGAGACAAATATATGATCAAGTCACACAACAAATTGAGCATGGTTTATCTCATGAGAAAAAAGAGTGCTCATGTACATCATTTGTACCTATCTGACTGTATGTGAGTGGAGAAGCAGGAACTGGGAAAAGTTTCCAGATTAAAGCGATTGCAACATATTTGCAGAAAACAACGGAGTCATCGCTCTCTTGTGTTGTTACTGCTTCAACTGGGTTGGCAGCACACAACATTAAAGGGATTACTTTACATCGCTTATTGATGCTGCCAGTAGAGCATGATAACAAATTACAATACCACAAGCTATCTGGAGAAGCTTGTTGTGAAGTTTCAAGAGTCCTAAAGAAAATGAAACTTCTTATCATTGATGAAGTAAGCATGGTATCAAATGTAATGCTTGCTTTTGTGCATTTAAGAATGCAAGAAACTCTTAAAACAGACTATGATGTGTTATTTGGAGGTAAACACATCATTGTTTTTGGAGATCTACTGCAACTAACTCCAGTTAAAGGACAGCCAGTGTTTAAAATGCTTACGCATGAAGATACCAGGAAGTGCTTAGGAAGCATTGGAAATGTTAACATATGGCTAAATTTCAAATCTGCAGAACTACTTCAAAATATGCGACAGGCAAAGGATGAAGATTATAAAAATATTCTACTAACTGAGCATGGCAAAGAAGCTTTAAATGGACGATTAATTTCAAATTTGTTTCCAAAGAAAAATATTCTCCCAGAGAATATTTTTAGGAAAATTCCTGAAAACAAATCTGTCAAATGCTTGATGCCAACTCTGCAAGAATGTTCAATCTTCAACACCAAAATGTTAAAGTTGGAAAATCAAGAAATTGTGAAACTGGAAGCTATTGATAAAATAAAATAGAACATGAATGAGCACTTATTATTTTGTCAGAAAAGTTGAAATCCAAATTAGATTCTTTAGAGAAGACAATATCTAAAACTGCTGGTATGGAAAAGACTCTGTATGCATCTTTAAATTGTCATATAATTTTACGACGTAATTTACATGTGGAAAGAGGTTTAGTAAATGGAGCAATGGGTCATGTTGTGGATTTTGTGAATTACCGAAATAGAGATGGAATTGAAATTATAAAAATTAAATTTGATGGTATTGAAGAAGTATAACAAATCAGTCGTTGTTCTGCTCGTTTTTTGCTAGTGAAAGATTTATATGTGCGCAGAAAACAGTTTCCTGTTTCTTTGGAATATGCAGTAACTATTCATAAATCTCAAGGTTTAAGTGTTGATAGTGCTTTGGTGAATGTTGGAAATTCTGTGTTCAAGGAGGGTATGGCATATGTTCCTAATCTCCAGTCAGAACTTTATCTGGATTGTACTTGATTGATTTTGATGAAACAAAGATTAATGCAGATCTAAACTGTGTAAAAGAATATAATAGGTTAAGAAGTGAGTATGCTCCAAATTTACCTCAATATTCTCTGTTTGAAAAGCGTGTGGTAGGCCGAAAAAGAAATGAGAAAAATTGTTGTGAAGTTTTAGCAAAAAGAAAAAAAGTAGATGAAACAGTAATTGTAAGCAGAAAGAAAATGGATTCAGTTAAAGGTGTTGTTGGATTTCAATTTGAAAATAGTTCTGGTGTCAACTGCTATGCTAATGTAGTGGTTAATGTTGTTTTTTTCTCCAAACTTTAAAAAAACAGATTGCTGAAAATCGTGATCAAACACTTTGTTGTTTATTAAATTCTGTATTAGAGAAATGTAGCAGTGATAGAACAAAAATACAAAGTGTTTCTGAAATTCGAAAGGTTTTAGACATATGTTCTGGTCTAAAGCAATTTTCACAGAATATACAGCAAGATTGTCAGGAATTTCTAATGCTATTGCTTGTTGTTTTGCAAGATGAAGGTGTAGATGTAGAAAATCTTTTTGGCCTTTCTTATGAATGGCAACATGACTGTGACAATTGCTCCTTTTCAAGTAGTACTACAGTAGACACTGAAAGATTTATATATTTGACTTTACCAGACTGCAAATCAGTGTCTTTTAATAATGTAGTTAGAGCAGCAAATCAAAACATGGTCTGTAGTCAATGTAAATCTGAAATGCTATCAACTTTATTTTTAAGAAGATATGGACAGTATGTTATTTTAATGTTCCAATGATGTAGACCTGATGGAACTAAATTGACAACATTAATTAAAAATTTTGTGGCTTCTCAATTATAAATTTCAGGAAGAACATTTACAACTGCAGCAATTATTTACCATGATGGTCCTTCAACAACATCAGGACATTACACATGTTATTTAAAATGTCAAAAAGGTTGGAAGCTCTGTAATGATACTCAATTGACTTTCAAACAACGTTTGCCTTCTGACTTACTAAATTCTTACCTAGTGTTTTTACAACCGAAATTTTAGGGAAGGTAATTGGCCTATGAAGATTGCAGCAGTTAATATAACTTAGTTTGCTCTTCAAAATTACTTTCTGAATGAGTGTGATGTAGATAATAAAAAACATGTAGTTCTCATAGAGATAGTATATGTTTATCATATAGTGTGTGCTGTGAGTATTATAGAAATTATTTATAAAAAGTAAGCTAGAGGTGGAAGTAAAACTCTTGTTTCATAATGTAAAAGATGTTGGAGCTTTTCTTTCAGAAAATCGGGTAAATGAGACATTAAGAATACTCTGGACTAATTTCCATAGAAAAGGACTTTCCATATACTATTTGGCCTCGTGGAAAAGTGGATGGATCAAAAGTGAGTTTAGATACGGTTTTTAAAATTTTACATTATTTAAGAAATTATTCAATGGGTTTTTTAAACACAATCATTTTGATTGTGTTTTTTTTTGCCCGCTGTTATATGATGAGTAATATTGAAGTCACTGTTTTAAGTGAAATTCAATATATTCTGAGAACAGCAAAAATAAACCATTTAACATGATGTTGAAATTATTATTAAATATATATTACTTTCCCATTCTCGTATGCTCACTCACCTATTTCCACCCTCTATCACTCCTCTTAACTTACCCTCACTGGCCTTTTTTCACTCTCCCTCATCTCCCTTCCTATATTCCACTTTTCTCACTTATTCTTATTAACCACTCCTTCACTGCCCTTTCCCTCTCTCCCATTCACTACTTTCCAGCTGTCAGTCACTCTACTTCACTTCCCTTCCCGTTGTTTTCTTTCTTTGTTTCCTCAATAATTTCCCTTCTCTCACTCACCTTATTACACTTCACTCACTCCTTCTCTCACTTCCTCTGTCCTCTCACATTCTCACTCCCTTTCCCTCACTCCCTGTCTCTTAGCTTCAGTCTTTCGATCCTGTTACTCTCTCTCTCCTCTTCCATCACCCACACTCCCTTACTTATCTTACTTTGTCTCTTGTATTCTAAAATATATATTATAAATAATCAATTTTTTTTGTCTTTCACAGATATAAATTTTAATGGAAATATGATATTAAATTTACATTACTTAGAAGGTAAGTTTCATGTACAATATTTATTTTTACTATACTGTTTTCTATAACCTCACTACTCTTCTTTGATACTCCCACACCTCTGTTCCCTTATTGCGCTTGCCTCACTTATTCTGAATCCCCACGTTTACTCTCTTTTTTCACATTTTTCTCTTACACTCACCTTCTTTCAGGCCTTCTCCTTTATTTTCTTTCCTCTCTCTTCTCTTACTTCAGTGTTTTATTTTTTCTCTTCCTTTACTCTCTTTACTCCACTTCATTTACTCCTTCTCTTTCTTTCTCTGTGCTCTTACTTCTACACTCCCCTTCCCTCAATCTCTTTCTGTTAGCCTCATTCTCTCCATCCCCTTAGTCTCTCACTTCTCTTCTGTCACGCTCACTGCCTATAACTCAGCTATACTCCCACACTCACCTTCTTTCAGACCTTCTTCTTTAGTTTCCTTCCTCTTTCTTTCCTTTGCTCCTTCACTCTTTTCTCTTGCCTTACTTACTTATTCCACTGTACTAACTCCTTCTCCTACTGTCCTCTTACTTGTACACTCCCCTTCCCTCATCCTCTCTCTGTTAGCCTCATTCTCTCTGTCCTCTTAGTTTCTCACTCCTTTTCTATCACGCTCACTCTCTATAACTCAGCCATACTCCTACACTCACTCACCTGCTTTCAGACCTTCTCCTTTACTTTCCTTCCTCTCTTTTCCCATACGTCACTCCTTCACTCTTTTCCCTTCCCTTACTCCTCTTTCTGCAGTTCAGTATCTGCTTCTGTCAATCCCTCTGTCCTCTAACTTACTCACTCCCCTTTTCTCACTCTCTCTGTGTTACCCCCATTCTCTCCATCCTCTTAGTCTCTCACTCCTCTTCTATCATGCTCACTCCCTATTACTGAGCCATACTCTCACACTCATCTACTTTCAGACCTTCTCCTTTACTTTCCTTCCTCTCTCCTCCCATCCTTCGCTCTTTCACTGTATTCGCTTCCCTTACTCTCCTTAATCCACTTCACTAATTCCTTTTCTTACTCCCTCTATCCTCTTACTTCTACACTCCCCTTACCTCATTCTCTCTCTGTTAGCCTCATTCTCTCCGTCTCTTTAGTCTCTCACTCCTCTTCTGTCACGCTCACTCCCTATAACTTAGTTATTGATTGATTGATTGTGGGTTTCTAAAGCGCTAGAATCGACTCCCGAAGGAGTATCTCTGCGCTGTAGACCGCTGGGGAAACCGTCCTGGCTTTCCCTGTGTGATGGTCCCTTCTGGGTACCTCCAAGGTGAAATCAGGCATCCCTGGCGTATGTGGGGGGCCATTGTGGAGATGAGGCAAGCTAATGCCCAGAGTTGCCGAGTGTGATCCCTAGTTAGAGTAGGCACCGAGGTGAGAATTATCAAGTCCATTGACCCTGGTCCAAGACCCTGCCGCGTCGGAAATTGAACCCTGGTCCCGGGCCGTCCTCTGGTCCTGGGTCTGCCGCCTCTAACCAGTGAGCCACACCACTCCACACACTCACCTTCTTTCAATCCCCCTACTTCACTTCCCTTCCCCTTTCGTCCCTTTTTTTGCTTCCTCACTCATTTTCCTTTCCTCTCTCACTAAAATTAGGGCTGGGGACGGCAGTGGCGGTTCTCTAATGCTCGAACATGATCATTATACTTTGTTCCCCGTAACAAAGTAGGGCATCACAATGTTTGCATTTGATGGAGGCCTCATTAAAAACAGGCTGAATATTTGGGATCAGCTGCTCTGGTCGCCCCCTCACCGATGTAGTTGCTCCTCCAGTTGAAGTAGAGGCACCATCTCTTGGAGCCTCTCGTGCCAGAGCCCTTACACTCTCCCGGGCATAGTTCTGGGGGTGCCTCCTCTGGATGTGCCGAATCATAGTAGAATTACCAAAAATGTACTTCCTTCTGGGGTCTCCTCTGGAAAGTACAGTATGGCAGATCTTACACTCCACCTTTGGAGCATTACATTTCACTGTCTTCTGAAAGTAAACAAAAAGGCGGCGATAATGTACATTAGAGAGAGACAGTGAGAGAAAGAAGGCATGAGATGAATAAGAGATGTAAAATGCACATTGGAGAAAATATAGTGGGAGAAGGGAAGTAACTGTGTGTAAACTTACTATTTAACTCAGAAATGTTGCACTCTATACTATAAGTCTCACTTTATACCACAATCGTTTCGCTACTATCTCATAAATTACAAATAGAATAATAAAAAATGTCTCAAACAATTTATAATTTCTAAATATAAATTTATTCTTCAGAATTTTCATAATTTAAAAGAACTTCTAACATTAACTGATCAGGAATCTCCTCATCAGAAGTCTCCATACATGAGTCCTGGAACTCAATATAGTCCAAACATTCGATTAATTCAGCATCCAAAGTCTCATCATTAAAATCCCCATTCCATCTCCTCTCAAAAAAAGGTCTTCTTCATGGATAGTGTTATCAACAGGATCATTCAAGACCTCAATAAAACTCGCCTCGACAAAAGTCGCAGAAATTTCAAAAATAATATCAAGGGTGTCCTCATTCAGATCCATATTCTTTTCAAATTTCTTGATGTAAATTGCAGAAAAAAATCACTTTAATTTAGCGTTTTTAGTAATAGATAATATAAAACTAGCTTTATCAAGTATTAAATTCCCCTTACAAATTAACAACTCACCTATTAGAAAGCAGTAGAAGAGTTAGTACTGTGTAAATTTCACACCAGAAATAGAACACCAAAAATTCCTCACAAATGTACCTCAAAGAGTACTATCACAATATGGCTGTGTTTCCCTCTCATTTTTCATGTATATTCATGTAGAAAACCAATGAAACTTCATCACACACAAATTCAAAAACAAAGAAACATTTTAATTGGTTCTAAATTTCAAAAGCTAATTGGCTCTTGGGTGTCTGTAAACATTCTAAATGATCTGCATAGTTCGCCATCTTGTGACTCTGAAGAAGAGAGACACAAGAGGTGAAAAATAAAAGTGGAGAACGTTGATAAGGGGCAGGGTAGAGACACCCTGCCCCCCTTATGTCTTATCAGGGGGGCCTAGGTGGACTCCGAAGGGCAAAAAAAGTTTTCGTTTTTTTTTGAAAATTTCACGGAGTAAGCTCAGGGTGCGCGCACATGGGCGCTTACCGCTACTCGTACCCTGAGCGCACCACGGGGAAAAACAGTGTAAAAAATTAGAGTCCCCTTCTCTCATTCTTTCCTTTATTCCCTCTGTCTCCTCACTCTCTCAGTCCCCTAGTCTCACTCCCACTTGCCTTTATCCACCCTCTATCACCCCTCTTTACTCATCCTCACTGCTGTTCTCTCACCCTCCCTCACTCCTGTTCCCTTACTCCGGTTCCCTCACTACCCCTCATTCTCCATCCTTCATTCCCCTTCCCCTTACTTTTATCCCCCAGTCACCTTCTCTTAGTACCTCTGCTACAGTCCTGTTCCCCTCTGTTCCCTTCCTTCGCTCCCTCACTCATTGCCCTTCCCTCACTCACCTTACTCCACTTCACTCACTCCTTCTCTCACTCCCTCTGTCCTCTCACATCCTCACTCTCCTTTCCTCACTCCCTCTCTCTTAGCCTCACTCCCTCTGTCCCTTCACTGTCACTTCCCTTCCCTTCAATTACCCTCACTCATCTTCAAACACTGACTGTCATCAACTCACTCTCAATCAGTCCACCTTCCTTCTCCCTCACTCCCCTTGCCTTACTCTCAGTCCCATTACTTTATCGTCCGTCACCCTCTTTCTCTCAATATCAATCCCCTTTTTTCACCGTAACTCCTTTCTTTCCGTCACTCGCTGTCACTCTCCTTCGTTCTCTCCACTTCAACTCACTCTTGTTTACAACTCACCTTCTCTCACTCGTCTTCTGTCACTTCATCCCTCTATCACTTTCTCCCCTTCATTCACTCATTTTATTCCTTCATTTATTCAGTACACATTCTCTGATAAAAAGAATTGTAAAATATGTAAATACAGCTCTTTTTTGAGAATTGTAGGTAGTTCTGAAATATAACTTTTTTTTTTCTTCTTTTTTTTAATTTCTTTTTTATACTTTTTTATAACGATTTTATATTTTTTTTGTATTTTTTTTCAGGGGAAAAACAAAACCAGGGATTCCAAAACTGCTCAACAGGAGCAAAAAAAAGGTGAAAAATTAGGGACGGGGAGGGCAGCGGTGTTCCTCTCTCTTCTTAGCAATGAGTTCAACGCTCTGCTCCCATAACAGAGCAGTTTATCACAATCCATGCATAGAAATATTATGCCTGCAAAGACAGGCTGCAAGTTAGGGATCATTCTTCCACGTGGTGTTCCCGAAGCTGTTGCTCCACCAGTGGAGGTGCTGCCGCCATCTCTTGGTGCATTCCGTGCCAGGTCCCTGACACTCTCCCTGGCAAAGTTATTTGGGTATCTTTGCTGGACATGCCTAATTAAAGTGGCATTTCCAATGCTATATTTCCTATCAGGATTGCCTCTGGATAAAGTAGTGCCACATACCTTGCAGGTTACCTTAGCAGCATTAACCTTTTTTTGTCCTTCAGGGATGGAAAATAACTTCCAAATGAAGTGGTCCTTTATTTTGTGCTGAGGAGGATCCTCAGGCAAAAAACCTTCAGAATCACTGCTGGATGACTCCCTTGCAGCCATTGCTGTAGATCCGAAAACTTTGAGAAGCAGATAATGCACAGAACACATCTTGCTCTCTCCAAGTACAAAGCAATAGTGAGAGAAATGGGTGGGGTTCTCAATATTTGGAAAAAAAAAATTCTGAACCAATGAAAAGTGTTATTTTAAGGTCACATGGCTTGACGCGCTTACGCTACACGCTCCGGAGTGCTTCCGGGGCGCTTACGCGGCACTTACGTGGGTGCTTCCTGGAGCGCTTCCGGGGGCGCTTACGCGGCACGTAGCAGTGACGTTTTGCTCGTTTTTCGGGAATGCGTTTAAAGTTCAAATACGGTTCTTAAATATTATAAATAGTACTTTTATTTATTATTATTTACTTTTAATACATAAATATTTTTTTTTTCAATCGCGATAGGGTGCTCTCGCTGCGCGTACCATAGGTTTTACACACGTTATAGTTAGGAATTAACTTTTAAAAAACCTTTGAAATTCACAGGAAAAACCATAGGTTTCACACACGTTATAGTTAGGAATTAGCTTTTAAAAAACCTTTGAAATTCACTGAAAAAAACCATATGTTTCACTCACGTTATAGTTAGGAATTAGCATTTAAAAAAACCTTGCTAATTCACTGAAAAAAACCATAGGTTTCACATCAGTTACAGTTAGCTGGACAATTTACTCTTACAAAACCATTGAAATTCCCACGTTATAGTTAGTTGTACTCACTATAACTCGCGCGCCAGCAATGCACTGCTGATGACGTCACATATTACATCACTCATGACATGGTCAGTGACATCACTCATGACATCACTGATGACATCTCAAATGACATCACTTATGACATCACTGATGACATCATCCAGTGAATGTGTGATCATCCTTGTGAGAGTGCCAGACCCTATCTCAGCGTAATATAACTTTTCATACACACATTGAACAATAGAAACTACAAATTTTAAAACAATGAAAATGCCAATTCCAGTTACAACAACCTATTCAGTAATTGCAAAATCTACAAACACAACCACTCATTCACCAACATTTACATACAGTTACTCATACATGTACTCAATCATCAAATATACTCATACACCTACACATCCTGTTACACACCGACACTCATCCTTAGAGTTACTCACACATGCAAATAAACTATAAAACATCCTATATTATACAGCTATACACACACCACTACTCTTACTTTTACAGAAACGTACACATACTTATAATGTAAAACAAACATTTATAGGAACAAAAACTTATTTATTCAGGAACACTTACAATCTCTCACTCTCACATATACTTACTTACCTACATCAATTCTAACATTAACTATTTTAAAACACATGTATTTACTCATTAAGATATGATAGAGACAGTTATTCACTCACTAACACACACATACACACACTCATCCACCCATACAGTCCTGCACACATGCTGTCTTCAAAACATATACAAACAGTTAGCCACTCATTCATTCATCTATGCACTAAGTAATACCCCCACCAAACCATACAGACACTCATACTAATACTCAAAAAACTAAGTAATAACCCATATAGGTACTCATGTAGCTACTCAGAAACCCATGCAGCCGCATATAGATAAAGGGAGACAGTGATACAGATATTTACATGTGTTCAGTAAGATACACTTAATAAGTCAGTTATACAATCGATTAAAAAAAAACAACCATTTAAACACTCATTTAACAGTATGTTCTTCCATCGACGTTTAGGTACACATATATAAAACATATTTATTTTAAAGAAAGTCACACATGTCATTTGAGATGTCATCAGTGATGTCATGAGTGATGTCACTGACCATGTCATGAGTGATGTAATATGTGACGTCATCAGCAGTGCATTGCTGGCGCGCGAGTTATAGTGAGTACAACTAACTATAACATGGGAATTTTAATGGTTTTGTATGAGTAAATTGTCCAGCTAACTATAACTGATGTGAAACCTATGGTTTTTTCAGTGAATTAGCAAGGTTTTTTAAATGCTAATTCCTAACTATAATGTGTGTGAAACATATGGTTTTTTTCTGTGAATATATAGCTATAGCTCCTCCATGTTTCTGAACTAATTTTTGCTGTAACTAGGACTCTGCTCACTTTACCACTGCTAACCGGTGCTAAAGTGTTTGTGCCCTATCCTTTCAACACTGTGATATTGGCTTATCCCCAATTGGCATATTTATTTTATATTAAGCCCCTAGTAAAGTGGTACTACATATATCCAGGGCCCATACATGAAATGCTACTAGTGAGCCAGCAGCACTGGTTGTGCCACCTACTTATGCTGAGTCTATGTATGCTGTTTTAAACTCTTATTTTGTCCTTCCAAAATAAAACTTTTGCCAATCCCTGGCCTTTCTTTTTAGTCATACAGTCAGTCATGCACCTACTAAATCCTTCGTCCAGACACTTACACATCCACGCATTCTTCAATATGTAAGACATATTTAAACTTTACAGAAACAAAAAATCACTGGATGTTGTTATCAGTCATGTCATCAGTGATGTCATTTGGGATGTCATCAGTGATGTCATCAGTGATGTCACTGACCATGTCATGAATGATGTAATATGTGACATCATCGGCAGTGGATTGCGGGTGCGCGATATATAGTTAGTGCAACTAACTATATATGGAATTTCAATGGTTTTGTGTGGGTAAAATAAGGTTTTTTAAATGCTAATTCCTAACGATATATGGTCTATAACCTATGGTTTTTTCAGTGAATTTTCAAGGTTTTGTAAATGCTAATTCCTAACTATATATGGTCTATAACCTATGGTTTTTTCAGTGAATTTTCAAGGTTTTGTAAATGCTAATTCCTAACTATATATGGTCTATAACCTATGGTTTTTTCAGTGAATTTCAATGGTTTTTTAATAGCAAATATCATAAGCTGTCGAATGTCAAGTACGTGGTAAGTAAAACATTTTCGTGTTTATGCACACTGATCTGCTTTGAATGCTGCCCCCCCTCATTTCTATTAGGAGTACTCTCTCTTTGCAGATAGTGAAAGGTAGTTAACGCAGGCCTTTGCCCCCGTTGTAATACGTCGTGCCTGCTTCTCTCTCCATTTGATTGATTGTTATCCAAGCATTTACTGTTTTAGAATTGGTTCTCTTTGGTTCATTCTCTATTTACAAACAAACACAGAGTCGCAATACTCTGTTTAGTCTTTGCAGATAACGAAAAATCGTGTAAAAAAACAAAAGGAATCGAGCAAAATCAGTAGGCCACTAATGGGATCTCTTTTTGACCTCGCTAAAATAGAAACATTAAGAACAACCCCTCATGACAAATACGAAACTAGTGAGATGAACTGAACTCCACACCATGATGGCTGCAATACAGCTCGGCTCCGCCACCCACCCCGCCCAAAATAACGATAAAGAGCGGCTGCGATGATTGCTCGCGGAATGGCCACGACGGAGCTACGAAATGGTGGTGCTCTCATGCTAACGCCAGCTTCAGTCTGAAACATCCAGAAACACTGTAGACTACCAATTCGATCAGTTCCGGTAGCGCCCCAATGTAACCCGGTAGAGAAGAACTAGCCCTCCCCTCTTTGACTGATGGTTCTTGTTGCCTGTCCCTTCTGTTGTCATTTAACAGAACTATTTAGCCTGCTGAAAGGGGTTGTGTTCCGACCGCTGGTTGGTGGAGACATTTTGACTATATTCTGGACCTGCGTTGTCGCGTAATGCGTCATATGACGCGGCGCGTTAGCGCATCCGGAAGTCATCCGGGGCGCGACGCGCAGCGCGTAACGTAAGCATAACAGGTCATGTGACTTGTTAATAAAACTTTTCATTGGTTCATTTTACTTTTCTTATTCTAATGATGAAAGGCTTGGTCATATGACCTAAAAATTACGCTTTTTATTACTTCCGAACATTATTTTTTCTTAAATATATGTTATAATGTTCCAGGCTAATGTACTTTCCCGGAAAATTTACAACTGTCCTGCAAGTAAAATATATACTTTTTTCGAGAAAAAGGGCGTTTCTTCGTCCCATGACGGAGCCGTTGAGCAAAAGAGGGTCGACCTGCTGTCTTAGTCGCCGATACGCCTGAATATGAGATTCTTATCGATCACTTTATGTTGCAGGAGTAGAAAACACAACAGCCCTTGACCATTTATCTTTACTGCGTTCCTGCGTATTATACCTTTTACCCTTCATGTAATTGGTCTGCTTTATTTCACTTGCCTTTTAATGATTCTAAAACAGTGACTATTATTAAAAACTTTACCAATGTATATACTACTACCATGTTTTCTTTTAAAAACCTTTATTGTGAAAATTTCATTATACAAATACGAGCCTATAACCACGTGGGCCGGCCACGGAGCAAACTGTAATCGTATATGATGAGTAGACATTTACACTGTAGAGGAACGTAACGGGCGGGCCATTAGGTTGCAAGAACTAAGGTGTCTAACAGTTGCGGAATCGGTGGACGTAGATTTTATAATTAAAATACGACAGGGCCAGTTACAATAAAATTATCTAGATATACATTTGCGGGCAAGTACCATGCAAGACGTTAATTCGAACTTTCAATAGTACAGTAATCAATAACACATCAGAACTTAATATCAATAGGGATGTCGAAATACTCAATCAATTCTCGTCCCCGCCCGCCATGTGCTTCAAAACTGCATACGTATTTCGTGATTTCAAGGTTCTGCAACCAGTACACAACAAGGAGTTACGAGTCCCATTTATTCCGGCGCCATTTTGGGCGAGGACGGGCAGGTCCAGGATATAGTCAAAATGTCTCTACCAACCATCGACTATGATGATGTTCATATGCTGTATTTATAGAGTAACACTCATCTGTCCACATGAAATTAATTTGCCACAATCTAAACATGTCATTTTAATCTTTCCAAAGTTCTTCTAAATATTTGGGACCGTTTCCCTTGCCTCTGATGCTGTCAGTGCCACTTCTTTGATGAATGTACTGGCAGGTCGGGGGTTCTCCTCCAAATCTCTCTTTTATGCAGCACTATAATTAATTGGTGCCACCTCTCCATATGACGATGCATGGTATAGTTACCATAACTATATTTTTTTTCGGTTCCTCTGGAGAGTACATCGTGGCAGATGAAGTGTATAACGTACCGGGCATTTACCTTTTTTTGCATGTAGAGGAAAGGAAAAAAAAAATCGAGCGTCCGAGTTCTAAGGTGTCCCAGGGCCATTTTAGTGGACCAGGCCCAAATCCAAAGAACAGGCCGCCATTTTGAGAGTCCTGTTGCAGCCGCCTGTCGCTGTAGCATCAAGAGCGGCCAAAACTCAGCTGAATGGCAACTGAAACGGTAAAGGGGCGCCCCACTACAGCAGACGAGCCTCCACCTAGGAAGGCCCGTTCACGCCGCCTCCCCCCCCCCCTTCGGGCACCCCACGCCGTTATTCGGAGCAGTATTGTAGGACGGTGACACCAGTGCAGCAACTTGCTAGACACCACCTCGGTGGTAACCGAATCTCAGCGCCTTGTGGTGTTTTCTATTCAGAAAAACATTGTTGTGCTGCCTTCGACCTATTCGCCGCAAGTGCGCACGCAACTCAGCTGCATAGCTTCCTAGACACCACCTCGGTGCTAACCGAATCTCAGCGCCTTGTGGTGTCTTCTATTCCAAAAATATTGTTGCGCTGCCTTTGGCCCCATTCGCACATCGGTCCGCTACTGCCGCCATCTCACAGGCCAACGGGGCGCCCCACGCCGACTTTCAGCATTGTAGGATGGCCACACCAGTGCACCTTACTAGACACCACCTCGGTGCCATCCGGATCTTGGCATCTCAGCGCCTTGTGGTGTCTTCTATTCAGAAAATATTGTTGCGCTGCCTTTGGCCCCATTCGCACATCGGTCCGCTACTGACGCCATCTCACAGGCTAATGGGGCGCCCCACGCCGAGTTTCAGCATTGTAGGATGGCCACACCAGTACAGCAACTTGCTAGACATCACCTCGGTGCCATCCGGATCTTGGCATCTCAGCGCCTTGTGGTGTCTTCTAGTCAGAAAATATTGTTGCGCTGCCTTTGGCCCCATTCGCACATCGGTCCGCTACTGACACCATCTCACAGGCCAACAGGGCGCCCCACGCCGACTTTTACCATTGTAGGATGGCCACACCAGTGCCACAACTTGCTAGACACCACCTCGGTGCCATCCGGATCTTGGCATCTCAGCGCCTTGTGGTGTCTTCTATTCCGAAAATATTGTTGCGCTGCCTTTGGCCCCATTCGCACATCGGTCCGCTACTGACGCCATCTCACAGGCCAACGGGGTGCCCCACGCCGACTTTCAACATTGTAGGATGGCCACACCAGTGCGGCAACTTACTAGACACCACCTCGGTGCCATCCGGATCTTGGCGCGTTGTGCTGCCTTCGGCCTATTCGCACATCGGTCCGCTACTGACGCGAACTCACAGGCCAACGGGGCGCCCCACGCCGACTTTCAGCATTGTAGGATGGCCACACCAGTGCTGCAACTTGCTGGACACCACCTCGGTGCCATCCGGATCTTGGCGCGTTGTGTTGCCTTCGGCCTATTCGCACATCGGTCCGCTACTGACGCCGCCTCACGTGCCAACGGATTTTCTACGCTTTTTATACCCTATGCCGCATAACAGGTCATGTGACTTGTTTATAAAACTTTTCATTGGTTCATTTTACTTTTGGTTTCCTAATGATGGAAGGCTTGATCATATGACCTAAAAATAACACTTTTCATTGGATGAAAACTTTTTTTTTTCCCAAACGATGAAAGCCCCACCTTGTTTCTGGATGTTTCACACTGAAGCTGGCGTCACCATGAAAGCACCACCATCTCGTGGCTCCGTCGTGGTCATTCCGCGAGCAATCATGGCAGCCGCTCCCCACCAGAAGCCTGCAGGAGTCGGGGGCCCCCAAAACTTTTGTTGAATCCTCAAGGCGGAGGGGACGCTTTCGAGAATGGGGTCCAAGACCTAGCAGACAAGCGTCCGATTTCCAAGGTGTCCCAGGGCCATTTCAGTGGACCAGGCCCAAAAAGAAAAGAGCCTGCCGCCATTTTGAGAGTCCTGTGGCAGCCGCCTATCGCTGCACCGCAAGAGTGGGCGCAACTCAGCTGAATTGCGGCTTTTGACACAGTGGACCAAAAGCGGACGGAATGGCAACTGAAACGGTAAAGGGGCGCCCCACTACAACAGACGAGACTCCACCTGGAGAGGCCCGTTCACGCCGCCTCCCCCCCCCCCCCGGGGCGCCCCACGCCGTTATTCGGAGCAGCATTGTAGGATACCAAAACCAGTGCGGCAGCTTACTGGACATCACCTTGGTGCCATCGTTCTGCTGCCTTGGAACTATTCGCACAACAGTTTGCTACTGATGACCCACCCCCCGCGACGCCCCACGCCGGATGCCGAAATCAGTGCGGCACCCAGGCAACATCACCTGGGTGCCGTCCAGAAATCTGGACGTTGTGCTGCGTTGGGACTATTCGCACAGCCGACCGCTACTTCGTTGTTTTTCCCTAAACATGTTTATATGTTTTTACTGTTTTTGTTTTGTTGTATATATTTATAAGTTATTAAAGTTTTATAATCTTAGAGTGCTATATATTTTTAATGTGACACATAATTGTAAAAACTTTGATGTACAAAGAGTCATCCCTGGAATCTTCCGCTTCAGGCTCGGTCCCCTCCCCAATCACAATACAGGATGGTTTTCAGATAGTAGGAACGCGTGTGCTGTCACGGATCTCATCGAGTGTGGGCCTTGATCTACTATAACTCCTTTGAAGAGGGGTGATTCTTTACAGCTGGGGCCATAAACTACATCTGCAGGGCTAGCTGATAGCCTAGGACCGGCCTGGACAATCGGACACAGAGGAAAAGGAGTGTCAGAGGGTGCGGTAGTGAATAGGGCGAAAGGGAGGTGTCGGGCGGGCACAGGGTGTGATTCTCAGGGAAGAGCAGCGCAGATGGGGGGAGGTTTATTACCCATGCATAAGACAGAGAACGAGGGTGACCAGTGCCTGGGGGAGATGCTTGCAAAGGTGGGGAGCCATGCTAAGGATCGACAGCGTGCAGAGAGTGGGTCTGGTCAAGGCATCTAAAATGACTGCCGTGCACGACAAAAGTGTGGCATTTGAAAAAAGGCAAGATGGCGCAGACAATGTTTTTCAACACTTCCTGATTTCCTTCGAATCGAACGTTAACAGACGTTGGGGCATATTACCAAAGTTAAGCGATATTTATCCCTAACGATGCTTAGCAACGAATTTTTTACCGCTAAGCATCGTCAGAAATTATCGCAGATAAACCTTGCTATTATCAAGGTTTATCGCAAATGCCATAAAAAACGACCGCAATGCATTAATATCGCTGAAAACTCAGCGATATTCATGCATTACCGAGCTAATGCTCTTAGCCATGTTATCCACCTCCCATTGGATAACATGGCTAAGAACTGCTCAGGGCAGGTGGTAGCTTTTGGAGATATTGGCGCTTAGCGCGAATATCTCCAAAAGTTGGTAATAGGAGATAGCGATGTTAGCGACTGTTTCCAGTCGCTAACATCTTGGCATGCCCACTTTGCATGTCATTAGTGATAAATATCACTGAAATGCAAAGTGGGGCCCAAGATGGTCACTATCTCCTACTAGCGGTCGCTAACTGGTGTTAGCAACAGCTAGGTAATACAGAGATAATTTTATCTCCGCGAAGCGGAGCGCTGTTACAGATATATATCTTTTTTTGAACGTTAATTTCTCAAAATCCACTGAAGCACATATATTGAGACCTAGCAAAGGCACATCGAGCTACCAGTCCCTACAATTTTGCCAAGTTTCGTGCAAATCCATTCAGCCGTTCGATTATTATTATTATTATTTTTTTTGCCCTGCGGGGCCCTTTTAAAACCTCCACATCAAACCTAGGGGGTCAGGGAGGATCTACTATGCCCCCTTATGGTCATTTGCCCCTTCGCTTTGGCCTCCTCTTGTCTCTCGATCCTACCGAGAGACAAGATGGTGGCCGCTACGGACTGTTTGGAATGTTTACAGACGCCGGAGAACCAATCAGCTTCGCAAAGCTCCGTTACGCGAAAAGTACGCGAAGCGGAGCGCTGTTACAGATATATATCTTTTTTTGAACGTTAATTTCTCAAAATCCACTGGAGCACATATATTGAGACCTAGCAAAGGCACATCGGGCTACCAGTCCCTACAATTTTGCCAAGTTTCGTGCAAATCCATTCAGCCGTTCGATTATTATTATTATTTTTTTTGTTGCCCCGCGGGGCCCTTTTAAAACCTCCACATCAAACCTAGAGGGTCAGGGAGGATCTACTATGCCCCCTTATGGTCATTTGCCCCTTCGCTTTGGCCTCCTCTTGTCTCTCGATCCTACCGAGAGACAAGATGGCGGCCGCTACGGACTGTTTGGAATGTTTACAGACGCCGGAGAACCAATCAGCTTCGCTTCACAAAGCTCTGTAACGCGTAAAGTCCGCGAACCGGAGCGCTGCCTGGTCCGCTGTTACAGATATATATCTTTTTTTGAACGTTAATTTCTCAAAATCCACTGGAGCACATATATTGAGACCTAGCAAAGGCACATCGGGCTACCAGTCCCTACAATTTTGCCAAGTTTCGTGCAAATCCATTCAGCCGTTCGGGCTAAAAGTGAGGCCAACCGCCCTATGGAAAACTCAATGTTAAAAACACGTTTTGGGACCACCCTTTTTTTTCGGCCCCCCCTTGACGAACCCCCCCCAAAATTTCAGGGGCTGCTCAAAAACAAAATGTTCCATTTTCCTGAAAATTTCAGCCAATTCGGTCCACAAACGCCAAAGTTATTAGACATAGAATTTTAAAAAATCCCATAGAGAAAAAATCCTAACTATATATACCTACTGGCGACCGCCAGTAGGTAATATATATATATATATATATATATATATATATATATATATATATATATATATATATATATATATATAGTCCTGGAATCCGCCACTCATCCACTCGGAAAAAATGGAATGGGCCACAAAAATGTGCCTTCTTCAATCATTTATTTTTTAGGGTGCAGGTCTCTGCACTACGCATTTCAGCCCACCACAGGCCTTGATCACATGACATTGGATATGCATCACCGCCGTGCTTTTAAAGTGGTAAGTACTCATATGATAGAAAACACATGTGCAAACGTAGCTATAGATATAGAACACATTTTGGCATTCACGGAACATTGCAGGAAAGGCCTCCATCACACAATATTATTGTATACAATCCAAAATTAAAGGATATACATATACAAACATCTAGTGAATAGCAATTAAAATACAAATATCTTCTTAAAAGTTAGTTTTTTTACAAAACACATCTCAAAGAGACTATCATCGTGTACTATCAAAACACCACGTTATTTACAATGCATGAAATAACGGAACCAGACGTTGCTGATTAAATATACAAACTTAATATATCTTTGTTGATATCTGTGAGTCATGAAGAATGCAATTTCCAATTCTAAAGTGTTAGGTCTTCATCTATAGCGGATAAAGTGCTGATATAATAGTGTATGTGCAAAAATAGCAAAATAAAGTGTTAATAAAATCTGATACTTAAATATATGTTATGCTGAATAGCAATAACGTGCCTGAAACCTATGATTTTAAGTGATTTTTGATGGGTTTTAATAATGAAAATTTCTAACTATAACATCCTGGAAACCTATGGTTTTGTCAGTGAATTTCAAAGGTTTTTTTAAATGCTAATTTGTAAAACAGTTTTTTTCTGTAAGATAAAAAAATGTTTTAGTGATATTTTGGAATTGTAATGTCATTTTACTATTTATTTATTTTTCAAAATTATGTAATGTCTTGTGTGTTCTAAAATATATGTATTTTTTTTAGGAAAAAGTGAAGTCGCGCACCCATCATGTACCCATCTCGGTGGGTGTCCGGATTCAAGGCACTATATTGCTAAAGTCAGGAAAGATGCACATTTGGTGTGCGATGGGTGTGCGGTGTCTGGGCCCATGTAACGTCATATGCATATAGGATCGCGTTGTGTGCACGTTTGGTGTGCGACCACTGTGAGGTGCCTAGCCCCGCGTATCATCATATACATATGGGATCGCACCGTGTGCGCGACCCTGCAAATTTGTTTTATGCTTTAAAACTATATGTATATAACTTTAATGTTTCCATGAGGGCAAGAGATTATCTAAACTCTTTGTAAAAATAATATATTTGTACATGTACTAAACATATATTATTGTTAAATATATTTTCGCGAATCCATTTCTGGTGCGCTGGTTGCAGGCTCCCATCTGACTTTAAAAGAGACCATTTGAATTTTTCATAAGGTTTCCTCTGCCCGACTGATCAACATCATCTCCTATGCCGATGACACCCAGCTCATCCTCCCCCTCACCAAGGACCCACACACCGCCAAAACCAACCTCCACGAGGGAATGAATGCCGTCGCCGAATGGATGAGGAGAAATCATCTGAAGCTGAACCCGGACAAGACAGAGGTACTCATCCTCGGACCCACCCCCTCATCTTGGGATGACTCCTAGTGGCCGACCACACTGTGAACAGCACCAACACCCACCAACTATGCACGCAACCTAGGATTCATCATCGACTCCTCCCTCTCCATGGCTAAACAGGTCAACGCCGTCTCCTCCTCCTGCTACAACACCCTCCACTTGCTCCGCAGGATCTACAAGTGGTTCCCGACCGAAACAAGAAGAACAGTGACACAGGCCCTCATCAGCAGCAGACTGGACTACGGCAACGCACTCTACACAGGAATCCCAGCCAAACACCTACAACGATTACAAAGCATCCAAAACGCCTCCGCCTGAATGATCGTCAACATCCCCCGCCACAGCCACATCACCCCCACCTGAGAGACCTACACTGGCTCCCCATCGAGGATCACCTTCAAGCTCCTCACCCACGCACTAAAAGCACTCCACAATGCCGGACCAGTCTACCTTAACAGCAGACTCAGCTTATACACCCCCACCCGCCAGCTCCACTCCGCTCCACTCCGCTCCGCTCCGCCAGCCTCGCCTTTGCCGCTGTCCCCCGCATCCAACGAACGACCTCCGGTGGCAGATCCTTCTCCTATCTCGCCACAAAACTTGGAATACCCTCCCTACCCACATACAGCAGACCCAAGACCTACTCGCCTTCAGGAGACTCCTCAAGACCTGGCTCTTGGAGCAGTAGCAACACCCCTTCCCCTCCGTGCCTTGGGACCCTCACAGGTAAGTAGCACGCTCTATAAGAACTTAATTGATATATTGATTGATTTCCCATTCTAACACTTGAAGGAGCCCACCCATTTCAGTCATTCTGTCTGCAGCTTTACAGGAGAGACACCTGTTCTGTTTTTGCTGCTAGTCTGTAAATTGTTTGGGTGTTTTTTGGAAAGATTTGGAAATGGCGTCTTCCAATCCTCAGCAATAACATACTTCCGATGAAGAAGAGATAGAAGAACCACCTCCCAAAAAGAGATCACAATCCATCATCTGGAAATTTTTCACCATTTCAGATGGTAAAAAGAGAGTCAACGCAAGGAAGGTCAGTTGTACTCTCCGGCCATGGATTTTGTCTAGAGGTAATGGCAAAAAATACTCTTGTGGCCTGTCAAGCATGTACAAGTGCTAGAGATTGCGGGTCACCCGACCAATAATTTCGCCACTTCTGGCTTTGGGCCCATATACTTTACTTTATCATATACATTGATCAGATTACCACACAATCTACTACCAATAATTGTGAGTTCCCTTTCGATTATTTCCAGTGTACCCAACTTACCATCCACCGTTATGGGTACCTATGACCACGATGGGTCAGGGAGCTAGCTGTAAAAGGAAAGGCAGCAAGATACAAACCCCAACTATTTGTACTTTATTTCATGAAATGACCACGGACAACTGAGAAGTTTTAAAAGTTGATCTTAGATTTCAGATTCTGCAATCATACAGTTTATAGTAATGAGGCAATCTATAATCAGAATAACGAAGAGCACATAACCATATAGGAAGAGTATACAGGTAACCATCTAACCCTATAATGAGGGAAAATCCCGAAATAACGGAAATGAAATTCGAGGGAGGGTACTAAATGCTAGGAATTTTATGCACGTTTTAGGATTTTATCATTAGGTCATATTTCGAGAGAAAAGACACTGGGGAAACCTATACATCTATGGAAGGGTAGAAAAGTGCAACATGCTATAATGCTAACGTTATTACTTCAATTCAGTATTTAGGAGGAAAATTGTAACACACATTTAATTCATAAACAGTATAGGGAGATTTATACTAAAAAGGCAGGGGAACATAGGAACATGCTATGAAATGCAAACTGTAAATGACTTTAATGAGATGCAATGATTTGCAGAGAAAAACATGGAAAATTAACATATGCAAAGGGTATGTCTTTATTGAAGCAAAGACAGAAAAATAGGAAGGTGCAGTTTTTAAGAACTCAGCAAGATATTTACCTAGACTGGTGTGAAAACCAACCCTGGCCACGGGTCAGTTAAGGACAGGAAATACCCCAAGGAATAGCAGTCATCAATGGGACAGCAGGTGCAGAATGGACACCTCAGGACAGGACAGGAAACCCAGATTAGGATCAGGACAGGACCACCAGGACACGACCAGCACCCGCAGTTCGGAAGCAACGCCTGCGCTCCACCCTCTTTGCAGCTATCTGTCGGAACCCCGATTGGGTTAGCGAACTCCGCCAGCAAAGTGCTCCGCCAGCACTTTAAGGTTTAGTAAAACCTTAGTCTATGGTCAAATTCGGACAGAGTGCTCCGCAGCGCTCTGTATATTCAGTCACCTATTGAGTGCGTTGGGTCAGTGACAGGTCAGCTATTCAGACAAGTCGGACAATTTCTCTAGCTAAACCTAGGCTAGATATACTCTTTTGGGTCAGTGTACCACCCCCCAATGTTGCAAAGTGTCAGAATCCCCAATTTCGATTGGTCCTAAGGTAGGATGGGTTAACACACCAATCAGAACAGACTTATTCTAAGGCCTATTTTGCATCCTAAGGTGCCGCCTAGCAAGATTGGGGTTCCCACGAGAAGTCGCAGGGAATACAATGGAAAGAAATACAATGTATACAAATAGGGTACAAGTTAGGCTTTCTCGCTGGGTGAAGATGCATCTTCCCATGCAGGCTCTGGCAGCAACCTTCTTTGGCTTGGTTTCAATGCCACCGCACCATCGACTGATTCGGCGCAGTAGTGCCCTCCAAGATGGACTCCCCAGCCCCATCACCCCTCAGTGCCGAGGATACATGAAAAGTAAGCGAAAACAAATTAGTACATAGAAATAAATGAATGTATTACATGTCATGATTTCATATTTTAGTTTCATCATTGTAAAAATATACTATGCAATTACGGGTAAGTGCTACACATAACGACACGATAAGCAATAGCACGCGCTTCAATTCATTATCACATTAAGCTGCCATTTCATGGCGATTACGCATGCGCACCCTTTCCCTCCAAAACTATCTCTACGCAAAGTCACGTGAGTGTGACTGACGCATGCGCAGAAGAGGAAAGTCAAGCAGCGGCCATGTTAGGAACAAGAATTAATCGTATTAGTAGAACACATAAGCAAGCATCTCTATGATACCCACGCACATTCAAAATACATAAAATTAGTAAAACAAACAATTGAAGTTACGAGATTATAATAGATTTTCGAGGTTCTTGACTCGAGCAAGTCGTGATGCGAAATCTTGCTCTATCACAAGCACCTCCAGGCAATCCACCCAGACATTTTACATGGGAGCAGATGCAACGTTCACAACAAAATATGCAACAAGGTGACCTGGGAGCTGGTCCCAGCACTTCAGGTGTGTCAAGTACATCATCTTGAGGGCCGGCATACGCTTGTTTGGAAACTTAAAACAGCTATGCATAAAATTCAATGCCATCCTATATTGTGGTGAACATTCTGTGGATGCTGTTTGTTCTGCAGCAAGGAAGCATCACTGCAATGTTTTTTTTGAATGATTGTAGTATTCCAAAAATTAAGACTTTAACCTGTTGCTTTTTTCAGTTTTCCCAAAATACCAACCTTTTTTACAAAATAGTTTAAAAAACAAAAAAAATGTTAAACAAAAAAGAAGAAAAAAAGAGTTTTTTTAGAACTACATTATCTGATTTAAGCTAATGTATTCATGATTGCTGAAGTATATGTGTTGAGGATGGTCGATTCAAAGAGTTCATGGGTAGTGCATGGGAATTGTATGAGTGCATGAGTACTGCCTGCATGATTGTACAAGTGTATCTGCAATCCGTGAGTTATTGCATGAGTGGATGGATAATATGTGGGTGATTGCATTAGTATGCAAGTGGTAGTTGAGTGATTGGGTAAGTACATGGTGCTGAATGGGTGACTGGAGCTCCATGACACGACTTCCGCCCTCCCCCCGTCCGCCGGATAAATACATGGTGCCGGATGGGTGATTGGAGGAGTGCATGGGTAGTGACAGGGCCGTGGCTGGACTGGAAGGGTAGTGCTCAAGGGATTGTAGTGGTGCATGAGTTACTGCCTTGGTCATTGCATGAGTACATAGGTACTGCCTGGATGAGTAGAGTACTGCAAAGAGAGTGCATGGTGAATTTATAAGTGCTTGGGCATTGGCAAAGTGATTGGATAAGTATATGGTACTAGCTGGGTGAATGGAGGAGTGCACAGGGACTGACAGGGGGATTACTGGAGTGCATGGGTACTACCTGAGTAATTGGAGGAGTGCATGAGCAGTATCTAGGTGGTTAGAGGCCTGCATGTGTAGTACACAGTTGATTGTAGCAGTGCATGTGTTAGTGCCTGGGTCATTGCATGAGTACATGGGTAGTGACTGGACGATTACAGTGCTGCAAGGAGAGTGCATGGTGAATTTATAAGTGCTTGGGTATTGGCAGAGTGATTAGAAAACTACATGGTATTGGATGGGTGATTGGAAGAGAGCATGGGGAGTGACAGGGGGATTGCTGGAGTGCATGGGTACTACCTGGGTAATTGGAGGAGTGAATCAGTAGTGTGTACCTGGTTAGAGGTCTGCATGGATAGTGCACAGAGTATTGTTGCAGTGCATATGTTAGTGCCTGTGTCATTGCATGAGTAGTGACTGGATGATTACAGTGCTGCAAAGAGATTGCATGGTGAATGTATAAGTGCTTGGGTATTGGCATAGTGATTGGATAAGTACATGGTGCTGAATGGGTGATTGGAGGAGTGCAAGGATACTGACAGGATGATGGCTGCACTGCAAGAATAGTGCTTAGGGGATTGTGGGAGTGCATGAGTTTGTGCTACTGCTTTACTATTTTACACCTACTTTTAAAGTTACACCTAGCCAGATACAAAGCAGGAAGCATTCACATGTCTCTGCTATAAGTCTCACCATATTCCTAAAGCATGCATGGATATCTCTGTACCTCACACTATGTACACATCAAAAAATGCACTGAACAAACTTCAAATTAGAGCCAAATACCAAACATTATGTGGCACATTTCAAATGTACCTCTCTAGAGACTTGTAAAAACTAGTCCAATCAGACATACCTTAACTCAACATATGCAAATAGAGACATACTTCACACACAACTCCATGCACACCTTTAAAATTGACAGACCGCACTCCAATTTGAAAGAAACACCTAAAATAATGCGGTATACTACAAATGTACATGTGATTGGAGAAGTCTAAAGGTAGTGAATGTGCACTGCCTAAGGTATCGGAGGAGTGCATAGATCCTGACAGGGTGATTGCAGGAGTGCAACAGAGTGTTTGGGTGATGACATAACTACATATGTAGGGTCTACATGATTTTGAAAGTGCATCAGCACTGCCTAAATAATTAGAAAAGTGCATAGATCCTGACAGTGTGATTAGAGCTGTACAAGGATAGTGCCTAAGTGATTGAACCAGTGTATAGCTAATGCATTGATGAATCTATGACTGCAGAAGTATGTCTGGGGATTACACCAGTACATACGTAATGCAGAGTGATTCCATGAGTGTTACGGTAATGTCTGGGAGATTTCAGGAGTACATACAAAGTGCCTGAGTGATAATATCTCTACAAACATATCTCAAACCTCACTTTTGTTCTGGTGCTTTACCATTTTATAACTACTTATAATATTACACCTAGCCAAATAGAAAACAGGGAACCGTACACATGTCTCTGCTATAAGTCTCACCATATTCCTGAAAAGATGCATGGATATGTCTATACCTTAACACTTTGTACACCTCATAAATTGACAGTACAAACTTCAAATTTAAATCAAACACTAAATATTATGTTAAATTTTGTCCACAAATTGAGAAAACTAGAAAAAATGTCAATAAAGCTGTTTCTGCTCATCTCAGAGACCATAGGATGGGCTCCATATAAAAAAACAATCTGCGTTTCGATATGGATGGCATCTACAGCAGTAATGGCGTACACTTCACAGATAAGGCAAAAAGAGTCCTTCTCAACAACCTAAGGGCCTACATCGGCACTTACATGGAGATACAAAAAACTCCCAATAAAAACTAGGGCTCATTTTTAGAACCACCTAATAACCCAACAAAATAACCTAGCTTTACAATTTAAAAAAAAATTATTTGTACTTGGAGTCGTGCACCCATCGCGTTCACAATAGGGGACCGCGCTGAATGCCACGCACCCATTGCATTGACATTAGGGGGCTGCACAGAAAGTCACGCACTCATTGCCTTCACACTAGAGAGCCTTGCACCCATCGCGTTCACACTAGGGGTCTGCGCTGAGAGCTGCGCACCCTTCGTGTTCACACCAGGGGGCCGCGCTGAGAGTCACGTACCCTTCGTGTTCACATTTGGGGGCGGCACTGAAATCCGAGTTAGGGTCGCCACTCCAAATTGTTTTGAAAAAAAACAACTTTCACTTTCATTAATTTACATTCACCTCGGAGACCCCATCCCCCGAGGCATGCCCACATCTCCATGTATTTAATTTTTTTAAAAAGGAGAGGGGGACCATGTAACCCCTTCCCAGGCCACTTCTGGCCCCGGGGACCCCATCCCCGGGGCCTGGCCTCTCTGTTGGAGACCGTGGGGGAACCGGTGAGACCATGGGAGGAGCCTCAATGCCCCCACAGTCCCGCTATCTCCCCGCCTCCTGTGGGAGCCGGTATTGCTTTTGGGCAAGGGGAGCTCCTGACATGGAGCTCCCCTTGCCCAAAAGCAATCCTGGTTTGCATCATTGAAGCAAGACAAGGTTTGCTGCTCTTGCTTCAACAAAGCAAACCAGGGTTTGCTATGACAGGGCAGGAGATGTGCTTCCACCCTGTCATAGCAAACAGCAATGTCCCAGGGATGGGCTCCACAGGACATTGCAGGAGCTGGCCCTAGGGGGCAGAGGTCCCCAGATCCATCAAGGGCTTCAGGAGGGGGGCCACGTGGCCTCTCTCCCTCTATTTTCAAAGCCAGGTGGAGGTGGTGGTCCCTGGGGCTTTGGGGGACCAGCGGGCCCTCCTGCATATTTAATTTAAGCCCCAGGGGTTGTGATTCCCGGGGATTGGGGGTCCTCGGAGGCCCCCAATAATTATAAAACAAGCCCAGGGGAGAAGGCTGTCCCCATGGCTGCAGAACGGCCGTATGCCCTCCTGCACCTAATTTACATAGCCCCGGGGAGGTGGCAGTTCCCGGGGCTGTGGAGGCCCCAGAGGCCCATACAATATAATTATAGGATAGCCCCCGGAACCTGGCCCACCTGGGGGCTCATTTACATGCAATTCTAATTGTACGGATTGGCACACACAGCGCTCATTCGGACATTTAAAAAAAAAGATAATAATAATTTTGGGCTTGGAGATCCTTGTGGGACCCCCTGAGCAGGAGCGGGAGGTCAGTGTATTTCTTCCCTATCCTCTTTTCTTCTTTTTTAATCTTTTTACAACTGTATTGTTGTGACTCGGGTCTACCGAGTCACAAGATGGCTGCCAACACTTTCTGGTTTGGAGTGTTTTCAGCCAGTGAAGCTTGTGGTCGTGGCAGCCAATCACAGTGAAGCTTGTGGTCGGGAGGGTGTGCAAACCTACCGCTGCTCCAGATATTGAAACCTTTTATTTTTATAATTTCTCAGCCACTTCTGAACGGATTTACATCACTAAAAAAAAAGTCACTTTCTGAATCAAGCACTACCTTTTTGCCAAATTTGGTGTAATTCCAATCAGCACTTCAGACTGTAGCCTTGGCTAAAGTTTCCTATTGGAAATTGATTTTTTAAATTTTTTTATATTTTAAATTTCTTAACAGCTACTGAACGGATTTACATCCAAGGTCTACCAGATAGGTAACATCTTCTGTAGGAAAGTGGCAAGGATGACAGGAAACAGATGGGAAGTAACGGAGGATTATTTATCGCTCCTTCTCCAGTCAGGTCCATAATCAGAATGCTAATGCCCTAACAGTCATTCTCATCCCCGAGCTTCCCCATTTTGAAAGACAACATAAAACACGAGACTGTCACGAGCTGTGACAGGAATAACCACATGCTCGTGACAGTTCATGTAACAACAGAGTACTTAACACACCTTCCCCCCTAAAAACAAAAAAAATTTGAAAAAAAAATAATAAAAAAACAAAACATATATTCCTTTTTAACATCGTAGAACTAGTTCATAAAAAAATCTCTAAACCTAGAAGGAAGGCGATGTGAACGAACACTTCTAGAGTTACCAGAATTGCTGTCAACTCCAGTATTATTGGCATGTTCAGTGTGTTCCCCGACATCCAAAAACACATTACTGTCACAATCATTTTGAAATGAAGTAGGCCCAGAAAAAATTGACAGTCTATTGAAATTCCAAACTGAACCACCATCAACCCTAACGGCATTCTTGAAAACTTCAATCACTCTTTTAGGATTTGACCACACAGGTAAGCCTTTACTAACACCCTCTTTTTTTTTTATTCGGACATAGTCGCCTACCTTTATCAAACTCTTGGAAGCAGAACCAACTCTCTTCTCCATGGACAGTCTCATTTTCTCTTTGTATATTTCAACTCTGCGACGAACAGCTTCAAAATCAACTTTCAAAAACTCATCAGAACCATTCATATTCTTCTTCAACCACCAAGGCGCTAATTTGGTACTAGGCTTACGTCCTCTTAACCCCTTCGACGCTCATGACGAGCTGGGCTCGTCATGAGGTAGCCTCCTCGCAGGCTCATGACGAGCCCAGCTCGTCACGTAACATGCGAATCCGCAAAATCCAGCGTACGGGCGGAAATCATGCCGCACGCATGCGGTTAATAGCTCAAAAGGGCTAACTAATGTTACAGAATTAGGGGAAGTTCTATATGCTAAAAGCAGTCAAGTAATTGGACATAAAGTTTGCATCTCTGTTAGAAACTATCTCCTTAGGGAAACCCACTCTTGAGAACACTCCCAGGAGGGCCTTTGCCACCACAGGTGCAGTAGTGGTCCTAAGGGGAATTGCTTCTGGGTACCTAGTGGCATGGTCCACCACCACCAGGATAAACCTGTGCCCAGATGCTGTCTGAGGATCCATGACCCCAACAATGTCAATCCCTACCCTCTCAAAGGAAACCCCCACCACAGTTAGTGGTATCGGGGGGCCTTTGTGGTACCACCTGCCTTTCCACTGGCTTGGCAGGTGACAAAACTCCTTTGTGTCTTCTGACATGTGGGGCCAATGAATGTGAGGGACAATCCTGTTCCAAGACTTGTTTTGGCCCAAGTGACCTGCTAGAGGAACATAATGGGCTATGTCAATAGGAAGCCCCTGAATTTCAGAGGTATAACCAACCTCCTGACTGCACCAGGCTTGGGGTCTCTACTCTATGAGTACAGGAGTCCATCACCCCAATAAATCTTATGGGTGCCACTAGCATTCCCAGCAGCAGCCTGCTGTCTGAGGGGTTCAAGAGAAGGGCAGCTCAGCTGCTCTTGACTCAGATCTGCCCTGGAAGGACCCCCTGTCCCCAAGAACTCAACCTGATCAATTTCATGTTCATCTAGGACAGGTCCTTCTTCAGGACTACATTCATCTCCCTCAAGAGACTGGTCTGTATTCTGAGTCAGTGGGGAAGGCTCTGCCTTGACCATACTGCTCCTTTTATTGGAAGGTACCTGGTTCATTCTTCCAGAATCTAGGGTCTGTTCAGCATTTTGACCTGTGACCTAGTCACAACACACACATGTGCAGAGATACCTAACATTTATGCATGGGTCCTGAACTCCCTTTTCAGCCCAAGCTGAAGTCTCTAAATCATTCACACAACAACAAAAAGAGAGGCAGGGAGAGATAAGGAACCACTCTTAGTCCCCGGTTTAAGTATATGCAAACAAGAAAAGAGTGTTCTATGGTACATAGAGGACCACACTTGGAGGAACGAAAAGTACAACTGGCCTCACTCAGGTCAGTTAAGAAAGTCCTCACTCACCAACCTGGTTGATGACATGCTTCATCATCGGGCCCCACTGAAGAGGCAGAGTGCCTCTCCAGTGTGCTGCGACGCCAGGTCTACTGCGGAGTGCGGAGCAGGTTTATTGTGTGAGTGAAGGCGTGAAGTGAGACTAATTAGTGGTGATGAAAGATAAAAATGTCTTAGGTGTATCAAAAATTATTTATTACTTGATCACTGGGACATAATTCAAATATAGTGTTGGAAAATAGTCCATAATTAATTGTTTGGTTATTTCCAGAAACTTCTACTGTCAGTCAACATGTTTCTGCCTTAAAACGGTGTGAGTTTACCAGGCATTTGTCAGGACATAAAAAGTGAACTAAACCCTGGCGGTATGAGCACCCTAAGGCTCACCCTGATCCACCTCCAAGTCAGTTGAACATGTAAAAGTATGGACATAAAAAGCGCACACGAACTGAAACTCACTTAACGTGATATACTTAATCACCTGCCCCTGTGAGCTCCGCTATGTAGGTATGACTACTCGGAAAATCAAGCAGAGGATCTGCGAACACAGGAGTAACATCAGATGTCGAAAGAATACCACCAAGATGAGCAGACACTTTCTGGACAGCAATCATACAACAAACGATCTACGGTGGACCGTGATAGAACACATCACTGCTGGCAATAATGTCGCCAACCGGCTCTTTGAGAAAGAACAAAGATGGGTCTATCGACTGGGGACCCACCTCACTGGACTCAATGATGAGATTCCGTGGAATTCAGTGCTTAAGTAATGTTTCCCGCATAAGGTTAGTGAGCCTTGAATGCCAGAACCCTCTGTTATCTACTTTGCACATCCCCATTGTGTATTCAGCATTTATCTTCTGAAGCTCAGATAGCAACCGAAGTCGGAAATTACACCCAGCGCAGGCGCTCTATGTCCACTGACCGTGTCTCCCGTGACTAATAAAGTTCAGTCTATATTGTTAACACACGATCGAGCGTTTCGGAATCTAGCGCTCTAGTTGCTAGCATGTCCGCTTCCGGGATCTATCCGCCCCTTTCGTTTCCCTACATACGATTGGACAGCGGGTCTTACTCCGCCCCTCCTTTCAAATGGCCACGCCCACCCAGGAAGTGAGCCTTGTTGCACTCGTAGTCATTTATACAACTTCTCCGTCCCCGTTCATAATCGTCGGGGTCCGGTCGAGGGTGTTGCAGGTTCCGAGAGGGTGCCTGGCGTCAAGGGCATGAGGTATTTTCAGGCGCTTAACTGAACCTCCATTCGCAGCACCATCTCTAAGATAAGTACCATCTAGCCTGTTTCTTTACTCGATTATGTCTTTTCCATTTTCCAACCACAAAGGTTGTGCCAAATACGCTACCACCCCCCTCCCGTGACCCATGGTGACGATCGCCTTTACCATACAAGTGAGACATTTTAATTCAATTGTTTTTAAAAAAAACTGCTATACCCGATGCAGGATCACATACCTTTGGTCCATTGATCCTGACGAGGAACACGCGTTTCCCTTTTTCACTGGCTACCAGTTCACTTGTAGCCCACCACACTCCCTAGAACTAGTATATTCCTCCCAGGGACAGAGGTTGGTGATAACTATAGTTTCAAACTACAACCCACTGTCCTCCCACCACGATTGGAGCACTAGCAGCATACTTATAAGACCCAGATCGATTATTAATTGTCTGTCCTGTCTTATATGTTTGTTCATGTCCTTTTCCTTCCACGGGTGCAGTAATTTTAAATCGGTAAATCCTCCTAAACCAGGAGTAACCGGGAAGGAGCAAGTTCTCCTCCATTGCACTTTTTTCACTTTCTTTCACTTTTAACACTCACGTCCCTAGATCAGGGTGAGCCATAGGGTGCTCATACTGCCAGGGTTTAGTTCACTTTTTATGTCCTGACGAATGCCTGGTAAACTCACACCATTTTAAGGCAGAAACATGTTGACTGACAGTAGAAGTTTCTGGAAATAACCAAACAATTAATTTTGGACTATTTTCCAACACTATATTTGAATTATGTACCAGTGATCAAGTAACAAATAATTTTTGATACACCTAAGACATTTCTATCTTTCATCACCACTAATTAGTCTCACTTCATGCCTTCACTCACACAATAAACCTGCTCTGCAGTAGACCTGGCGTCGCAGCACACTGGAGAGGCACTCTGCCTCTTCAGTGGGGCCCGATGATGAAGCATGTCATCAACCAGGTTGGTGAGTGAGGGCTTTCTTAACTGACTTGAGTGAGGCCAGTTGTACTTTTCGTTGCTCCAAGTGTGGTCCTCTATGTACCATAGAACACTCTTTTCTTGTTTGCATATTGTCTCTAAATCATTGCCAAGCAAGCATTCTACAGGGAGGTATGCACTCACCACAGCCTTCTTGAGCATAGTTACCCCTCCCAGAGAAATTAACAACTGCCAGGGCATGGTAGGTCCTAACATTGCTAGCATTGGTCACTTGGTAGGTTTCAGCAAGCATGAGCTGCTCAGGAGCCACAAGGTCCTGTGTCACCACTGTGACACATGCCCCTGTGTCCCTGTAGGCCATAGCCTCTTTTCCATTTATCAAAGGCTGCTGTCTGTATTTGCCCAAGTTACTGGGACTCACAAAGGAGGACATATCCATGCCTCCATCACAGATCAGTACAGTCTGAGTTGGAACTCTGACCAGAGTCCATCTCAGAACCCAGGGTTAACCTACTACACCCTTATTCTGAATACCACCACTTGGAGCTGAACTAGGGGGAACAGTTGCCTTAGGATCAATGGTGGCTGGAGTTGAGTCTTTTGGTGTAGTGCAATCACTAGTCCAGTGGGTATTCTGCTTACAGATTTTACACCACGATTTCATTTGGCCTTTCTTTTCGGATGATTGGGAATCCCCACCTTTAGAAGACTTTTGGGGGACTTGTGAAGACTTCTGGTCTTTACCATTCCCCCCACCCTTATTAGGATCTTGCTTCTTCTGGTCACCACCTTGGTTCTGTACCCTCTGCTTCACCCTGGTTCTGACCCATTTGTCTGCCTTCTTTCCAAATTCTTGGGGAGAGGTCAGATCAGAGTCTACCAAGTGCTGATGCAACAGCTGATTCTGACAGTTATTAAGGATCTGCTCCCTCATAGTCAAGTTGTACAATCCTGTATATTTACACACATTGCTGCCCAGTAACCAGCCCTCCAGAGCCTTAGTAGCACAATCAACAAAGTCAATTCAGTCCTGAGTCTGAGCCTTTTGGGTATCTCTGAACTTTATTCTATGTTTCTCAGTGGTTAGGCCAAACCCTCCAATCAGACCACTCTTCAGGGCTATATAATCTTCAGCATCCTCTTCTCTAACAGTGAGGAGCTTATCTCGACCTTTGTCTGCAAAGGAGAGCCACAAGATAGCTGCCCCCTGCTCCTGGGGACCTCCTTCTAAACTTTGAAGGCCCTTTCCAGTGCAGTTATCCATTTGTGGATGTCATCCCCACTCTGGTAGGGAGGGATAATCTTGTTTAAATTCTTATGGTCATGAGATCTTTCTCTACCACTAGGGAGGTTGCTGCCACCATGGGACTCTAGTCTCATCTTTTTTCTAGCTCTTTCGAGATCTAGGGACTCCCTTTCTAAGGCTATCAGCTATCTCTTTATTCTCAGCTGATGTTCCTGAATTATCATCTGCCTTTCTCTCTTCTCCTCAGAGGTTTCCCTCTAATGGGAAGAGACAGAGGTCCCTACAGATACACCAGAATATCAGACTCCACAGAAGGAGATCTGGGTCTTCTAGGCATACCTCCCACTCTTCCTGGGACAACAAAGAGAGGGCCACCTTGGCCTTTTTCTTCATCTCCAGTAAAAGCTGGATTGTCCAGGTCCAGGTCATTGTCACCTGCCTGGTCAGCATCAGAGTCTGAGTCCTGTTGGTTTGTACCACTGGGCTCTGGCTCAGCTGCTGCCCCATCCCCACTGCCAGACACCCAAAGCACTGAAGCCTTTCTAAGATCATCTAACAGTTGTACCTCTCTGATGTGTTGGGTATTGGCACTGTTGCCTGTCTTCAATTTCCTCATAGTACACAGAGCCCTTAATTCTGAAAAAGGGAATGTGTCATACTTGGATGCCTATAACATACTGGCATCTGGCAGGGACCAACTGGTTCCTGACCTTGAAGACATTATTATTAAGCTGTGGTGTCTGCACCTACCTATTCTAGTTGGTACCTACTAAACTCTTTTGAGTTGTAGAAAGAGTGTGCTAAGCCCTTAACACACAACTCTAAGTTCAGTAGAACTTACAGTATTTAAGCTTGCATTATATGTACCTCTGGTACCTTTAGTGGTTTTCAAATAGTTAATCACTTGAGATTATCTGGTAAAACAATGGCAAGCTGGAATCCCACACGCTGCACACCAATGTGAGAAGTTCACCTGGCATATGCTGTCCACTATTCTAGTGGGCACCTTGCACCAGTCCAAATGACCCTTATTGATGGTAGGTTAAAAACAACCTTTATAGAAAGCTATCCTAGTGGTAGCTGTGGAGAGCAGCCCTCAGGCTAAATCTTGGAGGAATGTAAAGCAGCTTGTTTGACCAGTCTATAATCTCGTAAATGACCACTTGAAAGGAGAACCACACCAGGTATCTATATATAAAATATATGTATTTATTCTAAACACATCCCACTAGTCTCTTTTGAGGCTAGAGGCAAAAGTGCATTCAGTAAACTCAATAACACATAGTAAATTAGCACAATATACATTGAGCACTATGAGTGTACCAAACCATATATAAATAAAGTGGTATAAGGACCACAGCTTGCATAGATACATGACTTAGAGCCTTTAGAACTGCTGGGGCCACCAGGAACCACACAAGGTAGTGACACAGGGGACCCACGGGGGACGAGTGCAGTGTCTATACACAGCCGCAAATCACCATAACCTTCTATGGGGAAAGTCGCGGTTGGAATTTTAAAGATAAAGGACACTTAGAAGAGGACTTAGAGCAAATCCCTTTAGAACTAGGAGGTACTAGACTCAACACCCATGGGAGCACCGGAGTACCTCACCCAGGGAAGACGGGTGCATAGGTGTCTTTTGGTGTTGGGATTTGTCATCGTGTTCAATGGTGATCTGCTGCAAAGTGCTGCTGGCGTCGAAGTGAAAAGTGTCCGGTGTGATCCAAGCATGGATGGAAGATGAGAAGAACCTGAACGCAGGGGGGACAGATTCTGGGTCACTTGCCGGTGACCAGGGGCACGATAGTCGAATGCCCATCGATGTCAGGTGATTCAGGTGAAGAAGTTGAAGATTGACTCTACAGCCACGAGGACCAGGAGGTGTTGATGAGAACCAGGATCTGGAATAGAGCTGTCCCACAAAGGATGTGGAGTGCTGCTATGTTGGTTTCTGGATTGGACCCAACAAGCCTTGGCAACAGCAACCTACACAGAAAGCAGAGATAGGCTTCGGTGCAGACCAGCAAGGTCTGAGGGACTCACCCCTTGGTTTGGAGTCAGGGTACATCTGGAGCAACCAGGGAAGTGCAAGGAAAAGTAGAGTTACCTTCAAGGGGACCCAGCAGTTGGCAGACCAGGGATCCTGAAGGAACCTCAAGCAGAAATACAAGAAGAAGGCCTGTTGACCACTCGTGGAGTGTAGGCCCACAATCTTCGGTGCAGATGATGCTAGGGGCTTGGGCTATAAGTAACCCAAGGTACAACTTCAAGAAAGCTTGGGAAGTCAATGCACTTGCAAATGTGCACGGTATCCAGGGGTTTCAGTTCCACGTCATCCGTGAGGGCTGTCGGCCTCAGCTTTACTGGGGACTCGGGTCTACCTTCAACAAGTCTGAAAATCCTCCTCCTGGGCTACAAATACTTCAGAGTCCAGCGGGAGCTTTAGAGTTGCAGACTGGCAAATGCTTTTTTGGTGCTTGCAAGGGAGTCACTCCGTGACCCCAAGTGAGTTTCTTCCATCCTCTAGTCTTTAGTAGAGCATCAAAGTTCCAGCATTCAGTTTCAGAGTTTCGTCCAGGTGTAATCTAAAGTCCTGTTGACAGGATTCCCTTACTTATACTAGGAAAAGGGTTGGACATACTCTGGGGACCCACCAATGGGAGGGTTTGGAAAGAGGGGTGGTTACACCTATTTCCTTTGTCCAGTTTCATGCCAGAGAAGGGACTGTCAGATTCCAAAGTGTTTGTCACCAAACACGACATGTTTCCATGCAGCCATTCCAAAGTTAGCATTTACTGCGAGGATATAATGCACTTAAGAGTATATGGTCAGGCTGCATCACAGAACAGCCTCAGAGAATAAGCTCCGAAATCTGAAGAGGGTCAAAGCTTGTGCATGGGCACCCTCTCACACAAAACCAAGCACTCTTCCTTCAGGATTGATAAGGCCTACCATAGGAGTGACTGATATGCTTATATGTGTCAGTGATTAAAGGTAGATATAGGTATCCTATATGTTAGTAAGGGGTGCATGCACCACCTTATCCAGGCTGCAGTAGCAGTCCTGTGGTGCCATTTTGGAAGGCTTCCCATGGGGTGCCATAATACATGCTTCAGCCCCGGTTAGGCCTCTGGGGTACCTATGTCCTTAGTACCTAGTGTACCATATACTATGGACTCACAAGGGTACCTCAGTAACCAAACTGGAGTGTACCTGAAGTACAGATCATCAATTTAGAGAGGAAGAAGCTCGGCTGGAAATCTGGATAGCAGTGCCCCAGCCAGACTAAAGTCGAAAATTAGTGAAACACCACCAAAAAGTGGGGGTATCCAAAGTAAGGAGATCCTACTCACCTACATCAGGGCCATTATAATTAGTTGGAGATTTCACTTGTACAAAACCAGAGAAATTCGGTTGTTATAGTAAGTTGAGCTAACTATAACAGAAAGTTGTGGCTGCCATTTTATTGATTGAAAATATTTGCTGGGGGCAAAGCCCAGGAGCAAGATGGAGTCAGCGTAAGCCTCTGTACGCGGCCGCCACGCCACGCTAGCCACCGGACCTCAGGTGATCGGCTACTTGCCCTGTGCATCGGTGATGCTGGGATCCCAGGAGTATCGCGTGTGTCGAGTGTCGAGGCAGTGGAGATTGCAGCGGGACGTGAACGGTGTTACAAGACCGCTCGGGATACTCGACAGAGCGGGGGAGAGACGCCGCAGAAAGGAGATCTGCTATGCGGACCTGTTTGTCTTTCCCGTGGCCAAATCAAAGACATTCTCTTTTTTGCTGATCAAGGCTTCTGCTCGCGGCTGCCGCGGACCTAAGACACGGACACCTGGTGAGCACTCGCCGAATCAGACGGAGAAACACCGTTTTGAACGGCAGGAACTGCTTCTTCGGGGCTTCAGTGGTCTGGTGCTTGTGTGCACAACCTTACTAGCGCTGTGTGGACTCTGGGAGCGGACTTTGGGACTCTTGGAGCAGCTAAGTACTTTGGAGGGACCAGACTTTGGCGAGGGGAGCAGAATTGAAAGTATGAGCTATCGCGACAAAAAAAGCTTAAAAGTAAAGACACCTACCACAGGAAAGGATTCCTTGGCGGGAGATGAGGCCGGCAAACCCAAGTCTAAACAGGTCAGTGGGGTTATAGGGGCAAAAAAAAATACTGGTCAGACAGGGCAGGGGGTTCCAGTAAAAACTCTAGAGACAACAAAGACAAGGATGCTATTTTAGCACAACCTCTTCCAGCCAAAATATTTCTACTGGCTAAAAATCAGACAACCATTGTTAAAAACAACACAAAGAACACGCAATGCCTTAATACAACCGAAGACTCCCTTCAACTGAACGGTGATAACGGCGATATTAATCAAATACCTGCTGCCAGTCTGGATCCCAGTAATGCCCCTTTCAGTCTGGAAGCTCTCCCCACCCTGATATGCAACCAGCAACGCCTAGTGGAACATTTGCAATCATTGCTTACTTCAACTGAAGAACGTGATAATACACTTGGCCCCTCTAAGCCCCCTAATCCTCTCCTAACTCCACTCCCTATCGAGGGTGAACTCCTAGAACCTAATGAAAGAAACATTGGCAATATCCTATGTACTCCCTTTGAGAACTTGAATACTAGGGATCTCCCCACAAAAACGGAGTCCGCCATCCGAAATCTGGAGATTCCTCATGGCTCTACTGCCCCTTGGACCCCAGAAATAGGACAAGAGGCTTTTTACTCAGAATCAGACAGTACTCCGATCTCATGAGGGGAAGAAGAGACGGAAGAAGATGAAGGTAATACTAGCAGCATCAGCGAAGAGGAAAGCGAGGCTTCCCACGATAATACCCGCACAATCGTCCGCCCTAAAATACCAAGGAACAAGACCAAACGGAGGAGCCAAATTAAATGGGATATTCGGACTCGCAGATGTCCTGTCACCCAGAAGAAGATGAACCGACCATGTCACAACCACTACCACAGGGACACAGCCCGGGAAGACTACAAGCAAAAACTAACGAGACGCTGGAGCCCTCACTTGCCGCCATACTTGCCTCGATTAAAGATTTCCAGGGGGAGGTGAGAGGTGAAAATCGGGCAGCTAAAAACGCAGCAAAATAACTACAGGGTGGTCTCAGACGGCTGAACAAGACCTGTACAGATATCAGTGAGAGAGTGGGCATGGTCGAGGCTAGGACCGAACATTTGGAAGCCGAAGCAGTGGCAACTAAACAGGCCACTGACTCCAATTCTGCCTGTCTCATGGATCTAATGGTGAAGATTGAAGAAAATGAAAATCGACAACGCCGGAATAACTTGCGCCTGTTGGGGATTCCAGAAGGTTAGGAGGGGGAAGACCCTAGACAGTTCATTGTCAAGCTACTGCAAGACTCTTTCCCAGAAAACACTGAATGGGACTGGGACCGCGAAGTACAGCGAGCTCACAGGTTTCCCTTTTTTCAAAAGAAACAATAAAAAATGGTAATGTGATTGAAGGGCAGCCCCGGGTCTTCCTAGTATACTTTGGCAACTTTCTCTTGAGGCAACTGGTTTACGACAAGGCTCGCCCCAACTCAAAAAAAGGGGCTCATGGAATTACCTTTTTTTCTAAACCGGACTTCTGTCACCAGACCGTTGAGCGCAGATGGCATCTGCGGCAGCTGATTTCTCCCTTGCAACAACTAGGTGCAGAGGTGAATCTGATGAACCCGGTTAGGTTAAAGGTTATCCTATCACCAAGGTTTTTACATCAGAGATTAAAGCCAAAGAGTACCTGGAAGAGACTAGACTAAAGAAAGGACATAAAGGGGCAAACTGAAAAAGTGAAAAAAGAAATATATATATATATATATATTTGATGTTATCTCCTATCTCATAGAGGGGGGGAAACTAGTGAAAGATAATTGTTACTCTCTCTTGCCTTTTTTTTTCCTTCTCATCCTCTAGTCTCTCTTAGAACCTGATTTACCTGGTGGGGGAAAGGGGGAGAAAAGGAGCTGGGGAAAGAGTGTAAATCTAGATGGCTGGTCACTTGAACTTATTGTCAAATATACTAACTCATTCTCAGGCGCCTGGTGTGGCTGGCGGCTGTGGCTTATGACTGACCACCATCATTCAGGCTTTGCCTGATTGCTCACACAAGGGGGGGGTGGGGGATGGAGGGGGTACCTTGGGGGAAGGGGTGGGATGGGTGGGTAGGGTTACAGAAGACACACACAGGTACTAACCATACACATCAAACTTTAATGACTAGTTTTGCTTTCTCTTTTTTTATGGAACTTAGACAGGCACTGTTAAACCCTTTAGATGGCTAGGCTAGAACCATTACGAATTGTCTCCGTTAATGTTTGTGGTTTGAACAATGCGTCTAAGAGACAAAAAGTGGCCATGGGTTTACGAACACTTGGGGGAAACATTATATATCTACAGGGAACCCATGTAGAACAGTCCCAAATACATTTACTAAATACATTAGGGTTTAAAGTAGTGGGCGCTACCACGCAAGGAGCTAAGACAAAGGGGGTAGGAATCTTAGCTGACAGAAAATCTGCTATCAGCAATCCACAAACAAAATCAGATTCACTAGGAAGGTGGGATATCACGCAGATTCAACTCCCTAATAACATCTCTTTCACTCTCTGCTCACTATATGGGAGCAATGTTGATGATCCCGGGGCTATTAATCAAGTTTCCAACGAACTAGCACACTGGCCTACCCCGATAGTTTTATGCGGGGACTTTAACATACACCTACCTAGCAACTGGGATGCTAATACAACCTGGAGATATAAAGGAAGGAAACCTCAGGTCTTTCAAGCTTTAACTAACCTCATTCAAACTCACGGACTGATAGATGGTTGGGCGAGCAAAAACCCTTCACTACCTGGGCACACTTTTTACTCAGCCCCGCACCAAGTATTGGTTAGATTAGATTACTTTTTTGTTTCAACATCACTGGCCACCAGTTTCACTATAGACATTGCACCCCTTTTTATGTCCGACCATAACCCTATTATTCTTACCATAAGGGAGTTTGGGCAACCCAGAGAGGCTTCTAGATGGAGTTTTGAGAAAGCTTTATTACACGACCCTAGTTATATAAACCACATGCAAGGATGGATTCAGGTGTTCCTGGAGATAAACATTGGTTCCGCTTCCCAAATGACAGTTTGGGATACCCTTAAGGCAGGGATCAGAGGCGAGACCCTTAGGTTCTCTGTTCAAAAAAACAAAGCGGAAAAAGTACAGATTAAAGATCTCCAAGAAAAATTAAGAAAAATAGAAATAAAGCTAACCCAAACAATCCACGCAGGGCTGGATTGTCAGCCAATCCAGCAAGAAGCAATTCTGGCCATGGTGGAAATAGGGGCGGTGTTTGTGGGAAAAATTGCGGCTAAGTGGGCAGCGGCAAGGGAGAAGACGTACGAGTGCAGTGATAGCATTGGACATCATTTAGCTGTTAGGACGAGACAACAAACTACCTCTAGTGAAATCCACAAAATAAGGCTTGCTTCAGGCACAGAGGTCACTGATCCTAGCTGTATTCGGTATGAGTTTCAGGAGTTTTATGCCAGGCTATATAAGGAAGAAATCTGCTGTATGACCGATGCTCTTGACAGAGAGATCCTTGAATACCTCAGCGAGATCGAACTAAGTAAACTTAGCCTAGAAGACAGCGAACCATTAGATCTTACTCCTACATGGGAAAAAATCCTGGATGCCCTCAATAGCCTCCCTGATGGGAAGGCTTCTGGCCCTGATGGTATCCCCATTGAATTCTTTAAAATCTTTGCCAATCAAATCAAGGTCATATTCACAGAGGTAATCACATCAATTTTCAGTGGCGTCTCCCCTCCAGCCTCTTGGTCTAATGCCTGAATTTCTATCTTTCCAAAGAAGGATAAATCTCCACTAGATATAAGTTCCTACAGACCAATTACTCTTATCAACTGCGATTCTAAAATATTTTCCAAAGTATTAGCCTCCAGAATATCCCGAGTAGTGGAACCCCTTGTCTCAAAATGGCAACATGGTTTTATACCGAAGAAAGGGACTACCGAACATGTCAGGAGAGTTATTACTCTGTTTGATGCTGCCCAAATAGCCGGAGACCCGATGTCACTCATACTACTCGATGCCGAAAAGGCTTTTGACCGGGTCTCTTGGCGATTTCTCTGGAGGGTAATGGACAGTATGGGGTTCGGAGGCAGGTTCATGCAGGCGACGCAGGCACTCTATCACAACCCAACTGCTAGTGTCACCGTAAATGGACAAATGACAGAGCCCTTTAAAATCTCACGAGGCACCAGGCAGGGCTGCCCCTGCTCCCCATTACTGTTCGCTCTTTACCTAGATCCCCTTATCAAACAAATAGAGAAAAATTGCAACATTTCTCCAGTAACATACTTTCAAAACAGCTGTAAAATCCTGGCTTACGCTGACAACCTTGCCATTACCACTCCTGATCCTGCCAATTCCATACTGGCACTAGAAGGCGAGGCCCACAAATTCGGGAGATTATCTGGGTACGCCTTAAATAAGAACAAGACACAGATCTTAGTAAATAGCAGTCACTTGGGCTGACGCCAGAGTAGTACCAAAGGCTAAATACCTGGGCGTACTAGTTTCACCTAGACTGGAGGAAATAGTCGCAGTCAATCTGGCTCCCCTTGCTGTTCAGACAAAGAAGGCATTAAAACAAATAGATAACTTACATCTAACGTTGGTCGGCAGATGCAACGTCATTAAAATGACTTACCTTCCCAAATTACTTAGTTTTTTTCGCTGCATTCCCCTTGAGTTTAGTAGAAAAGATCTACTTAAATTCCAACAAATGTTTACCCAATTCATCTGGGCATATGCTCAGCCCAGACGTGCACTAAAACATCTTACACTACCGAAAGACAGAGGGGGGTGGGCTTTTCCTAACATCACCCTATATCACTGGGCGGCAGTCCTGCAATACAGTTCAGTTCTACTAAGAGAATCCACCCTTGGAGCTGAACTGTCTTTACCCTCACCCTTCTGGTCTCTGTTAGGGGAACAACATTGGGGCTGTCTAATCCGAGAAACAGCTTATGAATATTACAATCGCGTTAAATTTAAGACGCTAATGAACTCTTATAAAGTTTTTCGCCATGTCCGGGGAATTTTTGGACTTGGTAGATATAATTTTTACTCTCCTATAACCAATAACAGCAACTTACCAGCTATATTTAGCTCATCCTATCTAGCTGAATGGCACAGAGCAGGGATAATAAAATTAGGGGATCTTATAACAACCAGGGGGATTGAATCCTTTTCAACCTTACAGATCAGATTTAAACTAAAAAGCCAAGAACTATTTAAATACATGGCCATTTACGACTACCTATCTAGGAAAGTGGGAGGAGCCAACGGATTTGCCGAGGTTGAGCTTATGAACACTCTCCGGAATGTAACCACTGTTCGCATTGGAAGCATTTACCAAATAATAAACAAGGAAACCCCAGACGATTTAGAAACCATTGCCTCCAAATGGCATATTAAAGTTGATTCCCCCCAAAGTATATTTTACAACTCCCTGCGGTTATCACAACATATCCTAATTTCTGCCAAACTCCAAGCACAACATTTTAAAACTATATTTTTTTTGTATATGACACCTAGTAAAATCATCAAATGGGGATCTGGGAGAGGAACACTATGTCCATGCTGCTCTGAAGTAGGGGCAGACTCTATACATATATTTGCAACATGTCCAACTATCAACTCTACCCTACTCAGAATACAGAATTTACTCCGCGAAATACCTAACCAATCAATCCTCCTAAACCCTACGACCATTCTTTTGGGAACACAATCCGACTCTATAAGAGTAAAGGAGGAAGGGCTGATTTTTGTCGAAATGGCAGTATGGAGGATATGTGTCTCCTCTGGTTGGCTAGATTCTGAGTCCCCCTCCTACGCACAATGGTTGGCTAGATTAGTCGCTACATACCACCTAGAAACATCTGTATATGTCAAGAAAGGAAGAAGGAAAAGGAGGATGGGGCTTGAAATCTGGGGGGTATTCTCCAAATGGATAGATCAACAAGGGCAAGGGGACCCAGAGACATAGTAGGGTTACTAGATACCTACAATACCTTTTTAGTTATATTCATTTGTTACGATACTTTCTATCTCTGTTCTTTGTTATTGTGTATGTCTATCTGTACCTGTACTACTGGCCTTTAATAGATGTGAAAGATGGGAGGAGGGTGGGGGGGGGGGTCTTGAATCTTCTTTCTTCTGATCTTTGTCAAGACTTTGCTTTTGTGAAAAACCAATAAAAAAAAAAATAAAACCCTTTGTATGGAGCACCAAAAAAACAAAAAAACAAAAAACAAAGTTAAACTAAAAAAAGGTAAACAAATCTACCCCAAGCAAAAAAAGAAATTTTTGTATCAAGGCTTGTTCAATATTTACTTTGGTATTACTTGGTATGTGTACACCAGGCATTTTCAGCTTTCCTCTGTTTTTGCATGTCTGGTTTATTGAAATATTACAAATAAATAAATAGCATTTGACATCACAAAAAAAAGAAAAAAAAAGAGAATATTTGCTGGGGCTGAAAATTTGTGTCAAAGCTAACATAAGGGGTCAAGGTGGAGATCCTCTGACTCCATGTTCGAAAATTGAGGGTCTTAGTGACACAAGTTATGTGTCCAAAATAGGTTTGTTTAAGTTCATGCAATATTCACGATGACACCACAGCCACCAGTGCAGCCCTGTATACCATTGCAGGGACATCGTGAATATCGTGGCAACACCGTGAATATTGGTAAAACTATCAAAATATATATATATGTATATTTGTATTCACTCGCTGGTCACTGTCACAGACTCATGTACGCAATCACAAACTCACTTAGACACTTATACACCCATTCACATACCCACTCACAAACTTATACATCCAGTCACATACCCAATCAGATACTCTTGCACACACTCACATACCCATTCAGGTACTCATGCACCTACTAACAGACTCACTCAGAGAGTGACGCACCCATGTACAGACCCACTAAGAAACTCCTGTGCCTACATAGAGACCCACTCATAAACTCATGCGCACAGTCTCATATCTACTTGGAGAATCTTATACCCACTCACAGACCGACTCGGATGCTCATGCACCCACTTACAAACTCACTTGGAGAGCCATGCACTCATGTACAGACCCACTTAGAGACTCGCACCCACTTACAGATCCACTAACACATACATGTATGTACTCACAGACCCATTGAGACACTCACACATCCACTGACAAACCCAATGAGAGACTCATACACCACTTTGAGATCCCCACAGACATTCATACACCCACTCATACACACATACAGTAACTCACACACTCAGTCACAGACCCTCCTAGAGACTTATGTGCTCAGTCAGTCACTCGAATATCTAGAGACTCACACTGCCATCACAGACTCACTCAGTTATACATGTACCAACTCACTCACCCACTCAGAAACTCAAGGATCTACTGAAAGACCCACCCTGACACTCACCCTCCAAGTCACAGGCCTACTCAGACACTCATGCGTGTACCCATTTTCTCATGCACTCTAATACTTATGCTTTCACTCATATGCCCACTTATAGATCCATTCAGATATCTATGCACGCACTCACTGGCCCATTCAGAGACTTATACACCCACTCAAAATCCTACTCAGTGTCCCCTGTACCCACTCATAGACCCACTCACACAATCACGCACTCACCAACTCACACACATATCTAGACAGTCATATGTCCACTCATAGACCCAGTCAGACAGCTATATACTTACAAATGCACAAAGGCCCTCATGCACCTACTCACAGATCACCTGAGAGACTCATGCAACTAATCACAGACCCATTGAGACACTGATGCACTTAGTCATGGATGCATTGAAACAGTCACACAGTTGGTTAGAGAATAATTGATAGACTGATGCACAATCTCGGAGATCCACTGAAATCCTTATACAGTGAATGAGAGACATACTTATACAGTGATGCATGTAGTGTACTGTTCGGGATTATTGCACAGTGCTGGATGCTTGTCCGCACTGTGCAATCATTGAAAAGGGCATCTCACACAGTGCGAGCTGTCGTTTTCTGCCGCTCAAGTAGATTTTTACTCGAACGGCAGCTTTCTCTACATGGACTGGTAGTTTCTCATTGCGAGCATACGCGACCACTCACAATGAGAAACCTGACCTCCCGCGTTGAGAGTCTCGCTGGGAGGTTTATTTTCCATGCTCGCGATCGCCAACTTGATGTTGCTGATCGCGAACGAGGAAAGAGTCTCGCCGGGGTGTCATTTTGCTCGCTCGCGGTCACCAACTTGACGTTGAGGACCGTGAGTGAGCAAAAAATGTCAACTACGCTACGCGTTTTTTGCACTGTGCTACGTGCAATTCACGTAGCGCGAAATAGCACAAACTACACAAACCACGCGAGCGTAGCGTAGTTGGCCGTCCGGGGTTAATTTTAAACAGTTTACTAATACATTCCTTGTGTCTAAATTACTGTAAAATGTGTGTATATATACATTTTAGACCTCCTAAAAAAGGTGCAACCGTCTAGGTTACGGAAGTCATCTTGACTATCGGCATCATCGTGAAGACGGTAAGTAGAGTTCAAACACAATTGTTTTGTAAATGTACTAGAAAAATATGTGTACAGACATATTATTTAAGTAGTGATGTAGCTAGTAATAGTATTGTAATACTTAGAATACATTTTTAAGTTACAATTTTGATGGTTGTGGTCGTTTTAGCGATTTTGCAGCATACTCAAGACCATTGCGACGTCATCGCAAAGATTTAAAAAAAAAAAAAACCTTTATAAAAAAATAACAATATTTTGGGTACTAGAGTGGCTATGTGTATATGGCAGCTACATATAAGAACTGAGTTTCAGGTGCCTTAGAAACACCCTGTTGCCTCCACATGTAAAGTGCACTCCATCATTTCTATAAATTCCATGCATGTCAAAATACAGGTTGTTGTTATGGATTGAGCCCATGTGATGGTCTCTGAGGAATGCAGAAACAGTTTTATCAACATGTTTCTTGGCTTTCTCACTCTGTGGACATAATTGATTTGACCACTTCTATTTCTGTCTTTGGCATATATTAGAGTAACCCCAGACAGTGTGGGGGAAAAATTACATCTGCTCTGCAAAGGTATCGTTCATTAGGATTTCCAGCCCTACCCCAGTCAATGTACCTAGGTCATTGCCACCACAGTGCACAAATATGAGGTGAGGTTCTCGGCAATCCACAATGGTTTAGTCAATGGCAGAAACTGATGAAATTGTGACCCTCTCTGACCAAACTAAATAATTTCAACATTTGGTAAACCCAAGTCCCTGTCAATACCTCTCTTTTTTGTTGCCTCTTTTGCCCAATAGACATAGCTGTGACCAACAATCCACACTCTAAGTATTTTGAAGTGAAGTGAAGGAGCAATAGATAGCAGTCAGCAGATAGCAGTCAGGAGAAGGCTGGAGCTGAATGAGGTACTATTCCAAATGAAAAGCAGGTAAAATGGAGGTGTTTTCTCTTTAAAAAAATCTATATATATATTTTATTGGATGCTGTCAGCATATAAGTGAATACAATTAGGAAGTGTGTTGGATGCATTACCAAGAAGTCCTATTATTGGCTGCTGTTTAAAAACAGAAATGTAATACAGACATGAATATGCTTTTGAATCTTTGGAGTAATCCACACCTGCTGTATCTCATTTGGAAGTAGCATGTTCCTTCTAGAATGTGCTGTGAACCTTTGACATACAGATTCCACTGGGTTGCTAGACATACTGAGACAAGAGTGTATTTGAGGGGAAGGGTGTTAAAGAGACAGAACCTTTTTTGTAAAGTTGATGAGGTAAACAACAATTTAAGTAGTGATAAAATGTAATTTCCAATTCAGGACTCTGTAATAAACTGTTCTGCAGTATTTACATTTTAAAAATCTGAGGGTAAATATACTCCCTGTTTTTCTCAATTTCTTTGGAATGATCATGTAAACATCACAAACACGCATAGACAGGAATCTGTTTTCGAAAGAGAGGGACTAGGTTAACAGATGCTAACAATTTACAAGTGGGGATAGAGTCGTCTAAAATGAAAGACATGATTGAATATGCTGCCTTTCTTATTATCATAGAGTGGAAAGTTGAAGAGGTTGCCACTTTACAGTTGCTTTGCCAGGGAGTGGTGTGCCATTCTTGTGCTTAGTTTTACAAATCCTAACTGTGCCCAAACTATCCAGAAAGAGCTAAAACAACAATATATTCCGCAAACTCAATTCAATTGTATATCATTGTGGCCCCAGAGATTTAAATTTTTTCAATTTGGAAAAAGTACATAAGAAATTAATATGTATATGGGAGTTTGAAAAAAAAGAGATCACAGTGATATGAACAAAAAATATAACTGTACCTGGCAGAGGTTATGTGTTTAAGATGTGTGTACTGTTAAAAGTTACAATGAGCAATGCCTTGAAAAATGACAATGTTTTAAATTGCTAAGCATCATTTGTAGAACAGACCGATTTTTGTTATTTCCATTCTGGGAACTGAGTACTTTTAGTCACATTATTAAACAGGAGTTGTTTAGTCATGAATAAAATGTAAGAACATGTGCTGCCCTGTATATGAATTATAAAGTAGTAATACTTGTTAGGTATGTCTTAGGAAGTGTTTGTCAATACGGTTTTTAACTTATTTGACCAGTTGGAATATGTTTAGATGGTGAGATATAGTTTATGCATATAACAATAGAGTTTACTTAAAGATGTATAGAACTATATATTTTTGAAAGATGGCGTGAAGGTGTATATCAATTATGAAATACCATATATGTTTACATGGTGATATATATTCTTTAAGGCTGTTGAAAATGTCATGTAGATGCTGAGGGTGGTGTATATATTTAAACATGCTGTGTTTAAAATTGGGGAGAGTTAATAGTGCAGATTGTCTGTTGAGAGTTCTCATGCTAGGTTCACTTGGTGTGTAACTTTGTTTAGAGAAATGTTAAATATATGTTTAAAGACACAAGAAATATTTGAGAAAGTATGTAGGTACACCATTATGAAAACGTTTTGTGCCTTGAAAAAGTAAGAATTGTTGTTTGCAATTTTAGAAAATCACCGATGCCTGTGGACGCTGAGTAACAGAGCAATGTATGCTCCTAGACAGTCATGTTTACGGTTATATATCAAGTGTGAAATGTAGACTTCACTCACACATAGCTCAGTAGAAAAGGATAAAAATGCTAAAATAGTTAGTTTGATACTAACAGAATGACTTAAACAATGAGTCACAGATATAGTCACAACTGTTATGTATCTAACAGCAATGGAGGTACTGTCGCAGTATTACCCGCTTTTAACCTATATACTCAAAGAAATACTAAGGCAGAACACATGCACTCATCCAATTACGCAGGCAGTACCATTGTAGTGAACCTATCACCCATCCAGTACGTATGCACTCATTCAGTTAGTGAGGCAGTACTACCTATTCCTCACTAAAGCCTGTATATACTTTTGTTTTTTGTTGAGTACATCAATACTCCCAGATGACCCTACCTCTGCACTCATTCAATCATCCAGGGAGTATTGATATACTCAAATACAAACCTATGTATATACAAGTTTAGTGAGGAATATGTAGTCTTTTAGAACCATCTGGTGAATTATATATGCAACCTGTCACACACTCTTTGCATGTATTCTGAAGAAATAGTGAGCTCTATGCTCTGATAGGGATTAATGTGATTCATCTGAGTAAAAAAGTACTGAGACACTAAATCCACCAGTGACACAGTGGTAGAAAAGCACACAAGTAGGTCTTATGTTGTGTTTTCAGATATACAGGAATAAGACACTGTATGTATATCTATACTTTGGTTGATGTTTCTTTGAAAATGTACCATAGAAGGGATAAACTAGTCTGTTACCATGTTCGCGTGGTTGCATCATTAAAAAGGGTTTAGCCGAGTAACACAGGGAAAAAGTGGTTAAAAATAGTTCAAGTAAACCCGGACAAGTAACTACTGATGGCACCCTCACTCATCCTGGAGTTATGGACTCAACACACAAATGGCGGTCCGGAAATTTGTCGAGGAGCTTCTTAGCTCGCCGATGTAGTCTATACTCAAGAACATGTTAAAGACATTACTAAAGACATTACTGTCTAATTAAATACTTGTGTTGAGGGTATCCTGAGGAAAATTGAGCGCTTTGAAGCCGACATAGGGGGGATACCTGTGAAGTCCCCAACATAAATACAACACCCCAGGTGCAAAAACTGTTAAATACTAATAATAGAGAGGAGGGCTCCATTAGCCAAATACAAGTAATGGAGAGGGCAAGGGCAGTTTCTTCAATTAAACCGGTTGTCTCCCTGGGGAGACAGGGCGTAGTACCTTCCATCAACCAAAGAGACCCCCAAGCCCTTTGCCCATCCGTAAGACACTGGTCAATAATGTTAGTCAAGGTAATCATGAAGTCAATAGTAAGACAAATAGATGTAGACATAATCTCACCCTGGAAGCCACTCTCCTAGTAGCGATCCCTACAGGGGTTCCCCCACTTAGAGAGCCCCTTCATGAATCCACCGTGGATCTGCTATGAAAAACCACATTTTGGTGTGATCAGTATTGTAATGGCAGTCCTAAGATTTCATCCCATATAATAATGGTTAGATGAGTGGGGTGGGTGGTTATAGCCCTAAACAGATGGATGGTGATTGTGTCATCATAAACTTCAACAAGGTAGATATAGCTGGCCGGTTGTACCAGTGCTTTGTCCCTGGTTTTTTTTTATCCACCTTCAAGAGGGGTACAGTCAACCTGTAGATTCTCTTGTGAGCCTCGTCGTATAGTGTCTATATAGTTCTAGGGAGGAGTACGGCCCTGACAGGTCTAGCCAGAGACCAGCAATTGCCCAACAACCCTCATTATGGATTACTGGGGGGAATGAAGAAGGAATAGTTTCGTTTTAGAAAATAGATTTCTCCCGGTTACTAATTTAGATGAGAATGATTGACTGAAGCTGCCCTGGTGCCAACAGAGCCTTTCCAGGCAAACTCAAAATTGACAGGAATTAGTTTTAAACGAAGCTCTTAACTATAAGATCATTAGATGGAACATTGCGGGACTTAGAAGTAAAAGAGATGACTCTAGTTGGCTTGGCTTTTTGAAACATTATGATATAATTAGTCTACAGGAGACTTGGAACAAGAAAGGAAATGTCTGGAGGGATGGGTTTAAATCATTCAGCATTCCAGCGAGTCCCTGTCCTGCGAGCAGTGCTAAGGGGGACCGTCTAATGTTATTGTCACTAAAAATGATGGGCACTAACAGGAAGGTGGGGGTGGGGTCCCTTAATTGTCTTGCAATTGAAGTGACAGCCCTTAATCTATCTAAAATGTTATTTGTTAATTTTAATAACTCTGGAGAGAGCTGTTTTTTCAAAAACAATGAGTCTATGCCAATTGCAATGTTTTTTAGAAGAATATAGATTGAAGCAAACTACTTTTTATTCTTTTGTAATTATGGACAATTTTAATATTCATATGTGCAATTTGAACTGTCAAGTTGATGATCCCCTAGGGCCAGCAAATTCCTTGACTTCCCATTTTGAGAATACGCAACAAGGGGAATGCCTGGAGGAGCTTTTGGCTGCGGTAGATCTCTTTGAACCGAGTTTTCTTGATCCTGCTGACTGGATTCCTACTTTTAAAGCCTGGAAGTGTGACACTATTATTGATTATATATTTATCTCTCCTAGTATACTATCACAGGTAATGTCTTATAACACCCGATGGTCCCCTTTTAGTGATCACAATCCGGGTATACTTGTGTTAGATAAAACTTGTGGCCTTTTGAGGAACCTGGATAAGTTGAGGGGTAATATTAGTGTGGGAACTTGCAATCAGGGGAGGAGACTTAAGTGGGACAAGGTAATCCCAGATCTCTTTTTGAAGTATCTCCGGGAGAAGGCAATTTGTATGATAATACGAACCAGGGGGAGAAGTTCCTTGCAGCCTTTGAAGGAGTTTGCGGACAGGTAGCATCTGATCTTACGATGAAAGCCAAACCCAGATCAGTTATGGCTGAGAGGTGGTTCAATAGTAATTGCTCAAGGGCGTACCGTAATTTGGTATTAGCTTTGAAAATGTTCCCCCGAGACAAGGCTTATATACCCACGCTTAGGAAACAATATAAGTCTGCAGTATCCACGTGTAAAAATAAAATAAAAGAGGAGGCTTGGAACGCTTTACTATCAGTTGAGGTTCTTAAAGATAGTTCCAGATTGTGGGCCATAGTTATTAAACTTTTTTTTCTGGATTGTGGAATGCACCTTTAGATTGTAACATTACAGAAACCCAGTGGCTCTCCCATTTTGAAGCGATCTATGCGCCGACCGCTATGTCAGAGTCAGTAGTTAGTTTAGAGGTTAATAGGGATTCCACTCTCATTGTGTTTATTGAAGAGGAAGTTGAAAGGGCGATATTGCAAATGTCCAATAACAAAGCTCCTGGCCCAGATGCCAGATCCGGCTGACTTATATAAACTTCATCCAAAGTCTTGGGCCAAAATACTGACTAAGGATTTCAATGTGTCTAGCCGTCAGGGCGTCCCTAAATCATGGTCGTTATCTACTATCATCCCAGTTTTTAAAAAGGGTTAGAGAGGGGACACAATCTGTTATAGACCGATATCCCTAATCGACTCCGTAGGTAGAGTTTTAGGGAGAGTGATCCTAGCTATAGTAACGGATTGGGCGAATGAAAATGAGGTGCTATCCAATCTTCAATATGGCTTCAGAAAAGGTAGAAATACCCTGGATCAATGCCTTAACCTACATTTACTTGTAGGCAAATATATATTAGCCAAAGTTGGTACATTACAGATGGCCTTTATGAACCTTACTTTGGCCTTCGATCTGGTCAACAGATCAAAGCTGTGGTCTATTCTGCTAGACATGGGCTTGAACCCATGTTTAGTTTATTATTTGGCAGGTGTACACAGGGATCTCTCAACCAGAGTCAGGGTAAACCAAAAAAGAAAATGCATGAAGCACTTCAAAAATGGAAGAGGTGTTCGTCAGGCATGCATTCTGGCACCTTTACTTTTTACCCTGTACATTAATAATCAATATCTATACTTCTAAGTGCTTGGCTATTGCTTTTGTATGGCTTGACCATCTGGGGTTATAACTATATGGAGGGGGTCGAGAAAGTTGAAAATTGCGTACCCTCTTATCGGTCCCCCAATCAACTTCAATTTTTGTTATTCATCAAGAACTGGGGGTTAGGTATGTGTAAGATTTGATGAGGCTGACCCCAGTGGTCTGTTGGCTCAAGACCTGGCTTAATCTAGACTTAAAACTAAACCATCAGAATATTAGGGACTGCGTCACTCTGGAGACTGCGTCACTCTGGAGAAAGCTAATAGTATCCTATGACTTTAGTATGTTAAGCACACCCTATCAAAATTGGGGCACCCAGATCTTTTTAATTCACTGGATACAATAAAAAAAGAGGACCTAACTTGGATTAAAACCCAATTCTTGAATGTCCGGTTGGTGGAGCCGGAGGAGCGGGAGCTACTGAAACCTTCAGTAAGCTCTGAAAAAGGGCAACTTTAACAAAGAGAACTGGACTTTCAGAATAAGATCTGACATGTCGAAGGCTTCTCAAACTAGACAATGGAAGCTAGGTAACTTAATGTCAGAACTGCAACCGCTAGGTGCCACAGTACAAATGAAATTCCCACCATCTCTTAGAATAATGTGGCGGAACAAAATGAGAAATATGAAAGAACCAGAAGAAGTCAAAACATTCATTGAACTTATGAGAGATCAGAGAAGAGCTGAAGAAACACCCAGCAAATGAGAAATCCCTTGAATACACAATACTGATCAAAAGTGAAGAGTATAGAGGTGTAAGGCTATAAAATGTTTTTATATATAAGTTAAAAATCATGGGGCAGGGAGGCACAATGGGTTATGAAGATAACCGAAGGAAAAGAAGAAGGAGGCTTCCCCGGGGAGGGCAATACACAAACAGAAAAAAGAAAACATAAAAAAATCACTAAAAGAAAAAGGGTGGGGCGCAAAATAGGGAAAACAAAAAAATCCTCATATGCTGGAGCCGAAAGAGAAACAAAAATGGAGATTTCAAACAATGATGTAAATTCCGCACAGAAGGGAATCAATGGGGAGCATAAATACAAACATCAAAATACTCTCTTGGAATGTAAACGGGTTAAGGACGAAGAGTAGGAGAAACAAAATACTAGAATACATCAAAACATCAGAATCTGAAATAATAATACTGCAAGAAACACATCTCCTGAAAGAAGAATGGGATCAAATAACAAAGACCATAGGCTGGATTGATATATATGTTTGCACCACACAACAATGCAATATCAAAGGAATTATAATAATTATAAAAAAGTCATTAAAAGCTGTCATTGACTCAGTAGAAGTGGACAACAAGGGAAGATGGGCGATAGCTAAAATAAAGATTGAAAACAAACCACTTACGATCGCAGGATATTACGGCCCAAATCTAGACGATGCAGACCCCTTACGAAAACTATATTCACAGTTACTATTAGCCACTTCACCCATAATTCTAGGGGGAGATTTTAACTTACTTATGGATCCAAATCTAGATAGGTCACCACCAGGAAGACAGGCAAACTTGCCAAAAATGAGAGAATGGATTGCCTTCTACAAAAAAGATCTTGACCTGATCGATATCTGGAGAGAAAAAGGAGTAACCAAACAACCCTTCACTCTGCATAATAAAAAACGAGGTCACAGGTCGAGGATCGACTATTTTCTTATCGATCGAGAACTATCCAAAAATGTGGAAAGCGTTGTACATTTACCAGCTCATATCTCAGACCACTCGGCTGTGCAACTAACTCTACAGATCAAAAAAATAGGAAAAATAAAAAGATTCACAGTAGAAAGGACAATATTACAAGATGAACAAATGGTAAAGGAACTAGAAAACGAAACATTACACTTCTTTGAACTCAATAAAACTAGCACCACAAAACAGATAATTTGGGACACGTACAAAGCTGTGGTAAGGGGGAAGTTATTGAGCCTAGGAGCCTATAAAAATAAGAAACTAAAGCGTGAAATCTCAGATCTAGAAGCAAACATCAGCACTCTAGACACCTCAATAATAAGGGAACAGGACACGAGCAGAAAAGAAGAATTACAGCAAGAAAGACAGCACGAAAGAGAAAAACTAGAAGAAAATGGGAGTCAAGCAAACTAGCAAAGCACGAATATGGGGAGGGATGTGGAAAGTGGTTGGCATGGAAACTTAAAACAGACCTAGCCAAAAATAAAGTAAGGAGTATACATCAGGAAGGTCAAACACAACAGAGTACAGATGAAGAGATAATCAAGCGAGAGTTCAGAATTTTTTTTGAAAATGTGTATACCGAAGATACAAACCCGCAAGATATGCTGATTGACTCCTATCTAGAAGATGGTCCATCCTTGGCATTAACAGAAGAAGAAAAGAGAGAATTAAACAAGGAGATTCTAACAAGCGAAGTCGAGGAGGCCATTAAAAGTTTGAAAAAAGGAAAAGCAGCAGGACCTGATGCCTTACCAAACGAGTTCTACATGGAACTAAGAAATACTTTGCTCCCACATATTACGGACCTGGTAAACTTGATTCTCAAACAGGAAAGTAGTATACCAGATTCCTGGAACGATGCGGTAATTACCATAATCTTGAAACCCGGGAAGGACCCTACCAGATGCGAATCTTATCGCCCAATATCGCTGTTAAACACAGACTACAAAATCTTCACTAAAATTATGGCAGCACGGTTGGGAAAAGTTTTGCCGAAACTTATAAACACAGATCAAAAAGGTTTCGTCAAGGGGAGACAATTGCATGAAGTCACACAAGAGCTCCTGACTGCGATAGACATAGCCACGCAAAAGAAGGTACCTCTCACCATACTAACTGTCGATGCCGCAAAAGCATTCGACAGAGTGAACTGGGCCTTTTTGGAGAGAGTCATGAAAAAAAACAACATAGGGCAGCCCTTCATGCATGTTGTAAAACAAATATACAAGACACCAAGATCCAAAATTCTAATTAATGGTAGCCTCACGGATGATGTGAAGATAGGTAGAGGAACAAGGCAGGGGTGCCCCCCCTCGCCGCTGCTCTTCAACCTATACATTGAACCGCTTGCAAACAACTTAAGGAAAGCCAAAGGAATCACCTCATTTAAATATCAAACATGGGAGAAGAAGATTGCACTATATGCGGATGATCTAATGATTTTTACGGACAACTATCCGAAAAGCAAGGTCACAATCGAAGAAACCATCAGTGCCTTTGGGAAGGTCTCGGGCTACTTAGTAAACCACACAAAAACTGAAATTATGACATGGAACAGCAAATTTAAAAGTTTAAATATTAAAGAAGAAATAAGATATTTGGGAATCGTAATAAACCATGATCTAAATAAAATCACGCAACGTAATATAAATAAAGTGGCAGGAGAGGTGAGAAAACTGCTTAAGATATGGTCTACCTTACCACTTAGCTTGATAGGAAGATCAAATATCATCAAAATGTCAATTATACCAAAATACAAATTTTGGTTTAATTCAATCCCTTTGGAATTCACGAAATCATTGTTAAAAAAGCCACAAAGCGAAATCGCAAGTTTCATATGGGCCTCGAAAGGCACAAGAATTTCACTAAAAAAACTTCGAAGGAGTAAGCAAGATGGTGGACTGGCCAGTCCAGAGCTAGTTGAGTATCATAGGGCTTTCTACTTTAAAAACATCCGAGTACTACTCAAGACCCATGAAAACTACCCATTACATTTACAAGTAACGACAGAAGCAGCTGACCACTTCTTATTCAAATTTGGACACCCCAAGTACTTCAAAAAGATAAAACTGAAAATTCTAAGGGAGGCAGCAAAAGTTTGGACACAAATAAGAGGAATCTTAAACATCTCCTATTATAGCGAAAAGGCCCCTATTTGGGGTTCACCAGGGACCCCAGAATGCCTAAAGGATACACTGGCAATTCCCTTAAAACTTGCTAACGTAAACTACTGGGGACAGTTATTGAATGGCTCAACTTTGAGAACATGGGCAGAACTTCAAAACATTACTAATAACTCAATCTCCAAATTTAAATATTACCAAATTCTAAGTTGGTCTAAAACATTACCTACGAACAGCAAAGAAAGTGAAAAACTAGAAAAAGAAATGGTAAAAATCACACCGATACCAAAAGAAGTGGCAAAATGGTACTGGGCTTTAATAACAGCTGGAGACAGAAACCTAAACATTGAAAATCAAATTTGGAGGAAAGATTTATTCATAGCAGACTTGGACTTAATTTGGGAAAAATCAGTGGGGAAATGCTGGTCGACTCTAAAATCTGCGGCACTGAAAAGGAATCACTTATACACCATTCATCGAGCATATTGGACCCCGAAAAAACTCTCCAAATTCAAAAATGCAGGAATAAAGAAATGCCCGAAATGCGGAGAAGAAAAGGTTGATGACATCCATATGTTCAGAAGCTGCCCCATATTAAAGGAATTCTGGAATAGAGTTGGTAAGACACTGAGTAACATCATGAAAAGAGAAATAACTGTAAGTACCACTCTTACTCTTTTTGGGATAGAGAATACAGTCAATACAGGGGGTCTAAATAAATGTCAAGAAAATCTAAAATGGGTAAGCGCCTCTCCACCAACACATGGAGAGTGGATGAACTCGGCAGTAAGAATAAACAAATTAGATAGAAAAGGAAATAATTGTAAGAGATTTAAGTATTGGGAAAGTTTTGAAAAACACCTAAACCCTAGCACAGAGTAGAAACATCAGTCCTATGATTAAGGCGAAACAACTTCTGGTGAACAAGTATGGTACTTGTTGAGTAGCTATAAAAGCTAGCTCCCCCCACGTCTCGAAACCAAAGTTTAAATTATGTGAAGGTTTAAGGGCACTCCTCTACACTCCCCAGACAAGAGAGACCAAGGGGCAGAAACGGAACAGAGTAATAAAAACTAGAGGAAGACACCTGAAACTCCAAACACATAAAGCTTCGCAATATGAGGACAAAAAAAGAAAAAAAAAAAAAAAAGAAACCTTCAGTAAAGGCTTTTTTTTTGTTAAAAACCTCCCCTTGTACTGAACCTTACCTGAGATTAGTTACCCAACCCTCCCACTGTTTGCTTTGAACTAGGTTCGATTTTAACCTAATTTACTTCTTTTTAGGTAATTCACAAGGATGGAGTAGGCAAGCAGATTTGAGTCTGTATACCTGTGACAATTTCTCACCACAGGACACTATGCATTTTATAATGTTTTGCGACTATTATACTATGAGTCGCAGGAAGTTCTTAGTTCCTATTTTAAGAGAAAAAGGTTTTTTACAAGTTAAACCTGCTTTAATTCATCTCCAAATGTTGACTGATCCATGGGAGATATTTAATATCGCAAGTGTCTTAGTAGAAGCCTTTTGTCTCAGGCATAAAAGGTACCCTATGATAAACGCTACATAAGCATCGACTGTATACATATGATCATTGTTTTCCTTTTTTGCTGTCTTTCTTGAAAACACCCCTAATATGGTAGTCCTTTTGTCTATATACGGGCTATTGGCTATCAGGGTATTTATGTACCTATGAAATTGATTTTGTAACATTGATTCTTTTTTTGTGATTTTGATTTTACATGATTTTACTGTGTACTGGGTTATTAGAATTCTACTTGTATGGTTTTAATTAAGTGAATAAAGTGGTTTGACTTGACTTATATGGATGAGTGGCAAGATGTATACGTGTGTGTATGGGTTCTGTGAATGAGTTTGTAAGTGATTGTGTAGAAGTGGGTGTATTACATATTTTATGAGAATGTAAGTAGGTGTGTCACCGTTTCTCTGGATGATGTCATCATTGAAGTCAAATCAGATGTCATTAAGGATGTCATGAGGGATGTCTATTGAAATGTCATCAGTGATGTCACTGACCATGACATGAGTGATGTAATATGTAAAGTCAAAATAAGGGTGCATAAGTATTGTAAGTGAGAGTGAGAGCGATTGTATGGGAAATTATGTGATTTGGTATATTGAAGTAATTGCATGTAGTTATATAGCTAAGTTCAACGGTAGATTTAATACTGCAACATAAAAGAAAAACAGTTTTTGTCTTATGTATAAGTCAGTAGTAAAGTTGTTGCATATTGGTTAGAGTAAACATTAAAATAGAGTTATTTATTTGCAGAACAATATCTGCACATATACAGACAGTTAGAATGCCTATAAAAGCTCGGAGGAAAGAGAAACCAAAGCAACATCAGTATTTATGCAGAACTGGGCAAAATACAGAAAAAGTGGAGAGAGTAAAAAGAGCTACCGGTAAAATGACAAAGCCATTATATATAGATACCTGCAAAGATTACAAAATAATGAAAATAAAAAGATAACTATTAGAAAGAATAAAAGTGGGCAGCATGTATATGACAAGAACAGGAAAGAATGTACCAAAGATGGACACACCTTATTCACAAGACAGAAGCATGTTAAGGAAATCAGAGGCAGTATGTTTCATAGTAGATTAGTTACACATCTATTAAGAAATATTAGGAGTTTTAGAAGAAGTAGAGAGGCACTTGTACAGAAAGAACTAGTTGTGGGAGTAAATGGTACGGCCTTTGCTTTGAAGAGGAAGCTTTCATTTCGATTATAAATTTAATGAAAAATCTTGACAAAATGGTGTAGTACATGGGGAGATACAACCAGAAAAAAGATTAGTTAATATAAATAGCTTTTGTACAGTTTTTATTGGAGAATAGATACATACTTCTGCTACAGAACCTTTCTTAAATGAAGAAAGCTATCTCAGGAAAACACATTAGTTAATACTATTGATGAAAGAAGACAATGTTATGAAATGAAAAATGGCATTCCTTTATTGAAAGAGGTGATGGTATCTAGAAATGTAGAACAATTTGTTGAAGTACAGGTACAAGGAAAGTGTCGTCTGTTTTGGGTATTCATCAGTGATCCATCAATATATTATGAACATGTCTACGTGTCTTTCCAAGGCACAGTTTAAGACACAAAATAAGCACCTTACAAGGATTGGATCTTTGCAAAGTTAGAAAACACTCACTAGCTTGTTTATCAAAGATTTGTGCTAAAGCACCTTTCCTCATTTCAGGATGTTAACTATATACCACTCAACAATGTATATGTTACTTAGGAGGCTGTACTATGCCATAACTCCTCCTTTATGTTTAGGCGAAATGAATAGAGCACTTGTGCATGGTACTATGGTAGAGGTAAAAAAGGTTTGTGATAATGTGCAGTTTTTTTTTGTTCAGAACAGGACTCTACAGAAAATGAAGAGTTGATAACAGGAGGAGTTACAGGTCGGGACACAGGTATTATAGTTGATAGTTTTGAAAAAGAGATTGCAAAATTTAACACAGTGTGCTCTGAAAAACCAGAGTATGTTTGTATATGTTGTCAACACACTCACTGCAAGATTCAAACATGAACTGTTGACTAAAAAGTGTATAAGAAAATATTGATACATTGGAAAAGTTTGCTGTGTACTTATTTGTAGAGGAACCCTTTGACTTGTTCACATGGTAAGTTATATGTAAGTACTGTTACAATACATTAGAGAACAATAAAATGCCAGCTAGAACAATGTATAACAAGTTAGTACTGGTTCCCATTCCAGAACCACTTCAAGGTTTTAAATATTTATGAGTCAATTCTTATCCAAAGTATATATCCATGTCAAGCCATAGTTCATGTGGAGCCAATGACAGGCAAGTTACCAACAACTGAGCAGCAGAAATGTCTAAAAGGTATATTACTGTTCTGGATTAGTACTATGTTCTCAAAATGTCCAGTAGGATGCTCAAGAAATTTTAAAGGTAATGATTGGACTATTAGAGGAAGAATATGCGAATATCAATGACTTATTCGATTTCACTTATAAATGGTACCATAGCTGTGATCAATGTGAATTCAATTCGGAACTTGCTGTTACCAGATTGTAAAGCTGTGGCTTTTGAAAATGTAAGCAAAAAATGCCCATCTGGATTTGACTCATCCAAACTGCAGTTCAGAAACATTTGTGACTGGACTAATTTCCATTTCAAAAAGAACTTTCACAACTATAGCAATCATATGTCATGAAGGAGTTAATAAAACCTCTATACACTACACAATATATTTAGGATGTCAAAAATGACATAGAAATGACATTTAAATCAAGATTACCTAAAATGTTGTCAAATTCATGTCTGCTATTAGAAGAACCGAAGTTCTAAGGACAATTTGGAATAACAAAATGTGGTGTTGTGTTGACATGTACATGAATTATGTGTTTCTGAAAGTATTATTCTGCCTATTAGGAGTGTTGTGTACAGCAAGGTGTTAGAAATGAAAGACTCGTTCTGACTGCAGGAAAGGCATTTATAAAACATTATAGGACTACATTTTCTTACTACATATACAAACTAAATGGAGGCACTATAATACCAGCAGCTTTAAGTAGCACATAAGAAGTCTCTTCACTACTTCACCATTGTATCCTGTTTTGGTTGCCTAATGTTCAACATGAAATACTAATACATTTTTCTTTGTTTATATTTTTCACAGTGGTTGAACTGATGCAATTAAAAAAGGTAAAATAATTAACAAGTATGGTTTTTCACATTCTGCAAAATTACATCTACAGATTACTCAACAGCTGTTACGATGGTGTTGCAGTCCATGCAGAAGGTAGCAAAACCTTTTCATTCTGGTGACATTTTACTGCCATTTCAGCTGAAACTTTGTTGCCAGGAGCATGGGCTGGAGGTCTGGAGGCTGATGATCCCTCTCCTTCTCTCTGTCTCTTTGTGCAACGTTAAGTTGTGTCTTGTGGTATGTTTTCAAGTGGTACAACATAGCTGTTGTACCACATGAATATTTTTTGCAGTGTCTCAAGATAATATCTTCTCACATATGTTGCACCTTACCTGTTTAGATGTGTTCTTTGATTCACCAGATGGAATAGTGAAAAAATCTTAAACTATGCTTTGTTTTTCATTGATGGATTTTCATCAGAAGACTGTTCATGTGAAGCTGAGTCCTTCTGGTCTTCAACAACTTCAAACAGCTGTAGGTCTTCCTCTGGTTCTTCTGATACCAGTTTGTTTTTGTACATATAGCCAAAAAAAGTCAACAGCTAGCACAATTTTCAAAATCAGTGTGAAACAGCTCCTATAAGAAACTAACCAGTAACTGGAAAGCTTAAGAAGGGAGAAATTAGGGTGTACTTCCTTTCATTACCGAAACTGTAAAAACCAATGAAACTTCTTTGCTTGGTAGTTATGTTCTATTTTCATTAGTCCTGATGTTGAACTTTATTTTTTGACAAAGTCTTTGTTAAAATAAAGTTACACCAATACGTTACTAAACAGTTAGACTCAAACTTTGTGTAAAATATGTCTATATAGCTGTTTTACACTTTGTCATTTGTATGCATGACTACTGACATCATTGCGACCTCTGGTGTTGCCATGAAGAAGGAAAATGCATTTTTGATGTTGTTTTTATGACAAATGAATACAAAGGGGAGAGTTAAATTGGGATCTTACTAAACTGCTACAATGAAACTTTATGTAAAATATATGTCAATATATGTGCTTCATACATTGTCAAAAAACCTGGTATTTGCGGCGTGTCCTCGGCAATTGTGATATCATTGTGAAAATCTAAAATATCATGCATTAAGATTATTAATGTACTTTTTAAATAAATAGATGACAAATACAACAATAAGTGGTGCACCATGCAAATCCAATCTTTAATATCTAATTATAGAAAAAAACAGTCATACTTATGAACTGGAACTTAACAAAGCTAGAAATGTACTTGAAAAAACCAAAGGTTACAGGGATGTTATAGTTAGGAAATTAGCATTTTAAAAAAACCTAGAAATTTACTGAAAAAACGAAAGGTTACAGAGTTGTTATAGTTAGGAAATGGATTCTTAAAAACCTTGGAAAGTCATTCAGCACTTATATTTACCTAAGCTAACTATAACTCACGACCCATAATGCACTGCTTATGATCTTACACATTACATCACTGATGACATGTTCAGTGACATCACTGATAACATCTCAAATGGCATCACTGATGACATCTAAAATGACATCACTGATAACATCACACAATGATTTTGACTGTTTTCTAAAAGTTACTTTGTGTTAAACATATACAAAGGTAACTCGCTGTGGAAGTACCTGTATGGGTAAGTGAGTGGGTGTGTAAGTGGTGTATAGAAGAATGACTGGGTATATAAGAGGCTGTATACATGAGTTTTTGTATGGGTAAGCGAGCTGGTGTGTCAGTGGATGTATGAGTATGGATGGGTAAGTCAGCATCTGTGTGGGTATTTGTATAGTTCACTAAGTTGTTGTATCAGTGGTTGTAAATGGTGAATCAGAGGGTGCATGAGTGGCTGAGTGAAATTTCAGCCCAACTATAATGTCCCTGTAATCTTTATTTTTTCAGTAAATATATGTAAATGTATATATTTGCACAATAGAATTTTTCTCTGTGTTGCGATCACCAACGGCAAATAGCGTGATGGGTTGGATCCAAGCCCTAAGAATTAATTTTAGACAAGAATACGATGCACTCTTAGATTTCCGATTCCTTTAGAATTTATTTCAGGATCGATTCGTACCAACACGTTTCAGCCCTCTTAGGCCTTAATCACTGTAAGTGAGTCTTTATTGTAGCACAATTTATACATATCACGTTAGCCTACAATGCGTCATTATGGGTGATGTAGAGCTAGTTGACATTAATGCTTATCTACAATGCTTATTTACAATATTTACAAGCACTTCAAACTGTTGATGGTGTACATTGCTTGGTGTTATAGCAATCATTTACATATGTGTTGTTGTTATGAATATCATTTTTATATAGATTTTATTTTAACTCATAGTGAGTCTATGTTCTAATTGGTATTTCTTTTATGTCCATTAGATTTATTAATATCATCCTTCTGGCTTTAACCTCAGGTCTTCCCCATGATATTTAGTAATTACATGGTTCAAACTTTCATTCCTTATTGGGATTAGTGCCAAGACCTCACAGCTTGCTATGTTTCAAAACTTTTAACTTTGTTTACTATAAATTAATTTCAAGCATTCTTATACTTGGTACCAGTTTTTCCCTTTGCACCCTTATATTCCTTCTTTTCTATTCCAAATGTACATATAATTCTTCGTCAATATTCATCCCAAGTGGGGTCTTGGTTCTTAATCTTATTATGTACCTCGATTCCATTTGACAAAGTTTTCAAATTCTGTCCTCACCCCGTTCGTTATTCAATATTGCATGCATGCCAAAGAAGCTCATTGATCTCCAATTGCCATTTTGGCATACCGCCATGTGTTTTATAGTGGCATACGTCATGTCCTTATTCTTCACAGCTCCTATATATTCCAGTATTCTCTTTTTCAACATGCAGATTGTACTGTCTACATATTGTAGGCCATATTTACATTTGATGACATATATAATAAACTTTGTGGCACACATGATTTTTTGATGAATCTCTATTGCTTTGCCTTCATAATCTAGTAAATTTTTGCGATTCACACCAATTTTACACGTTTTGCAAGTATAACATTTTAAAAAGCCATGTTGCTGTTCTTGGAGCCAATTTGTTTGTATCTCTTCTTGGAAATGACTTTTCACAACAATATCCTTTATTGATTTTGTTTTTCGGTTTGTTACCAATGGTCTTGAGCCCAATAGTGAGCCAATGTCAGTATCATTTGCTATCAAATGCCAATATTTTTGTATCTTCTTAATGATGATTCCACTTTCTTTACTATATGGATGCTTCCTGATCATTTATACACCCCAGTTGTTTTTCTTTTTCTTTTTTAGAGATCAGAATTATTGTTCGAGATTTTTTTAGGATCTTTTGTCTGCCTTTCCGCAATGTGGTCTCTTTATAGCCTCTAGATTTCAAGCTTGTTGTTGTTTCCGTCATTTTCTCTTCTGCATCTTCTTCTTTGGAGCAGTTCCTTTTCATTCTCACATTGAATACTCTCTCGAAGTGATTTTGGATGGAAACTTGTCCCATGCAGGATGCTGTTTGTTGCTGTCTCTTCCCGGAATAGTATTGAGTGTATTTGTTCTCCCTCGATGTATATCCAAGTATCCAAAAAGGCGATTGCTTTTTGACTTACTGTACTGGTAAATGTCAAACCTACATCATTCTGATTTAACTTTTGGAAATATTCTTGAAATTCATTCTCAGTTCCATTCCAGATTATAAAGAGGGCATCAATATATCTGACCCATTAAATTATCTTCTCAAGTTCATCTGATTTTGCGAGTCCCAGGCTACTGTTTTCTCCCACCACCACATAGTAATATTGGCGTAGTTGGGTGAGAAAGAAATGCCCATTGCAGTCCCACAGTCTTGTCTGAATAGTTCATGATTAAAGAGGAAGATAATATTGGTCAAGCATATTTCTATTAAAGACAATAGCATTCGAGTGTGTTTCATCTCTATTATTCTCCTTTGTAGTAGAAAATATTTGCATGCTCTTAAACTGACTTGATGGTCAATTGATGTTTATAAGGAGACCACATATATAGTTGCTAACATGTAGTTCTTATTCAAGCTAACTCCAGTTGGTATCCTTAGGAAATCGCCTGTGTCTCCGATGTATGAGCTCAAACTTTGTGCAATGGGCGCTAAGTAGTGATCTACATATTTCAACACATTCTCATACAATGAATCACAAGAGAACACAATTGGTCTGCCCGGAGGATTGTCTAAAGATTTATGAATTTTTAGCAAGAAATAAATTGTAGGAATAGTTGGTAAATCCTTTATGAGAAATTGTGGTTGATTGTCATTAATTAGATTTATCTCATGCAATCTTTTAATCTCTTGTTCAAACTTACAGTCATTTCATTGATGGGACTTTTTGAAGTTTACTATACTTTGTAAAATCATATAGTTGTCTGTATGCTTCCTTTTTATAGTTATTCCTGTCCATTAGGATGATGTTGCTACCGTTTTCTGTGGTTTAATTATTACATCTATGTTCTCCATTAATGATTTCAATGTTTTTCCTTCTTTGCATGTTTGATTTTCTCTTTTTGTTGGATGTAGGAGGGCTAAAATGCATTGGTGTGAATTAATCCAGAAATACATTCTAAAAGAATCAGATATCTAAGAGTGCAGCGTATGCTTGTATAAAAAAATATATATATGTATATATATAGACATATATATATATATATATATTACCTACTGGCGGTCGCCAGTAGGTATATATAGTTAGGATTTTTTCTCTATGGGATTTTTGAAAATTCTATGTCTAATAACTTTGGCGTTTGTGGACGTAATTGGCTGAAATTTTCAGGAAAATGGCACATTTTGTTTCTGAGCAGCCCCTGAAAATTTTGGGGGGGTTCGTCAAGGGGGGGCCGAGAAAAAAGGGGGGTCCCAAAACGCGTTTTTCCCATGTTAATTTCCATAGGGCGGTTGGCCTCACTTTTAGCCCGAACGGCTGAATGGATTTGCACGAAACTTGGCAAAATTGTAGGGACTGGTAGCCCGATGTGCCTTTTGTAGGTCTCAATATATGTGCTCCAGTGGATTTTGAGAAATTAACGTTTAAAAAAAGATATATATCTGTAACAGCGGACCGGGCAGCGCTCCAGGACGCGTACTTTTCGCGCAACGGAGCTTTGTGAAGCGAAGCTGATTGGTTCTCCGGCGTCTGTCAACATTCCAAACAGTCCGTAGCGGCCGCCATCTTGTCTCTCGGTAGGATCGAGAGACAAGAGGAGGCCAAAGCGAAGGGGCAAATGACCATAAAGGGGCATAGTACATTGTCGCTGACCCCCTAGGTTTGATGTGGAGGTTTTAAAAGGGCCCCGCGGGGCAAAAAAAAATAAAATAATAATAATCGAACGGCTGAATGGATTTGCACGAAACTTGGCAAAATTGTAGGGACTGGTAGCCCGATGTGCCTTTGCTAGGTCTCAATATATGTGCTCCAGTGGATTTTGAGAAATTAACGTTCAAAAAAAGATATATATCTGTAACAGCGCTCCGCTTCGCGTACTTTTTGCGTTACAGAGGTTTGCGAAGCTGATTGGTTTTTCGGCGTCTGTAAACATTCCAAACAGTCCGTAGCGGCCGCCATCTTGTCTCTCGGTAGGATCGAGAGACAAGAGGAGGCCAAAGCGAAGGGGCAAATGACCATAAGGGGGCATAGTAGATCGTCCCTGACCCCCTAGGTTTGATGTGGAGGCTTTGAAAGGGTCTCGCAGGGCAAAAAAAAAGTATACAGTTTTTTTAGTTTTTTTGCGTGGAGTGCGCCCGGTTCGCGAACCGGGAAGCGTTCTGGGGAGCGTACTTTCTTGAATATTAGTGAAAAAAGTTAGAGTAAAATAATAATTGTGAGTGATCAGATGTAGGGTAGCTCTGAGAAGAACTTTTGGGTTTATGGTACATTTAGGTACTTATAAGTAGGTACCAATGCACAGTCTTAAATTCAGAGTGAAAACTCTGTTGCCCTCATCTGAGAAGTGAACTCCATCTCCTCTGTAGATATCTTGCATGTAGTAACGCAAGTTATTGTTGTACAGGGAGCCCATTCCATGGTCTCTCAGGTAAGCTGAAACAGATTTGTTTACATGCTTCCTCGATTTCTCAATTTGTGGACAAAATTGGTTCGACCACCTCCATTTCTGTCTTTGGCATATATTTGAATATACCAAGGCAGTCTGAGGAAAAAGTGCCATCAATTGCTCAAAGGTGTCCTTTAAAAGCATTTCCAGACCTACCCCAGTCAAAGTGCCCAAATCATTACCTCCACAGTGCACAATTAACAGGTCAGGTTTTGGCAAATGCATAAAGGTTTTCACCAATGGTATCAATTGGTGACATTTTAATCCTCTGTGGCCAAACCACTTAATTTCCACATCTTGTAAATTGAGGTTAGGTAAATTCCTGTTTTCAGCGTACCTTTGAGCCCAATAGATGTAACTATGTCCAACAATCCAGACAGAAAAGATGGTGAGAGAAGGTTCTGCTGCAGTCAGATGAAGTGTGGCAATGAAATGGCAGTTGAAAAAATGAGAGTGTAAAATGAAAAAAACTGAGGAGTTTCTGTGTTAATGAAGCAGTAAGAGTGATTGGTGGATTTTGATTGCTGAAAACAGAAAGTTAGTGTGCATGGATGAGTTCGTTGAAAGATGTATTTTGAGTGGCGAAGAAAAAATCATTAAATGAAAGAATGCTCTGGATATGCAGGTGCACTGAGAGTTCAGAGTTCAATTGCAACATTGTTGTGTGAGAGGTCTTGCAAGAGGTGGTTGCTATGCAGAAAAAGCAGAGAGGGGGCAGAGGGGGAAGGGTTTTGCTTTGAAAAAAAGTGAGGGAAGAGTTTTGATTGGGTGACATGAGAGATATGTGTGAGGAATTACAGCATTTCTGTGCTTTTGATAGCTGCAGACTCTGGAGTGCATACCTTTTGCTCTGCTGAAGACAAATTGGTGTGTTTCTGAGACTGTTTTGAAACTCAAAGTATTTGCTAAGGTGAGAAAAGATTTCTTTAATTTAGATAGAAAATAGTGTGCTTTAAGGAGAAAATTATGAAGAAAGTTGTGTTTTTCAAATGTTGCTTTGTCTCAAGTGTTTCACAAATAGATTTTGTTTCTTTGAGAAATTGTAATTGGAGAAAATGTGAAGTATTAGTACTGACAGGGCTTTTATGTGCATAGGAGCCGTGGAGTGTTTTCAAATTATGACTTGTAAATCGTTTTTGAGAAAAAGCAATGGTTTTAATATTGATGAGAAGGACATAATGGTGTCTGCTTCTTTATAAGGTAATTGAGAGTCTCTGATGTTATTTTTCCCATTTCAATGTAAGAAGTTTGTCTGTGGAGCAAATTGCTTGTAAATATGCTCCCACCTGTGCATGGCAAATTTAGATTTTGAATGTTTCCGTTACATAGGCATGTTAAAGGTGACTGAAAAATGCTGCAAAGGCAATCAAAAAAATGCTTTAATGTGTCTTAAGGACATTTTAAGTCATTTCCCCATGTGCAGTGTTTTCAAATTATGAGTTGAAAATCGTTTTTGAGGTAAAGGAATGTTTTCAAAATTTATGTGCACCATATGACCCCAAATTTCTTTTTCAGGGGTGCAGCAGGGTGTTCTTGAGACACCCCTGCACCGTCGGAAAAATTCGTAATTTGCGATGAGGTCATTGCTAATCGCAAATTGCACCTTCATTCCTATGGGCCTCCTGCTGCATGGAAATGAATGGGTAATTTGTAATTAGCAAATAGGTCATCGCAAACTAGGAATGGTAAAGAATCGCTATTTATTCCTTAAAGTTCGCTATTTAGGAAATGCAAAAAACTTTGATGATACATATGGCGGTTCATCTCTAACAAGATAAGAAGCATAGGGATAGATTTATGATGACTGGCGCATCACCAGGGATGTGTTAGTCATTCTGTGCCGCTGTTCCTTCACCTATGGTGTGCTGCATTTACAATGCGGCGCATCATGGGGCAAAAACAGCACAGATGCGTGACGTATTTGTGCCGTAAAGTTGGCGCATTGCTGGAGTTGTATCGCAAGTGTGATGAAGCTCCAGTAAGGCTGAGGGGTGCCCCTGTCGCAGGGTTTCTGTTCTCACACAGAACTGTGGACAGAGGATTGGAACCTCGGCGAATTAGGGTGTCCCAAAACTCACCTTAGTAATCAAAACCCCTTAGCAAGCTAGGTACAGTGTCACATTGGATATAACAAACTCTCAATGTTTAGACAATCCAGAATATGAACTTATAGTACCTCAGGATACGTGGAACTCATGAACAGTCGGTCGTTATATATTTCTTAGAAACCAGAACATGGAGTTAAGAAGAACACATGTGTATTTGAAATGTTTATTTACTAATGCCGTCTTCTCAGGCGTAGTATCTTAGATTATACAAGTACACATATTATCAGTAGCAAAATTACCAGCATAGTCAGTAGTACATAAAAAGCGAATGGTGACAGTATGTTAACATGCTGTAAATGAATAAGAGTTAGCAACACTTATAAGCAGCCGCGGGCCGTGGAGGGAGTTATGGTGGGGCAGGGAGGCGGGGAGGGGGAGGGGCAGGGTGGAGAGGGCTCCACCCTGCCCCTCCCCCTCCCCGCCTCCCTGCCCCACCGTAACTCCCTCCACGGCCCGCGGCTGCTTATATCTCACCCTCCCTAATACACATAATATATTATTTGCTAAGAAGGTCTCTTTGTGTTGGTTTAGGGCGTGCCGATACTTTAGTGTCTTAGATTTGAAGGAATCACATCAGCATACACCAGCTCTCTCTACATGTGAACCGCATCAAGTGTTGTGTATGTGTGTTCGGCAAAGCAATATAAAACCCGCCTCATGCCCAGAATTGGCAGAAGCTGCACTTATGTTATGAGTATGAAGTCGTGGAGATCAGACCTCATAACAATTCTGTATCGGTTTGTTCTTGAAACTTCAGCAGTCGCTGTACAGATATAGTTTAACAAGCAAAGCAGATAGTAGAGCAATAACATATTATTCTCATGTAAACCACGATGAACTACTAGGTTGAAAGCTAAAGCAACAACTAAGTGTCGTGTGCAGAAGTTGCAAAAAAGAAAAAATGGCGTTTAAACCGGTAATGAGCCCATGCTAACTTAACACGGTGTAAAGATATCCAGGATCTAGATGACACTTCCCCATGATCCGGAAACAAACTGAATAAGATAATAGAAGTGGCATCTCATGAGAGCAGATTGCAACTTTATATGTGGACGGTCCGCAAGGTAAAACATTAAAAACTAGGAAAATTTAATGCTAAAGAAAAATAAAACAGCCAACTACTTTATCGAGGCTTAAGCCAATAGGCAAGCTAAATAATAAAAACTTGACAAATAAGTCAATGAATTGTCAATGAAATGCTAGTACTCAGCATATCAAACATGAAAAAGGTCTATGACATAACTGTGTATGCAAAATAAGCTGCAACAGCCTCCAATAGGAAGTCACCGTCTTCATCCGAAAAGAGTTCAGCCATCCAATTTAAAAGCGGAAAAGAACATACGTGCTCTCCCAGCACCGGATCCTCTATCACCATCAGAGGACAGCTCGGTGGGTTTTCAAGAAAGCTCTGTTCCAAGAAAGACTGTGTTGCCGCCAGTAAATTCCAGGGACCAATTAGTCCATGCATCAATGCCACAGCCATAATCCTTTCGCCAGGACAAACCAACTCGTGAGTAATGATAGGAGTCATGAGCTGATTAAAGTCGACGTCAGGAGAAACCGGTCCGCAGAGACACAAATCAATGGCCCAATCGAAATCACAGGTCAGGCAGTGAAATACAGGCTGGACACAGGTGAAGTAGGAGAATCGAAAAGATAATCCATATGCCGTGCTTAATATCGCCAACGGCATTGTGCCATAATATTCAAGCATGCGATTGCGGAACAGCGTCAGCAGCTGCAGGGCGGGAGCTTGCACAGGAGGGACATCCATATTTAAAAATGTAAAAAAGCACAAGAGCGTCCGCTGGTAATGCAAGTAAAAATGGGAATCCACCAAGCACAGTGGAAAAAATAGAATGAAAGAAAGCAGGGATGACTCCAAAGATTTTCTCAAATGAAGTCACAAGACCACTGGTAACAACTTTAAAAAAGTGCGCCAGGCCCTTTGTGGAGGACGCGTTAAAGATAGTCCGAACCATCTTGCTGAAATGGAAAGGCAAATCTGTATTTAAAAGGGTCTGCACCTCTGTACGGGTGTTCGCTATGTGAAGCACGAAAGTTTCACGGGCCGAACTCAAGGCCACCTCTCTCTGAGACAAAAGAGCTCTTATTCTTGCCATGCCGTTGAAATCTGTTCCCAAGGTTGGTATTTGTGGCCAGATTGAAAACTCCCTATGTTCATGTGTGGGAGGAAATAGAACATTTCTGCAGCAAATAACCCGTTCACTTACTGTTACGATAAAAGGAATACTTTTAATTAACCCAGAACAATCTTCATTATTGAGCATCAAATAACTACCATTTTCCAACAACTTGAACGTGGGGATGATAGCAGGAACTGGCGTGCCTTGCAACACGCAAGCCATATTTGGTCGGTGTTTGTTGCATGAACCGTGTAACTGTATGTGCCTACACATTAGTGAATGATCTGGCGTCTCAGTGCATTCCTCTCCATTCAGATAAACTTCTTGATCATCTTTGAAACATCTGTATGTGTATGGAAGCGACCAGACCTCATGAAGAAAACCACTACCTAAAGGTGCATAACGACCTATTGGTATATATTTCATACAATTTGAAAACTTATATAAAGCAAAAGGCAGCGTTATTAAACCGTGGATAAGGCACGTTGCCAAAGCAGCCAACCTTTTGGATTTATACTGGAAATGTTAAAGGAAGAATTATGGAGTAGGGCCTGTAAATCTTTAATGGACAACCGAGTAAAATTACTCCAACCATCATATTCCTCTAACTCCGGGATAGTAGGGGTGTTTAATTTTTTAGAAGTAGCCAATCCAAAGCATTTGGTCTGGGAAATTGTTTCATTCACAAACAACATATGATTTGGGATGAGATATGCATGGTGCAAAGCCTCAGTGCCTTTTACCTGCCAGGTTCGTGAACCCCAAACTGATGTAGATCCTGGATATATTTACACTGTGTTAAGTTAGCATGGGCTCATTATTGGTTTAAACGCCATTTTTCCTTTTTTGCAACTTCTGCACACAACACTTAGTTGTTGCTTTAGCTTTCACCCTACCTGCGTCAAGATCTATGCCTGCTTCAAGCAGGCGCAGGGTTTTGATGCAGCTTTGTCCTATCTGATTGTAAATGCGGCAGACTGTGGGTGGTAGAGCAGCGGTGCACGTTAACTGGTGCATCTCTGGGGATGTGCTAGTTAATATAAATCTGCCCCTTTCCATACATACTGAGCATGTCATGAATGATGTAATATGTGACATCATCAGCAGTGGATTACGGGTAATAGTATCTCTAGTTTACTCCCCTATAGCTGTCTTTCTTTTAACATAACTGTCTGTTTCCTTCCCTTATACTTACTGTTTTTTTGGTTCGCTTCCGGTTCGCGTACCGGCGAGCGAACTGGGAAGCGAACTAAGAGAAATAGAGGTTGGCACAGTTCCAAATATTGTACCAATTTTTTAATACCGGGGAGGTAGTTCTGAAAAGAACTTTTTTTTTATTGTTTTTGTTGTTTTATATTTTTTTAATTATTTTTCTGAACATTTTTTTACTTTTTTTGAATTTTTCTGAACAGTTTTATATATTTTTTTTTTTTTTGGAGGGGGCAACGAAAACGATTCATTGTAAAGGGCTCAACAGGAGCAACAAAAAAAAAAAAAGAATTTATTGTTCGGGGCGTTTCGGACAAACATGAGCATGATTGTCAATAGCTCTGTTGATCAGAGTGATGCTACTTTCTCCGTAGCAAATGAATCCACTGCAATGTACGCAGACTTGTTTTACTTCACGAAATCTCGTTTGTATATTTGGCACCATCACCCTGCCCTCTGGTCCCGTTACTTCCGGTACAACAGATCTTCTGGCCATAATAGGGAGATTATCTAGGTCGTTACGAAACTGTGCAGCACTGTAGTTGTTAGGATGCCACCTAGTCATATGGCGATGCATTGTGTAGTTTCCGAAACTGTATTTTTTGTCGGTCCCTCTGGACAGTCTATCTTGACATATAAGGCAAGTTACGTATCTTGCATTTACTTTTTTCTGACCTTTGGGAATTTTAAAAAATTGCCAAATGAAGTTTTCTTTCCGGTGAGACGTCCTGGGCTCCTCAGGCAAAAAGTGCCTCTCTTCGTGCTCTTCGTCCTGTTCCTCTTCTTGCTGAATTATAACTTGAGCAGGTGGTCCACTCTTCCTTGGATGTGGTGGAGGTGGTGGGGAAGCACCAGCTGAAGCTACTAAAGAAGCCATTGCTCACTGGTAACAAAGGGTCTTTCTCTCACAATGATGAAAGTCAGAGTGAGGAAAGAAGGAGGGATTTTCATCATTTGGGAAAAACAATAGTTCTCAACCAATGAAAAGTGTTCATTTTAGATTATATGACCTAGTCTTACATCATTAGGAAACCAAAAGTGAAATGAACCAATGAAAAGTGTTATTACCAAGTCACATGACCTGCTGTGTTTACGTTACGCGCTTTGCAGGGCCTCACGGTTTGCTTCCAGAAACCTGCGCTTTGCGCCTCGCTTCGCGTACCAGTTCGCTAACGTAGCACGTCATATGACGTATCACGCGACAACGCGAAACGTCATGTGGACGGGAGGCGTCACGATGTTGTTTTCTAACGCGGCAGTTGCGGTAAAGAAACGTTTACCGGCTCGCGGTCTATTTCGCGGCATCAAGGTCAGCTAACGGGAAGTTTCCCGATTCGCGAAGCGGGAACGAAGAAAAAAAATATAAAAAAAAAAAAGTTATTAATAAACATATAAATTATATTTTTAGATTTAAAGAAGAATACATTTTACAGCTACAGATATTAGCTGTTAAAAAACCAATGAAATTCACTGAAAAAACCATAGGTTATAGACCATATATAGTTAGGAATTAGCATTTAGAAAACCTTATTTTACTCACACAAAACCATTGAAATTCCATATATAGTTAGTTGCACTAACTATATATTGCGCACCCGCAATCCACTGCTGATGATGTCACATATTACATCATTCATGACATGGTCAGTGACATCACTGATGACATCACTGATGACATCTCAAATGACATCACTGATGACATCACTGATGACATCTCAAATGACATCACTGATGATATCTCATTTGACATCAATGGTCACATCAATGATGATATCATTAATGTGACAATACAATGCATCTCCTCACACTTTAATATAACCTCTGTTACACCCAGTGTTAAATACAGAGTATAATTTTTGAAACCATTGACACACCAATACTAGTTACTACATACGCACTCACTGATTCCTACGTCTACACACACATTCACTCATTCACCCATACAATCATTCATCCATACAATCACTCATCTTTACAACACTATCATATGCACTCATACACCTATACAGACACTCACACTCTGCCACTCATCCATGGAGTTACTCACACACCTAGTCAGTCCTGTAAAGAATCAATCACACTTCCATTTTCTAATCTACACAGTTAAACATAGAGTACCTTACATTTTCAAACATATACTAACACATACTTACTCTCTTATAGAATCACTGATACAAGTACACATTGATCTGCACAGAGTCACACACCTCCCAGCCAGCCATACACACACTCAGTCTCCCATACAAATACTTGTGCAACCAATCAATAACCCATATAGCTACTTATATAGCTACTGACCAACACATGCAGCAGCTTGCACAACAACAGACATACTGATGCACACTTTCAGACAGTTTAGTCACTAACCCGTGCATTTAGTAAGACGCATTTAATCACTCACTCATACAGTCAATCACGCACCTACTAAAACCTTCATTCAGACACTTATACATCCACTCATTCTTCAATATGTAAAACATATTTAAACTTTACAGAAACACATAATCACTGGATGTTGTCATCAGTGATGTCATTTGAGATGTCATCAGTGATGTCATCAGTGATGTCACTGACCATGTCATGAATGATGTAATATGTGACATCATCAGCAGTGGATTGCGGGTGCGCAATATATAGTTAGTGCAACTAACTATGTATGGAATTTCAATGGTTTTGTGTGAGTAAAATAAGGTTTTCTAAATGCTAATTCCTAACTATATATGGTCTATAACCTATGGTTTTTTCAGTGAATATATATATATTCACACTGGGAAAATAGAATTTTAGCCTGCCGCTGTTTCTTAGATTCCCATTTGTCTCACAGGGAATAAGCCATATGGTCCACTTTAGTTTATGTACTGAGAAGGACACAATTAGCAATTTAGAAGTCCATATAAAGTCTTTATTTCCAAAATGTCTTCCCTGCAGAATTATTAAAAGTTCTCTATTTAAGTACATAACGTCCACAGCCAAGCCAACACTTTTTTCATGAGCTTCTTTCTTCTTCAGGGCTTCAAATATTATGAGTCAAGTAAATACTTCAGCTTTTCAAGAGATGCCATTTGGTATCTTTCAGGGCTGAAGCCATGGTCTATTTCATCCATTGTTCAACAAACACACAAAGGGCTGCATACATCCTTTAGTGTGTCTGGTGCCAAGACAGGAAGGGAGGACCTCTGTGCACTTCAAATAACTTTCTTTGAAGTATTTTCTACTTCAAAGACACAACTGGGTATAAGTAGTGGACCTCTGACACCACCACTTTAGGACACTTCTGTACCTGTGAAGACTTTGTCAGGAAGAAGGAGTGCTGTGCTGGGGAGGGACTGCCACTCTGTTAACTGCTGCCTTGCTGGACTCCTGAATCTACACCTGGATTCTGTAATCTGCTAGCCTGCCCTACCAAGTGGTGCCACTGAAGTCCTGGAGCATTGGAAATAAGAAACAAATTGGACTGGCCGTGGGCCTGGGACGTTACTCGGTGCTCAACAACATCCTACATTTGTAAAGCGTATCTGATCACACCAAAGGGAAGCCCTAATATAGGGACGGAGTCCCATCACTCACCGAGGTGACATGCTTCATCATCTCAGGTCTCCTCCCGGCTGTAACTCCAAGTACAGCCGAGGGCTACAACCCCCTCACTGTGAGGGAGGAGCTCAGGGATGTTTTTAAGGATTTCCTAGGATATACTAAAATCCCCCAGGTAATGAGCTAAGGTGTTTTGCTAGGTGATGTGTACAGTGCTAAAGAAAAAAAGAAAATGTGTAATAAAACTAACTACCAGGAGAAAAAAAGTTTAATATGTATCTCAATGTGTCAGGATTAAAAACAGTGCTGAAGCAGTTTTGAAAAAATAAACTGCAACTATCTAGTTAGAGGGTCGGTCTACATGTTTCAGCTATCATGACCTTTGGATTGTCTAGCCTTCCTCAGGACCTAAAAAGTGTAAGCTACTGCGTAATTCATGAAAAACAATAAAGAATAACAGTAAGTGTAACTGAAAAAGGAACAGATACAACTTATCGCACCTCTTGTTTCAGTTCTGGGATTGTGGTGTATTTAAACCTGTGTAAAGAAAAATACAAAAGGAATAATCAGATGCTGGAGTAGGAACTAGTAACAAAGAGCCAGTACTAAATACTCAAATATTCCAGCCTATGCTGTTTAACAAATACATGTTTGAGTGTTAAACTTACCCATTGGAAATGAGACCTTAGGTTCTTGCTTCAACAAAATCTACACATCTTCCGTCTAACTGGCACATCGCTCCTATTGCGTGGATTAGAATAAGCACCTCACCTCTCCTGTGTGGATATGCCTCGACGTATCACCTTTGGAACCACCACTGCCCTTGGAAGTGGGCACAAGGTGTTTGCTCCAGTCGAACCGATGCATCCTCCCTCAACCATTTGCCTCACCCCCATTCTCATGAATGTCTTGACTTATATTTTCTTAGCTCATGATATCAGAATGCTTTTATGTAACGTAATCACATCACACACATGTTCTTCATTTTCATACTGATAAACTTGTCTTCCTTGACTTCTAATCTCATGCCACAGATGCTTACACTTCCATTCTCATTCTACAGGTGAGCTATCACATCCACTAGCATAGGAATTTTGTCTATTACAAGCTGCTTTAATATAAGTAGTATGAAGTTCAGCAGCACGGAAAAGTCTGTTTTTTGCTATTAAAGTAACAAAACATTTCTAACCTGGACAGCTTCAAATCCAATCTTTCACCCAACATAGTGTCACTTAGATACAGCTTGGAGACAACTCAAGGAACTCATTCCCAAGAAAACAAAGACTGAAGTAGGCTGTCTAAACAAAAAAAATATATAGGAAACGTTCTTCCCAGAAAGCAGCTTCCGAACTGCTGTTGAAACCCTCATAAAGATGCATATAGATTGTGGCAATGCCCTGCACCCTGGCCTCCCAGACTCCATATTGTTCCTCCGTAGGAGCATACTACACACCACAGCAAGTTACATTTATGGCCTGAAAAGGTATGCTCATCAGTGGATGGATGCACTCCAATATTTTCGATATCTTCAAAGTCCACACATTTTCATGAACGCTCTTAATCAAAATCTGGCGTGCAGCTTGTGGTGTGGTCTGCCACCCAGCCCCATCATGAAATACTTGGAGACTGTTGGTGCATGATTACGCACTGCCAAACGAACGCACAGCCATGTACGCAATTTGCTCCCAAAAACATTTTTCAATAACAGAATCCATTTCATCGGCTTGTTTGTCCTGTGTTTATTATTCAAAACTTTTTTCATACTTTCTCAATACACGTCAAAAGAGTCATGATTCAATTTTTTTTCAAATGCTGAAGAATTGCCCATCCAGGCCTTATTCAACAACACGCTGGAATACTTTTTTAATTCATCCAAGACCGCAACCTTTATCCAGCCAATGCATTTCGGGCCGTTTGTGCCCTTCCTCAGGGGTATCTAGAATTTAAAACAAACATCTACTTAACTCATTTTCATAAAACACCCAATTCTCTGATTCATTAAATAATAACAAAACCATCTCCTTTCCCACCCAGCCTCATAAATGAAACACCCAGAAAGCATTGTGCGCAATCAATCCTGTGTATACAAAATCCCATTAAAGTGCTAACTTATCCCAACTAAAACTCCTGGTAATATCCCTACTGATGTCTTCAATATCAAACTCTCCCATCCAACCTCATACCTGTCCAAAAAGTTCAACACTTTCGCAAGCTGTTTGTCCACCTCTCTCCTTCATCAGCTCTGATTGTATACTGGCCTGACACCGCTTCACTAATACCCTCCCCCAGATGTGGATTTTACAATTTGAACAACCCGCCTACCTGCTGGCCTGCCCTGTAAGTACCGATCCATGTCATCAACATAAAGAAAATAGTGTGTCTCGCTAAACCTCACTTTCGATTATAATCCCCCTATCAACCTACAAAGCTAAAGAAAACATGTATGAAATATACATTAATCATCATTAAGAAAATCAACCTAAATATATATGTGGTTACCGTAATTTATGATCTCCAAAATTGTAAAGAGTACATGCATAGAATGTTTGCAATTTGTTAACTTTGAAATGGAGTCACTCCCTTAAACTCGATGTTTCAACTGCACCTTTTTAGGCGATACTATACATATCCACAATCTTAATCCATTCAACATTTTTTGGGTGCAACCATACGTCAGGCCGAATTTTATTCAGAATACTCATAAGTGGATGTTTGCAAACCAATCTTTTAGATATTTTCAAAGTCCAGAATTTTAAAGAACGCTCTTAAACAAAATCTGGAGTGCAGCTCATGGTGTGCTCTGCCCTCCGGCACCATCGTGAAATACTGTAAGACTGTTGGCACGTGATTATGCGCCGCCACACGAAAGCACAGCCATATACGCAATTTGCTACAGAAACCATTTTTCAATAACAGAATCCATTTATTCTGCTTGTTTGTCCTGTGTTTATTATTCAAAACGTTTTCCATACTTACTTCATACCAAAAGAGTCAAAAACACGTCAAAATAGGTATGTTCCATCATTCCAATCCTGACGGAAATCCATTGACTAACCTTGCTGGTGTACTCTAGTTTTAATACCTGCTGCACCATTTATCTAGCCTTCACAACCACCAACCCCTACCAATCTGGCTGATAAGCTCACCAATTCTGGAGGCTCTTTTCAAATCTGCAGCCAGGACACCATCAGACCTGAGGCAAATAGGAGTAAGAAAAAAAAAATATGGGAACATGTCTTATGCATCTATTCACCAGGACCTGGAACAGCATCCTTGCATCCATTAGTAACACCCCTTCCCTGTTCCAGTTTAGTAAATAGCTGAATACACCTTTTTGAAAAAACATTATATCACTTTGCAGTAACAATCCACTTCTTATGCAAGAACCAAACTACCTATTCAATAGTTTGTTGACTGCATCGTCTTTAACCCTGCAAAGCTCTCTGCTGCCTTTTGGCAGGGTTCATACTATATAAGTATGGAGACCAATTGACGTTCATGAAGGACTTCAATATGGAACTACGCCCCATTATTTATGGACCGGAGTCAGCATACTACTGGAGCTGAACGAGCTTCGACCAGGTGCAGGAGAGATGGAGGTTGAGGTGGGCAGCACTTCCTGTCTTCCCTGGCTGAATGTTGTTCATACTGTAGAGTTCGAGCAATCATGGCCGATGCCCGATGGAGCTGTTTAGTCAGCTATAGAGGAGTCTGGCTCTGGTTCACCCCTTCAGCCTTCATCTACCCAGCTAGAAATTAGACATAGTTCATCCTCTTTCTCCCCGTCATGCTTCCTTCCCTCCTCCACCTCCCCCATCTATTATCCTGTAACTACCACCTACCTGTTAAACCAATTAACTGTTTGTACTTACAGTGGAGCCCGAGTATCCCTGACCGATGCACAGTGGAGCTGTCCCATGCAGCTATAAAGTCTGGCTCCGGTTCACTCCCTTGGCTGTCACCTACCCAGCCAGACATCGTACATTGTTTTTCATGGTTTCTTCATGGTTTTGCTTGCCTTTCACCTTGTCCACTTTGTTCCCCCTTACATACTTCCCCCCTGCCAGCCTGCTTGACTGTGTCTGCTTTCCCCTACCCTGTTTTCCTTTCCCCCTTAACCTTCCATTCCCAATAAGAAGCATGTCTTGGCTATTCTACGTGCTAGCCACGTATTTTATTGTGTTATCTCATGGTTTTCTCCTATGCCTATACTTGATTCCTGCAACAGATGTAACTTTTTGTATCATGTAAATTGCTGATCCTGATGTAAAGAGCTCTGATACCTTCGGGTCAAGCCAGTGCTATATAACAATCTGCAAAAAAAATCCTCTGCTGCATGAGCAGAACTGATGCATCGCTCCTGCTTCGCGAACAGGACTGGTGCATCACACTCAGAACTGCTGCATCGGAACCACTGCATCACCACCACTGTGAAGATCAACGCATCACCTCTGCTGCATGTGATGCGTGTGATGAAACCCAGTCCAATGCCTTCAGAACTGCTGCATCTTGGAAATAGTGTATCACCTTCGGAACGTACACATTTCCATTGTTGCATGGAGAAAATTGATACTGCGTGGGGGACACTGACACATTGCTAAGCTGCACCCCACATTCTCATATTCACAATTAGGATCAAGTTACTTTTGTACAGTGGGCCTAAGTGGGTTACTGTATCCAGCATGTGCTCCATTGAGGTTGGCCTGCACATTTGACTTTGCCTGGTTCAGATCGACCAGATATCCCAAATAGACACCTATTGCTTCTCAGCTCTATTTTACAGTTCTTTACAAATTCATATTTCAAGTTCTACTGATTGGATTTTTGTTGTTTTGGACTTGTTTAATTTACAAAATTAAGTTCTGTTTTTCTAACCTGGTGTGGAGTCTTTTTTGTGGTATTTTCACTATGCTACTCTTTGAAGTATTACACAAATACTTTACACATTGCCTCATAAATTAAGCCTGACTGCTGTGTGCCAAGCTTGCAGAGGGTGTCTACAAAACAATTTAAGGTGCGAATAAACTAACCCTGATTAGACTTGTGGTTCCTGCTTAGACAGGGTGCAAACCATATTGCACCTCAATGAGCTGTTAATCATTTGCTTGATCATACAAACGCACACATTTTGCACCTAATCTACCAGATTACCACTCATTACTGAGTCATACACTGTAGCTGCACATCATATCTGTCCACCACTTAATCTGCTTCTCAACCTCAATAGCTCACAGGATATTTGTTTGATATTATTATGGCTACTCGTTGTGGTACATGGACTGCACTCACCTGCCAACCCTGGACACTCTTTTCAACTTCCTAGGCATGCATGTCTATCTTATCTGTAATGTGGATACTACACAAAAATCATAGGTTGAGTCCCTTCTTAGATTCATGACTATAAATTCTTTATCAACCTACAACCGGGGGAAACTTATGGTTGCACACCTCACATGCTTCAAAATACAGTCAGTGCCACAATATACAGTGAGATTGCCTATACTTAATTCCTATTGGATGGTCAAAGAGTCAGGAATATTGGGTTTGTCAATATATAAATATCTTGAATATCACCATCTAAGAGAAGGCCTTAAAAGAAATGTACCACACTCCACCAAATTTAGCGTAATTTTTCTATTTGTCATACAATTCTACCTCAATTCACAATTCACACTTGAATAAAAATAAAGAACACTGGCTTGATTATTCCAGCATGACAGAATTTCATGCCAAAATAAAGGAATAACCCGACTTAAACTGGGTAGTCTTTGACTAGATTTCTTGCCATGAGTATAAGTTCCTTGTGTTTCAGAGCACTATTTGCTAGACAATGAAGATACGCAGTTGCTACAGCCAATTCTGAAAATACTTAAGATCAAGGATTTAGACAATGATATCTCAACCACATTGCCATCCTTTCACATATTATGAACTCTAATTGTGCCTATTATTTAATGAAAGGATGTCACCTCAACTTGTACAGACTTATTTATATTTATTTTGACTAATGTATTGTAATAAGGTAATAACGTTGGCATTTAAGTGATTGTTTGTTGCCAAAGAAAAAGGTGCAATATTAATGTGTATTCATTATAACATGTTGTTATGTTAATGTGTATTCATTATGGTAAATCAGATTAACTTAATACATCAAGAATCATTCAGAGTGCAGACTTAATTTATTCATCACAGAAAGTAATTATTGGTATGAAAATGTATTTTCTTTGAATCATTTGATAGGTTTCCTTTCAATTTCAGCTCTAGGAATTCCCAGGGTTTCAATCACATATAGAGAGCTTTTAATAGAGAGATTGCCATATGAAATGCCACATTAAGAATAATGACTCGCAATTTCAATGGTAAAGTACTAAATATGATATCTCTTATTGTAGATATCAGCACATATGCAGAACAGGTAGAACCCTGCTGTAAGAAGCGAGAGAAAGAAAGTGTCTGTTTATCTCTGTTATCCCTCTCCACGTCTTTACTGCTGACCAGCAAAGTATTGCTTGCATCATTGTCAGTGGGTTCATGAAAGTGAGAGGATCAGTGCAGAACAATCTACCCTTACTGCGGGGTCATGCTGGACTTTTGTGCCTTTTTGTTGAAGGATATTTTTGCTAATCTTTAGACCTCTATGCACTTTTTCTTTGATAACCAGTGGTAAAGTGTGTGTGCTTCTCCTCTCAAAATAATGATAATGCTGTACACCCGATTCGTTTATACAATTTTCCTACAGGTTTCTAGTATATGGCCCTAACTGAGCTGGTAAACAAAATGCTACCAATGGACTGCAGCACTAAATATGTCTTTAAAAGCAGTGGCACTGCAAAGCATAATCTCTCCCAGACCTACCATTGTAGCCTGGCAATGCAGTTTTAAACTACTAATTAGACCTGTTAAAATAACTTTTTGACTGGCCCAAGACTTGCCTTTAAAAAATATATATATATATATATATTCACTGAAAAAACCATAGGTTTCAGGCCTTATATAGTTAGGAATTAGCATTTAAAAACCCTTTAAAATTCACTCAAAAAACTATAAGTTTTAGGGGTGGTATAGTTAGCTGCACATTTCACTCATACAAAACCATTGAAATTGCTCCTATATAGTTAGTTGTACTAACTATATTTCGCGCACCTGCAATCCACTGCTGATGATGTCACATATTACATCATTCATGACATGGTCAGTGACATCACTGATGACATCTCAAATGACATCAGAAAAAAAGAGGGTCCCAAAATGTGTTTTCCCCATGTTAATTTCCATAGGACGGTCTGACGAGTATACAGCCCGAACCGCTGAATGGAATTACGCCAAACGTGGCAAAATTGTAGGGACTGGTATGCAGATGTGCCTTTGCTATGTTTGGTGAAAATTGCTCCAGTGGTTTTTATGAAAATTACCTTCAAAAACACATATATAGCTATATGAGCTTACCCTAAGCTTACTCGTAAAGTTACCGGTACGCGTACCGTACGCGTACGTACGCGTACGTGCGCGTACCCCTACTTGCACGAGCTGCATGCTGATTTGCTGCCACTATCTGTCAACACTCTAAAACAGAAATTGTGGGCAGCCATCTTGTGCCTCGGTAGAGTGAGGTACAGGAAAGCTGAAAAACAAATGTGTAGAACTCAAAAAGGGGGCAGGGTAGAAGCACCCTGACCCCCTAGGCCTGCTCAGGGGGTCCCACAAGGACCCCCAAGACAAGAAAAAATTGAAAAAGTCACGGGGTACGCGTACCGTGCGCATACATACGCGTACGGTATGCGTACCCCGCAACTTTGTTTTTTAAAATTTTGTCTTGGGGGTCCTTGTGGGACCCCCTGAGCAGGCCTAGGGGGTCAGGGTGCTTCTACTCTGGCCCCTTTGCGAGTTTCACACCTTTGTTTCACTGCTTTCTTGTGCCTTGGTTCTAACAAGGCACCAGATGGCTGCCAACACTTCCTGGTTTGGAGTGTTGACAGACAGTGGCAGCCAATCAGCATGCCTTCCCGAGAAAGCTGCATGGTCATTGGCTGTCAACACTTCTAACCAGGAAGTGTTGGCATCCATCTTGGGTCTTAGTAGACTGAGGCACAAGAAAGCAGAAAAACAAATATGTAGAACACAAAAAGGGGGCAGGGTAGAAACACCCAGACCCCCTAGGGCTGCTCAGGTGGGCCCACTAGGATATTAATATATTTAAACGTTATCCACTAATAGAATTAGCAATTAAAAAACCTTGCAAATTCACTGAAAAAACTATAGGTTTAAGGCCTTTTATAGTTAGAGATTAGCATTTAAAAAAAGTTTGAATATATAAAAACTTTATCCGCTAATAGAATTAGAATTTAAAAAACCTTGCGAATTCAATGAAAAAACCATAGGTTTCAGACCTTATATAGTGAGGAATTAGCATTTAAAAAACCTTTGAAATTCACTGAAAAACCATAGGTCTGCTCAGGTGGGCCCACTAGGATATTAATATATTTAAACGTTAACCGCTAAGAGAATTAGCATTTAAAAAACCTTGCGAATTCAATGAAAAAAACATAGGTTTCAGGCCTTATATAGTTAGGAATTAGCATTAAAAAAACCTTGCAAATTCACTGAAAAAACCATAGGTTTAAGGCCTTATATAGTTAGGAATTAGCATATAAAAACCTTTGAAATTCAATGAAAAACCATAGGTTTTAGGCCTTATATAGTTAGGAATTAGCATTTAAAAAACCTTTGAAATTCACTCAATAAACTATAAGTTTTAGGGGTGTTATAGTTAGCTGGACATTTCACTCATACAAAACCATTGAAATTGCTCCTATATAGTTAGTTGGACTAACTATATTTCGCACACCCGCAATCCACTGCTGATGATGTCACATATTACATCATTCATGACATGGTCAGTGACATCACTGATGACATCTCATACTCTCATACCAGCCCAAAACAGGGAGTAAAAAGAAGACACGTGCAAGTTTGAAATATTTATTTCTAATGCCGTGTTCTCATGCGCAGTATCTTAGCTAATACAAACAGACATATTATCAGAACCAAGATTATCAGCATAGTTACTATTCCATAAAATACAAAGGGAGAAAGCATGTTATAATGCTAAATGGAAACAGGTTTAAAATATACCTATATTTCACCCTCCCTTGCTAGTAGGCTATTTTATATCTACAGAAGGTCTCTTGGGATTGCAAAGGCGGCCCCATACCTTTGGTACTAGCAGAGATAGATCACATCAGGTTCTGCACCAGCTCTCAGCATGCGAATGTTCTCCAAGTGTGTGAGATCATGCCTACGCAGTGCATTATTAAACGCGTCAATCTCAGAGGTGGCCACAGCCTCATATATGTTATGTCTAGAACGTGCGCTGATCAGTCCGAACAACAACCACTGTGTTGAAATAACCTTGAAGGCCTCGGCACTCACTGTTCAGACTAAGCTTACCAAGCAAGGCTGCTAATATAGGAAAACATTTTATTCTCATGTGAAGCAAAACACTCTGCTAAACTCTAAACATTTATTATAGTGTGTGCCGTGTGCAAAATGCAGCAGAAAGGAAAAATGGCATTTAAACTTCAAATAAGCTCATGTCAACTTATCACAGTGTGAATGCAAGGCTCAGCCCCATGACATTACATGTATATTAAACCAAGAGATTATGAATGAATGAAATGAAAAGACAATTTGTAAAGCGCAGTGACTACCCTAAGGCGTCCCAGCGCTGCAAGAGGTCATGCTTGAGACAGAGCCGCTGAAAGCTACTCTGGTTTGTTAAAGAGCAGGGTTTTTAGGAGTTTTCGGAAGACGAGTAGTTTGGGCTCTGATCTGAGTGTGAGAGGAAGGGTATTCCAGAGCGTAGCGAGATTGTGAGAGAATGAGGGGCCTCCGCATCTGGCTCTCTTGAATCTGGGTATTATGGCGAGGTAGGAGTATCCTGATCTGAGTTGTCTGTTGGGATGGTAGGCGGTTATCAGGGGGCGATTGATGATGGATCCTGTTCCCCAGTAAGAACGATGTGCAATGCACATAGCCTTGAATTCTATCCTTGCCCTTACTGGGAGCCAGTGAAGATCTTTTAGTCTGGATTTAACCGAGACTCGCCAAGGGATTTGAAGATGGGTTCTGGGGGCACAGTTCTGGATTATCTGTAGCTTATTTAGGGTGGACTGGGGGGGCCCGAGGTATAGGGCATGCCCACAGTCCAAACGGGACAGAATTAGACCTTGTACCATAATCCGTCTGGCATGAAAGGGTATGAGCGGGAGAATTTTGCGCAGGAGTCTTAGAAGGCCAAAGCAGGTGGCAGATACTTTGGCCGCCTGGTGGTTAAAGTTGTGTGACTTGTCTAACTATATGCCGAGGCTTTTGATCAAATCTTTGGGTGGAGGGGGATGACCCAAAGAGGGGGGCCCGAGTGGATCTATGGTCTTATAAGCTACAGACATCTTTTCATTACCTAAAGTCATCACTTCAAGATGATTTCAGTGTGGATTGTTGGGAACAGCTATGTTTTCTGGTGAAAAAGGTATGCTGAACGCAGAGGTATTGACAAAGACCTAGCTTTGAAAAATGTAGACATTAAATGGGTTGGAAAGAGAATTTTAAAGTGGCACCAATTGATGCCTGTCGTTAAAACCTTTTTGTATCTCCAACCCCCTGACCTCATGATTTTGCACTGTGGTGGCAATGACCTAGGCACATTGACAGGGGTTGGTCTGGAAATGGCATTGAAGGACACCTTTGCAGCACTGATGTTGCTTTTCCCCCAAACTGCTTTTGTATAATCTAACATATGCCAAGGAAAGAAATGGAAGTGGTCCAATCAATTTTGTCCTCGGATTGAGAAAGCTAGAACAATTGTCAATAAAGCTGTTTCTTCTTACCTCAGAGACCATAGAAAGGGCTCTATATATAACAACAATCTATGTTTCCATGTGGAGGGCACCTACTTTTTAAAGCCCCCCAATTACCCAACATATAACCTAAGTTTACATAAAAGAAATCTCAATAATTTTTTCTTGGAGTCACGCACTCACACTAGGGGTCGCGCTGTGCACCCATCGAGTTCACACCAGGGGTTGCGCTGGGAGCCGCACAGCCCTCGCGTTCACACCACGCACCCATCGCATACACACTAGGGGGTGGCAAACCCCTCCCGTTTACACCAGGGGCCGCAATAAGAGCAGGGCACCCCTCTTTTTAGAGCCACCCAATAACCCAACATATAACTTAGGTTTATATAAAAAGAAACTGTAATTTTTGCTTGGAGTTGCGTACTCAGCGTGACTTAGATCCACGCACCCATCGTGTTCACACTAAGGGGCCATGCACCCATCGCGTTCACACAAGTGGCCACACTGAGCACCATGCACCCCTCGCGTTTACACCAGGGGGCCACAATGGGAGCCACGCAGCCCCCGCGTTCACACCAGGGGGGCCACTGTGAGTGCCACACTAGGGTAGCGACTCCAATTGTTTTTTTTTTTAAATGTCTACTTCAATTAATTTACAATCGCCCAGGGGACCCCATCCCCCAGGGCATGCCCAAATATATATATAAAGTATATTTAAACAGAGGAGGGGGGACTGCTTCCCCCCTCCCGGACCATTTTGGGTCCCTGGGATCCCATCCCCCAGGACCTGGCTCATGGTTAGGGAACGTGGGAGGAGCTCCAAAGCCCCCACGGCCCAGCTGGCTCCCCGTCTCCTGCTGGAGCTGGCATTGCTTGGTTTTTGGAAACCTGCCCTCGCTTCCAAAAACAAAGCACAGTTTGCTCTGACAAAGTGGGAGCCATGCTCACGCCTTGTCATTGCAAACAGCAGTGTCCCGGGGGTGGGCACCCCAGGGCACTTCAGGAGCCGGACCTGGGGGTTGCGGTCCCCAGGGCCAAACAGGGCCCCCTCTCATCATGTTTAAAGCCTTGGGAAGGTGCTGGTCCCCGGGGCTCTGGGGTTTGTACCTGACCCCCACTTACATTTACACAGATAGGTGACGGTCACCGGTGCATGTGGTGGAGCTCGAGCCCCCATACTGTTTTTTTTTTTAAATAGAGCCTTGTTGGGTGGCGGTACCCAGGGCAGCGGGGGGCTGTGTGCCTCATGAATATTTCAGAAAAGCCCAGAGGGTAGCAGTCCCCTGGGCTGCGGGACGGCTCTGTGCCCCGCATATCATGTACATAACCCCAGGGATGTGGTGGTCTACGGGGCTGTGGATGGGCCCCCACATTGCCCCGCAATTATAAATTATAAATTGGACAATGCCCTGGGACCTGGCTCACACGGGGGCGTCATTTAAATGAAGCATGGGAGCCCAAGCTTCATTTTTTTTAAATATTTTCGGCGGTATTTGTGACCCCAGCGTGAATACTGCTGAAATTAGGCCCAGGGTGTCAGGGTGTTTCTACCCTGCCCCCTTTTCTTGTTTTTCACCTTTGTTTCACTGTTTTATTGTGACTCGGTGGTTTGGAGTGTTGGCAGCCAATCAGAATGAAGCTCGTGGTTGTGAGGGTTTGCGAACCCACGGCGCCCATTGATATTGAAACTTCTATTTTTGAATTTCTCAGCAACTACAGAACGGATTTACACCATTTAAGAAAGGGTCGCTTTCTGAACAAATTTGGTGTAATTCCGTTCAGCAGTTCGGGCTGTAGCCTTGGCTAAAGTTTCCTATGGAAAATTGATTTTGAGACTTACTTTTTTAAATTTCTCAGGAACTTCTAAATGGATTTACACTATTTAACAAAAAGGACTCTTTCTGAACCAAGGGCTACCTTTTTCCCAAATTTGGTGTAATTCCTTTCTGCAGTTCGGGCTGTAGCTTTGTCTGAAGTTTCCTATGGAAAATAACATGGGGAACACATTTTTTGGGATCCCTTTTATTCTCGGACCCCGCTTGGAGAATCACCCCAAAACTTTCAAGACAAGAGCTGAACACTAGTTTTGAAAATTTCACGAAGATCCGTCAACCCAAAGTTATTGGGAAAGCAAAAAAACGCTTTTCCTATGGAAACTAGGTCCTAACTATATCTACCTACTGGCGACCACCAGCATATGGGCTGGTGGGAGGAACAAGTGCTCAAAGTCCAGTTTATCAAAGAATGAAACAACAACATTGTAACATGGACCCGGTTAATAGATTACTTATTTGTGATCTGGGACAGGTCCTTGGAATCAGCAAAGAGGTTTGCATGTGATATTAATGCCAACCATATAAATCTGAAATTACAGAAAGTATCAGCAAGACAACAGTGGCGTTTCTGGACTTGGAAGTATATGTTGGAAAAGGAGAGATCCATACCAGAACGTTCAGGAAACCTACAGCAGGAAATGCAATCCTTCATGCTGGGAGCTATCATCCTCAAAGGCTCAAAATGAGCATTCCTTATGCTGAGCATCTGAGGATGAAGAGCAACTGTAGTGAGGCCCAAGCTCTAACAGAGGCACAGAACACCCTAACCAAGAGAGAGGTTATAACCCTGTCACTCTAGATCAAGCCAAAATGAAAGTCACCTCCATAGACAGATACACACTCTTAAAACCACATGTTAAAACCAGATGTTGAGAAGATCAAGGTGAAGAAATCGGGTGCAACAAATCAGATACGGATGATCACGGGGTACAGTGCCTTCCAGTCTAGAGCGAGAGATAGTCTGTGTAGGCACTGGCACCTAATACAGCGAGACCCAGTACTAAGTTGTAAGAAGTAAATCCCAAAGTTGTCTTCAAAGTAATAATCCAAGGTAAGTAGTTTGCAAATTGGATTTATTCCACAAGTAGGACCCACGACATGAAACATGAAGAGTATGGCAGTAACTGAACAATCAATGCAGAGGACTGAAAGATGCACCATAAAAATTCCAGAATGTAGAATATACAAATACAAACCTTCCATAAAGAAGTACACTCTCTACACACCCCTCTCCCTATAATAAAACCCACAAAAAAAACCCACAAAAAAAACCATTCAATAATAAACAAAATCATCAGAACTAACAGAATTTCTGACACGAGAACTGCACCTGCTTGGTGCATGATCCCCAGAATTACCAACAGAATTGTGTACATTTTCAGCATTTTTACTAATGACAGCATTTCAATCACTACCCCCAACATTCAATGAAGAATGACAAGAAGTAGAACTCCCAATAACATTTTTCTGAGCCAGATTTTCAAAATCCAGCCATCTCGAATCAGCTTGTTTAACAGATCTGTCACAAATGATTTTCGCTTGTTCTTTCGTAATCTTGACAACAGCATTTGTATTCCACCAACTACGACCCTGCAACATCACAGCCATTTTAGAAACTTTTAAAATTCTAGCAGGCGTAGACAACTTTGATTCACCTTTCGTAACTCTTATAGGTTTCTTTATGACCCAATCACCGGGAGACAAAGACATGCTTTCTTAAATCAACATTTTTCTTATATGTTGCCTGTTTAAGTTCAACTTATTTTCTGACTTTGTGAATATCCAAGCAATGACTTTTCTCCCCAACTTTACTTTTCAACCAACCAGGGTTAAGAGAAGAAACAGGTTTTCTTCCCCTGAGCAAAAAGTAAGGAGAGACATCCGTAGTGGAATGCGGAGTAGTGTTGTAACTCCAAACTTTTTCACAAAGATACTTGCAAACATCCAAATTATTAGAAACAGCTGTTTGAACACCTTCCTTCAACAGACGGTTAGCCCTTTCTACCAGACCATTGGACAAAGGACTATATAAAGGTACCCATCCTCATCGACAATAAATGTAAGAAGTACATCCCAAAGTTGTCTTCAATGTAATAATCCAAGGAAAGTAGTTTGCAAATTGGATTTATTCCACAAGTAGGACCCACGACATGAGACATCAAGAGTATGGCAGTAACTGAACAATCAATGCAGAGGACTGAAAGATGCACCATAACAATTCCAGAATGTAGAATATACAAATACAAACCTTCCATAAAGAAGTACACTCTCTACATAAGTGAGGTGGTATCTCAAAAGCTTATGATCACCTTTAATAGAGCGAAATAAATGAGGGGTGATTTGGTAGTCAATAGTCCTGTAGTCAGCAAAAAAGCTAGCTGGTTAAAAAGGGGCCCAGGCTTTCATAGATGTTTTAAATGCAAAGCGTGTAAGATCGGACGCAATGAGAATCAAGTAATGTCACCACTTTTGTGCAGCCCATGGAAAATCAGACAGTTTCTGAACTGTAGAAGCGAATATGTTGTTTATATCTTGCAGTGTACATGCCCAAAGATGTATATAGGCAATACCATTCATATGGCAAATATCCGCATTCTACAGCATTTACGGGCTGTCAAGAAGAATGCCAAGAACTAGGTGGTGGCTCGTCACTTAAATGAAATACACGAAGGGAACTTAGATGATTTGTCCTATTTTGACATTGACCAAGTACCCAAGCTTAAAAGAGGAGGGGATAGAGAGGGTAGACTTCGTCAATTGGAGTCCAAGTATATTATGCAATTCAATACAAAAACGCCAAATGGACTAAACATTGAGGAAGATCTGTATGTCCATTTATGTTAATCAAGTTATTCTTTTCCTAGATTTTAATAGCTTTATAGCAGAGTGATATTTTATGTTGGAAGGCAGGCATTCAGTAGGGGAAACGTCAGCAATGAGACCAATGAATTGAAAATGGTTGATGCTGAGTTACATTATACCTATAAAGATGGAAATAAAGATGGATGTCTTGCAGTTTGAAGTATTAAATAGTTCCTGAATGGGCAACAGTAAGATTAGCTAGGGTTTTTTGGGAATGTCGTGACTATGGTCTGAATAGTGATGATAACAACTGGTCTTAGAATTTATAATAAGTACTGTGATGCACTAGCACTTTGTTACGGAAAGTTAATTTGCACTATTCATGAATGCCAGTGTAACAGGACATGGGTTGCACTTGTACCAGAACTCGGAATATTGGCAGATGTATGAAATGTTCGAATGGATAATTAGTACTGTCATGTACTAGCACTTTATTGGAGAATTTTGCACTATTTTTGACCAGGAAAAACTTTGAACCAGAGTGTATATAAATCTTAAGCACTGTTAGTTATCTTAATTATTTATAAATCTTTAAAAAAATTCTCTTTAGATCGTGGTTTTTCACACCAAAAAAGAAAATTTAACAATGCCCTCAGGAAAATATTGAGAAACTGTATATACATATAAGATTGACATCCAAAAGTTTCCGAAATATGAGGGTTCGACAACTGGAGTTGTCATAAGCACAACATTTTCCCTTATCGCATTTCAGTTTGAAGCAGTATGAAGCAGTTATATGTTGGGTTTTTGATCCTTTCTTTTTAACAACAAAAAAATTGTCATAATGATTGAGTAATATATTACATAGCAATTCATGAATTTTAATGAAAATGCGATGTATTTTGCAAGACCAATTGAAGAGAGAGTAACATACATAATCCAATCATACAGTGCCCCTGATGTGAGGTTGTAACATTGATTTTCAGGCACTCGCCCATCAATGGACTTTTTAATGTGTGCACCAATTTTTAACTCATGGAGTAATGAGGAAAGTAAATGAACTCTTACACTTGCACTGTATTTGTAACCTAACGCTGTAAATAGTCAAACAATAAAAAAATGTCATTGTTAACTTTTTTGATGAATTCATATATAATGCTAATTTATGAAATTTATCATTAATGTCTTGCCCAAATTAACGATCACATCAATGTAAATGTTTCAACTAAACAAGTGATTGTAACTCTTTGGATGTAGTGATAAGAAAGTCGGTCTTCACGTTTCATTGAAAAGTTTCCAGTCATGTGATTGGGTCACTCTGCTGGTTTTTAATTTGAATGCGCACTTAACATGGAGTGATCACTGTGTGATCAAGGCAGTTGATGCTGAAACGCATAGCAGTGTAACTTTGGAATAAAAACTTTATTGACAGAAACCTCCAAGTGTCGGTGTCCAGTTCATTTTGCAGGAATTGGATGTGGGTAGTTATAGTTAGGACCTAGTTTCCATAGGAAAAACGCTTTTTTATTTGCCAATTACTTTGGCGCCGTTTGACGAGTCTTTGCATAATTTTCAAAACTAGTGGCCCACTACGGTTAGCTCCTGTTTTGAAAGTTTTGGCATGATTTATCAAGCGGGGGCCAAGAAAAAAGGGGGTCCCAAAAAGCATTTTCCCCATGTTAATTTTCATATGAAACTTTAGACAAAGGTACAGCCCGAACTGCTGAAAGGAATTACACCAAATTTAGCAAAGAGGTAGGTCTTGGTTCAGAAAGAGCACTTTTTGTTAAATGGTGTAAATACGTTCAGCAATTCCTGAAATTGAAAAAGAAAACGTTTCGACATCTGGGGCAGCAGTGGGTTAGCAAACCCTCTCGACCACGAGCTTCATTCTAATTGGCTGCCAACACTCTAAACCAGGAAGTGTTGGCAGCCATCTTGTGTCTCGGTAGAACCAAATCACAAGAAAACAGTAGAAAAAACATTAATAACATAAGAAAAGGGGGCAGGATAGAAACACCCTAACCCCCTAGTCCTTCTCAGGGGGTCCCACAAGGACCCACTGGGCCAAAAAAAGCATTTTAAAAAATATTTTAGCATGAAGCACGATGGGTCGCAAATCCCGCCCAAATTAAAAAAAAAACAAAGCGCGGGCTCCCGTGCTTCGCTTAAAAAAAGCCCCTGGGTGGGCCAGGTCCCTGGGCCACTGCCAATTTATGAGCAGGGACCCATGGGGGCCACCACATCCATGGGGACTGCCACCTCCCTGGGGCTGTGAAAAAAAATGTGTGGGGGGTCCCAATCCCCCTATGCTGCCCCAGGGACTGCCACCTCGCGGGGCTCTTTTATTAATTAAAACCTGTGTGGGTGGACTCAAGGCCCCCACATGCCCCAGGGACCACCACCTCCCCAGGGTACTAGATATGTAAATGCAAGGGTCTGTTATGGACCCCTGAGCCCCGGGGACCACCACCTCCCAGGGCTTTGTAATGGTAGCGAGGGGGGTTGCGTTGCCCCCCTCCTGGAGCCCTTAATGGCCCTGGGGACCGCCACCCACAGGGCAGGCTCCTGCAGTGTCACGGGATGCCCACCCCCAGGACATTGCTGTTTGCTTTTGCAGGGTGGGAGCCGTGCTGCTCCTGCCTTGCCACAACAAACTCTGCTATGGATTTTGGATAAGAGAGCAGGTTCACTGCTCTCGATTCCAAAATCCAAAGCAGATTGCTTTTCCACAAGGGGAGCTGCATGTTAGCAGCTTCCCTTGTGGAAAAGCAATGCCGGCTCCCGCTGGAGGCGGGGAGCTAGAGGGACTGTGAGGGCAGTGGGGCTCCCCCCACGGTCCCCAACAGTGAGGGCAGGCCTCAGGAGATGGGGTCCCCGGGGCCCAAAGTGGCCTGGGAGGGGGGTCGTCTGGTCCTCCCCACTCTTTTTAAATTAAAAAATAAGTAGATGTGGGCATGCCCCAGGGGATGGGGTCCCCGGGGCGAATATAAATTAATGGAAGTGGACGGGTTTTATTCACCAAAGTTTGAAGTCGCGACCCTAGCATGGTGCTCAGCGCGGCCCCCTGCTGTAAACGCGATTGGTGCGCAGCCCTTGGTGTGAACGCTATGAGTGCGCGGCTCTCAACACAGCCTTCTTGTGTAAACGCGATGGGTGCGCGGCTCTCAGCGCGGCCCCAAGTGTGAACGTGATGGGTGCACGGCTGCATTAATCACGCAAGGTGTGAGACTCCTAGCAAAAATAAGTACGATTTTTTTTTAAGTAAACCTAGGCTATACGTTGGGTTATTGGGTGGCTCTAAAAAGAGCCCCTGTTTTCATTGGGAGGTTGTTTTAGCTACATGTAAGTGCAGGTGCAGAGCTTCATGTTGTTGAGAAACACTCTGTTCCTTCCATCAGTGAAGTGTACTCCATCACGTCTGTAGATGTCATCCATACAGAAACGTAGATTGTTGTTATAGATGGAGCCCATCCAATGGTCTCTGAGGTAAGCAGAAACAGCTTTATTGACATTTTTTCTAGCTTTTTCAATCTGTGGACAAAATTGATTGGACCACTTCCAATTCTGTCTTTGGCATAGGTTTGGCATATGAGTATACAAAGAGCATATGAGTATACAAAGCATATTTGAGCATATGAGTATACAAAGATAGTTTAGGGGAAAAGTAACATCAATTCTGCAAAGGTGTCCTTCATTAGCATTTCCATACCTACCCCAGTCAATGTGCTCAGGTCATTGCCACCAAAGAGGACAATCATGAGGTCAGGGGGTTGGAGATGCAAAAAGTTTTAATCAAAGGCATCAATTGGTGCCTCTTTAATCCTCTCTGTCCAACCCATTTAATGTCTACATTTTGTAACATTAGATTTTTGTCAATACCTCTGTGTTCAGCATACCTTTTGCACCAGAAAACATAGCTGTGCCCAACAATCCACACAGAAAGCATCTTGAAGGGATGTCTGTAGGTTATCAAAAGATGTCTGTAGCTGAGGTAGTTAGTTGGTAGAATGAGAGGTATCTGAAATGGTGGATAAGATGCTGTAGAAATGATTGGTTGTTTAGGAACACTGAAAAAAAGGGTGCATGGGACTTTGTTTAAAAATTATATTTGTTATTGGTCAGTTAAAACAAATTGAAAGTGTGAGAAGTTGGCCTCTATGCTGTCTACTAGTTATAGTGGACACCTTGCACCAGCCCAAACAACCCCTTAGAGGGGATAGGTTAAAGACAACCTTTATTGAAAGCTTTCCTAGTGGTAGCTATGGAGAGCAGCCTTCAGGCTAAGTCTTGAAGGAAGGTAAAGCAGTTGTTTTACCAGTCTATAATCTCTTGAATGACCAAATGAAAAGAGAACCACACAAGATATATAAATAAAATATATGTATTTATATTATCCCAAGCCTCGAACACCTTTTGCATTGAAGATTGAGGGCCTACACTCCACGAGTGTTTCTTGAGCTGATGATTTCAGACACCAAAAGACACCTATGCACCCGGCTTCCCTGGGTGAGGTAACTCGAGTACTCTGGTGCTCCCGTGGGTGTTGGCCCTAGAACCCCTTAAGGCTAAAGGGATTTGTTCAAAGTCCTCTTCCTAGTGTCCTATATCTTTAAATTTCCAACTGCGACTTTCACCATAGAAGTTAACGGTGATTTGCGCTGTGTTCTCACACTGCACGCGTCCCCTGTGGGTCCCCAGTGTCACTAGCTTGGGTGGTTCATTGTGGGCCCCGCGATTCTACTGACTCTAGGTCTTGTGTCTAGTCAAGTTGTGGTTCTTATACCACTTTCTTATATATGGTTTGGTACACCCCTAGGGCTCAATGTATATTGTGCTAATTTAATGCGTGTTATTGAGTGTACTGAATGTACTTTTGCCTCTAGCCTCATAAAGAGACTAGAGGGATGTGTTTATAATAAATACATATATTATATATATGTATATATATATATATTCACTGAAAAAACCATAGGTTATAGACCATATATAGTTAGGAATTAGCATTTACAAAACCTTATTTTACTCACACAAAACCATTGAAATTCCATATATAGTTAGTTGCACTAACTATATATCGCGCACCCGCAATCCACTGCTGATGATGTCACATATTACATCATTCATGACATGGTCAGTGACATCACTGATGACATCACTGATGACATCTCAAATGACATCACTGATGACATCACTGACGACATCTCAAATGACATCACTGATAACATCTCAAATGACATCACTGATGACATCACTGATGACATCTCAAATGACATCACTGATGACATCACTGATGACATCATCCAGTGACTGTGTGTTTCTGTAAAGTTAAAATGTGTCTTACATATTGAAGAATGAGTGGAAGTATAAGTGTCTGGACAAAGGATTTAGTAGGTGCATGACTGAATGTATGAGTGAGTGATTAAATGTGTCTCACTGAGTGCATGGGTTAGTGACTAAACTGTCTTAATTTGTGCATCATTATGTCTGTTGTTCTGTAAACTGCTGCATGTGTTGATCAGTAGCTATATGATTAACTATATGGGTTACTGATTGATTGTCCAAGTATTTGTATGGGAGACTGAGTGTGTGTGTGGCTGGCTGGCTGGGAGGTGTGTGACTCTGTGCAGATCAATGTGTACTTGTATCAATGATTCTATAAGAAGGTAAGTATGTGTTAGTATATGTTTGAAAATGTAAGGTGCTCTATGTTTAACTGTATAGACAAGAAAATGGAAGTGTCATTGATTCTTTAACAGGACTGACTACGTGTGTGAGTAACTCCATGGATGAGTGGCAGACTGTGAGTGTCTGTATAGGTGTATGAGTGCATATGATAGTGTTGTAAAGATGAGTGATTGTATGTATGAATGATTGTATGGGTGAATGAGTGAATGTGTGTGTAGACATAGCAATCAGTGAGTGCATATGTAGTAACTAGTATTGGTGTGTCAATGGTTTCAAAAATTATACTCTGTATTTAACACTGGGTGAAACAGAGGTTATATTAAAATGTGAGGAGATGCATTGTATTGTCACATGAATGATATCATCAGTGATGTGGTCATTGATGTCAAATCAGATGTCATCAGTGATGTCATCAGTGATGTCATTTGAGATGTCATCAGTGATGTCATCAGTGATGTCACTGACCATGTCATGAATGATGTAATATGTGACATCATCAGCAGTGGATTGCGGGTGCGCGATATATAGTTAGTGCAACTAACTATATATGGAATTTCAATGGTTTTGTGTGAGTAAAATAAGGTTTTGTAAATGCTAATTCCTAACTATATATGGTCTATAACCTATGGTTTTTTCAGTGAATTTTCAAGGTTTTGTAAATGCTAATTCCTAACTATATATGGTCTATAACCTATGGTTTTTTCAGTGAATTTCATTGGTTTTTTAACAGCTAATATCTGTAGCTGTAAAATGTATTCTTCTTTAAATCCAAAAATATATTTTATATGTTTATGAATAAATTTTTTTTAAAATATTTTTTTTTCTTCGTTCCCGCTTCGCGAATCGGGAAGCTTCCCGTTAGCTGACCTTGATGCCGCGAAATAGACCGCGAGCCGGTAAACGTTTCTTTACCGCAACTGCCGCGTTAGAAAACAACATCGTGACGCCTCCCGTCCGCATGACGTTTCACGTTGTCGCGTGATACGTCATATGACGTGCTACGTTAGCGAACTGGTACGCGAAGCGAGTCGCAAAGCGCAGGTTTCTGGAAGCAAACCGGGAGGCCCTGCAAAGCGCTTAACGTAAACACAGCAGGTCATGTGACTTGGTAATAACACTTTTCATTGGTTCATTTCACTTTTGGTTTCCTAATGATGTAAGACTAGGTTATATAATATAAAATGAACACTTTTCATTGGTTGAGAACTCTTGTTTTTCCCAAATGATGAAAATCCCTCCTTCTTTCCTCACTCTGACTTTCATCATTGTGAGAGAAAGACCCTTTGTTACCAGTGAGCAATGGCTTCTTTAGTAGCTTCAGCTGGTGCTTCCCCACCACCTCCACCACATCCAAGGAAGAGTGGACCACCTGCTCAAGTTATAATTCAACAAGAAGAGGAAGAAGAGGAACAGGACGACGAGCACGAAGAGAGGCAGTTTTTGCCTGAGGAGCCCAGGACGTCTCACCGGAAAGAAAACTTCATTTGGCAATTTTTTTAAATTCCCAAAGGTCAGAAAAAAGTAAATGCAAGATACGTAACTTGCCTTATATGTCAAGATAGACTGTCCAGAGGGACCGAGAAAAAATACAGTTTCGGAAACTACACAATGCATCGCCATATGACTAGGTGGCATCCTAACAACTACAGTGCTGCACAGTTTCGGAACGACCTAGATAATCTCCCTATTATGGCCAGAAGATCTGTTGTACCGGAAGTAACGGGACCAGAGGGCAGGGAGATAGTGCCAAATATACAAATGAGATTTGGTGAAGTAAAACACGTCTGCGTACATTGCGATGGATTCATTTGCTACGGAGAAAGAAGCATCACTCTGATCAACAGAGCTATTGACTATCATATGCAAGTTTGTACGAAACGCCCAAAATAATAAATACTTTTTTTTTGTTTTGTTGCTCCTGTTGAGCCCTTTACAATGAATCGTTTTCATTGCCCCCTCCAAGAAAAACCCAAAAAAATATAAAACTGTTCAGAAAAATTCAAAAAAAGTAAAAAAATGTTCCGAAAAATAATAAAAAAAATATAAAACAACAAAAACAATAAAAAAAAGTTCTTTTCAGAACTACCTCCCCGTTATAAAAAAATTGGTACAATATTTGGAACTGTGCCAACCTCTATTTCTCTTAGTTCGCTTCCCAGTTCGCTCGCCGGTACGCGAACCGGAAGCGAACCAAAAACAGTAAGTATAAGGGAAGGAAACAGACACTTATGTTAAAAGAAAGACAGCTATAGGGGAGTAAACTAGAGATACTATTACCCGTAATCCACTGCTGATGATGTCACATATTACATCATTCATGACATGCTCAGTGACATCATCAGCAGAGGATTGCGGGTTTTTTGGCAACGTGCCTTATCCACGGTTTAATAACGCTGCCTTTTGCTTTATATAAGTTTTCAAATTGTATGAAATATATACCAATAGGTCGTTATGAACCTTTAGGTAGTGCTTTTCTTCATGAGGTCTGGTCGCTTCCATACACATACAGATGTTTCAAAGATGATCAAGAAGTTTATCTGAATGGAGAGGAATGCACTGAGACGCCAGATCATTCACTAATGTGTAGGCACATACAGTTACACGGTTCATGCAACAAACACCGACCAAATATGGCTTGCGTGTTGCAAGGCACGCCAGTTCCTGCTATCATCCCCACGTTCAAGTTGTTGGAAAATGGTAGTTATTTGATGCTCAATAATGAAGATTGTTCTGGGTTAATTAAAAGTATTCCTTTTATCGTAACAGTAAGTGAACGGGTTATTTGCTGCAGAAATGTTCTATTTCCTCCCACACATGAACATAGGGAGTTTTCAATCTCGCCACAAATACCAACCTTGGGAGCAGATTTCAACGGCATGGCAAGAATAAGAGCTCTTTTGTCTCAGAGAGAGGTGGCCTTGAGTTCGGCCCGTGAAACTTTCGTGCTTCACATAGCGAACACCCGTACAGAGGTGCAGACCCTTTTCAATTCAGATTTGCCTTTCCATTTCAGCAAGATGGTTCGGACTATCTTTAACGCATCCTCCACAAAGGCCCTGGCGCACTTTTTTAAAGTTGTTACCAGTGGTCTCGTGACTTCATTTGAGAAAATCTTTGGAGTCATCCCTGCTTTCTTTCATTCTATTTTTTCCACTCTGCTTCGTGGATTGCCATTTTTACTTGCATTACCAGCGGACGCTCTTGTGCTTTTTTACATTTTTAAATATGGATGTCCCTCCTATGCAACCTCCCGCCCTGCAGCTGCTGACACTGTTCCGCAATCGCATGCTAGAATATTATGGCACAATGCCGTTGGCGATATTAAGCACGGCATATGGATTATCTTTTCGATTCTCCTACTTCACCTGTGTCCAGCCTGTATTTCACTGCCTGACCTGTGATTTCGATTGGGCCATTGATTTGTGTCTCTGCGGACCGGTTTCACCTGACGTCGACTTTAATCAGCTGATGACTCCTATCATTACTCACGAGTTGGTTTGTCCTGGCGAAAGGATTATGGCTGTGGCATTGATGCATGGACTAATTGGTCCCTGGAATTTACTGGCGGCAACACAGTCTTTCTTGGAACAGAGCTTTCTTGAAAACCCACCGAGCTGTCCTCTGATGGTGATAGAGGATCCGGTGCTGGGAGAGCACGTATGTTCTTTTCCGCTTTTAAATTGGATGGCTGAACTCTTTTCGGATGAAGACGGTGACTTCCTATTGGAGGCTGTTGCAGCTTATTTTGCATACACAGTTATGTCATAGACCTTTTTCATTTTTGATATGCTGAGTACTAGCATTTCATTGACAATTCATTGACTTATTTGTCAAGTTTTTATTATTTAGCTTGCCTATTGGCTTAAGACTCGATAAAGTACTTGGCTGTTTTATTTTTCTTTAGCATTAAATTTTCCTAGTTTTTAATATTTTACCTTGCGGACCGTCCACATATAAAGTTGCAATCTGCTCTCATGAGATGGCACTTCTATTATCTTATTCAGTTCGTTTCCGGATCATGGGGAGGTGTCATCTAGGTCCTGGATATCTTTACACCGTGTTAAGTTAGCATGGGCTCATTACCGGTTTAAACGCCATTTTTCCTTTTTTGCAACTTCTGCACACGACACTTAGTTGTTGCTTTAGCTTTCAACCTAATAGTTCATCGTGATTTACATGAGAATAATATGTTATTGCTCTACTATCTGCTTTACTTGTTAAACTATATCTGTACAGCGAGTGCTGAAGTTTCAAGAACAACACGATACAGAATTGTTATGAGGTCTGATCTCCACGACTTCATACTCATAACATAAGTGCAGCTTCTGCCAATTCTGGGCATGAGGCGGGTTTTATATTGCTTTGCCGAACACACATACACAACACTTGATGCGGTTCACATGAAGAGAGAGCTGGTGTATTCTGATGTGATTCCTTCAAATCTAAGACACTAAAGTATGGGCACGCCCTAAACCAACACAAAGAGACCTTCTTAGCAAATAATTTAATATGTGTATTAGGGAGGGTGAGATATAAGCAGCCGCGGGCCGTGGAGGGAGTTACGATGGGGCAGGGAGGCGGGGAGGGGGAGGGGCAGGGTGGAGCCCTCTCCACCCTGCCCCTCCCCCTCCCCGCCTCCCTGCCCCACCGTAACTCCCTCCACGGCCCGTGGCTGCTTATAAGTGTTGATAACTCTTATTCATTTACAGCATGTTAACATACTGTCACCATTCGCTTTTTATGTACTAGTAACTATGCTGGTAATTTTGCTACTGATAATATGTGTACTTGTATTATCTAAGATACTACGCCTGAGAAGACGGCATTAGTAAATAAACATTTCAAATACACATGTGTTCTTCTTAACTCCATGTTCTGGTTTCTAAGAAATATATAACGACCGACTGTTCATGAGTTACACGTATCCTGAGGTACTATAAGTTCATATTCTGGATTGTCTAAACATTGAGAGTTTGTTATATCCAATGTGACACTGTACCTAGCTTGCTAAGGGGTTTTTGAGTACTAAGGTGAGTTTTGGGGCACCCTAATTCGCCGAGGTTCCAATCCTCTGTCCACAGTTCTGTGTGAGAACAGAAACCCTGCAACAGGGGCACCCCCGACCCTTCCTGGAGCTTCATCACACTTGCGATACAACTCCAGCGATGCGCCACCTTTACGGCACAGTTACATCACGCATCTGTCCTGTTTTTGCCCCATGATGCGCCGCATTGTAAATGCAGCACACCATAGGTGACGGAACAGCGGCACAGAATGACTAACACATCCCTGGTGATGCGCCAGTCATCATAAATCTATCCCTATGCTTCTTATCTTGTTCGAGATGAACCGCCATATGTATCATCAAAGTTTTTTGCATTTCCTAAATAGCGAACTTTAAGGAATAAATAGCGATTCTTTACCATTCCTAGTTTGCGATTAGCTATTTGCTAATTACAAATTACCCATTCATTTCCTTCATTTCCATAGGGCGGTTGGACTCACTTTTAGCTCGAACGGCTGAATGGATTTCCACGAAACTTGGCAAAATTGTAGGGACTGGTAGCCCGATGTGCCTTTGCTATGTCTCAAGATATATGCTCCAGTGGTTTTTACGAAAATTAACTTTGAAAAATATATATTGGGCTACATTGGCCTATATATATGTTGGAGCCCAAATGTAGCCCAATGTAGCCCAATGAAGCCCAATGAAGCCCAATGTAGCCCAATGTAGCCCAAAGATGGCCGCCAGAGACAAAAAAAAAATGTAGCCCAAATATCAGCCAGATGTAGCCCAACTATAGCCCAGTGACAGAATGACCAATCAGCTTCGCAAACCTCCGTTACGCGAAGCGGAGCGCTGTTACAGATATATATCTTTTTTTGAACGTTAATTTCTCAAAATCCACTAGAGCACATATATTGAGACCTAGCAAAGGTACATCGGGCTACCAGTCCCTAAGATTTTACCAAGTTTCGTGAAAATCCATTCAGCCGTTCGATTATTATTATTTTTTATTTTTTTTGCCCCGCGGGGCCCTTTTAAAACCTCCACATCAAACCTAGGGGGTCAGCGAGGATCTACTATTCCCCCTTATGGTCATTTGCCCCTTCGCTTTGGCCTCCTCTTGTCTCTCGATCCTACCGAGAGACAAGATGGCGGCCGCTACAGACTGTTTGGAATGTTGACAGACGCCGGAGAACCAATCAGCTTCGCTTCACAAAGCTCCGTTGCGCGAAAAGTACGCGTCCTGGAGCGCTGCCCGGTCCGCTGTTACAGATATATATCTTTTTTTAAACGTTAATTTCTCAAAATCCACTGTAGCACATATATTGAGACCTACAAAAGGCACATCGGGCTACCAGTCCCTACAATTTTGCCAAGTTTCGTGCAAATCCATTCAGCCGTTCGGGCTAAAAGTGAGGCCAACCGCCCTATGGAAAACTCAATGTTAAAAACACGTTTTGGGACCCCCCTATTTTCTCGGCCCCCCCTTGACGAACCCCCCCAAATTTTCAAGGGCTGCTCTGAAACAAAATGTGCCATTTTCCTGAAAATTTCAGCCACTTCCGTCCACAAACTCCAAAGTTATTAGACATAGAATTTTCAAAAATCCCATAGAGAAAAAATCCTAACTATATATACCTACTGGCGACCGCCAGTAGGTAATATATATATATATATATATATATATATATATATATATATATATATATATATATATATATATATATATACCAGGTGTGGTTCTCCTTTGATTTGATCTTTCAGAAAATCATAGACTGGTAAAACAAGCTACTTTACATTCCTCCAAAACTTAGCCCGAAAGCTGCTCTCCACAACTACCACTAGGATAGCTTTCCATAAAGGTTGTCTTTAACCCACCATCAATAAGGGTCGTTTGGACTGGTGCAAGGTGCCCACTACAATAGTGGACAGCAATTGCCAGGCCAACTTCTCACATCGATGTGCAGCGTGTGGGATTCCAACTTGCCATTGTTTTACCAGATAATCTCAAGTGTTTGATTAATTGAAAACCACTAAATGTACCAGAGGTTCATATTATGCCTAAGCGGTAAATTCCGTTCACAGAATTGGCGGAATTTGGGCAATTTCGCGTTCCGTGGAGAACACAAAATTGCCAAAAATTCTGCGTTCCGCGACTTTGCGAAATTGTTTGCTTGTTCGCTTTCTCAAATACGTGTTCGTGAGATATTTCCCTCTGAGCACACAAGCAGCAATTGCGAACAGTGAGAAAAACATCGCGAATAAGCAATTCCGCGTGTTTCCGGAATTTCTGCATGTTCACGGAAATTTTCTACAGTTTCGCGGAGATTTCTGCAATACGATTACGCAAATTCCACCCACTCCTAGTTCATATCATACAAGCTTAAATACAGTAAGTTCTACTAAACTTAAAGTTGTGTGTTAAGGGCTTAGCACACCCTTTCCACAACTCAGGTGAGTTTAGTAGGTAAACAACTAGAGTAGGTAGGTGCATACACCACACCTCACTAGTAATGTCTTCAAGGCCAGGAACCAGTGGGTCCCTGTCAGATGTCAGTATGTTAAAAGCATCCAAGTATGACACATTCCTTTTTTTAGAATGAAGGACTCTGTGTACTATGAGGAAATTAAAGACAGGCAAAAGTGCCAATACCCAACACATCAGAGAGATACAACTGTTAGATGTTCTTAGAAAGGCTTCAGTGCCTGAGGTGTCGGGGAGGGGGCAGCAGGAGAGGGAGAGCCCAGTGGTACAAAACTAACAAGACTCAGACTCTGATGCTGACCAGGCAGGTGACAATGACCTGGACCTGGAAAATCCAACTCCTACTCGAGATGAAGAAGAAGGCCAAGGTGGCCCTCTCTTTGTTGTCCCAGGAAGAGTGGGGGGTATGCCTAGAATACCCAGATCTCCTTCTGTGGAGTCTGACCATTCTGGTGTATCTGTAGGGACCTCTTTCTCTTCTCATAGGGGGAAGCCTTTGAGGAGAAGAGAGAAAGGCAGATGAGAATTCAGGAACATCAACTGAAAATTAAAAGACAGCTGGTACCCTTAGAAAGGGAGTCCCTAGAGCTTGAAAGAGCTAGAAAAAGATGGGACTAGAGTCACATGGTGGCAGCCACTTCCCTAGTGGTAGGGAAAGGTTTTATGACCATAGAAATTTAAACAAGATTGTCCCTTCCTACCAGAGTAGGGATGACATCCACAAATGGATAACTGCACTGGAAGGGCCTGTAAAGTTCAAAGGGTCCCCCAGGAGCAGTGGACAGCTATTTTGTGGCTCTCCTTTGCAGACAAAGGTAGGGACAAGCCTCTCACTGTTAGAGAAGAGGATGCTGGTGATTATACAGTCCTGAAGAGTACTCTGATTGAAGGGTTTGGCCTAACCACTGAACAATACAGGATGAAGCACAGAGATACCCAAAAGGCTCAGACTTCGGGCTGGGTTGACTTTGTAGATTGTGCTACCAAGGCTCTGGAAGGTTTGTTACATGGCAGCAAGGTGTGTGATTTCACAGGATTGTACAAACTTAATTATGAGGGAGCAGATCCTTAATAATGGTCAAACCCAGTGTTTACACCAGTACCTGGTGGAATCTGATCTGACCTCTCCCCAAGAATTAGGAAAGAAGGCAGACAAATGGGTCAGAACCAGGGTAAGGCCTAAGAATCAAGGTGGTGACCAGAAGAAAGATTCTACCAAGTGCCAAGAGAATGGTGGGGATAAATCAAAAGACAAGGCCCCTTCAGGACCCCAAAAACTTACTTATGGGGGTTTGTCCCAAACTCCTTCCTCTCTTGAAAAGAAACCATACTGCCATGTTTTTAAAAAGCCTAGCCACGGAAAACTGATCCCAGTTGCCCTAGAGTTGGCAATAAAGAAAATTTTCCTCCAACTAACACTACCACTCCTCCTGGTACTACTAGTAGTAACCCAATGGTGGGCCCAAGGTTACACAGGTCCCCTTCCCATGCCTCCCTAACCTGGGATGGTGGCATGGTATTAGACACTTTTACCATGGATTCCAATGCTTTGGACAGGTTCAGGAGCCCATAATCAATGGTCAGAAAGCTGTGGCCTTCAGGGACACAGGGGCTAGTGTCACATGGTGACAGGGAAACTAGTCCCCCCTCAACAGCTTTTACCTGAGTTTAAGTACCAGGTGACCAACATTGATGGTGTCAGAACAGATCACCCAATGGCCATAGTCAATCTCAGCTGGGAAGGGGTCACAAGCCCAAAAAGAGTGTCAGTGTCCCCCAACTTGCCTGTAGATTGCCTACTGGGCAATGATCTGGAAATTTCAGCCTGGGCTGAAATTGAACACCAAGCCCATCTGAGAATGATGGGCATCCCTGAGAGAGTTAGTGGGACTGTGATGGCCACATTCCAGCCCCAGGGACATTTTGGAGTGATGGAGCCTGAAAGAATGGCCCAATCTCCACTGCAAGAGAGCACAAGGGATGAGAAATAGTCTTCTTCCCCCCAGACTATAGGTAAGGGTCAGCCTCCTCAGGGCACAGATTCTACCCCTAGTGAATGAACAGCCCCATAGGTAGTCAGGCCTTTCCTGGCAACACCTCTGATGGCAGGGGGCCCTTCCAAGGTGGTACCCAGTCTGGAGCAGGTAACCTGCCCCTCTCTACCCTGCCTTAGTCATCCCAGGGCTGAATAGGTCAGGGAGGTCAGTGGACCCCACAGGGCTCCCTGTCCAGAGGACCACCTCCATCAGTAGATTAGGGGTACCCAGTCTAGTACCCCTAGCCTGGTGAACATTCCTCAAGCCCCTGAGGGATCCTTTTTGACATTGAATAGGGACCACCCCCAGATGGACTCTGTTGGGCAAAGGCAAACCTGGGACCCAGTGGTCTCAAACCTATCATGTCCCTCCAGTGTTCCAACCAATGGGACCCAGCCCCAAGCTTTAGGCAGCCAAAGGTTGACCCTTAGAGCAAAGTACAACTCAGTCATAGAAAGAAAGGCGTCCATGGTGACCAGTGATCTGAGAAAGCTGAGACCAACTCCATTAGGGCCTCACTTCCCCACTCAGACACCTCACCAGCCTTTCACTTTACCAAAACACACCTCAGGTAGTAATGCCCCATGGTGGCGGCCCTCTCATACCCTCAGGGTGAGGGATTGCGTAGTCGACCATAAGACACGGGGTAACCATGCTAATGCAGGCACTTCCTTATATGGCCCCTTAGTCAATAAAGGCTCACCTGGACTAGGCTAGCCTCATCTCCTTTCGTTTGGGGGGGTTATGTACGAAGGTGAAATCTGACTGCATGGTTGCCCCCAGTTTTTCCTGGTATTTTGATGTTTTTTGACTTAGTTTGGCTGAGATCCTGCTATTCAGGGCCCCAGTCTATCTGCGTTCCTCTCTAAATTGATTCCATGTACAATAGGTACACTCCAGTTCGGTTACTGGGGTACCCTTGTGAGTGCTTAGTATATGGTACACTAGGTACTAAGGGCAGAGGTACCCCAGAGGCCTACCAGGGGCTGAAGCATGTATTATGCCCCCCTTGGGAAGCCTTCCAAAATGGCACCACAGGACTGCTACTGCAGCCTGGGTAAGGTGGTGCATGCACCCCTTCCTGAGATATAGGTTATCTATATCGACCTTTAATCACTGACACATATAAGCCTACCAGTCACTCCTATGGCAGGCCTTATCAATCCTGAAGGCAGAGTGCTTGGTTTTGTGTGAGAGGGTGCCCATGTATGAGCATGACCCCTTTGCATCTTTCAGAGCCTATTCTCTGAGGCTGTTCTGTGAGTCAGCCAGACCATATACTCTTAAGTACATTATAACCTTGCAGTAAATGCTAACTTTGGAATGGCAGCATGTAAACATGTTGTGTTTGGTGTCAAACACTTTGGAATCCTACACCCCCCTGCCAGTCATGGCGGTAGGGGTAGAATTCCATTCTTCTAGAGGGAGAGACATGTACACACTGGTCTAACAGGTAATAGTTTGAAAGAGCACTTGCATCACAAAATGGATGCTGCAGCCACAGACACAAGTCTGGCCTCCTGCTGCTGACCGAAACTCCAGCAGGGGAGGCCTGGACAATAGGTTTCCTGTCACAGGGAGGTATAACCACCTCCCAGACAGGCTTTAGTGTATTGGGGCTGGGTGGGTGCACTCTGAGAGTGCTTTGATGTCTGCAGTGGGGGCACATTTGGTGTCCCTGTGCATAGTCCAATCCAAAGCGGTTGCAGCGGCTACAAGCCCCTACTCTGGTGCAAAACTGGACAAAGGAAAAGGGTGTTGCCACCCCTGTTTCCAGACGCTCCCTTAGGTGGATCCCCAGAGTATGTCCAACCCTTTTTCTCAGTATAAGTAAGGTAACCCTGACAACAGGATGTTAGATTAGCCCTGGCTGAAACTCTGAAACTGAATCCTGGAATTTCGACGCTCTACTAAAGACTAGAGGACAGAAGAATCTCCATTGGGGTCAAGAAGTGACTCCCCTGTTCAAACAGGCACCAACAAAGCATTTGCCGGTCTGCATCTCCAAAGCTCCCGCCAAACTCCGAAGTACTTGCAGCCCACAAAAAGGATTTCCAAATGTATCGAAGGCCGTCCTGAGACCCCAGCAAAGCTGACACCCGCAGCGCTCACAAGTGACGTGGAACCGGAGCTGCTGGATACCGTGCACATTTGCTAGTGCATTGACTTCCCGAGCTTTTCCTGAAGTTGTGCTTTGAGTTACTTGTAGCCCAAGCCCCTAGCATCATCTGCCCTGAAGATTGTGGGCCTACACTAGCCAAGTGTTCTGTGAGCCCACTTCATGCATTTACACTTGAGCCTCCTTTGTGATCTCTTGTCCGTCGACTGGTGGGTCCCCTTAAAGGTAACTCTACTTTTCCCTGGGCTACCCTGGTTGCTCCAGACGTGCACTGACTCCCTACCAAGTGGTGAGTCCCTCAGACCTTGCTGGTCTGCACTAAAGTTTATCTCAGCTTTCTGCATGGGTTGCTGTTGCCAAGGCTTGTTGGTTCCAATCCGGAAACGGGCACTGCAGCACTCAACATCCTTTGTGGGACTGCTTGAATCCAGATCCTGGTTGTCGTCGTCACCACCTGGTCTTCATGGCTGAAGAGTCAAGCTTTACCTTCTTCACCTGAAATCACCCAACTTCGGTGGGCATCCGCCCATTGTCTTCCTGGTCACTGGCAAGTGACCGGGACTCTGTCCCCTCTGCTTTCAGTTTCTTCTCATCTTTTATCCAGGCTTGGATCACACCGGACCCTTTCCACTTCGATGCCACTTGGACCCCAGCAGCACTGTGCAGCAGATCGCCATTGAAAACGATGATGAAACCCGACATGAAAAGACACCTATGCACCCCGCTTCCCTTGGTGAGATAACTCGAGTACTCTGGTGTTCCCATGGGTGATGACTCTAGAACTTCCTAGTTCTAAAGGGGTTTACTCCAAGTCCTCTTCTAAGTGTCTTTATCTTTAAAATTCTAACCGTGATTTTCCCCATAGAAGTTAACGGTTATTCGTGGCTGTGTTTAGACACTGCATGCATCCCCCTGGGCCCCCTGTGTCACTACATTGGGTGGTTCCTAGTGGCCCCAGTGGTTATAAAGGCTCCAGGCCCAGTATCTATGTAAGTCGTGGTTCTTAAACCACTTTCTTGTTATATGGTTTGGCACGCCCTTAGGGCTCAACGTATATTTTGCTAATTTACTGTGTGTTATTGAGTTTATTAAATGTACTTTTGCCTCTAGCCTCATAAAGAGACTAGAGGATTGTGTTGAGAATAAATACATATATTTTATACATATACCTGGCGTTTTTCTCCTTTCATTTGATCATTCAGGCGATTATATACTGGTAAAACAAGCTGCTTTACTTTCCTCCAAGACTTTGCCTGAAGGCTGCTCTCCACAGCTACCACTAGGATAGCTTTCTATAAAGGTGGTCTTTAACCTACCATCAATAAGGGTAATTTGGACTGGTGCAAGGTGCCCACTAGAATAGTGGACAGCATATGCCAGGCCAACTTCTCACATTGGTGTGCAGCGTGAGGGATTCCAGCTTGCCATTGTTTTACCAGATAATCTCAAGTGTTTGATTAATTGAAAACCACTGAAGGTACCAGAGGTACATGTAATACAAGCTTAAATACAATAAGTTCTACTTCCGGTATTGCCAGAGGATGAGACGCATGTCGGGATGCTGACTTGAGAGGGACCCTTCCCCCGGCCGCATCGACGCAATCGAACTGGGGTAGTGGAGCCTCTGCAGAACTATGGGCATTAGATGGTCCAGACTGGATTGGGTTAAATTGGGACATCTTAACACCATCAATGCTACAGCAATTTCTCCTCAGCGCTGGCACTGATTGATTCCCATTGTTCATGACGAGCTCAGCTCGTCATGAGCACACGAGCAGTGTACTGCATGACGAGCTGAGCTCGTCATGAGCATGGAAGGGGTTAAGCCATAGAATAGAATTATCACTGGAGACGGCTGTGTCCACCTGTATTGTGCTATTAAACTGTTAACACTTCCCATCACGGACATATCTGGATATTTCTTAATATAGTTGATGGTTCTCCCTATTTTCGTGACTGGAGTACCCGATTGGGTGAACACTTGTTCTCTCCTGTGTCCCATACCAACTGACCAAGATATTTTTTGTCCTTTTTTCTGAATGATACAGAAAAGCACTGAATCCTAGGAAGATAGCCTTAAGGATTGGCTCTACTTCCATGATAGCCTGTATCTTCCAAACAATTATGACGTAACAAATACTATTGACAAAGCCTCAGCTATAATTGTCCCAAAAGTTTTTTGTCAACTTCAATGAATGTATCTGGCCTTTTTAAATCTTGAATATACCATCAGCGCCCTTAGGAAGGATGGTACATGGGATTCCGAAACACGCGTTGGCGCAATTGTGTTATTTTTGTTGTCTATGATGTTTATAACTGTTTTGTATTGTTTTTGTTAAATTGTGTTTTTTTGATAATTTTTTTTCTTGCTATTTTGTTGTCAAGTTTTCTTGTGGATTTGATGTGTATGTATATTATTATTGCTTGTTGTTGAGACATGTACCTGGATTAAGTAGACTGCTTCCTCTATACTGGGGACTCCCCTATATCAGAGGAAGAGTGGAGTCAAATGATATTTAATGTATATGTACTTATTGAAAAGCTATTGGATATTAACTGATTGAAATAGATGAATATTTTTGAAAATAAAACAGAATAATGTTATAGAAAGGTGTTATTCTTTTAGTTGGACAGTTCCGATGTGAATATTTTGTAAGGGGTTTTCTGCTGTTTATTTGACTGCTCGCCACAGCTACCACTAGGATAGCTTTCTATAAAGATTGTTTTTAACCTACCTTCAATAAGGGTCATTTGAACTGGTGCATGATGCCCACTAGAATAGTGGACAGCATATGCCAGGCCAACTTCTCACAACATGTATCCATGCAGCCATTCCAAAGTTAGCTTTTACTACAAGGTTATATAATGCATTTATGGTCTGGCTGCATCACTGAGCAGCACCAGAGAATAGGTTCCGAAGGTTGCAGAGGGGTCCTGCTCATGCATGGGTACCCTCTCACATGAAACCAAGCACCCTGCCTTCAGGATTAATAAGGCCTGCTATAGGGGTTATTGATAGGTTTGTATGTGCCGTGATTAAAGGTAGATATAGGTAAACTATATTTTAGTAAGGGGTGCATGCACCACCTTACGCAGGCTGCAGTAGCAGTCCTGTGGTGTCATTTTGGAAGTCTTCCCTGGATTGGTATAATACATGCTTCAGCCTCTGGTAGGCCTCTGGGGGTACCTACGCCCTAGGTACCTAAGGTACCATATGCTAGCGACTCATAAGGGTGCCCCAGTAACCAAACTGGAGTGTACCTAAAGTACATGTAATCAATTTAGAGAGGAAGCAGCTAGGCTGGGGTCCTGGATAGCAGGGCCCCAGCCAGACTAAAGCCGAAAAACAGTGAAACATAAGCAAAAAGTGGGAGTAACCGTAGTAAGCAGATCCGACTGAAAGGTACAGTAGAAAGGATAAGGTCATGTTTTGCAAAGCCAACCACACCTGCTGTTTGCATTTGCAACATTGTGTGGTGAACTTGAAAATATGATGAACTTATGACCTGTCAGTTAGGTTGAATGTTCCATGAACTGTTGCTATGGAAATTAACATTAAGTTGAAATCAAGTTGGGTGAGAACCAAGATGGCGGATTGACGCCGCCAAGGAGTGGTAGCAGTCTCGGGGGCTCCCGGCTTCTTGCCACTGGGATTTCTATGATACTATGAGAGAGGGACTCGGCTGAGTTGAGAGAGACCGAGAGACCGAGAGGAAGAAAAGGGGTTTTAGTCGCATCTTTGCCACTCACCTCGGATATTCTGCATCGTAAGAGACTGCCGGATGCTCCGCATTGTTAAGGGTTGGTGTAGGCGGCGGCTGCTCGCATTTAGATTATCGAGCACTCGGCCGCCTTGCAGTCCGTTGATCCGCTGGGCGGGTCTTACTCTGCTTGCGGCCCCGCCAAGTTCTGAATTGCGGGAAACAAATTCACAGGTGCAATCTGGATTGTTTGTGGTAGGGCTGACGTCGGAGACGAGAATGGCTACAAAGATTAACACCAGGGTCACTCGACCAGGAAAAAGCACTAATTCGGAGACACCGACGCTGAAGTTAATATCCGCTGATATAATCGAGTCTTCCACCGTGGATAAAACACTGGCCTTAGCGGGTAAGCAATTGATACGTGCTCCGCTTTTTGTTATTTCAGGCTCAAACTTTAGCGATAACTCAGGAAGTAATGGTGGCAACAATGTCTCTATGAAGGAAAATGTTGGCAACATTGTTACTGGCTGTGTTGAGTTAACAGCGTCGGGAGCGGTTAAAGTTGTGAGTGATAAAAACAAAGCGTCTCCTATATTAACCGAACTGCCTAGTGAAGTGACGGTTAAAGCTAAACCTGAGGAAAGTACAGATAAAGTTGAGGCGGAACCAAAAGCTGAAGTTGATGCAACGTCCGAGGAAAGAGAGGAGGGCGATGTAGATTTGGTTGGGAATAAGGCTAACCCAAGGATGGCATGCTTGGACAGCAATAAGACATCTGGCTCTGTTATTGAATTAATAAGTGAACTCTCCCTGCAGGCTGGCTTAGGTAGAGAGGAACAACCCAGTGAAGCAGTCGATATGCCGGAAACTGTGGGCTCAACTATAGAAGAGGCAGAGGAGAGTTTGAGTGCGGACTATGAGGAGATTCAATATGAGGATGATTTATGCAACGTAGCCACGGGCACTGCTAAACCCCTCGGACGCAAAAAAGTGAAAACTAAAGATAAAAATGAACTCAAGAAAGGTAACTGCAATGCCTCTAATCTCGGTATCTCTCCTGCTAATCTACGTAGAAAGCCTATTAGGGATGAAAGCCCTTTGCGAAAATGGATTCAAGCGAAGGGAGGTGTCAAGAATATGGATTTGCGCCTGTCCGGGGCTAGCCCAACAGAAGATACTAATCTAAGAGACAGAGCGAATTCCTCTTCAATGCTGGATAATATGACATCTCCTGTTCCTGTTCAGGTTGGTCTAAAATCGATTCGCATGGATTAAACATGTGAGCCCGCCAGTAGTATTGCAGTTACTGCTTTAAATCACAATGACCAATCTGCCCGCTATTGTTGATACTTCAATCCCAACCTTAGTTACTTCATGTACTAATGAGCCACTAGCTCCCGAGGGATTGTTGGACTCAGAACTTGCCACCTCCTCTTTTGACTTAATCTTAAAAACTCTCATGGACCATAGACAGGAAGGGCAGCAATACTTCCTTCAGCTGAGGGAAGATAATAATAAACTGCAGAACTCCCTACTGGAGTTGTCCAGCAAGCTAGGGGGGTCACTCAAGAAATCGAACAAAAAGTCGTTGATGTGAAAGAAGTGGCCATGCGTACTGAATCTTTAACCAACCAGCATGCGGTGCGAATGACGAACCTGGAAACCAAACTGGAGGACATGGAAAATCATCAAAGGAGACACAATCTCCAACTTTTTAGTATTCTGGAGGGGTCAGAAGGCTCAGATCCTAAGGCCTATGTTGTAAAACTGTTTCAGAAGGCTTTTATAGATCTTTCGGATTGGGACTGGGACTCGCAAGTACAAAGAGTGCATAGATTGCCTCTTTTTCAAAAAAACAAAGAAAGCAAGTTTCCACGCCCTCTTTTGATACATTTTGGTAATTTTCTACTGAGACAGGCCGTTTCTTTAAAAGCTAGACCCAATACCCCTGTCACAGTAGAAAATGTAACGTTTTTCGTCCGCTCTGATTTGAGTAAAAGCAATATGGAAAGGCGATGGAAGCTCCGTCAGTTAATGGATTCTTTCAAATCCGTAGGCTGTAATGTATATTTGCAGGAACCGTCCCGTCTCAAGGTGATCAAGGGTGGCCATGCATATTTTTTTAAGTATTTAAAAGAAGCTGAGCTGGCACTTTCTAAGTTAAGCACATGAATAACAATGGTAGTTTAATCGGTAGTTGTACCGAGGGGAATGGGCCTGTTAAGTAATACATATAAGGAAATGGCTGCATAGAAGTTAAAGTGGGTAGATTGAATGATGTAGTTAGCCGGCCCCATGGAGGGTTTCTCTTCTTTATTTTTTTCTTTAGAAACAAATAAATATCTTGATTGTATTTACTACAATCACTATAACTAGTTGTGAGATTATTTCTGTCAACTCTCTTTTATTAATAATCTTTCCTCTTGGCCCCTCCTCTCACTCTTAAAATTACCTTTTTTTTCTCTCTCTTATAGTATATTATTAGGTTTTTGGTAGGGACTACCGGTCGAAGCTTCCCGGCTGTCACTCTGCAGAGCTGCCCTTTCAACGACAGCAGGGTATAGAGGGGTGTTCTCCCCAAAGGGACTAATGGGAGGGGGGATAGAGATTGGGTTGAAGGGTTGTTGGGTAAAAAGGGAAGAAAATTTCATTGCAAGAGTCAGAATTGTTAAAAAAAAATCAAAATAGAACATCTACGCCATGGTTTTTTATAATGCAGAGGAAGGTGATTTATCTGCTTTCAAAAGATGTACTCTTTTAGATGCTTAGTTTGGAAGGTGGCTGGTCTTAACAACAAGAATAAGAGGAGATTGGTTCAAGAAGAGCTTAATATGTATAAACCCCACTTAGTTATGCTCTCAGAAACTCATATAGGATTTCAAGATAGAAAATTATTGGGTCAATTGGCATACGAGCTTGTTGTCTGCTCTACTTTGGGTGCCTCTATCCGGGGGGTTGCAATACTGAAGCAAAAGCAATTAAGTATTGAAATTATTCAAACAGCTGCTGATACGAGGGGTAGATGGGCAATAATTCAAGCAGAATTTGAACACAGCAAATATGTATTCTGTGTGGTATATGGTCCTAATATTGATGAACCAATTATGTATGACCGGTTGAATGTTAAATTGCTAGATTGGGAGGGAGAGTTATTGATTATGGGCGATTTCAATTGTGTTATGAACTATGATTTAGGGCCATATGTATCAAGCAAATTTGCATTCGCAAAGGCCTTTGCGAATGCTAATTTGCTAAATGGTTTGTATGAAACATTTTTGCGAATAGATATGGTCTGGGCTACAGAGAGAATTTTGGATAGCTGCATTATAGAATTATGCCCAAGAGTTACATCGGACCATAACCCCATTTTGTTAGAATTTAACATTTTTACTAAGAAACAAGGGGTAAGGCAATTCACGTTTCCCAGATATCTTTTTTTGGATGTCGTTTTTATTTCTCAACTTAAGGGGCACACTACTGAATTCATTGAGATTAATTTGAATTCCGCTGCAGTAATATCTGTCTGGGATGCCTGTAAAGCCAGTATAAGGGGTTTCACCTGCAATATGTTTTTAGAAAGATCTCAGAACGCCTGAAAGAGATTAAATCTATAACTTCCAATATCTTGTCTCTGGAAACTCAGTTGGCAGAGGCCCTTCAGCAAGGAGAGCCTAATGCTGGTGAGTTAAGAATTGAACTAGTGAGTCTTCAGTCAGCTACTAAAAAGACGTTGTGGGAGAAGTATAGTGTGAAACTCCATAAGTACCATCTATCACAGTATGAAAGCAGTGATAGAATTGGGAAAGTACTAGCTTACAAAGTAGCGGACAAGAAGGCTAAGACATTAATTAAGGCTATTAAAGATATCAACACCATAACTTATAATCAACCAGAACAGATACTTGATCAATTTGTTAAATACTACAGTAGGTTATACACTCCAGAAAATTCCCCCACTAAGGATCATATGCTATCATATCTTAATACCTACCTGACGGACCAACGAGATAGAGACGGAGTCAGCCAACTTGAGGCAAATATTACTTCTACAGTGATAAGGTCAGCAATTGCTTCTCTCCCCTCTGGTAAGGCAGCTGGGGAAGACTTGCTCCCCATTGAACTTTATAAAATATGTATCCAGGAATTACTCCCTCGTTTTAGTTTAGTCATAGACTCAATTGAGGAAACAGGGAAGGCTCCTGCCTCGTGGAACACAGCCAAAATAGTATTTGTTCTTAAGAAACAAAAGCCCGCAGATGAATGTGGGTCATACAGACCTATTTCATTAATAAATGCGGACGCTAACGCATTTGCGAAAATCCTGGCTACTCGATTAGCTCCCCTTATGCCGGAGCTGGTTAACATACAACAGCATGGATTTGTCATGGGGAGAGACACCACCGCCCATGTCAACATGGCTATTACTGCCTTTGACGTCACATTAAATGTGTCCACCGCACTCGGAATGGTCATGTTGGATGCTGAGAGCGCATTTGACCGAGTGGGGTGGGACTATTTATGGGCAGTACTTAAGGCTTTTCGATTCCAGGGGCAATACCGTGGTTGGATTCGGTCTTTGTATGATCAACCTACTGCTAAAATAAGCTTTGCAGGTATGAGTTCATCTAAATTCCCAATAGGGAGGGGCACTCGGCAAGGGTGCCCTCTGTCACCCTTGCTGTTTGCTCTTTCTATGGAACCGTTTTTAAATGCGCTTCTGTCTCAAGCTGATATCATCCCCTTCCAACACGGTAGGAACATTTTAAAAATAACTGCATACGCGGATGATATTGCGATCTTCACTACCGATGTAGCTAAAGCTATTCCAGGGATAACTAAGGAAGCAAAAAGGTTTGGGGATATCTCTGGTTACAAATTAAACTTAAATAAAACACATGTCATAGTCAATTACAAACCATCGGTTCTGGTTTAAGATATATGTAAAAGCGCCGTGTATCTGGGAGTGAAAATATCTGCAAATATTGATGATTTAATTGCACTTAACTACGATTCACTATTAAAAGAAGTAGCTCTTTCATTAAAAAAACGGCATAAGATACCACTAAGTTTAGTTGAACGGAATAATCTAATTAAAATGAAAATAGTACCTACATTTCTTTATTTATTTAGATCAATTCCCCTACGCCTTAACAACCTTTTTTTTTTAAAAACTTGATGGGATATGCAGCAGTTATATTTGAGGGTACAAAAAAGCTCTTAGATCTATTCAGCTGTTGAAACTTCCAATTGAAAAAGGAGGGTTAACTTTTCCTGATTTTAAATTATATTTCTTTGCAACCTTTTTTGGTCGTCTCCGAAGTTTGCTTAAAACGGAAAACTCACTATTTTTTTATCAGTTTATGTTAGGCCCTGATTGTAATCAATTTTTGGCTAGAGTCCACAATCCAAACTACTTTAAGCAGGTTAAGTTTAAGACTGCTAGGGAAATTGTTAGAATTTGGAACTTGATTATGATCTATGGTAAGATCTTCTTTTTTCATCCAGAACAGCAACTATGGGGAAATCCAGGACTTCCTGGAATCTTTTCGGATGGTGCAGGGATCATATGGTCCAGTTGTGGTATTACCACTTTAGGTGACCTTTATGGTTCTGATGGATTACTTGATTTCACATTACTTACATTTCTTTACAAATTGAAAGACGGTATGTAGTTTAAATACATGCACATTCGGGACTTTTTAGTCCGGAAAATGAAAATTAATGAAGTTGGTCATTCTGATATTTTAAAGTGTCTGTATTCTGATAGGACCAAATCACTTATTAGTGAGGGCTACAAACACCTAATTCAGGTGAAAGAGGATGACTGTAGTAAACTAGCGGCTAAATAGACCACTAGAATGGGTCTAGATATAACATCAAGTCAGATATCTGCTTCTCTTTGTCAAATTATTCATGTGGTTCAGTCTTCTAGTTTAAGACTTCAATTATACAGAACTGTTTGTCAATTATATTATACCCCCCAAAGTATTTTCAGTTGGTCACCAAATAATCTAGCCAATGATCATACTAAATGCCCCAAGTGTGACCTGGTTGCAGCCGATCTGGAGCATATGCTTTTTGCCTGTCCCGCTTTGGTTGAGTTCTGGAAAGGAATAGATGGCATTCTTATTCAGAAGCAGATTATTTTCCTGCCTTTTTCAGTACATTTGATTTTATTAGATCTACAGGATGTAAATAGCCCACATAGAGATTTGAACACTATTTTATTTTCCTGTGCAAGATTGGTTATAGCTAGGGCCTGGATCTCTTCGAAATCCCCGCATGTCATGGAGTGGTGGACTCTAGTCAATGAAATGTATTCAATGGAACTAGCATTAGCAAAGATAAGGGGTCCACGCTCATTGAGAAATTGTAACTATGTATCTAGGATAGATGTTTTATTCTTCTATGAGATTTTCGTTACAATTGATTCCTCTGTATTAATAACTTACAGTGAGACGCCTGATGTTATGTTTATAAGGTATGACTTTTGGTTTATCTTTTGTTTGTCTCTTGCAATGATAATAAAAACATTAAAAAAAAGGAAATTAGCATTAAGCAGAAAGGGTGAAGAAGTCAGTTTCTAAGTGGTATTATGTGTAACCAATGGAAATGTGTTTTACAAATTGAAAATCTCTGGGAAGTAATGTTATTTGTTACTGATGTGTATTTGTATGAAGAAAGAGAGGGAAACCTTGCCATAACTGGTTTTACCTTGCTGAGTCTGGTGCATTACATTGATTGTGTGTAAAAGAAAATCCTGCCTGAGTGTGTGAGATTTTTCATTCGACACATTTATTTGCAAGGTGAGTTATACTTTTTTTAGGTTTATTTAAAAAAGATTTTACTTAATTCTAAAAATGTGTTGTTTGAAATGTATTATTAAATGTAGAGATGTATATTGAAATTAGTGTCCTTGTACTTGAAAGTTGTTTAAAAAAGAGTCTGTACAGTAATATGTGTATTTTTTTAAGATGGTAACTGATGTTATTAATTACGGTTGTTTTTAAAGTCTGTTCAAAGGTATAGTTGAATGATGACCCATATTTTTAGATAATTGGTTGAAGATGCAGTACAAATATGAAGTTTGAAAGATGTTCATATGAGGTGGAGTTTATTTGCCTTCATTTGTTGTTGTCTCTGCAAATGTATAGTTGAATGATACTGCATACTTATAGATACTTTGGTAAAAAGGTAGCACAACTGTGTTGTTTGAAAGATGATCATATAAGGTGTTCGTAATTAGGTTTCTGTTATTAGTTTGTACTGAAGGTGAAGTCAAATGATGCCATATAGTTTAAGATAGAATGGTGAAATAAGGTGCTGTAAATTAAGCTTCTTTTTGTAGCGTGAGCAAAGGTAGAGTTGAATGATGCCATATAATTTTAGATACAAAGGTGAAGAGGTATAATAAAAGCGTGGTTTTAAAAATGTTCATAAAAGGTGTTATTAATTACTCTTATTTCCTAAGTCTGTTGAGAGGTATAGTTTAATGATGCCACATATTTGTAGATTGAAAGGTCAAGATGTAGCTCAAAAGTAAATACATTTTACCCTTTCTTGCAGGTTGTACTTATCTACTTAACTGGATAGAATGTAATGACTCATCTATGTTTCAGATTCTATTCATAACGTTGTATGTGTGTTTAGTGAACTTATTGAGAGGTGCCTGACCGATTACAGGAGTGCAAAGGTAGTGAACATGTGATTTTAAAACTACATGAGTAATGATTGACTGGTTTCATATCCTGCAATCACCCAGTAAGTTTCCACGCTCTACTCATGCACTCATGCAATCACCCAGGCACTGACTCATGCATAGTTACAATCCCCTAAGCAATACCTATGGAGTCCAATAATCTCCCTGTCACTAACTATGCACTCCTCCAATCACCCAGCCAGCCCTATGTCCTTATCCAATCACTGCCAAAACTCAAGCACTTATATATTCACCATGCACTCTCCTTGCAGCACTATCCATGTACTCATGCAATGATCCAGGCACTAACAAATGCAGTGCTACAATCTCCAGAGCACTACCCATGCAGTCCAGCACTGCCTGTGCACTCCCTGTGCACTCTTCCAATTACCCAGCCAGCACCATGTACTTATCCAATCACTGTGCCAAAGCCCAAGCACTTATACATTTGCCATGCGCTCTCCTTGTAGTAGTCATTCAGTCACTACCCATGTACTCATGCAATGACCTAGGCACTAACTTATGCACTGTTACAATCCCCTGAGCGCTACCCATGCAGTCCAGCCATCACCCTGTTACTACCCATGCAGCCCTCTAATCACACAGCCAGCACCATCTACTTATCCAATCACTCCGCCAAAACCCAAGCACTTAGAAATTCACCATGCACTCTCCTTGCAGCTCTTTAATCATCCAGTCACTACCCATGCAATCATGCAAAGACCTGTGCACTAACTCATGCACTGCTACAATCTGCAGAACACCACCCAGGCAGTCCAGAAATCCCCCTGTCACTACCTGTGCACTCTTCCAGTCACTCAGCCAGCATCATGTACTTATCCGATCACTGCTCTAAAAAACCCAAGCACTTATAAATTTACTATGCACTCTCCCTGCAGTACTCTTACTATCCAGTCACTACCAATGTACTCATGTAATGACTCAGGTACTAACTCATGCAGTTTTACAGTCCCCTGAGCACTACCCATGCAGTCCAGCCATCACCCTGTCACTACCCATGAACTCCCCAATCACCCAGTCAGCACCATGTACTTATCCAATCACTCTGCAAAACCCAAGCACTTATAAATTCACGATGCACTCTCCTTACAGTACTCTATTCATCCAGTCGGTGCCAATGTACTCATGTAATAACCTAGGCACTAACATATGCACTGCTACAATCCCCGACACTACCCATGCAGTTCAGCCATCACCCTGTCAGTACCCATGCACTCCTCCAATCCCCCAGGCAGCACCATGTACTTATCCAATCACTCCCCAAAACCCAAACACTTATAAATTCACCATGCACTCTCCTTGCAGTATTCTAATTATCCATGCAATCATGCAAATACCTACGCACTAACTCATGCACTGCTGCAATCTCCAGAACACTACCCATCCAGTCCAGCAATTCCCCTGTCCTTTCCTGTGCACTCTTCCAATCACCCAGTCAGCACCATATAAGTATCTACTCAGTTTGCCAAACCCAAGCACTTTTAAAATCACCATGCACTCTCCTTGCAGCAATCTAATAATCCAGTCACTACCCATGTACCCATGCAATGACCCAGACACTAACTTATGCACTGCTACAATTCCCTTACCTGTACTCATGCAGTTCAGCCATTGCCCACTCACTATTCATGCACTCCTCCAATCACCCAGCCAGCACTATGTACTTATCCAATCACTCCCCCAAAATGGCTTAGAAATTCACCATGCATTCTCCTTGCAGTACTCTAATAGTCAGGTCCGTACCCAAGTACTCCTGCAATGTCCTGCAATGTCCCAGGCACTAACACATGCACTACTACAAACCCCTATGTACTACTCATGCACTCCAGCCATTACCCTGTCACTATGCATGCACTCCTCCAATCACACAGCCAGTACCATGTACTTATCCAGTAACTCTGCCAATACTCAATCACTTGTAAATACACCATGCACTATTTTTGCAGGACTCTAATGAGCCAGGCCATACCCATGTCCTCATGCAATGATCCAGGCACTAACCATGCAGTGCTGCAATCACCTGTGCACTACCCATGCAGTACTCTAATCTCCCAGACACTACTCATTCACTCCTTCAATTACCCAGGTAGTACCTATGCAGTCCAGCAATCACCCTGTCACTACTCATGCACTCTTCCAATCATCCAGCCAGTACCATGTACTGATTCAATCTCTCTGCCAATACCCAATCACTTATAAATTGAACATGCAGTATCCTGGCACTACTGCAATCATTCTGTCAGTACCTATGTACTGATGCAATGACCCAGGCACTAATCTATGCATTCATGGAATCACCCAGGAACTACTTATAGATTACTCCAATCACCTCTGCACTACTCATGCACTCCTCCAATTAAGAAGGCACTACAAATGTAAGGTTCCAATCACCCAGGCACTACCTATGTACTCTTTCAATCAATCAAGCTCTATGTATATACTTATGCAATCATCCAGGCATTACCAATCACATATTTCTCTTTTTTTAAAAGATAAGGTAGTTCTGAAAAGATTTATTTTACTCTTCTTTTCTTGCTTTTATATTTTTTCTGTTTTTTAAACAATTTGTATATTTTTGGGTGATTTTTAAAAAAACGGAAAAAACAACAGAAATAACGTTTAACTTTTGCAATTAAACAGTCATTGCAACAATAACAAAAATTAACAGTAGTGACTTCTTGCTGCAGAAAACACAGCATCAACAGATTGCTCCCCACAACAACCCACAGCCTTGCATATGATGCAGTGTTGCTGAAGGTTAGTAAATTCAGGACGAATGTCCGGACCTCGAGTTGAGGAGCTTGAGGCTCCTGAAGTGCTTGGACCAGCTCCCTGGTGATCCTGCTGCATCTCTTCTTAAGCACGCTGGAGTTGTTCACGCACCAGAGGTCGAGGGTGAATTGTCTAAAGATGCATCATCATGCTAGATGTTCCGCATGAGTACTTTTTATCACTTCCCCTCGAGAGTACTCTTGGGAAAAGAGTGCAGCTGATCTTCCAGGCATTTACTTTTTTTCACCATGTGGAATGGTGTAAAACTTCCACACGATAGATTCCCCCTTCTTTTTTAAAGGTTGGTCCAACTCCTCTTCTTCAGATGGAATAACCACAATAGGATTTGATGAAGCCATTTCTGTTCAAGAAGGAAAACACCCAAAAAATATACACACCAGCTTAAAAAATACAGCAGGTGTGTCTCCTGGGATGGTGTAGCAAGAATGAGAAAAATGGGTGAGGTCCTTCAACTTCTAAAATGGAAAACCTTATGAAACAATGAAATGCTTCCTTTTAAAGTCACATGGGGTGTTGCGCACCTGGCACGAACCTGGCGCGCACCCGGCGCTCACACAGTGCAAGTTCTCAAAAGCATTTTTAAGAGTAATATACCTGTATTGTAATTAGAAAGATATGATTTTTATAAATAGTTTATATAATCTCTTGGACTAATATACATATTACACTATTATACATATAATTTTTAAGCACACATTTTTTTATGGGAGTGGCGCACCCAGCATGACCCCACACGTACATAACGTTACATGGGGTGGGGCACCACGCACTCGTTGCATACCAAATGCGCACACAACCCGATCCAATACATGTGTGATGTCACGCAGGGCCAGGCACCGTGCACCCGTCGCATACCAAACGCACACACAACTCAATCCGATACATAAATGACACTGCGCGGTGGCAGGCACCATGCACCCGTCGCTAACTCAACGCGCCTAGTTCACGACTTTGGAAATATGGCAGCTTGAATCCGCGCACCCATCAAGATAGGTACACGATAGGTACACGACTCCACTGTTTTCTAAAAAAAAAAAGATATTTATATTTAAGAAAACACAAGACATTACATAATTTTAATATTTTTTAAATTTGAAAAACTGTTTTTAGGATATTAAATTTACAAAATATCACTAAAAAACTTTGAAAATTACTGGAAAAACAATAGGTTTAATCAACATTACAGTTAAAAATTATCATTTAATAAACCTTTGACATTTACTGAAACAAAAAGGTTTCAGGGATGTTGTAGTTAGAAATTAGCATTTAAAAAACCTTTGAAATTCACTGAAAAAAATCATAGGTTTCAGGCACGTAATAGTTAGAAATTAGCATTTAAAAAAAACCTTAGAAATTCACTGATACAACCATAGGTTTCAGGGACATTATAGTTAGTTGGACATTTCACTCATACAAAACCAGAGAATTTCCACTTTTATGATTAGTTCAGCTAACTATAACTCACGCCCCTGCAATGCACTGCTGATGATGTCACATATTACATCATTCATGATATGGTCAGTGACATCACTGTTGACATCTCAAATGACATCACTGATGACATCATCCAAGTGACAATCTGATGCATCTCCTCACACTCTAATATAACATTTGATTCTCCCACTGTAAAATATAGACTACGATTTTTGAAACCATCAACACACCAATACCAGTAACTACATATGTACTCACTAATTCCTAGGTCTACACACACACATCCACTCATTCACCCATACAATCATTCATACTTGCAGTCACTCATCAAAACAACACTTTCATATGCACTCGTACACCTATACAGACACTCACACACCACCACTCATCCATGGATTTACTCACACACATACCTAGTCATGCAAACAATCCATAACATTCCCATTTACTCACCTATACAGTTATACACACACCACTACACTTATTCATGCAGATACTAACACATACTTACTCTCTTATATAATCACTGATAGAAGTACACACTCCTCCATACAGCCACTCTCACAATGTAGTTACTTGGGCATTTACCACTGAGACATCCATTCACTCACCAATACACACACTCACCCACTCATACAGCTGTTTGCACATGGACTCTTGAACCCATACACACAGTAAGCCAACCACTCACACATCTCTGTAGAGTCACATACCTCCCACCCACCCACACACAAACTCAGTCTCCCATACAAATACTCAAGCATTCAATCAATAACCCATTGAGACACTCATATAGCTACACACCAACCCATGCAGCCGCTAACACACCAACTAACAGACTGATACAGAAGTTCACACAGTTTAGTCACTAACCCATACATTCAGTAAGACTCATTTAATCACTCACTTCTACAGTCAGTCAGGCACCTACTAAATCCTCCATCCAGACACTTATACACCAACACATTCAATACACCTTGGCATTTATATATCTAAAACATATTTAAACTTTACAGACACACACAGTCACTGGATGATGTCATCAGTGATGTCATTTGAGATGTAATTAGTGATGCCATCAATAATGTCACTGACTATAACTAAAACAGCGGAATTTGTATGGTTTTGTACCAGTGAAATGTCCAACGAAATATACGTCCCCAAAACCAATTTTCTTTCAGAGAATATATATGTACAAATTGTTTGAAATTGGTTACAATGTGAAATTCAATTCATATGCACTGTTCACTTTAAATGCAGCCTCAGATACCGCGCCCTATCTGGATTATTTAAACCCTTGTCTATTTCACTGCACGTCATGTGATCAAGCCTCGCTTGGGAGGCGAAACGCGTAATGACGGATGGCTGGCAGCAATTGAACATTAAATCACTGAAGAATTAGCAAAAATTTTGGGCTTACTTGCGTTATTCTTCTCTGGAGAGGAATGGTTGTGAATAGCGGTTTCGTTTTATATATATATATATATATATATATATATATATATATATATATAGGCTTAAGGCATGACGCGTTTCGGAGCAATTTCCTTTTTCAAATGCCAGCTTCAACAAAGGCACTCCCACCAGATGTTTGAAATAACCTCAGTCGTTCTGTCATTGGTGGCCATTCAGGTGGGCTGGGTCAGAGAGTCAAACGGACCTGCAGATGCGTTGGCTGACAACAAGTCCTAACATGCAATTCTCACCGCATGCCAGGTAAGTTCCTTTGCCCAGCCTCATGTGTCCCATCTGGGGTACCGGATGAAATGTAGAATGGTGCTGTGATCTGAGGCAGTGCATTGGTGGCGTAAACAAATTTCCTCTCCCGAGTCCTCAACACCTTCAACCACATGGATCCCCGTTGCTTCTGGCCTGAAAAACAAGGATACAATGTTCCAAGAATCCTCCGTGAAGTCACGGGCTGCGATGAGCAGTGGCACTTCCGTCAAACAAGGATGCGGTGGGTCAGAGCGGTACCAATACCTTGGTGAAATGGGAAAATTGCAAAAGCTGCCCAGCTGCCTCTGTCCTCTTTGCGAAGGCGGGTCACCTCAATCGCTCTCAGGGCTAGCGCGAAACACATGCCACAGAACAATCTAAAATTCACACCGAACGGGAGGAACACAATGGGGAATTCGGTAAAGGGGTTATTTGTCACTAAAAAAGCTTAAGGCATGATGCGTTTTGGAGCAATTTCCTTTTTCAAATGCCCGCTTCAACAAAGGCACTCCCACTAGATCTTGGAAATAACCCCAGTTGTTCCACCATCGGTGGCATCCAGGTGGGCTGGGTTAGAGAGTCAAACGGACCTGCAGACACGTTGGCTGACTACAAGTCCTTCCGTCAAACGAAGATGCGGTGGGTCAGAGCCGTACCAATACCTTGGTGAAATGAGAAAGTTGCCGAAGCTGCCCAGCTGACTCAGTCCTCTTTGTGAAGGTGGGTCACCTCAATCACACTCAGGGCTAGCGCGAAACACATGCCACGGAACGTTTTAAAATTCACAAAGAATGAGAGGGACACAGCGGGGAATTTGGGAAAGTGTTTATTTTTCACTAAAAAGGCTTAAGGCATGAGGCGTTGCAGAGCAATTTCCTTTTTCAAATGCCAGCTTCAACAAAGGCACTCCCACCAGATCTTTGAAATAACCCCAGTCGTTCTGCCATTGGTGGCCATCCAGGTGGGCTGGGTCAGAGAGTCAAACGGACCTGCAGACTCGTTGGCTGACTACAAGTCCCAACATGCAATTCTGACCGCATGCCAGGTAAATTCCTTTGCCCAGCCTGTGGTGTCTCATCTGGGGTACCGGATGAAATGTAGAACACTGCTGAGGCAGCGCCTTCAACCACATGGATCCCCTTTGCTTCCGGCCTGAACAACAAGGATGCAATGTTCCAAGAATCCTCAGTGAAGTCACGGACTGCGATGAGCAGCAGCTCTTCCGTCAAACGAGGATGCAGTGGGTCAGAGCTGTACCAATACCTTGGTGAAATGAAAAAGTTGCCGAAGCTGCCCAGCTGACTCTGTTCTCTTTGTGAGGGCGGGTGTCAGATCTTGAGAAAACTCCGTAAACTTGGCTGCACAGTAACAGAGATGACTTTTCCCAAATCCACCCTGAACAACAACCCAGAGCTCGATTGGCACGAGACTCTAGACTATTATCCTGGGGGAAGGGGGATGTTGGATAAAATAACAAACAGAGAGAGAAGAGAAAAGACTGTCCTGGTTGATTCCTTTCCTCTTGTCCGACCTGCAGACTTTATTAGTAATGGAACCTGCAGAGGAAAAAAGATTAATATTTTCTGTCTTATCCTGTCCTACTCTCCTATTTACTCCTAATTCTTATTATTAACCTACCTATTGTCTTCCAGGAACTAGCCTCTCTTCTGCGTAGCTGGCCTTGGTTTTTTTTAATATTATCCTATGCCTTCTCTCACTCGTTTTTAGCCTATTCCTGTATAATTAATCAAATATGGTTAGTGTCTAAACGTATTCCTTGCCTAAACTGCTTGGTGCATATTCACTAGGTACTTACTTAATAACTATTCTGTGTTTATCACTGATATGTCTTTAGTTGGTGTCTGGAACTAATTTTATGTCTCTCTTCTTTTCCTTAGGACTGACGCTATCACTGGTTACCTTCAGGTAAGTACAATTCTCTTTTGAAATTCTCATAAACAGTTCATTGTCTCTTGTCAGTTTTATAGTGTCTACAAGTATTTATCACTTATCTTATTTTCTTCGATTTTCTTCCTTCTCAGATTTTCGTGACGAAAAATACAGCTCTCGCCTCTCACCTCAGCGTCTGCTGTCTATATGCGGAGCTCTCGCCTCTCACCTCCGCGTCAAGCTCTCGCCTCTCACCTCAGCGACAACTGTCTCAAATGTGGTCCTTCTGCCTATTGAGGCAGAACCACTACTACGAATGTCGAGTCGGTAAGGTTTCCAAAGAACCAAATATGTCTCTAGTTAAGTTCTTTTATTTCTTTCCTCAGATTACTTCTGACATAGGTCCACACAACTGCTCTGGCCACATTCCTCTGTGAATTGCGCAGTTTGTAGACAGCGCGCGCCTCACCTGAGCTGCGGTGGCCAAAGGAAGAAACACTAGACTGCCGAACTCCACGCGACAGCGGCGGCCATCTTGGAGAGCCGAAATCGCGTTAAAGCGGACCAGGAAGCTCTTCCGAGTCCTGTGCTTTTCTTCGGTGACCTGTTGTGTGTGATTCTGGACAATTGGGGTGTGAGGGTTCTGACAGTATCCCCCAACAAGGCAGGTTCCTTCCCTCTTGGCTTGGTAGGGAATCGTTGGTGGAACAATTTTATCAACCTGGGGGCATGGACATCTTCATCTTTTTCCCAGGATCGTTCCTCAGGCCCATAACCCTTCCAATCTATCAAGTAGTACAATTGATCTTTGGACCATTTAGAATCTAGGATTTCTTTCACCTCAAACTCCTGTCCAGTTTTCATCTGCACAGGTTTAGGAGGTAGTGTCTTCCGCAGGTTAATTGGAGCTTTTTTCAATAAGGAAACATGGAAAACTGGATAGATTTTTAGTTCGGGTGGCAGTGTGATTCGATAAGTTACTGGATTTATTCTATCTTCCACTGGGTAGGGACCTATGAATCTTGGCTGGAACTTCCGGCTTCCTTTTAGTCTCAGGTTCTTGGTGTTCAGCCAAACTGGATCCCCAATCTCAATTGGAGGACCTTCTCGTCTTTTCCTATCTGCATAAGTCTTATACTTTTCCTTAGCTAAGTTCAAGTTTTCTTTTGCACTCTGATGAACCTGTTCTAGATGGGACACAATTTCTGCTACTGCTGGGACGGATATTTCAGTCTGAATGATGGTGGAGTTTGGGTGTCTACCATAATTCATATAGAACGGTGAGTAACCAGTGGACACATTCTTGGCATTATTATGGGCAAATTCTGCTGCCCACAGATAATCTGGCCAATTCCCATCCTCTTTCAGAAGAAACAGCCTCAAGTATTGTTCTAACTCTTGGTTCACCCTCTCAGTTTGGCCATCAGTCTCTGGGTGGTAACTCAGGAATATCTTACTTTGGTTCCCAGGCCCTCCATAAAGGAACTCCAGAAATGGGAAATTAATTGGGCTCCCCTATCTGAGATTATGATCTTGGGGATTTCATGTATCTTTACTATTTGGGTACTGAAATGGGTTGCTAACTGTTTGGCACTTGGAACCCCTTTTAAAGCGGTGAAATGAGTCATTTTAGTGAATGAATCAACTACTACTAATATAGTGTTGAAACTTTGGCTAACTGGTAAATCCGTAATAATATCTAACGTGACTGTATGCCAGGGGTAGGGTGTGGTGGGCAAGGGTTGAAGTAACCCTTTCGGGGTCTGCCGTTCAGATTTTCCCAGAGCACAAATTTCGCACGTCTTACATACTCCTCAATATCTTTGGACATTTCTGGCCACCAATAATGTCTTTTGATTAATTATTTTGTCTTCACTTCTCCCTTATGTCCTGCTAATTTAGCATCGTGGCATTCTTGCATGACTTCCTGCTGTAACTCTTTGGTGGGTATATACAAAGTAGCCTGGAAGTACGGTAGTTGACAAATGATTTTTCTATCATCTCCTTCCTTCACCCATTTCCGCATGGCTTCAGAATCCATCGCTTCAGAGATACCTTTTTTCAAGATTGACTGACGAAGTGGCTCCAAATATTTTGTTATTTGGAATGATTGATTGATTCTCCAAAGCGTTCTTTTGATTCTCTATATCTATCCTGGATAAGGCATCTGCCTTACCGTTTTGAGCGCCTGATTTGTAGGTGAACACAAAGTCGTAATCCGCAAAATACAGCGACCATCTCAACTGCCTTGGTGTAAGAGTTCTGGCGGTCTTAAAATTTTTTAGATTACGATGGTCCGTGAACACCATCACTTGGTGCTGTGCCCCCATGAGATAGTGGCGCCATTCCTTAAAGGCATCCTTGATTGCCAATAATTCTTTCTCAGTGATGGTATAGTTTATTTCTGCGGGAGTCAATTTTCTTGTCCGATAGGCAACTGGATGTAATTGCCTGGTTACTTTATTTCGTTGGGACAAGACTCCCCCAACCGGTTGGTCCGAGGCATCAGTTTCCACATAGAAAGGTTCCATGGGATCCGGATGTTGCAGAATTGGAGCTGATGTGAAATCCCGCTTCAAGGCATCAAGGCTTCTTCAGCTTCTCTCGACCATTCGAACTGAATTCCTTTCTTCAGTAGTTTGGTGAGCGGTAATATCTTTCTCGAGAATTCACTGATGAATCGTCGGTAGAAGTTCGCAAATCCAATGAAGCTCTGTACCTCCTTGACACTTGTTGGGGACTTCCAGTTGATTACTTCTTCAATCTTCTTTTTGTCCATAACAATTCCGTTTGGAGAAAAAACGAAGCCCAGGAACTCCACTTGGGTTACACTGAATGCACATTTCTCTAATTTCACAAACAGTCGATTGTCTTTTAATTCCTGCCTAATTCCCTTGACTTGCTCTTGATGTTTTTCCGAATTTGAGGAATAAATAAGGATATCATCAATGTATACTATAGCACATTGATTGATGTACTCCTTCAGGATGTCATTTATAAAGTGTTGAAAGGCTGCTGGGGCATTGCACAGCCCATAGGGCATAACTTGGTATTCGAATAATCAAAATCTCGTCCGAAAGGCTGTCTTCCATTCGTCGCCCTCCCGCATTCTAACCATATGGTAGGCTCCTCTAAGATCGAGTTTGGTGAATATCTGGGCTCCTTTAACCTGATATAGCAAGACCAAAATAAGGGGCAACGGGTATCGATGCACGTCCTCAAAACCCCTTCCTTCTTTGGCACTAAAAACAACGGTGACGACACAGGGGATTGCGAGGGTCGTATAAATCCGTTGGCTTGATACTTGTCCAGATACTCCTTCAGGTGTTGATGTTCCTTTTCTGTTAGAGCGTACACTCTACTGCAGGGTAGATTTGAACCAGGTTCTATCTCGATTTTGCAGTCATAAACTCGATGGGGAGGGAGTTGTTCAGCTTCCACCTCATTAAACACTTCTTCAAATTCTTTATATTCTTCCGGTATTTCTTGAACATCAATATGGACTCTCCCGTTTGGCACAAAGAATAAGCTGGGTTTAATTCTTGAATTCTTTTATGGCTTCCAAAGCAATTTTCCAGACAGTAATTTGAGTTCATTCTAATTGTTCTGGTACTCCAATTAATCATCGGGGTATGTTCGGTGAGCCAAGGAAGTCCTAAAATCAATCCAAACTGAGGTGCGTCAATCAGATTGAATTGGATCTTCTCTTCATGCCCATCCTTTGAAATAAGATGAATTATTTCTGTATGACTCACTACTGGACCCGAAGATAGGTTGGTCCCATCTACAGCTCTGACTGGTTCACTCTTGGACTTTTTAATCGCTTGTATTCCTACTTTCTCCGCGAACTTCAAGTCACAAAGTTTCCGGTGGCCCCCGAATCAATCATCACGGATACTTCTGTCAATGCTATGTTTCTAAACCTTATTTCCATTGACAGAATTAAATTAGGTGCCGCCGACTGCAAAGTTTTAGCCACTCTATGTTCTTCCGGAGTTTCCTTTTGTAACGCATCCACCTGTTCAACTCCTCCAACAGGTGGTGCTACTAGTTTTCCTTCAGCTTGAGGGTCGTCTTGGGTTTCTTTGGACAGTTTCTAACAAAATGGCTTCCAGCTCCACAATACGTGCAGAGATTGTTGGTTCTTCTTTTCTCTTTCTCATCCTTTGACAAAGGACCACGTATAGTTCCAATCTGCATAGGTTCCACCCCTTGTTCTCCATCATGACTTAGAATTTTTCTCTGACCAAACTCTGTCAAACCTAGGAACCGCTGGCCTGAAATCTTTTCTTTTCTCACACTTTCTTTCTCCTTGTCGAAAATCTATTTCTAGGACCAGGTCCACTAGCGCCAAAATCTCAGTCGGTCTATTAGGTATTGCCGCCAACACATCTTTTAACTCGTCCTTCAGACCACGATAGAACACTGCTGCTCTCTTACTCTCCGGCCAATTCATCTCCACAACAAATTTGTTAAACTGGGCCAGACAGGACACTAAGTCCCGATTCCCTTGTTTTAAATCAAGTAACTCGTTATCTACAGCTTGGGATATTCGTCTTCTGTCGAAGATTCGAAGAAACTCCTGTTTAAATTCTTCATAATTCCGTAGAATTGGATCATTTTTGGTGATTAAGGGTAAGGACCACGAAGCTACGTCACCGCTCAAGTATGACAATACGAAGGCAACTCTTGACTGTGCGTCTGGAAAAATCGAAGGGCGGCACAGGAAATGCAGAGAAAACTGTGTGATAAATATTTGCGCCTTTTGTGAGTCTCCGCTAAATCTTTCTGGGGCGGCTAGAGGAATAACTGGGGATAAGGAATGAATCACTTGAGTGGTCATCCTATTTGAACTCTCAGCTAAAGACCCCGGTACATCTTGCCCTGAACTAAAAGGCTGATGAACCCTTTGTGCCAGTTCTGCAGTTTCTTTTCTTGAACTTATTATTTCTGACCTAAGACTTTGATTTTCCTCTCTAACCGCGCTTAACCATTTTGGATCGTGTCTAGTATCACACCTAAACTTTGCATATCTATTCCCTCTGCCATCTCTGTTCGGGTGCTAAGTGCAACTTGGGCACTTCACTCCGTCAGATCTTGAGAAAACTCCGTAAACTTGGCTGCACAGGAACAGAGATGCCTTTTCCCAAATCCACCCTGAACAACAACCCAGAGCTCAATTGGCACGAGACTCTAGACTAATATCCTGGAGGGAAGGGGGATGTTTGATAAAATAACAAACAGAGAGAGAAGAAAAAAATCTGTCCTGGTTGATTCCTTTCCTCTTGTCCGACCTGCAGACTTTATTAGTAATGGAACCTGAAGAGGAAAAAATATTATTATTTTCTGTCTTATCCTGTCCTACTCTCCTATTTACTCTTAATTCTTATTATTAACCTACCTATTGTCTTCCTGGAACTAGCCTCTCTTCTGCGTAGCTGGCCTTGGTTTTTTGAATATTATCCTACGCCTTCTCTCACTCGTTTTTAGCCTATTCCTGTATAATTAAGCAAATATGGTTAGTGTCTAAACTTATTCCTTGCCTAAACTAAGGTAAATTGCCATCATCTCGAGGCCGATATATTTTAATCTGGCACTCCATGTGCATTAGCGCGTGGTATTTGTTTTAATTGCTTCGTTTGGTAATATTTTAATTTGCGCCATTTTGGGGTACTATTTCTGGGAGGACCACTCACCTGCACTGTAATAGTTATTTCACCGCTGTTTGGCAGGTCGTTGGGTGCTGACTCTGGGTGGGAGACATCTTGGGGGAGGAAGGGTCGTGTGCGGCCGCCATTTTGGTCGGCATTCTAGTTGCTGCGTGATGCACCTGCCGCTCTGCCACTATTTGAAGCTGCCAAATGCAAACGCGCAGCGTATGCGCGCAGCGGGCGCGCCAGAGGAGAGCCCATCTGCGCTCATCCGCGACCAAACGGGACCAGTGACCAAGACCCCTGGTCCTCGCCATATCTACACTAGAGGAGAGCTGCTGGAGGTAAATCTGGGGAATTTTCATCTTAGCCAGAGGTGTGAGGCCAAACTTAGTCAGGAAGGGCTGCTGAAATGCCATGGTACCAAATCAGGGCTCAACATCGAATACCCGGTACGAGGTTTGCATTATGGCCTTTTAAACACACGCTCCCTACAGAAGCACAACCTAGAAGTGCTCTCCTTACTACAGGATGTAGAGCTGGATATCCTGGGTGTCACGGAAACGTGGCTGGAGGACTCCTCACTGCCGGACTTGGTAGCCTCCATACCGGCCAACATTACGGAAATCTGCCTTAATAGAGCAGGTATCACGAGAGGAGGCGGGGTTGCCCTCTTATATAGCACCCGCCTGAGGGGCGAAAGAATCTGTGCTGAAAGTCTGGGAGGCTCCGAGGTGTTGGGCGTCAAGCTCGGGATAGGGATGGACTGCTAGACTATTCTCTTAGTCTATCGCCCCCCCTGGGCGTTGCCGGACTTTCCGGATTTATTCCTGGAGTTGGCTAAGGATGTTCGCTCACGTTACAATAACGTAAATATTATGGGTGACCTAAATTTTCACTGGGAAAAGTCCCCAAAAGAAGGCCAAGCCTATCAGATAGATGAGGCTCTTTGGGTTTGTTCAGAGGGTAATGGGCCCTACACACGAGAAGGGCCATACCCTGGATCTTGTCTGGATAACAACCTCAAAATAGACCTTTGGGTTTCTTTCAGCATACTAACATGTTACTGAAAATGATTGAGATTTGTTTAACCAACAATTTTTTCTTATTTGATAAAAACATCTACAGACAAATCCAGGGGACGGCGATGGGGACCTGCTTCGCCCCCAGCTTCGCGGGTCTTTACCTGGGCTGGTGGGAGGAGCAGGTTGTCCATAAGATCAGGCTATTTAAAGACCACGCCATCCTCTGGTTGCGGTACATAGATGACATTTTTTGTGTGTGGAGTGGCACTGACTTACAAGCAATGGAATTTGTGAAAATACTAAATAACAACCAAATGAATCTCCAATTCACACATAACATAAGTAAGGACTCCATGGAATTTCTGGATCTCAAAATAGAGATAAGCAATAACACTATTGTAAGCTCTTTATTTAGAAAAGCAACGGCGGGCAACAGTCTACTACATGCGGACAGTTGCCATCCTCGCAATCTTATACAGAGCATACCTTATGGTGAACTGTTAAGAGCCCGGAGGAATTGCAGCACAACCTTGAAATTTGAACAAGAGAAAGAAATCATGAGTGAGGGATTTTTGACCCGAGGCTATAGTTCCAAAACAGTCAAAAAAGCCATTAATAGAGTGGATGCTCTAAATCGTCATGAACTTATTTTTCCTAAACCTGATGAGTCTTTAAATAAGCCTAAAGAAACAATAAGATTCATCACGACCTACAATACTCATGCGTGGGAAGTTAGAAAAAGCCTCAAGAAGTTTTGGGAGGTCTTAAAAACTGATAATGACCTGAAAGACTATATAGGTGACCATCCATCCCTAATCTTTCGTAAACCCAAGTCACTACGGGATCAGCTGTGCAGCAATATGATCCCGATTCCCATAAAAAAGAATGCCGTGCAAGGCTTTTTTACCTGCAATCAATGTAAGGCCTGCAAATATAGCAGCAGTGTCAAATCTCTGAAATTTCACGACAATGAGGCTCCATGGGTCATACAAAAACATCTCAATTGCAATACTGAATATGTTATCTACACCCTCAAATGTCCTTGCTCTAAGTACTATATTGGTAGCACCATCCATAAAGGCAAGAAGAGAGTGTTAGAGCACTTAAGGGCAATCAGTAACAATGATAGAACCATAAAAGCAATGCTAATCTTGTTAGATTTGCAGCTATTGATTGTGTTTCTCCCAACATGAGAGGGGGCAATAGATTGCTTGAACTAAGGAAACTAGAGTCCAAATGTATTATCAGATTCAACACCATGGTGCCCCATGGGTTGAATATGGACGAAGAAATGGCAGTGCACTTGCATTAAATTCATTTCAAACAGTTGTAGAATAATTGTTGCTGTTGCTATTCTGTTTTGTTGTTTTTAGAATTTTGTGTATTTTCTTCAGAAACCCCCTTTTTGGCCATGAAGATTTTAACAGGACTTTATCTCATTTTTCTAGATATTACCGATGTATGTACAAGAATGAGTGATGAGAAGCTACTTGCTGACCAAGACTATTAGCCCACTGGGGCATGATTTGTGTAACCCAATCACAATATCAACTGGGAACAGTTCTGGCCCACTTGAGCAATACTTTTATTTTCATTTTTTCTTTTTTCACATGTCACAATGAGATTGCGGACATCGTGTGACCCTTAATCTGCCGTTAATGGAAATTGCACTTGAAACAGACATATGAGTAACTTTGGCCCACTTGGGCAATACGTTGAGTTATTTAACAATATTAGTTTTGTTTAATGATTCTTTACTAAGAATCTCCATGGATGTACCACAACAGTTCTACATTGAGCATGGCTAAACTGTATAGCGCAAGCGGCTACTAGACTATCATTTTGTCTTTTGTCTTTTGAGACGGAGGGTTCGAGTCTCATGTTTGCCGAGTAAGAAACTGTGATTACTCATTGTCGCTTTATTTTACTTTATAACATGCACAGGGCTAGCATAATAGTTATATGATTATGAATACATGTAATTTAACCTTGTTAAAATTACGGATGGTAATTTCTAACTTTATGGGTTGGCGGCATTTCTTTGAAATTTTTGAAATGAGCTTTGGTCAAAACATCAGCAAGCGGTCACTCATCTGAAATAATATACAATGAATAATGAATTTGTTACACATATTGTAAAATAAGTACAAGCATCAAATATTTTGTCTATGTTGGTGTACCACGTGACACTTTACTTTTCTTTATTAGTTTTGTTGAGATGCACAATCTTTGCCCGTGATGAAGGAGTAGTTTTCACTCCGAAACGCGTAGGACGTTGTGTCTGGAAATAAACCTGCACTTTGACTGAGGCCACGGCTCCTGTGTAGTTCTTTTCCATAATACCGGGAAGGAGAACGCTGATGGTGACGTGATTCATTTAAGGGGGTGGCTACCCCTGCCGTGAGCCCGCCGATACTGAGGCTTGGGAATAGCTACAACTCTGTGTTCATATATATATATATATATATATATATATATTATATTCAATAACCTGTATTTTAAGGTGACATGGGAATGTCTAGCAAATCTCTCTTCCATGACCATTGACAATCACATGGTGTTATTTTGATTGGTCACTTGCACTTTAAAAATGAGCTTCTGCATTGTGAACGTTGTCATGTGAGCAAGGCTCCACGCAGCCGAAACGTCATGCGATTACTCTGCTGAATATAATAATTCTGCACTTAACTGGTCCATGTCCGCGAGGTGTTTTGGAAGCAATCTGATTCCAGTTGCGGTAAACTTGTACATATATATATATATATATATATATATATATATATAAAATGCTTGTATGCTTGTATATATATATATTACCTACTGGCGGTCGCCAGTAGGTATATATAGTTAGGATTTTTTCTCTATGGGTTTTTTGAAAATTCTATGTCTAATAACTTTGGCGTTTGTGGACGGAATTGGCTGAAATTTTCAGGAAAATGGCACATTTTGTTTCTGAGCAGCCCTTAAAAATTTGGGGGGGGTTCGTCCAGTGGGGGCCGAGAAAAAAGGGGGGTCCCAAAACGTGTTTTTAACATTGAGTTTTCCATAGGGCGGTTGGCCTCACTTTCAGCCCGAACGGCTGAATGGATTTGCACGAAACTTGGCAAAATTGTAGGGACTGGTAGCCCGATGTGCCTTTTGTAGGTCTCAATATATGTGCTCCAGTGGATTTTGAGAAATTAACGTTTAAAAAAAGATATATATCTGTAACAGCGGACCGGTTAGCGCTCTGGTTCGCGGACTTTTCGCGCAACGGAGCTTTGTGAAGCGAAGCTGATTGGTTCTCCGGCGTCTGTCAACATTCCAAACAGTCCGTAGCGGCCGCCATCTTGTCTCTCGGTAGGATCGAGAGACAAGAGGAGGTCAAAACAAAGGGGGAAATAACTATAAGGGGGCATAGTAGATCCTCGCTGACCCCCTAGGTTTGATGTGGAGGTTTTAAAAGGGCCCCGCGGGGCAAAAAAAAATAATAAAAATAATAATTGAACGGCTGAATGGATTTGCACGAAACTTGGCAAAATATTAGGGACTGGTAGCCCGATGTGCCTTTGCTAGGTCTCAATATATGTGCTCCAGTGGATTTTGAGAAATTAACGTTCAAAAAAAGATATATATCTGTAACAGCGCTCCGCTTCGCGTAACGGAGGTTTGCGAAGCTGATTGGTCATTCTGTCACTGGGCTATAGTTGGGCTACATCTGGCTGATATTTGGGCTACATTTGTTTTTTTGTGTGTCTGGCGGCCATCTTTGGGCTACATTGGGCTACATTGGGCTTCATTGGGCTACATTCGGCTAATTAGCAAATAGCTCATCGCAAACTAGGAATGGTAAAGAATCGCTATTTATTCCTTAAAGTTCGCTATTTAGGAAATGCAAATAACTTTGATGATACATATGGCGGTTCATCTCTAACAAGATAAGAAGCATAGGGATAGATTTATGATGACTGGCGCATCACCAGGGATGTGTTAGTCATTCTGTGCCGCTGTTCCGTCACCTATGGTGTGCTGCATTTACAATGCGGCGCATCACGGGGCAAAAACAGCACAGATGCGTGATGTATCTGTGCCGTAAAGGTGGCGCATTGCTGGAGTTGTATCGCAAGTGTGATGAAGGTCCAGCAAGGGTCGGGGGTGCCCCTGTCGCAGGGTTTCTGTTCTCACACAGAACTGTGGACAGAGGATTGGAACCTCGGCGAATTAGGGTGTCCCAAAACTCACGTTAGTAATCAAAAACTATTTAGCAAGCTAGGTACAGTGTCACATTGGATATAACAAACTCTCAATGTTTAGACAATCCAGAATATGAACTTATAGTACCTCAGGATACGTGGAACTCATGAACAGTCGGTCGTTATATATTTCTTAGAAACCAGAACATGGAGTTAAGAAGAACACATGTGTATTTGAAATGTTTATTTACTAATGCCGTCTTCTCAGGCGTAGTACCTTAGATAATAAAAGTACACATATTATCAGTAGCAAAATTACCAGCATAGTTACTAGTACATAAAAAGTGAATGGTGATAGTATGTTAACATGCTGTAAATGAATAAGAGTTAGCAACACTTATAAGCAGCCGCGGGCCGTGGAGGGAGTTACGGTGAGGCAGGGAGGCGGGGAGGGGGAGAAGCAGGGTGGAGAATACAAGTACACATATTATCAGTAGCAAAATTACCAGCATAGTTACTAGTACATAAAAAGCGAATGGTGACAGTATGTTAACATGCTGTAAATGAATAAGAGTTAGCAACACTTATAAGCAGCCGCGGGCCGTGGAGGGAGTTACGGTGGGGCAGGGAGGCGGGGAGGGGGAGGGGCAAGGTAGAGAGGGCTCCACCCTGCTTCTCCCCCTCCCCGCCTCCCTGCCCCATCGTAACTCCCTCCACGGCCCGCGGCTGCTTATATCTCACCCTCCCTAATACACATATTATATTATTTGCTAAGAAGGTCTCTTTGTGTTGGTTTAGGGCGTGCCCATACTTTAGTGTCTTAGATTTGAAGGAATCACATCAGCATACACCAGCTCTCTCTTCATGTGAACCGCATCAACTGTTGTGTATGTGTGTTCGGCAAAGCAATATAAAACCCGCCTCATGCCCAGAATTGGCAGAAGTTGCACTTATGTTATGAGTATGAAGTCGTGGAGATCAGACCTCATAACAATTCTGTATCGTGTTGTTCTTGAAACTTTAGCACTCGCTGTACAGATATAGTTTAACAAGCAAAGCAGATAGTAGAGCAATAACATATTATTCTCATGTAAACCACGATGAACTACTAGGTTGAAAGCTAAAGCAACAACTAAATGTCGTGTGCAGAAGTTGCAAAAAAGGAAAAATGGCGTTTAAACCGGTAATGAGCCCATGCTAACTTAACACGGTGTAAAGATATCCAGGACCTAGATGACACCTCCTCATGATCCGGAAACGAACTGAATAAGATAATAGAAGTGCCATCTCATGAGAGCAGATTGCAAGTTTATATGTGGACGGTCCGCAAGGTAAAGCATTAAAAACTAGGAAAATTCAATGCTAAAGAAAAATAAAACAGCCAAGTACTTTATCGAGTCTTAAGCCAATAGGCAAGGTAAATAATAAAAACTTGACAATTAAGTCAATGAATTGTCAATGAAATGCTAGTACTCAGCATATGAAACATGAAAAAGGTCTATGACATAACTGTGTATGCAAAATAAGCTGCAACAGCCTCCAACAGGAAGTCACCGTCTTCATCCGAAAACAGTTCAGCCATCCAATTTAAAAGCGGAAAAGAACATACGTGCTCTCCCAGCACCGGATCCTCTATCACCATCAGAGGACAGCTCGGTGGGTTTTCAAGAAAGCTGTGTTCCAAGAAAGACTGTGCTGCCGCCAGTAAATTCCAGGGACCAAGTAGTCCATGCATCAATGCCACAGCCATAATCCTTTCGCCAGGACAAATCAACTCGTGAGTAATGATAGGAGTCATCAGCTGATTAAAGTCGACGTCAGGAGAAACCGGTCCGCAGAGACACAAATCAATGGCCCAATCGAAATCACAGGTCAGGCAGTGAAATACAGGCTGGACACAGGTGAAGTAGGAGAACCGAAAAGATAATCCATATGCCGTGCTTAATATCGCCAACGGCATTGTGCCATAATATTCTAGCATGCGATTGCGGAACAGTGTCAGCAGCTGCAGGGTCGGAGGTTGCATAGGAGGGACATCCATATTTAAAAATGTAAAAAAGTACAAGAGCGTCCGCTGGTAATGCAAGTAAAAATGCAATCCACGAACCAGAGTGGAGAAAATGGAATGAAAGGGAGCAGGGATGACTCCAAAGATTTTCTCAAATGAAGTCACGAGACCACTGGTAACAACTTTAAAAAAGTGTGCCAGGGATTTTGTGGAGGATGCGTTAAAGATAGTCGGAAACATGTTGCTGAAATTGAAAGGCAAACCTGTGTACGGGTGTTCGCTATGTGAAGTACGAAAGTTTCACGGGCCGAACTCAAGGCCACCTCTCTCTGAAACAAAAGAGCTCTTATTCTTGTCATGCCGTTGAAACGTGTCCCAAGGTTGGTATTTGTGGCCAGATTGAAAACTCCCTATGTTCATGTGTGGGAGGAAATAGAACATTTCTGCAGCAAATAACCCGTTCACTTACTGTTACGATAAAAGGAATACTTTTAATTAACTCAGAACAATCTTCATTATTGAGCATCAAATAACTACCATTTTGCAACAACTTGAACGTGGGGATGATAGCAGGAACTGGCGTGCCTTGCATCACGCAAGCCATATTTGGTCGCTGTTTGTTGCATGAATCGTGTAACTGTATGTGCCTACACATTAGTGAATGATCTGGCGTCTCAGTGCATTCCTCTCCATTCAGATAAACTTCTTGATCATCTTTGAAACATCTGTATGTGTATGGAAGCGACCAGACCTCATGAACAAAAGCACTACCTAAAGGTTCATAAAGACCTATTGGTATATATTTCATACAATTTGAAAACTTATATAAAGCAAAAGGCAGCGTTATTAAACCGTCGATAAGGCATGGTGCCAAAAAACCCGCAATCCTCTGCTGATGATGTCACTGAGCATGTCATGAATGATGTAATATGTGACATCATCAGTAGTGGATTATGGGTAATAGTATCTCTAGTTTACTCCCCTATAGCTGTCTTTCTTTTAACATAAGTGTGTGTTTCCTTCCCTTATACTTACTGTTTTTGGTTCGCTTCCAGTTCGCGTACCAGCGAGCGAACTAGGAAGCGAACTAAGAGAAATAGAGGTTGGCACAGTTCCAAATATTGTACCAATTTTTTAATAACGGGGAGGTAGTTCTGAAAAGAACTTTTTTTTTTATTTTTCTGAACATTTTTTTACTGTAAGGTTCCCGATTCGCGAAGCGGGAACGAAGAAAAAAAAATATTTAAAAAAATAATTATTCATAAACATATAAAATATATTTTTGGATTTAAAGAAGAATAAATTTTACAGCTACAGATATTAGCTGTTAAAAAACCAATGAAATTCACTGAAAAAACCATAGGTTATAGACCATATATAGTTAGGAATTAGCATTTACAAAACCTTGAAAATTCACTGAAAAAACCATAGGTTATAGACCATATATAGTTAGGAATTAGCATTTACTAAACCTTATTTTACTCACACAAAACCATTGAAATTCCATATATAGTTAGTTGCACTAACTATATATCGCGCACCCGCAATCCACTGCTGATGATGTCACATATTACATCATTCATGACATGGTCAGTGACATCACTGATGACATCACTGATGACATCTCAAATGACATCACTGATGACATCTCACTTGATATCAATGATCACATCACTGATGATATCATTCATGTGATAATACAATGCATCTCCTCACACTCTAATATAACCTCCGTTACACCCAGTGTTAAATAGAGAGTATCATTTTTGAAACCATTGACACACCAATACTAGTTACTACATACGCACTCACTGATTCCTATGTCTACACACACATTCACTCATACAATCATTCATACATACAATCACTCATCTTTACAACACTATCATATGCACTCATACACCTATACAGACACTCACACTCTGCCACTCATCCATGGAGTTACTCACACACCTAGTCAGTCCTGAAAAGAATCAATCACACTTCCATTTTCTTATCTATACAGTTAAACACAGAACACCTTACATTTTTGAAACATATACTAACACATAGTTACTCTCTTATAGAATCACTGATACAAGTACACATTGATCTGCACAGAGTCACACACCTCCCAGCCAGCCATACACACACTCAGTCTCCCATACAAATACTTGTGCAACCAATCAATAACCCATATAGCTACTTATATAGCTACTGATGAACACGTGCAGCAGCTTGCACAACAACAGACATACTGATGCACACTTTTAGACAGTTTAGTCACTAACCCGTGCATTCAGTAAGACGCATTTAATCACTCACTCATACAGTCAATCACGCACCTACTAAAACCTTCATTCAGACACTTATACATCCACTCATTCTTCAATATGTAAAACATATTTAAACTTTACAGAAACACATAATCACTGGATGTTGTCATCAGTGATGTCATCAGTGATGTCACTGACCATGTCATGAATGATGTAATATGTGACATCATCAGCAGTGGATTGCGGGTGCGCGATATATAGTTAGTGCAACTAACTATATATGGAATTTCAATGGTTTTGTGTGAGTAAAATAAGGTTTAGTAAATGCTAATTCCTAACTATATATGGTCTATAACCTATGGTTTTTTCAGTGAATTTTCAAGGTTTTGTAAATGCTAATTCCTAACTATATATGGTCTATAACCTATGGTTTTTTCAGTGAATATATATATATATATAAAATGCTTTTCCTATGGAAACTAGGGAGTAAATAAACGAACTACTGGCGACCGTCAGTAGGTAATATATATATATATATATATATATATATATATATATATATATATATTACCTATATATATATATATATATTACCTACTGACGGTCGCCAGTAGTTTGTTTATTTACTCCCTAGTTTCCATAGGAAAAGCATTTTTTGATTTGCTAATAACTTTGTCGTCGTTTGACTAATCTTTGCAAAATTATCCCTAAAAAACATCGATCTAGGTCAGCTCCTATCCTTAAAGTTTGGGGTTCATTCGTCAAGGGGGGCTGAGAAAAAAGGGAGGTCCCAAAACGCGTTTTCCCCATGTTAATTTCCTGTTTCAATTTTGCGATGAGCTACAGCCCGAACTGCTGAACGGAATTACTCCAAATTTGGCAGAAAGGTAGAGCTTGGATCAGAGAGCGACATTCTTTTTAAATGGTGTAAATCAGTTCAGTAGTTTTTGAGAAATTCAAAAAATAATAGTCAAAAAATCAATTTCCCATAGGAAACTTTGTGTAAGGTTACAGCTGAAACTACTGAACAGGATTACCCCAAATTTGGCACAAAGGTAGTGCGTGGGTCAGAAAGCACCCTTTTTTTGGATGGTGTAATTCTGTTCAGTAGTCACTGAGAAATTAGAAAAATAAAATGTTCGATATCTGGGCGGAGCCTTAGTCCCGTGCATGAACTGCACTGTGATTGGCTGCCAACACTCCAAACCAGGAAGTGTTGGTGCGCATCTTGTGTGTTGGTAGATGCGAGTCGCCAGAAAACAGAGAAACAATGGTAGAAAACAAGAGAAGAAGGCAGGGTACAAACACCCTGAACCCCTAGGCCTGATCAGGGGGTCCCAGAAGATTTGCACTGGGGTTGCGGGTTCCTCCGTTTTATTTTAATGAGACCCCGAGTTGGCTAGGTCTCGGGGGAATTTTATTCAAACAAGTAGTGGGGCTCGCTGGGGCTGCAGGGGCCCACTGGGTCCCTGCATTCCCGGGACTTGCTGGGGTCCCCACAGTTCTGGGCTTTACTTATGTTGGGAGGGGTGTTGCGCGGACCCTCTCCTGGAGCCCTCCATGTGCTTATAACTTTTCGCGGGATCCTGCATTTTACTTTCATGAGACACCGGGGTGTGATAGGTCTCGGGGGAATTTTTTTAAAAACAAATAGCAAGGGGTTGCTGGGGCTGCGGGGCTTCACTCAAGTTGGCAGGAGTGTTATGCGGCCCCTCTCCTGGACCCCTCCATGTGCTTATAACTTTGGCGTCGTTTGACAAATGTTTATGACATTTTCCAAAATATTTCTCTTTTTTGATCAGCTCCTACCTTGAAAGTTTAGGCGTGATTGATCGGGGGGGGTGTTGAGAAAAAAGGGAGGTCCCAAAACATGAATGCATTTACCATAGGAAACTTTAAACAAGGCTACAGGTGAAACTGCTGAACAGAATTACGCCAAATTTGGCAGAGAGAAAGGTCTTGGTTCAGAAAGTGTGGTTTTGTTGAAATGGTATAAATCCGTTCCGTAGTGTTTTGAGATATTAAAGGAAAAAGTATATATATCTGGTTGGTGCCTAACTGCTGAGCATGAGCTTGCTTCTGATTGGCTGCTAACACCTCAAACCAGGAAGTGTTAGCAGCCATCTTTTGCCTTGCATCAAGTGAAAATGTAACAGAAAGGTTCGGGGCAATTTAATATAGCGGAGCTCTGTGCAATGATGATTTGGACGCAGTGAAAGTTTAAGATTTATTAACAATAAAGGAGAAACAGGTGAGCGCCAGGCAGCACGAATTCCCCTCCAGGACACCAGTAGGAAGATAACCCTTTCACGCTTCTTGTGCCCAACATCACCACTTCGCAGCTATGCTATTAGCAGCCAGTCCATTGGCTTGCAGCTCTCTAGCTTTGCGAGCTAGTACGCTACTGTGCCTGTACCTCTGCGAGCCACTACGCTGCTGTTCCTTTGGGAGCGGACGGCTCGTAGTTCTGCGTCTGTGAGTCGAGGGGACAAGCCAAAGTTGTCCTTCTGCGAGCCTGGGTGCAAACTGTTCATAAGTCACACTACATGAGCATTGAAAAGCTATTTTGTGATTCAGTCTATCAGCTGGCATTTGTCCGAGGCATTTCTGAAAACATACCTGAGTTCTTTCTGCGAGAGATACTCCTTTCACGCTGCATCTCCCCAGTTGTATGTTCTTACTTCGCATTCCATTGCAACGCATGCCTTTACCATGCATGCATTACAACGAATGGTATTTCTACGCATTAGCTTTTCCTCTATTTCTTCCGTTGTGACGTCATACGTCGTTAAGAAGAAGCAGAAGTTTTTTTTCGTTTTCTCTTAAATGACGCTGATTGCCTGCATATCCCGACGTGACTGGTGAGTTTTTTTTGAGGGGGGGAGACCCCCCCAAGCCCCCTTTTTTTACTTTTAACCTTTACCACATATGCCTTTACCACATACCTCGTAGTAAAGGTATGCGTGGTAAAGGCTTTCGCGGTAACCACGCATGCGTTGTACTGCATGCGTGGTTAAGGTATTCGTGGAAACGGCCGCATTGTAGTGGCCGTTTCCCCATCTCCCCACATTAACAGGTAACACACCCTCTTCCCACATCACCAGCATACACCCAACAACCTTCTTGGGCCCGGAAGTGTCCCTGTGCAGTTGGACAAATAAGAATCTTAGTCATATAGAGATTTATGTATAAAACATTTTATTTAAACAAAACAACATCAAATAAAACTATGTGCAGCCATGGCATGTCTTCACTGGTCCATTTGTGATTCACAGCCTGCAAGACAAAAAAAAGATAAGATGATGCATCATGCATCCAGCAAAGGAGATAAGGAGAGAGAGAAAGAGTGAGAGAGAAAGGGAGAGGAAGAGAGAAAGAGTGAGAGAGAGGAAGACAGAGAAAGAGGCAAAGAGTGAGAGAGAGAGGAAGACAGAGAATGAGGGAAAGAGTGAGAGAGAGAAGAAGGCAAAGCAAGAGAGATAGAGTAAGAGAGAGAAAGAAAGAGTAAGATACAAGGAAGAGAGAAAGAGAAACAGTGTGACAGAGAGGAAGACAGAGAGAGAAAGAGTGAGAGAGAGGAAGAGAGAAACAGTGTGAGAAAGAGAAATGCAGAGAAAGAGATAAAGAGTGCGATACGAGGAAGAGAGAGAGAAAGAGTGAGAGAGAGGAAGAGAGACAGAAAAAGTGAGAGAGGAAGAGAGAATCAGTGTGAGAGAGAGGAAGAGAGAGTGAAAGAGTGAGAGAGAGGAAGAGAGAGGGAGAGAAAGAGTGAGAGAGGAAGATAGAAAGAGTGAGAGAGAGGAAGCCAGACAAAGAGAGAAAGGGTGAGACAGAGAAGAAGAGAACGAGAGAAACAGTGTGAGAGACAGGAAGAGAGAGATAAAGAGAGAAACAGTGTGAGCGAGAGGAAGAGAGAGAGATAAAGAATGAGAGAAAATAAGAGAGAAATAAAGGAAGAGAGGGAGAGGGAGTGTTGACACTGTAGAAAATCTTCACAGCTCACCTTTGTGTCACCGGTGTGTCTCCAATCACGTGCCGGGAGATAGTGCAGCCCTCAAATTTAGTGATCTGAAAGATAGTATATAATTAGTAATGGCAGAGTACATACAACTGCACAAGCGTAATTCGCTGTTTCGCCAATGCGCAATGAGGCTGGTGCACCCCATCCACTCCCACTGCTTGGAGGTGTCTGTGCGCTCTTGTGTGCCAGACTGCTGCACACTATCCACTCCCACAGGTGACTGCCTGCTGCTCAGAAAGAAGTCTCTCTGCTCACCTTCTGCCACCGGCGTGTGTGTAAGAGAGTCCACCACGTGCCGAAGCAACCTTCTCAGGCGTTACGTACTCGCGGTAAAGGAGAGCACACAATTCGGAGTGGGTGTTGTTTGGCAGGATGGCCACGTATCATCGCAAAGTTTTTGCACGTTCAGCTCTGATGGTGTTGGGGTGGTGAACGTTGATTCATGATTCACAGCCTGTTAAATAAAAAGCAAAATAAAATTGTGTGTCATGCGTCCATCAAAAGAGAGAGGAAGAGAGAGAGAAAGAAAGAGTGAGCAGAAGACAGAGAGAAAGAGAGAAATAGTGAGAGGAAGAGGGGGAGAAGAGAAAGAAAGTGATAGTAACACAGAGAGAAAGAGTGAGAAAGACAGAGAGAGAGAAAAACAGTGAGAGAGAGAGGAAGAGAGAGAGAAGGAGGGAAAGAGTGTGAGAAAGTGGAACAGAGATACAGAGGAAGAGTGAGAGAGAGAGAAACAGAGAAAGAGGAAGAGAGAGAGAGAAAGAGACAAACAGTGTAAGAGGAAGAGGAAGAGGGAGATAGAAAGAGTGTGAGGGAGAGAAAGTAAAAGATGACGAGGGAAACTGAGTGCCCACACTGTGTACAAAACCATCACAGCTTACCTTTATGCCACTGGTCTGTCTTCAACCACGTGCCGTGAACTAGTGGTACTCTCAAGCTCCCACATCCGAAAGATAGTACAGAATTGGTAATGGCAGAGCAGGGTTGGATTAGGATTCATATTAGGCCCGGGCACGCTAAAAAAAAGTGGCCCACATTTGCATATTGCCTTTCCTCGAAACACTGCTTCAGCAAAATTTTATTTAAAAAAGGAGGGGTGGGGAGATACAACAAAATGTACGGATTCGTTTACACTGGTGAGGCCACTTCTGCTTCTGCCCCCTGCCCTGCTAGGTGTGCATACATTAATGGGGCGGCCCTGCGAGAGAAAGAAAGTGACACCTCTGCCTGTTGCTAAAAATTAGGTAATGACTCCCATCTGCCTCCAAAAAGGCCATTTAGACACCCACTGGGCCGCTGGCTGTATCCGAACAACAGCAACACTGCCCAAATCTGCCCCACAGACAGTTCCAAAAACCAGGCCACAGTTGGAACTCAGCACCGGCCCCTCGGGCATTGCACCGGTGCCCGCGTTACCAATCCAGCACTGTGGCAGAGTATATACAAGTGCATATACCTCTGCTGTCTTTCTTCATTCTGGCTGCTGTACCCCATCCACTCCCTCCGCCCAGAGGTATCTTCCCGACGCTGCGCACCAAGGCCTCACTGCTCATCTTTTCTCGGTCACGGCACCCTCCACTTCATGCAGCTCCATTCTGCAAGCTAACAGGTCTCACATTTGGTACTTAGTCTTGATATCGCCATGGCAGAGGACATACTAGTGCACCTATCATCATCGCAGGTTGTACACCCGCTCAGTGCTTGCGGTGCTACTAACTCAGTGAGAAGTGAGGCCACGCACTGTAAACTCTAAAATGGCATAGAGCACATGCGCCCGATCTTTTTTTTAAGCAGGGTAACGTGTCTTGTGATGCCTGTGCTGGATGGGTGTTGTGTGGGTATATACCAGCCGTGAGGGAGAGGCTGTGGCATCAGTGTTGCCAGATTGAGCTAGATCACGCACAATTGGGCTATATTTTGGTTTGTGCTAGTTGTTAGTTTATAAATATTTATACAGTGCTCCAGCAAAGTAGTATGTTAAAACGCTTTACTAGACGAATATTTATTTTGCATCCTGCTACAATATCAATTCCAATGCATTCACCGCCTGCTTGATGCTTTCCCTGCCCCTCCTTCCCTAAAGTAGCAATATTGGACTAAGTTGGGCTAATTTTCAATTGGCTTTGGGGTATAGAAAGCTTATAAAATCTGACAACACTGGATGCCGGTGTCCGTGTTGGAGTGCTATCGTCACCCGGGTTGCAAAAGTCAAAGTGTCACTCTGTGAGCCAAGTCCAACAATATGGCTAACATGTATGGTACGGGGAATCATTGACCCTATATTTATCCATAGTTCCACACAAGAAAGATGGTGGACATGAGAAATCTGTGTGGATATGAATGTTTATTGCATATTCAGTGGAGTGTTGCAGCTGTAGAAATAACAGGCCATAGAAAGTTGAAGTTTCAGTTTGTGGCACATAGAGGGCAGTCAAATAGAGACAAGCTCATCGTCCGAGTTAGGCTGCGCCAACATATGTACAATCACTACGACGATCCTCACGCACTTATAAATTCACTATACACTCTGCTTGCAGTACTCTAATTATGCAGTCTCTACATACGTACTTGTACAATGACTGAGACAAAGTTACATAACTAAAGTTTTCTCCCACTGCCAAAGGTAAGATGGTTGCATAGATTGTCCAGAGCACTATGTAATGTGGTAGGGCCCATGTTGCATACATAATGAACACATGGACCCAGATAGATAGTGGAACTGTGTACAGGCACGTGCGCTCAACTCCTTTGAATTACCAGGGTCACATGCCCAGTGACGTCTGTGGTGGATGCTTGTGGGATGATTGTAAGCCAACCCTCCGGTAATGGTTGGTGCTGGCAACAATTACAGCAGTAATCATTGGATCAGACAAAGAGATTCAATTACAAAGGGTCAGTGGTTTGTGCTGAACTAAGAGACGGGCACCAGATATGAAATAATAAAGAAAAGATTCTATCGTAAAGGGTTTATGACTTGTGGTACACTGAGGTAGGACAGCAGATGTGAAATTATTCACAAAATATTTTATCATAAAGGGTTTGCAGTCACCACTCCACAGACGTATTTGTAATTTCAGTGATAATTTATTGGTAACTTTATTCAGCTATAAAGAAAGGTGCAAGTACGATCTCTGCCACATCACATCTGGCATTGTAACGTTCTCCACCTCTCGGAAGCAATAGTCAGCACAGACATCAAGGAATGTTTTTAGTCACTTCCTCTTGACAAAGTTCGAGGACATAGAGTACAATTCTCTCTGTAATAAATAAATCATGTCTCAATTTAAATTGTGAGCTCTTCTGACCGCAGTGTAGGTGTATGGAACAAAAGATGAAACATTTAAGAAATACACTGGCAAAATATGTAGGTTTCAGGGTCGTTAGTAGGATCCAATTTTTCAATGTGAAAGCATCTTCAAGTTGGAGCTGTACAATTTTTTGCTAAGTGTCTTCTCCAGTGAAATTCCCTCCCACATTTCTTTCAATTCTGTCTTCTCAGACTTGGTAATATATGACGTGACATAGCGAGCAACAGCAATTGAGTTATCTGCAACATATTGTATGTCCACATCCTCAAAATCACTGGATTGTACTCATTAATGTACTTCGATTCTTCTGTTCTTTTTATATTATAAGTATTCTTGGGTGATTTTCGAGTGATAGTATGCCTCACTGCTGACATAAAACTGTTCACTTTTCCTTGCTATGGCCTATGGTGCACTGAGTTAGTAGTTCCTTTGGCGATCAGTGTGTAAGTACCCTGCAATGATGCGTGGTCCAGGGGAGCCGCACTCAGATCAATGTCTTTTTGTCTATTGAATTCTGCCTCGATAACGCCTTCGTGGTGATGACTTACGGTGCACTGAGTTAGTAGTACCTTTGGCGCTCAGCGTGTGTTACCGTTAGTAGTTGTTCTCATTTGTGACAAAAAAAAATTTGTGGAAGCTATTGCTCGAAAACTGGGGATATTAGCTCTTTTCTTTTTTTTTTGTCCTTATTTGCCATAACCTCTTTCCATAGAGAAAAGCCGACCACCGTGCGTGTCCTATCTCAAGGGACAAACAGCTCTTTTATGTCCTCACTTACCCATGCACGATCCATTTAATGGCGGAAGACCGAATCATGAAGATGGAACAGAGGAAGGGAGGGGCGGACCCCTTATTACTCCATCAAACTATTTCAACCTGAAGGACCCATTATTTAAGTTCGAAGGGGCTAGCTAACATCCCAAGGTCCATGGAGTATAGTAGGCATAATCATTGGACCCGGGGAAAAAAAAAACAACAAAAAAAAAACCCGGGACTCCTATCTCCAATGAACCAACAAGTCCCAAAAAGACAGATTTCTTTTACTGCAGGATCTGGCCAAGTCTACCTTCGAGATTTCATATAACGACGTTAGCCAGCCTGCGTGCGATGGGGCAGTAGAATCCACCCAAAATGTGCAAACTTGTTGTCTTGCCAAAATAATTGAATGAAAGAGGAGAGTCTTTGCTTGGCCGGTTACCCTTTCATCTAAACCAAAAATTATTAATGGGAGAGTGATGGTCAATGGTATGTTTAGGATGGACTCCAGGGTGACCTTTACTTCTTCCCAAAAGAGTGAAATAGCAGGACAGTCTACATGTGTACATCTGATGCTGCCACGAGATTGCACTTGTTACACTTCTTTCCTGGGAGGAATTTTGAAAGCCTTAGGGGGGAGAGATAAGCGCGATGTAAGGTAAACAAATGATTGCGCCTCAGCCAAGCTGGTTTAACTACTCTATAAAGAAAAGTGAATGATCTCATCCATAAATCCTCGCACTGAAGGCCCAAATCATTTCCCCAAAGCTCATCTGGCAGAGTAAACTCCCCATCCGCTTCCTCCACTATATTCCAATACCAAGTCGCGACCTCTTTACCTCCCTCTCGCCTTTCTATCAGCTGTTGTTCAAAATTGCTGTGTTTCCCCAATTGGAGACCCCTCCTGCCTGCGGCTCGGGCCCAACTGTCCAACTGTATATATTTAAATCTGGATAAAGCTGGGCCTACCCTATCCCGCAACACTTCCCATTCTTGTAAACTTCCATCAGCCAGTAACTCTCCCCATCAAGTAAACCCTGCCTCCTTTAAGGGGGTTGCAAGACTATCCTGCAAACATGCTTGTAGTCCTGGTTGTCGGCGTCACAAGATTGCATGCAACATAATGTAAAGTTACGGGTCTGCTCTTTCTCATTCTATGTACTCCTGAATAAAGTGTACAAATGGCATATTCACTTCATATCCATTGGGATAACAAGATACCCGATGGTGAGGGAAACATGGCGGCCACTGGCTAGGGCGGTACGTGCGTCGCTAGCAGACCTCTCCTCCACCCTGAGACAATGAACGGCGTTATATCGGCATTCGGCTTCGTACCTGTGGTTTTTCCCTTTGCTAGTCCACTACCCGGCAGCTTTACTATGGAATAGCCCTCGGACAGCTTTGTCTCCGTTTGAATCGGTACCTTGAGGCGGCGTGTCGGGGGACGGCTCACTTCTGTTTTGAGAGCCGATGTGCTCGGGCCTGATTTCGACACCGCCCCCTGCCTCTCTCCCACGGTGGAGGAAAGCCGCCGTGGAGCTTCGGCGGGGCCGCAGGGCAGCAGCGCGCGGTCTCCTGAGAGGGAGCGCATGCATTTCGAGTGGGGAGAGAGAGCCTCGGACTGCACTGCAGACTGAGCTGAGGACTTCCACGGCGTCTACTGCAGCAACGGCATGCGGACCTCTCTCAGTACCGGGAGATAGGATTACTGGAAGTAAGGAGAAGGTACAGGGAGGGGGCATACCTTTGAGCAGTTTAAAAATAAAAAGCAGTAGTACTGGAAGATGTGGAGGAAAGGGTAAAACACGAGGGAAAAGTGCTGGAGGAGGCATTTCTGCAGCAGGGTCTGGCACGCACAAATTGATCTGAGAAGAAGCAGGTGAGCCTGACAGCGAAGTGAGGGCAGAGGCTGTGACTTCTGTGGGTAAAATTCAAGGATCCACCATAAGAGAGAGCCCTACCTGCCCCACATTAAGTACATGCACCGGCGCCAGCTCGGGAAGTCGACTAAGAGGTAAAAATACATCCAAAGGGGCGCACAGGGGTGCAACACGAATTACGCCATAATTGCGCTCATATTTCAAAGCATTGCCCCAAGTCCTTGATATTATACAAAAAACAGAGGTGGTTGGTGGCAATTGTGGAAATATCATGAGCGACACTAACAAGCAGTTGGGGGTACCCCCCGCCTCAGCTAGCAATGAAGTGGTGCTTGATCCAATGCCTGCAGTAGATCAAGGGGTACCAAGCTTATTAACAGAAGGCGGTATCAGTACAAATGTTGGTCCCATTAGCCTCATAGAAAGTGGGGGCAACTCGATGGAGGAACTTTTAACGGCAATGAGGGAAGAGATCAAAAACAGATTTGCCGAATCTAAGCTGAACCAAACTGAGATCAGGGCGGCGTGTGAGACTCTGGAAAAAAAAGTGGACGGCCTCTTTGAGAGAACCGAGTGTTTGGAAGGGTCAGTGGAGGTGTTAAAAGCTAGCTTGGAGTCCGCAGAAGTTAAAATCCAAGGTTTTAGGAGAGAAGGAGACGCAATGAAGGAAAAGGTTGAGCCCTTGGAAAATTATTCACGAAGGAACAACCTTAGGCTCTTGAAGATCCCAGAGGGGAAAGAAGGGGGAGATATCAAGGCACATGTGGTCTCCCTGCTGAAGAACGCCCTTAATCTGGAAGAAGAAACGGAGGAGCTGGAAAAGGACATTCAGAGGATTCACAGAGACCCCTTTCGCCTTAACCCGGGTAGAGTGAAACCGAGGAAGATCTTAGTGAATTTTCTCACCTACACCATAAAAGAAAAGATTTTGAACCTAGCTCTAAAAACAAAGTTGCTAAAGGCCCCTGATTTCACTTTTGAAGTCCGCTCAGATCTGTCAAAAACGACATTGGACAGACAGTGGGAGCTGGGTCAGAAAATGGAGAATTTTAGGGACTTAGGGGCAACAGTGCAGATGAGATTTCCCGCCTTCTTAAGGGGGATGTACAATAACAAAATGCATAACATCCGTTCCCCTTTAGAGGCTGACGAGCTACTTGCATCCATTAGTGATCACTCAAGGGGGGGTCACTAAGGTCACTAAGGTCATAATGGCCATTAAGGTCCCTTTCCTTCCTTAGTTCAAATCTTCGCATTAAGGGCTTGAATTTTGTCTCATTTAGTGTTAAGCTTAAAAGAGTAAAAAAACAAAAAACGTTGAGAGTAGTGCACTTAAATAAAAAAAAATGAAGTAGGAATATCTTAAAAAACAATATATAAAGGTGGCCAGCAGCATGGCCGGCTAAGACGTGTCTTGCCGGAGCTCCGGCTGGGCTGCTCACTAATCCATCGTTTGACAACACCCCGGAGATCACATCTTTCACCAGACGGTGTACGAACATATCCAGCATCAGGTGGTCGCTTTGAGGCACCGACACCAGCGTGGACCTCCCCGAATCCTGAGTAACAAGCTCTGGACCGGGAGCGCCTGTGGTGGGCAAGATGGCGGCGAGGGTGTAGGCGGCTGTAGCGGCGGAGCGAAACGGGCCTGTACGCCTGCCCGATCGCTGTGGCGGAGCCGGAATCACGGCGCGACCGCGACCGGACCTGGACCCCATTCTGGTGCTGATAGCGGTGCCCACACAGGAGCGGTAGAGCCAGATCGAAGTCCGGCCGCCTTTACCAAGATGGCGGCCGGTTGATTGATGATCCGGTACTCGGAGACCGAAGGAGGAGCGGGATAGGGCACACCCGCGCGTCGCAACCCTTGGAGGTGGAGGTGACCGGGAACGGAGGGCAGGAGGGTCCCCTCCCCCCCCACCCAGCGACGAAGGGACCGAGAGACTGAATCGGCAGAGCCTGTCCACGCCTACTGGAGGAATCGGAGTGACACCAGCGACGGAGGTGAGCAGAGGGGGAGACGCGCCGAAGGAGGGGGCAGCCTAGGGAGAGGCCTTGCTGTAGTGGCCTACGAGGCAGGTGATTACCCCCGAGCCCACGTATGTAACACCCGAATCGGCGGCGCTCACCCCACACCCGCTCCCACCGACACGAACCACCGCTCCGTGGGGAGGACCCCCGGGGCACTCGGACCGGCGGCAGGGAAAGGCGGACGCCGGCAGCGAACATAGACCCCTTCTGGGGCGGCGCCGATCAGATACCCGGTCCACACAGCACGGAGCAACAGCAAGGGCACGAGAGAGGTTAGGGGTGTGCCACTGGTCACTGTTTTCCCCGCAAAGAAGACGCTAAGCCCAGCCGGACGGGGAAAAAGACCCTGCAGACATAGTGGGAAAACCAGGTCCCGGAAGTGGAGGCAGTGCCCCCCTGCCACCTCAAAACATCCAAGGTAACACTATAGGGGGGCCGGCGCTACACGGGAGATGCTTGGGAGATCTACACAACTCGGGCAGAGGGCGAGGGGAAGAGGCGGCCATCACTGCCAACCCTAACACCAGGAGCCGCACAGCGGGAGACAGCGTGAAAAAGACAGTGAGCCCCTGATAGCAGAGACGCTCCAGGGACAACCCTAAGGAACAGGCTCCGGAGCGACAGGAGGCCGGGCGCAGGGAAGAACAGCCCCTGGAGACACAGAGGGGGGTGGCCAGGTCGCTCCAAGTGGAACCCTGAGGTGGACGAGGTACCAGCCACCCTAAAGAGTACCACCAAACAAAACCCGGGGGGTGAACTACCCTCCCCTGGAGACACTGTCTTACAGACTGCAGAGCTTGGAGTGGCGGCAACCTCGAAAGGGACGGCGCCGGGAGTAAAACCTCCTATAAACGAGTTTCAAACGCAACAGGCGGCTCACCCGTAGTGCTTCCCGCCCCGATACGAGGATCACCATGGGGAAAAGAGACCCGATCGCTAAGACAACGAAACAGGGCCCTATGGATAATTTTGCGACATCAAGGCCGGCAGCGTAGCAGCGGCCGGACACACCTGGACCACAAACCGAAACAGCAATGCTACTGGCAGCCATCCAGGCCTCTAGGAGTGACATGCAGGAATCACGGGCGACACTGGAGGTAAAAATTGGGGAAGTAGGATCCGAGATAACGTTGCTTCGCCAGAACTTTCGAAATCTAACTGAGCGAGTGACAGTGGCCGAAACTAGAGTCACGGACAATGAGGCATCGATTACTGCATTGAAAAAGGACATGGCAGAGCTTCAGGCTTCGCATCGCCACCTGCAATGGAAAGTGGACGATGCCGAAAATAGATCTCGGCGCAATAACCTTCGATTTGTAGGTTTTAGAGAGGGACTCGAGGGGAGGGATATGGCTTCCTTCCTCCACACATGGCTAAAGACTACTTTCCCGGCCGCACAGTTCTCTGCATGCTTCGTCATTGAGAGGGCGCACAGGGCGCTCCTGGCCAAACCACCAGAGGGAGCAAGACCGAGACCAGTCATAGCGAGATTCCTGAGCTATGCTGACAGGGACCTAATACTTCGAGAAGCCAGGAAACTGGGGGAAATCCGCTTCGAAAATGCCACGATCATGATCTTCCCAGACTATAGCCAGGAAGTGTCAAAACAGCGCCGTTCCTTTGACTCAGTGAAGATGAAACTACGATCCTTGAACATAGCCTACATGCTCCTTTTTCCGGCGAAGCTCAAAGTAATCTATAAAGACAACTCCATTTTTTTCACTTGCCCGGAGGACGCCTGGCACTGGCTTGAAGAACGCCCTATCCTGAACAGTAGGGAGGCAGCCGGAAGAGAAGCCATGGACAGATCACTGAGGGAAAAGGCGTGCTGGGAACAGCCGAAACCACAACGTAGGCGATCTGGAAAGACTAGGAGACGTAAGCCGGCGACGCCCTATCAGACTCGGGGTGCCAGTGAAAGAAGAGAGGGTAGATCGACATCTCCGAGTAACAACTCAGTAGCGGGATCCAGGTTCAGCTGTCTGCAGAATGGCATCCGCTCGGAAGGAGACGAGGAGGAGGAATCGGAGGGACATGAATCCGGAAGAGACGGGGAGGACGGTCTTGGCGCTTCGGTCCACCCTCTGGTCACCGAAATACAGTTGTTGAAGCAGGACTCGTCGGGGCGGGGTCCCGCAACAGACACTCAGGACTTGCACTCATGAGCACAGATCTCCGGAGGACACTGAGATAGCAGCCCGGTTTTTCTTGTTTGCACAGTTGTTTGGTGTGTAATGGGGGGATATGTGGGAGGGTGACAGGCCTTCTCCCGCGGATGGTTAGGTCCCCGGTTGGGACGCGACTGGAAGGGGAGGGAGGTGGGGAGGGGGTGGTAGGGAGGGGATGGATTTTCTGCACACGCAAGTTGGGGGACCAGGGGAGTTGGGGAGGGAGAGGGGAACCAGTTGAGAAACAGCAACAACACACCATGCCGTACCGTAAGCCACCCTTGCTCGGGGGACCCACTTGGAAGGATAGAGGAAATACACAATGGCAGACACACTAGATAACGCACACACAGGTGACGCAGGAGTCTCCGTACTATCATGGAATGTTAACGGTCTTGGGTCGAAAATTAAACGAAGCCTGGTAAATGCCTACCTTAAAAGGCTAGCGCCGGACATTATCCTACTCCAGGAAACCCCCCTCAGAGGCAATCAATGCGCTTTTATAGCGAGAGGCAGGCACATGGTGCTAGCACACGCAGGCTACACGACGGATTCCAGGGGGGCTGCGGTCCTCATTAAAAAATCTACGCCGTTCACTACCACTCGTACATGGCTAGACCCGCAGGGGTCATACGCAGGAGTACAGGGAGTCTGGAGGAGGCGCAGGTACACGATTATCTCAGTCTATGCCCCCCAAAACTGCAGGCACGCACCCTTAAGGCAATCACCGCTATCCTTCTAGATACGGCGGACACGATTCAGATAGTGGGGGGGGATTTCAACGACGTGATGTGTGCCGCAAGGGATAGATCGGGGACGCCACCCACAACAGGACGCGACACAGCACTAGCCCGGCAGATGCAAATCATAGGCCTCACTGATGTCTGGAGATGCCTTCACCCTACACGGGAGGCCTACTCCTTCTACTCCGGGGCCCATAGGGTATTTTCCAGGCTGGATTATATATTCGCGTCCCGACAGGATGTCTCTGTGAATGATCTAGCAGAATACAAAGCACGGGGAATCTCAGATCACTCTCCACTGTTTGCACATTTGGGACGGAGGAGGAGGGAGAGGAAAATGGAATGGTGCCTAGCAGCCTGGGAGATCCAAACACCAGAAATATTGAAGGGTATCAGAGCAGACATAAAGGTATATGTGGATGAAAATGAGGGCACGGTCCAATCAGGGGTCACACTCTAGGAAGCAATGAAGCCGGTCCTCAGGGATCGCATACAAAGTAGGTTGGGAGAGGCCAATAGGAAGCTACAGGACACGGTCACTAGCGAAGAGGTTTCGATCTTAGCCCTCGAAGCGGAATACCACCAGAGGAAGGAAGAGGCAATACTTAGGAAACTGTTAGACACACAGAGACACTATAGGGAACTTGTCACTGGGGAAGCACGCACACAGGCGCTGGCGACGCTCCACCGATTATATAACGTGGGGGATAAATCAGGTACACTTTTGGCATGGCTGAGCAGGAAAGAAAGGGCAGAAAGATGGGTGGATAGGATTACACTACCGGAGAATAGGTCAGCAGGCACGGACGAGGCTATAGCAGAGGCCTTTGCAATGTACTACGAAAACTTCTATAGGGCCAGGAACCTGGGTGGCGAGGCTGAAGCACGCCACTATATGTGCGACATGGAGGTGCCGACCCTGTCCCCTGAGGACGCCACGGCCTTGGACGCTGAGATGACACTAGAGGAAATAGTGGAGGCTGTAGCATCCCTGAAACCGGGAAAGACGCCGGGGCCCAACGGCTTCCCGGCGGAATTCTTCAAACGGACGGCTGACCTGTTACAACGTCACATAAAAACCCTATTTGTCGAGGCATTTCATGCGGCGAGCCTGCCTCCCGACCTCGCCTTGGCCACGATTGTCCCAATATACAAGGAGGGCAAACGTAGGGACGTATGTGCCTCCTACCGCCCAATTTCCCTCCTCAATATGGAGACAAAGATTTTGGCCACTATTCTTGCCAGACGCCTGCGGAGGGTAATTTCGGATCTGGTACACGTGGACCAGTCCGGTTTCCTCCCGGATAGGGCAACCAAATTGAATCTCCGCCGCACACATAACTGGCTGCAGGAAGTCCGAGGGAGGAGCGAGCCACACTGGTTCCTCTCGTTGGATGCAGAAAAGGCCTTCGATGCGGTCCATTGGCCATTCTTGCTCGAGACGTTGCGGAGGTTCGGCTTTGGCCCCAAGTTCTTGAAGTGGATTCAGCTCCTGTACTCAGCCCCGAGGGCACGTGTGCGGGTCAATGGGAGGTTGTCGCGCGAATTCCACATTGGCAGAGGAATGTGCCAGGGGTGCCCACTGTCCCCCCTACTCTTCACACTAACAATAGAAATCTTAGCGATCAGGATTAGACGGAATCAGGCAATTAGGGGCTTCACATGGGGGGAGTCTGAGGATAACCAGGAGAAAATTTCCCTATATGCCGATGACGTCCTGTTGTTTGTTACAGACCCGGACGCCACAATTCCGGTGCTGTTAAAGGAACTGGCTGATTTCGGTGCAAGGGCAGGTCACACTATTAATTGGCATAAATCGGTTCTAAATGACCCGCAAGGCTTGGAGCGAAGGGACTGCCTGCCAGGACTTCTCATTCATACCACAGAGGGCTTCCAATATTTGGGAGTGTACATAACACTAGACAGGACGCTCTCCTTTAATAATAGTGTGGCCCGCATCATGGCAAGCGCAAAGACAGAAATGGATCGGTGGCGACAGCTCCCGCTCACCTTATTGGGTCGCGCAGCGCTATATAAAATGGTCCTGCTCCCGAAGTTCCTCTATGCCCTTCAAAACGAATATTATCCGCTACCGGCTAACACTTTGAATAAAATCCATGCGGACCTGCGTGCATTCTTATGGCTGGGGAAACAGCCGAGAATGGCCTTATCCACCCTGCAGCGACACCAGTACAGTGGAGGGATTTCCCTTCCCAACCTAGAAGCATATTATTGGGCGGAGCATCTCACTCCGATTAATGACTGGCTACACTCGGCAATGGATCACCCTACCTATGCACTAGAAAGGTCGAAATGGTCTACTACCAACGTACTGTACTACTTGTACGGAGGGACCGGAGGGAAGCAACTTCTGCCGGCCACTAGGATTACGCTGACTGCGTGGCATAAGGCGACCAAACGCATGGGATGGGACAAGCGGCCCACCCGGCAGACGCCACTATGGCACTGTAAATGGCTGGGTGAACTCAACAAATTGAAAGGCTTCCGAAGATGGGATGATATTGGCATTTCAACAATAGGGGACGTGATCTCCAGGGGAGAACTGAAAACGTTTCGCGTGCTCCAGGGAGATTATGGCCTACATAACACACAGTATTACATATACATGCAACTGAGACACGCCTGGAGGGCACAAAATATCACTCTGACAGACATCCCAGAATACGCTCCACTGGAGGGTAGGTTACTGCAGGAGCAGATTGGGGGCGGGGCAGTATCCCTCACATATAGAACACTGACCAACAATATAATAGGTACCCTACAAGACTTGCGAAACAAGTGGGAGGCAGACACGGGGGTCATGGAGGACCTAGACTGGGAGATGGTTCTTATGCACCCGCGCGAGGTAGCGATTAAGTCTAGGCTTCAACTCATACAGCTGAAGGTGCTCCACAGAGCCTATTTCGATAGGGTACGCCTTTTTAAAATGGGGAAGGTCACGGACACAGCGTGCCTTAGGTGCCACCAGCAGGATGGCGACTTCTATCACACACTCTGGGGTTGCGAAATCATACAAGCGTACTGGGGAGAAATATTTGTAGAATTAGATAAGGTACTGGAAACGACTCTACCACGCGACCCAAGGTTGGCTTTGTTGGGTATGACAACCGAAGTGGACCTGGCCCGCCCCTTGATCATCTTCCTAGTGCTGGCTTTGGTGGTGGCGAAGAGAGACATTGCACGATACGGGGGCGGCCGAACCGCCAGACTTGGAGGAATGGAGGAGGGTACTAGACTTATACATGGCGGCAGAGAGAGTGACGTATAAAGCCAGGGGTTGCCCCAAAAAGTTTCGGAGAGTGTGGGCAAAGTGGAGACAATACCATGGACTAGAGTGAAGCCACAGGGAACCTGAGTGGGAGTTTCGGAGAACTTACCTGGTGACACAGGCCCGACGGCGGCGACTGGAGGTGGCCATGTCCCAGACCGTACTGTACAACCCAGATCTGAATAGTGGGTGGGGATACGCCAGGAGGGGGTGGGAAGGACCCGGGAGGGGGGGAGGTGGACGTGGAGGTGGCTGTTTCGGGGGTTGTTCTTTCATTTCTAAGTTACCTACAACGATGTTTGTTAAAACTCCACGTATTTAGTTGATTCATGTGGAATCCTGAGAGGCTAAAAAAGAAAAAGTTGCGTAACTGACGGGCACTGGCTGAATGTTGAAGCCAGTCCGTGTGCTCATTTTTTTATTTGTGATACTTTTAATGCAACAATAAAAAGTAATTTAAAAAAACAAACAAAAAAAAAACAATATATAAAAAACAAAAAAGAGGAAAATAATAAATACATATAACTAACTAAATAACTTGATTGTGCCTGTTGGTTACACGAGGTTTTGAACTGTGTCAAAAATGTCACAACTAAGGATGGGTGGTGGGTTACCCCACCTCAAAAAAAAAAACGACTGCTTAACAGCCATCTAGTAATGAATGCCTGTGTCTAGCCGTAACTTAATTAGACATAGGGTTGGCGGGGAGGAGGAGAGGGTCTGTCTACAGACGCAAAGCTGGCTATCCATCTGGTCAGCGTAAGTAGGGGTGGGTTTTCCGAAGGGGGTGGGGGGTGGGAATAAGCTAAAAAGTCCTTATGCGCCGGCCCTCATTTCTAATAGTTCGATCTACAAATTTATTAAGCGCCCCACTAACATGGTAAGCCAGGGTAATACTCGGCACACTGATAATTTAAGAAATTATGTTTCTACAGGTGGATGGGAAAAACGGAGAGGAAAAGGGAAATGATGGGGTTGCAGTTCCTGTCCTGGAATGTTAATGGCATGCGTGTCAGGAGTAGGAGACACACAATCTTACATTACTTAAGAGACTCCCCCGCACACGTCATCATTATCCAGGAAACACATCTACTCAAAGATGAAGTCAATGAGATGTTGAAGAAGTTGAAGTGGGTGGACAAATATGTATGTACAGACCATAATGCTAACATATGGGGGATCCTAATTATTTTAAAAAAACAGGCAAAGGTTCAAATCATAGATTATAAGGAGGATCACACTGGTAGATGGCTTCTTTCAAGTATTAGATTAGATGGCTGTCCTCTCACACTAATAGGGTATTATGGCCCAAACCTCGATGACCCTTCATACTTGAAAAAAATCGAGAACCATTTGATCTCTTCCTCAGACCCAATAATATGGGTGGGAGACTTTAATATTGTTATAAATCCAAAGTTGGATAAGACACCTAACTACCGTGTGACGAAGCACTCAAAATCTAGGCAAACCCTACTAGCAACAATGTCAACTTTGGGTCTAGCGGATATTTGGAGGGAGAGAGCGGGGAATACTTTAGGAGTCTCCTTTCATAATTGTAAATATAAACATAAATCAAGAATCGACTATGCCCTCCTCAGTTACTGTCTTAAAGACGTATTGAAGGAGTTGGTTTACCTCCCCTCGCATTTGTAGGATCGTTCTGCCATCATTTTTACCTTAAATCTTCTTCAGCAATTAAAATACCCTTCTTGGTCTTTTGACCGATCAATCTTGCTGGAAGAAGAAGAGACACATTTTCTCAAAGCTGAGTCAGCCTCCTTTATGGAAATAAATGTGAACTCGGCTAAGACTGTGACTGTATGGGAAACTTTTAAGGCATATTTAAGAGGGTGCATAACAAACCATGCCTCTTATAGAGCAAAGGTCTATAGAGAAGCGATCTCAGGTATAGAAAGGGAACTAGCTCTTTTGGATTGGGGGAGTAACTTTGTCATAGGACCTTTAGTCAACCAAGAGAGACGAGTGGAGTTAAAACTAAAACTAAAAAATTTACTTCAGGAAAGGGTGGCTAAGAAGTGGCTGGCAAGTAAACTCTCACATTTCAAGTATGGGGAAGCAGCTGGTAAGGTTCTGGCATGGAAAATCAAATCAGACCAGGCCAAAAAATATATCAGAGAAATAAAAGTAGAAGGGGAAAATACATCTAGAACTTCAAACCCAGAAATTGGCAGTGCCTTCCATGAATTCTTCCGAAATATCTACACGGAAGAGATTGTAGAGAATCAAACGGCTAGGGACCTGTGGTTAGACACTGTTAGTTTACCCACCCTCTCATTAGAGCAGAGGAGCAATAGTTTGGAGGAGGCAATAACTGAAGCTGAAGTCAATACAGCTATCAGTAAATTGAAGCGGGGGAAGGCTGCCTCCCTGGGGAACTTTACCGAGTAATGGGTCCAGTTGTCATCCCAACTTTGACTGCCCTTTTTAATGACATCTTTGTGAACGGTGGGGCAATTCCTGAGACATGAAACGAGGCAACTATCGTTCTGATCCCAAAACCTGGCAAGGATCCAACTGATTGCGGATCCTATTGGCCTATTTCTCTCCTAATATACCAGAAATATTGAAGGGTATCAGAGCAGACATAAAGGTATATGTGGATGAAAATGAGGGCACGGTCCAATCAGGGGTCACACTCTAGGAAGCAATGAAGCCGGTCCTCAGGGATCGCATACAAAGTAGGTTGGAGAGGCCAATAGGAAGCTACAGGACACGGTCACTAGCGAAGAGGTTTCGATCTTAGCCCTCGAAGCGGAATACCACCAGAGGAAGGAAGAGGCAATACTTAGGAAACTGTTAGACACACAGAGACACTATAGGGAACTTGTCACTGGGGAAGCACGCACACAGGCGCTGGCGACGCTCCACCGATTATATAACGTGGGGGATAAATCAGGTACACTTTTGGCATGGCTGAGCAGGAAAGAAAGGGCAGCAAGATGGGTGGATAGGATTACACTACCGGAGAATAGGTCAGCAGGCACGGACGAGGCTATAGCAGAGGCCTTTGCAATGTACTACGAAAACTTCTATAGGGCCAGGAACCTGGGTGGCGAGGCTGAAGCACGCCACTATATGTGCGACATGGAGGTGCCGACCCTGTCCCCTGAGGACGCCACGGCCTTGGACGCTGAGATGACACTAGAGGAAATAGTGGAGGCTGTAGCATCCCTGAAACCGGGAAAGACGCCGGGGCCCAACGGCTTCCCGGCGGAATTCTTCAAACGGACGGCTGACCTGTTACAACGTCACATAAAAACCCTATTTGTCGAGGCATTTCATGCGGCGAGCCTGCCTCCCGACCTCGCCTTGGCCACGATTGTCCCAATATACAAGGAGGGCAAACGTAGGGACGTATGTGCCTCCTACCGCCCAATTTCCCTCCTCAATATGGAGACAAAGATTTTGGCCACTATTCTTGCCAGACGCCTGCGGAGGGTAATTTCGGATCTGGTACACGTGGACCAGTCCGGTTTCCTCCCGGATAGGGCAACCAAATTGAATCTCCGCCGCACACATAACTGGCTGCAGGAAGTCCGAGGGAGGAGCGAGCCACACTGGTTCCTCTCGTTGGATGCAGAAAAGGCCTTCGATGCGGTCCATTGGCCATTCTTGCTCGAGACGTTGCGGAGGTTCGGCTTTGGCCCCAAGTTCTTGAAGTGGATTCAGCTCCTGTACTCAGCCCCGAGGGCACGTGTGCGGGTCAATGGGAGGTTGTCGCGCGAATTCCACATTGGCAGAGGAATGTGCCAGGGGTGCCCACTGTCCCCCCTACTCTTCACACTAACAATAGAAATCTTAGCGATCAGGATTAGACGGAATCAGGCAATTAGGGGCTTCACATGGGGGGAGTCTGAGGATAACCAGGAGAAAATTTCCCTATATGCCGATGACGTCCTGTTGTTTGTTACAGACCCGGACGCCACAATTCCGGTGCTGTTAAAGGAACTGGCTGATTTCGGTGCAAGGGCAGGTCACACTATTAATTGGCATAAATCGGTTCTAAATGACCCGCAAGGCTTGGAGCGAAGGGACTGCCTGCCAGGACTTCTCATTCATACCACAGAGGGCTTCCAATATTTGGGAGTGTACATAACACTAGACAGGACGCTCTCCTTTAATAATAGTGTGGCCCGCATCATGGCAAGCGCAAAGACAGAAATGGATCGGTGGCGACAGCTCCCGCTCACCTTATTGGGTCGCGCAGCGCTATATAAAATGGTCCTGCTCCCGAAGTTCCTCTATGCCCTTCAAAACGAATATTATCCGCTACCGGCTAACACTTTGAATAAAATCCATGCGGACCTGCGTGCATTCTTATGGCTGGGGAAACAGCCGAGAATGGCCTTATCCACCCTGCAGCGACACCAGTACAGTGGAGGGATTTCCCTTCCCAACCTAGAAGCATATTATTGGGCGGAGCATCTCACTCCGATTAATGACTGGCTACACTCGGCAATGGATCACCCTACCTATGCACTAGAAAGGTCGAAATGGTCTACTACCAACGTACTGTACTACTTGTACGGAGGGACCGGAGGGAAGCAACTTCTGCCGGCCACTAGGATTACGCTGACTGCGTGGCATAAGGCGACCAAACGCATGGGATGGGACAAGCGGCCCACCCGGCAGACGCCACTATGGCACTGTAAATGGCTGGGTGAACTCAACAAATTGAAAGGCTTCCGAAGATGGGATGATATTGGCATTTCAACAATAGGGGACGTGATCTCCAGGGGAGAACTGAAAACGTTTCGCGTGCTCCAGGGAGATTATGGCCTACATAACACACAGTATTACATATACATGCAACTGAGACACGCCTGGAGGGCACAAAATATCACTCTGACAGACATCCCAGAATACGCTCCACTGGAGGGTAGGTTACTGCAGGAGCAGATTGGGGGCGGGGCAGTATCCCTCACATATAGAACACTGACCAACAATATAATAGGTACCCTACAAGACTTGCGAAACAAGTGGGAGGCAGACACGGGGGTCATGGAGGACCTAGACTGGGAGATGGTTCTTATGCACCCGCGCGAGGTAGCGATTAAGTCTAGGCTTCAACTCATACAGCTGAAGGTGCTCCACAGAGCCTATTTCGATAGGGTACGCCTTTTTAAAATGGGGAAGGTCACGGACACAGCGTGCCTTAGGTGCCACCAGCAGGATGGCGACTTCTATCACACACTCTGGGGTTGCGAAATCATACAAGCGTACTGGGGAGAAATATTTGTAGAATTAGATAAGGTACTGGAAACGACTCTACCACGCGACCCAAGGTTGGCTTTGTTGGGTATGACAACCGAAGTGGACCTGGCCCGCCCCTTGATCATCTTCCTAGTGCTGGCTTTGGTGGTGGCGAAGAGAGACATTGCACGATACGGGGGCGGCCGAACCGCCAGACTTGGAGGAATGGAGGAGGGTACTAGACTTATACATGGCGGCAGAGAGAGTGACGTATAAAGCCAGGGGTTGCCCCAAAAAGTTTCGGAGAGTGTGGGCAAAGTGGAGACAATACCATGGACTAGAGTGAAGCCACAGGGAACCTGAGTGGGAGTTTCGGAGAACTTACCTGGTGACACAGGCCCGACGGCGGCGACTGGAGGTGGCCATGTCCCAGACCGTACTGTACAACCCAGATCTGAATAGTGGGTGGGGATACGCCAGGAGGGGGTGGGAAGGACCCGGGAGGGGGGGAGGTGGACGTGGAGGTGGCTGTTTCGGGGGTTGTTCTTTCATTTCTAAGTTACCTACAACGATGTTTGTTAAAACTCCACGTATTTAGTTGATTCATGTGGAATCCTGAGAGACTAAAAAAGAAAAAGTTGCGTAACTGACGGGCAATGGCTGAATGTTGAAGCCAGTCCGTGTGCTCATTTTTTTATTTGTGATACTTTTAATGCAACAATAAAAAGTAATTAAAAAAAAAAAACAAAAAAAAAACAATATGTAAAAAACAAAAAAGAGGAAAATAATAAATACATATAACTAACTAAATAACTTGATTGTGCCTGTTGGTTACACGAGGTTTTGAACTGTGTCAAAAATGTCACAACTAAGGATGGGTGGTGGGTTACCCCACCTCAAAAAAAAAAACGACTGCTTAACAGCCATCTAGTAATGAATGCCTGTGTCTAGCCGTAACTTAATTAGACATAGGGTTGGCGGGGAGGAGGAGAGGGTCTGTCTACAGACGCAAAGCTGGCTATCCATCTGGTCAGCGTAAGTAGGGGTGGGTTTTCCGAAGGGGGTGGGGGGTGGGAATAAGCTAAAAAGTCCTTATGCGCCGGCCCTCATTTCTAATAGTTCGATCTACAAATTTATTAAGCGCCCCACTAACATGGTAAGCCAGGGTAATACTCGGCACACTGATAATTTAAGAAATTATGTTTCTACAGGTGGATGGGAAAAACGGAGAGGAAAAAGGAAATGATGGGGTTGCAGTTCCTGTCCTGGAATGTTAATGGCATGCGTGTCAGGAGTAGGAGACACACAATCTTACATTACTTAAGAGACTCCCCCGCACACGTCATCATTATCCAGGAAACACATCTACTCAAAGATGAAGTCAATGAGATGTTGAAGAAGTTGAAGTGGGTGGACAAATATGTATGTACAGACCATAATGCTAACATATGGGGGATCCTAATTATTTTAAAAAAACAGGCAAAGGTTCAAATCATAGATTATAAGGAGGATCACACTGGTAGATGGCTTCTTTCAAGTATTAGATTAGATGGCTGTCCTCTCACACTAATAGGGTATTATGGCCCAAACCTCGATGACCCTTCATACTTGAAAAAAATCGAGAACCATTTGATCTCTTCCTCAGACCCAATAATATGGGTGGGAGACTTTAATATTGTTTTAAATCCAAAGTTGGATAAGACACCTAACTACCGTGTGACGAAGCACTCAAAATCTAGGCAAACCCTACTAGCAACAATGTCAACTTTGGGTCTAGCGGATATTTGGAGGGAGAGAGCGGGGAATACTTTAGGAGTCTCCTTTCATAATTGTAAATATAAACATAAATCAAGAATCGACTATGCCCTCCTCAGTTACTGTCTTAAAGACGTATTGAAGGAGTTGGTTTACCTCCCCTCGCATTTGTAGGATCGTTCTGCCATCATTTTTACCTTAAATCTTCTTCAGCAATTAAAATACCCTTCTTGGTCTTTTGACCGATCAATCTTGCTGGAAGAAGAAGAGACACATTTTCTCAAAGCTGAGTCAGCCTCCTTTATGGAAATAAATGTGAACTCGGCTAAGACTGTGACTGTATGGGAAACTTTTAAGGCATATTTAAGAGGGTGCATAACAAACCATGCCTCTTATAGAGCAAAGGTCTATAGAGAAGCGATCTCAGGTATAGAAAGGGAACTAGCTCTTTTGGATTGGGGGAGTAACTTTGTCATAGGACCTTTAGTCAACCAAGAGAGACGAGTGGAGTTAAAACTAAAACTAAAAAATTTACTTCAGGAAAGGGTGGCTAAGAAGTGGCTGGCAAGTAAACTCTCACATTTCAAGTATGGGGAAGCAGCTGGTAAGGTTCTGGCATGGAAAATCAAATCAGACCAGGCCAAAAAATATATCAGAGAAATAAAAGTAGAAGGGGAAAATACATCTAGAACTTCAAACCCAGAAATTGGCAGTGCCTTCCATGAATTCTTCCGAAATATCTACACGGAAGAGATTGTAGAGAAGCAAACGGCTAGGGACCTGTGGTTAGACACTGTTAGTTTACCCACCCTCTCATTAGAGCAGAGGAGCAATAGTTTGGAGGAGGCAATAACTGAAGCTGAAGTCAATACAGCTATCAGTAAATTGAAGCGGGCGAAGGCTGCCTCCCTGGGGAACTTTACCGAGTAATGGGTCCAGTTGTCATCCCAACTTTGACTGCCCTTTTTAATGACATCTTTGTGAACGGTGGGGCAATTCCTGAGACATGAAACGAGGCAACTATCGTTCTGATCCCAAAACCTGGCAAGGATCCAACTGATTGCGGATCCTATTGGCCTATTTCTCTCCTAAATGTCGACTATAAGATCTTTGCTGCCATTTTGTCGGCACGGCTTGGGAGAGAGATAGGCTCAATAATCCATCAAGACCAGAAGGGATTTATTAGGGGTGCCAGATGGCAGAACTCACGCATGACCTGATAGGTGCAATAGATATTGCCTCAGCGTTCGGTCTTCCTTTGGCTACCTTGACCTTGGATGCTACAAAAGCTTTTGACAGGGTCAATTGGCCCTATCTGGTTGCAGTGATGAGAAAATGTCAGTTTGGAAGTAGGGTTTGTCGAACCATAAAACTTTTATATCAGGACCCTAGAGCCAGACTTTTGGTCAATGGTGCCCTTACTGAGTCTTTTCAAATTATGAGGGGTACGAGGCAGGGTGGCCCTCTTTCCCTGCTAATATTCAACTTATATATTGAACCCTTTGTGCAAATATTGAGAGAAGAACATAACATCCCCCCTTTTAAATTCGGAGGTTGGGAAAAATGGGTAGGACTTTATGCGGACGATATCCTGGTGTATACAATAGCTCCAGTCCAAGCTTTTCCTGTAGTAGTAAAAAGGGCGGAGGAGTTCGGACGTATCTCGGGGTACGAAACCAATGTGGGGAAAACCGACATTATGACCTGGAACATTGATAATCCACAGTTTGAAGTGACTCCATTAATGTGCTACTTGGGAATAAGGATCACTCAGGACATCAACACCTTGGCACATACCAATTCGGATAAGGTCTTTAGAGAATGCAGGACATTGTTAAAATCTTGGTCCTTCCTCCCTTTGACTGTTCTCGGGAGAATAAGCTTGGTGAAAATGTCTATTCTTCCCAAGTTTACTTTTCTTTTTAATTCCATCCCACTAGCCTTCAACTCAAACCAACTATACAAGTGTCAGCAGGAAATAAACTCCTTTATTTGGTGCTACAAGGCAACCAGGCTGGCATGGAAGAAATTAAGGAGGAGAAGGGAAAAGGGTGGACTTGCACTGCCAGACCTTGAATACTATGCTTGGTCATTCCTGCTGTCCCACTCAAGGATGCTGTTAAAAACTCCATCAGCCTCAGCTAAAGGGACAATGTTTAAGGCTATGTTAAATGGGGCGAACTTACCACCAGATGGATTTCTATTTAAATTCAGAGATCAGAAGTACTTCAAGAAGGTGAGGCTGAAGATTCTGCAATGCTTGGCGAAGGCCTGGGTACAAATTAAAAGTAAAGTAGGTTTAGCCTATTATTCAACCCTTGCACCAATCTGGGATTCCCCTGGGCTTCCGTTGTGCTTAAGGGACAGGCTTGCAGTCCCCATAAAAGAGGCAGGAATTCTAACATGGGGGAGTTACTAGTAGAAGGAGAACTTGTCAAATGGGAGGACTTACATGGGTAGGTTGGTCCTGCCTTATCCAAATTTAAATATATACAACTTGTTAGTTGGTCCCGGGAGTTGATTAGGAAAAAGGCCCCAGTTGGGAGGAGCAGCCCCTTAGAACAACAATTGGTAGAGAGGCACGCGGGGGGCAAAGAGGTAGCCTTCTGGTACTGGGCTATTTTGGAGGAGGTAGATGGGGAATTCACTCTCCCGGAAGAACTATGGGGAGAACCATTGGGGGTCCAGTGCGAAGATTTATGGATAAGATCATTTACTCACTTGTTTAAAACAGTTAAGCCTGCTTGGTTGAGGCGTAACCACTTTTTTACGCTACATCGCGCTTACCTCTCTCCACTTAGGCTATCTAAGTTTCAATCCGGGTAGTGTTGTAACAAGTGTCTCCTCCCGCAGCCTCTGACATCCACATGTTTTTGGATTGTCCGCCTATCAAAATGTTTTTGGAAGAAGTAAAGGGCACTCTGGACTCGATCCTTAAAACATCAATACATATTACCCTGTCCCTTATAATATTTGGGTTGGACGAAAAGATCACCGGGCCTGCAAGGACCTTCTTGTTCTACGCAATTCTCCTCGCGAGAAGACAGATCTGCAAATTTTGGCTTGAATCAAATGCACCATCACATGCAGGCTGGTTAACATCGCTTTATGAAACATTAAGGGTGGATGTGGCCAGGTCCTGTAGCAAGCGCAACCTCACCTTCTGGAACTTGTTGGTCCATCGGAGTTAGATTAATCGTTAGATTCACAGTTTTTTTTTTTTTTCCCTGGGTCCAATGATTAAGCTGACATACTGCTCAACCATGCATATGGCCTCGCTCAGCTAAATGGGTCCAACAGGCTGTAAGATCCCTCGACAGAGCAAAGATTCCTGAAAGCTTCTCCCGCCACTCTGATACTGTCAATTCGGCTTGCGATTATGGTCTCTACACTGTGCCAAATGTAACTCAAGGTGGTTGGCGCTTTCTATGGAACGAGAGTTCAGCATATGAGGGAAAAAAAAAAAAAGATACCCGATGGTGGTGATTTTTAACTTAATCTATAGAGGGCCATATTAAAATACTGTCTTGTAGTTAAAAAAACGCAAACCTTTCTGTCTGCTCGGTGGCTGGTACGATTGCACCTCTTTAGTGGATTTTTTTTTTTTATCTGGCCTACTTATTCCTAATTCACTCAAATTCTCCCTTATCACAAATTGCATACTGAGCCTCTGTCCACTAGGGACTTGGGGTATTTTGGATTTGGAGTTGTATAAATATACAGATATTATTCATATATTGAATATATTTTCATGTAAGTTGTAACCAGAGAATGTCATCATTCAATCCTTTTTTCCATGATCTCAAGTGGTACACCCATCTTTGCTTGTGGGTCAATTTTTTTTTCTGGGGCCTGGAATGTTAATATTTACTTTCTCTAATATTACCATGTCATATCCACATCTCTGTGATTCTGATCAAGATAGTGGCATGGTAGTTTGGTGTTGTTCCGTTTGCAGCATATTGTGCTACTGTGTGTCTTGATGCACACTTTTATTTTCCAAGTGGTCATTCCCACATAGAATAAACCACATGGACAAGTAATCAAATATTCAACATTTTCACTTTTGCAGTTTTGTCAATTGCTTAAGGACACATGGACTACCTCTTTCTATGTCCACCTCCTTTGGTACATTTGTGAGTTGGCACGATATATAGTTGCCACATGGGTATTTGCCCACAGGTGGTTGTCTGTCCCATAATGTTGTCTCTGGTGAAAGTGCAAAGGTGGTGTTTTGGTGTGAACCAGTTTGTCATAGAGATTGGTATTCCTGTTGAATGCAAAGAGTGGGCGAGACCATAGTTTAGTTCCTCCATGTTCAGGAACTTGTTTGACACACAATTCTGTCAGTGAGTTTCCAATAGCACTTGTCTGTTGTTATTTCTCACTCTCTTCTTTACTCTTGTTACAGCTTTTTTTAATAGTGGCGGGCCACCAGTTTCTGTTCTAATGTACTGGCCTGTGTCTCAAACATCACCAATGAGGAGCAATTTCGTCCGACAGTAGAAATTGGCCCACAGGTAAATACTGGTGTAATGATTTTGGGTGGAAACTCTCATACACGGGCTGACTATTCTTGTCTGTTGTCTTATCGTGAACCTTAGTGCTGATGCCTTCATGATCATTAGTCATAACTAGTTAAAAAACACTGCCTCTTTTTGCACACAGTATGTGTAAATCTGGGGTGTCCATCTAGTATTAAGCCACTCTGAAATCTCAATGGCAAGTTGTTCCTTGCCATGCAATATTATTAATACATCTTCAATGTATCTACGCCAATTCAATGTGGTCTTTGTATGTGTTTCTCAGGGTGAATATATGGTCTGCGTCAAATTGATGTACATATAGACAGGCCATACTTTTGGCAAAGGTACTCCCATGGAAGTTCCTTACTCTTGATAGTATATCACCCTCACAAATTCAAAGAAATTGTCAGTAAGGGTCAGTTCTGCACACTCCATAACAGAGTGTCTTGGGGTCATAAACTCCCATTCATTTTCTACCTACAAAATAAAATGAGTGTCAGCAGTGTAGGCCCTGAGGTCGTTCTAGTGTTTCTTAATGATTATTATAAAGACTCTTATGCTCTACTCTGCATGGCACAACTGCCTAGAAACCACAATTAATGAACAAAACAACAAAACAATTTGAAAGGGAGTGTCAATTATGTCCCAAAAATATACCTATGTTCTATTTCAAGCCGAAACTTCAAAAAAGTCAGAAAATCTATCAAGTATGCATAGTCTGGCAAAATGTTGTTTCAAGGAGTCATGTGAAAATTTTCATAATCCAACCTTTGTGTTCAAGATTGCTTTTCCAATCAATCCAGCCATTGTGTTTCATCTGCTGGGGGACTACAAGCCCAAGATGCCATTGTGAAGGAAGGCACCGATCACAACTTGCACTGCACTCATTTAACTGTTGGGGCCATTGGGGGGATCACAAGCACCCAATCTCAATGTTCCAGGACATGCCGCCAACAACTTGCACCATGCTCAAAGCGCCTTCAGATTCCTGCGGCGTGGGATGCTCATTGAACTGTTGAGGCACTGGGGTTACCACAAGCCACAGATTCCATCATACTAGGAAGCATCACCCTTCACTAGCACCACCCTCAAAAGCACCTTCAGATTCCCGCAATGTGTGATGTTCATTTAACCATTGTAGCAACTGGGTGTACCACAAGCAACATATTCTACTGTGCTAGGAGGCACTGCCCACAACTTGCACAGCACTCGAAAGCACCTTTTGATTTTTGCAGTGAGGAACATTGATTAAACTGTTGGGTATGCTGGGGAAACCAAAAGCACCAGTTTACATCACACCATGAGGAACTGTCCACAACTTGCACTACACTCAAAAGCTCCTTTGGACTCCCACAGCATGAAACATACATGGGTGAGAGGTGTGCCGTGTCCCACTAACGGAATTGCAGTCGTTTCCTGGACGTGTCGTAAGGCAGGGCGTTGCGTGGTACGGCGAGTGGGTGGAGTTGTTGGAGGCTGCGCAGGGTTGCTTGAGCTGTGGGCCACGAAGCCGCTGCTCCAGGAGACCGTGTTGAGTCGGGAGCACTGTCGGTACTTTTTGGGGGCCAGGACCAGGAGCAGGATTCTGCAGCATACCGGTGAGTCGGCTGACTGCCCGGGTGAGGCGAGGGCTTGAAGAGGCTCGGGGAGGCGTGTGGCCGTCTCCCTGCCGTCTCCCTGCCCTAGGGCAGCGGTAGTGGTAGTGGTAGTGGGTAGTGCACTCTGCTGGCCGGTGGTAACACACCTAGTTGGCTGACTGTGTCTCCCTGATGCCCTGTAACCCTCCCCCCTCCCCTCAGAACCGCGCGTCACTGCACTGACTGATAGGCATACAGTGTACTTCTGGCTACCTCTTGTGCATGCTCTCGATGGTCCCGTAGGAAGCATTCCCTGCGTTGGCCGACGTTTATTCCCCCGCGCTGCTCACCTGCGTCCTAGTCTGTCACCGTGTGGGCGACACAGCTGCTCTTTCCAGCTCTGGGGCTGCTCCCTCCGCTCCCCGGCCCTGAGTCTGTTCAGCTATAGCCGGTCTCATCACTGGCTCGACAGCTGACTGGCGGAGTGGCTGAGTAGTCTCACCTCTTTCCCCTCCCCAGTGTAGCCCAGGCAGGTGGAAGGTCAATACAGAGGTGGCATTCCACACACAGTCTAGGCTCGAGGGGTGCGAGGCGCAGGTGGCTGTGCAGGCCGGGGTGGGGTAAGTAAAAGAGCGGGGGGGTGCCACCATCCAGGCACGAAGAGCCAAGATACCACGGGCCCAGTAATCAAGGGCGTAAGTCGCAGCTGCGCAACAATCCCATCCCAGTCAGCCACTAATTGTTCGGGGGCCTGCTGAAGACATGGCAAATTAAAGCCGCCAATCGTAGAACATAAATTGGCAGTGCACTGTCAGTCGGACACCCAGCGGTGGCTTGGACTGGTAGAATATCCAGTTCTATCTGACCCACCAGACCCAGCAGACCCCTCAGAGTTTCTAGTCACCACAAGACACCGTAATCCACTCCTGGGCTCTGACAGCGTTACCACAGTCACCCCAGTCACTCAAGCCAGCCCAGCAGCACCGGCTCAGCCCACCAGCTAACCAGTCGACCAGCTGACGATATGAGATCTGGGAAAGTCAGGAAGTCAGCAGTGGCATTAAAACGGAGGAAACAAAAAAATCTGGCTCCTGAAGAGGCCTTAGACGAGGAGCCCCACCCGGGTGACCAGAACCCTACCCGGGCTAGCCAGGGAATACTGACTTCGGGCAACCCTTCATCAAATGGCCTCGGCCATTCTATCTCAAAGGGCAAGAGAACGGGCATGGGCATGGGCATGCCAACTGTCTCAAAATCATCAAATTTGTTGGACTACTTTAAAAAAATCCCAGCAATGACTGATGTTTTCTCGCAGTCCCATCCCCAGTCCCAGCCCCAGGAAGTAATCAAGTGGGGAGCCGAAGCCCAGCGGCCTGATACAATTAGGCTCCTGCCTCAACCAATATCCCCACAACAGTGGCCAACCGCACCCAAAAAGATGGCCCAATCAGCTGGAGTATACATCTTTGGATCAATAGCCGATGACACCACGCCAGCGCGGAAGGGGGATGTAAGTCTCAAACTATTCCCCTCGAACTGCCAACTTGAGTGTGAATTGGACCCGCAACTCGAACTGCGACTCTCCCCTATTGCAATAAACAAGCAAGGAGTACTCCTGCCGCAAACTCTTCCAGTGAGCTCATGGGACACTCCGACCGCATCCATAGCTCAAAACCAAAAATCGGACACATCAGTAATACCTTTCTGACAAGATTCCGTCGTGGGAAAGGAAACTACAATGGCCGCGCACGATCAGTCAACTCTTGCCCAAATACATGTGCAAAGCTCAAATCTCTGCAATAACTCTTTGGAAATGTCCGACCCATCCCAAACTGCGAGTTCACATAAGGAGTCATTGTCAGCATCAAGTCCTAAGGACACTGCATCTCCACCACTAGCAACAACTATGACATCACTTTATAAGTCACCCAAAAAAGTCGACCCAAACGACCAGCTTTTGGAGGATCTGTCATTTTTCTTTAAAAACACTCAGAACCCTGTCAATGACTCACTAAACACCAAGCCCACCCAAGAAGGGCCCGTATCAACTAGCGTCTGCCTCAGCTCCTCCAAACATTCCAACAAACAGTCAACGCACTAAACTATCACTCGGACAAACTGGATGTGCAGGTCGATCTTCTTAACACTCTAGCGCTCTTCATGGCAGGGATAGACAACAAACTCGACAAACTGAACAATTTAATATTGGGAGCGCAAGCCTCCTCAAAGCTCATACAGTCGGTTTATTGTTGCTCCCCAATTATTGACTCTCTCTCTTCACTTCCAGACTTCTTAACAAGTGTCATAAATTAGGTCAAGAGGCTGAAAGGAGGTAGCACACACATATCCCCCTGCCTGCTACGGCAAAAGCCATCAGATATGTCACACGATCCAGCCAAACTGGGGACCATTACAAATAACGGCAGCGGGGGAATAGTCCTCTGTCCAAACCAACAGAGCGAGCAGCAAAAACCCGGCCACCAACAACACTCTGATCTGGCCCAGGCAGTAACGGAAAATGCCGGGACCCTAAACGCGTGTCTCACCGCTACGGATCACACTGCGACAGGGTCAGCGTCCAGTCCAGCGATCCCGGCCCTTCTCGAATCGGAAATGTTGCCGGCCTTTGAACCCCATCTCAGTAAGAGACAACGGAAACGCCAGCGCAAACAGAGAAATAAAGCAAGGGCAGACATAACAGTAGCCCAGCCGGAATACTACCCCCTCTTCGCAACGGTAGCCAATAAACGGGCTCCAGGGGAGGCAAATGCATCCTCACCACTAGTAAATCCCAGTGTGAACAAAGCAAAAGGGGAGCCAACAGCAAATGACACTCAACTCATTGCGGGGAGTTCGCAAGAGGCAATCGAGTCAACAGTGAGAATACCACCAGACGAGCTTAGCCCTGTCACGGTAAAGCTAACTACGGAAACAGAGGAATTAAGTGCATTGGGGCCCACAGAGACCCAAGTGAAATCAAAATCAGGGCTAGCCCTCTTATCTTCTCGGGTGGGCACTTCAATAACAGTAATGAACCTAACAAAAACTATTCTTAATCAAAAAACAACCTTCTCCTCAAATCCTCAGGCCTTGGGGAAGGCAGATCAAGGCCCTACGCAATCTGAGCAGGAACCGGCTAAAGTTCTGGTACTTAACAAATCTAACAAGACGGCTTTAAACACAAAATCCGTTGAGGCAAAAAACGAATCATCATACTTCCATATTATATTGGCACCAGAATATACATCGAAGGGCCGCCATGATATCCTCAATAGATGAAACATCATAAAATTAGTAGATGGCATCTCGGGGTTTGTAGGCCTGGAATCGGATGACATAGAATCTATCGAATTCCTCCCACCAAGGGGTACCCAACCGTCGGAGGCAACTCTGGTGACCCTCAAGTCGGCCAGATGGGCAGGCGTTTTTCTGGAACATAAGGCTACATTGAGGGAATGGGGCATCCGAGTGTACTCATACACCCCGCCAGGCTACCCTACTGCCTTACTAAACCAGCCAACAGCGTTTCAAAAAGAGGGAACCATCAGACGGGAAGACCACCCGAAACCATACTCGATCTTAAAAAATGCGTCAGGACCGGAAGAAGATTATAAAACCTCGCCAATAGCGGTCCCCAATTCTGACATAAGCCAGGGATGGGGATGGCTCCCAGCTATCCTATCAAACAAAAGCTCAGAATGACCGCTCGAATCAAAGCCTGTGGGCTACACCCACAAACACACGGCAAAGCCAAACCAATCACTAGCTACACTTATAACCATTCCACAAGTGGACTCCCCCTTCTTAATGTGTTCCTGGAATATAAGCGGCATTCATCCAAAAATTACGAATCCCGACATTTCTTCCTTTCTGTGTGAGCACGCAGTAATAGCGCTGCAGGAAACTTGGGCCACAGAAGGATGTCCAATTACTGGATTCATTGAGTTATGGAAACCAGGACTTAGGGAGAGCCGCTTTGGTCATCCCAAAGGCGGGCTGTCGATCTACATATCAAGCTCCCTAAAAGGTCCAATCTCACAATTACCACTCATTGAAGACTGGGTACTTGGGGTAAAAATGTAATTCATGGAGGAAACACCAGCCACTTTTTCTTCTTAACGTATACATCAACCCCAGTACGCGTACAAAAAAAGATCACCTGGCACGCCTAACGGAAATCATGAATGACTTAGCAGCTGAGCATCCCAATTCAGACTGTATCATCACGGGGGATTTCAATATCAATCTATTTCAAGGGAAACTAACGGACCCTGATGGCCCTTTTCTATTCCCTATTACAGAAGCCCCGACACAAACCAAACCGCCCAATCAAGCCCGAAGCGGATTGGGCGAACTCTGCGTAAATAGATTTTATAGCGCAGGATATTTGGTTATTAATGGTAGGTCGGTGGGGGATACGCCCCCAAACTGGTCCTGGACAAATGGTAGCAAGCAATCCTATCTGGACTACACCATCTGCAATGCTGCCTTGCTTCACTGTTTAATAAATTTTGAAATCTATCCACGAACAGAAAGTGACCATAGGCCACAGGTCATATCTTTTAATACAAATCCAGCACATTATGAACCTGCGCCTTCAGCCAGCTGGGGAAAATTTAAAGCGCCTCAAGTGGAGTGAAGACATCAGCCCGGCCATTCTGCAGATAAGCAAGGACATCATAAGAGTTGGTACTGAGCAGGATGCCACTCCGGTTGTAACATGGACGATGCTCAGCTCCCACCTAATTAATCTTTTTCCAGCAAAACAACATGTCCAAAGGGCAACCCAGGCTCGAGAGGTTACAATCTCATTTAAGACCAAGCAATTGAAGAAAGCCAGAAATAAGGCCCTGCGGGCCCTGGCTAAATCCCCGGGGAACAGTGAATTCTTAATGCTTTACCAAACTGCTCAAAAATCTCTTAGGCTGGCAATTATCAAAGATAAACAGATTCATGAAAACCAATTCAGGTGCAAATTGGTGTGGGAGAGCAAGAGCATAAATTCCAGAAAATTGTGGGCCTTAATTAATCACACAAACTCAAGCGTATCGAATCTTGGATCAGCAAACATTCAAGAATCAGACTGGGCAACGTTCCTATCGGACCACTTCAAGTCTTCGGAACACTTAGCTCAAACAGGAAGCAGTACCCCAAATGGAAACTGATTTTGGTTCCGGTAACAGCCGTAGCATATCGACGGAGGCCTCACCCATGGCTTATATGGATCACGAAGTGACACAAGAAAGGGTTGCCTTAGTAATGAAAAAAGCAAGAGCCGACGGTGCGCCGGGCCCTAATGGATTGCCACAGAGCCTGTTTGCATCAGGCACTGCCTTTTGGGCAGGATCATTGACAAATCTCTTCAATTACGTGTTGAGAACTGCAATAATCCACGACTCATGGCGGGGCGCCATAATTCACCCGATTTATAAGTCAGGATCACGTGCCTCGCCGAACAATTACAGACTGATTGCCCTTTTGGACATTGAGGCCAAGCATTACGCAGACCTCCTTTTGGAGGACCTACGGCTCTGGGTAAAGGATCACAGTCTGATTCCAATGAACCAAACAGGGTTTGTTGCCAATTCAGGGACCAGGACAAATTTGCTAGCAGTATCAACTATTGTCGATAAAGCACTCTTAACATCAAGGTCTGTGTTCTGCTGCTTTGTCGACTTCAAAGCAGTATTCGATAGAGTCCCCAGGGCGGCGTTATGGGTACAATTAAGGATGTGCGGGATCCCAGAGAAATTATTAGAGGCAATCATCCAACTACACTCCCGTACCTGGGTCCGGGTGAAATTGGGGTCTGGCACACATCTCTCGCGAAAAATTATGACAACTAGAGGTGTCAAGCAGGGATGTGTGCTGGCCCCCCTTCTCTTTAACCTGTTTATAGCAGACTTGTCGATGACCTTGGACGACACGAAGAGCCATCCTCCAAAGGTGGGAGGCTCGGCGTTAAGTAATCTTTTGTATGCCGACGACCTGGTTCTCTTTAGCCTCACGAGGGTTGGGCTACAAAGGCTCCTAAACAAACTGCATAGCTACACAACTACAAACCAACTAGAGGTCAACTTGAAGAAAACACAAGTGGTCCCCTTTGGTAAAAAACGACATGTTGGGGGCAGGTGGTCATTTAACAAGATAAACCTCGTCACGGGTCAGTTGTATAAATACCTAGGTGTCCACTTGGATTCAAAGTACAATCTTATAAAACAGCGCAACGAGATTGCAGTTAAAGCCATGACCCTAGCGGTGTCTCTAGGTAAGCTTTCAAAAAAGCTTTCAAGCCCAACCCTATCGCCCCTCCTAGAAGTAATGAGAGCAAAAATTTGCCCTACTCATACGGCATAGAGATATTCAGGGGAAAAATGAACTCCGTTCTGAATCAGCATACGACAAAAATTTACAAAAAGGTTCTCCTGCTGCCAAAGTCTGCATCTGCTGCACAGATAAGACTGGAGTTGGGGTTATTAAATTATGATGCCTCCAACATTGGGGCATATCTGAACCTCTGTCATAAACTAAGGCAGGCGGAACCAGGCACACTAGAATCCTTAGTCTGGCAAGAAATCACCCAGAAAAACCCAGGAGGAACGTTTGGTCGCCTTCTTAATGATGCAATCCAGCAAATGTCAGCGGGTGAGTTATGGGCCCTTAACCCCAGCCGGACAGCATTCAAAAACGGGATTACAAAATGCATAAGAATGAGTTCACTTATAATGGACAAAGCCCACTTCTCGAAACGCAGACACACTTGGGCTCTTGTAAATTCGTACAGACGGCTACCCCCCGCCTCCTATCTGGCCTGTAGATACTCATTGCACTTAAAACGTAGCCTTATCTCTATTAGACTGGGTGACTGGTGATTTCTGCAAGATTTACTTGCCTGGCGACGCATGGGGGATGATTTAACCTGCAGAGGGTGCGGCAATACAGTCGAAAACCTATTGCATGTGGTCTGCCTTTGCCCAGCCTTTAATTCTGAGCGTAGGTGCAAACTCAAAGCTGAATGGAATAGACTTGGTGTCAGGTTTTGTAGGCAAGCCATCATGGTGGCCCTGAATCCCGAAAATACTGCTTTAAATATAAAATTCACCAATTTTATCCAGCACACATACCGTAACTTTAGGAGGCCCAGTTAATGCGCCCTCTTTACCCCTTTTTTAACCATTCAATATATTTTATAACAAATTTTTAGCATAAGGGAGGACGAAATGTTAAGATTAGTAGAGTAGGCACAGGAATGTTGGTTGTCTTTATGTATGTATATTTTACTGACAACAAGGGTAACATAACAAGGCGGAAGAGAAGAGTTCGTATGTGCAATACATTTTATAATCATCTCCTGTTTTTATTATTACCATGCTGTGTTCTTAATTTTCCTCTAAAATACTATGGAACAGGGAGGTTTCTAGACAACCTCTACCTGATGGTTAATTGATTGTTGCTTTGGTTGTTTCTTTTTTGCATTACTTTTAACAGTTGATATCCAATGTGTTCATTGTTATCTTCTTTTAAAGATATATGTCTTACATCTAAATAAAGAAATTTTTGATTTGAATTGACACATGGGTCACACCCTGGCGAAGTTCAGGTAAAGGCCTGGCCCATCCACACCAGGTGGAGGCTGGAGGATGAGAAGCTGGGACAAACACTGACATTGCACACCAAAAGGTATTTTAAACAACTGTGGTCACTTAAATTTGTTTGCCTTCACCATATACAGTGTTCTAACTGGTTGAGTTTAATTAGTATAGGAAACTCCACACTGTTGGGTTCTCTTTTCTCTTCTTTAATGGTGCCTACAAATGTAACTACAGTTTGGGTAATAGAAAGGTTGTAGATGTGGCCACTGGTCTCCCAATAGTGAAAAAAGGGTCTCAATCAGCAGGTGGGAATTACTTAATGAACACAATTGATGAACGTTTGGAGGAAGTTGAGGAGATACTAAACCCTCCCAATGCACATTAATTAGGAGGCACCACCTCACCTTGCACAAAAGAAGAGACCTAAGAAGAAGGCCCTGGACATGTTTACCAAAATGAAGAATACCATCTGTTCCCTTCATGAAGCCCACCTGAAGAAAGTTTCAAAATCCATGCATTGTTAATAGGGTGCTAGGTAAAATGCTTTGGTTGTGGTTAACTTGGATGTTGAATGTGAAAACAGGTTTTCTGTACATTGTTCTCAAGGTGGTGGTGAGTTTGGAGGGGAGGAGAGGGTAACCAGTGGATATTCAAAACAGCCCAGTGCTTCCTTAGATGTTGATAGATTAGTGGAGGTAATTACGGATCTGCAGGAGGAGATTGGGAACCTGAAGTTGATTATAAAAGCTCTGGAAGGGAAAACTGATGAAAACTAATCCTATTCGGATCCTGCAGATAGATGGGCCATAGATTTAATACGCCTTCAGCACCACACCTATCTCCCCCTGCACAGATGGTAATGCCATAAAGACATAACTTCCCTCTCCCAGCATAGGGCCTTGAGGCCCGGCTCACTCATCCTCCTAATGTATGAAGATCCGGGGAGATAGAACATATGCAAATGTTCCATCAGTCAGGGAGGGGCAAGTGTTGGATGGATATGAACAGATGCGGTTCAAGTTCTGACAGCCTAAGGTGCTTAGATGCACACAGTGGGGCACCAAATGGCAAACGTCATGTCCTTGGCAAATCCCCGCCCCCACCATCATTTATTGAGTAGACTAGGCCCAATCGAAGACAGCCACCCCAGCCACCGCCCCCGATCCAGGCTCAGATCTTCCTAACTCAAATCCCCAAAGCCATCCTGTGGTGTAGAGAAAGACATAATTACCCAAGTGTAAAACAGTGCTACTCGACGTTCAGGAGAGATATAATGAGAGCTTAGTTAATTGACATTCAAGGAAATCCCAGTGATCTAGTGAGTTTGGTTTTGAAGGACCCTGCTTTGGTAGACATTCTCTTGTACATGGATACTTGCAGGATTTGCAAGGACCAAATCCATATCCAAATCCAGATTAAGTATAAGGATGGGTTAGAAACACAGCACACCCTAAGATCAATAGCACAGAGTCTATACCGGCATGCCAGTTTGGGCAAAATCAATTGACTGGGCACAAATGCCATGCAGGTAAAATCAAAAGGAACAAATGATGGAAGGAATTCTGAGCAATGCAAGCATTCACCGACAGCCACAGAGATCTGGATTTAATCCATTGTTATTTTGCTCACCACGCCACCCAAGTTTGGATTACGCCATATGCAAATCAGTCTTGACCCTGTGCCTCATGGGGATAGTCCAGCCCGAACTGCCAAGCCAGGTCCTCCATGGACCTAAAACAAGCATCCTGGGGATGGTTTTGAGGCATCAACCCCATCAGCCAGGCCAGCTGGGATCCAGTGGCACAGTGAGCATTGGACTCACTTCTGGGTATAACCTTCCCACTTAGGGCAACAAAACCAAAAGTAACAAATGAAGGATGGAATGCTGAACAATGCAAATATTCACCCCAGTCCCACATATCTGGGTTTAATCCATTGTTATTTTGCTGTTCTATCTAGTGGGACGGAAGCTACAGAAATAGAGCCCATGGAAAGTATGAGTCCTTTGTTAGCTGGTAACTGTTATATTGTACTCTCATTAAGTATGACTAACTCCCAGGTGGGTAGTGGGGGGCCAGTCCCCCATATTGACCCCTGACAGGCTGAACAGAATCTGCAGGTTGGAGAAGGTACTTGCATGATACAACCAGGAAGTACTCTCTGATGGCAACAACAGCCAGTTTGAAATTCTATTTTGGAACATTGCTGGAACTTAGCCCAAGCTGGGGTACACGGATTGGGGGCAGTTCATAGACGGATATGGCATCTGTCTCTCCCAGGAGACTTTGAGAATATCCTCAGTGATTATTAATGGGTTTACTACATATTCCACCCATGCAATACAGTTATCTAGAGGAAAATCCTTGTGGTTAGTGAAATGGGAAAAGACAAAGGTGCACTGTACAATAAGGGCCCTATCAGTCAAATCCTGGGATGAGCTAGCAGCCAGGGTGGATTCCCAAAAGACACACAATTGATGGACAGAATGCAGAATAAATCAAGACATTCACCCCCAGTCAAGAGATCTGGGTTCAATCTATCATTCTTTTGCTCTCCATGCCACCCCAGTTTAGACTTGGCCATATGCAAATCAGTCTTGACCCTGTGCCATATGGGAACAGTCCAGCCGGAACTGCCAAGCCAGGTCCTCCCGGGACCGGGAAAAAGCATCCTAGGACCGGTTTTGAGGTTTCACCCCTCTTCAGCCAGGATAGCTTGATTCCAGCGGCACAGTGAGCCTGGGACCCACGTCTGGGCATACCCGGCGCACATAGGGCGAGAAAGCAAAAGACACACAATTGATGGACGGAATGCAGAACAAATCAAAACATTCACCCCCAGTCAAGAGATCTGGGTTAAATGCATAATTTGTATGCTCACCATGGCACCCCAGTTTAGACCTGGCCATATGCAAATCAGTCTTGACCATGTGCCTCATGGGAACAGTCCAGCCTGAAGTTCCAAGCCAGGTCCTCCCTGGACCGGAAAAAAGCATCCTAGGACTGGTTTTGAGGTTTCACCCTTCTTCAGCCAGGATAGCTTGATTCCAGTGGCACAGTGAGCCCGGGACCCATGTCTGGGCATAAATGGCACACTTACGGCGAGAAAGCAAAAGATATACAATTGATGGACAGAATGCATAACAAATCAAAACATTCACCCCAGTCAAGAGATCTGCGTTAAATGCATAATTATTTTCTCACCATGCCACCCCAGTTTAGACCTGGCCATATGCAAATCAGTCTTGACCCTGTGCCTCATGGGAACAGTCCAGCCCGAACTGCCAAGCCAGGTCTTCCCTGGACCGGAAACAAGCATCCTAGGACCGGTTTCTGGATTTCACCCCTCTTCAGCCAGGATAGCTTGATTCCAGTGGCACTGTGAGCCCGGGGGCACACATCTGGCCTGGTCTGTACTGTACAATAAGGGCCCTATCAGTCATGATGGTAACTCCCTTGTGCTGTTCAACATATATAATCCAGTGGATTGCCAGCATGAGGAAACCAAAGCTGTAAGAATATTAGAAGATATCCTCATGGAATACAATGGCAAAGGGGAGGTTATAGTAGCTGGGGACCTCAATTCCACTTTCGAGCCAATTGTGTCCTCCAACCTGAGTTTTTTAGATAAACAAGACACAAAAGGGAGAATCGCTCGCTTATTTTTCCCTCCAGTGAAATGATCCCCAAAGGTGGCACAATTGTTTGCAGCTCCATGACATTTTGATCTTAGAGCAGCAAATGGAAGAACTTTGTCAAACTGCAAGGGCATACATACTTTTAACAGACCACGTCACTCTAGCTGGCTTGACTTCTTTTTAATTAGTTTGAATTGTTGGTCATTTATGCATGAAATGATAGTCATTGATCAGGCCCATAGTGACCACAATGCCCTTAGTTTTTAACTGGAAGGTACGCTAGCAAATTCTTCCCAAGCCCCAGGTTGTGTACAAGTTGGTAATGTCACACTTACCAACAATGGTAAAGATATCAGGCGTGATGGGTAGAAAATAACCAGGACGCCCTGGAGTTGGTGGTCAGCAAAGTCAAGAAGCAGCTACAGCTATTGGACAGCCTACCTCGGAATAATAGATGTCCGCTTTTGGAAAAGGCCCAAGAAGTGCTATTTGCGAATATCCGAGACCTTTTGGTGCAGGATAACAAGTGTGCTCCCAAGACCCTGAAGGAAGCGCTGTGTATACTAAAGTTTGTATAGTGGCAAAATAAGCACTCTTGTCAACAGTTCAGGCTAAAAACAAACTGCAGCTTGTACTTTGTAGGGCAAACTATAATGGAGAATTGTCAAAAGCCTTCAGGGATTGGGAAATTGCATCTGAGAAGAGCTATTTCTTGCCATGAGTATACAAGATGATACAAAGTTTTGGAATACTTTGGCCCTAAGATTTAATGCCAGTGGAAGGTTTTGGAATAGTTTGTGCAATCCAAGGATTAGGTATCCAATTTTATCAAGTTGTACTCCTGTCGCAAGGACCCAACTTGGGTCGGTATCAATCCCTTGCTGGCATCCAAGTAAATGAATTATAACACCTTGGAATTTGAGACAGGGGAGTCGGTAGAGGCAATCAGGTCTATTTTACCAGGTAAAGCGTCAGGACTTGATAGGATCCCAAATGAGTTTTTCAAGTCACATCTGGAAGTTTGCTATTCATATATCAAATATCTCTCAAATTCTATTCTAAAAGGTGTGAAGATCCCTGCTACTTGGTTAACTGCAGAGACTGTCCCAATTTGTAAGAAGGGCCAGCTTAGTGTCCATAGCAACTATCAGTCGATTTGCTTAATGAATGCTTTGCAGAAGAGTGTCTGCAAGCGTTAGCTCACTTTCTGGACTGGGTGAAGGAGAAAAATGAAATGTCGGGCTTCATGGTGGCATTTGCACAGTCAATCAGATTTTGAGATTTGCCTGCATTTTTTGTAAAGCAGTAGTAGTCAACAAGAGTCAACTCTTTATAGCCTTTGATGATTTGTGGACTGATTTGAATTAGTCCCAAGAGCAACGCTTGGAATAATTTTAGATAAAATGGCCATCCCCTAACCTATTGGTAATCCTTGTCCAGCTGCAGAAAACTACACTAGGGTCAGGTGGGGAGAGAAGAGGCAGCACACCGACACCCTAAAAATTCTGAGAGAGATTAGGCAGGGAAGTGTCCTGGCCCATACCTTGTTTTTATTTTATATAAACAATTTGGTGGATTGGCAGATCCTGGCAAAAGTCTTAACCAATCGACTGGCCCCGCTAGTCCCTGATCTAGTCTATCCTGATCAGAATGGCTGTGTTCCGCAGCGTAATATGGACCTGAACATACGTTGCTACCTTAGGGTGGCGTAATATGCCCCGATCAACTGGCCACGCTCAGGTTGCATGGTATTGAACCTTGAGAAGGGCTTCAATTCACTGGCCTGGAACTTCCTTTTTGCAGTTCTGGCACGTTTTGGGGTTGGTCCCTATTTTCTTGCTTTGGTGCAACTACTATATCATAATCCATCGTTTTGTATTCGGAGAGGCCCCTATGTATCAGCTCCATTTCGGGTGCTATGTGGAACCTGACAGGGATACCCATTGTCCCCACTCCTGTTCACTTTGGCAGTGGAGCCGCTTGGGGCCCATATCCGCACTCATGTCGTCATGGGAATTAAGCTAGGCACAGGCACTCACACCCTTTCGCTATATGCAGATAATCTGCTGTTATATGCTCAAGACCTCCATGATATTCCCCCTCCCTTGACCAAGCCCTTAGCCATTTTGCACATGCCTCAGGACTGAGAGTTAACCCAGAAAAATCCATACTTTCTCTGTTCTTGTCGGATATTCCTGATCCGGGCTACACACTAGGAGGGATGCCTGTGGCCTGAGGCATCAACCATTTTCGCTATTTGGGGATCCGAGTTTATCGTACCAAAGCTGATATATTTGATGGGAACGTGCTCCGGGCTGCCACGGCGATTCGGTCTCAGATGGGTTTCTGGAGGACTCTCCCATTGGAAATTCCTTGTAGAATTTTCTCTGTCAAAATGGTGGTCCTTCTCCGCCTTCTCTATTACTTCACCAGTTTACCACTTATCATCTCTCCCCCTTCTTCAAACAATGGGAAAAGGTTGTGCGGGACTTCATATGGGGGGCATGACGCCACAGATTGTCCATGGAAAAGCTTTATCTGCCTACCAAGCTGGGTGGCCTTGCGGCATTACTACCTGGCCTCCCAGCTCCAATGGATCGCCTGGTGGATATCCTCCTGTTACCTACCGGACACAGCCTCTTTGCAGCCTCTGCTGCCGCAGAGAATCCTTTTACAAATTGTCTATCCTTGCTCCAAATTCAGACTCCCTGATACTCTTCTCCTCACTGTAGCATGCAAATGCTTCCGTAGGTGTATTTTCCTCACTAGAACCACCGTTCCATACGCACCCACTATCCCACTGCTGGAAACTCCACAGGGACACCTACACTATGGCGGCTGAGTTACATTACTGGGCCTTGGAGGGAATACAAGACATGCAGGACCTTTTTCAGGATGGCACTCTAATCCCGTACCATGAATTCATAGCGGAAGAGAACCTACGCCCTGGGCAGTTTCTATTACACAGAACACTCATAGCTTTGTTAGCACCCAAATGGGGCACACTCACTCAGGAACCTCCCCACTCCACACTTTGCAGTACCTTCACGTGATGGGGACAGGAGGGCATCTCACGCTCCGGTTCGCATCTTATCTTCGAAAACACACAGAAGTAGACCTCACTCAACTTTGACTTTATTGGAAGGAAGCCCTGGGGAGTGTTTACAGATAGGGAATGGGTGGCCGCCTGGGGCAGCACGACCTACATGCCCTGTAACCAACGATTCCAGCAGATACCATTTTTTATATTACATTAGGCCTACCTTACCTCAGCCCATATCAACAGGTACTTCCTCTGCACAGATGCGGCCTGTCCTCGTTTCCAGCAGTTAGATGCCGACATGCTTTAAGGTTGCTTGGTTCTGACTGACTATTGGAATGCTGGGACAGTCACCCTCACAACTTTCACCACCCGCACCATTGCCCTGACTTGGACAGCCCATGTGATGCACCTCTTCAGCAGAGACAAGAAATATAGCGGTGCCACATGGCTTCTAGACCTGGGTCTAATAACGGCCAAACGCTTGATCACCAAGTGATGGAAATCCCGACTGTCACCCCACCGACTTGCCTGGCTCCAATGCCTGCTTAACTCGGCTAAAGCCGAATGTTCGGCACTATTAGAGAGGACCTGCTTGGCATTCGTATGTTTCCCCTGGCACCTCAGTGGGACACAATGGTCTCCAAACTCCAAGGGGTAGACACTGGCACGGCGAACCCTACTACAAGGGGTCGTTACTCAGAGTATATTTCCCACTGCCATGAATGCGGAGTAGCACTGACACCCGAGCTGACTTAGCCCTTCTGTCTCAGAGCCCCACTGTCACCAGGTCCTGGGGGTCTTAGGCCCCCCGGCTAGATTAGATGCAACAGCAGGTCTTGAACGATTCCCCATACCCTTCCTTCACTTATGTTGTCCTTATTTTGTTGTGCCCTTTGTCCCCGGTTGGGTTTGAACTACACTGTACCTGAATCATTCACATGCTACCTGGTGCAGTGATTTGTCAGCACTGCTCTGTCCTTCCTGGGATATTACCTCACAATTTGATGTACTCACCATACTTTACATCTCCGTTTTTCCTGTTGCTACTAGTTACTGTGCACCATGCTACTGGCAATCACTTATTCTTTCTTCTTCCACCTGCTACTTGAGCACTGCTCTGACTGAATGATTTATTAATAACTAGCTTACCCGTCGCGTGTTGCTGTGCTCTCATAAGAAAGGAAATTCAAGGAAACTCGTTATGATAACATTCAATTTACATTGTGTCATTTTTATTGAAACTTATTCATTTTAATATGGAAAACATTTCAAAGTTTTGTTTTAATTCTATTTATTTATTCGAGTGCTTGTGGATACACGATATTTTTTGTTTTTCCGTCTGGTGCGTATACGAATAAATCAGAAGGTTTTCCTTTGCGTGAGCTGGCCACATACAGTTGTCCATGTGAGAAGCACGGATTCTCCAAATCTGGTCCACATACTTGCAGCGATTGTCCTTGTGCTTTGTTGATGGTCATTGCAAAAGCGAGTAGCACCGGAAACTGTAAACGTTTGAATTCAAAAGGCATATCTGTTGGGATCATTGGAATACTTGGCAACAGTACATCTTCCCCCTTGAATTTCCCATTCAAAATTGTAGTTTTGATGACATTGTTCATCATCTATTTCACCGAAAGTATTTTACCGTTGTAAAGTCGTGGTGGATTGATGTTTCGGATAAGAATGATCGGCACGCCAATTTTTAATGTTAAAATGTGTGGTGGCAATCCTGGCAAATCCAGTGAATTCAAGAATTCCGTTGGGTAATTGACAACTTTGTCTTGATTCATCACAGTTGGAATACGTGGCAACAGTACATCTTCCCCCTTGAATTTCCCATTCAAAATTGTAGCTTCGTTGACATTGTTCATCATCTTTTTCACCGAAAGTCTTGTACCGTTGCAAAGTCATGGTGGATTGATGTTTCGGAGAAGAATGATCGGCACGCCAATTTTCAATGTTAAAATGTGAGGTGGCATACCTGGCAAGTCTAGTGCTTTCAAGAATTGCGTTGGGTAATTGACAACTTCGGCTTGATTCATCACATTATCGATGGACTTATACGTTGTCGCTTCGCCTGGTATTACGTAAATGGAAAAATTCTGTATTCAAAAGAATATGAGGGCCCTGGGGGCCGATATTTCAAAAAGATTTATGCCAGAAACCTTCGCGGGAGTGTACTCAACAACTTCCCAAAGTTTCATGGCGATCGGATGAATTGTGTAGTAATGCATATACCAGAAACCTTCGCGGGAGTGTACTCAACAACTTCCCAAAGTTTCATGGCGATCGGATGAATGGTGTAGTAATGCATAAAGGACAAACAGACAGACAGACAGACAGACATAAATTCGTTTTTATATATATAGATGTGCAAAACTTTAATAAAAATGATTTAAGCAAAAAAACAATGTGGTGGATTGGCAGTACTAACAAAGTCAAGTTTTTGATATGGATCCTTTCAGAGATCAACAAGATATGCAATTATAAATATTCAATTGAAAGTATACATTCCTGCTTTATCCTTAATTGTGTCATTTCCTAAGAACTCTTAATTTGCCTTCAGATTTGTGTAGTAAGTTATGGGCCCATCTAATTGCATTTGTCAAAGATCTAGTGGAGACAATAGAGAGGAAAATCTCTAGGCATAGGGAATTGCTTGGCCCTGGGATACTATCGTCCATAAAATCTTCCCTTGGTATACATAGAAAGCAGATCATTTGCTTATGGGGATATACTCGAGGGCTTAAGATAAAATGGAAGTTATCTTTGCCTGTGCGATATCTATACAGTTTGTTTTAAATGTTGCATGACTGAAGAGCAGTAAAATCTTTTTAAACACACATATGTGATCAGTTGCCTTAAGACATACAAGAGAAATAGGAGGTACTTTCTAAGGTCTGGGAGAAGACCCTTCCTAAGTATATATAAGTTGTTACCACCTCTATGGGTCTTCCATTCAACCTCCAATTAAAGGGTCAGTACCCCTTCATTTCTCTAAAAGGTACTACCGTGATTATAGAAATATTTATCTTCAAATGTTATACTCTGCAAGCTCGAAAAGGACAAAAAGGAAATCCAGATTCCGCTCATGTCCAATGGGGGTGAGGTAAAAATGACCACCTCATGAGCGCACATTAAAACGTGCAAATTGTGGTCTGCTATTCATGAGGGGAAATTTCTGATATAATTAAAGCAGGCTGGTAAATCACTAAGGAAATTTGAAAAAAAAGGTGGGGCTAAAAAACATCTCTGCTTTAAACCATTGCGAGTTAAAATGCTAGCAGTCAGTTCCTTGTTCCTCCCATTACAATTCAGCTCCAAGTGGATGAATATAGTGCAATAATCAGTCTTAATAAGTTATTAGGGCTCCCCAGTCTTCCTAGTTTACTTCAAAGGGTATGTCTTTAAACCCCAGCAAAAGCAGTATAGAAGTCAGTAAACATTGTATATACAATTTGCGAGTTAGACACTACATATTTGTCAATAACAGTTTGCACTACTGCAATATTATCGGCCACTGTGTGTTTGGGTCTAAAATCTGCCTGGACTAATCGTATCACACCCTTCGAGTAAGCCCAATGTTAGAAGTCATCCAAAACATTTGAGAGAATGAGCTTCCCTGTTGTATGAAGCAGTGCAATTTGAAGATAGCTAGAAGGAGAATGGCTGGAGTGTAGTAGTGCAAGGGAACTACAACAATTCCTGTCCTTGAGCTTGGAATTTGCCCCATTGTCTAACAATGGGAAATGAGGGACGTGAGAAGACTACTCCAGACTTCAGTGTCACTCTGTAATACTTTTCCAGGAATCTTATAAAGACATTTCAGTGCGGAAGAACTTGCTTTCCTTATGTACATCATAATCTGTCTCTAATTTGGAGGTATTATATGCCAATCCAGCTCAAACATGACTTAAGGAGCTCCTCACAGTTAATCGAGGCATAGTTAATCACATACAGTTCAGAAAAGTAATTAATCCATTCCATCTGAGGGATGGGCATTGCATCAGGATTTTTCCTACTGCACGTAAATTTATAGTTAAGCCGTCCAAAGATTTTACTGTCTTTTTGGAAGGCTGCTTGTTGCAAGTCTATCCATTTGTTATCCATTATATTTCTACCGTTTTCAAAACAAACTTTCCTCCTTTACCTTTACAGAGCTTGGATTTATTTGTCCCTTGCTACTGAAAAAGCAGTAAACTGGTAACGAATACGGTTCTTCAACTTCTGAGAAAGTTTGACTTCCTTTAAATTTTTAATGAGAAGAGAGAAAAAGTCAACAGAACTGTAGGGATAAAGGAAAAAAGCCAATCAACAGGTATGAAAGGAAGTTATCAGGGAAGTAATCAACATTTCAATGAGTTAATTTTTAGTAACGGTAGCAGAGAACTATCATCTAGATGGGGTAAATCAGATGTTTAGCTTGGAACGTGGCTGGTCTCAATAGCAGGATCAAGAGACGGTTTTTAGCTGAAGAATTAAAAATGTACAATCCTCAGATAGTTATGCTATCTGAAACACACACTTCATATAAAGACAGAGATTTTTTTAAGACAACTAGGATTTGAAGTGGTAGTAAGTTCAGTGCTAACTACGTCTATTCGCGGATTAGCTATTTTAAAAAATAAGCGATTTAGAGCAGAAACATGTACGACGTTTTCTGATAATGTGGGCAGATAGGTTATTGCTCAGTTGAAGATAGAGGATAAAAGGTATGTCTTTTGTTCACTGTACAGCCTTAATACAGACGATGCGACTATAATAGAGGCAGTGACTTTGGAATTACTAAATTGGGAGGGAGAACGTTGGTGATGGGAGATTTTAATTGTATAATGGACTATGGGATAGACACTACAAGGAGAGTCAATCAATCAATCAATCACAGAATTTGTATAGCGCGCTACTCACCCGTAAGGGTCTCAAGGCTCAGAGGGGGGGGGGGTTGCTACTGCTCGAACAGCCAGGTCTTGAGTAGTTTCCTGAAGGAGAGGTGAACCTGGGTCAGCCGTAGGTGAGTGGGGAGGGAGTTCCATGTCTTGGCTGCCAGGTAGGAGAAGGATCTTCCTCCGACGGTGGATTTCCGAATTCTTGGGACAGAGGCGAGACAGAGACAGAGGCGAGGGCGAGGCTGGCGGATCGGAGTGTGTAGAAAGTGAGGCGGCTGTTGAGGTACTTCGGGCCCAAGTCGTGGAGAGCCTTGTGTGCGTGGGTGAGGAGTATGAACGTGATCCTCTTGTTGACGCGGAGCCAGTGCAGGTCTTTCAGGTGAGCGGAGATGTGGCTGTGGCGCGGGATGTCCAGGATGAGTCTTGCTGAGGCGTTCTGGATGCGCTGGAGTCTTTTCTGGAGTTTGGCTGTGGTTCCAGCATAGAGGGTGTTCCCGTAGTCCAGACGGCTGGTGACGAGGGCCTGGGTGACCGTCTTCCTGGTTTCGGTGGGGATCCATTGGAAGATCTTTCGGAGCATGCGCAGGGTGTTGAAGCAGGATAATGAGACTGCGTTCACTTGCTTGGTCATCGTGAGGGAGGAGTCCAGGATTACGCCCCAGTGCGTGGTCTGTTGGTTTGGGTGCAGTGCCCGCGGCAGGCGGCCACCAGGAGTCATCCCAGGCGGAGGGCGATGATCCCAGGATGAGGACTTCCTTCTTGTCTGAGTTCAGTTTCAGGCGGCTGTTCTTCATCCACTCGGCGACGTCTTTCATCCCTTCATGCAGGCTGGTTGTGGCGGTGGCTGGGTCGTTGGTGAGGGAGAGGATCAGCTGGGTGTCGTCGGCGAAGGAGATGATGTTGAGGTTGTGTTTGCGTGTGATGGCTGCGAGAGGGCTCATGTAGACGTTGAAGAGGGTTGGGCTGGGTGATGATCCTTGTGGAACGCCGCAGATGACTTCGGAAGTCTCGGATCTGAACGGGGGAGGCAGACTCTCTGGGTTCTTCCGGTGAGGAACGAGATGATCCACTCCAGTGCCTTCTCTTGGACTCCGATGTTGCTGAGGCGCTGCACCAGGGTGCGGTGGCAGACAGTGTTGAACGCTGCAGAGAGGTCCAGGAGGATGAGGGCCGCTGTTTCCCCATTGTCGAGCAAGGATCTGATTTCATCAGTGGCTGCGATGAGGGTGGTCTCGGTGCTATGGTTGGCTCGGAAACCGGACTGCGAGGGGTCGAGGGATCGGTTCGTCTCGAGGAAGGCGGCAAGCTGTCTGTTAACGTCTTCTCAATGACTTTGGCAGGAAAAGGGAGGAGCGAGATGGGGCGATAGTTCTTGAGGTCAGTGGGGTCTGCTGTTGGTTTCTTCAGGAGGGCGCTGAGCTCCGCGTGCTTCCAGATCTCCGGGAAGGTGGCGGTGTTGAAGGAGGTGTTGATGATGTCCCGGAGTTGGGGTGCGATGATGGAGTCGGCCTTGTTGAAGACGTGGTGGGGCAGTGGTCGGTTGGTGATCCGGAGTGGATGGTGTTCATCGTGTGGGTGGTGTTTCGGTGCTGACCGGGGTCCAGGTGCAGAGGGTGGTGGTTGGGGGCGTTGGTTCGGTGGTTGGGTGCGTGGTAGGCGCACCGAAGCTGTTGTGTATATCGGCGATCTTGCGGTGGAAAAACGAGGCGAGTGAATCGCAGAGGTCTTGCGAGGGGGTGATGTCGTTGTTTCCGGCGCTGGGGTTGGAGAGCTCTTTGACGATGCTGAAGAGTTCCTTGCTGTTGTGGACGTTGTTGTCCAGTCGTTTTGTGAATGCTGTCTTCTTGGTGGTGCGGATCAGCTGGCGGTGTTTGCGGGTGGCATGCTTGAGGGCAGTCATGTTGTCTGTGGTCTGGTCATGGCGCCAGGCTTTCTCCAGGGTGCGGCAGTTCTTCTGGGAGTTCTTGAGTTCGTCGGTGAACCAGGAGGCTTTCTTGCTGCCGGGTCTGCTGAGAGGGTTCTTCAGTGGTGCGAGGTCATTTGCGCAGTTGGTGAGCCACTGTGTGAGGTTGTTGGCTGCTTCGTTGGGGTCCGTTGTGCTGGTGGGAGGGTTCCAGCGGAGGGAGGTGATGAGCTGCTCGGTGGTGATCTTGCTCCAGCTCCTGCAAGGAATCTGTTGCGGGTGTTGGTGGGTCGTTGTTCTTCTGAAGCTGAAGTGGACGCAGCTGTGGTCAGTCCAATGGAGTCCAGTGGAGTGGCTGAAGGAGATGTGCTTGCTGGAGGAGAAGACGGGGTCTAGCGTGTGGCTGGCATAGTGGGTGGGGCTGTTCACCAGTTGCTTGAGTCCGAGGTTGGCGAGGTTGTCCAGCAGGGTGGTGGTGTTTCTGTCCTTGTTGTTCTCCAGGTGGAGGTTGAGGTCCCCTAGGAGGATGTAGTCAGCGGAGGGGAGGGCGTATGGGCTGATGAAGTCTGTGATGTCTTCGCTGAATTGTGCGCGTGGTCCAGGGGTCTGTCGATGAGGGTGCCTCTGAGGGTGGTCTTGGGGTCGGTGTGTATCTGGAAGTGGAGGTGGTCGGCAGCGGTGAGGGTGTCATCGGAGTTGGTCGTGATGCGGATGGTGTTCTTATGGACGATGGCGATGCCTCCTCCAGTTTGGTTGACGCGGTCCCTCTGGATGATCTTGTAGCCCTCCGGGATGGCTATGGCGATGTCGGGTGCTGAGGAGGCGTTCATCCAGGTTTCAGTGAGGAAGGCGACGTCTGGAGATGTTGAGTCGAGGAGGTTCCAGAGTTCGACGGCGTGTCTGTGGACAGGGCGGGTGTTGAGCAGGATGCACTTGAGGTGGTTGTTGCTGGGGCTTGGCTTGGCGGGTGCGGTGCAGGTTTGGAGGCAGGTGAATTGGCAGGCTTGGCAGGTGAAGGGTCCATGGGTGCGTCTCGGAGTGGCTTGGTAGCAGGTGGGGTTCCAGCCGGCGTTGAGTGCATGGAGGGTTACGGCGTCGTAGGTTCGTCGGGTGCGCTGGCATCGACGGGGACCAGGGGTTCTGGCGCTGGCTGCGGTCCAGGCGTGGACGGGTGCAGACGGGCTTGCCTGTGGTGCGCCTTCGGCGCACATTCGGCGCGCCCACTGCGCGTTCGCCCTGTGGCCTCCATATGAGGGGCTGAGGGAGGGAGGAGCAGCTGGGAGGCGGGAGCGGGGTGGCGAATGGGAACGGTGGGGGGCGGGGCCGCAGGGAGCAGCGGCGGGAGCAGAGGGCGAGGCGGGAAGCGGGGAGGGCACAGCGGGCACAGGGGGAGCGAGGGTAAACAAAATAAGAATACAGATGGCACGGGGAATGAGGGGAAAAATGGCGGAAATACAGGCACAAGGAACGAAACAGTACAGACCTAAAATACAGGAAAACAGAAGGCAAGGGGAACGAGGGGCAGAACAGCGGAATACAGGCACAAGGAACGAAACAATACAGACCTAAAATACAGGAAAACAGAAGGCAAGGGGAACGAGGGGCAGAACGGCGGAATACATGCGCAAGGAACGAAACAATACAAACCTAAAATACAGGAAAACAAAAGGCAAGGGGAACAAGGGGCAGAACGGCGGAATACAGGCACAGGGAAACGCAGAGCAGAGCCAACGGTGGTTGCAGCACACAGCACGGGGAGGACCATACGGTGGCAGGGGGCGACCTACCTGGTGACAGGGTCAGGGGTCGCTCCCTTTACCATCGTGCAGCCTCCATATCAGGGGCTGAGGGAGGGAGGAGCAGCTGGGAGGCGGGAGCGGGGTGACGAATGGGAATGGTGGGGGGCGGGGCCGCAGGGAGCAGCGGCGGGAGCAGAGGGCGAGGCGGGAAGCAAGGGGAAAAAAGGCGGAAATACAGGCACAAGGAACGAAACAGTACAGACCTAAAATACAGGAAAACAGAAGGCAAGGGGAACGAGGGGCAGAACGGCGGAAATACAGGCAAAAGGAACAAAACAGTACAGACCTAAAATACAGGAAAACAGAAGGCAAGGGGAACGAGGGGCAGAACGGCGGAATACAGGCACATGGAACGAAACAATACAGACCTAAAATACAGGAAAACAGAAGGCAAGGGGAACGAGGGGCAGAACGGCGGAATACAGGCACAAGGAATGAAACAATACAGACCTAAAATACAGGAAAACAGAAGGCAAGGGGGACGAGGGGGAAAACGTCGGAATACAGGCACAGGCAAACGCAGAGCAGAGCCAACGGTGGTCACAGCACACAGCACGGGGAGGACCACGCGGTGGTTAGGGGGGCGACCTACCTGGTGACAGGGTCAAGGGGAATTTCAGAGAATCTGAAGGACACGGGTGGCAATAGGGGAGATGGGATGGTTACACATAATTAAGGATGTCTGGAGGGCCCTATACCCCAACTTAGCAGGCTATACGTATTCTGCTCCTCATAAACTCCACTCAAGAATTGACATGGCTTGGGCTTCAAATAATATCCTATGGTCTAGCACCATAGAAATTTGAATTTGTCCAAGGGTTACCTCAGACCATAATCCCATTCTCCTCTCATTTAAAATGTCTTCTGAGCATAAAAGCCCACAATCTTTTTCTTTCCCTAGATATTTATTAACAGAAGAAGATTTCATGCCTCAAACGAGGGTATTTCTTAAAGAGTTTTTTTTTAAACAACCATAGAGACAGCCTCCCCAACTAGTAGTATGGGATACATTTAAAATAAGGAGCGGAAAAAGGTAATGGAAGCAACCATAGTAGCTATACGGATGACAGAAACCCAGCATATTAAGGCAGTTACCAGAGGGCTTCCAAATATAGAAGACTTAGGTCATACTCTAGTTAATTTAAGATCAGAACTGAAGAGGACATTTAGGGAGAGAAGCATAACGAAACTTAACAAGTACCAACTTTTACAATATGAGTGTGGGGAAAAGATAGGCAAAATCCTAGCGTTTATAGTATCGGACGATAGGGCTAAGACTACTATAAAGAGGATCAGAGGGACCGATACTAAACTATATGAATGCCCAAATCAGATACTTGAACAGTTTGTGGCTTACTATCAAGAATTGTACACTCCAGAAAATCTACCTAAACAAGAGGAAATATCTAATTACATACAAGGAAATCCTCTGATAAGTGTGGAGGATGAGATATCCAACTCTCTAGCAAGAGATAGTACAATCCAAGAAATACAATTGGCAATTAGTTCTTTACCAGTGGGTAAAGCAGTAGGAGATGATACAGTCCCTTTAGAATTTTACAAGATTTTTCCTTTAGGAATTGCTGACACCACTTATAAGATTTATTGGTGAAGAAGGTAGGGCTCCTGATTCATGGAAGGCAACACTAATTATTATTTTTCTTAAAAAAAGGTAAACTGGTGGATGAGTGTGGGTCATATCGACCAATATCACTCCTCAATGTCGACGCAAACATTTTTGCAAAAATTCTTGTGAATCGTCTATCTCGAGTGCTACCTGGTTTGGTGTCACCTCATCAACACAGCTTTATCCAAGGCTTTATCCAAGGGAGAGATACGACTGCACACATGAACATGGCTATCACTGTGGCGAAGGTGCGATCGATCCCACTCTGTATGATTTTACTAGACGCTGAGAAGGCATTTGACTGAGTGAGGTGGGATTTCTTGTGGGCCATATTAGAAGCTGTTGGCATTAAAGGGCAATGTATAACTTGGATGAAAGCCTTATACAATAAACCTAGTGCTAAAATTATGTATGCGGGGCTACAATCTGCCTCCTTTCCGATTCTCCGGGGCACCCGGTAAGGGTGCCCCTTATCACCACACTCATTTATTCTCTACATAGAGCCTTTTGTCTTGACCCTCCAGAATCAACAGCTAATCAGCCCTCTTCTGTTAGGGGATAATTCTCTCAAAGTCATCGCATACGCCAATGACATACTGGTGTTCTCAACGAATGTATGACATTACAACGCATGCTTTTACGTCGCATGCCTTTACAACGCGGTTTTTACAACGCAAACCTTTACAACGCATAGCGCTTTTGGGTGCTGGATAGTGAATAGTTTAATTTACTATTCCAACTCCAGTCCCCGTGGACACTAGGGAAGGTGTTGGATAGTAAATTAAACTTATTCCCTATCCTAGAGCGCCCCCCAGCCCAATGCGTTGTAATGGTTTGCGTTGTAAAAGTTGCGTCGTAAAGGCACTGAGTGGTAAAAGTTGCGTTGTAAAGGATGTTTCCCGTTCTCAACAGAGGTGCACTGCAAGCGATAACAAACGACGCACAAGAGTATTGGCTGATTTCTGGGTTTAAATTAAATATTAATAAAACCCAGGTTCTTTTGAATGATAAATCAACTCCATCAATACAAGGGGTTTGTTTGACTGCTACATACCTGGGAGTTAAGTTGGCGGCACAAATTGAAAGAATATTCCTCTAAACTATGAAACACTGCTGAAAGATACCACTAAATTACTTAAGAGCTGGCACAAAGTACCCATAGGCATAATTGGGTGGATAAATATTATAAAAATTATGATCTTGCCAAAATTTCTTTATTTGTTTAGGTCTATCCCACTGCGGGTGACCTTCTGTTTTTTAAACATTTAGATAGGATCTTTAGCAGCTTCATTTTGGGCTATAAGGAAGCGAGAAAAGCGTTGGAATTGCTAAAACTTCCCTTTAGTCAAGGTGGTCTTAATTTTCCGGATTTAAAAATGTATTTTTGATCTGCCTTTTTTGGTCGTCTCCCCACTTTTATCAACCCTGAGAGAAATACCTATTTTCATAAATTTATGTTGGGCGAAGAGAGTAATCAGTTTTTGTTTAAAACTAATGACCCAAACTATTTTAAAAGGGTTAAATTTAAGACTGCCCAAGATGGTATAACTATATGGCGTGCTATCTCACTTAAATATGACGTGCCACTACTGCATGACAAATTTCCTCCCTGGTATAATTCAGGGCTGCCAGAGATATTCCATGATTCTTTAGGTAAATCCTGGAACACACACGGGATAACTTGTTTAGGTGATCTCTATGATCACAATGGTTTTATCACCTTTGGGAAAATGCAGATTTTGGATAACTTGACAGATAACATGCAGTTTCAATACATGCAGATTTGTGACTGTTTTATCAAACAACTAAATCTGATGAATATATCTGATTCAGATATATGGGATTACTTACATGCTACTAACAAAACATCTTTGATTAGTAAAGTATATAAAAGTCTTTGCGCACACAGGTTGGATGACTGCTCAAGAATAGCTGAACGCTGGACTGGATTTATGGGTGTGCCAGTCTTGGCAAAAAATATATCACATACACTCAGAACCCTAGTTAGAGCAGTACACTCCTCTAATCTATGAATGCAACAGTTTCGTACAATATGTTTATTATATTATACGCTGGATCAGAAAATGGTCACTTAACAATCAGGTTAATGACAGGACAAAATGACCAAGGTGTGGTCTGCATGCGGCGGACATAAAACATATGTTCGTCACATGTTCAGAACATTCTCTATATTGGCAGAAAGTGACACAAATTTTATCACAAAAATTGGAAATCAAAACACCTCTAACGATTACGGAAATAATGACTGGAAGAAGAAATTCGAGACCTGGCATTGAAGATCTTTTAACTATCTTGCTTGTTTATGTAAAATTGACAGTACCTCAGGTATGGATTTCACCAAAACCTCTCACAGTAATGGATTGGTGGATACTAGTTAGACATATACACGATATGGAGGAAGCACTAGCAAAATCAAAGGGTGTTCATTCTATGTGTAAATTTAACATAATTTGAGGTTCATTGCTCTAAAACTGTATTTTTGATATATGAAATGCATATGTTTATGTTATTTATTTTATTTCTCTCTATAAGTAGATAATCTAATTATTTAATGGATTGTTTTTATGGAATGTATAAGTATCGATTATCATGATTCAGTTTATATATATTGCTTGTTTTTCTTATTTGGATCTTTTTTGTCCTACTCTTGTGCTGACAATAAAAATCATCTTTAAAGAAAAAAAAGAGAAGTGTCTTTTATTTTTGGCGTATGTGCCTCCTCTGGTTCTCGTAGGACGTGAGATTATCACTTCAAATATCTGAATGAGACTTCTTTCTACTAGTGACTCTTGAGGCCAAGAGGACCTGACTAGTGCATTCATCTTAGTTATGTTATTTGACTTCCAAAATGTTCGACCTTGGTTACAAGCTATATAAGCTTCCTATTTCCTTCTGTGAAAGACCAAGAAGGTTTTTGAGGTAATTGCAATTCGAGTTTTGGGTTTAATACTGCGTGGTCACTGTCTTGGGCAAAATCATATTGGAATGAAAATAATTTTTGTAATAGATTATACAACTGGTTATTATATAGTTAATAATTGAAGAGCCAGTGACCCCCTTTCTGGTATAAATGACCGGAATGTCCATATCAGTTCCATTTAGGATCACACCATTTATTCCATGCAGTGATTCCAATAACATTCTTCTGCATTTGTCCGCCTTAGCCTTTTGTGGAAATATGTGTCAGGAATGAACCGGTGCCCCCCGGCCTAGGGAAGGTGCGCCCTTAGTGGTGCACGGGACTGGGCCTCCTCCAGGGCCCCTGAGCAAGGAAGGGGTGGGCTGGTTGAGGTGATGTCATCCTGAGGCATGGTTAAATGAAACCTAGCAGAAACTAAACTTAGCGAGTATTTAAAGCTGTGCCCTGGAGGGTTTCATTCTCTTTGTCCCCTCGGACCTCAGCCTGGCCACAGGAGCATCGTTGACCACCCACCCGGCAGAAGAGCAAGGCTTAAAGGAGGTGGAGTGCCGACACTTCACAACAAACAGGGATGCACAACAATGGAGGTGCAGCCATTCTATGGACCTCAGGAGGGGGTAGATTCCACGTGTGCAGTGGGTCGGCGGGGAGGAGGGACTGACCTGCCGGTAGTCCTGGACTCTACTGCCCAAACCCACAACATATGGACTGAGTACAATCTTGGGGAGGCTGCCTGTTTTCAGGTACCCCGGAGGGCGGGTGCGGTATGCGGTGCCCTGGATGTCAAGTAGTGCAACTGTTGGCTGTAGCGCCTTGGGGCCTGCCGGCACAATATGCGTAGATGAGTGGAACATTGGTGGCCGAGTCAGTCCGGTTCAAATGTACGGCCAAGGTCTAATGTACAGCCAAGTTAAAAAGTAAAAGTATAAAGTTCAAATGTACTGCCAAGTTGGTCTAGTGTATGGCCGAGTTAAAATTAAAGTGTAATGTGCCCAATTCCCTCACTGCTGTTGACTTGTTGATGCAGCTAAAGTGTGATGCTGTGGATAATTCTAATATATCCAAGAAGGATACTTTTCTTTGGTAATGTTCTGTGGTAAATTACTTGATTTCAGGTAAATAAAAGGCTACGCCATGGACAACATATCCTGATTCTGAGAGTTCTTGGGCGTAGCGGGCGGAAAGGTGACCGAAGTCAGGAAGGAGGGAATGTCACATTGTGTGCATACTATGGCCAGGGCTTCTTCCAAATCCTTGTTTTTATGGGCTTTTATTGAAGCGTTTGAAATTTTTGCTTTGAGATCACCCATTATTAACGTTTGGGAATTTCCTCCATACTCAAGAACAGACTCTATTAATTCGAATATCGAATTGAGCAAAGAGCTGAACTTCAGGCCCTGGGAACATAGATGTTGATTAGAAGTAAAGAGTCTGCAGAATAAGCACTCACTTTAGGTAGTTTGATTTTGATGCATTGCACATTGTTGCTCAGAAGATGTATTATTTCAAAGTCCCATTGAATCTCAACTGTAAGGAAAATAGAAGGGCCACCTGTGGCAGGCCTTTTCTGTCTCTTGTAGAAGGAACATCAATAAAGTAGTAACTGTCCCAGTCGGATTTAGCTACAGACCAGGTCTCTTAGAGACAAACGATTGCTGAGAAGGAGCATTTCAGCCTATTTCGCTTATGTGTTTCCAGGCCAGACAAATTCCAGGAGATAATCTCCAAGTTATCACTAAAAAGGAAGCTCGGAATTATTGTTCAATTTATTTTCATTTAGATTCATTGAGAGCCAAGACCAGGAGACATCAGTTTTTGTGTTATCCATTTTGGTCAGGCCTTGGTTCCAGATATGAAAACCTCAACGGTCAATATGTACTGTCATCCCTGGGAGCCACTGTCATGCTCATGGCTATTTGATGTAGATGGAATAGGCAGGAGATTGACTCCCCTGTCAGTGGGACAGGAGACTTGTAGTGCCTTTCCACAACATCAAAACTATGCATGTGAAGTCTTTCGCTATTCTGTAGCACTAGTGAGGGGATTATATTTGACCAGAATTCTACATGCGCTGCAGAAAGGTCCTGATTGTATTGAAAAGAGACCAACTTTATTTCGGAAGAAATGAGGAATGAAGTTGCAGAAAATTATGGAGTAGAACTCGCAAGTGAATGGCTCTTTCTTGGTTAACTTGCAGTTAGAACTTACAACCTCTACGGCATGAGGTGAAAACCTACTGTCCGAAAGAGACAGTGGACTTACAAATTGTTTCAGGTAGACGGAAGGGTGTGTTGGATACTTGTGCATCCTGAGTGATTTCATTTTTACTAATTGTGCTGCTTGCCTCTTTGTCCCCAGTGGTAGAGTGGTCATTTATCCATTCAAACTTTATTCTTCTGGACTTTATTCTCGGTAATTCTATGATTTACTTTTTCCTTTTCCTCACATTCTTCTTCACCTTTGCCTTGTCACGAGCAGCTTTCCTCGGGTCTACTTTTCGTGTTGTAGAGGTAAGTGTGGACGTTGTAAGAGCATTTGTTGAGATACCTACACCAGTACAGCTATTGAAGATTGGATACCAGGGAGGTGCGTCTGAAAGAGTACATGGCTCCTGTTCTGGGGATGATTCTGCAAATAATCTGCATAGGGAGTAAACTGTTTCTACGCCATTCATGTCCTCCCTTTTAGGATTTTCTTGCTTGATTGAATTGCACAACATTTCTTATGGAAGTTCCATGCTGATGGTGTAGAGGTGGACCTCAGCAAGGCCTACCAGTGCTAGGGGGTTCACCCTTCTCTGCACACAACTCCCCAAACCAGTAAATAGAAGTTGGCATGAAAACTGAAAGAGCAAAAAGATATGGTATTAACCTTATGAGGTGGAACTACATTCACACAACACCCTTCGGTAGTGTATGAAGTAGCACAAGCAGTAAAAGAACTGTGGGTCTTTTGTACCTACACAGGAGCTCAAAAGAAAGCAGTACAAGCACACATAGGGGAGTTCATATATAAATGGCCATACAGAAATGCACAGTCAACAAAGAAGGAGGAGCCAACAGTTGCTGACTTTAGTAGAAACATCCTGACAGTAACAAACCTAAGCAGGTACATGAGCAGCTACAAACTCTTCTGAGCATGAGCAGAGTAGAAGAGGCTAAGTATAGCCAGTTCTTTGAGCAAAGTACAAGGGCAAATGACAGTGAAGAAGGAAAGAGCACATGGCGAGCACATGGTTAACAAGATGGCTGCCGGAAACAAGATGGCTTCAAAAAATGCTAACAGCGATCTCTGCCAAATTTCCACAACAACCCTTTTAGCATTAGCTGAAGACATTCATACTCTAGAGGAGTCTAAATATACATCATATATGTCTATTTTCATTTTTCTATCAATTTCTTTGTCTAGTATACGCTGGGAATTCATTTGGTTAACATCACGTCTGGTAGGTGTACAAGCGGTGATGCAGATGGAGCAAAGCATTGGACCACATTGTATACATAGGCAGCATGTCAGTAGATCTGCAAATAATATACACAGAATTGTCAATAGTTTCCAGCCCCAGGTAGCGAGCAATGTCCAAAACCAACTGGCGAAAGTCCATGTGCCAGTATCAGGGTGAATCTCAGCAGCAATCTTGTGAAGTTTAGAGATCGCATAAAAAACTGAAGGGGCATGATCTGGAATGTACACAACAGATACCTCCAATGATGCGCCATGCACCACCTTGATCAGCCAAAACCACATCTAGAACCATACGATTTTGGAGCGCCACAATCCTCGCAATTTGCAGTTCCTCCGTGATGTTTCCAAATGCCATAGCTGTCTGGTTGGTCACAGCTTCCACGACATGAGTCAATCGTCTAATTTTCCTGCTGTTCATGGCAGCACCAACAAAAAAGAACAGCGCCAAGTTAAAATCAATGTATTGCTATAGTTCGGTGTTGATCTGGTCCACCTCATCATTACTTATTGTTCTTTTGTATCTGTTCTTAGAAATGTCATTAAACAATCGATAGTCCTTGTGATATGATGCAGGTACCAAAAACACAGGAGGTAACAAAAAGAACACATAACAGACTCCAAACCATTCAACAGGTAGATGGTAATATCCCGTATTTCCACAGATAAAGTACGTATTATGTGAAGACGTAAAGCTACTATTATTGGTACCATCAATAGTCAAAAATTGAGTACATTTGTTTCTTCCCACTGGAATTTTCCCAACACTACTCACACACAAATCTGCTCGGGCTCTAGTGACAGCTATAACACATGGTCCATTACCCTTGGCAGGTCAAGTATTTGGGTAAATATAATGTGCAGAAGCATTTCTTTGTCAGTACTCCTCCATCTCCCGTTTAGTCACTTTAGCTTGCTGATCACCTTCTTCATCAGGATAACACGCTGTATTAAGATAATAGTTTATTCTCCCTACAGCCTTATCAGTAATATTAGCCACTTGAGAAACCAATAGAAGTGCAAACCAGGCTTGACAAGAACCGTTATGGGAAAAGGGAAGAGGAATGAAAGGTGAGCCTCCCTTTTTCTGATGAGCTTACATCATTCCACACACCCAACAATTAGTAATGTTAGTAGCATTGTGCATGTGGTGCAACATCTGGATAAATGTGTTGTTCAGATAAGACAGTCTATGCTTCTGCTCATGATAAGGCAGAGTAAAATAGCAGTGTTCAATGGGTGCTGGAGTAGTGGCAGTCAGTACTTGTCGAGCAGGAGCCACTTCCTCTACAACCCAAGTTATCACTGCCATAGTGACCACAGTGACAATAAATCCAACAATACACATTATCTTCTTATCACAGATCCTCGCAGCAGTTGATGTTTTCTCCATGGGTATATTCATCTCGTTGTTGAAGTAACAAAACTGTTGGAGCTCTAAAGTCTTGGCCAGCTGTTGGTTTCTTCACTGAGGGTTAAGACGGGTGTCACTACACAGAAGATCCCCCCCTTCAGCTCAGTTTCCTACTAACTCAGGACGGTTGCTCAACCAGTCTTTTTCAACAATGAAGTTTCTTTTCGGGCCGCAGTTGATATCGGGATACACCAGGAATCGTATGGTCCGGGAAAACTTCCTCAGGTTCTTCAGGTGATATGACCTGGCCTTTTTCCGTGTCCAGGATGTCTCGATGGTCGATCAGGGCAGCAGGTTCCACCAGGGTAGATGGCACTCTTTTCCAATGGGTAGAATACACCCAGTTCCTCCTCTTCGTCACTCGGACCGCAGTTCTCGTTGCTAGGAGGACCTGCTCTGGGCCACATCACCAAGGCTCCAAGCTGTTCGACCTCTGGAAGGATTGAACCATGACATGGTTGCCGGACAATAGTCCATGGCCTTCACCCTCAGACCTGTCAGGAAGAGCTTCTTGAACCTGTTGATGAATAGAAATCAAACTGTCAGTCAACTGTGATAGGTAGTCACTCATCAAGACACATGCTAGATCATGTATGGGACGTGGCTTAGGAATTCCCCAAATATACATAGGCCTTCCAAATACCACCTCATATGGTGTAAGGCCAGATCGTGAATGCGGCACTGATCTAAGGGACAACAATGCCAAGGGTGGTGCATCAGGCTATTTCAAGGATGTAGAAGCCTGAATTTTAGCTAGCTTAAGCTTGAGGGTAGCATTGTATCTCTCCACTAGCCCTGCTGATTGTGGATGGAAGGCAGCATGAAACTTAATCCCTAATCCTTTCAGGACATACTCAACAACTTGGGGAAGAATTAATTTAGAAGTACTTTTGCTGCTGTAAGAGCTGTATTATCTTTCGTAGGGTACACCTCAATCCACTTACTGAAGGCACATACCACTACTAGGACATATTTCAGATTATTACAGTGTTCAAGCTGGATGTAATCCATTTGCAAAACTTCAAAAGGTGCAGTTGGTGTAACAAACCCTCCTATAGGAGTTTGTGTCCCTTTTCCAGGATTGTACTAAAGACAAATCAAGTAGTACTGCACTATCTTTTTAGCTGTGCTGGCAATTTCTGAACGATCCCAAACTTGCGTAAGCAATTTTGCTATCGAGGAAGCTCCAACATGTGCCGGCCCATGTGCCATATGAATCATAGGTTGTAAATAGGCTGTGGGCAGTTTCGACTTGGTCATATCTTTATTTCGACGACAGCCCTCATCATCCAATGTTCCCTCCTTAGACCATTGCTCAAGTTCTTCTGCAGAAGCAGATCTCTGCATGTCTAGCACTTCCTGCCTAACATCATGCCAACGTTCAGCCTGTGACTTCACTACGTACATGGATGAGGTGCTTTGCTGCATTGCAGTTTCACGGGCTGTGTGATCTGCGAAGGCATTGCCTTGTCCTATTTTATCGGTCACTTTCTTGTGTGCGCTACATTTAACAATCACTATTATCTTCGGGTATGTCAAGGCAGTCAGAACATTATGTACCAATTCTCCATGCATTATTTGCATGCCATGGGATGTAAGAAAGCCTCTTTCCTTCTAGAGTAACCCAAAATCATGAGCCACTCCAAAAGCATAGCGGCTGTCAGTAGAAATGTTCACAGCCAAGTCAGTGCTAAGTTCACACGCTTGTGTCAAAGCTATTAGCTCAGCTGGCTGAGCTGATTTCTGTGGAATACGAGCTGTCTCAACTACCGTTTGAAGTGTCATAATTGCATATGCAGCTAATGTCGTGCCATCTGGTAATTTCAAACAGGACCCATCAATCCACAGTTCCCCATCAACATTTGAGAGGGGTGTATCTTGCAAATAGATACAACCCTTTGTCTGTTGCTCAGTAAGGAATATACAATCATGAGGCCCTTGTGACTGGGACTGAGTCACTGGAAATGGCAACAAAGTAGCTGGATTCAGGGTTGAACATCTTTTCAAAGTGATATGAGGGGCCAAATGTGTTAATTCGTAGCCTGTAAATCTAGCACTAGTTAAATGCTGCGTTTTAGTTTGGTTCAAAAGAGCATTAACTGCATGAGGTACTAACACCATCAGTCTATGTGACAAGACTATCCCTTCACTCTGACGTATAGACACAGCTGCCGCTGAGACGGAACGGAAACAGCCAGGCAATGCACGAGCAACTGGATCGAGAACAGCTGAAAAATATGCACAATGACGTTGCTTGTCGCTGTGTGTCTGTACTAAAACTGAAAGTGCACACCCATCTCTCTCGTGTACATAGAGTGTAAAAATCTCAGTGTAATCTGGAGTGCCCAATACTGGTGCAGAACAAAGAGCTTGACGCAACTGGTGGAAAGCATTCTGACATTAATTCATCCATGGAAGGGGTAATGGAGTGTCTTTAGTCAGAAGAGCCAACAATGTTTAACAATGTGTGAGAAGCCTAAAATCCATTGCCTACAAAAATAAGTAAGACCAATTAATGCACGGACATGTTTCTGAGTACGGGGCAGTGGTGTGTCTATATTAGCTTGAATGCGGTCTGGTGTAAGTGCACGCCCCTCCTTAGACAGGAGGTGACCTAAATAGGTAACCTTCTGAATACAATACTGCAATTTCTTCTGTGAAACTTTGTGATGGTGTGATGCAAGAAATGAAAGCAATGACAGTGTTCCTTCTTCCCACTGTTCAGGCGTATCAGCTGCCAACAAGATTTCATCAACATATTGTATGAGAGCCACCACAGTCGGCACAGGGAAAGAATCAAGCTGTTGTTTCAATGCTTGGCTATAAATACTAAGACTCTCTGTATACCCTTGGGGAACTCTACAGAATCTAAAGAATTGGTTATTCAATGTGAAGCCGAACAAATATCGGCTAGCAGGATGAATAGGGATAGAAAAGAAGGCATTCTTCAAATCAATCACAGTAAATGTAGTAGCAGTTGGAGGAAACAAGGTAAGGAGTGTCTTGATGTCAGAGACTACCGGGATTTGTGGCACTACAATCTTGTTAACTTCTCGTAAATCAATGATAAACCTGTAGATTTTAGTATCAGTGTCTTTCTTCGGAATGTGAAGGATAGGGCTATTGCAAATATTGTATGGGACTTCTTCCACAACCCCTACTTCAATCAGATCATGAATAATGCATACAAGTGCCTCTTCACCTTCTCAGGAAATGTTGTATTGAGGTAATTGAGGCAAAGAAGCTCCCCCTTTACATGAATATGAACTGGTGGAATAACCATTTGACCCACATCAGTGTCTGATGTAGCCCTAAAACACTTAGGATATCAAGACCCTCAATATTGTCAGGTGTATTAGGGGAAAGCAAAAATGGACATGGAGCAGTAAATTTATCAACATCGAATGCAAGTGGTTGTGACAGTGGGCTAAGGGAAGGTGTCCCATCAAAACCTATTGATGTAATGATTAAGCGAGGCAGGGGAGCCCTTAGAACCAATTGTTTAGACAAGACGCTACGAGTAGCTCCTGTATCAACCAGAAACCGATCAGTAGAACCCAAAACATATGCTTGAACATAGGGACCCTTCTGACCTCAAGGAGAAGAAACTGGCCGCACGCAGAGCAGAGCGCGCATGGAGAAGAGAATACTGCCCCGCCAAAAAAAACATCTACCTCTCCGTACTCAAGTCATACAAACAAGGCATCCTTGATGCCAAGACCTTGTTCTATTCCAATAGGATACTGGCAGCAGAATCCAAAACCAAGGAAATCTTTGCTACAGTACATGAGCTTGCCTCATCTAATAGAGCCACGGCCTCGATCCCCCCTCCCAACCGCTCTGCGACTCACTCAACGATTTTTGCGTCGAGAAGGTTGCAAAGATCAAATCCAACATTCCCCCCCTTCCCTCACATTCACCAACCCCTCCCCACCTGCTGTCACTTCCAAACTCACTTCCATCCCCCCCCTGACTAAGGCTACGCTTCTCCCCCTGCTTCAAAAGGTAAAGTCAGGCTCCCCCCTTGACTTCGCCCCTGCTCACATCTTAAGAGAAATCTTCCTAAACTGCCCTACCCCTCCCCTCACACTTTTGAACGACTCACTCAGCAATGGAGTGGTCCCCACTGCTCACAAATTCGCGGCGGTTATCCCCATCCTAAAAAAACCCGGTGCTGACCCTTCTTCCCCTTCTAACTACCGTCCCATCTCCCTTCTGCCATACCTGGGCAAGGTTCTAGAAACCCATGTGACCAGCACCCTGAGCACCTATGTGGAAACTAATCACTGCCTCTCCCCCCGGCAGGCGGGCTTTCGCCCCCTCCACTCTACGGAGAAGGTGGTGACCTCAGTGATGGACAGCCTACGCGAGGGCATTGACACCAACCTTCCGCAGGCCCTCATTCTCTTAGACCTGTCCGCCGCTTTTGACACGGTGGACCATTCCATCCTCCTCACCCGTGACAGGGCGGCGGGCATTGAGGGCCTGGCCTTCGCCTGGCTTGAGTCCTTCCTGAGTGACAGGGCTCAGGCGGTCCATCTAGCTGGTTTCACCGCTGCCTCTCGCAAGGTTGTATGTGGAGTCCCCCAAGGTTCCTCACTTTCTCCTCGTTTGTTTAATTTATACATCTACCCCCTTATTTTTATGTTACAGCTGCTTGAGGTCACGGTGTTTAATTACGCCGATGACCTCCAGCTAATCTTTAACCTCTCCCACTCTTCCTCATCCTCCCAGAACGTCCAATTCGTCATGTTGTTCATCCAAGATTGGATGAACTGCAACCACCTCAAACTCAACCCAGACAAGACAGAGTTAGTCTTGACTGGAGGTGGTTGCAGCCCCTGGTCCCCTTCCCACTGGCCTCCTTCACTTGGTGTCCCTCCGCTTCCTGTCCCCAAGGTCAAAACCCTCGGTATTTTCCTCAACTCTTCACTTTCCGTTCACTCACAGGTCAATTCGGTTGTTTCCTCCTGCTTCTTTTCCCTTAGAACCATCAGGAAGATCTCTTGCTTTTTCTCCCTACCTGCCCTAAAGATCATAGTGATGGCTATGGTGCTCTCGCGCCTTGCCTATGGCAACATCATATACAACAGCGCCCCAGCCTACGCCATTCACCACCTGCAGCTAGTGCAGAACCAGGCCGCCCGCCTGATTCATGGCCTGCCTAAATTCCATCGAGCTACTCCCTTATTGCAGGCACTGCACTGGCTGCCGGTGAAAGAGCGAGCCTTGTTCAAGCTTGGCAGTACCACCTTCCAGGCTAAAATGGGCACCGCCCCGGAGTTCATTTGCTCCGCCATCAAGCCCTATACGCCAGGTAGAGAGCTCCGATCCACCCACCAGGCCCTGCTCACTACCCCCCGTTTCAGAAAGAAAAAGGCGGGCGGAACAAAATTTGCAGTTCTCGCTCCTGCGTTCTGGAATTCCCTTCCGACGGAACTCCGCACGACATCCTCTTACATCGAGTTCCGGAAAAGTCTTAAATCTCTGCTCTTCTCCCGAGCCTACAAGGTCTAGACTCCCTCCGCTCCTGCTGTCTCCTCGCAACCCAAAAGCGCCAAGAAACCGCGTGGTATAAGCGCGCTATATAAATGTTTTTAAATTCAAAATTCAAATACTGGGATTTCAACTGATTCCTTATCCCATCCTAGGCATTCCTATGCATAAGCAGAGTCCTTCAAATCCAAATTCAAATCATCAGATATTTGATATTGGTAATGCCTATAAAATGTCTTAGAAGAATTCGGAGTATGCCCAACATTCTCAAATTTAGCATGATCATCCATACGTCCCACACTGATACTGCTGAGTACGCAAACGAGGATATTCAAAAGCCCAATGTCCAGTCTTCCTGCAGTAAGCGCACTGATCAAAAGACAAAGGAGCGTGAGAAAAAGAGGTTGTGTCTGGGCGATACATTGCACGTCCGCCTCTACCACCACTTCCATAAGATGGGCCATAAACCTGAGCAATCATAACCTTTGTTTTCAACTCCTTATTTTTTTTATCCACATTGCCTTTAGCTTCTAATTCCTGACGTTCATAATACTGGGCCATAGTCAAAAGAGAAACTGGGAAGACATGATCCATGAACTTTTGCTGGCATTTAGGCAACTAGCTATTCCTGGCAACACGTTTGCAACAAATTTATCGAAAAACAGGCAAAGGCAAAGCAGCTTTAAGAGCCGTGACATCTGCTCTACTCCAAGGAGTATAGACCCAATGATAAATAAAATAACCCTTCGCATCAGTGGAATTTGTATTGTCATCTTTTCACATACCCCTAGGAGGGACATACAAAGGCGTGCTACCTGCATGGGTTTCCCATGAACTATAACATTCTTATCTGTCCCTGAAGTGTCAACCTGCTGCACGGTGGTCTGAATTGTTTATGCAGCTGCAGCAGCTGCCTTCTTCTCCTCCCACAAATGGAGTGCATCAGCTCATAGTTTAACCATGCGCCTAATTAAGTCAGCCACCTGAGAAGGGAGAAAAAGACCGTCACGCAATTGCTTATAATCGTTTGCTATATCAGCAGGCTCTAACTCTGTGGAATGCTTTCTAAACCGTTCAATTACTTCTGTGGCAAACATTTCTACAAAATATAACTGCTCTCTATCCTGCCATTGTTGTACCTCAGCTGAAAGATCTGAAGCAGAATGTTATCTAGGGCGGCTTCACGAGCAGCAGATCTAAGAGTAGACGCATGAACAACGATAAGCATAGATCGAGTCTCTCACAGAGCATCCAATCCTAACTTATCCTGATCCGAAGGAGAAATATCATCATCAGAATCAGGGACATGGGCAGAGGGAAAAGTAAATGGAGGCGGAGAACGATCTAACAGAATTTAATCATCCTGTGGTTTATTAAGGAGAGGGTAGAGAGAGCGCCGGACAAGGTATTGGCCATTTACCTGTAAACAACGCTCTCTATCCTCTCTCTCTTTTATCTCCTTCATTTCTTTATTTTTTAATTCCAGTGCTTTCGCATTGATATTTTTGCTCTCTTCTCACCTGTTCACGCATTTCTTTCTCCCACATTCGTACACAGTCAAACATATATATATTATTTTTTCCCTCCTCATCTCACCGTGTTAAGTCTTTGTGGAACATTTACAGCCTTACTGTCTCTCTATGGGCCGCCAGGCTGACCACGCTGTAACTTGGGTCACCAGTCCTCCTCCCCTTTAGTACCGGGGACATGGTGTAATCATTGGAGTGACTGGATCAGTCTTAGGTTCCTTCGCCACCTCATTAGAGGGTGCCAAATGTTAGATGACTTCTCATCTGCCCTTTCATATTCCAACCGGGCCATATTGAATGTTGCATTTAGCCAGTCCTCGCTACTCGGGGGGAGGCGATCCTTCCACCTCCTACAGATTTCCCTCCTTGCTAATAAGATCAAGTAGAGAAGGAGCCCTCTCTCTTTCAAAGTAACTGTCTGATAGGACACCCCATCATCCCCAAAAATTATCAGAGAAGAGTTTACATTAATCACAGTGCTAAAAAGACCTGACAATACCTGACCTATGTCTTTCCAATATTTGTCAAGCTCTTTACATTCAACAAACATGTGGATGTCATCCGCCAACGCTTCATGGCACCTCGGACATTGTGGTGGAGGGGCAGGGGCAAATTTCCCTATTTTGTAGGGGGTATAGTAGAGCCTATTAGTTACAAAGAAGTGGTTGTTTTTCAAGCAGGCAGGCTTAACATATTTATATAAGATCTTCAAGGATGTTTCAAACATGCCCTCTACCTGTGTTGCCAGTGAAGAATTGTTCCATACCCCCTCGGCCGGTGGTATCTCCATATCTTCACCCTTTAACAGCTGTTGGTACCATACCGAAATTTCCTTTACAATAGGTATGGACGATCGACTAAGTCTTTCTACTACCTCATTACTCCGCATCTCCCCCCGTTCCGCTATGTGCCGAGACACCAATTGAAGGTACTTAAACCTTGAAAAATGATTCCCTACCTTCACCTTCAAATACTCCCATGGGTGTATCCCTTCCTCCTCCATTAAATCTTTCCACTTCAAAATTCCAGCTCTTCTGATAGGCAATGCCAGGGCGTCTTTTAGACAGTCCGGAGTACCGGGCGAATCCCAAATTGGAGATGATTCCGAGTAGTACCCAATCCCACTACCTATCCTTACCCTGTACCAAATCTCTAGGGCTGTTTTTAAGATCTTTAATCGTACTCTCTTAAAAAATCTTGGAGACCCAAATTTATACATGAATTCATCATTTCCCCCCTCCACTCTTACCATTTCTTGCAGCAGTTTGCCCCAGGGTGAATCATCGGGTCTAGCGAGTAACATAATTAAACTCTTAAACTGAAATGCCACTGCATAAAGGATAATATCAGGGAGGGCAAGCCCACATTTTAGTAGCCTCCTTCTAAGTTTCTTCCAGGTCAAGCGGACCCCTTTGTCCCCCCACACAAAGCTCCCAATTTTACCCTGTATCTTCTTTATGTCTTTCTTTGGGAATAATAGAGGAATAGTTGAAAATAAATATGAAAGCTTTGGGAGAATGACCATTTTTACCAGATTCCCTCTCCCATAGATTGTTAAGGGGAGGTTCTTCCATCTATTGAACAGACGATCTATTTCTTTAGTTGTTCTATCTAAATTTATCTTAGGGATCCGATCTAGTTCACGCACAACATAAATCCCCAGATATCTAAACTCCAAACTTTCTGTACCTACCCAGTGATCTATGTTCCAGCACATAACCTCGGTCTTAGATCTATTTACCTTGTAACCTGATAGTGCCCCGAACTCTGCTGTTAATTCCTCGATCCTGGGGATGGCTATGTGTGGGTCTCTCGTAAAGAGGATCAGATCGTCTGCATATAAGGCTAACTTGGAACTATACTGTCCGGACTGAAATGGTGGTAAGGCAGTATCCAGCCTAATTGCCTGGGCCAGGGGTTCAATATATAGGTTAAACAATAGCGGGGAAATGGGGCATCCCTGTCTGGTTCCCTGCTGGATATTAAATACTGATGTTAATGATCCATTTAAGAGGATCCTAGCAGAGGCACCCTTATAGCAATTCTTTAGGGTTTGGATAAATACTCGCCCGAAACCCATCATTTCCAGGACTTCCCATAGGTATTTCCAACAGACTTTATCGAATGCCTTGGCCGCGTCCAAAGCTACCATGGCCAAGGGTTCTGATTTTTCCACCGCTAGGTCTATATTCCCCAACAGCAGGTGTGTTTGATCTTCGATGTGCCTACCCGTCACGAAACCCTTCTGGTCCTCATGGATCAAATTAGGTATTAATTTGGCCAATCTCCCCGCCAAAATACCCACAAAAATGTAATAATCTACATTTAGTAGGGAGATTGGTCTATATGAGTCTGATTTTTGGGGGTCCTTCCCGGGCTTCAAAATCAGCACAATTATAGCTTCCCTCCAAGAGTTTGCGATCCTACCTGTAGATGAATAGATAGAATTAAAGATAATTTCTAAAAAAAGGACATAACTCGTCTATTAGGGGTTATATACCTCACTCGGTAGTGCATCAGTGCCGGCAGCTTTTTTGTTTTTTAATTTTTTAATCTGTGCTACTATTTCTTCTTTTGTTATTGGGGCATCAAGACTATCTCTTCCCTCCTCAGTTAGTTTTGACAGATTCTTGTTACCTAGCCAAGTACGTAGGGCTACAGTGGGCGGATTTACATCTTCTTTATACAAGTCAGTGAATAGGGAAAGGATTCAGGAAGCAGCTTTGCATATCCTCTATTTTCCTTGATGTTTCCCCATTGTTGTTTATTATCAATTCCTTGATGTCATTCCTAGCCCTATCCACTCTAGACTTCCATGCCAATAGAGCTCCTGCCTTTTCACCGTACTCGAAATTATCCATACTATTTGAGTCCCATTGAGCTTTACATTTAGCATCGAGATACCCTCTATATCAGTGTTTCCCAAACTGGGGTCCGTGGACCCACAGGGGTCCGTGACACATTCCCAGGGGGTCCGTAGGCAACAGTTTTAAAAGCACAGACAAGTTTCTTGAATAATTAGCAGCTTTCCAGCAACAATAAAAGTGTCAAGATAATGCCAGTGATTAATGTACCTGCTGGAGCTGAGGAGAGTTTTGTTCAGTGGCAGCTTTGACTTAACTAATGTAGCACAGAGGGTTAATGTGCCTACTGCAAAGAACATGTAACATGCATTTAAAAAAGCAGTATTTTATGTGCATAGGTTCGTGGTTACTGCTTTTGTCAGAGAGATTCTTTTGTTACTGTGCACTTCATTATAAATGACAATCGTACTGTAGCAGAGGGTTCTATAAACTGTCATCAAAGAGCGGCTTGCAAACTGCATGGTACCAGTTAGTAACTTATATTTTTTCCCAGTTATTCATTATCCTGATGCTGCTAAAAAGATTTATTTGGGAGGAAATACATTTTTTATGTTAAAGTCAGTACTAGCCACTGTGTTATGTTCTGAAACCTTGAGGTTTTTTTTTTCAGACCAAGCACTCTTTAAACATTTTATATACACACTGATTTACATGTATGATTCAATGTCTCTATATTTGTGTGATGTAAAGTGCTCTGACATCCTCCAATGGTATGAGAGATTCTATAAAACAAATGAAATACATGTGACAGAGGGGCTATTACTTCAAAATAAAATACTAAGGGCCAGATGTACGATCTGTTTGTATATGGGCGAACGGGTTCGCGAACCCGTTTGCGCATGCAAAAACGTATTGGGCCATGTGCATTGCCTATTTCGTGAGTCGCAATTTGTTTGAGACTCGCTAAATACGTTTTGCAACTTGCTATTTGGAAGGGGCATTCCCTCCCAAATAGCGAGTCTCAAAACCAAGTACAAATGTTTGGCGGTCGCAAAACATTCGCAATTACCACCTACTTCAAGTAGATGGTAATGCATTTGCAAATGGGAAGGGGTCCCAAAGGGTCCCCTAGGGACCCCTTCCCCTTTGCAAATGCATGCAAAATAATTTTTTAAGGGCAGGCATTGGTCCCAGGGACCTCTGCCTGCTCTTAGAAAATGAAACGAAAACGTTTCATTTTCTTATTTTTTTTAAATGCATGGTAAACGGGTTGCATTTTCTTTTTAAAACTGCTTTATTTAAAAGCAGTCCCAGACATGGTGGCCTGCAGAGCCCCGCAGGCCACCATATCTGGGAGGGCTGGCATTCCTAATGGCCTCACAAATTGCTAGAGGCTCCTTATTATTAATAAACCTCGCAATTTGCAACCCCATTGGGAATCCCAAACAGTGTTAAACACACTGTTGTACATTTCATTTAGCGACTCGCAATTTGCCACTCGCCATGTGTCGCCAACTCTGAGGCGCTAAATGAAATGGTCGTACATCTGCCCCCAAAATCCTTAGTACTTTGGGTATTTATTTTGTGTGCACACGTGTGTATTTTTTTCGAATTACTGTTTTAATATTTGAAATTTAACTCATACAAATTGCTTGGGGGTCCCCGGCCTCCAGTGGTGACTCAATGGGGGTCCTCAGGAGTCAAAAGTTTGGGAACCACTGCTCTATATCATTGTTTTGCCACCTCTAGCTCCTGCTAAATCTGGTCCAGTTTATCATGCTCCCTACTGGACACATTAATCCTATCTTGCTCCAGCTGCCCTATTCTGTTCTCTATTTTCTTTAGTTCTCCCACCTCTATTCTGTTCTTAGTGCAACTGATTTCATGGAGCTTCCCTCTTAACCCGGCCTTATATGCGTCCCAAATATAATCTAAGGTAGTAGACCCCATATTTAATAAGAAAAATTCTGTGGTAAAGGCCCTAATGGACTGTATTGTCCCCGGACAGAAAAGAATAGCCCTCTTTAATGTCCATCTGGACTGCATCTGTGTGGCGCTATTCACATATACCAACTGTAGGGGGGAATGGTCTGAAAGGAGGCTAGGCTTAACTTCTATTGTCTTAAAATCCTTAATTGAATGTCTGTCCATGAAGATGTAATCAATTCGAGAGGCATGTTTTGACTTCTTACTATAGAAGGTATACCCCTGGACTGGGCCCTGTTTAGCTCTCCAAACATCATCCAAGTCCAGATCGTGCATCATATTCCGTAGAGCACGTCGTATCTTTGGTGTGCCTACATATTTACTCGCATTACTCCTGTCCTTGATAGGATCCAATAGTACATTGAAATCCCCTCCCAGGATATAAGGTGGTGTCTCTAACATCAATATGGAGTGCAGCTTCAAGAGATAGGAAGTGTCGTCCACATTTGGTCCATAGAAGGAGGCACAAACTATGTCGATATTATTCAGCACCATTTTCACCACTATCCACCTTCCAGACGTATCCGTATGGACCCCCCTAATTATTGCGGAGACACCCTGTTTCACTTGTACGGCCACTCCTCTATTGTGCGTTGTCTGCTGGGATACCTCAAATTCTTTTATCCATTTGGTTTTAGAGAAAACAGATCGACTTTCATCAAAACTCAAATGGGTCTCCTGTAGTAGACAGATCTGGGCGCTTGACATCTCCAAATTTTTGAGTATAAGTCTCTGCCTACGGCGACACCGCAATCCATTCACATTCCAAGTGGAAAAAATTACCTGGTTATTCCCTAACCTTTGATCTCCCATTATTGGTCCAATTCCCTAACGGACTTAATTCCTTGACTATGGCCAGATGAGTATTTTTTTGTTTTTTATCCCTATGCTCCCCACCCACGTGTTCCCCCTGAGACCCCTCCCCTGACAACCTCCCCCTGTGTTCTACCCCCCTGAGGAACCCACCCTTCCAGTAGGCTAAGCCTATTTGGCAAGGCTCCATTACCTGGATACAGTTTTTAATTCCAAATTGTTCAGCGAATGCTCTATTCTTAGACGATCTCTATCTCAATATTGCGGCGTTTTAACACATATTTGTCATATATTTATCTGCCGAGCAGCGGGTTACAACTGGAGGACAAGATCCTATACACCTAATCCCCACCTATCCGCTACCTTTTGCTCCCTGTTCTTTCCTAATCTTCAGAATTAGATTGTCCGCTTCTTCTCCTGTTTTTATCAGGTGCATGTGGTTGTTCCACATCACCCTCAAATGAGCAGGGAACTTTAATTGTGCCTTTACCCCCAGACCGTTAAGCTCATCCAACCTCCTCTCGAGCTCCCACTGTCTGGTTGCTGTCACATGGGAGATGTCAGACCTTATTTGAAAATTAAAAGGGGTAGAGCTGTTATATGATATTGTTTTTTCCTTCAGGGCTGAGTCAAACAGATCTTGTCTACTTTAGCGCTAAAACATACATTGTTCCTCATACTGAATTTTTCTAAGATCAGATGACCCATGTATAGGCCACCGCAAATCAGGATCCTTGCTAGTATATTTATTCCATAACGTGATATACATTATAAAAGAAATACCATTTTTAATATACATGTCCCTATTTGGTGTCCCCTCGGGGGGAGCCAGCTGATTCCACTTGATATTCATATTGGTACCTCCAAAGAAGCAATACATTCTACGAAGTGTGCTTGAAACAGGCATGCCAAAAATATTGTAGCATATATAATACTATACAGCAGTGGCACTTAACACAATATGTGCTGTTACAAATTATTCAAAAGTTGGAGTAAAGTCCCCTCATTACCTGCCTATATAAATTGCAATTTACATATATACAAACAAATTTCAAAATATTGGCCAATTTCATACATGAAGTGTCGCATCAAACGACCTTACCAAGCAAGAGTCTCCAGATTCCAAGTGCCAAGTTCTGAATCGACCAAATGGTCTCTGCACGGCGAACACGAGAAGGGATCTCGGTCGAGGACCGGCACCACCTGGAGGGTCAGATCAGAAAGAGAGGAAAAACGCTGTGGGTGCCAAGACGCGGGTCTCCTCGGGCAGTGATTGTCCGTAGCGAGATTCCAATCCTTCATTTCGACCACTCCTTCGGGAATCCAAGTCGCCGATGAGCGCAACTGGTTGGGTGCCAATCGGTAGAGGTGGACCTCAGCAAGACCTACCAGTGCTAGGGGTTCGCCCTTCTCTGCACACAAGTCCTCAGATCAGTAAATAGAATTTGGCATAGAAACTGAAATAGCAAAAAGATATTTAATTAACCTGATGAGGTGAAACTGCATTCACACAACACCCTTCGGTAGTGTATGAAGTAGCACAAGGAGTAGAAGAACTGTGGGTCTTTTGTACCCACACAGGAAATCAAAAGAAGGCGGTACAAGCACACAAAGGAGAGTTACATACATAAATATTCATACAGTAATGCACAGTCAACAAAGAAGGAGGAGCCAACAGTTGCTGACTTTAGTAGAAACATCCTGACAGTAGCAAGCCGAAGCAGGTGCATGGGCAGCTACAAACTCTTCTGAGCAAGTGCAGAGTAGCAGAGGCTAAGTATAGCCAGTTCTTTGAGCAAAGTACAAGGGCAAATGACAGTGAAGAAGGAAAGAGCACATGGCAAGCACATGGTTAACAAGATGGCTACCGGAAACAAGATCGCTTCAGCTAAATGCTAACTGCGTTCTCTGCCAAATTTCCACAATGGCACTTTTGAGCCTATGGCGTCCTCGCTTATTTTGTTTCCAAATACAATATTTGTCCTTCCGACAACTGACAGTTAATTTTGGTGAGCTGTTTGATTTTCTAATGGGTGATTGGAGTTAGATGTTACCGTATTCAGTAGTGTTAAATCAGATTTGAGTGTCTTCTGCAGTGTCTCAAGGGACTCAGAGGTAATTGAATGTTCGTTTGCGCAATGTAATGATGTTAAGTGTTGAAAATCTGGAGAGAAAGGTAGATCGGCTTCAATCTCTGTTACATTGCTCGGTGTACTATTGAATAATGCAAGTCTCTCTTTCAGCGGTTGCTCCCAACAGTGTGCAGTTTATTGTGTGTATTCCATTGGCAGAGCATGTATAGAAATAACTTCTGGAGATATCTCCTGTTAATTAGTTCAGTAGAGAGAGAGGGGCTACTTATATCATCATTCTTTGAGACTTTAGGCACTTGATCCACTATGCTGACTGCTGTGATGTCATTAGGCTCCTTCCTGCCCAGTGACGTCTGGGCCTCATTCCTGTCTTGCCCTTAGCACCACACCCCTCCATGGCACTGGTCGAGAAGGGAGTTTTGGGGGAATGTCTTGGAGAAGAAAAGGTTGGACATCAGAATTCCATTGGGACTGCCAGTCTGTGCGAGCCCTTTCACTACATGGCTTCCCCGTTTCAATGCTGACGCAGAACAAAATAAACAGCTGTTTGCTGTGTATTCTGGTGTTCTTATTACCACCTCTTTGTCGGAAAACAAAGGTACGGAGGACGTGTAATGAGTGACTTGTTCTGGGCGTAGTTGCAAGAACCAAAACAAGTGGTGAGCGGCGACTCCCTCAAACCAGGGCTGGAACACAGTAAACCCTGGTTTAATCTAACATTACTGAAGAGATCGGCACATTCGCACTTAGCGCTTATGTCCTTGAAAACTTCCTGGCTTTCGGATCCACACTGACACGAGAGTCAGATAGTGAAGGCAAACCAGGCAGAACTACATTTTTAATTACGTTTGTAATCATTACAATACGAATTATAAGATCTACATGTTGATTCTGAAGGAAATTTGTTGGGCACAGCCCCTGTGCCCAAAGCAAGAAACTGCCACTACCCATGTGCCTTTGCCATAACCCTATCCCTTTATACATTTACAGGTCCTCATTCCTCCTGCTTTCAGTAATAGTTAATTTATTCCAAAAATGAATGTACTCAGATCTGAGGAAATGTAAACAGGTCCAAAGGTTAGTTGTATGTTCAAAAAGTAGTGGATGGCTGGATAGGGATGTTTGTGCCACACCCAAGGTGGTAAGTAGGAGAGTACCCGCTTTACTCTTTGCGGGTGATACTCTGCTGTTTTCGAAATCACCTAAAAGTCTGGCAGCAGCCTCAGAATGATTATAATACATTTTGTAAAGATTGATGGTTAGAGCTTAACAGCTCTAAAACAAAATTTATGATTTTAACCCTGGAAAAAGTAAAAAGTGCAAATGCAAGTTATATGCCAGCAACAACCCTAACAGAACAGGTTTTTTCATAACTTTGACTATCCGGGGTTAAGATTAACACAAACCTGTATTCGTCTAAGCAGGTACAAACATCACTCTGCTCCTTATTGCACTAACCTTCTAGATCACTACAGATTTTTAAGACAACCAAGTCAAAAAGAGCTGTGCACAGGATATTAAATAGTAGGCACAGACAGCAAGTAGGTCGTGAGGGGTGACCAAATGTCCTGGTGCCTCGATGGTGCGGGCAGATCTTCAGCATAACAGACCAGCTGATCTCTACAGTAGGTTAAATCCTGCAACCATAATTTTGGTAGTCGGGTTCAGTCTACTCTCCCAACACATAGAGACCGTCCGCTTGGCCATCAGCAATGCAATAGCCACAAACCTTCTGCAGGAGGCCTTGACACCGGCAACTAGACTTAGGAGACATAGTTGAGGGGTACAATCCAAAGGAAGCTCAACCATTAGGCGTATAATCTTTACTACAGATTCCCAATATGAGAACACCTTGGGACAAACCCATACCAAGTGGTAAAAATCAGTGTCAGGGGCCCCGCAGCACCTACAGGTAGCAGAGTCTGGCAGACCATTTTTGTACAACTGGGCAGGTGTATAATATAGCTGATGTATAAATTTAAAGCAAACCATTCGTAGATTTCCATTAGCTGTTAAGTGCCCTGTCAGGCCGCAACAGTCCACCCACTCGTCCTCAGCCAAAGTGTGTGGTAAAACTGCATTCCATTTATTCAGCGCCGCTACATCGGAGGCAGCTACCTCCTTCTGTGTTATCCGATATAATCTAGTGACCAGTTTCACCCTGGAGGGAGTAGTGTATAAAAATTGCAGTGCTTCTGGTGTGGGCGGCTCAGCAGGAAATTGTGAGTACAGCACGCGCATGGCTGACCTCAGTCTGGTGTAAATGAAGAGGTGCATAGCAGTGATATGGCCTTCAGCAACTAGGTATGCTGAGGTAATGAACTGGCCTCCAGGATATACATCCCTCATGATCACCAGGTTCATGTCTCTGAGAGCCCGCGGAGCACCCACCTCAGTGGTATCCTAGAGATCTGTATAATGAAGCAGAGGCATACTGGGTGCATAAAGTGGCAGTTTCTGTGCCTGCCTACCTAACTCCCGCCATGCTTTAACTGTCGTCTGAACTGTATCAAACTCCCCCTTTTCGAACCCTGTGTGAGTGTTGAGAACCATGGCCTTGAGTGGTATGGGGTGCACTGCTCCCGCCTTGACGGCCACATGGGGAATGCAAACAGGGTCATGTTGCCAATAGTACGCAAAGTGGGCTTGAGCGCACAAATAGTATAACTGGAAGTCAGGTGCCGTAAAACCACCGTGCTCGTAAGGGATCGTAAGTGTTTCCCACTTAAGACAAGGCTTTTTACCCCCCCCATACCAATGTAATTAAGAGTGATCGAAGGGAGTTAAAAAAGTGACATGATAAATGTATCCGGATATTTAAGAATAAATACAGAAAGTGGGGGAGTATGACCATTTTAATTAGCGCTATACGGTCTGCAAAGGAGAGGGGCAACTTAATCCAGCGGGTGACTTGCTCCTCGAGGCGCGTAATGGCTGTTTCATAGTTGGCTCGCACTACCACCCGGGGGCTTGCGGTGCAACCATACACCCAAGTACTTCACCGTATCAGCGCACCACACCAAGGGAAAGTCTAGGTCAATGGGAGCGTGCAATCCGTAAGGGGCAGTTTCATAGATTTGGACCAATTTATTCCTAGCCCGGAGAACCATTCAAAGCAAACGTTTTCCCGGAGGAGGGGAGGCAGATGCAGATGGAGACAGATGGGAGGCAGATGGAGGGCAGGCTCATGCACATACAGCACCATGTCATCTACATACATGGAGACTGCCAGAGGGCACTGGAAGAACTGCAATGCCACCTGGGAATAACGCTGCCGCTAGATACAAGCCAGAGATTCGAGAATAAGTGTAAATAGTAATGGGGAAAGCGGGCAGACCTGTCGCGTGCCTAGATGAATAGGGATTAGTTTAGATAAATCACCATTGACCCTCACTCGAGCTGTAGGGCAGGTGTAAATCAGTTTTATCCAGTTGGTAAAGACAAAGGGCACCCCCATACGATGTAAAATCGCAAGCATGTAGGACCCGGAGACAGAATCAAAGGCCTTAGCGGCATTGAGGAGCACTGCCACCGCTGGCAACATAGGTTCCAGGACGTGCATAACCGCAAATAGTGTCCTATGATTATGGGAGGTGGAACGAGTGGGCCCAAAACCAGACTGATCCGGCAGGACCATGACCAGAAGAATCAGCTGCAGTCTGGTCACCAGGACTTTGGCTAAAATTTTAACATCGGTATTAATTAAGGACAGTGGTCGGTAGGAGTCGCACCTGTCAGATAGTTTGCCAGGCTTAAGAAGCATAACCACCAGCCCTTTGCGTAACGTTGGAGGTAGGCATTGAGCCTCGTAGGCTTCCTCAAAGACTTAGAGTAAGCAAGGAGCAAGAATGTCGACATAGGTTTTATAAAACTCCGCCGGCAGACCGGCAGTGCCAGCAGATTTACGACTAGAAAGGGCTGCAATAGCGTCTTGTATTTCACCTATGATGATAGGGTGCATTAAAAATTCCTGTTGCCCCCGAGAGAGCCACACTAGCGCGATATCATCCAAATATTGCTGCAGCTCAGCTTCATCCACAGCTGGGCAATAAGCATACATGTCTTTATAGTAATCAGTGAATGCTTGTAGGATATTGGAGGTGTTGTGATGAGCAATATCGTCAACCGTGATTGAACTAACCATGTATGCTCCGCCTCTGGGTTCCATAATACGGGCAGCCAGCACTCTGCCAGGTATGCCACCCTCCGCATAGTATCTAGCCTTGCTTCTCCAAGACATGTGGTGTATCTCTTGATCTGTCACATCGTTATATTCTGCAACTTTCTCTTTAATGAGTGCAAGCACAGAAGGGTCGGGCGTGCTTTCATATCACCGTTCCAACCCCTTCAACTCACGCTCCAGTGTGGACATAGTGCCTCTGAGTGAACATCCAATATGCGATGCTTTACTCTGCTCGCCTACACATCCAGCACGGCGGGAAGGCCTGCATCTTCTCGACACCTAAGGAGGCACTTAAATATACTCGGCAGTTGGAGCGTCACTCACCGCAATGAGAAAAAGTGGGGGACTCTGGCTGAGTGGATGAGCCTGGTATCCTTTTGCATCGTCTACTATGCTCTTGCCATGCATGTTACTGGTTTGGCTGTCACCACATGTTAGTTTAGCACATCTCTGTTGATTTGCTGCACAATTTATATGTATCACTGTGTCCTAATATGACTGCCTTGTTTTTTTTTTCATTCTGCATTGTCTCTGCTGAAAGGAATGAACCCTTTGTTGTGATCATTGCAGGTAGCTTGAAGGTCTTTTTTGTCGTTATAATGTGAGAGGCCACCTTGCAGCACATGAGACCTGCTTTGGATGGCCCAATTCTTTATGTCTCGACCCACCCTGTACTTCACGGGGTGCCAGTGGATTCTAGCCCTTCTCTGAAATGGAAATCCCCATAACGTTGTTCTCTCTGTTTTGGCACCTTTCCGTGTCTTGGTTGCATTACTTTTTGATTGGAAATCCTGCTTGTATGCTTTGTGAACTATGCAATATGTTCTGGCGTTCTTTCTTGTATGTTGCTTTTGGTGGTATCATAGTAGGTTTACGCTGCTGGAGTGGGTAGGATGGGCTGTTGGGGATCACTATGTTACGAATTGTACATTGGCAGCACAATGTGGTTACGGTATGGTAATGATGGGGATATTTTATGGACATTATGACAGGAATCTGCATTTCACGGACGGGACATGACTGACTCCAATGACAAGACTATATCTTGGCTTAGTTGGAATGTAAAGGGTCTCAATAATCTGAGAAAAGTGCGCCAGGTGTGTTCCTATCTGGATCGTCACCATATCCGCATTGCTCTCCTACAGGAGACACATCTTACTAAGCAGGCGGTATCTAATGTTGCTACCAGATGAGCTGGAGTAAATCCTTATACTGGGAGCATGTATCTATCAAAACTATTCATAGAAGCTAAGGCCGTTTGATTACAGAATTTACTAACTTTAAATCGCTCCCTGGGTAAGAAAGAACGATTTAAGAAATCATGCCCCTTCCGGCTTGCAAACTGTATTTACAATTCCGGTACCAGTACTTACCCACTAAAGCCTTCTGTATTATGTAACATCATTTATGTGAGCTCATCTACAATCTGCGGACGATCAATGCCCACCTTGAAGAGGGCCCTCAGAGTCCATACCCCATATTTTATTATTTTGCCCAGCATATGATCACCTGAGGGCAAAAATGGATATTGCACCTGTGTAGGAAGCTGGGCATTGGGAGGCATTTGTAGGCACTTAGGAACTGACAGTTCTAAGCTGATGGTATTTGCTGTGGCGAGGTACCTCATGTCTGTATCAATCTGGCGCTCCAAGTGCATCCAAGCAAGCGAACAGAAGCTGATATAATGATATAATTTTTTATTCATTTATGTGAGAGGGCCAGTTTGAGGGACTTTTCTTCTGAAATGCATGCTGATCTAATTCCTTGCAGATAGTCTCTTATGTATTTAAATATCTGCATTCAGTCCTGATTTTGTAATTGCTCTTTAACTAATGTTTAAATTACTTAATAGTTGTGCTCTAACTTTACTGGCACCTTACCATAAGATTTGTGGGACACTACTCCAATTGAGAGGGAACCGCCAGCGCTCTAGTTATTTGAACCAGAACTTGCAGTTGTATGCGTATGCTGCACTAGGGAGATCTCAACATTTTGTTTTACTAGATACCTGTGCAGGATCACAAACAAAAACCTTGAATTTCATTGCACAGTGGCCTATGACAACTGTGCACATGTTAATAGGATCTAAAAACCTTAAATATTTGAGTTTCCATGTGGCTAAGATGAAGAATTTGCACTTTATTGTTAAATTTGTACAGGTCTTTGCACACTCTTTTCAGTGGAATGTTGTGCCTGTATCAAATTCCTACCCTACACTACATATTTGTAGCCCAAATGGGTCGTTTGCATGTCCTTTATGTATACCGCTATGATGGCCATAGGTGCTTCTGTGCATAACAACTGTTAAACCACAGAGGCCAACCAGGTCGGTAGAATAGGGGGTTGGTATGATGCCCTGAGCGACATTATTTGGATTCATTTGCACAATGCTGTCATTTCAGATGCTTTGATCTGTATGTTTTTTATTTATGATGAATTGGCTGGTTTTATCATGTTTAAATTGTGCTTTTATGATCTTTGTTGAGCTAAAAGAATTATAGTGATGAGGAAATGTAACAAGGTAATCCAATGTTGTTTTATAGGAGAGGTAGGCCTTACAAACGAATGGGGGAGATTTTCACTACCATGACATGTGAAACTTAAATAAACACATGTCCAACATTTTAATTACAATGCACCCAGCCCTTTTCGTTGTTTAGGGCTTATCACAGGGGTAACTTCTATGTATTGACCTTGCAAAAGTTTTTTTTCTCCAGGTTTAATCAGCAGTTTAAAACTGAACACAGACTGTGATGGCAGACCTGAGGCATGTTTTAAAGGTCTACTTGAGTGGGTGGCAAAATAAGTGCCACAGACCCACTAGTAGCATTTGATTCACAAAACCTGGCAACATGTAATACCATATTACTAGGGACGTTTAAGTACATTTAATGTGCCAATTGGATGTTAGCGGTACAAAAGGGGGTGGTGATGGATGGAGCATCTGAACCAATCAAACACTCACACCCAGCCAACAAATCTGGGTTTAATCCATCACCGTTCTTTCTGGCATTACAGCCGTCTTCAGCCAGGTTTGCTTGAATCCAGTGGCAAATTGAGCAAGGGACTCACGTCTGAGCATACCCAGCCAACTTATGGCGAACAAATCGGTACAAAAGAGGGTGGTTGAGTCCCTTGCTCACTTTGCCACTGGATTCAAGCAAGCCTGGCTGAAGACGGCTGAAATTCCAGAAACCGGTCCTAGAAAGCTTCATCCCAGTCCAGGGAAGGTATGGCTTGGCAGTTCGGGCTGGATTGTTCCCATGAGGCACTGGGTCAGGCTGATTTGCATATGGCCATGTCTGAACTGGGGTGGCAGAGTGGGCTATAGAACGGTGATGGATTAAACCCAGATCTGTTGACTGGGTGTGAGTGTTGGATTGGTTCAGATGCTCCGTCCATCACCACCCCCTTTTGTACCACTTTGTTCGCCATAAGTTGGCAGGGTATGCTCAGACGTTGAGTCCCTTGCTCACTTTGCCACTGGATTCAAGCAAGCCTGGCTGAAGAGGGCTAAAATGCCAGAAACCGGTACTAGGAAGCTTGATTCCGGTCCAGGGAAGGCATGGCTTGGCAGTTCGGGCTGGACTGTTCCCATGAGGCACAGGGTCAGACTGATTTGCATATGGCCATGTCTGAACTGGGTTGGCAGAGTGGGCTAAAGATCGGTGATGGATTAAACCCAGATCTGTTGACTCGGTGTGAGTGTTTGATTGGTTCAGATGCTCCGTCCATCACCACCCCCTTTTGTACCACTTTTTTCGCCATAAGTTGGCAGGGTATGCTCAGACGTTGAGTCCCTTGCTCATTTTGCCACTGGATTCAAGCAAGCCTGGCTGAAGCCAGCTGAAATGCCAGAAACCGGTCCTAGGAAGCTTGATTCCGGTCCAGGGAAGGCATGGCTTGGCAGTTCGGGCTGGACTGTTCCCATGAGGCACAGGGTCAGAATGATTTGCATATGGCCATGTCTGAACTGGGGTGGCAGAGTGGGCTAAAGAACGGTGATGGATTAAACCCAGATCTGTTGACTGGGTGTGAGTGTTTTATTGGTTCAGATGCTCCGTCCATCACCACCCCCTTTTGTGCCAATAAAAATGAAATACAGAAAGCTGGAGGGGTGAAGGCATAGGGTTTCTGGGTGACCCTGCAGGAAGTGTCAAGTTCAACACAGGCTTAGTAATAAGGAAATTTGATCTAGGTCAAAGGATTCAGTAAAGGTACTATGAGCATTATTAGCAATTGCAATTTTACAGTCTGTAACATTACAAGCAAGAAGACCAATGATATTTGTGTCTCAAATGTGGCTGTAGATTTCATTCGTAAACGAATGTCACAGGTTAGGAATGTGCAAAGCTGCAGAATCTTTTTCAAAGTTTCATGAAATTCTACAAAAATTACATACAATTTCTTAAAATTCAGTTACCGCCATGTCACGTGGAATTTGAATGCAAGGGCATACCTCATATTCAAAGGTTACAAGAGATGATGGCAGGAGACTCCTTGGAAGCAGTTTTCTAGTCAATCCAGCCTCACTTGGGCCAATATTAGGCATACTTTTGAGAACTTCCTAAATATTACAAAGTCACTCAAAATTGGCATAATTTGTGCTTTCTCTTTAACACAAATAAAAAAAATATTTGCCAATGCCTAGCACAAATATTCCCAATATTGCATTCTCAGCTCGCCCAGCATTTTGACCACATTTTCTGAAATTTCTTTTGGTTGCAGCTTTGGTAATGAATATCACAAAATATCTATATATACAGAAACTGTACTCCATTCCCAATGCAGTTGTAAATCATAATCAAGGCTTTTATGATTTGCCCACTTGTCACAGGCAAGAACATGGATGTGTCACATTGTGACATCTGACCAGAACTTACCTTCAACTTTCTAAATAGATAGAAATGATAAGAGTGATGATCATCTTCAGTTGCCATCTTGCAACTCAGAGGCAGCTTTTCCATTAGGGCGGTGGAGCACAGCCTCCATGACACCAGCAGAAAATAAAACAATAATAAAACGTGTTTTATTTTAATCCCCTGGACCCGCGCCCAGGACTCTGATGAGTCTTGGGGGCGGGTCCAAGGGTTGGCACTGCTGGTGGGGGAGTGATGGGCTCTCCCATCTCTGTGCATGAGGTGTTTGGCCGGGCGTCTCAGGCCGGTCAAACCCTTCATGCGCAATGAAGCGCTCTCCAGTAGCAGCTGGGGCTGGAGAGAGCATGCACAAGCTCCTAGTCTGCCTGGGAGAGGAAGTTGCCGGCGCTCTGGCCAATACCAAAGCTGCTCCTCATGCAAGAGCAGCTCCAGGATTGGCCGCAGGGCATTCTGGGTGCCTTTTCCCAGGGTCAGAAGAAGGATGAGGTGATTCGTGGGAGTTGGCGGCGGTGGCAAGGTAAGTTTTTTTCATTTTTTTTTCTTTTTTCTCCTAACCCTCCCCACCTCCCACATCCCTCCTCTGGCCCAGCCCACACCCCCATTTTGGCAGGGGACGGGTCGCTACTGTTGCAACTTCTCCTGCGTAAACAGGTAGATAGCAGGGTAAGCAAGAGGTAGGTACCAAAACAAGAAGAAAAACACATCCACAAAAAGGCACCTTCAGAGAAACAAGAAAAAAGGTCTCTCAAGTATAAAACAATAACATAGGTAGTTACCATTAAGACTAAAACAAGCAACAAAAACCACACAAGGGACAATAATACCATAAAGAAACAAGGTAATGCAATGTGAACAGAGATTATCCTGACAAAGCCAACTCTGCAGTGCATTCAAGTTTTTACTAACTTTTTATAGTGAGTTCTTGATGGCATTTAGTGGGGTGCCCATATATGTAAGTTACCATCTTGATTTGACTCGCAAGCATGTACAAAATAGTTGGTGTGTACAGAGCTCTTTTTCCAAGCTTTTTTTTCTTTGAAGTTCTCACATCTGAAATTGTCAGAAAATTCAATCTCCTACACTCTCAGTTCCCTGCAACCCTTGGGGAAAACAGCAAGCAGCAAGTTAAGGAGCGCCCACCCCACAGTTCCTAGGGCTTGTGTTTGGCACCTCCAGATTGTGTGTCTGCGGATACGGTATTCAGAGGCAGATTAGTTTGCGCTTGAATATGTGGGTTCTACTAGCCCTTATTTCCACCGTGTGATTCACAGGCAGAATCTGCTACTGTTTTTTGTGGTATCGGTAGTGGGTGCCTCATTCTCTGTTCAGTCATTTAGCTTCTGTGGCTCTTGTGTTGAGGGTGGGAGTAAATTGATGGGACTTGTTTCCGCAGTTTATTTCTACATGGTATTCACTAGAGACTTTTGCTGTAGACTTTCCCTCTTTATGTGAGTTGGCTCTCTACTGGCAGGTCTGGCTTGAGTAGTTGCATTAGACTGCCATCATTCCTCCTGGGTGGATTTTCCTTGGGTGTTTGTACCTGCTTTTCCTGGTCTAGTTGGCTTTGGGTGTGTTCCACCCTGTCCCAGACCCAATGAGGGTCCTTCAGTACATCCTTCCTGTGTCATTCCAGTTGGTATCTCTCCAGCTGATTCTGCCTCCCTTCTGGAAGGTAGATTCCTGACATCTATGGTTTTCATGATTGCCTCTCCCCATGTCCCAGTTCTTCTGACTTACCGGCTATTCCTCTGTTTCACTATCCGGGACTTCCACTATCAGAAAGTACACGCTGGGTTTTTTAACTTGCTCTACTCTTTTGTTTGTAAAACGCGGTGCGGGGAAGATTGTGGGTTTTTGTCTAAGTATTCATGTTAATCACAGCTCGTGAAGGGGCTGTGATTCACATGAATACTTAGACAAAAGTTACCGCACAACTCCTTGTGAACCATAAATGCAGAAATTGACACTGGGACCGCCAAGAGGCAGACATCACTGCCATAGGTGGCTTCAGTGACCAATTTAGCTTGATATATTTTGGCCAGTGTGCCTAATGGTCTGGTACCAATTCCTCGAGAAAAGAAAAAGAAAACCCCTATGGAGTGAGACAATGACCTTATTTTTGATTTTCTCAAGGAACGGCTATCAAAATCCACTCCTAAATATGTGAAAGTTTGAGCCTTATTTAGCCTATTGTCCTGGACCTGAAAAGATCTAGGATTGGTCCCCTTTGGGCCCAACACCATCACCCGTGATTTTCAGTGGCTGGTGGACAGATCAAGGCTATTCATATAGGTGATAAAACCATCAAGCAATATTTGGAAAAGCAGTTCTAGCGAGCAAGACTTTAACTCATATATTTTGTCTGAATTGATCCAATTGCAAAAAAAGGTTGAATAATTAATTGCACTCAGGTTTCAGCACTGTGGAGAAATCCTGGCATGTGGCATCCTCACAGAAGGCTATAGAGATTGATGAAGAAAAAATAGGTAACACACAGCAAACGTAAGTGGAAAGAACTTAGCGTCATAGTAGAAAAGGGAAAAGAGCTTTACGCATTCTCTAAAACCAAATGGTTGCATATTTATTTATTTATATATTTATTTATGTATTGTTCTTGTACTGTAATTTCATGTCTCGTTTCAGTCACTCCCGAGCGTGATAGCTCTTTCAGAGCCACATAGCACTGAACACGATCCAACAATAGATGATGTCAGAGGGTTCAGTTGTTTGTCATCTTTGGAAACCCTTCTCGAGGGGCGAGGGGCATGGACATGCTACCTGATGATGAAGTATAAAACATGTGTTGAGCCAGTAGTGGTTGGTTCCTCTTATTTTATTTCCTTACCAAGCACCTGTTCCTCTGCTTTCTTCTTGCCATGCACATGTTTTCACTTAATTTCTTCTTGCCATCTATATTTCCTTATGAGCTCTGTAGCCTACATTCCTGTTCCACTGAATACAGATAGTGACAGTGATTATCTATTGTGATTTCTTCTCTTAGTTTCTGTGCAACACCCTACACCATTATATACCTTTATTGCTTCTAGTTTTTTTTTCATTCTCCTGTTTTCTTACATCTTCTGAACTTCTCATTCTGGTTTCTTGTATTGTGTGCTCTTAACCCCTCACTCCATATGATCTTCTAGAGCCATATTTTTCAGTGTGAGTGATCAAACGCCTTCTCTTCCTCCTAACTGCTTGCATTTAACCCATTGCTCCCACTTGATTTCCATCTTCTGCAAGTTTCAAAAGTGAGTTTCCTTTCTGGATGGGTGTCTGAGATGACATATACATGTTTCCCTCTTTATTGGTTACATTTATAAATGTATCCCAAGGTCTTTCCTTTCTGTGTCACATCAGTCACCTGTTCTCGCACCGGTGTGTGTCTCCTCCTTTAACCATATAGGTTGTGACCCAATGCGCCCATGTCAGGATACATACTCAATTCCATCAGGACCGGGTGAGGTCCGAAAGCAGAGATCTACTACACATAAATCTGCCGCTGAATTTAAACCCTCCATATGTTAATGCACAGAGCTTCTCAGCTAATGGCTTCCTTCCCTTGGCTTAAATGGTCCTGGTGTGTGGCTTGTGCTCAACTAGAGACTTTCTGGCCATGCTACCTTCTCCTTTGATTACATCACAGGTAAAGAAAGGGACTTAGTTTCTGTCTTAACCGTCTCGCAGTAAATCTTTATTCTCGAGGGGGAATATAGCTCACTTTGATTTGGTGGGAACCCTGGTCTGGTTGTAGTGGTTGTAGAGTAGTTGCTAGTTCACATGGATATCCTGCCAAAGGAGGAATAGAAAAATGAGAAACAGCCCTCTGTTGACACATTTCAGTCTCAAAAGTCAGATGGTGGCCTGTTTTTCTGTGACTTGGCCTGGAGGCAACATCTTTTATGCATATTACCCAGAGTGCCATGAAATAAAAGCCTCACTTCATGCCCTGTGACTAGTGATGTCCTAGTGTTCCCACCAATGGGTCTTCCTGATCAATGAGGCGGGCACCACCCAGGACACAGAAACTTATGTAATTTATGGAAACTCTTTGTTAGGAGCAACTCATCGAGTGAGCAGAAAAATTCCTGAGAATGATCAAAAAGCAGACTCAAACTGGACACCCCCAGTAAGCCACCGCAATCTTTTCTTCTCAACATCTGGTCACGCAGGTCTGCCCCTCAAAGAAATTATGTCAAAGTTTAGTGTGTCTTCCTAATGCGGCACACATGCGAATAAATACATCTGAGGGATCATTCTGAACGCATCTTCATACAGCCGTGTCATCCACCCCATGCAGGTAGGACTAGGCTTGAGCTGTGGGTCCCTGGCACATGGAGGGAAGATTTGGTGAAGCCAAGAATCAAGTATTGCATTAGACACATCACCATCAACCTCAATGCATGTTCAGATAGGGAAGAATTTAGGGCTTTAGTGAATATTTTTTTTTTTGATAGACCCTTTGCTGGTACATGGATTTTTGGACTTCCACATAGAAAATTCCAGTTGTTTGCCTTGCACCTTGGAACCAGCTATTGGTGTCTAATTGTGTGTATTGGTTTGAGTTTGTATTACATCAGTACAGTTCACCTTTTCACCTTTTTTCCCTGTGCACATACACATTCCAGTGCTGTGCATTTAAACTGCATCCAACCAGTGCTTAATTTAAGACAGTGATTGCAGAGTGCATGGGATCGGTCTGTGTGTAGCGTGTGGTAGTAGCTGAAGGCCTTATCTTAATGTAGGGTAGGTGTGGTCTGTCTGTGTTTTGGTGCAGGGCGTCAGTAGTAATGACACATATGAGGCAGGAGTCTGAATAGTGGGATTGCACTCGTAAATTTTCTTGAAAATGCACCATTTGCCCACTCTTTTTTCAAAATTGTCTCTACGCTCGCTCGCCGCAGTGAAGTACGACTATTGGTTTACGCCTCACCACTTTGAAATGTCACCAGCCGCCACTTACATAGATGAAGACACTCAAAAACATGTTTGAGGGTAGGTAAAGACTCCCAACTCCTGCTGCCAGTGCTGAATTTTGCCTTGCATGTCCAGGCCTGGCAAGTCATGGATGCCCACAACATACTGAGGGTTACAATTATGCAAGAGGGGGGTGGCATTATCCCAGGGTTAGGCATCATCGTGCCATAGATGCCTGAAGCTGCCACCATTATGCTTGAGCTAGTTTTGTTCAAATGGTAGGGACCATCATACCATAGATTCCCTTAACTTGCAAAGAATTATCAACATTATGCCGGCTATATAGCGGAAATGCGCAAGTAATGCAAATTCAGGCATGCGCACCCATAGTCTGGCACACGCACTCTCACTAACTGTATTAAATGTAGTTATTCTGCGAGGCTGCTGTGTGTATGGTGCAAGCTGTACCCCCTCTCCCTCGTGGTACCTACAGCATAGCATGAGGTTTGGGGTCGACCATGCAGAACTTGAATTCTAGCTTGTCACTTTGTGGTTTGAGACCTATAGTGGTTGGCTGTTATTTAGGCATATATTTTAGTATTTGAGGAACTCCCTTGAATAGGCTGCCCTACTGTTCCTTGTTCTGTGTTTTATTTAAACGTATCTTCAAGTAAAACATGATTGAAGTTTATTCCTCTTGATGCTGATTTTTACATTTTAGGCTGAATTTTTCTTATTTACTGTTCAAAACACCCTTAAGTTCTTACAATCAAAAGCTACGGTACTCTTCCGCTCGGGTGGTCTGCCGCAGGGTTTCTGCCATTGCAATGAACGGAAATGCAGCTCTTTGATAGTTAATAGCTCACTGTTCTATATTAGGATTTAAACGTATAAACTGCAAGTAACAAAAGAGGCTGCCTGACAGAAGCAGTAAAGGAGTGACTTTTGGCGCTGCGCGCGCGCGGTCTGGTTCCTAGCGCACATAGCCAAGGTTGCAGTGCACAGAGACCCTCCACTGCCGCACACAGAGGAAAAAAATTAGAGGGAACATTGTTCATGACCCATGGCCGTAAACACTTGGGAGGAGATATGTTTTCTGATTTTGGGTCTGCTGTTTTGAGTTCCGTGGGTCCTCTAGCAGTGTAATGTGTTTGGGTCACTGCTATGCATACACTTGTTTTTACTTCTCTTGTGTTATGTTTTGTCGAAATCAGTTTTTGGCTTGGGTATGTACTCATATGTAAGGACTGTGAGAGGGAGATATACTAGGAGGTAATGCCTGGTTAATTACCGATAATATTTATTACTCCGATTCATGTCTTCTTCGTCACAACCCTGAGTTCCCTCCCACCTCTCCCTGTTGTTCAACTGATTTCTTTCTAGGCTTTGTTATTTCAGGACGTCCTTTCCAGGAAGTGATGTATTTATACCTTTTAGTATGAGGTCATCTAGGATTGGGAAGGAAAAGTCAAGTTTGGTGACTAGGTTCTGCATAATTGGAAATAAACTCATATGTAAGGACTGTGGCGAGGAAGACATAGACTTTTAGTAATTATGATTAAAAACGGTAAGTAACTGGGCATTCATGGCCATTATGGCAAAATGAACCTCCTTTTCTAGTTATGCCTGTACTAGCATACATTTATAATTTGTTATGGCCTTAGAGCAAGTATTAACAAGCATTTACAATGCAATGGTCTCGGCATCATTACAGGTAGAGCTATTGGCATTGCTCATGACATTTTTTTTTTTTTATCATAAATAAATGGCATTGTCATTTACATTGCCAATAGCTTAATCGTTAAATAAATGGCATTGTCATTTACAATGCCAATAGCTAAGTATACATATATAGATATATGTACCCATACAAATTCAGATGTAATTTTTTTTATGCAAACCTGTATATGTTTTATAAATGTATATATTTACACGCATATTGACACACACATTTATATATGACCTTTGTTGGTGGCCTTAGCACATTTTTTCTGTGGCCCAATCTGTGCCCTTGCTTAAAATTACCTTCTGGAGACGCCACTGCCTGTAGCCCGCGAGTGGAGAGGGCTACAGAAACAGGGAAAGGAAGGTGGCAGTGGCATTCTGTGAGATGTTGAGGTTACGGTGGCCTCTGGACGGCTGTTCTTGGTGGCTTTGAAGGGACGCTGAAAGTTGATGCCGGTCCTGGTAGGCGCTTAGTTTGTAGAATGCTTAAAGGTCACGGGGAGCTATGCAGGACTCTGGGTTGCCCTGGTGTGATGGCACGCAGAGATGTTATGGCGGTGTCCCCTGTAAGGTTTTCGGTTAGTGGCTGGCCTTGGAGGGATGCTGAGAGACGAAGATGGTCTGGCGCTCCGTTAAGTGTCGAGGCTGTGTGGGGCTCTCTGGAGGGAAGCTTTGGGGGCAACTGAGATTAAAATGGTTGTGGGGCTCTGTGAGGTGCTGAGTCAGTCAAGAGCTAAGGAGGGCTCTAGGTGGCTCTCTAGTGCTACAGGAAGCTCGGGGGGGCTTTGGCGGGAACTGAGAGAGAAAGCTGGCAGCAGTGCTTTGAGGTGCTGAGATTGGGGGGGCACTGCAGCGCTGTGTGTGGGGGAGGGGGGATAACTGATCGCTGTGGCAGTCTGTGAAGTGCCGAGGCTGTAGGGGGCTCCAGAGATAGTTGTGCTGGGCTCTAGCGGGAACAGGGGAAGGGGGCTGCGGCGGTGTATGGGGTGCTTTGAGTCGGTTATCGCCTATGGGGGTCCTGGGTGGCCCGTGAGTGCTGTGGGTGGCTTTGGATGGCCGCTGAGGGGTGAATGTGGCGCTAAGTGCCGAGGCTGTAGGGGGCTCCAGAGACAGTTGTGCGGGGCTCTAGCGGGAACAGAGGAAGGGGGCTGCGGCGGTGTGTGGGGTGCTTTGAGTCGGTCATCGCCTATGGGGGTCCTGGGTGGCCCATGAGTGCTGTGGGTGGCTTTGGATGGGCGCTGAGGGGTGAATGCGGCGCTCTGTGAGGTTTGTGTTGTGTGTGTGAGGAGGAGGGGGGCTACGGGGCCCCTGCGGTAGTGCAGCGACTCCGATCAATCCCCACATTAGAGCTGACAGAATGGTGCTAATAACTTAATGATCCCGTGTTCACCCCCGCGGGGCCCGAGCCAGCCATCGATTGGCTTCAGGGAGAGCGGAGGGAGCCGCATGAGCGGATTGAGGAGATTTCTTAGAAATTATAGTTCTGAGTTACTACTATCTTCTTCAGGATCCTGGAAAATCAGGTAATGCCAGCAATGGGTTAGCATATCATCGTGTGACTGTGTGACAAGCAAAGAAAAGAGGTTTCAGTGTTACTTGGGAGACGCAGTCAGGCACAATAAAAAGGGATGCCCTTATTCTTGGAATAAATGGCTATTATCAATAAACTCATATCCTAAGGCTGCCCAGATAAATCCAATAAAGGCAAGCTTGTACATACCCCACAATTGGAAATAGCCCTCCATAGGATCTAGAGAAATGATATTAAAATATCAACAGGTTGGAATGCAACAAAAATGAGTGGGTGTCAGGTATCATAAATTCACACTTTTCATACCGAAAGAGTACAACAATGGATTTGGACATTTTCAACAATACACTTACAATTTTAAATGCATTTTTGCCAATAATTAGTTTTCTCAGGCATGAATACTGTTTAATTGACCCCGTTGTAATGTATGATGTGCACAGTAGAACATGTCCAAATCAAAATATTTAACATGGGGTATCACAAAAAGAACCCCCTAACCTCAATGCTTGTTTTAGCATAGTATATGAAGATATGTGTATCAGCTTAGATAGTGACCCTTTGGCAATGAAAAAGGGGCCAATCTAGGTGCTAATGTGCATCTGCAAAGTTGCAGCTCTGTCACAATAGGTCATTTCGAAGAGATGGAACCACACCTCTGATCAATCTGCTGGTTTGAACAAACCTGGACTGTTGCATAGGTTTCCTAAGAAAAGCGTAATATAGCGAAAATTATTCTTCAACTTAAAGAGATAACCATGAAATGGATAACAGATTAAATCAAGCCCCCACCTCTTTCCCTCCCTTTATCTTAGTGAAACTGACACTTTAAATTGTTTGGGAGTGCCACAGCGCCACCAACGTAGATGAATGCAAAACAAAAAAACTCCCACCGTGTGCAAAGAAAAAAAAAGGCGAAAAGACAATTGTAAAATACCACAAGATGCCTCGTTATTTTTCAATTTTCAGAGTTCTGTGGTAGAGCAAGGAAGCTACCCTGGCTAAATGCCCCCGGAGTACTACAACACGGGTGTGCAATGCCTTAACGCGCACTGATCCAGAAAAAGCCACCATTTAGTACAAGCCATAACTTAATAAAAGCCATGTTATGTCAATCCACGCTTTCATTGTTCCAAGGGTAGTTCCCCACAGTTACAGACACTGTACTCTACCAGACATCATCAAAAAACTCTGCCACCAGCAGAAACGGATCTAAAACGTTTTTTTCTTTACAAACAACATTAACATTGATTGACATTGATGAAAAAACTGGAGAGTATTGGTGAATCAATCGTTTTTGAGATCTCTATTTATTTTCTTTACAAAAAAGCAATCCTACATAACAGTATTTCAAGGACGAGCGTTAATATTTTGTTAGAGAATCTTTCTTAGCACCCTTTAAAATACAGACGGTATGAAAATCTACAACATGCGTTGTTAAAGAACGGACGTGCTGTATACTTGGGCAGAAGCAGGGGGTTCGAACGTCTTAAAAATACTATCTGGGAAAATAAAAAAACAGACTTTCTCCAATGGTCAGTGGACGGAGAAAACGGTGTTTAAGATTCGCCAACCTTTGAAGAAAAAAAAGGAAAAAAAACGTCAAAATATCCAAAGATTAAAAGCAGAGGCAGCCAGCCACACGACTCTTGGGGTTAGCAACCTTGTAAACACGCGTCTCCTGATTGGATGGAAGGACAGCGTCTTTAGTGTCTGCGCTATCTCCCTTCTCGCCCCCTATCTGCAGCCTGCGAACGTGCCGTTGTGCCATTTTATACTTGTTAACACTTGACAATGCAAACACTAACAGTGCAAAGGTCTGAGTTTGTTTGAGCGCTGTAAAGAGCCTCGCTCATATCGTTTAGTGCTCTCGACCGCATGCGTGGCAACATTATCACCGACTAACTTCAAATTTAAGTTTTAAATCGACGCGAAAGCGTCAAGCAAAAAAAGACTTATTTTATTATGGAAATTGGGCTGAAGATTAAAAAATAAATATACCATAGCCATCCAAAATATAAAATGTATGACTTATAGAAGGGTCGATGTTATTTCAAGCTTTGGCAGGGAGCCAGCATGCGCGCACACACAGCTGAAAAAAAAAGTAACTCTAAAGAGGTGAATGCGCGCCGAGAATCTGGCTTCAATTACCGCGGCCCCTGACAGCTGGTAATTGATGAAATATAGCCTTCTGCAGCGCGTGTCCGCAGAGAATATGCAGGAAGAGGAGCAACTCTACAGCCTATGGCCTATTGCGTGCTGGCTTGTAAAAACACAGCCATGCGAGGGCCAATTGCCATGCAGCTGACATAAATGATGAGCAAAAATCACGAGCTTCTCTGGAATTCGTAGGTTAGATTTTCGAGTCCCTCACTAAAGGACTCTTAAGCCACGCCCACTTTGTGGGATGTAGGCCGAGCCCTAAAAAGGGAGGAACTGTGACAGGCATTCACTTACATCATTTATCCATATGTAATGTCTTGTGAGAAGCTTAAATAGTTGCCTCGTGTGGTTTCCTACTAAGATAGTACACAATCCCCATGATGTGCTATAGGCTCAACCTTGAGTCTCTGTTAATGTGCTATATTGTTCACATCTACTGTGTGACACTCTTTACCCAGCTGGAATGTGAAGGAGTGCTAGTAGTCTATGCTTTTGGTTTATTCCATTAGAATTGGATAGACCTGGATTGACCTACTGTTACTGAATTCCCTTGGCTGAAACGAATGCAGACTCTCCATGCAATAATAACTGTCCATGAAGGGAGTTCACCTGCCAGTCTCTGCAAACATGTTGCTCGCTACAGGAGTGCAGAAGGAAAGAACGTTAACTAGTATTCCGGAAGGGAATATTCCATGACGCCATCTCTCACTCTCCTTCAATGATGCTATGTCAAGCATACAATATCCGAAAGGGACGAGACACTTCTAAGGAAAACAAACACCTGTTCTGTTCTTACGTGTACCGAGTTAATAGGATTGTCCAAAGGAAGTCAATGCATTTTTGTGGGAAGACTGTTACTATTCAGAGCTAAGACTTCTTCCAGACTGCAGTCGTATGTCGGAGAAATTACACAGCGCTCTCTACGCCCTTGGCAGGTACATCAGTCATCTGGGATTCATCATTATGATATTCAGACATGTAGTGACTATTCACCGTGTGTGTTCCTGGACCTGTCTTTTCTACTTGGAGCCAGAAATAGTACCGTACAATTGACCGCTTTCTAACTATTTTGTAGAGTAGTTCCTATATTCCCAATAGGCTCTGCGCATTGGAATAATATAAACAGCAGTTTAGACGTAGGACTGAGGTCATCTTGGTCTCTACTGACTATATTAGACTTAATTAGTTTTGCCAGCTAGCTCAGAGGTCACTAGAAACTTTCTCGAATGTTCAGGAAAGAGTTAACTCTCCTGATTTAGACAAGAAGGGATTAGTTTCTGACAACCGCATAAACATGACAACTTTGCTCTCTCAGAATAAAGAGTGTATCTCTAGAGTCGTGTGAAAACAATAGACAACTATTTCACTCAGTCAATCGTGCATACTTAGTTTCACCAGAGAGCAGAGAAATAGAGAGATGGGCGTTTTCAATAAAATGTGTTATTTATTGAGCAGTCTTCTTTCTCATGCAAGAGAAATGAATTGCCACAATTGCAATACTTATCATGAAGTAAAGTGCATACAGTAAAAGGAGTATTATGAAATAATACTGTAAAAGCATTGATATGGTTTCTTAGCCATATGATACTTTAAAATGGATAAAATATATACATACATAAAAACATTGACTAACTTGCTCAACTGGTGCTTCTAAGATACACCTACCCCGGTGTACCTGACCTAAGCCTAATAAGTGGGAAGGAGTAAGTAAGTTGCAGTTTAAGCAGTGGCGTAACGAAAGTTGAGGGGGCCCCCCTGCAAGGTACATGAAGGGGCCCCTGCTCCAGAGTTAACCCAGAGCTCTCGGGCCTGTACAGCGCGGGGACTGCGGGGGCCTGTGTTACGAGCCTGTAGGGTTCGAAACTTCGATGGTCTTTTTCCATTTTTAAAGCATAGACCACAGAGATTTATTATCTAAGCCTACCCTTTGCTATGTTTCTTCTGTATTAATTTGCCATTGTTAGGCTGGATGGTTTCAGCTATGTTCTGATGCATATATTGCACATGCCTTTCCTTTCCTACAACCCTCACTAGCACATATTCCTTCCCGAGCACTCTGTTCCCTTCTCCGAGCACCATTTTTCAAATATACAGACAAATATATTGTCTTTGATAGTTATGTGATGAAAATAAAATCACATTCATTGGAATTTATCATGGTGATTTTTGAATGATTGTATTCTGCATTTTGCGAAATTGATTTCCACTGCAACCATTCTCTACTGTACTGTATGCTACCCGGGTCCAGTGGTATTTCGGGTAACCCATTTTTACATAACTCTGGGGATACCAAGGCGGCAGTATGAAGCGAGGCGGTTCGGAGTGTGGTGACCACAGGTCACAATGCAAGCAGCGGCTTGTGCATTCATTGGGCGGTGGCGTTAAGACCAGGGTTTCAGTGCGACATGTGGCTGTACCCTCTGCGGTGCCTTCAGGTCATGAAGCTGGCAGTGGCGTTTTTGAAGGTGTCAGGTTACCTTTTTCCTCTGGGGCAGCTGAAACATCCAGTTCCAGAAGCAAGTACTCAGAAGATGCTTAAGTCTTTGATTTCCCTGAGACTTCCAACAGGAGACAAGCTATACATCAAGCCCTTGGGGATACTTAGGATGCAGAAAGCACAGTCCAGTCCTTTCCATGCCCAAAACAGAAGCAGCAACTGCAGGCCAACCCAGCAAAGCAGACAGCAAAAGGGTAGTCTCTCCTCACAGCTCTTTCAGCTCTTCTTACTGTCAAGTTCCTTAGCCCAGCGGTGATCTAAAATTCTGTAGTCAGAGCCCCAATATTTATACCACATTTTCCTTTGAGGTTGGTACACACAAAGTTCCTCTGGCACACATAAACCAGTTCAGCTTGGCTCAGGCCAGGTTCACCACAGGAGGTGGAGACAGCTTTGTGGAATGCTGCCACAGTCCATTCATGTGAAAGTGTCAACTCCTCCCAATACACTAAATGTAGCCAGGTCTATTCAGCCTGGCTATGAGTCACCCAGAATAGGCAGGAAACACCTCAACCCCTCCCTTGTGTCTGTCTAGTGTGAATACCCATCCCCTGCTCCTGTCACCCTAAACCCAGACAGGGAATACACAAAAGGTAGAGATACACAGGATGGTTAAGCAAGAAAATGCCCACTTTCCAAAAGTGGTATTTTAAAACACAAAACATATAAATCTTCTTCTCTAAAATATGTATTTTTAAATTCTGAGTTCAAGTATACTAAACTCTTTTTCTCTATCTTATCCCAATGGAGAGTTATGCTTGTGAAATGTTGCAAGGCAACTCCCATGTTAAGCCTATGTGACAGACAGCCTTTCAATAGTGAAAAACAAAATACACAGTGTTTCACTATCAAGACGTGTCATACACACCAGTACATGTCCTACCTTTCACACACACTGCACCCTTCCCATGGGGGTCATTTGTCCTCCCTTAAGGGTGCATAACATGTAAAAGTAGGGAAAGTTAGGGCCTGGCAAGTGGGTGCACTAGACAGGTCGACATGGCAGTAAGAGCTGTGCACAGACACTGCAGTGGCAGGTGTGAGAACCCTTTGAAAGGCTACTTGTGTGGGTGGCACAATTAGTGCTGCAGGCCCACTAGCAGCATTTGATTTACAGGCCCTGGACACACATGTGCATATTACTAGGGACTTAGTAGTACATTAAATAAGCCAATCATGGAAGCACCAATCCATACACACAATTTACATGTAGAGCATATGCACGTTAGCACTGAATAGCAGTGTTAAAGGGCCCAGAGTCCTAAAACCATCAAAACAAGTTCAAAAACAGGAGGCCAAAAAGCATAAAGTCGGGGAGTGAACCCGCTGAAAAAGCCAAGTCAAACAATCAATCACCTGAGGGTCCCTTGTTTCAATATCTTTTAGTCCTTGTGATTCCCTTTCCATTAGACTTCCTTTCTGGGATTCCTCTCCCCCATGTTCCCTGTCCACGATAAACCCCACTCCTAGGACTTAGTGTCCTTTTCCTAAGGGCTCCCAGTGCACATGTGACATGCCTACGGGTTTACCTGCCCCTCAGTCTCATCAAGCCTACCTGTGTCCATGTTTTAAATGTCTTTGGTCCTGGCTTCGACCAATGATTTACCTGAGCTTTCCTGGAGTACTGTTTGTGGTGGGCAAAGCATCTCACACCCGGCACAATGTAGGCATAACTAGACTGCACAGGCTTGCAGATACTGATCATATATTTTTCTCTTACTTAAGTGCATATTGTGTCTCAGGGTTTCTATACAGTACATCATCTGTTGATTTTAACGACTCCTTCTTGCTGGGAGGAATTTAGAATTATGTCAATGGGCTGTCCTAAACAGAAGGTTTGCGTTGATAGGGATTTGGTCTTGCAATCCTCAATCTCAATCTGTATCTGCCTGGGCTTAGCTCTAGTTTAGATGTACTGTCTGATCCTGACAGTGGTTTGTCTTTCTCTCGTGTACTTTCAACTGCTGTTTGTGTGAGAGTTCCTAGGATGTCATGTGTTCTCGCTGTCATTCTAACTGTATGCTTTCCCATTGACTGATAACTTCTGAATGCAGGTTATCAGTACAGATGTGTCACTGTGGATCGGAGGTTGGCCTTACTGCCCAATTCATATTAGTATGCAGAGGTGAGGGATGCATCTGGTTCCGTTGGCATTATCTTTGGAATGAAGCATGGGTATCAGCGTTATAAGGAATATATAGTTCTTCTCTCAAAAGAGAAAATGTTTGCCATAAACATTGAACAATTGAAATTCCCATAAATTTCCCGACTTCCCCTAAAAAAATATGGAGGTGCTCCTGTACTTTCCTGTACTGTAAAAGAGTCCACAGTGTGAAGTGGTGAAAGTTGGTGCAATGTGCCTTCGGCCTCGTTCCTCTATATGTTATGGAGCCAAGCTCCCTGGTGTCTTGCGCTAGTCTTCTGCAGGGGGTGCTTTATTCCATATTTCGTTTGTACTTTTTACAGCCCAGAGCCCCAAGAAAAATAATAGATGCAGTTACAATTGGCTAGCTCAATGTTATCCTTTTTAAAACGCTCAAAATAAAAGAGAAAGAGGTGGTTGCGTCATGTGACCTTCATGTGACAGAGATAACGAGCTGACGCTAAAACACAGATCTGTTTAACAAATTATAAAAGCTGTGGTTTTTTTTTATTGCCAAATGCAACACTGCAGCCCTCCCTCAAGGACTTCTGTTTCGAGGGGCATAAACAATCTGTGCTCCAAGGGGCTTATCCAATCAGGAGGTGGGAAATGCAGCCTGGTGTTTTTCACCTTAGCCTCTGGGCTCGTCAGAAGGTGTTCGGCCTCCCCCAGAACTCATAAAAAACGGAAACCCTCGGCATTATGCTCCTTCTCTCTAAGAAAACCTTAACATCCTAATATAAGAGCTTTACACTGGCAGAAGGTGTCCCGGTTGTTGAGAGAAGGGTTTAGGGCACACCCCATGCCGAACATAGATACATGTCGCAAAAAGCACCCCACACAGAAGCACTTCTCTGAGCAGGCTAACAGGCACTTCTCTCCCCGAAGCTCAGTTTACCTGCCCAGGTCCTGTTAAAAAAAACTTGCATTTTCCATCAAGTTCTCAGAGCAGCATCTGATCTGAGATTGGACAGAACAGGAAGCATTCCATTATCTGCTTGAGGGTTTCAGATAAGACGGGTATTTTCCAAATACTTCAGGTATTAATCAAGGCTGCCATCGGACAGACTTACCGGAGGCCTGGCCTGCAGTTTCGGAGCAGGCAGGGGCGTCGGCGAGCGAGCAGCAGAAGAGTGCAAGGCTAGCCAGGCAGGGGCTAGTGATATTTAAATTATGCCCGGAGGCCTCACAGTCCTTCTAAGTTCTCACTATTCTCTGGCTGGCCTGGGTCCTAGGATGCCTCAACTCACTGGTCACTCTGCTCACACGCAATTTTAATTGCAGTGCGGCTGCGCATGACAATGGCATTGCTCCCCAGCCCCACCCTCTATGCCTCCCACTGAAGACTTCCTCATACAACTGCGCGCCGGTCCCAACATTTAAATAATTAAGAGCCCAGAGGTCCTGCCGGCCGAGGCCCGGGCCTGCACACCAATGATTGAAAGACCGGGTGTGCCACCATTTAATTAATGAAGAAGATGTGTTAATCTGATGAGGAGGCCGTGTGCACCATTCAGGCTTGCTGGCCTGGCTCCACTGAGTGAGGGGGCCCCTAGAGTGCGAGGGGCCCCCCGCAACGCGTGGGCTGCGGGGGCCTGTGTTACGCCCCTGAGTTTAAGTTAAGTTGGTTTTTGCCAAGAATCTGAATCAAGAATTCTCTGAAGGGTTTAGTCAGCTCCGTACCTTGGTTCTAGAATGTAGGAGGTCTTGTACCTCGTGTCTCAGGACTCGATCTCCCAGCAACCCGCAAGGGTGACTGGAAACACCAGGAGCTGGATTTCTCGGCAAGAGAAAAGACAGCGTCTCTCTCAGTGCGTCAATGGGAGGGTCGGCTTCCTTCGGCTCTCGCATCAGCTGGGCGTCGGGCAAGTAGATAGCCACTCTGCTCCAAACCACTGTGTGTTTGCTTAAGGCAACGTTGGTATATTTATACCTGAAAGGTGCCGTGTTTGACGTAAGGTTGGACATAAGATGTCACTAAGAACTAGCAGTTCTTTCTGGACTCCAGGAGTTCTTGTGCAAATCAAAACAAAAGCAGGGGGATTTCCCGGGCTGCTGGAGGCTTGGTTTGTTTAAAGAACACGTTGTGCTTTCTGGGAGTCTATGGGAGTAGCCTTGCCGTATTTGAACTGCATGGGCTATGACTGGATATGGGCATGATTCCTATGCCTTTATAAGGACATGTTTTGTTATAACCACATAAGGGCATGAATCTGGGATATCTAATTAGGGTCCTAGATAGATTCACAACAATTTGTCTGGCCGGTTTCCGAGTGAGTACTGCGGCCTGCTACGAGTCACAAAGCTGGAAACAAGAAAAGGGGCCTCTCTATGAACAACAGCAAATGCACATTGACATGTTAGATGACGTGCACAAATGAATGAATGGTGATCGAGGGGTTTACCTGGCACCAAGAGCTCAATGGCAAACAGCAGTTCTGTCTTGCAGCCATAACGCAATTTATGCCAAGAAGGAGGCATATGGCTGTGACAACGTATTAACACAGGCAAGGCAGAATAGTGAATGTTAATGGCCCTATCACTCTTCATGAAGACTCCACATCTGTGCCACAGGCTTATTATATTAATTAAAAAAACATAACAAGAAAGAGCTTTACAAAAGAGTTTACAATATAAATACATCTGCACGTACATTATTCAGATTAGCATTCATTCTGTTAGCATGTTCGGCCTAAATAAATCCATGGAAATGAAAGTGTTGATTTTGGAATATAAAATATACAATGTTAAAAATGATTATTTCCCATGTGAAATAGATGGTTGTTGTAAACTAATTGGAGTGTGCGTATGTCTTAGTCCCCGGAGAAGAGCTCCGAACACTGGAACACACGCAGGTGCAGGATGCTGGATGCGAGCCAAGCTGAGACTGTCAGTGAAGCCCTCTCCGTCTCGGTACATTGCATGAACTAACAGCAAATAATTTAGGAAATAACCACTCGGGTTTAATTTGAAGGAGAATATACGACAGCACATAGCTGACACTTCAGGTTCTGAGACACACTTCGTGTCAGTTTCTGTAATGGCTTACTGCTGTCTGGAGATCGTAGAATAATCGTCTGTTGTAAAACAAAACTGCGTTTCTTTCACAAGACCCCAAGGTAAAAAAATATATATATATTAGAATAACTTCTAACGGAAATGCATTTCTTTCTGAGGTCATGCAACCATGAACGTCGATTCCCCCCAGAAGTAACTTCATATGATATTTGACCCCGGTGATATCACAGGAGGCGATGTCACATGATCTTTGGCCATGATGGCATTTCTGGAGCTGCCTTCACTTAAGATAAAACCTATCATATTTGATAATGACATTGTCTATGTCAACCATAGGCATTTCATTTATTAATGTCCAGCTAGCCCCATCTCTTCTATGTGCATGTAGTATAGTGCCCTTTCATATGTGGACACACAAACCAATTTGCAGTGAATCTTCTCTCATCTGTATGAACTGATAACTCTTGCACTTATATGCCCATCCCAGGACCCTTACCTCTTTATATCTGGACTCCACTAACCTTGAACACTCTGCCACCTCTCATAATTCTACAGATACCCCACACACGTGCTCCTAAAATGGTTCCAGCCACTATTCTTTACACACATAACCAGGTAACCAGGCACACATTCTTGACACAACATATGTAGTACACAGCCACGGCCGGCAGTGGGAGTACTAGTAGGGCGGTGATGTGGGGTGGGTGGTAGTAACGCATGGATTACGGAGTTTTACAGGTAAGTAAATATTTAAATAAATAAAACGAATTTCGTTGCGTACACTCCATCCCCAAATGCGATGCAGTGCGTGCAACGAAATTCGTTTTATTTCTTTAAATGTTTACTTACCTATAAAACTCCGTAATCCATACATTACTACCCCCCACCCTGCACCTCCCCCTCCCCACGTCACCGCCCTGCAGGTACTCCACTGCCGGCCGCGGCTGGTAGTACACCAAAGGAAATTCCTAACACAGGCAGGGCCCAACACACAATCCTGAAATACAGATTTAAAGATTTACATACCTTCAACAGAGAACTAGACAAACTGGTCTGGACACACAGCAGGAACAACTTTCAAAACAAACACACATTTATTACACACTCAGAAGAGGCAAACATATCTTTCAAATACAAAAAGAAGGACATAAAACACAGATCTCATATGCACACATTCTTAACATACACATAGTTTACGAGCGGCAGCCCTGCATTTTGAGCTAACAATACTGAACACATGCATGTCAACAGACTCAATTCGGGCGGGAGACTACCGACTTTTTTTTAAAGAGATACATGCAGTGGTCAAAGTGGGCGGGATCGGCAGGGCACCGCGTGCCCTACTTCAAATCTAAGGATTCCGTTCCCCTGCTTTTTTATTTTGAAAATGAGTCCCAGGACGCAAGAAATCACCAACACCTATAAATAAGGCTCTGCGTTCCTGGCGGCGTTCGAGGATGGGCAGCAGAGAAGTAACATGACTCTGTCTTTTCCTTCTTGCCCAGATAAGAAAAATACAGTGTCCACTCCTGCTTTGCCACTTCAGCTGCCACCCCCCCCCACTCTTTCCTTCTTCCCTCTCTTTCTGTCTAGCAGTTCTTCTCTTAATGAAAACCTTGACTTCAAGAAGGGGTCTCACTCTCTTTCCTCTCCTTTCTTTTATTTGCTCCCCTGTGAAATGGATCAAAAAAAGAAAAACATTTTTGCTGGAAATGTATTTTTCTGACATTATAAATCCAAAGTGCAGCATCTGGAATAAAAGGTTAAAAATATGAAATATAATTAAAAGAATTAAGTTAGAGTGGTAGCAAACTGGCTAGATTGATTTTATTCCCACCCAAACACATTTGCACCACTATTACAGTTTCCCAATGAAGTGCTATTTTTGTTTTCTTGTCGTTGTTTTCCCTGGGCTTGCAACTAGTGCACCAATCCTGGAGGTACTACAATGTGTGAATTGGAAAACAAAATGTGTACTGCGGCACTGCGTTAAGGGATGTGGTCTTTTTACCATACTGCTTACGTTTTGTAAGGATATAACTAATGGATATTGAAATGGGTCCATTCAGGGCTCTGTAGCCATGTCCTTACCTTTTCAGGCAAAAGCACTCACTGATTTCTGAATAGTGATTGTAAAAACATTAAGGTAACTATGTTGTTTCTGCTTACATTTTACATGGTTTTCTAAATGTTGCATTCCCTATGAGTGGTTGCTTTTTCCAGGATGTTGTTACTTTTTTTGTAGTGTGCATATTGCTCTTGTCTAGTGCGTCATTTAAATTGAGCCCATCCAGGTGTTTATAGCCGGCAGCAATTGGGTTGTAGTTGAAGGCGGTGTGAGATTTTCTCAGTGGGGCAGTATGGTGTTCAGTAGGGGAGAGGATGTGGCACTATGGCCAGAGCTGCTGAATTTGGAACTGGGGAACCGGGTTCTGGCCTTAATAACCAGTTGACCAGACCACTCTCCTGAGGGAGCACATTCCCATGCTAGACCTTAGAAGGCTTTGCAGGACCTTAGAAGCCCTGGTGTCTTAGCACAAACAGGTGGACCCTAGCGGTGGCAAGTGTGGCTTAATCTCCAAGGTTTGTCCACCACAATCCATACTAAAGTTCACCTCCAGTCTTGCGGGCAGGCCTATGAAGCAGCCCAGCCTAGAACAACAGTGACTCTGTCACTGTGTTCACAGGACCCTTGAGAAGGGCCAGCTCTAAGGCAGTGCAACAGGTGTGACCGCATCGAGTGCTGTCTTTGGGTGGAGGCAATATGTTTACAAGTATATTAAGGTTTCAAAAGCACTTGCTGGTTGTCTTGTGCTTGAATTGCCTCTGCTTCAATAGAGGTTAATGGGGGGAAATGCATTCTCCAGATATGTTTCCTAAAATCCCCCACTTTCGTCTTATAAAATGTTGGCATGCATGTATAACATGCAAGGACCTGTAGTTCAAGATTACGATTATGAACCTACAATTACCAGAAGTACGTACCATTAATTGTTGGTTAAATAACCAGGACTGGAAACAATTCGGCATTGTGACATAGGCTGACTACTTGGCAGCTATGCACCTACTCTTAAAGTGCCCAAAATAGGTGAGTTGAGAATATATCTTCCACACACACTTTCATGAGACCCTGCCATGCACAGCACGTGCGTTGCATTCGCATAAGGAGCGGATTAGCCTCAACAGTAGAGAGTCGCCCTGCACAGGACACAACGCTTCATCACTGGAAGACACTGCATGCAGGCAGCATAGCCCAGGGCCAGCAATGCCATCTCTGGCCCGCCTACATCATGCGACTAACAAAACTCAGAGAATCCCCGCATACCACAGGTCATTTGTACGTGCTCAAATGAATTCAAAATAGCTTATGTTGAAATAAAATTCATGCCTTGATTCGGTTGCCCTCACAAGGTTGTTTGAAAGCACTCAAATTAATTAAAAATAGCTTATGGTATGTCGAAACACAAAAAGTGGCAAGAGCCAGCGAAGGGCCAGGCCAGGCAGGAAGGGAGGGAGATGGGCTCTGAGGGCTTGGGATGGTGCTGTGGGGTTAGGGACCCGGAACACAGGCTGCGAGTGGCCGGCAGCCGAGTTGGGAATGAGGCGGACGGGAGGAACGAGGTGACCAGCAAGACGTCAAAAAGAAAGGGCACATTCCTGCAACAGAAAATGTGGAAACAAAAAGTGTGCGTACCGTATAACAAGCAACCAAGTAAAGCGGACAGTAGCCATGGGAGGATACATATGACGGCATGGCTGTACTAAGGAGGGACTAACAAGCCTCGTATTGATTCATAAGACAGCATTTACAAATGACAAACACACAAGCCAATGAAAAATAAGGGCGGGGGAAAGTTTCTCTCTGTACTGAATTACCGCAGATCTTTGCAGAGCAGCACTTGCATGCTGGCTCAGGTTTGACCTAAAAATTTATACTTGGAAAAATGGAGAGATGGAAAATGAAAATAAAACTATTTACAATCATCTGAAATAAACATTAAAGGGAGAATTATTGAAAACTCGGGTAGGAGAGAGGCCTGTTATTTGAAAGGCATTATCTCCTACCTTTCAGTAGCACTTTTCATTTTCGTTTTTCACTGCTGTGTAGTGCATTCATTTTTTTTTACCTTGGGGATATTGCTGGCTCCTAAATACCAGAAAGTTTACCTTCTTGGACATGGGACCCTAGTGCCTTGCTGCGCTCACATGTCTGCACAATGTTAAATTCTTCCTTGACTGTAAAAAAAACACCTTCAAAGTTACTACAAGCCATTTGAAGGCATTGATAGGCTTTGATGCTGGCTTAGACAGGGTGCCTTTGATTTCTCTTTGCATTGCTCTGCCACATTCTTTGTGACTGACCTCTCGATCAAAGAAATTACCACCTGTTGCCATGCCCCTGTACAGCTGTAATTAATAGGAGGCTGCTGAAGGGCCACAGTAGGCCCAATGTGCAAACATCCATAGAAAACATAGGACAGACTTCTCAGAAGGGACAAATACATAGTGTTTCCAGTTTGTCTTGCAATCTCTGAGTTAGAAGTCGCAAGGATGACATTAGGGGTCACAAGGGTGAAGCCAGGAGTCACAAGTGCCCTAAATGAAGTCCATGCCTGCAATTAATAATCAAAGCATTATATATATTAATATGCATCACTTAGTCTCCTGTAAGCATGAGGTTTTTGGATGCCGCGAGAGAGCTCAAGTGTTAGACCTGGCATTTTTGGTGTGGTTTCCCTTGGTGTTTGACTTCAGACCTCTGGTTTTATGCTGACTTAGTTTTTGCAGGCTTTAGGACTCTGGGCACTTTCCTACTACTAACCAGTATTAAAGTGGAAGTACTCTCTGCTTAAAACATAAAATTGGCTCATCCACAATTGGTATAATTTAATTTACGTATAAGCCCCTAGTAAAGTGCACTACACGTACCCAGGGTTTGTAAATTAAATGCTACCAGTGTGCCTGCGGCACTGATTGCACCACCGACTTCTGCAGCCCTGTAAACATCACTCAGGCCTGCCACTCCAGAACCTGTGTGTGCAGTTTTAAACTGCCATTTCGACCTGGCAAGTTAACCCTCCTGAGCACCCAAACCTTCCTTTTTAGTACATATATATCAGCCCTAAGGTAGGCCATGGACAGCCCATGGGCAGGGTGTAGTGTATTTAAGAAGTAGGACATGTACTTTTAAGTTTTACATGTCCTAGTTGTAAAAACTCTTAAATTTGGTTTTCACTACTGGAAGGCCTATCTCCCTCATAGGTTAACATTGGGATTAGTTTATTACATCTTATAAGTGTAGTTTCCTATTGGGAAGAGTTGGATCAACCAAGTTTGGTATCTCTAGAATCATAATTTAAAAGGCTAACCGATAGTGAAATTAGATCTTAAATTGAAATTCAGAAAATGCCACTCTTAGATAGATATTATGCACAGAAAGAGGAAAGGCCCTAAATGACAGATACCAGGGAGGGATCACTGACACAATATCGACAATCAAAATATCGTCTGGACAGAATATCGTCGCCAAAATATCGATGGACAAAATATCCTCTCCCTATCTACAAACAGGTAAGTACAATGTTATCAAGGACAAACTATTGTTGTATTAAATATAGTTTGCAAAAATATTGAATTTTTTTAATGTTAAAAGTAATATTAACTTAATTAAATAATCAATCTAATTAAGTAAAACATACTTAAAATTATTAAAAAAATAATAAAATTAATAATTAATATATGTAATCTCTTAAAACATTTTTACATCACTGTTGGATAGTGGGTGGGTTAAATTTACTATTGCCACTCCAGCGAGGGGAACAGTAAGGAAAACGTTGGATAGCGGGAGGGTAAAATTTACTATTCCCACTCCAGCAAGTGGTACAGTAGGGAAAGCGTTGGATGGCGTAGGGGTAAAATTTACTATTCCCACTCCAGCGAGTGGATCAGTATGGAAAGTGTTGGATATAGGGAGGGTAACATTTACTATTCCCACTCCAGCGAGTGGAACAGTACGGAAAAAGTTGGATAGCGTAGGGGTACAAATTACTATTCCCACTCCAGAGAGTGCAACAGTAGGGTAAGCGTTGGATGGAGCAGGGGTAAAAATTACTATTCCCACTCCAGAGAGTTCAAGAGTAGGGAAAGCGTTGGATAGCGGGAGGCTAAAAATTACTATTCCCACTCCAGGGAGTGCAACAGTAGGGAAATCTTTGAATAGCATAGGGGTAAAAATTACTATTCCCACTCCAGTGAGTGGAACTGTAGGGAAAGTGTTGGATAGCGCTGGGGTAAAAATTACTATTCCCACTCAAGAGAGTGCAACAGTATGGAAAGCATTGGATAGCGTTGGGCTAAAAATTACTATTCACACTCCAGAGAGTGCAACAGTAGGGAAAGCGTTGGATTGCGTAGGGGTAAAAATTACTATTTCAACTCCAGTGAGTGCAACATTAGGAAAAGCGTTGGATAGCGTAGTGGCAAAAATTACTATTCACACTACAGAGTGCAACAGTAGGGAAAGCAATGATTTAATATTTAAATAAGAATACAATTAAAATCAATTCCAATAAAAAATGAATTACTAATTACAACATATTCAATACATAATTATAAATACCAATCAATATAATTATTACAAATTAATTATTAATTAACAACCAATTAATTTTCAATACCAAAAATGTAATAAGTAATAGAAAAATTACCAATTAATAATTAATTAACAAAACATTGATTATCAATACACAAACATAATTTCAATATTTAACTTAATTACAATAAAATTACTTCCCACCCTATTCCCCTACATGGCCACAACACACTACAGAACTAAAACGCAAAATTAAATTAAAAATAATTATTCATTCCTAAAAATTAATATTTAATTTACTATAATTAAAATACTTCCCACCTTATTCCCCTATAAATCCACAACCCACTGCAGAATTAAATTACGCAAAAATTAAATAACATAAAATTCATTACTTAAAAAAAATTTAACATTACAAAAATAATATACACTTTTAACACATATACTAACATACAAAACACTTAAAATAAATTGATATTAAAAAAATTCAATATATTTTAATGCCTAAATTATGTACTTCGATATTTTGACAGTCAATATTACTCACCTGCATATTGATATTAATAACCACTATAGTATGTCCATTCGATATTACGTCCATTCTATATTTTGAATTCGATATTCTGTACATTCTATATATTTTTTTCCATATTATGTCTAGTTACCACCAGGGAGGGCTGATAGATAGCATTTACTTACTTTAACCATTTGGTGCCTTCTGCCTGTCTCTGAATACACATCTGGTGTGGGAGACAGCTGGGCTTTGTGTATTCCCTCTTGACAGCCACACAAAGGGAGCTAAAGTGTGACTGATGGCCATCCACATCCTGTTTGGCCATCCTGGGCACAATGGGAGAGAGGGGCTGACACTTACACATGAATGGACTGTGTCCTGTCCCCACACTCAGGGTTTTATACCCCCTCTACTGAGTGAGGAGCCAGGGCAAGAAGGACAGGGACTCTGTTCATGGTTTAACAACTGTGCATCTCTGACTATGCGGAGCAGCGCCTACATCTTGTGGGTTTGACGACAATGCATCTCCGTCTTGCACAGATCGTAACTAATGCATTGCCTACATAAGAAGGGATTGACAACAATGTATTGCTTCCTCTGCTCCTCGCATTTCAGACTCAAAGGCAAGGCACTGTTCTAGTGGGGCAAGGCTGGTCCCTGTATCGGACCCGTGCTCCATTGTGCTTGGCCTGAACATTTGGATTTATCTCGTCTGGCGTGACCAGATAAACCTGGCTGGCACTTTATGGTTTTAGGCACTACATTTCAGTTTATTCTTTAAACATTCATAACTCCTGTTATGCTTATTTGATTTTTGTCAGTTTGATGATGTTTTGTTCATTACTTTAAGCTCTATTTGTCTAACCAGAGGTATTATCTATTTTGTGTGGAGTTTTCATTTTTTTATCGTTTGAAGTTTTGCACAAATGTCTATTGAGTTATGCCTGATTGCTCTGTGCCAAACTACAAGAGAGTGAGCACAGGTTAATTTAGGGTGTGTATCTGACTTACCCTGACACGTTTGTGGCTCCTGCTTGGACAGGGTGCATACCTCTGCCAACCAGAAACCTAATTTCTAACAATGAGTGTATGCTTGGAATAGATCATGTGGTGCTTGAGGGTGGCAAACCAAATCAGACAGGGCAGCAATCACCCAAATTAAGAGGAAGGGAGGTGGAAATAATGACCAAGTGGCACCACAAGACATAAAACGTGGCAAAACCACTAGCTTTGGCTTAAACATTTGAATGCATGAAAACATAGAAATGCACAAATGAGTACAAACTATTTGTGCCACATCTGAGTTCCACTTGCCTCTTTCTACACCTCCTATGTGCTTTGCTACAAGATAGCAGCAATGCTAGTTCTGGGAGACACAATGACAGCATTATAAGGCTGGAGAATAAAAACAAGGTGCAGACATATGAGGAATATAAACAGGTTTCAAAAGAGACACATCACCCATAGTCTGTATAATTGTGTTTGCATAAACTAGTACACACGAGCCAGACCTGCTGACTTTGCTAATGCTTGTTGTCAATGTATTTTATGTCTCTAGATTTTACCATTTCTGTCTCTGGTTTAGCATGGGGAGAGCAAACACAAGGAGATGATGGACGGAGTGCTATCACTTTTTCAGACACTCACCCCCAGTCACAGATCCGGGTTGAATCCATCATCGTTCTTTAGCTCACTTCACCACCCCAGTTCAGACAGTCTGGCTTGAATCCAGTGGCAAAGTGAGCAAGGGACCCATGTCTGGGCATATCCTGCCAACTTAGGCGAACAAAGCAAACACAAGGAGATGATTAACGGAGAACTGAAACTTTTCAGACACTCACCCCAGTCACAGATCTGGGTTGAATCCATCATCGTTCTTTAGCTTACTTCACCACCCCTGTTGAGACCCACCTATATGCAAATCAGTCTTGACCCTGTGGCTCATGAGAACAGCCCAGCCTGAACTACCAAGCCAGGTCTTTCCTGGACTGAAAAAAAGCATCCTGGGACTGGTTTCGGGGTGACACCCCTCATCATTCAGACTAACTTGAATCCTGTGGTAAAGTGAGCAAGGGACCCACATTTGGGCATACCCTGTCAAATTACAGTGAACAAAGCAAACACAAGGAGATGATGGATTGAGAACTGAAACTTTTCAGACACTCACCTCCAGTCACAGATCTGGGTTTAATCCATTATCGTTCTTCAGCTCACTTCACCATCCCAGTTCAAACCCAGCCATATGCAAATCAGCCTTGACCCTGTTCCTCATGGAAGCATGTAGGCAAAACAAACTCCTGCATTTTACATATCAGCCCAGGTTTAATCCAGTCATCAATAGAGCCCGACTTTACTTGGTTTATCAGTGTGATTAAGGAGGTATTGTCCAGCAGGTCTAGGTCGCTCAGCTCACCCCCATGTGGCATACTGCCTACCCTTAGTGCATGGACACCAGCCTTCACACTACAAGTATTAGCAGAGAAATGGATATAAATAATATTTAGCATTTTAAGTTTAACAAATTATTACCCTTGGAATCCACTAATTGTTCCTTGGTGCAAGAGGGAGCATATTCTGTCCTTCGGGAATCCTCTCAGGTCACAGTCTTCTTTTGTTCTTCCTCAGGTTCAGAAGTATACTGAAGTAGGTGCCTGGAGAGGCCACATTTATACCTGACATGAGCTGCTAGGTAGGAATTATTCCTGGGCACGTTCTAACTTATGGGATAAAAGTTCCTTGGGCCAACCCTGTCAATGTTTGGCATTTTCAAGAAGTCAAAAGTCTCTGGTCATACTAAACTTGAGCTCCGAGGACTGAGGGTGGATGTTGGAAGTGAATGGTGTTAATCACAGTGTCCTCCCACTTCTAAAACCTAAATCAAGTTTCAAGCAATAAACCCAGAGATAGATGTCTGGTAGGAAAAAGGCAGGCTCTATCAGTAACTAGACAGTGGATACACAAGAATTGTCTTTTAATCCTGCTTTCTCCCTCTCAAGTGAGTCTCAAGTGTAATATGTAAACACAGCAGGCCTGTCAAGCATTATTTGATACTACAGCAGAATCTAACACCATAGTGCCATAAAGGTTACCCAGCCCCCACCCTGCACATTCAGTCTGTCCATTCAGGGCCACCTATTGTGAGATTACATCTTTTTCAAACACATTCAAGTTCTAATCACTGGCTGGGCAAAGCTGGAGAGAAACTGCAATCCAGACTTCAGGAACTTTAGGTGATGTAAAGACTAGATGGTCAAACTCCATTCGAATGCGGCTGAGGCTCCATTTTCTGTATTTCTGCAAAATCATCAACATGTCTGCTTTTGACACAGGTGTTGTTTGTTCTTACCTTTCCAAGAACCTGTGAAAGTGTCAAGTCACTAAGACATAGACATCAACAAGACACCTAATGCGACATCAGTCTTGAACAAGTGCCTTGTTATCTCAATTCCAAGGTCATACACAAACAATAGCCAAAATAGTGCTGTATGAACTGTCATATTTTCACCTTATTTTGCTGAAATAATTAATCTTAGACTAGCATCTTCATGCTCATTGGTTACACCAGACATTCTTAAGGTGATGTTGGAAATGACATCTTAGATAAGATATAGTATAAAAGGACTACCACTTGAACCCTTATCAGGAGAAATTCATCACCCCAGATTATTGCGCAAGATACTGCCATAGACGAACTTGATTGTCAGAAATGCTGTAGTATCACTCTTTCTACTGAAAGCTATATCGAGCCAGAGCCAGGGAGGAGCTGATACTGATGCAACACTTGTTTGCCTTTCCCTAAATACTGTTAATTACAGCATTTGACTGTGAACAGGTATGCTGTGGGCTCATTGTCCCTGTGGAAAAGTAAATTTTGCCATGTTCTGTGTCCCTACGCCTCATCCATCATATGTTATGTGTGCATGACTAATATGCATATGTTATTCCCCATGTCCAATTAATGACGCAATTACAGTTGTGTCCACCTCTGGTATGTCAGTTTCCAGTCCTCGTGAATACTACGAATATTAGGCCTATGTAAAGTTACGTTGCCACGTTTCCCAGTGTGCACGTTATTCCATTATAAAGTCCCCGTTTCCAGGCCTCAACAGGGCCCGGACATCAGATTCAGCTCCTGTCTCCTGAAAGCCTCGCTGAGGAGCGATACAGCCCCCACCTGTATCCTCGACCCTTCACTTACTTCCTGCCTCGCAGTGCCCGGTGCAGCTTGGCTCTGCCTCTGAGTCTGCCAAAAGTATGTTATAGTTCCAGCTATCAGTTCAGTCCTCCTTCTCTGCATTCCTAAGCTACTGAACTGTATCAATAGTTTCCGTCATTGTCTAGCCTTCTCGTCTCCACGTTAGAGAAATACTGTATTTAAATGGTCATTTAATATTCTTCATCACGCACTACATGTAGAATAATGCATGGTCCAGTCTTAGAATCAAGTTAGCTTTTCCCCTCATGACTTCTAGTTTATATCAACATGTTCCCTAAACATCAGATACTAGATAGGGTTTAGGTACATGTCGCTCCGACCCTCCAGACTCTAGTCTCTGCTCCTAGCACAGAGTTCATAGCCCCCAGCTTCTCCTAGTAATACGTCATTGCCAGTTTACGCGCACCACCAGGTTAGAGGTCCCGGCTCCTTAGGTAGCCCCCTCCAATGATTCCGCCCATTCATGACATATTCTGTTACGTTTGCATCACATGTCTATGTATACTCCCAGTTACACCTACTTTTACTGTTATCTCTCGCGACTGCTACGCGTCACGCCTTCTGCTCCACCCACTGCTACGCCTACTGCAATGTAATGCTATGTGTTCGCGCTATGTATATATGCCTGTGTTTTGTTATTGAATATTAGCGCGCTCATCCCAGACCCAGCCCCGGCAGCTGCCGGGCCTTATTGTCCTATTCCTATGCAGGTTGTCCTGATCCTGTCCTTATGCTGTAATAAACCTGCAGAAACTCCTACTACCTCGAATCTTGACTCTTATTTATTGAGCTATCTGTTATGCTATATGCCTAGTCAAAAATAGGGTATTATTTATTTATTTACCACATCCCTAAGAAATTCTAGATGTAAGTTATGCTATTCAATGCTGTCTTACCCTAGTGCATAAAAGCAGGTTTTTGGGTGTCATGTTTTTTAATGAAATTTTAACTATGGCAGAAATTTTCATTTTATTCTTGTTGTTCACAACATGTATTTGTGCATTTTTTTTAATGTGTTTTGTGTGATTGCTTTAGTAGTGCTATACATGCTTTAAATTAAAGTGTATTTTTCCTAGTGTCATTTGTGTGTGGTATTAGGACAAATAAAACTGGTATGCTTCCAATCTCCTAAGTGTCCCTGGAGCCCTGTGTAGGAATTGTTAGTAACTCAAAAGCATTGACACCACTTTAACTATGTATTGGATTGGTTTCTGCCAGGTTACAAAAACCTGTTTTTGACATTCAAGTGCTGGTGCATTAAACTAAGTTCATGCGTATCACCCATGGATGTGAAAACAAACCTTGTAGAGTCAGACACTCAGGGCCTGATTTAGATCTTGGCCGATTTGTTCCCGCCATCATTTTTCCAACAGATTCTCCATTCACCAACTATGTGGTCCGCCCTATCAATTTAGATGCTGACGGGTCTATCAACGATAGTCCTTCCAAGTACAGCTGTCTCCGCCAAAATGTTTCTACCGCATCAATGGTGCCACAGGCAAAGGCGACTGTAGGGGGGAGTACAGCCAATATTCCTGGCGGGCCAATCATGATGTGCCTTTCCGTCTAAGTAAATGTGGTGGGTAAACCTCCACTCCTCATCTGGTGGTTTTGAAGGGATATAAGGAAGAAATTTACCTTTTTTATTTTTACACTTCCGTTTCTGTCATGAACCTGATCTTCCAAGTCCTACCTTTCCCTGCTGCTACCTGACCACAATGTAAATCAACCCAGTCATTGCTGGAATCGAAGGTAAGCTTCTTTGTTACTTGTTTTCTTTTGAATTGTCTTTTTACATTTGCTATAGACATGCACATTTTAACATTTCTCTTACAAGTAATTTTTCCTCATGTGTAATGCATATGTGTGTAATGCTGTCATTTAAGAAATGTAAAGAAACACATCAGGATTATTCTTTTTGTCAAACTTGGCTCAAGCTTCTTTGATGATAATGGACACTTACACAAAATTTGACATTAATCAAAATTCATAATGCATTCATACAGATGACTTTGTTTATTTTTTGTTAACTGTCCAATCATATACATAGGCATCACACTTTTTTTGAATACTTTAAACTCAATATAACATAGTAATTGCACTAGACAAGGTAAAACGTTTATTTAAATATAAATGACAAATCAATGTTAGTTCTAACATTATATGATTTTCTTTTTTATATATACGTAACATTTCTGTAGCTTAATACATTTTAATTTTCTTTTTTTAAGTGTAAAGCATATGTGTTTATTTTTTCACTTATTAAGTTTAAATAAACACACTGTATTAAAACTTAAAAATAAAAATGTCAACTGTTTGTTTTGGCGTAAGTGTCCATTATCAAAATAAATGCCTCCACCAAGATTTTTCGGCCATTACATATTTTCTTTACTAATGTTTGAAAATATGTCATTTAAAAAACGTTTTGCATTTTCTGTCATAAATGTAACTGAGCTTATGTATTTCACATTTTCATCATTAACATTTTTAATAATCAATGAAGTTTAAATAAATAATAATGATAGGGCAAACTTTATAAAATTAAACTTTTTTAATTTATAAATGAGATACTTCTCTCATTAACTTTCATTAAAAAAAGAGAGAACAAAAGGGTTTCCCACAATAACACCCTATGGCTTTGTTGCCTATAACGTGCCTCCTAAACATATTTTAAAGGGCAATCTCCTCAGGGTACGGAATCTATTGAGCACAGGGCTAGCACATCAAGGATGTTTCTTAGGAGTGGTGAGTTTAGCAGATAAGATGTGAATTTGGAAGGAGGGGTAAAGGTAGGAGGGGTGGTAGAGGATTGACTTTGGGACAATGTTGTACGGGGGCTGGGGTAACCACCACCACTCCTCTGGGCCTCCAGGTGATGCTTGGAGCCAAGGAAATGCACTCTTCCCCACAGGCCATTCTACCTCAGGAGACTTTTCATATGGATTCACCAGAACTGGAGGAAAACAATTAACCATGCACTACTGAGTAGCAATCTAGACCATGGGGATGCGCTTTATGTTGAAATGGCCGACTATCTTTTTCACCGTTTACAGTTTTTTTTTAGAATGCTGCAGCCAACCTGGTTCACAACAAAACCAAGCACAGTTCGGCCCCAGTCTTCTTGAAAGAACTACACTGGCTGCCTATCAGACAAAGGGCCAATTTTAAGCTCTTATTCTATGTACACGGAGCCTTGCATAAACTTGGGTCCAGAATACTGCAGGACAAATTGGAATTCTATGTCCCCTCTCGCGACCCTAGGTTAGGTAGCCATGCTTTAGCCAAAACCCAACACATCAAAAGAGTTAGAGTGGGGGGATGCTCCTTTACTTAGCTGGCAGGTGCCCACTGGAACAATCTCCCATTAGAGCTTCGTCACACAAGCTTTTGAAAGAAACTGAAGACATGTTTTTTTCAGGACTTATTTGTCATACCCACAGATTATGGCTCGAGAACCAAAGTCTTTTACCATTTACTATATTTTCACTCCAAACATATTGTTCGTCTATCCTAGCACAAGGATGTCCCTTGGGATGAATGTTGCGCTTCAAAAATACAAATACAAATACCTCTTCCAAACGTCCTCTTGTGTGTGCAAGTTTATTGCTACACCATTCACTCTGTCAACTATTCTGGCTCACATTTGCCATTTCTGAGTTATAGTTGTATTTTGTAAGCCTGGGCAAAGCACTATGCTACGCTTGCCTAGTTTGCGAAGTTTGCGCTAGTTTGCACTACGCGAATTGCATGTAGCACAGTGCAAACAAGCTTAGCGTAGCGTAGTGCTGCAGTCATTTTCTGCTTGCTCGCGGTCCTCAACGTCAAGCTGGCGACCACAAGCAAGCAAAATGACATCCCGTCGGGACTTTTTCCATCAAGTTGCCGATCACGAGCGTGGACAATAAACCTCCCGGCGAGCTTCTCAATGCGGGGAGGTCAGGTTTCTCACTGCATGGTAGCGTATGCTCGCGACCGCTCGCGATGAGAAACTACCAGTCTGCTTTGAGAAAGCTGCCGCTCAAGTAGAAATCTGCTTGAGCGGCAGAAAACGACCGCTTGCACTGTGCAAGATGCAGTTTGCACTGATTGCACAGTGCGGACAATTATCCGTCACTGTGCAATCAGTGCGAAAAGCATTTTACACAGTGCACTGCGCAGTTTGCATTACTATGCGTAGCTCACGTAGTGCGAAGTGCACTTGGCGTAGCTATGCGTAGCACTACTTTGCAAACTACGCCCAGGGTTAGTATTTTGCACTTGGGCTACAAACAATTGTGGCTCTACTCCAATCATTTCCACCATGACTGACAATTCTCCTTCAATAAAATGGGATTTCTCTTCCTTCCGATTATTGAATAATACATTTAAATAAATTTAATGACGCTTAAGATGATACATTAAAAAAGAAAAACAGAAAAACAAACAGAAACGGAGAAAGCTAAAAAATCTGAAGTTCTAAGGAACAATTTTTTGCTTCAGTATAATGGCAAACAATCATGGTCTGAAGTGAAGTGTATTTTATAGTGCAATATGAAAACAATTCGGCAAAACACATCAGGTGTGTGATGTTAGCATCCATCCAAAAGCAACAGAAAAAGCACAATGTTGAATACATTCCACGATGGAATTCCTTTGTTGGGAATCCGCCATAATTGATCTACAGGAAAGGGACATATACTCCATTGGGTGGTTCCTGTGGGTCCAGTGATTCTAGTGGCTCTAGGTGGGGTTCTTATGCCACTTTCTCAATATATGGTTTGGTACGGCCCTAGGGCTCAACGTATATTGTGCTAATTTACTGTATGCTATTAAGTGTAACTTATGTGTTTTGACCTCTAGCCTCATAAAGAGACTAGTAGGGTGTGTTTAGAATAAATACTTATATTTTATATATATACCTGGTTTGGTTCTCCTTTCACTTGGTCATTCAATAGATTATAGACTGGTAAAACAACTGCTTTACAATCCTTCAAGACAGCCTTAAGACGGCTCTCCAAAGCTACCACTAGGATAGCTTTCAATAAAGGTTGTCGTTAACCTATCACCTCTATGGGGTTATTTGGACTGGTGCAAGGTGCCCACTATAACTAGTGGGCAGCATATGCCAGGCCAACTTCTCACAGGGACCCCCAGGAGTCAAGGGGATTTAATCCCCCAATTTACAAAGCACAGGGTGCGTTTGCACAGTGGTGCAGGGAGGGTGCGTGGCCTGATGTGACAACTGTGCAAACGCGCCCTGTGGCTCGTTTTAAGTTTGGGGATTAACTCCCCTTGAATCCTGAGGGTCTCTGGGGGCCAACTAGCCTACCAGGTATGTCCAATAAGCATCACAGAGTTGTGTTGCAGAGAGGGGTAAAAAGGGTAATGGCCCCAGACCACCTCTCTGCAACGCTCCACAGTGGTGCTTACTGGAGGTTCCTGGTCGGCTAGTTGGACCCCAGGGACCATCAGGATTCAAGAGGAATTAATCCCCCGACTTAGAACCCACCTGGGGACGCAATTGCACAGTGGTGAAGGGAGGGTGTGGAGCCTGATGTGACATGTCTGTACTTACGCAATCGGGACGCCAAAATCCAAGCACTTATATATACACCATGCACTCTCCTTGCAACACTCTAATCATGCAGTCGCTACCATGCACTCATGCAATGACCCATGCACTAACTCATATGCAACAATGCCCTGAGCACTACCCATGCAGTTCAGCCATCCCCTGTCAGTAACCATGCACTCCTTCAATCACCCGGCCAGCACCATGTACTTATCCACTCATTCCACCAAAACCCAAGCACTTATAAATTCACCATGCACTCTCCTCGCAGTACTCTAATCTTCCAGTCAGTATCCATGTACTCATGGAATGGCCCAGGCACTAATACATGCACTGCTACAATCCCCTATGCACTCCCCATGCAGACCTCTAACCACCTACACACTACTGATTCACTCTTCTAATTACCCAGGTAGTACCCATGCACTCCATAAATCCCTCTGTCACTACCCATGCACTCCTCCAATCACCCAGCCAGCAATATGTACTTATCCAATCACTCCGCCCAAACCCAAACAGTTATAAAATCCCAATGCACTGACCTTGCAGCATTCTAATCATCCAGTCACTACCCATGTACTCATGCAATGACCCAGTCACTAACATATGCACTGCTGCAATCCATTAAGGACTATCAATGCAGTCCAGTAATCTTCCTGGTACTAACTATGCAGTCCTCCAATCACCTAGACAGTCCTATGTCCTTATCCAAGCACTGCGCCAAAACCCAAGCACTTATAAATTCACCATGCACTCTCCTCACAGTACTCTAATCATCCAGTCACTACCCATGTCCTCATGCAATGATCCAGGCACTAACACATGTACTGCTACAATCCCTGTGTACTACCCATGCAGTCCTCTAACCACTTGCACATTTCTCATTTGCTCCTTCAATTCCCCTGGTAGTACCCATGCAGTTCAGCAATCACCCTGTCACTCCTCGTGCAGTCCTCCAGTCATCCAGCCACTACCAGGTACTAATCCAAACACTCTGCTAATGCCCAGGCACGTATAACTTCACTCAGGCACTCTCCTTGCAGAATTCTAATCTTTCAGTCAGTAGCTATGTACTCATGCAATGATCCATGCACTTACTGATCACTGTTAGAATCCTAAATGCCCTACCCATACAGTCCTGTACCCACTTGCACACTTCTTATTTGCTCCTTCAATTCCCCAGGTAGTACAATTGCAGTCCCGCAATGACACTGTCAGCCAGTGCTATGCTAAAAGACACTTAGAATACAGTGAAAAAACTTGCTTACACTAGGGAACACTATGTGTTGTGGTACCCCTGTGATTAGCATGACCTCCTCTGTATTTACCATGAGTTAATGCCTGAGTCTTTGCATGAGTACATGAGTAGTAACTGGAAGATTTGAGTGCTACAAGGAGAGTGCATGGAGATTTTATAAGTGCTTGGGATTTGGCACAGTGATTGGATAAGCACATAGGATTGGCTCGGTGATTGGAGGACTGCATAGATAGTACCAGGGTATTGCAGCAGGCGATGTGTTAGTGACTAGGTCATTTCATGAATACATGGGTACTAAGTTGATGATTAGAGTACTGCAAAGAGAGGGCGTGGTGAACTTATAAGTGCTTGGGTATTGGGGGAGTGTTTGGATTAGTACATGATAGTGGCTGGGTAACTGGAGGAGTGCACAAGGAGTTACAGGGTATTTGATGGACTGCATGAGTACTAACATGAGAATTGAAGAAGCAAATGAGATGTGTGTAAATAGTTAGACCACTGCGTGAGTAGTGCATAGGGGATTGCAGCAGTGCATGTGTTTATGACAGGGTCATTCCATGAGTACACGGGGGAATGAGTGGATGATTAGAGTACGGCAAGGAGAGTGTGTGGTGAATTTATTCGTTCCTTGGGTATTGGCGGAGAGTTTGGATTAGGTCATGGTAGTGGCTGAGTAACTGGAGGAGTGCACGGGTAGTGACAGTGTGATTGTGAGACTGCATGGGTACTAACTGTGAATTAAAGGAGCAAATGAGAAGTGTGTAAGTGGTTAGAAGACTGCATGAAGAGTGCATAGGGGATTGCAGCAGTGTATGTGTTTGTGACTGGGTCATTGCATGAGTACATGGTTACTGAGTGGAGGATTAGAGTACTGCAAGGAGAGTGCGTGGTGAATTTATTAGTTCCTTGGGTATTGGTAGATTGTTTGGATTAGTACATGGTAGTGGTTGGGTAATTGGAGGAGTGCATGAGCAGTAACAAGGTGATTGTGGAGTACATGGTTACTACCAGGGGAATTGAAGGAGCAAATGAGAAGTGTGTAAGTGGTTAGAGCACTGCATGAGTAGTGCATAGGGGATTGCAGCAGTGCATTTGTTTGTGACTGGGTCTTTGCATGAGTACATGGGTAATGAGTGGGTGATTAGAGTATGGCAAGGAGAATGAGTGGTGAATTTATTAGTTCCTTGGGTATTGGCATAGTGTTTGGATTAGTACATGGTAGTGGCTGGGTGACTGGAGGAGGGGACGGGGAGTGACAGAATGATTTCTGAACGTCATGGGTGCTACCAGGAGAATTGAAGGAGTGAATGAGAAGTGTGTCAGTGGTTAGAGGTAGGCCTGGGCAGCAAATTCTGTTTCATTTGCGGAATTTGCAGAATTCGGGTAATTTTGCATTCCACAGAGAACAGGTGAATTGCCAAAAATTCGCGGTCCGCAGCTTTGTGGAATTTTTTGCTTGTTCGCATTTCAAAATGCGTGTTTGCAAGATATTTCTCTCCGAGCACGCAAACAGCGTTCGCGAACAGGAAAAAAGCATTGCAAACGGAGGGACCAAGCAATTCTGCGTGCTCGCTTAACTTTTGCGTGCTCGCTGAGATTTTTTACCGTTTCGTGGAATTTTGCGTAGCACGACTACGCAAATTCCGCCCACCCCTAGTTAGAGGACTGCATGAGTATTGCATAGTTAATTGCAGCAGAGCATGGTTTTGGGTCATTGCATTAGTACATGGGGACTGAGTGGATGATTAGAGTACTGCAAAGAGAGTGTGTGGTGAATTTATAAGTGCTTGGGTATTAGTGGAGTGTTTGGATTAGTACATGGTAGTGGCTGGGTGATTGGAGGAGTGTACAGGGAGTGACAGGGTGATTGCTGTTCTGCATGGGTGCTACCAGGGGAATTTTAGGAGCGAATGAGAAGTGTGTAAGTGCTTAGAAGGATTGCAGCAGTGCATGTGTTTGTGACTGGGTCATTGCATGAGTACATGGGTACTGAGTGGATGAATAAAGTTCCGCAAGGATAGTGCGTGGTGAATTTATTCGTGCTTGGGTATTGGCGGAGTCTTTGGAATAGTACATGGTAGTGGCTGGGTGAATGAAGGAGTTTACGCGGAGTGACAGGGTGATTGCTTGACTGCATGGGTACTACCTGGGGAAGGTGAGAATGAGCAGTGTCTGGGTGGTTAGAGGACTGTAAAGATAGTGCAGAGGTAAATGTAGTACTTCATGGATAGGGTTTGGGTTACTTAATCTTACCTTTTTGATAGTAGATATGAAAGCCTTTAAAACAATGTTTTCAGGTCTTTTTTATAATCTAAAGTTTAAATACTTTAAAACTTTAGAATTTTGGTCTGTAAAAGAGAAGAACAAATGACTGCAATATCATCTAGATATGCTGCACTGTAGTCTTCCAGGCCTGTTAGTACCTTGTTCTCCAACCATTGAAAAGTGGGAGGAGGGGTAACTGGCCTCAAGAAGTTTGTGGTAAGTGCAGACCTCCCTGTTGAATGCTTGCTTGGCAATGATTTGGAAATTTCAGCCTGGGCTGAAGAGGAGCTCAGAACCCATGCAGAAATGTTAAGTATACTTGAACATGTATTTGCTGTGACTAGGTCACAGGCCAAAATGTCTAATACTGAACAGGCCCTGAATTCTGGAATAATAGACCAAGTACCTTCCAATAAAAGGAGCAGTATGGTTAAGGCAGTGCCTTCCCTCCTGACTCGGAATACAGATCAGGGAGATGATTGTAGTCCTGGAGAAGGAACTGTCCCAGATGAGCTTGAGCCTGATCACTTTGAGTTCTTGGGGACAGGGGGCCCTTCCAGGGCAGATCTAAGTCAGGTGCAACTGAGCTGCCCTTCTCTTGACCCTTCAGACAGCAGGCTGCTGCTGAGGCTGCTGGGATTGCTAGTGGCACCCATATAATTCATTGGGATGATGGACTCCTGTATTCAGAGAGTAGAGACCCCAAGCCTGATGCAGCCAGGAGGTTGGGTATACCTTTGAAGTTCAGTGGCATCCTTTTGACACTAGCCCATGACATTCCTCTAGCAGGTCATCTGGGCCAAAACAAGACTTGGGACAGGCTTGTCCCTCACTTTCATTGGCCTCCCATGTCTGAAGACACAAAGGAGTTTTGTCGCTCCTGTGTCACCTGTCAAGCCAGTGGCAAGGCAGGTGGTATAACAAAGGACCCCCTGATACCACTACCTGTGGTGGGGGTTCCCTTTAAGAGGGTAGGGATTGACATTGTTGGTCCCATGGATCCTCAGATGGCATCTGGGCACAGATTTATCCTGGTGGTGGTGGACCATGCCACTACGTACCCAAATGCAATTCCCCTTAGGACCACTACGGCACCTTTGGTGGCAAGGGCCCTCAAGAGTAGGTTTCCCTAAGGAGGTAGTTTCTGACAGAGGTGCAAACTTTATGTCCAGTTACTTGACTGCAATGTGGAAGGAGTGTGGAGTGAATTACAAATTCACCACACCCTATCACCCACAATGCCGTGGTTTAGTTGAAAGTTTGAACAAAACCTTAAAGGGTATGATCAAGGGTCTCCAAGAAAAGCTTAGGCGGAGATGGGAGAACCTACTGCCCTGCCTTTTATTTGCATACAGGGAGGTTACTCAGAAGGGGGTTGGTTACAGCCCTTTTCGAACTTCTGTTTGGGCACCCTGTAAAAGGACCATTGTGTCTGGTGAAGGAGGGATGGAAGTTACCTCTCAAACCCCCTAAACAGGACATAGTGGACTATGTACTTGTCTCCGCTCCAGGATGGCTGAATACATGACAAAGGCAACCAAAAACCTTGAGGCTAGCCAGGAGTTACCGAAAGCCTGGCATGACCAAAAGGCTGTGCTGACTGTTTGCCAGCCAGGACAGAAAGTGTGGAGGTTAGATTCTGTGGCCCCCAACATCCCTCCAAGACAAGTGGAGTGGCCCCCATACAATAGTTGAACAGAAGAGTTCTCCATGTCAACAGACTGAAACCTTATGTTGACAGGGCAGACATGGGCTTTCTCATGGCTACTGATGAGGGACAGGAGGAAGACAGAGGAAGACAGTGATCCACTCTCTGACCTGCTCTCACAGAACCCTGATGATGGGTCAGTTGATGGTGTAGCCTTGGCAGGCAGCCTCATTGCTCAGCAACAAGCTGATTGTAGATAGGTGCTCAATCAGTGTAGCAACATGTTCTCACTGAGTCCAAGTAAGACTACCTGGTTCACTCATGAAGTAGACACTGGGGACAGTCTGCCTCTTAAAAATAAGATTTACAGGCAACCTGATCATGTCAGGGACTATATCAGGATTTAAGTCCATGAGGTGTTGGATTTGGTAGTTATTGAACCCTCAGATAGCCCTTGGGCTAGTACAATGGTCTTGGTACCTAAACCTCACACCCAGGGTGGTAAGAGAGAGAAGAGATTTTGTGTAGACTACAGGGGTCTCAATGCAGTCACTAGGACTGATGCCCGTCCAATCCCAAGAGCAGATACGCTTACATACACTTTGGCCTCAGCCAAGTTTCTGAGCATATTTGATCTTACAGCTGGCTACTGGTATATCAGACTAGCTGATGATGCAAAGCCAAAGACAGCCTTTCTAACCCTAGAGGGCACTATCAATTTGTGGTAATGCCCTTTGGTTTGAAAAAATGCACCTGCCACTTTTCAAAGGTTGGTGAACTAAGTCCTAAAAGCCTGGAAGACTACAGTGAAGCATATCTAGATGATATTGCTATATTTAGCTCCACCTTGGAGGATCACCTGGTCCACCTGAGAAATGTTTTGGAGGCACAGCAGAAAGCAGGCCTAACTATCAAGGCTATTGAGTGCCAGATAGGGCAGAGTCAGGTTGTGTACCCTGGCCACCTTGTAGGTGGAGGCCAGGTTCACCCATTACAGAGCAAGATCCAGACCATCATTGACTAGGTTGCTCCATCCACCCAGACTCAGGTCAGAGCTTTCTTGGGCCTTACTGGGTATTACAGAAGATTGGTCAAGGGGTATGGTTCCATTGTGACACCCCTGAATGACTTAACTTCAAAAAGAATGCCTAAGAAAGTTCAGTGGACAGTCAGCTTTCAAAAGGCATTTGATGACCTGAAGCAGGCCTTGTGCACTGCACCAATTCTGCAAAGTCCTAACTACTCCAATGAATTCACTGTCCAAAAAGATGCATCCGAGTTGGGGTTAGAAGCTGTGCTGTCATAATTGAATGATGAAGGTCAGGACTAGCGAGTAGCTTTTATTAGCAGAAGGCTGACCCCTAGAGAGAAACGTTGGTCTGCTATTGAGAGGGAGGCCTTATCTGTGGTTCTGGCTCTGAAGAAGCTGATGCCATACTTGTTTGGCACTCCCTTCACTGTTCAGACTGACCATAACCCCATCATATGGCTAAAACAGATGAAGGGTGAAAACCCCAAACTTTTGTGGTGGTCCTTTTCCCTACAGGGGATGGACTATACAGTTCAACATAGACCTGGTAGTAACCTTGCCAATGCAGATGGACTCTCCAGATATTTCCATTTGAACATGAAGACTCAATTGGTGAAGGTTAGTTTAATGTCCCTGCATTTATGGGGGGTTGTGTAGGAGAGTAGGATCTGCTCTTATATTTACCCCCACTTTTTTGCTGATGTTTCACAGTTTATTTACTTTAGTCTGGCTGGGGCCCTGCTATGCAGGATCCCAGCCTAGCTGCTTCCTCTCTGAATTGATTGCATGTGCTTTAGGTACACTCAAGTTTGGTTACTGGGGTACCCTTGTGAGTCTCTTGTACATGGTACACTAGGTACTAAGAGCATAGGTACCCCAGTGGCCTACCAGGGGCTGCAGCAAGTATTATGCCACCCCTGGAATGCCTTCCAAAATGACACCACAGGACTGCTACTGCAGCCTGGGTAAGGTGGTGCATGCACCCCTTACTTAGATATAGGTTACCTATATCTACCTCAAATCACTACACAAATAAACCTATCAGTCACCCCCATGGCAGGCCTTATCAATGTAGCAATCGCCCTTGGCAGAGCGGCAAGTTGCCGCAGACATCATGTTTTAGGTCATCTACGGAAAAACTACCAGTCCCAGAAGGCCAAGCGGCGCTGGGAGCAGGCACAATGGGAAGAACTTACTTAAGCTCCACCCCTGGAACAAAACGGGGCTTGTCAATCCTGTTCCTGGTTTGTTCCATGTTTGTTTGTGCATCTGGAGTTCTGCCGTGGAGATTCATGACTAGCCTATTTGTCAAGATTGAAGACACCCGCCGCGACGACGAAGTGCCTGCGTGGTCAGCAGAGCAAACACCCGCCGCGACGACGAAGTGCCTGCGTGGTCAGCTGAGCAAACACCCGCCGCGACGACGAAGTGCCTGCGTGGTCAGCAGAGCAAACACCCGCCGCGACGACGAAGTGCCTGCGTGGTCAGCTGAGCAAACACCCGCCGCGACGACGAAGTGCCTGCGTGGTCAGCTGAGCAAACACCCGCCGCGACGACGAAGTGCCTGCGTGATCAGATCAACAGATCCCCAGCGCGCCCCTGTGAGTACAACAGAGCAGCGCTTGTTTGGGAAACATCTAGGAGAGCGGGCTCGCTCTCTTCCGCTACCTTTTTCTTTTGCATCCATTTCAAAGCCTGGATATTGTTACTTGTGCAGTTCGCACCATTCTTAGTTGTTATCTATCAGAATCCTAGTATACAGGCGTGATTGAGCCTGCAGAAACGCTACTGCTATACTTACCCCAAAAGGTGTATTTTGGGTCTTTCTACAATACTTACCTTGTATAACATACTTACCGTGGAGAGTAACAATCCTCAGATTTTCCTTGCTGGATACTGGTTGGAAAGTGAAGTAACTTTTCGACACCTGTGGAGCAGACATACCTGCAACAGTATAACCTCCAGACTTCTTTTACGGAGTATCCATCCACGACAGTGGTAAGTCCCGGAACACCGGGGAAGTGGGAATATTCGAGGCAGTACAGAATTACATTATCCTCTACATGTCTTCTCACCCACCTCCAGGGAGGTCTTCCCAGTAAAGCCGCTGACCCTAGAACCCGAACTGAAGAGATCAGAAGACACCCACATCCCTACACCTTTTTCCCTTGCGGCCTCCGGCTGTGCGCGCTCCAATAGCGGTGATCGTTCCATTGTTGGGTGACGTGCAGTGGGAGGTGGCGAGGACAGTCATCCAGTCGTCCCTGCTGGGCATTGGACTCAGGTTAGTGGCGCATGCGAATTCTTGCGCTGCTTTCAATCGTTACAGATTGACAAGCCCAAGAACGCTAACCAGCCTGGACGATGGATACCAATACCATACTCACCTCCTTGTTGGAAAGTGTCTCGGAGTTACAAAACGAGGTCCAAACATCTCGTGCCGAGAATCAAGCTTTATACAAGGAAGTGTCGGACTTGCGCAGAGAAATGTCCGATCTTGCCCTTAAGGAGCCGAGTGTCAAACCATTGATTCGGCCTGCTACCTTGCCCCCTCCTCCTTCATTTCAACCTGGAGGAACGTTTGCAGCCCCTTCCATGTCCACGGATGCCGCCCCCACGGTACATATACTGCAGACCCATGGCATACCTCTAGCTCCTCCCGAAAGGTTTTACGGAGACCCCAGAAAGTTTGAGACCTTCCTAAACCAATGTCGCCTTCATTTCCTCTGTAAGCCTCAAATCTTTCAGGATGAATCATCCAAGACAGCCTTCGTAATGTCCTACATGGGAGGAAACGCATCCAGTTGGACCATTCCTTTGTTGGAACGGAATGATCCCATACTACATAATTTTGCCGAGTTCTGTCTTGAATTGCGAAAACTGTTCGACAGAAAGTCCCACATGTTATCATTAGACCGGGAGTTGATGACCTTACGCCAAGGATCACAGGATCTATTATCTTATATCACGACTTTCAATCGTCTCATCGTAGAGACAGACTGGCCGGCTCAGAAACGGATCTCTCTGTTCTATCAGGGCCTTCGGGGGGAATTGAAGGACGTATTAGCACAGGTGGTGCAATTGCCTTCTACATGTGAAGAACTTATTGATTTAACAGTACAACTGGACCATAGATTGTTGGAGCGGAGAGGGGATCAGAGCAGAGGGGACTCTAGGTACTCCTATCCTCTGGTCAGACCCCGACAAACGGGTGAGGAAAAAGTCAAACCCCAAGAGGGGCCAGAACCCATGCAAATTGGAGGAATCCGGGGCCCCCTTACCAGAGAAGAAAGGGACCGGAGAAGAAGACTCAAATTATGTATGTATTGCGGTAAAAGCGGACATTTTGTTAATGAATGTAGAGCTCGGGCTTCTGCATCCGGGAATAACACCTTTCCTAGAGCACAGGCCACCTTGAGGATGGAGGAGCCGTCGTAAAACTGATGGTCTTGGATCAGAAAGAGACCACTGATTCAAGACTCCAGTCCACTCCGGTCTCCCCTTATGTAGCTAACACCCTTCACCCTGCAGTTGCGCACATGAATATTAATGTGTCCCTACAGGTGATAAACCAGAAACCTTTCCAGGTTGACGCCCTGCTGGATTCGGGGGCCACAGGGAACTATATTGATCAAGCTTATGCAAGGAAAATGGGTATCCCCTGCGACAAGAAAACAATGCCCGAGATGGTCAAGGCAGTGGATGGCACAGCCCTGTCGTCAGGACCTGTGACTCAGCATACCCTGGCATTGTTAATGGAATACGGAGCCAATCACTATGAATACATCCAATTCGACCTCATAGACGCCCCTCAATTCCGGCTCATTCTAGGCATGCCCTGGCTTACCTTACATGACCCCTCCGTATGCTGGTCAACTCGCACTGTAAGGATGACATCCAAATACTGCCACGATCATTGTCAGAACAGGGAAATACTCTACAGTGTCTCCGAACCCTCGCCTGCCTCTTACTTAGCTGGGGCCTGCTCAGTCGACAGGTTCTGCTGTGCCACGGTTTTACCGGCTGAGTACCACGAATTCGCCTCTTTGTTTGATAAGAAAAAAGCTACTCATCTGCCTCCACATAGGGCATATGATTGCCGTGTGGACCTTGTTCCAGGTGCGGATCTCCCCTGCAGCAGAGTGTATGCCTTGACTGAAAAGGAGACACAGTATCTAAAAACCTATATCGACGACAATTTGGCCACTGGGTTCATCAGACACTCCACTTCCCCTGTGTCTTCGCCTATGTTTTTTATCCCCAAGAAGGATTGTGAAGAGTTGCGTCCATGTATAGACTACCGAGCCATCAACAGGGTGACGATTAAAAATCGTTATCCATTGCCCTTGATTCCCGTTTTAATGGACCAACTCAAAGGGGCACAGTACCTCACCAAACTCGACCTTCGAGGGGCATACAATCTTGTGAGAGTAAAAACCGGGGATGAGTGGAAAACGGCATTCAGAACCAAATTTGGCCTATATGAATATCGAGTGATGCCGTTTGGCCTCTGTAACGCCCCTGCCGCCTTCCAGTTTTTCATGGATGAGGTGTTGCGGGGGTGTTTGGAGTCTTTTTGTATCGTCTACATCGACGAAATTCTGGTTTATTCTGCCACTCTCCCGGAGCACATCACACATGTCAAGGAAGTATTGGAGAGGCTGCAACGAAACTCTTTGTATGCCAAACTTGAGAAATGCCTTTTCCACGTCCAACAGGTGGCGTTTCTGGGCTATGTGATCGATGCCCAAGGATTTAGGATGGACATGAGAAAGGTCGAGGCCATTCTCACTTGGAAAACACCGCAGACTGTCAAATCCGTTCAAAGCTTTCTTGGCTTTGCCAATTATTATAGGCGCTTTGTTCAGGATTTTTCCAAGATAATACATCCAATCACGTCCCTCTTGCGGAAAAATGTTTTGTTCAGATGGGGGGCAGAAGCAGAAAAGGCTTTTCAAACCCTCAAGGAGAGGTTTACTCAAGCACCTATCCTTCGGCATCCAGACCCCCAACTGCCTTTCATTCTCGAAACGGATGCCTCCCAATATGCTCTTGGCGGAATACTGTCACAGCGTCACCCTACCACCGGACAGCTTCATCCAGTGGCATTTTATTCAAAGAAGCTCACTCCTTGTGAAATAAACTATAGCATTACGGACAAGGAGCTCCTGGCCATTAAAAGAGCATGTGAGGAGTGGAGACATTACCTCCTTGGGGCCGTGCATACCGTGGAGATCATTACGGATCATCGCAATCTCCTGTTTTTGAAAACAGCAAAGGCCTTGATGCCTCGTCAGTTGAGATGGACCCTTTTCTTTTCCGACTTCGACTTCGTTATCAGATATAGACCCGGAACTCGTAATGGTAAGGCAGATGCTCTCTCTCGATTGGGGGAGGATGACACATTGAGACCTGTTGAAACACCTTCTATACTTCAGGGCATCGAGAACGCCGAGGCCTCCATTGCTTTGATCACCTCAGACGACTTTCTTGAGGACGTCAAAATCGCCCTCACTGACCTTGACATACCCGCATGGGTCCTTAAAGAGCCAGATCATCGCTGTGAAAAGGATCAATTAGCGTACCATCACCATGCTTTGTTTATTCCCCAAATTGAGCTGCAAAACAAGGTGATGAAATGGGCCCATGACTCAGTACTGGGAGGACAGATGGGGGTATACAAAACAATCGCTACTATGGAACGGTCCTTTTGGTGGCCCAGTATCCGGACTGATGTGAAGGAATACGTGAAAAACTGTGCGGTTTGTGCGCAAGGAAAATCTTGTCATGCTAAACCAGCAGGATTGTTGCACCCTTTACCTATTCCGTCCAAACCCTGGCATACCTTGTCCATGGATTTTATAGTGGAAATGCCTCCCTGTGAGAAACAAACAGTCATCTTAGTGGTGGTAGATCATCTCACCAAGATGGGACACTTCATCTCCCTACCGGGTTTACCTACTTCCGGAGAATTAGCAAAAGTATTCTTGCAAAATATTGTACGTCTGCATGGGCTACCGAGTGTGGTGATAACAGATCGGGGTACACAATTCACCTCTCATTTTTGGAAGGCGCTATGTACCATCCTACAGATAGACGCTCGCCTATCATCCAGCTACCATCCGCAAACGGATGGTAAGACGGAACGGTTGAACCAAACCCTAGAGCAATACCTACGCTGTTTCACCTTACAAAACGCCACCGACTGGACCACCCTTTTATGGTTGGCGGAATTTGCATACAATAATGCAGTACACTCCACTCTGGGATGTTCTCCTTTTTTCTGTCTGAACGGATTCCACCCGAACATGCTTCCCTTTGAGTGGCCTGTTACTTCCCTAGTTCCCACCATCCAGGAACACCACGCTCATCTCCGGGCAGTCTTGATAGAGGCTCGGAACAATTTGAAAAAGGCTCAGGACGCCCAGAAAACATTTGCTGACAAACGAAGGTCCCAGGAACCCGAATATAAGGTAGGCGATAAAGTCTGGCTTTCTACTCGTAACCTACACCTGAGAGGAGTGAACAAATTGAAACCTAAATATATAGGTCCGTATGGTATCTGCGAGGTGATAAATACTGTGGCCATGAAACTCTCCTTGCCCGTGTCTTGGTCCATACATCCGGTTTTTCACGTCTCACTTCTACGGCCTTGCCTACCTAGCGTCCGGTTGCCAGAGCGCCCTGGTCCTGTGGAAGTGGAAGGGCAGGAGGAGTATGAAGTAGGGTCCATCTTGGATTCCCGTGTAGTACGGGGTCGGGTCCAATATTTAGTCGAGTGGAAAGGCTACGGTCCCGAAGACCGCTCATGGGAACCTGTGGATCACTTGCACTGTCCTGATTTGGTTGCGCTTTTTCATGAACGCTACCCAGGTAAGCCAGGACGACCACCGGGACGGCAGTCCTCGAGAGGGGGTTCTGTAGCGATCGCCCTTGGCAGAGCGGCAAGTTGCCGCAGACATCATGTTTTAGGTCATCTACGGAAAAACTACCAGTCCCAGAAGGCCAAGCGGCGCTGGGAGCAGGCACAATGGGAAGAACTTACTTAAGCTCCACCCCTGGAACAAAACGGGGCTTGTCAATCCTGTTCCTGGTTTGTTCCATGTTTGTTTGTGCATCTGGAGTTCTGCCGTGGAGATTCATGACTAGCCTATTTGTCAAGATTGAAGACACCCGCCGCGACGACGAAGTGCCTGCGTGGTCAGCAGAGCAAACACCCGCCGCGACGACGAAGTGCCTGCGTGGTCAGCTGAGCAAACACCCGCCGCGACGACGAAGTGCCTGCGTGGTCAGCAGAGCAAACACCCGCCGCGACGACGAAGTGCCTGCGTGGTCAGCTGAGCAAACATCGAGGAGAGCGGGCTCGCTCTCTTCCGCTACCTTTTTCTTTTGCATCCATTTCAAAGCCTGGATATTGTTACTTGTGCAGTTCGCACCATTCTTAGTTGTTATCTATCGGAATCCTAGTATACAGGCGTGATTGAGCCTGCAGAAACGCTACTGCTATACTTACCCCAAAAGGTGTATTTTGGGTCTTTCTACAATCCTTACCTTGTATAACATACTTACCGTGGAGAGTAACAATCCTCAGATTTTCCTTGCTGGATACTGGTTGGAAAGTGAAGTAACTTTTCGACACCTGTGGAGCAGACATACCTGCAACAGTATAACCTCCAGATTTCTTTTACGGAGTATCCATCCACGACAGTGGTAAGTCCCGGAACACCGGGGAAGTGGGAATATTCGAGGCAGTACAGAATTACATTATCCTCTCTATGTCTTCTCACCCACCTCCAGGGAGGTCTTCCCAGTAAAGCCGCTGACCCTAGAACCCGAACTGAAGAGATCAGAAGACACCCACATCCCTACACCTTTTTCCCTTGCGGCCTCCGGCTGTGCGTGCTCCAATAGCGGTGATCGTTCCATTGTTGGGTGACGTGCAGTGGGAGGTGGCGAGGACAGTCATCCAGTCGTCCCTGCTGGGCATTGGACTCAGGTTAGTGGCGCATGCGAATTCTTGCACTGCTTTCAATCGTTACAATCAATCCTGGAGGATGGGTGCTGGGTTTTGTGTGGGAGGGTGCCCATGCATGAGCAGAACCCCTTTGCAGCCTTCAGAACCTATTCTCTGGGGCAGTTCTGTGATGCAGCCAGACCATATACTTTTATGTGCATTATAACCTCGCTGTTAATGCTAACTTTGGTATAGCCGCACGGAAACATGTTGTGTTTGGTGTCAAACACTTTGAAATCATACCCCCGCCAGTCCTGATGGCGGGGGTATGATACCACCCTTCTAGAGGGATATACATGTACACACGGTATACCCAGTGCCAGTTTAAAAGAGCCCTGGCATCACAAAACGGATGCTGCAGCCACAGACACAAGTCTGGCCTCCTGCTGCTGGATGAAACTCTGGCAGGGGAGGCCTTGACAATAGGTTTCCTGTCACGGGGAGGTGTAACCACCTCCCTTACAGTCTTTAGTGTATTGGGGCCGGGTGGGTGCACTCTGAGAGTGCTTTGAAGTCCGCACTGGGGGCACATTTGGTGTCCCTGTGCATAGCCCAGTTCAAACCGGTTCTTGCGCACAACTGGACAAAGGAAATGGGTGTAGCCACTCCTCTTTCCAGACCCTCCCATAGGTGGGTCCCCAGAGTATGTTCAACCCCTTCCTTGGGTATAAAAAAAGGAACCCCTGACCACAGGACTTTAGATTACAGCTGGACGATACTCTGCTACAGAAATTGTGGAACTTCGACGATCTACACGACTAGATGACTGAAGATTCTCCCTTGGACTAAAGGAGTTACTTCCCTGCTTGGCATGCACCAAAGATGCATTTGACCGGTCTGCATCTCCGAAGCTCCCGCCAGACTCCGAAGTAATTGCAGCCCAGGAGGTGGGTTTTCAGACTTCCCCAAGGCCGACATGAGTTCCCAGCAAAGCTGAGACCCGTAGCCTGTGTGGGTACCGTGGAACCGGAACCCCTGGACACTGTGCACATTTGCAAGTGCATTAAGCTCTCAACGTTCCTGGAGGCTGTGCATTGGGTTACTTGTAGCTCAGACCCCTAGCACCTTTTTTATCTAAGATTGCTGGCCTACACTCCACGAGTGTTCCGTGAGCCGGCCCTTTGTGTTTTCGCTCAAGGTACCTTCGCGATCCCTGGTCCGTCGACTGGTGGGTCTCTGAGAAGACAACTTTGGTGAGTCCCTCGGACCTTGCTGGTCTGCACCAAAGCATTTATTCTCTTCCTGTCTGGGTTGCTGTTGCCAAGGCTTGTTGGGTCCTATCCGGTCACTGATGCCGCAGCACTCGACATCCTCTGTGGGACAGCTTGAATCTAGCTCCTGGTCATCGTTGATTCCTCCTGGTCCTCGTGGCTGCAGAGTCAAGCTTCACCTCTTCAACCTGAAATCATCCGACATCGGTGGGCATTCGTCTATTGTGCCCTTGGTCACTGACTAGTGACCCAGACTCTGTCCACTCTGCTTTCAGTTTCCTCCCATCCAGGCTTGGATCACCCCAGACACTTCTCTTCTCGACGGCAGCAGCACTTTGCAGCAGATCGCCATTGAAATCAACAAAGATTCCCGACACCAAAATACACCTATGCGCCGGTTCCCCTGGGTGAGGTAACTCGAGTACTCTGGTGCTCCCAGGGGTGTTGGCCCTAGAACCTCTTAAATCTAAAGGGGTTTGCTCAAAGTCCTCTCCTAAGTGTCCCTAATCTTTAAATTTCCAACTGCAACTTTCCCCATAGAAGCTAACAGCAATTCGCGGCTGTGTTCTCATACTGCATGCGTCCCCGTGGGTCCCCTGTGTCACTAACTTGGGTCGTTCCTTGTGGTCACAGTGATTCTACAGGCTCTAGGCCTTGTGTCTAGTCAAGTCGTGATTTTTATACCCCTTTCTTAATATATGGTTTGGTACGCCCCTAGGGCTCAACGTATATTGTGCTAATTTACTGTGATATATTAACCCCTTAACTGCAGGGCTGATTCCCCCGCTGTGCTGGGGGTGGGAGCACGTGCAGCATCCCGGTACTCATGACGAGCTGAGCTCGTCATGACCGCTTCTGTTCCAATGGAACGCCCAGCACAGCAGGGTATTATCCCCGCATGGACGCAGCGCAACCGTCACGACGAGCTCAGCTTGTCATGAGCACACGCCCACCGTTGCTCATGACGAGCTGAGCTTGTCATGAGCATGGGAGCGGTTAAGTGTAAGTGCTTTGACCTCTAGCCTCATAAAGAGACTAGTAGGGTGTGTTTAGAATAAATACATATATTTTATATATATACCTGGTTGTACGTTCATTTAGACATTCAAAGGATTATAGACAGGTAAAACAAGCTGCTTTACATTCCTTTAAGACTTAGCTTGAAGGCTGCTCTCCATAGCTACCACTACGATACCGTTCAAATAAGGTTGTCTTTAACTTATCCCCTCTAACGGTTTGTTTAGACTGGTGAAGGTGCCCACTATAAATAGTGGACAGCAAATACCAGGCCAACTTCTCACAACTTTGCAAAGCTTCTTTGCCATGTTCTGTCAATACATTAAATCTTATATCTTGAAGAATGCTTCCATAATCTTCATCATTTGCCTGTCGCATATTTTTAATAAGTTCTTTGTATTCCAAATATAACCAAATGTTAATATTTCCAATACTTCCCAAAGATTTGCTGGAGTCTTCATGCACAAGTGTTTTAAAAACTGGTTGCCCTTTTACAGGAGTAAGTTGCAGTAGATCACCGAAAACTATCACATGTTTTCCTCCAAATAACACATCATATTCAGTTTTTAAAATTTGCTGCATTCTTAAATGCACAAAGGCAAGTATTAAGTTTGAGACCAGGCTCACCTCATCAATAATCTGAAGTTTCATTTTCTCTAGTACTCTTGAAACTTCTAAACAAGCTTCTCCAGAAAAGCTTGTGATATTACAACTTGTTTCCATGTTCTACAGGTAGCATTTGTAAGTGATTTAATGTTGTGTGCTGGTTACCCAGTTGAAGTTGTTACAACACAGGATAAAAGAGATTCAGCGTTTTTTTGTAACTGTAATTAAGAAACTTTTTACAGTACCAGCTTGAACACGGTTATACATTCTGAAATGATGTACAGTTGCATTCTTTATTTTCATGAAGTAAACCATAGTTGATCTGTTGTGTAACTTGTTGATATATTTCTTTCTGTTCAAAATGTAGTTGCTCTTCTAAGTTTCCTAACTACACAATATCCTGTTGAGCTTAAGGCATTGCTGTTTCTACTTCACTCATAGCACTTACTGCTTCATTTTCAAGAATTCGTTCTCCTAGTGGATCTTGACTGAGTGGAGCACACCTTTGACTATCTTAAGAACTGTCTCTAGCAATCTCAACTGCAATACTAGCCTCCTGTTCAGTTTCTTAATTTAACGTTTGGAGGTAATTTAGAAAAACTGTTCATTCAATGCTATCTTTACATGCATTAAAAGAATCTTCATAGCACTGAAAATCTTCAAGTAATTCCATTTCAGTACTCCAAGGCTTGAAGAGTTGCAGAGTGCTAAATAGTAAATTTCCCTTTTATCAGGCGTATCACAACTCAGTTTCCTGTACAATTTTTTAGTACACATTTCGCTCAACTCTGTATTTTCAGATTTTGTTATGTATGATGTTACATACCGAGCAACAGCAATGGAATTATCCCCAACATACTGGATATCCATATTAGCTTTCCACATCGATAAAATAACTGGATTATAATCATTAACATACTTTGATTGTTCACTTCTTTTTACATTGTAATTGTTTTTGGAGATTTTCTAGTGAAAGTATGCCTCACTGCTGACATGGAACTATTGACTCTTCCTTTCGATAATACTGGACATGGAAAACCAAAACAACATTTGGTATAAAACCTTTCCTTCGACTTGTATTTCCATCAACAGTATTTGCCACATTGATGAGTTTGAAACCGTAAAACTGGTTGTCTTAAGTTGTTTTCTTCTCTTGTTTTTGGTACAGCACATGTAACATAGTCTTAAATAAAAGATAAAACAGTCTCATCCGAATCATTTCCAAACTTGGGTGCATCCTAGATCCATAAAAGCATATGTATATGAGGAGCACCTCTAGTTTGATACTCTTTTCTCCAAAACTTCTCCATCTGAAGGATCTGCACACATTTACTGAATCCAAGGAACACAGTTCTCCAGGGGTCTTGAATGTAATGTTTTTAATATTTGAATTTGATTCTCGAAGAAATCCAAGTAAATCGTCCCATACGTATTCAGCACAGCTTACCGTAACAAACCACGTAGGGGTGCCTAAATTCCTTAACATGCATTTAAGTTCTCCATGACGACAATACCAATACTCGTTAGTACTACATTGACATGCCATCAAATTAATCAATTGAGATTCTAAATGATCATCTCTTTGATGTACTTTGTCCATGAGTTCCTTTGCAGAAACATTTTGAAGATCTACTCCTGTTTTTAATATGTGGTTGACTGCATCTAAAAGTCCGGACAAGTCACTTTCAAACAAATAATGAAATATATATGGGATATATTGTTGAAATTTTGGGTCTTTTGAGTACTGTCTAAGCGGCGATATTGTGCACGTACCTTTGTGGATTTAAATTCGTGCCTCAACGGGTCCCTCATGTGAGTCGAGGAGGCCTACTGCGTCCCCATGCACGACTTGTGCGGACTCTACCGAATTTAAATCCACAAAGGTACGTGCACAATATTGCCGCTTAGACAGCTTGGGCATTTCCTTACGCTTGTCGCCCCGCTTAAATAAAGCCCGCATTGTATCATCGGTTGATGGGGGCACCGCGCATTATTTAATTTAAGACCGTGTGTGAGTATGTGATCACTTGTCATATTGAATGAATGGCTGTGAGTTGAAACTTAACACCGCGTGTTAGTGCTTATCGATACCCTTAACGCTGTGTAAGCCGACAATGAAATATATAAATATCGAGGCACCGCACATGATCCAATTATGATCTCATGTGAGGATGTGACCACTCGGCATGTTTGGGGAATGGTTGCTACCTGACGCTTAATACGGCACTTTGAAAATTACCTGAATGAGATTCATAAACAGAATATTAAGAATGCTAACAGAATGAGTAGAGAAATTTTGCCAAAAGTTTACGATGAATTTATAAATATACAAGTATAGAATCATGAAATGAGTGAGCCAATCTTTACCATGGTGATGTGTGTTCTATCGAAGTATTGCCATTTTCCAGTTGCTGTACAGATCAGTTTGAAACACAAACAGAAAATGTCTGTATATATGTCCTAAATAACTCCCCACTACCTCTCCCTTTGTATGTCTGTCACCTTATTTTTCAGGTACATTAAGACCTAAGCATGAGAAGGATTAATATATCCGTCTTTCCACTTTTCCACATGAACAGCCAAAACTGTTTATTGGAGATTACACTCACTGAGACGCCCTCGGTCTCTTCTCACCCTTCACCTGGTCCTGAAGAAAGCCCATTTGACCCCACCAGGCAACCAAGGGCTGAAACATATCGACCTTTTTAATCACTAATCATAGTGTGTGAGAGCCCTAACCACTCTCCTACACACACCAACAAACTTTTTAATACCAAACTTGAATCCAGACCCATTAAAGACATTTATCTGGCTGTACGAGTACTTTTTATAAGACATACCCCACACATCACTGATCACTACTGTTTTAACCAGGGGTAAACCTCCGGCTGGAGGATGCATAACTACTAACCCTGTGATTATGCAAAAACACGTGATTAAGTAGCGGAGAATCAAGATATACTGCTGTAACGTAAGATCAAACACATGTATGAGGGTTTTTAGTTTGGGACAAATCGGTACACGACCTGCATACCCAGGTTATGCAGGACAAGTGATCCTTCCCCATTTGATTTAGAGATATTGAACTTTAAGGAAGCTGAATGGATCACGTCTTCCTTCTCCCTCCACAATTGATTTTTTGTACTCTATAATGTTCATAAATTTCTTCACTTTTGGACATTTCCACTTTATCAATTTGGAAACTTGAAATTTCGCTATCATCACCTAAAACTATTTCTTCCATTTCCACATACACATTTTTGTAGTAATCATTGCTTTTGTGAGATATAACGTAGCCTTTTGCACTTTGCTCACAACTACTAATTCTTGCCATATTTTCCGACGCTTAGAACACCATTAACTAGAATAAATACAGGTTCAGTTTCCTGTTTCTCTACACCAATAGTTTCAATAATTTTATTTAAATCTAAAGGTAAATGCAAACTCTTCCTTTTAATCTTCTCTGTAAATCTGTGGGAGGCAACTTACCTGTTTTAGGCTCCATACGAACAATAGCCTGAACCTGGTGCACGGATTGAATCAGAAAGGATATTTAAATCTACGATCTCTGGAGTAATATCTACCAACTCCAAGGTATAATGTACAGCTTTAGCTGGCCTTTTGTTATCCTCTAATGTGGTATAACAATATTTACAGATAGGTTGAACACTACGCAAATTAAAGCAATCTTCTACGAACAAATAAATTGCAAATTCCTCCCACTTATCATTGTTTTCTTTTTCAATTTTTAAATACAGATCAACATTCCGAGTTTGGTTTTTATAGTGAGTTCGTCAACAACAAATACAAACATAATTTGCTCTTTCACAAGAAATTACCTTAAACTTTTTAATCTCTTCTTCAAACTTCTCAGTACTACTATCTTGCACGTCTTCTTCAACACCTTCTTCTATCAATGTCTCAGTCTCTCTACACTCTTGTTCAGGACCAAAGTAACACAACTCTATTTCATCATAAACTTTTTTTACATCTGATACTGACCCATGCAAAAGAGTCCTATTGAAATCACTTAACATTATTGCTGTACTTTTTGCATAGTACTGACTAACTTCTGCCTTTGAGAGTGATGTACTGCTAACATCCTGAAATGATGAAAACACTTTGACACACTTTTCTAGAAAGACAAGCCAGAGAATGACCTTGCAAACCAGTATCTTTTCTCACTTTGCAAGGATCTAGTCCTTGCAGCATCTTAATCTTTTGTTTAACACTTTTTTTTACTATACTCTTGTAAACGATGTCATTAAATATCAATAGACTCCTTTCATATACTACAAATACTACTACATTTTCAAGTGTATACTGGGGCTTTAGTACGTCTCCATAGAACTTCATCAGCTATCACTTCTTCTCCATTTCTAGGAACAATCTTTTCTTTTTAAATTGGACAACCATTCTTCACTTCATAACCACGAATACTGGTTTCAAATGCGTGAACTAATGTATTGGTTTGAAAATAGCTCTCTTCATTAATAAAAGTCTCTGAACTTGAAGTGTGCTTCCCTTCACCCACAAAAATATTACAAAAGTAAGTACTGTTAATTAGTCTCTTCTTTTTACTTTTCGCCTTCATAAAACATATTGGCTTATCTAATGATCGAATTCTGTTTAAAATTAAAATGAATAATTCCCTTTTTAATTCAAAAGCCTTTTCAACAATAGTTTGTTGTAAATAAAAGGCTGCGTAGTCCATATACTTTCTTGATACTCCTTTATTCAGGTAAGATGGTAAGTCAAGTAGTAGAAGGAGAAACCCCACCAGGAGTGGCCTCCTGCCACTCAGCCCACATTCAACTGCCAGACATCCATACAGAACATTCTAACAGGCTCTTGCATCACACATTCTATGCTGGGCAGCAGGGACAAGTATAACACATCTCCCTTCTTTAATTTGATGAATGAGAGATATGAATAGAAATTGTGGAGAGTAAGTGAGATAGCAAGTTATATCACGCAATTTCCACATAAATGTATAACAAGATAAGATTAGCAATTTTAACATCTTCGTAAACCAATTACGCAAACTAATAAATAATATTCACACCACCTTCTCTCTTCCTTAAACAAACATTACTGACACAACGAATAACACACTATCACGCCCACACATCACATACTCAACCCAAAAACCAAACAAACCGACTGGCCAGGTCAGTAAGAGGCAAAAAGGTCCCAACTTACGGCGTAACAGTACAGTGGAACTCCAAGCTCCCTCAAAACTCCATAAAAATATCTAAAAGTGGAACTCCAAGTTCCCTTAAACTCTACGAAAATATTCAAAAGTGGAACTCCAAGCTCCATCAAACTCCATGAAAATATTTAAAAGTGGAACTCCAAGTTCCTACAAACTCCATAAAAATGTTTAGAGGTGGAACTCTAAATTCCCTGAAACTCCATGTAAATTATTGGAAAATTGGAACTCCAAGCTCCAATAAACTTTAAATAAGTATTTAAACTTATTACTCCACAACCCAAAAATAACAGAGCACATAATGCCCTGTGACATTTCAAACACATAATACCCATCTTTAAAGAATGAGACCATCCTATGAACAAAATTATAGGGCACTTAGCTCCTATTTCAACCCCCACCACCACTTTCACAGAACGATTTTGTCAAAAGTAAATTAAACACATAGGCAATATATAGTGACAAGAAAATTAGGCAAACATGAATTATTTAGCTCCGGTGAGCGATGTCTCACCCGAGGTCCTCATAGGGTTAGATATGTCTGTCCTTAAACTTCCGGAATCCACAATCCAAATCACAATCCAAAGACCATAGAGTGCATTGAGAAGTTTGCTGAGAAACACACCCTGCACTGACAGTTTCATCTTCTTCACATCGACATGCCAGTGCATATGGTTAATTGCGGCAGAAGTCAACACAAAAGTACCTTTTTCTGAAGTGTCACAGCTGAAACACGAAGCATTTTGACACTTTCCCATATTTCCTTGCTGTTTCCGTGAGATGCGCTGCAATCCTGCTCCACAATATAGGTGCAATCTAAGCTCCATGGCCCCGACCTCAAAACGTAGCGTTTCCATGGTTTCAAGTAGTTGCAGCAAACTAAAATGGTGGCACGCAGTTCACGTTCTGCCGGGTGGCTACTGGCACGTTAGAGCAGCAAAGCGTCGATTATCAGCATGATATCCTCGAGCCACCTCACGTAGGACTAGACGTCACACGGAGAACAGGCAGGCAAGGTAAGATGTGCGCGTGTAAAAACCGAACTTTCACACAGGTTTAAACATCGCACATTTCAACGGCAATTTACTTTATCAGTCTCTTGAAAGGCTTATTTTTGCTCCGTGTTAAATGAGGAAATAAAACAACAATCTCCCGGGCCACAAATAGTAAAGCACGAGTTAATTACTATGTGCATTTGCCGACAGTGAAGCTCTTAGGCGGAATATTATACACGTTCATGTTTAAATGTTTAAAACGTTGGGCACTTATCTGTACTCCATGACTCATGACATCTCACAAACAGGCAGGCTCTCATTTTGACACAGCTTTTCCAGACTACACCAGCTGATTTATGTTTCAGTAAGCGAAGGGTTGTCTCCTCTCAGCTGATCTCTGCCACATCGCATTCCTTAAACATGTATGAGCGAAAGGCTGTCTCCTCTCAGCTGCTCTCTGCCACAACGTATTTTTATCTGTTGCTTTCAGTCAAAAAAAGCTTCTCTTGAGTGCAGGTCGTAATTCAAGAGCCTGATATTAAACAGATGGCAAATTCATTTACCAGCGCTTCAAACACACACGAGCAGACGATGAAAGAGTTGGCAGTTCTTTTGCTAAAACGCTGTTTTTTCTCTAAGTAAGGCGTTTTTCAAATTGCATGAAAGTCTATTTCAAGGTGGTAATCTAGTCATTGAGCTTGATTTGGCACTACTGATTCTTGGGGCGACCGATCTCTTGGTCACTGGTGGGGTTTTCTAGTGCCATTAAGCTTAAACACGTATTAGAAAAGAGAGTTTTTTACCTTTTAAATGTTCTTTCTCGGTTCTTTTCTTAAATATTCTTAAATGTTCATTCTCTGTTTCTCTTTGATTTTCTTTTCTTCTATGAGTTCAAGATTCTTGTCTCCTCGTAGGTTCTTCTGTTTTAAATTGTATATTTCTTCTTCAGTTTTGTAAAGTTTAGATTTCTGCACGCTGTTGGTTCTTCTTTCTGTCGCCAAAAATGTTGTAAATAAAAGGCTGCGTAGTCCATATACTTTCTTGATACTCCTTTATTAAGGTAAGATGGTAAGTCAAGTAGTAGAAGGAGAAACCCCACCAGGAGTGGCCTCCTGCCACTCAGCCCACATTCAACTGCCAGACATCCATACAGAACATTCTAACAGGCTCTTGCATCACACATTCTATGCTGGGCAGCAGGGACAAGTATAACATAGTTTCAATCTGTTTCTTCTTTTTTATAAAATTCTGACCTTTTTCTATATTTCTTGCCATCTTTTAATAAATTAAGTACTACTCTATTGTGAAACATTCTTTTCCTTATTTCATCAAATTGATACTTTACTTTTTACCATAGATTGTTTTTTGAAAACGTGATTTGCAATTAATTTGTCCTTTTTCCTTTCATTCTTCTTTGTTGTTGAGGTATTCTTTCTCCTTTCTACATTGTTCAAACTGTTCATAGTCCTTGAAAGATTTTTAATTAATTATTTTGTTCTCTTACTGCAAGATGTTTTCTTTTTTCCCACATGTTGTAGTTCATCTAATTCTTGCTGTTGTCTTCTCTTTAAACAATAATCGTTTTATTCTTGTTTCCTTCATTCTGTTTATCTGGTCATGGCAAGTCTTTTTTAATGATGATGAAAAATATCTGAAAAAAAAGAAAACAATATAATATTATTTATATTACTATATACAAATATACTATTCTATTACTACACAAACACGTACTACAGAAAAAACAATGAAATGCTTTGTTTTGAAATCACATTGGGTTTGCTGCACTATAGAGGTAGAACCTGGATAATTGGAGGACTGAATGAGTAGGCTTAAGGTGTTTATAGGACTGCATCGGTAGGGGATTGTGGCAAAGCATAAGTTAGTGCCTGGGTCATTGTTTTTTTAGGATATGGGACTGGCTGTGTAATTGGAGGAGTGCATAGGTAGTAACAAGGAAATTGCTGAACCGTATAGGTAGTGCTCAAGGGATTGTAGAAGTGCATGAGTTAGTGCCTGGGTCATTGCATGGGTAGTGACTGGATGATTACAGTACTGCAACAAGAGTGCATGGTGAATTTATAAATGCTTGAGTTTTGGTGCGGTGATTAGATAAGGACATGAGACTAGCTCTGTGATTGTAGGAATGCATAGGTAGTAATAGTGAGATTACTGAACTGTATAGGTAGTGCTTAAGGGATTGTAGAAGTGCATGAGTTAGTGCCTGGGTCATTGCATAGGTACATGGGTAGTGACTGGAGGATTACAATAGAGCAAGGAGAGTGCATGGTGGATTTATAAGTGCTAGGGTGTTGGCACAGTGATTGGATAAGAACATGGGACTGGCTGGGTAATTGGAGGAGTACATAAGTAGTAATAGGGAGATTACTAAACTGTATAGGTTGCACTCAAGGGATTGTAGAAGTGCATGCATTAGTGCCTGGGTAATTGCATGAGTACATGGGTACTGACTGGATGCTTAGAGTACTGCAAGGAGAGTACATGTTGAATTTGTAAGTGCTTGGGCTTTAGTGCACTGATTACATAAGGACATTGGAGTGGCTGGGTGATTAGAGGATTGCATAGGTAGTACAGGGAGATTACTGAACTGTATAGGTAGTGCTGTAGGAATTGTAGAACTGCATGAGTTAGTACCTGGGCCATTGTATGGGTACATGGGTAGTGACTGGATGATTAGAGTACTGCAAGTAGAGTACATGGTGAATTTATAAGTGCTTGAGTTTTGGCATAGTGATTGGATAAGAACATGAGACTGACTGGGTAATTGCAGGAGTGCATAGGTAGTAATAGGAAGATTACTAAACTGAATAGTTAACACTCAAGTAATTGTGGAAGTGCATGATTAAGTGCCTGGGTAATTGCATGAGTAAATGGGTACTTACAGGATGATTAGAGTACTCAAGAAGAGTGCATGGTGATGGTGAATTTATAAGTGTTGGGTTTTGAAGCAGTGATTGGATATAGACATGGGACTGGCTGGGTTATTGGATGAGTGCATAGGCAGTAATATGTAGATTACTAAACTATATAGGTATCACAGAAGTGAATGTAGATGAGCATGAGTTACTGCCTGGGTAATTGCATGAGTACATAGGTACTGACTGGGTGATTAGAGTACTAAACGGAGAGTGCATGGTGAATTTATAAGTGCCTAGGTTATGGCACAATAATTAGATCAGCAAATGGGACTGGATGGGTTATTGGAAAAGTGCATAGAGAGTAACAGGGAGATTACTGAACTGTATAGGTAGTGCTCAAGGGATTGTAGAAGTGGCATGCGCTAGTGCCTGGGTCATTGCATGGGTAGTGACTGGATGATTACAGTACTGCAATGAAAGTGCATGGTGAATTTATAAGTGCTTGGCTTTTGGCGCAGTGATTTGATAAGGACATGAGAATGGCTCGGTGGTTGGAGGAATGCAAAGGTAGTAACAGGGAGATTACTGAACTATATAGGTAGTGCTCAAGGGATTGTAAAAGTACATGAGTTAGGGCCTGGGTCATTGCATGAGTACGTAGGTGATGAATTGATGATTACAGTAGTGCAATGAGAGTGCATGGAGAATTTATAAGTGCTTGGGTTTTGGCGTAGTGATTGAATAAGAACACGGGACTGGCTGGTTGAAGTGCATGAGTTAGTGCCCAGGTAATCTAATGACTACATGGGTTGTGAATGTATGCTTATAGTACTGCAAGTAGAATACATGATGACTTTATAAGTGCTTGGGTTTTGGCACAATGATTAGATAAGGATATGGGAGTGGATATGTGATTGGAGGAGTGCATAGGTAGTAACAGAGAGATTACTGAACTGTATAGGTAGTGCTCAAGGGATTGTAGAAGGGCATGAGTTAGTGCCTGGGTCATTGCATGAGTACATTAAGCATACATGCAACTGTATGAATAGAATCTGAACACATAGATATGTCATTACATACTATCTTGTTCATTTGATAACTACAACATGCCAGAAAGGGTAATATATGGTGGTTTATTTTTGAGTTACATCTTGACCATTCACTCTACAAATATGCGCGTCATTAAACTATACCTCTGAACAGATTTAAGAAAGAAGAGCAACACCTTACATGACCATTTTTAAAAGCACACTTTTATTATACATATTCAGCTTTGTTATGTGGCTTCATTCAACTATACCTTTGCTTAGACTAAAAAAACAAACCTAATTAACAGCACCTTATTTCACTATTCTGTCTTTAAAAATATGCCATCATTTAACTTTACCTTCTGTAAAAACTAATAACAGAAACCTAATTAATAACACCTTATATGATCATCTTACAAACACCACAGTTTTGCTGCATTTTTATCAAAGTATTTATAATTATGCAGTATCATTCAACTATACCTTTGTAAAGAGGAGAAAAATGAAGACTAATAAACTACACCTTATATGAACATCTTTCAAAATACACCTTGTACTGCATATTCAACCAACTATCTAAAAATATGAGGCATCATTCATCTATACCTTTGAAAAGACATAAAAATATACATATTACTGTACAGACTGTTTTTAAGAGTACTTCAAGTACAATAAAACTAATTCTAATATGCATCTCTACATTTAATAATATATTTAAAACAACACAGTTTTTGAATATTGTCAAATCTTTTTTAAATAATCCTCAAAAATATATAACTCACCTTACAAAATAATCTGTTGAATAAAAAATCACACACACCGGATTTTCTTTTACACACAGTCAATATAAATCACCAGACTCTGCAAGGTGAAACCAGTAATGGCAAAGTTTCCCTCTCTTTTTCCATACAAATACACATAAGCAACAAATGACATTGCTTCCCAGAGATTTTCAAAATGTAATACACATTTCCATTGGTCACAGATATTAACCCTTATCAACTGACTTCTTCACCCCTTCTGTTTGTTTCCATAGCAACAGGTCATGCAACATTCAACTTAACTGACAGGTTACTAGTTCACCACAAATTGTTGTGAATCAGAACAGCAGGTGTGGTTGCCTTTGCAAAACATGACCATATCCATTCTACTGTACCTTTCAAACATTTTTTACTAACCAATAAAAAACTTGCTTTTTAAACAAAGTAAAATGCACCCTATTTTTGAATGTACAATGTGCTTAAACAGCCAATCAAATCTCTACTTTCTACTTCACCATTTTAGATATCTCTCATTCTACCAACTAACTACCTGAGCTACAGACATCTGTTCATTACCTACAGCCATCCTTCAAGATGCTTTCAGTGTGGATTGTTGGGCACAGCTATATTTTCTTGTGCAAAAGGTATGCTGAACGCAGAGGTATTGACAAAGACCTAGCTTTGCAAAATGTAGACATTAAATGGATTGGACAGAGAGGATTGAAGTGGCACCAACTGATGGCTTTGATTAAAACCTTTTTGCATCTCCAAGCCCCTGACCTCATGATTGTGTACTGTGGTGGCAATGACCTAGGTACACTGACTGGGGTAGGTCTGGAAATGCTAATGAAGGACACCTTTACAGAATTGATGTTGCTTTTTCCCTAAACTGTCTTTGTATACTCTAACATATGCCAAAGACAGAAATGGAATAAAGCTGTTTCTGCTTACCTCAGAGACCATAGGATGGGCTCCATCTATAACACCAATCTTCTTTTCAATATGGATGGCATCTACAGAAGTGAGGGAGTACACTTTTCTGATGACGGCAACAGAGTCTTTCTCATCAACCTGAAGCTCTGCATCCGCACTTACATGTAGCTGCAACAATCTCCCTAATAAAACAAGGGCTCTTTTTAGAACCACTCAATAACACAACATATAACCTATGTTTACATAAAAAAAATCTAAATTATTTTTGCTTGGAGTCGCGTACCCAGAGTGACTTTCGGAGCTGTGCACCCATCGTGTTCACATGCTAGTGGGCCATGATGAGCGCCACGCATCCTTTGTGTTCACACCATGGGGTTGCGCACCTCTCGCATTCACACCAGGGGGCTGTGCTGTGTGCTGTGCACCCCTCATGTTCACACCAGGGGGCTAGGCTGGGAGACGCGCACCCCTCCCGTTCACACTAGGGGCTGTGCTAAGCACAGCGCTAGGATTGCGGGCTCCAAATTTTTGTGGAAAAAAATGTCTACTACTATTAATTTAGTCCCCATCCCCCACGCATGCCAAAATGTAATATTTTGTTTAAAAGGGAGGGGGACCAGGAGGCACCCCTCCCAGGTAATTTTTGGCCCCGGGGACCCCATCCCCTGGGGCATAGCCTCACAGCTGGGGACCTTGGGGGGATCCCCAATGCCCCCATGGTCCCTGCTCGCTCCCTGCTTGCCGGAGGAGCTGGCATTACTTTTACACAAAGGGAGCTGCTGACATGCAGCACCCCTTATGGAAAAGCAATCCTGCTTTGCTTCGTAGAAGCGAGAGCAGGTTTCCCATCTCTCACTTCCAGAAGCAATGTAGGAGTTTGCAAGGACGAGGTGGGAGTCCCACGGCTCCTGCCATGTCATTGCAAACAGCAGTGTCCAGGGGGTGGGCACCCCAGGACACTGCAGAAACCGGCCCTTGAGGTGGAGGTCCCCTGGGCCATCGACAGCTCCTGGAGGGGGGCCCCTCTGCCCCCTCCTTCCATTTCATTGCCCCACGGAGGTGGGGGTCCCGGGGGCCCGGGGTACCACAATGGACCCCTGTATTTAATTATTAAATGCCCCGGTGTGGTAGTAGTCCACTGGACTGAGGGTGCACACGGGGGCCCCCGCACATTGATTCACGAGTGCCCCGGAACTTGGGCAACTAGGGGATTTTCAAAACAACAGTCCACGCTCCCTTTTAAAAAAATTCTCAGCAGGAGTCGCAACCCCAATGCGACTTCTGCCATTTAAAAAAAAAAATAAAAAAAAAAAATATATATATATATATATATATATATATATTCACTGAAAAAACCATAGGTTATAGACCATATATAGTTAGGAATTAGCATTTACAAAACCTTGAAAATTCACTGAAAAAACCATAGGTTATAGACCATATATAGTTAGGAATTAGCATTTAAAAAACCTTATTTTACTCACACAAAACCATTGAAATTCCATATATAGTTAGTTGCACTAACTATATATCGCGCACCTGCAATCCACTGCTGATCATGTCACATATTACATCATTCATGACATGGTCAGTGACATCACTGATGACATCACTGATGACATCTCAAATGACATCACTGATGACATCACTGATGACATCTCAAATGACATCACTGATGAGATCACTGATGACATCATCCAGTGACTGTGTGTTTCTGTAAAGTTTAAATATGTTTTACATATTGAAGAATGAGTAGATGTATAAGTGTCTGGACGAAGGATTTAGTAGGTGCATGACTGAATGTATGAGTGAGTGATTAAATGTGTCTCACTGAGTGCATGGGTTAGTGACTAAACTGTCTTAATTTGTGCATCATTATGTCTGTTGTTCTGTAAACTGCTGCATGTGTTGATCAGTAGCTATATGATTAACTATATGGGTTATTGATTGATTGTCTAAGTATTTGTATGGGAGACTGAGTGTGTGTGTGGCTGGCTGGGAGGTGTGTGACTCTGTGCAGATCAATGTGTACTTGTATCAATGATTGTATAAGAAAGTAAGTATGTGTTAGTATATGTTTGAAAATGTAAGGTGCTCTAAGTTTAACTGTATAGACAAAAAAAATGGAAGTGTGATTGATTCTTTACAGGACTGACTAGGTGTGTGAGTAACTCCATGGATGAGTGGCAGAGTGTGAGTGTCTGTATAGGTGTATGAGTGCATATGATAGTGTTGTAAAGATGAGTGATTGTATGTATGAATGATTGTATGGGTGAATGAGTGAATGTGTGTGTAGACGTAGGAATCAGTGAGTACGTATGTAGTAACTAGTATTGGTGTGTCAATGGTTTCAAAAATTATACTCTGTATTTAACACTGGGTGAAACAGAGGTTATATTAAAATGTGAGGAGATGCATTGTATTGTCACATGAATGATATCATCAGTGATGTGGTCATTGATGTCAAATGAGATGTCATCAGTGATGTCATTTGAGATGTCATCAGTGATGTCATCAGTGATGTCATTTGAGATGTCATCAGTGATGTCATCAGTGATGTCACTGACCATGTCATAAATGATGTAATATGTGACATGATCAGCAGTGGATTGCAGGTGCGCGATATATAGTTAGTGCAACTAACTATATATGGAATTTCAATGGTTTTGTGTGAGTAAAATAAGGTTTTTTAAATGCTAATTCCTAACTATATATGGTCTATAAACTATGGTTTTTTCAGTGAATTTTCAAGGTTTTGTAAATGCTAATTCCTAACTATATATGGTCTATAACCTATGGTTTTTTCAGTGAATTTCAATGGTTTTTTAATAGCAAATATCATAAGCTGTCGAATGTCAAGTACGTGGTAAGTGAAAACATTTTCGTGTTTATGCACACTGATCTGCTTTGAATGGTGCCCCCCCCCCTCATTTCTATTAGGAGTACTCTCTCTTTGCAGATAGTGAAAGGTAGTTAACGCAGGTCTTTGCCCCCATTGTAATCCGTTGTGCCTGCTTCTCTCTCCATTTGATTGATTGTTATCCAAGTATTTACTGTTTTAGAATTAGTTCTCTTTGGTTCATTCTCTATTTACAAACAAACACAGAGTCGCAATACTCTGTTTAGTCTTTGCAGATAACGAAAAATCGTGTAAAAAAAAAAGAAAAGGAATCGAGCAAAATCAGTAGGCCACTAATGGGATCTCTTTTTGACCTCGCTAAAATAGAAACATTAGGAACAACCCCTCATGACAAATACAAAACTAGTGAGATGAACTGAACTCCACACAATGATGGCTGCAAAACAGCTCGGCTCCGCCACCCACCCCGCCCAAAATAACGATAAAGAACGGCTGCCATGATTGGTTGCGGAATGACCACGACGGAGCTACGAAATGGTGCTGCTCTCATGCTAACCCCAGCTTCAGTCTGAAACATCCAGAAACACTGTAGACTACCAATTCGATCAGTTCCGGTAGCGCCCCAATGTAACCCGGTAGAGAAGAACTAGCTCTCCCCTCTTTGACTGATGGTTCTTGTTGCCTGTCCCTTCTGTTGTCATTTAACAGAACTATTTAGCCTGCTGAAAGGGGTTGTGTTCCGACCGCTGGTTGGTGGAGACATTTTGACTATATTCTGTACCTGCGTTGTCGCGTAATGCGTCATATGACGCGCCGCGTTAGCGCATCCGGAAGTCATCCGGGGCGCGCAGCGCGTAACGTAAGCATAACAAGTCATGTGACTTGTTAATAAAACTTTTCATTGGTTCATTTTACTTTTCTTATTGTAATGATGAAAGGCTTGGTCATATGACCTAAAAATTACGCTTTTCATTACTTCCGAACATTATTTTTTCTTAAATATATGTTATAATGTTCCAGGCTAATGTACTTTCCCGGAAATTTTACAACTGTCCTGCAAGTAAAATATATTCTTTTTTCGAGAAAAAGAGCGTTTCTTCGTCCCATGACGGAGCCGTTGAGCAAAAGAGGGTCGACCTGCTGTCTTAGTCGCCGATACGCCTGAATATGAGATTCTTATCGATCACTTTATGTTGCAGGAATAGAAAACACAACAGCCCTTGACCATTTATCTTTACTGCGTTCCTTCGTATTATACCTTTTACCCTTCATGTAATTGGTCTGCTTTATTTCACTTGCCTTTTAATGATTCTAAAACAGTCACTATTATTAAAAACTTTACCAATGTATATACTACTACCATGTTTTCTTTTAAAAACCTTTATTGTGAAAATTTCATTATACAAATACGAGCCTATAACCACGTGGGCCTGCCACAGAGCAAACTGTAATCGTATATGATGAATAGACATTTACACTGTAGAGGAACGTAACGGGCGGGCCATTAGGTTGCAAGAACTAAGGTGTCTAACAGTTACGGAATCGGTGGACGTACATTTTATAATTAAAATACGACAGGGCCAGTTACAATAAAATTATCTAGATATACATTTGCGGGCAAGTACCATGGGTGACGTTAATTCGAACTTTCAACAGTACAGTAATCAATAACGCATCAGAACTTAATATCAATAGGGATGTCGAAATATTCAATCAATTCTCGTCCCCGCCCGCCATGTGCTTCAAAACTGCATACGTATCTCGTGATTTCAAGGTTCTGCAACCAGTACACAACAAGGAGTTACGAGTCCCATTTATTCCGGCGCCATTTTGGGCGAGGACGGGCAGGTCCAGGATATAGTCAAAATGTCTCTACCAACCATCGACTATGATGATGTTCATATGCTGTATTTATTAGAGTAACACTCATCTGTCCACATGAAATTAATTTGCCACAATCTAAACATGTCATTTTAATCTTTCCAAAGTTCTTCTAAATATTTGGGACCGTTTCCCTTGCCTCTGAAGCTCTCAGTGCCACTTCTTTGATGAATGTACTAGCAGGTCAGGGGTTCTCCTCCAAATCTCTCTTTTATGCAGCACTATAATTAATTGGTGCCACCTCTCCATATGACGATGCATGGTATAGTTACCACAACTATATTTTTTTTCGGTTCCTCTGGAGAGTTCATCGTGGCAGATGAAGCGTGTAACGTACCGGGCATTTACCTTTTTTTGCATGTACAGGAAAGGAAAAAAAAATCGAGCGTCCGAGTTCTAAGGTGTCCCAGGGCCATTTTGGTGGACCAGGCCCAAATCCAAAGAACAGCCATCTCACAGGCTAATGGGGCGACCCACGCCGAGTTTCAGCATTGTAGGATGACCACACAAGTACAGCAACTTGCTAGACATCACCTCGGTGCCATCCGGATCTCGGCGCCCCACTGCAGATGAAGTGCCTCTCAACTATGAAACCACCACGGTGACATCCGGATCTTGGCGCGTTGTGCTGCCTTCGGCCTATTCTCACATCGGTCCGCTACTGACGCCATCTCACAGGCTAATGGGGCGACCCACGCCGAGTTTCAGCATTGTAGGATGACCACACCAGTACAGCAACTTGCTAGACATCACCTCGGTGCCATCCGGATCTCGGCGCCCCACTGCAGATGAAGTGCCTCTCAACTATGAAACCACCACGGTGACATCCGGATCTTGGCGCGTTGTGCTGCCTTCGGCCTATTCGCACATCGGTCCGCTACTGACGCCATCTCACAGGCTAATGGGGCGACCCACGCCGAGTTTCAGCATTGTAGGATGACCACACCAGTACAGCAACTTGCTAGACATCACCTCGGTGCCATCCGGATCTCGGCGCCCCACTGCAGATGAAGTGCCTCTCAACTATGAAACCACTACGGTGACATCCGGATCTTGGCGCGTTGTGCTGCCTTCGGCCTATTCGCACATCGGTCCGCTACTGACGCCATCTCACAGGCTAATGGGGCGACCCACGCCGAGTTTCAGCATTGTAGGATGACCACACCAACTTGCTAGACATCACCTCAGTGCCATCCGAATCTTGGCATCTCAACGCCTAGTGGTATCTTCCATACAAAAAATATTGTTACGCTGCCTTTGGCCCCATTCGCACATCAGTCCGCAACTTAGACATCACCTCGGTGCCATCCGGATCTTGGCATCTCAGCGCCTTGTGGTGTTAGTCAGAAAATATTGTTGTGCTGCCTTCGGCCTATTCGCACATCGGTCCGCTACTGACGCCATCTCACAGGCCAACGGGGCGCCCCACGCCGACTTTCAACATTGTAGGATGGCCACAGAAGTGCGACAACTTACTAGACACCACCTCGGTGCCATCCGGATCTTCGCGCGTTGTGCTGCCTTCGGCCTATTCGCACATCGGTCCACTACTGACGCAAACTCACAGGCCAACGGGGCGCCCCACGCCGACTTTCAGCATTGTAGGATGGCCACACCAGTGCGGCAACTTGCTACACACCACCTCGGTGCCATCCGGATCTTGGCGCGTAGTGAAGCTGCAGCAGCTGCAAATAAGCTTCAGACAGTGTTACAACCGCTGCTCAGAACTCTCAACTATGACACCACCTCGGTGCCATCCGGATCTTGGCGCGTTGTATTGCCTTCGGCCTATTCGCACATCGGTCCGCTACTGACGCCGCCTCACGTGCCAACGTATTTTCTCCGCATTTTATACCCTATGCCGCATAACAGGTCATGTGACTTGTTTATAAAACTTTTCATTGGTTCATTTTACTTTTGGTTTCCGAATGATGGAAGGCTTGATCATATGACCTAAAAACAACACTTTTCATTGGATGAAAACTTTTTTTTTCCCCCAAACGATGAAAGCCCCACCTTGTTTCTGGATGTTTCAGACTAAACTGGCGTCAGCATGAGAGCACCACCATCTCGTAGCTCCGTCGTGGTCATTCCGCGAGCAATCATGGCAGCCGCTCCCCACCAGAAGCCTGCAGGAGTCGGGGCCCCCAAAACTTTTGATGAATTCTCAAGGCGGAGGGGACGCTTTCGAGAATGGGGTCCAAGACCTAGCAGACAAGCGTCCGATTTCCAAGGTGTCCCAGGGCCATTTCAGTGGACCACGCCCAAAAAGGAAAGAGCCTGCCGCCATTTTGAGAGTCCTGTGGCAGCCGCCTATCGCTGCACCGCAAGAGTGGGTGCAACTCAGCTGAATGGCGGATTTTGACACAGTGGACCAAAAGCGGACGGAATGGCAACTGAAACGGTAAAGGGGCGCCCCACTAAAACAGATGAGACTCCACCTGGAGAGGCCCGTTCACGCCGCCTCCCCCGGGGCGCTCCACGCCGTTATTCGGAGCAGCATTGTAGGATACCAAAACCAGTGCGGCAACTTACTGGACATCACCTTGGTGCCATCGTTCTGCTGCCTTGGAACTATTCGCACAACAGTTTGCTACTGATGACCCACCCCCCGCGACGCCCCACGCCGTTATTTGCTGGGTGGCAACTTACTAGACATCACTTTCGTGTCATCTAGATTTCGGCGCGTTCTGCTGCCTTGGAACTATTCGCACAACAGTTTGCTACTGATGACCCACCCCCCGCGACGCCCCACGCCGGAAATCTGGACGTTGTGCTGCGTTGGGACTATTCGCACAGCCGACCGCTACTTCGTTGTTTTTCTCTAAAAATGTTTATATGTTATTACTATTTTTGTTTTCTTGTATATATTTATAAATTATTAAAGTTTTATAATCTTACTACTTTGTCGGAGTGCTATATATTTTTAATGTGACACATAATTGTAAAAACTTTGATGTACAAAGAGTCATCCCTGGAATCTTCCGCTTCACGCTCGGTCCCCTCCCCAATCACAATACAGGATGGTTTTCAGATAATAGCAACGCTTCTGCTGTGACGGATCTCATCGAGTGTGGGCCTTGATCTACTATAACTCCTTTGAAGAGGGGTGATTCTTTACAGCTGTGGCCATAAACTACATCTGCAGGGCTAGCTGATAGCCTAGGACCGGCCTGGACAATCGGACACAGAGGAAAAGGAGTGTCAGAGGGTGCGGTAGTGAATAGGGCGAAAGGGAGGTGTCGGGCGGGCACAGGGTGTGATTCTCAGGGAAGAGCAGCGCAGATGGGGGGAGGTTTATTACCCATGCATAAGACAGAGAGCGGGGGTGACCACTGCCTGGGTGAGATGCTTGCGAGGGTGGGGAGCCATGCTAAGGATCGACAGCGTGCACAGAGTGGGTCTGGTCAAGGCATCTAAAATGGCTGCCGTGCACGACAAAAGTGTGGCATTTGAAAAAAGACAAGATGGCGCACACAATGTTTTTCAACAATTCCTGATTTCCTTCGAATCGAACGTTAACAGACGTTGGGGCATATTACCAAAGTTAAGCGATATTTATCCCTAACGATGCATTGCAAAGATTTTTTTACCGTCAGAAATTATCGCAGATAAACCTTGCTATTATCAAGGTTTATCGCAAATACGATAAAAAACGAGCGCAATGCATTAATATCGCTGAAAACTCCGCGATATTCATGCATTACCGAGCTAATGCTCTTAGCCATGTTATCCACCTCCCATTGGATAACATGGCTAAGAACTGCTCAGGGCAGCTGTTACTTTTTGGAGATATTCGCGCTTATCTCGAATATTTCCAAAAGTTGATAATAGGAGATAGCGATGTTAGCGACTGTTTCCAGTCGCTAACATCTTGGCATGCCCACTTTGCATGTCATTAGTGATAAATATCACTCACATGCAAAGTGGGACCCAAGATGGTCGCTATCTCCTACTAGCCGTCGCTAACTGGTGTTAGCAACAGCTAGGTAATACAGATATAATTTTATCTCCGCGAAGCGGAGCGCTGTTACAGATATATATCTTGTTTTTGAACGTTAATTTCTCAAAATGCACTGAAGCACATATATTGAGACATAGCAAAGGCACATCGGGCTACCAGTCCCTAATATTTTACCAAGTTTCGTGCAAATCCATTCAGCCATTCGATTATTATTATTATTTTTTTTTTTTGCCCCGCGGGGCCCTTTTAAAACCTCCACATCAAACCTAGGGGGTCAGCGAGGATCTACTATGCCCCCTTATGGTCATTTGCCCCTTCGCTTTGGCCTCCTCTTGTCTCTCGATCCTACCGAGAGACAAGATGGCGGCCGCTACGTACTGTTTGGAATGTTTACAGACACCGGAGAGCCAATCAGCTTCGCTTCGCAAAGCTCCGTAACGCGAAAAGTACGCGAAGCGGTGCGCTGTTACAGATATATATCTTTTTTTGAACGTTAATTTCTCAAAATCCACTGAAGCACATATATTGAGACCTAGCAAAGGCACATCGGGCTACCAGTCCCTACAATTTTGCCAAGTTTCGTGCAAATCCATTCAGCCGTTCGATTATTATTATTATTATCTTTTTTTGCCCCGCGGGGCCCTTTTAAAACCTCCACATCAAACCTAGGGGGTCAGCGAGGATCTACTATGCCCCCTTATAGTTATTTCCCCCTTTGTTTTGACCTCCTCTTGTCTCTCGATCCTACCGAGAGACAAGATGGCGGCCGCTACGGACTGTTTGGAATGTTGACAGACGCCGGAGAACCAATCAGCTTCGCTTCACAAAGCTCCGTTGCGCGAAAAGTCCGCGAACCAGAGCGCTGCCCGGTCCGCTGTTACAGATATATATCTTTTTTTAAACGTTAATTTCTCAAAATCCACTGGAGCACATATATTGAGACCTACAAAAGGCACATCGGGCTACCAGTCCCTACAATTTTGCCAAGTTTCGTGCAAATCCATTCAGCCGTTCGGGCTAAAAGTGAGGCCAACCGCCCTATGGAAAACTCAATGTTAAAAACACGTTTTGGGACCCCCCTTTTTTCTCGGCCCCCCCTTGACGAACCCCCCCCCAAATTTTCAAGGGCTGCTCAGAAACAAAATGTGCCATTTTCCTGAAAATTTCAGCCAATTCCGTCCACAAACGCCAAAGTTATTAGACATAGAATTTTCCAAAAACCCATAGAGAAAAAATCCTAACTATATATACCTACTGGCGACCGCCAGTAGGTAATATATATATGTCTGCCCCTGGGTTCTTTGTGGAACCCCCTAAACAGCCTAAGTAGTGTGAGTGTTTATCCCTGCCACCTTTTATTCATTTTATACTTTGTTTTACTGTTTTCTTGTGATTTGATTCGACTGAGTCTCAAGATGGCTGCCAACAGTTCCTGGTGTGTTGGCAGCCAATCAGAGTAAAGCTCGTGTTCGGGAGGGTTCGCGAACCCACCGTGGCCATAGATATTGAAACTTTTTCTTTTTCAAATTTCTCTAGAACTACTGAACGGATTTACACCATTTAACAAAAAGGGTTGTTTCTAAACCAAGGGTTACCTATTTTCTAAATTTGGTGTAATTTCGTTCAGCAATTCGGGCTGTAGCTTTGTCTAAAGTTTCCTATGGAAAATACCATTGGGAAAACGCGTTTGGAACCCCTTTTTTCTCGGCCGCTGCTTAATGAATCACCCTGAAACTTTCAAGACAGGAGCTGACTGGCGCACCCCACTAGTTTTGAAAATTTTTTGAAGATTCATCAAGCAGCGCCAAAGTTATTGGGAAAACAAAGAACGCTTTTCCTATGAAAACTAGGTCCTTACTGTAATTACCTACTGTTGACCGCCAGTAGGTAGTGTATATATATATTCACTGAAAAAACCATAGGTTATAGACCATATATAGTTAGGAATTAGCATTTACAAAACCTTGAAAATTCACTGAAAAAACCATAGGTTATAGACCATATATAGTTAGGAATTAGCATTTAAAAAACCTTATTTTACTCACACAAAACCATTGAAATTCCATATATAGTTAGTTGCACTAACTATATATCGCGCACCTGCAATCCACTGCTGATGATGTCACATATTACATCATTCATGACATGGTCAGTGACATCACTGATGACATCACTGATGACATCTCAAATGACATCACTGATGACATCACTGATGACAACATCCAGTGACTGTATGTTTCTGTAAAGTTAAAATATATCTTACATATTGAAGAATGAGTGGATGTATAAGTGTCTGGATGAAGGATTTAGTAGGTGCGTGACTGACTGTATGAGTGAGTGATTAAATGTGTCTCACTGAATGCATGGGTTAGTGACTAAACTGTCTTAATTTGTGCATCATTATGTCTGTTGTTCTGTAAACTGCTGCATGTGTTGATCATTAGCTATACGAGAGGCTATATGTGTTATTAATTGCTTGCCCAAGTATTTCTATGGGAGATTGAGTTTGTGTGGGGGTGGCTGAAAGGTGTGTGACTCTATGCATAGATGTGTGAACAGTTTATTCACTAGGTGTATGAGTTCAAGAGTGCATGTGGAAACAGCTACATGGGCAGTTGACTGTGTGCATGAGTGTATTGATGAGTAAATGGATATCTCAATGCTACATGTCATAGTAAGTACATATGTAAAACACAGTACATGTGAGAGTTGGCATATATAAATAACTGTGCATGAGAGCCACCGAATGAGTGAGTGGTTGTATCGATCATTGTGAACTTGTATCAGGGATTGTATAAGAGAGTAAATATGTGTTAGTATATGTTTCAATAAGTAAGGTGTGTTTAACTGTATAGTTGAAGAAATGGAGATGAGATTGTTTCTTTGCATGACTGACTGGGTGTGTGAGTAACTCCATGGATGAGTGGAAGTGTGTGAATGTCTGTATACACTGAGTGTATCTAAGATTATATTAGAGTCTGAAGAGGTTTATCGTATTAGCACAAGAATGATGTCAAATGAGATGTCATTAGTGATATCATCAGTGATGTCATTTGAGATGTCATCAGTGATGTCATCAGTGATGTCACTGACCATGTCATGAATGATGTAATATGTGACATCATCAGCAGTGGATTGCAGGTGCGCGATATATAGTTAGTGCAACTAACTATATATGGAATTTCAATGGTTTTGTGTGAGTAAAATAAGGTTTTTTAAATGCTAATTCCTAACTATATATGGTCTATAACCTATGGTTTTTTCAGTGAATTTTCAAGGTTTTGTAAATGCTAATTCCTAACTATATATGGTCTATAACCTATGGTTTTTTCAGTGAATTTCAATGGTTTTTTAATAGCAAATATCATAAGCTGTCGAATGTCAAGTACGTGGTAAGTGAAAACATTTTCGTGTTTATGCACACTGATCTGCTTTGAATGGTGCCCCCCCCCCTCATTTCTATTAGGAGTACTCTCTCTTTGCAGATAGTGAAAGGTAGTTAACGCAGGTCTTTGCCCCCATTGTAATCCGTCGTGCCTGCTTCTCTCTCCATTTGATTCATTGTTATCCAAGTATTTACTGTTTTAGAATTAGTTCTCTTTGGTTCATTCTCTATTTACAAACAAACACAGAGTCGCAATACTCTGTTTAGTCTTTGCAGATAACGAAAAATCGTGTAAAAAAAAAGAAAAGGAATCGAGCAAAATCAGTAGGCCACTAATGGGATCTCTTTTTGACCTCGCTAAAATAGAAACATTAGGAACAACCCCTCATGACAAATACAAAACTAGTGAGATGAACTGAACTCCACACAATGATGGCTGCAAAACAGCTCGGCTCCGCCACCCACCCCGCCCAAAATAACGATAAAGAACGGCTGCCATGATTGGTTGCGGAATGACCACGACGGAGCTACGAAATGGTGCTGCTCTCATGCTAACCCCAGCTTCAGTCTGAAACATCCAGAAACACTGTAGACTACCAATTCGATCAGTTCCGGTAGCGCCCCAATGTAACCCGGTAGAGAAGAACTAGCCCTCCCCTCTTTGACTGATGGTTCTTGTTGCCTGTCCCTTCTGTTGTCATTTAACAGAACTATTTAGCCTGCCGAAAGGGGTTGTGTTCCGACCGCTGGTTGGTGGAGACATTTTGACTATATTCTGTACCTGCGTTGTCGCGTAATGCGTCATATGACGCGCCGCGTTAGCGCATCCGGAAGTCATCCGGGGCGCGCAGCGCGTAACGTAAGCATAACAAGTCATGTGACTTGTTAATAAAACTTTTCATTGGTTCATTTTACTTTTCTTATTGTAATGATGAAAGGCTTGGTCATATGACCTAAAAATTACGCTTTTCATTACTTCCGAACATTATTTTTTCTTAAATATATGTTATAATGTTCCAGGCTAATGTACTTTCCCGGAAATTTTACAACTGTCCTGCAAGTAAAATATATTCTTTTTTCGAGAAAAAGAGCGTTTCTTCGTCCCATGACGGAGCCGTTGAGCAAAAGAGGGTCGACCTGCTGTCTTAGTCGCCGATACGCCTGAATATGAGATTCTTATCGATCACTTTATGTTGCAGGAATAGAAAACACAACAGCCCTTGACCATTTATCTTTACTGCGTTCCTTCGTATTATACCTTTTACCCTTCATGTAATTGGTCTGCTTTATTTCACTTGCCTTTTAATGATTCTAAAACAGTGACTATTATTAAAAACTTTACCAATGTATATACTACTACCATGTTTTCTTTTAAAAACCTTTATTGTGAAAATTTCATTATACAAATACGAGCCTATAACCACGTGGGCCGGCCACGGAGCAAACTGTAATCGTATATGATGAATAGACATTTACACTGTAGAGGAACGTAACGGGCGGGCCATTAGGTTGCAAGAACTAAGGTGTCTAACAGTTACGGAATCGGTGGACGTACATTTTATAATTAAAATACGACAGGGCCAGTTACAATAAAATTATCTAGATATACATTTGCGGGCAAGTACCATGGGTGACGTTAATTCGAACTTTCAACAGTACAGTAATCAATAACACATCAGAACTTAATATCAATAGGGATGTCGAAATATTCAATCAATTCTCGTCCCCGCCCGCCATGTGCTTCAAAACTGCATACGTATCTCGTGATTTCAAGGTTCTGCAACCAGTACACAACAAGGAGTTACGAGTCCCATTTATTCTGGCGCCATTTTGGGCGAGGACGGGCAGGTCCAGGATATAGTCAAAATGTCTCTACCAACCATCGACTATGATGATGTTCATATGCTGTATTTATTAGAGTAACACTCATCTGTCCACATGAAATTAATTTGCCACAATCTAAACATGTCATTTTAATCTTTCCAAAGTTCTTCTAAATATTTGGGACCGTTTCCCTTGCCTCTGAAGCTCTCAGTGCCACTTCTTTGATGAATGTACTAGCAGATCAGGGGTTCTCCTCCAAATCTCTCTTTTATGCAGCACTATAATTAATTGGTGCCACCTCTCCATATGACGATGCATGGTATAGTTACCACAACTATATTTTTTTTCGGTTCCTCTGGAGAGTTCATCGTGGCAGATGAAGCGTGTAACGTACCGGGCATTTACCTTTTTTTGCATGTACAGGAAAGGAAAAAAAAATCGAGCGTCCGAGTTCTAAGGTGTCCCAGGGCTATTTTGGTGGACCAGGCCCAAATCCAAAGAACAGCTATCTCACAGGCTAATGGGGCGACCCACGCCGAGTTTCAGCATTGTAGGATGACCACACAAATACAGCAACTTGCTAGACATCACCTCGGTGCCATCCGGATCTCGGCACCCCACTGCAGATGAAGTGCCTCTCAACTATGAAACCACCACGGTGACATCCGGATCTTGGCGCGTTGTGCTGCCTTCGGCCTATTCGCACATCGGTCCGCTACTGACGCCATCTCACAGGCTAATGGGGCGACCCACGCCGAGTTTCAGCATTGTAGGATGACCACACCAGTACAGCAACTTACTAGACATCACCTCGGTGCCATCCGGATCTCGGCGCCCCACTGCAGATGAAGTGCCTCTCAACTATGAAACCACCACGGTGACATCCGGATCTTGGCGCGTTGTGCTGCCTTCGGCCTATTCGCACATCGGTCCGCTACTGACGCCATCTCACAGGCTAATGGGGCGACCCACGCCGAGTTTCAGCATTGTAGGATGACCACACCAACTTGCTAGACATCACCTCAGTGCCATCCGAATCTTGGCATCTCAACGCCTAGTGGTATCTTCCATACAAAAAATATTGTTACGCTGCCTTTGGCCCCATTCGCACATCAGTCCGCAACTTAGACATCACCTCGGTGCCATCCGGATCTTGGCATCTCAGCGCCTTGTGGTGTCAGTCAGAAAATATTGTTGTGCTGCCTTCGGCCTATTCGCACATCGGTCCGCTACTGACGCCATCTCACAGGCCAACGGGGCGCCCCACGCCGACTTTCAGCATTGTAGGATGGCCACACCAGTGCGGCAACTTGCTACACACCACCTCGGTGCCATCCGGATCTTGGCATCTCAGCGCCTTGTGGTGTCTTCTACTCCGGAAATATAGTAGAAAATATTGTTGCGCTGCCTTTGGCCCCATTCACACATCAGTCCGCTACTGACACCATCTCACAGGCCAACGGGGCGCCCCACGCCGACTTTCAACATTGTAGGATGGCCACAGAAGTGCGACAACTTACTAGACACCACCTCGGTGCCATCCGGATCTTGGCGCGTTGTGCTGCCTTCGGCCTATTCGCACATAGGTCCGCTACTGACGCAAACTCACAGGCCAACGGGGCGCCCCACGCCGACTTTCAGCATTGTAGGATGGCCACACCAGTGCGGCAACTTCCTACACACCACCTCGGTGCCATCCGGATCTTGGCGCGTAGTGAAGCTGCAGCAGCTGCAAATAAGCTTCAGACAGTGTTACAACCGCTGCTCAGAACTCTCAACTATGACACCACCTCGGTGCCATCCGGATCTTAGCGCGTTGTATTGCCTTCGGCCTATTCGCACATCGGTCCGCTACTGACGCCGCCTCACGTGCCAACGTATTTTCTCCGCATTTTATACCCTATGCCGCATAACAGGTCATGTGACTTGTTTATAAAACTTTTCATTGGTTCATTTTACTTTTGGTTTCCTAATGATGGAAGGCTTGATCATATGACCTAAAAACAACACTTTTCATTGGATGAAAACTTTTTTTTTTCCCCAAACGATGAAAGCCCCACCTTGTTTCTGGATGTTTCAGACTAAACTGGCGTCACCATGAGAGCACCACCATCTCGTAGCTCCGTCGTGGTCATTCCGCGAGCAATCATGGCAGCCGCTCCCCACCAGAAGCCTGCAGGACTCGGGGCCCCCAAAACTTTTGATGAATTCTCAAGGCGGAGGGGACGCTTTCGAGAATGGGGTCCAAGACCTAGCAGACAAGCGTCCGATTTCCAAGGTGTCCCAGGGCCATTTCAGTGGACCAGGCCCAAAAAGGAAACAGCCTGCCGCCATTTTGAGAGTCCTGTGACAGCCGCCTATCGCTGCACCGCAAGAGTGGGCGCAACTCAGCTGAATGGCGGATTTTGACACAGTGGACCAAAAGCGGACGGAATGGCAACTGAAACGGTAAAGGGGCGCCCCACTAAAACAGATGAGACTCCACCTGGAGAGGCCCGTTCACGCCGCCTCCCCCGGGGCGCTCCACGCCGTTATTCGGAGCAGCATTGTAGGATACCAAAACCAGTGCGGCAACTTACTGGACATCACCTTGGTGCCATCGTTCTGCTGCCTTGGAACTATTCGCACAACAGTTTGCTACTGATGACCCACCCCCCGCGACGCCCCACGCCGTTATTTGCTGGGTGGCAACTTACTAGACATCACTTTCGTGTCATCTAGATTTCGGCGCGTTCTGCTGCCTTGGAACTATTCGCACAACAGTTTGCTACTGATGACCCACCCCCCGCGACGCCCCACGCCGGAAATCTGGACGTTGTGCTGCGTTGGGACTATTCGCACAGCCGACCGCTACTTCGTTGTTTTTCTCTAAAAATGTTTATATGTTATTACTATTTTTGTTTTCTTGTATATATTTATAAATTATTAAAGTTTTATAATCTTACTACTTTGTCGGAGTGCTATATATTTTTAATGTGACACATAATTGTAAAAACTTTGATGTACAAAGAGTCATCCCTGGAATCTTCCGCTTCACGCTCGGTCCCCTCCCCAATCACAATACAGGATGGTTTTCAGATAATAGCAACGCTTCTGCTGTGACGGATCTCATCGAGTGTGGGCCTTGATCTACTATAACTCCTTTGAAGACGGGTGATTCTTTACAGCTGTGGCCATAAACTACATCTGCAGGGCTAGCTGATAGCCTAGGACCGGCCTGGACAATCGGACACAGAGGAAAAGGAGTGTCAGAGGGTGCGGTAGTGAATAGGGCGAAAGGGAGGTGTCGGGCGGGCACAGGGTGTGATTCTCAGGGAAGAACAGCGCAGATGGGGGGAGGTTTATTACCCATGCATAAAACAGAGAGCGGGGGTGACCACTGCCTGGGGGAGATGCTTGCGAGGGTGGGGAGCCATGCTAAGGATCGACAGCGTGCACAGAGTGGATCTGGTCAAGGCATCTAAAATGGCTGCCGTGCACGACAAAAGTGTGGCATTTGAAAAAAGACAAGATGGCGCACACAATGTTTTTCAACAATTCCTGATTTCCTTCGAATCGAACGTTAACAGACGTTGGGGCATATTACCAAAGTTAAGCGATATTTATCCCTAACGATGCATTGCAAAGATTTTTTTACCGTCAGAAATTATCGCAGATAAACCTTGCTATTATCAAGGTTTATCGCAAATACGATAAAAAACGAGCGCAATGCATTAATATCGCTGAAAACTCCGCGATATTCATGCATTACCGAGCTAATGCTCTTAGCCATGTTATCCACCTCCCATTGGATAACATGGCTAAGAACTGCTCAGGGCAGCTGTTACTTTTTGGAGATATTCGCGCTTATCTCGAATATTTCCAAAAGTTGATAATAGGAGATAGCGATGTTAGCGACTGTTTCCAGTCGCTAACATCTTGGCATGCCCACTTTGCATGTCATTAGTGATAAATATCACTCACATGCAAAGTGGGACCCAAGATGGTCGCTATCTCCTACTAGCCGTCGCTAACTGGTGTTAGCAACAGCTAGGTAATACAGATATAATTTTATCTCCGCGAAGCGGAGCGCTGTTACAGATATATATCTTGTTTTTGAACGTTAATTTCTCAAAATGCACTGAAGCACATATATTGAGACATAGCAAAGGCACATCGGGCTACCAGTCCCTAATATTTTACCAAGTTTCGTGCAAATCCATTCAGCCGTTCGATTATTATTATTATTTATTTTTTTTGCCCCGCGGGGCCCTTTTAAAACCTCCACATCAAACCTAGGGGGTCAGCGAGGATCTACTATGCCCCCTTATGGTCATCAGCCGTTCGATTATTATTATAATTTTTTTTTTTTGCCCCGCGGGGCCCTTTTAAAACCTCCACATCAAACCTAGGGGGTCAGCGAGGATCTACTATGCCCCCTTATGGTCATTTGCCCCTTCGCTTTGGCCTCCTCTTGTCTCTCGATCCTACCGAGAGACAAGATGGCGGCCGCTACGTACTGTTTGGAATGTTTACAGACACCGGAGAGCCAATCAGCTTCGCTTCGCAAAGCTCCGTAACGCGAAAAGTACGCGAAGCGGTGCGCTGTTACAGATATATATCTTTTTTTGAACGTTAATTTCTCAAAATCCACTGAAGCACATATATTGAGACCTAGCAAAGGTACATCGGGCTACCAGTCCCTACAATTTTGCCAAGTTTCGTGCAAATCCATTCAGCCGTTCGATTATTATTATTATTATTTTTTTTTGCCCCGCGGGGCCCTTTTAAAACCTCCACATCAAACCTAGGGGGTCAGCGAGGATCTACTATGCCCCCTTATAGTTATTTCCCCCTTTGTTTTGACCTCCTCTTGTCTCTCGATCCTACCGAGAGACAAGATGGCGGCCGCTACGGACTGTTTGGAATGTTGACAGACGCCGGAGAACCAATCAGCTTCGCTTCACAAAGCTCCGTTGCGCGAAAAGTCCGCGAACCAGAGCGCTAACCGGTCCGCTGTTACAGATATATATCTTTTTTTAAACGTTAATTTCTCCAAATCCACTGGAGCACATATATTGAGACCTACAAAAGGCACATCGGGCTACCAGTCCCTACAATTTTGCCAAGTTTCGTGCAAATCCATTCAGCCGTTCGGGCTAAAAGTGAGGCCAACCGCCCTATGGAAAACTCAATGTTAAAAACACGTTTTGGGACCCCCCTTTTTTCTCGGCCCCCACTGGACGAACCCCCCCCAAATTTTCAAGGGCTGCTCAGAAACAAAATGTGCCATTTTCCTGAAAATTTCAGCCGATTCCGTCCACAAACGCCAAAGTTATTAGACATAGAATTTTCAAAAAACCCATAGAGAAAAAATCCTAACTATATATACCTACTGGCGACCGCCAGTAGGTAATATATACATATATATATATATATACATATATATATATATATATATATATATATATATATATATATATATATATATATATATATATATATATATATATATATATATATATATATATATATATATATATATATATATATATATATATATATATATATATATATATATATATATATATATCCACGAGCAAATGTCCCAAGCAGGGGGAGCGGCTTTACAGCTGGTGCTGGCAGCGAGGATTAGGACAACCTCGCTATAGATGCTAGAGCAAGAAATTCTTCAAAAAATGAAGACGCCGCACACCACTTCAAACTTTCAGCTTCAGTTGTTTATTCAAGTAGGTTCTCTCACCTACGCGTTTCGGACATTAGCTGTCCCTGGTCACGGTTAACGGTGACCAGGGACAGCTAATTTCCGAAACGCCTAGGTGAGGGAACCTACTTTTTTTTTTTAAACTCTTTTTATTGGATTTTGTACAACGAAAAAACAATACAACACATAAGACAGCACCCCCCCACCCCACCTCTGATCGGGCAGATTAAATGTAGAACAAAAAGAATTTCAATACATAAAATTAAATATTTAAATTAACACATGAATCATCTTGATACAGGTAAACATTAGGTTAGATGGGTATACATTACAACTAAACGGTTTTAGCCAAGTTATTGTTATATGAGTGTCTAAGGTTCAGACCATTCTATTAAAGGAGACCAAATTTTTAAACCTTTTGTTCCACGTTTCCTACCTTTAGTTTTATATATTGCCATTTCTAAATAAAAAATTGCTAGCAGTCTTGAAAACCACTGTTGATATGAGGGAGCGATAGGATCTAGCCAAGCCGATGCCACACAAATTCTTAATACAGCCATTGAAATAAAAATCAGTTCGTGACCGAAATTCAAATTAGTACAGTTTGCTAATCCTAATAAAACTGTTTGATCAGATAGATTAACCACAGTTTTAAGGATTAATGAGAGGAAATGTTACATTTTTGATTTGAGAAAAGTTAAAGCTGGACAAGATAAAAAGATATGTATACAATCCGCATCTTGTAAGTTACAACGAAAGCAGCATGTTCCTCTACCATTACCCCATTTGGCAATTCTATCTGGAGTATAATACATGAAGAAGCATATTTTATAAAATTGTGTTTGTAATTTGGTTGACATGAGTGTAGTTTGTGATAGCCCATTTACATACTCAAATTCGTCAGTTGATATTATAAATTTCTTTTGCCATTTCTGAATAATCTTCTGCCTGTCATCCGGTAAATATGTAAGTAATAATTGATAAAACCCCCCAATCCGTATTTTTTCCTGATAATGGCTAAGAGTTTCGGCTAAGATGTTTTTAGGCATAGTGTCTTCTCTCCTCACTTGTCGTAATAGAAAATCTCTAATTTGGAGATATTTAAAAAAATCTCTCCATTCAAGAGAATGTTTGAGACAACTTGCAGATGAGGGGCAGACGGCAGCGTTGGTTTTATTAGACCTCAGTGCAGCATTTGACACCGTGCTGCACTCAACGCTGCTGTCTCACCTCTCAGACTTGGGAGTAGTAGGACCAGCCTTGGAATGGATAGAGTCCTTTCTAGAAAACAGGAGTTTTCAGGTACACTGCCCTCCTTACAAATCGTCTCTTCGCAAACTGAGACACGGGGTTCCACAGGGCTCAAGTCTGAGCCCCACGCTATTTAATCTTTACATGAAGCCCATAGCCCGTATTGTGGAAGCTTTTGGTGTGGATATCGTCACATATGCTGACTATACCCAACTAATAATTAAACATACCCACAATCAGGCAGAGGATGCCACTAATTTTTCCAACTGCATGCGGTCTGTAGCAGGGTGGATGAATAACAACTGCCTACGCCTTAATGGCGATAAAACAGAACTGTTGGTGGTTGGTAAGTCCCCCTCTGCCTGGTCGCAGGTCTGGTGGCCAACAGAATTTGGTGCGATCCCCCGCCCAGCGGACTCTGTTAAGAATCTAGGAATTTGGCTGCATGCGGAGCTTTCGTTTAAGCAACAGATTAGCAAAATTACGGGTAAATATTTCGGAATATTAAAAACACTCCGTGAAGTCCTCGATCTGCTCTCCATCAGTGCCAGGAAGACAGTTATTCATGCCCTAGTCACTCCTCATTTGGACTACGGCAACGCTCTTCTCCTAGGCCTAAGCAGAAAAGGCTTACACCAATTACAATGCGTCCAAAATGCGGCTGCTCGCCTGGTACTTAACCTTCCACGCAGGGCATCTGGAAAAACAGCATTACGAAAACTTCATTGGCTCCCTATCGAGGAGCGCATCAAGTTCAAAGCTCTTTGTTTTGCCCATCGCATTGCCCAGGGAAAAGGGCCAAGTTACCTGCGCAACCCTCTCACTATCCATCGCCCCACCCGGAATCTTAGAATTGCTGGAGCGATGCTGTTTCAGCTCCCTCGCGTACGCAGGACTAGGATGGGAGGTAGCTCCTTTCGCTTTCTTGCGAGTAAGCACTGGAACAGTCTCCCTCTTGACTTGCGCATGGAGCCCTCAGAAACAAGATTCAGACTAAAATTAAAAACCTACCTTTTCCCAAGTCACTAATTGTTTCTTTGTAGCCTAGGACCCTGACCGGCCCCGGACCTCGGCCTCTTCAGGGAGCAGTAGCATTTCTAAGCGCGGGGACACACTGTCTTTAGTGTAACCAGGCGCTTTAAAAGTGGTTTTATTATTATTTATTATTATCTGGTAAAAGGGGGTTATTTTGTATTGGTGTGTAAAAAGATAACCGTCCCAGACCTATCATTTTCCTCACAGATTTCCAAACTTTAAACACGGCTATGAGTGTTTTTAGTCTTACTTTTTTATGATAGCTATTAAAGAGATATCTCCAGAGATAGCCGATACTTCTGTCATCTAATATTGTTTGATAAATAGTCGGTGCGTCTTTATCCTGAGATAACCCTGTTCCATCAAGAAGAAAAAGCTCATGATTATATAGCAAGACTGTTGTCCAGTAATATAACCTGAGGTTTGGAAGACTTAATCCTCCTCTTTCTTTAGGAAGTGTGAGTAATTTATAAGCACGGCGAGGCTTAGTATATGACCAAATAAAATCCGTGAAGATACGTTCCATTGTTTTAAACCATTGATCTGAGATTTCCAAATTAATCGCTCTAAATAAATACAAAAGTTTTGGAAAATAGACCATTTTTAGGACATTTGTCCGTCCAATCAAAGAAAGATGTAAATTATTTATACGACATAGGTCTTTTGGCATTTTGTTTGAAATAGGTTTAAGGTTCAAATCGACTAGATTATCCAATTCTGAAGTTATTGTAACCCCTAAATAAGTGGCTGATTTTGTTATACGTGAATCTGTCATTACACATTTGTTATTAATGATTATTTGGGTTTTCCCTCGATTCAAAGCGTATCCTGAGATAGTGCCAAATATTAGTGCCTCTTGTTCAATAATTGGCATAGCCAGGTTTGGGTTAGCAGTGACAATGGCAATATCGTCTGCATAGGCGAGAATTTTTGTTGAGTATTCATTTGTCCGAATCGGAGTTATTATGCTATTATGTTGTAATCTCCTAATAAAGGGATGAATATAGAGAGCGAACAACAGCGGGGAGCAAGGGCATCCCTGCCGTGTTCCTCTCGAGATTTTTAATACTTTTGAGTTACCACCATTAACCATCACCATCGCCTGAGGATTAATATAAAGTTTTTGTATTGCCTGTATAAATGTATGGTTGAAGCCAACCTTGGACATTGCCTGCCACAAGAATGGCCAGGAGACCCAATCAAAGGCTTTCTCGGCATCGAGTAAAATAAGTGCCATCGGGTCTCCTGCCACCTGGGTGTAGTCAAACAAGCTAATTACTCTCCGTATGTGATCGGTAGTGTCTCTCCCAGGGATAAAGCCGTGCTGAACTTTGGATGTAACTTTATGAATTATTAATGAAATACGATTAGCGAGTAGTTTGGAGTAGATTTTAGAATCTACATTTATTAGGGTGATGGGTCGATAAGAGCCCATTTGGTCGGGAGGTTTGTTTTTCTTAGGGAATATCACAATTTTAGCCGTAGACCATGAGTTGGGGGGTTGCCCTCCTCTAAATAAATGTAAGCATAGGTTTAACAAGATTTCTTGAAGTTGATCCAGAAATACTATGTAAAATTCAAGTGGGATAGCATCTACTCCAGTTGCCTTCCCACGTTAAAGATCTTTTACGGTTTTTCTTATTTCCTCGATGTCGGGGGTCTTTTCCAAGATTAGCTGGTCTTCGGTGTTAAGTTTATCATAGGTATCTATATCTAGATAATCAGCGATTTTCTCTTGATCTATTTCTCCCTCTTCTGTATAGAGAGCACTATAAAAACACCAAATTGCTTCTCGGATCTTCTCTGAGTCAGTTACTCTACCGATTATTGGGTCTTGAATTTCCTGTATTATATTTTGTGTAGTCTGCTGTCTCATCCGAATTGCTAATTGCTGACCAACTGACTCACTAACCTCGTATATTTTTTCCCGATGAGCAGTAGCTTTTTTAATAGCTTTATTGATATATATATTTGTAATTGATGCCTTAGCTATTGCAACCTGAGTTTGTGCATTACTTATCTCTTCTGTAGTAGATGAAGAGCTTCTTGTTACCTTTATAAGATCTTCCTCCCACCTCTTTAAGGTCTCTTGTGAGTGTCTTAGTAATTTTGCACATTTGTTGCTCCAGAGTGAATATTGTATAGTTTTACCCCTAATACCTGCTTTTAAAGCGTCCCAAACGAAATCTATCATTGTACTGCCGTCTTAAGAGTGAGTATTAAGGGATTATGATCCGACATAATTCGGGGTAACTTTTCGATTTTTGAGGAAGTTTTGATTGAATTAGATATCAAAAACTAATCAAGTCTAGCATGTGTTTGATGTGGATTTGAATAATATGTATACCCTGGATCATTGGAATTACTATTTAAGGTCTGTCATGCATCAATTAGCCCATGGGTAATAGATAGTTCCTTGATTGCTTTAAAGACTTTTGATTTTCGACCACGGTAATGCCAATTGTCTTTTGTGGACCAATCACGTGAAAGATTTATATTAAAATCGCCACAAATTATAAGTGGTAGTGGCCAATTAGTAAGTTCATTGGAGAGATTATTAATTACCAGGGGGGTCATCATTATTATATCCATAAATTGTACAGATGGTCATTGATGAGGATTGCCCTGTATGAACTTCTGTGATCACCCATCTTCCCAATTTATCGGATTTTGTTTGATTAAACATAAACCCTCTGCCTCTAGCCAAAAGTGCAACCCCTCTTGCCCGTATACCCTGTGTAGTTGCACCAATCAGATTATATCCAAGTGAGTTTAATATTTGTAATTGTGAGCCTTCAATATGGGTTTCCTGTAAGCATACGATATTAGCACCAATAGTCTGTAGGCCAACTGCTACCATTTGCCTCTTCTTGATGTCATTTAAACCACAAATATTTAATGATAATATTTTTTATGAACCCATCTATAAATCAATGTTTTTTGTGTCTGTATGATAATACTTTTCTTTCAGTTCGTTGAAGAATTTGTCGATAAACTACCTGATCTGCCCAACCCCCCCCTCTCACCCACCCCCCACCCACCACCACCTTTGAAGGTTACCTGGTCTCGTTGCGACCAGGGGTGTGACATCAGTGTAAGCGAGCCCAGCGGGCTGGGCTGGTTTATATATGTATATTACATATTTCTCATATCTCAAATAAACTATGGCCTAATTATCTCAGCTAACATATCACTTTTAGCAGTTGGATAGGCTTGTCTTCCAGCCTATTCAACCGATAAAATAAAAAAAATGAAAAATCTTCAATTATACCTTAAACTTTATATATGAATAAGAGGTGAGGTAATTGATTTAGTTTATCTTATCCTCTTACATATCCTGATATTATTTCCCAGAGTTTCGTGGATTAGTCTCTGTAATTTTGCGTAGATAATCCTCTGCTTGTATTTCACTATTAAATGTTCTTGTTGAACCCTTGTATATGAATTTTAGGCGTGACCGATTTTGCAGGAATACTTTCGCTCCGAGTTTTTCAAATGGATCAAATAGTTGGCGCATTTTCCATCTGGGCTCTACAGTAGAGTGAGCAAAGTCCGGTCTCACAAAAAACTTGAATCCCTTATGTTCTCTTTGTGTTGTTGGTCTTGCAAGATCATAAATTGCTTCACGGAGAACAAAGTTTCCAAAGCATACCAACATTGCTCTGGGATATTGATTTGGCTTATTGGGGTGTTTTGAAAGAGTTAAGGGGAAGCGGTGGGCCCGTTTATCTCCCTTGCCATATCCCAGGCTTCCAGTTCCGGGAATGATTCTTTAAGGATATTAATCATTGCCCCTCTAGCATCATCTCCCTCAAATTTCTCTGGAATTCCAAGGAACCTTAAATTATTCCTTCTATATCTATTTTCATGATCTTCTACCTTAGCCATTAGATCCTTTATTTTTCCCTCTTGCTCTTTTTCGTTTTTTTGAAGTTTCATAACATCAGTTTCGAGATTATCAGTACGAGTTTCAACCATAATCATTCTGTCCGACATTTCCGAGCAGATATTGGCAACTTTTTTCACAGTACCTTGTAGCTTTCCAAAGGTCTTGCGATTTTTTAGACTGTCTTTTTTAACATCCTCATGCAGATTCTTTATGGATATGAGCACCTCGCTCAGTGAAGGGTCAGTTGATTCAGCCGATGATTTATTCATTGGGTTTTTTCGAGAAGGATTGGATCTAATTTTATCGTAATCGGTATTGTTACCGGGATCTGTGGTCTCTTCATTTAACAGTTTTTTTTCACTCCTTTTATATTTTATCCGTCTTTTTCCGCTCCCATTTCTTTTTTTCCCCAAGAGACTTTTCTCCGTAGTTATTCTTGAGTCAATGAAACCAGTGATTTCTAGAGGTACTGTCTCTCTTTGTACATCGAGACTTGATTCGCTTAAGTCACTTGGTTCACTTGAATCACTAGAATCACTAGAGTCGCTAGAAATAGATATACCAGTTTGATATATTTCAGATTCCGAATCTTCGTCAGAGATTGATAAGTTTACTAAGTGCGAGTCTTTCCCTGTTAACGTGCATTGCATATTGTTAGCAGATTGTAAAAGTTCTGTTTTCTGATTTAACTTTTTTTGATCAGGCAGATCTCCTTGATTGATTATTTTTGTGTCGACTTCAATTTCTAGAGGTAACCTTGTCTCTTCACTCCCAGTGCTTGGATCTTCATGTGAGTTTCCTTCTCCTGTGTTGAGGTTGCAATTCATACTAGAGATACTTTCATTTGAGGGTTTATTTTGAGTATGATTACAGTTGTCATCTAGCTTCCTAGAGTCTTTGTTTTGAGCTGAAAACTGTGGTAGATCCAGTAGATTTTCTTTTTTTGTTACATCACTTAAAGGTTCTTTAGGTAGGGGGCTGAAAATATTTGATATTCGAGGCTGGGATGTCCCTGTAAGACCAGTATTCTTAGAAGCAGCTTTTAAGTTTTTTATCGTCTGTAGTCTTTGTGCTTTCTTGGCTAGGAGCTCCAATTTGGCGCTCTCTTCAACTTCCTCTTTGTCTTCCGCCACCTCACTCTTGTCGCTTGTCTTCAGCTTCATTTCTTTTTCTTTCTCTTTCTCGTTCTCTTACTCTTTCTTTCTCCTTCTCCCTGTCCTTACGCCTTATTTTTTCTTTTTCCTTTTCCAGTTTTTTTTCCGAGTTTTTGTCCGAGTTTTTGTCTTTAGTCTTTGCTGTCTCTTTTTCTTTCTCTTGAGATTCATTCTTAATAGTGACTCTCTCCTTCGCTCTAGCTCCTCTAGTTTCAGGACCTTTATGCTTGATAGTTTTGATCCTGTCCTCGACCTCAGCCTCTTCTGTCTCCTCATTGGACACATTTTGACCATCCAGACAAGGTCTCTCTTCTTGTGAGGAGATAACACCAACTTCAATCCGATCGACTTCCCCCTTATTGTGGGCCATATTGTTGGCTTGAGGTTGATTTGTAGATGCCTGTAATGCCTGTATTGTCTGATTTTTTTGTTCTTTCTGACTCCTTTGTTCTTTCTGTGCGGGCTGTTCACCCTCCCTGAATGCTCCGTCTGCACAATCCATTTCTGAGGTTCTATCTTTGTCTTTATCCATGTCGGTGTCCGCTGACCGTGATATTGGAGATGTCTTCCAATGAGATCCTTCTAGGATACAGATAGAATGTCTCCTCAATGCGTTTTTATCATCCTTTTCATCAGACTCTCTCGAATAATTTTCTAAGAGGATATACGTTAGATCAGATAGAGAAAGCTCGAAGATTTGTTTTTTTGTTGATGGAGCAGCAGATAAGGCAATTAATGTGTTATTTATAACAGAGTTGAATCGTGCAAAGGAAGACAGAGTACCAGTAAAAATCCGGTTTTTGAGTTTGCTAAGCCTGCATCTCCATCTCCAATTCCTCCATTTAAATCCTGACAACATTCAGCTTATTCGACAGTTCGACTATTCAGGATATAGAAGTGTACTCTCACTTTTAAATTTCTTTATCTGGCAGCGTTTTCGATATTTTTTGGCATTTTCTAACTTTACATCTATTTTCAAATCCATCCACAAATACCTCTCGCTGCCGCCCCCTCCTTTAAACACTCTGGCCCGTTGGCAAAAGCCTGGCCGTCTCTTGTCTCCCGTGACAACAGCAACCACAAACGCAGGTCACGCAGCGCTTTTTATAGCCCTCCCTCAGGTTTGCGGATGACGCTTGACGCTCGAGAATCGAGAAGCAGGAGAGCAGGTGAGAGCAGGAGAGACAGGAGCTGACACGTCGGCTTGGCGCGGGTGCTGCCCGTATCGTCAGAACTGTTTTGTTTGTGTGCCTGTCCCCGTCCCGTGCAGAATCGGGCAAGTAGAAGGCAGAAGCAGAAGGCAAGCAGGACAGCCAGGACGGATGAGACGGGCGAGGTGAGGGTTCTTTCAGGCAAAATGTAGAGGAAAACCTCGAACGCCTTGCTGAGGCGAGGGGTGGACGGGATGAAACGGGAGTATACAGGAGGAAAGAAGAGCTGCAGCAATACAGGACACGATCACCTCCGCCTCCGTCACAATCTCGAACCCACAATATCACAATTAAGCATGTGAAAAATTACTGCCTTACCCCACACCAAAGCGCTGTGCAACTGTGCAGCTGGAGGCAATGGAAGCAGTGGATAGCCGATTGGTAGCAGAATCAAAAATCGGAATGGTCAGTAGTATATTTTTTTCCCCCCTTCACTGCTCTGAGGGTTCGAGGGTTCGAGTTCAGGACTTCAACAATCAGCTAGTAGGTGGTCGCTGTATGTCCGCTGGTCAGATGGAAGAACCCGGAACAACAAAACTGATTAAGCTGATGTTCCGCGGAGTTTCTGTTTTATATATTCACCTCCATAAGTCTGTAGAAAAGTTTTTCGAAGATATTTGAGATATCATATGCCCAGACCGCTGAGCACAACTGCCGTGACTGCTCACACAGACGCCATCTTGAGGGAACCTACTTAAATAAACAACTGAAGCTGAAAGTTTGAAGTGGTGTGCGGCGTCTTCATTTTTTGAAGGATTTCTTGCTCTAGCACATATATATATAAATATATATATTCACTGAAAAAACCATAGGTTTTAGGGACGTTATAGCATTTCTCTCATAAAAAACTATAGAAATTCCCCTGTTATAGTTAGTTGAGCTAACTTTTTCTCATGCACCCAAAATGCTCTGCTAATTACGTCACATATTACATCATTCATGACATGGTCAGTGACATCCCTTATTACATCACTGATGACATCTCAAATGACATCACTGATGACATCATCCATGTGAATATCTAATGCACTTCATCAGACCCTAATATAGCACTTGATTTACCCACTCTAAAATACTGACTATAATTTTCGAAACCTTTAATACACCAATACCAGTTAGTACATATCCACTCACTAATTTGTAGGTCTACACACATCCACTCATTCACCCATACAGTCACTCATACATACAGTCAGCCATCAATGCAGCATTATCATGTCCATTCACATATCTATAGAGACACCACCTCTCATTTGTAGAGCTATTCACACAACTAGTCAGTCATGTAAATAATCAATCACACTTTCATTTACTCACCTGTATAGTTATACACATGCCACCTCACTTATTTAAATATATACTAACACATACTTACACTCTAATACAATAAGTATTACAAGCACACACTGATCCATACAGGCACTCTCACAATCACTCACTGTCACGTATAGTCATTTATACAATCTAACACGCACATATATTGCCTTTCACACATGCAGTTACTTACACATGTACCACTAAGGCATCCATTCACTTACCAACACAAGCATGCACACATACAGACTTGAGCACATATACCCAGTGAATTATCCACTTACACATCTATGCACAGACACACACTCCCATAAGAGGAAAGGGAACATGGTGGCCGGAAGATGACGGTCGCGGCGGAGCTCCCTTGTGTGTGGCGTTTGAACCATCACTAGCGGTCGGTGGCTGCTACCTTTTGTCTTTTTTCTTCTCCCAATAATTTTTTCTCGAGGAAAATGAGGAAAATGCTGTTTCAAGACCCCTGATTCAATCCAAACTTAAATCTAAACTCACTGGCGTTCACATCCGCATTCCGTCTCTGTACCTTCCCGGTGATCCCCGGAGAGTCTAGCGAGTCTGCGTGCGCTCGATCTAGGGGCAGACTCAATGGTCTGTGGTGCTGGGGGTGGAGTGGTATTGGAGCCCCCGTGGTTCCGTGCACTGGGCGCTGTTAGAGAGTGGCGGAGAAACCCCAGGAGGTTGTATCAGCATTTTGGCCTCGGAGGACCGGTCCTGTTTGGTCCTGGGAGTGCGGATGGGCCGGCGATCAGCTGAGAGAGTGCCGTGAAAGTGACCTGGCAGGAGGGTGAGGACTGGCGCTTCACTAAAGGAAATCCCAGCGTGGCAGACACTTCCCGGCTTGGAAATCGAGATGAGGCAGTTCCATGGGGGCCAGGGGGTCCTGATATTGCTTTGTTTGCTTCTTCTCCCTTGAGGGTGTTGGCAGAGCCTCAGAAATTGGTGGGGTGTACAGGCGACGGAGTCTTTGTAAAGCCTATAAAACCATCAATTGAAGCTGCCGGGGCTGTTTCAAGTAAAGCACGGGAGACCTGCATGGAGAAGCGAGTCTACAGTGCTGCCGGTAGTAACCCTAGTAGTGTTACGATAGTGCCTACGTCTAAGTCTGGGATAAGTCACAACACTCGACGCAATAGGAATGCCAACAGCGTACCAGTCGTACTTAAACCCCCCTGTAGTTTCATCTCATATAGTAGAAATTAAGGCTGTTTTCAGACAAGTGAAGGAAAGTCTTATTGTGGAAAATACTCCCCCAGGTAAAGGAAAGGGCAGGAAAAAAGCTAGAGGGGGACCTTGAACTAGGCTTAAAATTATGCCATCACTGAAGTCCTACTACAGGGTCCTCTCTTCAACTACCTCTGACCGGGGGAGGGATAAAACCAGCTCTATGGGTACTGCCACTGCCACTACCGCTGCTCTCTGGGGCAGCGCTTCTCAGCCCTCTCCGGGGTTTTTGGCCCCCTCTAATAAAGTATCGGGGGGACTGAATCACAAGACCAGCAAATTACTGTGCATGCGTCAGTAGAATTATCAAATAGCTTTTCAGTTCCAGAAAACCAGGATACAGACCTGGGAGAAGTCAGTATAAGTACTCCGAAGAGAGGAGAAGAGGTTCCCATGTCCACTGTTCCAGAGCCCTCTGTCACTGTCTATCAGACACAGACGGTACCCAGGACACTGGCTGACATCCTGCTAGGTCTGAAAGAGGATGTTGGCAGAAGATTTACAATCTCAAAGGCTAACCAGGTTGCCATTCAGGCCTCCGGCGAGCTACTGGCACAGAAAGTTGAAGAGAGCTCACAAAGAACTGATGCCCTCAAGGCAGAGATCCCCAAGATTAAGGACCCCTTATATTCTTCCACCTCAACGATGGACAAGCTGGCTCAAGAGAATGGGGAGTTGAAGGACGACATTGAACGTCTCGGAAACCACTCCAGGAAAAACAACGTCAAAATTCTAAACGTACCTGAAGATCTTGAAGGGGGGGATATAAAGAATGTTGTAGTCTCTCTCCTGAAAGTAACACTTTTAAAAGACTCCTCAGAAGCGGATTTGGATCTAATGGGGACATTCAAAGGGTCCATCGTGACCCATATAGGAGAAACCCCAGGAAAGAGTGTCCTAGGAAAATCCTGGTGAACTTCCTCACGTACGCCATCAAGGAAAAATGTTGTCTTTGGCCGTGAAAGCTGGTCATATAAAGTGCACTTCCTTTTCCAGCCTGTTTTCCTTTTCTATCTGTTTGGATGTCTACCATATTACTGGCACGAAACAGTGGGAGTTGGGCAAGAGGATGGTAACTCTGAACTCTTTGGGGACTCAGACTCAGCAAAAATTTCCTGCATCTCTTCGGATCATGTGGAACAATCACATGTACAATTTGCGCCAAATTGAGGAAGTCGATATCTTAATTGATAAGATCAGAAAAAGAAGTGGGAGCGGAAGCGACAGTGGGGTTTAACTATTAGGGACTAGCTTGGTATTCAGCTATTAAGGTGAAAGAAAAGAAAAAAATAATAAAAACAAGTGCACAGAAAGTTATTGGGGAAGAGTATAGCTCAACAAAATGCCGCCACTGCTTTCACAGGTTCATTATATTTCTAATTGTGCACTTAGTACTTAGCCACACACAGGGGGGTGGCTCTCGACCATAGAACCTATGCCCATAGAAGAATGGAGGGTTCCCCACGGTGGAAAGGGATCATTGGGGTCACGGGGGAAGGGAGAGTGCACGGGTGGGGATGCAGTGGGAAAAAATATAAAAATGAGTCCTCATTCTCCTTTTTTCCTTTTTTTTTTGAGTAAGTCTTTTACGGGGTGCCTAGCCAATGGGAGGGAGGCAGATGAACTAATAACCCATGATGACTGCTAGGATAAGGTTTATCTCGTGGAACGTCAACGGGCTCAGTTGCCCACGAAGGCAAAGGGTAATAATGAAATATCTAGAAAAATCCTCAGCCCAAGTGTTCCTCTTGCAAGAGACTCATTTAAGCTCCATAGAGAGTAAGACTGTCTTCGGAAATACAGATGGGTGGGGCTGATTTGCTGCTCCGAACAGACAGTTTATAATAAGGGAGTTGCATTCTTAATTAGAACAGGAGCCGGTGGCATCATAAAGTCCATGTTGACAGATCAAACGGGCAGATGGATCATGGTACAAGCTGACTTTGGGGGGGTTGAGCTTGTTGTGGTATCTTACTATGGCCCTAACATTGACGACCCTGCCTGTTTACTCAGAGTACAGACCAAACTAGTAGAAGTCACCACTCGGTGGTAATCAGGGGTGATTTTAATGCCCTTCTCAATCCCCTTCAAGACCGGTCAAACTATAGCCAGCACACTGCTGCCCGCCTCATGCATCGGGCTATGATTAATATGATCCATGAGCTTGGAGTGGTAGACGTTTGGAAGGCTAAGAAGGGGGCAGAGCCAGGCTTTACATACTTAAGTAAAAAGCATGGGCACTCCTCAAGAATTGACTATATCCGTATGGATTGAACGGGCTTAGAAAATTTAGAGTATATTGCTATTCTTCCAAGCATTTTATCCGACCATGTCCCTATTTCATTTTCATTCTCAATGAGACGGTCTAAGGCTAACCTTACATCCAGGTGGACCTTAAAAAGGGTAATGTTATCCAATCAAGAAATAGTCTCGCCATTAAAACATCCACTATTATCAATTTTTCTGATAATATGGGTTCGACGTCATTTGATTACGTCTGGGACGTATTTAAGGCCCATAATTGCGGCTTATTACATAGCCTGATACGCGCTAAGAATAGGGAGGAGGCGCTAGAATTCCAAAAACTGGAAGACAATATATCTATGCTAGAAAGAGCGAGACTGAGTTGCCAACCGGATAACTTGCCACAAATTCTTAGCGATCTGGAACACCTGCGATTAGAGTATAGGGAAAAGTTAGATCAAAAAGTTAAGGCACAATGGTCTGTTCATAGCATGTAAAATTATGAATATGGAGAAAAAGCTGGAGCCATCTTAGCACGAAAGATAATGGCAGACCGCGTAAAAAATAACATTAATAATCTGATTATTGATGAGACAGGGGCTACCACTTGTAATCAAGAGGACATGCAGAGGTGTCTACTTACCATGTTTTCTAAACTCTACGAGGAGGAGGCCACTCCAAGTATTAATAGTATTCGGAAATGGCTGAACAATAAGGCCTTACCAATTCTAACAAGCGAGGGCCGAGATATGCTAGACGGTCCCATCACGGAAGAGGATATTAAGTTCTATATAAAGAAAATTAAAAATAATAAAGCCACTGGGACCGATGCCCTTCCAGGAGAAGTTTACAAGGTCCTCCAGGAGGTTATAGCTCCAAGGTTATGTGAGCTGTTTAATTACATATATAGTTCAGAAGAGAGGGTCCCCCCGTCATGGAAGGAGGCCACAATAGTGCTTATTTTGAAGCCGGGAAAAGACCCTCTCAAAGCAGACTCCTACAGGCCAATCTCCCTGCTCAATGCAGATTATAAGATCTTTACCAGCATATTGACAGGGAGATTGGTCAAGATAGCTCCACAACTGATTAATGCTGATCAAAAGGGCTTCATCCTGAGTAGGTTCATCCAGGAACAAACCCTGCAGCTAATAGGCAGTATTGACCTGGCATTGGCACGGTCGGAACCCTTGGCAGTGGCTGTGTATGACTCAGCCAAGGCGTTCGATTGTGTCAACTGGGCCTTTCTTTGGGAAGTTTTACGAACGATGGGATTTGGCTCAACATTCGTACAAATTCTCACTAGGTGTTATGAGGGCGACTCCGCAGTTATCCTCCTGAACGGTTTCTTGACATCGAGCTTTAGTATAAAAAGGGGAACACATCAGGGGTGTCCCATCTTGCCCCTTCTGTTTGATATATATATCGAACCCCTTGCTCAAGCATTGACACTAGAAGATCAAATCACCCCCTTTAAAGCCCCTGAATATAGTTAAAAGTTAGCTCTATATGCAGACGACCTGCTGGTTTACACTAACAATCCAGCGGAGGTGCTACCTAGGGTAAAAGCTACCCTGAATTAATTTGGTTTGTACTCTGGGTACTCAGTCAACTCTACCAAGACTGAGGTATTGTGCTAGGGTGTCGACAATTGGCTAGGTACTTGTAGTAAAGAGCTCAAGTACCTGGAGATAACCATAGTACAGGATCTAAACAATATCACCCGGATTACCTTGAGGAAAGCGTCCAAGGAGATCGACCACCTCTTCTCTAGATGGCAGAATTTACCTCCCACAATATGGCCGTGTAAATCTAGTTATCCTTCCCAAATTGACATATTTATTTAGCACCATCCCTCTTGATTTTCCAGATAAGCTTTTGGGTAAAATCCAGAGCAAAATAGGCAGCTTTATGTGGTCTAATAAAAACTCCTGGAAAAAGCTAAAACGAAAACTCTTAAAGGGCGGTATTGCTCTGCCGGATGTGCTCTGGTATTCATTTTCCTTCCAGTTAAAAAATGTACATTGTCTTCTTTCAAGTCCCGATGATTCCAACTGGGGTAGGATCTTGACCGTAATGGCAAACTTCGAGGGAGGGGATACTGGATTTTTGTATAAGTTCGGGGCGCCAAGGTTTTTTAAGAAAGTTCATTTAAAGGTTTTAAAATCAGCACTCAATGTGTGGTACAAAGTCAAGGTGAGGTGGGGTATAAGTTATTATTCAGACTTCACCCCAATCTGGGACTCCCCAGGACTGCCCGGATGTCTGAAAGACGGCTTAGCATCCCCCATCAAGAAGGCTGGGATTAAGATCTGGTCTGACCTCGTATCACCTGAGGGGGTTCTTCCCTGGGAAGCCTTGAGATCAAAAATTAGGGACTCCTTTTCCAGATTCAAATATTTGCAACTGTGCTCCCGGTTTTCAGCTGAGAAGGAGCATATAGGCGGGAACTGGGAGATCGAAAATTCCCTCCAATGTGCAAACCCAAGAAAAAAAGAGGTGGGATTTTGGTATAGGAGCCTTTTAGACACTGAGGATGTACAGCTCCCCCCCTCTTATCTTGTATGGAATTCAACCATTTTGGAAGATGTATCTGTTAGTTTATATGCTCTATCTCTTCAAACTTTATGTAGGTGTGTTAGACCAACTTCTCTTAAAAAGAATCATTTTTACATTCTTAATAGGCTGTACTACACGTCCCAAAAAATTGCAAAATTATTTTCCTGTCCCCCTCCTATGTGTCCTAGATGCGACTTGGTTGAGGCTGATGATATCCATATTGTTTCTGATTGTGTTCCTTTGAGTGACTTTTGGACTAAGGTGGAGAGTGCCCTGGAAGGTATTTATAAAATCAAGCTGTGTCTCAACCCAGCCCGAGTCTTGTTTGGCCTGGATAAGGACCCCATAAGCCTGTTATCTGCGGCACAAGTGGGTCTGTTTTTTATGTTTGGTTTTGATCGCCCGCAGAGAGATTTGTAAACTGTGTAAAGAGCCTAGACCCCCGCTTTATGAGAATTGGTTGTGTGCTGTATTGGGCATGGCGTGTTTAGATCTGTGCTTGGCAGATAATGGCTATAATAATGTCTGGGCACCACTGATCTCGTGGGGTAAGGAAATAGATGCTGGCCTGGTTGGCTCAAAGCAAACGCAAGAACATTGGGCCTGGGCACCTATGGTGGAATGGGTCTTTATTGTTAACTTTGCAGATCCCAATGGTGAAGTGAGGAATTTCTTTTTCTTAAGTAACAAAAAAAACAATGCATACTTATACTCTAATACAATACCTAGTACAAGCACACGCTGATCCATACAGGCACTCTCACTATCACTCAGTCTCACATATACTCATGTATACACTCCAACACTCATATATACTGCCTTTTGCATATGCAGTTACTCACACATGTACCGCTGAGGCATCTATTCACTCACCAAGATACTCATACACACACTCACCCAGCCATAGAGCCCTTCACAGATATAGACTTGAACACATATACCCAGTGAATTATCCACTCACATGTCTATGCACAGAGTCACACCCCTCACCCACCCACACAGACACTCAGGCACCCATACATATACTCAGACAAGCAATCAATACCTGATATAGAACCTCATTTAGCTGCTAACCAAACCATGCAACCGCTCACACCCCAACTGACAACCTAAAGTGTGTGAATGTCTGTATCAGTTGGTAACACATGTATTAAGCAAGACATAATAAATCACTCAGTTATACAGTCAGTCACACATCTACTTAATCATCCATCCTGACTCTCTTACACCCATTCATTTTTCAATACACCTGGGCATATATATCTAAAACATATTTACATTCTATAGAAACGCACATTCAATAGATGATGTCATCAGTGATGTCATTTGAGATGTCATTAATGATGTCATCAGTGATGTCACTGACAATGTCATTCCCTTCTGCGATAAGACAACAGGTTATTCACCTTCGCCTCACGATCAGCGGACACAGACCAAAAGGCAGTGCAAATCAGTTTATTCCTGGTATGTCGCCATACTGTTTCAGCTCGTCCGAGCCTTGTTCGCATGACAATGTAATGCTAGTGAGCTCCCAAATTTAAAGTGACAGTGCATACTCCAAACAATCATTTGAGAGGCATGGTAATAGACATAAAAGAATCACTGAAAACAATTTAAATTACTCATTGCCGGAATGTGCAAAGATACAAATGCCATAGAAACACCATAGTAATCTGTGTGGAATAAAAAAAATAATGGTTAAAAACATTGTTAGTTAAAACCATCATTATTGCAAGCGATATGAAATTATCTATAAATGTGCAATAAATGTGCAAGTATACTCTACATGTGTAAATGAATGGTTGTGTGCAAGATGCGTTTGTTTCATCCACAATCACTGCTTAAATGCATATTGATAGATTCATGCCTCCAATTCAGGGCAGTTATTGAATAGATATTGGTGCCGCTCGCAGCTTTGAACTGCGAATCCTGTTGGTGGTTCTTGGTTCTTTCCTTTCCCCCGGACTGCTGTGTCAATTGGAGCCTGAGGAGCGAGGATCATTTACAACCGGGATTTCACCGCTGCTGACGGGGCCGGAACTGCGAGACCCGGGGTGCACAGCGCTTCACCACCATAGCACACCTGGTGTCTCTTCCCGCCCCCAGCTCCCGTGCGGTTAGATAAGGCTCGCGGCCCCCGCTCTGCGGGAGCCGCTCGCAGCCCTGAACTGCGAATCCTGTTGGTGGGCTCTTGGTTCTTTCCTTTCCCCCGGACTGCTGTGTCAATTGGAGCCTGAGGAGCGAGGATCATTTACAACCGGGATTTCACCGCTGCTGACGGGGCCGGGACTGCGAGACCCAGGGTGCACAGCGCTTCACCACCATAGCGCACCTGGTGTCTCTTCCCGCCCCCAGCTCCCGTGCGGTTAGATAAGGCTCGCGGCCCCCGCTCTGCGGGAGCCGCTCGTTGCCTTGAACTGCGAATCCTGTTGGTGGGCTCTTGGTTCTTTCCTTTCCCCCGGACTGCTGTGTCAATTGGAGCCTGAGGAGCGAGGAGCATTTACAAACCGGGATTTCACCACTGCTGACGGAGCCGGGACTGCGAGACCCAGGGTGCACAGCGCTTCACCACCATAGCGCACCTGGTGTCTCTTCCCGCCCCAACTCCCTCTTATAAGCGCTTCTACCCCCGTGCACGTGGAACCCAGCCCGGGGCTAAGCCCAGGCAAAGGGCGGGCCGCTTGAGGCCGTTCGAGAACGTTCGAGTCCGGGACTGGGCTACCTCCCTTGATCTGTTCTCACCTGATATCCTTCTCCAGTAACTTTTGGATCTATCCGTGATTGACGATGACTACAAGGGAAACAAGGAGTAAAAGCACGCTGGCAGCAGCGGGAGGTGCTAAAGGTACTTTGGACAATTATTCGTTAAAGCAGGGTCATTGCTGATTGACGAAATCACGGTCCTGGAACGGCGTATTTCACAAGAAATAGATTGGGTGAGGAGATCTTCAATGGGCCACTTGGCACAGGCTAGGACCCCTGACAATAGACCCGAGTTCATTGAGCATAATGAGTCTAATAATGGGGCGACAGGTACTGATGAGTCTTCTGTGAACCTAGATATAACAAACTTTACCTCACACAGCAGTGCAAAGGATCCCAGCGAATATATCGACTTGAGCATGCTAAATTTGCCACCGGTTAAACTCCACCCTATCCAAATCCCCACTCCTGTCCATGCCCCCGATGCAGATCCCATCGATGGTACAGATAGCAATCGACTACAGGGGGCAAGGGAAGGAGCTATCCCCAAAAGGAAAAGTGAGGTCAAAAACAAAGGGGGAAGGAAGGCTAAAACTGCAAAGCTTAACCCTACCCCAGAGGTCATTAGCCCTGGTCCAAGCACAACGGAGAACCTGCAAACTAATAGAACTGAAGTCATATCTATCGAGATCCCACGTGCAGAGACAACAGAACAAACTAACATGAACCCCTTTGAAACCTCCGGCGAGGATATTACGCTTGCCGACATAGGTGTTCCCCTGAGGTCCTTATTAAGTCCCCTAGAAGCGCAGTTAATTAAGATAAAAGCAAGGCTAGTGTCCCTTAAGAAATCGATGGTGCAACTAGCCGACAGCTTAAAAGTAGATAGTAAGGGTAGTAGAGGGGGCATAGAGGTAAAGAACAAAAGGGGTGCCTCAGCTACCGCCAAGACGGATAATAGTGCAGCACCCATGGCTCGACAGGATAAATCAACCCCCTCCGAAAGCACGAACCTGCAGTCCAAGGTTAATGCTGCCATACCTCATCAATCCACAATTCGACATGCACAACTACCTTCCTCTAAAATCGTGTCCAAGCAGGCTAAGGTCAATGCCCTTGTCCCTAATCAGCCTCGGACATTTGTACCAACAGATGAGGCAGTAGGTAATAATAACAAGCCTAGAGCAGTGAACTTGCCCCCAGAGGCGAGTCTGTACATAGTAATCCTAGTAGGGGTTCCAGAGCTAAAAACCACTTCAAAGGAATCCACCGCTTCTTTAAAGAACAAGGTGGTCAGCTGGCTATCTATGTACAGACCTCTCCCGCAAGGTATACCAAGTGACGTCCTTATGGTAAGAAGGGTCTCGTGGGTGGGCAGTTCCAGAAAATCCATCAATGGTGATTGTGTCCTGATTAATTTTAGAGATCCTAGGATCGTCTCCCACATCTGTGGATGGTTCCCCAATGATCAGGGGAGCGACATTAAGTCGCTACCCCTCTCTCTCTTTTACCCCCACAGACCTATGCATGGGAGGAGGAGAGGTGGGGCAGCCTCCCGGAGAGGGTGAGGTAGTGGGATGTTAGAGGGAGGGGAAACTTTAACAATCCTAGAAGTCAACACCAAGCGTACCTCACAACAAATTATGAGGAGGAGGGCTGGGAAACTTGTCAGGGGAGGGGAGGCGTTTGGGGTGGAAGAGAGAGAGGAGACTACCGCCGCCCCAAAGTCCACCAACCTATATACTTTCCTACATCCAACAGGTACAGCTACTTAGACATGGTGGATTGACAGTGTAGGCGAAATGGCAAGGAATTCGCCTATGGCCGTAGAGAGGGTAGGGATATAAATGTTACACGCCCTAGATTTATAACTGACCTAATGCTAGAGTCCGGGCAGTCTGATGTCCCATTATATTGTAGGGAGGTCAACAAATGTATTGCTGAGCTGCCCCGCAGTATTAGGGAATCAGGAGAAGCACTAGGAGTTTCGGCTACAAGAATGACGTCCCCGGTTAGCCCAAACGATAACAGTTCCTCCCCTACCCCAGCTCCGAACCTAAGGCCACCATCTCTGAAGATAATATCATGGAACGTGGCCGGCCTGGGCAATAAGCTGGATCATCAGGAATGGATTTCTTTTATTGATGCTAAAGATATATGCCTCTTTCAAGTAACCTGGGCGAGGGATGAGTATTCTCCCCAAGGTTTTGCAGCATTTTCCATTCCGGCGAAATGGGGGAGCAGGGGCCGCCCGTCTGGAGGCCTTTCAACATGACGGCAACCCACCTGGGATGCCAGGCTACACGTCTCCCCTTGGTTTCGGAGGATATATTGGCTGTGTTGTTGGAATGGACAAATTCTCGTAGACTTGCCGTGATAAATGTATACTCAAGACCAGTAAACATATCAAGGGAATCATCTATCATTGAGGAATTGTCCACTTTCCTCAGTGAAATTCCGAAGGGGATCCCATTTGTGGTGGGTGGGGACCTGAACTCGCATTTTTAGCCCCTCGCAGGCCTCTTGGACGGGTCCTCACTAGAGGAAGATGCAAGGTGGCTAGTACCCCCTACGGTGGCTCCCTCGCCCAGATTTAGGACACCATTGGCACTACAGATTACTGCCCTAACCCTCAAACATGGTGTCAGGGCGTGCAATGGGCACACCAAATCTGATATTCCTAGTAAACACACCTTCAACAGAGTGGGTAGGGAGTCAAGGCTGGATTATGTCCTAGTCCAATTGTCCTCATGGTCGCATATTATTGATTTTAGGGTGTTAGATAGAGTAGATAACGACCATAACGCCCTAGAATTGGACTACGCTCTCCCCGGCCTGGAAGGTAGGGACCATGTTATGGCGGTGGCAAACTCAGGGCTTCTCCTTGAAAACAATAGAAGGAGAGTAAGGTGGGAAAAACTGGTCAGTAGTAGAGAGAAGCTCCCCAGTCTATATACCAGACTCATTCCAATACTAGAAAAAGTGGGCATCCTAAGTGAGGAACCCAGCACACGGGAACTCACAAATTACTGTGGCAGGCACATGAGGAACTCATTAGGACCTAGGCGATAGACCTCTTTTCCAAGGGACCCAGCAGAGGTGGCGGCTCACACCGCAACACTTGGTATAATGACACGTGTCGCATGGCGAAGGGGGATCTCTTGTCCTGTATCAAGGAGGGCAAAAGCAGACTGGAGATACAGGGCAAAAGACGGGAATATAAGAAATTGGTCACCAACGCCAAGATGGAATGGGATCAAGATAAATGGGAGGAAGTCGCTAGTTCTTTAGCCGCTAGAGATTCTCGTAAGTTCTGGCGAATTGTTAATATGGGATCTGAGGAACTAGCATCAGCAATAGAACCAAACATCACACCAAGGGCATGGCAAGAGCACTTTCAGTCCCTCTACACAGAGGAAGTTGGAGCCATATGCTATTCACCTCCAACCACAACTAGTTATGCAGAGGGTACCCCTTTACAGAAAAGGAGGTGCGAGCAGCCATTGTGGGTCTGTCTTCAGGCAAGGCGTCTGGGTTGGATGGCCTCCCAGGTGATCTGTTCAAACAAGAGTCGGTTGTATGGGCCCCATACCTACTGGTAATGTTTAATGCTGTCCTGAAGGGCATGGAGGTGCCCAGTACTTGGCTGGGTGCAGAGGTTGTCCCTATATTTAAGAAGGGTTCACCTCTGATCCCAGCCAACTACAGGCCCATCAGCCTCATAGATGTGTCCCAGAAGCTATTTGGGAGGCTTATATTAGATCGGCTCCAGAATTGGCTCGAGGAAACTGCAACTCTGAGCCCATACCAGGCGGGATTTAGAAGGGGGGTGTCTACAACTGACCAGATATTCCGCTTAAACCTTATTTATTGGAAGACCGCACTAACTAGGGGGGCAGCTTGTACACGGTGTTCGTGGACTTGCGAGCCGCCTTCGATTTGGTGCCAAGACCTAAACTATGGAGTGAGTGTTCATGCTGACTTAGTTGTCCCGACAGACATACTTGGCACTCTGATGAAACTACATCAGAACAATTTTGCGCATGTCAGGTGCGGCAGGAATGGGAATCTTACGTATAGATTCCCCGTTGACAGAGGGGTAAGACAGGGCTGTGTGCTCGCACCGACCCTGTTTTGCCTCTTTGTGAACGGGGTAATCGCCCACCTGACCAGGATCGGCGACATTGACGCTCCAAAACTGGATGGCAGCAGGGTGCCCGCTATCATGTTTGCGGACGACACCCTGCTGCTGTCGAAATCACCCATGGGAATACAACGGGTACTGGATGGGTTTTTTAAATTTTGTATGGAGAGGGGCCTTTAGATCAACGCTTCCAAAACAAAATATATGATCCTAAACCCCACTCCTTTAACACGCCCCAATCCCTTGCTTGGCACAGTGCGATTAGAGAGGGTTTCTACATTTCATTACCTAGGGCTAACCCTTAATGAGAATATGACATGGGGGACACATCAAACTAAGGTTAACATGAAACTGGTGCAGATAGTGGGTGGCATTTCCAGGATGGTGAATAACTCAAAATATCGTCCACTCGGCCCAGTGATTCAAATCTATAAATCACAAGCACGGGGGGCAGCTACCTATGGGGGCGAATTGTGGGGTCACACTTCTGTCCAAAACCTGACTATCACGGAAAACAAATTCATCAGGTAGTTGGTAGCTCTCCCCGCAAGCACACCGTTGCTCCCTCTGAGATTGGACTTGGGAATTAGGCCAATTGCGGAAGAATTGGGACTCAAACCATTAACTTTCTGGCGAAGATTATGGAGCAGCAAAGAACTCACCGATTATAGGACTGAGCTCCAGGAGTTTCTAACTGTATCAAATGCCACCAACATTCCATGGTTAAACTACATAAAAAGGTCGTGCGAAAGCCTAGGTCTATTAGAACTTTGGACTGACCCGGAAAACGCAAGCAGTAGGATCACACGAACAGCACTGTCAAAAGCTTATTATGACCTAAAGTTTACCATTGCCTTGGACAGTACGCGTGTGGGTTCCCTAACGCACCTATTCATCCAATGTAAAGACTTTTATTCCCTGGAATGTGTTTTGGATGGCATGACCCCTGTGCTATCCAGGAAGTTATTTCTGCAGTGGCGATATGGCACACTACCTCTAAGGTCATTCACCAGTTCTTGGTCTTTGCCTCCGACCACAGAGCACTGCCCGGCATATGCGTACCCCCAAGAAAATGACCTACATGTGGTACTCTTTTGCAAAGCCTACCAAAAAATCAGGAAATACTGGCTAGTCCCTCTTCTCAAAAATCTGGGATTTAGGCAGTTTCGCCCGGTGTATAGAATTCTAAAGACAGATGTGTCACCTCCAATACTGTTCGCAGTGGCAAAGTTTTTAACAGCTATGTGGCATGCACGCACCCGCCTTTTGAAGGCGGAGGTTGACTTGTAATGAACTTAGTGTATAATGGTTTTAAATCACTTTTTTTGTAGGATGAATTTTTTTAATACTTCGTAGCCCAAATTTTATAATTAGTGTTTTATTGAATTGTTTAAATTACAATGAATTTGACTGTGTGCATATCTTTTATGATCTAATTGGTCGAAAGAACGATTTCAAAGATAGAGAAAAAATAGATATTCCACTACTAGATTTAGGGTGCCAGGCCCGGATCTCTTGCTGCGGGACTCGATGTTGAGTGTATGACGGGTTGAATCCTTTTTATCGGTAATTCCCTATCTGTGTTTGCCTTTCATACTGTCTCTATAGCAGCCTCATGTGTGTATAAAAATTGTAATGTAGTGATAACAATAATAATAGTGACTGTTAAAAACCAAACATTCGCTTTTACGTAGGTCGTTCCAAAGTTCATTATTTGAATCTTTCTCCCTTTTTTCTTATAAAGTATCAAATACAATCACAGCTAGTGAGTTATCTTGGACCACATCCTAAAATACTAGGTAGGAAATCCAGATCCCAATAATTTTACCTTAATCCAGTTAAGCATCACCAGATTGACATAAGGTACAACCCCTCAGGTAATTTAAAGCTGGTCATACTGTAGTGGCCCTGTCCCATACTCGTGTGGAAAGTCGGCCAAAGATCGACTCCTAAGGTCCACTTAGCAGACACCCCGTCCTGGTAGCCTTGTATTTGACTCAAAATAAGCCTTTTTTAGGGGTCCCCTAATAATAGTACCGGTTTATAAATATATAAATATATTAAAAATTAAATAGGTGTTAAGAGATGGCTAGTCCCATATCATACCTAATTCATATATAAATACATAAAGAAAGATACAAAAAGCCATAAAATTCAAAAAGCTTTAAAAGATCAGTGACATCAAATATTAACTGGCCTGATCGTGAATAGTAAAATTAGTGCCTTCTGTTCCGACCAGCCAACATTTATAATGTGATAGTTTGCTCATAGTAGTTTAACCCAAACAAGTATGCAAATCATCCCTGATATTTAGGCCACCTGCGGTCTTGATATCAAGTTAGAGGATATGCTGTGTCTGAAGCCTCTGAAGCTTGGATTCCCTGTCACCTCCCCTTGTACTGGGTGTAATTGCATTTAAGTCACAAAAGAAATGCCCAATGGCTTTTATTACACCAATCATACAAAACTTACACACTACCTCACATCAGTGCTGAGAGAAAGGAAATAAGAGATATAATCCACAAATAACTGTACTAAAAAGGAATGTTTTGTTTTATTAAAATACATACACAATTATACTTCAGATGAATCAAAGGTAATGTACATAACTAATTAAATGCATTGAAATACAATACATAAAAGTTAAAAAACCAAATTATTGGTTACAAAAAAATTAATTGGGAGCAAGAGAGAAGAGAACACTAGTTCATAATTCCAGAGGAAACTACTAAATCAAGTCAGTGTTCAATTGTGTCGACAATGGATAGGGATTCAATCTTAATCATACAGTACAATTGACCCAACAGATTTTACATAGTATACTCTTCACAAAGCATCGACACATGTTGGTGGGCCTATTGGTGAACGGCCAACACCTTCTTCAGGAAATAAAATATGTCCCAATCACAATCTAAATAATCTGTAAAAATAAACAAAACAATAAAACATTATAGAAACCCACTAATACCGTTATATCCTCATCATCTAAAACCCCCATACAATTTATACAGCATCCTTATGTCCAACATCTCAGCCAACTGGTGAAAAACTAAAGGCACTCATATATTCAACACAGCCATACATCCTTGCCAGGATGGTATGTGCCCATAAAGAGCATCAGCATCAAGATTTTGATCAAAGGGATTAATATTATAGTAATTGATATTGTTGAAAACGTTCAAGGAGTATCCAATTAGGATCAAACCCAGAGGCCTGTCCGCCTTCCTACTACAGAACCCTCCTCCTAACAACTGATCTTACTATTTAAAGAAAAAGCATATTTTTTAAATATACATATCTATATATATCTGAGTTTTCGGGATTAGTAAAAACCTCTGCGCCAGTATTTCCACTTGGAGCTCAGTGTAATTAGTACCCAGTAAAATCGATATCTGCCACACTATAAATAATAATTCCATTCAGTGGCTGCTCGAGTGAAAACCTTTCTATTAGAGCTCGCACCAAGATATGGTTATGTCAAGCATAATTACCTGAGTCAAAGACAAACAGGGGTCCACTGCTAAACGATTGGTTGTTAAATTATGGTAGACCTTTCTTCGTCTTGCCACAGCACCTGTCTATCCCAAAACACAATGACACAATAAACTTGCTTAGAAAATGTTTTTTATCTTCTTACTATCGTTCGGACAAATACTGTACTTCACATCTCTGGACATCTAAGTTTTTACCTGCAAAATGTTTTTTCCGAAACTACTTCCAAGAACCTTTGCTTCAGTAATGGGGAATACTTGCTGAATTGTAATAGTTTACTAGTTTGCTCGAGATAGATAAAAAACAACATTTAAATTATAAATCTCATGTTAAAACTAACCTATTTTAGTGGATACAGTTATTGCTTAGAATCGCCCAATGTTTGTGTTAATCTAATGCAGCCATCCATGTTTATCTGCCTATATGCCCCAGAGTAGAAACATTGTTGGCACTTAAGGTTGCTAAGTTGTGCTAATTACCATATAACTCCTCTTCTCACACTATATGCAGTATTTATAGTGGCGTGTAACGTGCCAAACATATCGCACACACGGGTCGGCATTAAGTGTGCCCCTAATCTTGTTATCTAAATATAAAGCCCGACTCACATTTTTTAGTTGACCATGCTAGAGGGCTGACTGTATCGTTACCTTGATAAATATTGCAACCGTGCTTCCAACGATAAGTATATGGAAAGCCCAACAAGCCGCCCTCTTTCCCGATCTATGGGGCATATTATCAAGGGGGTTTATCTCCGCTTTTTTGGCTTTAAAAGCCAAGAAAGTGGAGATAAAATTATCTCCCTATTACCTAGCTGTCGCTAACACCAGTTAGCGACAGCTAGTAGGAGATAGCGACCATCTTGGGCCCCACTTTGCATGTCAGTTATATTTATCACTAATGACATGCAAAGTGGGCGTGCCAAGATGTTAGCGACTAGAAACAGTCGCTAACATCGCTATCTCCTATTACCAACTTTTGGAGATATTCGCGCTAAGCGTGAATATCTCCAAAAGCTAACACCTGCCCTGAGCAGTTCTTAGCCATGTTATCCAATGGGAGGTGGATAACATGGCTAAGAGCATTAGCTCGGTAATGCATGAATATCGCTGACTTTTCAGCGATATTCATGCATTGTGGCCATTTTTTATCGCATTTGCGATAAACCTGCTAATACCAAGGTTTATCTGCGATAAAAATCACCGCAGCTCAGCGGTAAAATTTTGTCTCTAACCAAGCAATAGCGATAATTATCGCTATTGCTTGGTAATATGCCCCTATAAGTATGGAAAATAAAGCACACATCACTACCCCACCTCCTAACGGACAATGGCTAAGTAAGTTGATTCAGACACAATCCCTAACCCATGGAGCCTACCTTTCAATGCCGTGTGTCTCTCTGTGGGGTGGGATTCCTCCAAGAACAGTCAAACAGTTACCCGCAAATGACTTGAAAAAAAGCTACTCAGCGAACAGAGCAAGTGATGGGAATCGAAATCCCTCCAAAGGTATATCAATGGTATCCGCATCCCAAGAGGTCTGAGAATCTTGACAGCACCCAGTTATGAGAACCCTAATCCCGATCTCATGTGGGAATGGGCCGAAAGTAAATTGGAGTCATCATGCAGATTGGTTCTAATACCCATTAAATATGCCGACATTGATAGGGCACAGTTACTCAAAGAAATTGCAAAGATCAATGAGGAACTGGATAAAATTGAGAAGACTGAGGAAAAAATGAAACTTGCTAATGAAATGACGCTCAGACTAAAGAAAGAGGAAACTAAAATCATGAAGAGAAAAGCTTTGAAGTACCAGAGAGATCGCAAGCACTACAAGTTGGGTCAAATATTTACATTTGCCAAAAAATATGTTGCCCTACGTCCAGAGCTTCTGTCACTCCCAAAACATTCAACAAAAACAGAACTACGGCGGAAACATCACAATCTGATTTAAGTTCTGTGGGGGGCAGTGACTCAGATTCGAAATTGGGTAACACTTAGGTGACTGGCCAAATACCTAAACCATCACCTGGTGAAGAAAAAATTGTTTTATGCTACGAGCGAAGGCAAACCTTCCGCCCAAGACCTCAAAGAAATTACAACGAAAACATGCCAACTACAAATGGCGGCAGAGGAGCAGGGCAAGGAAGAGGGTCTTGGAAACAAAGCAAAACGAAGGGAACGGGTCAGTGGTCAAAGAAACAATAACTGAGAATGAGACAAATACAACTATTATAAACTTGACACAAATCAAATTAATAGCTGATGAAGAAAATATCCTGAAGTTGGGTTTAACAAACGCACCTTAAACGAACTTTGACTATGCCACCACGAGATTTGATTTTTATAAGGCTTTAAGGAAACTGAAATTATGAAAATTCCACATATTAAACAAAAAAACCTTAATTGTGAGCAGCGATGTTGATGTCGGGACACTAACACAGTCTGAAGCTGTTGGAAACAGAAGGAGCAGATTACACCTTGTCTAGAGGACACAAAATGGATTCGTAAAAGGGCGCCATGGGCTCGAACCAAAGAGCTCCAGTGACACCACTTAAACCCCGTCCACATTTAATCCCATAATGCCCCGGGACTCTCTAGATGTGTTCCATGAAAATGTTACAGTCCAATTAAAAAAACAACACAATGAAGCGCTGAATAGAAGATGCAAATACAACAAGCAATATGAGTCTCTGATGGCTAAACTGAAAAAAGAAAGAAACATTATCATCAGGGCCGGTGACAAAGGAGGAAACATCATTCGCTTAACACGTGGAAGCTCATTCCCAACTGAATGATAGAGAATGTTATGCACGAAATCCTGCATGAAGATATCTCACAATGACTATTACAAAAGTTTGACTGATTTAGTGATTGTTCTGAACTAACCAAACTATTAAATTTGGCTGTAATTTCAGACACATAAATATTTTTTACTCGTGTCATAGGGATCTACTATTAAAAATTAAAAATGTATTTATAGATACTCTGAAGGCACTTTTATCTTTAATTTCACTGCACGCCCACTCACACAACCCGCTCCGCAGTCTTCTGGCGTCGCAGCACACCAAAGAGGCACTCGGCCTCTTTGGTGGGGCCCGATGATGAAGCATGACACTGACCAGGTCGGTGTGTGAGGGCTTTCTTACCTACCTAAGTTGGGCCAGGTAACCTCCTGTTTTTGTTTTGCTCCGTCTCTGTGGTTGTTGAGACAACTGACCTCTCTTCTTTTGTTTATACATATTACAAAAAGTTGTCAAGATGGAAAAGCAAACAACTAATCACAGAAGCCAAATACAAATTCCTCAAAAATGACAATCCTTTTACCCCTTCAATATACTTAATCCCCAAAATTCACAAGAGCATCAACAAACCGCCTGGCAGACCAATCATTTCAGCCAGGGGCAGGATCTTAGAACACACACATATACATATAGACTATTTTTTACAAGACTTTGTAAAATCACTGCATTCCTATGTTCAGGATACGGGGAATTTTTTGCGTTAAATTAAAGATGTCATATTGACGGAAGGGTATTGGATGTTGGCATTGGATGTTACATACCTCTACACAAGTATTAGGCATGAGGACGGCATACGTGCTGTACGATACTATTTATCACAAAGACCTCTGCACTGTAAGGACTATAATGACATGTTTTTAGAGATGTTGGAATATTGTCTTCAAAACAATAACTTCATGTTCAATAATCTGTTATATCAAAAGCTGAGGGGCATGGCAATGGGTGCCAGTTTCTCCCCAAGCAATGCCTGCCGGCATCTGGGAAGATGGGAGGAACTGGTCCTCATGGGCTAGTTCAAAAGTATCCTTGAAGAGAATGTGATCATATGGCTGTGTTATATTGATGATTTATTTGTTTTATGGAATGGTACCAGAGAACAGGCTAAAACATTTATAACAGAGATTAATGATAATGACTTGAACCTTAATTTTACTGTCACCATGAGCCAATCTTCCATCACATTACTTGATACTGAGTTATATATAAATAACAACAACATTGAGACCAGGCTGAATAGGAAAACAAACTCTGGAGAAATGCTACGTCTCAGAAGAATATGTAGGAATGATTCCGATTTGAGACAGGCACAGCAACTGAGTAAACGTAGATTCCAGGAGAGGGGTTACACAGAGTACACTATTGACAGTGCCATCATGAAGTCCATGAGACACAGTAGAAATGAACTCATTGGTGACAAACGGGTGGCGGAACATAGGGAACCACAAGGTGGGACAATTGATGATTTGGGAGGGGTAAATAAATCCAACCCCTTTAGGATCATCATGGGCTACAGCAGGCAACATTCTAGCCTCCACAGAATCATCAATAGGAACTGGCCAACTGTACTGAGTGACCCTGTAATAGGCCCAACTTTACCACGCAGGGTATCAATTACACACAGAAGGGCCCCCTTGATGAGGGACTGCCTAGTCAACACCAGTCCAGAAACGATTGTCAAAACCACCTGGTTACAGACCAACAGTGGTTTTTACAAATGTAAAACATACATGGCTTGAACGCACGGGGTAAATACGAAAACATACACTGACCCCTTTAGCAACAGAGAGTGTGAGATCGGCAAACTTTAAACCTGTAAAACTGAGTATGCTGTATATGTGCTCATTTGTCCTTGTGGACTCAAGTACGTTGGCAGTATGAAGCTTGCCGCTCATAAATGCATTTTGCAACATCTCTGTGCTATTCGAATCAGGACAATACGTATCCTGTGGCGAGGCATTTTAGGGAGGTCCACAATAGTAACAACAGTATTTTGTTATTGATGCAAGTACAGAACTAGGTTCCAAGAGCACAGGTCTGCCATTAAGACTAAGACAATTACACTTTCTTGAATTTGAACATGGAGAAAATGATTTTCTCTGGTTCATTTTGGAGAAAGTGAAACTTGATAAAAGAGGGGGAAATGTTCACTCGAAATGTAAAGCACGAGAGCAGTGGTACATTTCTCACCTTAATACTGTTAGAACTGGTCTTAATTCAAGAGAGGAGTGGGAGCGTATTCTTGGGACAGGGTGACTGATTTGGGTGGTCCGGGGTCTCAAGATTCCCCTCTATGTCCTTTGACATAGTGACACTCATGCAGTATAATGATCTCCCTATATAGATGTTTATTAGCTATGGTGTGACCGTTCAATTTTTTTAAGGGTGGCCAGTGATTCTGTACCTGCCAAATACAAAAAAGTTGCCTTCTTATGTATGCTATTGATACAAACAGAAATCAGGCTTGTATATAAAATGAGGATATATGCAAATACCCAATCGATCAATGATAATTATACATAAAGCGAAGTGCTTAGCAATACTATCTATCCGCTACCATAATCAGATGATGGCTTTATGATAATTTTGGGGTTTAGGACATTGGTCTATATGTTAAGATTTCTATCCTATATGCACATAATGTAGTAATTCCAAAACGGCGGAGTATGATTGAGGACAAGAAATATGCCTCTGTTTTCAAGTAAAGCATTGGACATTTCTTTGGCAAATGAGTTGAATCGGGCTAGTAAGATAAGGATAATATTAAGCCATGCTGTTTCTATCTTCAAGTCATGCTACTATTCAAATTCAAATTCAAAGAAAGCTTTATTCGATTTTTACAAGGTATAAAATCATAAAAGCTACATATATATATATAGACATCATCATTTCATAAAAACATTAAATAATCATCAAACATTAAAAAGATTAAGAAAACATTAAATCAATACACTTATCAGAATAAAGCATTATTTAAATCACACCATAATAAATAACTAATCTGTTAACATTAATTTCCGCTTCTTCAGAATACTTTTTAAAAAACCTGTCATGACCATAATACATTTATCATTTCCTTATTGTAACAGGTTTAAGTACGCTGGTCTACACTGTCGCCAATAGCCCTCCCTCAGATATTGTTTGATCCACCTTCTCCGTTCTTTTCCGTAATATTTACAGAATAATGTCAGATGGAATGTGGATTGCGTAGACTGGTTATCACATGGGCATGGTACCAAAGCTCTTGACCAGTCATTCCTTTCTGGAAAAGATACTAAGCGGAAAAATAGTTCAAATCTGAACCTTGTCAGTATAAAACGATCAAAGCCCACTAAGCAAATTGATAAATAGGGTTGCATCATCTGAGTACACAATGTCATTTGATGTTTGGTTACTGTACTTTTCAGGAGTCCACTTGTTGATCTTAACATTTCAAAATGGGTCATACATGTTCTTCTGAGGCACTTCCTGGAAATTCCGCAATTCAATTCAGGGTTACTAAACAGTTCTGGTCTTTGTAGATCAGTAAGTGTATTCTTAACATAAGCTAGCCACGGGATGTTATTAGCTTTATCCAACGCCATCGCATCCTTTATAATATCCCTATTAAAACACAGAGCTTCCACCGTCCATACCCTGTGCCAAAGTAGAATTGGCTGCAACCTAATTAGGTCGCAAATATATTCCAACCCTACCTCTGCATGGCAATTAGATGTAGACACACCCTGGGGAAGAGATAGCAAATATCTTAGAAACGCGTTCTCGACTGTTTGAATGGAGGGTGCATTCTGGATCCCCCAGACTCCAGCCCCATATAGGGATATAATCCTGCATTTGGCCATATATATTTTTAGCAGGATTTTGGGTGGTCTTTTGCCTAATTGTTTGGCAAAATTCATTAGGGCAGCTATTGATCGTTTAAATAGCAAGGTCCTAGATTTTATGGCTGCCACCCATGAACCATCCAGTAACACCCCTAAGTAGGAAAAGCTCTTAGTGCACTCAATTAGGAGTGCGTCCATCTGGATTACCTTGTTTTTGGCACGGTTTTTCCCGCATTTCATCACGAATGAATTTTTGGCGTTAATCTTTAGCCCTCTTTTTCCCATAAATTGATTGTATATTGATAATGCTCTTCTGGCACCTATCAAAGTGCGGGCCATAAGCACTGCGTCATCCGCATAAAGGAGTGAGACAGCCTGCTTCTTCCCATATCTGGGAGAATCAATTGTGGCGGCCTCCAATTCCTCCTCCAGATCATTCCTATAGATGGAGAATAGGAAAGGGGCCAGCACGCAGCCCTGTCTCACACCCTTTTCAATGCGGAAGGGCCCAGTGCATTTTCCCTTTTATCCGTATATTACTCTAGCTGTAGCCCCGGAATACAGCTGATGTAAGAATATTATTATGGCCGGTTCCACACCTATATTTTCCAGTGTTTGCCACAACATTGCATGGTCTACACAGTCAAACGCCGCCGTGAGGTCAACAAAGATGTCGTATAAGGATTCTTTCTTTGCTCGAGTGTATTTGCCCTGGATAATTACAAAATTAAGGACCTGTTCCACTGTCCCCATTCCCTCTCTGAAGCCATATTGAACAGGACTTAAAATATTGTTATCACTTGTCCAGGTTTGGAGTTTCTTTAAAACCACTCTGCCTGCAATCTTCATAAGAGAGTCAAGTAGGGAAATTGGTCTGTAGTTAGCTGGACTCTCTCTGTCTCCCTTTTTGTTGATCGGTATAATTACCGATTCAGACCAAGTTTTAATGAAACCCGTTGCACAACACGCCCGCAAGACACGAGTGCAAATCGGCGCCCAAAGATCAATCATCGTTTTAAATATATCATTGGGTATGCCGTCTGGGCCTGGGGCTTTACTGCTTTTACTCTTATTTATTGCCATTATAATTTCAGTGTGTTGGATTTCTAAATCTATCGATGTGTGTTCCGTTATGGGTACACTGACCTCAGGTGTTACATCCGCAGGGCCATCCTATCCCCCCTCATTCTTATAAACCTTCGAGAAGAAGTTAATCCAAGTAAGTTCATCTATCGCTATCTCTATTCCACAGATGTCTTCCTCTTTAAAATATGGAGCTTTCACTGCTTGCCAAAACAATTAGGGATTTCTACTTTCTGACGCATTTACCAGGTTTTGCAATGCTAATTCTTTGACCTCTTTTCCGACGGGACCTTGCTTGTTGATATGCCCTTCGGTAATCCCTTAATAACTCATTATCTCTGGGTTTGGCACTAAGCGAATTTTTGAGTTTAGCGTAAGCCTTTGTGCAGTGAGTGTCAAACCATCCAGTGGTCTTATCACAGGTTTTGTTATTACTTTTGGTGAGAGACTCCTGGATTACCATGGTGATTTGTCCAAAAGCATCTAGAATTTCTTTATGTGTGGATTCCTCATCTAAGCAGACCAAAATATGTGGAAGGGCCTTGGATATTATTCCCTCATTTGTTTTTATAGGGTCTATTGTACTCCACCTCAGGGCAAACCCATTGCGGCGTGCCAGTGTTACATTTTGCGTCCAGGCCAATGACTCAATAGTCGAAGTTTTATTCCATTCCGGTAAGGATGGATAGAGGCTAATCGGGAGGTGATCACTAAGGCCATTTACATGTGTCACGAACTTCTCAACCCTATTTGAGTGTTTATTAGGGATTAATATAAAGTCAATGACCGATTGAAAGCCCTGTGATACAAATGTTGCACTAAACTCAACCATTGGTGAGGACATCATATTTGCGAACCCCAGATCCAGGGTAGCCATGATATCATTCATTTTTTCCCCTTTCTCCGTGTGTGCAAAATGATTTATGCCCCTACTTTCTTCCCACTCATATTCTCGAGAGTTACAGATTAGTGACTTACATATACTAATATTAAAATACCCTCCCCATACCAACATTACATCTTTTCTACTGTCAAGGGTGGCATGAATTAGGACTTCCATAAGCTTGTTCATTACCTCCATGTAGTTACCTTTATTGGTGTTATTGTAAAAATTTACCACCACCAACTCCAGGCCCGCCAGTAACTGAATGGAGACCATTTGGTAATAGGAACAAAATTTCAACATTTTTATCCCCTGTACATTCAACAAGTTGGAGACATACACACAGATACCCCCTTTATGTCTGCCATGCGTGGAGGGCACAGCTGGAATGTGGAAGGTCTTATATCCATCTATGTGTGTTTCCCCAATTAGCCATGTTTCCTGTATAAATAGGATATCAAACTCCTGTATAAACTCTGACCACGCAATGTTAGAGATCTTGCTTCCCAGGCCACATATATTCCAAAACATAATGCTTACTAGGCCTCGTTGTTTTGGTACCTTTCTTAACTGCTGTTTGGTTTTGTCACGTATAGGCCTTGATGTATTTAATGGGACTATTGTAGCTGCATCCCCTTTTTTACTTGTTGGATTATCATCACTTATATTATGTGTTGCATGCGCCCTATTGATACAAGTGGGGTCAGTTATCAGTTCTGTTTTATGTAGCTGTATTTCTGTTGGTCTTTCTGTTAGTGCATTCCCTTTCTTTTCCATTCGGCGGGGTATTACTTTTTGTGCCATACACTGCCTTAAGGTACACCGTGCATTTTCCCTATGTTTCCTATCGAATTCCCTCATAATACACAGTCAGTCACAGTCATTTAGATGGGACAATGTTGCAAATCTATTTTGCCCTATGAACATGGTGTTGCCCTGCCGTTCCAGATTCTGTCTCTCTCTGTGCCGTTCCCACTGCCGAGCCTGATTTTGAGGTGCTTCCCACACTTGCTGCCTTTGAATCCAGTTATCTGTTCTTACTTGATTCATAGGGCTATAGAAAAAGGCTAATGGTAGGATCTCAATACCTAATCCCCTGGGACCCCCCCCCTATACCCCACTTCCCTCATGATCCTATCAACGGGTACTGTGCTGTTAAAATTGATCACAATACAGTCCCCCTTGTTTGTCTTCCTTAGTCTACCAACCCAAGACACCCGTCGAGCTAATATGATATGTTGCCCTGCCAGACTCCCTTCTACGGTGTTACTCGACAGCCAATGCATAACTTTATTTTTTAGCTGTCCGTAATCCTCTGTGGCTCCCTCCTTGAGAGGTGGTACATTTCCTAAGACTAAGACCAGGGGTGCTGACTGTGGTGGTAAGTTAAGCCTCTGTAACTTAACTCGGGTACTGACCAGTTTATCCTCATGGTGATTTGGCCCCGACACTGAGATAGTTGAGGGATTTTTCCCGGCCTTTTCCTGTTCTTTGGTGTCCTTACTCTGATCTGAACCCACTTTTTTCCCTATTTCGCCCTTATTTTTATTTAGTCCTAGTTCCTCCATTGTGCTAGTTTGTATCAAACATGGTGGTTGTTGACTAGTTTTACCCTGCTTGCTTGGTTCTGTTGCCATACCCCCTCTTTGTTTTTTGGGGGCTACATTCACTACCATCTGTATACTGTCAGCAACTACTTTGGCCAGGTTATCTACCTTTTCATTTATGGCCTTCAACCTCGCAATAATTGGTAATGTGAATGATCTTAATAAATGCTCTAGTTGAGTTAGTGTACCAGCCTACTCCCTTGAGGCCGGTATTAGTGGTTGGTTAGGGGTTATGGGCGAGTTTTTGTGAGGCATAGGTAAAGATATATGGGAAGGTAAGGTATGTGATACTTCCGCTGCTTTTTTCAGAAGAGTCTTTACAAATTTATTAGATGTTCTAGGGATTTTTGTTTTTCTACCCGCCTGCCGCCTCCCTCCCCTCTTCCTTGTACCTATTTTCTTGGGGCATACTACACTACTCTCACTAGGCACTAGTTTACTATTTGGTATAATTGGACAGAATTCCTCCAAAGAGATGCTATTACAAAATGAGGAATTATCATCGCTGATAAAAACATTCACATCTAGATCCACTCCTGGCAATATTCAGTTAATTTCCGGGTGGCTTTGTCTATCGGCATGTTCTGGGGTAACCGCTAATCTTATTGCGCCCAAAGATGACCTTTTAGCACCACCAAACTCCAAGGACAAGCGCTTTTCAGCTCGAGCTATTTCCTTTTCCAGCACAACAACCGCTTTAGTAAAAAAGCCGTCCAAAGTCCCTGATGTACTACCCCCAGGTGTTAGTTCAGTTTTCTTGCCCTTCCTTAGAGTATGGGCCATTCTGCTTTCTGGCGCTTTAAGGAGCAAGTGTCACAGTCATGCACTTCCGTGTGTTTACTCACTAAGTTCTTACCAATATTTCTGGTGCCAAGCTTTAAAGGGGTGGCCCAGTCCAGTCTTGTCCGGCCTTGGATGGCCGTAGACGGCCCGCCCTTTGCCCGGGCTTCGCCAGGCGCCGTCCCGCGCGCATCCCACAACGCGAAGGGAGTACCGTTGATTTAAGCGCCTCCCGGGCGCGGAAATGGGTAGAGGTGGGCGGGGTCAGCAGCAAAGACCTCTGGGGGCTGTAGTCCCCCTACACGGTGGCCGCGAGATCTTCCGGTGCAGCAGCGGGGGGGAACAGCGAGCACCAGCAGTCACCGAGGAGCTCAAAGTAGCGGTGAGTCTATCGCCTCCTTATCGCAGCAGATAGTGCAAGGTTGCTACTATTCAATTTCACGAGTATATAAATAAATATTAAGGAGGGGAGTACAACTAGTTTTTATGGGGTAAATAGAAGAATGAAGATATTATATGTACACGGCGGCTAGGCTTATCGTGTACGTATAGGCGCTATATGCGCCTTAGGTACCGATCTTCATTAAAGTGAAACACCACTCTAAGATGGTGGCTTATTTTAGCAAAATATAGGAAGTGGTGACATACTTCCAATGTACATGCTGGTTGGGTCTATCGTGTACGTATGGGCCCTATATTCACCTAAGGTACCGACCTTCATTATAGCCAAACACCACTGTAAAATGGTGGCTCATTTTAGTAAAATATAGGAAGTGGTGATATACTTCCGATTTGGTGACCCAGCCGAGGGCAGGTATTTAGAACAACACTGACAGTAATCAGAGTATTTTATACTCTGATTACTGTCAGTGTTGTTCTTTTCACGAATGCTTGATGGAATTGGGAGGTCATCAGTGATGTCATCAGTGATGTCACTGACCATGTCATGAGTGATGTAATATGTGACGTTACCATCAGTGCATTGCGAGGGCGCGAGTTATAATTAGCTCAACTAACTATAACTGGGGAATTTCTACCTTTTTGTATGAGTGAAATGTCCAACTAACTATAACGTCTGTAAAACCTTTGTTTTTTTCAGTGAATTAGTAAGCTTTTTATGAATGCATAATTTCTTTCTATAACGTCCCTGAAACCTATGTTTTTTTTTCAGTGAATACATATATATGAATATATATATATATTCACTGAAAAAACCTTAGGTTTTACAAACGTTATAGTTAGGAATTAGCATTTAAAAAACCTTAGAAAATCACAAAAAAAAACATAGGTTTCAGGGACTTTATAGTTAGTTGGACATTTCACTCATACAAAAGGAAATACTCCTGTCATAGTTAGTTGTACTAACTGCACCTCGCGCGCCCCCAATCCATTGGTGATGATGTCACATATTACATCATTCATGACAAGATCAGTGACATCACTGATGACATCACTGATGTCATCTCAAATGACATCACTGATGACATCATCCAGTGACTATGTGTTTCTATAAAATGTAAATATATTTTATATATATATATATATATATATATATATATATATATATATATATATATATATTACCTACTGGCGGTCGCCAGTAGGTATATATAGTTAGGATTTTTTCTCTATGGGTTTTTTGAAAATTCTATGTCTAATAACTTTGGCGTTTGTGGACGGAATTGGCTGAAATTTTCAGGAAAATGGCACATTTTGTTTCTGAGCAGCCCTTGAAAATTTGGGGGGGGTTCGTCCAGTGGGGGCCGAGAAAAAAGGGGGGTCCCAAAACGTGTTTTTAACATTGAGTTTTCCATAGGGCGGTTGGCCTCACTTTTAGCCCGAACGGCTGAATGGATTTGCACGAAACTTGGCAAAATTGTAGGGACTGGTAGCCCGATGTGCCTTTTGTAGGTCTCAATATATGTGCTCCAGTGGATTTTGAGAAATTAACGTTTAAAAAAAGATATATATCTGTAAGCGCGGACCAGGCAGCGCTCTGGTTCGCGGACTTTTCGCGCAACGGAGCTTTGTGAAGCGAAGCTGATTGGTTCTCCGGCGTCTGTCAACATTCCAAACAGTCCGTAGCGGCCGCCATCTTGTCTCTCGGTAGGATCGAGAGACAAGAGGAGGTCAAAACAAAGGGGGAAATAACTATAAGGGGGCATAGTAGATCCTCGCTGACCCCCTAGGTTTGATGTGGAGGTTTTAAAAGGGCCCCGCGGGGCAAAAAAAAAAAAAAAAAATAATAATTGAACGGCTGAATGGATTTGCACGAAACTTGGCAAAATATTAGGGACTGGTAGCCCGATGTGCCTTTGCTAGGTCTCAATATATGTGCTCCAGTGGATTTTGAGAAATTAACGTTCAAAAAAAGATATATATCTGTAACAGCGCTCCGCTTCGCGTAACGGAGGTTTGCGAAGCTGATTGGTCATTCTGTCACTGGGCTATAGTTGGGCTACATCTGGCTGATATTTGGGCTACATTTGTTTTTTTGTGTGTCTGGCGGCCATCTTTGGGCTACATTGGGCTACATTGGGCTTCATTGGGCTACATTCGGCTAATTAGCAAATAGCTCATCGCAAACTAGGAATGGTAAAGAATCGCTATTTATTCCTTAAAGTTCGCTATTTAGGAAATGCAAATAACTTTGATGATACATATGGCGGTTCATCTCTAACAAGATAAGAAGCATAGGGATACATTTATGATGACTGGCGCATCACCAGGGATGTGTTAGTCATTCTGTGCCGCTGTTCCGTCACCTATGGTGTGCTGCATTTACAATGCGGCGCATCATGGGGCAAAAACAGCACAGATGCGTGATGTATCTGTGCCGTAAAGGTGGCGCATTGCTGGAGTTGTATCGCAAGTGTGATGAAGCTCCAGCAAGGGTCGGGGGTGCCCCTGTCGCAGGGTTTCTGTTCTCACACAGAACTGTGGACAGAGGATTGGAACCTCGGCGAATGCATTGCTGGAGTTGTATCGCAAGTGTGATGAAGCTCCAGCAAGGGTCGGGGGTGCCCCTGTCGCAGGGTTTCTGTTCTCACACAGAACTGTGGACAGAGGATTGGAACCTCGGCGAATTAGGGTGTCCCAAAACTCACGTTAGTAATCAAAAACTATTTAGCAAGCTAGGTACAGTGTCACATTGGATATAACAAACTCTCAATGTTTAGACAATCCAGAATATGAACTTATAGTACCTCAGGATACGTGGAACTCATGAACAGTCGGTCGTTATAGATTTCTTAGAAACCAGAACATGGAGTTAAGAAGAACAGATGTGTATTTGAAATGTTTATTTACTAATGCCGTCTTCTCAGGCGTAGTACCTTAGATAATAAAAGTACACATATTATCAGTAGCAAAATTACCAGCATAGTTACTAGTACATAAAAAGTGAATGGTGATAGTATGTTAACATGCTGTAAATGAATAAGAGTTAGCAACACTTATAAGCAGCCGCGGGCCGTGGAGGGAGTTACGGTGAGGCAGGGAGGCGGGGAGGGGGAGAAGCAGGGTGGAGAATACAAGTACACATATTATCAGTAGCAAAATTACCAGCATAGTTACTAGTACATAAAAAGCGAATGGTGACAGTATGTTAACATGCTGTAAATGAATAAGAGTTAGCAACACTTATAAGCAGCCGCGGGCCGTGGAGGGAGTTACGGTGGGGCAGGGAGGCGGGGAGGGGGAGGGGCAAGGTAGAGAGGGCTCCACCCTGCTTCTCCCCCTCCCCGCCTCCCTGCCCCATCGTAACTCCCTCCACGGCCCGCGGCTGCTTATATCTCACCCTCCCTAATACACATATTATATTATTTGCTAAGAAGGTCTCTTTGTGTTGGTTTAGGGCGTGCCCATACTTTAGTGTCTTAGATTTGAAGGAATCACATCAGCATACACCAGCTCTCTCTTCATGTGAACCGCATCAACTGTTGTGTATGTGTGTTCGGCAAAGCAATATAAAACCCGCCTCATGCCCAGAATTGGCAGAAGTTGCACCTATGTTATGAGTATGAAGTCGTGGAGATCAGACCTCATAACAATTCTGTATCGTGTTGTTCTTGAAACTTTAGCACTCGCTGTACAGATATAGTTTAACAAGTAAAGCAGATAGTAGACCAATAACATATTATTCTCATGTAAACCACGATGAACTACTAGGTGGAAAGCTAAAGCAACAACTAAGTGTCGTGTGCAGAAGTTGCAAAAAAGGAAAAATGGCGTTTAAACCGGTAATGAGCCCATGCTAACTTAACACGGTGTAAAGATATCCAGGACCTAGATGACACCTCCTCATGATCCGGAAACGAACTGAATAAGATAATAGAAGTGCCATCTCATGAGAGCAGATTGCAAGTTTATATGTGGACGGTCCGCAAGGTAAAGCATTAAAAACTAGGAAAATTCAATGCTAAAGAAAAATAAAACAGCCAAGTACTTTATCGAGTCTTAAGCCAATAGGCAAGGTAAATAATAAAAACTTGACAAATAAGTCAATGAATTGTCAATGAAATGCTAGTACTCAGCATATCAAACATGAAAAAGGTCTATGACATAACTGTGTATGCAAAATAAGCTGCAACAGCCTCCAATAGGAAGTCACCGTCTTCATCCGAAAACAGTTCAGCCATCCAATTTAAAAGCGGAAAAGAACATACGTGCTCTCCCAGCACCGGATCCTCTATCACCATCAGAGGACAGCTCGGTGGGTTTTCAAGAAAGCTCTGTTCCAAGAAAGACTGTGCTGCCGCCAGTAAATTCCAGGGACCAAGTAGTCCATGCATCAATGCCACAGCCATAATCCTTTCGCCAGGACAAACCAACTCGTGAGTAATGATAGGAGTCATCAGCTGATTAAAGTCGACGTCAGGAGAAACCGGTCCGCAGAGACACAAATCAATGGCCCAATCGAAATCACAGGTCAGGCAGTGAAATACAGGCTGGACACAGGTGAAGTAGGAGAACCGAAAAGATAATCCATATGCCGTGCTTAATATCGCCAACGGCATTGTGCCATAATATTCTAGCATGCGATTGCGGAACAGTGTCAGCAGCTGCAGGGTCGGAGGTTGCATAGGAGGGACATCCATATTTAAAAATGTAAAAAAGCACAAGAGCGTCCGCTGGTAATGCAAGTAAAAATGCCAATCCACGAACCAGAGTGCAGAAAATACAATGAAAAGAAGCAGGGATGACTCCAAAGATTTTCTCAAATGAAGTCACGAGACCACTGGTAACAACTTTAAAAAAGTGTGCCAGGGATTTTGTGGAGGATGCGTTAAAGATAGTCGGAAACATGTTGCTGAAATTGAAGGGCAAACCTGTGTACGGGTGTTCGCTATGTGAAGTACGAAAGTTTCACGGGCCGAACTCAAGGCCACCTCTCTCTGAGACAAAAGAGCTCTTATTCTTGCCATGCCGTTGAAACGTGTCCCAAGGTTGGTATTTGTGGCCAGATTGAAAACTCCCTATGTTCATGTGTGGGAGGAAATAGAACATTTCTGCAGCAAATAACCCGTTCACTTACTGTTACGATAAAAGGAATACTTTTAATTAACTCAGAACAATCTTCATTATTGAGCATCAAATAACTACCATTTTCCAACAACTTGAACGTGGGGATGATAGCAGGAACTGGCGTGCCTTGCAACACGCAAGCCATATTTGGTCGGTGTTTGTTGCATGAATCGTGTAACTGTATGTGCCTACACATTAGTGAATGATCTGGCGTCTCAGTGCATTCCTCTCCATTCAGATAAACTTCTTGATCATCTTTGAAACATCTGTATGTGTATGGAAGCGACCAGACCTCATGAAGAAAAGCACTACCTAAAGGTTCATAACGACCTATTGGTATATATTTCATACAATTTGAAAACTTATATAAAGCAAAAGGCAGCGTTATTAAACCGTGGATAAGGCATGTTGCCAAAAAACCCGCAATCCTCTGCTGATGATGTCACTGAGCATGTCATGAATGATGTAATATGTGACATCATCAGCAGTGGATTATGGGTAATGGTATCTCTAGTTTACTCCCCTATAGCTGTCTTTCTTTTAACATAAGTGTGTGTTTCCTTCCCTTATACTTACTGTTTTTGGTTCGCTTCCAGTTCGCGTACCAGCGAGCGAACTAGGAAGCGAACTAAGAGAAATAGAGGTTGGCACAGTTCCAAATATTGTACCAATTTTTTAATAACGGGGAGGTAGTTCTGAAAAGAACTTTTTTTTTTATTTTTCTGAACATTTTTTTACTGTTTTTGAATTTTTCGGAACAGTTTTATATTTTTTTGGGTTTTTCTTGGAGGGGGCAATGAAAACGATTCATTGTAAAGGGCTCAACAGGAGCAACAAAACAAAAAAAAGAAGTATTTATTATTTTGGGCGTTTCGGACAAACTTGCATATGATAGTCAATAGCTCTGTTGATCAGAGTGATGCTTTTTTCTCCGTAGGAAATGAATCCATCGCAAAATGCGCAGGTGTGTTTTACATCACCAAATCTCATTTGTATATTTGGCACCATCTCCCTGCCCTCTGGTCCCGTTACTTCCGGTACAACAGATCTTCTGGCCATAATAGGGAGATTATCTAGGTCGTTCCGAAACTGTGCAGCACTGTAGTTGTTAGGATGCCACCTAGTCATATGGCGATGCATTGTGTAGTTTCCGAAACTGTATTTTTTGTCGGTCCCTCTGGACAGTCTATCTTGACATATAAGGCAAGTTACGTATCTTGCATTTACTTTTTTCTGACCTTTGGGAATTTTAAAAAATTGCCAAATGAAGTTTTCTTTCCGGTGAGACGTCTTGGGCTGCTCAGGCAAAAACTGCCTCTCTTCGTGCTCGTCCTCCTGTTCCTCTTCTTCTTCTTCTTGTTGAATTACAACTTGAGCAGGTGGTCCACTCTTCCTTGGATGTGGTGGAGGTGGTGGGGAAGCACCAGCTGAAGCTACTAAAGAAGCCATTGCTCAGTGATCACAAAGGGTCTTTCTCTCACAATGATGAAAGTCAGAGTGAGGAAAGAAGGAGGGATTTTCATCATTTGGGAAAAACAAGAGTTCTCAACCAATCAAAAGTGTTCATTTTAGATTATATGACCTAGTCTTACATCATTAGGAAACCAAAAGTGAAATGAACCAATGAAAAGTGTTATTACCAAGTCACATGACTTGCTGTGTTTACGTTAAGCGCTTTGCAGGGCCTCCCGGTTTGCTTCCAGAAACCTGCGCTTTGCGACTCGCTTCGCGTACCAGTTCGCTAACGTAGCACGTCATATGACGTATCACGCGACAACGTGAAACGTCATGCGGACGGGAGGCGTCACGATGTTGTTTTCTAACGCGGCACTTGCGGTAAAGAAACGTTTACCGGCTCGCGGTCTATTTCGCGGCATCAAGGTCAGCTAACGGGAAGCTTCCCGATTCGCGAAGCGGGAACGAAGAAAAAAAAATATTAAAAAAAAAAATTATTCATAAACATATAAAATATATTTTTGGATTTAAAGAAGAATACATTTTACAGCTACAGATATTAGCTGTTAAAAAACCAATGAAATTCACAGAAAAAACCATAGGTTATAGACCATATATAGTTAGGAATTAGCATTTACAAAACCTTGAAAATTCACTGAAAAAACCATAGGTTATAGACCATATATAGTTAGGAATTAGCATTTAGAAAACCTTATTTTACTCACACAAAACCATTGAAATTCCATATATAGTTAGTTGCACTAACTATATATCGCGCACCCGCAATCCACTGCTGATGATGTCACATATTACATCATTCATGACATGGTCAGTGACATCACTGATGACATCACTGATGACATCTCAAATGACATCACTGATGACAACATCCAGTGACTGTATGTTTCTGTAAAGTTAAAATATGTCTTAGATATTGAAGAATGAGTGGATGTATAAGTGTCTGGATGAAGGATTTAGTAGGTGCGTGACTGACTGTATGAGTGAGTGATTAAATGTGTCTCACTGAATGCATGGGTTAGTGACTAAACTGTCTTAATTTGTGCATCATTATGTCTGTTGTGATGTAAACTGCTGCATGTGTTGATCATTAGCTATACGAGAGGCTATATGTGTTATTAATTGGTTGCCCAAGTATTTCTATGGGAGATTGAGTTTGTGTGGGGGTGGCTGGGAGGTGTGTGACTCTGTGCATAGATGTGTGAGCAGTTGATTCACTAGGTGTATGAGTTCAAGAGTGCATGTGGAAAAAGCTACATGGGCGGTTGACTGTGTGCATGAGTGTATTGATGAGTGAATGGATATCTCAATGCTACATGTCATAGTAAGTACATATGTAAAACACAGTACATGTGAGAGTTGGCATATATAAATAACTGTGCATGAGAGCCACTGAATGTGTGAGTGGCTGTATGGATCATTGTGAACTTGTATCAGGGATTGTATAAGAGAGTAAATATGTGTTAGTATATGTTTGAATAAGTAAGGTGTGTATAACTGTATAGTTGAGGAAATGGAGGTGAGATTGTTTCTTTGCATGACTGACTAGGTGTGTGAGTAACTCCATGGATGAGTGACAGTGTGTGAGTGTCTGTATACACTGAGTGTATCTAAGGTTATATTAGAGTCTGAAGAGGTTTATCGTATTAGCACAAGAATGATGTCAAATGAGATGTCATCAGTGATGTCATCAGTGATGTCATTTGAGATGTCATCAGTGATGTCATCAGTGATGTCACTGACCATGTCATGAATGATGTAATATGTGACATCATCAGCAGTGGATTGCGGGTGCGCGATATATAGTTAGTGCAACTAACTATATATGGAATTTCAATGGTTTTGTGTGAGTAAAATAAGGTTTTCTAAATGCTAATTCCTAACTATATATGGTCTATAACCTATGGTTTTTTCAGTGAATATATATATATATATATATATATGCCAAGCTGTATTGAAGAATGAATGGATGTATAAGAGTCAGCATGGATGATTTAGTAGGTGTGTGACTGGCTTTATAAGTGAGCGATTCATTGTGTCTTACTTAATGCATATGTTCGCGACTGAAACACACATTCACACAGTTTAGGTTGTCAGTTGGTGTGTAAGCAGTTGCATGGGTTGGGTAGCAGCTCAATGAGGATTTATATGGGCTATTGATTTGTAGTCTGAGTATCTGTATGGGTGCCTGAGTGTCTGTGTCGGTGGGTGGGGAGTATGTGGCTGTGCATAGATGTGTAAGTGGATAATTCACTGGGTATATGGGCTCAAGTCTGTATCTGTAAGGGGCTGTATGGCTGGGTGAGTGTGTGTATGGCTGTGTTGGTGAGTGAATGGATGCCTCAGTGGTACATGTGTAAGTAAGTGCATATGTGAACAGCAATATATGAGAGTGTTAGATTGTATAAATGACTATATGTGACAGTGAGTGATTGTGAGAGTGCCAGTATGGATCAGTGTGTGCTTGTATTACTTATTGTATTAGAGTATAATTATATGTTAGTATATATTTAAATAAGTGAGGTGGTATGTGTATAACTGCATAGGTGAGTATATGAAAGTGTGATTGATTATTTCCATGACTGACTAGGTGTGTAACTAAATCTATGAATGAGAGGCAGTGTGTGAGTGTCTGTATAGCTATGTGAGTGCATATGATAATGTTGTATTGATGGCTGACTGTATGCATGAGTGACTGTATGTGTGAATGAGTGGATCTTTGTGTAGAGCTAGGAATTAGTGAGTGGATATGTAGTAACTGGTATTGGTGTGTACATGGTTTTGAAAATGATAATCTGTATTTCAGAGTGGGTGTATCAACTGTTATATTACAGTGTGATGAGGTGCATCAGATTTTCACAGGGATTATGTCATCAGTGATGTCATTTGAGATGTCATCATTGATGTCATCAGTGATGTCAGTGACCATGTCATGAATGATGTAATATGTGACGTCATCAGCAGTGCATTGCGGGGGCGCGAGTTATAGTTAGCTCAACTACCTATAACAAGGGAATTTCTATTGTTTTGTATGAGTGAAATATCCAACTAACTATAACGTCCCTGAAACCTAAGGTTTTTTTGTGAATTTCTAAGGTTTTTTAAATGCTAATTCCTAACTATAACGTCTGTAAAACCTATGTTTTTTTCAGTGAATTTCAAAGGTTTTTTAAATCTTAATTTCATATTTTAATATTTATAAACCCTATATTTTTTCTTATTGTTTTTTAAAATCTTGTAACTCTATTATCCTTTTTTTAACTTAAAAAGTATGTAATATTTGATATCTTCCCCCCAAAAATATGTATATCACTTTTTCTTTTTTACAGAGAAAACTAAAGTCTTGTACCGGTAGTCTACCAAGATCCATCAGCACGTGAATCCGATCCACCATATTGAAATAATGCACATTTGAAATCGAACGCGTTCGTGACATCGCGTCCCACGTAAAAACATATACGGACGAGTTTGCGCCACCTACTAGTTTGGTATGTGACTGATATGCAGTACCAAGCCAGGCATTATGTCATGTACGTATGGGATCACACCCGCTGCGTTTTGCGTATGCGACGAGTGCACACTGCCAGGCCCTGTCTTACATCATAGATGTATGGTGTTGTGCCAGGTACGCCATTCCCTCATTTTTTTATGTCTCAAAAGTATATGTAAATAAATTTAAAGTGTATATGACAGCAAGTGATAATCTAAAAGATTTCAAACATTTATATATTTCTAACTGTAATAAAGATATTATAGTAAATATATTGTTTCAAAATTGCATCGGGTGCAGTCTCCTTCCGCACTGAGTGCACGATTGCCATGTGACCTTAAAAAAAGCTTTTGATTAGTTCATAACATTTCCCATTGTAGCGTTTGAAGGATGCCAACCATTTTAGTCATTCTCTCTACAGCATTTCATGAGAGAAACCTCTTCTGCTTAGAGAGCTTGTTTGAAACTTTATGCTATGTACACATATCTTGCACTACACACAACATTCAACCACCATCTTTATCAATAGTCATCGTCTGTAAAGTAGCCTTCCACCTATGATAGCCATACACCTAAAAGTTACATAACCAAAGTTGTCCCCACTACCAAAGGTAGCATAGCTACATACAGTGCCCACAGCAAAATGTAATGTAATACGGCCCAGGGGCAGTATCATGCATAGATAATGAACACAGGGACACAGATAGATAGTAGAAGTGGGTATGGGCACGTGCGCTCAACACATTTTTATTACAAGGGTCACATATCCAGTGACGTCTGTGGTGGATGTGTGTGGAGTCAGTGTAAACCAGCCCTCAGGAAATAGTTGCTGCTATCATCAACTACAACAGTAATCATTGGATCACATACAGACATTCAATAATAAAAGAATCAATAGTTTGTGCTGCAGTAAGGTAGAGACAGTAGATGTGAAATAATACAGAAAAATATCTGCACACATTTACAGGATCCAATGAACACAGTTCACCACGAGTCTTTATTTCAACATTTTTTATATTGGAATTTGCTTCTCTTGGAAACTCAAGCAAATCTTCCCATGCATACTCTGCACAGCTAAGTGTGACAAACCATGTTGGTGTCTCTAAGTTCTGTAACATACACTTGAGTTTTTCACAACAACAATACCAGTACTCATTTGTTCCACGTTGACATGCCATCAAATTGGTTAAGTGTCCTTCTAAATTTTCATCTGTTTCTTGAACTTTCTCCACCAATTCCTTCGCAGAAAGAACTTATTGATGAACTTTAGTTTTAAGTATGTGGTTCACTGTATACGAACTGTATTGAAAGAATGAACACATTGAATTAGAACAGACTCATATGCATTCAATTCTGCCAGTTCCTCCGGAATAGCTACTAATTCTAAGTTATTATGTACTGCTCTAAAAGGCATTTTGTTCTCTTTTAATTTGTTGTAACAATATTTACATATATGTTAATCACTACCTAACTCAAACTGACCTTCCACGAACAAGTAAATTGCAAATTATACCCACTTACCATTGTTCTCCTTTTCACTTTTCAAATACACAATCAACAGTCCTACTTTGAATTTTATAATGAGTACGTCGACAACAAACACAAACATAGTTTCGTATTTCAGATCACACTCCATCAAACTTTCCAATTTCTTCTTCAAACTGATCAGTGCTAATCACTTTCCCATCTCCTCCAATATTGGTAATTGTCAAACTTTCACTTTATATGAACTGCCTCTGTGAACCAAAAAATCGCATTTCAATATCATCACACTTTGTTTGAACAACTAACAAAGAGCCATATAAAAGACTTGTACTCAGTTCACTTAAAGATAATGCAGGACATTTTACATAGTACACTTTCCTCACAAACTTCTGCATTTCTGAATGACATACTACTAACATCCTCAACTGATGAAAAACACTTTTACAAACATTACTAGAAAGACAAGCCAGAGAATGCCGATACTTCTCAGTATATTTTCTTACATGACATGGATCTAGTCCTTGTAACAACTTAACCTTCTGTTTAATACTTTCTCTTCAAAATCACAATGAATAACTTCTCTTTTAAATTGAAAGCACTATCCACTAAACTTTCAATACCCTGCTTCTATTTTAATTGAAACACTGTCCTTTTATATTTGCAGCATGTTTTCATTGAATTCTGATTCACTCTAGATTGAAAAAGTCTCTGACGAATTTCATGAAACTGCTTTTGTCTCCGAGTAACAGATACTATTTCTTTATCATGTTTCCTTTTTCTGGCATTTGAAATTGAACTCTGCTTCACCTTACTTGAAAAATTCTTCTTTTTCCTCTTGTGTGATATTTTTTTCATTAAATGTTTGTATTTTTTTCACAAACTATCTTGTACTTATAGTAGAACAAACTGTTTCTGTACTACTCAAATGTTATTCGAATTGAAGATTTTGCCTTTTGCTGAAATATATATTTTTCTTCTCTTTTCTTTTATTTTACTTCTTCTTGGCATTTCCAAATTGTAATCCAAACTAAATAATTTTCTGAAAAACAAAAAATAAACTCAATTATTTTTTACATTTGTTCACTATGTTAAAATAATAACATACAATTACAAAACTTCCATTAACGACTTCCACAAGTAGTGCCATAGAACATACAGCAAGTATTTATTTAATTATTTACATAGACCTTTACAATTTATATGTTACTGCACTACCACGTACTTTTCACCTCTCCGTCGCACCCACCACTCCACAGCACTCTATCTGCAACCCACTGCAGACAACTTTATTGATAGTATTTTAAACAATTTTAATCTGTGTACTTAGGATGATATTATCAACCAAACAGACAACACAAAAATTACCATTATTAGACTACAATTTTATTTAAAACTTCTCAAACATAACACTGCACCCTGGGCTTTAAGTGGGGGGATGTCTGTGGGGGCCTGAGCACCAGCACTTTATTTTTGGGGGCCTCGAAACAGGTCTTTATGGGGATCTATTTTCGGGCCTCGCAAACCTCATTCATTTTTTTCCCTTTATTGCTCTGCAGTGAGACTGTGAGAGCATGCACATTACTCACTACTTAGAAGTACTGACATCATGCAAGGTGATTCGCATTGTAGGAGAAGGGAAATCCTTTAAAAAGGCACATTTTCTCTCAGGATACCCCTTCTCATTTTGCAATGCAGGAGCAACATCCAACTTGGGGTAATTAGCAAACAGACCACCAGGCACACATCATCCATTGCCCTGGACACTCTCAGACAGCTTCCCGGGCGCACACACACAGCCGCACCCGAGTACCTTACAGGTCTTCAAAAGATCATTTTTTGGTAAAGAAGACTCTGTTATTTTTCACCCCTTTTTACAACCCCTACATCCCCACTCTGCCTATTGTTGAAAGAATTAGGCTCCCCCAAAATTTTGCTCTGGTTGCGCCCCTGGAAACAACCACAAGCAGGCAACTCCAGCACAAACCTGCTCTGACCTTACACACTCTCTTGTTTTAGTGCACACTTTTCCTGGCTCACTTAGCGCTCACACCCCCTCTTTAATATGAACATAAAAGGTTTTCAATTAATTTAATATTACTATACTGTGCTTCACATGGAAATATAGAACGGTTCTCACCACCCCAAATTATCTCTCTGGTATACTTTCTCAAATGTAAGACGTACAGGTATTCAGTATCTGTCAGTCACGCCCACTTTAAAACAGTGTACCTATATACAACTCTAAATTAATGTCTTACACTTAAAAGCTCCTTCACATTTCTTTCGCTGGATGTACCTTTGTTTAAAACACCACCAGAGAAGGGTGTGAAGTATGCTCCACAAAGAGCAACTCAAAGCTTTGTTATTCTTTATAGAAAAAATCTGCCTGTCAATACTTTTTGCAAGCCTTTTCGACCCCTTAAGAGGCTGGGTGGATGAGTATAATACGTCGTATTTAGGATCGGGGGAACGATGCACGGAAATAAGAACGTATAGTTGAATAAAGGGTGAGTGGATGCATGGCCAGATGCATCAATGCATAGATACATAGATGGATGTATCAATGTATGGATAGATGGAAGGATGAATGAATGCAGGGACCAATACTTACGATAGACGGGTGGGCTGATAGATGCTTAGGACTGGTTCTGGGACAGATGTATCTATGGATATGTAGGTTTATGGCTGCATGAATGGCACAGTGCTTACAATAGGCGATGGGGCTCAAAGATGCTTAAGCTAAGTGCAGAAACAGATGTATGTATGTACATAAGTAGGAATGTATGCATCAATTAAAAGATGGTTGGATGGCGCAGTGCTTAAGATGGATAGATGCTGGGCTTTAATTGGGCCGGGTCTGAGGACCGGCACTTATTTTCAGGGCGCCTCCAAACCGGTCTCTATCGGGCTCTATTTTCGGCACTCGCAAACATAGTAATATTTTTTTTATTGCACTGCAGTGAGAGCATGCACATCGATGTACTCATGCTGATTTTGCTCACTACTGAGAACTGGAGACATCACGCTTGGTTACCCACGTTGTAGAAGGAAGGGAAATCCTTCAAAGAATGTTTTTTAAGAACGTAGGATAATTGGAGAGGATGGTACTCGCCCTTGCTTATCTTTACACAATAAAAGAAAGAGCCCAAACAAATATAGAAGCTCCACTATAGCCATACAGAGGCTTAATTTCAACAGATGTCTCCCAAAACTCTCATTAGCAAAACGTATTAAAACATGCAAATTTGCAGTTAAAACATATCCCATGCCATATGGCGCTTTATAAGTGCTCCCAGTGGTACCATATCACCTTTAGTAGCTCGACCTCTGCACGTTACTATATTCTGTGTTTCAACCAGCAATATAACCACCTCCCCCACACCCACCCCCGCCCATGGTTAACCGTACGAAATCAAACAGAAACCCTCACCATTCCTAGTAGCGCCCCTATACCCATAGACAGGGTTAATGTTAACAGGTGTCTGCCGGAACACCTATCACTTATCAGGAAAAACTATTCAAACATGTAAATTGGAGGGTAAAATATAAACCGTCCCATAGCATGGTCTATAAATAGGCCCAGTGAAACTACATTACCTTGACTAACTACACATGCCCACATTACAAATGCCTGTCTTATAATCAGCAACATACGCACCTCCCCCACCCCCACCAATGCCCTTGCTTAACCGTACGAAATCAAACAACGAGCCCCAGCACTCCCGTTACGGCCACTATAGCCATACTTAGACTTAATGTCAACAGGTGTCTGCCGGAACGCTCATCAGCAAAAGCTATTAAAACCTGCAATTTTGTAACTCAAACATACACCATACCATAAGACGGTTCATAAATAGTCACAGTACCACTACAGCACCTCAACACCCGCCCTTGCTTAACTTTACACAGTAAAACAAGGAGCCCAAGCAAACGTAGAAGCGCCACTATAGCCATACAGACACTTAATTTCAACAGATGTCTCCCGAAACGCTCATCAGTGAAACGTATTAAAATATGCAAATTTGCGACTAAACATATCCCATGCCATACGCGCTTTATAAGTGCTCCCAGTGGTACTATATCACCTTTACTAGCTCAACATCTACACTTTACTATATTCTGTGTTTCAAGCAGCAACATAACCACCTCCCCCACACCCACCCCTGCCCTTGGTTAACCATACGAAATCAAACAGAAACCCCCACCATTCCCAGTAGCACCACAATGCCCATATACAACGTTAATTTTAACACATGTCTGCTGGAACACTTATGAGCAAAAAGTACTCAAACATCAAAATTGGAGGGTAAAACATAAACCATCCCATTATAAATAGGCCCAGTCAAACTACACCCCCTTTACTAGCTAGACATCTATATGTTACGAAAATCGTTTAAACATTCTGTAGAGTGTATAGCAGGGGATGGGGAGAGTAAACAAAGTTTGAATTCCCATCCCCTTTACTGTATCTATATTAAAGACTTTAAATGGAATGATATAAATTGACGAGTGTCTCAAAAGGGATAGTGAAACTCAGCATCGGTAAAACCCGGACCACTCCAACTGCTACATTTATCCAGCACAGGGACACAGCCTAACAAATAGTATCACTTAAAATCACATGTAATTCTCTAATGTCAACAAAGTCATACAGAAAATACACTGCACATTTTAATTTCTTTTTTATCTCTCACACCACTTCCATTCCATAAGAACAGACAATAATTAATACGTTTGCTACCATATATTTTACTATGTCAACCTTTTCATTATTCACTAGTAAGAAACTACAAAAACTATTAACTATACCCAAAGGCAAACCAGAAACCATGTTCATATTATATCTCAACCTAGGATCACATGATTCAAACTATGCGTACATATAAAAGGAACATATCACTTTTCCTATCTCCATCTCCTCTCCATGTAATCTCCAAACACTGTAGACGGCCTCACAGTACCTACCTTGACTTACATTCAAATCTACCAACTCAGTGTCAAAAATGAGAACACAACCTGCCCACATAACATTTCTGGGTTTCTTTTTATCACTTTTAACTTAATAACACATACATCTCCTACCACCACCCCCCACCCCACTATTTCCACAAAAAGTATAATTTGCAAACGTGCAACATTTTGTTTATCTCCCAGAATACATTATGAACCCAAAATAACGCTGTACCTCATTTTCAAAGGCATACAGTCCTATAAAGATGACAAACTACCCTTCTTCTTTGTGAAAAATTCCTAAACATACATAAAGTACTTATTTAACAACAGCTCAAATTGTATGTATATTTTATAACCAATATCAAACGCCACAATTACTAACACTATATGTCTTTGAAATAAAAAATACTTTCAAATTTATAAACATCACCTCAAATACTTAATCACGACTACAGAACACATAACACACCTTGTTCATTTCTAACTCACATTTGTAGTTGTTATCCAGATTTCAAATGTCACACACGCATACAATTCTTTCTTTGTCACATAGTACATGTAAAGCACTGATTTTATCAAGAATGGATACATATAAAGAACAAATCAGAATACTTCATTCCTTCAACGACATTCCAAAACGTATCTCCATTGGTTAATTTTGAATTTTCCATATGAAAAGCTACTTAATATTTTGCACCACATACAGGTCACAAGTTCAACCTATTTTATCACCACACTTTCTGGAACATTCTATGACACCTGCAGGTTAAAAGTTCATCATTTTTTTTTGTAACCTAACTATATACTTTTGCAACATTTTGTCGAACATTTAACGGCATGAGCAGGTTAAAAGTTCACAATAGGGGTCAGTAGTTCATCAGCTTTATCCCCAACTCCAGCAGCACCTCTGCTTACACCCCCAGCACCATCAGACCCGTAGGAGTCAGGGCTTTTTACTTTCCAAATACCAAATTAATTTCATACACACAAATTTACCTTCGCTCTCCCTATATAACACACCAAGCACCATACACAAGTTACAATGTTCTAAACAAAAGTTCCTCCGAGTAGCTATAACTACATGTTGACACTACTTGGACAGATGTGGCACAGCAGCCAGAGCCCATGACTTCACAGCATATGACACACAGTTTGGGCTCGCGCTTTCATCCCCGAGTCTAGCAGCAGCTCATCTTAGCAGCATGAGAGTCTAGACACTACCTCACATATTTTCCGTACCCCAGGACTTTCAGACCAGTACGGGTCAGTAGTTCGTCCTAGTAGTTATACACACATGCTGACACTACTTCCGCAGCTGTAGTGCACCGGTCACAGCACATGACTTCACAGCATAAGACACACAATTTGGGCTCACCCTTTAATCCCCGAGTACCGCACCAGCTCGCCTTAGCAGCATTAGACTCTAGGCAATACCTCACTTCATTTTTGTAACCTAGCACTTTCAGAACGGTAGGTAATCCCCAAGTACTAGACCAGCTCACCGTAGCAGCATCAGACTCTAGGCAATGCCTCACTTCATTTTCGTAACTTAGCACTTTCAGACCGGTAGGTATGAGTAGTTCACTTCGCACCCCCTGTATAGCACACCCTAAACACCTCACAGAGGTTACAGTGCTCCTACCCTCCTCTTTCCTACTTTTTTGGCCCTTTTTTCCCTTACCCACTTCAGCGGAATCACAAAATGGGGGCCAACACTTCCTAGTTCAATGAGACTCTAGACAATACCTCACATATTTTCTGTACCCAGGACTTTCACACCAGTACAGGTCAGTAGTTCATCCTAGTAGGTATAAACACATACTGACAGTACTTCCACAAGTTTAGAGCAGCGGCCACAGCATATGACTTCACAGCATAAGACACACAGTTTTGGCTCCCCCTCTATAGCACACCCTTAACACCCCACAGAGGTTATAGTTCTCCTACCCTCCTATTTCCCACTTTTTTCACCCTTTTTCCCCTTACTCGCTTCAACGGAATCACAAAATGGCTGCCAACAGGTATCTCCAGAATGCGCCAGGGAGCTGCGTTGCAGACAGATGTTCAGAGGCCACACCCCTTTTTACACCTCTCTGCAACGCAGCTCTGTGGCTCTTTCTGGAGGTACCTAGTGGGCTAGTTTGACCCTAGGGACTCTTAGGATTCAAGGGGACTTAATCTCTCAACTTAGAACAGCTACAGGGCGCGTTTACACAGTGGTGAAAGGAAGGGACCGGGCCTGAGGTGACGTGTGCCAACACACCCTGTGGCGTGTTTTAAGTCGGGGAAATAATTCCTCTTCAATCCTGAGGGACCCTGGGGTTCAACTAGCCCACCAGGTGCTTCCAGTAAGCGCCACTACACTGTATTGCAGAGAGGTAGTGCAGGCCATGCCCCTTTTTACTCCTCTCTGCAATGGCGCTTACTGGACGTACCTAGTGGGCTAATTTGCCCCTAGGGATACTCAGGATTCAAGGGGAATTAATCTCCCAACTTAAAAGGGCCACAGGGCGTGTTTAACAGTGGGGAAGGGAGCGAACGGGGCCTGAGGTGATGTGTGTAAACACGCCCTATGGCGCGTTTTAAGTTGGGGAAATAATTTTCCTGCAATCCTAAGGGACCCTGGGTGCTAACTAGCCCTCCAGGTGCTTCCAGGAAGCGCCACTGTGCTTCGTTGCAGAGAGGTTGTCCAGGTTGTTCCACTTTTTACACCTCTCTGAAACGCAGCTCAGTGGCACTTACTGGAGGTACCTAGTGGGCATATGTGTAAACATCTCTCCTAGGCAATAACAACAATATATAAGCAATACTTTGTGGAGGAATCAGAAGGAAACAAAGAACTATAAAAAAATGTTATATAAAAAATAAGTATTGTTTTATACAGTATCATAAATGTATATAGTTTAAAATCAGTAAAACTGAACAGTACATCAGTAAATCCTAATAATCAACAGCAATCAGTTGGTCCTTATGACAGAAAGCATAACATATGATTTAAAAATATCCTTCATAAAAAACAGCAGTAAGTATCGACGCGCGTTTCAGCGTTATGAACGCCTTCTTCAGGAACTTATCACCAGTAGACTTTTTTTTTAAACAAAAAGTTTTTCTTGACCATGCAAGACTGGGATGGTGTTGCAATAATTCTTATAAAATGATAAAAATTTTTATTAAACTTGTAAAGCTAGTCCCTTTTTGTGATGTCGGGAACAAGGATCACGATATATGAAAGGTTTGTTTCATGTACAAACAACCTCCTTCGTTATGCTTAAACACAGTAGAAGGATAACATAAACTGGAGCTACAAATAATTCTCTCAGTCAGCTGATATTGAGCCAGGAACTGTGCGTAACTGATACGGATATGTTGATAGTGGCCGAAGGGATCAACGAATAGTTAAAAGCTTATGCCCTGGATGCAGCACGAATATTGCTTATGCCCGGATACAGCACGAATATTGCTTATGTTATGTTATGTTGTTAGTTTATTGAAGCGCAACAGCTGCCCCAGCAAAGAGGCGTCCCGGCGCTAGTGCACAGTGAGGTGGAGTGGATAGAGCAGGCCAGAAGGGCAAAGCCTTAAGGGCAGGAGAACAGAAAGATCTTTACAGCTTTACGAAAAGCAAGCAGGTTCTCAATGCCACGAATGGCAACCGGAAGGGAATTCCAGAGCCTGGCTCCCAGGGATCACTGACATAATATCGACGTCACAAATATCGAGATACACAAATATCGAGTGAAAAATATCGAGTGACAAAATATCGACTCCCTATCTACAAACAGGTAAGTACCAAAATATCGACTCCAAAATATCGACTTACAAAAATATAGACTGTCAAAATATCGATTTTTTTAAATGTCTTAAAATTAAGTTAAAACTAATATAGTAATAAATATATGTAATATAAACGTAGAAATAATTATTTTAAAAATTTAATTTTAATAAATAATTTCTATAATTAAAAAAATTATATCACCAAAAATAATACATATATATATATATATATATATATATATATATATATATATATATATATATATATATATATATATATATCGATCAGCACTCCCCCGACTCCAGGAAAGACAACACGGACACCTTGCTAGGATTGCAGTTAATTTATTCGAATGTCCGACTGCACAGCAACGCGTTTCACCTTTCGGCTTGATCACGCTAAAGAAGCATAACAGTACACACACTTAAATATACGTCATTTGTAAACATAAAAGAAGGACTCAACCATAGTGAAAATAACTATGCGGTGATTCCGCCATTTTAACCTAGTCATTTAGTACAACACAGGATAGCCAAAAAAAAAATATATATATATATACACAATAACTGTGATGCAGTCATTAGGTACAGCACAGCAATCTAAGCAGCCTAATGAAATGCCCACTTGGGCGGTTATTTGTGGCTTCTAATTTTGAATCATTTAATGAATGTGGATTACATTTCATGCTGTACCTAATGACTAAAGCCGAAAGGTGAAACGCGTTGCTGTCAGTCGGACATTCGAATAAATTAACTGCAATCCTAGCAAGGTGTCCGTGTTGTCTTTCCTGGAGTCGGGGAGTGCTGATCGATAGTACACAGGGCTGCCAGTGCCCTGAACACGGACCGCCCTGCCAGACGGCTTCCTTCGAAACCGGAGTTTGCGGATTCTCATATATATATATATATATATAAAACATACTATTAAATAAACATATATAACATTTTTAGCGTAGCATAGACAATGGTTAAAATTTATTGTAACAACTATAGTGAGTTCAACATTAGCAAAAGTGTTGGATAGCGTAGAGGTAAAATTTACTATTCCCACTCCAGTGGGTGCAACAGTAGGGAAAGCGCTGGATAGCGTAGGGGTTAAAATTACTATTCCCACTCCAGGGATGTATGACGTTACAACGCATACTTTTACAACACCTACCATTACATCAAAACTTTTACAACACAAAAACTTTTACAACTCATACATTTACAACGCAAGATTTTACAACGCATATACCTTTACAACGCATACCATTACAACGTAAGTATTGGTAAGTATATAATATTTTTTTTTAATATAAATTAATTTAAAATATTATAATATCATTTAATTTTATTTAATTTTATTTAATTAATGTAATTTAAATGTAATTTTACTTTATTTTTACAAAGTACCCCTGTACCCCAAAAACCCTAAACTGACCCTGAACCCTAAAAATACCCCTTTACCCAAAAACTGAAAACTGACCCTGAACCCTAAAAATACCCCTTTACCCAAAAACTGAAAACTGACCCTGAACCCTAAAAATACCCCTTTACCCCAAAAACTGAAAACTGACCCTGAACCCTAAAAATACCCCTTTACCCAAAAACTGAAAACTGACCCTGAACCCTACAAATACCCCTTTACCCAAAAACTGAAAACTGACCCTGAACCCTAAAAATACCCCTTTACCCCAGAAACTGAAAACTGACCCTGAACCCTCAAAATACCCCTTAACCCAAAAACTGAAAACTGACCCTGAACCCTAAAAATACCCCTTTACCCCAGAAACTGAAAACTGACCCGGAACCCTAAAAATACCCCTTAACCCAAAAACTGAAAACTGACCCTGAACCCTAAAAATACCCCTTTACCCAAAAACTGAAAACTGACCCTTTACCCAAAAACTGAAAACTGACCATGAACTCTAAAAATACCCCTTTACCCAAAAACTGAAAACTGACCCTGAACCCTAAAAATACCCCTTTACCCAAAAACTGAAAACTGACCATGAACTCTAAAAATACCCCTTTACCCAAAAACTGAAAACTGACCCTGAACCCTAAAAATACCCCTTTACCCAAAAACTGAAAACTGACCCTGAACCCTAAAAATACCCCTTTACCCAAAAACCCAAACATATAACATTTTAAAAATAATTATATACTTAGCAATACTTACGTTGTAATGGTATGCGTTGTAAAGGTATCTGCGTTGTAAAAACATGCTTTGTAAATGTATGCGTTGTAAAAGTTTTGGCGTTGTAAAAGTTTCGTTGTAATGGTAGTGCATAGTAAAAGTTGCGTTGTAAACGTTGCATACCCACTCCAGTGGGTGCAACAGTAGGGAAAGTGTTGTATAGCGTAGGGGTTAAAATTACTATTCCAACTTCAGAGAGTGCAATAATAGGGAAAGTAAATACTTCACAAATAGATATAAATAACATAAATAGTAATACCAATTACAAATAAATAAAATATTTTACTTGTGTATAAAAAATATTAAATATTTATTTATAAATACAAAATAAAATGATTTAATTATAAAAATTGCCTACTCATACTGATTAATTACCTATTAACAATACATTAATTTACAATTTAAAAATTAATACATTAATTTTAATTACCAATTATATTTTAATTAATTACCTATTAAAAATTAATTAACAATTAATTCAAAATACATACCAATAATTTAAATGACATATTTAATTAATGAGAATTAAATTATTTCCCACCCTATTCCCCTATAAACCCACAACCCGCTACAGAAAATAAATGAATAAAATTAACATATTTATCAATTAATCAATTAAAATGATTTACCAATCATATTTTTTTAATTACCAATTATTATTTAATTAACAATGTATTCCAAATAAATAAGAATAAATAAATTAACATATTTAATTAATTATAATTAAATTACTTCCCACCCTATTCCCCTATAAACCCACAACCCGCTACAGAAAATAAATTACTAAAATTAAAATATTTATCAATTAATCAATTATAATTAATTACCAATTATATTTTAATTAAATACCAATTAATAATTAATTAACAATTAATTCTAAATAAATATCAATAAATAAATTAACATATTTAATTAATTAGAATTAAATTACTTCCCACCCTATTCCCCTATAAACCCACAACCCGCTACAGACTTATATTACACACAAAATAAAAATTATTATTAACTTACCTTAAATTCGATATTTTTGTTGGCTATATTATGTCTAGTCGATATTATGTCCATTCTATATTTTTGATTTGATATTATGTCCATTCTATTCGATATTAATTTTCTCTAGTCGATATTTTTGTTGTCTATATTATGTCTAGTCGATATTATGTCCATTCTATATTTTTTACTCGATATTCGGTCCAATCGAAATAAAAGACTCGATATTATGAGTGCACACCGGCTCGCAGCACCCGAAAAGAGCGTCCACCCATACGGCAGAGCCTGCTTTTAGGGATGGTTGCAAGGTGCTGACCAAGGGAGCGTAAATTATGTTGTGGGACGTACAAAGTCAAAAGAGGGCGCAAAATGTCCAGGCTCTGAAGTTTAAGGATTTTAAATGCCAGACAGAGCGTCTTAAATTTGATGCGAGATTCCATTGGGAGCCAGTGCAGTTTTTTGATCGTAGCTCTGGCAGAGCATCTTCGAGGAAGACCAACCAGGGTCCTAGCAGCCGAGTTCTGAACTCTCTGAAAACGGGCTACTTCCGTTTTGTTGGCACCTAACAGGAGGACACTGGCGTAGTCTAGGCGTGACAGAATGATGGCTTGAACCACAAGCTGACGCATACCGGGTTCAAAGAACCCCAAGATGGGACGGAGGCTCCTTAATAGACCCACACAAGTCGCTGCCACTTTCTTAGTGTGGGTCTGGAGGCCCAAAGAGGGATCCATCTAGACACCCAAGTTTTTCACTTAGGCCTTGGGAGCAAGCATCAGACCTAAGGAGGGAGGCCACCAGTGTTCATTCCACAGGGTCGTATTCTTCCCCAGCAGCAGAATCTCCGTTTTACCGGCATTCAACTGGAGACAGTTGTTGGTCATCCATTGCGCAACTGCAGCTATTCCGTCCCTAAATCTTTTAGCATTGACAGATGGACTCTCAGAGAGTGTGACGACTAGCTGAGTATCGTCAGCGTACGATACCAGCGTCAAGCCCCACTCTCTGGCAATCGCCGCAAGCGGCTGTACATAAAGATTAAAAAGGGACGGGCTAAGCGCTGAGCCCTGTGGGACACCCTGACCAATATGGTGGAACTTGGATAAAAAGGGAGGGGCCGAAACCCTAAAAGATCTGTCCTGAAGGAATGACTTGAACCATTTCAGGGCGCACTCCCTAATACCAAATTCCTCCAGGCGGCGAAGCAGGATCCCATGCGACACCGCGTCAAAGGCAGCGCTGAGATCAAGCAAGATCAGCGCTGCACTCTGACAGGCGTCGAGGATCTCTCGAAGGTGTTCGGTGGTAGCCAACAAGGCAGACTCTGTGCTGTGACCCGGTCTGAATCCATTTTGAGATGGGTCCAGGATGTCATTTTGGTGCACAAATTGTTCAAGCACAGAGTTAGCATGGGCTTCCGCGAGTTTAGCCACCCAGGGGAGGAGGGAAATCGGCCTGAAGTTCTCCGGTCTGGATGGATCCAAGGTCGGCTTTTTTATGATCGGGGAGACCCAAGCCTGTTTCCAAGCATCAGGAACTGTTGCTGTAGAAAAGGACAGATTAAGAAGACATCTGAGGGGTAGAAGAAAAAAAATTCAGAGAATCAACAAATTGGGCAGGCCGCATAGGGTCCGTCGGGCTTCCGGATTTAACTTTTTTACAGATTATAGCCAGTTCATCCGCATTGATCTCGGGGATACAGGCCAAGACCGCTCCCTTAGAACTAGGGCAGGTGTAATTACCGGGCTCAGAAGGGTGCTGCGGAAAGGAGCTATATATGGTATTGACTTTCTCAACAAAAATTGTGGCCAGATCCTCACACTGTTGTGCCGAGGTGATGTTGGTGGATGGAGTTCTACTGTTTTGAAGTTCTTGGACAAGTTTGAACAAACATTTGGTGTGATTAGGGCTGACCTTGATTTCTTCAGCGTAGAAGGCGGCCCTTACAGAGCAGATGGCTTTATGGTAAAGTTTCAACTTGGCCAAATACAACCGTTTATGCTCATCCCTATATTCACGCCTCCAGAGGCGTTCAGCTCTTTTACAGTCTTTCCTCCAGGCTCTGAGGGCATCATTGTACCACGGGTGGGATGGTGACCTACGCCCTTTAGTCCATTTGGCAGGGACGAGGTCATCCAGTCCCTTCACAATCCAATCCTGAAATATGGAATATGCGGCGTTGATATTATGCTCCTCACGACCGGGAAACATCCCCAATGTAGTCTGGAGATCGTCAGATTTTAGTTTGTGCCACGGTCTTTTTAGGACCCGGTTCAGCCCCAATGTTTTAAAATGGTCCCTGACCTGCAAGGTAGCTTTGATCAAAAAGTGATCCGTCCATCCCATGGATTTAGGGGTGTCGACTCTAAGCTCCAAGATATTAGAGAAAACAGGGTCAAGTATGTGCCCCGCCACATGAGTGGGAGTATGGACAAAGGGTTCGAGTTGCAGGGCCATTAAATCATTTAAGAGATTCCTGATAGTAGCATCGTGATTGTGGTCGAAGTGGAGATTTAAGTCTCCTAAGACAGTAAAATTGGATGGTCCAATTACTAAGGAGCTCACTACTTCTATTAAAGATTGAATGAATTTTAGGGCCGGTCCCGGGGGTCGATAGATATAAAGACCAGAGAACGTAAACTGGGAACAAAAGACAATCTGGAATCTGGCACATTTACAGTCGCAAATGTCAGCTCTAATAAAGGAGCATGTATATTGTTCCTTAAAAATAACAGCAATCCCACCACCTCTTGTCTCTCTGTTGATTAATTTGATCAAGTAGCCGTCAGGGAGAGTGAGATTTGGTAGGCTGGTGTCCGTGTCATGCAGCCAGGTCTCGCAAACAAAAAGGGCATCAGGGGATTCCTCAAGCAGAAGGGCCTGTATCTCTAAGTAATGTTTGGTGAGCGACCTCACATTTAGCTGTAGGACGGTTAGCTGAGTGAACTTATCTGCCCTCGCATTCTGTCCGACCAAACCTGGCCGAGGTAACATAAAACAGTATGAGTCACAGGCAAAATTTGAGTCTCCAACACAAGTCAGCAAGTTATTACACACCTGACCGTTGTTCAAGGAGCGTAGTGTCAGAGCATCATACACTCGGACCCCCATAGGATCAGGACCAGGGATTCTGGCGAGAGGCGATGGCTTGGCGATGACGGGCGCAGACGGGCTTGCCGCCGGCGCACCCGCTGCACTCGTCCGCTGCGCTTCCGAGGTGGTGGTTCCATTTTGTAGTGACGAGGGCAGGAGGGGTCGAGCACTAGTCTGCTCGCCCTGTTCCTGCTCCTCACCCAAGATGGCGGGCCCCTCGGCAGCACCTACTCGGCTGCAGTGGGGGAGGTCCGTGAGAGATTCTAAAACCGGGCAGCCAACTCTGCTCTGCAACAGTTCTCCATGCGTAAATAAGCACACCGCTATGGCCCCGAGATCATTGGGTGGCACGGTAAGGAATACAGGGCAATAACTGTTAACTAGTCAGATCAGCAAACAGAGTTAAAATACGACGTTTAAAATGTTTAAAAATGCACCAGAACAAAGCGCAATTCAGTCAGCTTGCAAGTCCCGGCTTTACGCCTCAGGACGCTACAACAAACACACCACACACATTTAGCAATCAAATGGGGGTTACTTCGAGTCATGTATATCTTTTTCCTTCAACCTTGTCGACGAATGTTGGCGTCTGACGTCATACGCGGAAGTATTCCAAAGACCCTAGGAACCCTGAGGATTCAAATGAACTTAATCTCCCAACTTAAAATGGCTATAGGACGTGTTGACACAGTGGTGTAGGGAGGGGATGGAGCCTGAGGTGACATGTGCAAACACGCCCTGTGGCACGTTTTAAGTTGGGGAAATAATTCCTCTTCAACCCTGAGGGCCCCTGGGGGCCAACTAGCCCACCAGGTGCTTCCAGTAAGCGCCACTGTGCTGCGTTGCAGAGATTTGGTCCAGGCTGTGTCCCTTTTTACACCTCTTTACAATGGCGCTTACTGGATGTACCTGGTGGGCTAGTTTGACCCTAGCTACCCTCAGGATTCTAGGGGACCTAATCACCCAACTTAAAACTGCCACAGGTCATGTTTACACAGTGGGGAAGGGAGAGGGCGGGGCCTGAGGTGACATGTGCAAACATGCCCTGTGGCGCGTTTTAAGTTGGGGAAATAATTCCCTTTCAATCCTGAGGGCCCATTAGGGCCACAGTGTCTACCAGGTGCTTCCAGTAAGCCCAAATGTGCTGCCTTGCAGAGAGGTGGTCTAGGCCGTGCCCCCTTTTACATCTCTCTGCAAGGCAGCACTGTGGCGCTTACTGGAGGTACCTAGTCGGCTATTTGGACCCTACGGACACTCGGGACTCAAGGGGACTTAATCTCCCAACTTAAAATGGCCAGAGAGCGTGTTTGCACAGTGGTGACGGGACGGAACGGGGCCTAAGGTGACGTGTGCAAACATGCCCTGTGGCAAGTTTTAAGAGGTAGTTTTAATCCCCGTGCCCTATTATATACTAGGGGCTTACAGAGGAGGTCATGCTAATCACAGGGAGACCCGAACGCAAAGTGTTCCCTAGTGTATGTAGGCGTTTTCACTGGATTCTAATTGTCTTTTAACATAGCACTGTCTCTTGGACTGGTTAGTCTGACTCAGTTACCACCAATATCCGTCTGAAAAAGTTGAGGGTACAGGATGATTTTGCAACAAGACTTTTTTCTGCTCTTCTGTTTGTTCTTTCTGCACGTTTTCCTTCTTCATGCACTTTTTTTCATCTTTAAGGACTTCTGTTGCTTCTTTCTGCGTTTCTTTTTTTCTTTCTGTGCGTTTTTTCTTCTTTGTTCACATGTCCTATCTCTGTAGGCATAGTCAGAAATTAGCATTTAAAAAACCTTTGAAATTCACTGAAAAAACCGTAGGTTTCAGCAGGTTATAGTTAGGAATTAGCATTTAAAAAACCTTAGAAATTCACTGAAAAAACCATAGGTTTGTTATGTTATGTTAATGGGTGACTTATATAGCGCACGGCTACTCCAAGGAGTGTCCCGGCGCTTTCTGACCCATTACTGAAAAAGAAGAAGGATAACAGACATAACAGTATTATTGATTGAAAAGCCACGTTTTCAGGGCCTTTCTAAAGGAAAACAAATTGGAAATGTGGCGGAGACCAACGGGAAGAGAGTTCCATAGTCTGGGGGCATGATGTTTAAAGGAACGTCCACCAATTCTGGCTTTCTTAATGGGAGGCACCTTTGCCAAGCCAAGATTTTCTGACCGGAGAGATCTGGTGGGCTTGTAAAAGGAAAGCCGTTTCCTAATGTAAGAAGCCCCTACCAGATGGAGTGCCTTGTGGGCCAGTGTAAGGGCTTTGAATATGATTCGTTTTTTAATCGGAAGCCAGTGCAGGGAGACTAGCAACTCAGAGGCTCTGGCTTGCCGGGGTAGGCCGAAGATGGCTCTAGCCGCAGAGTTTTGCACAACCTGGAGTTTGTGCAAAAGATAATCCGGCAAGCCCAGGTAGAGGATGTTAGAATAGTCAAGCCTGGAACAAATCAGAGCTTGTACTGTCAACTTCCTATGGGCAGCGGGGAGCATAGGAAGGAATTTACGAATCATTTTTAGCAGACCAAAACAGGTACCTGTGAGGCCTGTGATCTGCGTTTTCAAAGCAAGGGTGTTATCAATTTTAACCCCCAGGTTTTTTGCAACCGAAGAAGAGGAGGAAGGGGGGGACATACTCACTGGCCACCATTCCTGCCAGGGCGGCTCTGCCGGACATCCGAAGAAGAGCACCTCAGATTTATCAGGGTTGCATTTGAGGCTGCTTCGCTGAAACCAGTTGAAGACAGCCCCAAGGCAACCACGGATGCTCTCCCCGTCAAACTCCGTGCCCTTCTTGCAGGTGAAGAGTAGCTGGGTGTCGTCAGCGTATGATATGATCTGGGCACCCATTGACTCCGCCAGCGCCGCCAATGGAGTCATGAAGATGTTAAAAAGGGTCGGGCTCAACACCGACCCTTGCGGGACACCGACATCCATGGGCGGAACTTCAGCAGAGTACGGGGGGGCCCAGACCACTTGACGGCGACCCGCTAGGAAAGATCTCAGCCAGCTCTTTCAGGGGCGTTATAGTTAGCTGGACATTTCACTCGTACAAAACTATAGAAGTTCTCCCGTTATAGTTAGTTCAGCTAACTATAACTTGCGCGCCCACAATGCACTGCTGATGACGTCACATATTACATCACTCATGACATGGTCAGGACATCACTCATGACATCTCAAATGACATCACTGATGACATCGTCCTTGTGATAGAGAGGTAGACTTACTCTCACCCTAATATACCCTTTGTTACACACATTCAAAAATAGAAACTAACATTGTAAAAAAAATGGACAGACCAATGCCAGTTACAACAACCTATTCAGTAATTCCAAGATCTACATACACATCCACTCATTCACCAACAGTCCGATATAGTCACTCATACATGTACTCACTCATCATATATACTCATACACCTATACATCATGTTACACACAGCCACTCATTCATAGAGTTACTCACACACATAGTCACTCATGCTAATAAAGAACCAAACATCCATTTACTTGCATATACAGTTGTACACACAACACTACACTTACTTCTACAGGAAAGTACACATACTTACTCTCTTAAACAATCATTTATAGAAACACATACATATTTATACAAGAACTCTTCCAATCTCTCACTCTCACAAATATCACTTATATACACCAATACTTACATATACTAGTTTAAAACATATGTAGTTACTCATAAAGACACTATTGAGAGAGTCATTTACTCACTAACACACCCATAACACACCCATACACACACTCATCCACCCATACAGTCCTGCACACATGCTGTCTTCAACACATACAAACAGTGAGTCACTCATTCATGCGTCTATGCTTAATACCCCCCACCGAACCATACAGACACTCAGACACTCATACTGATACTCCAAAAACCTACTAATAACCCATATAGACACTTATGTATGTACTCACCAACCCATGAAGCCACTTATACACAAAGTGAGAGACTGATACAGACATATACATATTTAAATATTCAGTCAGTTATACAATCAATTTTACAACAAAAAAATATACACTTATTTACCCATTTATTCTTCCATCGACCTTCAGATATACATATATAAAAAATATTTAATGTTCAGAAAGAATCACATTCACTGGATGATGTCATCCGTGATGTCATTTGAGATGTCATCAGTGATGTCATGAGTGATGTCACGAACCATGTCATTAGTGATATAATATGTGCAATGCGGGCACGCAAGTTATAGTTAGCTGAACTAACTATAACAGGGGAATTTCTATGGTTTTGTACAAGTTAAATGCCCAGGTAACTATAACGCCCCTGAAACCTATGGTTTTTTCAGTGAATATATATATTTATATCATCAGCAGTGCATTGCACGTGCAAGTTATAGTGAGTCCAACTAACTATAACGTGGGAATTTCATTGGTTTTATGCCAGTAAAATTTCCAGCTAACTATAACTGGTGTGAAACCTATGGTTTTTTCAGTGAATATATATATATATATATTCACTGAAAAAACCATAGGTTTCACACCAGTTATAGTTAGCTGGAAATTTTACTGGCATAAAACCAATGAAATTCCCACGTTATATATATATATATTCACTGAAAAAACCATAGGTTTCACACCAGTTATAGTTAGCTGGAAATTTTACTGGCATAAAACCAATGAAATTCCCACGTTATAGTTAGTTGGACTCACTATAACTTGCACGTGCAATGCACTGCTGATGACTTCACATATTACATCACTCATGACATGGTCAGTGACATCACTCATGACATCACTGATGACACCATCCAGTGAATGTGTGTCATTCTGAAAAATAAATATTAGTGAGTAATGTTTAAATATTTAAATATATGTATTAATGTTTCACTTTGTGTATAAGTGGCTGCATGGGTTGGTGAGTAGCTACATGTGTAGGTATATGGGTTATTAGATGTTTTTCTTAGTATCCGTATAAGTGTTTGTATGGTTTGGTGGGGGTATTACTTAGCACATAGATGCATGAATGACTGACTCTCTGTTTGTATGTGTTTTGAATACAGCACATGTGCAGGACTGTATGCGTGGATGAGTGTGTATATGTGTATGTTAGTGAGTGAATGACTGTCTCACTAGTGTCTTTATAAGTAACTACATATGTTTTAATGTAGTATATGTGAATTTTGATGTATATAAGTGACTATATGTGAGAGTAAGGGATTGTAAGAGTTCCTGTTTAAATAAGTATGTGTTTCTATAAGTGATTGTTTAAGAGAGTAAGTATGTGTAAGGTTTCTTAGAAGTAAGGTGGTAGTGTGTGTATAGCTGTATATGCAAATAAATGGATGTTCAATACTTTTTTAGTATGTGTGAGAGTATCTTTTGGATGACTGTCGGTGTGTAACAGGATGTATAGGTGTATCACTACATATGATGAGTGAGTATATGTATGAGTGACTACATAGAACTGTTGGTGAATGAGTGGATGTGTATATAGATGGTGGAATTACTGAATTGGTTGTTGTAACTGGTATGGGTATCTCCATTTTTTTGAAAATTTGAGTTTCTATTTTTGAATATGTGTTTCAAGGGTTACATTACAGTGAAAGGAGGTCTGTCACTCTGTCACAAGGATGGTGTCATCAGTGATGTCATAAGTGATGTCACTGACCATGTCATGAGTGATGTAATATGTGACGTCATCAGCAGTGCATTGCACGCGCAAGTTATAGTGAGTCCAACTAACTATAACGTGGGAATTTCATTGGTTTTATGCCAGTAGAATTTCCAGCTAACTATAACTGGTGTGAAACCTATGTTTTTTTCAGTGAATTTAATAGGTTTTTTAAATGCTAATTCCTAACTATAACTGGTGTGAAACCTATGGTTTTTCAGTGAATTTCATAGGTTTTTTAATAGCAAATCTCTATAGGTATGAAAAGTAATATTTTTTATAATGAATTTTATATTGTATAATGTTGCGGCGCGCCCCGGGGCGCGTACCGGGGAGCGTCCCGTTAGCACTATTTCCGCGAACAAAAACAACATCGTGACGTCTGGCGTATACGCGTGATGCGTCATATGACGCACAGCGTAAGCACACCCGGAAGCACGCGAGCGCATACGATCGCGCAATGTCTTGACGCGCTTACACTACGTGCCCGTGGGCGTGCCCCGGAGCGCGACTACGGGCGCGCCCCGGGGCGCGTAGCGTAAGCGCGTCGGGTCATGTGACCTGAAAATAACACTTTCTATTGGTGCAGAACAGTTTTGGTTTCCAAATGAGTAAAGCCCAGGTCATATGACCTGAAAATAACACTTCTCATTGGTTCAGGACACTTTGTTTTTTGCAAATGATGAAAGACCCCACCTTCTTTCCTTATTCTGACTTTGTCCTTTGACTGAGGAAGACCTGTTTCAGCAATAGAGAGAGAACTATTTTGTACGTTCAAATGGCTACTGTAGCTGCAACAGCTGGAGCATCTGCACCACCACCACCACCACCAAGAGGACCACCACAACAGTACATTGGTGGTCAAGAAGAGGAGGAGGAGGAAGAGGAAGAGGAGGAGGGGAGAACATGGCTGCCTGAACAAAATACCCCATACAAGCCCAGGGCACACATTGTATGGGAGTTTTTTTCAATCCCAGAGGGCAAGAAAAAAGTGAATGCGGCCAAGGTAACTTGCCTAATCTGTGGCGAACAACTCTGAAGGGGCAACCCAAACAAAAAATATTCCTTTGGTAATAATACCATGATTCGACATATGACCCGGAAGCATCCAAACAACTATTCTCGTGCAGAGCTCAGGGAACTGGCCAGTAACCTCCCCCAGTCTTCAAGGACCACCTCCAAAAGAACACAACCCACTCCATCGGGACCAGAAACAACGGAGATGATGCCTTGTATACAACCACGATTTGCAGATTTTAGAATCACATGTATTCAATGTGGCAAGCTCATCGCCTATGGTGAAAAGAGCATGAAGCTCGTCGTCCTTGCTGGTGACAATCACAAATGCCCCAAAAAACAGTAATTTTTTCCGTTTTTTGTTTTTTGCTCCTGTTGAGCCATTTACAATTCCCTGTTTTTTGTTTCTCCCCATAAAAAATACAAAAAAAAATAAAACTGTTTTGAAAAGCCAAAAAAAGTACAAAATGTTCAAAAAAACATTAAAAAAATATAAAACAACAAAAAGAAGAAAAAAACAGTTCTTTTTAGAACTACCTTTCATTTATAAAAATAAACCTATATTTTTAATGAATCTCTGTCAATTTTTTGTTCTTAGGGCACGCGTGCCGGGGCGCGCCCCCCAAAAAAATAGAAAAAAAAAATTTAATGAAGGAGATAGCATGAGGGAAGAACACAAAGAGAGTAATGTTAAGAGAAAGAGAGCTACAGGATGAACACAGAGGGATTGTTTATTACATAGTAAAAAACAGAGAAGGTGTAATAGGGTGAACGTGAGAAAAGTAAAATGACTAAAGGAGCGAAAGAAGGGAAGAGAGAGGAAGAAGACTAAAGTAGAGATAGTGGGAGAATGTGAGTGGGTGTTGAAAGAAAAAGAAAGGACAGTAAAAAATTGAGAATGAAGGGTAGTGGCGTACCCGGGTTAAGTGAAGAACGGTGAGTGAGGGTAAGAAAAGACCAGTTATTGTAAGTAAAGAGGGGTGAAAGAGGGTGAAAAATTGAATTAGGATAAGACATGGGGAGTGACAAAGAGAAAGGACAAAGAGAGTAAAGAAAACAGTACCTGAATGGGTTTGAGTGAAACAGCAAAGAAAGATAAGTAATGCAGAGTGTGTGACTTATAGGGAGTCAGTGGGTGTAGGTCAGGGTATGGGTATGTAAGGTGTGTCTGTGGGTGTGGCTGTGTGGGGTGTTTTGGTATGGGTGGAGGTGAGGGTGTGTGAAGTATGTGTGAGGAGTGTATGGGTGTGGGGTGTATATGTGTGCGATGTATGTGTGTGTATGGAATGTGTGTGTGTATGTGAAGAGTGTGTGTGTGAGATTTTTTGTGTGTATGAGGTGTGTGTGTGGTGTGTGTGTGGGGTGTATGTTAGAGGTGTGTGTATGTATTGAGAGGGGGATGAGATGTGTGTGTAGGAGTAAGGTAAATAATTAAGAAAAACAGAATGAGTGAACAAGCAAAGGAAGGGAACAGAGGGTAAGTGAAGTAAAGAATAGGGATTGAAAGAAGTTGAATATGAGAGGGGAAATAGGGAAATTGGAATAAACATGGAGAATAAGAATAAGTGAGGGAAGCAGAATAAAGACACAGGAGTGAGGTTGGTTGATAGAAGGTAGATAAACACAAGTGAACATAACACAAGGAGTGTGAGGCACTGAGGACATAGAGGTTGTGAACGAAAAATAGAGAAAAGAGGTCAAAAGAAAGGAGCAAACAAAGATAAGCGTGGGTGAGTTATAGTGATAGAGTGCGACAATACTGCTCAGTGAGTAAAGAGGTATTAGTAAAAGAGCAAAGGAGGAACAGACGGAAAAGGGAAGTAAAGCAGAGAGACTGAAAGCTGAAAAGTGGTGCAAGGGAGAGAGGGGATGCAGACAGTTGAAATGAGAATGAGGGGTTGTGAAAGAAGTGCAGTAAACGAATGGGTGTGAAACAGAGTGAGAGAAAGGCAGTGTGAGGGAGTAAAGAGAGCTGAAAGAGAGAGGAAAAAAGAAAATGAGTGTCAGAGAATGGAAATACAATTTAATTTACACAATCCAATCTATAGTATAACTTGTACAACATGTTACATAGTTTATTTTTGCTGTTCTCAGAATATATTGAATTTCACTTAAAACAGTGGATTCAAATTACTCATCATATGACAGCGGAAAAAAAAACACAATCTAAAAGATTGTGTTTTTAAAAAAACCTTAGATACTGACAAATAACAAATGTACACTAATCTTTGATTGACTTACTTTTCCTTGAGGCCAAATAGTATATCATGGAGGTCCTTTTCTCGTTGCAAAGTACTCTGCTGTTCACTAAAAAATCCATTTCATCGACTTTCTAAAAGAAAAGCTCCAAGAACATCTGTAATATTTTCATTATTTTCTTATACTCCTTTTTTTCAGTCATGACTCTTTACTCATTCCTGTACCTTTCCTTTTGGCCAAATAGTGTCAGATGTATGAGTATATTTTCAAATTAACTCTAAGAAACTCTGAAATTACCTTTTTTCCGCCATTCTGAAAGAAAGGCTCATACAACATTTTCACAATATTTAAGTATTTGTAAAACCCTCTCTGACTCACTCATGTTCATCATTTTGTATAATACTAATATCACATACTATGAGATCCACTTACAGTACCTATATGACAAGTCAATTTTTTATATTACCTGGATCACTTTTACTCAGAATATATTTTTAAACAGCAAAATAACCTTTATTAACTGCTCCCGTCTTCAAAGGCCAATTACCTTTACTTAAATTTTGGTTGTAAAAACACTAGGTATGAATTTTTTAAGCCAAAAGGCAAACGTTGTTTGAAAGTCAAATGAATGTCGTTACAGTGGGTCCAACCTTTACAACTTTTTAAATAGCATGTGTAATGCCCTGATGTTGTAGAAGAACCATCATGAAAAATAATAGCTACAGTTGCAAAGGTTCTTCCTGATATTGATAACTGAGAACCAACTAAATTTTTAATAGAAGTTGTCAATTTAGTTCCATCAGGTCTACATCGTTGGAACATTAAAATGACATACTGACCATAATTTTGTAGAAATAATGTGGACAGCATAGTAGAATTACATTGGATACACACCATATTGTGATCCGCTGCTTTAACTAGATTATTAAAAGGCACTGATTTGTAGTCTGGTAAAGTCAAATATATAAATCTTTCAGTGTCTATTCTAGTAGTACTTGATAAAGTACAGTTGTCGCAGTCATGCTGCCATTGATAAGAAAGGCTAAAAAGATTTTTTATATCTACACCTTCATCTTCCAATACATCAAACATATACATTAAAAATTCCTGACAATCCTGCTGAATATTCTGTGAAAATTGATTTTGACCAGAACATATGTCTAGAAGATTTCGAATTTCTGAAACACTTTCTATTTTTGCTCTATCACTGCTACATTTCTCAAACACGGAATTCAACAAACAACAGAATCTTTGATCCTGATTTTCAACAATCTGTTCTTGTATATTTTGAAGAAAAAAAACAACATTAACCACTACATTAGCATAGCAGTTGACACCAGAACTGTTTTCAAACTGAAATCCAACAACATCTTCAACAGAATCATTTTTCTTTCTACTTACAATTACAGTTTCATCTACTTTTTGTCTTTTTGCTACTACCTCACTGCAATTATTCTCATTTCTTCTTTTTCGGCCTACCACACGTTTTTCAAACAGAGGATATTGAGGCAAATGTGGAGCATACTCTCTTCTTAACCTATTGTATTCTTTAACACAATGTAGATCTGCACAAATCTTTGTTTCATCACACTCAATCAAGTACAATCCTGATAAAGTTCTGACTCGTGATAATGCCACATATGCAATACCCTCTTTAAACACAGAACTTCCAATGTTCACCAAAGCGCTATCTACACTTAAACCTTGAGATTTATGAATTGTCACCACATATGCCAAACAAATAGGAAACTGTTTTCGGCGAACATATAAGTCTTTCACGAGCAAAAATGTAGCGGAACAACGACAAATTTGTTCTATTTCATCAATGCCATCAAATTTAATTTTTAAAATTTCAATTCCATCTCTATTTTTGTAATTCACAAAACCAACAACATGACCCATTGCTCCATTTACCAGACCTCTTTCAACATTTAAATTCCTTCTCAAAATGATACGACAATTTAAACACACATTCAGAGTCTTTTCAAAACCAGCAGTTTTAGATATAGTCTTCTCTAATGAATCCAATTTTTATTTCACATTTTCAGACAAAATAATTGTTGCTCCCATATGTTCAATTTTATCTATAGCTTCCAGTTTCACTATCTCTTCATTTTCTAACTTTAACATTTTGTTGTTGAACATGGAACATTCTTTCAGAGTTGGCATCAAACATATGCCAGATGTATTCTCATTAATTTTCTTAAAAATATACTCTGGAAGAATAATTTCATTTGGGTACAAATTTGAAATTAATCGTCCATGTAAAGCTTCTTTCCCTTGCTGACTTACTTTTCCGATTCTTACATCTTGTAGAATATTTTTATAATCTTCATCCTTTGCCAGCCGCATATTTTGAAGCAGTTCTGCATATTTGAAGTTTAACCATATATTAACGTTTCCAATGCTTCCTAGGCACTTCCTGGTATCTTCATGCGTGAGCATTTTGAACACAGGTTGTCCTTTCACTGGAGTCAACTGCAGTAGATCTCCAAAAACAATAATATGTTTTCCTCCAAATAAGACATCATAGTCTGTTCTAAGAATTTCTTGCATTCTCAAATGCACAAAAGCAAGCATTATATTTGACACCATGCTTACTTCATCAATGATAAGAAGTTTCATTTTCTTCAGGACTCTCGAAACTTCGGAATACGCATCTCCAGATAGCTTGTGATATTGCAATTTGTTATCATGCTCCACTGGCAGCATCAGTAAACGATGTAAAGTAATCGCTTTAATGTTATGTGCTGCCAGCCCAGTTGGAGCAGTAACAACACATGATAGTGGTGATTCAGTCCTTTTCTGCAGATAAGTTGAAATTGCTTTAATCAGAAAACTTTTTCCAGTTCCCGCTTCTCCACTTACGTACAGTTGGACTGGTTTAAATGATGTACATGAGCACTTTTTTTTCTCATGAGTGAATCCATGTTCAATCTGATCTGTTACTTCGTCATATATCTGTTTCTGCTCAAGGTTTAGTTGTTTCACCAAATCTTCTAAGTTAACTACATCATCTTGAGCTTGTTCCATAGCTCTTTCCACCTCATCCATGGCAGTGGCAGCTTCATTTTGAATAATTGGTCCTCCAAGTAGATCCTGACTCAATGAAGCAGAATTCTGACTGTCTTGAGAACTGTCTCTAGCAATCTCTGCAGCAATTGTGGCTTCTTGCTCTATTTCTTCGTTCAACATTTGCAGATAATTTGGAAAAACAGGACATTCTATGGTATCCTTGGTTGCATTAAAAGAATCTTCGTAACAGAGAAAATCTCCAAGTAGTTCCTCTTCTGTACGCCATGGCTTAAAGAGTTGCAAAAGAGCTAAATAGTAAAATTCCCTTTTGTCTGGATTTTCACAACTCAATTTTCGATGATTAATCAAATGGCCTTTTTTCTGTTTCACTAGACATCCTTCACATCCAATGACAGCATATATTCCATTATTGATATCTTCTCTGATGTTCCTCTTATAAATATAGCTTTGAAGAACTTCATAGAGACAAGCGTTCTCAGGGTGAGGACTTCTATTTGGATAGTATGTATCCAACATGTTTGTCTCCAAAATATCTCTACTTTCTGGTTCTTTCTCCGCCAAATACTCTATCTCTTGTACAGATTTCAAAACTCGATTTTGTGTTGCAGCAAGACCTAGACTCACCCAAATGATGGTTCTAGATTTGGCATAGAGACTTGCTGATGACAATCGATCAGAACATTCATATGCTCCAATTTCTCGATGCGACAACATCTTCAGACTGTAACTGTATAATTTCTTGCTTAGACTCTTTTCATGTGAAATGTCCTCCCACATTTCCTTCAGTTCTGTTTTTTATTTTTTTGTGATGTAAGACGTCACATATCGAGCCACAGCAATAGAGTTGTCAGCAACGAATTGAATATCCATGTTATCATTCCACATGGACAAAATCACTGGGTTGTAGTCGTTGATGTACTTGGACTCTTGGTTTCTTTTTAAATTGTATGGATTTTTGGTGACTTCCTCGTCACAGTATGTCACAGAGAAGACATCAAATTATTTACTCTTCCTTTAGAAATCACTGGTCGTGGAAAGCTGAAACGACATTTGTGTAGAACGTGTCCTTGTTTCTGAATTTTCGACGACAGTACTTTCCACAACGATGGGATTGAAAGCGTAAAACTTGTTGCCTTAAACTGTTTTCTTCGGTAGTTTTCGGGACAGCACATGTTGAATACTTTTCAATGAAGCTCATCACTGTCTCATCAAATCTGTTCCAAATTTGGGTGCATCTTTAATCCACAACAACATATGTATGTGAGGAGCACCTCTCGCTTGATACTCCTTTCTCCAAAAGAAATCCAAAACCTCTCCAAGGGGAGGATTTTTTTTGTTGGTTATAAAATACATCATAGCTTCAAATCTATGATTGAAATATCTACATACATTCACTGGATCCAAAGAACACAGTTCTCCAGGTGTTTTGAATTCTATATTTTGTATATTTGCATTTGCCTCGCGTAGAAATTGAAGTAAGTCGTCCCATGCACACTCGGCACAGCTAAGAGTGAGGAACCATGTAGGAGTTCCTAAGTTTCTTAGCATACTTTTCAATTCCCCATGACGACGGTACCAATACTCGTTTGTACCACGCTGACATGCCATGAGATTGATTAAATGAGATTCCAAAATATTATCTTGCAGATTCACTTTCTCCATAAAGTCCCTCGCCGAAACATTTTGCAGATGTGCTCCACTTTTCAGTATATGGTTTACTGCATAAGAAAGCCCAGACAAGTCACTTTCATACAGTAAATGAAACAAATAGGGAATGCATTGACGAAACCTTGGATCTTCAGCATACAATCTTACAGTTCGATATTCAGATGCAGGAATTTGAAGTGGTCGATCGTCATATCGTCCACCTCGACCTGTTGGAAATAGCTGTGGAAAACAACGAGCTTCCAAACTTTCTTCCCATACACTAATGGGACTTCCTTTTGCTGCTTTCATTTGAAACAATTCAATTGCATTCCCCATTATTTCTTTGGAATGCAAAGGATGAACAGTATAATGTACATATATTTCTTCACTTCTAGACACATCAACTTTTTCAATTTGGCCGCCTGAACAATCACTGTCTTCATCTGCATCTGTTTCCTCTGCTGCAACACATACATCTTTGTAATACTCATTGTTTTTGACTAAATACAACGGTGCCTTTTTGACTTTCCTAACATCCACTAAATCTTGCCAGATTTTCTTACTCTTTGTCGGAACCCCATTAACTAGAATAACTAAAGGTTCCTCTTCTACTTTTTCTATACCAATTGTATCAATATTTGTTTTGAAATCTAGAGGCAAATAAACAACTCTTCCCTTTAATCCTCTCTGCAAATCTGTAGGAGACAATTTCCCTATCTTAGGCTCCAGGCTTAAATCCATCAATTCACGTGGAATGTCTACCAACTCCAGATTATTATGAACAGCTCTAGCAGGCATTCTATTTTGATTTAATTTATCATAACAATATTTAGAAATACGCTGATCACAACTCAAATCAAAACAATTCTCCACCCACAAATAAGTTGCAAAATCCTTCCACTCATAATTATTCATCTTTTCACTTTTTACGTATAAATCAACTAATCTAGTTTGATGTTTATAATGACTTCGTCGACAACACACACAAGTAAAATTCGGCCTTTCACTTGATTTCACCTTAAACCTGGTAATTTCCTGCTCAAACCTTTCTGTACTTGAAATCTGTACATTGTCTTCCACATTACCTTGAATTGCTGTGTCAATTTCTACACTGTCCTCTTTTTCACCAAAATAACAAATCTCAATTTCTTCACAAATCTTCTTCACATCTAATTCAGTTCTATGCAAAAGAGCACTGTTTAATTGTTTAAGCTTAAGTGCTAGACTTTTTGCATAATACAACATTCTCACTAATTTCTTCATTTTGGTTTGATGCACTGCTAACATCCTAAAATGATGAAAAACACTCTGACAGACTTTTCTAGAAAGACAAGCCAGTGAATGCCCTTGCAAACCTGTGTTTTCTCTCACTCTGCAAGGATCTAAGTCTTGCAACAACTTCACTTTCTGCTTTAGACTTTTCTTACTATATGTACGTAAGAAATTACAAAACAAATCAATTGATTCCTGTCGCACACTACAAATACGACTACACGTCCAAGTGTACACTGGACCCTTAGTACGTCTCCCTAAAACTTCATCAGTTAACACCTCTTCTGGTTCTCTAGGCACAAGTTTCTCTTTTTCAATCGGACAACCGTCTTTCACTTCATACGCTCGACCACTGGTGTCAACTGCATGCACTAAATCGTTCTCCTGGAAGTAACTCTCCTCATTAAAAAATGGCTCACAACTTGAACTATGCATCCATTCTCCTAAAAAAACTTTACAAAAATTAGTTTGATTAAATACTCTTTTCCATCTACTGTTTGATTTGAAAACATCAATTGTCTTGTTAAGTGTCCTAATTCTATTGATTATTAAAATAAATAATTTTTTCTTAACTTCAAAAGCCTGATCAACAATCTTCTCTACACTTTTCTTTTTCTTATAAAAAGCAGCTCTCTGTTTACCTTTCCTAATGTTTTTAACAAATTTAAAACCACCCTGTTGCGAAACATTCGTTTACGAATGTCTCTAAACTCATTCTGCCTTCTATTCCTATACATATTATTCTCTCCTGCTCCAGTTGTAGGATTCTTTGAGGTTCTCTCCTTCCTTTTCAAATTTACTCTCTCATTCTCTTTTTCTACATGCTGTGCAACATTTTTTTTTGATCTACATATGTTCCGTAAGAAAGACTTAGTTGTCTTACCAGGAGCTTTGTTCCTGTTTTTTGAAGTATTTGTTGTTGAGGAGTGCTGTAATTCCGTTGCTGTTTTTGTTTGTAACCGTATTTCATTTTTCCTTCTTCTTTGCCTTGAGGGCATCTTTCCTTACTCTTGAAATCTTGATTTCAATTTGTGTTAAAAAGAAAATAGCACATTATAGACCACTATTATCAAACAACAAAGCAATGACAAAAAGCAAACGGTCTATTCAGGGTTACAGATCAAGTGAGGATTCTCCAAGGGTGCAGAAGAGGTGAGACCTGTATTGAAGAGTGTAGTGGAAGAGTGGTATGTCCACAGGTGCAAAGAAAGTGAGACCTGTGTCTAAGAGTGCAGTAGTAGATAAGCTTCATGAAGTCTAGTCCACTGCACTCTTACACACAGGCTTCACCACCTATGTTCTCCAGGAAAGGCCTCTCTCCCACTACAGTCTTGAACTCAGGCCTCACCTCGTCTGTCCCTCTGGACATGCCTCATCTCATCTACACAATCTACATCCTAATCTAAGGTAACACAGGTGACATTATTGTAAAAAGATGAAATATATGTATTTAATCATGCAGACACTATTTACTCCTTCTCAAAAAACTAAAAGTCATTTTGTTTCACCAAAATCGTTTTTTCAATAACATTTTAGACACACAGTGCAGGTCCTATGTACAAGCATTCAGTGTCCATGACTACAATGGAGAGGACTAACCTCCTCTTACCCTTGGACAAGCCTTACCTCATCTCTGTCCTCTGAACAGGCCTCAATGCATTGAGTATAATTGATAATAAGTAGGTGCAGATGAGGTGACGCATGTCCAAGGGTGTAAAATAAGCTGAAGCCTGTCTAAGCATGCCAATTAGTTGAAGTCTATTCAGGGTTGCAGATGAGGTAAGGATTGTCTAGGGGTGCACAAGAGGTATGGCCTCTATTGAAGAGTGTAGTAGAAGAGAGGTCTGTCCACGGGTGCAAAGAACTTGAGACATGTGTCTAAGAGTGCAGTGGGAGATAAGCTTCATGAAGCCTAGTCCACTGCACTCTTAGACACAGGTCTCACCACCTACGCTCTCCAAGAAAAGCCTCTCTCCCACTACAGTCTTGAACACAGGCCTTACCTCCTCTGTCCCTCTGGACATGCTTCACTTCATCTGCACAATCTACTTCCTAATGTGAGGTAACACAGGTAACATGATTGTGAAAAGGTCAATTTTTTTATGTAATCATGCACACACTATTTATTCTTTCTCAAAAATGTAAAAGACATTAATTTGCCCCAAAAATGTTTCAGTAGTGCAATGAAAAGCTTATACATATGACCTTTTCTCTGGTTTTCAAATTTTATTCTAAAAAAAGATTATGAGGCCTAAGCAAGAGTGCAGATGTGATGAAGCCTGTCCAGGGGAGCACAAAAGGTGAGGCTTGTGTCCAAGAGTGCAGTGGACAGGACTAAACTGGAGTAGTGTGCAAAAAAAGATGAACCTCATTTATGAGGCCCTGCGTCAGTTATGCCCTGCTGATGCGTCACTTTTTTTGACGCATCGGCGGCATAAAACATGTGCCTTTTTGCGCCATATTTAAAAAGTGACGCATGTAGGTAGATGCGTCACTTTTTAAACCTCTGCACCACATTATACCTCTGTCAGGTGTAATGTACACAGAGGGGGCATTCCCCCGCAAAAAGCCTCGCAATAGTGACGCAGTGAAATCTATGAGATTTCACTGCGTCACTTTTAGGACACTGATACGTCAAAATCTTGCAACTGCCTCACAGCAGGCGTAAGACTGAGGCAAACGCTTTCACATGGGGCTTTCCCTGTGTGAAAGGATGCATTGCTGGAGTTGCGTCATTTTTGTGACACACTCCGGCAATTTATCACTTTTGCGCTTACAGATACATCAGAAATACTGACTTATCTATAAGTCCTAGAAACATGATGCATCATAAAATAAATATAATGCATGATTGGTGTCACAAGGAGTGCACAGTTAAAAGTGAAGCATCGCTGTTTTCATAAATAACGCTCTCAGTGTGCTTCCTAATCTGAGGTAACACAGGTAACATGATTGTGAAAGCTTCAAATTATTTTATTTAATCATGCACACACTTTTTATTCTTTCTCAAAAATGTAAAAGCTATTAATTTGCCCCAAAATCGATTTTTCAATAACATTTTAGACACACAGTGCAGGTCCTATGTACAAGCATTCAGTGTCCATGACTACAATGGAGAGGACTAACCTCCTCTTACCCTTGGACTAGCCTTACCTCATCTCTGTCCTCTGAACAGGCCTCAATGTATTGAGTATAATTGATAGTAAGTAGGTGCATATGAGGTGACGCATGTCCAAGGGTGTAAATAAGCTGAAGCCTGTCTAAGCATGCCAATTAGTTGAAGTCTATTCAGGGTTGCAGATGAGGTAAGGATTGTCTAGGGGTGCACAAGAGGTATGGCCTCTATTGAAGAGTGTAGTAGAAGAGAGGCCTGTCCACGGGTGCAAAGAACTTGAGACCTGTGTCTAAGAGTACAGTGGGAGATAGGCTTCATGAAGCCTAGTCCACTGCACTCTTAGACACAGGTCTCACCACCTACACTCTCCAAGAAAAGCCTCTCTCCCACTACAGTCTTGAACACAGGCCTCACCTCCTCTGTCCCTCTGGACATGCCTCACTTCATCTGCACAATCTACTTCCTAATGTGAGGTAACACAGGTAACATGATTGTGAAAAGGTCAAATTTTTTTATGTAATCATGCACACACTATTTATTCTTTCTCAAAAATGTAAAAGACATTAATTTGCCCCAAAAATGTTTCAGTAGTGCAATGAAAAGCTTATACATATGACCTTTTCTCTGGTTTTCAAATTTTATTCTAAAAAAAGATTATGAGGCCTAAGCAAGAGTGCCGATGTGATGAAGCCTGTCCAGGGGAGCACAAAAGGTGAGGCTTGTGTCCAAGAGTGCAGTGGACAGGACTAAACTGGAGTAGTGTGCAAAAAAAGATGAACCTCATTTATGAGGCCGTGCGTCAGTTTTGCACTGCTGATGCGTCACTTTTTTGACGCATCGGCGGCATAAAACATGTGCCTTTTTGCGCCATATTTAAAAAGTGACGCATGTAGGTAGATGCGTCACTTTTTAAACCTCTGCACCACATTATACCTCTGTCAGGTGTAATGTACACAGAGGGGCAGTCCCTCGCAAAAAGCCTCGTAATAGTGACGCAGTGAAATCTATGAGATTTCACTGCGTCACTTTTAGCACACTGTTACGTCAAAATCTTGCACCTGCCTCACAGCAGGCGTAAGACTGAGGCAAACGCTTTCACATGGGGCTTTCCCCATGTGAAAGGATGCATTGCTGGAGTTGCGTCATTTTTGTGACACACTCCAGCAATTTATCACTTTTGCGCTTACAGATACATCAGAAATAATGACTTATCTATAAGTCCTAGAAACATGATGCATCCTACATTAAATACAATGCATCATTGGTGTCACAAGGAGTGCACAGTTAAAAGTGACGCATCGCTTTTTTCATAAATAACGCTCTCAGTGTGCTTCCTAATCTGAGGTAACACAGGTAACATGATTGTGAAAGCTTCAAATTATTTCATTTAATCATGCACACACTTTTTATTCTTTCTTAAAAATGTAAAAGCTATTAATTTGCCCCCAAATCGATTTTTCAATAACATTTTAGACACACAGTGCAGGTCCTATGTACAAGCATTCAGTGTCCATGACTACAATGGAGAGGACTAACCTCCTCTTACCCTTGGACAAGCCTTACCTCATCTCTGTCCTCTGAACAGGCCTCAATGTATTGAGTATAATTGATAGTAAGTAGGTGCATATGAGGTGACGCATGTCCAAGGGTGTAAATAAGCTGAAGCCTGTCTAAGCATGCCAATTAGTTGAAGTCTATTCAGGGTTGCAGACGAGGTAAGGATTGTCTAGGGGTGCACAAGAGGTATGGCCTCTATTGAAGAGTGTAGTAGAAGAGAGGCCTGTCCACGGGTGCAAAGAACTTGAGACCTGTGTCTAAGAGTACAGTGGGAGATAGGCTTCATGAAGCCTAGTCCACTGCACTCTTAGACACAGGTCTCACCACCTACGCTCTCCAAGAAAAGCCTCTCTCCCACTACAGTCTTGAACACAGGCCTCACCTCCTCTGTCCCTCTGGACATGCCTCACTTCATCTGCACAATCTACTTCCTAATGTGAGGTAACACAGGTAACATGATTGTGAAAAGGTCAAATTTTTTTATGTAATCATGCACACACTATTTATTCTTTCTCAAAAATGTAAAAAAGACATTAATTTGCCCCAAAAATGTTTCAGTAGTGCAATGAAAAGCTTATACATATGACCTTTTCTCTGGTTTTCAAATTTTATTCTAAAAAAAGATTATGAGGCCTAAGCAAGAGTGCAGATGTGATGAAGCCTGTCCAGGGGAGCACAAAAGGTGAGGCTTGTGTCCAAGAGTGCAGTGGACAGGACTAAACTGGAGTAGTGTGCAAAAAAAGATGAACCTCATTTATGAGGCCGTGCGTCAGTTTTGCACTGCTGATGCGTCACTTTTTTTGACGCATCGGCGGCATAAAACATGTGCCTTTTTGCGCCATATTTAAAAAGTGAGGCATGTAGGTAGATGCGTCACTTTTTAAACCTCTGCACCACATTATACCTCTGTCAGGTGTAATGTACACAGAGGGGGCATTCCCTCGCAAAAAGCCTCGTAATAGTGACGCAGTGAAATCTATGAGATTTCACTGCGTCACTTTTAGCACACTGTTACGTCAAAATCTTGCACCTGCCTCACAGCAGGCGTAAGACTGAGGCAAACGCTTTCACATGGGGCTTTCCCCATGTGAAAGGATGCATTGCTGGAGTTGCGTCATTTTTGTGACACACTCCAGCAATTTATCACTTTTGCGCTTACAGATACATCAGAAATAATGACTTATCTATAAGTCCTAGAAACATGATGCATCCTACATTAAATATAATGCATCATTGGTGTCACAAGGAGTGCACAGTTAAAAGTGACGCATCGCTTTTTTCATAAATAACGCTCTCAGTGTGCTTCCTAATCTGAGGTAACACAGGTAACATGATTGTGAAAGCTTCAAATTATTTCATTTAATCATGCACACACTTTTTATTCTTTCTTAAAAATGTAAAAGCTATTAATTTGCCCCAAAATCGATTTTTCAATAACATTTTAGACACACAGTGCAGGTCCTATGTACAAGCATTCAGTGTCCATGACTACAATGGAGAGGACTAACCTCCTCTTACCCTTGGACAAGCCTTACCTCATCTCTGTCCTCTGAACAGGCCTCAATGTATTGAGTATAATTGATAGTAAGTAGGTGCAGATGAGGTGACGCATGTCCAAGGGTGTAAATAAGCTGAAGCCTGTTTAAGCATGAACATTAGTTGAAGTCTATTCAGGGTTGCAGATGAGGTAAGGATTGTCTAGGGGTGCACAAGAGGTATGGCCTCTATTGAAGAGTGTAGTAGAAGAGAGGTCTGTCCACGGGTGCAAAGAACTTGAGACCTGTGTCTAAGAGTGCAGTGGGAGATAAGCTTCATGAAACCTAGTCCACTGCACTCTTAGACACAGGTCTCACCACCTACGCTCTCCAAGAAAAGCCTCTCTCCCACTACAGTCTTGAACACAGGCCTCACCTCCTCTGTCCCTCTGGACATGCCTCACTTCATCTGCACAATCTACTTCCTAATGTGAGGTAACACAGGTAACATGATTGTGAAAAGGTCAATTTTTTTTATGTAATCATGCACACACTATTTATTCTTTCTCAAAAATGTAAAAGACATTAATTTGCCCCAAAAATGTTTCAGTAGTGCAATGAAAATCTTATACATATGACCTTTTCTCTGTTTTTCAAATTTTATTCTAAAAAAAGATTATGAGGCCTAAGCAAGAGTGCAGATGTGATGAAGCCTGTCCAGGGGAGCACAAAAGGTGAGGCTTGTGTCCAAGAGTGCAGTGGACAGGACTAAACTGGAGTAGTGTGCACAAAAAATGAACCTCATTTATGAGGCCCTGCATCAGTTTTGCACTGCTGATGCGTCACTTTTTTTGACGCATCGGCGGCATAAAACATGTGCCTTTTTGCGCCATATTTAAAAAGTGACGCATGTAGGTAGATGCGTCACTTTTTAAACCTCTGCACCACATTATACCTCTGTCAGGTGTAATGTACACAGAGGGGGCATTCCCCCGCAAAAAGCCCCGTAATAGTGACACAGTGAAATCTATGAGATTTCACTGCGTCACTTTTAGGACACTGTTACGTCAAAATCTTGCACCTGCCTCACAGCAGGCGTAAGACTGAGGCAAACGCTTTCACATGGGGCTTTCCCCATGTGAAAGGATGCATTGCTGGAGTTGCGTCATTTTTGTGACACACTCCAGCAATTTATCACTTTTGCGCTTACAGATACATCAGAAATACTGACTTATCTATAAGTCCTAGAAACATGATGCATCATACATTAAATATAATGCATCATTGGTGTCACAAGGAGTGCACAGTTAAAAGTGACGCATCGCTGTTTTCATAAATAACGCTCTCAGTGTGCTTCCTAATCTGATGTAACACAGGTAACATGATTGTAAAAGCTTCAAATTATTTTATTTAATCATGCACACACTTTTTATTCTTTCTCAAAAATGTAAAAGCTATTAATTTGCCCCAAAATCGATTTTTCAATAACATTTTAGAAACACAGTGCAGGTCCTATGTACAATCATTCCATTTCAGTACTGAAAAGTCACTATTTTACAAAATACATTTCCTATCTCTTGCAAACATTCCTCCAAGCATTACCCAAAAAATGAAACAAACCAACAGCAAAGAAACTCAGTCTGCTTCCCAATCTGAGGTAAAACAGGTAACATGTTTTAAAAGATTCAAATATTTTTATATAATTATGCACACACTATTTATTCCTTCTTAAAAATGTTAAAGCCATGGATTTGCACTAAAACCGTTTTTCAATTACCATTTTAGGAACAGAACACAGGTCCTATGTACAAGCATTCATTTTCACTACTGAAAGCCACTTTTGCGCTTACAGATACATCAGAAATACTGACTTATCTGTAAGTCCTAGAAACATGATGCATCATACATTAAATATAATACATCATTGGTGTCACAAGGAGTGCACAGTTAAAAGTGACGCATCGCTGTTTTCATAAATAACGCTCTCAGTGTGCTTCCTAATCTGAGGTAACACAGGTGACATGATTCTGAAAGATTCAAAATATTTTATTTAATCATGCACACACTTTTTATTCTTTCTCAAAAATGTAAAAACTATTAATTTGCCCCAAAATCGATTTTTCAATAACATTTTAGAAACACAGTTCAGGTCCTATGTACAATCATTCCATTTCAGTACTGAGAAGTCACTATTTTACAAAATACATTTCCCATCTATTGCAAACATTCCTACCAAGCATTACCCAAAAAATGAAACAAACCAACAGCAAAGAAACTCACTCTGCTTCCCAATCTGAGGTAAAACAGGTAACATGTTTGTAAAACAATCAAATATTTTTAAATAATTATGCACACACTATTTATTCCTTCTTAAAAATGTTAAAGCCATGGATTTGCACTAAAATCGTTTTTCAATTACCATTTTAGGCACAGAACATAGGTCCTATGTACAAGCATTCATGTTCACTACTGAAAGCCATTGATTTCCCCAAAATCGTTTTTTGAATAACATTTTAGAAACAAAGCGCAGGTCATATGTACAAGCATTCCAGGTCACTACTGAAACTTCACATTTTTACAAACTACAATTCCTCTTTCCAGCAACAAATTTTTATCAAGCATGTTCAAAAAACATGAAGAAAGTCCCATTAAAAAACCACATTTTGCTTCCAAATCTTCCCCATAGAGTATACAGGTCTCTATCTATATTAAATGAATCATAACTCACCTTTACAAATGCTTTAGGAGATTCAGAACAGTGTCAGATACACACACCAATATTTCTTTAGCAGATCAAAAGGTATGTACTCCAGGCACTGCAACCATTAATGTCACAGAAAACCTCTAATTCTACACACATATTCCTCATGGTAACCAATCAAAACTCGTCCCTCTCTATTTTCATATCAACACCCTTCCCCCCCTCAGCCCTTTCTACCTGTTACCATAGCAACTCCCTCCTCACTGAGCTCCCAGGGTTAAAAGTTTATTCTACAATGTTGCAAATCAAAAAATCAAAATAAATGCTAATTTCTAACTATATAAGGCCTGAAACCTATGGTTTTTTCAGTGAATTTGCAAGGTTTTTTAAATGCTAATTCCTAACTATATAAGGCCTGAAACCTATGGTTTTTTCAGTGAATTTCAAAGGTTTTTTAAATGCTAATTCCTAACTATATAAGGCCTGAAACCTATGGTTTTTTCAGTGAATTCGCAATGTTTTTTAAATGCTAATTCCTAACTATATAAGGTCTGAAACCTATGTTTTTTTCAGTGAATATCAAAGGTTTTTTAAATGCTAATTCCTAACTATATAAGGCCTGAAACATATGGTTTTTTCAGTGAATTCGCAAGGTTTTTTTAAATGCTAATTCCTAACTATATAAGGGCTGAAACCTATGGTTTTTTCAGTGAATTTCAAAGGTTTTTTAAATGCTAATTCTATTAGCGGATAACGTTTAAATATATTAATATCCTAGTGGGACCACCTGAGCAGCCCTAGGGGGTCAGGGTGTTTCTACCCTGCCCCCTTTTTGTGTTCTACACGTTTGTTTTTCTGCTTTCTTGTGCCTCAGTCTACTAAGACCCAAGATGGATGCCAACACTTCCTGGTTAGAAGTGTTCACAGCCAATGAGCATGCAGCTTTCTCGGGAAGGGATGCTGATAGGCTGTCACTGTCTGTCAACACTAGCACAAGATGGATGCCAACACCTCCTGGTTAGAAGTGTTGACAGCCAATGACCATCCAGCTTTCTCGGGAAGACATGCTGATTGGCTGCCACTGTCTGTCAACACTCAAAACCAGGAAGTGTTGGCAGCCATCTTGTGCCTTGTTAAAACCAAGGCACAAGAAAGCAGTGAAACAAAGGTATGAAACTCGCAAAGGGGCCAGAGTAGAAGCACCCTGACCCCTTAGGCCTGCTCAGGGGGTCCCACAAGGACTCCCAATGCAAAAAACAAAAACAAAAATGTAAAAAAAGTTGCGGGGTACGCGTACCGTGCGCGTACGTACTCGTACGGTACGCGTACGGTACGCATTCCCCGCAACTTTTTTAGAAACATTTTATTTATTTTTTGCCTTGGGGGTCCTTGTGGGACCCCCTGAGCAGGCCTAAGGGGTCAGGGTGCTTCTACCCTGCCCCCTTTTTGAGTTCTACACATTTGTTTTTCTGCTTTCCTGAACCTCACTCTACCGAGGAACAAGATGGCTGCCCACAATTTCTGTTGTAGAGTGTTGACAAACAGTGGCAGCCAATCAGCATGCAGCTCGTGCACGTAGGCGTACGCGCACGTACGCGTACGTACGCGTACGGTACGCATACCGGTAAGCTTAGGGGTAAGCTTAGGGTGAGCTGCTATAGATATATATGTGTTTTTGAAGTTAATTTTCATAAAAACCACTGGAGCAATTTTCACCAAACATAGCAAAGGCACATCTGCGTACCAGTCCCTACAATTTTGCCAAGTTTGGCGTAATTCCGTTCAGCGGTTCGGGCTGTAGACTTGTCAGACCGTCCTATGGAAATTAACATGGGAATAACACGTTTTGGGCCCCCCCTTTTTTCTCAGACCCACTTCACAAATCTCCCCGAAACTTTTAGGGTAGGAGCGCAGTGGAGCTGGCCAACATTTTGGAAAATTTCACAAAAATTCCTCAACCGGCGCCAGAGTTATTCCCAATAGAATGTTGCGGATTTCCTATGGAAAACAATCCTAACTATATATACCTACTGGCGACCGCCAGTAGGTCATATATATATATATTCACTGAAAAAACCATGGGTTATAGACCATATATAGTTAGGAATTAGCATTTACAAAACCTTATTTTACTCACACAAAACCATTGAAATTCCATATATAGTTAGTTGCACTAACTATATATCGCGCACCCGCAATCCACTGCTGATGATGTCACATATTACATCATTCATGACATGGTCAGTGACATCACTGATGACATCACTGATGACATCTCAAATGACATCACTGATGACATCACTGATGACAACATCCAGTGACTGTATGTTTCTGTAAAGTTAAAATATGTCTTACATATTGAAGAATGAGTGGATGTATAAGTGTCTGGATGAAGGATTTAGTAGGTGCATGACTGACTGTATGAGTGAGTGATTAAATGTGTCTCACTGAGTGCATGGATTAGTGACTAAACTGTTTTAATTTGTGCATCATTGTGTCTGTTGTTCTGTAATCTGCTGCATGTGTTGATCATTAGCTATATGACTAACTATTTGGGTTATTGATTGGTTGCCCAAGTATTTGTATGGGAGACTGAGTGTGTGTGTGGGTGGCTGGGAGGTGTATGACTCTGTGCATAGATGTGTGAGCAGTTGATTCACTAGATGTATGGGTTCAACTTGCATGTGGAAACAGCTGTATGGGCGGTTGACTGTGTGCATGAGTGTATTGGTGAGTGAATGGATATCTCAGTGCTACATGTCAAAGTAAGTACATATGTAAAACACAGTACATGTGAGAGTTGACATATATAAATAACTGTGCATAAGAGCCAGTGAATGTGTGAGTGGCTGTATGGATCATTGTGAACTTGTATCAGGGATTGTATAAGAGAGTAAATATGTGTTAGTATATGTTTCAATAAGTAAGGTGTGTATACCTATATAGTTGAGGAAATGGAGGTGTGATTGATTCTTTGCAAGACTGACTAGGTGTGTGAGTAACTCCATGGATGAGTGACAGTCTGTGAGTGTCTGTTTACACTGAGTGTATCTAAGGTTATATTAGAGTCTGAAGAGGTTCATCGTATCATCACATGAATGATGTCATCAGTGATGTGATCAGTAATGTCAAATGAGATGTCATCAGTGACGTCATCAGTGATGTCATTTGAGATGTCATCAGTGATGTCATCAGTGATGTCATTTGAGATGTCATCAGTGATGTCATCAGTGATGTCACTGACCATGTCATGAATGATGTAATATGTGACATCATCAGCAGTGGATTGCGGGTGCGCGATATATAGTTAGTGCAACTAACTATATATGGAATTTCAATGGTTTTGTGTGAGGAAAATAAGGTTTTGTAAATGCTAATTCCTAACTATATATGGTCTATAACCCATGGTTTTTTCAGTGAATTTTCAAGGTTTTGTAAATGCTAATTCCTAACTATATATGGTCTATAACCTATGGTTTTTTCAGTGAATTTCAATGGTTTTTTATTAGCAAATATCAAAAGCTTTAAAATGTCAAGTACGTGGTAGGTAAAAACATTTTCTGATGTGCTTTGAACGCTGCCCCCCCCCTCTTTTCTTTTAGGAGTATTCTCCCTTTGCAGATAGTGAAGGGTAGGTAACGCAGGCCTTTGCCCCCTTTGTAATCCGTCGTGCCTGCTTCCCTCTCCATTTGATTGATTGTTATCCAAGCATTTACTGTTTTGGAATTACTTCTCTTTGGTTCATTCTCTATTTACAAACAAGCACATAGTCGCAATACTCTGTTTAGTCTTTGCAGATAGTGAAAAATCGTTAGAAAAAACAAAAGGAATCAAGCAAAATCAGTAGGCCACTAATGGGATCTCTTTTTGACCTCGCTAAAATAGAAACATTAGGAACAACCCCTCATGAGAAATATGAAACTAGTGAGAGGAACCGAGCTCGACGCCATGATGGCTGCAAGACAGCTCGGCTCCGCCGCCCACCCCGCCCAAAATAACGACAAACCCTATGCAAATATTATAAATATATAAAACACACCAGCAAAGTAACAGGGTAAAACGTTTTATTAAATAACTATTTACATGGCAGCCTGCTGCAACATCGATCCAAATACATGCCGCCGTTCCCGGGATTTCTCCCCAACTACTCTGCGGCCTACGAGATGGAGAGGCCGGGGCGTTGCCTATGCGGGGCCTCCGGCTGCAACCACAGCGCCAACGATCGCTGCTGACGGAGGGGAGCCTTGCCGGTGAGACCACTGATCTGAAGAACCGCTGCCTGCGGTGCCTCCCTGAGCCGCTTGACGGAGGCCCCCGAGGGGCGGTGTGGTGGCGCGGACTCGGAAGGGGCGCTTGGCTCCTGCCCCCTCCCCAAGTCTAGTTGCCCTGCTGTGGCTTGAGATCTCCCCCGACATAGGCGGCCGGCTCCCGGGGTCCGGCGGAACTTTTTGTCTTTTGGTGACTCTTCCATTCTGGACCTTGTCCCACAATCCGTTTGACCTGAAGACACGTCCTGCGGTGCCCTGGTCCGACCATCACATATACCTGCGCCACGAGACGGCGTGGGGTGCACTGGAAGGAAGAGGCGGCGCGAACGAGCCTCCCCCACCTCCCCAGGTGGAGGTTTCTCAGCTGCACCCCAGCGCTTAACTCGGCATCTGAGTTACGCCCACTCTTCCGGCACAGTGGCTACCTGCGCCACGAGACGGCGTGGGGTGCACCGGAAGGGAGAGGCGGCGCGAACGAGCCTCCCCCACCTCCCCAGGTGGAGGTTTCTCAACTGCACCCCAGCGCTTCACTCGGCAGCTGAGTTACGCCCACTCTTGCGGCACAGTGCCTCTCTCGGCCAGCTGAGTTGCGCCTTCTCTTGCTATTACAGCGTCTCACCCGCCATCCGGCTGAATTGCACCCACTCTTGCGGTACAGCGACAGGCGGCTGCCACGGAGCTCACGAAATGGCGGTCGGCTCCACAGACTTGGGCCTGGCCTGCAAGGATGGCTCTGGGCAACCCTGGAACTCGGACGCTTGACTGCTAGGGCATGGGCCACATTCCCAAAAGTGTCCCCTCAGCCTTGAAGATTCTACAAGAGTCACCGGGGCCCCCGACTCCCGCAGACTTCCGGTGGGGAGCGACTGCCATGATTGCTCGCGGAACGGTCACGACGTAGCCACGGGGTGCTCTCATGCTGACGCCAGCTTTAGTCTGAAACATCCAGAAACACTGTAGTATCGCGTTGTCGCGTAATGCGTCATATGACGCGCCGCGTTAGCGCACCCGATGCGCGAAGCGAGGCGCGAAGCGCAGCTTCCCGGAAGCGATCCGGGGCGCGGCGCGGAGCGCGTAACGTAAGCATAACAGGTCATGTGACTTGTTAATAAAAATTTTCATTGGTTCATTTCACTTTTGGTTTCCTAATGATGTAAGGCTAGGTCATGTGACCTAAAAATGACACTTTTCATTGGTTTAGAACTATTTTTTTGTCCCAAATGATGAAAAGCCCTCCTTGTTTCCTCACTCTGACTTTCATCTTTGTGAGAGGAAGACCTACAGTGCCTCGCTCGGACACCTGAGTTACGCCCGCTCTTGCGGCACAGTGCCTCGCTTGGCCAGCTGAGTTCCGCCCACTGTTGCGGCACAGTGCCTCGCTCGGCCACCTGAGTTCCGCCCACTCTTGCGGCACAGTGCCTTGCTCGGCCAGCTGAGTTCCGCCCGCTCTTGCGGCACAGTGCCTCACTCGGCCAGCTGAGTTCCGCCCACTCTTGCGGCACAGTGCCTTGCTCGGCCAGCTGAGTTCCGCCCGCTCTTGCGGTACAGTGCCTCACTCGGCCGGTTGAGTTTCGCCTACTCTTGCGGCTTCAGCGTCTCACCCGCCATCCAGCTGAGTTGCGCCCACTCTTGCGGCCTACGACATGGAGAGGCCGGGGCGTTGACTAGGAGGGGCCTCCGGCCGCAACCACAGCGCCAACGATCGCTGCTGACGGAGGGGAGCCTTGCCGGTGGGAGCCACTGATCTGAAGAACCGCTGCCTGCGGTGCCTCCCTGAACCGCTTGACGGAGGCCCCCGAGGGGCGGTGTGGTGGCACGGACTGGGAGGGGGCGCTTGGCTCCTGCCCCCTCCCCAAGTCTTGTTGCCCTGGTGTGGCCTGAGATCACCCCCGACATAGGCGGCCGCCTCCCGGGGTCCGGCGGGACTTTTTGCCTTTTGGTGACTCTTCATTCTGGACCTTGTCCCACAATCCGTTTGACCTGAAGACACGTCTTGCGGTGCCCTCGCAATGCGGCCTGGTCCCTGAATGTGTGCAGGTGGACAGTATTGATTGGATCAAGATGGCGGCTTCACACAAAGCTGACTCAAGTGTTGCTGCTGATGCTATGCAGACAAAAACTGGTTTTCAGTTTGTACATTCTTCAGGATTTTTCCATCCAAGGCTGGCTGAGAGTTTGTAGAACGATGGCTTCAGATTTTCAACATACTACTCTTCAACATTCTTCATAAATGTAACAATGTGAGACTCACTAGGAGAACGGCCGTTTATCTTTCCTTTCAAAATGCTGCCAACAATATTTTCTGAATGGAAGACACCATCTTGTAGCATAAAGGGCTGCGTCAAGGGTGGTATTGCCCAGAATGTCTTGTTTTCTAGTGCTCGTAATGACGAAGCCAGAACTGCCGAAAGGGATTCTGGTCCTGCCGCTACTTATTGGAGACATTGAACTATACTCTGGACCTGCCTGGCCTCGACCAAAATGGCGCCAGTATGGGAGCGACTTGCAACTCCTTATGACGTTCTTGTTACTTAGCCTTGACGTTATGGGGGATGTATGCGGTCTTTGTGCACATGGCGGGCGGGGAAGGGTACTGACTGGGAATACGGACAACCCTATTGATGTCGATTTTTCATTATTGATTATTGTATTAATAAAGCTTCGAAGTAATGTTACCCATGATACTCGCCCATGGTGTGCGTATGGACGATTTTATTGTAACTGATCCTGTTATACTTTCAATTAAAAAATCAACCTTCACTGATTCTGCAACCGTTTGTCACGTTTAGTTTTTTCAATTAAATGGCTCGCTTGTTACATACTCCTATACCCCTGGCTTTTGAAAGACACCATCTTGTAGAACAAAGGGCTGCGTCAAGGGTGGTATTGCCCAGAATGTCTTGTTTTCTAGTGCTCGTAATGACGAAACCAGAACTGCCGAAAGGGATTCTGCTCCTGCCGCTACTTATTGGAGACATTGAACTATACTCTGGACCTGCCTGGCCTCGACCAAAATGGCGCCAGTATGGGAGCGACTTGCAACTCCTTATGACGTTCTAGTTACTTAGCCTTGACGTTATGGGGGATGTATGCGGTGTTTGTGCACATGGCGGGAGGGGAAGGGTACTGACTGGGAATACGGACACCCCTATAGATGTCGATTTTTCATTATTGATTATTGTATTAATAAAGCTTCGAAGTAATGTTACCCATGATACTCGCCCATGGTGTGCGTATGGACGATTTTATTGTAACTGATCCTGTTATACTTTCAATAAAAAAATCAATCTTCACTGATTCTGCAACCGTTTGTCACGTTTAGTTTTTTCAATTAAATGGCTCACTTGTTACATACTCCTACACCCCTGGCTTTTGAAAGACACCATCTTGTAGAATAAAGGGCTGCGTCAAGGGTGGTATTGCCCAGAATGTCTTGTTTTCTAGTGCTCGTAATGACGAAGCCAGAACTGCCGAAAGGGATTCTGCTCCTGCCGCTACTTATTGGAGACATTGAACTATACTCTGGACCTCCCTGGCCTCCACCAAAATGGCGCCTGTATGGGAGCGACTTGCAACTCCTTATGACGTTCTAGTTACTTAGCCTTGACGTTATGGGGGATGTATGCGGTCTTTGTGCACATGGCGGGCAGGGAAGGGTACTGACTGGGAATACGGACAACCCTATTGATGTCGATTTTTCAATATTGATTATTGTATTAATAAAGCTAGAGATAAGTCAAGTATGTGGTAGATAAAAACATTTTCGTGTTTATGCTCGCTGATGTGCTTTGAACGCTGCCCCCCCCCTCATCATTTAGATTACCACCGCCCATTGCACAAAAGCGTACCGGGCGCTCCCCACGCAAAAAAAACGCTTTTTGTTTTTTTTTTGCCCCGCGGGGCCCTTTTAAAGCCTCCACATCAAACCTAGAGGGTGAGGGAGGATCTACTATGCCCCCTTATGGTCATTTCCTCCTTTGTTTTGGCCTCCTCTTGTCTCTCGATCCTACCGAGAGAAAAGATGGCGGCCGCTCCGGACTGTTTAGAATGTTGACAGACACCGGAGAGCCAATCAGCTTCGCTTTGCGAAGTTCCGTTACGCGTCAAGTACGCGAACCGGAGCGCTACCCGGAGCGCTTTAACAGATATATATATTTTTTTGAACGTTAATTTATCAAAATCCACTGGAGCACATATATTGAGACCTAGCAAAGGCACATCGGGCTAACAGTCCCTACAATTTTGCCAAGTTTCATGCAAATCCATTCAGCCGTTCGGGCTAAAAGTGAGGCCAACCGCCCTATGGAAATTAACATGGGAAAAACGCGTTTTGGGACCCCCCTTTTTTCTCGGCCCCCCCTTAACGAACCCCCCCCAAATTTTCAGGGGCAGCTCAGAAACAGAATGTTCAATTTTCCTGAAAATGTCAGCCAATTCCGTCCACAAACGCCAAAGTTATTAGACATAGAATTTTCAAAAATCCCATAGAGAAAAAATCCTAACTATATATACCTACTGGCGACCGACAGTAGGTAATATATATATATATATATTCTCCACAAATCGCCCTTTAGCTTTAGAGGATCACGCTCGATGCTCTGCCATCCAGCCTAATAAATGCAGCCAGCCTCTGAAATGCATGTTTATTTTTATTCCATCGCCAACGCGTTTCGGGGCCTCACGCCCCTTCTTCCTGGGCGAGCAGACAGCACACCTGTAGCCTGCACATTCATTTCCGGTGTCTTTAGGCATGCCCTCCCTCCGTGGGCGTGTTGCTCTCACTCACTCCCCGGATGCATTGTGGGGCATGCTGTCCTTTGTGCAGGTGAGTTATTCATTAAAAATTATTTCAGGCAAGCGTTTGCAAAATTATTTCAATCATTAATGTCTCTAAGTGAGAGATTTCAGAAGTCAGCTCTGTTTGCATATTGAGCATCGTACCTTCTAATCCTGATAGGTTCAGAATTGTGGCCTCAGACGGCTGGGGAAAACATTGGGTCCCAGCCGGTGATGGTGCTTCCTCCCACGGCGCAGGCAGCCGTGTATAAGTTCTCCACAAATCGCCCTTTAGCTTTAGAGGATCACGCTCGATGCTCTGCCATCCAGCCTAATAAATGCAGCCAGCCTCTGAAATGCATATTTATTTTTATTCCATCGCCAACGCGTTTCGGGGCCTCACGCCCCTTCTTCCTGGGCGAGCAGACAGCACACCTGTAGCCTGCACATTCATTTCCGGTGTCTTTAGGCATGCCCTCCCTCCGTGGGCGTGTTGCTCTCACTCACTCCCCGGATGCATTGTGGGGCATGCTGTCCTTTGTGCAGGTGAGTTATTCATTAAAAATTATTTCAGGCAAGCGTTTGCAAAATTATTTCAATCATTAATGTCTCTAAGTGAGAGATTTCAGAAGTCAGCTCTGTTTGCATGTTGAGCATCGTACCTTCTAATCCTGATAGGTTCAGAATTGTGGCCTCAGACGGCTGGGGAAAACACTGGGTCCCAGCCGGTGATGGTGCTTCCTCCCACGGCGCAGGCAGCCGTGTATAAGTTCTCCACAAATCGCCCTTTAGCTTTAGAGGATCACGCTCGATGCTCTGCCATCCAGCCTAATAAATGCAGCCAGCCTCTGAAATGCATGTTTATTTTTATTCCATCGCCAACGCGTTTCGGGGCCTCACGCCCCTTCTTCCTGGGCGAGCAGACAGCACACCTGTAGCCTGCACATTCATTTCCGGTGTCTTTAGGCATGCCCTCCCTCCGTGGGCGTGTTGCTCTCACTCACTCCCCGGATGCATTGTGGGGCATGCTGTCCTTTGTGCAGGTGAGTTATTCATTAAAAATTATTTCAGGCAAGCGTTTGCAAAATTATTTCAATCATTAATGTCTCTAAGTGAGAGATTTCAGAAGTCAGCTCTGTTTGCATATTGAGCATCGTACCTTCTAATCCTGATAGGTTCAGAATTGTGGCCTCAGACGGCTGGGGAAAACATTGGGTCCCAGCCGGTGATGGTGCTTCCTCCCACGGCGCAGGCAGCCGTGTATAAGTTCTCCACAAATCGCCCTTTAGCTTTAGAGGATCACGCTAGATGCTCTGCCATCCAGCCTAATAAATGCAGCCAGCCTCTGAAATGCATGTTTATTTTTATTCCATCGCCAACGCGTTTCGGGGCCTCACGCCCCTTCTTCCTGGGCGAGCAGACAGCACACCTGTAGCCTGCACATTCATTTCCGGTGTCTTTAGGCATGCCCTCCCTCCGTGGGCGTGTTGCTCTCACTCACTCCCCGGATGCATTGTGGGGCATGCTGTCCTTTGTGCAGGTGAGTTATTTATAAAAAATTATTTCAGGCAAGCGTTTGCAAAATTATTTCAATCATTAATGTCTCTAAGTGAGAGATTTCAGAAGTCAGCTCTGTTTGCATATTGAGCATCGTACCTTCTAATCCTGATAGGTTCAGAATTGTGGCCTCAGACGGCTGGGGAAAACATTGGGTCCCAGCCGGTGATGGTGCTTCCTCCCACGGCGCAGGCAGCCGTGTATAAGTTCTCCACAAATCGCCCTTTAGCTTTAGAGGATCACGCTCGATGCTCTGCCATCCAGCCTAATAAATGCAGCCAGCCTCTGAAATGCATGTTTATTTTTATTCCATCGCCAACGCGTTTCGGGGCCTCACGCCCCTTCTTCCTGGGCGAGCAGACAGCACACCTGTAGCCTGCACATTCATTTCCGGTGTCTTTAGGCATGCCCTCCCTCCGTGGGCGTGTTGCTCTCACTCACTCCCCGGATGCATTGTGGGGCATGCTGTCCTTTGTGCAGGTGAGTTATTCATTAAAAATTATTTCAGGCAAGCGTTTGCAAAATTATTTCAATCATTAATGTCTCTAAGTGAGAGATTTCAGAAGTCAGCTCTGTTTGCATATTGAGCATCGTACCTTCTAATCCTGATAGGTTCAGAATTGTGGCCTCAGACGGCTGGGGAAAACATTGGGTCCCAGCCGGTGATGGTGCTTCCTCCCACGGCGCAGGCAGCCGTGTATAAGTTCTCCACAAATCGCCCTTTAGCTTTAGAGGATCACGCTCGATGCTCTGCCATCCAGCCTAATAAATGCAGCCTGCCTCTGAAATGCATGTTTATTTTTATTCCATCGCCAACGCGTTTCGGGGCCTCACGCCCCTTCTTCCTGGGCGAGCAGACAGCACACCTGTAGCCTGCACATTCATTTCCGGTGTCTTTAGGCATGCCCTCCCTCCGTGGGCGTGTTGCTCTCACTCACTCCCCGGATGCATTGTGGGGCATGCTGTCCTTTGTGCAGGTGAGTTATTCATTAAAAATTATTTCAGGCAAGCGTTTGCAAAATTATTTCAATCATTAATGTCTCTAAGTGAGAGATTTCAGAAGTCAGCTCTGTTTGCATATTGAGCATCGTACCTTCTAATCCTGATAGGTTCAGAATTGTGGCCTCAGACGGCTGGAGAAAACATTGGGTCCCAGCCGGTGATGGTGCTTCCTCCCACGGCGCAGGCAGCCGTGTATAATTCTCCACAAATCGCCCTTTAGCTTTAGAGGATCACGCTCGATGCTCTGCCATCCAGCCTAATAAATGCAGCCAGCCTCTGAAATGCATGTTTATTTTTATTCCATCGCCAACGCGTTTCGGGGCCTCACGCCCCTTCTTCCTGGGCGAGCAGACAGCACACCTGTAGCCTGCACATTCATTTCCGGTGTCTTTAGGCATGCCCTCCCTCCGTGGGCGTGTTGCTCTCACTCACTCCCCGGATGCATTGTGGGGCATGCTGTCCTTTGTGCAGGTGAGTTATTCATTAAAAATTATTTCAGGCAAGCGTTTGCAAAATTATTTCAATCATTAATGTCTCTAAGTGAGAGATTTCAGAAGTCAGCTCTGTTTGCATATTGAGCATCGTACCTTCTAATCCTGATAGGTTCAAAATTGTGGCCTCAGACGGCTGGGGAAAACATTGGGTCCCAGCCGGTGATGGTGCTTCCTCCCACGGCGCAGGCGTGTGGAGAATATATATATATATGTGTATATATATATATATATATATATATATATATATACATACATATATATATATATATTCACAAAAAAAACATAGGTTTTACACACGTTATAGTTAGGAAGTAGCATTTACAAAACCTATGAAATTCACTGAAAAAACAATAGGTTTGACACCAGTTATAGTTAGCTGGAAATTTTACTGATATAAAACCAATGAAATTCCACGTTATAGTTAGTTGGACTCACTATAACTTGCGCGTGTAATGCACTGCTGATGACATCACTCATGACACCATCCAGTGAATGTGTGTTTTTCTGAAAAATAAATATTAGTGAATAATGTTTAAATTTTTAAATATATGTATTAGTGTTTCACTTTGTGTATAAGTAGCTACATGGGTTGGTGAGTAGGTACATGTGTATGTACATGGGTTATTAGATGTTTTATTAGTATCAGTATGAGTGTTTGTATTGTTTAGTGTGGGAATTACTTACAACATTGATGCATGAGTGACAGACTCTTTTTTGTATGTATTTTGAAGACTACATATGTGCAGGACTGTATGGTTGAATAGTGTGTATATGTGTATGTTAGTGAGTAAATTACTGTCTCTCTAGTGTTTTAAACAGTAACTACATATGTTTTAATCTAGAGTATGTGAATATTGATGCATATAAGTGAGTATATGTGAGAGTAAGAGATTGTAAAAGTTCCTGTTTACATAAGTATGTGTTTCGAAAAGTGATTGTTTAAGAGAATAAATATGTGTAATTTTCAATAGAAGTAAGGTGGTAGTGTATGTATTGCTCTGTATGCGAAAAAATGGATGTTCAATAGTTTATTTGCATGTGTGAGTATGTGTGTGAGCAACTTTTGGATGACTGTCGGTGTGTAACAGGAAGTATAGGTGTATCACTTCATATGATGAGTGAGTATATGTATGAGTGACTATATAGAACTGTTGGTGAATGAGTGGGTGTGTATATAGATGGTGGAATTACTGAATTGGTTGTAACTGGTATGGATATCTCTTTTTTTGGAAAATGTTAGTTTCTTTTTTCTTTTTTTGAATGTTTTTCAAGGGTTACATTACACTGAAAGGACATCTATTACTCTGTCACAAGGATGGTGTCATCAGTGATCTCATGAGTGATGTCACTGACCATGTCATGAGTGATGTAATATGTGATGTCATCAGCAGTGCATTACACGCGCAAGTTATAGTGAGTCCAACTAACTATAACGTGGAATTTCATTGGTTTTATATCAGTAAAATTTCCAGCTAACTATAACTGGTGTCAAACCTATGGTTTTTTCAGTGAATTTCATAGGTTTTGTAAATGCTACTTCCTAACTATAACGTGTGTAAAACCTATGTTTTTTTTAGTGAATTTCATAGGTTTTGTAAATGCTACTTCCTAACTATAACGTGTGTAAAACCTATGGTTTTTTCAGTGAATTTCATTGGTTTTTAAAATGCTAATTCAGAAATATCTCGTGTATGCAACCTATACTTTTGTCAATAAAGTTCTGGCAATATTTTTTTGGGAAACAAGCCGTTTTCTTCACTGTTCAATTTGCATAGAGACTCCTTGTAAAGCGATACAGAATTAGAAAGTCTGTACCTTGCCTTTTTTTGAACGCATTAAAATTTGTCTGTAAATAAAAATAACCTTTCTAAACTTTCGTGCGCGACCCGGTGTGCGCACTCTCGGCAACAGTTCTCAATAAAATGGATAGCGCATTTCCAGGCTTTTGTGCGCGACCGACTGCGCGCACCCGCCTATATATTTCGTGAAAACTTTGCAATTTGAACTTATTGAATTTCTTCATAGACCCATCAAAGAACTTATAGTACGTCAAAGAGACTAAACCTAGGCTTCTTTTTTAATATTATGAAAATTTTCATTAAATGGAGCCGAATGTCTTTTTAAACTTTCGTGCGTGACCGAATGTACACACCTTGGTATTTTAAAAAAAATATAAAAGGTTTTATACTTTAACAATTGTATGCTTGAATCGAGCTCAGAAGATATATTAAATCCGGATATGTTTGGATTTACTCCTTTTCACGTTTTGAAACTTCGCTGAATTAGACCGCTACTTCCAAATGACGTACGTGACCAGATACTGTCACCGCGTACACGTCCTGAGACGCGCATGTGAAGTCATGTGACTTGAAAACAACACTTCCAATTGGTTCTTAGTAGTCTATTCTGCAATTTACACGGAGCACTCCACCCACTTCCCTCACTATGTTTTCTACTCTCAAAAGAGAACAACGTTCAACATCTTTCGGAAGACTTTCTTTTCACGCGATAATGTGAAATACTGAGATTGTTACAGGATTTTCTATCAGATATGTGTTCCCATTGCTGTTGAAGCACTAACACCGTGGAAAATTCCACCGATAGCAGTGATATTTTTAACGCCGAGCACCGGCAATTTTTATCACTTAGAAGCCTTCCTATTATGAAGGTTTATCTCCTAAGTCTCTGATTCTCAAACTGTGCAACGCGGCTCCCCTGTGTGCTGTAATAAGGTGCTAGGGGCGCCGCGAACACTCTAGTGTGACTAACCATCCATAAATTCCACGGACATCTCTACCCTGTTATCTGCAATTGTGAACATCAAAAGGAGCTGCGCTACGCCCCTGTGAGAGGCCTCACTCCCACTGCTGCAACGGCTTGGCAGTCCTCCAGATGCACAGGAACAGCCCCTCCGATCCATTGAAGTTCTCTGTCGTGAGAGGCCTCACTCCCACTGCTGCAACGGCTTGGCAGTCCTCCAGATGCACAGGAACAGCCCCTCCGATCCATTGAAGTTCTGTGCCGGTCTCAATACCACTTACGAAATGAAAATAAGCACTGAAGAATATTCAAGCATGTAGTACTCCTCCTGCTACAGCATACAGAATGCATTCTATTACCTATAAAAAAGTGAAACACCCACGCTACAATCATATAGAATACTTCCTCTAAAGAAGCCTGTGAATAACTTTAAAACATCAGGTTAACCTTTTTTTACTCTCTCATCATTGTTAAAGATAAGTATTTACAATACTATATTAAACAATGCCATGGTTGTTGCTTTTTAATTTTAAAAATCTTGCAATCTTTCACAAACCCAATACTCATGGCTTCTTTTTCGTGACAAAAATCTTGCAATATTACATACCTACATAGAATAATAGAAAAAACATAACACTACAAAGGCCGAACACTCTACTAAACGCGGATTTGTAACCTATGGGGCAGATTTATGTTAACTACTTCATACCCAGATATGCACCAGTTAATGTGCACCACAGTATGCTAGTGTTCCGTTACCCATGGTGTGCCACATTTGAAATGTGGCGCACCATGGTACAAAAACACCATACATGCGTAACACATCTGTGCTGAAAAAGTAATACATTGCTAGAGTTGCATCGCAAGTGTGATGCAGCTCCAGCAAGGCTCACCAATGCTCTATATTCACAATGCTGCATCAATACCTACGCCTGCTTCAAGCACATGCACAGTTTTGAAACAGCATGGGCCTGAAAGTCACTGAGTGAAATATCATGCATTACAGTCAGCCACTTTCAAGACACATTCCTTCAGAGGAACACTTACCGTTTATTAGAGGTAGATCATCCGACTCCACCGGAGCACACCCCTAATAAAATGGACATATATATAAAATATGGACTAGCCGCTGTATCGTGCTAGCAAACTTTAACTTAAAAATCGTTAGAAAAAACAAAAGGAATCGAGCAAAATCAGTAGGCCACTGATAGGATCTCTTTTTGACCTCGCTAAAATAGAAACATTAGGAACAACCCCTCATGAGATATATGAAACTAGTGAGAGAAACCGAGCTCGACGCCATGATGGCTGCAAGACAGCTCGGCTCCGCCGCCCACCCCGCCCAAAATAACGACAAACCCTATGCAAATATTATAAATATATACAACACACCAGCAAAGTAACAGGGTAAAACGTTTTATTAAATAACTATTTACATGGCAGCCTGCTGCAACATGAAAACAACACTTCCAATTGGTTCTTACTAGTTTCTATTCTGGAATTTACACGCAGCACTCCACCCACTTCCCTCACTATCTTTTGTACTCTCAAGAGAGAACAACGTCCTACATTTTTCGGAAGACTTTGGTGAAATGGCTACCGTATCTCATTCATCTTCCGAATCTGAACAAAATGATCGACTACCTTTAGAAGAAAAAAAGAATCTTTCATCTGGCAATTTTTCACTTATCCTGAAGATGAAAAGAAAGTAAATGCACCAAAAGTAACCTGCACGATATGTGACTCGTTTCTCTCAAGAGGAAATCCAACAAAAAAATATTCCTTTTCCATACATACCATGGTGCGGCATGTCAAACAAGTGCACCCTGTGCAATTTGCAGAGGCATCGACAAAAGCCCTGGCCACGCTATTACCATTAGAGGTGGCCAGCACATCTTCTGATCGACGACCTGTATCTCCATCGAGTGCAGAGATGGACTTGAGATATTTAACTATATATGGTCTATAACCTATGGTTTTTTCAGTGAATTTTCAAGGTTTTGTAAATGCTAATTCCTAACTATATATGGTCTATAACCTATGGTTTTTTCAGTGAATTTCAATGGTTTTTTAATAGAAAATATCAAAAGCTTTTTTGTGGAAAATGACTAAAATTAGGTATACATACGCGGCGTTCCTTTATGTTCACCACAGCCACTGTTGAAAGTAAAGTGAAAGTCGCGAAACAGTGGCCACGCCCTCTAGTCCCTTTTAGGCCCCATCATGCACGTAAGTAACAGCCATTTTGTGTGTCATGCCCTCTCTGCCCACTGCCAATAGCCTATGATTGTTCGAAATTGGTTCTCTTTGGGTGATTCCCTATTCACAAATAAGCACAGAGTCGCAATACTCTGTTTAGTTTTTGCAGATAGTGAAGGATAGGTAGTGCAGACTTTTGTCCCCTTTGTAACCCGTCATGCCTATCTCTGCCCCGTTTGTTGGTAGTTGGTTCAACCCGGACCGTTTATTAGAGGTAGATCATCCGACTCCACCGGAGGACACCCCTAATAAAAAGGACATATATATAAAATGCGGACTAGCCGCTGTATCGTGCTAGCAAACTATAACATAAAAATCATTAGAAAAAACAAAAGGAATCGAGCAAAATTAGTAGGCCACTGATGGGATCTCTTTTTGACCTCGCTAAAATAGAAACATTAGGACCAACCCCTCATGAGAAATATGAAACTAGTGAGAGGAACCGAGCTCGACGCCATGATGGCTGCAAGACAGCTCGGCTCCGCCGCCCACCCCGCCCAAAATAACGACAAACCCTATGCAAATATTATAAATATATACAACACACCAACAAAGTAACAGGGTAAAACGTTTCATTAAATAACTATTTACATGGCAGCCTGCTGCAACATCGATCCAAATGCATGACGCTGTTCCTGTCGAGGTAGCATAGCTGGCGGCCTAGGGGTGGAGGACCGTTGTGCAAATACCCCGGGGACGACACCATGCGCCAAGGCTCGTCCCCAGTACATCCAGAGGTGATGTCCGACAAGTTGTGTGGGGGGATGCCTTGCTGATGCCGCCACCCCACCACCTTCTTGTTGCCTGATCCGGCCAGCTCAATCGATCGAGCATGAGACTCATGCACTCTGATCTCCTTGTCCTCAGTCAAGCATCAATAGTAAGATTTTCATAGGTGAGTGTAGGTTCATAGTTTTCCATCCACAGACTAAAAGCCTGGAGTGGGAGTGAAAAAACCATAACTAGGTAAGAAGGAACGCAGAGGCTGTAGGAAGGACTCTGGATATGCTTGGTCCCTGAGATGCTTCGATGTCACTGCCTTGCACAAATGGCATAAGTCCTGGATGTTGGGTGCCATAGTTGAGGGTTTGACCTAAAGACACGTCCTGCGGTGCCCTGGTCCAACCATCACATATACCTGCGCCAGGAGACGGCGTGGGGTGCACTGGAAGGGAGAGGCAGCGCGAACGAGCCTCCCCCACCTCCCCAGGTGGAGGTTTCTCAGCTACACCCCTAAAGACACGTCCTGCGGTGCCCTGGTCCAACCATCACATATACCTGCACCAGGAGACGGCGTGGGGTGCACTGGAAGGGAGAGGCGGCGCGAACGAGCCTCCCCCACCTCCCCAGGTGGAGGTTTCTCAGCTATACCCCAGCGCTTCAGTCGACAAGCTGAGTTGCGCCCGCTCCTGCGGCGCATTGCCTCGCTCGGCCAGCTGAATAACGCCTGCTCTTGCTATTACAGCGTCTCACCCGCCATCCGGCTGAATTGCACCCACTCTTGCGATACAGCGACAGGCGGCTGCCACGGAGCTCAGGAAATGGCGGTCGGCTCCACAGACTTGGGCCTGGCCTGCAAGGATGGCTCTGGACAACCCTGGAACTCGGACGCTTGACTGCTAGGGCATGGGCCCCATTCCCAAAAGCGTCCTATCAGCCTTGAAGATTCTACAAGAGTCACCGGGGCCCCCGACTCCCGCAGAGTTCCGGTGGGGAGCGACTGCCATGATTGCTCGCAGAATGGCCACGGCGTAGCCACGGGGTGCTCTCATGCTGACGCCAGCTTCAGTCTGACACATCCAGAAACACTGTAGACTACCAATTCGATCAGTTCCGGTGGAGCTCCAACGACGTATCGCGTTGTTGCATAATACGTCATATGACACGCCGCGTTATCGCACCTGGAAGTGCTCCGGTGCGCGAGGCGCAAAGCGCAGCTTCCCGGAAGCAATCCGGGGCGCGGCGCGGAGCACGTAACGTAAGCATAACAGGTCATGTGACTTGTTAATAAAACTTTTCATTGGTTTAGAACTATTTTTTGTCCCAAATGATGAAAACCCCTCCTTGTTTCCTCTTGGCTCCTGCCCCCTCCCCAAGTCTTGCTTGGCCAGCTGAGTTTCGCCCACTCTTGCGGCCTACGACATGGATAGGCCGGGGCGTTATGGATCAGTATGGGCAAATATACACTTGGGGATTCACAAGCAACAACAAGCCTTTGTATTTGGGGCTCTAAATTAACAACAGTGACAGAGAACAGAACCGAACTAAGCACTCAGGGGCTACGTTTAAACGTAACATCATCTCCCCAGAGGTACATCACCTTACACAGACATGCACTCTGATCTCCTTGGCCTCAAGCAAGCATCAATAGTAAGATTTTCATAGGTGAGTCTAGGTTCATGGTTTTCCATCCACAGACTAAAAGCCTGGAGTGGGAGTGAAAAAACCATAACTAGGTAAGAAGGAAGGCAGAAACAGAATCTTCCTCTGCAACATCAGGCTCTTCAGAAAAAACTCAATTAACACAAGGGCTCTTTTCAGAGCCACCTTATATCAAAGCACTCAAACTTCTGATTTATCTCCATTTTCACACTCTTGTAAATAGGTGTGCGCGCCCGGGTGCGCGCACCCCGCAACTTTAAAAAAAAAAAATATATATATTTTCGCCTTTAAGGGCCTTACTGCACACCCTGAGAAAACCTACGCAGCAAAACAATCTCTACCTTCTCCCCTCTCAACGCTTTGAAATGAACAATATATTTACTCGCAGTGACAAAATGGCGGTCAACACTTCCTGATTTCCTTCGAATCGAACGTTAACAAACATCACACAGCAAAAAAAAAATCCGCTCGCGCGCAGCCGCCCGAGTGCGCGCACCCGTGCGCGCGTATAGATATATAATTGACTTTAACTTTAATTTTCTCAGCAACTACGGAACGGATTTACACCATTCCAAAAAAAGCGTAATCTGCGAGCCGGACTCTACAGTTTTGCCAAATTTCTTATAAATCCATTCAGCCGTTCGACCTGTAGCCGTGTCTAAACGTCCTATGGAAAATAACATGGAGAAAACACGTTTTGGGACCCCCCTTTTATCTCAGCCCCCACTTCACTAATCACCCCCAATCTTTCAGGGAAGGAGCGCAGCGGACCGAGCCATCTTCTTTGAGAAATTCGCAAAGATTCATCCACCAGGGCCAAAGTTAATCCAAATAGAATGTTGAGGATTTCCTATAGAAACTAGGTCCTAACTATAACTACCTACTGGCGACCGCCAGTAGGTAATGTACATATATATATATATATACATATCTATATATATCAAAAATCCCATAGAGAAAAAATCCTAACTATATATACCTACTGGCGACCGCCAGTAGGTAATATATATATATATATATACATATATATATATATATATATATATATATATATATATATGTATATATATATATATATATATATATATATATATATATATATATATATGTATATATATATATTTTCACTGAAAAAACCCTAGGTTATAGACCATATATAGTTAGGAATTAGCATTTATAAAACCTTATTTTACTCACACAAAACCATTGAAATTCGCATATATAGTTAGTTGCACTAACTATATATTTCGCGCAACCGCAATCCACTGCTGATGACGTCACATATTACATCATTCATGACATGGTCAGTGACATCACTGATGACATCACTGATGACATCTCAAATGACATCACTGATGACATCACTGATAACAACATCCAGTGACTGTATGTTTCTGTAAAGTTTAAATATGTCTTACATATTGAAGAATGAGTGGATGTATAAGTGTCTGGATGAAGGATTTAGTAGGTGCATGACTGACTGTATGAGTGAGTGATTAAATGTGTCTCACTGAGTGCATGGGTTAGTGACTAAACTGTCTTAATTTGTGCATCATTATGTCTGTTGTTCTGTAAACTGCTGCATGTGTTGATCAGTAGCTATATGAGTAACTATATGGGTTATTGATTGGTTGCCCAAGTATTTGTATGGGAGACTGAGTGTGTGTGTGGGTGGTTGGGAGGTGTATGACTCTGTGCATAGATGTGTGAGCAGTTGATTCACTAGATGTATGGGTTCAAAAGTGCATGTGGAAACAGCTGTATGGGCGGTTGACTGTGTGCATGAGTGTATTGGTGAGTGAATGGATATCTCAGTGCTACATGTCAAAGTAAGAACATATGTAAAACACAGTATATGTGAGAGTTGACATATATAAATAGCTGTGCATAAGAGCCAGTGAATGTGTGAGTGGCTGTATGGATCATTCTGAAATTGTATCAGGGATTGTATAAGAGAGTAAATATGTGTTAGTATCTGTTTGAATAAGTAAGGTGAATAAGTAAGGTGTGTATAACTGTATAGTTGAGGAAATGGAGGTGTGATTGATTCTTTGCATGACTGACTAGGTGTGTGAGTAACTCCATGGATGAGTGACAGTCTGTGAGTGTCTGTTTACACTGAGTGTATATAAGGTTATATTAGAGTCTGAAGAAGTTCATCGTATTATCACATGAATGATGTCATCAGTGATGTGATCAGTCATGTCAAATGAGATGTCATCAGTGATGTCATCAGTGATGTCATTTGAAATGTCATCAGTGATGTCATCAGTGATGTCACTGACCATGTCATGAATGATGTAATATGTGACGTCATCAGCAGTGAATTGCGGGTGCGCGAAATATATAGTTAGTGCAACTAACTATATATGCGAATTTCAATGGTTTTGTGTGAGTAAAATAAGGTTTTATAAATGCTAATTCCTAACTAAGGGGCCGATTATGATGGCGGACGGACCTGAGTCCGTCCGCCACCATAGAGTAGGGGGGAACGTCCGCATGGGCAGCGGCGTTCCCCCCGTGAAGATTAGGATGTGACCGCCAGGGTGGCGGTCACATCCTCTATCTTTAACATTGCGGCGGGTGCAGCTTCAAGCTGCACCCGCCGCAATGTTAAAAATGCATACATTGCATTTGTATACAGAAAGCGACAGGCACCGCGCGGTGCCTGCCGATTTCTGCATACAAATGCAGGGGGGTACCATAGGTACCCCCCATGTGCACCCCCCACCCCCCTTTACCTAGGGGGCCCGTAACGGGCCCCCGCAGTGAAGTTCCACATGCTTTTCCACGGCGGTAAATCCGCCACGGAAAAGTATCTTTTCAAGCACTTCCTAATATGGTGGACGGTGTCTGAGAGACACCGCCACCATATTAGAGCTTTTCCGCCGCGGTTGTAAGCCAACTGCGGCGGAAAAGCTGCGGACGGAAACCAGGACCCACCAGCCATCCTAATGTGGCGGTGGGTCTTTGGTGGGTCCGCTGCGGTTTTTCCGCATCCTCTGGGCCGGCGGTGGCTTCCGCCGGCCCGGAGGATGCGGAAAAACCGCAATCATAATAGGCCCCTATATATGGTTTATAACCTATGGTTTTTTCAGTGGATTTTCAAGGTTTTGTAAATGCTAATTCCTAACTATATATGGTCTATAACCTATGGTTTTTTTCAGTGAATTTCAATGGTTTTTTAATAGCAAATATTAAAAGCTGTTAAATGTATTCTTCTTTTAAATGAAAATATATTTTATATGTATTTAATATAATTTTTTTATGTATATAATTATTTTTATTTTTTTTAGTTTCGCTACCGGTCCGCGCACCGGGTAGCTTCCCGTTAGCTCAATGTTATGCCGCAACCCGATCCGCGCACCGGGAAACGTTCCGTTTGCACAACTTCCGCGTTCGAGAACAACATCGTGACGCGTCGCGTAAGTGCGACGTATCGTGTTGCCGCGTAATGCGTCTTATGACGCGCCGCGTTAGCGCACTCGGAAGTGCTCCGGTGCGTGAACGAGGCGCGAAGCGCAGCACACCGGAAGCGCTCCGGGCGCGGAGCGGGACGCGTAACGTAAGCGTGACAGGTCACGTGACCTGTAAATAACACTTTTCATTGGTTTAGAACTATTTTTTTCCCAAATGATGAAAACCCCTCCTTTTTTCCTCACTCTGACTTTCATCTTTGTGAGAGGAAGACCTGTTTCTGCTTGTTAAAATAATGACATCTGTAGTAGCTGCAGCTGGTGGACCCCCATCACCACCACAACCACCTAGGAAAGAAGGACCACCTCCACAGTTCCTTCCAAACCCAGAGGAAGAGGAAGAAGAAGAGGAAGAGGACATAGAGCCGAGGCAGTTCTTGCGGGAAGAGCCCGGGAAATCCCACCACATAGCCAATTTTATATGGCAATTTTTTTCTTACCCCCAAGACCAAAAAAAGGTCAATGCCCGATATGTCACATGCCTCATTTGCAAAGATGTTTTGTCTAGAGGTACAAACAAAAAGTATAGTTTTGGGAACTATACTATGCACCGCCACATGCACAGGTGGCATCCAATCAATTACAGTGCTGCTGAGCTGCGTCACCTCCAGGATAACCCACGAACTCCTGTGGCCAGTACATCATCACAGCAAACTCTTTCGGGACCAGAGGCGAGGGAGACGGTCCCAAATATTCAACAGAATTTTGTGCACATGAAGCTAGTGTGCATTTATTGTGGTGAACTAGACCAAGAAGTAAATTTTTTTTTTGCTCCTGTTGAGCCCTTTCTAATGCCTGTTTTTCGTTGATCCCCCCAAAAAACACCCAAAAAAACATAAAATTGTTCAAAAAATACAAAAAAAAAAATGTTCAGAAAAATAACAAAAAATATAAAACAACAAAAACATTAAAAAAAGTTCTTTTCAGAACCACTTCCCATTTTTTAAAAATTACTAACATTTTTGGCACTCTTGACTTCATTTTTCTTATGGGTGCGCTTCCCGGTGCGCGCACCGGAGAGCGCCCCGTTAGCGCAATAATAAAAAAACGAAAAAAAAAACAAGAGAAGGAGAGCATAAGAGAAAGAGAAAGAGAGAGTAATGTTAAGAGACAGACAGCAAGAGAGAGCAACACATAGGTACTGTGTAATACATAGTAAAACAGTGTAAAAGATAAAAAAAAGTGTAAGAGAGAAAATGAAAAAAATATAAGGCTGTGAAACAAAGAAATAGAGAAGAAGAATACTAAAGCAGAGGCACATGAAGAATGTGAGTGGCTGTAAAGAGTAAAAGGAAAGAGAAAAAATGATGTACAAATAAAAGGTAATAACGGAACCAGATTTAAATAACACTGGTGAGGGAGAGAGAGGAAAAAATAGTGTGCATAACTAAAGAGGGATGAAATAAGATGGATAAAATCGACTAAAGTTAAAACATGTGGATTGACAGAGAGAAAAAACTGAAAGAAGAAAAGAAGAAGTAACAGAAATGGAATAATTGAAGCAGCAAAGAAAAGTAAATAACGTAGTGTGCTTGAACTTCAGGGAGAAAGCATAATGAACAAGTAGTGAAAGAGTGAAGAAACAGAGACAATTACAGTAAGAGAGACAGACTGAGTGAACGGGAGTGAGGAACTGTGAGAACAGAGGGACTGAGAAAAGGAGTGGAAGGAGTGCAGTAAGTAAATCACCCACACAACACAACAGCTACCCTACCTCAAAGCACTCTAAAATATTATTTTACTGTTTCTCTTGGTTTTCCCCTTGTTACGCTCCCCGGTGCGCTACCCATAGTATAAGTAAAGAGGGGTGAAAGAGGGAGAAATATTGAATTAGGATAACATATGGTGAGTGACAAAGAGAGAGGACAAAGAGAGTAAAGGAAACAGTACCTGAATGGGCTTGAGTAAAACAGCAAAAAAAGATAAGTAATGCAGTGTGTGTGACTTACAGGGAGTCAGTGGGTGTAGGTCAGAGTGTGGGTGTGTAAGGTGTGTCTGTGGGTGTGGTTGTGTGGAGTGTTTTGGTGTGGGTAGAGATGAGGGTGTGTGAAATATGTGTGAGAAGTGTATGAGTGTGGGGTGTATATGTGTTCGATGTATGTGTGTGTATGGAATGTGTGTGTGTTTTTGAGGAGTGTGTGTGGGAGTTTTTTTTGTGTGTATGAGGTGTGTGTGTGGTGTGTGTGTGGGGTGTATGTTACAGGTGTGTGTATGTGTTGGGAGGGGGATGAGGTATATGTGTAGGAGTAAGGTAAATAATTAAGAAAAAGAGAATGAGTGAAGAAGCAAAGGAAGGGAACAGAGGGTAATTGAAGTAAAGAATAGGGATCAAAAGAAGTTGAATATGAGAGGGTAAATAGGGAAAGGGGAGTAAACATGGAGAATAAGAATAAGTGAGAAAAGCAGAGTAAAAACACAGGAGTGAGGTAGATTGAGAAAATGTTAGTGACCTTAAAGCAAAGGGTGATAACAAACTACATTTTGTTAGTCATCCTTACCATATAATAAATGTAACTTTAATTTTTTTTACTACAGTTGGTATCTGTGAAAGAGAGAAGAAAAAATAAGTTATAATTAGTAAAATATGTATTTTAAATTAAAAGATACAAATGAAGAGCTAACAACATCATAACACTCTATTTAGAAATAAAGTTAGAGTGAAGAACACAGAAAGGGAAATAAACTAAGGAAGAAGGACAAAAAGAGGGAAAAAGAAATAGAAGGAGAGCAAATTACAAAGAGTAAGGCATATAGATTCACTAAGAAAAAAACGAGAGAAGAACACAGAAATGAACTAAAGGTAGGAAAGATACTTAAACAATGTGTGTTAGCAAAACTAAATCAGGAAACAGAAGTAAGTAAAAAGATAATGACTGAGACAGAAAACAGTCTAATTAAGGATGCATTTAGAAGAATGAGGAATAGAAGATAACTGAGAGTAAGTGAAGAACAGTCATAGAGTGAAAGGATGAAGGGAGACAGAATAATATACAACAATTGAAGGAAATGGATGGAGGAATTTATAAGGTAGACACACTAAGAGAATAACTGAGTGAGGTGGAGTACAATGAGTGAGAAAAGAAAAATAGTAAGTGAGCAAAAAAAAGGAAAGAGAGGAGAAGACGACTAAAACAGTGGTACTGAGAGAAAATAATTTAGTGATGAAAGTAAAGAGAAGGACATTGAAAGAAAGGAAATGATGGATAGTAACGGAACCAGAGTAACAGAAATGGGATGAAGAACGATGAGAGAGGAGCAGTGAAGTTGTTGTAAAAGAAGTAATAGAAGGTAGATAAACACAAGTGAAAATAACACGAGTAGAGTGAGGCACTGAGCACAGAGAAGTAGTGAACGAAAAATAGAAAGAAGAGGTCAAAAGTAAGGAGCAAACAAAGATAAGCGAGGGAGAGTGGATGTCAGAGAATGGGAATACAATTTAATTTACACAATCCAAAGTATAGAATAACTTCTACAACATGTTACATAGTTTATTTTTGCTGTTCTCAGAATATATTGAATTTCACTTAAAGCAGTGAGTTCAAATTACTCATCATATGACAGCGGGAAAAAAAACACAATCTAAAAGATTGTGTTTTAAAAAAAAACTTATATACTGACAAATGACAAATGTACGCTAATCTTTGATTGACTTACTTTTCCTTGAGGCCAAATAGTATAACACGGAGGTCCTTTTCTCGTTGCATAGTACTTTGCTGTTCACTTAGAAATCCATTTCATCGACTTTCTACAAGAAAAGCTCCAAGAACATCTGAAATATTTTCAAAATTCATGACTCTTTACTCATTCTTACACCTTTCCATTTGGCCAAATAGTGTCAGATGTATGAGTATATATGAGTACTCCTCCCGTCTTCATAGGCCAATTACCTTTACCTAAATTTTGGCTGTAAAAACACTAGGTATGAATTTATAAAGCCAAAAGGCAAACGTTGTTTGAAAGTCAAATGAGTCTCGTTACATTGGGTCCAACCTTTAGAAGTTTTAAAATAGCATGTGTAATGCCCTGATGTTGTAGAAGGACCGTCATGACAAATAATAGCTACAGTTGCAAAGGTTCTTCCTGATATCGATAACTGAGAAGCCAAGAAATTTTTAATAGAAGTTGTCAATTTAGTTCCATCAGGTCTACATCGTTGGAACATTAAAATAACATAGTGACCATAATTTTGTAGAAATAATGTGGACAGCATTGCAGACTTACATTGGGTACACACCATATTGTGATCCGCTGCTTTAACTAGATTATTGAAAGACACTGATTTGCAGTCTGGTAAAGTTAAATATATAAATCTTTCAGAGTCTATTCTAGTAGTACTTTATGAAGCACAGTTATCACAGTCATGTTGCCATTGATAAGAAAGGCCTAATTGATTTTTTATATCTACTCCTTCATCTTGCAATACATCAAACATATACATTAAAAATTCCTGACAATCCTGCTGAATATTCTGTGAAAATTAATTTTGACCTGAACATATATCTAGAAGCTTTCTAATTTCTGAAACACTTTCTATTTTTGCTCTATCACTACTACATTTGTCTAACACAGAATTCAATAAACAGCACAATGTTTGTTCCCGATTTTCAACAATCTGGCATTGTAAATTTTGAAGAAAAAAAACAACATTAACTACTACATTAGCATAGCAGTTGACACCAGAACTGTTTTCAAACTGAAATCCAACAACATCTTCAACAGAATCCTTTTTGTTTCTCTTTACAATTACACTTTTATCTACTTTATGCCTTTTTGCTGATACCTCACTGCAATTACTCTCATTTCTTCTTTTTCGGCCTACCACACGTTTTTCAATCAGAGGATATTGAGGCAAATGTGGAGCATACTCTCTTCTTAACCTATTGTATTCTTTAACACAATCTAGATCAGCACAAATCTTTGTTTCATCACACTCAATCAAGTACAATCCTGATAAAGTTCTGACTCGTGATAAAGCCACATATGCCATACCCTCTTTAAACACAGAACTTCCAATGTTCACCAAAGCGCTATCTACACTTAAACCTTGAGACTTATGAATTGTCACCGCATATGCCAAACAAATAGGAAACTGTTTTCGGCGAACATATAAGTCTTTCACGAGCAAAAATCTAGCTGAACAACGACAAATTTGTTCTATTTCATCAATGTCATCAAATTTAATTTTTTAAAATTTCAATTCCATCTCTATTTTTGTAATTCACAAAACCAACAACATGACCCATTGCTCCATTTACCAGACCTCTTTCAACATTTAAATTCCTTCTCAAAATGATACGACAATTCAAACACACATTCAGAGTCTTTTCAAAACCAGCAGTTTTAGATATAGTCTTCTCTAATGAATCCAATTTTGACTTCAAATTTTCAGATAAAACAATTGTTGCTCCCATATGCTCTATTTTATCTGTAGCTTCCAGTTTCACTATCTCTTCATTTTCTAAATTTAACATTTTGTTGTTGAACATGGAACATTCTTTCAGAGTAGGCATCAAACATATGGCAGATTTCTTCTCGTTAACTTTCTTAAAAATGTTCTCTGGAAGAATGTTTTCATTTGGGTACAAATTAAAAAATTCATTGTGCATGTAAAGCTTCTTTCCCTTGCTGACTTACTTTTCCGATCCTTACATCTTGTAGAATATTTTTATAATCTTCATCCTTTGCCTGCCGCATATTTTGAAGCAGTTCTGCATATTTGAAGTTTAACCATATATTAACCTTTCCAATGCTTCCTAGGCACTTCCTGGTATCTTCATGCGTGAGCATTTTGAACACAGGTTGTCCTTTCACTGGAGTCAACTGCAGAAGATCTCCAAAAACAATAATATGTTTTCCTCCAAATAAAACATCATAGTCTGTTCTAAGAATTTCTTGCATTCTCAAATGCACAAAAGCAATCATTATATTTGACACCATGCTTACTTCATCAATGATAAGAAGTTTCATTTTCTTCAGGCCTCTCGAAACTTCGGAACACGCATCTCCAGATAGCTTGTGATACTCCAATTTGTTATCATGCTCCACTGGCAGCATCAGTAAACGATGTAAAGTAATCCCTTTAATGTTATGTGCTGCCAGCCCAGTTGGAGCGGTAACAACACAAGACAGCGGTGATTCAGTCCTTTTCTGCAGATAAATTGCAATGGCTTTAATCAGAAAACTTTTTCCAGTTCCCGCTTCTCCACTCACGTACAGTTGGACAGGCTTAAATGATGTACATGAGCACTCTTTTTTCTCATGACTGAATCCATGTTCAATCTGTTCTGTGACTTCGTCATATATCTGTTTCTGCTCAAGGTTTAGTTGTTTCACCAAATCTTCTAAGTTAACTTCATCATCTTGAGCTTGTTCCATAGCTCTTTCCACCTCATCCATGGCAGTAGCAGCTTCATTTTGGATAATTGGTCCTCCTAGTGGATCCTGACTCAATGAAGCAGAACTCTGACTGCCTTGAGAACTGTCTCTCGCAATCTCTGTAGCAATTGTGGCTTCTTGCTCTATTTCTTCATTCAACATTTGCAGATAATTTGGAAAAACAGGACATTCTATGGTATCCTTCGTTGCATTAAAGGAGTCTTCATAACAGAGAAAATCTCCAAGAAGTTCCTCTTCTTCACGCCATGGTTTAAACAGTTGCAAAAGAGCCAAATAATAAAATTCTCTTTTATCTGGATTATCACAACTCAATTTGCGATGATTAATCAAATGACCTTTTTTTTGTTTCACTAGACATCCTTCACATCCAATGACTCCATATATTCCATTATTGATATCTTCTCTGATGTTCCTCTTATAAATATATCGTTGCAGAACTTCATAGAGACAAGCGTTCTCAAGGTGATGACTTCTATTTGGATAGTATGTATCCAACATGTTTGTCTTCAAAATATCTGTACTTTCTGGTTCTTTCTCCGCCAAATACTCTATCTCTTGTACAGATTTCAAAACTCGATTTCGTGTTGCAGCAAGACCTAGACTCACCCAAATGATGGTTCTAGATTTGGCATTAAGACTTGCTGACGACAATCGATCAGAACATTCATACGCTCCAATTTCTAGAGGCAACAACATCTTCAGACTGTAACTGTACAATTTCTTGCTTAGACTCTTTTCATGTGAAATGTCCTCCCACATTTCCTTTAGTTCTGTCTTTTCTTTTTTTGTGATGTAAGACGTCACATATCGAGCCACAGCAATAGAGTTGTCAGCAACTAATTGAATATCCATTTTAGCATTCCACATGGACAAAATCACTGGATTGTAGTCGTTGATGTACTTGGACTCTTCGTCTCTTTTTAAATTGTATGTATTTTTTGGTGATTTCCTCGTCACAGTATGTCGCAGAGAAGACATCAAATTATTTACTCTTCCTTTAGAAATCACTGGTCGTGGAAAGCCGAAACGACATTTTGTGCAGAACTTGTCCTTGTTTCTGAATTTTCGACGACAGTACTTTCCACAACGATGGGATTGAAAGCGTAAAACTTGTTGCCTTAAACTGTTTTCTTCGGTAGTTTTCGGAACAGCACATGTTGAATACTCTTCAATGAAACTCATCACTGTCTCATCCGAATCTGTTCCAAATTTGGGTGCATCTTTAATCCATAACAACATATGTATGTGAGGAGCACCTCTCGCTTGATACTCCTTTCTCCAAAAGAAATCCAAAACCTCTCCAAGGGGAGGATTTTTTTTGTTGGTAATAAAAGACATCATAGCTTCAAATCTATGATTGAAATATCTGCATACATTCACTGGATCCAAAGAACACAGTTTTCCAGGTGTTTTGAATTCTATATTTTGTATATTTGCATTTGCCTCTCGTAGAAATTGAAGTAAGTCGTCCCATGCATACTCGGCACAGCTAAGAGGGAGGAACCATGTAGGAGTTCCTAAGTTTCTTAGCATACATTTCAATTCCCCATGACGACGGTACCAATACTCGTTTGTACCACGCTGACATGCCATGAGATTGATTAGATGAGACCTCAAAATATTATCTTGCAGATTCACTTTCTCCGTAAAGTCCCTCGCCGAAACATTTTGTAGATGTGCTCCACTTTTCAGAATATGGTTTACTGCATAAGAAAGCCCAGACAAGTCACTTTCATACAGTAGATGAAACAAATAGGGAATGCATTGACGAAACCTTGCATCTTCAGCATATAATCTTACAGTTCGATATTCAGATGCAGGAATTTGAAGTGGTCGATCGTCATATCGTCCACCTCGACCTGGTGGAAATAGCTGTGGAAAACAACGAGCTTCCAAACTTTCTTCCCACACACTAATGGGACTTCCTTTTGCTGTTTTCATTTGAAACAATTCAATTGCATTCCCCATTACTTCTTTGGAATGCAAAGGATGAACAGTATAATGTTCATATATTTCTTCACTTCTAGACACATCAACTTTTTCAATTTGGCCGCCTGAACAATCACTGTCTTCATCTGCAGCTGTTTCCTCTGCTGCAACACATACATCTTTGTAGTACTCATTGTTTTTGACTAAATACAACGTTGCCTTTTTGACTTTCCTAACATCCACTAAATCTTGCCAGATTTTTTTACTCTTTGTTGGAACCCCATTAACTAGAATAACCAGAGGTTCCTCTTCTATTTTTTCTATACCAATTGTATCAATATTTTTTTTCAAATCTAGGGGCAAATAAACAACTCTTCCCTTTAATCCTCTCTGCAAATCTGTAGGAGGCAATTTCCCTATCTTAGGCTCCATGCGAACAATTGCCTGAAAAGGATGGACACATTGAATCAAAATAGACTCATATGTATTTAAATCCATCAATTCACGGGGAATGTCTACCAACTCCAGAATATTATGAACAGCTCTAGCAGGCATTCTGTTTTGATTTAATTTATCATAACAATATTTACAAATACGCTGATCAGAACTCAAATCAAAAGAATTCTCCACCCACAAATAAGTTGCTAAATCTTTCCACTCATAATTATCCATCTTTTCACTTTTTGCATATAAATCAACTAACCTAGTCTGAATCTTATAATGACTCCGTCGACAACACACACAAGTAAAATTCTGCCTTTCACTTGATTTCACCTTAAACGTGGTAATTTCCTTCTCAAACTTTTCTGTATTTAAAATCTGTACATTGTCTTCCACATTACCTTGAATTGAATAACAAATCTCAATTTCTTCACAAATCTTCTGCACATCTAATTCCGTTCCATGCAAAAGAGCACTGTTTAATTGTTTAAGCTTAAGTGCTGGACTTTTTGCATAATACAACATTCTCACTAATTTCCTCATTTTGGTATGATGCACTGCTAACATCCTAAAATTATGAAAAACACTGGGACAGACTTTTCTAGAAAGACAAGCCAGTGAATGGCCTTGCAAACCTGTGATTCCTCTCACTCTGCAAGGATCTAAGTCTTGCAACAACTTCACTTTCTGCTTTATACTTTTTTTACTATATGTACGTAAGAAATTACAAAACAAATCAATTGATTCCTGTCGCACACTACAAATACTACTACACTTCCAAGTGTACATTGGACCCTTAGTACGTCTCCCTAAAACTCCATCAGATAACACCTCTTCTGGTTCTCTAGGCACAAGTGTCTCTTTTTCAATCTGACAACCGTCTTTCACTTCATACGCTCGACCACTGGTGTCAACTGCATGCACTAAATCATTCTCCTGGAAGTAACTCTCCTCATTAAAAAATGGCTCACAACTTGAACTGTGCATCCATTCTCCAGAAAAAACTTTACAAAAATTAGTCCGATTAATTACTCTTTTCCATCTACTGTTTGATTTGAAAACATCAATTGTCTGGTTAAGTGTCCTAATTCTATTGATTATTAAAATAAATAATTTTTTCTTAACTTCAAAAGCCTGATCAACAATCTTCTCTACACTTTTCTTTTTCTTATAAAAAGCAGCTCTCTGTTTACCTTTCCTAATGTTTTTTAACACATTTAAAACCACTCTATTGCGAAACATTCGTCTACGAATGTCTCTAAACTGATTCTGCCTTCTATTCCTATACATATTATTCTCTCTGCTCCAGTTTTAGGATTCTTTGAAGTTCTCTCCTTCCTTTTCGATTTTACTCTCTCATTTTCTTTTTCTACATGGTGTCCATCATTTTTTGGGGATTTACATATGTTACGTACACTGAGTTAAAACACAGGTAACATCATTGTAAAGAGTCAAATTGATACCTGTGTCTAAGAATGCAGCAGAGATAGGCTTCATGAAGCCTAGTCCACTGCACTCTTAGACACAAGCCTCACCACCTACGCTCCCCAGGAAAGCCCAAACATGTACCTTTTTGCCCCATATTTAAAAATTGACGCATGTATGCATCATTTTTTAAACCTTTGCACCACATTATACTCAAAAATGTAAAAACAATTTATTTTCTCCAAAATCATTTTTGACATCACATTTAGGACACACAGCACAGATCCTATTTACAATCATCTGCCTCACAGTAGGGATAAGACTGAGGCAAAATATTGCATCTGCCTCACAACAGGAATAAGACTGAGGCAAACGCTTTGTCATGGAGCTTCACAATTTTACAAAATACAATTCCTCTATGCAAACAAACTCAATATGCTTCCTACACTGATTTAAAACACAGGTAACATCATTGTAAAGAGTCAAATTGACCCCTGTCTCGCAAGAATGCAGACAGGGATATGCTTCAGGAAGCCTAGTCTACTGCACTCTTAGACACAAGCTTAACCACCTACGCTCCCCAGGAAAACCCAAACAAGTACCTTTTTGCTCCATATTTAAAAATTGATGCATGTAGGTAGATGCGTCACTTTTTAAACCTCTGCGCCACATTATAATCAAAAATGTAAAAACCATTCATTTTCTCCAAAATCGTTTTTGACATCACATTTAGGAAACACAGCACAGATCCTATTTACAATCATCTGCCTCACAGCAGGGATAAGACTGAGGTAAAATCTTGCACCTGCCTCACAACAGGGATAAGACTGAGGCAAACACTTTCTCAAGGAGCTTCACAATTTTACAAAATACAATTCCTCTATGCAAACAAATTCAATATGCTTCCTATACTGATTTAAAACACAGCTAACATCATTGTAAAGAGTCAATTTGACACCTGTGTCTAAGAATGCAGACAGGGATATGCTTCATGAAGCCTAGTCCACTGCACACTTAGATACAAGCCTCACCACCTAGGCTCCCCAGGAAAGCCCAAACATGCACCTTTTTTCCTCATATTTAAAAAGTGACGCATGTATGCGTCACTTTTTAAACCTCTGCGCCACATTATACTCAAAAATGTAAAAACAATTTATTTTCCCCAAAATCGTTTTTGACATCACATTTAGGAAACACAGCACAGATCATATTTACAAGCATCTGCCTCACAGCAGGGATAAGACTGAGGCAAAATCTTGCACCTGCCTCACAACAGGAACAAGACTGAGGCAAACGCTTTCACATGGAGCTTCACAATTTTGCAAAATACAATTCCTCTATGCAAACAAACTCAATATACTTCCTACATTGATTTAAAACACAGGTAACATCATTGTAAAGAGTCAAATTGACACCTGCGTCTAAGAATGCAGACAAGTATATGCTTCATGAAGCCTAGTCCACTGCACTCTTAGACACAAGCTTCACCACCTACGCTCCCCAGGAAAACCCAAACAAATACCTTTTTGCCCCATATATAAAAATGTATGCATATAGTTAGATGCGTCACTTTTTAAACCTCTGCGCCACATTATACTCAAAAATGTAAAAACAATTTATTTTCCCCAAAATCGTTTTTGACATCACATTTAGGAAACACAGCACAGATCCTATTTACAATCATCTGCCTCACACCAGGGATAAGACTAAGGGTGGGCGGCCAGCTACGCTCCGTGCACGGAGTGCACGGAGTGCCGTCTCCTACGCATTTTGCGTAGCGGGCGTAGCCAGGCGGCACTACGCGCGCTCCGCAGACGGTGCGTAGCCGGCCGCCACCCGCCTCCCTCCCGCCCTCCCTAAATACATAAATAAAAGTATAAAAAGCTTTTAAAAACACTTACCTTGTCTGCCGCGTCCCCGGGGCTCCCTCTCGCCGTCCTGCGATTCGCGCCGCCATTTTGGATCCTAATGCGCATGCGCGGGCGGCCGCGCATGCGCATTTCTCGTGAGGAATGCGCATGCGCGGCCGCCCGCGCATGCGCATTAGGATCCGAATCGGTGGCGGCGCGAATCGCGGGATGGCGAGAGGGAGCCCCGGGGACGCGGCAGACAAGGTAAGTGTTTTTAAAAGCTTTTTATACTTTTATATATGTATTTAGGGAGGGCGGGAGGGAGGCAGGCGGCGCGGAGTGGGGCTACGCGGAGTGCGCGGGTGGGCGTAGTTGTGTGCCCACTTCGCATAGCTCCGCAGAGCCCCACTACGCACACTACGCCCAGGGTTGGATAAGACTGAGGCAAAATCTTGCAAAATACAATTCCGCTATGCAAACAAACTCAATATGCTTCCTACACTGTTTTAAAACACAGCTAACATTATTCTAAAGAGTCAAATTGACACCTTTGTCTAAGAATGCAGACAGGGATATGCTTCATGAAGCCTAGTCCACTGCACACTTAGACACAAGCCTCACCACCTAGGCTCCCCAGGAAAGCCCAAACATGTACCTTTTTTCCCCATATTTAAAAAGTGACACATGCATGCGTCATTTTTTAAACCTTTGCGCCACATTATACTCAAAAATGTAAAATCCATTTATTTTCCCCAAAATCGTTTTTGACATCACATTTAGGAAACACAGCACAGATCATATTTACAACCATCTGCCTCACAGCAGGGATAAGACTGAGGCAAAATCTTGCACCTGCCTCACAACAGGAATAAGACTGAAGCAAACGCTTTCACATGAAGCTTCACAATTTTACAAAATACAATTCCTCTATGCAAACAAACTCAATATGCTTCCTACACTGAGTTAACACAGGTAACATCATTGTAAAGAGTCAAATGTATTTCTATTAAACATGCACACATTCTTTACTCCATTTAAAAAATGTATTAACTATTTATGTTCCCCAAAATCGTTTTTTACATCACATTTAAAAAACACAGCACAGGTCCTATGTAGAAGCATTCCATGTCACGACTAAAACTTCACAATTTTACAAAATAAAATTACTCTATGCAGTAAAAACTTCTTACCAAGTATTATCAAAAAGCATGACACAAACCAACATTAAAAAAACACAATTTGCTTCCAAATCTTCTCCATAAAGTATACAAGTCTCTATGTATATTAAATGAATCATAACTCACCTTTACAAATATTTTAGAAGATTCAGAACAGTGTCAGATACACACACCAATATTTCTTTAGCAGAGCAAAAGGTATGTTCTCCAGACACTGCAAACCATAAAGGCACAGAAAACCTCTAATTCTACACACATATTGCTCATGGTAACCAATCAAATCTCTTCCCTCTGTATTTTCAAACCAACACCCTTCCCCCCCTCATCCCTTTCTACCTGTTACCATAGCAACTCCCTCACCACTGACCTGCCAGGGTTAAAAGTTTATTCTACAATGTTGCAAATCACCTCTGCAAGGATGTTTGACCTGCAAATACACCAGCTTATCTGGTGTAAGGTTTCTTTAAATAACTTTTTTTTAACCATTTAAATTACTTCTTACACAGAACACAACCATGCACCCTAACTTTCAGTTTTCACCTATCTCATTCTACCAATCATTGCTTGTGATTCAAGAGCACTGAAACTCCACAGGTTTTTTTTTGCAAACTCCTATTATTCCAACTGCCATTTCTTTTCCACACTTCATCTAACTGCACCAGAATCTCCTCTGACCATGTATTCTGTCTGGATTATTGGACATAGCTATATCCACTGGGCTCAAAGGTATGCTAGTACCAGAAATTTACACAACCTTGATTTATCAAACGTGAACATAAAATGGATTGGCCACAGAGGATTAAAATGTCACCAATTGATTCCATTGGTGAAAACCTTTTTGCATTTGCCACACCCTGACCTCTTAATTGTGCACTGTGGAGGAAATGACTTGGGCACTTTGACTGGGGTAGGTCTGGAAATGCTTTTAAAGGACACCTTTGATCATTTGATGGCACTTTTTCCACAAACTGCCTTGGTATATTCCAATATATGCCAAAGACAGAAATGGAAGTGGTCCAATCAATGTTGTCCACAATTGGAGAAAGCACGGAAACATGTGAATTAAATCTGTTTCTGCTTACATGAGAGACTATGGAATGGGTTCAATATACAATAATAACTTATGTTACAACATGGAAGATATCTACAGGGGAGATGGTGTGCACTTTTCTGATGAGGGGAATAGAATATTCCTCCTGAATTTCAGACTGTGCATTGGTACCTACCTGTAGGTACCTAAATCAGCCACAGAACCCAAAAGCCCTTTTCAGGGCTACCCTATCTCTGATCACTTCAAATGATTATATTTTTTTAACTTTTTTCACTATTTTTCACCATAGTACGCTCCCTGGTACGCTCCCCGGTGCGCGTACCGGGCGCACCCCGCAAAAAATTATTATTATTTTTTGTTTCTTTTTGCCTATTTGGGCCTCCTAAGACCCCCTCACAAAACATAGAGGGTCAAGGAGTGCCTACGATGCCCCCTTATACTCATTTCCAATGTTGTTTGTCCTCCATTTTCTGTCTCAAATCTACCAAAACACAAAATGGAGGACTCCCGTAGCGCTGCCGGTACGCGTACCGGAGCGCATACCGAGAAGCGCTCCCCTAAAAAATTTCGAAAGTTAATTTACCTAAAAATCACTGGAGACACTTTCACCAAATATAGAATAGCTCATACTACATACCAGTCCCTACCATTTTCCCAAATAAAGTGGAATTCCATTGAGCCATTTGGCCTGTAGCCCTGTCTAAATATCCTGAGGTAAATTACATAACAAAAACACATCTGAAGTGTTAGAATTGACAACCAATTAAAATGTTACTTTCATTTTCTATTTTTTTTTCCTGACATTTGATTGGTTATGTACATGAATATAAATGAAAAATGAGAGGGAAACACGGCCATTTTGACTACAACTACCTGAGGTACATCTTGAAAGGATTTTTGCATTTTGTCTTCTTCACCTCTCTGTAAAGTAAGTTGATAATTTGTAAGGGGCACTTTAAGTTATTTTTTAAAAACATTTTCTGATAGTTATTTACTGTCCCTCTGCTATAGTTATAGATAGAGATAAGCTCCTCTGTTATATTTATAAATTGACTTAGGCTTCTCTGCTATAATTATGAATTTACTTCCGCTTCTTCACAGGCACTTTTTAATATTTCAACTTCCTGCCTGTTACCATACATTGCCCAAAGTTAACTTCACTATTAAAAAATCAAAACTACCTGTCTGAACTTAAACCCAACAGTGCCATATTTCTACTGATTTTTTTTAATGCAAATTTCAGCACAAAAATGGAAGGAGAACAGAACATTTCCTTTGAAATTGTCCTAGAGATGAACAATGAGGAAATCATTGAACCCATTGACTTGGAATTCATGGATGAATCACGGGACCATGAACTTCTACAATGTGTAGAATCTGTGGATTTGTTAATTCAATATGAGGACGTTTCTGACAGTCAAATGTTGGAAGTTATGTTCACTCAACAAGAGAACATTTCAGACAGTCAAATGTTAGACGTTCTCTTAAATTTTGAAAAAGAATCAGAAAAATAAATTTATATTTAATAATCAAAAATTGTTCGAGACATTATTCACTATTATATGTAATTCATAAACTAGTACCAAATTGATTATAATATAAAGTCAGACTTATAGTATACTGTGCAACGTATTTGTTTTACATAGTAATTTTGCTCAGAGTTACTTCCTTTCTCCCACTATATTATCTCCAATGTGTATTTGACATCTCTTTTTCATCTCCTGCCTCCATGTTGTTTCTGCTTCCCTGACAGACTATGGTATAGATTCCATATACCACAATAACTTCCGTAACAACATGCAAATTATCTACAGAGGAGACGGTGTACATTGACTTTAAGACACAGCATTGGTACCTACATGTTGGTACTTAAAACACCAAAACAACACAACAACTCTATTCAGAGATACCCTACCTCTAAGCACTTTAAATTATTATTTTAGTGTTTCACTGAGTTTTCCCCATGTGTAGGCGTGGGGGAGGTGTGTGTGGGGGATGTGCGGGGGGTGTCTGTGAGGTGTGTATGTGTGTGTGTGTGTGTGTGTCTGGGGGGTGAGGTGTATAGGTGTGTGGGGTATGTGGATATGGGTATGTAAAGTGTGTGTGTGGGTGTGAGTTTGTGGGGTGTTTGGGTGTAGGTGGGAGTGTGGGTGTGTGAGGTGTGTGTGGGGTGTGTGTGGGTGTGGGAGGTATGTGTGTAGGATGTGTATGTATGTGTGGGATGTGTGGATGTGTCTGTGAGTTGTCTCTGTGTATGTGGGGGGGGAGATGTGTGTGTGGGATGTGTGGGGTGTGTCTGTGAGATATCTGTGTGTGTGTGCATGTGTGTGTGTGTGTGGTAGAAGGGGGGTGAGGTGTGTGTTTGAGTGTGGGTGTGTGGAATGTGGGTGTGGGTGTGGATGTGTAAGGTGTCGATGTGGGGGTGTGGGGTGTTTGAGTGTGGGTGGAGGTGTGCGTGTGTGAAGTGTGTGTGGGGAGTGTGTGGGTGTGTGGGTATGGGGTTGTGTGCATGTGGGTGTGTGTGGAACACACTTGTAGGTACCTAAAACAGCCACAGAACCCAAAAGCTCTTTTCAGAGCTACCCTACCTGTAATCAAAATGATTATTTTACACTATTATTTTCACTATTTTTCACCTAAGTATGCTTCCTGGTACGCTCCCCGGTGCGCGTACCGGGCGCTCCCCCAGCGAAAATCGAAAAAAATTTTTTTTTTTCTCCAACGGGACCCTTTTATGGCCCCCACATCAAACCTAGGGGGTCACGGGGGGTGTACCCTGCCCCCTTTTGCTCATTTCCCCCTTTGATTTTTGCCACCTCTTGTATCTCAATCCTACCGAGACACAAGATGGCGGCCGCTGCTGACTAATTCGAATGTTTACAGACACCCGAGAACCAATCAGCTTGCCGTGCGCAAGTCGCGTGGCGCGCCCGGAGCGCTCCCCGGTACGCGCTCCGGGGCGCGCTTACAGATATATACATTTTTTTAAACCTAAATTACTCAAAATCCTCTGGAGAACATATCTTGAGACATAGCAAAGGCACATCGGACTACCACTTCCTACAATTTTGCCAAGTTTGGTGAAAATCCATTCAGCCGTTCGAGCTAAAAGTGCGACAGACCGCCCTATGGAAATTAACATGGGGAAAACACGTTTTGGGACCCCCCTTTTATCTCAGCCCCCGCTTGACAAATCCCCCCCAAACTTTCAGGGAAGGAGCGGAGCGCCGCGAAGCAAAGTTGCTGAAAAATTCAGCCTGATTGCTCAACCGGCGCCAAAGTTATTCCAAATAGAATGTTGCGATTTCCCTATGGAAATCGATCCTAACTATATATACCTACTGGCGACCGCCAGTAGGTAATATATATATATATATATATATATATATATATATATATATATCAACAACTCAGTTCGTGAGTCTCTCTGCCACTAATGGCAGCGGGCTTAAGCGAGGACACAAATCCTCAAAATATATCACCAATTTTTTCCGTATCAACCAAAAAAGCATGCTTGAGCCCAATTCCATTCACACAAGTGATTTATTGCAGCAGGTGGCAAGCCAAACGCCCGACGCATTTCAGGGCAGCCACACCTTGGTTACGGGTCTAAGGACCGTTGGTAACAAGGAAATATATATAGTGCACTGACAACAAAAATAAATGTAGGCCTACCTATCCCAAATGCTCTAATACAGAGACCAAACTGCCATCCAGTTTGTAATGGTGATATTCCATACATGTTCACCTATTTGTTGAGGATTACTTTGTATATAGTAAACAAAAACATTTCTTGTGTATTTTATAATGAAACGGTGTATTGCCAAACTTAACCAGTCACATTATTTAGTTTTCAACAAAAATACATTTTTGAATATTTTGATGTCGCATTACGCCCCTGTGGGCCAAAGTATAATGTCCTCACGCTGATCTTGCTGTAGTTAAACAATTCTGCCCCAGAGGGCCAATGTTAAATGAACCAAAAAACAATTGTGTGGCATCAACACCTGGTTTTCCAATTGGCTTACACATCATCCTACAATAATACACATTTAATTCTTGTTATACAGTCTCTGTAATCCCATGTTGGATATCAATCTTTTAGCTCTAAGGAGCTCTCTGTACGGTATGCTCTGTATCAGGTTCTTGGGATGACAACTTTTGGCATGTAGCAGACTGTTTCCATTCGTGGCATTCCCAAACAGTCTGCTTTCAAGTTTGTTGTTATTTACTTTAACTTCCACATCCAGAAATTCTATGTTTCTTCATGTATTGTACTGGTAAATTTTAGATTACACAGATCACGTCTTTGTAGAAAATGACGACTAGCTTTCGTGCCCATGAAATGCGGTTTACATGTGTGTAGACTATTCACATCAAGAGTCATTTACAACATGTCAGTATCCCAGGTTACATTCTCTATTGATCTCAAAAAATCTCCCGTACCTTGAAGATATAAAGGAAGAGCTTGAACATAGGGGTGAAAAAATAGTCTATGTACTTAGATGTATTCTCATACGTGCTTCCTATAGAGGATACGATTGGATGCCCAGGTGGATTGAGATTATCTTTATGTATTTTGGGTAATAAATACATAGTGGCCAATTTGGGAAATTCACAGTGCAGACATTTGTATTCATCATCAGAAAGCAATTTGTTTTTCGTCGATACGGAAAAAATTGCTGATATATATATTCACTGAAAAAAACCATAGGTTTTAGGGGTGTTATACTTAGCTGGATATTTCACTCGTACAAAACCATTGAAATTCCTCCGTTATAGTTAGGTGTACTAAGTATAACTCAGGCTCCCGCAATCCACTGCTGATGATGTTACATCATTCATGACATGGTCAGTGACATAACTGATGACATCATTGATGGCCTCTCAAATGACATCACTGATGACATTACTGATGACATCATCCAGTGAATGTGGTTTGGTTCGATATTTAAATAAGTATTATATATATATATAGCAATCTACATTGAAGACTGAGTGGATGTATAAGTGTCTGGATGGAGGATTTAGTAGCAATGTAATTGACTGTCTAAGTGACTAATTTAAAGTGTCTCACTAAATATGTGGGATAGTGTTTAAACTGCGTGAATTACAGTATCACTCTATCTCTTATTGGGTAAACTACTACATTCGTTCGTTACTAGCTATGTGAAAGTCTATATTAGTTATTAATTACTTAAGTGAGTATTTGTATGGGATAGTGAATGTGTGTGTGGGTGGGTGGCAGGTGTGTGACTGTCCAAAGATGTGTAAATAGTTGATTTAGTAGGTATATGAGGTTAAGATTGTATTTGGAAACAATTGTTTGTGTGAGTGAATCGCTTTATGGGTGTGGTGATGATTAAATACATTTCTCAATGATACATGTCTAACAAACTAGAAATATAAAGGCAGTGTATGTGACAGTTGTTGTATATAAATAGGTATACATAAGACTCAGTGAATGTATGACTGTCTGTATCGAAAACTTATACTTGTATTAGTGATTTTATAACACACTAAGTATGAGTTACCATGTATATGAATAAATAAAGTGGTGTTTGTATAAGTGTGTAGCTTAGGAAATGTAAGTATGATTAATTGTTTGCATAAGTGAGTAGGATGACTGCATAAGTGAATAGGATGTGTGCTGGTGTGTAATGTCGATGTAGGTGTATAACTATATTTAATAGTGTTCTATTGATCTTTGTTAGCATGTATGAGTGAATCTATAGGTAAGTGTTTAGATGTGTGTGTAGATGTCGGAATCACTGACTGGGTTTTTAGAAACTGATATTGGTGTGTGAATGCTTTAAAATATGGTACTCCATATTTTATAATGAGCTTTGAAAGGTTATACTAGTGTATGATGAGATGTATCAGATTGTCACATAGATGGTGTCATCAGTGATGTGATTTGAGATGTCATCAGTGATGTCACTGACCATGTCACGAATGATGTAATATGTGACATCATCAGCAATGGATTGCGGGCACGCAAGTTATACTTAGTACAACTAACTATAACGAAGGAATTTCCATGGTTTTGTACAAGTGAAATATCCAGCTAACTATAACACCCCTAAAACCTATGTTTTTTTCAGTGAATTTCTAATGTTTTTTAAATGCCGATTCCTAACTATAATATGCCTGAAACCTATGGATTTTTCGGTGAATTTCAAAGGTTTTTTAAATGCTAATTCCTAACTATAAAATGTCTGAAACCTTTGTTTTTTTCGAGTGAATTTCAAAGGTTTTGTAAATGACAATTTGTAAATGTATTGTTATATTTATTTTTTGATACTGATTTACTACATTTTTTTAACTATTTATTTTTAGATATTTTATTTTTTATATTATATTATAAATCCATTATACATTACATTACAAAATATACTTTCTCAGAATGAATTACTTTAGTTTAAATACTTTGCAAATAGGCAATAGACTTTTAAGTACAGTAGTTACAGTTGTTGCAATGGGCAACACAATTTCAAACAAAATGCAACATTTATTTTATTTTAGGAGTTTTATATAGCGCCAGCTGGACCCAAGGGTATCAGAGCGCTTACAACAAGTAAATTATGAGCAAGTATGCAGTACAGGGTATAGTCAGACATGTGGATCAAGCCGAGAATAGGACGAACAAAGGTCCAGTTGCGCGGGCGGGCAAGGAGGATGCAGTTCAAACAAGGCGCCGCCCCAAAGGTTGCTTTATTCACACCGGACGCGAGTCCATAAATATTTTCTTGATCCGAGACAATGACACTGGTCAAAATATAAGGATAGAAGAAGTGCAGGCTGGAGTGCATCCTTGGCTTCTATCAGTTCATTTGAGAGTGGTCGAGGAAGAGGATTTTGAGCAGATTTTTGAATTTGGGAAATGAGGGTATCGTTCTGATGTGTGGGGGGATGGAGTTCCAGATTTTGGGGGCGTTTCCGGCAAACTATTTTGTTGCGGTTTTCTGCTTGTGAGATTTCAGTGGGATGAGTAGCAGAGTGTTGGAGCGCCTGAGATTTCTGGACTGGCCGGCCTTTTTGAGTTTGGCAGCCAGACATTCCGGTTTGCCTGTGTGCAGGGCTTTGTGGGTGAGCAGGCTGTTCTGAAGCTGGCTCTCAGGAGCCATTTGAGTTCTTTGAGTGCAGGGGAGATGTGATCAAATTTTTTAGTACCAGTGACCATTCTGGCTGCTGCATTTAATGTTGTTTTCAGGGGGGCGAGGTGAGATTTAGAAGTCCAAGTCAGGGCTGCAATCCCATAATCAATTCTGGGGAGCACTAGTGCTTGGGTGGCTTGTTGCAGGTCTTTGAGTGGGAGGAAGGGTTTGATTTTGTACAGTAATTTCAGATTGAGGAAGGCACTTTTTGCGGATTTTGAGATATGTTTTTTCATGTTTAGTTTCGGGTAAGGTGATACCAAGAGATTTTACCGACTCCGCTAGGATGAAGTTGCCATTGAGGGCATCAATAGCTTTGAGCCATTCTGCGATTTGTGGGTTTTCGTCTTTATTGGAGATGAGGAGTATTTCCGTTTTCTCTTGGTTGAGTTTTAGGTGATTATTTGAGAGCCAGTATTGTACCTCCCTGAGTGTGGCGTGAGTCTCTGGATGTCATCAATGGAGGAGGTTTCCAGGTAGAGTTGTGTGTCATCCGCATATAGTGGGAAAGGGATGTTAGATTTTCTGAGTACGGAGGTTAGGGGTTCGATGTAGATGTTGAAAAGCTGAGGGGAGAGCACTGATCCTTGTGGAACACCTCTGTTAAAGGGGTGGAGGTCGGACTCAAAGTTTTACATTTTTATTCTTTGTGAGCGGTTGTGGAGAAAGGAAGAGAACCAACGGAGTACTGTCTTTTCTAAACCTGCCCTTTCTAGTAGAGTCTTGATGAGCAGTTTGAGGTCGACTTTATCGAATGCAGCTGATAGGTCTAGGAGGATGAGAAGGCATCATTGGTCCAAGTCCAGTGATTTGTGGAGATCGTTCATGACATTAAGGATTGCAGTTTCAGTGCTGCAGCCCTTTCTGAAGCCAGATTGGTGGGAGTCTAGGAGATTGATGTTGTCCAGGTGTTGGGTTAGCTGAGGGAGTACATATCTTTCCCTGATTTTGGACAGAAGGGGTAGGTTAGATACCAGTCTAAAGTTGTTGAGATCATCAGTGTCTAGCCCAGTCTTTTTCAGTAATGGCGTGACTTGGCAGACTTTGAGGCAATCCGGAACGACTCCTGAGCTCAGTGAGCTGTTGATGATCTTGCACCATAGCGGAGCTAGGACGAACTTCATGTCCTTGGTCACTTGAGGGGAAAGTTGAACCAGGGCGTGGGATGAGGCTTTAGTCTTGGAGATTGGGTTGATTATCTATGCTTCCTGAATGTGAGTGAAGGAGGACCATTGTTTTGGGGGGTTTAAAGAGGCACCCGTGTTTGATTCAGACACCTGGGTCACGGCGGAGGGGATGAGATTTGGGCCAAATGCGAGGTCGATCTTTGCAATTTTGTGTTGAAAAAGATGGCAAAGTTTTTACAATGTTCATCAGATGCCTTAATTGAGGACGTCGCTGGTTTAGAGGTTTGAGTCCTGATTATATTGAAGTGTTCTTTGGGTCCTTTTTTGTGGTGTCTAATGTGGAGCAGAAGAAAGATATATTTTTGTTCTTAATGCGCCTTTTGTAGTTCCTGCGTGCTGCTTGGAGTTGGTCACGATGAAGGGCGGTGGGATTATTCCTCCAGATTCTTTCTGAGGCTCTTAGATGTCTTCTTTCTTCATTGATGTCGGTAGAGAACCATGATCTGGATGGAATGCTCCTGGATTTTTTTAGTTTCAGAGGCGCAAGGCTGTCTAGGGTGAGTGACATATTGGAGTGGTAAAGAGAGGTAAGTTCAATAGTTGAGAGGTGATCAGTGCTGTTGGGGAGGAGCAAGCTTATTTTTACTTCTAGTGTTGCTCGGGGGATCTGAGCTGTGTTCCTAATCCATTTGGGGGAGTTCTGTAAGGGGGTTGAGCTGGGATCATTTGGTTAATGCTGAAAAGGATGAGGGGATGGTCGGACCAGCCGATGGAAAGGATATGGTAAATGGTGATTGCCTTGCTTTCGGCGATGATTGCGTCTAGGGTTGCTCCTCTGTGGTGAGTTTCTTCTGAGCAGTGTTGGGTCAAACTGTTTTCTAGTAGGAGGTTATTCAGGGATTGAATCAGTGGGTTTTTAGATTCATTCTATCTTAGATTGAGGTCACCTAGAATTATATTGTTTGAGTTACTGAGAGCACAATGTGCAATTAAGTCAGAGAGGTGTTCTCCGAATTTAGAGGAATTGCCAGGGGGTAGGTAAAGGAGATGTCAGATTGCTGGCCTGTTTACACATGTCTTGATATTGACTGAAAGACATTCAAAAGTGCTATATAGGCCGGATAGAATTTCCGAGATGGAGATGGTGTTCTTGTGAATTATAGCTATACCCCCTCCCCTTTGCTCTAGTCGGTCTTTGTTGATCATAGTGAATCCCGGAGGTACCAGCATGTCCATGATGGGGCGAGAAAAATTGTTGAGCCAGGTCTCCGTGATGAATGCAATGTCTATATCATGGGAGAGGATGGCTTCTGCTAGTTCGGTTGCGTATTTGGAGGCCGATCTGCAGTTTAGGAGCATGCAGTTAATGGGGGATCTATCTATGTTTGGATTCTTATTAGACGGGGCTCTGAGAAGAGAAGTTAGGTGGGCTGGAAGTCTAGGGATTTTTGGAGGAAGGTGATCTCTCCCGACTCCCGTGATTACTGGGATCGAGGATTTGGGGGAGGAGTCAGGTGGAGAGTCATAGGATGAGGCTAGGTGTGCCGCCTCACAAAAGTAAAGTGGGGTTTTTGCTCTTCTGGGTCTATGAGAGCGAGTTTCTGTGTCCAAACTGTTGGTCGGAGGCCAGAGTGGGGCAGGGGCCCCATTGAAGGACGAAGCCTTGGCGCGCTTAGGATGGGTGAAAGTAGGGGGTGCTATAGGTGGCTGGGTGGGCTTTGACTCACGGGCAGGTTGGATAAGATTTCGTTCAGGCCTTGGAGGAGGTTTTTGAGCTGAGTTTCCAGGAGGTTTAAGCGTTGATTTGTGATAGCTACGAAGGGAGGAGGGGAGACTGAGGCAGCGTTACTGGGGGGCGAGGGGGGAAGGTTGCTAACATGATGGCTATTAGGGGGAAGGTGTCTCGGATGGATCTGGAAGGAGTCCTGAGCTGGGGTAGTACTGGCTCATGACGGGGGTTAGGCCTCCATTGGCCTGAGGGTAATGGGGAGTTGGAGGGAGAAAGGGCTTGGGGGTGCGGCTCGCTCCTAGTTGGCAGGTTTGGATGTACGGAGGGGTAGGGGTGGGGGTGTCGTCTTCCCGTGGGGAGGGGTTTTAGGTTCGGAGGTGTAGCATTGTGGGCAGTCTCCCGGGGGCACGGGGATGGGGATCTCAAGGGGAATGTGGGATGGGTCTGGTTTCTCCTCTGCCGTGGAGAAATCTCTGGAAGGGAGGGGGGAGACAGGTCCGATCGCATGTTGTGCACAGGAGCCTTTTTTTACGATAGGAAGAGGGCGTTAAAAACCTCGAGGTTGTCATTGTTAGCTTATATCAGGACTGTGCCATTTGAGTAAATGGTTAAGGAGATATTGCTGTTCAGCGTCTGGTGATTCAAGAGAGAGGATGCAAAGTTGCGGCTATGGGATGTGATGGTGGTTTTGGTGATGTGAAGATGTGTTTCGAGGATGCTGAACCAGGTGTGAGGTCTTTCAGTGGGAAGATGAGGTGCGTTTTGATCTGCCCTCTAGATGAGCAGTGGAAGGAGTCTACGAAAAGTGTTTCAGGGTGCTGTCTAATCAGTCTATGTTTGAAATGTCTCTTTGCTTTGCCAGAGAGGTAAGGGGGAAGTAGATCGCGAATGAGTTTGGACCGTGTGGTGTAAGCTGCTTCAGTGATCGAGGGGCGATAGGCATCTGCGAGGCCGGTGGCATTATGTCAAGGTTGACAGAGGGGGTGGAACTTTCAAAGTTGTGAAGGGGAGACTGTCGAGTGAAGGGGGGTGAAGGGGAGAGTGCTAACTAGTCTAGGGGAGTTGAGGAGCTCAAGGGTAGGTTTCTAATGTGTGAAGAGACCGGTGGGAAGAGGGGTGTGTGGAGCTCGAAGAGATACCCTCTGAAGAAGGGAGGCCAGAGGGGGATCAGGTGGAGTAGGGCTTCTCCGAGGACCCGGTTAGGGTGACGGCGGTAGTCTGGTATCTCGGAGGCCAATTACACTAACCTGAGAGTCTTTGTTGTGGTGTTTTGCACTTTGGCTGGGCTTTGGATCGGAGCCCTCCATCGATCAGACATAGGCGAGATCTATATGGATTCCCTGAGTTAGTCGTGAGGGATTAAGGTGATTAGCCGAGGGTGAAAATCCTGTTAGTCGTTGCTGAGTCATGCAGTGAAGGCTTAGGGGGTGACCGGTCTCAGGGTTCCTCTCCCTCCTTCGTACAGCATAGTTAATTTTGGGAGACGGAAAAGACACTGCTTCCGATGATAGGAGGGTCCAGGTTGCTGGGGGATTTAGATGACTAAAAGCTGTCTGCAATCCTATGGTGAAACAGACATTGGCGGCCATTGAGGGGTCAGGTATCAGAGGCTCGCATAGTGCTACATCTCGGCGGCTTAACTTTCGATTCAGTGCAGCCTTCTAGTCATCAGGGGTCTCAGATGCCCAGATGTAAGGGGCTACAGGCGACCTACAGGCGACCTGAGGACTGCTGGTGGACTAGAGTTGCCTGCTTCTGGACAGGCGTCTGAGTTTGGCGGCCATTCTGGAGTCAGGCAGCCGGCGCTCCATGCATGCAGCACTCCTGGGCCCTAGATCAGATTCAGGGCACCTAGCTTAGCGAATGTAGGTCACAGATGACCTGTTGCAGTGGTTGCAGGTTCTTGAGGGGTTCACTGAAGTTAGTTGGTTGGTGTGATTCTTTGTCAGCTTAGGTCGGGTGTCTGAATTTGGCGGCCATTACAAGATCAGGCACCCGGGGCTCCATGCATGTTGCACCCCAGGGCTCTTTTCTTGAATTAGGCATCTAGCTTAGTGATGTAGGTCATAGATGACCTCATAGATGACTTGTTGTGGGGCTGCAGGATCTTCGGGGAGTTGACACTGTCGGTTGGTCGGGGTGCATCAAGGAGAGCGTCCTCGGGTGGCGGCCATTGCAAGATCAGGCAGCAGGGGCTCCAGGAGAGATGCAGCTCCGGGCTCTGCTCTCTCTTCGGGACGATTGAGGCTTCGTCGCGGGTCCCAAATGACCCGCCCTGTCCCCTACCACTGGCCACAGGTATCCGTGAGGTCCTCTGGGCGTTCCGGTGCCCAGCGCCTCCTGCTCCGCTCAGCCCCGGGCCACCATGCAGGAACGTTCCGATGCCTCTACCCACGGCTGCAATACCTCCAATACGTGTCAGGATCCGGTTTTGTATGGACCCCCACTTCGCCCGCGCTCCAGCTTGGCTCGGCGGGTCTAGGAGCGGAGTTCACTGGTGTCCGTGAGCGCAAATGGCCGCAGCACAACGCGACCGTGCGGAGGCGAGGGACTCCCGCAGTGGGATCTGGCGCCCCTTCCAAGTTGACCCGGTAAGTAAGTCCAGCGATCCGACGCTTCGGGGGTCCTGGGGGGCTTAGTCCGGACAAGATTTACACTATTTGCCTATAGTGATCCTGGCGTCCATTATGGATTACTTTTCTAACCACGGAACTGGATCCTAGATTCAGTCCCGGGATATCTCCCGTAAACAGTTGAGTAAAAGCGTTTTGGTTACAGTAGTGATTTTTTATGAATATTATTGTATTTTAAAAGTTGACACTTAGAAACGTTTTCACATAGAATCACCAATGTTATCCTATGAGAGGAAATTCACTTAGCAGGTAAGTAGTGTTATCGTTACTTTTCCTTACTCAGTGGTGGATCCTGTATCCAGCTCTGGTGCATCTCCTGTAAACAGGTGGAAGAATGCTTGTAAGTCATACAGGTGATTTTTAAGGAATATTTGGAGTTTGTAAAAATTGACACCTAGAAACTTTTCTGGTGAAAACCAGACAATGGATTTCTATGGAAGGAAATACAATTTACTGGTAAGTACGGTTAGAATTACTTTTCAGGGATAGTGCTGGGCTAAAATATGCAGCACTGGGTTCTCTCCTGATAACAGGTGAGTAAATCGGAATTCGTAGTTTGGCTGATTTTACTTTGGTCCACTATATATACAGCCACTTTCCTACACCATCCCCTCCCTTCACCACTGTCTAAACGTGCCCTGTGTCAGTTTTAATTTGGCAGATTAAGTCCCCTTGAATACTGAGGGTCCCTAGGGTCCAAGAAGCCCACTAGGTACCTCAAGTAAGTGCCACAGAGCTGCGTTGCAGAGAGGTGTAAAAAGGGGCATGGCCTGGGCCACCTCTCTGCAACTCAGCGCAGTGGCGCTTAAAGAAAGCACCTGGTGGGCTAGTTAGCCCCCGGGGGCCCTCAGGATTGAAGGGGAATTATTTCCCCAACTTAAAACACGCCACAGGGCGTGTTTGCACAGGTCACCTCAGGCCCCGTCCTCTCCCTTAACCCCTGTCTAAACGCGCCCTGTGTCTGTTTTGAGTTGGGAGAATAACTCCCCATTGAATCCTGAGGGTCCCTAGGGTCCAACTAGCCCACTAGGTAGCTCCAGTAAGTGCTACAGAGCTGCATTGCAGAGAGGTGTCAAAAAAAGTGGCATGGCCTCCGAACACCTCTCTGCACCTCTCTGGCGCATACAGGAGGTACCTGGTGGTCTAGTTGGCCCCCATTGACCCTCAAGATTGAAGTGGAATTAATTCCTCAACTTAAAACGCACCACAGGGGACATTTGCACAATGATGAAGTAAGGGGATGGGGTCTGAGGTGACATGTGTGCAAACACGCCATGTGGCGCGTTTTAAGTTGGGGAATTCATTCCTCTTCAATCCTGAGGTCACCTGGGGGCCAACTAGCCCACCAGCCACCTCCAGTATGCGCCAGGGAGTTCCATTGCAGAGAGGCGTTCAAGGGCCACAGCCCTTTTTACAAGACTCTGCAACGCAGCTCTGTGGTGCTTAATGGAGGTACCTGATGGGCTAGTTGGCCCCCAGGGGATCTCAGGTTTGAAGAGGAATTAATTCCCCAACTTAAAACACGCCACAGAGCGTGTTTGCACACATATCACCTCAGGCTACGCCCCCTACCTTCACCACTCTGCAAACGCGCCCGTGGCATGTTTAAAATGGGGGATTAAGTCCCCTTGAATCCTGAGGTCCCGTGGGGGCCAACTAGACCACCAGGTACCTCCAGTACGCGCCACGGAGCTGCATTACAGAGAGGTGTAAAAAGGGGAGTGGCCTCAGAACACCTCTCTGAAATGCAGCCCCCTGATGCATACTGGAGGTTCCTGGTGGGCTAGTTGGCCCCCAGGGACACCCAGTATTCAAGGGGAATTAGTTCCCCATCTGCAAACGTGCCAGGGGGCGTGGCCTTCAGCGCGATCCTGGTTTTTTTCCCTATTTTTTCTCCAGTCTGCAATTTAACAAATTCGCCCTATTTCACCCTGTGAAATGTAATATTTTGTGCTTTCATTTTAACCCCCTCCACACACACACACACACACACAATTGCAATGGTAACGTATCCAACATAAAATGGGGGGGCAGACAGAATATAAACATAGAGCAACAAACGGAGGTTCTAAATAAAATGATTTAAAGGTGTGACTGTGCGCCTTTCTAAAATATCCGTGAATACTAATTGATATGTAAGGACATTTTTTTCAATTATTCATTCTTTCCAAGCTTGACTTCTAGTAGTTTTAAAAGCACTCATTATAGAATCTTACTAAAAAAACACATGTTTAAATGTATCTGCTGGCATCTATCTCAAGCACACTTAGACAAATGAAATCATACATTTGGAAACAACATTTTAGCTTGAATTTGTGGCCCGTGACATCCGGGAATAGCCATGTTAAACATTAGTGATAATTTCAAACCACTGAAAAGAGAGTTGGCGGAAGAGCGTCACTACATGGTCCTACAAAGTATGAGCGTGTTCAGAAAAACTACAGGACACGGCAGCACCTTAAAGGGTTGACATTTCCTTGCTGGTGTGGTGTAGCAGCCATAAATTGTAATTGCTACGCATCTTTTTTGAGTACTAGTATGTTTGGTGATGTTTAATTAATCACGTATCCCCAGCATAACTCGAAATTGGTTGGCGCGAGATGTTTTTATGAGAAACAAAATCTCGACCCCTCATTTTTTTCATAAGAAGCAGGTCCGACAGCTGGGTGTGCTAATGTGGAGGTATACATCCCTACCACGAGGAGACTGCAAACGCATTACAAACGTAATACACAAAAACTCAAGGACGGGGCACGACTTGACAGTCCAGCCTCTCCTCTTCCGAAGTCGATAAAAATCAGTGCGGCTGCCTTGGGTAAAGTCCTGCTGCTCCTCGCTTGGCCGTGGCGGCGGACTGCTGTGCCCGTGAATAAATCTTCCATGAATGGGGACAGAGTGTGAGTAATGCGACCTTTCAGAGGTGGGAGGGTAGCCTCGCCTGTGACATGCGAAGACAGCGGCAGCTGGGAGGGGAAGAAGGCTGTGTTCTATCTGATTACGGATCCAAGAGCACATCAGTCAAATGAAATGAGGATCACACAGCCTCCCTCTCATTTTTGAAGTTTTTATGTAGTGCAAACTTAGTTTCAGGGCATTAGATGCTTTACTTGGTTACCAGGCTTCAAAGAGAAGAAATGTTCGGGAGGGATCAATACCGAAATTCTATACAAATCAAGGGATATTAATTGCCTGATTGGGGGAACACAATTCTCAATCTTAATTTCGGATTATTTTATATACAAAAGATCACATGCCTAGTCATCGTAGTGATTATTAATTTTATTTGTAGTAATCCGTACTTTAAAGTAATCCGTTTTTTTCATATTATTTACATTTTATCGTATCAAATGCATATATATACATACATCTCAATTTCAAAAGAATATCTATATACACATTCTTAAGTACAAAAAAACAAGAAAACACACACTCTATTACATAGAGGCAATTCTTTTTTCTCTCTTTCTTTTTTTCACCGAACGAAGAACTATTAAATTAAAGAGAGTGCCCCCCTATTCACTCAGGGGGTGCACTAAGAGGAAGTAGTGTACCAACACAATCGATTCTACAATTTTTTTTATCAAAATTTCAGATTGTGTTCAACAAAGAATGTTCACTCAAGTACAACGTATCAAGCAGACCCTCTTGTCGAAAAATGGCGTGTCGACGCGGACGCGTTTCAGCCTCCGGGAATCTTGGCCTCCTCAGGACAAGGGTGATTTGAGAACCTATACATACACAAAAAAACATGCCCACAGAGTGTCAGGTCTATCTGCTTCAAAAAACAAATGTCTCTGCGCCACCCTAGTGCAAGGTGACTGCCACCAACACCAAAAGTGAGAACGCGTGGGAAGAATCAAAAACCACAGTGTCATTCAACTACTCTAAACAAGTGTATTTCCAAGTGAGAAAATAAAATGAAACTCAAACCAAACAACAGGCAAGCACAAACTTAAGCCCTTCACACAGATACATGCGCGAAAATATTTCGTAAAGAAAATCAACCTACACAATAAAAAACTGTACAAACAACTCAAGCGTCGCCCAAATAGGTCTACACAAGTGGATCGCATCCAAGCTATCCCTGGGCAGTATGTTATGTTATGATATGTTATGTTATTCGTATTTCTAAAGCGCAACATACATCCTAGATAGGATATCACGGCTCTAAGATTGTTAGAGTCTACAGTGGGCTGGTTCAAGAGTCTAGTGGAATTAGTCCGGTTTGGGGAACAGTATGGTTTTCAGTTTTTTTCTAAAAGTAAAGTAGCAGTCCGTGAGCCTTAGATCAGTGGGCAGGTCATTCCAGATGTTTGCAGCCAGGTGGGAAAAGGATCTTCCGCCCATCCTGGCTTTCTTTACTCGAGTAGTGGAGGCTTTTGCTATCAATTGTGAACGGAGATTCCGATTGGGTGCATAAAATTTGATCCTGTTTCTTAGGATGTTGGGGCCAGTGGTATGCAGTGCCCTATGAACAATGCATAACATCTTGAAGGAGGCTCTTTGCCTCATTGGGAGCCAGTGTAGGGCCCTCAGACAGCTCTTGGCAGAGTCATACTTTTTCTTGTTGAAGACTGCTTTTGCTGCCGCGTTCTGGACCAGCTGCAACTTTGTGAATAAGTAGTATGCCATGCCAACAAACAAAGAATTCCCGTAGTCCAGCTTGCTTATCAGTAATGACTGGACTAGTATCTTTCTACATTCAACGGGAATCCATGGGAAAACTCTTCTTAGCATTTTTAACAGTGCAAAACTTTTGCCGCATATTGTTGTGACATGATTTTTCATGGATAGAGTATTATCAATGTGGACTCCCAGATTTCCTGCGGTCTGGGCTGGATTGGGGGGTGTACCAAGGGTGTTAGGCCACCAAGTAATATCACAGAGCTGTTGAGATCCACCAAACAAAAGGATTCCCGATTTGTCGGCGTTTAATTTCAAGCAGTGGCTGTACATCCAGTTGGATAATTCAATGAGGCAGTTGAGCAACCTATTTTTGGTGTCTTCTTCGCCGTTTAGGGCGACCATCAGTTGCGTATCATCCGCATATGAGCATATATTGATGCCCCACTTTTTCCCAATGGTTGCCAGGGATGATACATAGACATTAAACAATGTCCGACTTAGTGAAGCCCCCTGTGGCACCCCGTATTTGATCTTCCGGGGGGTGGATGTAAAATTGCCTAAGCGAACCGATTGTGATCTATCAGACAGGAAGGATTCCAGCCAGCATAAAGCTTTTGCCTGCATACCTTGCGCGGTCAGCGTTTTTAGTAGGAGGTTGTGGGACACAGTATCAAACGCCGCTGATAGGTCCAATAATATCAGGGCGACCGTTTTACCCATATCAACCTGTGTTCTCTTATCGTCAAGCACTGCCAAGAGAGTTGTCTCAGTGCTGTTGTTCGCCCTAAAACCAGTCTGGGAAACGTCCAACAGATTGTTGGCTTCCAAGAAATTTGACAGATGTTTATTTATTAGTTTTGGTAGCTGTGAAATGGGTCGGTAATTGGAGTGGTTGTTTATATCAGCACCAGCTTTTTTCAGTAGATGAATGACTACTGCATTTTTCCAAATAGTTGGAAATTCAGCAAGGTCGAGTGACAAGTTAAGTGCTTGCATCACTGCCGGACAGATTACAGGGGTTAGTTGTGAGAAAATATGATGTGGACATGGGTCCAAAGGGGATCCTGATTTAATCTCCAACATAACCTTGCTTACTTCCTCCTCGGAGAACGGCCCGAAAGTAGAGCAGCTAACCGATGAGGTGGGATCTATGTGATGCTCAGCTTCTTCCTGATCATTATTAGAGAAGGAAGTGTAGATTTTATGTATTTTTTCACAAAAGAAGTTGCTTATTTTGTTGCAACCCTCTTGTGAGGGAATCAGGTTTGATATAAGGCTTGGAGGACTACAGAGTTCCTTGACTATTTTAAAATGCTCTTTGGAAGAGCTATATATAAAAAACCAACCTCCAGAACTACCGGGCAGGGCAAGTAATTTACTATTATTCCTATTGAAGCGTGGTCTCCAGAAAACATCATGGGGACTAGATAACCTCCTGCGCAAAACAGTGAAAGAGATTACTCGGTCCGAAGCTCTAATCAACAAGAAGGTCAAATCATAAACAATGTACTAAACTAAGCCTATTTGTTAGAACATCGGGTCCACTCTCTTACCTGGTAAAAAAGTGATATTCCTTAGTCAATACTCCCTGCTGGTCCCTAAAAGGGTATCCCACCGTCCTCCTAAATCGTAATTGCGGTGTCTGCCGATTCTGTAAATACAGGGCACCCATGTTAGAAAAAACACTATCGATCGCCCTCACGCAGCACTCTATCCTACCCACAAATCACTGTCTTCCCAAAGTGACTATCGACACAGAGATCACGTACCTGTGTGTTCCTAAGTAAACACGTAGAGCCTCTGAAATCTTTCCGATCCAGCGAACATTGAACGCGGGAGCGGGCCAATTAGAATACAGCTTGTGCACGGCAGGGTTATATATGTACATTTAAATGTCATTTTCTCAGGACCTACTGAACGGATTTACACCATTTAAGCAAAAGGCACGAGTCTGAACTATGGACTACCTCTTTGCCAAATTTGGTGTAATTCCGTTCAGCAGTTCGGGCTGTAGCTGCGGCTAAACGTCCAATGGGAAATTGCATGGGGAGAATGCATTTTGAGACCCCCTTTTTTCTCGGCCCCCGCTTGACGAATCACCGTGGATAGGAGCAGACCGGAGCTGACCGTACGTTGTGAAAATACCGTGAAGATTCGTCAACCGGCGCCAAAGTTATTCCAAATAGAATGTTGCGGATTTCCTATTGAAAATAGGTCCTAACTATAACTATCTACTGGCGACCGCCAGTAGATTATATATATATATATATATATATATATATATATATATATATATATATATATATATATATATATATATACACTGAAAAAACCATAGGTTTCAGGCCTTATATAGTTAGGAATCAGCATTTAAAAAACCTTTGAAATTCACTGAAAAAACCATAGGTTTCAGGCCTTATATAGTTAGGAATTAGCATTTAAAAAAACCTTTGAAATTCACTGAAAAAAACATAGGTTTCAGGAGTTATATAGTTAGGAATTAGTTTTTAAAAAAAACTTTGAAATTCACTCAAAAAACTATAAGTTTTAGTGGTGTTATAGTTAGCTGGACATTTTACTCATACAAAACCAATGAAATTGATCCTATATAGTTAGTTGTACTAACTATATTTCGCGCACCCGCAATCCACTGCTGATGATGTCACATATTAGATCATTCATGACATGGTCAGTGACATCACTGATGACATCTCAAATGACATCACTGATGACATCACTGATGACATCATCCAGTGAATATGGTTTGCTTTGTTTTTTAAATATGCATTATATATATAGCAATTTACATTGAAGAATGAGTGGATATATATAAATAAATATTTGGATGGAGGATTTAGTAGCAGTGTAATTGACTGTTTACTTGACCAATTTATAATGTCTCACTAAATATAGTGGATATTGACTAAACTGTGTGAATATCTGTATCACTTTGTCAGTTGTGTAAACTGATTCTACAGTTGGTTACTAGCTATGTGAAAGTCTATATTAGTTATTGATTAGTTAACTGAGTATTTGTATGGGAGTGTGAAAGTGTGTATGGTTCGGTGGGTGGTGTGTGACTGTCCAAAGATGTGTGAATTGTTGATTCAGTAGATATATGAAGTTAAAACTACATGTTCTAACAGTTTGTGTGAGGGAATCTCTTTATGGGTGTGGTGATGAGCAAATATATTTCTCAAAGGTACAGGTCCAACAAACTAGAAAAATAAAAGGCAGTGTATGTGTCAGTTGTTGTATATAAATAAGTATACATAAGACACAATGATTGTGTGAGTGACTGTATGGATAACTGTATACTTGTAATAATGATTTTATAATTCACTAAGTATGACTTACTATCTAAATGAATAGAAGAAGTGGTGTTTGTATAAGTGTTTTGCTAAGTAAATAAGTAAGTATGATCCATTGTTTGCATAGGTGAGTAGGATGACTTCATATGTGAATAGGATGCGTGCTGTTGTTTAATGTCGATATAGATGTATAAGTATTTTTGATAGTGTTCTATTGTTCATTGACAGCATGTATGAGTGAATCCATAGGTAAGTGATTAGATGTGAGTATACATCTATGAATCACTGAGTGGATTTTTAGATACTTGTATTGCTGTGACAATGGATTTAAATATGATACTCTGTATTTTACAAACAGTGATGAAAAATTGTAATAGTGTATGAAAAGGTGTATGTGATTGTCACGTGGATGATGTCATCAGTGATGTCATTTGAGATGTCATCAGTGATGTCACTGACCATGTCATGAATGATCTAATATGTGACATCATCAGCAGTGGATTGCGGGTGCGCGAAATATAGTTAGTACAACTAACTATATAGGAGCAATTTCATTGGTTTTGTATGAGTAAAATGTCCAGCTAACTATAACACCACTAAAACTTATAGTTTTTTGAGTGAATTTCAAAGTTTTTAAAAAAAACTAATTCCTAACTATATAACTCCTGAAACCTATGGATTTTTCAGTGAATTTCAAAGGTTTGTTTAAATGCTAATTCCTAACTATATAAGGCCTGAAACCTATGGTTTTTTCAGTGAATTTCAAAGGTTTTTTAAATGCTGATTCCTAACTATATAAGGCCTGGAACCTAAGGTTTTTTCAGTGAATTTCAAAGGTTTTTTAAATGCTAATTCCTAACTATATAAGGCCTGAAATCTATGGTTTTTTCAGTGAATTTCAAAGGTTTTTTAAATGCTAATTCCTAACTATATAAGGCCTGAAACCTATGGTTTTTTCAGTGTTTTAAAAAAAAAAATTGATTGGTTAACTGGCTTATTAAGTGTATCTTAGTGAATACATATATTAGCGAATAATGTTTAAATATTTAAATATATGCATGAGTGATGTAATATGTGTCGTCATCAGCAGTGCATTGCAGACGTGCAAGTTATAGTGAGTCCAACTCACTATAACGTGGGAATTTCAATGGTTTTATGCGAGTAAAATTTCCAGCTAACTATAACTGGTGTGACACCTATGGTTTTTTCAGTGAATTTCAAAGGTTTTTTAAATGCTAATTCCTAACTATAACTGGTGTGTAACCTATGGTTTTTTCAGTGAATATATATATAGATATAAAATTTCTATGGCAAAATGAAACCCCTCATTTTGTTCGTTTTCAAATTAAATGTATTAAGTGTTACCGCTTTATTCCAATCAAGATGACTTCAGGTGTGCCATACTTTTGTCATAAGTAAGACTGTTAGCGTTCTAGTTGTTCTTTAGAACACTCTGGGACATTCTGTCATTGGGCTATAGTTGGGCTACATCTGGCTGATATTTGGGCTACATTTGGGCTCTTTTGTCTCTGGTGGCCATCTTGGGAGACTGCATATCAGAATTTTTTTAATGAAATATAAGAGGATTTGAGAAGTCACTCAAAATGTGCCCTAATTTTTCTTTCTTCAGCACTAATCATAATTTCTATGGTAAAATGAACCCCTCATTTTGTTCCTTTGCAAACTAAATGTTTTAAGTGTTAACACATTATTCCAATCAAGATGACTTCAGGTGTGCCATACTTATGTCATAAGTAAGACTGTTAGCGCTCTAGTTGTTCTTTAGAACACTCTGGGACATTGTGTCATTGGGCTATAGTTGGGCTACATCTGGCTGATATTTGGGCTACATTTGTTTTTTTTTGTCTCTGGTGGCCATCTTGGGGCTACATTGGGCTACATTGGGCTACATTTGGGCTCTAACATATATATAGCCCAATGTAGCCCAATATATATTTTTTCAAAGTTAATTTTCGTAAAAACCACTGAAGCACATATCTTGAGACATAGCAAAGGCACATCGGGCTACCAGTCCCTACAAGTTTGCCAAGTTTGGTGGAAAACCATTCAGCCGTTCGGTCTAAAAGTGAGTCCAACCGCCCTATGGAAATTAACATGGGGAAAACACGTTTTGGGATCCCCCTTTTATCTCGGCCCCCGCTTGACGAATCCCCCCCAAACTTTCAGGGAAGGAGCGGAGCGCCGCGAGGCAAAGTTAAGGAAATTTCAGGAAGATTCCTCAACCGGCGCCAAAGTTATTGCCAATAGAATGTTGGGATTTCCCTATGGAAAACAATCCTAACTATATATACCAGTAGGTTATATATATATATATATATTACCTACTGGCGGTCGCCAGTAGGTATATATAGTTAGGATTTTTTCTCTATGGGTTTTTTGAAAATTCTATGTCTAATAACTTTGGCGTTTGTGGACGGAATTGGCTGAAATTTTCAGGAAAATGGCACATTTTGTTTCTGAGCAGCCCCTAAAAATTGGGGGGGGGGTTCGTCCAGGGGGGGTCGAGAAAAAAGGGGGGTCCCAAAACGTGTTTTTAACATTGAGTTTTCCATAGGGCGGTTGGCCTCACTTTTAGCCCGAACGGCTGAATGGATTTGCACGAAACTTGGCAAAATTGTAGGGACTGGTAGCCCGATGTGCCTTTTGTAGGTCTCAATATATGTGCTACAGTGGATTTTGAGAAATTAACGTTTAAAAAAAGATATATATCTGTAACAGCGGACCGGGCAGCGCTCCAGGACGCGTACTTTTCGCGCAACGGAGCTTTGTGAAGCGAAGCTGATTGGTTCTCCGGCGTCTGTCAACATTCCAAACAGTCCGTAGCGGCCGCCATCTTGTCTCTCGGTAGGATCGAGAGACAAGAGGAGGCCAAAGCGAAGGGGCAAATGACCATAAGGGGGAATAGTAGATCCTCGCTGCCCCCCTAGGTTTGATGTGGAGGTTTTAAAAGGGCCCCGCGGGGCAAAAAAAAAATAATAATAATAATCGAACGGCTGAATGGATTTGCACGAAACTTGGCAAAATTGTAGGGACTGGTAGCCCGATGTGCCTTTGCTAGGTCTCAATATATGTGCTTCAGTGGATTTTGAGAAATTAACGTTCAAAAAAAGATATATATCTGTAACAGCGCACCGCTTCGCGTACTTTTCGCGTTACGGAGCTTTGCGAAGCGAAGCTGATTGGCTCTCCGGTGTCTGTAAACATTCCAAACAGTCCGTAGCGGCCGCCATCTTGTCTCTCGGTAGGATCGAGAGACAAGAGGAGGCCAAAGCGAAGGGGCGAATGACCATAAGGGGGCATAGTAGATCCTCCCTGACCCCCTAGGTTTGATGTGGAGGTTTTAAAAGGGCCCCGCGGGGCAAAAAAAAAAATAATAATAATAATCGAACGGCTGAATGGATTTGCACGAAACTTGGTAAAATATTAGGGACTGGTAGCCCGATGTGCCTTTGCTAGGTCTCAATATATGTGCTTCAGTGCATTTTGAGAAATTAACGTTCAAAAACAAGATATATATCTGTAACAGCGCTCCGCTTCGCGGAGATAAAATTATATCTGTATTACCTAGCTGTTGCTAACACCAGTTAGCGACGGCTAGTAGGAGATAGCGACCATCTTGGGCCCCACTTTGCATGTGAGTGATATTTATCACTAATGACATGCAAAGTGGGCATGCCAAGATGTTAGCGACTGGAAACAGTCGCTAACATCGCTATCTCCTATTATCAACTTTTGGAAATATTCGAGATAAGCGCGAATATCTCCAAAAAGTAACAGCTGCCCTGAGCAGTTCTTAGCTATGTTATCCAATGGGAGGTGGATAACATGGCTAAGAGCATTAGCTCGGTAATGCATGAATATCGCTGAGTTTTCAGCGATATTAATGCATTGCGGTCGTTTTTTATCGTATTTGCGATAAACCTTGATAATAGCAAGGTTTATCTGCGATAATTTCTGACGGTAAAAAAATCTTTGCAATGCATCGTTAGGGATAAATATCGCTTAACTTTGGTAATATGCCCCAACGTCTGTTAACGTTCGATTCGAAGGAAATCAGGAAGTGTTGAAAAACATTGTCTGCGCCATCTTGTCTTTTTTCAAATGCCACACTTTTGTCGTGCACGGCAGCCATTTTAGATGCCTTGACCAGACCCACTCTGTGCACGCTGTCGATCCTTAGCATGGCTCCCCACCCTCGCAAGCATCTCACCCAGGCAGTGGTCACCCCCGCTCTCTGTCTTATGCATGGGTAATAAACCTCCCCCCATCTGCGCTGCTCTTCCCTGAGAATCACACCCTGTGCCCGCCCGACACCTCCCTTTCGCCCTATTCACTACCGCACCCTCTGACACTCCTTTTCCTCTGTGTCCGATTGTCCAGGCCGGTCCTAGGCTATCAGCTAGCCCTGCAGATGTAGTTTATGGCCACAGCTGTAAAGAATCACCCCTCTTCAAAGGAGTTATAGTAGATCAAGGCCCACACTCGATAAGATCCGTCACAGCAGAAGCGTTGCTATTATCTGAAAACCATCCTGTATTGTGATTGGGGAGGGGACCGAGCGTGAAGCGGAAGATTCCAGGGATGACTCTTTGTACATCAAAGTTTTTACAATTATGTGTCACATTAAAAATATATAGCACTCCGACAAAGTAGTAAGATTATAAAACTTTAATAATTTATAAATATATACAAGAAAACAAAAATAGTAATAACATATAAACATTTTTAGGGAAAAACAACGAAGTAGCGGTCGGCTGTGCGAATAGTCCCAACGCAGCACAACGTCCAGATTTCCGGCGTGGGGCGTCGCGGGGGGTGGGTCATCAGTAGCAAACTGTTGTGCGAATAGTTCCAAGGCAGCAGAACGCGCCGAAATCTAGATGACACGAAAGTGATGTCTAGTAAGTTGCCACCCAGCAAATAACGGCGTGGGGCGTCGCGGGGGGTGGGTCATCAGTAGCAAACTGTTGTGCGAATAGTTCCAAGGCAGCAGAACGATGGCACCAAGGTGATGTCCAGTAAGTTGCCGCACTGGTTTTGGTATCCTACAATGCTGCTCCGAATAACGGCGTGGGGCGCCCCGGGGGAGGCGGCGTGAACGGGCCTCTCCAGGTGGAGTGTCATCTGTTGTAGTGGGGCGCCCCTTTACCGTTTCAGTTGCCATTCCGTCCGTTTTTGGTCCACTGTGTCAAAAGCCGCCATTCAGCTGAGTTGCGCCCACTCTTGCGGTGCAGCGATAGGCGGCTGTCACAGGACTCTCAAAATGGCGGCAGGCTCTTTCCTTTTTGGGCCTGGTCCACTGAAATGGCCCTGGGACACCTTGGAAATCGGACGCTTGTCTGCTAGGTCTTGGACCCCATTCTCGAAAGCGTCCCCTCCGCCTTGAGAATTCATCAAAAGTTTTGGGGGCCCCGACTCCTGCAGGCTTCTGGTGGGGAGCGGCTGCCATGATTGCTCGCGGAATGACCACGACGGAGCTACGAGATGGTGGTGCTCTCATGCTGACGCCAGTTTAGTCTGAAACATCCAGAAACAAGGTGGGGCTTTCATCGTTTGGGAAAAAAAAAAGTTTTCATCCAATGAAAAGTGTTGTTTTTAGGTCATATGATCAAGCCTTCCATCATAAGGAAACCAAAAGTAAAATGAACCAATGAAAAGTTTTATAAACAAGTCACATGACCTGTTATGCGGCATAGGGTATAAAATGCGGAGAAAATACGTTGGCACGTGAGGCGGCGTCAGTAGCGGACCGATGTGCGAATAGGCCGAAGGCAATACAACGCGCCAAGATCCGGATGGCACCGAGGTGGTGTCCAGCAAGTTGCAGCACTGGTGTGGCCATCCTACAATGCTGAAAGTCGGCGTGGGGCGCCCCGTTGGCCTGTGAGTTTGCGTCAGTAGCGGACCCATGTGCGAATAGGCCGAAGGCAGCACAACGCGCCAAGATCCGGATGGCACCGAGGTGGTGTCTAGTAAGTTGCCGCACTGGTGTGGCCATCCAACAATGCTGAAAGTCGGCGTGGGGCGCCCCGTTGGCCTGTGAGTTTGCGTCAGTAGCGGACCGATGTGCGAATAGGCCGAAGGCAGCACAACGCGCCAAGATCCGGATGGCACCGAGGTGGTGTCATAGTTGAGAGTTCTGAGCAGCGGTTGTAACACTGTCTGAAGCTTATTTGCAGCTGCTGCAGCTTCACTACGCGTCAAGATCCGGATGGCACCGAGGTGGTGTCTAGTAAGGTGCACTGGTGTGGCCATCCTACAATGCTGAAAGTCGGCGTGGGGCGCCCCGTTGGCCTGTGAGTTTGCGTCAGTAGCGGACCGATGTGCGAATAGGCCAAAGGCAGCACAACGCGCCAAGATCCGGATGGCACCGAGGTGGTGTCTAGTAAGTTGTCGCACTTCTATGGCCATCCTACAATGTTGAAAGTCGGCGTGGGGCGCCCCGTTGGCCTGTGAGATGGCGTCAGTAGCGGACCGATGTGCGAATGGGGCCAAAGGCAGCGCAACAATATTTTCTGATTTGAAGACACCACAAGGCGCTGAGATGCCAAGATCCGGATGGCACCGAGGTGGTGTCTAGCAAGTTGTGGCACTGGTGTGGCCATCGTACAATGGTAAAAGTCGGCGTGGGGCGCCCTGTTGGCCTGTGAGATGGTGTCAGTAGCGGACTGATGTGCGAATGGGGCCAAAGGCAGCGCAACAATATTTTCTGACTGACACCACAAGGCGCTGAGATGCCAAGATCCGGATGGCACCGAGGTGATGTCTAAGTTGCGGACTGATGTGCGAATGGGGCCAAAGGCAGCGTAACAATATTTTTTGTATGGAAGATACCACTAGGCGTTGAGATGCCAAGATTCGGATGGCACCGAGGTGATGTCTAGCAAGTTGCTGTACTGGTGTGGTCATCCTACAATGCTGAAACTCGGCGTGGGTCGCCCCATTAGCCTGTGAGATGGCGTCAGTAGCGGACCGATGTGCGAATAGGCCGAAGGCAGCACAACGCGCAAAGATCCGGATGTCACCGTGGTGGTTTCAGAGTTGAGAGGCACTTCATCTGCAGTGGGGCGCCGAGATCCGGATGGCACCGAGGTGATGTCTAGCAAGTTGCTGTACTGGTGTGGTCATTCTACAATGCTGAAAGTCGGCGTGGGGCGCCCCATTAGCCTGTGAGATGGCGTCAGTAGCGGACTGATGTGCGAATGGGGCCAAAGGCAGCGCAACAATATTTTCTGAAGAGAAGACACCAAAAGGTGCTGACATTCCAAGATCCGGATGGCACCGAGGTGGTGTCTAGCAAGCTATGCAGTTGAGTTGTGTGCGCACTTGCGGCGAATAGGTCGAAGGCAGCATAACAATGTTTTCTGAATAGAAGACACCACAAGGCGTTGAGATTCGGTTACCACCGAGGTGATGTCTAGCAAGTTGCCGCACTGGTGTGGCCATCCTACAATACTGCTCCGAATAACGGCGTGGGGTGCCCGAAGGGGGGGGGGGCCGGCGTGAATGGGCCTTCCTAGGTGGAGGCTCGTCTGCTGTAGTGGGGCGCCCCTTTACCGTTTCAGTTGCCATTCAGCTGAGTTTCGGCTGCTCTTGATGCTACAGCGACAGGAGGCTGCAAGAGGACTCTCAAAATGGCGGCCTGTTCTTTGGATTTGGGCCTGGTCCACTAAAATGGCCCTGGGACACCTTAGAACTCGGACGCTCGATTTTTTTTTCCTTTCCTGTACATGCAAAAAAAGGTAAATGCCCGGTACGTTACACGCTTCATCTGCCACGATGAACTCTCCAGAGGAACCGAAAAAAAATATAGTTGTGGTAACTATACCATGCATCGTCATATGGAGAGGTGGCACCAATTAATTATAGTGCTGCATAAAAGAGAGATTTGGAGGAGAACCCCTGACCTGCTAGTACATTCATCAAAGAAGTGGCACTGAGAGCTTCAGAGGCAAGGGAAACGGTCCCAAATATTTAGAAGAACTTTGGAAAGATTAAAATGACATGTTTAGATTGTGGCAAATTAATTTCATGTGGACAGATGAGTGTTACTCTAATAAATACAGCATATGAACATCATCATAGTCGATGGTTGGTAGAGACATTTTGACTATATCCTGGACCTGCCCGTCCTCGCCCAAAATGGCGCCGGAATAAATGGGACTCGTAACTCCTTGTTGTGTACTGGTTGCAGAACCTTGAAATCACGAGATACGTATGCAGTTTTGAAGCACATGGCGGGCGGGGACGAGAATTGATTGAATATTTCGACATCCCTTATTGATATTAAGTTCTGATGTGTTATTGATTACTGTACTGTTGAAAGTTCGAATTAACGTCACCCATGGTACTTGCCCGCAAATGTATATCTAGATAATTTTATTGTAACTGGCCCTGTCGTATTTTAATTATAAAATGTACGTCCACCGATTCCGTAACTGTTAGACACCTTAGTTCTTGCAACCTAATGGCCCGCCCGTTACGTTCCTCTACAGTGTAAATGTCTATTCATCATATACGATTACAGTTTGCTCCGTGGCAGGCCCACGTGGTTATAGGCTCGTATTTGTATAATGAAATTTTCACAATAAAGGTTTTTAAAAGAAAACATGGTAGTAGTATATACATTGGTAAAGTTTTTAATAATAGTGACTGTTTTAGAATCATTAAAAGGCAAGTGAAATAAAGCAGACCAATTACATGAAGGGTAAAAGGTATAATACGAAGGAACGCAGTAAAGATAAATGGTCAAGGGCTGTTGTGTTTTCTATTCCTGCAACATAAAGTGATCGATAAGAATCTCATATTCAGGCGTATCGGCGACTAAGACAGCAGGTCGACCCTCTTTTGCTCAACGGCTCCGTCATGGGACGAAGAAACGCTCTTTTTCTCGAAAAAAGAATATATTTTACTTGCAGGACAGTTGTAAAATTTCCGGGAAAGTACATTAGCCTGGAACATTATAACATATATTTAAGAAAAAATAATGTTCGGAAGTAATGAAAAGCGTAATTTTTAGGTCATATGACCAAGCCTTTCATCATTACAATAAGAAAAGTAAAATGAACCAATGAAAAGTTTTATTAACAAGTCACATGACTTGTTATGCTTACGTTACACGCTGCGCGCCCCGGATGACTTCCGGATGCGCTAACGCGGCGCGTCATATGACGCATTACGCGACAACGCAGGTCCAGAATATAGTCAAAATGTCTCCACCAACCAGCGGTCGGAACACAACCCCTTTCAGCAGGCTAAATAGTTCTGTTAAATGACAACAGAAGGGACAGGCAACAAGAACCATCAGTCAAAGAGGGGAGGGCTAGTTCTTCTCTACCGGGTTACATTGGGGCGCTACCGGAACTGATCGAATTGGTAGTCTACAGTGTTTCTGGATGTTTCAGACTGAAGCTGGGGTTAGCATGAGAGCAGCACCATTTCGTAGCTCCGTCGTGGCCATTCCGCAACCAATCATGGCAGCCGCTCTTTATCGTTATTTTCGGCGGGGTGGGTGGCGGAGCCGAGCTGTTTTGCAGCCATCATTGTGTGGAGTTCAGTTCATCTCACTAGTTTTGTATTTGTCATGAGGGGTTGTTCCTAATGTTTCTATTTTAGCGAGGTCAAAAAGAGATCCCATTAGTGGCCTACTGATTTTGCTCGATTCCTTTTCTTTTTTTTTTACACGATTTTTCGTTATCTGCAGAGACTAAACAGAGTATTGCGACTCTGTGTTTGTTTGCAAATAGAGAATGAACCAAAGAGAACTAATTCTAAAACAGTAAATACTTGGATAACAATCAATCAAATGGAGAGAGAAGCAGGCACGACGGATTACAACGGGGGCAAAGGCCTGCGTTAACTACCTTTCACTATCTGCAAAGAGAGAGTACTCCTAATAGAAATGAGGGGGGGGGCACCATTCAAAGCAGATCAGTGTGCATAAACACGAAAATGTTTTCACTTACCACGTACTTGACATTCGACAGCTTATGATATTTGCTATTAAAAAACCATTGAAATTCACTGAAAAAACCATAGGTTATAGACCATATATAGTTAGGAATTAGCATTTACAAAACCTTGAAAATTCACTGAAAAAACCATAGGTTATAGACCATATATAGTTAGGAATTAGCATTTAAAAAACCTTATTTTACTCACACAAAACCATTGAAATTCCATATATAGTTAGTTGCACTAACTATATATCGCGCACCTGCAATCCACTGCTGATCATGTCACATATTACATCATTCATGACATGGTCAGTGACATCACTGATGACATCACTGATGACATCTCAAATGACATCACTGATGACATCACTGATGACATCTCAAATGACATCACTGATGACATCACTGATGACATCTCAAATGACATCACTGATGACATCTCATTTGACATTACTGATCACATCACTGATGACATCATTCATGTGATAATACGATGAACCTCTTCAGACTCTAATATAACCTTAGATACACTCAGTGTAAACAGACACTCATAGACTGTCACTCATCCATGGAGTTACTCAGACACTTAGTCAGTCATGCAAAGAATCAATCACACCTCCATTTCCTCAACTATACAGTTATACACACCTTACTTATTCAAACATATACTAAAACATATTTACTCACTTATACAATCCTGGATACAAGTTCACAATGATCCATACAGCCACTCACACATTCACTGGCTCTTATGCACAGTTATTTATATATGTCAACTCTGACATGTACTTTGTTTTACATATGTACTTACTTTGACATGTAGCACTGAGATATCCATTCACTCACCAATACACTCATGCACACAGTCAACCGCCCATACAGCTGTTTCCACATGCACTTTTGAACCCATACATCTAGTCAATCAACTGCTCACACATCTATGCAGAGAGTCATACACCTCCCAGCCACCCAGACACACACTCAGTCTCCCATACAAATGCTTGGGCAACCAATCAATAACCCATACAGTTAATCATATAGCTAATGATCAACACATGCAGCAGTTTACAGAACAACAGACATAATGATGCACAAATTAAGACAGTTTAGTCACTAACCCATGCACTCAGTGAGACACATTTAATCAGTCACTCATACAGTCAGCCATGCCCCTACTAAATCCTTCATCAAGACACTTATACATCCACTCATTCTTCAATATGTAAGACATATTTTAACTTTACAGAATTATACAGTCACTGGATGTAGTCATCAGTGATGTCATCAGTGATGTCATTTGAGATGTCATCAGTGATGTCATCAGTGATGTCACTGACCATGTCATGAATGATGTAATATGTGACATGATCAGCAGTGGATTGCGGGTGCGCGATATATAGTTAGTGCAACTAACTATATATGGAATTTCAATGGTTTTGTGTGAGTAAAATAAGGTTTTTTAAATGCTAATTCCTAACTATATATGGTCTATAACCTATGGTTTTTTCAGTGAATATATATATATATATATATATATATATATATATATATATATATTCACTGAAAAAAGCATAGGTTATAGACCATATATAGTTAGGAATTAGCATTTACAAAACCTTGAAAATTCACTGAAAAAACCATAGGTTATAGACCATACATAGTTAGGAATTAGCATTTACAAAACCTTATTTTACTCACACAAAACCATTGAAATTCGCATATATAGTTAGTTGTACTAACTATATATCGCGCACCCGCAATCCACTGCTGATCATGTCACATATTACATCATTCATGACATGGTCAGTGACATCACTGATGACATCACTGATGACATCTCAAATGACATCACTGATGACATCACTGATGACATCTCAAATGACATCACTGATGACATCACTGATGACATCTCAAATGACATCACTGATGACATCTCATTTGACATTACTGATCACATCACTGATGACATCATTCATGTGATAATACGATGAACCTCTTCAGACTCTAATATAACCTTAGATACACTAGGTGTAAACAGACACTCACAGACTGTCACTCATCCATGGAGTTACTCACACACCTAGTCAGTCATGCAAAGAATCAATCACACCTCCATTTCCTCAACTATACAGTTATACACACCTTACTTATTCAAACATATACTAACACATATTTACTCTCTTATACAATCCCTGATACAAGTTCACAATGATCCATACAGCCACTCACACATTCACTGGCTCTTATGCACAGTTATTTATATATGTCAACTCTCACATGTACTGTGTTTTACATATGTACTTACTTTGACATGTAGCACTGAGATATCCATTCACTCACCAATACACTCATGCACAGTCAACCACCCATACAGCTGTTTCCACATGCACTTTTGATCCCATACATCTAGTGAATCAACTGCTCACACATCTATGCACAGAGTCATACACCTCCCAGCCACCCACATACACACTCAGTCTCCCATACAAATACTTGGGCAACCAATCAATAACCCATATAGTTACTCATATAGCTACTGATCAACACATGCAGCAGTTTACAGAACAACAGACATAATGATGCACAAATTAAGACAGTTTAGTCACTAATCCATGCACTCAGTGAGACACATTTAATCACTCACTCATACAGTCAGTCATGCACCTACTAAATCCTTCATCCAGACACTTATACATCCACTCATTCTTCAATATGTAAGACATATTTTAACTTTACAGAAACATACAGTCACTGGATGTTGTCATCAGTGATGTCATCAGTGATGTCATTTGAGATGTCATCAGTGATGTCATTTGAGATGTCATCAGTGATGTCATCAGTGATGTCACTGACCATGTCATGAATGATGTAATATGTGACATGATCAGCAGTGGATTGCGGGTGCGCGATATATAGTTAGTACAACTAACTATATATGCGAATTTCAATGGTTTTGTGTGAGTAAAATAAGGTTTTGTAAATGCTAATTCCTAACTATATATGGTCTATAACCTATGGTTTTTTCAGTGAATTTTCAAGGTTTTGTAAATGCTAATTCCTAACTATATATGGTCTATAACCTATGGTTTTTTCAGTGAATTTCATAGGTTTTTTAATAGCAAATATCTATATGTATGAAAGTAATAATTTTTATTAGAAATTTTAAAATGTGTAAATATTTTTTTTTATTATTTGCCCCGGTACGCGCCCCGGGGCGCTCCCGGGTCACGTACCGGTGAATGTACGGGTGAGCGTCCCGTGAGCGCTTTACCCGCGAACGAAAACAACATCATGACGTTTCGCGTAGTCACGTGATGCGCCGCGTAAACGTGACGCATCGCGTAACCGCATGATGCGTTTCTTCGGCGTGCTCCGTAAACGTAGCCGGAAGCGCTCCGTGGCGCGACCCGGAGCGCGCAACGTAAGCGCTCCTGTGCGCGTAGCGTAAGCGCGTCGGGACATGTGACATGAAAATAACACTTTTCATTGGTTCTCAACTTTTTTTTTCTACAAATGATGAAAGCCCCCTCCTTTTTTCCTCATTCTTACTTTTTTCTTTGAGAAAGCAAGAGCTATTTGTGAGATATGGCTTCAGTAGTAGCTGCAGCTAGTGCACCCCCACCACCACCACCACCACCCAGAAAGGAAGGTCCACCACCCCAGATCCTTCCAGGAGTTGAAGAAGAGGAGGAAGAAGATGATGAGGACCAACAAACCATAACATACTTGCCTGAAGAACCAAGACAAAGCCATGTCAAAGTTCATTATATATGGCAGTATTTTTCCATCCCTGCTGGGCAAAAAAAAGTGAATGCCCCGAAGGTGACATGCTTAATTTGCAACGAGGTCATGTCCAGGGGCAACCCAAATAAAAAATATTCATTTGGGAACTACACAATGATCCGCCACATGCAGAGGTGGCACCCTAACAATCTGGCACAAGCTGAGGTACGGGATCTGGCTCAGAAAAAAAGAGACCATCAGGCCAGCACCTCCTCAGGTGAATCTTCATTTGCAGCACCAGAAGGGGGCGAAACAGTACCAAATATACAAAAAAAATTTGGTGTAATAAAAATGGTCTGCATTTTTTGCAGAAAGACCCTCTGCTACAGGGAACTAAGCATTCACCTTATTAATGCTTCCATCGACAACCACAACTGCAGCAAGAGAAAAAAGCAGTAGTTTTTTTTGTTTTTTTTTTGCTCCTCTCGAGCCACTGTTAATTCCCAGTTTTTTGTTTCTTGTTTTTTGTTGAGCCCTTTATAATGGCTGTTTTTTGTTGTTTCCCCCCCCAAAAAACAAAAAAAAACATAAAATTGTTCAAAAAAAACAAAAAATGTTCAGAAAAATTTAAAAAAAATATAAAACAACAAAAACATTAAAAAAAGTTCTTTTCAGAACTACCTCCCATTTAAAAAAAATTACTAACATTTTTAGCACTCTTGGCTTCATTTTTCTCATTGGTGGGTGTTGCAAAGAAAGTACTTGAAGCAGGAAGTATAGGAACTGTGTTTATTCTGTCACCCTCTCTCCAAGACTGCCTGGGGGCTGTCAACATTCTACAATAGACTCCAGTGGAACATACCATCAGGAAGGGGACAAGGTGGGGAAGGACTGTACCACTATAATTATACATAAAGGTATGGGCAGATTACAACACATCTCCCAATGTACCACTATAAATAACATTTTATTACAAGCTGATTACAACAGTGGGCTTCCCGGTATGCACACCGGTACGCGAACCGGAAGCGAACCAAAAAAATGTTTTAAAAAAAAAAAGAAGAGTTAGTATAAGGGAAGGAAACAGAGAGTAATGTTAAAAGAAAGACAGCTAGAGGGAGTAACAGAGAGATACTGTTTAATAGATCTATTTACCGAAGAAAAGATGGAAGAGGGTATAATTGTGAAAAACAAAATAGATAAGGAAGTGAAAGAAAAAAAGGAGAGTAGAAGAATAATAAACAAGAGTTTCTTAGAGAATGTGAGTGAATGTTCAAAATAAGAAGAAAAATAGTAAAGGATGTGGAATGAGAGGTGGGGATAGGGGATAGAACCGGACTAAAAGAACAATCCTGAGGGAAAGTGTTAAGAAAACAGTGAGCAAAGGTAAATAGGAATAAAACAAGATGTATGATAGTGACTAAGGTTAAAACATGTGGAATAACAGAGAGAAAAAACTGAAAGCAGAAAAGAAGAAGTGACAGACAAAGAATGATTGAAACAGCAAAGAAATGTAAATAACATAGGGGCATATTATCAACACAGGCGATGAAATTATCGCTACTTTTATCGGCAGAAAACTGCCGCTAAAGCCGCTTTTGCGGCAGAAAACTGCCGCTAAAAGCCGCTTTTGCGGCAGTTTTCTGCCGATAAAAGCAGCGATAATTTTATTGCCTGTGTTGATAATATGCCCCTTAGTGTGCTTGAACTACAGGGAGAAAGCATAATGAACAAGTAGTGAAAGAGTGATCAGTCAGAGACAGTGAGGGTAATAGAGACGGGGTGAGTGAACAGGAGTGAGGAACTATGAGAACAGAGGGACTGAGAAAAGGAGTGGAAGGAGTAGAGTAAGTAAGTAATAGAGAAAGGAATGAGGGAAGTAGCAAAGGCAGGAAACTGAGGGTTAAAGAAATGAAGCAGTGGAACTAATAGAAGTTAAATGTGATAGAAATGTAACGAAAAGAGTACAAAACATTTACCTTATAATTGTCGTTAACTTAGTCACTTGTTATTTTTATACTTTCAATCTGTGAAAGAAAGAACAAAAATTTGAAAAATATTAAAACATGTATTTAAAAATTAGAAATGACAAGGGAAAAGATTGAAGGACAAACAGTTTTTCACCACTTTTGACACTTACAGAAGCCTCTGCTTCTCCATGCCCCCTACACAGTCTTAAATATATACATTTTAAACTAACAGTATCTTGTTGCAGATGAAGTGAGGCCTATCTTGCAACATGGTGCATCTTTTGCATCACTGCTGCATCACAAAAGTGACGCAACAGCGGCACAAAAGAGGCGCACGGCCATCATAAATCTGCCCCTAACATTTTCAATGATTGATTCAGGATGCCGATAAGGTGTGGCCTATCCAGGGGTATGTTTGAGGTGAGGCCTACTCAGGGTTACAGATGAAATTTAGACTTGTTGAAGAGTACAGAGGAGATAATACATGTGCATGCCTACCAATGAAGTGATTCAGAAAAGGGGGTGGTGATGAACCACCCCCTTTTCTGTACCAATGAAGTGAGTCATGTCCACTGCACTCTTTAACAAAGGCCAGACCTCCTCTGTCTCCCTGGACAGGCCTAAACCTGATCTGCACAACGTGATTCGTAATGTTAGGAAACACAGGTGATGTAATTAAAAAACGTGCAATTTCTTTTGCTCATTTCACAATCACATCACTTGTGTTTCCTTTGCTTAGGTATCTCATTGTGCAGATGTAGTCCAGCATATGAAAGAGTACGCAGAAGTTCAGCACTGCATGCAACAACTTTGACACTTACTGAAGCCTCAGCTTCTCTATGCCCCCTACACAGTCCTAATTAGATACATTTTAAACTGATGGTATCTTGTTGGAGATGAAGTGAGGCCTATCTTGCAACATGGTGCATCTTTTGCACTGCTGCTGCGTCACAAAAGTGACGGAACAGTGGCGCAAAAGAGGCGCACGGCCATCATAAATCTGCCCTTAACATTTTAAATGATAGTTTCTAGATGCTGATAAGGTGTGGCCTATCCACAGATTTGTTTCAGGTGAGTCCTACTCAGGGTTGCAGATGAAATTTAGGCTTGTTAAAGAGTACAGAGGAGATAATACATGTGCAGGCCTACCAACGAAGTGAGTCATGTCCACTGCACTCTTGAACAAACGTCAGACCTCCTCTGTCTCCTGGAACAAGCCTAAACCTCATCTACACAATGTGATGCGTAATGTTAGGAAACATAGGTAATGTAATTGAAAAACGTGCAATTTTTTTTGCTCATTCCACAATCACATCACCTCTGTTTCCTTTGCTTAGGTATGTCATTGTGCAGATGTAGTCTATCATATGAAAGACTACGCAGAAGGTGAGCACTGTATGCAACAACTTTGACACTTACAGAAGCCTCAGCTTCTCCATGCCTCCTACACAGTTCTAAATGTATATCATAAATACAAAAAGTACAGAATTAATTATACATGTTAAATGGTTTATTTTTGCTGTTCTCAGAATATATCAAATTTCACTAAAACAGTGACTTGAAGGTATTCATCATATAACAGCGGGGAAAAAAAAAACACAATCAAAATGATTGTGGTTGAAAAAACCCATATAACATAACCAATCAAAAATCTGAACTCCTTAAAATTAACTTACTTTCCATGACGTCGAAGGATATCCTATGAACAGCTTACACTCTGTTGTGCTGTTATTATTTTCAGCCCGCCACTTTCTGAAAGAAAAGCTCCATCGTTTTGACAAATATGTTACATACAATAAATGACTTCTCGCTCTCTACCGCACTTTTCCACAAGGCCAAATCATGTAAGAGCCATTTATAACTCTTGGAATTCTTCTAAGCAAATCCCGTCATTTTCTTTTTCCGCAACTTTCAGAAAGAAAACGTTCAAGATCACTTTCACAATCCTGTACTAGTAATATCTCACCTTTCTTGCTCACTCATGTTCCACATTTCCTATGACACTGACACTGCTTACTATGAAGCAGACTTACACTACCTCTATGACTACTACAATTATTTAATTCTCTACATCACTTTTAATCACAAAGCAATTTAAAACAGTACATAAAATTATATCAACTCCTAGAATCATTATAGGCCAGTTACCTACCCTAAATTCTTTCTTCTGAAAACAGAAAGTAAGAATATTTTTAATAAGATGTGTAATAAGTGGATGTTGTCAAAGGACATCATGTCATATAATAGCTGCAGTTAGAATTTTTTTTCTAAAATCAACGAGTGTGTAGCCACAACATTTGTAATTAAAGTTGAAAACTTATTTTCATCAGGTTTATATAGTTGGAATTTTTAAATGACATTATAACCAAAAGTTTGTTCAAAATATGTCGACAGCATTGCAGATTTACATTACCTCTACTCCATGTTTTGATTGGCTGCTTGAATTAGCTTATTAAAAGAAACAGTTTTTCTGAACTCATTCAAAGTGCAGTTATTTTTCCATGACGTCAAGTGTTATGGTAAGAACACCGTTTGCTTTGGGAAATACACTGTTGTCCTTTAACTAATCCGTGCCCACCACTTTCTGTAAGAAAACCTTCTTTTTTTCAGTAACTACTTAAAACTCAAAAATAAATTTTGACTCTGTACTACACTTATCCTCAAGGCCAAATAGTGTAGGAGCCATTAGAACCTCTTGAAATTCCTCAGAGCAAATCCCTAGATTCTTTCCCTAAAATTTTGGTTGTAAAAACACCAGGTAAGAATTTTTAAGGTCAAAAGGCAATTTTTTTTTAAAGTTAAAACAGAATCATTGCAGAATGACCAGCCGTTTCTAGACTTCAAATAAGCTGTGTAATGTCCTGATGTTGTTGAAGGACCGTCATGATATATAATTGCTGCAGTTACAAAAGTCCTTCCTGATATTGACAACTGCAAAGCCACAAAATTTTTAATTAAAGTTGTCAATTTTGTTCCATCAGGCCTACATCTTTGGAACATTAAAATGACATACTGGCCATATGTTCGTATAAATAATGTGGACAACATTTCAGACTTACATTTGCTACACTCCATGTTGTGATCGGCTGCTTTTACTAGCTTATTAAAGGACACTGATTTACTGTCTGGCAAAGTTAAATATATAAATTTTTCTGAGTCTACACTAGTAGTACTTGATACCCTACAGTTCTCGCAGTCATGCTGCCATTGATAAGAAAGGCCAAACAGGTGATCTACATCTACACCTTCATCTTGCAATACATCAAGCATATACATTAAAAACTCCTGACAATCTTGCTGAATATTTTGAGAGAATTGCGTTTGACCTGAACATTTGTCTAACAGATTTCGAATTTCAGACACACTTTCTATTCTTGTTCTCAGTGCTACATTTCTCTAACACAGAATTCAACAAACTGCAAAATCTTTGATCCGAATTGACCACAATCTCTTCTTTTAAAGTTTCTAGAGAAAAGACAACATTAACCACTACATTAGCATAGCAGTTGAAACCAGAACTGTTTTCAAATTGAAAACCAACAACATCTTCAACAAAATCCTTATTCTTTCTGCTTATAATTTCGGGTTCATCGACTTTTCGTCTTTTTGCTACAACCTCTCTACTATTGGTCACATTTCTTCGTTTCCGGCCTACCACACGTTTGTCAAACAAAGGATATTGAGGCAAATGTGGCGCATACTCTCTTCTTAACCTATTGTATTCCTTAACACAATCTAGATCCGCACAAATGTTTGTGACATCACACTCAATCAAGTACAATCCCGATAAAGTTCTGACTCGTGACAATGCCACATATGCCATACCCTCCTTGAACACAGAACTGCCAATATTCACCAATGCACTGTGTACACTTAAACCTTGCGATTTATGGATTGTCACCGCATATGCCAAGCAAACAGGAAACTGCTTATGGCGAACATATAAGTCTTTTACAAGCAAAAACCTAGCAGAGCAACGACCAATTAGCTGTACTTCCTCAATGCCATCAAATTTAATTTTTAAAAATTCAATTCCATCTCTATTTCTGTATTTCTCAAAATCAACAACATTACCCATTGATCCATTTACCAGACCTCTTTCAACATGTAAATTCCTTCTTAAAATTATACGGCAATTTAAGCACACATTCAGAGTCTTTTCAAAACCAGCAGTTTTAGATATAGTCTTCTCTAATGAATCCAATTTTGATTTCAAATTCTCAGACAAAATAATTGTTGCTCCCATATGCTCTACTCTGTCAATAGCTTCCAGTTTCACAATCTCTTGGTTTTCTAAATGCAACATTTTGTTGTTGAAGATGGCACATTCTGCAAGAGTTGGCATCAAACATATTCCAGATTTCTTCTCAGTAATTTTCAGAAAAATATTCTCAGGCACAACGTCTTGTTCTGGATACAAATTTGAGAGTAATCGTGCATGTAAAGCTTCTTTCCCATGCTCGTCACTTTTCCGATTCTAACATCTTGTAGAATATTCTTGTAATCTTCATCCTTCGCCTGACGCATATTTTCACGCAGTTCAGCATAATTGAAGTTTAACCATATATTAACGTTGCCAATGCTCCCTAGGCACTTCCTGGTATTGTGAACACAGGTTGTCCTTTCACTGGTGTCAGCTGCAGAAGATCACCGAAAACAATGATGTGTTTGCCACCAAATAACACATCATACTCTGTTTTGAGAACTTCTTGCATTCTCAAATGCACAAAGGCAAGCATGACATTGGAAACCATGCTTACTTCGTCAATGATAAGAAGTTTCATTTTCCTCAAGACTCTTGAAACTTCACAACAAGCATCTCCAGATAACTTGTGGTATTGTAATTTGTTATCATGCTCCACTGCAGCATCAGTAGACGATGCAAAGTAATACCTTTAATGTTATGTGCTGCCAGTCCAGTTGGAGCGGTGACAACACAAGACAGCGATGACTCAGTCCTTTTCTGCAAATAACATGAAGTTGCTTTAATGAGGAAACTTTTTCCAGTTCCCGTTTTCCACTCACGTACAGTCGGACAGGCTTCAACGACGTACATGAGCACTCTTTCTTCTCATGACTTAATCCATGATCTATTTGGTTGGTAACTTCGTCATATATTTTCCTCTGCTCAACGTTGAGTTGTCTTTCCAAGTCTTCTAAGTTGACCGCATCCTCCTGAGCATGTGCCATGGCTCTTTCCACTTCAATCATGGCAGTGGCAGCTTCATTTTCGATAACTGGTCCTCCTAGTGGATCCTGACTCAATGAAACAGAACTCTGACTGTCCTGAGAACTGTCTCTAGCAATCTCGGCTGCAATCGTTGCTTCCTGCTCGATTTCCGCATTCAACATTTCTAGATATTTGGGAAAAACAGGACATTCTATGGTCTCCTTGGCGGCATTGAAAGAGTCTTCGTAACAGAGGAAATCTCCAAGCAGTTCCTCTTCTGCACGCCAAGGCTTGAAAAGTTGCAAAAGTGCTAAATAGAAAAACTCTTTTCTTTCAGGAGATTCGCCACTCAATTTTCGATGGTTTACCAAGTGGCATTTTCTTTGCTTGACCAGACATCCCTCACTTCCAATTACAGCATACACTCCTTTATCAATATCTTCTTTGATGTTCCTCTTGAATATGTAATTTTGTAGAACCTCATACAGACAAACATTCTTGAGGTGACTGCTTCTATTTGGATAATATGTATCCAACATGTTGGTGTTCAAAATATCTGTACTGTTTGGCTCCTTTTCCGCCAAATACTCAATTTCCCGTACAGGTTTCAGAACTCGATTACGCGTTGCAGCAAGACCAAGACTCGCCCAAATGATACTCCTGGATTTGGCATAGAGACTTGCTGAAGACAACCGGTCAGAACATTCGTAATCTCCGATTTCTCGATGCGACAACATCTTCAGACTGAAACTGTACAACTTCTTACTGAGGCTCTTTTCATGGGAAATGTCCTCCCACATATCCTTCAATTCTGTCTTTTCTTTTTTGGTGATGTAAGATGTCACATACCGAGCCACAGCCATACAGTTATCAGCCACAAACTGTATATCCATGTTAGCATTCCACATGGACAAAATCACTGGGTTGTAGTCGTTGATGTACTTGGACTCTTCGTTCCTTTTCAAATTGTACGTATTTTTGGGTGATTTCTTCATCACATTATGTGGCAGTGAAGACATCAAACTGTTCACTCTTCCTTTAGAAATCACCGGTCGTGGAAAGGCGAAACGACATTTTGTGTAGAACTTGTCCTTGTTTCTGAATTTACGACGACAGTACTTTCCACAACGATGGCTTTGGAAGCGTAAAACTTGTTCTCTTAGGCTTTTGTCTTCCTTTGCCTTTGGAACAGCACATGTAGAATACTGTTCTATGAAACTCATCACTAAGTCATCCGGATCTGTTCCAAAATTGGGTGCATCTTTGATCCACAGCAGCATATGTATATGAGGAGCACCTCTTGCTTGGTACTCCTTTCTCCAGAAGAAATCCAACACCTCTCCAAGAGGTGGATTTTTCTTGTTCATGATGAAAGACATCATAGCTTCAAATCTATGATTGAAGTACCTGCATACATTCACTGGATCCAAAGAGCACAATTCTCCGGGTGTCTTGAATTCGATATTTTCAATGTTTCCATTTGCCTCTCGTAGAAATTCAAGTAAGTCTTCCCAGCCATACTCGGCACAGCTGAGAGTGAGGAACCATGTGGGAGTTCCTAAGTTCCTCAGCATATATTTTAAATCACCATGACGACGGTACCAGTACTCATTAGTACCACGCTGACACGCCAAGAGATTAATCAGGTGAGAATCCAAAATACTGTCTTGCACATTGACTCTATCCATAAAGTCACTTGCCGAGATATTTTGCATCTGTACACCACTTTTCAAGATGTGGTTCACTGCATATGACAGTCCAGACAGATCGCTTTCAAACAGTAGATGAAACAAATAGGGAATGCATTGACGAAACCTAGGATCTTCTGCATATAATCATAAAGTCCGGTATTCAGAAGCAGGAATTTGATCAGGTCGCTCATCATATCTTCCTCCTTGACCTGTTGGAAATAGCTGTGGGAAACACAGAGCTTCCAAACTTTCCTCCCAAACACTAATGGGACTTCCTTTGGCTTGTTTCATTTGAAACAACTCAACAGCATTCCCCATGACTTCCATGGAATGCAAAGGATGAACACTATAATGTTAATATATTTCTTCATTTTTAGAGGCTTCTACTTTCTCAATTTGAACAGCACACAAATCGCTATCCTCTTCTTCACTTACTTCCTCTTCTGCAACATATACATTCTTGTAGTACTTATTGTTTTTCTTCAAATACAATGTTGCCTTTTTGACTTTCCTAACATCCACTAAATCTTGCCAGATTTTCTTACTCTTTGTCGGAACCCCATTAACTAAGATAACCAGAGGTTCCTCTTCCACTTTCTCTACTCCAATTGTGTTAATGTTTTTCTTCAAATCTAGAGGCAAATAAACAACTCTTCCCTTTAATCCTCTCTGTAAATCTGATGGAGGCAATTTCCCTGTCTTTGGCTCCATTCGTACAATAGCCTGAAAGGGATGGATACTTTGAATCAAAATAGATTCATAAGTATTTAAATCCTTCAATTCAGAAGGAATCTCAACCAATTCCAGATTATTAGGAACCGCTCTAGCAGGCATCCGGTTTTGATTTAGTTTGTTACAACAATAAGTACACACACGTTGATCCAATCCCAAATCAAAACAATTTTCTACCATCAAGTATGTTGCAAAATTCTTCCATTCACTATTATTTTCACTTTCACTTTTCGCATATAAATCCACTAACTTAGTCTGATTCTTATAATAAGTGCGTCGACAACACACACAAGTAAAATTAGACCTCTCACTTGATTTCACCTTAAACGTGGCAATTTCTTTCTGAAAATTATCTGTACTGGAAACCTGTTCACTATCTTCCACATTACCTTCTTCTTCTGGGTCAATTTCAACATTCTCCTCTTTACTTGCAAAGTAACAAAACTCAATTTCTTCACAAATATTCTTCACATCTACTTCAGAACCATGCAAAAGAGCAGTGCATAATTGTTTAAGCATAATTGCTGGACTCTTAGCATAATACAACATTCTAACTAATTTCCTCACTTTATTATGATGCACTGCTAGCATCCTGAAATGATGAAAAACACTCTGGCATACTCTCCTGGAAAGACAAGCCAGTGAATGACCATGCAAACCTGTCACTTCTCTCACTCTGCAAGGATCTAATTCTTGCAACAACTTCATTTTCTGTTTTAAAGTTTTCTTATTAAATGTCCGTACAAAATCACAAAGCAAATTGATGGAATCCTGTCGCACACTGCAAATACTACTACACTTCCAGGTATACACTGGTCGCTTAGGACGTCTTCCTAAAACCTCATTACCTAACACCTCTTCTGCCTCTGTTGTCACAAGTTTTTCTTTTTCAACTGGACAACCATCTTTCACCTCATAAGCTCGTCCACTGGTGTCAACTGCATGCACCAAATCATTATCCTGGAAATAACTCTCCTCATTAAAAAATGCCTCACAACTTGAACTATGCATCCATTCTCCTGAAAAAACTTCACAAAAATTACTACGATTAACTGTTCTCTTCCATCTACTATTTTTTTTGAAATCATAAATTGCCTTGTTTAGCTTCCTAATTCTATTGATTATCAAAATAAATAACTTTCGCTTAATTTCAAATGCCTGATCAATAATTTTCTCAACTTTTTTTTTCTCTTATAAAAAATCACTTTCTGTTGACCTTTCTTAATATTTTTTAACAAATTGCCAATTATCCTGTTGCGGAACATTCGTCTACGAATGTCCCTAAACTGATTGTTCCTTCTACTACCATGCACAGAGTTATCTCCTGCTCTAGCAGTAACATTTTTGATTGGCCTTTCCTTTCCGTTTAAATTGGTTCTCTTTTTCTGGACTAAAACATTTTCTGTAGTACTACTTTTTTTTCTACAAATTTTTCTTAGGAATGATTTCGTTGTCTTACCCGGAGCTTTCTTGGTGACTTGACGAGTTTTTATTGTAGAGGACTGCTGCAAGCATTTAGTAATCTGCTGTCTTTGACGTTTTGTAGCCTTTCGGGTTCTTTCTTTAGATGGCATTATGTAGTTTTGAAATGATCTGCAGTTGAATCTGTGGTAAAATATAATAAAAAATGTTATTAACCACTATTACCAAACAGTAAATCAATAACAGTCGTCAAAAATTTAACACACTACTTGTCAATTTTACATACAATAATTTTTAGTGCATTGGCAAATTTAGTAGTCACAAATAGTAGCAAAGAAATGGAATGCTTCTACAGTTGACCTTTGCTGTTTTATATGTGAATCTGAACTAATTTTTATCAGCATATTTTCCTATTTTATTAAAGACACTTCACACAAGCTGTTTTTGAAGATGTGTTTAATTTTAAATGAAACGGTTAACATGTTTACTTTTCATTTCCAGTAACTTTTAAAAATAAATGTTTATAGTTCCATAGGCTCAAGCAGGTCAGCTTCCCACCCTATGTCATACAATTCTGACAAATCGGCATCCTCATCATGTTCTTCATCATCCTCAGGATTTAAATCATCCAAGGGATCTACTTCCACTGATGTTTCAATCACAATTTCAATGATAATATCGAGATCAACAGATTGCTCATTATCACTCATGCTTGATGTTGTCGTTATCTTTAAAGAAAGTGAAAAACAATGAGATGTTGCAGAGTAAGAGACAAATCTCAGAGACTATAATTGTAAAATTGTTTAACAAGAGTAACATTTTGCAGATATTATTTAACCATGTCCAGCGATGCTGAGGAAGTGAGGCCTATGTCCAATTTTTCAGTGAACAGGACTCATCTCTTCTTAACCTTGGATAAGCCTCACCAACACTGTGTCCCCTGCTAATACTTCAATTTAAAGGAGCAGATTTATGTTAACTGGCGCATCCCCAGGGATGCACCAGTTAACGTGCGCCACTGCTCTGCCACCCATGATGTGCCGCATTTACAATGCAGAGCACCATTGAGCAAAAACAGCACAGATGCGTCACGCATCTGTTCCACAAAAACGGCGCATTGCACGAATCACGTCGTAAGCGCGACATGTCTACTGCAATGCACAGGGGCAAGCCACACATTGCATGGTGCATCACTCCTTATGCCTGTTTCAAACAGGCGTAAGGATTTGATTCAGCAATGCCATAAATGTGACTCAGTGAAATCTTCTTAATTTTACTGTGTTAGTTTTACAGGGCTTTCATGCAAATGACTGGCCACCCTACAACAAAACGCTCACATGAAATCTGACGCAGGTTTCATGTGGCACAGGACTTTACAGCATGACACATCTGCCTAGATGCATCAAGTTGTAAATATGTCGCAACATAGCAAATCTTTTGCACCGCCGCTGCGTCACAAAAGTGACGCACAGTGGCGCAAAAGAGGCACACGGCTATCATAAATCTGTCCCTAACATTTTAAATGATTGATTCAGGATGACGATAAGGTGTGGCCTATCAGAGGTTTGTTTGAGGTGAGGCCTACTCAGGGTTGCAGATGAAATTTAGGCTTGTTGAAGAGTACAGAGGAGATAATACATGTGCAGGCCTACCAATGAAGTGAGTCATGTCCACTTCACTCTTGAACAAAGGCCAGACCTCTTCTGTGTCCGTGGACAGGCCTAAACCTCATCTGCACAATGTGATTCGTAAAGTTAGGAAACACAGGTGATGTAATTGAAAAATGTGGAATTTCTTTTCCTCATTTCACAATCACATCACCTGTGTTTCCTTTGCTTAGGTATCTCATTGTGCAGATGGAGTCTAGCATATCAAAGAGTACACAGAAGTTGAGCACTGTATACAACAATTTTGACATTTACAAAAGATTCAGCTTCTCCATGACCCCTACACAGTCCTAAATGTTTACAGTTTAAACTGACGGTATCTTGTTGGAGATGAAGTGAGGCCTGTCTTGCAACATGGTGCATCTTTTGCATCACTGCTGCATCGGTTTCATGTGGCACAGGACTTTACAGCATAACACATCTGCCTAGATGCATCAAGTTGTAAATATGTCGCAACATAGCAAATCTTTTGCACCGACGCTGCGTCACAAAAGTGACGCACAGTGGCGCAAAAGAGGCACACGGCTATCATAAATCTGTCCCTAACATTTTAAATGATTGATTCAGGATGACGATAAGGAGTGGCCTATCCAGAGGTTTGTTTGAGGTGAGGCCTACTCAGGGTTGCAGATGAAATTTAGGCTTGTTGAAGAGTACAGAGGAGATAATACATGTGCAGACCTACCAATGAAGTGAATCATGTCCACTGCACTCTTGAACAAAGGTCAGACCTCTTCTGTGTCCGTGAACAGGCCTAAACCTCATCTGCACAATGTGATTCGTAATGTTAGGAAACACAGGTGATGTAATTGAAAAATGTGGAATTTCTTTTCCTCATTTCACAATCACATCACCTGTGTTTCCTTTGCTTAGTTATCTCATTGTGGAGATGGAGTCTAGCATATGAAAGAGTACGCAGAAGTTGAGCACTGTATTCAACAATTTTTACATTTACAGAAGATTCAGCTTCTCCATGCCCCCTACACAGTTCTAAATGTTTACAGTTTAAACTGACGGTATTTTGTTGGAGATGAAGTGAGGCCTGTCTTGCAACATGGTGCATCTTTTGCATCACTGCTGCATCACAAAAGTGACGCAACAACGGCGCAAAAGAGGCACACGGCAATCATAAATCTGCCCCTAACATTTTAAATGATTGATTCAGGATGACGATAAGGTGTGGCCTATCCAGAGGTTTGTTTGAGGTGAGGCCTACTCAGGGTTGCAGATGAAATTTAGGCTTGTTGAAGAGTACAGAGGAGATAATACATGTGCAGGCCTACCAATGAAGTGAGTCATGTCCACTTCACTCTTGAACAAAGGCCAGACCTCTTCTGTGTCCCTGGACAGATCTAAACCTCAACTGCACAATGTGATTCATAATGTTAGGAAACACAGGTGATGTAATTGAAAAATATGGAATTTATTTTCCTCATTTCAGAATCACATAACCTGTGTTTCCTCAGCTTAGTTATCTCATTGAGCAGATTTAGTCTAGCATATCCAAGAGTACGCAGAGGATGAGGACTGCATCCAACAGAGCAATGTACATTACTCACCTCCTTTGACACTTACAGAAGCCTCAGTTTAATATTTCTCAGTTCAATATTTATTTAAAGAAGCAGACATCAATACGACCTTCTCATAAATGTGAAAAGCGTTTTTTTTTTTATAAACGATTTTCTGGTCATAATTTGAAAACACAACACAGGTCCTATGTAGAAGCACATCCTATCAGTACTTAAATTAGCCAAGCACACATGGGGGCGTATTTACAAGGACCTTGCACCACGGGGAAATGTCTTAAATTAAAATCGGAAAAATAATATCAAAGGGACTCAAAGGCCTTGTAAATATGCCCCAAGCAGCCTATGAAACTCTAGCAGTAAATATCAATTAACTTAAATGACTTCAATAAACGTTTTTAAACACATCAAGTAAAGCAGTTATTCAACTACATTCAAGGGGAAGTGACTTAAAATGCCCTAACACACATGAAAGCGTATTTTGAAGGCCCTTGCACCATTTTTCCATCACTTTTAACATGGCTATGTAACTCAAAGAAACAAAATCTAAATTTTCCAAGCACACATGGGGGCGTATTTACAAGTACCTTACACCACGGGGAAATGACTTAAATTAAAATGGGGAAAATAACATCAAAGGGACTCAAAGGCCTTGTAAATATGCCCCAAGCGGCCTATGAAACTCTAGCAGTACATATCAAGAAACTTAAATGACTTCAATAAATGTTTTTAAACACATCAAGTAAAGCAGTTATTCAACTACATTCATGGGGAAGTGACTTAAAATGCCCTAACACACATGAAAGCATATTTTGAAGGCCCATTCAACCATTTTTGCATCACTTTTAACATGGCTATGTAACTCAAAGAAACAAAATCTAAATTTGCCAAGCACACATGGGGGCGTATTTACAAGGACCTTGCACCACGGGGAAATTTCTTAAATTAAAATGGGAAAAATAACATCAAAGGGACTCAAAGGCCTTGTAAATATGCCCCAAGCAGCCTATGAAACTCTAGCAGTACATATCAAGAAACTTAAATGACTTCAATAAACGTTTTTAAACACATCAAGTAAAGCAGTTATTCAACTACATTCATGGGGAAGTGACTTAAAATGCCCTAACACACATGAAAGCGTATTTTGAAGGCCCTTAAACCATTTTTGCATCACTTTTAACATGGCTATGTAACTCAAAGAAACAAAATCTAAATTTGCCAAGCACACATGGGGGCGTATATACAAGGACCTTGCACCACGGGGAAATGTCTTAAATTAAAATGGGAAAAATAATATCAAAGGGACTAAAAAAGGCCTTGTAAATATGCCCCAAGCAACCTATGAAACAAAGCAACATTTTAAATACACAACTTTCTTCATAATTTTCTCCCTAAAGCATACTATCCTCTATCTAAATTAAATGAATCTTTTCTCACCTTAGAAAATATTTTTTGAGTTTCAAAACAGTCTCAGACACACACCAATTTGTCTTCAGCAGAGCAAAAGGTATGCACTCCAGAGGCTGCAACCAACAATGGCACAGAAATGCTGTAATTCATCACACATATCTCTCATGTCACCCAATCAAAACTCTTCCCTCACTTTTTTCAAATCAACACCCTTCCCCCTTCTGCCCTTTCTGCCTTTTTTCCATAGCAACCACCTCCTGAAAGACCTCTCATGTTTGCAAGTTCACACAACAATGTTTCAATTGAACTCTGAACTCTCAGTACACCTGCGTATCCAGTGCAATCTTTCATAAAACGATTTTTTCTTGACCATTCAAATTACATCTTTCAAAGAACTCATCCATGCACCCTAACTTTCTGTTTTCAGCAATCAAAATCCACCAATCACTGCTACTGATTAATTACCACAGAAACTCCACAGTTTTTTTCATTACATACTCCTACTGTTCCAACTGCCATTTTATTACCACACTTCATCTGACTGCAGCAGAACCTCCTTCACCATGTTTTCTGTCTGGATTGTTGGACATAGTTATAGCCACTGGTCTCAAAGGTATGCTGATAACAGAAATTTACACAACCTCAATTTACAAAATGTGGAAATCAACTGGATTGGCCACAGAGGATTAAGATGTCACCAATTGATACCATAAGCTCTTTTCAGAGCTACCCTACAGCTGATCACTCACAATTATTATTTTACTCTAACTTTTTTCACTAATTTTCACCAAAGTACGCTCACCGGAGCGCTACCCGGTACGCGCACCGGACGCTAACCGCGCGAAAATTTGAAAAAAAATGTTTTTTTTTCGCACATATGGGCCTCCTCAGCCACCCTCAGAAAACTAGGGGGTCAGGATACGTCTACCTTCTACCCATTCTGAACATTATTTGCCCTCCATCTTGTATCTCAATTCTACCGAAACACAAAATGGAGGACTCCCGTAACGCCGGTTTGCGTACCGGGGGGCGCACCGGGAAGCGCTTGCTCAAAAAAGGTGGGAAAGTAATTCACAGAAAAACCACTGGAGACACTTTCACCAAATATAGATTAGCTCATACTACATACCAATCCCTACCATTTTCACAAATTTGGTTGGAATTCCATTTAGCCATTTAGCCTGTAGACCCTGAGGTAAATTACTTCACAAAACACATCTGAAGTGTTGGAATTGACAACCAATTAAAATGTTACTTTCATTATCTACTTTTTTTACCTGACATTTGATTGGTTATGTACCTGAATATATATAAAGAAAGAGAGAGAAACACAGCCATTTTGACTACTACTTCCTGAACTACATTGCAAGAGCATTTTCACTGACAACTTAAACTTGTTTTTAAAAGGTAAGATGTTATTTTATAAATTTGAAAACATTTTCAGATAGTTATATACTATCCCTCTGTAAGAGTTAGACATTGAGAAAGGCTTGTTTATTATAATTATGGATTGATTTAGGTTTCTGTGGTATAATTATGAATTTACTTAGGCTTTTTCACAGGCACTTTTTAATAGTACTACTTCACGCCTGAAAAGTACCTGTCTGAACTTAAACCCAACAGTGCCCTATCTCTACTGATATATTTATTTTTTATGCAATTCCAGCACAAAAATGGAGGGAGAACAGAACGTTTCCTTTGAAATTGTCCTAGAGATGAACAATGAGGAAATCATTGAACCCATTGACTTGGAATTCATGGATGAATCACGAGACCATGAACTTCTACAATGTGTAGAATCTGTGGATTTCTTACTTCAATATGAGGACGGTCAAATGTGGGAAGTTATGTTCAGTCAAAAAGAAGACATATCGGCCAGTCAAATGTTAGACGTTCTATTAAATTTTGAAAAAGAATCAGAAAAATAAATTTATATTTAATAATCAAAAATTGTTTGAGTCTTTAATCATTTTTATATCTAATTCATAAACTAATACCAAATTGATTATAATGTAAAGTCAGACTTATAGTATACTGTGCAACTTTATATTATCTCCAATGTGTATTTAACATCTCTTTATCATCTCCTGCCTCCATATTGTTTCTGCTTTCCTGACACACTATGGTATGAATTCCATATTCCACAATAACTTCTGAAACAACATGCAAGATATCTACAAAGGAGACGGTGTATATTAATTTTTTGACTCTGCATTGGTACCTACATATTGCTACTTAAAGAAAAAAAACGAAAAAAAAACAACAAAACGAACAATCAATAAACATACAATATTTAAAAAGTCTATCATTCTATTTTCCTTATAATACGCTCCCCGGACCGCTTCCCGCGGGGCCCTTTTAATACCTCCACATCAAACCTAGAGGGTCAGGGAGGATCTGCTATGCCCCCTTAAGGTCATTTACCCCTTTGTTTTGGCCTCCTCTTGTCTCTCGATCCTACCGAGAGACAAGATGGCGGCCGCTCCGGACTGTTTAGAATGTTGACAGACACCGGAGAGCCAATCAGCTTCGCTTCACGAAGTTCCGTTACGCGTCAGGTACGCGAACCGGGGCGCTGCCCGGAGCACGCTTACAGATATATATATTTTTTGGAACGTTCATTTCTCAAAATCCACTGGAACACATATATTGAGACCTAGCAAAGGCACATCGGGCTACCAGTCCCTACAATTTTGCCAAGTTTCGTGGAAATCCATTCAGCCGTTCGAGCTAAAAGTGAGGCCAACCGCCCTATGGAAAATTGCATTGTAAAAACGCGTTTTGGGACCCCCCTTTTTTCTCGGCCCCCCCTTGACGAAACCCCCCCAAAATTTAAGGGGCTGCTCAGAAACAAAATGTTCCATTTTCCTGAAAATTTCAGCCAATTCCGTCCTCAAACGCCAAAGTTATTCGACAGAATTTTCAAAGATCCCATAGAGAAAAAATCCTAACTATATATACCTACTGGCGACCGCCAGTAGGTAAAGTATATATATATATATATATGTATATATGTATATATATATATATATATATATATATATATATATATATATATATATATATATATATATATATATATATATATATATATATATATATATATTATATATATATATATCAAAGCAACTTCTCCTCCTTTACGGACTTGAAAGCACAGAACACAGCAGGGCTTCATAAGGTGTTTTAATGGGAGGCTTGCATGACCGGTTTCGGCGAAATGCCTTCATCAAATGCTGTCACGCACCTACTAAATCCTTCATCCAGACCCCTATACATCCACTTATTCTTCAATATGTAAAACATATTTAAACTTTATAGAAACACACAGACACTGGATGATGTCATCAGTGATGTCATCAGTGATGTCATTTGAGATGTCATCAGTGATGTCATCAGTGATGTCATTTGAGATGCCATCAGTGATGTCATCAGTGATGTCACTGACCATGTCATGAATGATGTAATATGTGACATCATCAGCAGTGGATTGCGGGCGCGCAAGTTATAGTGAGTCCAACTAACTATAACGTGGGAATTTCAATGGTTTTGTATGAGTTAAATGTTCAGCTAACTATAACTGGTGTGAAACCTATGTTTTTTTCAGTGAATTTCAAAGGTTTTTTAAATGCTAATTCCTAACTATAACGAGTGTCAAACCTATGGTTTTTTCAGTGAATTTCAAAGGTTTTTTAAATGCTAATTCCTAACTATAACGAGTTTGAAACCTACGTTTTTTTAAGTGAATTATTAAGTTTTTTTTAAAGCTAAATTTTAAAGCTATTAATTATAATTTTTTTCTAATTATTCCAAAATTCTATATTTTTATAATATTATTTTATTAATGTATTTTTCCTTTTTTTTATATTTAAACCCTGGAGCGCTTAGGGTACGCGCACCCATAAACGCAGCCGTACACGTAGCGTGAGCGCTATTCCCACGGGCGAAAAAAATATATTAATGTATTTAAAGTAAATAATAATGCAGGACATTCAGTGGCATACTCATAAAAGTTGTATTTTTGATTTTTAACTTTTAAACACATTTCCAAAAATCGAGCAAAACGTCATTCATTCACGCCGCGTAAGCGCCCCCAGAAGCGCCTCCGTAAGCGCCTATGTACGTGCCGCGTAAGCGCTCCCGTAAGCGCCCCGGAGCGCACAGCATAAACGCTTGTCAAGCCATGTGACCGTAAAACAACACTTTTGATTGGTTAACAACAGGTTTTTTAACAACTATGGAAAGTTTCCACCCATTTCCCTCACTACCTCTTTGCAATTGCTGAGAGAACACCTCTTCTCCATTCTTCTTCAAAATACTTCTTTTTTTGGAAAGATGTCTGGTTCCAGCGACCCCTCCTCAGACTCTGATCTGGAATTCCTATCTGAGGACTCCCCCCGGAGAAAAGTGAAAGAACACTTCATTTGGAAGTTCTTTACTTTCCCAGAGGGGGAAAAGAAATGCAATGCTACAAAAGTAACGTGCCGGATATGTGTCACGTGGGGATCCCACCCGCAAATACAGTTTCGGGAATGCCACCTTGATCCGGCATGTAGAGAGGAGGCACCCAAATAATTTCGCAAGGGAGAGCACCAGGGACCTGGGACGCAATCCCCCAAGAGATGGCGGCAGCACCTCCACCGGAGGAGCAACACCTTCCAGAAGAGCAGCAGCTCATTTGATCCCTAAAATACAGCTTGTCTTCAGTGGTTTGAAAACCGTCTGCAAAGATTGTGACGAACTGCTCTGCTACGGGGAGCAGAGCATTGAACTTATTGCTCGCAAAAAGGAGGAACACCGCTGCTCCACCCAGCACTAATTTTTCCCTTTTTTTTGCTCCTGTTGAGCAGTTTTGGATTCCCTGGTTTTGTTTTTCTCCCCAAAAAAAAACAAAAAAAGTTTAAAATCATTCTGAAAAAGTATAAAAAAATATAAAATCAAAAAAAGAAGAAAAAAAATAGTTATTTTTAGAACTACCTCCAATTCTCTGAAAAGAGCTATGGCCCCGATGTAGTTAAAACGCAGTTACCGATTTTAAAATACCGAATCATACCGAATCGGTATTTTGAAATCGGTAAATGAAATGTAGGTAAAATAAATCGGTAAAATACCGAATCGGTACCAATCGGTATCGGTGTTCGATAATTACCGAATCGAAAGTTGCCGAATCGGTAAATACCGAATCGGCGAATACCGACTCGGCAACTATCGAATCGGTAAATGCTATACACCCCCATGGGCCAAAAGGCCCATAGGAATGCATTGTAAATACCGAATTGGTATTTACCGAATCGGATTTAGCCGATTCGGCAGTTACAGAATCGGTAGATACCGATTCGGTAAACACGGATTCGGCAAAAAAGTGAAAATGAAACTAATGACAACAGCCAATGAGGTTGAAGCACCCTCCCCCACCCAAGCAGGGAGTGGCTACCCAGGCAGGTGCAACTCATCAGAACTTTCTGGAGAGGCAGTTGGAACTGAGCATTTTGAGTGAGCAGCAGTGGTAGCAGTATCCTGAACTGAGTGGGAATAGCAAGCAGCTCTGAGAGCCAGCAGGCTGAGCGCAAACGCAAGGCCAAGTTCAGCACCAAGGAGCTGCAAATGTTGGTGGAGGAGGTGGTGAGGGTCCACAGGCAGCTGTTTGGGAGGCTGTCCCTCACAGTCCCAGAGAGCACCAAGAGAAACCTGTGGATTGCAATAGCTGGGAGGGTGAATGCAGTTGGTCCACAGGAGCCTGGACGACCTCAAGAAGAGGTTCTATGACATTCGCAGCCTCACAAAGAGGAAACTGGCCGAGCTGCACAAGCAGGCAGGACTAACAGGTGGAGGCAGGAACCCAGCGCCACCCCTCACTGACCTTGAGGAACTTGTGTCCACGACAATTGAGAGAGAGAGTGTGGTGGGAGTTGGGGACCTCGACAGCTCATCCAGAGCCACAGCAAAAGGTAAGAAGCATGCGCAGCATGACACACCCTACCAGACACCTCCCCTTCAGCCCCAATGCACAGCCAAACCCCAGCCCAGTACTGCTTGCAACATTCATGTGCAATGCATCAAGGAAAATGTAGTCAGCTGCATGTAGTAACAAATGCCAGTGCACATCAAAATGAAATGCACCTAGAAAATGAAACAGAGTATTGAAAATGACATGTGCAATGTTTTAATTGTAGTGACTGTTAGACATTTGCACTCAGTTCACAAATGCTTCTTTATACCTAGGGGCACCATCAGGCAGTGGAGCAGCAGCTACACAAGCTCCAGCTCCAGAAGCATCAGACAGTGCGGTGGCAGGGCAAAGCAGCACTGTACCATCACAGGAGGAGGAGGAGAACAGCAGTGCCATGGGCTATGAGGAAGACACAGGACATACCCTCTCATTTCCACACTCCCCCCTACTGTTACTTACGCCCCCATTGCATTTCTCACCTGAAAAATCACCAACACAGACCCACCCACCACCTGCCACATCTCCTGCCAGGAGGATCACCGTTGCACCATTAAACATCATGGAGGGAGCAGCGGCTCAGGATCCAGCACCCACCCCTGCAACAGCCGTGGCACCCCAGCCCACACAGCAGGACAGCAGCAATCGAGGCAGGCCACGCACATCCAGCCCTGCTGTACCAGCACGGGAGGGCAGTGTATTTCAAGGGCTGGAGGGGAGTATGGTCCGGATCCAAAGGATGCAGGCCAAGTCGATCCTGGCGTGCCATCGCCAATTGCGGGAGCACAACCTGCACATGGGGGAGATGAGAAAGGGGTCCAATAGTTTAGTGGAGAGCAACAAGGAAATTGCTAATGGACTGGGGCGCATGACTACTGCCATTACCCAGCTATGCAGTAAGATGGAGGAGCACAAGCACTGTAGATGCAGGGATGCCCGGCTGCAAAACAGGTCACTCAACCGCCTTGCTGTAGCTACCGCCCAGCTATGCCGTCGAGGGGCTAACATGGAGGACTGCCTCACCAAGAACACTTCTGAGGTGACCAGGGGCATGTCCCGCATCACCACTGCCATGGAGGCATTAATCATTCCTAATACTGTGGTGAATCCTGCCCTGGATGTGGGTGAGGCTGGGGACAGCAGCAGCCGCAGCAGCCCGGCCAGCACTGTATCTGAGCCGCGCCGGAGCAGCAGGCGCTCCGCAGAGGCTGCAGGACACACAGAAGGGGGTGAGCCACATCCAAGTGGGTCAGCTAAGCGCAGCAAGAAGTAAGACTGCCAGGGAGGGTGATGCAAACCGGACTATTTACTATACCCACATATTCTGTTTTTGTTAAATGTGTTGCACATCAGTGCAGTTACTTTGTGCCAACATTAGTAAAACTTTGTTATTTCAACATCCATAGACGTCTCTGTGCATCTGTACTCACTCAGAAATAGTTGGCTGTTATCTCCTCACGTCTGTACCTCCCGTCACTTGGTGTAGACACTCCAGCAGGTTCTGTTAGTGGCACAGCTATGTCATCGTCAGGGTCCTTGTAGTCAGACAACTCTACCTCTGTGCCCTTCTTGACCGCAAGGTTGTGCAAAATGGCAGATACAGCAATAATCTTGCAGCAGGTGATGGGGGTATATTGTCTAGCACCTCCGGTCTTGTGCAGGCATCTGAACCTGCTTTTCCAGATGCCGAAGGTCCGTTCAACTACATTCCTTGTGCTTTTGTGCTCACGGTTATACCTCCTTTGGCTGGGTGTTGAGGGGTTGAGGTAGGGGGTGAGAATGAATGAGCGGAGGGCATATGCACTGTCGCCTAGAAGAGAATGGGGTTACATTAATCACATGCATACATGTACTTCACACTGCTATTTAGGTTATGGGGGTCTGACACTGTGTCTTACCTAGGAGGTATCCTTCACCGAATTCCCCTGCTGTCAGCCGTGCATAAATGCCACTATTTTGAAAGATATAGGAGTCATGGGTACTCCCTGGAAATTTTGCTACCACGTCAGTGATGACACACTTGGCATTACATATTACCTGCACATTTATGGTGTGCGTTGATTTCCGATTTCGGTATATGTATTCCGTGTCAGCAGGGGGACAAATCAGAATGTGTGTGCCATCTATGCAGCCAATGATGTGGGGGAATCCTGCCATCTGGTAGAAGTCTGCTTTTGTCTGTACCAGTTCAGCATGGGTTGCAGGGAAGGAAATGTATTGGTCCATCCGTTCGATCATGGCGTCTAGGAACTTGTGGAAGAACCGGGACAGGCAGCTCTGGCTCACCCCTCCTACCGCAGCTACTGCACTTTGAAAGCTGCCAGACGCAAGCAGGTGTATGCTGCATAGCACCTGCACGTGCACTGGGATTGCGTGTGCCCTTGGGGTGGGGTGCTGCATCAGGGGTTGGAGGTCCCTAATGAGCTGTAAGATGGTATCTGGGTCCAGCCTGTACCTCTGTAGGGTCTCTGCATCTGTCTGCATGGACAGGGTGAGACGCTCTCTATACACCTGCTCCTCTCTCTGCCATTCCCTCTCTCCATCCTGCTGTAGCCGTAGCCGTCTTGCTATGACATAAAAAGCTGCCATGGTGCAAGCAGAAATGCATTTTGGGTCCTTTTTTATAGGTTGCACCTGGTTACCACCTGATTGAAATCTATGGTAAATACCGATTCTTAAATAACGAATTTGACGCTAAATCGGTATTTCAGAGCTTTCCTACATCTCAATCTACAGTTTTGCACACAGATTCGGTTTTATACCGATTCGGTAATTCTACCGATTTGGTAATGTTACCGATTCGGTATTTTTCCCCGCTTCTGTGTTTTTCCGATTCGGTCGGTGATTTTTCCGATTCCATATTTTTTACCGATTCGGTTTGTTACCGATTCGGTATATTTGCCGATTCGGGGTAATTTCCGATTCGGTATTGTAACGAATCGGTAACTTTTCCGATTCGGTATTTTCTACGATTCGGCCGGTTTTGGGACTGCTACATCCCGAGGGCTCGATACCGGTCGGTAACGGCCGAAAATGGCCGAAAATACCGATTTTCGGCCGTTACCGACCGACCTACATTGGGCCCTATATTCCTTATATATTCTCTCATTCTTTTTTTCAATGAATGTGCACTGCATAAATGAATGGATAAAATGACTGAATGAAGGGGAGAAAGTGACTGAGGGAACAAATGACAGAAGGGAGTGTGGGTGAGTTTATGACAGTGAAGGATGGAAGGTGAGTGAGGGTGAGTGAAGAGGGAGTGACAGAGTGAGAGGATGGAGGGAGTGAGGGTAAGACAGAGGGAGTGAGGGAAGAGGAGTGAGGAAGTGACAGGACAGAGGGAGTGAGAGAAGGAGTCAGTGAAGTGGAGTACCGTGCGCGAGGAAAGGATAATCATTGAGGCAGCTAAGGAAGGGAAGAGAGGGGAAGGGAAGTGTAGCAGGGGGACTGAAAGATGGTGAGTGTGGGAGGGGAGTGAGGGGAAGGGGAGTGGACATGGGGAATGAGGATAAGTGAGGGAAACGGAGTAAGGGAACGGTGGTGAGGGAGGTTAAGAGAAGAGCAGTGAGGTAAGGAAAGAGTGGTGATAGAGGGTGGATAAAGGCAAGTGAGTGTGAGACAGGGGGAGTGAGGGAGTGAGGAGACAGAGGGAGTGAAGGAAAGAGTGAGAGAAGGGGACTGAGTGAGGGAGCAAAGAAAGGTAAGTGAGGGAGTGTGGGAGAGTTAAAGGGAGTGAGCATGAGGAAAGGGGACTGAGAGAGTGAAGGGACGGAGGGAGTGAGGCTAAGAGAGAGGGAGTGAGGGAAGAAGAGTGAGAATGTAAGAGGACAGAGGGAGTGAGAGAAGGAGTGAGTGAAGTGAAGTAAGGTGAGTGAGGGAAGGGGAATGAGTGAGTGAGCGAAGGAAGGGAATAGAGGGGAAGAGAACTGAAGCAGAGGTACTGAGAGAAGGTGAGTGGGGGAATGAAAGTATAGGGAAGGGGAGTGAAGGATGGGGAATGAGGGATAGTGAGGGAACCTGAGTAAGGGAACGGAGGTGAGGGAGGGTGAGAGAAGGGCAGTGAGCGTGAGGAAATAGAAGGGAAAGAGGGTGGATAAAAGTGAGTGAGGGTAAGACAAGGGGAGTGAGGGGACAGAGGGAGTGAAGGAAAGAGTGACAGAAAGGGACTGAGTGAGGGAGCAAAGAAAGGTAAGAGAGGGAGTGTGGGTGAGTTATAGGGAGTGAGCATGACGGAAGAGGAGTGAGAGAGTTAGAGGACAGAGAGAGTGAGGCTAAGAGAGAGGGAGTGAGGGAAGGGGAGTGAGGAAGTGAGAGGACAGAGGGAGCAAGAGAAGGAGTGAGTAAAGTGGAGTACGGTGAAAGAGGAAAGGAGAATGAGTGCGGGAGCGAAGGAAGGGAAGAGAGGGGAAGGGAAGTAAAGCAGGGGGACTGAAAAAAGTTGAGTGTGGGAGGGGAGTGAGGGAAAGGGGAGTAAACATGGGGAATGAGAATAAGTGAGGGAAGCGGAGTAAGGGAAGGGGGGTGAGGGAGGGTGAGAGAAGAGTTGTGAGGTTAAGGAAAAGAGTGATGAGACACTAAATTTTGTTTGTCAAACTTACCTTATAAGTAATGTAAACTTAATTACATATTTTTACTAAATTTAATATCTGTGGAAGAGGGAAAAAAAGTTATAATTTTTATAATATATATTTCAAAATACAAGAGACAAGGCAGGAGATTAAAAGTCATAAAAGGGTACTAAGAGATAAAGTAGGAGTGAAGGACACAGAAAGGGAAAGAAAGGAACGGTGAAGGACAGAGAGAGGGAAAAAGAAATAGAGGGAGAGCAAATGACTAAGAGGATAATGAGGCGGATAGATTCAGTGACACAGAGGAAGAGAGGGAGAGAGAAATGAACTGAAGGTGAGTAAGATACTAAAGCAATGTGAGTTAGCAAAACTAAATGAGGAAAGGGGAGCAAGGAAAGGGGAGTGAGTGAGAGGAAAGGGGGAGTGAGTGAGGGTGCATTCACGACAATGAGGGATGGAAGGTGAGTGAGGGTGAGTGAAGGGGCGTGAGAGAGTGAGGGGACAAAGGGAGTGAGGGTAAAAGAGGGAGTGAGGGAAGAGGAGTGAGGAAGTGAGAGGACAGAGGGAGTGAGAGAAGGAGTGAGTAAAGTGGAGTAAGGTGAGTGAGGGAAGGGGAATTACTGAGGGAGCAAAGGAAGTAAAGAAGGGAAAGGGGAGTGAAGCAGAGGGACTGGGAAAAGGTGAGTGCGGGAGGAGAGTGAGGGGAATGGGAGTTAAGGATGGGGAATGAGGATAAGTGAAGGAAGTGGAGTAAGGGAACGGGGGTAAGGGAGGGTGAGAGAAGGGCAGTGAGGTTGAGGAAATAGGGGTGATAGAGGGTGGATAAAGGCGAGTGAGCGTAAGACAAGGAGATAGAGGGAGTGAGGACATAGAGGTAGTGAAGGAAGGAGTGAGAGAAGGGGACTAAGTGAGGGAGTATAGTAAGGTAAGTGAGGGAGTGTTGGTGAGTTAAAGGGAGTGAGTGTGAGAGAAGGGGGAGTGACAAAGTGAGGGAATGGAGGGAGTGAGGGTAAGAGAGAGGGGGTGAGGGAAGGGGAGTGAGGATGTGAGAGGACAGAGGGAGTGAGAGAAGGAGTGAGTGAAGTGGAGTAAGGTGAGTGAGGGAGGGGGGAGCAAAGGAAGGAAAGAAGGGGAAGGGGAGTAAAGCAGAGGGACTGAGAGCTGGAAAGTGGTGGAGGGGAGAGAGGGGAAGGGGAGTGAAGGAATGGGGAATGAGGGGTAGTGAGGGAAGTGGAGTAAGGGATCGGGGGTGAAGGAGGGTGAGAGAAGGGCAGTGAGGGTGAGTAAAGAGGGGTGATAGAGGGTGGATAAAGGTGAGTGAGCGTGAGACAAGGGGAGTATAATATATATTTCACAATACAAAATACAAAATAACTTGTATAACATGTTATATGGTTTATTTTTGCTGTTCTCAGAATATATTGAATTTCACTAAAAACAGTGAGTTCAATACTACTCATCATATGACAGCGGGGAAAAAAACACAATCAAAAACCCATACAACGTTTCAATAAATAATGTAAAACTAAGAAAAAAACATATCTTAAATGTTTTCTTCCAAACTACAATTTCTAACGTACATATCAACAATCACAAATTAATAAAACATTAGTATGTCATTATTATACTCTCAAAGTAAAGTAATATAGTAATATAGAAACATAAATTAACAACATTTACCCGAAATACGCATTTTTGATTCACTTACTTTTCCACGAGGCCAAATAGTATGTGAAAAGTCCTTTTTTTTGGAAATTACTTAATAGTACTTTTAAACTTCCATTTACTCGACTTTCTGAATGAAAGGCTCCAACATCTATTCGATCATATAACAATAGTTATATTTCCACCTCTGGCTCACTCATGATCAACATTTCCTATAATACTGATATCACTCACTATGTGATACACTTACACTACCTCTATGAGAACTACAAGTTTTTTATTATCTTGATCACTCTCACTCACAAAGTAATTTTGAACAGCAGACTAACTTTTATTAACTGCTCTAATCTTCCTAGAATTTGGGTTGTAAGAACACTAGGTAAGAATTTTGTAAGTCAGAAGGCAAACGTTGTTTGAAAGTCAATTGAGTATCGTTACAAAAAGTCCAGCCTTTTTGACGTTTTAAATAAGCTGCATAATGTCCTGATGTTGTAGAAGGACCATCATGGAAAATAATTGCAGCAGTTACAAAGGTTCTTCCTGAAATTGATAATTGAGAAGCCACAAAATGTTTAATTAAAGTTGTCAATTTAGTTCCATCAGGTCTACATCATTGGAACATTAAAATTACATACTGTCCATATCTTTGTATAAATAATGTTGATAACATTGCAGAGTTACATTGGGTACAGACCATGTTTTGATTTGCTTCTCTAACGAGATTATTGAAAGACACTGATTTGGAGTCTGGTAAAGTCAAATATATAAATCTTTCAGTGTCTATTGTAGTACTACTTGAAAAGGAACAATTGTCGCAGTCATGCTGCCATTTATAAGAAAGGCCAAAAAGATTTTCAACATCTTTACCTTCATCTTGCAATACAACACGCATATACATTAGAAATTCCTGACAATCTTGCTGAATATTCTGTGAAAATTGATTTAGACCAGAACATATGTCTAAAACATTTCGAATATCAGAAACACTTTCTATTTTTGTTTTATCACTGCTACATTTCTCAAACACAGTATTCAACAAACAACAAAATCTTTGATCCCGATTTTCTACAATCTGCTCTTGTAAAGTTTGGAGAAAAAAACAACATTAACCACTACATTAGCACAGCAGTTGACACCAGAACTGTTTTCAAACTGAAATCCAACAACATCTTTAACAGAATTCTTTTCCTTTCTGCTTACAATTACTGGTTCATCTAGTTTTTTTCTTTTCGCTACAACCTCACTACAGTTTTTCTCATTTCTTCTTTTTCGGCCTACCGCAGGCTTTTCAAATAAAGGATATTGAGGTAAATTTGGAGCATATTCTCTTCTTATCCTGTTATACTCTTTCACACAATTTAGATCTGCGCTAATCTTTGTCTCATCAAAATCAATCAAATATAATCCAGATAAAGTTCTGAATCGAGATAAAGCAACATATGCCATACCCTCCTTGAACACAGAACTTCCAATATTCACCAAAGCACTATCTACACTTAAACCTTGAGATTTAAGAATAGTCACCGCATATGCTAAACAAACAGGAAACTGTTTTCTGCGGACATACAAATCTTTTACAAGCCAAAACCGATTCCATCAAATTTAATTTTCAAGAATTCAATTTCATCTCTATTTCAGTAATTCACAAAATCAACAACATGACCCATTGCTCCATATACTAAACCTCTTTCCACATCTAAATTCCGTCATAAAATTATACGACAATTTAAACATGCATATAGACTCTTTTCAAAACCAGCAGTTTTAGATATTGTCTTCTTTAAAGAATCCAATTTTGATTTCAACTTTTCTGACAAAATAACAGTAGCTCCTTCATGCTCTCTATCAATAGCTTCCAGTTTTACAATCTCTTGATTTTCTAACTTTAACATTTTGTGGTTGAAGATTGAACATTCTTGCAGAGTTGGCATCAAGCATATCACAGATTTGTATTCAGCAATTTTCCTATAAATATTCCCTGGGAGAATATTTTCGTTTGGAAACAAATTTGAAAGTAATCGTGCCTGTAAAGCTTCTTTGCCATGTTCACTTAATTTTCCAATTCTTATATCTTGAAGAATATTTTTATAATCTTCATTCTTTGTCTGTCTCATATTTTGAAGCAGTTCTGCATATTTAAAATATAACCATATATTAACATTTCCAATGCTCCCTAGGCACTTTCTGGTATCTTCATGCGTAAGCATTTTAAACACTGGTTGTTCTTTCACAGGAGTTAACTGCAGTAGATCTCCAAAAACAATGATGTGTTTGCCTCCAAATGACATATCATACTCTGTTTTAAGAATTTGTTGCATTCTTAAATGCACAAAAACAAGCATTACATTTGATACCATGCTTACCTCATCAATGATAAGAGGTTTCATTTTCTTCAGGACTGGGAAACTTCACAACAAGCTTCTCCAGATAGCTTGTGGTATTGCAATTTATTATCATGCTCTACTGGCAGCATCAATAAACGATGTAAAGTAATCCCTTTATTGTTATGTGCTGCCAACCCAGTTGGAGCAGTAACAACACAAGAGAGTGATGACTCAGTTCTTTTCTGTAGATAAGTTGCAATTCCTTTAATTAGAAAACTTTTTCCAGTTCCTGCTTCTCCACTCACGTACAGTCGGGCAGGTTTAAAAGATGTACATGAGCACTCTTTTTTCTCATGACATAAACCATGCTCAATCTGTTCTATGACTTCGTCATATATTTGTTTCTGCTCAACGTTTAGTTGTTTTTCCAATTCTTCTAAGTTTACTGCATCCTCCTGAGCTTGTTCCATTGCTCTTTCCAGCTCATCCATGGCAGTGGCAGCTTCATTTTGGATAATTGATCCTCCGAGTGGATCCTGACACACGCAAAGAGAGACATGGTTCAGGCACAGAGTGAGATGTCACATGCAAAGAGAGAGATGACACAAGCAAAGAGAGAGATGGTGCAGGCAGAGAGAATATACAAAGGCATCTACAATGTCATTTCAGTCTCTACCTGCATCATCTCAACACTGTCATCTCACTCTCTGCCTGTGCTATCTCACACGCAAAGAGAGAGATGACACACACAAAGAGAGAGATGGTGCAGGCAGAGAGTGAGATGACACATGCAAAGAGAGAGATGATGCAGGCAGAGAGTGAGATGACACACACAAAGAGAGAGATGATGCAGGCGGTGAGTGAGATGACACACGCAAAGAGAGAGATGATGCAGGTGGTGAGAGACATGATGCAGACAGTGTTTTGTCTGTGCTAATCCCATCTCACCATCTTAACAGATTAAAGAAAAACGTGCAAATATATTTCTTTCTTTCACCCAGATCCTCTCTGTGATCCTGGTCAAAATAGTCTGACACTTATACTAGAGAAGTAGGTGCATTCTGTTAGTTAGGCCCTTCTGGGCATGTGAGAAGTGGAGTATGTTAAACATAGTTTGTCTCTAGACAGGCTACTAGGACAGTTGACAGAAAGGTAGGAGAGAGCACATAGAAAAGAAAATGGCAGCCTGAAATACAAAATGGCTTCCAGCTCATGCCAACAAATCTGTCTAATATTCAACACATGGGCTGAGTTCTCTGTCTTAAAGAAATGAGTGTGATAAATGGTTTTAGTAAAATGAGCACTTTAAAGTTTTTCACTAGGATTTTATATGTAATCTACCATGTCTGTGTCTGCTCGCACTATGTGGATCTGTGCTCATACTATCTCACTGTCTCTACTGGCACAAAACAGACCATATTTATATATACAAGCAAGACATAACATTCCTTATTCATTTCAACAGCACACCCTGGATCTTTATTACACAGCTTAGAGCCTATTTGTGAACTAAGAGGCCGGACAGACATGCTGCCTAAGATTCTCTACTAGTACATATCCTACAGCCTACTGACTTCAAGAATACATGTATTCCCATATTTTAAACACATCAACCAAGCAAATTATTCACCCAGATACATTTAAAATCAAGCTTGACTCACAGTGTGATCTTAGACACATGACCAGGATGTTATATGTAATCTATCATGTCTGTCTCTGCTTGCACTATGTGTGTCTGTGCTCATGCTATCTCACTGTCTCTACTGGCAAAACAGACCATATATATATAAGCAAGACATAACATTCCTTTTTCATTTCAACAGCACAACCTGGATCTTTATTGCACAGCTTAGAGCCTATTTGGGAACTAAGAGGCCTGACAGACATGTGATCCTAGTCAAAAATGTTAAAGCCATACATTTTACAAAAAAACATTTCGCATACTAAATTGTTTAGGACACAGAGCACAGCCCATATAAATGACCACTACATTACAATGCAGAAACGTGACTCATTTCCAAAATACATTTCCAATATGCACCATTCGTTTTTTGCCAGAATTACATACAAACATGGGACACAATGCATAAAGAAACAGTACCCTATAAGCAAACAGATGCAAACTGTGAGGAGACATTATAAAGTATTGTGCAAATATAATTCTTTAATTTACACAGACACTCAGTGTGATCCTAGTTAAAAATGTTAAAAACAATCATTTTACCTAAAAACATGTACTACAATAAATCATTTAAAAGCTAGAGCACAGCCCATATAAATAAGCACTACTTTACAGTGCAGAAACCTGACTCATTTCCAAAATACATTTCCAATATGCACCATTAAATTTTTTTCTAGCCTTACAAAACACAATGCAAGAATAAAGAAGCCCAATAAGCTTGTTAATCTACCCCATAGTGTATACAGCACTCTATCTATATTAAATGAATCATTACTCATCTTTAAAAATGCTTTTGAAGATTTAGAACAGTGGCAGTCACAAACCAGATTTTCTTATGCAGAATCTCTGAATAATGCTTCTTTCACTGCAGCCTCAGAATAAGGGCACAGATTCCCTCTGATTTCAGACCCATTTTCATGTACATAACCAATGAAATTTCTTCCCACACAAATTCAAAACCAAACTAACATTTTAATTGGTTCTACATTTCAACACTTTGAAACTCACATAATATTCACCTATCCGCCTACTGCTCTTTCTGCCTGTTACCATGGTAACACTCCACACATCACATCACCTAACTGAGCACACAGGTGAAAAGTTCATGATACTATGTTGCAAATGAACCCAGCAAGGGTGTTTGACTTCTCAATATAGCAGCTTATCCTGTGCAATGTTTCTTTCAATGACTTTTTCTCAACCATTAGAATACCGTCTTTCAAAAAACAGAAGCATGCACCCTAATTTTCAGTGGAGAATTTTAAGAAACCACCAATCATTTCTTCTTTTTCAAGTGCACTGAATCTCAACCACTTTTTTTCATAACTCCTACTTTCAAACTGCCATTTCATTTCCACAACTCATCTGAATACAACCACATCTACCTTCAAGAAGCCTAAAGTCTGGATTGTTAGTCATAGCTTTGTTCACTGGAGTGAAAAGTATGCAGCAAACAGAGGTATTCCCAACCTTGATTTACCAAATGTGGATATTATATGGATTGGCCAGAGAGGATTGAGATGTCACCAATTGATACCATTGGTAAAATCCTTTCTGCATCTACCACACCCTGACCTTATAATTGTGCACTGTGTTGGCAATGACCTGGGCACTATGACTGGGGTAGGTCTGGAAATGCCTTTAAAGGACACCTTTGGGCAATTGATGTTACTTTTTCCAAAAACTGCCTCGGTATATTCTAATATATGCCAAAGGCAAAAATGGAACTGGTCCAACCAATTTTGTCCACAGATTGAGAAAGCAAGGAACCAAGTGAATAAATCTGTTTCTGCTTTCCTCAGAGACTATGGTATGGGTTCTATATACCACAACAACTTGCGTTACAACATGCAAGGCATCTGTGGGAGAGATGGTGTACATTTTACAGATGAGGGGAATAGAGTCTTCCTCTTGAATTTTAGACTCTGCATCGGTACCTACTTGTAGGTACAAAAAACACCCACATAACACAACAGCTCTTTTCAGAGCTACCCTACCTCTAAGCACTCTAAATTCTTTTTTTACTCTATTTTTTTCACTGTTTTCCCCCGTGGTGCGCTCAGGGTATGCGCACCTGTAAACGCCCATGTAGGCGCACCCTGAGTTTACTCGTGAAATTTACAAAAAAAAAATATTTTTTTTTGCCCTTCGTGGTCCTTCTAGGCCTCCCTGAGAAAACCAAGGGGGTCAGGGAGTCTCTACCCTTCCCCCTTTCAACGTTTTCCCCTTTTGTTTTTCACCTCTTATGTCTCGGTTCTACTGAGACACAAAATGGCGGACTCTCCGGACTGTTTCGAATTTTGACAGACACCCGAGAGCCAATCAGCTTTCCGCTCGCGCACTTCCGTGGCGCGCCGGGTGCGCTTACCGGTACGCGTACCCAAAGTGCTCGGAGCGCACATATAGATATATATGTGTTTTTTAAGTTAATTTTCATAAAAACCACTGGAGCGATTTTCACCAAATATAGAAAAGGCACTACTACGTACCAGTCCCTGCCATTTTTCCAAGTTTGGTGTAATTCCGTTCAGTGGTTCGGGCTGTAGCCGTGTCTAATCGTCCTATGGAAATTAACATGGGGAAAACACATTTTGAGACCCCCCTTTTTTCTCGGCCCCCACTTCATGAATCCTCCCGACACTTTCAGGGAAGGAGCGGCCCGTAACGGGCCATCTTCTTTGCGAAATTCACAAAGATTCCTCCACCGACGCCAAAGTTATTCCCAATAGAATGTTGCGGATTTCCTATGGAAACTAGGTCCTAACTATAACTACCTACTGGCGACCGCCAGTAGGTAATATATATATATATATATATATGTATATATATATATATATATATTACCTACTGGCGGTCGCCAGTAGGTATATATAGTTAGGATTTTTTCTCCATGGGTTTTTTGAAAATTCTATGTCTAATAACTTTGGCGTTTGTGGACGGAATTGGCTGAAATTTTCAGGACAATGGCACATTTTGTTTCTGAGCAGCCCTTGAAAATTTGGGGGGGGTTCGTCCAGTGGGGGCCGAGAAAAAAGGGGGGTCCCAAAACGTGTTTTTAACATTGAGTTTTCCATAGGGCGGTTGGCCTCACTTTTAGCCCGAACGGCTGAATGGATTTGCACGAAACTTGGCAAAATTGTAGGGACTGGTAGCCCGATGTGCCTTTTGTTGGTCTCAATATATGTGCTCCAGTGGATTTTGAGAAATTAACGTTTAAAAAAAGATATATATCTGTAACAGCGGACCGGGCAGCGGCCCAGGACGCGTACTTTTCGCGCAACGGAGCTTTGTGAAGCGAAGCTGATTGGTTCTCTGGCGTCTGTCAACATTCCAAACAGTCCGTAGCGGCCGCCATCTTGTCTCTCTGTAGGATCGAGAGACAAGAGGAGGCCAAAGCGAAGGGGCAAATGACCATAAGGGGGAATAGTAGATCCTCGCTGACCCCCTAGGTTTGATGTGGAGGTTTTAAAAGGGCCCCGCGGGGCAAAAAAAAATAATAATAATAATAATCGAACGGCTGAATGGATTTGCACGAAACTTGGTAAAATATTAGGGACTGGTAGCCCGATGTGCCTTTGCTAGGTCTCAATATATGTGCTCCAGTGGATTTTGAGAAATTAACGTTCAAAAAAAGATATATATCTGTAACAGCGCTCCGCTTCGCGTACTTTTCGCGTTACGGAGCTTTGCGAAGCTGATTGGTTCTCCGGCGTCTGTCAACATTCCAAACAGTCCGTAGCGGCCGCCATCTTGTCTCTCGGTAGGATTGAGAGACAAGAGGAGGTCAAAGCGAAGGGGGAAATGACCATAAGGGGGCATAGTAGATCCTTCCTGACCTCTTAGGTTTGATGTACCATTTTGCCAAGTTTGGTGTAATTCCGTTCAGCCATTCAGGCTGTAGACGTATGTAAATGTCCTATGGAAAATTGCATGGGGAAAACACATTTGAAAGTGTTGAAATTTAGAACCAATTAAAATGTTACTTTGGTTTTGTATTTGTGTGTGATGAAAGTTAATTGGTTATGTATATATGTCAAATGAGAGGAAACCACAGCCATTTTGTGATACCACTGTCTGAGGTACATTTGTGAGGAATTTTTGGTGGTGAATTTCTGGTGTTTGATTTACACAGTACTAACACTTTTCCTACTTTTAAAAAGGTGAGTTGTTAATTTGTAAGGGGAACTATGTTGTACACTTGAAGATAATTTGAAAAATGTTTTCTGTTATTTATTTGCAGTCCTTCTGTTATACTAAATACTTGATAAAGTTAGTTTTATATTATGTATTACTAAAAACGATAAATGAAAGTGATTATTTTTTTCTGCAATTTACAGCAAGCAATTTCAAAATAAAATGGCTCACAATGAAGAGACCGTGGCAATTTCTTTTGAATTGTCCAACACATTGATTGAAATTGAGAGCACCAATAATGAAATATTGTCACAAGGAGGACATGACTTGTATGATTCCATTAGATTGATTGAAATGGACAGCACCAAGAATGAAATATTGTCACAAGGATATGACTTGAATGATTCCACTACGTTGATTGAAATTGAGAGCAGCAATAATGAAATATTGTCACAAGGAGGAGATGACTTGTATGATTCCATTAGATTGATTGAAATGGACAGCACCAATAATGAAATATTGTCACAAGGAGGAGATGACTTGAATGATTCCACTACATTGATTGAAATTGAGAGCACCAATAATGAAATATTGTCACGAGGAGATGACTTGAATGATTCCACTACATTGATTGAAATTGACAGCACCAATAATGAAATATTGTCAGAAGGAGGAGATGACTTGAATGATTTTTTTGATCAATCTCTTGATGGCGAATTTATCGAGTGTTTGGAGACCATAGAGTTACAAGAATCATTATTGGAGACTTTTCATGAGGACATTGCTGATGAGGACATGTTACTAGTTCTTTCAAATTTAGAAAATTCTGAAGAATAAATTTATATTTAGAAATCAAAAATTGTTTGAGACATTATTCATTTTTATTTTTAATTTATGAGGTTGTAGCGAAGTGATTGTAGTATAAAATGAGACTTATAGTATAGAGTGCAACATTTTTATGTTACATGGTAAGTTTACTCATATTTACTTCCCTTCTGCCACTATATTATCTCCAATGTGTATTTGACATCTCTTCTTCATCTCCGGCCTCCTTTCTCTCACTGTGTGTCTCCGATGCATCTTATCGCTGCTATTTTGTGTAATTACAGAAGAGAGTAAAATAAAATAGTTCGGAACGTGAAAAGGGGGCAAAGTAGAGTACTCCTCACCCCCTAGGCCTTTTTAGGCGGTCCCAAAAGGATCAGTTTCTGCTTTCCTGAGAGATTATGGTATGAGTTCCATATACCACAATAACTTGCATTACAACATGCAAGATATCTATCTCCTATTACCAACTTTTGGAGATATTCGCGCTAAGCGCGAATATCTCCAAAAAGTAACACCTGCCCTGAGCAGTTCTTAGCCATGTTATCCAATGGGAGGTGGATAACATGGCTAAGAGCATTAGCTCGGTAATGTATGAATATCGCTGAGTTTTTAGCGATATTCATGCATTGCGGCCGTTTATTATCGCATTTGTGATAAACCTTGATAATAGCAAGGTTTATCTTCGATAATTTCTGATGATGCTTAGCGGTAAAAAATTCGTTGGTAAGCATCGTTAGCGATAAATATCGCTTAACTTTGGTAATATGCCCCAACGTCTGTTAACGTTCGATTCGAAGGAAATGAGGAAGTGTTGAAAAACATTGTCTGCGCCATCTTGCCTTTTTTGAAATGCCACACTTTTGTCGTGCATGGCAGCCATTTTAGATGTCTTGACCAGACCCACTCTCTGCACGCTGTCGATTCGTAGCATGGCTCCTCACCCTCGCAAGCATCTTCCCCGGGCACTGGTCACCCCCGCTCTCTGTCTTATGCATGGGCAATAAACCTCCCCCCATCTGCGCTGCTCTTCCCTGAGAATCACACTGTGCCCGCCCGACACCTCCCTTTCGCCCTATTCACTACCGCACCCTCTGACACTCCTCTTCCTCTGTGTCCGATTGTCCAGGCTATCAGCTAGCCCTGCAGATGTAGTTTATGGCCCCAGCTGTAAAGAATCACCCCTCTTCAAAGGAGTTATAGTAGATCAAGGCCCACACCCGATGAGATCCGTCACACCACACGTGTTCCTACTATCTGAAAACTATCCTGTATTGTGATTGGGGAGGGGACCGAGCCTGAAGCGGAAGATTCCAGGAATCACTCTTTGTACATCAAAGTTTTTACAATTATGTGTCACATTAAAAATATATAGCACTCCAACAAAGTAGTAGGAATATAAAACTTTAATAACATATAAATATATACAACAAAACAAAAACAGTAAAAACATTTAAACAACGAAGAGACCGTGGCAATTTCTTTTGAATTATCCAATAGATTTATTGAAATTGACAGCACCAATAATGAAATATTCTTGTCAGTAGCGGTCTGTTGTGCGAATAGTTCCAAGGCAGCAGAACGCGCTGAAATCTAGATGGCACGAAAGTGATGTCTAGCAAGTTGCCGCCCAGCAAATAACGGCGTGGGGCGCCGCGGGGGTGAGTGAGTCCAGTAGGCACCACAGCTATTCTTACCGGCATTGCAGAATTACTGCTGGGGACAATGCCTGTGCTGTAGCAGGGTCACAGCAGAAACAAAAAGGATTCTGTTGAAGATGTTGTTGGTTTTCAATTTGAAAACAGTTCTGGTGTCAACTGCTATGTTATTGTAGTGGTTAATGTTTTGTTTTCTCTAGAAAATGTAAAAGAGGGGGAGGCAGTCCAAAGTTCCGTTAAAAGGGCAAAGGAAAGGATCGGTGGTTTGAACTATCAGTCAAAAAGGGGAGGGGGTGCAACAATTTTTCCTACCGGGTCACACTGTGCTTTCACCGGAAGTGAGGTCTGCAGGATTCTAGTAATTCAAAGTGAGGCTGGCGCCGACGTCCCGCGGATACAGTTTCGTCACTCCACGGGTGATCATGGCAGTCATTCCCCATCGGGGGTCGGAGACTCCCGCGGCTCCTCTAGAATCTTCAAGGTCGTGGAGGACTACGGTGGTGGAGTCAACCAGTGACCGGGCCATTTCTTTATGCTGGGCCCAGCACTTGCCATGGCCGACCGCCATTTTGAGAGTTCGGTAGCTACTGGCGATCGCGGGGTCAAATGAGCGGACGGGCTCCACCCTGCCGGGCGAGACGTTGCAGCATGGCCACAGTGGAAGAACCCTTTTCCGGGCGCCTGGAGCGCTGAGGGTGCAGCTGGGAAGCCTCCACCTGGGGAGGCGGGAGAGGCCTGTTCGCACCGTCTCTCCCTCCCAGTGCACCCCACAGCGTCTCGCTTGAGATTTGTTATGGCCGGACCAGGCGATGAGGACGAGGGGGGGGGGTCGGAGGCATGTGCAAGACATCCCCCCCCAGGGTTGTTGCAGCAATTATACAAGAAAGAAGAAGTGTCCCGTCCGTCTTCGGGCCGGGCTTCCGGTAGATGTCGGCCGGACGCCCCTGGCTCTGGCCCCATGAACGGGTTTCTTGGTTTATTGGCTGCAGCCGGATCCCGTCGGCCTCGGCCCCCCGACCGTTGGTGGCCGGACCGGAAGAGCATGTGGCTGGACTACCTGCAACTCTCAAGGGCCACCGCGGCCGGACTGGGAGAGAGAGGGGAGGGTCGAGGAGACATTCCCCCCCCCTGCAACTGTTCAGCGTTGTAAAGGCAATCCCCTGGCCGGGTCCCGCTGGTCTCGGCCTCTCCTCCGGCTACACCCTACGTTAGGATCTCCTGGCCGACGCGTGGCAGCAGGACCTGCCTTATATGGGCTGCTCCCGGCTGGGCGTAGCCGGAACCCTGCCCCACCTTGGAAGTTTCCAGAGTGGGGGCGGATGTTCTACTGACTTGCATTTTCCCTAGTCTATCGATTTTTTTGGCGTGGCAGGCGGTGGGACAGCGAGGGGTGATTTGGTTTCTCTTACTGTTTTTCTGGTCTCTCACCACTGGCATATTTCTAACGTTTTCTTGTTTCTAGGACATTAATAGGTTTTATCATTACGTTATGTTATCGTTTCTTTGTTCGTTGTTTAATAAAAGTTCATGTTCATCAGTGGCCTACTGATTTTCGATTTCCTATTCTTTTCTTTCCAGGTTGTTTCATGCTAAAGTTTCTGTTAACAGGATACAGTGATCACTTCGTTATTATTGCATATGTCCTTTTCACTAGGGGTGCTCTCTGGTCGGGCCAGATGACGTATGTCTAGTAAATGGTCCGGGTGAAACAGGTGCATCAATCAGTGGGGAGTAGATAGGCATGACAGATTACAACGGGGGAGAAAGGTCCGCATTACGTACCCTTTCACTACTTGCAAAGATTTTCCTACGTTTATTTGCAAACAGGGAATACCTCCAAAAATAACTAATTCCCAAACAGTCAATGTTCGGACAATCAATCAATCAATGAGGAATGAAATAGGTACGACGTGTTAAAGGCTTGCGTTACCTACCCTTCACTATCTGCAAAGGGAGAGAGATTATTCCTATTCTTCCTCGTTTGCAGGCAGAGAAGATCCTTAAGAGAACCAACTTCGAACAATTCAATGCTCGATTCAAACAATCAACAAGGGGTACTGTGAACACAAATGAACGCCGCTTATGTACATACGCATTGCTATTTTCAACAGGTTGTTCCTAATGTTTCTATTTTAGCGAGGTCAAAAAGAGATCCCATTAGTGGCCTACTGATTTTGCTCGATTCCTTTTGTTTTTTTACACGGTTTTTCGCTATCTGCAAAGACTAAACAGAGTATTTTGACTCTGTGCTTGTTTGTAAATAGAGAATGAACCAAAGAGAACAATCAATCAAATGGAGAGAGAAGCAGGCACGACGGATTACAAAGGGGGCAAAGGGCTGCGTTAACTACCCTTCACTATCTGCAAAGAGAGAGTACTCCTAATAGAAATGAGGGGTGGGGGGCAGCATTCAAAGCAGATCAGTGTGCATAAACACGAAAATGTTTTTACTTACCACGTACTTGACATTCGACAGCTTATGATATTTGCTATTAAAAAACCATTGAAATTCACTGAAAAAACCATAGGTTATAGACCATATATAGTTAGGAATTAGCATTTACAAAACCTTGAAAATTCACTGAAAAAACCATAGGTTATAGACCATATATAGTTAGGAATTAGCATTTAAAAAACCTTATTTTACTCACACAAAACCATTGAAATTCCATATATAGTTAGTTGCACTAACTATATATCGCGCACCCGCAATCCACTGCTGATGATGTCACATATTACATCATTCATGACATGGTCAGTGACATCACTGATGACATCACTGATGACATCTCAAATGACATCACTGATGACATCTCACTTGACATCAATGATCACATCACTGATGATATCATTCATGTGATAATACAATGCATCTCCTCACACTGTAATATAACCTCCGTTACACCCAGTGTTAAATAGAGAGTATCATTTTTGAAACCATTGACACACCAATACTAGTTACTACATACGCACTCACTGATTCCTATGTCTACACACACATTCACTCATACAATCATTCATACATACAATCACTCATCTTTACAACACTATCATATGCACTCATACACCTATACAGACACTCACACTCTGCCACTCATCCATGGAGTTACTCACACACCTAGTCAGTCCTGAAAAGAATCAATCACACTTCCATTTTCTCATCTATACAGTTAAACACAGAACACCTTACATTTTTGAAACATATACTAACACATAGTTACTCTCTTATAGAATCACTGATACAAGTACACATTGATCTGCACAGAGTCACACACCTCCCAGCCAGCCATACACACACTCAGTCTCCCATACAAATACTTGTGCAACCAATCAATAACCCATATAGCTACTTATATAGCTACTGATCAACACATGCAGCAGCTTGCACAACAACAGACATACTGATGCACACTTTCAGACAGTTTAGTCACTAACCCGTGCATTCAGTAAGACGCATTTAATCACTCACTCATACAGTCAATCACGCACCTACTAAAACCTTCATTCAGACACTTATACATCCACTCATTCTTCAATATGTAAAACATATTTAAACTTTACAGAAACACATAATCACTGGATGTTGTCATCAGTGATGTCATCAGTGATGTCACTGACCATGTCATGAATGATGTAATATGTGACATCATCAGCAGTGGATTGCGGGTGCGCGATATATAGTTAGTGCAACTAACTATATATGGAATTTCAATGGTTTTGTGTGAGTAAAATAAGGTTTTTTAAATGCTAATTCCTAACTATATATGGTCTATAACCTATGGTTTTTTCAGTGAATATATATATATATTCACTGAAAAAACCATAGGTTATAGACCATATATAGTTAGGAATTAGCATTTACAAAACCTTGAAAATTCACTGAAAAAACCATAGGTTATAGACCATATATAGTTAGGAATTAGCATTTAAAAAACCTTATTTTACTCACACAAAACCATTGAAATTCCATATATAGTTAGTTGTACTAACTATATATCGCGCACCCGCAATCCACTGCTGATGATGTCACATATTACATCATTCATGACATGGTCAGTGACATCACTGATGACATCACTGATGACATCTCAAATGACATCACTGATGACATCACTGATGACGTCATCCAGTGACTGTATAATTCTGTAAAGTTAAAATATGTCTTACATATTTAAGAATTAGTGGATGTATAAATGTCTGGATGAAGGATTTATTAGGTGCATGACTGACTGTATGAGTGAGTGGTTAAATGTGTCTCACTGAGTGCATGGGTTAGTGACTAAACTGTCTCAATTTGTGCATCATTATCTTTGTTGTTCTATAAACTGCTGCATGTGTTGATCATTAGCTATATGATTAACTATATGCGTTATTGATTGGTTGCCTACGTATTTGTATGGGAGACTGAGAGTGTGTATGGATGGCTGGGAGGTGTATGACTCTGTGCATAGATGTGTGAGCAGTTGATTCACTAGATGTATGGGTTCAAAAGTGCATGTGGAAACAGCTGTATGGGCGGTTGACTGTGTGCATGAGTGTATGGGTGAGTGAATGGATATCTCAGTGCTGCATGTAAAAGTAAGTACATATGTAAAACACAGTACATGTGAGAGTTGACATATATAAATAACTGTGCATAAGAGCCAGTGAATGTGTGAGTGGCTGTATGGATCATTGTGAACTTGTATCAGGGATTGCATAAGAGAGTAAATATGTGTTAGTATATCTTTGAATAAGTAAGGTGTGTATAACTGTATAGTTGAGAAAATGGATGTGTGATTGATTCTTTCCATGACTGACTAGGTGTGTGTGTAACTCTATGGATGAGTGACAGTCTGTGAGTGTCTGTTTACACTTACTGTATCTAAGGTTATATTAGAGTCTGAAGAGCTTCATCGTATAATCACATGAATGATGTCATCAGTGATGTCATCAGTAATGTCAAATGAGATGTCATCAGTGATGTCATCAGCGATGTCATTTGAGATGTCATCAGTGATGTCATCAGTGATGTCATTTGAGATGTCATCAGTGATGTCATCAGTGATGTCATTTGAGATGTCATCAGTGATGTCATCAGTGATGTCATTTGAGATGTCATCAGTGATGTCATCAGTGATGTCACTGACCATGTCATGAATGATGTAATATGTGACATCATCAGCAGTGGATTGCGGGTGCGCGATATATAGTTAGTACAACTAACTATATATGGAATTTCAATGGTTTTGTGTGAGTAAAATAAGGTTTTTTAAATGCTAATTCCTAACTATATATGGTCTATAACCTATGGTTTTTTCAGTGATTTTTCAAGGTTTTGTAAATGCTAATTCCTAACTATATATGGTCTATAACCTATGGTTTTTTCAGTGAATTTCATTGGTTTTTTAAAAGCTAATATCTACAGAAGTAAAATGTATTATTCTTTAAATCCAAAAATATATTTTATATGTTTATTAATAATTTTTTTTTAAATATTTTTTTTGTTTCGCTCCCGGTCCGCTAACCGGGAAGCTTCCAGTTAGCTCAATTCGATTCCGCGATCCCGTCCGCGAACCAGTAGCAAATCAACATAGTGACGGTATCGCGTTGCCGCGTAATGCGTCTTATGACGTACTGCGTTAGCGCACCCGGAAGTGCCCCGGGGCGCGGACCGAGGCGCGAAACGCAACTCCCCGGAAGCGATCCGCGGCGCGAAAGCGCGACGTATCGCGTTGCCGCGAAATGCGTCTTGTGACGTATCGCGTTAGCGCACCCGGAAGTGTCCCGGGGCGCGGACCGAGGCGCGAAGCGCAGCGAACCGGAAGCTAACCGGGGAGCGTTCCGCAGCGCGTAACATGAAAGTTAGAGGTCATGTGACTTGTTAATAAAGCTTTTCATTGGTTCATTTCACTTTTAGTTTCATAATTATGGAAGGCTAGGTCAGGTGACCTAAAAATAACACTTTTCATTGGTTGAGAAGTATTGTTTTTTCCAAATGATGAAAACCACTCCTTCTTTCCTCACTCTGACTTTCATTATTGTGAGAGGAAGACCTATTTTGCTTCTTGGAAGACCTATTTTGATTGTATGAAAATGGCTTCACTGATTGCTTCAGCTGGTGCACCCCCACCACCACCTCCACCTCCTCATGGGAAGAGAGGACCACCTCCCCAGGTGGTTATCAACACTGAGGAGGAAGATGAAGAGATGGATGAGGAGGGAGAACAACCACAATTTCTTGAAGAGTTGCCCCGGGTTTCAAGAAAGAAACCCAGTTTCATCTGGCAGTTTTTTTCCATCCCTCGTGGCCAAAAAAAGGTCAATGCCAGGTATGCAACATGCCTCATATGCAAGGAACAATTGTCCAGAGGGACGGACAAAAAATACAGCTACGGTAATCATACCATGCATAGGCATATGACGAGGAAACATCCCTTAAATTACAGCCGGGCGGAATTAAGGGATATGATGGACAATCCTCGACCAACTCCTGTGACGAGACCAGCAACATCGGTTTCTTTATCACCAGAGGAGGCACGGGAAACTGTGCCAAATATCCAGCCCAATTTTGGGAACATGATACACTTATGTATGCGCTGTCGTGGATTATTAGCTTGTGGCAACATGAGCATCAATGCACTGAACCTGGCGTATGAGCACCATGATTGCCCTAACCGCCCCCAGTAATTTTTTTTTGCTCCTGTTGAGCCCTTTTCAACGCCTGTTTTTTGTTGTTTCCCCCCCCCCCAAAAAAACCAAAAAAAATATAAAATCGTTCAAAAAATACAAAAAAAACAAAAAATGTTCAAAAAATACAAAAAAAATATAAAACAACAAAAATATTTTAAAAAAAGTTCTTTTCAGAACTACCTTCCCTTTCCAAAAAAATTGCTAGAATGTTTAGCACTCTGGCAAGCTCTTTTTCTTTTGGTTCGCTTCCGGTTTAGCTTCCCGGTACGCGTACCGGGAGCTAACCCAAAAAAATTTTTTTTTTTAAAAAAAGAGTAAGTATAAGGAAAGTAAACAGAGAGTGATGTTTCAAGAAAGACAGCTATAGGGAGTAAAGAAGAGATACTATTTAATAGATCTATTTACCAAAGAACAGACAGAAGAGGGTATAATTGTGAAAAACAAAATAGATAACGAAGTGAAAGAAAAACAAGCATTGGCATAGCCAATAGGTATCGACTTTGGGACCTTCTAAGTCTTTAGTTATGCAGCATAATATCCTTGGTGCAGCAACATCAACTGTTGCATGGCTAAACACGTATAAAGTCCCAAAGGCGAGACCTATTGTCTATGCCAATGCTTGTTTCTTAAGTAGAATTGCAATACGTATGGCTCTTCCATGTAAAAAAATCTTATCTTGTGGTCTAAAGATTGCTAAAGTCTCGACAGAGAACAGGCTAGATTGTAAGTAGGGTAAATTGCACTTGGTGATCTGTTTGAGGGAGCGTCTGCTTTGCCTGGTGTCTTTGGAGAGCAATTTTGATTGTTATACTGGACAATATAGCCCTAATGTAAATAACATAGGGGCATATTATCAACATAGGCAATAAAAGTTTTGCAGCTTTTTTCGGCAGAAATGTGTCGCTAAAGCTGCTTTTGCGGCAGAAAACTGCCGCTAAAGCCGCTTTTGCACCAGTTTTCTGCCAATAAAAAGAGCAATAATTTTATTGGCTGCATTCATAATATGCCCCTTAGTGTGCTTCAACTACACAGAGAAAGCATTATGAACAAATAGTGATACAGTGATCAGTCAAAGACACTAAGAGTAATAGAGACGGAGTGAGTGAACAAGAGTGAGGAACTATGAGAAGAGAGGGACTGAGAAAAAGAGTGGAAGGAGTTGAGTAAGTAGTTAATAGAGAAAGGAATGAGGGAAGTAGCAAAGGCAGGAAACTGAGGATTAAAGAAATGAAGCAGTGGAACTAATAGTAGTTCAATGTGATAGAAATGTAACGAAAAGAGTACAAAATACTTACCTTATAATTGTCGTTAAATTCCTCACTTTTTATTTTTATACTTTCAATCTGTGAAAGAGAGAACAAACATTTGAAAAATATAAAAACATGTATTAAAAAATTACAAAAGACAAGGGCAAAGATTGAAGGACAAACAGTTTTTCAATAACTTTGACACTTACAGAAGCTACACAGTCCTAAAGATATACATTTTAAACTAACACTATCTTGATGCAGATGAAGTGAGGCCTATCTTAAAACATGGTGCATCTTTTGCATTGCTGTTGTCTCAGAAAAGTGTCGCAAGACACTAAAATTTAAAATAATTGCTTCAGGATGCCAATAAGATGTCTACTATCCAGAGTTTTGTTTCAGGTGAGACCTACTCAGGGTTGCAGATGAAATTTCGAGTTGTTGAAGAGAATAGAAGACATAATACATGTGAAGGTCTACCAATGAAGTGAGTCATGTCCACTGCAATCTTCAACAAAGTCCAAACCTCCTATGTTTCCCTGGACAGACCTAAACTTGATCTGCACAATGTGATTCGTAATGATAGGAAACAAAGGTGATGTAATTGAAATACATGCAATTTATTTTGCTCATTTCACAATCACATCACTTGTGTTTCCTTTGCTTAGGTATCTCATTGTGCAGATGTAGTCTAGCATATCAAAGAATACGCAGAAGTGCAGCACTGCATGCAACAACTTTGACACTTACAGAAGCCTCACCTTCTCCATGCCTTCTACACAGTTCTACATATACATCATAAATGCAAACAGTACAGAATTAATTATACATGTTAAATGGTTTATTTTTGCTGTTCTCAGAATGTATCAAAATTCACTAAAAACAGTGACTTGAAGGTATTCATCATGTAACAGCGGGGAAAAAAAAACACAATCAAAATGATTGTGTTTAAAAAACCCATACAAGATCAGAAATCAAAAATCAGAACTCCTTAAAGTTAACTTACTTTCCATGACGTCCAAGGATGTCCTATGAATAGCTTACACTCTTTTGTGCTGTTATTACTTTCAGCCCACCACTTTCTGAAAGAAAATCTCCATCGTTTTTAAAAACATGTTACATACAATAAATGACTTCTTGCTCTCTACCACAAGATTCCACAAGGCCAAATCTTGTCAGAGCCATGTATAACTCTTGGATTTCTTGTTAGCCAATCCCATCATTTGGCATTCCCGCAACTTTCAGAATTAAAATGTTGAAGATCATTTTCACAATCCTGGAATAGTAATATCTTCCCCTTCTTGCTCAGTCATGTTCTACATTTCCTATGACACTGATACTGCTTAATATGAAGCAGACTTACACTACCTCTATGACTACAACAATTATTTAATTCTCTACATCACTTTTAATCACAAAGCAATGTAAAACAGTAGACAGCATTGCAGACTTACATTCCCTCTACTCCATGTTTTGATTGGCTGCTTCAATTAGCTTATAAAAAGAAACAGTTTTTCTGAACTCATTCAAAGTGCACATATATCTCCATGATGTCCAGTCCTATGATTAGAAGTTATGTCTCTGAACTACACTTATCCTCAAGGCCAAATTGTGTAGGAGCCATTAGAACTTCTTGAAATTCCACAGAGCACATCCCGAGATTATTTCCCTAAAATTTTGGTTTTAAAAACACCAGGTAAGAGTTTTTAAGGTCATACGGCAATTTTTTTTTGAAAATTAAAACAGAATCATTGCAGAATGACCAGCCATTTCTAGACTTTAAATAAGCTGTGTAATGTCCTGATGATATTGAAGGGCCGTCATGATATATAATTGCTATAGTTACAAAAGTCCTTCCTGATATTGACAACTGCGAAGCTACAAATTTTTTTATTAAAGTTGTCAATTTTGTTCCATCAGGCCTACATCGTTGGAACATTAAAATGACGTACTGGCCATATGTTCGTATAAATAATGTGGACATCATTTCAGATTTACATTGGCTACACTCCATGTTGTGATTAGCAGCTTTTACTAGCTTATTAAAGGAGACTGATTTACTGTCTGGCAAAGTTAAATATATAAATCTTTCTGAGTCTACACTAGTAGTACTTGATATCATACAGTTCTCGCAGTCATGCTGCCATTGATAAGAAAGCCCAAACAGCTGATCTACATCTACACCTTCAGCATGTAATACATCAAGCATATACATTAAAAACTCCTGACAATCTTGCTGAATATTTTGAGAGAATTGTGTTTGGCCTGAACATCTGTCTAACAGATTTCGAATTTCAGACACACTTTCTATGTTTCTTCTATCAGTGGTACATTTCTCTAACACAGAATTTAACAAACCGCAAAATCTTTGATCAGAATTGACCACAATCTCTTCTTTTACATTTTTTAGAGAAAACAAAACATTAATTACTACATTAGCATAGCAGTTGACACCAGAACTGTTTTCAAACTGAAAACCAACAACATCTTCAACAGAATCCTTTTTGTTTCTGCTTGTAATTTTAGGTTCATTCACTTTTTGTCTTTTTGCTATAACCTCCCCAGTATTGTTCTCATTTCTTCGTTTCCGGCCTACCAGACGTTTCTCAAACAAAGGAAACTGAGGCAAATGTGGCGCATACTCTCTTCTTAACCTATTGTATTCCTTAACACAATCTAGATCTGCACAAATGTTTGTGACATCACACTCAATCAAGTACAATCCCGATAAAGTTCTAACTCGTGACAATGCCACATATGCCATACCCTCCTTGAACACAGAACTGCCAATATTCACCAATGCACTGTCTACACTTAAACCTTGCGATTTATGGATTGTCACCGCATATGCCAAGCAAACAGGAAACTGCTTACGGCGAACATATAAGTCTTTTACAAGCAAAAATCTAGCAGAACAACGAGCAATTAGCTGTACTTCCTCAATGCCATCAAATTTAATTTTTAAAAATTCAATTCCATCTCTATTTCTGTATTTCACAAAATCAACAACATTACCCATTGATCCATTTACCAGACCTCTTTCAACATGTAAATTCCTTCTTAAAATTATACGGCAGTTCAAGCACACATTCAGAGTCTTTTCAAAACCTGCAGTTTTAGATATACTCTTCTCTAATGAATCCAATTTTGTTTTCAGATTCTCAGACAAAATAATTGTTGATCCCATATGCTCTACTCTATCAATAGCTTCCAGTTTCACAATCTGTTGCTTTTCTAAATGCAACATTTTGTTGTTAAATTTGGCACATTCTGCAAGAGTTGGCATCAAACATATTCCAGATTTCTTTTCAGTAATTTTCTGAAAAATATTCTCAGGCACAACATCTTGTTCTGGATATAAATTTGACAGTAATCGTGCATGTAAAGCTTCTTTCCCATGCTCGGTCACTTTTCCAATTCTAACATCTTGTAGAATAGTCTTGTAAACTTCATCCTTCGCCTGACGCATATTTTCATGCAGTTCAGCATAATTGAAGTTTAACCATATATTGACGTTGCCAATGCTGCCTAGGCACTTCCTGGTATCTTCATGCGTGAGCATTTTGAACACAGGTTGCCCTTTCACTGGTGTCAGCTGCAAAAGATCTCCGAAAACAATGATGTGTTTGCCACCAAATAACACATCATACTCTGTTTTGAGAACTTCTTGCATCCTCAAATGCACAAAGGCAAGCATGACATTGGAAACCATGCTTACTTCGTCAATGATAAGAAGTTTCATTTTCCTCAAGATTCTTGAAACTTCAAAACAAGCATCTCCAGATAGCTTGTGATATTCTAATTTGTTGTCATGCTCCACTGGCAGCATCAGTAAACGATGTAAAGTAATCCCTTTAATATTATGTGCTGCCAGTCCAGTTGGAGCAGTGACAACACAAGACAGCGATGACTCTGTCTTTTCCTGCAAATAGCATGAAATTGCTTTAATAAGGAAACTTTTTCCAGTTCCCGCTTCTCCACTCACGTACAGTCGGACAGGCTTCAACGACGTACATGAGCACTCTTTCTTATCATGACTTAATCCATGATCAATTTGCATGGTAACTTCGTCATATATTTTCCTCTGCTCAACGTTGAGTTGCCTTTCCAACTCTTCTAAGTTAACCGCATCCTCTTGAGCATGTGCCATGGCTCTTTCCACTTCATTCATAGCAGTGGCAGCTTCATTTTCGATAAGAGGTCCTCCTAGTGGATCCTGACTCAATGAAGCAGAACTCTGACTGTCCTGAGAACTGTCTCTGGCAATCTCGGCTGCAATTGTTGCTTCCTGCTCAATTTCCGCATTCAACATTTCTACATATTTGGGAAAAGCAGGACATTCTATGGTCTCCTTGGCGGCATTGAAAGAGTCTTCGTAACAGAGGAAATCTCCAAGCAGTTCCTCTTCTGCACGCCAAGGCTTGAAAAGTTGCAAAAGTGCTAAATAGAAAAACTCCTTTTTTTCAGGAGATTCGCCACTCAATTTTCGATGGTTTATCAAGTGGCATTTTCTTTGCTTGACCAGACATCCCTCACTTCCTATTACAGCATACACTCCTTTCTCAGTATCTTCTTTGATGTTCCTCTTGAATATGTAATTTTGCAGAACCTCATACAGACAAACATTCTCGAGGTGACTGCTTCGATTTGGATAATATGTATCCAACATGTTTGTCTTCAAAATGTCGGTACTGTTTGGCTCCTTTTCCGCCAAATACTCAATTTCCCGCACAGGTTTGAGAACTCGATTACGTGTTGCAGCAAGACCAAGACTCGCCCAAACGATACTCCTGGACTTGGCATAGAGACTTGCTGAAGACAACCGGTCAGAACATTCGTACGCTCCGATTTCTCGATGCGACAACATCTTCAGACTGAAACTGTACAACTTCTTGCTGAGGCTCTTTTCATGGGAAATGTCCTCCCACATATCCTTCAATTCTGTCTTCTCTTTTTTGGTGATGTAAGACGTCACATACCGAGCCACAGCCATACAGTTATCAGCCACAAACTGTATATCCATGTTAGCATTCCACATGGACAAAATCACCGGGTTGTAGTCGTTGATGTACTTGGACTCTTCGTTCCTCTTCAAATTGTAAGTGTTTTTAGGTGATTTCTTCATGACATTGTGTCGCAGCGAAGACATCAAACTGTTTACTCTTCCTTTAGAAATCACCGGTCGTGGAAAGCCGAAACGACATTTAGTGTAGAACTTGTCCTTGTTTCGGAATTTACGACGGCAGTACTTTCCACATCGATGGCTTTGGAAACGCAGAACTTTTTCTCTTAGGCTTTTCTTCTCCTTTGCGTTTGGAACAGCACACGTAGAATACTGTTGGATGAAACTCATCACTGAGTCATCTGGATCCATTCCAAATTTAGGTGCATCCTTGATCCACAGCAACATATGTATATGAGGAGCACCTCTTGCTTGGTACTCCTTTCTCCAGAAGAAATCCAACACCTCTCCAAGAGGTGGATTCTTCTTATTCATGATGAAAGACATCATAGCTTCAAATCTATGATTGAAGTACCTACATACATTAACTGGATCCAAAGAGCACAGTTCTCCGGGTGTCTTGAATTCGATGTTATCTACGTTAGCATTTGCCTCTCGTAGAAATTCAAGTAAGTCTTCCCAGCCATACTCGGCACAGCTCAGAGTGAGGAACCATGTGGGAGTACCTAAGTTCCTCAGCATACATTTTAAATCACCATGACGACGGTACCAGTACTCATTAGTACCACGCTGACACGCCATGAGATTAATCAGGTGAGAATCCAAAATACTATCTTGGACATTGACTTTATCCATAAAGTCACTTGCCGAGATGTTTTGCATGTGTATACCACTTTTCAAGATGTGGTTCACTGCATATGACAGTCCAGACAGATCGCTTTCAAACAGGAGATGAAACAAATAAGGAATGCATTGTCGAAACCTAGCATCTCCTGCATACAATCGCAAAGTCCGGTATTCAGAAGCAGGAATTTGATGAGGTCGCTCATCATATCTTCCTCCCTGACCTGTTGGAAAAAGCTGTGGGAAACACCGAGCTTCCAAACTTTCCTCCCAAACACTAATGGGACTCCCTTTGGCTTGTTTCATTTGAAACAACTCAATAGCATTCCCCATGACTTCCTTGGAATGCAAAGGATGAACACTATAATGTTCATATATTTCCTCACTAGTAGAGGGTTCTACTTTCTCAATTTGACCAGCACACAAATCGCTATCCTCTTCCTCACTTACTTCCTCTTCTGCAACATATACATTCTTATAGTATTTATTATTTTTTTTCAAATACAATGTTGCCTTTTTAACTTTCCTAACATCTACTAAATCTTGCCATATTTTCTTATTCTTTGTCGGAACCCCATTAACTAAGATAACCAGAGGTTCCTCTTCCACTTTTTCTACTCCAATTGTGTTAATGTTTTTCTTCAAATCTAGAGGCAAATAAACAACTCTTCCCTTTAATCCTCTCTGTAAATCTGATGGAGGCAATTTCCCTGTCTTTGGCTCCATTCTTACAATAGCCTGAAAGGGATGGATACTTTGAATCAAAATAGATTCATAAGTATTTAAGTCCTTCAATTCAGAAGGAATCTCAACCAATTCCAGATTATTATGAACTGCTCTAGCAGGCATCTGGTTTTGTTTTAATTTGTTACAACAATAAGTACACACACGTTGATCCAATCCCAAATCAAAACAATTTTCTACCATCAAGTATGTTGCAAAATCCTTCCATTCACTATTATTTTCCCTTTCACTTTTTGCATATAAATCCACTAACTTAGTCTGATTCTTATAATAAGTGCGTCTACAACACACACAAGTGAAATTAGGCCTCTCACTTGATTTCATGTCAAACGTCGCAATTTCCCTCTGGAAATTATCTGTACTGGAAACATGTACACTATCTTCCAAATGACCCTCTACTTCTTGCTCAATTTCAACATTCTCCTCTTTACTTCCAAAGTAACAAAACTCAATTTCTTCACATATATTCTTCACATCTATTTCAGAACCATGCAAAAGAGCAGCGCATAATTGTTTCAGCATAATTGCTGGACTCTTAGCATAATACAACATTCTAACTAATTTCCTCACTTTGTTATGATGCACTGCTAGCATCCTGAAATGATGAAAAACACTCTGGCATACTCTCCTGGAAAGACAAGCCAGTGAATGACCATGCAAACCTGTCACTTCTCTTACTCTGCAAGGATCTAATTCTTGCAACAACCTCATTTTCTGCTTCAAACTTTTTTTGTTAAATGACCGTACAAAATCACAAAGCAAATTGATGGAATCCTGTCGCACACTGCAAATACTACTACACTTCCAGGTGTACACAGGACCCTTAGCACGTCTTCCTAAAACCTCATTACCTAACAACTCTTCTGCCTCTGTTGTCACAAGTTTTTCTTTTTCAACTGGACAACCATCTTTCACTTCATAAGCACGACCACTGATGTCAACTGCATGCACCAAATCATTATCCTGGAAATAACTCTCTTCATTAAAAAATGCCTCACAGCTTGAACTATGCATCCATTCTCCAGAAAAAACTTCACAAAAATTACTACGATTAACTATTCTCTTCCATCTACTATTTCTTTTGAAATCAAAAATTGCCTTGTTTAGTTTCCTAATTCTATTGATTATCAAAATAAATAACTTACGTTTAATTTCAAATGCCTGATCAATAACTTTCTCAACTTTTTTTTTTCTCTTATAAAAAACTAGTTTCTGTTGACCTTTCTTAATATTTTTTAACAAATTGCCAATTATCCTGTTGCGGAACATTCGTTTACGAATCTCCCTAAACTGTTGTTTCCTTCTACTATCATGCACAGATTTATCTCTTGCTCTAGCAGTAACATTTTCCATTGTCCTTTTCTTTCCATTTGATTTACTCCTCGTGTTATGGACTGAAACATTTTCTGTAGTAATATTTTTTTTATTACAAATATTTCTTATGAAATATTTAGAGCTCTTACCCGGTGCTTTCTTCGTGGCTTGAGAAATCTTTTTGTTAGAGGACTGCTGCATTTTTTTTTTCTCCTGCTGTCTTTGACGTTTTGCAGCCTTTATCTGTCTTTGTGTTGTAGGCATATTAAAATCTTGAAATGATCTGCAGTTGAATCTGAGGAAAAATATAATAAAAAATGTTAATAAACATTATTATCAAACAGTAAATCAGTAATAGTGATCAAAAACATAACACACTACTTGCCATTTTAATTTGAAGATTTTTTAGTCATTGCCATTTTTACAATACAGAAATACCAGAAAAGAAATGACATTTATATTTATGTTACCTATGCTATTTTATATGTGAATCTGATCTAATTTTATGAGCATATTTTAATATTTTATTGAAGACACTACACATAACCTGTTTTTGAAGGTGTCTTTATTTTTAAATTAAACGGTTTACCTTTTTACTTTTTATTGATTATAAATTTTAAAAATAAATGTTTATAATTCCAAAGGCTCAAGCAGGTCAGCTTCCCATCCTATATCATATAATTCGGACAAATCTGCATCCTCATCACGCTCTTCTTCATCCTCAGGATTTAAATCATCCAAGGGATCAACATCCACTGATGTTTCAATTACGAGTTCAATGATGAGGTCAAAATCAACTGATTGCTGATTGTCGCTCATGTTGATGTTGTCTTTATCTTTAAAGAAAGATAACAACAATGAGATGTTGCAGAGTAAGAAACAAATCTCAGAGATTATAATAGTAAAATTGTTTAACAAGATTAACATTTTGCAGCTATTATTTAGCCATGTCCAGCAATGCTGAGCAGGTGAAGCCTATGTCTAATTTTTCACTGAACAGGACTCATCTCTTCTTAACCTTGGATAAGCCTCAACGACTCTGTGTCCCCTGCACATACTCAAATGTTAAAGTGCAGATTTATATTAAATGGCACATCCCCAGGCATGCACCAGTTAATGTGCACCACTGCTTTACCACCCATGGTGTGCCGCATTTACAATCAGATAGGAGAAAGCTGCGTCAAAACCCTGCGCCTGATTGAAGCTGGCATAGGTCTTGACGCAGCATTGTGGAGATGGGGCACCCCTGAGCCTTGCTGGAGCTGCATCGCACTTGCGATACAACTCCAGCAATGCACCACCTTTACGGCACAGATGCGTCACGCATCTGTGCCGTTTTTGCCCCATGCTGCGCCACATTGTAAATGCAGCACAACATGGGTGGCGGAACAGTGGCGCAGGATGACTGTCACATCCCTGGTGATGCGCCAGTCATCATAAATCTATCCCTAAGCTTCTTATCTTGTTACAGATGAACTGCCATATGTATCATCAAAATATTTTACATTTTCTAAATAGCGAATTTTAAGGAATAAATAGCGATTCTTTACCATTCCTAATTTGCGATGAGCAAATTGCTAATTGCAAGTTACCCATTCATTTCCATGGCCTAGGAGGCTAATATGAATGAAGGTTTAATTTGCGATTAGCAATTTGCTCATCACAAAGTAGGAATTTTTCCAAGGGTGCAGGGGTGTCTCAAGAACACCTGCTGCACCCCTGAAAAACAAATTTGGGGGCATATGGCACACATACATGCCCTAAGGGCATGTGTTGGCGTCATATGGCACCTTTTGTTTTTTTGAAAAAAAGCTTTTTGAAAAGAATTCACAAATTACCACTAATTTACCACAATAGTTTCCAAATCCTTAATGTCATTTTTTACATAGTTTTTGTTTGATACATTGCATTTAAGTAGTCACAAAATTTACAAATGCTTCAGTGCAATCGCAAAATAAGGAATAGCAAATTTTGCTACTCCTTATTTTGCATCAAAGTTGTTTGATACATACCATTTGTCTAATTAACATTCGCAAAGGCCGAAATTCATAGAATTTTGATCTTTGCAAATGCTAATTAGCTTGATACATATGGCCCCAAGTGAGGCCTGTCTTGCGACATGGTGCATCTTTTGCATTACTGCTGATTGGGTTTTATGTGGTACGTTTTTTTTTTACACCATGACATATCTGCCTAAATGCATCAATTTTTAATGTTGTCACCTCATAGCAAATATTTTGCACCACCGCTGCATCATAAAAGTGACGCACAGTGGCAGAAAAAAGGCATACACCTATCATAAATCTATCCCTAGCATTTTAAATGATTAATCCAGGATGACAATAAAGTGTGTCCTATCCAGAGGTTTGTTTAAGGTGAGGCCTACTCAGGATTGCAGATCAAAGTTACGCTTGATGAAAAATACAGAGGAGATAATACATATAAAGGACTACCAATGAAGTAAGTAATGTGCACTTTATTGCACCAGTCATCATAAATGTATCCTTAAGCTTCTTATCTTGTTACAGATGAACCACCATATGTACCATCAAACTATTTTCCATTTCCTAAATAGCAAATTTTAAGGAATAAATAGCAATTCTTTACTATTCCTAATTTGCAATGAGCAAATTGCTAATTGCAAATTACCCATTCATTTCCATGGGCTAGGAGGCTCATAGGAATTAAGGTTGCAATTTGTGATTAGCAATTAGCTCATCACAAAATAGGATTTTTTTCAAGCGTGCAGGGGTATCTCAAGAACACCCTGCTGCACCCCTGAAAAAGAAATTTGAGAGCACATGGCACACCTACATGCCCTAATGGCATGTATGGGCGTCATATGGGACCTTTTTTTTTTTTGAAAAAAATGCTTTTTGAAAAGAATTCGCAAATTACCACAAACTAGAAGTTGGTGGTAGTTTCCAAATCCTTAATATCATTTTTTACATATTTTTTTTTTGATACATTGCATTTAAGGAATCGCAAATTTTGAATTATTGACATTTTAAGTAATTTCCACATGTGCAGTGTTTTCAAAATATAATTTGAAAATCGTTTTTGGGGAAAAGTAATGGTTTGCAAATTTATGACAAGGACATAATGGTGTATGCTTCTCTATAAGGCATTTCAGTGTCTCTAATGTCATTTTTCCCATATTACATTATAAGACCTTTCCCCATGAAGCACATTCCTTGTAAATATGCTCCCACCTGTGCATTGCAAATTTAGATTTTGACTGTTTCAGTCACATAGCCATGTTGAAAGTGACCCAAAAAAATTGCAAACGTTTTAAAATAACACATTCATGTGTCTTAAGGACATTTTAAGTCATTTCCCCATGGACAATGTTTTCTAAGTGGCACAAAAGAGGTATACACCTATCATAAATCTGTCCCTAGCATTTTAAATGATTAATTCAGGATGACAATAGGATGTGGCCTATCCAGAGGTTTGTTTAAGGTGAGGCCTACTCAGGATTGCAGATTAAAGTTACGCTTGATGAAGAATACAGAGGAGATAATTCATGTAAAGGCCTACCAATGAAGTAAGTGATTTCTACTTCATTGCGCCAGTCATCATAAATGTATCCCTAAGCTTCTTATCTTGTTAGACATCAACCGCCATATGTATCATATAACTATTTTGCATTTCCAAAAAAGCGAATTTTAAGGAATAAATAGCGATTCTTTACCATTCCAAATTTGCGATGAGAAAATTGCTAATTGCAAATTACCCATTCATTTCCATGAGCTAGGAGGCTCATATAAATGAAGGTGCAATTTGCGATTAACAATTTGCTCATCACAAATTAGGAATTTATTCCAAAGGTGCAGGGGTGTCTCAAGAACACCCTGCTGCAACCCTAAAAAAGAAATTTGGGGGCATATGGCGCACATAAATTTTAACAACATTCCTTTACCTCAACAACGATTTTCAAATCATAACTTCAAAACACTACACATGGGAAAATTACTTAAATTGTCCTTAAGACACATAAAAGCGTTTTTTGATTGGCTTTCCTGCTTGGTAGGGTCACTTTTAACATGGCTATGTAACACAAACATTCAAAATTAAAACTTTCCATGCACAGGTGGGAGCATATTTACAAGCAATTTGCGCCACAGAGAAAGGTCTTACATTAAAATGGGAAAAATAACATCAGGGACAGTTAATTGCCTTATAAAGAACCATACACCATTATGTCCTTCTCATGAATTTAAAAACAATTCCTTTTTCCCAAAAACGATTTTCAAATCATAATTTCTAAACACTGCACATGAGAAAATGACTTGAAATGTCATTGAAACACATGAAAGCGTTTTTTGATTGGCTTTCCTGCATGGTTGGGTCACTTTTAACATGGCTATGTAACACAAACATTCAAAATTAAAACTTTCCATGCACATGTGAGAGCATATTTACACACAATTTGCGCCACAGAGAAAGGTCTTACACTAAAATGAGAAAAATAACATCAGGGACAGTCAATTGCCTTATAAAGAACCATACACCATTATGTCCTTGTCATGATTTTATAAACAATTCCTTTTCCCCAAAAACGATTTTCAAATCATAATTTCTAAACACTGCACATGGGAAAATGACTTAAAATGTCATTAAAACACATGAAAGCGTTTTTTGATTGCCTTCCCAGCATGGTTGGGTCACTTTTAACATGGCTATTTAACACAAACATTCAAAATCTAAATTTTCCATGCACATGTGAGAGCATATTTACAAGCAATTTGCGCCACAGAGAAAGGTCTTACACTAAAATGAGAAAAATAACATCAGGGACAGTCAATTGCCTTATAAAGAACCATACACCATTATATCCTTGTCATGAATTTAAAAACAATTCCTTTTCCACAAAAACGATTTTCAAATCATAATTTCTAAACACTGCACATGAGAAAATGACTTAAAATGTCATTAAAACACATGAAATCATTTTTTGATTGACTTTCCAGCATGGTTGAGTCACTTTTAACATGGCTATATAACACTAACATTCAAAATCAAATTTTTCCATGCACATGTGAGAGCATATTTACAAGCAATTTGCGCCACATAAATCATAATTTTCTCCTTAAAGCACACTATTCTCTATCTAAAATAAAGAAATATTTTCTCACCTTAGCAAATACTTTGAGTTTGAAAACAGTCTAAGAAACACACCAATTTGTCTTCAGCAGAGCAAAAGGTATGCACTCCAGAGTCTGCAGCTATCAAAAGCACAGAAATGCTGTAATTCTTCACACATATTTCTCATGTCACCCAATCAAAACTCTTCCCTCACTTTTTTTCAAATGAAAACCCTTCCCCCCTCTGCCATTTCTGGCTATTTTCCATAGCAACCACCTCTTGGAGAAACTCTGGTGTTTGCAAGTTCACACAACAATGTTGCAATTGAACTCTGAACTCTCAGTGCACCTGCATATCCAGTGCTTTCTTTCATTTAATGATTTTTTATTGACCACTCAAAATACATCTCTCAAACAACACATCTGTACACCCTAACTTTCTGTTTTCATCGATCAAAATCCACCAATCACTGTTACTGCTTCATGAACACAGAAACTCCATAGTTTTTTTCATTTCAAACTCTCATTTTTTCAACTGCCATTTCATTGCCACACTTCATCTGACTGCAGGAGAACCTTCTCTCACCATGTTTTCTGTCTGGATTGTTGGTCATAGTTATATTCACTGGGCTCAAAGGTACGTTGAAAGCAGGAATTTACCTAACCTCAATTTACAAGATGTGGAAATTAAGTGGTTTGGCCACAGAGGATTAAAATGTCACCAATTGATACCATTGGTGAAAACCTTTATGCATTTGCCCAAACCTGACCTGTTAATTGTGCACTGTGGAGGTAATGACTTGGGCACTTTGACTGGGGTAGGTCTGGAAATGCTTTTAAAGGACACCTTTGAGCAATTGATGGCACTTTTTCCTCAGACTGCCTTGGTATATTCAAATATATGCCAAAGACAGAAATGGAGGTGGTCCAACCAATTTTGTCGACAAATTGAGAAATCGAGGAAGCATGTAAACAAATCTGTTTCAGCTTACATGAGAGACCATGGAATGGGCTCCCTGTACAACAATAACTTGCGTTACTACATGCAAGATATCTACAGAGGAGATGGAGTTCACTTCTCAGATGAGGGCAACAGAATTTTCACTCTGAATTTAAGAATGTGCATTGGTACCTACTTATAAGTACCTAAATGTACCATAAACCCAAAAGCTCTTCTCAGAGCTACCCTACATCTGATCACTCACAATTATTATTTAACTCTAACATTTTTCACTAATTTTCAACAAAATACGCTACCGGGGCCGCTACCCGGTACGCGAACCGGGAGCTAACCTCGCGAAATTTTTTTTGAAAATTTTTTTTTTCGCACATATAAGCCTCCTCAGCCACCCTCAGAAAACCTAGGGGGTCAAGATAACTCTACCGTGCCCCCTTCTACCCATTCTGAACATTATTTGCCCTCCATCTTGTATCTTAATTCGACCGAAACACAAAATGGTGGACTCCTGGAACGCTTAAGGTCCGCGAACCGGGGCGCTCAACGGTTCGCGTACCGGGTCGCTCCCTGGGAAGCGCACCATCAAAAAAGGTGGGAAAGTAGTTCACACAAAAGCCACTTGAGATAATTTCACCAAATATAGATTAGCTCATACTACATACCAATCCCTACCATTTTCACAAATTTGATTGGAATTCCATTTAGCCATTTAGCCTGTAGACCTCTCTAAATACCGTGAGGTAAATTACTTCACAAAACACATCTGAAGTGTTGGAATTCACAACCAATTAAAATGTTACTTTCATTTTTTACTTTTTTTACCTGACATTTGATTGGTTATGTACCCGAATATATATAAAGGAAGAGAAGGAAACACAGCCATTTTGACTACTACTTCCTGGTGTACATTTCAATAGGATTTTCATTAATAACTTCAACTTATTTTTAAAGGTAAGTTGTTATTTTTAAAACTGAAGTATATTGTGCACTTTAAGTTAATATGGCAAACTTTTTCTGTTAGTTATATACTATCCCTCTGTAGTACTTATAAATTTAGATACAATCACTCTGATACTATACACTGCCCAAAGATAAATTCACTGTTAAAAACTGCCTATCTAAAATTAATCCCAACATTGCCCTACCTCTACTAATATATATTTTTTTAATGCAAATTTCAGGGAAAATGGAAAGCGAACAAAAAATTTCATTTGAAATTGTCCTTCCAGAGTCCAACACAGAAATCATTGATCCAAATGAGATTGAATTTATGGATGAAACTTGGGACCAAGAACTACTGCAATGTGTACAAGCAGTAGATAACCTCCTTGCAAATGAGGACATTTTACAACCTCAGAGACTACAATGTATATTCCATGATAATTTTGAAATTTCTGACAATGAAATGTTAGAAAGTTTAATAAAATATGAAACACAATAAAAAATGCTTAAAAAAAAATTAAAATAAATAATCAACAAAAACAACAATCAATTAACATACAGCATTTGAAAAGTCTATCATTCATTTTTCATTGCAGTACGCTGCCCAGAACGCTTCCCGGTTCGCGTACCGGGCGCTACCCACGCAAAAAAACAAAAAAATTTTTTTTTGTTTTTTTTGCCCCGCGGGGCCCTTTTAAAGCCTCCACATTAAACCTAAGGGGTCAGGGAGGATCTACTATGCCCCCTTATGGTTATTTCCCCTTTTGTTTTGGCCTCCTCTTGTCTCTCAATCCTACCGAGAGACAAGATGGCGGCCGCTCCGGACTGTTTGGAATGTTTACAGACGCCGGAGAGCCAATCAGCTTCGCTACGCGAAGTTTTGGTACGCTCCCCGGTCCGCGAACCGGGAGCTGCCCAGTCCGCTGTTACAGATATATATCTTTTTTTAAATGTTAATTTCTCAAAATCCACTGGAGCACATATATTGAGACCTACAAAAGGCACATCGGGCTACCAGTCTCTACAATTTTGCCAAGTTTCGTGCAAATCCATTCAGCCGTTCGGGCTAAAAGTGCGACAGACCGCCCTATGGAAAACTCAATGTTAAAAACACGTTTTGGGACCCCCTTTTTTCTCGGCCCCCCCTGGACGAACCCCCCCCAAATTTCCAGGGGCTGCTCAGAAACAAAATGTTCCATTTTCCAGAAAATTTCAGCCAATTCCGTCCACAAACGCCAAAGTTATTAGACATAGAATTTTCAAAAAACCCATAGGGAAAAAATCCTAACTATATATACCTACTGGCGACCGCCAGTAGGTAATATATATATATTACCTACTGGCGGTCGCCAGTAGGTATATATAGTTAGGATTTTTTCCCTATGGGTTTTTTGAAAATTCTATGTCTAATAACTTTGGCGTTTGTGGACGGAATTGGCTGAAATTTTCAGGAAAATGGCACATTTTGTTTCTGAGCAGCCCCTGAAAATTTGGGGGGGTTTCGTCAAGGGGGGGCCGAGAAAAAAGGGGGGTCCCAAAACGTGTTTTTAACATTGATTTTTCCATAGGGCGGTTAGCCTCACTTTTAGCCCGAACGGCTGAATAGATTTGCACGAAACTTGGCAAAATTGTAGGGACTGGTAGCCCGATGTGCCTTTTGTAGGTCTCAATATATGTGCTCCAGTGGATTTTGAGAAATTAACGTTTAAAAAAAGATATATATCTGTAGCAGCGGACCGGGAAGCGCTCCAGGACGCGTACTTTTCGCGCAACGGAGCTTTGTGAAGCGAAGCTGATTGGTTCTCTGGCGTCTGTCAACATTCCAAAAAGTCCGTAGCTGCCGCCATCTTGTCTCTCGGTAGGATCGAGAGGCAAGAGGAGGCCAAAACAAAGGGGCAAATAACCATAAGGGGGCATAGTAGATCCTCCCTGACCCCCTAGGTTTAATGTGGAGGCTTTAAAACGGCCCCGCGGGGCAAAAAAAAATAATTTTTTTTTTGTTTTTTTGCGTGGGTAGCGCCCGGTCCGGGAACCGGGAAGCTTTCTGGGCAGCGTACTGCAATGAAAAATGAATGATAGACTTTTATTTTTTAAGGATTGTTTATTGTGTTTAATAATTTATTAAACTTTCTAACGCGGCGCGTCATATGACGCATTACGCGACAACGCAGGTCCAGAATATAGTGAAAATGTCTCCACCAACCAGCGGACGGCACACAACCCCTTTCAGCAGGCTAAATAGTTCTGTTAAATGACAACAGAAGGGACAGGCAACAAGAACCATCAGTCAAAGAGGGGAGGGCAAGTTCTTCTCTACCGGGTCACGTTGGAGCGCTACCGGAACTGATCGAATTGGTAGTCTACAGTGTTTCTGGATGTTTCAGACTGAAGCTGGCGTTAGCATGAGAGCACCACCATTTCGTAGCTCCGTCGTGGCCATTCCACGAGCAATCATGCTAGGCGCTCCCCACCAGAAGCCTGCGGGAGTCGGGGCCCCCCAAGACTTTTGTAGAATCTTCAAGGATGAGGGGACGCTTTCGAGAATGGAGCCCAAGCTCTAGCAGACAAGCGTCCGAGTTCCAAGGTGTCGCAGGCCCATTTTAGTGGACCACGCCCAAATCTGAAGAGATGGCCGCCATTTTGAGAGTCCTGTGGCAGCCGCCTATCGCTGCGCCGCAAGAGCGGGAGCAACTCAAGTACATGGTGAGCGAGACGCTGTAGTCGAAAGAGCGGGCGGTAAACAGCTGAATAGCGGAAGAGGCACAGTGTAGCAAAAGCGGGCTGAATGGCAAATGAAACGGAAAAGGGGTGCCCCACTACAGCGTGTCTTTAGGTGAAACGGATTGTGGGACAAGGTGAAGAATGGAAGAGTCACCAAAAGGAAAAAAGTTCCGCTTGACCCCGGGAGCCGGCCACCTATGTCGGGGGCGATCTCAGGCCACACCAGGGCAACACGACTTGGGGAGGGGGCCGGAGCCAAGCGCCCCCTCCGAGTCCGCGACATGACACCGTCCCTCGGGGGCCTCCGTCAAGCGGTTCAGGGTGGCACCGCATCACAACAGCCCCCACTTACTTTAAGAATAGTGAAGATGAAGCAATTGCAAATAGGCTTCAGACAATGTTACAAGCACTCCTCAAAACTTTGAACTTTCAGAGTGCATGAGTTGGGACAGCGAGGGGTGATTTGGTTTCTCGGATTTGGTTTCTCGGACTGTTTTTCTGGTCTCTCACCACTGGCATAGTTTAACGTTTTCTTGTTTCTAGGACATTAATAGGTTTTATCATTACGTTATGTTATCGTTTCTTTGTTTGTTGTTTAATAAAAGTTCATGTTCATCAGTGGCCTACTGATTTTCGTTTTCCTATTTTTTTCTTTCCAGGTTGTTTCATGGTAAAGTTTCTGTTAACAGGATACAGTGATCACTTCGTTATTATTGCATATGTCCTTTTCACTAGGGGTGCTCTCTGGTCGGGCCAGATGACGTATCTCTAGTAAATGGTCCGGGTGAAAAAGGTGCATCAATCAGTGGGGAGTAGATAGGCATGACAGATTACAACGGGGGAGAAAGGTCCGCATTACGTACCCTTTCACTACTTGCAAAGATTTTCCTACGTTTATATGCAAACAGGGAATACCTCCAAAAATAACTAATTCCCAAACAGTCAATGTTCGGACAATCAATCAATCAATGAGGAATGAAATAGGTACGACGTGTTAAAGGCTTGCGTTACCTACCCTTCACTATCTGCAAAGGGAGAGAGAATATTCCTATTCTTCCTCGTTTGCAGGTAGAGAAGATCCTTAAGAGAATTAACTTCGAACAATTCAATGCTCGATTGAAACAATCAACAAGGGGTACTGTGAACACAAATGAACGCCGCTTATGTACATACGCATTGCTATTTTCAACAGGTTGTTCCTAATGTTTCTATTTTAGCGAGGTCAAAAAGAGATCCCATTAGTGGCCTACTGATTTTGCTCGATTCCTTTTGTTTTTTTACACGATTTTTCGCTATCTGCAAAGACTAAACAGAGTATTGCGACTCTGTGCTTGTTTGTAAATAGAGAATGAACCAAAGAGAACAATCAATCAAATGGAGAGAGAAGCAGGCACGACGTATTACAAAGGGGGCAAAGGGCTGCGTTAACTACCCTTCACTATCTGCAAAGAGAGAGTACTCCTAATAGAAATGAGGGGTGGGGGGCAGTATTCAAAGCAGATCAGTGTGCATAAACACGAAAATGTTTTTACTTACCACGTACTTGACATTCGACAGCTTATGATATTTGCTATTAAAAAACCATTGAAATTCACTGAAAAAACCATAGGTTATAGACTATATATAGTTAGGAATTAGCATTTACAAAACCTTGAAAATTCACTGAAAAAACCATAGGTTATACACCATATATAGTTAGGAATTAGCATTTAAAAAACCTTATTTTACTCACACAAAACCATTGAAATTCCATATATAGTTAGTTGCACTAACTATATATCGCGCACCCGCAATCCACTGCTGATCATGTCACATATTACATCATTCATGACATGGTCAGTGACATCACTGATGACATCACTGATGACATCTCAAATGACATCACTGATGACATCTCATTTGACATCATTCTTGTGCTAATACGATAAACCTCTTCAGACTCTAATATAACCTTAGATACACTCAGTGTAAACAGACACTCACACACTGCCACTCATCCATGGAGTTACTCACACACCCAGTCAGTCATGCAAAGAAACAATCTCACCTCCATTTCTTCAACTATACAGTTAAACACACCTTACTTATTGAAACATATACTAACACATATTTACTCTCTTATACAATCCCTGATACAAGTTAACAATGATCGATACAACCACTCACTCATTCAGTGGCTCTCATGCACAGTTATTTATATATGCCAACTCTCACATGTACTGTGTTTTACATATGTACTTACTATGACATGTAGCATTGAGATATCCATTCACTCATCAATACACTCATGCACACAGTCAACTGCCCATGTAGCTGTTTCCACATGCACTCTTGAACTCATACACCTAGTGAATAAACTGCTCACACATCTATGCATAGAGTCACACACCTTCCAGCCACCCCCACACAAACTCAATCTCCCATAGAAATACTTGGGCAACCAATTAATAACACATATAGCCTCTCGTATAGCTAATGATCAACACATGCAGCAGTTTACAGAACAACAGACATAATGATGCACAAATTAAGACAGTTTAGTCACTAACCCATGCATTCAGTGAGACACATTTAATCACTCACTCATACAGTCAGTCATGCACCTACTAAATCCTTCATCCAGACACTTATACATCCACTCAAGACATATTTTAACTTTACAGAAAAATACAGTCACTGGATGTTGTCATCAGTGATGTCATTTGAGATGTCATCAGTGATGTCATCAGTGATGTCACTGACCATGTCATGAATGATGTAATATGTGACATGATCAGCAGTGGATTGCGGGTGCGCGATATATAGTTAGTGCAACTAACTATATATGGAATTTCAATGGTTTTGTGTGAGTAAAATAAGGTTTTTTAAATGCTAATTCCTAACTATATATGGTGTATAACCTATGGTTTTTTCAGTGAATATATATATATATATATATATATATATATATATATATATATATATATGAACACACCAACAACAGCTTCGTCAGTCAGATATCCAATGAAGTAGGCAAGGACTCAAGAGTGTAGGATAAAAGGCTTCTTTTAATAAATCAGGTCACCCTCAACCCATGATAACGAGAGATGCGTTTCAACTCCACAGGAGTCTTTGTCAATCTGAGAGGCGCTATTACAAAGCCGATATATATAGTCTTTCCCACATTGGGTTGGAGTAGACATGGAAGAAATACTTGCAGGCACGTTACATCGATGAATACCTTAAGCAGTATATTAAAGTATAATGGCAGGAAAAAATCTAACATTTTAAACTTTGCATAATGCTAGTATATTATCTACAATTTTAACCATGCATTTTGAAGACATGGGTGATGAAAAGTGCCCTTGAAAGCTAAAACTATCTTCCCCCAAAAAAACAAAGTGGGAACATTCTGTGCAATTCACTTTTGGCGCCTTTCACTCGTATACATTGCCTGATAATCCATCACATAATACGTACAAAACTAAAATTAAGACACACAACAGTGCTGTTTAAAGCATTTCTCGACATGGAACCACTTTTAGCTTGAGATGTTTTGCCACACTCGTTGTTTGCCTTCTGGAAAAGGATCTTTTGACCTCTCTACCACATGTCCGTTTATGCTCCCTTGCTATTGCTGAAAGGTTGCACCTGGGTACACCGAGGCCCAAATACTACCCTTGCGCCCCAGGACTCAACTATAAATAGTTAAAAATAGTGAGACACCAGTGTCAAACACCCAGTCCATGCCTATAGGCAACCAGGACTACTGTTCCCATAATTCATCATGACGGGCAACAAAGCCTGGCAAAAAAGTGTGAGAGAAAGTCACTGTTTGTTAATGCAAAATACCAGGGCCATAAAGCAAAACTGAATGTTCAAACAATACAAATACTGTCTCTTTATAGAACCAGGTTACCATGTCTGTATTAGCAAGCAGGGTTGAGCGGAAATTCATACCAGACACAAGTTATAGGTGGAGGGGGACTGGCAAATGAAAAGTTCCAAATTCAGCCACACACTCATCACCGCTTTGGCATCGGCAGTGTCCGGTCACCAGAGGGCGTCAGTATCATGAGCAAGGCATATATACATATATATATATATATATACATATATATATATATATATATATATATATATATATATATATATATATATATATATATATATTCACTGATAGATAGATAGATAGATTAGCTTTATTCGATTTCAGTATACAAATCATAAAAGCAACAACAGTACATAAATGTACACCAATACATTTCATAAAAATAACATCTGTTAAAATGGAATCAAATCGATAGAATAAATCAGCTAATCATTGAAGAGCGAGATAGTAAATCAAATTGATTAAACATGGAGATGATGCGACCACTCGATACAAGACCACTTCTGCCCATCAGGTGGTTGCTCTGTGCTTTTTGACATTGCGAAGGGACATATAATGATCTAGGGTAGAATTCACTTAGGCTCCAGATAGATATAGGACCATCTCCTATTTGTGGCTGCCAAGATTGGAGATATGGGACGACGTATTTAGTCCTGAATTTGACAAGTACCAAATCGCCCGCAATATCCTTTGGAAGAGGTCCTAGCCAGCCCACCCTTCTAACACTTAGTATGGTGCCATCGATGTTGGGTGGCAAAGGTCTATTTTTGGTTAGCCAGAACACAACCTTGTTTCTTAGGTCCTGATGTCTTTCATGTTTCCCCTTTGTAATTTCTGGTACTCCCGAGAGGACGCACACAATAGGAGCGGCATCTGGTGGCAAATGTAGATGGTTGGTTTTAAATAACATATTGTCACGATTAACCGCTGTTCCCTTATGTAATGTCGTTTCTTTGTTCGGCCCTACTCTAGGGTAAGAACTCCGTACAGTTGTGGCAGCTTTCGGAGGATTTAAAATTTTCAAATGGGGGGTTACTTGTTGATTACGGGTGGTCTTACTTTGTGTGGTGGTTTTAGGCATTTCTGTGGAGGCTGGATGCTGTGATTGAGTGGGTCCTGCCATAGTTTTTACAAGTAACGAATTGGCCTTAATTACTTCCTCGACACCCGTGAGCCTATCCCCTAAGCTAGTCGTTTTATCAATCTGCGGGGATATTATTGACTTCATCATATTTTCGATCGAGGCCAGTAAGGAAGCATGGATAGGTGCTTTCGAGGTGGCAGGGCTGGGAGTGTTGGGCAGTGGGGGATTTGGGTTTAGTTTTTGATGCTTGGCCTGACTCTCCAATTGTTTGACCCCCATCTCTCTTCCTTTTAGCAATAAAGACCTGAGGGGACACTGCAGATTGCGAGTTTTCTTTTGGTCGTGTTATAAGGGGAGTACCCTGTATGCTTTGAGTTAGTTGAAATTGACTGCTGGACCGAGGACTAGTCGTTGCTATAGCGCAGATAGGAGCATTAATTTGCACATTTCCTGATTCCACAGGAGCGTACGTGGATTTACACATTTTGTTTAGTTCCTCCAGTAGTGATATATCTGGAGCTGCATCGGCAGTCTGTGAAGGAGAACACATACTGGGAGACCTATCCATGGCTGGGGATCGTTCTATTCTCTCTAGTTCACTGGCAATGGGGAGTGTTACCCTCTTTATATAATAGTCCATCATTCCCCTAAGCAAGTCACTCTGGGAGGAAATATTTCTGGTAACCCCCTTGCAGGTCATAGCGTAATCAGCATCAACTACCAGAGAATAGTTCAACAGTTCCACTATGATGACGCTTGGGAAGGACCTGTAAGAAAACGGGGGATTGTCAATGGGTATCTGTACCTTTTATCTTTTTTCTTCCTTTCTTAGTTCAGTACCAAGGGGGATGCCCCCGTCCCAGCCTCCTCTGGCCTCTGATGGCCGCAGATGGCCCCGCCCTTGTCCCGGGCTTAGCCCCGCGTCCCGCCCGCATCCCGCGAGGTGGGGGTCGCGCTGCTTTAATGCGCCTCCTGGCGCTGTTGGTGTGTGGGAGGGACGCGCCGCCGCTCAGCCCGCCGGGAAAAGCAGTCCCGGGGCCGCGGTGCGAGTGGTCCTGCTAATAGTGACTCATGGCGGTGTCGGCGTGTCAGCCCTCTCTCCTGCTGCCCCCGAATCCTGGTAAGTGGCACCCCCCGCTCTGCCGGGGTCATGCTGCTTTAATGCGCCTCCTGGTGCTGTTGGTGTGTGGGAGGGACGCTCCGCCACTCAGCCCGCTGGGAAATGCAGTCCCGGGGCCGCGGTGCGAGTGGTCCTGCTAATGGTGACTCTTGGCGGTGTTGGTGTGTCAGCCCTCTCTCCTGCTGCCCCCGAATCCTGGTAAGTGGCACTCACTTACACTGAAATAACCATGGGTTTCACACCAGTTATAGTTAGCTGAACATTTTACTCATACAAAACCATGGAAATTTCCACATTATAGTTAGTTGGTTAGTTGGACTCACTATAACTTGCGCGCCCGCAATCCACTGCTGATGATGTCACATATTACATCATTCATGACATGGTCAGTGATATCACTGATGACATCACTGATGACATCTCAAATGACATCACTGATGACATCACTGATAACATCTCAAATGACATCATCCAGTGACTGTGTGTTTCTGTAAAGTTTAAATATGTTTTACATATTCAAGAATGAGTGGGTGTATAAGTGTCTGGATGAAGGATTTAGATGGTGCGTGACTGGCTGTATGAGTGAGTGATTAAATGTGTCTTACTGAATGCATGGGTTAGTGACTAAACTGTCTGAATGTGTGCATCAGTATGTCTGTTGTTGTGTAAGCTGCTGCATGTGTTGATCAATAGCTATATGAGTGGCTATATGGGATTGGTTGCCCAAGTATTTGTATGTGAGGTTGAGTGTGTGTGTGGGTAGCTCTGTGCATAGATGTGTGAGCAGTTGATTCACTAGGTGTATGGGTTCAAGAGTGCATGAGGAAACAGCTGTATGGGAGGTTGACTGTGTGCATGGCTGTGTTGGTGAGTGAATGGATATCCCAGTGCTACATGTCCAAGTAAGTACATATGTAGAACACAGTGCATGTGAGAGTTGGCACATATAAATGACTATACATGAGAGCCAGTGATTGTGTGAGTGGCTGAATGGATCAATGTGTACTTGTATCAGTGATTGTATAAGAGAGTAAGTATGTGTTAGTATATGTTTGTATAATTGAGGTGTTGTCTGTATAACTGTATAGATGAGGAAATGGGAATGTGATTGATTCTTTGCATGACTGACTAGGTGTGTGAGTAACTCATGGATGAGTGGCAGTGTGTGAGTGTCTGTATAGGTGTTTGAGTGCATATGATAGTGTTTTATTGATGAGTGTCTGTATGTATGAGTGATTGTATGGGTGAATGAGTGGATGTGTGTGTAGACCTAGGAATCAGTGAGTGTGTATGTAGTAACTGGTATTGGTGTGTCAATGGTTTCAGGAATGGTAGTTTGTATTTAACCCTGGGTGTATCAAAGGTTAGATTAGAGTGTGAGTAGGTGCATTGTATTATCACATGAATGATGTAATCAGTGATGTCATCAGTGATGTCATTTGAGATGTCATCAGTGATGTCATCAGTGATGTCACTGACCATGTCATGAATGATGTAATATGTGACATCATCAGCAGTGGATTGCGGGCGCGCAAGTTATAGTGAGTCCAACTAACTATAACGTGGGAATTTCAATGGTTTTGTATGAGTAAAATGTTCAGCTAACTATAACTGGTGTGAAACCTATGGTTTTTTCAGTGAATTTCAAAGGTTTTTTAAATGCTAATTCCTAACTATAACGAGTGTTAAACCTATGGTTTTTTCAGTGAATTTCAAAGGTTTTTGAAAAGCTAATTCCTTACTATAACGAGTTTGTAACCTACAGTTTTTAAAGTGAATTATTAAGTTTTTTTAACAGCTATTTTTTTTAGGTATTAATTATTATAATTTTTATAAAATTATTTAAATAATGTATATTATTCTAAAATTAATTTTTCAATGTATTTTTCCTGTGTTTTTTTTTATCATTTTACCCCGGAGCGCTCAGGGTACGCGCACCCGTAAACGCACCGGTAACCATAGCGAGAGCTCTATTCTTGTGTGAGAAAAAAAATATAATTATGTATTTAAAGTAAATAATAATGCAAGACATTCAGTGGCATACTCATAAAAGTACTAATTTTCCATTTTAATATTCGTATTTCACCTTCAAACGCATTTAATAAAATCTAGAAAAACGTCATTCTGACGCGCCGTGTAAGCGCCCCCGGATGCGTTCCCGGAAGCGCCTATGTACGTGCCGCGTAAGCGCCCCGGGGCGCGTAGCGTAAACGCGCGTCAAGCCATGTGAACTTAAAACAACAATTTTGATTGGTTAATAACAGTTTTTTTTCACAAGTAGGAAAACACCCCACCCATTTCCATCACAACCTCTTTGCTTTTGCTGAGACAACACCTCTTGTCTGTTCCTGCAAAAACAAAACTTCTACTATCATGTCTGGTTCCCAGAACCCTTCCCAGGACCAGTCCTCAGACTCTTCTGATGGATTCCTGCCTGAGGTCCCCCCACAGAGAAAAGTGAAGGACCACTTTATTTGGAAATTTTTCTCTTTTCCAGAGGCGGAGAAGAAATGCAATGCAGCAAAAGTCACGTGTAAAATTTGTGACACTGTACTCTCTCGTGAAGATCCCACCCGGAAATATAGTTTTGGAAATGCAACATTAATAAGGCATGTGGAGAGGAGGCACCCGATTAATTTTGCACGGGAGAGCACCAGAGCCCTGGCTCGCAATCTACCACAAGAAGGCCCCTCCACTTCCACCGGAGCTTCCACATCATCAGTGATAGGAAGACCAGAACTGATGATTCCAAATATTCAACCTGTTTTTGGTGACATTACAATTCGATGTAAGCAGTGTGACCAACTGCTCTGTTATGGGGAAAAGAGCATTCAAATAATTGTGAGAACCAGGGAAGATCACCGCTGCGCCCCTCGGCCCTAATTTTCCCCTTTTTTTGCTCCTGTTGAGCAGTTTGGCATTCCCTAGTTTTGTTTTTGTTCTCCAAAAAATACCAAAAAATTAAAAACATTCAGAAAAACTAAAAAAACTAAAAAAGAAGAAAAAAAACAGTTCTTTTTAAAACTACCTCCAATTTTCCAAAAAGAGCTATATTCTTTACATATTCTCAAGGAGTGAGTGAAGTGGAGTACGGTGAGAAAGGAAAGGAAAATAAGTGAGCGAGCGAAGGAGGGGAAGAGAGGGGAAGGGAAGTGAAGCAGGGGGACTGAAAGAAGGTGAGTGTGGGAGGTGAGTGAGGGGAAGGGGAGTGAACATGGGGAATGAGGATAAGTGAGGAAAGCGGAGTAAGGGAATGGGGGTGAGGAAGGGTAAGAGAAGAGCAGTGAGGTTGAGGAAAGAGTGGTGATAGAGGGTAGATAAAGGCAAGTGAGCGTGAGACAAGGGGAGTAAGGGAGTGAGGAGACAGAGGGAGTGAAGGAAAAAGTGAGAGAAGGGGACTGAGTGAGGGAGCATAGAAAGGTAAGTGAGGGAGTGTGGGAGAGTTAAAGGGAGTAAGCATGAGGGAAGGGGACTGAGAGAGTGAGGGGACAGAGGTAGTGAGGCTAAGAGAGAGGAAGTGAAGGAAGGAGAATGAGGATGTGACAGGACAGAGGGAGTGAGAGAAGGACTGAGTGAAGTGGAGTAAGGTAAGTGAGCGAAGGAAGGGAAATAGAGGGGAAGAGGACTGAAGCATAGGTACTGAGAGAAGGTGAGTGGGGGATGAAAGTAAAGGGAAGGGGAGAGAAGGATGGTAAATGAGGGGTAGTGAGGGAACCGGAGTAAGGGAACGGGGTTGAGGGAAGGTGAGAGAAGGGCAGAGAGCGTGAGTAAAGACAGGTGAAAGAGCGTGGATAAAAGTGAGTGAGGGTAAGACAAGGGGACTGAGGGAGTGAGGACATAGAGGTAGTGAAGGAAAGAGTGACAGAAAGGGACTGAGTGAGGGAGCAAAGAAAGGTAAGTGAGGGAGTGTGGGTGAGTTATAGGGAGTGAGTGTGATGGAAGAGGAGTGAGAGAGTGAAGGGACAGAGAGAGTAAGACTAAAAGTGAGGGGGTGAGGGAAGGGGAGTGAGGAAGTGAGAGGACAGAGGGAGTGAGAGAAGGAGTGAGTGAAGTGGAATAAGGTGAGTAAGGGAAGGGGAATGAGTGAAGAAGCGAAGGAAGGGAAGAGAGGGGAAGGGAAGTAAAGCGGGGGTCTGAAAGAAGGTGAGTGTGGGAGGGGAGTGAGGGAAAGGGGAGTAAACATGGGGAATGAGAATAAGTGAGGGAAGCGGAGTAAGGGAACGGGGGTGAGGGTGGTTGAGAAAAGATTAGTGAGGTTAAGGAAATGAGTGATGAGAAAGTAAATTGTGTTTGTCAAACTTACCTTATAAGTAATGTAAACTTGATGACATATTTTTATTAAATTTAATATCTGTGGAAGAGGAAAAAAAATTACTTATAATTTTAATAATATTTATTTCAAAATACAAGAGACGAAGCAGGAGATTAAAAGTCATAAAAAGGTACTAAGAGATAAAGTAGGAGTGAAGGACACAGAAAGGGAAACAAAAGAATGGTGAAGGACAGAGAGAGTGAAAAAGAAATAGAGGGAGAAAAAATTACTAAGAGGATAATGAGGCGGATAGGAAAAGGGAGTAAGGAAAGGGGAGTGAGTAACAGGAAAGGGGTAGTGAGTGAGGGTGGATTCATGACAATGAGGGATGGAAAGTGAGTGAGGGTGAGTGTAGGGGCATAAGAGAGTGAGAGGACAATGGGAGTGAGGGTAACAGAAAGGGAGTGAGGGAAGAGGAGTGAGGAAGTGAGAGGACATAGGGAGTGAGGGAAGGAGTGAGTAAAGGGGAGTAAGGTGAGTGAGGGAAGGAGAATGACTGAGGGAGCAAAAGAAGGAAAGAAGGGGAAGGAGAGTGAAGCAGAGGGACTGGGAAAAGGTGAGTGCATGAGGAGAGAAAGGGAAAGGGGAGTTAAGGATGGGGAATGAGGATAAGTGAGGGAACCGGAGTAAGGGAACAAGGGTAAGGGTGAGTGAGAGAAGGGCAGTGAGGTTGAGGAAAGAAGGATGATAGAGGGTGGATAAAGGCGAGTGAGTGTAAGACAAGGGGACTGAGGGAGTGAGGACATAGAGGTAGTGAAGGAAAGAGTGACAGAAAGGGACTGAGTGAGAGAGCAAAGAAAGGTAAGTGAGGGAGTGTGGGTGAGTTATAGGGAGTGAGTGTGACAGAAGTGGAGTGAGAGAGTGAAGGGACGGAGAGAGTAAGGCTAAGAGAGAGGGAGTGAGGGAAGGGGAGTGAGGAAGTGAGAGGACAGAGGGAGTGACAGAAGGAGTGAGAGAATTGGAGTAAGTTGAGTAAGGGAAGGAGAATGAGTGAGGGAGCTGTGAGAAGTTGGCCTGGTATATGATGCTCACTAGTTCTAGTGATCACCTTGTACCATGCCAAGCAACCCTTATGATGATTGGTTGTAAGTCAACCTTATAGACCAGCTATCCTAGTAGCGTGGACAAAGCAGTCTTAGGCTAAACTCTGTAAAGGCATGTGAAGCAAGCTGTTTTACCATACACAATCCCCTTGAATACCAAATGAAAGGACACCACACAGATATATATTGAAAATATATATATATTTATTTACTACAAATATCCCCTATACTCTTTATGAGCACAGAAGCAAATGCGTTAAAACAAAACACAGTTTAAATATACAAAAGTTGCACAATATGGATGAGCCCTAGGGGCCACCTAAACCATATACTAAAATAGTGGTATAAGAACCACCTATTGGAAAGAAAATAGGCCTAGGGCCTGGGGAATCGCTGGAGCTGTTCGGGACTAACAGTGAAGAAGTCGGAAAAGGCCCGCGGGACTCGGGTGCAGCACTTAAAGCACACGCATGCACCAATGCAATGTCAATGGCGCGTAGAAGTTATAAAGTTACTGTTTAAGGAACCTTCGGACTGACCTAGAAGGACAAAACTTTAGACCTAGACACTAGAGGTGTGTGCCAGTGTAGGAACACCAGCGTTGCTGAGTTACCACACCCACAGGAAGCGGGTGCACAGGTGCAAAGTAGTGTCGGGTTTCGTCACGCAGGTCGATGGTGCCTGAAGATGCAGGCGGGTCGTCGAGGAGAGTTCCGGTGGATCCAAGGATGGATCTGAAGATGTGAAGACCTGAAAGCAGAGGGGACAATGTTCAAAGTCACTAGCCAGTGATTACCGTGGAACCAGGATGGAACCAAGCGATGTCGGGTGCAAACAGGTGAAGAGGTGTAGCTTGTCTCCGCAGCCACGTGGACACGAAGAGGTCGAGGACGTCCAAGAGTCAATCACCAGCTGTCCCACAAAGGCTCTAGCTGATGGCGGTATCGGCAACTTGGTTGGAGCAAACAGGCCTTGGCTAATGCAAGCCACACAGGAAATGAAGAAAGCTTGTTACTCAGACCAGCAAGGTCAGAGCGGGTGCTCCTTTTCAGGGGAGCGAGGGCCAGTCTGGAGAAACCAGACCAGTTGTGTTGTTTGTAGATTTTGTCGCCAACGGGCTAGCAACCGGGATGATGCATCGAGTGGCAAAGTGCAATAGGGCCCCACGCAGATCCTGGAGATGCTGGGGGGCTGATCTTTGGAGCACATGCTGCTCGGTGGTGAGGCTTCTCAAACCCCAAAGCACAGCACTGAGGGTACTTCGGGTGCTGCGCAATCAGCTTCTCTGGGGTCTTTCAAGATGGCCGTTCCCACGTCTCTTGATGCCTCCACGGGTCTCTTCTTTTCAGGGACTGTGGATCGGGCTGTGAGATGTCTGGGAATCCAGGTCTTGTTAGGCTCTGGGCTCCAGCGGGAGGCGGCGGCAAAGCAGACGTCGAGTTGCTGGTTGGTGCCTGTATTCACAGGGTTGTCACTCCTTGGCCACAAGGGAGATTCTCTTCAGTCTTCTGTGCAGCAGAATGTCGAAGTCCAGTTTTCTTCTTAGTTTCAAGTCGAGTTCTGGATGATCTGAAGTCTTGGGACATAGCTCCTACTCTTATTCCAATTCTAGGGGCCCGATTACTTGCTAGGTCCCTCCTCTGGGTGGGACCAGGAAGGGGGGTGGTTACATCCCCTTTCCTTTGTCCATTTCCGCGCCAGGACTGGGGCTGGGAAGCCCCAGCAGCGGTTTGGACTGGCTTATGCACAGGGACACCTTGTGTGCCCCAGGCATGTCTCATTCTATTCAGCCCTGTCCTACCCAATACACAAAATCCTGTCTGGGGTGGTGCTAGCACCTCCCAAGGCAGGAAACCCTTTGTCCAAGCCTCCCTCGCTGGAAGGACTCCCAGCAGCAGGAGCTCAGACTTGTGTCTGTGGTGGCAGCATCCATTTTGTGAGGCTGAGGCTCATGTTTAACTTTACCCGGGTTTCAGGTTATGTACATGTCGTGTCCCTCTAGAAGGGTGGAATACTACCCCCGTCACCAGAACTGGCGAGGGGGTAGTATTCCAATTCGTATGACACCTTACTCGACATGTTTTGATAAAGCCAAACCAAAGATAGCATTTAACCGCGAGGTTCATAATGCACTTAAGAGTATATGGTATGGCAGTATCATGGAACAGCTAAAGGACGTGGTTCCGAAGGATGTATGACGTTACAACGCAGGCTATTACAACGCCTGCCTTTACAACGCGGTTTTTACATCGCATACCATTACAACGCATAGCGCTTTTGGGTGTTGGATAGTGAATAGTTTAATTTACTATTCCAACTCCAGTCCCCGTGGACACTAGGGAAGGTTATTGGATAGTAAATTAACCTATTCCCTATCCTAGAGCGCCCCCCAGCGCAATGCGTTGTAATAGTTTGCGTTGTAATGACCGCGTTGTAATGGTAGTGCATTGTAAAAGTTTCGTTGTAAGTGATGTTTCCCGGTTCCGAAAGCTGCAGACAGGCTCATCTCATGCTAGAGCACCATCTCACATATTTCCAAGCACTCTGCCTCCAGGATTGATGAGGCCTTCCATAGGAGTGGCTGATAGGAACATATGCGTCCATTTTAAGTTAGATATAGACATACTATACCTAAGTAAGGGGTGATTACACCGACTTACCCCAGCTGAGTGATCAGCTAGTTGTGTCAAATATGGAGGCCAGGCCAGGGGTGGCATAATACATGCTGCAGCCCCTGGTAGGCCTTGGAAGCACCTATGCCCTGGGTACCTGGGGTACACTGTTACAGGGGCCAATAAGGTGAACCAGTTCCAATTTGTAATGCACCTAGTGTGCATTGGCATTAATTTAGAGAGAGAACAGCAGGCTGTGGGTCTGATTATCAGGCCCACAGCCACATTAAGTCATAAACCAGTGAAGCAAAAAGCAAACATTTGGGGTGACCATAGGATAGCAGACCCTACTCTCCTACACAACCCCCCCCCCCAAACGCAGGGACATTAGACTAACCTTGACCAGTTGTGTCTTCATGTTCTAAGTGGAAGTACCTGGAGAGACCATCTGCATTACCATGGTCAGTCCCTGGGCGGTGCTCCACTGTAAAGTCCATCCCCTGTAGGGAAATGGACCACCTGAGCAGTTTGGGGTTTTCACCTTTCATCTGATTAAGCCATAAGAGGGGCTTATGGTTGGTCTGAATCTTGAAGTGAGTGCCAAACAAGGATGGTCTCAACTTCTTCAGGGCCCACACCACAGGAAAGGCCTCCCTCTCAATAGCTGACCAACGTTTCTCTCTGGGGGTCAGCCTTCTGCTAATAAAAGCAATGGGCTGGTCTTGACCATCTACATTAAGTTGTGAAAGCACAGCTCCCACTCCCAACTCAGAAGCATCTGTTTGGACAATGAACTCTCTTGAGTAGTCAGGACTCTTCAGGATAGGTGCAGAGCACATGGCCTTCTTCAGGTCATCAAATGCCTTTTGACAGTTTACTGTCCACTGAACCTTTTTGGGCATCTTTTTGGATGTCAGATCATTAAGAGGAGTCACAATGGACCCATAGTTCTTAACAAACCTCCTGTAGTACCCAGTCAGGCCGAAGAAAGCTCTGACCTGAGTCTGGGTGGTTGGAGGGGACCAGTCCTTTATGGTCTGGATCTTACTCTCCAGTGGTTGAACTTGGCCTCTACCTACAAGGTGGCCCAAGTATACAACTTTACTCTGCCCTATCTGGCACTTTGTGGCCTTGATAGTGAGGCCTGCCTTTTGCAGAGCCTCTAGCACTTCCTTCAGGTGGACCAGGTGATCCTCCCAGGTGGAGCTGAAGACAGCAATATCATCCAGATATGCTGCGTAAAAGTCATCCAACCTAGTAAGGACTTGATTCACCAACCTTTGGAAGGTGGCAGGTGCATTTTTCAAGCCAAAGGGCATCACCACAAATTGGTAATGACCTCCTGGGGTAGAAAATGCTGTTTTGGCTTTGGATTCCTCAGCTAACCTGATTTGCCCATAGCCAGCTGACAGATCAAATGTGCTCAAATATTTGGCAGAAGCCAACTTGTCCATGAGATCATCTGCCCTTGGAATAGGGTGTGCGTCTGTCCTGGTGACAGCATTGAGTCCTCTGTAATCCACACAGAACCTCATCTCTCTCTTGCCATCTTTGGTGTGAGGTTTGGGGACCAGAACCACTGGGCTAGCCCAGGGGCTCTCTGAAGGCTCAATAACACCTAATTCCAGCATCTTTTGCACCTCAGTCTTTATACAGTCCCTGACATGGTCAGGTTGCCTGTAAATCTTGTTTTTCACCGGAAGACTGTCACCAGTGTCCACCACATGGGTACACCAGTTGGTCTGACTGGGTGTCAATGAGAACATATGTCTATATGACTGCAAAACTTGTCTACAGTTATTTTGCTGATGTTCAGTGAGGCTGCCATCTAAGGCCACACCATCAACTGAGCCATCTTCAGGGTTCTGAGTCAACAGGTCTCGGAGAGGGTCACTCTCTTCCTCCTGCCCCTCATCTGTAGCCATGAGCAAGCCCATGTCTGCCCTGTCAACATATGCCTTCAATCTGTTAACATGGAGCACCCTGTGGGGGCTCCTGGGAGTTCCTAGGTCCACCAAGTAGGTAACCTCTCCCTTCTTTTCAATGATAGTATGGGGCCCAGACCATTTGTCTTGGAGTGCTGCTGGGGCCACTGGCTCCAACACCCATACTTTCTGTCCAGGCTGGTACTCAGTCAAGACAGCCTTTTGGTCATGCCAAGCTTTCTGTAATTCGTGGGTGGCCTCAAGGTTTTTGGATGCCTTCTCCATATACTCAGCCATCCTGGAGCGGAGGCCAAGTACATAGTCCACTATGACTTGCTTGGGTTTTCTGAGAGGTAACTCCCATCCTTCCCTCACTAAACACAGGGGACCTCTTACAGGGTGCCCAAACAACAATTCAAAGGGGCTGAAGCCAACCCCCTTTTGTGGGACCTCTCTGTAAGCAAACAGAAGGCAGGGTAGAAGGATATCCCATCTTAGCCTGAGCTTTTCAGGTAATCCTTTGATCATACTCTTTAGGGTCTTGTTGAACCTTTCAACAAGCCCATTACATTGTGGATGATAAGGAGTGGTGAACTTGTAGTTGACACCACATTCCTTCCACATAGCTGTTAAGTATCCTGACATGAAGTTGGCACCTCTATCAGATACTACCTCCTTAGGAAACCCCACTCTGGAGAAAACTCCAAGTAAGGCCCTGGCCACAACAGGAGCTGTTGTGGTCCTAAGGGGAATTGCCTCTGGGTACCTGGTGGCATGGTCCACCACCACCAGTATGAAGTTGTGCCCAGATGCTGTAGGGGGATCCATTGGACCTACAATATAAATCCCCACTCTTTCAAAGGGAACCCCCACCACCGGTAGTGGTATCAGGGGGGCCTTTGTTGTGCCACCTGCTTTACCACTGGCTTGGCAGGTTACACAGGAGCGACAAAACTCCTTGGTGTCTTCAGACATGTGAGGCCAGTGAAAGTGAGGGACAAGCCTGTCCCAAGTCTTGTTCTGACCTCGGTGTCCTGCTAAAGGAATATCATGGCCAAGGTAAGAAGGAAGCCCCTAAATTGCAGAGGTATAACCAACCTCCTGGTTGTACCAGGCTTGGGGTCTCTACCCTCTGAATAAAGGAGCCCATCATCCCAATACACTTTATGGGTACCTTGAGCATTCCCAGCAGCCTCAGAAGCAGCCTGCTGTCTGAGGGGTTCAAGAGAAGGACAGGTTAACTGAGTCTGCCCCAAGTCTGCCCTAGAAGGTCCCCCTGTCCCCAGAAACTCAACCTGATCAGGTTCAAGTTCTTCAGGGACAGTTCCTTCAGGGGTCTCAAGATCCTCTTCCTGTGAAGGCTGATCCTCACTTGTAGGCAGTTGGGAAGGCACAGCGTTTACCCTCCTGTTCTTCTTCTTGGAAGATGCTTGGTCCATTGTTCCAGGATCCAAGACCTGAGGTTCAGAGAGGCACTTTTTGGCCTGTGACCTGGTCACAGCAAGGACATGTGATGATATCCCTAACATCTCTGCATAAGTCCTGTACTCAACTTCTGACCATAGAGAGCTCTCCAGGTCATTGCCCAACAAACATTCAACTGGGATATCAGCACTAACCACAACTCTTTTTAGGCCAGTTACCCCTCCCGAGTAGAAATTAACAATTGCCACACTATGTGTAGTAGTGACATTGCTGGCATTGGTCACCAGGTAATTGTCACCTGGTATGTATTTTCCAGGGTCCACACAGCTAGGTTTCACCATAGTGACACTGGCACATGTGTCCCTGTATGCTTTAGCCCCTTTTTCATTAATCAAAGGCGTCTGCCTGTACTTGCCCAGATTACTGGGGCTGACAGTAGTGGACAACTCTATGTCCTCATCACAAATCAGAACAGCCTGTGTAGGGGTTCTGACTAGGCCAGACTCTCCCTCAGTTCCCAAGGTGATACCTACTACCCCCTTAGTTTGTGGACCAACACTGCTGACTGTACTATTGGGTGCAGGTGCCTTAGGGGCTGCAGTGTTGGGGGCTCCACCCTTTTTACATTCTCTGGTCCAGTGAGAGGTGTTTTTACAATTACTACACCAGGGTTTCCTTTGACCTTCTTTCTTCTTCTTCTTGGAAGTTTGGGACCCACCCTCAGTATTAGTTTTGGGCCCTGTTGAAGACTTCTGGTCTTTAGCTTTCTGCTCCTCACCCTTCTGGTCTGTTTTCATTTGGTCACCACCCTGGTTCTGGTTATTTTGCTTAACTCTGGTTCTAACCCATATGTCTGCCCTCTTTCCCAATTCTTGGGGAGAGGTCAGATCTGAGTCAACCAAATGTTGATGCAACTGCTGGTTCTGACAATTGTTTAAAATTTGTTCTCTCATAAGAAAATTGTACAATCCTTCATAGTCTGTAACCTTACTTCCCAGCAACCAGCCCTCCAGAGCCTTAGTGGCACATTCAACAAATTCAGACCAGTCCTGAGTCTGTGTCTTCTGTGTCTCTCTGAACATTAACCTGTACTGTTCAGTGGTTAAGCCTAACCCATCTATCAGAGCACTCTTCAGGACCAGGTAGTTTCTAGAATCCCCATCACTAACTGTGAGGAGTCTGTCTCGGACTCTACCTTCAAAGGAGAGCCACAAGATTGCTGCCCACTGCTCCTGAGGGATCTGCTATACTCTGCAGGCTCTCTCAAGTGCAGTTATCCATTTGTGGATGTCATCCCCAGCTTTGTAGGAGGGCATAATCTTACTCAGGTTTCTATTGTCATAGGACCTGTCTTTATCCTTAGGGATAGTGCTGCCACCAGTGGATCCTAATCCACTCTCTCTAGGCTGTCTTGCATTAGCAAGCTTCTCTTGGATCGGGGCTACTTCCAGCTCTCTCTTCTGGATCCTAAGCACAGCCTCTCTCATGTTGGCCTCATGTTCCCTTCTCTGAGGGCTAGTCATCCCCCTTCTGGAGTGACCATGAGAATCTCTAGAAGCATGGGAAGTGTCAGATTCACCTGAGTGAGTCCTTCTCCTCCTAGACTCCTGGTTAAGTCCACTTGGGGGTCTGAGTGGGTTTGACCCTGACTCAGTCCCAAATTGGCTTAAGTTAGCCTGGCTAAGTCTCTTGACTGGCACCTGACTAAGTCTCTCATCATCAGAATCACTTTCTTCTTCCTCCTCATCCTCAGGCTGAGTATCTCCAGTGTTCTGGTTTTCCTCATCTATCTGGACAACAGGGACAGGGGTGTCAGTATTATCATCTTCAGTGGGAGAGCCTCCTTCAACATTCCCTGTGGGGTCTGCTTTAGAGGTCTTTAGAGCTTCAGACTGGTCTAAAAGCTCTCTGAGGTGTGCTGTGGTAGGGGCTGGACCCGTCTTGAGACCTCTTAAGGTACACAGCTGCCTCATTTCATTAAAGTTTAACATAGCAAATTTGGATGGTGCCTTTGGAGGGCCACTCTCAACAGGGACAGGTCCAGTGGACCCCTCTGCTCCAGACATTGCTCGAGTGTGGGTGGATTTGTTGCAATCTACCTACACTGGTGTTACCTACTAAACCTATCTAGTAGTTGTAGTCAGGATGTGCTACTCCCTATCCTCTACAACAACTAAGTTCAGTAGAACTTAAGTATACTAGTCTTGTTTTATATGTACCTAACAGGTACCTGTATGATCTTTCAAATTATACTCTCAAAGATTGTAATGGTAAAACAACAGCAAGCTCAAATCCCAACTGCTGCTAAACAATGTGAGAAGTTGGCCTGGTATATGATGCTCACTAGTTCTAGTGATCACCTTGTACCATGCCAATCAACCCTTATGATGATTGGTTGTAAGTCAACCTTATAGACCAGCTATCCTAGTAGCGTGGACAAAGCAGTCTTAGGCTAAACTCTGTAAAGGCATGTGAAGCAAGCTGTTTTACCACACACAATCCCCTTGAATACCAAATGAAAGGACACCACACAGATATATATTGAAAATATATATATATATATATTTATTTACTGCAAATATCCCCTATACTCTTTATGAGCACAGAAGCAAATGCGTTAAAACAAAACACAGTTTAAATATACAAAAGTTGCACAATATGGATGAGCCCTAGGGGCCACCTAAACCATATACTAAAATAGTGGTATAAGAACCACCAATTGGAAAGGAAATAGGCCTAGGCCCTGGGGAATCGCTGGAGCTGTTCGGGACTAACAGTGAAGAAGTCGGGAAAGGCCCGCGGGACTCGGGTGCAGTGCTTAAAGCACACGCATGCACCAATGCAATGTCAATGGTGCGTAAAAGTTATAAAGTTACTGTTTAAGGAACCTTCCGACTGACCTAGAAGGACAAAACTTTAGACCTAGACACTAGAGGTGTGTACCAGTGTAGGAACACCGGCGTTGCTGAGTTACCTCACCCACAGGAAGCGGGTGCACAGGTGCAAAGCAGTGTCGGTTTCGTCATGCAGGTCGATGGTGCCTGAAGATGAAGATGCTGCAGGCGGGTCGTCGAGGAGAGTTCCGGTGGATTCAAGGATGGATCGGAAGATGTGATGACCTGAAAGCAGATGGGACAATGTTCAAAGTCACTAGCCAGTGACTACCGTGGAACCAGGATGGAACCAGGCGATATCGGGTGCAAACAGGTGAGGAGGTGTAGCTTGTCTCCGCAGCCACGTGGACACAAAGAGGTCGAGGACGTCCAGGAGTCAATCACCAGCTGTCCCACAAAGGTTCTACCTGATGGCGGTATCGACAACTTGATTGGAGCAAACACGCCTTGGCTAATGCAAGCCACGCAGGAAGTGAAGAAAGCTTGTTACTCAGACCAGCAAGGTCAGAGAGGGTGCTCCTTTTCAGGGGAGTGAGGGCCAGTCTGGAGCAACTAGACCAGCAGTGTGGTTTGTAGATTTCGTCGCCAAGATGGCCACCAGCCAATGAGCTAGCGACTGGGATGATGCGTCAAGTGGCAAAGTGCAAAAGGGCCCCACGCAGATCGTGGAGATGCTGGGGGGCGGATCTTTGGTGCAGATGCTGCTCGGTAGTGGGGCTTCTCAAACCCCAAAGCACAGCATTGAGGGTACCTCGGGTGCTGCGCAGTCAGCTTCTCGGGGGTCTTTCAAGATGGCCGGTCCCACATCTCTCGATGCCTCCAGGGGTCTCTTCTTTTCAGGGACTGTGGATCGAGCTGTGAGATGTCTGAAAATCCACGTCTTGTTGGGCTCTGGGCTCGGGCTCTGGTGGGAGGCGGCGGCAAAGCAGACATCGAGTTGCTGGTTGGTGCCTGTATTCACAGGGTGGTCACTCCTTGGCCACAAGGGAGATTCTCTTCAGTCTTCTGTGCAGCAGAATGTCGAAGTCCAGTTTTCTTCTTAGTTTCAAGTCGAGTTCAGGATGATCTAAAGTCTTGGGACACAGCTCCTACTCTTATTCCAATTCTAGGGGCCGGATTACCTGCTAGGTCCCTCCTCTGGGTGGGACCAGGAAGGGGGGAGGTTACACCCCCTTTCCTTTGTCCATCTCCGCGCCAGGACTAGGGCTGGGAAGCCCCAGCACCGGTTTGGACTGGCTTATGCACAGGGACACCTTGTGTGCCCCAGGCATGTCTCATTCTATTCAGCCCTGTCCTACCCAATACACATAATCCTGTCTGGGGTGGTGCTAGCACCTCCCAAGGCAGGAAACCCTTTTTCCAAGGCTCCCTCGCTGGAAGGACTCCCAGCAGCAGGAGGTCAGACTTGTGTCTGTGGTGGCAGCATCCATTTTGTGAAGCTGAGGCTCATGTTTAACTTTACCCGGGTTTCAGGTTATGTACATGTCGTGTCCCTCCAGAAGGGTGGAATGCTACCCTGTCCCCATAACTGGCGAGGGGGTAGTATTCCAATTCGTATGACACCTTACTCGACATGTTTTGATAAAGCCAAACCAAAGATAGCATTTAACCGCGAGGTTCATAAGCACTTAAGAGTAAATGGTATGGCAGTATCATGGAACAGCTAAAGGACGTGGTTCCGAAAGTGCAGACAGGCTCAGCTCATGCTAGAGCACCATCTCACATATTTCCAAGCACTCTGCCTTCAGTATTGATGAGGCCTTCCATAGGAGTGGCTGATAGGAACATATGTGTCCAATTTTAAGTTAGATATAGACATACTATACCTAAGTAAGGGGTGATTACACCGACTTACCCCAGCTGAGTGATCAGCCAGTTGTGTCAAATATGGAGGCCAGGCCAGGGGTGGCATAATACATGCTGCAGCCCCTGGTAGGCCTTGGAAACACCTATACCCTGGGTACCTGGGGTACACTGTTACAGGGGCCAATAAGGTGAACCAGTTCCAATTCGTAATGCACCTAGTGTGCATTGGCATTAATTTAGAGACATCACAGCAGGCTGTGGGTCTGATTAGCAGGCCCACAGCCACATTAAGTCATAAACCAGTGAAGCAAAAAGCAATAATTTGAGGCGACCATAGGATAGCAGACCCTACTCTCCTACAGGAGCGAAGGAAGGAAAGAGAGGGGAAGGGAAGTGAAGAAGGGGGACTGAAAGAAGTTGAGTGTGGGCGGGGAGTGAGGGAAAGGGGAGTAAACATGGGGAATGAGAATAAGTGAGGGAAGTGGAGTAAGGGAACGGGGTGAGGGAGGGTGAGAGAAGGGCAGTGAGGTTGAGGAAAGAGGAGTGATAGAGGGTGGATAAAGGCGAGGGATTGTAAGACAAGGGGACTGAGTGAGGACATAGAGGTAGTGAAGGAAAGAGTGAGAGAAAAGGACTGAGTAAGGGAGCAAAAAAGGTAAGTGAGGGAGTGTGGGTGAGTTATAGGGATTGAGCGTGATGGAAGAGGAGTGAGAGAGTGAGAGGACGGAGAGAGTGAGGCTAAGAGTGAGAGAGTGAGGGAAGAGGAGTGAGGATGTGAGAGGACAGAAGGAGTGAGAGAAGGAGTGAGTGAAGTGGAGTAAGATGTGTAAGGGAAGGGGAATTACTGAGGGAGCAAAGAAAGGAAAGAAAGGGAAGGGGAGTGAAGTAGAGTGACTGACAGCTGGGAAGTGATGGATGGGAGAAAGGGAAAGGGCAGTGAAGGAATGGGGAATGAGGATAAGTGAGGGAAGTAGAATAAGGGAAGGGAGTTGAGGGAGGGTGAGAGAAGGGCAGGGAGGGTGAGTTAAGAGGAGTGATAGAGGGTGGAAAAAGGTGAGTGAGTGTGAGACAACGGGAGTATAATATATATTTCATAATACAAAATACAATTTAACTTGTACAACATGTTATATGGTTTAATTTTTGCTGTTCTCAGAATATATTGAATTTCATTTAAAACAGTGAGTTCAATACTACTCATCATATGACAGCGGGCAAAAAAAAACACAATAAAAAAGATTGTGTTTAAAAAACCCTTACAACGTTTCAATAAATAATGTAAAATTTAGAAAAAACATATCTTACCTCACTTTTGATCCACGTACTTTTCCACGAGGCCAAATAGTATATGGAAAGTCCTTTTCTTTGGAAATTACACAATAGTATTCTTAAACTTCCATGTACCCGAGTTTCTGAAAGAAAAGCTCCAACATCTTTTACATCATGAAACAATAGTTATATTTTCCACCTCTGGCTTACTCATGATTAACATTTCCTATAATACTCATATCACTCACTATGTGATACACTTACACTACCTCTATGACAACTACACGTTTTTTATTATCTTGACCACTCTCACTCACAAAGTAATTTTGAACAGCAGACTAAGTTTTATTAACTGCTCCAATCTTCATAGGCCTATTACCTTTCCTAATATTTCGGTTGTAAGAACATCAGGTAAGAATTTGGTAAGTCAAAAGGTAAATGTTGTTTGAAAGTCAATTGAGTATCATTACAATTAGTCCAGCCTTTTTGACATTTTAAATAAGCTGTGTAATGTCCTGATGTTGTCGAAGGACCATCATGGAAAATAATTGCTGCAGTTGCAAAGGTTCTTCCTGAAATTGATATTTGAGAAGCCACAAAATTTTTAATTAAAGTTGTCAATTTAGTTCCATCAGGTCTACATCGTTGGAACATTAAAATTACATACTGTCCATATCTTTGTATAAATAATGTTGATAGCATTGCAGATTTACATTGAGTACAGACCATGTTTTGATTTGCTTCTCTAACTAGATTATTAAAAGACACTGATTTGCAGTCTGGTAAAGTCAAATATATAAATCTTTCACAGCCACATGCAATAAGCGATTTAGGAATCGCAAACGGTGCAAATCTCAAAAATCGTCCGTTTGCGATTCCTAAATCACTATTTGGGATGCATCAATCCAAAATTCAATAAATCGCTATTTTTAGCGATTTCTAAAAATGCGATAGCATTTAAGAAAACGCAATTTGTGATTCCTTAAATGCAATGCAAGACACCGAAAACAAATTGCGAATTCGCAATTAGGAGGAAAAAATTACCATGAGGTTGGACCTCATGGTAATTTGCGAAAAAGCTGAAAAATGCAATTTTGTGCATTTTTCAACCTGTCATGTTGTGTACACACATGCCCTTAGGGCATGTGTGTGCACACATATGTGCATAGATTGTTTTCAGGGGTGCAACAGGGTGTCCTTTGGACACCCCTGCACCCTTGAAATTGCAAAATCAATTTGCGATTAGCTAATTGCGATTCGCAAATTGAGACTGTCTTCCCATTCATTCCTATGGGGTTCCTCTTCTACTTTTTTGACACCAATTGTATCAATATTGTTCTGAAAATCTAGAGGCAAATAAACAACGCTTCCTTTTAATCCTCTCTGTAAATCTGAAGGAGGCAATTTCCCTGTCTTAGGCTCCATGCGAACAATAGCCTGAAAAGGATGTACACATTGAATCAGAATAGACTCATAGGTATTTAAATCCATCAATTCAGATGGAATGTCTACCAACTCCAGATTATTATGAACAGCTCTAGCAGGCATTCTGTTTTCATTTAATTTATTATAACAATATTTACAAATACGTTGATCAGAACCCAAATCAAAACAATTTTCTACCAACAAATAAGTTGCAAAATCCTTCCACTCATCATTATTTTCCATTTCACTTTTTACATATAAATCAACTAATCTAGTCTGATTCTTATAATGAGTTCGTCGACAGCACAAACAAGAGAAATTAGGCCTTTCACTTGAATTGACCTTAAACTTTGTAATTTCATGTTCAAATCTTTCTGTACTTGAAATCTGTACATTCTCTTCCACATTACCTTCTATTACTGGATCCGTTTCTGCACTGTCCTCTTTTCCACCAAAGTAACAAAACTCAATTTCATGACAAATGTTTTTCACATCTAATTCAGTTCCATGCAAAAGAGCACTGTTTAACTATTTTAGCATAAGTGCTGGACTTTTTGCATAATAAAACCTTCTCACTAATTTCCTCACTTTATTATGATGCACTGCTAACATCCTAAAATGGTGAAAAACACTCTGACATACTTTTCTTGAAAGACAAGCCAGTGAATTTCCATGCAAACCTGTTTTTTCTCTCACTCTACAAGGATCTAACTCTTGCAAAAAATTCTCATCTTTTGTTTTAGACTTTTCTTAGTATATGTCCGTAAGAAATTGAGAAACAAATCAATTGAATCCTGTTGTACACTACAAATACTACTGCAATTCCAAGTATACACTGGAGCCTTAGGACATCTCCCTAAAACTTAATCAGCTAACACCTCTTCTGTATTTCTAGGCACAATTTTTTCTTTTTCAACCGGACAACCGTCCTTCACCTCATATGCTCAACCACTGCTGTCAACTGCATGCACCAAATCATTATCCTGAATGTAACTTTCTTCATTGAAAAATGTCTCACAACTTGAACTATGCTTCGATTCGCCAGAAAAAACATCACAATAATTAGTCTGATTAAGTACTCTTTTCCACTTTTGATTTGAAAACATTGATTACCTTATCTAGTGTACGAATTCTATTGATTACTAAACCATATCATTTATTTTTCACTTTAAATGCCTGATCCACAATCTTCACTATGCTTATTTTTTTCTTGTAAAAAGTACTCTTCTTTTGATACATCTTTACATTTTTTAATAAATGTAAAACAATTCTGTTATAAAACATTTGTCTACGAATGTCAAGAAATTGATTTATCCGTCTATTGCTATAGAGAATATCATCTCCTTCTACAGGTCTAACATTTTTTTGAGGGGCACAGTTTTTTCTTTGTATTTTCAGATGTTTTTTTTTTCTTTGAAAGAACATCTTTTTTTTTGACACTTCATTAATTTCCTTTAAAACTCCTTTGTTTGCTTACCAGGAGCATTCTTTTTTTTCACTGAAGAGTGTGTTAAGGATGAATCTTCTAATTGAGTTTTCTTGGACCATAAATCATGTTTATAACCTTTTTGTCGTCTTTCCTTCGTCGGCATATTCTTTTATCTTTCTATAGATGATTACAATCTGTGGTACAGAAAAAATAACATATTATAGATCTCTACAAACATACTACATAGCAATTACAATAAGTAAACAATATAAACACTAGTTTACAACATAAGTAAGTTTATACCACAGCAACAGTGTCACAGCAACAGTGCAGTAGAGTTTCATTATTAATCTCACTCTCCGCCTGCACCATCTCACTCTGTGCCTGTGTCTCATGTCACTCTGTGCCTGTGTCTCATCTCACTCTGTGCCTGTGTCTTATCTCACTCTGTGCCTGTGTCTCATCTCAGTCTGTGCCTGCCCCATCTCTCTCTTTGTGTGTGTCATTTCTCTCTTTGCGTGTCTCATCTCACTCTATGCCTGTGCCTCATCGCACTCTGTGCCTGTGTTTCATCTCACTCTGAGCCTGTGTCTCATGTAACTCTGTGCCTGTGTATCATCTCACTCTGTGCCTACCCCATCTCTCTCTTTGTGTGTCTCATTTGTCTGTTTGTGTGTGTGTCATCTCACTCTGGTAAATGTTTTATGGTAAAATGTATGGCTTTAACATTTTTGCCAAGGATCACACTGAGTGTCTGTATGAAATAAGGAATTATATTTTCACATTTGTCAATAATGTCACCTGTGTCTGCTCACAGTTTACAACTCTAAGCTTAAAGGGTACTCTGTGCCTGTGTCTCACCTCACTCTGAGCTTGTATGTCATCTCACTCTGTGCCTGCCCCATCTCTCTCTGATGTATGTGTCATTTGTCTGTTTGCCTGTGTATCATCTCACTCTGTGCCTGCCTACCCTATCTCCAGCGTGTGCAAAAACAGACCACATATATATAAGCAAGACATAACATTCCTTTTTCATTTCAACAGCACACCCTGCATCTTTATTGCACAGCTTAGAGCCTATTTGTGAAGTAAGAGGCTTAACAGACATGCTGTCTAACATTCACTACTAGTACATATCCTAAAGCCTAACTGACTTCAAGAATACATGTATTCCCATATTTTTAAACAGATCAACTAAGCACATTATTCACCCAGATTCATTTAAAATCAAGCTTGACTCACAGTGTGATCTTAGGCACATGACCAGGATGTTACATGTAATCTACCATGTCTGTTTCTGCATGCAATATGTGTGTCTCAGCTCATACTATCTCACTGTCTCTACTGGCAAAATACAGACCACATATATATATAAGCAAGACATAACATTACTTTTTCATTTCAACAGCACACCCTGCATCTTTATTGCACAGCTTAGAGCCTATTTGTGAAGTAAGAGGCCTTACAGACATGCTGCCTAAGATTCACTACTAGTACATATCCTAAAGCCTAACTGACTTCAAGAATACATGTATTCCCATATTTTTAAACACATCAACTAAGCACATTATTCACCCAGATTCATTTAAAATCAAGCTTGACTCACAGTGTGATCGTAGGCACATGACCAGGATGTTACATGTAATCTACCATGTCTGTCTTTGCATGCAATATGTGTGTCTCAGCTCATACTATCTCACTGTCTCTACTGGCAAAAAACTGACCACATATATATAAGCAAGACATAACATTCCTTTTTCATTTCAACAGCACACCCTGCATCTTTGATGCAAAGCTTAGAGCCTATTTGTGAAGTAAGAGGCGTAACAGACATGCTGCCTAAGATTCACTACTAGTACATATCCTAAAGCCTAACTGACTTCAAGAATACATGTATTTCCATATTTTTAAACACATCAACTAAGCAAATTATTCACCCAGATCCATTTAAAATCAAGCTTGACTCACAGTGTGATCTTAGGCACATGAGACACATGTCATGACACACACACAAAGAGAGATGTCTGTTAGGCCTCTTACTTCACAAATAGGCTCTAAGCTGTGCAGTCAAGATCCAGGGTGTGCCGTTCAAATGAAAAAGGAATGTTATGTCTTGCTTATATATATGTGGTCTGTTTTTTGCCAGTAGACACTGTGAAATAGTATGAGCAGAGACACACATATTGCATGCAGAGACAGAGATGGTAGATTACATGTAACATCCTGGTCATGTGCCTAAGATCACACTGTGAGTCAAGCTTGATTTTAAATGGAACTGGGTGAATAATGTGATGAGAGTTAGAGAGATGGAAACTCTGAGCAGACACAGGTGAGATTATTGAAAAATGCAAAAATATAATTCCTTATTTCATACAGACACTCAGTGTGATCCTTGTCAAAAATGTTAAAGCCATACTTTTTACCATGAGACATTTACCAGAGTGAGATGAGACACACACAAACAGACAAATGACACATAAAAAAAGAGAGAGAGATGGAGAAGGCACAGAGTGAGATGACACATAAGAACAGAGTGAGGTGAGACACAGGCACAGAGTACCCTTTTAGCTTAGGGATGCAAACTGTGAGCAGACACAGGTGACATTATTGAAAAATGTGAAAATATAATTCCTTATTACATACAGACACTCAGTGTGATTCTTGTCAAAAATTTTGAAGCCATACTTTTTACCATGAAACATTTACCAGAGTGAGATGAGAAACACGCAAACAGACAAATGACACACAGAAAGAGAGAGAGATGGGGCAGGCACAGAGTGAGATGACACACAGGCACAGAGTGAGGTGAGACACAGGCACAGAATACCCTTTAAGCTTAGAGATTCAAACTGTGAGCAGACATAGGTGACATTATTGACAGATGTGAAAATATAATTCCTTATTTCATACAGAGACTCAGTGTGATCCTTGTCAAAAATGTTAAAGCCATACTTTTTACCATGAAACATTTACCAGAGTGAGATGAGACACACGCAAACAGACAAATGACACACAGAAAGAGAGAGAGATGGGGCAGGCACAGAGTGAGATGACACACAGGCCCAGAGTGAGGTGAGATACAGGCACAGAGTACCCTTTACGCTTAGAGATGCAAACTGTGAGCAGACACAGGTGACATTATTGACAAATGTGAAAATATAATTCCTTATTTCATACAGAGAATCCATATGATCCTTGTGAAAAATGTTAAAGCTATGCTTTTTACCATGAAACATTTACCAGAGTGGGAGGAGACACACGCAAACAGACAAATGACACACAGAAAGAGAGAGAGATGGGGCAGGCACAGAGTGAGATGACACACAGGCACAGAGTGAGGTGAGACACAGGCATTGAGTACCCTTTAAGCTTAGAGATGCAAACTGTGAGCAGACACAGGTGACATTATTGACACATGTGAAAATATAATTCCTTATTTCATACAGAGACTCAGTGTGATCCTTGTGAAAAATGTTAAAGCCATGCTTTTTACCATAAAACATTTACCAGAATGAGATGAGACAGACGCAAACAGACAAATGACACACACAAAGAGAGAGAGATGGGGCAGGCACAGAGTGAGATGGTCACAGGCACAGAGTGAGGTGAGAGACAGGCACAGAGTACCCTTTAAGCTTAGAGATGCAAACTGTGAGCAGACACAGGTGACATTATTGACAAATGTGAAAATATAATTCCTTCTTTCATACAGAGACTCAGTGTGATCCTTGTGAAAAATGTTAAAGCTATGCTTTTTACCATGAAACATTTACCAGAGTGAGATGAGACACACGCAAACAGACAAATGACACACAGAAAGAGAGAGAGATGGGGCAGGCACAGAGTGAGATGACACACAGGCACAGAGTGAGGTGAGACACAGGCACAGAGTACCCTTTAAGCTTAGAGATGCAAACTGTGAGCAGACACAGGTGACATTATTGACAAATGTGAAAATATAATTCCTTATTTCATACAGAGACTCAGTGTGATCCTTTTGAAAAATGTTAAAGCCATGCTTTTTACCATAAAACATTTACCAGAATGAGATGAGACAGACACAAACAGACAAATGACACACACAAAGAGAGAGAGATGGGGCAGGCACAGAGTGAGATGACACACAGGCACAGAGTGAGGTCAGACACAGGCACAGAGTACCCGTTAACCTTAGCGATGCAAACTGAGAGCAGACACAGGTTACATTATTGACAAATGTGAAAATATAATTCCTTATTTCATACAGACACTCAGTGTGATCCTTGTCAAAAATGTTAAAGCTATGCTTTATACCTTAAAACATTTACCAGAATGAGAAGAGACAGACGCAAACAGACAAATGACACACAAAGAGAGAGAGATGGGGCAGGCACAGAGTGAGATGATACACAGGCACAGAGTAAGGTGAGACACAGGATCAGAGTGAGATGAGACACAGGCACAGAGTGAGATGAGGTACAGGCATAGAGTGAAATGAGACACGCAAAGAGAGAAATGACACACACAAAGAGAGAGATGGGGCAGGCACAGACTGAGATGAAACACAGGCATAGAGTGAGATGAGACACAGGCACAGAGTGAAATGAGACACAGGCACAGAGTGACATAAGACACAGGCACAGAGTGAGATGGTGCAGGCAGAGAGTAAGATTAATAATGAAACTGTACTGCACTGTTACTGTGACACAGTTGCTGTGGTATAAAGTAACTTATGTTGTAAACTAGTGTTTATATCGTTTACTTATTGTAATTGCTATGTAGCATGTTTGTAGTGGTCTATAATATGTTATTTTTTCTTTATCACATATTGTAATCATCTATAGAAAGATAAAAGAAGATGCCGTCAAAGGAAAGACGTCAAAAGAAATATAAACAGATGATCCAAGAAAACAGAAATACAAGACTCATCCAAAACACAATCTTCAGTGAAAAAAAATAATGCTCCTGGTAAGCAAACTAAGGACTTTTTAAGGAGGTTATTGAAATGTCAAAAAAAAAGATGTTGGTTCAAAGAAGAATAACCCATCTCTAAATAGAAAGAAAAAACTATGCCCATCAAAAAATGTTAGACCCATAGAAGGAGATGATATTGTCTATAGCAATAGAAGGAGAAATCAATTTATTGAAATTCGTAGATGAATGTTTTATAACAGAATAGTTTCTAATTTATTAAAAAATGTAAAGATGTATCAAAAAAAGACTGCTTTTTACAAGAACAAAAAACATAGTGAAGATTGTGGATGAAGCATTTAAAATGAAAAATGAATTATATTGTTTAGTAATCAATAGAGTTCGTACACTAGATAAGGTAATCAATGTGTTCAAATCAAAATGTAAGTGGAAAAGAGTAATTAATCGGACTAATTGTTTGGATGTTTTTTCTGGAGAATGGAAGCATAGTTCAAGTTGTGAGCCATTTTTTAATGAAGAAAGTTACTTTCAGGATAATGATTTGGTGCATGCAGTTGACATCAGTGGTCGAGCATATGAGGTGAAGGACGGTTGTCCGGTTGAAAAAGAAAAAATTGTGCCTAGAAATACAGAAGAGATGTTAGCTGATGACGTTTTAGGGAGATGTCCTAAGGCTCCAGTGTATACTTGGAATTGTAGTAGTATTTGTAGTGTGCGACAGGATTCAATTGATTTGTTTCTCAGTTTCTTACGGACATATACTAATAAAAGTCTAAAACAAAAAATGAAAATTTTGCAAGAGTTAGATCATTGTAGAGTGAGAGAAAAAACAGATTTGCATGGGCATTCACTGGCTTGTCTTTCAAGAAAAGTATGTCAGAGTGTTTTTCACCATTTTAGGATGTTAGCAGTGCATCATAATAAAGTGAGGAAATTAGTGAGACGGTTGTATTATGCAAAAAGTCCAGCACTTAAGCTAAAACAGTTAAAGAGTGCTCTTTTGCATGGAACTGAATTAGATGTGAAGAACATTTGTGAAGAAATTGAGTTTTGTTACTTTGGTGAAAAAGAGGACAGTGCAGAAACTGATAAAGTATTAGAAGGTAATGTGGAAGGGAATGTAGAGATTTCAAGTACAGAAAAATGTGATTATGAATTTACAAAGTTTAAGGTCAATTCAAGTGAAAGGCCTAATTTTACTTGTGTGTGTTGTTGACGAACTCATTATAAGAATCAGATTAGATTAGTTGATTTATATGTAAAAAGTGAAATGGAAAATAATAATGAGTGGAAGGATTTTGCAACTTATTTGTTGGTAGAAAATTGTTTTGCTTTGGGTTCTGATCAACGTATTTGTAAATATTGTTATAATAAATTAAATGAAAACAGAATGCCTGCTAGAGCTGTTCATAATAATCTGGAGTTGGTAGACATTCCATCTGAATTGATGGATTTAAATACCTATGAGTCTATTCTGATTCAATGTGTGCAACCTTTTCAGGCTACTGTCGTATGGAGCCTAAGACAGGGAAATTGCCTCCTTCAGATTTACAGAGAGGATTAAAGGGAAGAGTTGTTTATTTGCCTCTAGATTTTAAGAAAAATATTGATACAATTGGTGTAGAAAAAGTAGAAGAGGAACCTCTGGTTATTCTAGTTAATGGTGTTCCGATAAAGATTAAGAAAATCTGGCAGGAATTAGTGGATGTTAGTAAAGTCAAAAAGGCAACGTTGTATTTGGTAAAAAATAATCACTACTACAAAAATGTATATGTAGGAGAAGAGGAAACAACTGTAGAAGAGAACAGTGATTTCTCAGCTGGGCAAATTGAAAAAGTTGATGTCTCTAGAAGTGAAGAAATTTATAAACATTATAGTGTTCATCCATTGCATTCCAAAGAAGTAATGGGGAATGCTATTGACATGTTTCAAATGAAAGAAGCAAAAGGAAGTCCCATTAGGGTATGGGAAGAAAGTTTGGAAGCTTGTTGTTTTCCACAGTTATTTCCAACAGGTCAAGGCGGACGATATGACGACCGACCTGTTCAAATTCCTACATCTGAATACCGGACTTTAAGATTATATGCAGAAGATCCAAGGTTTCGTCAATGCATTCCATATTTGTTCCATCTACTGTTTGAGAGTGACTTGTGTGGACTTTCTTATGCAGTGAACCATAAACTGAAAAGTGGAGTACATCTACAAAATGTTTCGGCAAGGGACTTTATGGATAAAGTGAAACTGCAAGACAGTGTTTTGGAATCTCAGCTAATTAATCTCATGGCATGTCAGCGTGGTACTAAGGAGTATTGGTACTGTTGTCATGGGGAATTGAAATGTATGCTAAGAAACTTAGGAACTCCTACATGGTTCCTCACTCTTAGCTGTGCTGAGTATGCTTGGGAAGACTTACTTCAATTTCTACGAGAGGCAAATAAAAACATTGAAAATATTGAATACAAGACACCTGGAGAACTGTGCTCTTTGGATGCAGTTAATGTATGCAGGTATTTCAATCATAGGTTTGAAGCTAGGATGTATTTTATTACAAACAAAAAAGTCCTCCGCTTGGAGAGGTTTTGTTTTTCCTTTGGAGAAAGGATTATCAAGCAAGAGGTGCTCCTCACATACATATGCAGCTATGGATTAAAGATGCACCAAATTTTGGAACAGATTCAGATGAGAAAGTGATGAGTTTCATTGAACAGTAATCTACATGTGCTGTTCCGAAAAGTACAGAAGAAAACAATTTAAGACATCAAGTTTTACGCTTTCAAACCCATTGTTGTGGAAAATACTGTTGTCGAAAATACAAATCCAAGGACAAGTTCTACACAAAATGTCGTTTTCCATTTCCACGTCCAGTAACATCAAAAGGAAGAGTGAACAATTTTATGTCTTCTCTGCGACATACTGTGACAAGAAAATCACCTAAAAATACATACAACCTAAGAAGAAATGAGGAGTCCAAATACATAAATGACTACAACCCTGTCATTTTGTCCATGTGGAATGCTAACATGGATATTCAATATGTTGTTGACAACTCTATTGCTGTGGCTCGATATGTGACGTCTTACATCACAAAATCAGAAAAGACGGAACTCAAGGAAATGTGGGAAGAAATTTCACATGAAAAGAGTCTAAGCAAGAAATTATACAGTTACAGTCTGAAGATGTTGTCGCATCGAGAAATCGGAGCATATGAATGTTCTGATCGGTTATCATCAGCAAGTCTTTATGCCAAATCTAAAACCATCCTTTGGGTGAGTCTAGGTCTTGCTGCAACACGAAACCGAGTTTTGAAATCTGTACAAGAAATAGAGTAATTGGAGGAGAAAGAACCAAACAGTAAAGATATTTTGAAGACAAACATGTTGGATACATACTATCCAAATAGAAGTAGTCATCTTGAGAACATTTGTCTCTATGAAGTTCTGCAAATCTATACTTTTAAGAGGAACGTCACAGAAGATATCAATAAAGGTGTATATGCTGTATTTGGATGTGAAAGCTGTCTGGTGAAACAAAGAAAAGGCCATTTGATTAATCATCGTAAATTGAGTTGTGAATCTCCTGACAAAAGGGAATTTTACTATTTAGCTCTTTTGCAACTCTTTAAGCCATGGCGTATAGAAGAGGAACTACTTGGAGATTTTCTCAGTTATGAAGATTCGTTCAATGCAACCAAGGATACCATAGAATGTCCTGTTTTTTCAAATTATCTGCAAACGTTGAACAAGGAAATACAGCAAGAAGCTACAATGGCAGCAGAGATTGCTAGAGACAGTTCTCAAGACAGTCAGAGTTCTGCTTCGTTGAGTCAGGATCCACTAGGAGGACCAATTATACAAAATGAAGCTGCCACTGCCATGAATGAAGTGGAAAGTGCCATGGAACAAGCTCAGGAGGATGCAGTTAACTTAGAAGATTTGGAAAAAGATCTAAACGTTGAGCAGAGACAAATATATGACGAAGTCACAGAACAGATTGAGCATGGTTTATGTCATGAGAAAAAAGAGTGCTCATGTACATCATTTATACCTGTCCGACTGTACGTGAGTGGAGAAGCAGGAATTGGAAAAAGTTTTCTGATTAAAGCATTTGCAACGTATCTGCAGAAAAGAACGGAGTCATCGCTGTCTTGTCTTGTTACCGCTACAACTGGGTTGGCAGCACACAACATTAAAGGGATTACTTTACATCGCTTATTGATGCTGCCAGTAGAGCATGATAATAAATTACAATACCACAAGCTATCTGGAGAAGCTTGTTGTGAAGTTTCAAGAGTCCTAAAGAAAATGAAACTTCTTATCATTGATGCGTTAAGCATGGTATCAAATGTAATGCTTGCTTTTGTGCATTTAAGAATGAAAGAAATTCTTAAAACAGAGTATGATGTGTTATTTGGAGGCACACACATCATTGTTTTTGGAGATCTACTGCAGCTAACTCCAGTGAAAGGAAAACCAGTGTTTAAAATGCTTACACATGAAGATACCAGGAAGTGCCTAGGAAGCATTGGAAATGTTAACATATGGTTACATTTCAAATATGCAGAACTGCTTCAATATATGCGACAGGCAAAGGATGAAGATTATAAAAATATTCTACAAGATGTAAGTATTGGAAAACTAACTGAGCATGGCAAAGAAGCTTTACATGGACGATTAATTTCAAATTTGTTTCTAAATGAAAATATTCTCCCAGAGAATATTTTTAAGAAAATTCCTGAAAACAAATCTGTTATATGCTTGATGCCAACTCTGCAAGAATGTTCAATCTTCAACAACAAAATGTTACAGTTAGAAAATCAACATATTGTGAAACTCGAAGCTATTGATAAATTAGAGCATGAAGGAGCAACTATTATTTTGTCAGAAAAGTTGAAATCAAAATTGGATTCTTTAGAGAAGATAATATCTAAAACTGCTGGTTTGGAAAAGACTCTGTATGTATTTATATGTGGAAAGAGGTTTAGTAAATGGAGCAATGGGTCTTGTTGTTGATTTTGTGAATTACCAAAATAGAGATGGAATTGAATTTCTAAAAATTAAATTTGATGGTATTGAAGAAGTAAAACAAATCAGTCGTTGTTCTGCTCGATTTTTGTTTGTAAAAGATTTATATGTCCGCCGAAAACAGTTTCCTGTTTCTTTGGCATATGCAGTGACTATTCATAAATCTCAAGGTTTAAGTGTAGAAAGTGCTTTGGTAAATATTGGAAGTTCTGTGTTCAAAGAGGGTATGGCATATGTTGCTTTATCTCGAGTTAGAACTTTATCTGGATTGTACTTGATTGATTTTGATGAGAAAAAGATTAGTGCTGATATAAATTGTGTAAAAGAATATATTAGGTTAAGAAGAGAGTATGCTCCAAATTTACCTCAATATCCTCTATTTGAAAAGCGTGTAGTAGGCCGAAAAAGAAGAAATGAGAAAAATTGTAGTGAAGTTGTAGCAAAAAGAAAAAAAGTAGATGAACCAGTAAGCATAAAGGAAAAGGATTCAGTTAAAGATGTTGTTGGATTTCAGTTTGAAAACAGTTCTGGTGTCAACTGCTTTGCTAATGTAGTGGTTAATGTTTTTTTTTTCTCCAAACTGTACAAGAACAGATTGTTGAAAATCGGGATCAAAGATTTTGTTCTTTGTGTTTGAGAAATGTATCAGTGATAGAACAAAAATACAAACTGTTTCTGAAATTCGAAATGTTTTAGACATATCTTGTGGTCTAAATCAATTTACACAGAATATTTAGCAAGATTGTCAGGAATTTCTAATGTATATGCTTGTTGTATTGCAAGATGAAGGTGTAGATGTAGAAAATCTTTTTGGCCTTTCTTATAAATGGTAGCATAACTGCGACAATTGCTCCTTTTCAAGTAGTACTACAATAGACACTGAAATATTTATATATTTGACTTTACCAGACTGCAAATCAGTGTCTTTTAATAATCTAGTTACAGAAGCAAATCAAAACATGGTCTGTACTCAATGTAAATCTGAAATGCTATCAACATTATTTATACAAAGATATGGACAGTATGTAATTTTAATGTTCCAACGATGTAGACCTGAAATAACTAAATTGACAACTTTAATTAAAAATGTTGTGGCTTCTCAATTATCAATTTCAGGAAGAACCTTTGCAACTGCAGCAATTTTTTTCCATGATGGTCCTTCCACAACATCAGGACATTACACAGTTTATTTAAAATGTCAAAAAGGCTGGACTATTTGTAATGATACTCAATTGGCTTTCACACAACGTTTGCCTTATCAGTTAACAAATTCTTACCTAGTATTCTTACAACCGAAATTTTAGGAAAGGTAATTGGCCTATGAAGATTGGAGCAGTTAATAAAACTTAGTCTGCTATTCAAAATTACTTTGTGAGTGAGATTGATTAGGATATTAAAAAACTTGTAGTTGTCATAGAGGTAGTGTAAGTGTATCACATAGTGAGTGATATGACTATTATAGGAAATGTTAATGATGAGTAAGCCAGAGGTAAAAAGATAACTATTGTTTCATGATGTTAAAGATATTGGAGGTTTTGTTTCAGAAACTCGGGTAAATGGAAGAATGAGAATACTATTGAGTAATTTGCAAAGAAAAGGACTTTCCATATACTATTTGGCCTCGTGGAAAAGTACGTAGATCAAAAGTGAGTTAAGATAGGTTTTATCTAAATTTTACATTATTTATTGAATCGTTGTATGGTTTTTTTAACACAATCATTTTGATTGTGTTTTTTTTTGCCCGCTGTCATATGATGAGTAGTAATGAAGTCACTGTTTTAAGTGAAATTCAATATATTCCGAGAACAGCAAAAATAAACCATATAACATGTTGTACAAGTTAAATTATATTTTGTATCATTAAATATATATTATTCTCCCCTTGTCTCACACTCACTCACCTTTTACCACCCTCTATCACTCCTCTTAAGTCACCCTCACTGCCCTTCTCTCACACTCCCTTACCCCCTTTCCTTATTCCACTTCCCTCACTTATCCTCATTCCCCATTCCTTTACTGCCCTTTCCCTCTCTCCCATCCACCACTTTCCAGCTGTCAGTCACTCTACTTCACTCCTCTTCCTCTTCTATCCTTTCTTTGCTCCCTCAATAATTCCCCTTCTCTCACTCACCTTACTCCACTTCACTCACTCCTTCTCTCCCTCCCTCTATGTCCTCATTCCTTCAGTCCCCTTGTCTTACAATCACTCGCCTTTATCCACCCTCTATCACTCCTCTTTCCTCAACCTCACTGCCCTTCTCTCAGTCTACTTCACCCCTGTTCCCTTACTCCACTTCCCTCAGTTATTTTCATTCCCTATGTTTACTGCCCTTTCCCTAACTCCCCTCCCACACTCAACTTCTTTCAGTCTCCCTTCTTCACTTCCCTTCCCCTCTCGTCCCTTCCTTTGCTCCCTCACTCATTTTCCTTTCCTCTCTCACTGTACTCACTCCTTTAGAATGTATAAAGAATATAGCTCTTTTTGGAGAATTGGAGGTAGTTCTAAAAAGAACTGTTTTTGTTCTTCTTCTTTTTTTTTTTACTTTTTCCGAACGTTTTTAATTTTTTCCGGTATTTTTTTCAGAACAAAAACAAAACTAGGGAATGCCAAACTGCTCAACAGGAGCAAAAAAAAGAGGAAAATTAGGGCTGAGGGGCGCAGCGGTGTTCTTCCCTTTTTCGAACAATTAGTGGGATGCTCTGCTCCCCATAACAAAGCAGTTCGTCACACTGCTTACACCTAATTGTAATGTCAGAAAAACAGGCTGAATATTTGGTATCAACTCGACTGATCTTCCTGTCACCGATGATGTTGGTCGTCCGGTGGAAGTTGAGGGGTCTTCTCTCGGTGCATTCCGTGCCAGGTCCCTGACACTCTCCCGGGCATAGTTCTGAGGGTGCCTTCTTTGCACATGTCTAATCATGGTGGAGTTCCCAAAACTGTATTTTTTTCTGTAGTCACCACGTGAAAGAATTGTGTGACATATCTTGCATTCCACCTTTGGAGCTTTTACTTTCTTCTCACCTTCTGGAATGCTAAAAAACTTCCAGATGAAGTGCTCCTTAACTTTTGGCTGAGGAGGGTCCTCATTGAGAAACTCATCAGAGTCACTGCTGCTTGGTGCTCTTGCAGCTATTCTTTCCAAAGAATTGAAGAGGAGAAAAAGGGAACAGGTCTTGCTCTCTCCAAAGTGAAAGAGGTAGTGTAGGAAATGGTTGGGGTTTTCATTAGTTGTAAAAAAAAATGTTAACAACCAATGAAAAGTGTTATTTTAAGGTTACATGACTTGACGCGCTTACGCTACGGGCTCCGGATCGCTTCCGGGAGCGCTTACGCGGCACGTACATAGGCGCTTCCGGGGGCGCTTACGCGGCGCGCCTGAATGACTTTTTGTTAGATTTTAGGAAATGCGTTTAAAGTTAAAATACGGTTATTTAAAATCAAAAATACTACTTTTATAAGTATGCCACTGAATGTCTTGCATTATTATTTACTTTAAATACATACTTATATTTTTTTTCCGCATGCGGGAATAGCGCTCTCGCTACGTTTACGGGTGTGTTTACCGGTGCCCGTACCCTGAGTGCTCCGAGGTAAAATGAAATAAAAAACACAGGAAAAATACATTAAAAATTAATTTTAGAAAAAAAAAAAATTATAAAAAATATAATTAATAGTTATAAAAAACAGCTATTAAAAAACGTAATAATTCACTTTAAAAATCGTAGGTTACAAACTCGTTATAGTAAGGAATTCGCTTTTAAAAAACCTTTGAAATTCACTGAAAAAACCATAGGTTTCACACTCGTTATAGTTAGGAATTAGCATTTAAAAAACCTTTGAAATTCACTGAAAAAAACCATAGGTTAAACACCAGTTATAGTTAGCTGTACATTTTACTCATACAAAACCATTGAAATTCCCGCGTTATAGTTAGTTGGACTCACTTTAACTCGCGCTACCGCAATCCACTGCTGATGATGTCACATATTACATCATTCATGACATGGTCAGTGACATCACTGATGACATCACTGATTTCATCTCAAATGACATCACTGATGACATCACTGATGACATCTCAAATTACATCACTGATGACATCATCCAGTGTCTGTGTGTTTCTGTAAAGTTTAAATATGTTTTACATATTGAAGAATGAGTGGATGTATAAGTATCTGGATGAAGAATTTAGAAGGTGCGTGACTGACTGTATGAGTGAGTGATTAAATGTGTCTTACTGAATGCATGGGTTAGTGACTACACTGTCTGAATGTGGCATCATTATGTCTGTTGTTGTGTATTTATTTATTTTATTTATTTATTTTTTAAATTTCTAAAGCGCGCAAATACCTTTCGGTGTCTCGGCGCTGGAGTTTGCAGATTGCAGGGGTTCCACTGACGTCTTACTGGTTAAAGAGCCAGGTCTTGAGGTGTTTGCGAAATGAGAGTAATGATGATTGATTTTTAACAGAGGTAAGCTGCTGCATGTGTTGATCAGTAGCTTACTACCTTACACTCCCCTTAATGCCCCTAAATTCAGTACTTAGATGGCCCTCTGAGACTAGGAACTCATATTTAACTACCTGAGGGCAGAAAAGAGCAGTCACCATGAGAATTGAGGTCTTAACCTGAACTTAGTGCCAAACCTTGCCTTGCTGCGAGTATTTCAGCAATTGCACTGACCAAGCTTGTCCAAAAGCTGTGCATCATCCCAAGCCTATGGAGGAGCGTCCAGTGCTTCAACAACCAAGCGGTACAACAGGGGGTGGTGATGGACGGAGCATCTGAACCAATCAAACACTCACACCCAGTCAAAAGATCCAGGTTTGATTCATCACCGTTCTTTAGCCCACTCTGCCACCCCAGTTCAGACATGGCTATATGCAAATCAGTCTGACCCTGCGCCTCATGGGAACAGTCCAGGCCGAACTGCCAAGCCATGCCTTCCCTGGACCGGAAACAAGCTTCCGAAGACCGGTTTCTGGCATTACATCCGTCTTCAGCCCGGCTTGCTTGAATCCAGTGGCAAAGTCAGCAAGGGACACACGTCTGAGCATACACTGCCACACTTATGGCAGCCAAAGCGGTACAAAAGGGGGTAGTGATGGACGGAGCATCTGTACCAATCAAACACTCACACCCAGTCAAAAGATCTGGGTTTGATCCATCACCGTTCTTTAGCCCACTCTGCAACCCCAGTTCAGACATAGCTATATGCAAATCAGTCTGACCCTGTGCCTCATGGGAACAGTCCAGCCCGAACTGCCAAGCCACGCCTTCCCTGGACCGGAAACAAGCTTCCGAGGACCGGTTTCTGGCATTACAGCCGTCTTGAGCCCGGCTTGCTTGAATCCAGTGGCGAAGTGAGCAAGGGACTCACGTCTGAGCATACCCTGCCACACTTATGTCAGCCAAAGCGGTACAAAAGGGGGTGGTGATGGACGGAGCATCTGAACCAATCAAACACTTACACCCAGTCAAAAGATCTGGGTTTGATCCATCAGGATAACCTGCCACCATAAGTGTGGCAGGGTATGCTCAGACGTGAGTCCCTTGCTCACTTTGCCACTGGATTCAAGCAAGCCGGGCTGAAGACGGCTGTAATGCCAGAAACCGGTCCTCGGAAGATTGTTTCCGGTCCAGGGAAGGCATGGTTTGGCAGTTTGGGCTGGACTGTTCCCATGAGGCACAGGGTCAGACTGATTTGCATATAGCCATGTCTGAACTGGGGGGGCAGAGTGGGCTAAAGAACGGTGATGGATCAAACCCAGATCTTTTGACTGAGTGTGAGTGTTTGATTGGTTCAGATGCTCCGTCCATCACCACCCCCTTTTATACTGCTTTGGCCACCATACGTGTGGCAGGGTATGCTCAGACGTGAGTCCCTTGCTCACTTTGCCACTGGATTCAAGCAAGCCGGGCTGAAGACGGCTGAAATGCCAGAAACCGGTCCTCGTAAGCTTGTTTCCGGTCCAGGGAAGGCATGGTTTGGCAGTTCTGGCTGGACTGTTCCCATGAGGCACAGGGTCAGACTAATTTGCATATAGCCATGTCTGAACTGGGTTGGCAGAGTGGGCTAAAGAACAGTGATGGATCAAACCCAGATCTTTTGACTGGGTGTGAGTGTTTGATTGGTTCAGATGCTCTGTCCATCACCACCCCCTTTTTTTCAACAACCAAGCAGCATCACCCTTGGGATGGAGAAGCCATCCCCCTGCAGCTGCAGGCATCCACTGCATTTGCACTGCACCTCGACTTGCTGACCATCCGGTCCACCGAAATAGCAGCTCACCAGGCAGAAGTCTTGCTGCTCCAGGAGGCCAGCTCAGTCTCCCTGGTGAGCTTAGAAATGCCAGGCCCTCCAGGAGTCACCTAGCACCAATACCCTGGATGCCAAAGTGTTTGCCACAACCAAGGCTTGTTGTGGGTCCAGTCCACTGAAGCCAAAACCAGCCTGCTTGCAAAGGACTCCATGATCACTGGGTCCAACACCAAGAGTGTCCCTGCTGTCCTGTTTTCTTTCCCTTTCCTGGTCACCAAAGCCAAATGAGAGCCTCTAACAACAATGACCCGCTGGCCAAATCACCTAAGCACCTGAGCCCCCCAGCCCGGGTTCACAGAAACCGACTGTGTCCCTGTGCCCCTGTGTGCAAGGGTGGCCTTCCATGGGGGTTGTGATGGGTGTTTAATGCAACTTCATAGTTGTTGACACATTCCTGGATTTACAAGGACTCGTAAACCTGGGAAAACCTAAAAATCTTATGTCTAGAGAGGAGAAAAATCTCTATTTCTGCTCCTTTTTTCCTCTTTCAGTGTGTGCTGCAGAATTAGAGACAGGAAAATGCCTCTCAGGATTCTATTTGTGCGGAAAGGTGCATTAGTGCCCGTTCACTTTGGCGTAGGGCAGTGCAGCAAGGTGACTCGCTGCGCTGCCCTGTGCTAAATCCCCATTAAATTAAGGCCTTTATTGCTTCTTATTTTTTCCTCTTTCCATATGTGCTGCCTTCTGCAGAACACACAGAAAGAAAATAAATGCACCTAGGATTTTATTTGTGGGAGTGCCCCTTCCTGCACAAAAAGAATCCTGCCCACAACACCTGCACCCTTGCACCATGGTGCAAGAGTACCTGCATTGACGCTACGCTGCTGAAACTGTGCCAGTGCAGAGGAAATTGCTTCTGACCGGGAGGCACAGCCAGCCTTATAGGGAGGCAGGCCAACGACCCCAGTGGGCAGTTGACAAAAGGGCACAGCAGCAATATGGCGCACTCTCACACCAATGAAAAAGGCCAGAGTATGACCGGGAAGTTTGGGTTCAAAGAGTTCAATCAAGAAGGAGGTGTGTGGTTAACAGCTTGGCCTAAAAGGTGGCTGGGACACGCAATTCCCAGCTTCATTGCCAGAAGAAATTGATCCCACCCACCCACACCAGAGAACAGCCGCAGTCAGCCCAAGGGGTGGGGAGTCACGAGGGACATGAGAGAATCTTCACATAAGGACGTAAAAGGGCAATTGCCTGATTAAGGTCCTTGGGATACTTGAGCAGACACAAAGGCAAGAAATGGTCAGCAATGGGTGAACATGGCACTTGCAGCCCAGGCAAAGTCGTGGGGCCATGAATATCAGATATTCGGTAGCAAGTTGAAGCATTAAAGCCGCCACCTGCAGTACCAAGTAAGTTAAAGAAGTAGAGCTGTCACGACAGTTGGAAGTTATGGTTATAAACATGCAACCATTTGTACACTGTATAACCTAATAAAAAATGCCTTATGCTGTAGTCCAAGATGAGCCAGAAACGAGCATGTTGATAACAAGTGTGTGCAAACTTATGATGTGAAGAAATTGTGGCCATTCTAAACCACAAAAGGTCTTGATTTACATAATTGATGGGTAAGAAAGAACGTCGGCAGAGCCCATGAGTTGCTCGCACGCTGGCGGGGGGGCCAGGGGGTTGGAAAGGAATGTGCTGTATTGGATAAATACGGTGCATTCCTAGCCTTTTCACTTTGAGGTAAGGCAGGGAAGGAAGGTGACTTGCTGGTCTTTCCTAAGCCAAATCCCTATAAATGAGGCCCATTGTTTGCAAGGCTACACCATGTTGTTATTGTGATGGCGAGAATTAACGGTTGCTTTAAATTAGAAGAGCACCAACAGTATGATTTGCGTGCGCATTAAAAAAAGCAATTTGCCACATACAGAGCAGCTTCAAAAGATTCATTAACATATATTTGCAGAGGGGATTATGGTGTTAAATATTTACTGCAAATTCTTCATGAGGGCAGCCGCGAACAGCTGAATGAGCTAAACTGTTTCACAGACAAAACAACAAAACGTGATAACAAACGAAATGTCATCCAAACGCGTGTCTGCAAGTTATTTATGGGAAAGTGTTATTTTCTAATTTTGCGTCCACGGGGTATGCTTAGAATACTCAGGAATAGTGGTTATCGCATTATTTAGATAGGTTTTGCAAAGTAAACCCAGAGGCCTTCTGTTAATATTATTTTCGATTGAGTGTATGCTTTGGTAATGGAAAACATCAAGCCTAGTTTGAATTTCAATGTTGGAAAATGCCAAAAGGTGGCGCTGTTTCCCTGCTGCCACTTTTCTCACGACCACCGGAGATCAGAAAGTGGACAATGAGCTTTTCATAGAAAGACGTTAAAGTGTGAACAACTGACAGTGACACAATGCAGACGTGCTATGCACGCTTATATGCTTTAGGAAACACACATCCCCTGAGAAAGTGTTATTTTTACTTTCGGCCTTGTCCACTGTTTTGCAAGTGGTTTTTTTTATTCGCGTTCTCAGTCGAACATTTTTAGTATAAAGCTGCCGCTTATTTTGACTTGTTTGTGTAATAACACTTGTACCGCTTTTTCTCTGGCAAAGAGCAAAGCTAGCATAGCTGTAGACGCTCTGTTGGTCCATTCTTTAAGAGTATTGACATTTCCCATTAAGACATCCTGAGCTGTATCATCGGAGTGCTGTCTTTGATAAGAATGCATTACACGAGTTCAGTGTCTTAAATATCGCTAGAAGTTGGGTACACTTAGTACTGTTGGTCTTTAACATGTGGACAGTGACGTCAAATTCCCTCAACCCCATTGTTGTTGATAGGAGATTTTCTGGCAACTGTCGACTTGCAAGTGCATAATAGTCCCTTTGCCACAACATCCCTTGAAACCTTTTGATTACCATCTACTTACCCATTGTTCTTCAGTGAGTCAGAATCAGAAGAGAATTAAGCAGTCAAGGGTGTAATAAAACACAAACTCTAGTAGTGGTTGGAACAAAGGGATCCAAGGAAGGACATATTTCTCCAGTACCCCAATCCCATAGTGATAACAATAGATGCAAGTGCATGGGTGTGGGGTGCTACTGTGGAGGGGTGAGAATTAAGTGGAAGATGTTTGGTTGAAGACAATCTAATTCTAATTGGAAAGGGCAGAAAGCATTGTGGTACCGTCCCATAGCGGATTTTGCTGTTTTACTGCTGGCCACCTTGATTTGCTGCTGTCACTGACCTGTTGACTTTGTGGGGGACCAACACCTCGCCGGACCCGCTTCGCGGGTCCCGCAGCGTCCCACAACCAACCGGAGCTGTCCTGGGAGAAGGAACTGTGATTCTGAAGACCTCGGGGTGCGTGGACCTGCCGGCAGGGCTGCGAGCTTGGAGGCAGGGACTCAACCTACCAGGAGTCCCTGCGAGCCCCATTCGCCACACCTGGGCTGCTCTCCCTGCTGGCCCCGCCCCCCCGCCCACTGAGTGAAAAGCGGACCAAGAGTTTGTGCTAGCGGGACCGTCCCATAGCGGATTTTGCTGTTTTACTGCTGGCCACCTTGATTTGCTGTTGTCACTGACCTGTTGACTTTGTGGGGGGCCAACACCTCGCCGGACCCGCTTCGCGGGTCCCGCAGCATCCCACAACCAACCGGAGCTGTCCTGGGAGAAGGAACTGTGATTCTGAAGACCTCGGGGCGCGTGGAGCTGCCAGCAGGGCTGCGAGCTTGGAGGCAGGGACTCAACCTACCAGGAGTCCCTGCGAGCCCCATTCGCCACACCTGGGCTGCTCTCCCTGCTGGCCCCGCCCCCCCCGCCCACTGAGTGAAAAGCGGACCGAGAGTTTGTGCTAGCGGGACCGTCCCATAGCGGATTTTGCTGTTTTACTGCTGGCCACCTTGATTTGCTGCTGTCACTGACCTGTTGACTTTGTGGGGGACCAACACCTCGCTGGACCCGCTTCGCGGGTCCCGCAGCGTCCCACAACCAACCGGAGCTGTCTTGGGAGAAGGAACTGTGATTCTGAAGACCTCGGGGCGCGTGGAGCTGCCGGCAGGGCTGCGAGCTTGGAGGCAGGGACTCAACCTACCAGGAGTCCCTGCGAGCCCCATTCGCCACACCTGGGCTGCTCTCCCTGCTGGCCCCGCCCCCCCGCCCACTGAGTGAAAAGCGGACCGAGAGTTTGTGCTAGCGGGACCGTCCCATAGCGGATTTTGCTGTTTTACTGCTGGCCACCTTGATTTGCTGCTGTCACTGACCTGTTGACTTTGTGGGGGACCAACACCTCGCCGGACCCGCTTTGCGGGTCCCGCAGCATCCCACAACCAACCGGAGCTGTCTTGGGAGAAGGAACTGTGATTCTGAAGACCTCGGGCGCATGGAGCTGCCGGCAGGGCTGCGAGCTTGGAGGCAGGGACTCAACCTACCAGGAGTCCCTGCGAGCCCCATTCGCCACACCTGGACTGCTCTCCCTGCTGGCCCCGCCCCCCGCCCATAATCTTTCCGCATTCTAATAAAAGGAGGGCGGTTAGCCGCTGCGCGGGAGCGCGCGGGAGTGCGCCGGGACAAGGGCGGGACAGTCTTAGACAGTCCTAGACTGTCCGGGACTGGACTGGGCCGGTTACTCTGCCCGTGCTTCTACTAAAGATATTGGACTGAAGTAAGACTTTACCATCTACTACTTAAATACTGTCTGTTTGATTGGAGCCCGTATATATATATATATCTGGTTATTATTAGCTAGTGTTGTAACGCAAAGTTAATTAGTGCTGGGGATCATGCCTAAGAAAAATGTCCATGAGGTTACAGAAACGCTTAATACCATGGATAATTACATGGTCCAAGTTGTAAATAAAATAAACACCCAACGAAGACAATCATTAGGTTTGAGCCAATCCCCTGTCCTCCATTTAGGAAGCCCCTCCACCAGCGTGGAAATGCCGGTTATACCATCGCAAGACCTTATTATGAATGTCCCAGATACTTACATCATTGATATAGAAAATCAAGAGTATAGTGCAGATTTGTTGGCTGATGTGGAGTCAAATTTGGGGTCTGACCTCGAGCACCAGGAGGAATTGTTAGCAGAGAAACCCCCATCCTCAGTGCCAGTGATTAGGGCAGTGAGAACCTGCAGAAAAATTCAGTCCAAACGGGGGGGGGGCACGGACAGGGAGGAAAGTGACTGTTTCCCCACCGAAAGCGAAGGGGAAAAAAAAGGAGCAGGACGAAGACAATCTTAGACAAATCATAGATGAGGATCTGTTTAATAGGATAGCAGACATGATAGATCTTAAGATTAAAACCATCATTAAGCCACTGATCGGGAAAATCGATAAGTTAACTGCAGAAGTGAAAAAGATGGGAGGGTTGCAATGCAAGCTATCTGAAGAATTGGAGAAAGTAGTAACTAGTGTCATCAATCCAGTAGATACGATGGAGTGAAATACCGGGGGTAATACAGTAGTTGATGAAGGATCGTCAGAGACTATTCCGACAGCTCAGACACCACTAGTCACATTTAGCCAGGTAGTGGCGAGTGAGGTGCCTACATCTCCATCCATTGCACCATTATCACTACCGCCACTCCCTGGGGACGATCATTCACAATTCATTATGGAAGCATCACCATTGGTATTGGTTCTAGCTAACGTACCTACCTTAGCCCCAGGACAGATAGAATCGAACTCATCCCTGACAAGCAAATTGTTACACTGGTTGACAAGCAATATGCAGATGACACATCATGGGAAAGAACAGTTGGCAGAGGAAATTGTAATGGCGAGGAGGATGACATGGATAGGGAATAAGCCAAAGAAGTTTAAGGGGGACTGCGTAGTTTAAAAATTTTCAAACGCAGTCGTGCTTTCAAATATCCTGTCAAACATATTCCCTCCCCAAAGAAGGAGTGGTTCCATAATCCCTCTTACCTTAAAATTCTTTTATAGCGAACAGCAAAATGCACTTCAGCCGAATATCCCAAGATCAGGATGGTCAACAAGAAGTAATGTACGGGGAAGGGTTCCTAGACCTATACATAATGATTATGGTATTGGCCCAGTAAATAGTTTTGGTATATGGCCAGGTGACCATCAGAATGCGCCTTTTGCCAGGACTCCTAGAACATACTGGAACACAGTGAGTAGGTGGGGGCCTGGTTTACCGCCCGACAACCGTGGGGGTTGTGGAAATGGCGTAGGAGGTTGGTCGGATGATGAGTATTTTCCAACGCGTCCCAACACCCCACTACCTAGGTGGAATACAAGAACAAATGGATGGGGACTGGGGGCCCCAATCCATGATTGGGGATTTGGTACAGCGAACAGGTTCGGAGTCTTGGCAAATCTAAATGACTGCGATTGACGCATAGAGGGCCCAAATATGTCAACTAATGGAGTAAGGGCATCATTCTTAATAAACAATAAGGAAGCTAGGGATAAAGGACCCAGAAGTGGTAAATTAATGAATGAGAATATGAGCCTGGTAGGGCGCAAAGCGCAAGTTGTCCTGGAGAGGGAACTTGCACCTGACCCTAGCTCGGCTGAGGCTGTCGATGTCTCTCCTATGGAGCTTGGCGGTATTAATGAGAAAAAAAACACCCATGAGCAGATAAATGCAGCAGTATTAGCGGGTAATTTACCTGCAATTGGAAGCCCCCTTCTAAGGACAGAAGAAAGTGCACTCTTGGCTGATTTCGCAGAGCACCGTATTGTAGAAACCTGCAAAATATTAAGCTGGAATGTAGCAGGTCTCAATTCCAAACGCAAGGATAAGGAGTGGTTAAGCTTTGTTGTTAGACACAATATTATTGCCTTCCAGGAAACCTGGGATACAAATGATAATTCTTGGTGGGACGGGTACACTAGCTTTGCTAAGGCAGCTATTTCTAGCCGTTCTGGCAGAGCTAAGGGAGGCCTGTTAATGTTATTCTCCTTAGAATTGAAGGGTTCCCTAAAACAGATTATTACTGACTCAAACAACATTCTCATTGTAGAGAGAGTGATTAACCCTGTCAGGAGATCTTTATACATTAACTTTTATAATTCAGGGAATAGGGACAATACTGGTAGTAATATTGCCATTTTAGAGTCTATACTAAGGTCAGGCAGTCAGTATATACAGCCTGACACTGAATATATTTTACTCGGTGATTTTAACATTCACCCTTGCATGTTAGCATGCAGTTTAAACAACAAGGATTGCGAAGATCTCGAGGGACCTCATTTTGAGCACACCTCAGAAGGAGAGGAGTTAGAAGAGCTTCAGGGCAAATTTTAATCTGTATGAAGCAGAGGGCGACAGAAGTATAGCTACATTCACTGGTACAACTCCAGGCACCATAATTGACTATATTTTCATCTCACAAGGTATTTTAAACCAGGTGCTCTCTTACCACACCTTGTCATCTCACCAGAGCGACCACAACCCGGTCCTACTTGAGGTAGCCTGGGGAGATTATATGGGGCCATATTCGGGGAAAGTGAGTACGGCTAACACCTTGAGTATTGCTGATCAGGGGAGAAGAGTTAAGTGGGCCAAAGTGGTTCCAGAAAGTTTTTATGCGGAGGTTTTCCGGAAAATAAAGAAACAGGTAGAGTTGTGTCAGAACCCTTGTGCTTTGGGCTGCGAAATTATAGGGGCCTTTGAACTGATTTGTGGTCAAGTGTCCCAAGACCTTCTGGCGAAGCCAGCGAGAGGAGCACCGAAAAATAAGCGCTGGTTTGATACCGCGTGCTCCAATGCTCATAGGTCTTTGATGTTAGCCTTGAAAAAAGTTCCTAGGGTCAAGGGCAAGATTGTTGGATTAAGGAAAATCTACAAGTCAGCCATTAAAATAAGAAAAGATAGCATCAGAAGGGAAGCTTGGGAAAATCTCCTATCCACGGCTGTCTTGAAAGATAGCCGAAAATTTGGGGAAATAATTAAACAACCACTTTTCTCTGACCAAGTAAATGAGGCTATGGATTGTTTCATCTCAGATGACAAGTGGCTGTCCCATTTTAAAAACGTATAAGGGGAGAATGATCAGGTAACCCAAGATTTTTCACTGGTCACCCTAGACACCACACCAATACGTTTTCATAGTACAGAAGTGGAGAAAGCTATTCTGGCCACATCCAAACACAAGGCGCCTGGCCCCGATGGGGTGCCAGCTGACTTCTTTTTACACTCCCAGTAGTTGTGAGCAGAGGTATTGTCTAATGTCTTTAACGCTGTTAATAGTAACCCTACACCATCTTCCTGGGACATTTCTACTATCGTCCCTATTTTTAAAAAGGGTCAGCGGGATGATCCCGGGTGTTATAGGCCCATATCTCTCCTAGATTTGTCAGTGAAGATCTTAGGCAGAGTCCTCTTAGCCAGGTTGAGGGAAAATGTTGAGAACTGTGGGGGCCTATCTGAGATCCAGTATGGGTTTAGAGAAAGGAAAGGTACAATGGAACAATGCTCTAACCTACACTTGTTGATCTCAAAGTATACGGTGGCTAAGGAGGGGTCACTATTTCTTGCATTTATGGACCTCTCCTCGGCCTTCGATTTGGTGAATAGGGCCAAGTTATGGATGACACTGTTGAGGATGGAGATTGACGAAGCGCTAGTAAGATTTATGGCCTCCCTACATCAAGAGTTGTTTGCGGCTGTGCGGGTCACTAACGAGGGTAGGTGTACGTCCCTCTTTAAATCCCTGAAGGGGGTAAGGCAGGGATGTATTTCGGCCCCCCTGCTGTTCACCATTTATATCAACGGGTTGGGTGCACATCTGGAGGAGAAGGAAGCCGACGTTCCGCATGCAGGAGCTGTTAAGATCCCAGCGCTCCTGTACGCGGACGACGCCGTGCTAATTGCGCGCACGGGTGTCGGCCTCCAACGCCTCTTAAATGCTTTTGGTGCATTCATGGAACAGCTTGACTTAAAAATAAATGCTAGTAAGTCGCACACGATGGTGGTGGGACGTGAAAGCTGTAAGAGGAGATCTAAAACCTTCACGTGTAGAGGGGATATGGTCTCGAGAGTTCCCACTTTCCCCTATTTAGGGGTTCTGTTTGACCAGAAAGGAACTTGGCTTCCTCAAGTGAGGGCGAAGAGGTTAGCGGTTATTAGATCATCAGCCACGCTCATTGGCTTTGCGGGTAGGTTGGGTGCTAGGCCAATGGAAGCTCTATTAAAAATTTACAAGAGCAAACCAGTCGCCATCGCATCATATGGTTCTCCACTCTGGGGCTATGTTAATGTGGAACCAATACAGAGAGCGGAGAATAAATTTATACGTACACTTCTCTCCCTGCCGCAGTCAACACTAACCTACTCTATACACATGGAGGTGGGTTTAGATTTTCTTACGGATGGGTTGAACATGGCCCCACTGATCTTTTGGTTAAAGACATGGCTCAATGATGATCTACCATTGAACCATAAGATTATGTCTGACGTCTTATCCTTAGATCATTATAAAAAAATCCTTTGGCTGGCTTATCTGGCGAAGGCATTTTCAGATCTGGGTAGACCTGAACTTTTCACTGCCCCCCAAGATATCAAAGTTCGAGATATTCATCTGGTCAAAAAGCACTTTATGGAGAGGGCGAGAGCATCACGTGAGGAAAGGGAGCTCGTGAAACACTCAGTTAGGGGTCATTATTTACTTGTTAACTCATTCTCCTTAGCACCGTACCTTGGTTTTGTTACAATCCCATTCCACAGGTTTCTTTTAACCAAGTTTAGATTTAATTTGTTACATTTTTATTTAGGCTCTTTTAAAACGTGGGAAACACCGGAATTAGCCCCACCCTGCAGCTGTGACCACTTTTCATTTCAAGACACTATGCATTTTGTTATGTTTTGTGGGTTTTATTTAGAGCCTAGGAAAAAATACCTGGTACCAGTTATGAAGGAGGCGGGTTTCACACAGGTGAGACTGGCGCTGCTCTATCTGCAATCATTGTTTAACCCACGCATTACCTTTTGTATGGCGAATTTTTTGGTTGCTGCAGCTAGGATAAAAAAAGTACACTCACTAGCCCCACCGTTATTCCTTCTTTAATTTTTGGTAGGCCTAGTTTTGTGTTAATGTATTAATGTATTAATGTATCTGATGGAATGGTTATATTTTAATGTGTTTGTAATGTCCTACAAATTCCCTGTATGAAATGTTCTTAATTTCTTTGTATGACTTTTAATTAAGTCGAATAATAATAATTTGACTTTGACTTTGACATTGTGGTATGCTCTTTGGCACTTCTCTTAACATCTCTGTCACAAAATAATATTGATAAAGACCTACAAACAGATGGCAAAGAGCGACCTAAACAGGCTGGGGGCAACAAAGAACAAGGCCATGGCACAACTGGCATAGAGCATTTGCACAAAGATCAATGTGCTGTCCCACATAGCAGTGCATAAAGCGAGCAAGAGCAGCATTCAGGCGGACAGTCAGCCGCAATCTCCAATATTCAGTCAAACTCCAACTGATTTGATAAGCATTCAGAATAGTGGTACCATTTGTTAGTACTACATGGATGGATGTAATCCTGCCCCAGAACAACGCTCTACTTACCGCAATATTTGTCAGCCAAGTGGTATTCCAATATATGGGCAGGAGATACTCTTTTAATAACTTGAGCAAAGGGGTTACTCTATACTTCATCCCCAATGCCTCTTCTCCAGAAAGTGCTCAACATAGACTCATAGGGAGGAGGGAGAAGTGATCTTGATTGCTCCATTCTGGCCACACAGGCCATAGTTTCCAATATTCAAACATCTAGCATTAGACCATTTTTGTCAGCTCCCATTGGACGCTCCCCCTTTTCAATTATTAGTGCTGTCCCATAGCAACAGCTGAATTTGCAAAGAATGGGATGGACATTGAAAAGCTTACCCTGCAAAACCTAGGATGTTCTAAGGGGGTTGTCAACCCTTAAATGATATTGTAAAAATTGGTTGCTGTGAGAAAATTGAGTATTAGTTGGAGTGAATGGTTTTCTACCACTGATACTAGTGTCACCATTCTTCTTAGGTGAAGAAAAGGACTCATACATTTAAACTTGTGCTCAACCATGGTAGCTATGGCACAGACCAGACAGGCCTAACCTTAGAAAATTTGTAATTATTTAGAAATACTAAAAGAGTTAAAGAGTCAAAAACACACCACAATAAAAATCCCACTCCAACTTATAAAAACAGAAAAACTTTTAAGGAACAAAATGACTCAAAACGACAAAAGTCTAATAAGGGGTACATGAGAAATGCATTATTAAAGTTTTAAATATAAATAGTGCCAACAAGCACACATTGTCAATGACAGAATGCCAACCGCAGGAAACTGGTTGTGCTAGGGCAGGACAGGGTATAATTTAAGGTGGCCACGATGGAGCATGGGTCAGATACACCGGTCGCATGTGTCCCGGTTGGAAAGTTATCTTAGAAAATTTCAGAGAGGGGAGAGTCTTCAGCGGGGCATGGTTGCAGGCTGGATCTGAAGATAGGCTATTCACTGATGGGTCGATTAAGAATGAAGTCTTGATGAAGCTGTCAATGAAGGCAGGAAAACCCACGAGTGGGAAAAGTAGGAAATTCATGCCTAGGAAGTCTGGTGAAGCTTTCTACCTTTGGACTTAGACTCTTTTCTGAAAGTCAGATTTCCTCAATGGGAAAACCTGCAGGCAGTAGGCAAGGAGGGTTCAACATCATCGTATGCAGGTCTGCTGAAAATAATGTGCTGCTCATGTGAAGAAAGCACTGGGAGCTGTCGTGAAGTCAGGCCCACCGGCGATGAATACTCAGCGGATTGGCTGGCAAGTTTGTACCGGTCCCTCAACAGTTTTCCAGGCAAAAAAAATAGCAAAACGGTAAAGTCTTAGGTTTTTAGTGTTAATCGGACGGAGTGCACTCTGACACCAGCCAAATAATCCAGGATCTCAGGAACAACACTTGGAAGTCTATGCTCACTCCAACAGAAGCCACCACCAGGGTACAGGGCAGGTCCAATTGAAATTGGTCAGCTGTGCTTTTTCAGGAAAGTGGACTTATAGCAGCTTTTGTGCCCCTTTAACTTAACAGCCAGACCCTTTGAGTCTTCCTTTGTCCTGGGTTCAAGTGTTAGTAGGTCTAGAACGTAAGGTTCTCCTCACAGGTGTCAGCAACAGGTACAATCCTTCTTCTGTCTTTTACAGGTCCAGTACTATTCTGCAGTGGGTCCCATGGATTCCACATTTATGCCTGGTATTAGCCTGTCTGTGGCGGTGACTCCTGGATGCTCCCTGATCAATAGGGAACATTTTCCAAGTTATCCCTATCCACCGTTGCAGGAGTTCCTGTGTGCCATACTGCAAACAATCCCACAGTGCTCTTTACTGCCTAACTGTGAAGAGCTCTTGTGTCCAACCTAGAGATGTGGGGTTCTCTGACAGAATATCGAAACCACAAATATTGTAGGACATAAAGTTTGTGTCAAAAATATTGATCACAAAAATATTATTTTCCTATACTTATAACGTAATTAACAAAAATGTAAAAACAAAATATCGTTCAAGATTCATATCGAAAAAAAAATACAGTTTTTTTAATATAAACATACTTGAACATGGTAAACATTAAATATATGATCATTAAACAGAAATATATTGTACATTAATTATATTTTAATAAAGTAAAATTATATTTAAATTAAACCTACTGAAAAAAACTAATGTATCTGTTCATATTTATTTAAACATATATAATTTAAAACAATTTATAAAATAATAACTATAATGAATGTGACAATTTACTAATTGTAAACAACAACAAAATAACAACTATATACTTATGTGTGTGTGTATATATATATATATATATATATATATATATATATTTATATACATATACGCATATTTGTTATACATATACACAATAAATTACAAACAGTAACAAATAAACTGGAAAAGAGAAACTTACCCGTTTAATTATGCATAAAAAATAAACAAAATAAAAGACTACATTTTATTAAAAATATATTAGATATAAATTTTAATAAATAAAAAATATATAATATTAATTACACAAAAACATCATTATCATATATATATTTCCCGAGAGCGCATTGAACACTGAAATTTGTGTTGTCATATATATATATATATATATATATATATATATATATATATATATATATATATATATATATATATATATTACCTACTGGCGGTCGCCAGTAGGTATATATAGTTAGGATTTTTTCTCTATGGGATTTTTGAAAATTCTATGTCTAATAAGTTTAGCGTTTGTGGACCGAATTGACTGAAATTTTCAGGAAAATGGAACATTTTGTTTCTGAGCAGCCACTGAAAATTTGGGGGGGTTTCGTCAAGGGGGGGCCGAGAAAAAAGGGGGGTCCCAAAACGCGTTTTTCCCATGTTAATTTCCATAGGGCGGTTGGCCTCACTTTTAGCCCGAACGGCTGAATGGATTTGCACGAAACTTGGCAAAATTGTAGGGACTGTTAGCCTGATGTGCCTTTGCTAGGTATCAAGATATGTGCTCCAGTGGATTTTGAGAAATTAACGTTCAAAAAAAGATATATATCTGTAAGCGCGCGCCGGGCAGCGCTCTGGTTCGCGTACTTGACGCGTAACGGAACTTCGCGAAGCGTAGCTGATTGGCTCTCCGGTGTCTGTCAACATTCTAAACAGTCCGGAGCGGCCGCCATCTTGTCTCTCGGTAGGATCGAGAGACAAGAGGAGGCCAAAACAAAGGGGGAAATGACCATAAGGGGGCATAGTAGATCCTCCCTGACCCCCTAGGTTTGATGTGGAGGCTTTAAAAGGGCCCCGTGGGGCAAAAAAAAAAAGCGCCCGGTTCGCGCACCGGGAAGCGGTCTGGGGAGCGTACTATAAGGAAAAAAGAATGATAGACTTTTCAAATATTGTATGTTAATTGATTGTTTGTTTTGTTGATTTTTGTTTAATTTCTTTATTTTTTAAGCAATTATTTATTATTGTGATTGTGTTTCAAAATTTAATAAAATGTCTAACATTTCACTGTCTGAAATGTCGTTATTTTCATTGAACATAGCTTGTAATTTTTGAGTGTGTAAAATGTCCTCATTTTCAAGGAGGACATCTACTGATTGCACACATTGCAGTAGTTCTTCGTCCCAAGTTTCATCCATAAAATCAATGTAATTTGGATCAATGATTTCTTCGTTGGTCTCTGGAAGGACAATTTCAAATTAAATTTTCTGTTCGCCTTCCATTTTGCCTGAAATTTGCATTAAAAAAATATATATTAGTAGAGATAGGGCACTGTTGGGATTAATTTTAGATAGGCAGTTTTTAACAGTGAATTTATCTTTGGGCAGTGTATAGTATCAGAGTGGAAGTAGGAATATAAAAAAGTGTATGTGATTTAAGGTAAATAAATTCATAATTATACAAGAGAAGCCTAACTCCATCCATAACTATAACAGAGAAGTCTATCTAAATCTATAACTACTACAGAGGGATAGTATATAACTATCAGAAAAAATTTACCATATTAACTTAAAGTGCACAATATACTTCAGTTTTTAAAATAACAACTTACCTTTATAAAGAAGTTGAAGTAATTACTGAAAATCCTATTGAAATGTACACCAGGAAGTAGTAGTCAAAATGGCTGTGTTTCTCTCTCTTTTTTTATATATATTCAGGTACATAACCAATCAAATGTCAGGTAAAAAAAGTAGAAAATGAAAGTAACATTTTAATTGGTTGTCAATTCCAACACTTCAGATGTGTTTTGTGAAGTAATTTACCTCAGGGTATTTAGAGAGGTCTACAGGCTAAATAACTAAATGGAATTCCAACCAAATTAGTGAAAATGGTAGGGATTGGTATGTAGTATGAGCAATTCAACATTTGGTGAAAGTGTCTCCAGGGTTTCTTCTGTAAATTACTTTCCCACCTTTTTTAATGGAGCGCTTCCCGGTGAGCGCCCCGGTACGCGAACCTATAGCGTTACGGGAGTCCACCATTTTGTGTTTCGGTCGAATTAAAATACAAGATGGAGAGCAAATAATTTTCAGAATGGGTAGAAGGGGGCACGGTAGACGTATCTTGACCCCCTAGGTTTTCTGAGGGTGGCTGAGGAGGCCCATATGTGCGGAAAAAAAACATTTTTTTGAAAATTTCGCGCGGTTAGCTTCCGGTTCGCGTACCGGGTAGCGCTCCGGGGAGCGTACTTTGTTGAAAATTTGTGAAAAAAGTTAGAGTAAAATAATAATTGTGAGTGATCAGATGTAGGGTAGCTCTGAGAAGAGCTTTTGGGTTTATGGTACATTTAGGTACTTATAAGTAGGTACCAATGCACAGTCTTAAATTCAAAATGAAAACTCTGTTGCCCTCATCTGAGAAGTGAACTCCATCACCTCTGTAGATATCTTGCATGTAGTAACGCAAGTTATTGTTGTACATGGAGCCCATTCCATGGTCTCTCATGTAAGCTGAAACAGATTTGTTTACATGCTTCCTCGACTTCTCAATTTGTGGACAAAATTGGTTTGACCACCTCCATTTCTGTCTTTGGTATATATTTGAATATACCAAGGCAGTCTGAGGAAAAAGTGCCATTAATTGCTCAAAGGTGTCCTTTAAAAGCATTTCCAGACCTACACCAGTCAAAGTGCCCAAGTCATTTCCTCCACAGTGCACAATTAACAGGTCAGGTTTAGGCAAATGCATAAAGGTTTTCACCAATGGGGCCTGCAGTGGAGGCAAGATGGCCGCCAGTGTGGTGTAGCGAATAGTCGCATTTACTCCCTCTCCCGACCAGGACGGTATGGTTGATGCCCGGAGGAGTTCGAGGCACTGGACATGAGACTGCTCTGGTGGTTTAGCAGGGCGGTGAGCAGCGAACAGAGGTGCTTAAAAAGGAATCTTAGAGAAAGCGTCCTGCTAACAGCCCGAACAGCGCTTATAACTACACGAAGGTACTGGGAAGAGATTGTCAGCGTGATGTCCCAGAAAGGGAAGAGAGAGAAGATTGAGAAGGACAAAAACAAGGAGAAAGTAGCGTCCATGGCCGGTAGTGTGACGAAGCTACAGGGCACAGGCGCGATCCCCAAAACACCCTGTCCCGGCAAACGAGGGACGCCTGCACCGGCCTTAAACTCTACCTTGGTCCAGAAAACCCTGCAACGCAAAATCGAAAAAGCCGAGAAAGACAAGAAGGCTGGAGTCAGATCCATGACTATGAGGGACGAGACACAGACTGCTGCTGCCGGGCTAAATAAAGACGCACTCGAGCAAAGAAACAGGATTATGGTGGCAAAAGAGGGCAAAGAAGCAACTTTCAGGCAGCCTACCTTGCCGGAATCCTTTTGCGCAAAGCCAGCAGGGAGTGCATCAGGGGCAAAGCCAGCGGAGGAGCAAGTATCCGGCAGCGAGAACGCCACCGGAGGAATGAGGGAGACGGGCGCCGTCCTCGCGGACGCCAGCGGCTCAGTATCCAGGCAACCAGGGAGCGCAGCCTCAGTGAGTGCCCCCACGAATGCTAGCAGAGAAGGGAGAAAGCCAGACGGCACTCCCATGGCCGGTAGCGGAGAAGCGAGGGAGATGGGCGATATCCAGGCGATTGCTGGAGGAGACGCGAGGGAGCCGGACGCCGACTTCATGGACGCCACGGTAACCAAGCAACGAGCGAATGCAGGCGATGGCTGCGCGTCAGCGGGAACAGCACTGGAGCTCAAGGAGACTGACTGTAGCTCAAACAAACAGGAGGGCCAGGCGCCGGCGTCAGTAGCAGAGTCAGAGGAGGTAAGGAACCTCAACAATGAAAGGATGCTAGACGCACTGATACAAGTTGAAGAAGAATGGTCCAGTAAGCTGGGACAGAGTAATTGTGCTATGTGGGGAAGCCTGGCAAGTGTTGAGTCGAGAGAGAGAGAGGGGGATAAATTCTTCTCGGTGAATGAAGGCTCAGACACTACTTCGAGTGATGATGCGGGCAAATCTATAGGTAAATCCACAACAGAAATTAGCTCTGAAACTGAAGAGAGCGGGGAGAGAAATACAAAAAAAAAAGGAAACACACCGTGAAGCGTGGGGGTTCCCCTGATAAAGCAAATAAAAACCTGCTGTGGGACTATTCAGGAACTGCAAGCGCCTTTCAAGAAACCTCAATAGGGGGAAGTGGGGCAGCAGGTGGCGGGGTCCCGGAAATCTCACAAAATGTCACGATGGACATGTTGTTTGGTACTCTTAAACAAATGCAGGCTGAGGCAAGAGCAGAGAGCAGAAGAGCCAGGCATGACACTGAGAAAATTCAAACCTCAATTAGGAAAATGAATAAAAAATACGAGGAAGTGGAAGAAAGAGTGGGACTTGTGGAGGAACGGACTAGCAGAGTCGAGGACGAGATTACTGACTGGCAAGCATTTAAAATGGAACAGACTAAAGTGGCAGAGGACCTGCAATGGAAAATTGAAGATTTTGAGAATCGGCAAAGACGGAGTAATGTGAGACTTCTTGGACTGGAGGAAGGGGTGGAGGGGCAGGATCCCAGGGGTTTCGTCATTAAATTGCTGAAAGAGGCCTTCCCTGAAGTACCATGGCAATGGGAACTAGAAGTACAACGAGCGCACAGGTTCCCGCTGGTTAACAAAAAGAGGAAAGATGATAGACAGGATAACAAGCCTAGGGCTATGCTGGTCTTCTGCGGCAATTATTTGGCAAGGCAAGAAATAATGGAAAAAGCCAGACCAGATGCCAAGAAAACAGCTCAGGGAGTAACTTTCTTTGCTCGCCCCGATTTTTGCCACGTAACGGTAGAGAGACGGTGGCGACTTAGGCAGATGATAACACCTTTCCAACAGCAAGGAGCAGAGGCTTACTTAATGTTTCCTGCAAAATTGAAGACCATCGTGGGGGGTTATGTGAGGATGTTTTTCTCGGAGGTAAAGGCCGGGGAATACTTAACAGAGCTGACAGAGAAAAATAAGGGAAGAGGGGGAAGTAGATAAAGTTTTAAGTGGCAGTGCTAAGACAGGGTTGCAACACAGGGTGCGGGGTGATGAAGGCAAGATATGAAAATTGGGAGGGAGAGGGAAGCGACTCTACAACACACAGCAGCCACATATAGGTCATGGGTGACCTATCTGCCTGTGGAAGGGGTGAGGGGGGGGGGGCGGGAGTCCTGAGGGTGGGGTGCTGGGAGGAGGGTGGGTAAAAGGGAGGTTGTAAGTCGTAGGATAAGAGCACAAATAGCGAGAAAAGGGAGAAAAGAATGTACTAGAGAGGAAAAAGTACCAGTAAATAATTGGTTGGCAAGTACTAAAAGAGTATGTCACTGTAGAAGAGTATGTCATTGTAGTAGGGATATTTTTGTGATTTATAAATGGCGTTACGGGTGATTTCCATGAACGTATGCGGGTTGAACAATGCGGATAAAAGACAAAAAGTCGCTGCTTTGCTGAGATCGCTTAGATCAGAGATAATATGCTTACAGGAAACACATATTGCAGGAAAAGAAATTCTCTTGCTGGGACAAATGGGGTTTGATATCCTTGCCTATTCAAAGCAAGAGACAAAGACAAGAGGAGTGGTAATATTAGCTAAAAAAGGGGTCGCAAAACTTAAAAGGAAAAAAGAAGATCAAGAGGGAAGATGGGTAATTGTGGAGGTGGATGTACAGGGGAGGTGTTATACAATAGTGTCAGTTTATGCCTCAAACGATGATGAACCAGATATCTTTGAAATGTTGGATGGAGAACTGGCATTGTGGGCGGAACCAATAATATGCTGTGGAGATTTTAACATTAATGGACTAAATGGGATGAGCTTGCTGAATAGGGGAGGGTATAATGGTAGAAAGAAAAAAACGTGCAAGGCCATACATTATATGGCGAGGCATAATGCATTAGTTGACGTCTGGGCGGAAAATAATCCAATTGGGACGGGGAGTACATTTTACTCAGCCCCGCATAAGATGGTAGCCAGACTAGACTACTTTTTTATTTCTAGATCGATTATAAAAGATGCTAAATTAATAAAACTCCCCAGAGTGGTCTCGGACCACAATCCACTAGTGCTGAGTATACCAATGATCAATAAGAGTGTGAGTAAAAATAGCACTTGGACATTTGAGAGAGGATTATTGAGCGACCCAGGTTATATAAGACATATGCAGGAATGGATACCCCAATATTGGGCTGAGAATAGGAATACAGCTACTACTAATATGATTTGGGACGCATTTAAAGCTGGAATCAGGGGAGAAACATTAAGCTATACACTGCAAAGAACTAAGAAAGAGAGGATTAAGACAGAGGAAAGGATGAGGGAACTGGAGGTCCTAGAAGAAAGACTAATTACAGCAATCCACAAGCGAGACCCACTGGAGGAAATACTTCTAGAAATAGAAATAAATAAAGCAGAGGCAGGGACAAGCCTGGCTCAGAAGGCGGCAGGGAACTATCTAGCAAAGAGGGAAAAGTGCTATGAGTTCAATGAAAGGGTGGGACACTTATTAGCAATACGCACCCGACAAAATTTATCAGCAGGGGATATAAAAGAAATTAAAGATAGGCTAGGCAATGTGGTTACCACTCCAGAGGAGATACAGGAGGTTTTTAGAAGCTATTATGGCAACCTATACGATTCAAGCATAGGAAACGTGGATGGAGAAATTACAGATTATTTGGCGGGAATACAGCATGATATATTAGACACTACAGCTAAGGAAGAATTAGATCTACCACTAACACTACAGGAGATAAGGGAGGCCGTAAGTTATTTACCGGGGGGGAAAGCCACAGGACCAGATCAGATCCCGGCAGAATTTTATAAAATCTTTTGGGAGCAACTGGGGGGGGACATGTTAGAAACCCTTAGACAGGCACAGGACGGGAGTTCGATGGGCAGGCGCAGACATAATAGTGATTCTTAAAAAAGACAAGCCTCCGATGGAGCCAGGGTCCTATAGACCAATTCCACTCCTAAATGCAGACACAAAAATCTTCTCAAAATCATTAGCTCAAAGACTTAGTAAAATCATTGAAGGATTAGTTAGTACTTCACAGCATGGCTTCATTCCTGGAAAAGGCACGACCCAACATACTAGGCAGATGATAACTATTCTGGATGCAGTTGAGGTATTGCGAGATCCTGTCGCAGCCATATTTCTCGATGCTGAAAAGGCCTTCGACAGGGTCTCCTGGGACTATTTATGGAGGGTTATGAAATGGTTCGGGATAGGCGAGGGATACATTAAGGCAATCCAGGCTCTCTATGAAAACCCAATAGCCAGGATAAGAATAAATAGAAACTATACGAAGGAAGTTCAGATCAAACGAGGGACCAGGCAGGGCTGCCCAGCGTCGCCGCTGCTGTTTGCTTTATATCTAGATCCCCTGCTTAGAAAACTTGAGGCTAATAGGATTATCCACCCAGTGATACTGCACGGGAGGGAGTATAAACTATTCGCCTATGCAGACGACGTGGCCATTATAACACCAAAACCAGGGAGGGCGTTAGTTGAAATAGAGCAGGAGGCTTGGAAATTTGGCACGATTGCAGGATATTCAATTAATAAAGGCAAAACCCAGATCGTTCAAAATAAATACACAATACACCAAGACACACCAAGACAATAGAATTGTTCCCGTAGCTACATATCTAGGGATAAAGGTGACCACTGACCTAGATAAATCAGTAGAAATTAATATGACCCCATTACTAGATAAAGTTAAAAGGAACACCGAAAGGATTCACAACCTACACCTGACGCTAATGGGGAGAATAAACGTCATTAAGATGATTACCTTCCCATAATTCTTATACATTTTCAGAGCGATCCCATTATTTTTTGAACAATCATGGTTCCGGAAACTGGAAGCAATACTTAATAGGCTAATCTGGGCCCAAGGGAAGACGAGAAGAGCGTATCGGTACATGGTTCTCCCAAGGGAGAAGGGAGGTTGGGGAGCCCCGGATTTTAGACTTTACTATTGGGCAGCAACATTGCAATACGCACAAGGGTTGTTAGGTGGTGGGAGTATTGAGGAACAGGATACAAATGTATATAGAGCACTTATTGGGGATGAAGCCGAGAATGGCCTGCTGAAAACAGTGGATTATAACTATTTTAAACACACTAAGTTTAAGACTTTACTAGCGGCTTATAAAGTTTGGAGAGGGGTGGCAAAGAAGCTGGGGTTCGGCCGATATAATCATTACACACGACTATATAACAATCATTCATTACCAGGGGAAATATTCAGCGATTCAATTATGAAGGAATGGGATAACAAGGGGATTAGAAAGATAGGAGATCTTATGGACATGGAGGGGACAATCAGACAATTTCAGGACTTACGGAGGAAATATGACATAAGAGGGAACAATTTTTTTAAATACTTACAGCTAAGAAGTTATCTAGCAGATAAAAGAGGAGGACCAATAGGGTTCGAATTCAGTAGGATTATGGAGTACATAGAGAAGGCGGATAGATGCACAATTAGACAGCTTTATGCCGAATTGTATACATTAAACACCGACGATATAGATAAGTTTGCCACTAAATGGGTGGAAAAGGTGGGTGCCTCCATGGAGGACTTACAGACATCTTTGAAGTTAGGCCATACAGTTTTATCTTCTGCAACACTACAATCGCAGCACTACAAAACAATATATTCTTTATACCACACGCCAGCAAGAATTGCACAATGGGGGGGGGCAATGGAATCACATGCCCACGATGCAACTCATCAGAGGCGGATATTGTCAACATGTTTGCCCAATGTCCACAACTACATACATTAAAAGGGGCAATTGAGAACTTCTTGGCAAACTCGTTGGGAATCACACGAAAATTGACAGATGATATTATAATCTTAGGAATCGCGGGCGAAACAGAGGAGTACCACATAGAATTTATGTTTATGGTAACGGCGGTGTATCGAATTGGAATCGCGAGAGCATGGCTTGACAAGGCTCCCCCACTTTTGAACTCTGGATAGCAAGGCTGATTTCTACTTACAATCTGGAAAAAGCTATTTATGAAAGAAAGGGTAGGAGGGCGAGAGTGATGGGGGAAAGAATTTGGCAACCACTAACTCGCTGGAAGCAGAGTAAGACTCAAGGCGGGAGCGAGTAGAAATGGGTAAGAAGCCAGAAAATAATGTTTATGATAGGTTTGCACCAAGTTGTATTATGGTATGTAGATAATATCAAAACACATATGAATATGATTATTTGTATTACTTTTGGTTCTTTTTTCGCTTAATATTTTATGAGGTTGCTCTGCATTGTTTTTTCTCCTTCTTTTTGTTTATTACTCTTCTTTTCTCTCCGTATACGGATTGTCTTATGTGCTATATTGGTGTACATTGTAAAAATGGGTTAAAAAATCTTTAAAAAAAAAAAAAAAAAAAAAAAAAAGGTTTTCACCAATGGTATCAATTGGTGACATTTTAATCCTCTGTGGCCAAACCACTTAATTTCCACATCTTGTAAATTGAGGTTAGGTAAATTTCTAATCTCAGCATACCTTTGAGCCCAGTAGATGTAACTATGTCCAACAATCCAGACAGAAAACATGGTGAGAGAAGGTTCTGCTGCAGTCAGATGAAGTGTGGCAATGAAATGGCAGTTGGAAAAAAAAGAGTTTAAAATGAAAAAAACTGTGGAGTTTCTGTGTTAAGGAAGCAGTAGCAGTGATTGGTGGATTTTGATTGCTGAAAACAGAAAGTTAGGGTGCATGGATGTGTTCTTTGAAAGATGTAATTTGAATGGTCAAGAAAAAATCATTTAATGAAAGATTGCACTGGATACGCAGGTGCACTGAGAGTTCAGAGTTCAATTGAAACATTGTTGTGTGAACTTGCAAACATTAGAGGTCTTTCAGGAGGTGGTTGCTATGCAAAAAAGGCAGAGAGGGCAGAGGGGGGAAGGGTGTTGATTTGAAAAAAGTGAGGGAAGAGTTTTGATTGGGTGACATGAGAGATATGTGTGATGAGTTACAGCATTTCTGTGCTTTTCATAGCTGCAGACTCTGGAGTGCATACCTTTTGCTCTGCTAAAGACAATTTGGTGTGTTTCTGAGACTGTTTTGAAACTCATAAAGTATTTGCTAAGGTGAGAAAAGATTCATTTAATTTAGATAGAGAATAGTATGGTTTTGGGAGAAAATTATGAAGAAAGTTGTGTATTTAAAATGTTGCTTGGTGTCAAGTGTTTTACAAATAGATTTTGTTTCTTTGTGTTACATAGCCATGTTAAAAGTGATGCAAAAAAAGTGCAAGGGTCATACAAAAATGCTTTCATGTGTCTTAGGGTATTTTAACTCAATTCCTCATGAATGTATGAATATAATTGCTTTAAAAGATGTGTTTAAAAACGTTTTTTGAAATCAATTAGGTTTCTTGATATGTACTGCTAGAGTTTCATAGGTTGCTTGGGGCATATTTTCAAGGCTTTTGAGTTCCTTTTGATGTAATTTTTCCCATTTTCATTTAAGACCTTTCCCTGTGGTGCAAGGTCCTTGTAAATATGCCCCCATCTGTGCTTGGCAAATTTAGATTTTAATTCTTTGACTAACATAGCCATGTTAAAAGTGACCCAAAAATGTTGCAAGGGCCTTAAAAAAACGATTTCATGTGTCTTAGGCCATTTTAAGTCATTTCTCCTTGAATGTAGATATATAATTCATTTAGATGATGTGTTTAAAAACGATTTTTTAAAACAATTAGGTTTCTTGATATGTACTGCTAGAGCTTCATAGGTTGCTTGGGGCATATTTATAAGGCCTTTGAGTCTCTCTGATGTTATTTTTTCCATTTTAATTTAAGACCTTTCCCTTTGGTGCAAGGTCCTTGTAAATATGCCCACATCTGTGCTTGGCAAATTTAGATTTTAATTCTTTGACTAACATAGCCATGTCAAAAATGACCCAAAAATGTTGCAAGGGCCTTAAAAAAACGCTTTCATGTGTCTTAGGCCTTTTTAAGTCATTTCCCCTTGAATGTAGGTATATAATTAATTTAGATGATGTGTTTAAAAACGATTTATAAAAAGAATTAGGTTTCTTGATATGTACTGCTAGAGCTTCATAGGTTGCTTGGGGCATATTTATAAGGCCTTTGAGTTTCTCTGATGTTATTTTTCCCATTTTAATTTAAGACCTTTCCCTGTGGTGCAAGGTCCTTGCAAATACGCCCCCATGTGTGCTTGGCAAATTTAGATTTTGATTATTTGACTTACATAGCCATGTTCCATACAGTTCTAACCTTCTGCGTAGTCTTTGATATGCTAGACTCCATCTGCACTATGAGATACCTAAGCAAAGGAAACATAGGTGATGTGATTGTGAAATGAGGAAAAGAAACTCCACATTTTTCAATTACATCACCTGTGTTTCCTAAGTTTCCGAATGAGATTGTGCAGATGAGGTTTAGGTCTGTCCACGGAAACAGAAAAGGTCTGGCCTTTGTTCAAGAGTGAAGTGGATATGACCTACTTCATTGGTAGGCCTGCACATGTATTATCTGCTCTATACTCTTCAACAAGTGTAAATCTCATCTGCAACCCTGAGTAGGCCTCACCTCAAACAAACCTCTGGATAGGTCACACCTTATCGTCATCCTGAATCAATCATTTAAAATGTTAGGGACAGATTTATGATAGGTGTGTGACTCTTTTGCGCCACTGTGCGTCACTTTTGTGACGCAGCGGTGGTGCAAAAGATTTCCTATGTGGTGACATATTTACAACTTGATGCATCTAGGCAGATGTGTCATGCTGTAAAGTCCCGTGCCACATGAAACCGATGCAGCAGTGATGCAAAAGATGCACCATGTTGCAAGACAGGCCTCATTTCATTTCCAACAAGATAAGATGCTGAATCTTCTGTAAATGTCAAAATTGTTGTATACAGTGCTCAACTTATGTGTACTCTTTGATATGCTAGAGTCCATCTGCACTATGAGATACCTAAGAAAAGGAAACACAGGTAATGTGATTGTGAAATGAGGAAAAGAAACTCCATATTTTTCAATTACATCACCTGTGTTTCCAAAATTTACAAATGACATTGTACAGATGAGGTTTAGGTCTGTCCACGGACACAGAAGAGGTATGGCCTTTGTTCAAGAGTGAAGTGGATATGACTTACTTCATTGGTAAGTCTTCACATGTATTATCTCCTCTGTACTCTTCAACAAGTGTAAATCTCATCTGCAACCCTGAGTAGGCCTCACCTCAAACAAACCTCTGGATAGGCCACACCTTATCGTCATCCTGAATCAATCATTTAAAATGTTAGGGACAGATTTATGATAGGTGTGTGACTCTTTTGCGCCACTGTGCGTCACTTTTGTGACGCAGCGGTGGTGCAAAAGATTTCCTATGTGGTGACATATTTACAACTTGATGCATCTAGGCAGATGTGTCATGCTGTAAAGTCCCGTGCCACATGAAACCGATGCAGCAGTGATCCAAACATGCACCATGTTGCAAGACAGGCCTCATTTCATCTCCAACAAGATAAGAAGCTGAATCTTCTGTAAATGTGAAAATTGTTGTATACACTGCTCAACTTATGTGTACTCTTTGATATGCTAGAGTCCATCTGCACTATGAGATAACTAAGCAAAGGAAACACAGGTGATGTGATTGTGAAATGAGGAAAAGAAATTACATATTTTTCAATTACATCACATGTGTTTCCTAAGTTTACGAATGACATTGTGCAGATGAGGTTTAGGTCTGTCCACGGACACAGAAAAGGTCTGGCCTTTGTTCAAGAGTGAAGTGGACATGATTTACTTCATTGGTAGGTCTTCACATGTATTATCTCCTCTGTACTCTTGAAGAAGCGTAAATTTAATCTGCAACCCTGAGTAGGCCTCACATTAAACAAACCTCTGGATAGGTCACACCTTAATGTCATACTGAATTAATCATTTAACATGTTAGGGACAGATTTATGATAGGTGTATGACTCTTTTGCGTCACTGTGCGTCACTTTTGTGACGCAGCGGTGGGGCAAAAGATTTGCTATGTGGCGACATATTTAAAAATTGATGCATCAAGGTACATGTGTCATGCTGTAAAGTCCCATGCCACATGAAACCGATGCAGCAGTGATGCAGAAGATGCACCATGTTGCAAGACAGGCCTCATTTCATTTCCAACAAGATAAGAAGCTAAATCTTCTGTAAATGTTAAAATTGCTGTATACACTGCTCAACTTATGTGTACTCTTTGATATGGTAGAGTCCATCTGCACTATGAGATACCAAAGCAAAGGAAACACAGGTGATGTGATTGTGAAATGAGGAAAAGAAACTCCACATTTTTCAATTACATCACCTGTGTTTCCTAAGTTTCCGAATGAGATTGTGCAGATGAGGTTTAGGTCTGTCCACGGACACAGAAAAGGTCTGGCCTTTGTTCAAGAGTGAAGTGGATATGACTTACTTCATTGGTAGGCCTGCACATGTATTATCTGCTCTATACTCTTCAACAAGTGTAAATCTCATCTGCAACCCTGAGTAGGCCTCACCTCAAACAAACCTCTGCATAGGTCACACATTATCGTCATCCTGAATCAATCATTTAAAATGTTAGGGACAGATTTATGATAGGTGTGTGACTCTTTTGCGCCACTGTGCGTCACTTTTGTGACGCAGCGGTGGTGCAAAAGATTTCCTATGTGGTGACATATTTACAACTTGATGCATCTAGGCAGATGTGTCATGCTGTAAAGTCCCGTGCCACATGAAACCGATGCAGCAGTGATGCAAAAGATGCACCATGTTGCAAGACAGGCCTCATTTCATTTCCAACAAGATAAGATGCTGAATCTTCTGTAAATGTCAAAATTGTTGTATACAGTGCTCAACTTATGTGTACTCTTTGATATGCTAGAGTCCATCTGCACTATGAGATACCTAAGCAAAGGAAACACAGGTAATGTAATTGTGAAATGAGGAAAAGAAACTCCATATTTTTCAATTACATCACCTGTGTTTCCAAAATTTACAAATGACATTGTACAGATGAGGTTTAGGTCTGTCCACGGACACAGAAGAGGTATGGCCTTTGTTCAAGAGTGAAGTGGATATGACTTACTTCATTGGTAAGTCTTCACATGTATTATCTCCTCTGTACTCTTCAACAAGTGTAAATCTCAGCTGCAACCCTGAGTAGGCCTCACCTCAAACAAACCTCTGGATAGGCCACACCTTATCGTCATCCTGAATCAATCATTTAAAATGTTAGGGACAGATTTATGATAGGTGTGTGACTCTTTTGCGCCGCTGTGCGTCACTTTTGTGACGCAGCGGTGGTGCAAAAGATTTCCTATGTGGTGACATATTTACAACTTGATGCATCTAGGCAGATGTGTCATGCTGTAAAGTCCCGTGCCACATGAAATTGATGCAGCAGTGATCCAAACATGCACCATGTTGCAAGACAGGACTCATTTCATCTCCAACAAGATAAGAAGCTGAATCTTCTGTAAATGTGAAAATTGTTGTATACACTGCTCAACTTATGTGTACTCTTTGATATGCTAGAGTCCATCTGCACTATGAGATACCTAAGCAAAGGAAACACAGGTGATGTGATTGTGAAATGAGGAAAAGAAACTACATATTTTTCAATTACATCACATGTGTTTCCTAAGTTTACGAATGACATTGTGCAGATGAGGTTTAGGTCTGTCCACGGACACAGAAAAGGTCTGGCCTTTGTTCAAGAGTGAAGTGGACATGATTTACTTCATTGGTAGGTCTTCACATGTATTATCTCCTCTGTACTCTTGAAGAAGCGTAAATTTAATCTGCAACCCTGAGTAGGCCTCACATTAAACAAACCTCTGGATAGGTCACACCTTAATGTCATACTGAATTAATCATTTAACATGTTAGGGACAGATTTATGATAGGTGTATGACTCTTTTGCGTCACTGTGCGTCACTTTTGTGACGCAGCGGTGGGGCAAAAGATTTGCTATGTGGCGACATATTTAAAAATTGATGCATCAAGGTACATGTGTCATGCTGTAAAGTCCCATGCCACATGAAACCGATGCAGCAGTGATGCAGAAGATGCACCATGTTGCAAGACAGGCCTCATTTCATTTCCAACAAGATAAGAAGCTAAATCTTCTGTAAATGTCAAAATTGTTGTATACACTGCTCAACTTATGTGTACTCGTTGATATGGTAGAGTCCATCTGCACTATGAGATACCAAAGCAAAGGAAACACAGGTGATGTGATTGTGAAATGAGGAAAAGAAACTCCACATTTTTCAATTACATCACCTGTGTTTCCTAAGTTTCCGAATGAGATTGTGCAGATGAGGTTTAGGTCTGTCCACGGACACAGAAAAGGTCTGGCCTTTGTTCAAGAGTGAAGTGGATATGACTTACTTCATTGGTAGGCCTGCACATGTATTATCTGCTCTATACTCTTCAACAAGTGTAAATCTCATCTGCAACCCTGAGTAGGCCTCACCTCAAACAAACCTCTGCATAGGTCACACATTATCGTCATCCTGAATCAATCATTTAAAATGTTAGGGACAGATTTATGATAGGTGTGTGACTCTTTTGCGCCACTGTGCGTCACTTTTGTGACGCAGCGGTGGTGCAAAAGATTTCCTATGTGGTGACATATTTACAACTTGATGCATCTAGGCAGATGTGTCATGCTGTAAAGTCCCGTGCCACATGAAACCGATGCAGCAGTGATGCAAAAGATGCACCATGTTGCAAGACAGGCCTCATTTCATTTCCAACAAGATAAGATGCTGAATCTTCTGTAAATGTCAAAATTGTTGTATACAGTGCTCAACTTATGTGTACTCTTTGATATGCTAGAGTCCATCTGCACTATGAGATACCTAAGCAAAGGAAACACAGGTAATGTGATTGTGAAATGAGGAAAAGAAACTCCATATTTTTCAATTACATCACCTGTGTTTCCAAAATTTACAAATGACATTGTACAGATGAGGTTTAGGTCTGTCCACGGACACAGAAGAGGTATGGCCTTTGTTCAAGAGTGAAGTGGATATGACTTACTTCATTGGTAAGTCTTCACATGTATTATCTCCTCTGTACTCTTCAACAAGTGTAAATCTCAGCTGCAACCCTGAGTAGGCCTCACCTCAAACAAACCTCTGGATAGGCCACACCTTATCGTCATCCTGAATCAATCATTTAAAATGTTAGGGACAGATTTATGATAGGTGTGTGACTCTTTTGCGCCGCTGTGCGTCACTTTTGTGACGCAGCGGTGGTGCAAAAGATTTCCTATGTGGTGACATATTTACAACTTGATGCATCTAGGCAGATGTGTCATGCTGTAAAGTCCCGTGCCACATGAAATTGATGCAGCAGTGATCCAAACATGCACCATGTTGCAAGACAGGCCTCATTTCATCTCCAACAAGATAAGAAGCTGAATCTTCTGTAAATGTGAAAATTGTTGTATACACTGCTCAACTTATGTGTACTCTTTGATATGCTAGAGTCCATCTGCACTATGAGATACCTAAGCAAAGGAAACACAGGTGATGTGATTGTGAAATGAGGAAAAGAAACTACATATTTTTCAATTACATCACATGTGTTTCCTAAGTTTACAAATGACATTGTGTAGATGAGGTTTAGGTCTGTCCACAGACACAGAAGAGGTCTGGCCTTTCTTGAAGAGTGAAGTGGACATAACTTACTTCATTGGTAGGCCTTCACATGTATTATCTCCTCTGTACTCTTCAACAAGCGTAAATTTCATCTGCAACCCTGAGTAGGCCTCACCTTAAACAAACCTCTGGATAGGCCACACCTTATCGTCATCCTGAATCAATCATTTAAAATGTTAGGGACAGATTTATGATAGGTGTATGCCTCTTTTGCGTCACTGTGCGTCACTGTTGTGACGCAGCGGCGGTGCAAAAGATTTGCTATGTGGTGACATATTTACAACTTGAAGCATCTAGGCAGATGTGTTATGCTGTAAAGTCCTGTGCCACAGGAAAGTTGCGTCAGGTTTCATATAGGTGTTTTGTTGCAGGGTGGGCATTCATTTGCATGAAAGCCCTGTAAAACTAACACAGTGAAATTTAGAAGATTTCACTGAGTCAGATTTATAGCATTGCTGAATCAAATCCTTACGCCTGTTTGAAACAGGCATAAGGAGTGAAGCACCATGCAATGTGTGGCTTCCTCCTGTGCATTGCAGTAGACATGTCGTGTTTACGACGTGATTCGTGCAATGTGCTGCTTTTGCGGCACAGATGCATGACGCATCTGTGCTGTTTTTACTCAATGGTGCTCCACATTGTAAATGCGGCACACCATGGGTGGCAGAGCAGCGGTGCACGTTAACTGGTGCATCCCCGGGGATGCGCCAGTTAACATAAATCTGCCCCTTTACATTTAAGTATGAGCAGGGTAAAAAGAGTCGGTGGACATGGCTAAATATTAGCTGCAAAATGTTACTCTTGTTAAACAATTTTACTATTATAGTCTCTGACATTTGTGCCTTACTCTGCAACATCTCATTGTTGTTCTCTTTTTTTAAAGATAACAACAACATCAAGCATGAGTGATAATGAGGAATCAGTTGATCTTGATCTTATCGTTGAACTTGTGATTGAAACGTCAGTGGAAGTGGATCCCTTAGATGATTTAAATCCTGAGGATGAAGAAGACTATGATGAGGATGCTGATTTGTCAGAATTGTATGACATAGGTTGGGAAGCTGACCTGCTTGAGCCTATCGAACTATAAACATTTATTTTTAAAAGTTAGAAGAAATTAAAAGTAAAAATGTAAACTGTTTAATTTTAAATTAAACACACCTTCAAAAACAGGTTATGTGTAGTGTCTTCAATAAAATATTAAAATATGCTCATTAAATTAGATCAGATTCACATAAAAAACAGCACAAGTAAAATGAAGAAGAATTCCATTTCTTTTCTGTTATTTGTGTATTCTAAATTTGCCAAAGCACTAAAAAATATTCTATGTAAAAATGTCAAGTAGTGTGTTAAGTTTTTGATGACTGTTATTGATTTACTGTTTGGTAATAGTGGTTAATAACATTTTTTATTATATTTTACCACAGATTCAACTGCAGATCATTTCAAAATTTGAGAATGCCAACCAAAGATAGAATTAAAAAGGCTGCAAAATGTCAAAGACAGCAGGTCCATGAAATAATGCAGCAGTCCTCTACAATAGAAAATCGTCAAGTCACCAAGAAAGCACCGGGTAAGACCACGAAAACATTCATAAGAAACATTTCTAGAAAAAAAAGTAGTACTACAGAAAATGTTTTTGTCCTGAAAAAGAGAAGCAATTTAAACGGAAAGGAAAGGCCAATCAAAATGTTACTGCTAGAGCAAGAGATAACTCTGTGCATGATAGTAGAAGGAAACAACAGTTTAGGGACATTCGTAAACGAATGTTTCGCAACAGGATAATTGGCTATTTGCTTAAAAATATTAAGAAAGGTCAACAGAAAGTGGTTTTTTATAAGAGAAAAAAAAAAGTTGAGAAAGTTATTGATCAGGCGTTTGAAATTAAACGAAAGTTATTTATTTTGATAATCAATAGAATTAGGAAGCTAAACAAGGCAATTTATGATTTCAAAAGAAATAGTAGATGGAAGAGAACAGTTAATCGTAGTAATTTTTTGTGAAGTTTTTTCCGGAGAATGGATGCATAGTTCAAGTTGTGAGGCTTTTTCAATGAGGAGAGTTATTTCCAGGATAATGATTTGGTGCATGCAGTTGACACCAGCGGTCGAGCTTATGAGGTGAAAGATGGTTGTCCAGTTGAAAAAGAAAAACTTGTGACAACAGAGGCAGAGGATGTGTTAGGTAATGAGGTTTTAGGAAGACGTCCTAAGGGTCCTGTGTACACCTGGAAGTGTAGTAGTATTTGCAGTGTGCGACAGGATTCTATCAATTTGCTTTGTGATTTTGTACGGACATTTAATAAGAAAAGTTTGAAGCAGAAAATGAAGTTGTTGCAAGAATTAGACCCTTGCAGAGTGAGAGAAGTGACAGGTTTGCATGGTCATTCACTGGCTTGTCTTTCCAGGAGAGTATGCCAGAGTGTTTTTCATCATTTCAGGATGCTAGCAGTGCATCATAATAAAGTGAGGAAATTAGTTAGAATGTTGTGTTATGCTAAGAGTCCAGCAGTTATGCTTAAACAATTATGCGCTGCTCTTTTGCATGGTTCTGAAATAGATGTGAAGAATATGGGGCCGATTAGGATGGCGGTTTTTCCGCATCCTCCGGGCCGGCGGAAGTGTCCGCCGGCCTGGAGGATGCGGAAAAACCGCGGCGGAGACTCCAAAGACCCACCGCCAAATTAGGATGGCTGGTGGGTCTGATAATCTGTCCGCCGCTTTTCCGCCGCGGTCGGAAGGCGACCGCGGCGGAAAAGCACTAACATGTCTGGTGGTGTCTATCAGACACCGCCAGGCATATTAGGATGTCTGAAAATATATGCTTTTCCGCGGCGGCTTTACCGCCGTGGAAAAGCATACGGACCTTCACTTCGGGGGCCCGTTGCGGGCCCCCTGGGTGAAGGTGGGGTGGGGGGTGCACATGGGGGGTACCAATGGTACCCCCCTGCATTTGCGTGCACAATGCAGCAGGCACCGCGCGGTGCCTGCCGCTTTGTGCACGCAAATGCTGTGCATGGATTTTTTACATTGCGGCGGGTGCAGCTTGAAGCTGCACCCGCCGCAATGTTAGAGATAGAGGATGTGACCGCCACCCTGGCGGTCACATCCTAATTTGATCGGAGGGAACGCCGCAGCCCATGCGGACGTTCCCTCCTCCTCAGGGGTTGCGGACGGACTCAAGTCCGTCCGCGATCCTAATCGACCCCTATGTGTGAAGAAATTGAGTTTTGTTACTTTGGAAGTAAAGAGGAGAATGTTGAAATTGACCCAGAAGAAGAGGGTAATGTGGAAGATAGTGTACAGGTTTCCAGTACAGATAATTTTCAGAAGGAAATTGCCACGTTTCAGGTGAAATCAAGTGAGAGGCCTAGTTTCACTTGTGTGTGTTGTCGACGCACTTATTATAAGAATCAGACTAATTTAGTGGATTTATATGCAAAAAGTGAAAGGGAAAATAATAGTGAATGGAAGGATTTCGCTACATACTTGATGGTAGAAAATTGTTTTGATTTGGGATTGGATCAACGTGTGTGTACTTATTGTTGTAATAAATTAAATCAAAACCAGATGCCTGCTAGAGCGGTTCATAATAATCTGGAATTGGTTGAGATTCCTTCTGAATTGAAGGATTTAAATACTTATGAATCTATTTTGATTCAAAGTATCCATCCCTTTCAGGCTATTGTAAGAATGGAGCCAAAGACAGGGAAATTGCCTCCATCAGATTTACAGAGAGGATTAAAGGGAAGAGTTGTTTATTTGCCTCTAGATTTGAAGAAAAACATTAACACAATTGGAGTAGAAAAAGTGGAAGAGGAACCTCTGGTTATCTTAGTTAATGGGGTTCCGACAAAGAATAAGAAAATATGGCAAGATTTAGTGGATGTTAGGAAAGTCAAAAAGGCAACATTGTATTTGAAAAAAAATAATAAGTACTATAAGAATGTATATGTTGCAGAAGAGGAAGTAAGTGAGGAAGAGGATAGCGATTTGTGTGCTGGTCAAATTGAGAAAGTAGAACCCTCTAAAAGTGAAGAAATATATGAACATTATAGTGTTCATCCTTTGCATTCCAAGGAAGTCATGGGGAATGCTATTGAGTTGTTTCAAATGAAACAAGCCAAAGGGAGTCCCATTAGTGTCTGGGAGGAAAGTTTGGAAGCTCGGTGTTTCCCACAGCTATTTCCAACAGTGAACCACATCTTGAAAAGTGGTACACAGATGCAAAACATCTCGGCAAGTGACTTTATGGATAAAGTCAATGTCCAAGACAGTATTTTGGATTCTCACCTGATTAATCTCATGGCGTGTCAGCGTGGTACTAATGAGTACTGGTACCGTCGTCATGGTGATTTAAAATGTATGCTGAGGAACTTAGGAACTCCCACATGGTTTCTCACTCTGAGCTGTGCCGAGTATGGCTGGGAAGACTTACTTGAATTTCTACGAGAGGCAAATGGAAACATCGAAAACATCGAATTCAAGACACCCGGAGAACTGTGCTCTTTGGATCCAGTCAATGTATGCAGGTACTTCAATCATAGATTTGGAGCTATGATGTCTTTCATCATGAATAAGAAGAATCCACCTCTTGGAGAGGTGTTGGATTTCTTCTGGAGAAAGGAGTACCAAGCAAGAGGTGCTCCTCATATACATATGCTGCTGTGGATCAAGGATGCACCTAAATTTGGAACAGATCCAGAAGACTCAGTGATGAGTTTCATACAACAGTATTCTACGTGTGCTGTTCCAAACGCAAAGGAGAAGAAAAGTCTAAGAGAAAAAGTTCTACGTTTCCAAAGCCATCGTTGTGGAAAGTACTGTCGTCGTAAATTCAGAAACAAGGACAAGTTCTACACCAAATGTCGTTTTGGCTTTCCACGACCGGTGATTTCTAAAGGAAGAGTAAACAGTTTGATGTCTTCGCTGAGACATAATGTGATGAAGAAATCACCTAAAAACACATACAATTTGAAGAGGAACGAAGAGTCCAAGTACATCAACGACTACAACCCAGTGATTTTGTCCATGTGGAATGCTAACATGGATATACAGTTTGTGGCTGATAACTGTATGGCTGTGGCTCGGTATGTGACATCTTACATCACCAAAAAAGAAAAGACAGAATTGAAGGATATGTGGGAGGACATTTCCCATGAAAAGAGCCTCAGTAAGAAGTTGTACAGTTTCAGTCTGAAGATGTTGTCGCATCGAGAAATCGGAGCTTACGAATGTTCTGACCGCTTGTCTTCAGCAAGTCTCTATGCCAAATCTAGGAGTATCGTTTGGGCGAGTCTTGGTCTTGCTGCAACGCGTAATCGAGTTCTGAAACCTGTGCGGGAAATTGAGTATTTGGCGGAAAAGGAGCCAAACAGTACCGACATTTTGAAGACCAACATGTTGGATACATATTATCCAAATCGAAGCAGTCACCTCGAGAATGTTTGTCTGTATGAGGTTCTACAAAATTATATATTCAAGAGGAACTTCAAAGAAGATATTGATAAAGGAGTGTATGCTGTAATTGGAAGTGAGGGATGTCTGGTCAAGCAAAGAAAATGCCACTTGGTAAACCATCGAAAATTGAGTGGCGAATCTCCTGAAAAAAAGGAGTTTTTCTATTTAGCACTTTTGCAACTTTTCAAGCCTTGGCGTGCAGAAGAGGAACTGCTTGGAGATTTCCTCTGTTACGAAGACTCTTTCACTGCCGCCAAGGAGACCATAGAATGTCCTGCTTTTCCCAAATATGTAGAAATGTTGAATGCGGAAATCGAGCAGGAAGCAACGATTGCAGCCGAGATTGCCAGAGACAGTTCTCAGGACAGTCAGAGTTCTGTTTCATTGAGTCAGGATCCACTAGGAGGCCCTGTTATTGAAAATGAAGCTGCCACTGCCATGAATCAAGTGGAAAGAGCCATGGCACATGCTCAGGAGGATGCGGTTAACTTAGTAGACTTGGAAAGACAACTCAACGTTGAGCAGAGGAAAATATATGACGAAGTTACCAAGCAAATTGATCACGGATTAAGTCATGAGAAGAAAGAGTGCTCATGTACGTCGTTGAAGCCTGTCCGACTGTACGTGAGTGGAGAAGCGGGAACTGGAAAGAGTTTCCTCATTAAAGCAATCTCATGTTATTTGAAGGAAAGGACTGAGTCATCGCTGTCTTGTGTTGTCACCGCTCCAACTGGACTGGCAGCACATAACATTAAAGGTATTACTTTGCATCGTCTACTGATGCTGCCAGTGGAGCATGATAACAAATTACAATACCACAAGTTATCTGGAGATGCTTGTTGTGAAGTTTCAAGAGTCTTGAGGAAAATGAAACTTCTTATCATTGACGAAGTAAGCATGGTTTCCAATGTCATGCTTGCCTTTGTGCATTTGAGAATGCAAGAAGTTCTTAAAACAGAGTATGATGTGTTATTTGGTGGCAAACACATCATTGTTTTCGGAGATCTTCTGCAGCTGACACCAGTGAAAGGACAACCTGTGTTCAAAATGCTCACGCATGAAGATACCAGGAAGTGCCTAGGGAGCATTGGCAACGTCAATATATGGTTAAACTTCAATTATGCTAAACTGCATGAAAATATGCGTCAGGCGAAGGATGAAGTTTACAAGAATATTCTACAAGATGTTAGAATTGGAAAAGTGACCGAGCATGGGAAACAAGCTTTACATGCACGATTACTGTCAAATTTATATCCAGAACAAAACGTTGTGCCTGAGAATATTTTTCAGAAAATTACTGAGAAGAAATCTGGAATATGTTTGATGCCAACTCTTGCAGAATGTGCCATCTTCAACAACAAAATGTTGCATTTAGAAAACCAAGAGATTGTGAAACTGGAAGCTATTGACAGAGTAGAGCATATGGGATCAACAATTATTTTGTCTGAGAATTTGAAAACAAAATTGGATTCATTAGAAGACTATATCTAAAACTGCGGGTTTTGAAAAGACTCTGAATGTGTGCTTAAATTGCCGTATAATTTTAAGAAGGAATTTACATGTTGAAAGAGGTCTGGTAAATGGATCAATGGGTAATGTTGTTGATTTTGTGAAATACAGAAATAGGGATGAAATTGAATTTTTTAAAATTAAATTTGATGGCATTGAGGAAGTACAGCTAATTGGTCGTTGTTCTGCTAGATTTTTGCTTGTAAAAGACTTATATGTTCGCCGTAAGCAGTTTCCTGTTTGCTTGGCATATGCGGTGACAATCCATAAATCACACGGTTTAAGTGTAGACAGTGCATTGGTGAATATTGGCAGTTCTGTGTTCAAGGAGGGTATGGCATATGTGGCATTGTCACGAGTTAGAACTTTATCGGGATTGTACTTGATTGAGTGTGATGTCACAAACATTTGTGCGGATCTAGATTGTGTTAAGGAATACAATAGGTTAAGAAGAGAGTATGCGCCACATTTGCCTCAATATCCTTTGTTTGAGAAACGTGTGGTAGGCCGGAAACGAAGAAATGTGACCAATACTAGGGAGGTTGTAGCAAAAATACGAAAAGTTGATGAACCTGAAATTATAAGCAGAAAGAAAAAGGATTCTGTTGAAGATGTTGTTGGTTTTCAATTTGAAAACAGTTCTGGTGTCAACTGCTATGCTAATGTAGTGGTTAATGTTTTGTTTTCTCTAGAAAATGTAAAAGAAGAGATTGTGGTCAATTCGGATCACAGATTTTGCAGTTTGTTGAATTCTGTGTTAGAGAAATGTAGCACTGATAGAACAAAAATAGAAAGTGTGTCTGAAATTCGAAATCTGTTAGACAGATGTTCAGGTCAAACACAATTCTCTCAAAATATTCAGCAAGATTGTCAGGAGTTTTTAATGTATATGCTTGATGTATTGCATGCTGAAGGTGTAGATGTAGATCACCTGTTTGGGCTTTCTTATCAATGGCAGCATGACTGCGAGAACTGTAGGGTATCAAGTACTACTAGTGTAGACTAAGAAAGATTTATATATTTAACTTTGCCAGACAGTAAATCAGTGTCTTTTAATAAGCTAGTAAAAGCAGCTGATCACAACATGGAGTGTAGCCAATGTAAATCTGAAATGATGTCAACATTATTTATACGAACATATGGCCAGTATGTCATTTTAATGTTCCAACGATGTAGGCCTGATGGAACAAAATTGACAACTTTAATTAAAAATTTTGTAGCTTCGCAGTTGTCAATATCAGGAAGGACTTTTGTAACTGCAGCAATTATATATCATGATGGTCCTTCAATAACATCAGGACATTACACAGCTTATTTAAAGTCTAGAAACGGCTGGTTATTCTGCAACGATTCTATTTTAACTTTCAAAAAAAAATTGCCGTATGACCTTAAAAATTCTTACCTGGTGTTTTTAAAACCAAAATTTTAGGGAAAGAATCTCGGGATGTGCTCTGAGGAATTTCAAGAGGTTCTAATGGCTCCTACACGATTTGGCCTTAAGGATAAGTGTAGTACAGAGACAATAGTTCCTGGAAAAATAGAAGATTTTCTTACAGAAAGTGGTGGGCACAGATTAGTTGAAGGACAGCAGAGTATTTCCCAAAGCAAACGGTCTTCTTACCATAACACTTGACGTCATGGAAAAATAACTGTACTTTGAATGAGTTCAGAAAAACTGTTTCTTTTTATAAGCTAATTCAAGCAGCAAATCAAAACATGGAGGAGAGGAAATGTAAGTCTGCAATGCTGTCTAGATTATTGGTCCAAACTTTTGATTATAATGTCATTTTAAAAATCCAATTATATAAACCTGATGAAAGTAAGTCTTCAACTTTAATTACAAATGTTGTGGCTACACAGTCATTGATTTTAGGAAGAACATTTGTAACTGCAGCTATTATATGGCATGATGGTCATTTGACAGATCCGCTTATTACACAGCTTAAAATGTAAAAAAAGCTGGTGTTTCAGAAATTATTTTCATTTGACTACGATACAATGTTGCCTTTTTACTTAAAAATATTCTTACTTTCTGTTTTCAGAAAAGAGAATTTAGGGTAGGTAACTGGTGTATAATGATTCTAGGGGTTGATATAATTTTATCTACTGTTTTATATTGCTTTGTGATTAAAAGTGATGTAGAGAATTAAATAATTGTAGTAGTCATATAGGTAGTGTAAGTCTGCTTCATAATAAGCACTATCAGTGTCATAGGAAATGTAGAACATGAGTGAGCAAGAAGGGTAAGATATTACTAGTCCAGGATCGTGAAAGTGATCTTGAACATTTTCTTTCTGAAAGTTGCGGAAATACAAAATGACGGGATTTGCTTACAAGAATTCCAAGAGTTATAAATGGCTCTTACATGATTTGGCCTTGTGGAAACGTGTGGTAGAGAGCAAGAAGTCATTTATTGTATGTAACATATTTGTCAAAACGATGGAGCTTTTCTTTCAGAAAGTGGCGGGCTGAAAATAAAAACAGCACAAGCGAGTGTAAGCTGTTCATAGGACATCCTTCGACGTCATGGAAAGTAAGTTACTTTTGAGGAGTTCTGATTTCTGATTGGTTATGTTATATGGGTTTTTTAAACACAATCATTTTGATTGTGTTTTTTTTTCCCCGCTGTTATATGATGAATACCTTCAAGTCACTGTTTTTAGTGAAATTTGATACATTCTGAGAACAGCAAAAATAAACCATTTAACATGTATAATTAATTCTGTACTGTTTGTATTTATGATGTACATTTAGAACTGTGTAGGAGGCATGGAGAAGCTGAGGCTTCAGTAAGTGTCAAAGTTGTTGCATGCAGTGCTGCACTTCTGCGTACTCTTTCATATGCTGGACTACATCTGCACAATGAGATACCTAACCAAAGGAAACACAAGTGATGTGATTGTGAAATGAGCAAAAGAAATTGCACGTTTTTGAAATACATTACCTGTGTTTCCTAACATTACGAATCACATTGTGCAGATGAAGTTTAGGCCTGTCCAGGGAAACAGAGGAAGTCTGAACTTTATTGGTTGGCCTGCACATGTATTATCTCCTCTGTGCTCTTGAACAAGCCTAAATTTGATCTGCAACCCTGAGTAGGCCTCACCTGAAACAAACGTCTGGATAGGACACACCTTATTGCCATCCTGAAACAATCATTTAAAATGTTAGGAACAGTTTTATGATGATTGTGCACCTCTTTTGCGCTGCCATTGCGTCACTTTTGTGAGACAACAGCAGTGCAAAAGATGCACCATGTTCCAAGATAGGCCATACTTCATCTGCATCAAGATACTGTTAGTTTAAAATGTATATCTTTAGGACTGTGTAGGGGGCCTGGAGAAGCAGAAGCTTCTGTAAGTGTCAAAGTTGTTGTAAAACTGTTTGTCCTTCAATCTTTTCCCTTGTCTTTTCTAATTTTTAAATACATGTTTTAATATTTTTCAAATGTTTGTTATCTCTTTCACAGATTGAAAGTAAAAAAATAACAAGTGACTAAGTTAACGACAATTATAAGGTAAATGTTTTGTACTCTTTTCGTTACATTCCTATCACATTTAACTTCTATTAGTTTCACTGCTTCATTTCTTTAACCTTCACTTTCCTGCCTTTGCTACTTCCCTCATTCCTTTCTCTATTACTTACTTACTCTACTCCTTCCACTCTTTTTCTCAGTCCCTTTTTTCTCATAGTTCCTCACTCTTGTTCACTAACTCCGTCTCTATTACTCTCACTGTCTCTGACTGATCACTCTTTCACTACTTGTTCATTATGCTTTCTCTGTGTAGTTGAAGCACAGTAAGGGGCATATTATCAACACAGCCAATTAAATTATCACTGCTTTTATCGGCAGAAAACTGCTGCAAAAGCAGCTTTAGCGGCAGATTTCTGCCAATAAAAGCAGTGAAATTTGTATCGCCTATGTTGATAATATGCCCCTATGTTATTTAGATTTCTTTGGTGTTTCAATCATTCTTTTTCTGTTACTTCTTCTCTCTGTTATTCCAATGTTTTAATCTTAATTTGATCATTCAGTCACATTCTATAAGAAACTCTTGTTTGTTATTCTTCTACTCTCCTTTTTTTCCTCACTTCTTTATCTATTTTGTTTTTCACAATTATACCCTCTTAAATCTTTTCTTCAGTAAATAGATCTATTAAACAGTATCTCTACTTTACTCCCTATAGCTGTCTTTCTTTTAACTTAACTGTCTGTTTCCTTCCCTTATACTTACTCTTCTTTTTTTTTTTTTTTTTTTTGGTTCGCTCCCGGTTCGCGTACCGGTTCGCGAACCGGGAAGCGAACTAAGAGAAATAGAGGTTGGCAGAGTTCCAAATATTTTACCAATTTTTTTATAACGGAAGGTAGTTCTGAAAAGAACTTTTTTTAATTGTTTTTGTTGATTTATATTTTTTTTATTATTTTTCTGAACATTTTTTTACTTTTTTTGTATTTTCTGAACGGTTTTATATTTTTTGGGGGGTTTTTTGGGGGGGGGGAAACGAAAACGATTCATTGTAAAGGGCTCAACAGGAGCAACAAAAAAAAAAGAATTTATTCTCTGGGGCGTTTCGGACAATCATGATTGTCGATAGCTCTGTTGAGCAGAGTGATGCTACTTTCTCTGTAGCAAATGAATTGGTTACAACGCACACACACTTGTTTCACTTCCCCGAACCTCATTTGTATATTTGGGACCATCTCCCTCGCCTCTGGTCCCATCACTTCCTGTACAACTGATCTTCTTGCCATAGAAGGGGGATTATCTTGCTCGTCACGTAACTGCGCAGCACTGTAGTTGATAGGATGCCACCTACTCATATGGCGATGCATTGTGTAATTTCCGTAACTGTACTTCTTCGCGGTCCCTCTGGATAGTCTATCTTTACATATAAGGCAAGTTACGTACCGTGCATTGACTTTTTTTTGGCCCTGGGGATATGTAAAAAATTGCCAAATATAATTTTCTTTCACATGAGACCTCCTGGGCTCCTCACGTAAAAAATGCCTCTCTTCCTGCTGTTCCTCTTCTTCCTCTTCTTCCTCTTCTTGCTGAATGATAACTTCAGCAGGTGGTCCTCTCTTCCTTGGATGTGGTGGAGGTGGTGGGGAAGAACCAGCTGAAGCTACTAATGAAGCCATTGCTCAGTGATCACAAAGGGTCTTTCTCTCACAAAGATGAAAGTCAGAGTGAGGAAAGAAGGAGGGGTTTTCATCATTTGGGAAAAACAATAGTTCTAAACCAATGAAAAGTGTTACTTTTAGGTCACATGACCTAGTCTTACATCATTAGGAAACCAAAAGTGAAATGAACCAATGAAAAGTGTTATTAACAAGTCACATGACCTGTTGTGTTTACGTTACGCGCTTTGGGCCGCGTCCCGGATCGCTTCCGGGAAGCTGCGCTTCGCGCCTCGTTCGCGTACCGGTTCACTTCCGGGTACGCTAACGCGGCGCGTCATATGACGTTTCACACGACAACGCGATACGTCACGCTGACGCGACGCGTCATGATGTTGTTTTCTAACGCGGCAGTTGCGCAAACGTAACGTTTACCGGTTCGCGTACCGGGTCGCGGCACCAAATTGAGCTAACGGGAAGCTACCCGGTTCGCAAACCGGGAGCGAACCAAAACATAATAATAAAAATACAATTATTAATAAACATATAAAATATATTTTTTTATTTAAGAAGAATACATTTTACAGCTATAGATATTAGCTTTTAAAAAACCATTGAAATTCACTGAAAAAACCATAGGTTATAGACCATATATAGTTAGGAATTAGCATTTACAAAACCTTGAAAATTCACTGAAAAAACCATGGGTTATAGACCATATATAGTTAGGAATTAGCATTTACAAAACCTTATTTTACTCACACAAAACCATTGAAATTCCATATATAGTTAGTTGCACTAACTATATATCGCGCACCCGCAATCCACTGCTGATCATGTCACATATTACATCATTCATGACATGGTCAGTGACATCACTGATGACATCACTGATGACATCTCAAATGACATCACTGATGACATCACTGATGACATCTCATTTGACATTACTGATCACATCACTGATGACATCATTCATGTGATAATACGATGAACCTCTTCAGACTCTAATATAACCTTAGATACACTCAGTGTAAACAGACACTCACAGACTGTCACTCATCCATGGAGTTACTTACACACCTAGTCAGTTATGCAAAGAATCAATCACACCTTCATTTCCTCAACTATACAGTTATACACACCTTACTTATTCAATCATATACTAACACATATTTACTCTCTTATACAATCCCTGATACAAGTTCACAATGATCCATACAGCCACTCACACATTCACTGGCTCTTATGCACACTTATTTATATATATCAACTCTCACATGTACTGTGTTTTACATATGTACTTACTTTGACATGTAGCACTAAGATATCCATTCACTCACCAATACACTCATGCACACAGTCAACCGCCCATACAGCTGTTTCCACATGCACTTTTGAACCCATACATCTAGTGAATCAACTGCTCACACATCTATGCACAGAGTCATACACCTCCCAGCCACCCACACACACACTCAGTCTCCCATTCAAATACTTGAGCAACCAATCAATAACCCATATAGTTACTCATATAGCTACTGATCAACACATGCAGCAGTTTACAGAACAACAGGCATAATGATGCACAAATTAAGACAGTTTAGTCACTAACCCATGCACTCAGTGAGACACATTTAATCACTCACTCATACAGTCAGTCATGCACCTACTAAATCCTTCATCCAGACACTTATACATCCACTCATTCTTCAATATGTAAGACATATTTTAACTTTACAGAAACATACAGTCATTGGATGTTGTCATCAGTGATGTCATCAGTGATGTCATTTGAGATGTCATCAGTGATGTCATCAGTGATGTCACTGACCATGTCATGAATGATGTAATATGTGACATGATCAGCAGTGGATTGCGGGTGCGCAATATATAGTTAGTGCAACTAACTATATATGGAATTTCAATGGTTTTGTGTGAGTAAAATAAGGTTTTGTAAATGCTAATTCCTAACTATATATGGTCTATAACCCATGGTTTTTTCAGTGAATATATATATATATACATATATATATATATATACTGACTGACTGAAGTATTTATTAAGCGCACTCATGCCGTGGCATCTTGGACTGCGAAAGAGTGAAATGTACTATTCTCACTCCAGTCTGTGCAACAGTAGGGAAAGCGTTGGACTCAGGAGGGGTACAAATTAGTATTCCCACCCCAATAGCTGCAACAGTTAGGAAAGTGTTGGATTGCGGAGGAGTAAAATTTACTATTCCCACTCCACTCAGTGCAACAGTATGGAAAGTGTTGGACTCAGGAGGGGTACACATTACTATCCCCACTCCACTCGCTACAACAGTGGCAAAAAAATTGGATTACGGAGGAGCAAAATGTACTATTCCCACTCAAATCAGTGCACCAGTAGGGAAAACACTGGACTCAGGAGGTGTAACAATTTACTGTTCCCACTCCAGTCTATGCAATAGTAGGGAAAGTTTGGATTGCAGAGGGGTAAAATTTACTATTCCCACTCCAGTCGGTCCGACAGTAGGGAAAGTGTTTAACCCAGGAGGGCTACAAATTACCATTTCCAATCCAATCGCTACAACTGCACGGAAAGTATTGGATTTTGGGAGGGTTATATTTCCTTGGTGCAACAATAGGGAAAATAGTGGACTCAGGAGGGGTAGTAGTTTACTATTCCCACCCCATATACTGCAACAGTAGGGAAAGCATTGGACTTAAAAGGGGTAGCAATTTAGTATTCCCACGCCAGTCGATGCAACAGTAGGGAAAGTGTTAGACTCAGGAGGGGTAAAAAGTACTAGGCACACTCCAGTCTGTGCAACAGTGGACAATGCGTTGCATAGCGGATGAGTAAAATGTACTATTCCCACTCCAGTCTGTGCAACAGTAGAGAGAGTAGTTCACTTCAAACAACTAAAATATTTTAACAACTACATTAAATATCAACAAATATAAATATTTAAATCTAAAATACATATATTGTTTGATACAAAAATTACATATTAGCTACAATGTTTAACCCCTTCGGGGCTGATGACGAGCTCAGCTTGTCATGGGCGTAACCTGCCCTACGCTGATGAGGAGCTGAGCTCGTCACGTAACGCGGGTTTTTTAAAATCGCAGCACGCAGCGGGAAAACCGCTAGCGCGCATGCGGTTAATACATATTTACTTATATAGGTAGTGACAGTGACAACATATTTGACACCCACACATACAGTTGTCCTTTTGTTATCTATGATTTCCATACATGCCAACATAACAGTTGCACAGTGTTACAATAGTTTACAAATTTCAGCATGGCTATTTGCTTAGTGAATGTTATCAATTTTACACATGTATCATGGATAATTAAACTATTATTCATACATTAGCTAATGTTTTTGGTATGGCATGTTGTCTCGGTGAACTTAGATTGACACATAGGTTATGGCATTGCAGTCAATTTTCATCTGGGACAAGAGAATGTAGATATTATTGACTTCATACTACAGATCAGTACACAACACTGTATGTCTTCAATTTTGCCTTGAAGATTATTATGTACTTATATGCCTTGATTCTGACATCTGTACCTAGTATGTGAGGATTCAGATTTTGATTATGTGTACACTGTGATACCTTACCTCAGCTGCATTTCACCTAGGTTATTTCCTAGTGTCTGACATCTTTCACTGTCTCTCTATTGACTGTGTTAGTTTTACATTCATGGAGTCGATGCAGGAAATATAGGCAACATGAGGCACTAAATTGTTCAGCTATCATATTGATGAGGAATGTCAATGTGGCTTATTGTCTATGTGTATATTTGGACCTAGAATGTTGGAAGGCCAGAAGATTAGGCAAACTTTGTCCTTTTGATATCACATATGTACCTAGAGCTGACATTTACACAAGATTTGATGCTACACTTTCAGTGCATTGAATACAAGGAATTTAGAAGTTTTTTTCCCATTTTTGCTTCTGATACATAGGTCAGCTTATAGATATGCTGCCATGTGAGACACCTATTCTTAGGATCACATGATATTTTCCGAGTGAATACAAATCTTTAGTGTATAGTTAGTTAAAACTGTTACTATATTCCCAAACATATAATACATTTCCTTCGCGTGCTATAACAAATTAGATGTAAGTTATTGATACCACATTTTCAAAACATGTTTTTTGAAATTTTATAAAACCTTGTCCAACTCACTGAGTTATAACTGTAGTCTTATTGTCCTTTCAGTAAATTCTCAAAATTGATTACAAATTTAATTATTTGACAAGTGAATTGTGGAACAGAACAAAGAGTAAATTGCTAAATTATAACTGTAACCTATATTATCCTTTCAATAAATTCTCAAAATTGATTACGAATTTAATTATTCGACAAAAGAATTGTGGATCAGCTGAGTCCAATGCTTTTAGTATTGCTGAGCGGCAGGTGCGAATGCCTTTTTCATTAAACTTCTTCCTGAGTAAACTCCGGCGATCGCACTTAACACCGGACATATACATATCAGGTGTATAAAATCTTGAACTGCTCCTTCACTTAGGTTACAATCCTTAGGGCCCGGGGTCCTCTAATCAGGTTGGTCGGCATGTGTGGGCAAGTTTCCCCATGCGAAGCTTCAAGTGCTTTGATTTTAGATGGGGAGAGAAAGCAAGGCCTAGGTAAGCTGCTAGCTCCAACCTTGTATTGGATTGTAAAACCATCCATGCGTGTGCACGTCGTCTTAAGGTTGTTTTATCTTCAATCAACAAGTGCAAGTTGGCTGCTTTTTTCACAATCTGCTTGAATAATAATACTGGTAGTTTCCTTTGCCAAACATCTGTCATCTTGGTGATTTTCAGAAAGACATTTAGGTACTTCGCATAGTGCGATTTGGGATTGTTTTGCAAGGCTGCCCAGAGTGCCGAGTTAATTTCTAAGTCACGATTAAGCCAGATACTATACCAGAATGTTATTGACTCGTACCTTTTATGGAGTATTTGGTGCTGTAGTCAAAACCCGAGACGTACCTGTGCTGGTGAGGCATCACCCGGTAAACAAAATACTCGCTTATACACTCGCGTTTCAATTCTATCTAGTATTGGTGCACTTCTTCCATGATGAACCACACTTCCATAGGCTATCGTTGGAAGTAATTTAGCTTTGATGACTGCCTGGAGAGGGGTAAACAAGGGGACTTTTAGCTGTTTAGATATACTGCAGAATGCATGCAGTAAAGCATTACTCTTCTTTTCAGTTGTTTCAAAATGTGTGGTGAATGTAAACATTCGATCCAGATGTATCCCCAAATATTTGTAGCTATCAACTACTTCCAGGTTTATGTCGTTGATTGTGAATTTCGACTGTTTGGGGCGACGGTGTGTTATTATCATGACCTTTGTTTTTTTACTGTTTATTTCCATCAGGTTCACTTTGGAGAAATCAGCTAGCTCATGGATTAGGCGTTGCAAACCTATTTTTGTCTGACTGAGAAGAACAACGTCATCTGCATAGGATAGGTGTGTTAAGGGCAATGTGCCTAGCCGTGGCGGATGTGCGTTGACCCCGTCTAACCTTGGTGTCAAATCAGCCATGAATAGATTGTACAGGTGCGGGGCCAGGACACAGCCTTGCTTTAACCCTTCGTTGGTTGGAATCTTCCTTGTGATTCTTTGGTTATTGTGGATCTTAACCTGGATCTAGGTATTAGTGTAAAGGTCTATGATTGGATTTTAAATCGTGTCCGGCAAGCCCTGTTGTTTTAATTTAGCCATAGTGTATGTCGGCTGACACAGTCAAAGGCCGCCTTAAAGTCAACAAAACATAGATGAAGTGCTTGTCGCTGTCATAGACTTTTTTCTGCAATTAGTCTTATTGCTAAGATGTTTGAGATTGTGCCTGTGCTGCGCCGAAATCCTGACTGATTTGTGGGGATTTTTTTATTCTCATCGGACCAATTTACATGGTCGGTTAGAATAAATGAAGCATAATATTTGGCCTCCGCATCTATCAGCGTCATCAGGCGATAGTTTTTTTCAACAAGCTTTATTTTAGTGGAACATCAAAAAATTATTCAGCACAGCAACACAATTGTACATAAACACATCTCAAACTTTGCTTAGATTTATCCTTTCTATTCATATTGAATTCAGTTTGTGGACCACATTATTTGTCAGTTGATTTGTTCAACATTGCAGAATTTGTGGTTCTATCCACTCACACTGTGTGAGATGACCCCATGCTTCTAACTGTGGGATTTTTCCTGCTTCCATTGCAGCATTAGTGAGGGATGTACACAACAGAACATCAACAACTGCATGTTGGTGTAAGTTACTACCACTATGTGCACATGGCAAAGATCTAGACACAAACACAGAGATTGCAAATTCTTAGTTAGTATAATGTATATGTGTGCTTTCCTTAACAATGAGTAAGCCATTCCCATATCTGCCATTCCGAAACTTCTTAAGACCAAAACTTAAGTTTAAGTGAGACAAAATCCTAACTTTATGACTTTCGGTATTCACAAAGGGCATTTAGGAGTACTAAAGTTAGGATTCCTAACTTTAGCACTCCTAAATGCATCTTGAAAAAAACCAAAAGTCATACAGCTAGGATTTTGTCTCAGATTACTTTTGTGAATCAGGCCCGATATTTCTTACCGTGAATTTGATATTCTTGACCATGATAGTCTTGCTGTTGATATTTCTATTTCACAATATTTCCAACTCGATATTTGTGTAAATGAACATTTCCAACTTGTTATACTGTCTGAATACCGTATGTAGAAGACACATCCCAACAGAGCATGGTGGGCTCTTGGACTTCGGTATTTTGCAAGGTATAAAAGACTGCATAAATTTGAGTTTGTTGCAGACAATGTTTGTGGTAGATCAGGAAAATAAACAGAAAAAACCAGTCCAGCAGCCCATAAAATTGGTCCACAAGACAGTCCTCTTACTGATCTGAAGACCAACCCTTCAGGAATTGCCTTATTGTCCTACATGCCAGCCTGACCCTGAATGAAAAAGGTGAACCCAGAAGCGTAGTAAAGTGCCATAGGAGATAATCGACTGTTGTAGACTTTAGCATGAGTAGAATGTGTTTCTGTGCTTAACGGAAAGCACAAGACTAATAAACAGGATATTTTTGCAAACCCACACCGGTCTTGCGCAATAATCCCAGCCCTTTGCTGCTTTCCAAGCAGAAATTAGAATCATCACGTGGGATTCTGCATAGCTGTATGGTGTCGCTCCTTGCACCTGACGGTTTGCCTAGGCTCTTATTTACGCACCAGAGGCACCAGGAGCAAGCCATGCTCTTAATGGCACAGGGTGTTTTCCCATTACCAGTATTTATTTGTTGTCATTTCATATAGTGCGAACTCAACCGGAAGGTATTGGTGCACTTTACATGAGCACCAGTTACATGACACAGACACATTCATTTTTGGTAGGAAAGGGGAGATAATAATATTTGCCCAGTATCACAGTATGTTAAGACGACGATGCACCTCAGACCTGGTTCTCCAGCTCCTACGTCAGCAGCTTTAGGAGGTACACTACACCCTCTTCAAACTTCACCTTCTTAAAAAAACAGTGATGCAAACAGTACATACTGAGGCACTGCAACCCAGACCACAGATGTTTCACTGTGCGCGGTGTGCGTCAGTACGCAACTGAAACAACTGAAATCCATGAAAAAAAAATTGCATTCAACATTGGGTGAGCTTCTCAGCAGGAACCATTTAGAAATCTATCAGGCATGGCATTGATTTCCATGAATAACATATGATCCATGGCAAAAAATGGAAATCACTCTATCTTTCTGCAGGGTGTGTTAGGAGCCTGTCAAACAACGATAAGTCAGTAGGAAGGGCAGTGGGCACAGCTCATTATGCTAAAGAAATTATAGCAACGAGATACCAAAGAACCGCTAACAATTGTCTAGAATACACTAACCTAAACAAAAGTGGATGGAAACTCTAAGTAGAAATACTGGAACATGCGCTTAATATTTTAAATATGATTTACTCAAAACAATGGGCACAATGTCTTCATGGGCATGTCTGCTGGCTGCAAAGTCTTTCAGAAGGTGGGGGGATAGTGTGGGGACAGATTGACAGCCCTGTGACCAATCAAAATACATTGATGGCATGTAGGGAGATTAGAAATACGTGTTGGATGACAAAATACATAGACTCTGCTGAGGGAAGCGGCGCTGCCACCAGGGTTGCAAGAAAGGTGGCAGGGGTCGCAACTGGTGGCTTTGGGTTGTAGTTGCGACCCCTGGCGACCCCTAATTGACGTTCCTGCTACAGGCCCAGCCAGAGATAATAAACAACTTTATTCTTGGTGTCCTACTCAATGCCTCTGCCAAATGTACATAAGAATTGTCTTTCACTTTGAAGAGCCCCAGCACCAAGAGACTAATCCACAAGAACAAAGGCGTACGTTTTAAAAGGAATGTCCTATGTCACAGTAAGACAGAAAGTGAAGATGAGTGGTATGTGTTGTCCCATGTGGAAGGAAAATCCTCTTACTGGGACAGGAAGGATGGAACAAAGGGGAAACATTAGATCGGACAAAGAAACTGTGTGCCTCAGGACTGACTAGACATCTCAAGAGAGTATTGTAAAGAACAAGAGAGACTGGGGGAAATCCATGTTGTGTTTTGTCTTCACTTTGATACTAGTTCGAAAGTAAATAAAGCATAGGCACAATACATCCTTCCCTTTATAAATCAATCAAAAATGTTTCCAATATTAGACAGAAAACCTGTGTTGCACATCATTACCTTAGATTAACCATGCGTCAATTCTCCTGTCCTGTTCTGAACTAATGTTATGCTCCAACTTTTTATGTGTTTCTCCTTAATGTTTGAAATGTGGGAAATTGTATTCTATTGCTAAGTTACCCTGCGAGTTCTAGAGTGTCAGTTGGGCTGCTGGTTTGGAGCGATCACAGAGAGACACGGAGTGCTGATTCCTGTTCCTGACGACAATAAACCTTCATCTAATCTAAGAAAAGCCCCCTGTTTTCAGTGGACAACACAACACCTAATCCCAGATTTCATATTCACTTCTGATAGGCAACCTGGTCTGACACCATATCAGGCATTGCTGGGAGGAATCTGATTCCGGCCACGCAGCTTTTCTCCCATGGGAGAGGTGTGCCGCGGCGGCCAAAGCGCCTGACTCTGGAGCGCTGTGCTCGCTGTTCAATCCTGGTTCCGACAGCAGCTCAGCTCAGCATCATGTTATTCTGGGCAATAGCTCACTTAAACTCCCTGGTGGCCCCCAGTGCCTTGAGAACATTAGGGGTGATTAGTTTGCGCGTTACAAATACTGGATGGATGGATGGTGCATAAACAATATTTTCTCTGAAAAGTCAACATGGAGTTTGTATAATGCCACATGTAAATGAGTTACCTGGACTAAAGGCTCTTCTTACAAGTGTCTCTCTTTCTAACCTGAGGATTGCGTACTTTTACTCATTTAGGGCCACATGCACAACCATTTTTAGCAAATGCAAATGGAGAGTTAGGCTTGTGCCCTTTAAAAAGGGTTAAAGCATGATTCAACTCCATTTTGCAAGTTGGTAATCTATTATCAACCCGCAAAATTGGGTTTGCGAGTCACTATTAGGAAGGGACGTGCCAAGGGTATCGCTTCCTAATAGCAAGTCACAAGGGCATGAACAATTGTTTGGCGATTGGAATGCGGTTGCGAAACAATCTCAGTTTTCTTGCCTACTTCAAGCAGGCTGCAGCACCCACCACAATGTGAAATGTTGCCTGCCACCTTGTGCAGGGAAATACCCTGTGCACAGCTGCCCCCCCCCCGGGCATCCGCAACGGGCCCCCATAACCAGTCTCTGCCTGCCTTTTTGTGGCAGAGAGGCTCATTGTAATCATGACGGAGGTGCCTGCACGGCACCACCGCAATAATTGCCTGATTTCGGGTTCCGTAAGGCGGGCGGAAAAGGACTCCCTTGCGGAACCATGGCAGTCTGTCTTTCCGACTGACACGGAACAATAGTGATTCCCACCGCCATCCTAATATGGCTGTGGGTAAATCACCTTTTGATGGCGGGCAGATCGCCAACGCCGGGTCGGCGGTGGCAATCTGCCTGCCATCGTAATCAGCCCCCAAGTGAGAGGCAGCAATTATTTATTTTTTAATATATTTTTTTATTTTAACAGTAAGACAAGAGCAGGCAATACAGATATCAGGTGTTTCGCAGTAAAATACAGAACAGGGCCAGGCGGGGGAAATATACAAACAATAATCACTGTAAGAAGTAAAAGGCCCATCACGGGTACACATAACGGAAATAGGAAATAAGCAATCTATTAAGCAATCAAAGCAATTCCACCCGCGTGACCTCGTCCACAATGTTACAGGATAATTAAGCCAGCGAAGACACCCGGACAATAAAGGATTCGTGAAAAATAAACAGCCCATCTCTCGTAGAAGGAAAAAGAAAAGACAAAAGGGGCCATAGAACGAAAGAAGGCAAAATAAAAAAAAACACCCCTAACCCCCCACCCTGCACCCCTGCAATGTCTACGGCCTAACCCCACTAGCAGCGTGCCTGTCGCCCAAGAACTACCCTAAAGGAAGGGAAAAGAGAAAGCGGAGGAGGAGAAAGCAAACACACTCCCGGTCTCCCGTACCCCCCCGCCAACAGCCACCACCCCGAGACATGGTAAAATCAATATTTAGCAATTATACAAACCAGTCAGGGGAGGATAAACAACAACCACCCAATTCTCGTCACAATATAGGCACAACCCCGGCATCGCTAAAAGCTATTTTATTGGAACCCAGCGATAAAGTTCAGCCCTGGCCAGTACGGTCCGTCATAAGAGTCTTTGCCACTCGAGCCGCCATTTTGAAGGAAAAGGCAAAGCGTCCACAAAAGTTCTTGTCAGCACAGGAGGATCGAATACAGGATAAAAGTTCACAGCTCGAACGAGAAAAGGTGTCCAAAAACAGCGAGTATCCCAAACCATCACCAAGGAACTCGTAGCCACATGGAAGACCGTCTATAGATGCGTTAGGCGGCAGCTGGATCAGGCAAGAGACGCTAGCGAGAAGCACGGGCTGGCTTGTCGGTAATAGGGGACCGTCAAGGTTCATGAACTCTGGGTTATGCACAGGGACCTCGACCTCTGATGTGCAATGCACCGCTGGTACCATCTCTAGCTGGAAACCAATCGAGGTGTTGTCCTCAGGTTCCAGGATACCGTCCACTTTCACCATCAGTGTCCGGAACACAGCGACTGTGTGCGAATGGAGCGCACCAATGGCGGCCACAACGGCCTGCAGCGATGGCGCGCCTTCCGTCCGCTCCATCCCCTCTCAATAAGGCGACAGAGCCGGACTTGAACCCCGGAGGCCGGCTGCTCCGGAGTCGCAGGCCACGCAAATCTGATATCAAGTAATGGGCGCTCCTCGTCTTACAGAACACACCTTCGCCATCAGAGAGGGCCCCAGCCCGTCGACCCCGGGAGGACAGCAAGGTCTCCGGGCACCGGACCCCCACCACAGCAGCCGGCGTGGCACGCTGGTGTGTCCTCGGTTTTGATCGTTCAAAGGATCGTCACAAAAAGTCAACAATTCAGGCACTCTTTGGGAGACCAGGCTCAGTCCAGGTCTCACGGCCGATGTTGTTCAACTCTGACCCGGGTAGTCTAGAAATCGAGGCCCCGGCTTCCACACGTTGTTAGGCCGAGAATGGAAACACGGCGTATCTTCGTCAGCTGATGAGGTAGAAATCTCGGCATTGCACCTTTAGAAGCAGTAGACCTTCATAAACAAGGAAATCAGGTGTAAGGTCAGGATTGAAGACAGGATAATCGAGCTGCTGGCAGAGGTCAGCGGAGCCGGGAGCTTACGCGACCATCTTGATTCGTAGCGTAGCTCCTCCCGAGAGGCGGCAATTATAATTGGCCAGTAAATCTAAAAGTGGAGGCAACAAACCTCCCACTGGCCTGCAGCTGTCCAAATCTTTCCACTTTAGGGCCTCAAGGCATTAAATAGGATACCACTGCACCTTGCTCATGAAACAGGCTTCACACACACAGTTGTCGCCAATGTTGCAGGCAATGTAAGTTGTCAATGTAGATCTTTATTTAAGTAGAAAGATAATGTGCAGCTACTCAGGCATACGGCCTGAAGTCCACTCGCCTCTACAGCTACTTTCGCACACTCGTTTGGCAAGAGGATTCTCATGGCATCACAAGAAAAATAAAGGACAGGACATAACAGAAAGACAAGTTATTGTAGCCCCATAAAACACTAATAAATATGTATTTGTCCCACTATTCTACTACTGTCCTACAATAACTTGGCAAAATGAGACAAAAACAACCCTTTCAGCACATAACTCTCAGGGTAGCAAGAACAAGCAGTTGTAGGCTTACACAGGGAAGTAACATGGGGGTGCTCAAGATCAGTTAACAAGTGAAATGCAGTTGATGCATAGCTCAGTGCTTAATTTTTCTAGAAACAAAGGGCCTCATTCATGAAAGTGTTGCATCGCTGCGGTAAAACAGCGATACAACACTTTTCAGTGCACCCTACTTGGGACACCATGGGTGCGTCATATTTACTGTACGGCGCTCCATGCGGCATGGATTGACAGATACGTCTGGAATCCTGACGTATCTGTCAGCACAAAATGGCACATTGCAGGAGTGTGTCTGGAAACAGACGAAACGTCAGCATTGTGTCATTTCACATGGGGCGAGCTCCATGTGAACAGGCCTGCCTCACCACTTACACCTGCTTCAAGAAGGCGTAAGTATTTTAAGCAGTGAGGCCGTAGAAGTGTCACAGTGAAATCTCATGTATTTCATTGCAACACTTCTACAAGCCTTTTCTGTGCTAGAATGCCCACCCCGCATACATTATACCTGTTGCAGACATGTAGAGCAAGATTTCACAAAGTGACAAATCTGCCTAGATGCACCACTTTGTAAATATGGTGCATTTTTTATGCAGTTGCAACGTCACAAAAAGTGATGCAATGGCAATGTAAGGGTCTCAATAATAAGGCCCAAAGTCTTTCAATCATCAAGTTGTACTAAATGCTACACACTTTAATGAACAATATCTCAGTAGACGCTACTTGCACCCTGATTCCTCTGTTCCCTCTGAGGTAATCTCCTGGGTTCTGGGCTCCCCACATTTCTAAGGGCAATCACTCTCATGTGCAGCTCTGATTACCCATAGTTCTAAAATTCACTCACTCATCATTGTATGGTTTTCTCAGGACATGTGAGTTTTTGCAAGTTCCTTCTGCTACTACCCCCCCCATCCGCCACCCTCTCCCAGCCCCCAGAGCATTTCTCTTGTGCACTCAGTAGCACTGCAGAGAACTGGAAAATCCATTTTAAAGTTTGTTGGATCCAGATGTGGGCCATGATCAGCAGGATTTTCACTTATCTTCTTCTTTTGCTGGCTCATGCAGGGGTGAGGTCGAGGATCCAGTCATGGTGGTGTGACTCCGCTGCAGCATGTGCAGCTCACAGGTCGGGCTTTCAGCAGTCCTGAAATCAGACTGATAGTAGGTGTGGTCCCAGGGGAATCTCAGCAATCCAATCAGCAGTTTGAGCTGTCAGGTTAGTCTTTGTTCTCCGAAATGAAGAAATGCTCAAAATAGCCCAACTCCAGACTACTAACTCTGATCTTGAGGAATAGAGTATTGATGTGGTCATGCAAGGGGAAGGGTTTTAGTGTTTGTGGCAGCTGGGAAGGAGCCCTCAAAAGACAAGGGAAATCATTATTATCAAGTTCTAACACAATTCTCTTCATTACTTTAGAAAATGTACATTACCGTTATGTTCTAGAATCAGTACCTAATTGTTCTCATCTCTTCATGATCAAAGTGCTACTGTCAGTGTAAACAAATCCGAGGTTCATCTGCAGATGTCTCACTCATATTCTCAGAGTTAGGTGTTTTGCTTTGCAAAACTCATTTCTTGTGTCTTAAGCTTTCTCTGTTTTCTTTATATTCTTTTAGTTCTTTGACATCGTAACTTCACAATAATCTGTTCAGAACAACTTCTATCCCGTTTACAATGCCCATTAGACTTTCTCTTGGAGAGCACCCGAATCTCCTAAGCCCGAGTGCATGCCTTTGGATGCAGCCTTCCTTTATTTTATTTCCTTTATAATTGTCTCTGTTGAAAGGAATCTGGGACTTTTCCTCTCTAAACAAATTCTTTGGGATTTCTTAGGATTCTGCACAATTCAGTCTTCTATTACACTGCAATGTCATTCAAATGATTACTCAATGCCTAATTCAATGCAATTAATATGGCTGTCTTTTTCCAATATGGTCCATTGGTTTCAGTGAAGCGATAATTATGCCTATGCTAGCCAAACGGCAAGGTGTTCATTGCTCAATACTGATTTCCTGACAACAATCCACATTGGTCCTACTAAATTAGACAGAAACAAACTTGATAGGGCCTTCAAGAAATAGAAATTGCATCCTCTGTCTGTGCCTACAACAGTTGGTAGATGGGGCCCTGACTGAGTCTTCCGTGGCCACACAATTGCAGTACAGACCATACCAGACCTTCAGCAACCATACAGTTGTGGTGTTGAAGTTGGGAGGAACTGGAGTGATAATCTGGGGACCCTCAGGCACCAAGGTCTCACCAAATCACTCTTCTACAGTCTGATTGTTCCTTTGTGCCCACAGCACATGCTACACCTTGCACTTTCCAATGCAGGGCTTCCTCCTAGAGGGTCAGCAGGCTCCATCTCTCTCACAGCAGGCTCCTGATTTCTAGGCACTTCAGGGGCGGAAAACGCTCCTCAAGCAGGATATTCAAACTGCATGTGAAGTGTCCTCATCTCTTAAGACTGGCTGTCAGGCAGAAAAGAAACCAGCTATTATTGCAAAGCAGTGCTTTGAGTGTTCTATCAAGAACTTGGTCATAAAGTTTGGTGGTTTAGGTCCCACTTTAATATTCATCTTCCAGACAGGGGATGTGGATCCACTGTCTCAAATTGCAGAATCGGTTTCGGAAGGTTCTTCCTTCAAGTGTCCTCTCCAAGCTTTTCCCAAGACACAGCCTTTGTGAATACAGAAACTTTTCCTCCAGTGATTAATATGAGCCAGTGGTGCCCCTTGCACTGAGTTTTAGGCATCAGGACTTATTTTTCATGATCGAACTATGACCCAGAGAAAGCAGGAGGGACAGAAACTGGCGAAAGAAGAGGGAAGCGAAAGGTATGAAAACAACGAATAAAAGAGAAGGCAGGGTTTAAAAATAACCTGCAAGATTAAATTGGAAGAAAATTGAAAATTGAACATAAAACAGGCAATGCTGTCACGAAGTTTGATGTTGGGACCAGGTCCAAAATTCCAGTAGGAGAAGATTTGAAGTGTCCCGGATTGGGCGGAAGTAAAGTGCTGAGGGTCTTAAAACTGGTATGCAAAGCCTAAGGGGGCCACTTGAAAATACACTGTACAGGTGGACCTACAGGACAGTCTCCTTGAATGGAGGAAGTTGCAAGGGCCTGGGGAGCACTGGAGAAAACAGCTCTGCTGGGCGTTGTGCACCTTTAGGGTCTTCATAAACAGGCAACTTGAGGAGGTGATCACTCAGGAAGGGGGTCTAGGGTGTCTAGGGTCTAGGGTGCCTCAATGTCCCATGACAGGTGCCTACTTCTGGTACTTTGGAAGTCTGGTGTGGACCTTCTTCCTGGATTTCCTGTTCGGGGTCTGGTACCACGTGTATTGGTACGCCGCAGCTCCGGGGGGTCTTGGCACCTCCAAACTTGATTGAGAGGCATATCTGACTGTCTGGAGCTGTTATACCTCTACTTGCTTTGGTGCTGCATCGAAGTTGTTGGGGAGAAGCAAGTCAACAAACTGGACTTCACAGGATCTTTGCCTGCGGTGTGCAGGGGAGTGATACCTTCCTTCCAAGGGAGCATCATGGTGATTTCTTGAAGGCTGGAGCTGCTCCGGGGTTCTTGAAGTCCTTCCAGGTTTTAGGATGACACAGCAGTGGTGATTGTTGAGCCCTTCTTGCAGCGGGAGGGGTTTAGTGCCTTTTCTTTCTGCAGCGGGGCTTTTGTTATGACGTAGCAGGTCTTCTTTGGTCCTGATCTTCTTTTGTCCAATGAATTTAAGGTTCAAGTCTTGGGAACTTTCTAAATACTGAATTTAGGGGCATTACAAGAGGAGACTGGTAATAGCCAATGGGCTATCTACCTTTAGGGTGTCAGCACCCTTTAGTGACCACTTCCTGAAGGAAGAGGCACTATCCTAGCCCTGATTAGAGGTTTTCCGACCACCTCGAGATGGTGGAAGTTCAGGAGACGGATTCACCCTAGTGGCGGTGCAGGCTGAGAGGTAACACTCCTCCTCATCTAACTAATTTTCTCACGTTTCTTACTGGCAAAAGTGGAGAGGGAAAGGGGGCTTGGCCTCCCCTACTATCTGGGGGTTCCTGGATAGGATTTCAAAGGTGGCATTGGCTTTGAAACTTCCTGTCCGGGAATGCCATCTTGTTCTGGAGGAGGTGAGAAACACCCACCCCCAGAGCAGCTATTATTTATGTACTCTGAGAGTGCTGGATCTCACCCCATGAGGTCAGAAACATGTCTGGTGGTGGCAGGCTGGTGAAAATCAAGAGAATCTACTAGTGTTTGGTTAATTTTCAGGAGACCCTCTAAAGGGTGTCTTGCTTGACTTTCTAAATAAATCCCAAACTGGCATCATTGAGGATTTATTAAGACAAGATGTTTGGTACCAAACGTCTTAGAAATTAGTGAAGCCATCATGGATCTGGAAAATTTCTGTTGAAAAGTATCCAACCCATTTACTCTTTATGGCTTCCCTGTTCACTTACAAAGTCACAGAATGGACTGGACACCAAAGGAGCATATCTGCTCATGCTAACATGCCCACACATAGTATATAGTGCACCCTGCCTTAGGGATAAAGATCTGCATTAGGGGGGACTTACCTATATCTTATGCAGTGCATGGGGAGGCATGGCAAACAGGGCTGTGTGCTGTGTCAACTTTTTGGAATGTTCTGCACCAAGACACGCTGACTGCAATGGCAGAGTACATAGGCTTGGTGAGGGGCACTTGGGTAGCACAACCAGTGCTGAAGCCCCATGGGGGTCCTACTCAGTATCCATTGCTTAGGTACCAGGGGTACCACTTACTGGGGACTTACAGGGGTAGCTGAAGTTGTGCCTAGCGTGGTACAATATTTGGGAAAGAGGCCTAGCGCTGGGAACCTGGTTAGCAGGGGCCTAGTGCACTTAAAGTTTGAAATCACATCAGGCAAAAAGTGGGGGCTAACCATGCAAAAAGAGGCAGTTATCTGCACTGCTGACATCTGTTAACCTGACTTACACACAACATGCATATGCCTCACATATTATACACAAATACACTTAACATATGATCTAGATGTCAGTGAAAGGGTTTTAATATGTACATTGAAGCCACCTTTACTCATATTGGCCTGTAGGCCTCATCCCGGGCGACTCAGATACAAACATCTGGTCATACTATTATTTGCTTAACCATGAGATGCCGCCACCGCTGCTCTATGCAAAAAACACATAACAGGGTCAGTAGTCCACTGTAAGTATTGGGAGCACACTTTGTGACTATCCAAGTCACAGGGCAGGCCCAGGAATTATGTGTATAATTTTATGTGGCCCTCAATGAGAGCCAAAACATAATAAATTTTGACTTTGACTTTGACTTTGACTTTGGCAGGCCCAGGAATTCTTATAGTCATGAACAGAGTTAGGCCTCAGTGTGTGCAGTTGTCTAGATTAGATGCCAGAGCTCAAATAAAATGTCAGGATATCAGATTTACATGCAGTTGGATGCTCAGGGCAGGAAGGCACACCTGTATACAAAGAAGGGGCAGTCCTGTCTCAACATATCCTCTAAGAGAGTTCACTTTGCCCATGCAAGTGTAGGCATCCTTTAAAGTGGATGTTGGACGTGGCCCTCTCTAAATGTTCACCCCAAACCTTTTGCCTTCACCTTCCTATTTTTTCTGAATTATATTTTGTTGGCCTTAGGACTCTATTATCATTATCACTGCTAACTAGTGCTAAAGTGCTTGTGCTCACTCCCTGAAACATGGTAAACATGGCTTACACCTGATAGGCATATTAAATGTACTTGTAGGTCCCTAGTAAAGTGGTTAACCATGCACCCAGAGTCTGTAAATTAAATACTACTAGTGTGCCTGCATCACCTATTGTGGCACCCACTTAAGTAGCCCCTTAATACGTATCCCAAGTCTGCTATTGCAGCCTGAATGCAGTTTTACACTGCTCATTCAACTTGGCTAAATAACCCCCTTGCCAAACCTTAAACTCACCTTTTATTACATATAAGCCACCTCTAAGGTAGACCCTTGGCAAACCATAGGGCAGGGTGCATTGTAATTAAAAGGTTGGACATGCACTTTTAAGTGGTGAAAAACACCTAAATTAGTTTTGCACTACTGTGAGTCCTACCTCTCCCTTAGGATGTCTTTGGATTGCCTTATTACATTTTGACTATGAACAGGTACACATTCCATGTTTGTTCTCTTGAAAATTGTATTTAAAATACTCTTTAAAATGTAACTCTGTTTTTAAAATTACTATTTTTAAAATGCAACTTTTAGAAACTTTGCATTTTCTGTCCTATTTGGTGCCTGCAGCCTGTTTCTGGGTCACATGATGCGGTGTAGTTGACATGTTACACTTTGTTTACTCTTTCCAGTTGCCACATAGTAGAGGCATTAGGTGTGCTTCAGTTACTGGAAAGATGAGGATTGGAGTCGGACACAGCCCCACTTGCAACTGAAGAGGCTGGGCTCTGCCTTCATACAGAGGACGTGTCACCCCTGCACTGTTCATGCAGCCAGCTTGTAACTTCTCCTACTTCAAAAAAAATCACCAGGTATAAAAACACCCCCAGCCCCTCCCTTCCATTCACTTTCACAACCTACTGGAGGGCTTTCAAAGAATGGAATGCTACTGTGGTCTGTTGTGTACTTCACAAGACAGCTTTTCAGTACCTGGCAGTACTGCTCTGATGCCTGAAAACTGCCTGGAGCCTTTAGAAGCCTGTCCTGCTGCTTGAGCCCGGTTCCACTTCCTTAATGCAGGACAACCAGAGTGACTCCAACGGCTAGTTGGCAGGCCTCCTGAACAGAGCCTAAGGGACAGAAAAGACTCCATACATCTTGAATTTGCACCTGAAATAGCCTGAGTGAATTCAACCACCCCCACCCATGTGGTGACACTTCAGTCATGGACACTTGGTGGTAATGTTAAAGGTGCCCAGATAGCCAAAATCCAAAACATGGGACTTAGAACATGGGACCTGATCAGGCGAGTGGTCGATTGGACCACAGACCACTTTTTTGGCGGTCAGGAGACTGCTTTAAAACCAGTCTGCAGTTCAACCACTTTTTTTAATGCCACCGCCAGGCTGGTGCTCGGAAAGTGCTCATTTACATGGCGGTTTGTGCTGCGGCTCAGGAGATAGGCTGCAAAACAAGTTGCAGTGTATATGAGCAGTACATATTCCCCTTGAGCCACTTTACAGTGGTCCACGATGAACAGAGCCCCGTTTGGGGTCCTCAAAGTTCCTTTTAAAAAGCCTTTTCATGGCGGTCTATCTGAAATGAAAGGGCTGTTAGAAAGGCGTATTGTAATCCTGACAGTGGTGTTTGCCTCGACACCGCCGCCATTCACGAGACTTGATTCCTATCGCCACCCCAATGGGATGTCAGATCCTGTCAGAGGCGTCAGTCTGCCCCCAACCACTGAGTGTCTGACGTCCTGTTAGTGGCACTCCAACCAACATCATAATCAGGCCCATAATTTTGGCTAAATATTACTCTGAGAACCAAGAGGATACTGGGACCAACCTGCTCATTTAGCCACTTAAAGTCCATCGCTAGTTGGTCTGCCTTCGCAACAGCTCCCGCTTTGTTCTTCTCCGCAGCACCAAATCCTATTCAGCATTCGTTTGCCAAAGGGATACTCTCATGGAACTCTCATCGTCTACAGCCTCCATATTCATCCCGCTGGAGATTTTCAACTTCCAAAAAATGAGCATCAATCTGAATGAAAAAATCTTCCTCATGACCACATCCAACAGCTCCCTGACAATGCCTCCTCTTCGAAAACCACCTGCAGCTTTGCCCCACTGAACTTCTATTTTCTCAGGGATTTTTTGTCAAAATTTAAGTCCAAAGGCAAGCACTGACCAACCACATTCCACTTTTGGTATCTGACTAGCGCTCCAATGCAGTCGGCCATTTTCTCGACTTTGACCTGTTCTCATAAGACTAGATGTCTTTAGTTGGCCCTTCAATATTTTAAGTGTTAGTTTTTACCTTAAAATTTTAAAATTCATAGCTCTGGTTCTACGTGTTGGATTTGTATCGTTTTGGTCTCAAAGAATTTATTAAATGTAACTCTATTTTTCTAAATTGGTGTGGGATTTTTTTTGTGTTATGTTTTCACTTTATTAATGTTTGAAATGCTGCATAAATATTTTACTCATTGTCTTTAAGTTAAGTCTGACTGCTTGTGCCAAGCTATTTCAGGGTTAAGCGCAGGTTAATTTGGGATTTGCATACAACTTCACCCTAAAAGTAATTGTGGTTTCTGTTTGAGTAGGGTTTAATCTTCCTCAACCAGTAATCCAATTGCCTTCAGTGGAGGCCTAGGTACATCTGTGTGGATAGAGTGTCTACTGGCAAAGGAACTGTAATACTCGGAGCTGACTGCTGAGTTCAGGAGGAGGGCATGACAAGGAGAAATCCCATATGTCATCTATTCGTCTCCCTGCATTGAATTTCTTCAGAATCAGGTAATGCAATCGTGAACAGTAAAGCAGTAGCAGTGGGGATGAGTTCTTGTCTCAGAGAACTTTCTGTGCCCACTCAGTAGTGAAGTCCAGAGTTGTTGCTTAACTTGGTAGAGTGAGACAGGCATAGAGAGTCCTGAATCTGCTTGGCATTCTGTCAATATCTTTTTCCTTGGGGTTTCTGTTAAAAAGGGTAGAATTTTCAAAGGTCTGTCGCAGTCTGCTCTTGTGCATCAGAATCTCCGCGTAGAATTTTCAAAGGTCTGTCGCAGTCTGCTCTTGTGCATCAGAATCTCCGCACAGAATTTTCAAAGGTCTGTCGCAGTCTGCTCTTGTGCATCAGAATCTCCGTGTAGAATTTTCAAAGGTCTGTCGCAGTCTGCTCTTGTGCATCAGAATCTCCGCTACACCTAGCATCAGTGGAAGCCAACAATCACTCACTAGTGGGCATATGTAGGATCTACTTGTTCTCAGTTTCTTGAATAAAAGCAGGAGAGTAGAAAAGATCTGCTGGTGGACTCACACACATGAGTGTCGATGTAAATGATCTCAAGCCATGTTCACAAAACAGATGCTTGCAATGCAAAACTCCCCGGTGAATAGATCTTCCAAGAACTTGCTCTGGCAAGCATTCCTCCTACGGAGCAGCCCTAAATAAAGAAGACAGTAAGCAGGGTCAGATACAAGGATACCAGCTATGCAGCAAACAGTTGCCAGGAGCCAGGCCCGGGGGCCCGGTCGAGGATTTCATATTCCAGAGACTCCCTATGTCATCTTAAATTGCCCGCTCTACCGTTATGCTCCCAATCATTGAGAGGAGAATCCTGCTTCACTCACTGCCCCCACTGTCCCTTTAAACTCACCCCGTCTATAAACGAGGATCACCTTAAAATGAGTATCAAAATGGGTCTGATTAACTGCCGGTCTATGCCCAAACACGCTCATGAGATACATCTACTCATTGAGGAACACCAATTAGAAATTCTGTTTCTTACGGAAACGTGGCTTGCGCCTGACTCAGATGCAGATATAGTACAGACACTACCCCACGGGTTCTTGATACAAAACACCTGAACCGCCCCAAGGGCAGGGGAGGAGGAATTGCTGCTATGTTTAAGGAGCCCTTTTCATGTAGACTTGTCGACAGCCCTCTGTCGGACTGTGAAAACATGCATTTTACCATCCAAATATCTCCTAGCATCTCTCTTTCAGGAGTTCTTATATATCGCCCACCAGGAGCCATGGGGCAATTCCATAAATCTCTTTTGGAATGCTCCTTGGCTTTGGCCAGTACACTGCCCAACCTTCTAGTCTTAGGGGACTTTAATGTCCACTTTGATAATAACAAAGATGATATAGCCACAGATCTGATCTCAGATCTAGCAGCCCACCAACTGCATTTACAAAACCACGCTGCCACACATAATCGTGGGCATTTGCTAGACCCCATCTTTTGCAATTTTCCTGATCTTGTGGTAGGTGCACCGAACCCTGTGCCATGGTCTGACCATCTGTTCATTCCGTTCAGGTGGCAAATTCAGGCCTCTCCTCCTTCCATCCAAGCATCTAGCAAACCTTCCCGCCCATGGGCGAAAATCGATGTCGACAAATGGAAACAAGTATTAGAGGACACCAGGCCGCAACCCGAAACGAATCCTCTTCTTGCAGACGAGGCTTTCACGTCCTGGATTGTAAACTCCTTGGATACAGTTCTCCCCAAAAAACAATATCGGAAACCAAGGAACAAAGCCACCTCTCCGTGGTTTTCTCACGAGATCCGCCTCTTAAAGAAAACTTGTAAGAGGGCGGAAAGAGTATGGAGGAAAGATTTTGACCCCAACAGTAAAAATGACTATAAACGGACTATTCTCATTTACAAAAAGGCTATAAAATCTGCTCAAATATCGTTTTTCACGGCTAAAATTAGCGAGGCCTCGTGTGCGTCCAGAGAAACCTTCCAAATCATGAAAAAACTTGTAAAAATCCCAGATCCAACTGTCATGCACAATCTCTCGGACAATCACTGTAACGAGTTAGCTACGTTCTTTGACTCGAAAATTCAAAATATCCTTCAACATCTCCCCCCTCTTCTTCCTGTGGATTCCCCATCCCCTCACTCATTGCAGTGCCAGAGCTCTGACACAGAACTTATTGAGTTTACTCCCATCAGTGAGGCAACCTTAGGGCCCATTCTTCAAGCACTTAAAAGTGGATCCCCGCATGATCCTGCCCCGGTCAGACATCTGAAGCAGGTTGCGTCCACCGTTCTAGCACCAATGATGAATCTAATAAACACATCCATAGAAAGTGGATTGGTTCCCGCAAGCTGGAAGAAGGCTGTGGTCAAAGCCTTGATCAAAAAACCCAACCTTGACCCTGGCAATTTGGCCAATTTCAGGCCGATTTCTCTTCTCCCAGCCATCAGCAAGCTGGCTGAAAAAGTCATCAATGGACAGCTTTCAAACTATTTGGAAGCCAATGCATTATTAAAATCATCCCAGACTGGATTCCGCCCAGGCCAGGGCACCGAAACAGCGTTGGTGGCGGTAGTCGAAGAGGCTAGGAAGATCATTGATACAGGAGGATCAGTGGCAGTGATCCTCCTGGACCTCAGCGCGGCATTCGACACCGTCAACCACATCATCCTGGAAAAACGGCTGGAAGACCTTGGTATTTCTGGGACTGCCCTTTCTTGGCTCAAATCCTATCTCCATAACCGCTCTTTTCAGGTAGCAGAAGGCGACTTTATCTCTAGAGAGACCCCGATACGTTGCGGAGTGCCACAGGGCTCATCATTGAGCCCAACGCTCTTCAACGTGTATATGTCGCCTCTTGAAAAAATTGTTATCCCGTATGGTATCAAACTTCTGACCTACGCGGATGACACTCAGTTAGTTGTCTCCCTCAGTCAGCAAGGCAATCCTGCTATCGATTTACACTCATGCCTGAAAGACATCGTGAGCTGGATGAACTCCTCTCATCTAAAACTCAATGGGGAAAAAAACGAGATAATGGTGATGGGCAACCAGTCCCATTTTCGTCCGGAGTCTCTTTGGCCCCCGTGTATGGGCCCTCCTCCAATCCCCAAAACGGACATCAAAAGTTTGGGGATCTGGTTAGACAATAAACTCACCCTAAATACCCAGGCAAAGAAAACGGTGGGAATCTGCTTTGGCCTACTACGTACTACTCGGAAGATTCTCCCTCTGCTTCCTTTCCAGTCAAGAAAACTCCTCTTACAAGCCCTAATCCTTTCTAGACTGGATTATGGAAATGCCCTATATGTTGGTGCACCAAAGAAAGTCACAGCCAGGCTGCAGGTTGTGCAAAATGCCGCCACTCGGATCCTTACGGGCACCAAAAATCGTTGCTCAGCTAGACCTGCGATTAGAGCACTTCATTGGTTGCCCGTGGAGCAAAGGGTACAATTTAAAACTCTGTGCCTAACTCACAAAATCCTCCATGGAAAAGCCCCACCTATCCTTAAGGACCTGGTTGTTCCCTACACCACGACTAGAACACTCCGATCCTCTCACACACACCTTGCCCAAATTCCCAGGATCAAAAAAACACGTTCTGGAGGTCGGCGGTTTTCCCTACATGCATCCAAGATGTGGAATGCTCTTCCATTGGACCTTCGTGCCCAACCCAACCTGCTGCCCTTTCGTAAGTCTTTGAAGACCTGGCTGTTCCCTTAATTTTCTTTGCTCCCGCAGACCCTTTCAGATTTTCTGTCAGCGCTGGGATGCTTACGGGCAGCCATGCGCTCTAGAAATCCTCTAAATAAATAAAATAAAATAAATATGTAATGCAGTATGACTGTGCAGATCCCAGGAGCTAAGAAGTATTCTGAAGCATGCCACAGTTATTATTGATCATTATGAGAAACTAGCACTTTATATCTGGCTGTTACAGTGAATCATAGAGAAGAGCATGACTCACTGAGATACTCACGATTGATCCAGAAAGTCAGGGTAAACACGACATACATTTCACATTTAAATGAAATACACAAAGATGGGAAAACTAGATAAGTATTAATGCGGGCTTTTCACTTTCACAGATAAAAAATATGTGTGAGCCAGGTTAAGATGCAAGCTACATTGTATCATATGGCTCAAGAATGCATGTGCAAAGAGTCTACAGGTTACTGCTACCACTATTTTCGTGTAGTACAAGATAATATCAAGAAGTGTATATTATCAGACTCATTTACATAAGGTATGTGGCCTGGATTGAGATTGTAATGAGCTGGACGTGAATGCACATATCTGTTCTAGACCTACGGGGTCTGGTCAGAAAGCAGATGGACTTTGAAAGTCCGTGTTGAGAGCTGAGAGGCATCAGTACACCAGTGAAGACTTCCTTACACTAATACGGGCAAGGGGGCAAGAAACAAATGAAGTCCTTGAGTGAAAAATAAAGTATTTGAAGTTGAAATGGATACATCTTACCCCGAGCAAACTGATTGGCAAACAAGATGATTTATGTTGCCCATATGCATATGAGAAGTACAGTAAAGGTTTTCTGCACTTGGGATGAAGAGAAATACTTCCGTACTATAACATTTTTTAAACTAGGCATTATTCAATTGAAGCGTTTCATTGCAGCATTGCCTGACATACTGGGGTTGCTTTTTCTGCTGTGAAGGGCCTTTCTCGTATAGATATGGTACACCAAAATGTGCCGCAGAAGACTGAGAAGAATGAAGAGGCACTTAGAACTAATGAGGTGCCGTTTTCTGTCAGGCTATTTTACAAGAATGAGCCAATATCAGAACGAATCATGAAACTGATTTCATGATTACGTTCAATTGAAAAGCATTTCAAGCCTTTTCAGGACTCAGTCACAGAAGGCACCAACCTGGAGTTTGGTGATCTCTATGAATTGGGGTCCAGTAAAACTATTGCCAAATAAATGGAAAACTTCGTGTACAAAGAGAAAGATGATGGGGATTCCTGTTGCACAAGATGAAGGACAACACATTATCATTGCGGAGGGTTTTTGGAACATCAAAAGCCAGCCAAATTATAGAAATAACAAATAAGTTCCTAAAAAAATATAAATGCCAAGTGCACTAGTAAATATGTTTAGAAATTTAAAAAATATTTTCAAGAATGCACAACATTTAAGTTTGCAGCTCACAATTATCCTCATCTAACAGAGTACTGTTTTGCTGCCCACAAGATTCATTCTTAGTAATGACCTGAACAAACTTCTCTTTATTAATCACCTTGTGGACCAGGTACCAAGGAAAGTAGGGAGTCACAGAATGGGCAATAGTAAGATGAGCGAGTTAAGACACTTGAGAAATAATGAAAAATATGAGTCATTTCATACATCAAGAAATGCACATACACTTTTTTAAGCCATGCATATTATTTCTCTTTAAAGGATAGCCTACAATCTGTGGTACAACGTGCAACAATTTCTTGTAAATCCCCTACTCAACTCAAACACATTGACTGCATGAGTTGCATCACCTCCTTATACAATGTATAAGTACATCAATGCAGACAGCAGATAGAGGAAAGATACAATATGGGCACTCACTACTACATCTAAGATCATTTAAATATAAAAGACTGGCTCTACAACCTGGGACACAGCTGAGCTCTGAGTCCTGCAAACTGTCAAATTGGTATACTGTTATTTGGCATAATTACCTTACCTATAAGGCCATAGTATATGGCATTCCGTGTACCCAGGGCTTGTAAATTAAATGTCACTAGTGGACTGCAGCGCTTATTGTGCCACCACTAAAGTTAAAAGGTAAAACTTGTCTCCAAGCCTGCCAATGCATCCTAGTAGTGTGAGTTTGAAACTGACATTTCGTCCTAGAAAAATAAACCTTTCGACAGTTCAAGACCTTCCTTTTAATACTTACAAGTCATCCCTTTGGCATGAGACATGATGCATTGTATTTGGAAGTAAGGCATGTATAGTTAATGTTGTATTTGCCCTGGCTGTGAAACACCTCCAAAGTTATTTTTGTCTGTGGCAAGGCTGGCTCTCCACTGGTTTACACTATTCAATGTAATAAGTGTGAATTTCAGTTGTTGGGGAATAGCTAGGACAATGGTTCAAATACTCATTTTAAAAGTAATTTAAAATCTGTATTAGAAAAATTAGATTACATATTATTTCTAAGTAAAAGACACTTTCAGAAAGTGATATGTTTCTGCCTAACACGAAAATGCTTTCCTGCTACTGCACAATTGTCACCTGACCCTAAATGGCTACCTGGAGTGAGATGTGGAGTAATCCCAAACCCACACCTCAAAAAAATGTGTTTAGGTGTGGGGAGGTGCCTTTCTTGCTTAAGCAGGAGGCCCTAGGGGCTATCCCCAGCTGCTTACTGAGCTTCAAAGAATGCCCATCCTGTCACTGGCAGATGTAGCTTACACCTGGTTGTGCCTCACTTTTCTCTACTGTGGCACCTGGCCATCTGTGAAGGGTCACTCTCAGCTGTTTGCATTCTGTTGCTGAACTCGTTTTTGTTGGCATTAGGTTTCTGCACTTTTTCCATGATAACCAGTGGTAAGTGCCTGTACTCGCTCCCTAAAACATGGTGCAATTGAATCTACCTGATTGGTACACTTAACTTACTTGCAAGTGCCTAGCAAATGGAACTACATGTACTCCGGGCCAGCAAATTAAATGCTACTAATGGCTTGCCACACTCCTTTTGTCACCTACTAAAGTAGCCTTTTAAAATATGTCTCAGGCCTGCCACCGCCGTCTGTAGTGCAGATTTAAACTGCCATTTCAACTTGGCGAAATAAACCTTTTGCCAGAGTTAAATATTCCTTTTTAATACTTATAAGTCACACCTAGTGTAGTCCCTAAGGGTTCATAGTAGGACATATGTACTTAAGTTTTACACGTCCTGGCAGTGAACAACTCCTACAGTCTTTTTTCACCATTGTAAGGCCTATCTCTCCCATTGACTAACACTGCGTTACCATATTACATTTAATATGTGCTAACCTTGTATTGGGAGCAGATACACTCAGGTGAATTGTAATTAACAATCCTCTTTAATAGTAAAGTTGTCTTTAAGTCACAATTCTGACAATGCCAATTTTAGAAAGTTGGTATTTTCTGGTCCCAAATTATTGTGCCTTCTGCCAGTGTTCTAGGTCACACAACTATGAATGGCTCAGCTATTCAGTGTGTCATTGACTTCCAGGCAATAATACAAAGATTTGAACAGGATGGCATGGAGAGTACCTGTACCCAGTCATATTTAAGCTTTAGAGAGATTTGCCTCCTGCACACACAAAAGAACCTGCCACCAGGTCTGCCCTGCCTTTTTTCACTCCCGATTGTTTGGAGCCATAACAGGGGAAGGGGAATAACTTTACAGAACTAGATGTGGGGGTGGGACAAAGTGCCCCCACCACATAAAGGCTGGCATGAGGTATAAATATTGGACCTCCAGAGCAACTCATCAGAACACTCCTAGACCGGTGAAAGTTACAGAAGAGGAATTGCCTGCTGCTGAGAACTGTCATGCTGTCTAAGAAGGAAGACTGAACTTGTTTACCTTCAATTCAGGCTAACCTAGAGTGACTCCAATGGTCAGTTTACTGACCTGTGTGACTTAGAGGAAGGAAAACAACATGCTTCAGATGCCTCATTACAACTTCCCAGCTAACCTGCTCTACTGGACCAGGCTGGACCTACAACGCGGCCTGCCTAAGCCCTGCTGGCGTCTGAAGTGAGTCCTTCAATCAGGGAATTCAATCGATCAGAGAATTGTTAAGCTCACTACTCACCCGTGAGTGTCTGAAGGTGCTGGGTTCCTTGATCCGCAGGTGGTGCCTTAGGTGAACAACCTTTACAACGAAACTATTACAACGCACTACCAACACAAAGCGGTCATTACAACGCAAACCATTACAATGCATTGCGCTGGGGGGCGCTCTAGGATAGGGAATAGGTTTAATTTTCTATCCAACACCTTCCCTAGTGTCCACGGGGACTGGAGTTGGAATAGAAAATTATACTTACCACTATCCAGCACCTCTAAGCGCTATGCGTTGTAAAGGTTTGCGATGTAAAAACCGCGTTGTAAAGGCAGGCGTTGTAATAGCCTGCGTTGTAACGTCATACATCCGGTGCCTTAGCTTTCCACCTACTTTCTCAATTAAGCACACTTGCCAGTGCTCTTTTACCTGAGAGAATATTGGAGATGCACTTTGAAATGACAACAAAAGCCGATGGAACATGTTGACAGTCATCATCCAAGTTCAAGGTTGTTTTTTTAAAATAGATCTAGGGAATCAGGAACCGCAATGGAAGTGTTGCTAGTTTGTCACATCTAGAACTATTTAAATAAGATGTGAAACTCAAACAGTAAAGATATAAGCAATGCTTATTTTAAATACTCAGGAGGAAAATTATTGCATTTATGTAAAAACTGCATTTATTCCAGTTAAAAACACCGTGTGAGCAACAGAAAGAGAGGGAGAAGGGAAAAAGCTGCTGTTTGCTTCTTGCTAGTATGTTACTGTGACAACTGTGTGCATAACTGAGAATTATAACCTTCAGAGATGTAAAAGCAGTCTGCAGATCATATAACTTTTGATTTATTGCTCAAATTGCAAGGCTAAACTTTTTTCTGTGTTAACAGGAATATGGTTTTTGAAACCAGTTTGCCCGACCTTCAGGCCAATTTTTTCTCATCCATTGTTGTCGGTTTATTGATACACATGAAAATCAATTTGTCTTGCAGCACATTCTTTACAAAGACAAAGCATTTGAGAAGTTAAATATTCACATTGCTGGTTGCTTTTGAATAGCATATTGCCACTAACTTTTAACATACATCCATAGCATGTTATTAATTGTTCAAATGTGCTCTTGTAATTTTGATAAAATAAGGTAGCACATAAAGCATGAAAAACAGTTACAACCGGTGAAGGTATATAAACCAATATGTGTTTGAAAAACAGGTAATTAAAGTGGTTTAAAATAGAACTGTCAGAAAGGTGGCCGAGTGCAAATTACTAACTTACAGATTTGGGACATATTGATGAAAGGACTCTTGATAAGCATTTACATTGGAATAAGGGCTCTTTACATTATTTAATGAGCATCCTTTGTAGAGCGACTCTTGTGCCAGCAGCCACGGTTATTCTAGCTCCAAACGCACATATTTAAGCTGCTGCAGATTGCTTGTGTTCTGCAATGGACGGCCTTGATCACCCTACTGTAAGCAATGATCGCCTGGTTATTTTAGCTTGTTGGTGAACAGAGGAAGGAGACAGGGGTTTAGATAAAAGTCACCCTTGACGCCAGAGGGCTATAGGCATGAGTATGTGCTAGATGCACAACAATAATAATAAAAAACATTCTAAGGTTTATAGTGCTGCAGGTAAAGCACTTGTATTGTATCTGAGGTTCGGCTGGTGAACCATTGTCCTTGCTTAATCTGTGGTCCGCAGACCTTTGGGGTTACGTGACGCCTACTCAGGGGGTCTGTTACTCTTTAGAAAATTAAAAAATATTTGCAGTTTAATAAAGCATTTATAAATAATTATAAAGAAGCAAAATGTAAATCTGAACATTAAAAAATGTTCTGTAAATGTGAAAGAATTTGAAATTGGAGCCTAAAAGTTAAATTGGTATCACTAGCTAAATACATGGGAGCACCTCAAGTATAGCAAAGCGGATACAGTATGGACAATAGGTGGTCTCCATTGACGTCCCAGACAAAAAGGAGATTAAAAGGCATAACAATATGCTAGAGTCTAGAAGAATTATTTTTTTAAAAGCTCCAGTCTTCCCATTAAAAACGAAATTTTTATTTTGTACATTTATTTGTGTATTATTTAAATGTTTAATAACTTTTGTATGGATTTGATGCATACTTATTTCAGTATTTTCGTAGATTGGTTTGAAGTTCAAATTGTAGAAATTGCTTAGGCCGGGTTCCAGATCTCCAGTAATGACTCAGTGAGGGACCGTGGATTCTAGTAATGATTTAATGGAATCCATGGAAGTCAAAAGTTTAGGAACTGCTGTTCTACAATATTGACACCTTTCATTTTACTGTTTACCACTGACTGATATTTTAAAATGTATTTTGAATATAATAGAGTGATAAACATTTCCCCGCGTGGCGCCTTTAAACCATTTCAAAGTTATGGTAGACAGATACTGGTAGTAAGTTCTAGGATCACAGTGGCAGACACCGGAATCTAGGAGCCTCTTGATTATTAGCTTTTGGAAATACTGCCCATATTGTAGACCCATGGAACCATTGTAGAAGGTGTTGTGTATGGCGGATTTAGTGGAACAAAACACTTTTTCTTCAACAGGTTACATGATGAAGACTTGAGTGTGCTCAGTCGATATGAAAGACAGTTGTACTTTAATAAGTTAGTGGACAAACAATGCTTCAAACATTGCGATTTCAAAGCCTTTTTTTAACACTCTAGACTACTGCTAAAGCTGTATATTCCACTCATGGGAGTGTGGCAGGCATGGTAAGTGGTTAAATGAAGGTATATTAAATTGCAGGTTCCAGGAGATTCATCCCAGCCATCCTCTTCTGCCCAGGCTTCAGTTGTAAATCAAATGACAACATTACCTTGAGAATATTCCCCACCAAGGTGTTCCAGTTGAAGGTGACACAGCTACCACAAATACATTCCACATGTGCCCGTACTTCACCACCAGAGTTGCTTTAAACAGTGGTACTGGTAACTTCAGAGTAGTGGAGATACTAGAATTTCTACTTTGAACCATGAGGTGTGACTGAGAAACGAGGAGTTACCTGAAGAATCAAGAAGAATTGTGCCAATTCTGCAGATATTTCATCATTGCACCCAGGTGTTTCATTTCGAGATTACAGCTGCTTTTAGCAAACTAGGAGGGTGATTTAGAGTTTAGAGCCACAACAATAACAGAGTACTTTCTCTGCAAAGCCTTTGGTCTACCAGCACAATTTCCAGGTGGGCAGACTACCAGGTTTATTCTGCCATATGACTATCTGCCATATTAAAAGTGGGTGACCGGATGACTTTCTTGTCTTTTTTACTGTTATTTACCACCAGGCATACTCTGGCAGAGAGAGACAGTAAAGAAAGAGAAATGACCCCCATACCACAGGAGAAAACGTAGATGGTGTGGGGGGTCATAAGTTTTTATTTTTCACAAACAAACTCCCACTTTAGGAGCTTTTTTTTGAAAAATAATACACTTTGGAAATGTTTGATGGGCTGCCATCTTGTTTGATTGAGCCACTCTCCAAACTTTTTCCCATTGACAGGAAATGCCATGAAGGTGATTCCAAACAATAAACCGATATGTCAGCAAGGCCAGCTGGTGGGTGGAGTACAAGTTGAGCAGAAGACTTAAAGTCCTCAACCACCCTGTCTGTCTTTACTAGATCTGCTGCACCCTAAATCAGGCCCCTTGAGACCAAGTGAGACGTGGATCATCGGGTGACGAGCAGGGCCGGACTGGGAACCAAAACCGGCCCTGGCAAAGTGCTCAGCCGGCCCCCCTCGTCCTAAATCAGGCCCCAAGAGACCAAGTGAGACGTGGATCTTCGGGTGACGAGCAGGGCCGGACTGGGAACCAAAACCGGCCCTGGCAAAGTGCTCGGCCGGCCCCCCTCGTCCCCCCACCCCCCTGGGGGTTTGTGGGTGCCGCTGATCTCTTTGCCGGGGCCGGTTTTCAGCCGATTTTGTTACAAGGCCGTTTTTGCTGCAAAAACGGCACTGTAACAAAAACGGCCCCCAGTCCCCCAGGGGCCCCAACCCGACCCCCACCCGTGCGGTCCACCGGGGGATTGCCCGGTGCCTGCTACGGACAAACCGGCCATGGTGATGAGATTGGCAACTCTCATTACTGTCCTGAATGAATTTTCGATACTTAAGGCCTCAGTAGGTACGTTTAGCTCTCCCTGATCAATCCCAATTTCTCGAAAGCCTTGGCTACTTTGCCCTAGCCCTCTGTCCTGTGGGTTGTTTCTTCTGTTGTCAGTGCAGCAGATTAAAGTGTTGTAGTGTATTGTAACAGCTTCTGGATGGGCAGTCATGAGAGGCCAATTTCTGCTTCCCTTGCCACTTTTCATTTTCTTGTCATGAATCATGAACCTACTGGGTAATGAGGATACCACAGTCCAGCTACTGCCAGCACACCAGTGGAGAGACTGAAGGTGCACAGGCATATGAATCATGCTGCTGTACCTTCTTGCATATAATGTTGAATAGAAGCTGAAAAATAAGATGCATCTTGATGTTAGATGAGCAATGGAAAGAAATCCGACAGTGGCTTGAATGTGTAGAACCCCTAGAGCCGTCTGGCATCTTACTCCTCCTGGAACAACAAGAATCTTGGAAGGATGAAAAAGACATGGACTACCTGTCTGATGTGCTGATCTGAATAATCACTCAAGCCATGTTTGGTCTTATGAGACTTGGTGAAAGTGCTGGATACTTAGGGGCAGATTTACAAGCCCCTTGTGCCTCATTTGCGCCGCCGTTGCCTCACTTTTGTGACGCAGCGGCGGCGCAAATCCTGCGCCATGGTGTGGGGTACTTACAACGTGACACATCTGGGAGATGCGCCACATTGTAAAGCCCTGCGCAGGGGGAGGGCGTTCCGGTGCAGGAATGCCTCCTAAAAGTACCTGAGTGAAATCTTCAAGATTTCACTCAGTCACTTTTAGGCCCATGCTGCGTCAAAACCCTGCCCCTGCCTGAAGCAGGCATAAGGATTGACCTAGATATGGACGCGAGAGCATTGCTGGAGCTGCGTCGCGCTTGTGACGCAACTCCAGCAATGCGCCACTTTTACGGCACAGATGCGTCACGCATCTGTGCTGTTTTTGCCCCATGGTGCGCCGCATTTACAATGTGGCGCATCCATGATGGCGGAGCTGTGGCGCACAATAACTGGTGCATCCCTGCTGATTTGCAGGGATGCGCCAGTTATTGTAAATATGCCCCATCATGTATAAACTGCTGCTATTTGTTCAATCACTTATTTAATGCCAAAAATTGTTAACACATCTAACATACTCTTTCTCTAATTTGTGTCACCTCTATATCACAGAGATGAAGATTGAAAGGTAGGAAATATCCCTTTTTCCAGGTATCATATGACGTTCTTTTGTGCATTTAATCACATGTTCCCAATCCCCAAGTTCCTAAATACCCAATTTTGATGATAGTTTTAACCACAAGCTATTTCTCCTCAAGTGAAAGGCTATAGAAGCATTGACATGTGGTGAGTGAGTCAGTATTTAAAGAAGAGACAGAGACCATTTGATTACAAAGTGTAGAAAGGAATAAAACCTTGTAAGTGAGAGAAATAGCCATGCACTACACAAGGCACACTCAGCGCTCAGGAAGTTTACAAGAGACCAGAATACCTTGGCAATGCATTGCTAAAGACTCAACAGTGAGTTACGCTGTATTCACCAGTGATTTTGTGCTTGACACCAAATCTCCAAATGCAAATGCATATGTAAACAAACCAACTAGTCCCAGAACTAGCTGTTTAGTGCTACTCATATTGTGGTCCATCATGATGCCTCCCTTATGTCCCCATTCCAAGTTTCCTAGTTTTACAATTGTGATTTTGTGATTAATCACTGATCTATTCTCCTCTGGCATGTATTTACCTGAATATCTCTCTGTTGGATGTGGCAAAGCCTAAAAGAGTGTAAGTAGTCGTGTCAATGTATCCTGTGATTGTTTATACTGATGAACAACTTCATCAGATCTTACCCGGCGCGCAACACCCATCGGGCTCACGGGGCTTCAGCCCCCCCGTCGTGTGAGTCATCCTGGGCTGCGACAGCTTCGTGGGCTTATTGCAGCCGCACCCGAGTACTTAACAGGTCTTTAAAAGACCATTTACTTGTAAATGAGACTTTTGTTGTGTGTTCACCCCTTCTTACAGCCACTCTGTCTATGGTAGGAAGAATTAGCCTCCCCCGAAATATTTTTCAGACCCACTCCCTCCCCGAAATCTGGCTCTAGTTGCCCACCTGGATCTTACCATCCTGTATTTACCTCCTGGTGCACTTGGAGAAACTGCAACCGATATCTCAATGTTTTATAGAAATTGCTTTCCTTGTTACATTGATCCGGTTTTCTGTAAAGCTGCCTACTTATGTTGTGTAATATTCCAACTATAAAATGCAGCCCCGGAAAGCAAAGTAAAATAAGTTAACTGAGGGGGCAGTTTATCCTCGTGGGTTTCACCAAATTGAATACATCTGCCTGCTCTTCATTCTGTTTGCGTGGACCGCTGTATAAGAATTGGAGAGTGTGTAATGTATAACATGTTTTGAAGTGCATTTTCTGCACTAAGGGGCACATGCATCATAGAAAATTGCATTCGCAAAAGGTGCGAATTCGCAAAATTCGCCAGTTTAGGAATGCAATTTCATCATTTGGGATGCATCATAATTTTTGTACTTTTCGCAATTTAAGAAATGCAAAATTGCGATTGCAGTTAAGGAATCTCAAATCTCAAAACTTAAAAAATTAGCGATTTCGCTAATAGGGGGAGTAAATTACCATGAAGTTGACCTTCATGGTATTTTGCAAAAACTTTGAAAAATGCACTAAAGTGCATTTTTCAAAGCTCCATTTTACACACACACATGCCCTTGGGGCATGTGCGTGTGCAAGATGTACTTATAGGCATATTTCAGGGGTGCAACAGGGTGTCCTTTTGACACCCTGGCACCCTTGAAATTGCATTCTCAATTTGTGGTTCTCTAATTGAGAATCGCAAATTGAAAATGTCTTCCCATTCATTCCTATGGGCCTCTAGGCCCATAGGAATGAATAGGGAGGTATTCCTTAATTGCGATTCGCAATTTGCGAGTTGCAATTAAGGAATTTTAAGAAATCGCTATTTTTTAGCGATTTCTTCATGCATAGCCATTTGCGATTTCTTATAAGCAAATCCTTATTTTTCGCAAATACGGAATCGCAAATGGCAATGTTGATGCATGTGGGCCAATGTGTTTGAGTGTGATTAAATCTACAAGCATTGGATGGTGTCTGGGCCGACTTTGAATAAAATAACAAAATGTATCAGCCAATATTTTCTAAGTATAATTAAGTCTCTCTAAAGACAGCTCCATTTATTTGCGAGACATCATGTTATTATAACTTAAAATGTCCAAAGAGTGGTCGTTTAAGTCAGCTTCTTTCAGTCGTTGTTTGTAACAAAATGGTATTCATATTTTGGATCAGGTCTGTGGATTATTTCAGTGTCACTGTTAAGTATTGGCTATTAGATTGCTACCTGGCTTGCTACAGAGTAACCGAACCAAAAGTACCTATGCTCTGCAATGGAGGCCATTTCTGCTCCTATAAGAGTTTTAATACAACTGTTCCTAAAAAATGAAGGGTAATTTATACCTACAAATGATTTTGCTTTTAAATGCAATAGAATAACGCCTCCTTACCACATAAATGGTGATGTTGCACCTCAAGGTGCAAGCAACCAAATGTAGTGTTACACAGATGCGCACACATTTTATACCTACTGAGATAGTTAACTGTCAAATTTCACAAAATGACAAAATACTCCTGCTGACTTTGCACAAGAGTGATTTTGCAACCACATGTGCTTCTGCCTCTATATATGTTACTGTAACTAAAGTTGTCACCACATTTTTATTGATGTGGCACCAAGGGTGATTTTACACATAAATGTAAAAGTTCCTCCTAGATTTTAACTATTGGCCACTTGACCCCCACGAAACTGCCCTCTCAACCGAATTCACAAATTTACTCCTTGGTCTTAATTTTTCCCAACATGTTTTCACTGCTACCCATAATAAGGGCCACATTCTGGACCAACTTTGGACAATCAATCTGGCTATTTCTCCCCCCCTGGTCTACCCTTGCACTTGGTCGGACCATTTCTTTATCTCATTTTCGTTGCAGTTGCTGCTACCCCCTCGCCCTCCACTACCCTCCAACTTCTCGGCTCGCAATTGGAAACGTGCTGATATCCCCCTCTTCCACTCTACCTTACTTACCACTCTTCCTAATGATTATCCTGATTTAAATTTTCAAACCACCATAGTAGATCAATGGCTGTCTCAAGCCAGTGATGTGGTTGCCCCGGTGAAAACCATCAAAACCAAACGCCCACACGATGCCCAGCGCTGGTTTACTGACCAACTCAAGGCAGATAAGCTATCCCTCAGACAAGCCGAGCGCCGCTGGAGGCGAAATTATGATCCTGCACTTAAAATCACATTTACTGACTTATGAAAATCCTATAAGAAATCAATAATCCTGGCTAAATCTGTTTACTTTTCTCATAAAATCCTCTGCTCTGCATCAAAAACCAAGGAGATCTTCTCGATTGTTGCTGAACTCTCTCTCCCTGACCGCGTCACGGCTCAGCCCCAACCCTCCCAGGCTTTGTGTGACTCCCTTAACACTTTTTTTATTGATAAGATCTGCACCAATAAAAATAATATGCCCTCCCCCTCCCTCCATCACGTCAGCACTCTTCCTCCGTCGAATTTGTGTAGCCTGCACGAATTCCCTCCCATTTCCTTAGATGAATTTTTTTCCCTCCTTCAGACAGTCAGTTCCGGCTCCCCTTATGACTGCTGCCCTTCCCTAATCTTAAGAGATGCTTTCATGGCATGCCCAGGTCCTCCCCTTGATCTGCTCAATCGTTCCCTCGCCACCGGCTCTGTCCCCGATGCTTTTAAAAAAGCGGTGGTGGTACCCATCTTAAAAAAACCTGGATCTGATCCCACGGTCTTGGGGAACTTTCGTCCCATTTCTCTTCTTCCCTACTTGGGCAACGTACTGGAGACCTACGTCACCCGCTGCCTTAGCGTAATCATCGAGAAATCTCATTTTCTTGATGACCAGCAGGCAGGCTTCAGACCTGCCCATTGTACGGAGGCAGTGGTAGTGGCAGTGATGGACGCTCTTAGACAGGGGGCGGATAAGAACTTGAACCAGGCCCTGGTATTGCTAGATCTCTCGGCCGCTTTCTACACGGTCGATCACGACATCTTGATCGACCGTGTCAGAAATGCTGGCGTCCAGGGCCCTGCCCTGTCTTGGATCGGATCCTTTCTCCAACATCGCTCTCAATCAGTCCACCTGTCCTCCTTCTCTGCCCCCTCTGTTTCACTTTCCTGTGGTGTCCCCCAGGGCTCTGCCCTGTCCCCCCTCTTATTCAACTTATATATGCAGCCTCTCCTTGTCTCTCTTCGTCACTCCCCTGTTACTGTTTTCAACTATGCAGATGATCTTCAACTCATTTTCCCCATCGATTCCTCTCCCTCCTCTTGTTCCAATTTCCAAACCATAATGCTCACCATCTACGAGTGGATGAATTTCAGCCAGTTAAAACTTAATCCTAGCAAGACCGAGCTGGTATTGATCGAGGGACCTTCGAATTCCTGGAGTCCCAACTTTTGGCCTTCGGCCCTCGGCCCCTCCCCTCGTCCTGTTAACACTGTGAAAAGTCTTGGTGTTATCATCTCCCGCGACCTCTCAATGAGGCCCCAAATCAACGCGGTTACCTCGGCCTGTTTTTACCATCTTCGAAGAATTGGGAAAAATCCGAAGATATCTTTCCCCGGAGGCTCTCATTCTAGTTATTATGGCCCTGGTTACCTCACGTATCGATTATGCCAACTGTCTATACGTGGGGATCCCCGCATACCACCTTCATCGGCTCCAATTGGTGCAAAACCAGGCTGCCAGACTAGTCTTCCAGCAGCCGAAATACCAACACGTTACACCTTTGTTGGAAAGACTCCACTGGCTCCCGGTAGCATACCGTTGCATTTTTAAAATGGGCTGCACTGTCTCCAAGACTTTGTCTACTTTAGTTCCTGCTTTTACTTCCCTCAGTCTCCACCCTCACGTTCCGTCGCGACTCTTAAGGTCATCTGCCCTAAACCTCCTCACCACCCCCAGGTTCAAACGCAAGAAACACGGCGGCTCCAGTTTCTCTTTTCTTGCCCCTTCCACTTGGAACTCCTTTCCTCTCCCCATCCGCCTTGCCCCGGACTACACCTCCTTCCGCAAACTTCTGAAAACTCACCTCTTTCGCCTTGCCTATGTCTAACCGCTCACTCCTGTGCCCTCCCCCCGCTGTCCTGTCCTGAGCGCCATGAAACCAATTGGTGAACGTGCGCGTTATAAACATCTTTAACATAACAGATGTGACTTAGACTACACTCCTGCAAGCGTTGCACCAAGAGCGATTCTGCACTTTTAATCAATTTTCTCAAACTTTTATTTTGCTCTTTTATGTGATGCTAAAGACTGCTCACTAAGTGTCAAATGGGTATTTTGCACTTGGATTTAATTTGCACATAAATATAACTATGTACTTACATGTACTTTGCACGGAATGTGCTGTCAACCAAATGTAATGTTATACTGATGCACACCGGATACACCACCTTTCACTGCCCAATTTTTCGCTCCTTAAACTGAATGACTTTGGAACGAACTATGATACTACACAGGCATGACTTCTCCTTGTCAAATTTAAATTGAGCTTTGTGGAATGGGAATTGGATAGCATTTATACTCTTAAATGTGTTTTGTATTTTAAGGAGTCTCCACCATTCTGTTGATGTTGTACCAGGGTGATTATGCATCTAAATGTGATTTTACCTTTGATTTTATTGTGTTTGGCACCTAAGTGTGATTAGTTCCCCTACAAGTGATTCCACACTCCTGAAGATGTAGATTGTGTACTCAGTCACCTAAATGTGAAACCACAATTCAGCTTATTTGCTACCAAGGCTTGTTTTGCTTTTAAGTTGATTTTGCATGTAAAGGTGATTTTGGCACGTAAACATGATTTTGCTCATAAAATACAATTTGCCTGGATGCATTGTGGGATACGTAGTCCCAACACCCTAAGGAGCAACTCAGAGCTTCTGGAACCTTGGGTGTTGTGGACACTTTGGAATCCCAAAAGTACCTTCTGGAAGAAGATCCAGACGTTTGGAGAAGACTGAGGAATTTTTTGTAAAAAGCTCTGTAAGGTGACTGACTCATCGATGAGAGTCAAGCCAGCGACGTAAAACTGCAACCTGGACTGAGATTCACGTTCGCCCTGCTGAAGCTCCAGAGCTTTTTGTCATTGACGAGACTTCCAGAAGATGACCGAGGTATTGTGTAGAGCCAAGCTGTCACAGTCAACCTGAAACCCGGCCTGACAAGGAGCCTCACTCTACGTTGAAAGAAAAAGCTGCAAAAAGTGACTAAGTCAAAATGTAAAAACTGAACCAGGACCTACCACTAAGTGCATCCAATCCTCACTTCATCATCATTGGCCTGAAATTTTGACTTTATCCAGGTTTAGCGTTTATTCCTTAAAAATTCATACGTTTGGTTTACTACATAGGATTTTTGTGAATTTTGGTCATATAAATATTTCCTAATTTTATTAATTGTTTTTTGGATTTTTGTTGTGCGTTGTGTCTCATTTCTTGAATGTATTGATGCTTTTAAATGTTTTACACACCTGTCTCTTAAGTTAAGCCTGTCTGCTCAAAGCCAGCTACTTAGGGGTTGAGCAAGGGAATAAATTAGTGAGACCTTGACTGGGCCTATATTGTGATTGTGGCCTCATTACTAGTGGTAGGTACCTACTTTCCCCTACTATTAAACCACACTCCAGCACTTACTATTTATTTTTTATTTTTTATTTATTTAATGCGATTTTATATAGCGCGAACATTACCCGAAGGTGTCAGAGCGCTTTACAAAAGAGCCAGTTGTGTTACTAAGGGCTTTGGATTACATGATTTACATAAGAGATATAAACAGAAAAAAATGTGCAAATGTACAAGTGGAGTGAAAGGAGGGAAACATTGCAAATGTACAAGTTGTAAAGTCACTCAAGGAAGAGTTACAAACAGATAAACTCTAAAATCACATAGGAGTGGTAGTAAGTACAAAGGTCTGCTTCACTCAGGATTACATTTTAACACCGAATAGGCTTGGACAAATATATATTACATATTTACAGAGCAGGAAATTCTTGCCATCGTTCAGCCAGGTGTTCAGGTGGTGTTGTGCTCAAGGGTGGTGGTCTTGGATCTGGAGGGATCCCCGAGTTGGAGATGTCCATAGGGGTAGAAGGCCGAAAGGTGGTGGGGGAAGCAGCATGCTGGATCCCCGGGCTGATCTTGAGGTCATGCTGGTGATAGGCCATCTTGGTAGCTCCTATCAAGCACAGCCAAATGCTGGGTGTTAACTCTGCCCCATTTTCCTCCCATAGCAAGACACCACTTGTGTGGAACCCCAGGATTACCCCAGCTGGCCAGTTTAGGGTGCCCCTTAGCTTCGTCACCTCCCAATCGTGCCAACTGCATTGGTGAGATCACACGCCACGGTCTCAATCACCACACGTATTCAAACCAAACATCATCGGCGCATTCATCCTGAGCGAGGAAGAACATGTCCGGCTCTCTGACAACCGCTGTGGAGATAGGGGAAACGCCTCCTCTGTCGCCGCAATCAGTGCATGCGAAGTGTGCGTGCTGCCAGGACACAACATGTTTCAGAGGCCCCTCTGCAACTGCCCAGCTGACCTGCTGCAACTGGACTTGCCTGGGCATGCTGCAGGCCTCTGATGGAGTGAGTACCTGATCCCCTGAAGATGTCTCCCCAGGTCCTGGAGCTTTGGCTGGCATCAAAGAGAATTCCTTCCTGCCTAGGTGTGTGTTTCACCAAATCCGATACAGCACAACACAGTTCATGATTGAAAGCGATACAACTCAATGCAAGGCCTTGGATTGCAGCCCTCAAAGCTCCTGATCGGAAGGAAGCAGTGCAAAACAAGTTGAAGCAGGACTTGTTATCAATGTACTGCACACCCCTGGTCGGAACCAACGCTGAGCCATATAAAGCCTTGCATCAAGGACACAGGATGTAACTCTCAGCCGGTCTCTATATCTGGCCCGTGATCCATCACTGTCAGCCTGAACTTCTGACTTTGTCCTGGTCTGGCAGGACCAGATAAACACAGTAGGTGTTTCGGGCTTTTAGGCACTATTTTCACCTAAAACGTTTACATTGAATAGCTCCAGTTCTACTTAATGAATGTTTGTTGTTCTGGTATTATTTTAATAAATTGCAACGATTTTTCTAAATTGGATTGGAATTTCTCCTGTGTCGTTTTATTTTTTCCCCTTGTTATTGTTTGTTTGCTGCATAAAAACTTTATACATTGCCTCTACATTAAGCCTGACTACGTTGTGCCAGACTACCAGTGGGATAAGCACAGGTTGATTTTGTGACTTTTGTGGTTCACCCTGACAAGGATTGTTGCCTGAGTGCGGCTTCCACTCCCTCCCAACCAAAAACCCAATTTCTTGCACGTATCAAAATGCTTATGGAAGGTATAGGGCACCATAATATAAAAAAAGCTACTCTTACACTGACATAGACCTAAATGACTAAATAAATAAATTAAAAAATAAATAAATAAATAAATAAATAAAACTTAAATAAACTCACTGACCTAACCCAGCCCTCCAGATAGCCACCACTGCACCTCAATACAGTCCTTCTTTATAAATTAGCCTATTGCCCAGTTGAGCTATCTCCACACTGTGTGATGCACTTTAATCATGGTTACAGTCTTATACCAGGCCTACAATGTCAACTGACTATGACACAACTAGCTCTCTTTTCTCTAGTTTACTATCTCCCCTTTATCATCCACAAATCCCTCAGCGATAGAAATCAGACAGCAAAAAACCTGCATTAATCATGATATTTACAACAATATTGAAAACAGTTGCTCCAGCACTGAGACAGAGATAAATATGTTAAGGACACATAGCCCTTCCAGTTGCTACCACCGGACTTAACACATCATTTCTCTTTCAACCAACCTCCCAGTTCAGATCAGCTACACCAAAAACAACAATACACAAACTGATTCTCCACAGATGGGCTCACCCTCCATAGCCCGGATTCACATGAGAGGGTAATTGCTTGCTTCATTCTTCACTTCATTGTAACCACTTACTACTGACCATGGCATAAATCTCTTTCAGAATACCCCCAATGTACTACTTGATACTAAATTGAAGCTGAATCGCCTTCATAAGTGATACAAATTCTGGAAACCATACTCTCCATATCTCTATCTCAGACCCACACATTTTCCCAAGCACTGTTGTCTTACCCCATTACACCTCACTCAGTGCACCTGATCTTGAAGAGCCCACCTTTACCAAAACATATCCGATTACTTGAACATAATGAAAGTTCAACCTATCCAAGCATCCACACACGAATCTCAGTGACCCATCTACTACACATCACATCAGAGCTACCGCCATGAACTGTATACCGTGCTCTCTAATGCAACATCCGTATCTACCCTAATCCAGGACTATGACCTTGAAGCTATTGCACTCAAGGAAACATGATTTGCCCATCTTCCATTCCAATCGCCTATAACTATCACGCAACATCTTCCACCTTGATAGATCAAAAAAAGCCTGGTTGGAGGGGGGATGGCCCTAACCACAAGTGCACCTCAATTGCAAGCTGAAGAACTCAACAAACGTGTACTTATTCCACTGTAACGGTAGCAAACATGATACCTAAACCACAGAAACGTATACAACCTACTTGTTTGAAAAATAGATGTTAAAATTGATTTCCTTGATTAGAGCACTGAACGACTTGCATCCTACAGTGATCAGATTTTTCTTTGTGATTTCAATCTCCACAGAGATGAAGACAAATGTACCAAGACATCTCGCCTCAAATCTTTTCCACTGGAAAAAACACATGACAACATCGTGCCTGCCCTATACACAACCTTGGAACTAATTTGAAAAAGAAACATCCCAAACAAATCTGTAACCCACTCCTTTTAGAATGGTAAGAACACTAATGCACAAGTTTCAAAATCCTGACCTTAGCTCAACCTCCCCATTCTAAACTGGAAACTTGTCAAATTTGAGATCCAAAACACATTGAAAAAAAGAATTGACAAAAAAATAGGTCTGACTTTAATGTGCTAACTCAGGCACACACATGCATACACAAACGAACAATTAATATGTGTGCCATGTTTCAGTTCAGTCTATCTCTTTCTGTACCTTAGATGTACACACCCTCTATTTCATTCTACAAGTTTGTGGGGCTAGTTCCATGTAGCTTCAAAAGTTTAGGAATTAAGAGATATCTAATACGGCAGGTTGCAAGGAGGAGACAGTACATTCATTGTCTGTGTGCATTTGCATGTGTACCTCATTACTCATTAAAGCCACACCTATGGGCTTACCAATCCTGTTTTTTGCTAGCAGAAGAAGATGATATTCTCTTGCAGTGATTTGTATGGCATGCTCTAGTAGGTAGTTGGTACCAATATCAATAATCAGTCAGTAAATTTGTCTTTTCAAAAATTGGTAAAATGTTTGTATCATTTTGTTGATTGTAACAGGTATGTGCATCACTTAAGTTGTGATAGAGACAAACTCAGTATTTAGGCTAGCCACTTTTGAACCTAAAATATGTGCATCGACAATCATCTTGCTTCAGAGTTGATTTGTTATCACCAAACTGAATTTTACATCTTCTAAACGCGCTTGTTAATTTCTGTCATTCAAAGTCAAGCTATGCACCGATTTACGGAAATGCAAGAGGTAACGAGATGTTTCAACTTAACCGGTGTTCTTTAAAGAGCAGAAAAAAACGTGGAAAAATTAATATGCATACATAATAGCCTCCACGTACAGTAAGTAGAGCAAGTATTGCATAATTGAATTTTCTATTCCGTTGTTTTCTCTAGGCTGTGTGATTAAGCATCTCCTTAGAGGTAATGAAATTTGTAGCTAGACGCGGTGCCTTTCACGGATGGTGTATAGCCACAAATATATTTTAATGTCACTTGCATTTTGGGAATTAGTAACTGAATGTATTCCATGTTCCTAAAAATTAATAATGCTCTGCTTCTGAGAGTTAAATTGGCTGCTGCATCAGGGATTCATTGCAACTTGTTTTGATTGCATGTACAGCGTGTGATAGTGGACGTATTATTACACTGTACATTTTGGATGCAGTATAAATGAATATATCTACTGTGTATTTTAATAAGGTTTACTTAATTGCTTATCAAATGTGATTATACAACTGCCCAATTTGCTATGATGGGGTCAGTGTTGCAGTGAAAGATACGTGGTGGCAGAGGAATGGCATGTGTACAGTAGGTTGCTTCAATTTCGTAACCAAGATACCCATAGGATCTAATTCAGCCTCGGGTCTTCCTTGAATAGGCTAACATTGGCTGGTGGCCCTAAAGAAGAAGGAACATTCCACACTCTGTTATCACACACCATGACTCTTCTCACTCATGCAGGGAACAGGAACACACAGGACATCCCATCTACCTTCTTTCACAACATACACATTAGTCACATTCTAAGAACCACTACACATTCTAGACAATCAGCCTAAATAACTAACACATGTAGGCTCACTCCAGAAAACTTCATCTATAGCAACATCCTCCAACCCCTTGACAAACAAAAGAGTCAAGCAAGCTGAAGCTAAGACAATTGAATATTTTGATAAAAACATAGGCTGTCGTGTTGTAATTGGAGGTGAACACAGTGCTTTAAATGGGAAAAAATAAGTGCAGGTACTCATTAAAATGCGCTAGAGGTGTAGTGAGTGAGTGGGCGGGGCTAGGGGCGGGGCTAAGGGCAGGACATGATAATACTTACCGGACTTCTATAATAGTTGCAGCACACACCAAAACATATGATAAATGTGGTTATATAAACAAAGCAGGTTAACTCATTACACAAAATGAAAGAGTAATGCAATAGTATGTTAACATTTCCTTTTTTTTGCAATAGTTGCACCTTCTTAATGCCATACTGTTAATTGCTGTTGTTTAGCACAATAATATATATTTTTGAGCAAGTGAGTAGGAAGAAACTGAAAATACCCCCACTTCGAACCAAAGCTCTTATGGCACCAAGCAAATCATCATGACCCTCCCCAGAAGATATCTCTTGTCTCTTCCATCGATCTATCCATTCATCCTTTCATCCAACCATTTACCTGCTGATGTTCACCATTTGCCGTTTACATTCTGTTGTTTATTCAGTTTTTCATCCATCATTCAGTTGATTTTCACCATTCCATCTGTCCACCCGTCATATCCAAACCTATCCATCCTTCCTTAAACCTATCCATTAATCTTTTCACTCATCCATCTCTTTATCCACCTTTTCACTCACCCATCAATCCTTTCGCTCATCTATCCATCAACTCTTTCACTCCTTAATACCATCCGCCCTTTCATTCCATCCATCCTTTCACTCAATCCCTCCTTTCACTCATCCATCATCCACCCGTTCATTCATCTCTACCTTTCATTCATCCATCCAATATTTAACTTATCCACCCATCATCGGCCCTTATATCCAATCATCCACCCTCTTTCACCCATCCATTCACTCATCCATCCATATATCTGCACATCCACCCTTGCTCACTCATTCACCCATCCACTCACTCACTCACCAATCCTCCCTACTACGTTATTTATCAACCTGTGTCGCCGAGCAGACATTTACACACAAAGTGGTACAAAAGGGGGTAGTGATGGACGGAGCATCTGAACCAATCAAACACTCACACCCAGTCTACAGATCTGGGTTTAATCCATCACCGTTCTTTAGCCCACTCTGCCACCCCAGTTCAGACATGGCCATATGCAAATCAGTCTGACCCTGTGCCTCATGGGAACAGTCCAGCCCGAACTGCCAAGCCATGCCCTCCCTGGACCGGAAACAAGCTTCCGAGGACCGGTTTCTGGCATTTCAGCCGTCTTTAGCCCGGCTTGCTTGAATCCAGTGGCAAAGTGAGCAAGGGACTCACATTGAGCATACCCTGCCAACTTATGGCGAACAAAGTGGTACAAAAGGGGGTGGTGATGGACGGAGCATCTGAACCAATCAAACACTCACACCCAGTCTACAGATCTGGGTTTAATCCATCACCGTTCTTTAGCCCACTCTGCCTCCCCAGTTCAGACATGGCCATATGCAAATCAGTCTGACAGCCTGAGTGAGCTAAAGAATGGTGATGGATTGAACCCAGATCAGTTGACTGGGGGTGAGTGTTTGATTTGCTCAAACGCTCCGTCCATCATCTCCTTTTGTATCGCTATGTACACACAAAGGGCCACACATTTTCTTTAAAATACCTCCTGAGAGTGTCTTGATTCTTTCTCTCACTTTTTTCTTACAAAAAACAGTCTTACAAATGCAGGCAAACAGACAAACATAAGCAGACACACCAAAGATTTTGGTATGTTAAAAGCCATTTTATACTCTTCAGTATGGCTTTTTTAATTGCCACAGCCAGGGGATTGCCAGGATTCCTGTGTTTATGCAAATGCAGAGGATAGTGTGAATGTGTTGACAGCACAGGGCCAGAATGGACCCCAGAGCTGCCAAGGTTTCAGATTGCTATGTGTGACATTTTCATATTTTCATTGTAATTATGAGTGACATTTCACGATGTGAGTGACACTTTCTCACTAGCAAAATGAGGGAATCATATAAATATAAAAAAATGACACATTTGAGTCGAGCTGCTGTTTCAGATTGCGTATGTGTGACATTTTCATAGATTCAGTGGATTTACGAGAGTCAGGCAACAACTAGATGTGTAACACTTAGAGGGGCACATTCTTGAGAGCATAACCATGGTATGAAGTCAATGGAAGTAGACAAATATCAGAAATCGCACTCATTTGAGCAACAAGGAAGTCAAACTCGGCAGCAGGTGCTTTTGAAGCTATTATTTAATTTCAATACAAATCAGCACCCTCCACCCTAACCTCAGCTTCAGGTGTGGCCAAACCACATATAACAAAGGGATCTCTGTGACAAAAACAACAACTCACTGAGCTACCACATACAATACAGTACAATACATTATGCCTTTTTGAAGGCGCAGTAACCATCTAAGCTACTTACTGACTTCTCGACAGCGGCAACAATAATCCCATGAGTTTTCTCTGATTTAGCCAATCTAACTGTGCTGAGAAAATAAAGGGTGCTGCTTTGTAGTGTCACTGTCAAGCAAAGATGTTAAACACTTTGCAGTACTAATAAATCAGCAAAACTGCTAGTTTAGACAAAACGTAGCGCATATTCAGCACACACAGACAACTCTAGTGTGCCCATTTGCAAGGACCTATGCCGTGCTGGAGCCCCTAATCATTTTTGTAACAAACAGTTTAAATGTCAGCAGCAGGAGAATATTAATTATCTCTTTACTGCTGTCTGAACGATCCACCGAGGAGCTGCTGGCTGGCACCGTGTGGATCGCTAGCCGGTCTCTTCTTCAGAGAGTCAGACAGCGAGCCCTACTGCAGTGTCTCTGCCTGTGCCACCTGCTCCTACTATGAGACTCACGATGGCGTGGTGAGTCTGGGCAGAAGTCGGGCTCTGCTGGGCACAGCAATAACAGGAGGCGGTGAGCAGGTGATTGATTCTCGAACACCGGCCTCCTCCTTCAACTCCATGCTGCAGGGGGATTTCATGGGTGCACTGGGGCTCGGCTGGTAGGCAGGAAATGAAACAACCTGCCACAGCATTGGCATATAAGAAGCAGACCGGCCAATGGAGGCCTTTGGCGTTAGGAAGGTGGGCACCTCAATGCAGAAAACAGATTAGCGCTCCAGGGGCCTCTTCGGTCGCATTGTCTGGGCATTAACACTCACATCAAGAGAAAGGACGTGTGAGATTCCGCCACCCTTTTGTCTGATAACATTTATGTTCAAAGTGTTACCCTGCACTAACTTTTCACTTTTCACTTCCTGAAGTGCGGCGCTTTGAAAATCACACGCGCGCACACTAGCAGGTAAAATGAATCCCGACCCAGCTCTTTCAAGCACAGCATGACGGCGAGCACCGGACATTATCCAAAAGAGCTCTGCTGAATAGCTCAGCTGGGGCTCTGATGGGTGGGAGGGGGCTGCAGAAGCGGCGCCTTGGCTGCCAGTGACATGTCCCACTCCGGCTCAACAGCACAGCCACGAGCCTACCTTTTTATGAGTACCGGTACTCTCCTTTTGAAGAAGAGAAGTGCCGGTACTCAAAGTGATAAATTTAGGAAGTGCCGGTACTCAGTACCGGTGAGTACCGGCCCATTTAAAGCACTGGGTGAACAGTGCTGGTTTTCATATGGTGGGTCTCTGTCTAAAGTGGAATAGGAGGAAAGAATATGAGGGACTGGTATGCGACCCTGTGACATCGCAGGTAGCTACAATGAATTCAAGCATTTCACCCATCACTTTTTGTTTTCCTCAGTACAGCACTCTAAAGTCGATGGGTATCCTCAGACATTGGTCTGTCCCAAAGCAATGAAGCAATGTCTGAGTGGTCTGCCCCAAATAAGTCAAATCCAGTCTAGGGGTGCTTGTGTTCCCAACTGGAAGGGATCAAACATGGCAGATTGAACTGGACTGTTCGTTGGAGAGGGACCAATGCTGATTTGCATACTGCCAGTCTCTGTCTAGTGACTAGGTGGCAGGAAACTGTCATAGCTGGCAAGAAACAAAGGACTGTAATGCAGAAATTACTCATGGCTGAGATTAAATCAAGCATTCCACCCACTACATTATGTTTCCCTCACTGTGAAGCCATAGGAGGGATGGCTATGCCCAAACTTGGGTCACATGCTCACTGGCCACTGGAATGAAGCTATAACTCAATGATGGGACCAAAATAGACCATAACTAGTCTAGGTTGCTAGTGATCCTATTTGGAGGGAAACTGGCTTGACTGGGCTTTAAGAGTTATATTGGAGCAGAATTAAGGATGATTTGCACATGCTTGGTCTCTGTCTAGAGTGGCATAGTGAACAAAAGAATGATGGACTGGAATGTGAACCTGTTGGAAATGGCCCTTTTTGCAGGATTATCCCCAAACGTTTTGCTTCTTCCTTCCTTATTGTTCCTGACCCCTGGCTGTTGGCAATAGGACTCTGGGCACTTTACCACTGCTGATCAGTGCTAAAGTGCATAGGCTCTCTGTGTAAATTGTTATTGTAATTGGTTATCCATGATTGGCATATTTGTATTACGAAGAAGTCCCTAGTAAAGTGCACCGAGAGTGCCAGGGCTGGTGATTCAAATGCTATTAGTGGGCCTGCAGCACTGATTGTGCCACCCACATGAGTAGCCCTAAAATGGTGTCTCAGGCCTGCCAACGCAGTGCCTGTGTGCAGTCTCTGAACTGCCATGTCCTCCTGGCCAGTGTCCCCACTGACCAGACCTAATCCTTCCTATTCTGTACACATTGGACACCCCTATGGAAGGCCCAATGTACCCCCCTGGGCAGGGTGCAGTGTATGTGAACGGTAGAGCATGTACTAGTACAGGTGACAAGCTCTAGTAGTGAATTACAGCCATTTTTGTTTTTCACTATTGTAAGGCTATCTTGCCCCACAGGCTATCATGGGAATGTGGCTACAGTGACTACCAGCATATCTTCCCCTAGGAGCAAGATAGAAAATGAAAGTCTGGTATCCCTGAACTCAGAATTTAATAACACATCGTTTAGGAAGGATGGTTTTTAAATCTTGTGTTTGAAAACAGCACTTTTAGAAAGTGGCTGCTTTCTTGTCTGACCTTTCTGTGTGCCTTGGCCTGTTTGTGAATTGACTGTCTGGTTTGTGAGTGACAGGGCTGGGGGATTCCAGGAGACAGAATGAGTCCACCCAGTGGTGAATAGAGAGATCTGCATCTAGATGGGAGGGAGGAGTTGCACCTGGGACCTAAATAGGACTGTGCCCGCCCCCAACAGTGCTGGCTCCACCCCCTGTGGTGCGTCTGATGTCTCTGCCCTGCACTGTGAAAGGAGAGAAGGAATCAAGTCAACAAAGTGCTCCAGGGCTGTACTTTTCCTCCACAATGCTGGCTCCACCTCCTGTGGGGCGTCTGATGTTTCTGCTCTGCACTGTGACAGGAAAGAAGGAGTCATGTAAACAGAGTGCCCTCCTGCACAAATGGAACAAAGACTTTTATGGGTACAAGTACAGGACCCCTGACTACAGAAAATGAGATCATCCTGGAATCAAGAAGGAACTTCTGCCAAGGAGAAAGCTGGAAGACTGAAGAAGGAAGACTGTCCTGCTGTTGCTTTGCTGGACTGACCGGCAGTTGCTTTGCTGCCACGGAGAGGGGAAGGACTTTGTTGTTGCTTTGTCCCCTTGCTTGAAGAGATCTCCAAGGGCCTGTTGTGAGCTGGCCTCCTGTTAAGAAGTCCCAGGAACAAAAGGACTTCACCCCCAGCTTTCCCTGAACTCTGCTGAGAGAGTTCTGCCCTTCCTGAGTGCTGAATCCGACTGAGGGGCATCTGGAAGTTGTGGCATGCTGGTTGGAAAGCTGGAGAACAAGAAACTAAGTCTATCTGCAAATTCTCACGCACCGCTCGCTTGCAGAGCGCATCACGTCGTTGCGATTATTGTCGCAGAGCCATCGCATTGAGGGGCCACGAGAGGAGAAGATTGACGCTGCACCGCGCATCGCGGCCACGCCTGAGATCATCGACGTCCCGAAGATCGTCACATCGTGCCTTTGCGAGACGCTCCCTACGGAACCTACGCACCGGAATCCATACAAGGTATCGCCTCCCTCCCCATACAGACCAGATTTGTCGCATCACGCCCGCAGCGTCCAGCGGGGCTGTCGCATTGCCTCCCCAGGGTCGCAGGAGTGACGCATCACTTGTTTTTCAACGCACCAGCTTCTGTTTTGGAACTTTGCCACATCTAAAGATACTGTTGGCTAAACGTGACGCAACTGTGAACTATTTTAACGCAACCTTAAGAACTCCTTTGAAACCATAATCTTGAACAGTGTATGCTGGATTTTTGTCGTTTTGTTCTTGTTTAGTTTAGATTAAATACTTCGATTTTTCTAAACTGTTGTGGAGTCAGTTTGTGGTGTTTTCACTGTGTTACTGTCAGTGTTGGTACAAGTACTTTACACATTGCCTTTGATAAGCCTGTCTGCTTGTGCCAAGCTACCAAGGGGGTGAGCAGGGGTTATCTAAAGAGTTTATCCTTCTTACCCTGACTAGAAGCAAGGGACCTATTTGGACAGTGGAATCTACCCTTGCCAACTAGAGATGCCCAGTTCTAACAGACCCAAGTAATTGCCAGTGACTGAGAATAAGCCAAGCATTCCTCCAATCGATTCCATCAATGTGATGCCTGTGTAGGTCCCATGTTCACAGTGCCATAGGAATAAACTTATGTATCACTGATGAAGACCATATGTTCTGAAACTGGTCTTGCATTGCAATCCTCCAGAAGTCCTAATAAGCAATTGCTGTAAGACATATTACTTTTCCAAACACACAGTATCTGCAAGCGTGGATAAAGAAATAGTGATCACGTGTCCTCTAGCAGACAGTAACAACCAATATGAACTTCATTTCATGCCACCCAATATACAGTCTGAAGAGAGAGTTAAAGGAAAAATTCCCTCCTACAATCAGTGCCAAACAAAACATAATATTGCAACGCAGAATCAATAAGCTGAGCACACATCCTCCAGTGTATTTGATTCTGTACAATGCCAGAGGAACAACAAGTACTGATACGGTGTCCCCAACAAGAGCGAGGAGTAACTATAGGTATTGGTCTCCATTAACAAATGGTAGGCATTGACCAGTTACTGAAACAAAACATGCTTGTCAAAATGAGAAATTAAACATACTTTCCTGGAACATTGCAGGTGCAATTACAAAGCTTACTGATAGACCCCTAATGGAAACCTGGGCTTCATATGATATTATAGTACAACAAGAAACCTGGCTGACAGAACTAATTCAGCTACCTGGATTCACAGTACATCAGGTGGATGCAGTAAAAACGAGCAACTATGGAAGAGCAAAGGGTGGTCTTTCGGTATACATATCAAATAATGTCAACTCAGAATCTGAACAAATGCCGACAACTTAAATAATATACAGATAATAAAACTTAAATTTGCTAGCGGTCACTGGGTAATTCTGTTTAATATATATGCTCACCCAAATGCTCAAGAAAAACTTAAAACATTCAAAAAGCTAATCCAGGAAATAACTGACGTAAGATACTATACTCCAACTTGGGAAATAGTCATCACGTTGACTTTAATATCTTTACATCAGACGAGGACGATCAGTTAACTGTTGAAAATTAATTATGGTCAATAAAACATTAAACTGCCCATCAACGGAGGAAGCCAAACAAAGTGGGCAAGGAACTAGTGACAACCCTAGAACATTTGGTACTGAGAGTAATCAATGGGCGAACGTTGGATGATAGCCCACCAAGTATAACATACTATGGCCCAACCATAGGGTCCGTTATTGATTACACAATTCTAAGCCAGCCATTAATTCAGCAATTAAGTTTGTTCAAAATTAAGTGTACCACGGAAAGTGATCATCTGATGCAGCAAATAGCAATAAACACTAATGTGGATAGATTTCAACCAGCACCAACATTGAATGAAGGAAGTTTAGTAACCGCCTATAAAAGAATGAACTGGTCAAATGAACGACTACCGGAACTTGCAGTTAAAGCCAAAACAATACTGGAGGACTATATAGAGTTACTACCTTCAATGTTAAAAGCTTGGAGTAAATTTGTGCTTGAAGTAACGAAACAAATCTCAAAAGTAACTACTAGACGGATCAAAAATCATAATTGCTTACCAGCACATGAAATTAAAGGGCTAAAAAAGGAAATGAGAAGAGAAATAAGGAAGGTTAAAAAACAAGGCAATAGATCAGATGCTTGGGACAAGCTAAAGATACTGAATAAAGAGTTTAAGAAAAACGTCTGGTTAGAAAAAAGAAAAACAACAGATGAGTTTTGGGCAAAGATGGTCTATACTTGCAAACAATCAAATACTAAAGCATTTTGGAAAACAATAAATGGCCTAAATAAGTCTTTTAACACAAAAATATCAACTAACGTAACAGAAGAAACTTGGGCTGTGTATTTAACAAAACTCTTTGTAGCCGAAAATCAATTAAGGACTAATGAAAATAACAAAATTAATCAAATTATTGAACCATCATTCCACTATGCCCATGTGCCCGAAATGGATGATACATTGAGTACCAAAATCGAAAAGGTTATTAAATCAGGAAGAAGTGATAGTGCTCCCAGTCCAAATGGCATTCCACCAGCCTTATTTAAAACTGACCCAAAGTATTGGGCCAATCGCATAATGCCATTGTTCAAAGAGGTGGAAAATACAGGTTCAATTCCTGATAGTTGGAGAGGATCGATAATAAACACTATTTATAAGGGAGGTGATAAAACAAATCCATTCAACTATAGGTCAATAGCGCTTACTGATACGGAAGCAAAATATTATGCATCAATAATATTGGAAGAGCTAATAGAGTGGTCAAATGACAAGAATCTGATTCCATCTCAGCAAACAGGATTCTGGAAGGGATATGGTACCACAATTAACATTCTAGCATTATCAGCTATTGTGCGAAAAAGCAAACGTCTAAAGAAAAAATTACAACTCTGTTTCATAGACCTGAAGGCTGCCTTCGACCGGCTGGATCGTTCACTTCTTTGGGCCAAATTAAGAAGTTGGGGCATACAAACAAAGTTACTAAGAGCAATCAAATCATTATATACAGATACGTGGATTCGAATTAAAGTAGGGGATGGAACCAAATTGTCAAGGAAAATACCAACAGCTAGGGGGCTTAAGCAAGACTGTGTGCTAGCCCCATACCTGTTCAATCTATTTATGGCGGATTTGTCTCTCCACTTGGATTTCGTAAACGCACACGCACCAAGACTAGGACCACTGACGATATCCCATTTAGCTTATGCTGACAATATTGTACTGTTGAGTCACACAGAAATTGGTCTTCAAAGACTACTTTAAAAAACAGCGACCTATACAAAACATAACAATTTGGAAATACATATCTCTAAAACAAAAGCTATGCGTATAGGGAGGAACATTGGTGTATCTCTAAAGATCAAGCTGGAAGATCAAATCATAGAAGAAGTTACTACCTATATATATATGGCCAAACAGTAGCGTCAAACTTCCAATCTGGCATGGAAGCAATAAGCTCCTGGATGTCATCAAACTGCCTCAAACTAAATTCTGATAAAACAGAAGTGATGACATTCGGGAGACTACAACCAACTTGGTCTCCTCAATGGTGGCCCCAACAACTGGGACAACCTCCAGTACCAGTGATCAAGGTACGAAACTTGGGGGTCATCTTCGACAACAAACTGTCCTTCCAGCAGCACGCAAACTCAGTGGTCTCATCTGCCTTCCACACCTTAAAAAAAATCAAAAAACTCATTCCGTACTTACCAGCTTCCGCAGGCAAAACTTTAGTCAGTACGCTAGTCTTCTCCAAGACTGACTATTGTAATGCCTTACTCCTAAATGCACAACAAAAGGTCCTTAATAAAATACAGACTGTACAGAATGCAGCAGCTAGGACCCTGCTACGCATTCCTAAATTTGCATCTGTCTCTCCCTACATCCAACAGCTGCATTGGTTGCCGGTAAGGAGCCGCATCAAATTTAAGGCCTTGTGCATAGCGTACAAAGCCATTCATAACCAAGGCCCCCGATTTCTAAAACAAGCCTTTCAGCCACCTGAACAGCAAAGAACATTGCGTTCATCTTCTGCCCATCTGCTAACAGTCCCTCGCACAAGAAGGGCTAATTGGGGAGACAAACGTTTCACCGTTGCCACAGCCAGACTGTGGAACACTCTCCCTCTCCATCTTAAGTGTGCACCTACCCTGCTTAAGTTCAGAAAAAATCTGAAAACATGGCTATTCCGTGCCTAGTTTCCTTTCCTACGGAGAGTTCTGTTGACACAGCGCCGAGACACCCTCGGGTATTTGCGCGCTCTAAAAATCGCCCCAAATAAATAAATAAATAAATAAATACCTGGGGTTTTATTTCGATAAAAATTTAAATTTTCAAGCACAACATAATTACATGGCTGGGAAAAGCAAAGCTTTGATACATGCATTTAGCTTGTTGGTAAGAAAATTAGATGGACCCTCCTATCAACCGCTGCTTGCAGTAATTAAAGCAAAGTTCCTTCCTTCGCTAACTTATGCAAGTGCGGTGATGTATGGTAGGGATGCTAAATTATTAGACAGTTTACAAACGAAAACATATAAACAGGTTTTCCATCTACCATCTAATGCCTCCTCAGCCCAAATCCATTTAGAATTTGGCTTATTGCAGCAAAATATAGCAAGAAGGTATCACTTTATCAAAACCATGCATAAAATACGAAATAACGAATCAAGTGTTTTAGTTAAAGCACTATGGGAAGCCATAATCCACGTGCTAAGTCAACCTACAGTAAATACTTATATTCCTCTTTGCGTTTAATAAATGCGGGTGATTTGTGGGCCTTAAAACTGTCTCATCACACGTTTTGCCAGGCTATGAATAAAGCCGTTAAAAATCACTCATTAATAGAGGATAAAAGTGTCTTTTCACGACGAGCTCATGCATGGATGATAATTCAAACATATGTCACATTGCAGCCTGCAACTTATTTCCAACTAACTTATCCAGTGTGCTTTAAGAAGCAATTAATGGCTATGCACCTAGGGGACCTGCCGTCTTAATCTGAAAAACCTCCTTGGCGATATAATGAACCAAAAACATGTAGATTATGTGACACTGCGGAAAAAGATTTTGTGCATTTGGTTTGTATATGCCCCGAAATGATGAATGCACGCCGATTACTTTTTTAAAGTTTTTAATTAATGAGCGAGGGATCCGTACATGTAGAACAGCAATCATGAGAAGCTTGGACTCTACTGTTCCTCGCCTAAATTATAAGTTGCTGAAATATTTGCAAATCCACGACAAAGCAGTAAAAGAGACAGTAGGAAGTATCCATAAAGGTAGGCTTTAACTGTATTGCCATTGTTAAGGAAGCTAAAGTTATGGTAATTGACGACATGAATCATGCTTGTCATATCTCCTACGTACCCCCCATACAAACCGGTTAAAAAACTGTAAAGTACTTATAACCACACTCTGATTATATTTTATAAAATTGTAATATAACTTTGTTATTTGATGTATTAATATATGTAACGTTTAATGAGATGGAGCGACATCTTTTTTTAAATTTTTTTATTTAAACTGTATTTTGTATTGTGATGGTTTTTATTAACTAAAAATAATAAATAACAAATTGAAATTGAATTGAATTGGTCTTGCATTGCTTGTGTTCCTAGCTGAATGGGATCTTGCTTTGTAATCGGGGTTTGACAAAAATGGTGGACTATAATGCAGCCTAAGGCAATTACCACTAGCTGGAATTATTTCAAGCATTTCACTGCTCACCAATGTGTTCTCCTCAGTGCATTTTCTTCAGTGCAATATGTTTTCCAGATGTGGCCTCCATGCACACTTTGCCTTAGGAATTATCACTACCTCACTGAGGAGACCTACTTGGGCCGAACTGGACTAAAGTTGCTTTCATTCCATCTGCAGTGAACCTTATCTGATGTTTCAGTTTGGATTCTTCCTATTGAGACATCATTAAGGCTGATTTCCATATGGCCTGTCTCTGTGTAGAGAGACACTATGGAAAAAACAAGGCACTGGAATGCAACCTCGAGTAATTACGAGAAGCTGAGATTAATTCAGGCGTGCCATCCACCACATTTTGTTCCTTAGTGTAATAATAATTGAATTAATATAATGCTTAGTACCCTTGTTGGGGAATTGAATCACTTTATGACTTGACTGGCACCATGCTGCCTTGAAGCCCAAGATTAGTGGTTAGACTCTTGGTTACTGTTGGTTATTTGGTTTAAACTTGTGCTCTCAAGTTAACTGTTCCATGCATTTACTCCAGTCTTTTTGTGGTAGATTAAACTAATAGAAGTAAAGAAGATTACAAAAATAAACTAATAGGAGTTGGGTTTGATTATTAGTGGAGGTAGGACTGATTTGAGTATAGGCAGATGGTTGATAGGATAAATAGACAAGCAAGATGAGTTTGGGTTTTGTTAGGTTGCAGGGTCTGATTTTCAAGGTAGCGATTGTGAACTTTCAAACAAGGTATGCGCAATTGGCAGAAAAGCAAGGCTAAAATGCATGTGATTGAAAAAGGAGGCATGCAAAGATGGAAAGTAAGGAGAGGGTTACTTCAAAGAAAAAATGGAAGTCAATTAAATTTTTTCATGCTTGATTTTAGGAGAAAAGAAGAGGCTGTTTGAGATAGCATGCAATCTGTGGATGCAAAATTGTAGAGAGAAAAGGAAGCTTTCAGGCGGTACAAAATACAGTAGTCAGGCTGATTCTTAATCTACCATGTCTCAAATCATTTGGCACCATCTGAGAAATTTTTACTGGCTTCAATTCCATAGGAGATATATCCTCAGGGCTCTCTGTTTGGCTCCTACATTATTATCTTCCCAGATATATAGGGCAAAGACTTGTTCAAAACTTGCCGACCAGACTTCTCAGATCAGGCAATGCCAAAGTTTTTCAAACTCCTCGCATACGGCTATCATGCCTAGGTGGCAGATCCCTTGCTTCCATCAGTACCAGTACATGGCACGTGTTTTAGATGTCATTGAGATGCACAACATCTCTTCTACTGTTCAGGAAACTACATGTGGTTGTTCAATTCTCCGCAAGTCTTTCTTGTTTTAAACTTAATTAGGGTTGCTACCTATCAAGTAACACTAGGAGGCTCAGTCTCGGTATTAGTGAACTCTACAAATACTTTATTCACTCCTTTATTCATCCAGTCTATAGCCTGTTGTCCAATTAGCTGCACAAGAGCCTCAGATATTATCATGTCTACCAACTCCCCATGAGTATTCAGAATAATCAAATGATATGCATCAAAAGTTTGAACCAGATAGCAGGTTTATATCACCACTTCCACAAGAGTTTGGTGAAGCTTTCCACACACCATCACTTCAAAATATTTCAATTGTACACCAAAATGGCGTATTCTTCAATCAGCTGCTACCCATTTTTATTCAATATTTAAATGTTTCCCAATTAATTACTGTTATGAATAATGTGGACAGGGAAACTGGTTCTATGTCTTGTTGTCTTTTCCAAGCCACTTTGGCCCCTCCCACACCAATGAAAGAATTGCTGATAGTGCCCCCGCTTGTCACTCCCTAGACACACTTAAGATTCGACCCGCGGGCTCAATCAAAAGTTTTTTCAAATTCTGAAATGATGAACAAAAGCTTGCATTGCTAACCTAATATTTATTGATTTATTCATGTGATGATTTGTAACAAGGAATTGTTGTTAAAACAATATCAATAATCATTAAGACACTGTCTAAATTATCTTTGAGATGATAATTCATATTTGCCAGTTGATTCAAATAATTCAATCCATTAATTTAAATGACCAAATGCTTTCCAGGTTGAAAACCCGTCATCAGGAAACTAAAACATAGGAGAAAATATTTGCATACCACTTGTAAATGTGAAGTGAACTAACACTGATAAATCCATGTCTTAACAAATGTAGTGCACCATGTGCTAAACATAAAGCAAGCCACGTTGCCACCAATCCGTGAAACAATCTAACCTCCAAATGAAAATCACTGTGCTAAACATTCTTGTGAAAGAACTGCGATCATGCCATTGTGTTCTATTACAATGTAAAAAGTGGCATCAACCAAGTGAACGCTGAAAAATAAACACAAGTGTGAGCTGTCATCTACTTGATACCAACGTGTATTGAAAATTCCTATCACCGATGTTCATCAAAAAAATGAATAAACAGCACTTCATGCCATCATGCTTCTAAGCTTGCGAACCATATACCGTGAAAATCAATTTAATATGTGTAAAGGATTACTGTGCACCTGTGTGTAAATATACACACTAACCCACATATTAATCTAAAAAAGTTACCTCCAAAACATGCCATCAGATGCATGATCTCCACGTTGCTTTCGAATGTATGCACCTAAGCAGTGCTTTTAATGGGCAGGTACTGTCCGTTACTGAGTGGTGTCACTTTTTTATTTTGACTTCTCAAGAGTGAAGTAATACTCTTATTTGGAGAGTACCGGAACTTTTCAGAAACAAGCGGGTACTCTGGAACAGGGTACATACCCTTCTATTTTCCTTTTAAAGCACTTCACCCTAGTGAGCCCTTACATGAATTTTAAACTGGAGTGTACCATAGACGCCAGTTAAAAACTGGCACGTCCTCATGTATGATGTGCCAAAGTGCAGGCACCTGGAAGTGGTCACGTTCACCCGGAAAGCAAAATTACACCACCCTTATAATGGTCACAGCCCCGAGAATCAAGAGTGTGTAAAAAACACCCTTCGAGAATCGGGAGTGTGCATCTCCCAATCATAGTAAAAACAAACCAAAAAACAAATTAGTCAACGCAGCAAGTGCATAACTGAGAATCCCAACACAAATCAAATGATTAACCCTTTTACCACAGCGGCAATTCAGCCCCTTTCGTGAGTGGGCAGGGTCACGTCGGCCAACGGACGTGCGCAGCACTACGGAGGTAGTGCGCACGACGGCCGTTGGCCGACAGAAGCACTCAACGTGTTAAATATGTAATTATCTATTGTCAAATGATTCAAGAGAAGTAAAAAAATGAAATACATTAGATTGTATACAGTATGGAAAAACAGATATATATATCGCTCGTGTGTTCACAACCTGTATACCTAGGGTTTATAAAATGTAAGAAAATTCTAATTTATCAATCATGCCCATTCGGCTAAATGGTGTCCAACATTTTTATCCAAAATACTTCCATTTGTAAAAGTCTTTTAAGGTTGTCGATCCTCAACTGTGGTAACACAACTTCTCAAATCTGAAAGAGCACTTGAGATATATCATGTCCTTTATCCGTCCACAAGGTTGCCACAATTGAATTCTTGTTGTTGCTCCTGATTTTGCTTTTATGGTCATTTATCTGAGTCTTGATTTTTCTTTCTGTCTTATCAGCATATGACATCACATGGATATTTTAGACAGTACTCAAGATTCTTGGCATTACAATCAGCTGAATGTTTGAGCTTAATAATGTTGCCTTTTTGTGATTAGACACAGATGCGGTAAGTTACATTATAGCAGTGAATGCAGTTGAATGATTTTTACATACCACAATAGATTTTCTTCTGACTGTGTGGTAGTAAGATTTTCTTTGATGTTCTTAGATCGACTATCTGAAAATAATGGTCTTTCACAAAACAGTCCTCGAAAGTCTGGTTAAAATATTCCATCATCTGTTAAGGATGTTTTCATGGCCTGTGATTTTGTAGAAAATTTTAAAATGAAAACCATCCTCCTTGAATCAGGTTTAAGAGTTTTCTTGTGCAGTCTCCCTTTCGCTGGCTTGTACCCATTGTATGGATTTATACAGGATTACACGAGGATATCCTCTGTTATGAAACCTGGATTTGTATGATTCACAAACTGATCTCAAATTCATCTGGGCCTGATGTGATCTGTTTTCAGACAAAATTGTAAATATTGCTTCAAGGCCTAAGGATGGAAAGTTTGAAAATGCAAATAGTTATTTCTATTTGTAGGTTTCTTGTGTGTACAAGTTTGGATGCCAATAGGTGTCAATTTCTCTAGAAAGTACAAAAATGTGATCTCTCTTTGATTATTCTGATGGTTGAATTGAATGTGGGAATTCCTAGAGTTGAGAATCATAATGTTGAATTAGAGCGCTTCTTGAGTTCCATTCCAGATCAAAAAGATGTCATCTGCGAATCATGAGTAGAGAATTAAGTGTTGCTCCCAACTCTCATCCTTAAAAAAATTGGTCTTTAAACATAGCCCTGAAGAGAGTTTAGTCATGGAAGGTGACATATCATCTAATCCACAACCTACTGATGGATCTTTGACACAGATTGATAAATCATACATGGGTGGATCAAGTAATAAACAGACCAAAATTACTTTTTGTACATAAGTCCAGCAGCCAACACCAGATGCAAACCAACTTCACAAAAACAAGGAGAAGTCAAAGAAAAATGAAAAGACAAGAGGCATTTACCCAGCTACTCGAAAACTCAGTGATCAACCTCTCTTCAGTCATGTTGACTCCTCATTAAACCGCTGTTTTAATAAGGGAACATCATTTATACCAACTTACAAGACAAACATTATTGAACGCAAAATTGCTTTTTTCAAATTCATGAGAAATATACACTCAAAATAACTTTTTAATATTGTTGAAATCCAGGTTAAACCTGTTGAGCCTCAGAGATACAGGGAGTTTAAACCAAAGAGCATGTTCATGGAACCGGTTAGATTTTGGGGTCTCTAGTTGGCACAGGTAGGTACTTGTGACAAATAGGGACCCTGAACTCTAGCCAGGGTAAGGGGGATACACTCTTTAGAAAACCCCTGCTCACCCCCTGTTAGACCTGGCATCTTTGGCGTGGTTTCCCCTATCTTTTTGCCTCTACCTCCTGTATTTTTGATGCTGTGCTGGATTTCGTTTTTGCTGGTTTAGATGCTTTGGACACTCTGCCACTGCTGACCAGTGCCAGAGTGTAAGTGCTCCCTGTGTAAATTGTTATTCTGATTGAATATACATGTTTGGCATATTTGTATCACCATGAAGTCCCTAGTAAAGTGCACTGGGTGTGCCAGGGCTGGTGATGACAAATGCTACTAGTGGGCCTGCAGCACTGATTGTGCCACCTACATGAGTAGCTCTAAAATGGTGTCTCAGGCCTGCCACTGCAGTGCCTATGGGCAGTTTAGAACTGCCATGTCCTCCTGGTCAGTGTCCCCACTGACCAGGCCTAACCCTTCCCTTTTTGTGCGCATCAGTCACCCCTATGGAAGGCCCAAGGTACCCCCCTGGGCAGGTTGCAGTGTATGTAAAAGGTAGAGCATGTACTGGTGCAGGTAACATGTTCTGGTAGTGAATTACAGCCATTTTTCGTTTTTCACTATTGTAAGGCTATCTTGCTCCATAGATTAACATGGGGGATGCTGGCTACAGTGGTTAACAGCATTTCTTCCCATAGGAACAAGATAGGACATAAGTATCTAGTATCCCTGAACTCAGAATTTAATAACACATCTTTTAGGAAAGGTTGTTTTTAAATCCTGTGTTTGAGAACAGCACTTTTAGAAAGTTGCTGTTCTCTTGTCTGAACCTTCTGTGTGCCTGGGCCTGTTTGTGTATTGACTGTCTGGTTTGTGAGTGACAGGGGCTGGGGAACTCCCCGGCAGGATGGATGAGTCAGCACTAGGCTGAATGACTTGAGTGGTGGGAGGAGTTAGCACCTGGGCTGAATAGGGCTGTGCCTGCCTTCCACAATGCTGGCTCCACCCCCCTGCTGGGCGGCTGAGGACCCTGCCCCTCACTCTGAAAGGAAAGATGCAGCCACGAAAACAAAGTGCTCAGGATCCACCCAGAACTGGTTCAGACCGGGCACAGGGCCCACATGCACCAAGAGAACAAAGACTTTAGGGGTATAAGTACAGGACCCCTGACAACAGAAAATTAGATCATCCTGGAAATCAAGAAGGAACCTCTGCTAAGGAGAAAGCTGACTCTGAAGAAGGAAGATTGTCTTGCTGTTGCTCTGCTGGACTGACCTGCTGTTGCTTTGCTGCCAAGGAGAGGGGAAGGACTTTGCTGTGAGCTGTGTCCCCTGTCTTGAAAGGAATCTCCAAGGGCCTGAGAAGAGCTGGCTCCCTGTTTTGAAGTCCCAGGAACAAAAGGACTTCACCCCCAGCTTCCCTGAACTCTGCTGAGTGAGTTCTGTCCCTCCTAGAGTGCTTGATCCAGTTGTGGGGCCTCTGGAGGTTGGACCTGTGCTGGGAAGCTTGAGACTAAAGCTTGAGAGACTTTTGAAACTGAAAAGTGTCGCATCGCTCGCTTGCGGAGCGCATCCCCGACAGTGCGAGAAGTTTCCCGCCGCTACGGAGGTCGAGATCGTCGCAGCGCCTGACGCCGCTGCCAGAGACGTCGCATCCTCCGTTTGCGGGACGCACCAGACCGGTGCGGGAGAATCGAACATCGCTGCGAGTATCGTCGCAGAGCCTGTCGTCGCTGGGTGAGAACGCCGCACCACTTGCTTGCGGACCGCATCACGTCGCTGCGAGTGTCGTCGCAGAATCATCGCATCGAGGAGCTGCGAGAGAAAGGATCACCGCTGGACCGCGCATCGTCGCCCCGGAGATCGTCGCAGCACCTACGAGATCGTCGCATCGTGCCTTTGCGAGAACAGACTTCCTACGGAACCTACGCACCGGAATCCATACAAGTGGCCTTCCTCCCCATACAGACCGGATTCGTCGCAACACGCCCGCTGCTGCAGCGGGGCTGTCGCATCGCCTCCCCAGGGTCTCAGGAGCAACGCATTGCTTGTTTTCCACCGCACCAGCTTCTGCTTTTGGAACTTTGTTGCAGCTAAAGGTACTGTGAGTAAACGTGACGCAACTGTGAACTTTTCACGCAACTGTGGTTTATTTTTACCGCAACTTGAAGAACTTTAACGCAACCTTAAGAACTCTTTGAAACCATATTCTTGAACCGTGTATGTTGGATTTTTATCGTTTTGGTCTTGTGTAGTTTTAGAATAAATACCTTTATTTTTCTAAACTGTTGTGGAATCAGTTTGTGGTGTTTTCACTGTGTTACTGTGAGTGTTGGCACAAATACTTTACGCATTGCCTCTGATTAGCCTAGACTGCTCAGGCCAAGCTACCTAGAGGGCGAGCAGGGGTTATCTCAGAGAGTTATCTCCTTGTCCTGACTAGAAGCAAGGGTCCCTATTTGGACAGTGGTACCTACCTCTGCCAACTAGAGACCCCCAGATCTAACACCCCCTTATTTATTTATTTATTTAGAGAGTTTTATATAGTGCTACTGGACCTGAGGGTATCAGAGCGCTTTACAAGGTCGATATACATACATGAAATAGTTCACAGTGTGCATTAATCATGAGAATTCCCAAACATTACATTCACATGGAAAGGAGGTAGCTAAATAAGACGGCATAGCCGCGTGCAAATAATCATGGAGGATAAGAGAGGGGCGGAGAGGCAAGGAATGAAAAGAGGATGGAGGGTATAGAGAGTAGGAGAAATAGGGGGTGAGAAACAGGAGGAGAGGAGGTTAGAGAGGTGAGAAAAGGGGTGGGGTGAAGGGAAAACAGAGGGGCAGGAGTCGGGCAGCACTCGAATCAGAGACCTTAGGTGCCCCAGTATTTGTCGAGAAGAAGTGATTTGAGCCTTTTTTTGAAGAGAGGGTAGGAGGGGTTGCAGCGGAGATCTTTGGGGAGAGAGTTCCAAATCGTAGGGGTATTACCAGAGAATGCACGGGATTGGGCTTTTTTGCATTTGAGTTTGGGAGGGATTAGGACAAGGGAGTTTGTGCTCCTACGGGACCTAGAGCACCCAGCTTTTTGTAGTTTGTCAGCCAGATAAGAGGGGGTGTTAAGCTGGAGGGCTTTGTATATGATACATGCAATCTTGTATGTGAATCTTCCTTCGATTGGGAGCCAGTTAAGGTTTTTAAGGACAGGAGAGATGTGGTCGAATTATTTACAATCGGAGATAAGTCTGACGGCGAGGTTGAGAACACATTTAATCGGTGCCAGGTGGACTTTAGGGGTGCCAGCGAGTGTTGCATTACCATAATCAATTTTAGACAGGACAAGTGATTGGACAACGATTCTAAAGTCATCTGCAGGAATAAAAGGTTTTCGTTTTTTGAGGTGATGAAGGGTGAAAAGGGCACTTTTGCTAGCATTTTTAATGTGTGGGATGAGATTAAGGCTAAGATCAATACTAATGCCTAGGGATTTGACATAGTTCGAGGTGGAGAGGGGGCAGTTGAGAGCTGTCATATCGTTGATCCAGAGTTGAATAGGGAGAGAGTTGTTCTTGGGACTAAATAGGATGATTTCAGTTTTTTTAGGGTTCAGTTTGAGATGATTGAGGTGGAACCAGGCTTGAACTTTATTCAATGTGTCGTTGAGGTGAAGGATGTCATTGTTGGATTTAATCTTGTAGTAAAGTTGGGTGTCGTCGGCGTAGAGGTGGTAGGATATTTTGGCTTGTTTGAGAATGAGGGTGAGTGGTTCCATGAATAGGTTGAATAGTGTTGGGGAGAGGATAGAGCCTTGTGGAACTCCAAGTGAGACCGGTTGGGGTTTGGAGAGGCATTGACTGAGCTTAATTTGTTGGGATCTGTTTTGAAGGAACGAGGAGAACCATTAGAGTACGGTGCTCTCAAAGCCAAATCGAATTTTAATGGTGTTAAGGAAGGTAGGATGGTGTACGGTATTGAAGCTGCCGAAAGGTCAAGGAGGATTAACAGAGAGTAATCACCTCTGTCAAGAGAGCGATGAATGTCATGAGTAATGTTGAGCATGGCCGTTTCAGTACTGCATCCTTTTCTGGAGCCTGATTGGAACATGTCAAGGAGATTGAAAAAGATGATATGGTTATCAAGTTGGGAAAGGACACATTTTTCCAGGGCTTTAGAGAGGGGGCGTAGGTTGTTGAGGTCATTGGGGTCGGCGGAGGAGTTTTGAGGATGGGGGAGACTTGACCTAATTGAAGGGAGGCAGGAACACAGCCCGTGGAGAGAGAGGAGTTGATGATGCTGGTCCAAAGCGGGGCAATATTATGTTTGAATTCTTGGACCAGGTGAGAGGGGAGAGGGTCGTTAGTGTGAGAGGATGGTTTATGTTTAGAGATGATATCGACGATAGCTGTTTCGGGTACAGGTGAGAATTCGCTCCAGGAGGCATTGTTTTTAGTTTGGTGGTGTATGAGAGCGGAGCCAGGGAGGAGGGGTACTGCGAGTGGTTGGAAAGTGTTTTGAAACTGGGGAGAAGAGAGCGAGCTAGTGCTTTGAATGTTAGGGAGGAGGTGATGTTTGAGGGGAGGTTGAGGTGAAAGGGGGGTGGCGGCAAAGGAAAGTTCAATCGCGTTGACTTTGTTGGAGAAGAAGCTTGCTATTTCTTCACATCTTTCAATAGTGGCTAGTATTTTGGGAGGACCAGTGGAAGTTTGTTTTTTAACAATGTTAAAGAGTTCTCTGGGGCAGTTTCTGGCATGATCTAGCTGCGTACGAAGATAGGAGGCTTTTTCATTGAAGATGTGTTTTTTATATTGTGCCCTAGCATTTCTCAGAAGCACCAAATTGTCAGTGGTGGGATGATTCCTCCAGGTACGTTCTGAGTGCCTGAGTGCCCGTCTTTCCATGTTAAGGTCCGAGTTGAACCAGGATTTTGGTGGGATGTTTTTTTCTTGCTTGTATTTTATAGGGGCAATTTGATCCAGGGCATCACAAATCGAATTGTTGCAGTGTTCAGTAAGGTCGTTGGTGCTATGTGAGAGAGGAGGGAGAAGTAAGCAAGATTTAATGGTAGATTCCAATTCTCCCAGAGGAATGAGGTGAAGTTTACGAGTAGGTTTCAAGGGTAAAATGCCTGTCGAGTTCGGGTGTACAATGGAACCATTTAAGTTGAAGAGGATAAGGTGATGGTCGGACCAGTCTACTGGAAGGATCTTAGAGAGGAAGGCGAGATCCTTGTTAGTCAGGATAGCATCAAGGGTCTCACCTTTGTTGTGAGTAGGGGATTGGCATAGTTGGATCAGGTCGGTAATGTCCATAATATCGTTGAACCGGGAGACCGCCGGGTCGTCATTTTTATTCCAGTGGATGTTGTAGTCTCCTAGAAAGACGTTTTTACAGTGGGATAGTGACGCTAGCGTAATAAGGTCGGACATCTCTTCAGTAAAGGAGATAGAGTTTCGAGGGGGGTGGTTATAGTGTGAAGCCTAATGGTAGGGAAGCCCGAGGTATGGATATCTGCGCAGAGGTATTCAAATGTGGATGGGTCTTGCAGTTGGACAAGCAAGATATTAAGATTATCTCTGAAGATAATGACAAGGCCCCCTTCTATTTGTTTAATTCTATCTTTTTTAATGATGAGATAGCCAGGGGGAATCAGCAGATCTAGAATAGGAGTGGAATGGGGGTTAGCCAGGTTTCAGTAAGGAATACTATGTCTATGTTTTCACTGAGAATAGTTTCCGCAATCTCAGTTGCGTGGCAGGAGGCGGATCGGCAGTTAATCAGCATGCATGACAGGGGGTGGGGTCGGGTAATTGGGATGGGGACAGGGGGGTAAAGGTATGAGGGAGTCTGGATGATGTAGGAAGAAGGGGTAGTCTGCTAGTACCCAGGAGAACAGGGATAGTGGACTGAAGGCTAGGGGGAGTAGAGGGGTGGGATTCTTGGGGAGATGTCAAAGAGCTATTAAGGGGGTCAATTTCAATGGATGGAGGGCATGTGTCATGAGGTAGAGGGTGGGGAGTGTTGGCACTGAAGGCATGGGCAATTTTGCTGAGTTTAGTGGATGTGGATGAGGTATTGGGGTTTGGAGGGAGGGTAGGGGAGGTGGAGTGCTGGTGTAGGTGTTATCGCAAGGAGATGTGTTGGTGTAGGTAACCGCATCAGTGCAAGGAGGGCAGTTCTTAGAGGGATTGGGAATAGAGGAGTCGGTGTGTGATGATAGGGGGATATAGATTGGCGTGAGCAGACAGGCTTATCAAAGGCAATGTGTAAAGTATTTGTACCAACACTCACAGTAACACAGTGAAAACACCACAAATCGACTCCACACCAGTTTAGAAAAATATAAGTATTTAATCTAAACCAAATGACCAAAACGCCAAAAATCTAACATACAGAGTTCAAGAATATGATTTCAAAAGAGTTCTTAGGGTTGTGTTAAAATTATCCACAGTTGCGTCACGTTTAGCCAACAGCATCTTTAGATGCACCAAAAAGTTCCAAGTGAAAGCTGCAGCGTTGAAAACAAGTGATCCGTCACTCCTGGAACCCTGGGGAGGCAATGTGACAGCCCCGCTGGACGCAGCGGGTGCGTTGTGATGAACCCGGTCTGTATGGGGAGGGAGGCGATACCTTGTATAGATTCCGGTGCGCAGGTTTCGTTGGAAGTGTCTTGCAAAAGTACTATGCGACAATCTTCGGAACGGCGAAGATCTCAGGTGCAGCGGCTATGCGCAGCGCCGATCTTGTCTGCTCATGGCCCCTCACAATGCAATGGCTCCGCGACGACACTCGCAGCGACGTGATGCGGTCCGCAAGCAAGCGGTGTGACAATCTCACCCAGCGACAACAGGCTCTGCGACGATACTCGCAGCGATGGTAATATTCCCGCACCGGAGTGATACGTTCTGCAGGCGAAGGATGTGTCGGTTCTTGCAGTGGCAACAGGCTCTGCGATGATCTCGATCTTCGCAGCGGTAGGAATTTCCTCGCACTGTCGGAGATGTGCTCCGAGAGCGATGCGTGAAACTTTGCAGATTGTCTTTATTTTTTTCTTGTCCAGCTTCCCAGACAACAGCTACAACTTCCAGAGGCCCCGTGACTGGGTCAAGCACTCTAGAAAGGACAGATCTCTCTCAGTAGAGATCAGGGGGGAAGCTGGGGGTGAAGTTCTTTTGTTCCTGGGACTTCTTAACAGGGAGCAAGCTCTACTCAGGCCCTTGGAGATCTCTTTAAGCAAGGGGACACAGCACAAAAAAAAGTCCTTCCCCTCTCCTTGGCAGCAAAGCAACTGCAGATCAGCCCACAAACACACAGCAGGACAGTCCTACCTCTTCAGTCTTCCAGCTTTCTCCTTGGCAGAGGTTCCTTCTTGATTCCAGGATGATCTAATTTTCTGTAGTCTGGGGTCCTATACTTATACCCCAAAAAGTCTTTGTTCCCCTTGTGCAGGAGGGTTCTGAGCCCGGTCTGAACCAGTTCTGGGTGTTCCTTGAGCACTTTGTTTTCCTGGCTTCTCCTTTCCTTTCAGAGAGAGGGGAAGGGTCATCAGCTGCCCAGCATGAGGTGGAGCCAGCATTGTGGAAGGCAGGCACAGCCCTATTAAGGCCCAGGTGCTACCCCCTCCCACCACTCTAGATGCAGATGGAGCTATTCAGCCCAGGGATGGCCCACTCAGCCTCTGGGACTCACCCAGCCCCAGTCACTCACAAACCAGGCAGTCAATTCACAAACAGGCCAAGGCACACAGAAAGGTCAGACAAGAGAACAGCCACTTTCTAAAAAGTGCTGTTCTCAAACACAGGATTCAAAAACCACCTTTCCTAAAAGATGTGTTATTAAATTCTGAGTACAGGGATACTAGACTTTTATGTCCTATCTTGATCCTATGGGAAGATATGCAGGTAACCACTGTACACAGCATTCTCCATGATAGCCTATGGGCAAGATAGCCTTACAATAGTGAAAAACAGAAATGGCTGTAATTTACTACCAGAGCATGTCACCCGCACTAGTACATGCTCTACCTTTCACATACACTGCACCCTGCCCATGGGGGTACCTTGGGCCTTCCATAGGGGTGTCCAATGTGTACAGAAAGGGAAGGGTTAAGCCTGGTCAGTGGGGACACTGGCCAGGTTGACATGGCAGCTTACAGACTGCACACAGGCACTGCGGTGGCAGGCCTGAGACACCATTTTAGGGCTGCTCAGGTGGGTGGCACAATCAGTGCTGCAGGCCCACTATAGCATTTTCATCACCAGCCTTGGCACACTCAGTGCACTTTACTAGGGACTTCTTGGTAATACAAATATGCCAATCATGGATAACCAAATACAATAACAATTTACTCAGGGAGCACTTGCACTTTAACACTGATCAGAGGTGGCGAAGTGCCCAAAGCATCTAAACCAGCAAAAACAATATCCAGCACAGCAGCAAAAATACAGGAGGTAGAGGCAAAAAGACAGGGGAAACCACGCCAAAGATGCCAGGTCTAACAGCACCTTTATGAAACAAAATTCTGGACTCTTATGAAACATTGGTCGAACATTCTAAAGTCCTTGAATTATAATCAACAAAAATGTTCAAACTTGACTAATAAGGAATGGGGTCTTCTTCAATCTTTAGCCAAAAACAAGCAAAGGGTACTCAAATTGGCAGCCAAAGGTGGTGGTCTGGTGGTAATGGATTGAAATGACATGATGGGATGGAGAACGAAGCACAAGAACATCGTGGGCTTACAAACTTGGGCCTGAAACCAAAGAGAGCTAATATGCCCAATTGACCAGAGTATGACACTGGCTAGATTGTCCCTGAGCATGCTGCCCTGAATGGGGCCACAAAGCAAGCCCTGTAATGCACCTTATGTGACACACAGGGCTGGCGGAGGTGGGGAAGGCTCCTTGGGACTCCCAAACTCCATTTCTGGCACTCTGAGCACACTATGGGGTGCAACATTACCTTAACTCGTGCTGGGCCTTGTTCCTGCAAGCAGAGAGGTAAGCCTCACACTGGGCCTTCTGACAGTACCTCCTGGGTGACATGGGACTTCTACAGTTGGTGCTTTCAAGATTGGGCCCACACTTCTGCCAAGGCCAGTGAGAGTTGCCTCCCCCTTTCCCGGCTAAAAAGTAACATCCACCGTCCCCCAGCACCGTGGTTCAATGAAAACCTAAAGTCTGAAAAATCAAAATGTAAAGTTCTAGAAAGAAAATGGCGCAAAGACTATGCTCACGACAAAAAAGTGGCATACCACAAAGCCAGAAATGAGTATCACTCTGCATGTGCTAAAGCGCGTGCCCTTTACGTGGCAAAGACCATTGACACAGCGCCAAACAAGGCAAGAACGCTGTTTAATACAGTCAAAGACCTTGCAGGCGCAAACACGGCGGCTACAACTCACCCACTGGATAAAACAAAATGCCAAGCCCTTGCGTCTTTTTTCACCGGTCATGATCCTAGAGAGGAAATGCCCCTATGGTCAACAAACTCTAACATCCTTGACCACTGGCCCCTCTTCACCTTGGAATCACTGAAATTCACTCTCAAGACTGTCAAATCTGGTTCCCCCTGTGATCCATTACCCGCCTCTGTTTTCAGACAACTGGATGACCCAGCCTTGACCATCATTGCTGAAAGCCTTAACTCTTCCCTTCAGCTCTCCATAGTACCATCAATCTGGAAACATGCGATGGTATGCCCACTTTTGAAAAAACCCTCTGCAGACCCTGAATTACCTGCAAACTACCGACCCATCTCACTCCTCCCCATTTTTTCAAAATTACTTGAAAGACACATCCGCTCTGCCCTCACCCTCTTCACCGAAGAAAATTCGCTCCTCCACCCGTCTCAGTCAGGTTTCAGAGCGGGTTTTTCCACCGAAACTGCTCTGCTGGGAGTAACCGAAACCATCAGGAAACTCCTAGATGATGGCCAGACAGTCGCACTCATTTTGCTTGATCTGAGTGCGGCATTTGATACCATCTCCCACGCCAAACTCCTGGCCACGCTCGGGAGAAACGGTATACAGGGCAAAGCGCTCAAATGGATTGAGTCTTTTTTGTCCCAGAGAACCTTTCAGATCTCATCTCCCATCGCCCGTTCGGACACGTTCAGTACCCCGCACGGTGTACCCCAGGGCTCTATTTTAAGCCCTTTGTTTTTTAATCTTTACCTTAGACCCCTGGCAGATTTAGCAGACAGGGCGGGACTCACCCTGATGACATATGCAGACGACTCTCAAATCGTCTTCTCATTGTCAGAGTCCAAACCGACGGCTCCGTCCACCCTTAAATTAGGGCTAGAAAAAATCTTCAGCTGGATGTCTACAAACCAGCTGAAGTTGAACGGTGGAAAACAGAAATCCTCCTCTTGGGAAAAAATAAACACCTATGGAATGCCTCTCATTGGCCCACGGAGCTAGGCAATATCCCCATCTCTGCTACCCACGTTAGAAATCTAGGGGTCACCATCGATAATACTCTCTCGATGAAACTTCAAGCTAATAAAGTAGTAGGCCTCTGCTTCACCATCCTGAGATGGTTGAGAAAAATCCTCTGGATGCTGCCCCCTGCAACACAAAAGACCGTAGTCAATGCCTTAATCACATCACGGCTTGACTACGGCAACATTCTCTACCTGGGTTCGAATCAAGCAGTCATTAAACGCTTACAGCTAGTCCAAAACTCGGCTGCAAGACTACTCTGTAACATTCCTAAAACTGCTAGCATGTCTAAACATTTGAAGGACCTACATTGGCTCAGGGTAGAGAACCGGGTCAGGTTCAAAGCCCTGTGCTACATGTTTAGGATAAAATCCGGCACCGCACCTAAGTATCTTTTATCCTTAGCGACCCCCTACACTCCGGGGAGAGAACTGCGTTCTCTTACCGCAGCAAATTTCTCGACCCCGAGATTCAAACTGGCAAGAATAGGAGGTAGATCTTTCTCTGTACTAGGGCCTTCCTTGTGGAACAAACTTCCCCCTAATATCCGAAAGGAAGAAAATTACGCCAGCTTCAGAAAGAATATAAAGACCTGGCTCTTCCAGAAATAAGTTCCTATGCTTCACCGTTACCCCCGTTCATAGAAGAATCATCGGCGCCGGGAAACCCTTCTTGGGTAGCTGTGCGCCATACAAATGTAAAAAATAAATAAATAAATAAAAGGGCTTCTTTGAGTTCTCCCATGCTCCTGTTCAGCTTGGTGCCCTGTACCTCAGCTCTCACGCAAGGTTTATCTTTACTCCAGGCCCACCCAAAGGAGCACAAGAGTCTTCCTGGGTATTCAGCCCCTGTGTTCTGGCTAGTGGCTGTCACCTTCCTGCTTTGGGTCGGTGCCTTCAGCTTTCCTGGAGTCGGGGAAGCCAATATCACAATCTCTCTACTTGGGCTGCCTGGGAAGTTGTTTTTCCTCTACTATTAAGCCCCCCTAAAGTAGGGCTAACAGAACCCTGGGGGGTACACGTTTCAGTAACCTGCACCAGCCATCCATCCAGTCATCTGGTGTGTCAACCAACGACCCAGCAACCAGATGGCCCAGCTTGACCAAGTGACCAGATGACCAAGCCCGCCCTGGTGACCAGAGCGCACAGGCTCATGTCATCTGATGAAAAATAGAGTGGCCATTCATGCTGAGGACAGAGCTCAGTAAGCTCATTCCTGAAGCCACCTACTGGCCTCCCAGCAACTCCACTCCTGCCTGCTCCAGCCATTTGACCATCAACATGACCTGCAAGGGATCGTGCCCCCTTCCCTGCAACTGAAAGTACCTGGAAGAAAGTGAATCCCCCATTGCAGGGTGGCACATGGTAGCGGCGTCCTCCCACAAGCTATATCCTCATCCTTTCCACTGGCCTGGTGGCAGAGAGACCCCCAAGAGGCATGGGTACCCATGGACAGAGAAAAAAACTTGACAGAGAAGATGAATTTCAATAGATCGCAGTGAGGTGGCTGCTCTGCTACTTATAACACTCTAACCTAAAACAAAGAGGACTAAGGGTGGTGGAGTTGAACCCCTTCCATTTATGCTCTAGTCAACAAGCAAGCTGCTCTACACATTAGCCCATGGGCCGGCTATCCCAGACCAACTGAGGCTCCAAGGCACTGTGGTATTGTTATGGTTTGGGGGTAATTCTGACTTAGAGGCGTTCAGTCATAATTCCACAGATGGCAGCTTCACCTGATTGGCTTCACAGCCAAGTACATACACAAAAAAAGTCTGAATCTGCGATTTCTCCTGTCACAAACAAGATTACTATTGTAACAACACATCATCATTAGGGTAAGACTAAGCTGTCTCACAATTGCTGAAAGCCAACCCACATTCACTATTAGTGGGTGAACAATCTAACAGTTGGTGAATTCTGCTTCACTATGATAGAAAGAGCATACATTGAAGGATTAAAATGTGACATTGCTAGGAATGTTTGGCTGCCACAAGCCAATTATCCCTGTGGTAATTTCCTACTAAAATCCCAAAAGGTCAGAAGGATTTGGAGGCCTTGCTTTCATGATCAATAGCCATACCAAAATTTGAAATTAAGGAAACGTTTGCCTTTCTGCTCCACAGGAGGTTTATGTGCTCCTGAGCTCACCATAGGACATCTGAATTATTCTTTGACAGGTGCACAACTGCAGTCAAACTCCCTACCTGCCACTGTTCCCAGAGCGGGTTGGATCTGACGAGTGCTGGGCACATGGCACCGGAAAAAAAGCCCCAAGGAATTCATCCCTCAACCTCAGTGGGTAAGAAAACTAATGATAAGAGTAGTGGTATTTCATGTAAGCCCAAAGACCTCCCACGCATCCAACACCTCTCATGTCCCTTCATACTGAAAGAAAATATAGAGATCTTCAACAGGCTCTTCTTTCCTCACTGCTAAGCCCGTTCCATGGCTGTGGTAGATAGTAGCTAAGGACAGTACTTAATCTCATTCAGCCATTCATGCATGTCACTAATTAGATGATACTTTTGTAGTATCGAGCAGTGGCTCCTTATGGGTAGTTGTTGCTGTCCATCAGCATCAAATTGGTCTTGCTTCCAACAACATAAAGTGCAATTACACATCAAGATACCCACACAGAAACATGTACCATGTATCAGATAGTCAGAGTACACCCTCCATAACTTCTCTGCCACCCACTGTTTGCCCATTTCTTACCACACTTAGCATGCAACACCTGAACTGATTATGTGTGTGTATATTACAACAGTAAAATATGGTCTATTCCTTTCTTATTTCAAAAATTCTTTATTGTTTTTTATATGCATAAAACAAACATATGGACAGTTAGGGAACACACATAAATAAGAGACAGAGTGTGCTTGTCATTACTTATCAAAATACATTGGCACAATTGAGCTCATTAAGCACAAGTGAAGTAGATACAGACAATAAGAGGGAAGGGGTCAAGACTGCATGAAATTCCACTTATGTAATATCTTATACTCATAGAGACAAACAGACAACATTTAAATTGGTATATTATGTCAATACAGTAAGCGAGTGAGTATGGGAACAGGAAATGGATTCATTTGGGTCTGCTTAAAATACCACATTAATGCTTTCTTATACACACAGTATAACAAACAGCCCACATTTAAATTAGTATATTTAGGTCAATACAGTGAGTGAGTGAATACAAGAGCCTACATTGAATTCATTTGAATTTGTTTATTGGGAATCATAATTGGAGGAAAACCAAGGTCGTAAGCGTCTTGGGATATATGGGGCAGGCGCTAAAGAGAGGTAGATGGGACTGTGGTGGTTCAAAGTAGAATGTAGTAGCATCTAGTGTGTTCCACATTGGTCTATGGGTAGGATGCCAAGGAGAGTGTTGCAGCGGGGTGTTATTCACCACTCTAAGAAATGGGAGCCATCCGCACCGGAATATGGAATGAGACTATGCTGGAGTTCTTTCCGCTAGTGAGAATAAGTTTGTAGGCAAGGGTCAGCATTATGTCTAAATGAGATTCATATGCCTCCTTTTTAATTTGAGGGACTAGATTTTCAAGTTGCGAGTGAGAGTAATACCCAAGCTGTATTTCTTAAATGTAAAGATGTTATCTCAATAATTCTGAAAGATGGGACAATTAAAGAACATGTGTGCCATGTCACCTATGTGTACACTACAGTTCCAGTATTTGGAATCTTGACGAAGATTATGTTTGTGGGTCCAGTAGCATCTGTGAATGATCATGTATTTGGTATGGGACAGCATCAGTGATATCTTATTTGTTAAAGTGAATCTGTAGATAGGCCTTCAGTCAAATTTTATATTGCTTTTGGTGGATGGGTCTGCGTCCCATTTTTGCTCGTTTCGCGTTTGGGCTCTGAGGGATTTAGGCATGAGTAACTTATATACTTTGGATACTACAAGTCCCATTCTCTACAAGTTCCTGATTATAGCAGGAAGTAAGGGATTATTTCTTAGTTTCTGGTGTTTTGATATCTGTCCTCTTACCTTAGAAATGTTTAAAAGTTGAGGTTATCCAGCTTGAAATGTGATTATAAGGTGGAGAATGGGAGTAGGAGTGTGCCATCAAAGATGTGTTTGATCAAATGTATTCCTTTTTTTGACCATTCGGGCCACAGAATGGGCTGACCATCAAGTTTAATTTTGGGGTTGATACATATGGATGACAAGTTAGAGTTGGGGATCTTTATTTTTGAGAGGTAGTCCAATGTTAGAATAAACTTTTTATTGTTTTTCATAATATATTCAAAATGCGGGAGGTGGAATTTGTGCATTGTTAGATACACAAAAATGGGTTTGTCATTTAAAAGTGATTTTTCTAGTTTTACCCAAACCGGTATATAGTCTACCTCCTCAAGAAACCAGTTTGTATCTTACCTGAACAAACACTGTAGATCAATATTGTCTATTGTAACCTAAACTCACATATAACTACCTAACTAAATTAATAAATCCTAACATCACCTGTAAAAATAGCATTCAACTCGTAGTAATATTATTTTAATGTCACACTATGAATATCATTATCAAACCTTAATACTACATAACGCTATCTAATTTTACACTATCTTGTAAGACTAAACATGTTTTTCTACATTTCTAACTTTAAAATTTCCTTTGAAACAAAACATCCTATTCAGTACACAATATTAAGCTTTGCTTATCTATCAGTCATCCATGAACGATTAGGCCATTTTTAAAGTGTCCATCATGTTAGGAATTCTTACAATTTTCATGAATAGAATAAAATGTGCTGTCCAAGATCCAAAATACGATGGCCTATGTTATGTGGGCCACACAGAGAGAAAAATCCGCATCCGTATTTTGGAACATAAAAGCAACATTAGAAAGCAGAACCTCAAATCTACTGTTGCCACCCATTTTGTTGGAAAAAGACACAACATTTGCCAACTGAAATTAATGGTTCTAGAAGTCATTGCACAAACTGAAGGGAGCAACAATAAGAACAAACTCCTACAAAGAGAGAACTATTGGATACGTTTTTAATGCACGATGCAGCCCCATGGGCTTAATGACAGAATGGAATTTCTGTGTTATCTTTCGCTCATCCTTTTTACAATTGTTCTGCTTCACATAACCTGTTTGCTTATTGTAATTTTTCTCTAATTTCCATCACTTGTGTATCCATGCTCATACCCTTTTGTCTCATGCACAGCTTTGTCCTAGATACATTCACCTTTGTCACCATAACAATTTCCCTGTTTTATCCGCGATTTTTCACTGTCATCTCTTCACTAATATCGTTTTGCGACCATTTCAATATGGTGCCCACCGTCTTGTACACGGTTTGGAGTCCGTCATTTATGTTCTTGAGTGGGATCTCTCCCTTCATGGACGAGACCTTCTTTTATCGCGTCCTTACTCCCGGCACATTTTCCTCTCCGGATCTTAACACCCGGCATGACTACAATGTTTTGTCTTCTGTAAGTACCTCGTTTCACGGGGACCGGGACATTTGGTCAATCGATCACCTGCTGCGTCATTGAATTACATATCTGTTTTTTCGCGTGTGTTTAGATTTTTCATCACTGCTCTGAACTTGGCTGCAACCGTAAGCACTCCTTGCCCTTTGACCTTCACATACCACTTGTGCACGTTTTTGGTGATTTTAAACTGCAACCCGTTCCGCCCTGCACTTTTTGCCTTTTCACAACCATGTCCCTGCGCACAACATTATCAAACCATGCACATTATTTGCTCCACACACCTAGAGCTGTACCACACCATTCCTTTTCCAGCGATTAACTTTGGACACATGTTTATTGTTGTTACCACTTAGAGCCGTATGTCTTTGTATGAATTAAATCACTTTTGCTATATGATCACGCCATACAGTCACATTTGAACATGCATGTGATTCCAAACACTACTCGTATGCTCACTCGTAGAATGTTTTATAAGCCTTCATGTAAGGTTTGCATATGTTTGTTTATTTGCAGAATTTTCCCCTGATGAACGGCACAGGTGATGCCCGAAATGCATTGAGATAAATACTAATTGCGGATGGATATCCGGTTGTATCATCTTATGATTTGGTTGCTAATCATTGAAGGATTACTATGATGAACTTCATGATGAACACAGATTGGCATGAATTATAATGCCATTGTGATGATATTGATGGGTTATTAATCAATCAACAGTGAACTTCTTACAATTTCCAGTATTATCATTTCATTCAACATTTTGAACCTCTTTGGTCTCCAAGTGCTGTGCATCGGGGGACAACTCCTCTTTAGGAGTTGCAACTAAATTGATCGTTCTACGACACTGATTGGAACAGAAAGTGAAGCCCCGGTAGCACGCCACACCTTATTTCACCTTTAACAAATCAGAATCACATTGGTTGTGCGTGTCCTTTTCTCATTAAAAGGTCAGAGATGCCATACCCAGGATTAGTCTAAAATGCTTTCTGGCAATACAGTATGTATCTGGATCCAGAAGAAGAGTGAAATAGTCACAGTGCACGGTGCTCTTGTAGTGGTGATAGTGCCAGTAGTCCTAAATCATTAAGCCAAGTGATATTCTCATGAGCTTCACATACTGTCTGGATAAAAATATGTAAGGATCAACAACTTTTCAATACCTTCTGTATTGCAAAATTCAGTTATCAAACGAGATGATAATTTGGGGTAGACAAGTCACTGTAAGGAAAGACATGAGATACAAATTAGCAAGATTCCCAAAAAAAGTAATAGAAAAATGAGTAAAGTCACCAAACTTATGCAGTACTCAATTCAAATTCATGTATGCCTAAATGGAGGTGAAGAAACAGAAAGACCAATGTTCTAATTGAAGGGAACAGTCATAAAAATGTGGGTTGTCCCATACAATGTACCAACAGAATTGCAGTTACATGGTCATGACCTGGTAGAAGAATGCAAAAACAACAGTTGCTAGACAGAATGCACAAAAATGTCATACATTCACCCCAGTACAGAGATCTGGGCCTAAATCCATAGTTTTTTTGCTCACCATGCCATTCCAATTTGAACCCAGCCATATGCAAATCAGTCTTCACCCTGTGTCCCATGGGAAAAGTCCAGCCCGAACTGAAAAGCCAGGATCTCCCTGGACTGGAAACATGCATCCTAGGACCGGTTTTGGGCTTTCAGCCCTCATCAGCCAAGATAGCTTGATTCCAGTGGCATGGAGAGCACAGGCTCACATCTGAGCATACCCGTCCCACTCGGGTGACAAATGCAAAAACAACAGTTGATGGACAGAATGCAGAACAATGTCATACATTCACCCCAGTACAGAGCTCCGGGCCTAAATCCATCTTCTTTTGCTCACCATGCCATTCCAGTTTGAGCCCAGTCATATGCAAATCAGTCTTGACCCTGTGCCCATGGGAACAGTATAGTCCGAACTGCCAAGCCAGGTCCTCCCTGGACTGGAAACAAGCACCCTAGTATCGGTTCCAGACTTTCAGCCCTCATCACCCAGGATAGCTTGATTCAAGTGGCATGGAGAGCACAGGACTCACGTCTGAACATACCCGTCCCGGGCGGGACTATTATGTATATGTTATGTGCTGTAAGTATAGCAAGGGGTATTATTCCCATGGTATAAAAGTACGTTACGGAGAATCACTACTAGAATAAAAGGGGTAAATTCCTGCATATGGGTCACCCATTGTAATTTACATCAAAATATCCAAAAGGGAAATGATCAAAACAAGATGCATATTAAAGTATTTTGACAGAAGGCGTACATAATAATCACCAAATTATGAATGGAAGGCATCACAATGATTGAGATTCTAGTGTATGCCTTACGTGCCAGATGTTCAATGAACAGGTAACTGGTAAGTTACGGTTCGCATTAAGGATAAATAGTAGATGTGTTCTATGAATAGGTAAGATGATGCAACAAGAGCATCATAATAATATTCCTCCAATATATGAAGAATGAGTCTATATAATGTTTCTCACTGTATAGGAAGCAAGCAATATGTTCACAGTGTTAATTCATGGCAACTTTAGTGTTACAATTGATGAAGTCTTGCATTTTGTTCCTTTTGTTGCTATCGTACTGAAACACACCTATGTTATCTTTGGCATATTGAGATGCATTGCAGTTTTCACATTTAAACAAGCAATCATGTCTTGGTTTAAACCAGGAGACGACAATAGGGCCATCAAACGTTTGTAAAAAGCTGTGGCATATTTTGTCTTTTAAGATCGTTCCTCTTTTATACACCACCTGTTAGTAGGTTCGATTAGCCATTCGCCTCCAACAGAGTTTCCTCCATCTTTGCCTTGCTATGACACAATTCACCATCTTTCAGGTCCTATCACAAACAGTAATGTTCCAACTCTCCAACAGAGTGTGTGAGATGGGCCAGTGGTGCACCCACCTTTAGGCCACAGCATCACATGGATTTGGTCGGCCCTCTGACTCACTCACATGTTAGATTCCTTGGTCAGTATTTCAAGATGGGTCAGATAGGTAACCAACCTTGCTTCTGATCACTTGCACCCACACTGGGCCTCCCCTCTTGGAGGTGCAAAGCTATCAGGTCACACTGAGTACAGTCCACCCCAGTTGAGAGTTGTGCCAGGAGCAGGGGGCCTCGTCCCCATCCCTGACTAACCGCACACCAACAGGGGCTGTGGAAGTTGCCAGAAGAGGCGATCACTCACCCTCATCCCTGTGGACAGGGAAAAGATGCTGTCAGGGTGGATGCCACAGACCCTGCTAGAGTGAAGAGCCACCTGCCATGCCAAAGCCTTCCCAGCTAACCTGGAGCCAGTCCCTTGACACCACTGTGGAAGAAATGAGCCTTGCGGGGCTGGGTACAGACAGGCGGCAGTCCCATGGTGGGGACCTGCCCTCCTGAGTGACAAACCTTCCTGCCTTATTGAATCCTCTGGGTTGACTACAAGGACCCCAGCCTTTCACCTCTTTCTTGAAGGTTTCACACCCTCTTCAACTCACTCTACAACATTATTTTCAACTTTCCCTTATGGTACTTATTGGCAATTGGTCTAGTGTCCATATCTAATGGTGCCAGAATAAGAGATGATTAATACAAACAATTTATAACTTTGTTTCACTGTTTTTGTAGATGATGTTTTCTTTAGTTTATGTTTTCATGTGAAGCCATCCAACACTTGTTATATTAAGCAATAAAATAAGCAAATGCTCATGCATTTCTAATATCACTTCAATGTGTTACTTTTCCTATATGATTCAACAGTCTAGTCTGTGTGTTTGCCTGCACTTAAGTGTAAAACATAAGTTGTTTATAGGTTATCATAAAATTTGGCATTAATAGTACCTAATGTGGTCTCTGGAGAAGCATGACAAATTTCAAGAAATATTTAAGTCAGTAGGAGCCAACAGCAACCCACAATTCTTGACTTTTAGCAAATGAGTAAAGGCTATTTTTGACTTTAAGTTATTATGGTTTATTAGCTAAGTTAAGGTCAAAGTGTAGGCAATCAGTGATCTTACAATCTGATTAGCTTGCCAGCTGGTAGACATAAAATTAATATGTCTGAAACAACTTCAATTTTGACTTGCTCATATCTATAGTAAAGCAATGATGAAACTCTAACACTTTAGGTCCAGCTGCTGCACCAAAAGAAATTGAGTTCCTGTCTCAGTTCTCATATATTTTGGTACTATGAAATACAGTATACTCCTGAAAGCTGGGAAATGTTTAGGGAGCTCCAGAGGAAACACTTCAGAGAACATTTTCTGCCATATACAATAATGTTCATATGCAGTGTAAGCAGATATATTCCCTTTTTCCTCATTGTCCGTTTGGATCTTAAAATTATTTGTAAAAACTATTTTATTAGCATTTTGCATGAATGCAAACTGAACAAAGAAACCTTCCTGGGAGAACATTTTACTCTGTTATACATATAGGTTTCAACATTCGTTTAGTGGGTCACGTCCCCACCCTGTTTAGCCTTGACTTTCTCACTACCTCCCCCATGAGATGTATAGTTGTTGCATCTGTCATGTCCTGTGTACCATCTCCTCCCAAACAGTGATCCTCCATTTCCTGAGTAGAGCCCCAGCACCCTCTGTTATAGGGGTAGGTGACTGTCTTCCCTCTACGAAATGTGTTATCACTGATCCCATTTTGTCATCAAATGACAGGTGCGAGCTCTTTAAGTTACTGGTCTGCTTTTCCATTTCTAGAATGGTCCAGAACCTCCGGTACCATTGGTCAATCATGGGAATGAGTGTTTTCCAGGGATATGCGATTGTTCGTTTTGCAGTGTAATCCTGCATACCAGACAATTTCATTCCTCTGTGGATAATTGGTTGTTCTGAGCCTCAAGAGATACATGCCAGGGGCCAGTTGGAGCAAAAAGCCCAGAATTCTCTGAACTGTATCAGCAACTTCCCTCAATGCTGGGTGAGCTCTGGGCCGCCCCAACAGATAAGCATATTTTCCACAGCTTGTCCACACCCCACAGAATGTCGATGAAGCTAGAGGGTACATCTCATGTAGCTTTACTGGCATGTAATGCCAGTCATATAACACCTTGGACTGTATTTCTTGGTTTCTAATGTTAGTTGAGTATTTATGCATGTCCTGTCTCAGAAGATCCCATGTTTTATGGCTGATCTGGGTATTTAATTGTTTGGCCTACTTCCAGTTATATGCCCAGACCTCAGATACTGTGGCTGCTTTCATTATTTAAATAATAGGGAAGCAATTTCCTTTGACCTCATTAGCTATCTTAGTCAGACACTGTTAGTCCTCTACCTCTCTAGTCTGTTGGAGAAATCTTCACAAATTTGGGGAAATTTGGTGAATTATTGGTCCACTTAACTTAATTAGAATTCAGTTACTTCCCATGAAACCCTAGCAAAGTCACTTACAGGTTTGGTTCAATTCTGTTTAGCTTTTTGTTCTGTAACCAGAAAATAGACATTCCTATGGGAGTTAAAATTAACATGCTGCCATGCTGCTTTTCTAACTCCCCTCCCATAAACTGCTTTATTGTTATGTGGATGTCTCCACCCTTGAAGTAATGGCTTACTATTGTGTGGGTGGGTGGGTGATGTTCCACCCAAAAACCCCTCCTGACTCTCCATAAGCTACTAATACATCTCCCTCCGCTTTCGAAGTAAGTCTGGCCCTTTTCCCACACACTCCTCTGCGACCCTCCCATAATTACTACTAGAATCTAATTTCACATAAACAAAGACTCTGCTGTAGTGGAGAAGAATTCCGCTGCACATATAAGTTTAGGCAAAACTTACACTTAGTTGTATGTTTTGTGGTATATTACCAAAAACATATACTTAGTAGTATGTTTTGTGGTATATTACCAAAGACATACTACTAAGTGCAGTTTGTGAATCAGACCCTTGGAGTTTAATGAGTAAAGTACACATAATAAGGGTCTGCCAATTTTCGTGCAGACCGGTTAAACTGCACCAATGTTATTAGTAAATCAATCTTTTTTTTTTAATCCCCTTAATATTGCCCTGGCCACATCTCCATGCACCCTGAGATTCCCTCACAGCCTGTCCTGAGTGCGAACATAAATATAGTACTCGTAAATGCCCTTTGTGAATTCTCAAAGTTACAAACTTAGACATGTGGTCTAAGTTTAGACCAAACGTTTAATTTTACCTTGGTTGATTGGACCACTAGATTCATTGCATATTTGGTAAATATCTGTAAAGCATGTGTTTCTATAGCAGAGAGTAAAGATCCCTTTGCAATAAAAAAAAGGGGCCATGCTGAACCTAAATCAGGTGAACTTTTCTTTGATTGATGCCAAAGTTAATAGCAAAAAAAACTTTTGATTCTTGAATGGGAAGTCAGACTAATCATAAACTCACAGTCACTATTGCTGACTATGTATTATATATGCATATACTACAATTAAAGAGAATTTATGGTTATGAAGCAAAACATAAAACCACTGAAATTCATCACCTATGGGTAGCTTACGCAATAGCCATGTAAACCATAACTCACATACCAAATGTGCTTATGGCACCAGCGCTAGTTCAAGTTAATATAATATATGTAAGCCAAGAATAAGACCCCTGTCACTGAGTAGGCATGTTTTGTGATTTGCATTTGTCATTGACGAGAGAACCTAGAATTTGAAATGTTTCGTTTTGAATCTGTAAGAATGCACCAGGACAGTTAGATTCAGAGACTGTCCAGGCAGATTGAGTTGTTTTGTACTAAGAATAAACCTACGTTCAATATCTGACACTATGCTCCTGCTTTTGAAACCTGTGTCTTTTTAGTGGTGATGAGGATGGGATCTGACTCATCGCTGAGGACCAGTCCAACCTGCTTATGAATTGTGTTATTGCAACACTAGATGAGTCTGACCTATCCTGGAGTTGTCCTGGCTGCGCACTCAACTCAAGTTTGGGAGGCTCTTATGAACTTGTTCATGTGGGTAAGGTTCTGCAATCATGTGGGAACATAGCATACACAAACACAGAGTTGATTTTGCAAAGGGCATTGGACCTAATGTAAAAAGAATCTTGTGCCTTTGAATGGCTCTGTGTGGAGACGTGTCATATGTGTAAGTGCAATATTGGGACATAAACCGGCATTTCAGAGCAACGCTGCTTATTCCAGCGCAATACATTAACTGCAGATTGGCAGTAAAATATGCACCGGATATTGCTGACCTAAAACTCGCGTAAGACTTAGACCTCCTGATATTAACTGAAACTTGGCTCAATGATTTCTCTTCACCAATCTTGGATATCTTAGTTCCACCTGAATACGACATCGTTAGACTTGATAGACCATTTAAAATTGTGGGTGGCATCGCTTGCATCCATCAAACTAATCTCTCCCTTAGACTTGAACAACGGGCCCCTATGTCCTCCTGCGAACACCTAGAAATTGAAACCCTGAACAATGACAAGCTAGTACGTACACTCCACACAAAATACCACCCCAATGGAGACATTCTTTTGTTCATCGAACAAATAATGGAGACCATATCAGTTAACTCAGTTCAGCTCCCTAACCATATCTTCCTCCTGGTCTACAACTTGCACTGGAACGATGATAATGACCCTATACTTTACACTTTCAAGGCTTTACTCTCTGACCTACACTTCATACAATCGTACACCAGTTCTACTCATAACAAGGGTGCCGCCCTAGATCTAATCATAGCCAAAGACAATGCCATACAAGTGGATGACATATCATCATGCTACTGGTCAGACCATTACCTAATCTCTTGTCTAATCCTGAAAAGAGTATTCTTTAAACGAGGACACCGCTTAAGAACAAACAATGGTCTAGGGATTCGTGAAACAAAAATGTAAAAGAACTCGCCAGCATGAGCAATAAACTTCTCTCCCCCCCATCCAACACAAAAAATCTGGATGAACTCACGGATCATTACATTCATTCAGTGATGAATATTTCAGACTCGCTTTCTCCTTTCCAGCTCGAAAGGATCTCCAGCAAACATTCAAAATCTTGGTTTAATAGTTCCCTTAACAAGGTACGACGGAAACTAAGATTGCTGAAAGATCCTGGAGAAACTTTCCCTCTATATCTAGCCTCAAGCTATTAAGGATTACAAGACATTCTTACATCAAACATATCCGGTGGGCCAAAACTGGTAACTTTCAGGTTCAGCTCAGTAAGGCCAAAAACAGACCAAGAAAACTCTTCGAAATCATCAAACAAGAAGCGAACCACTCTACCAATCAACTCTCTACATTCAAGGACTCTCTCCCAAATGGTGAGGAGTTCTTTTCACACTTTATGGAAAATACAAAAAAGATTTAACTAGAACTGCAACAATCCTTTCCGGACTCACAGAATCCAGCCCAATCCTCTCCCTCCCCAAGGCACCTTTGGGTGAGCTCTCTTCTGGCAGGACCTGTGGTCTGCAATCCAAAAAATTATGCTTAATGGAATAGCTTCACACTTCCGGATGACTCAGAACTGCTTAACATCATATCTACATTAAAACCTTCAAATAATTTTAAGGATGCTATGCCTGGCAAGTGCTTCAAAGAACTCTCCTCTTCCATCTTTTCTCTCTGGTCTAAGATTGTACATGAATCACTCGTGCAAGGACAGATTCCACATTGCCTCAAGATCAGACAAGTCACCCCCATCCTAACAAAGCTAAATGCAGATTTATCTGACCCTAACGACTTTCGTCCGAATTCCAATATCATGACCTTAGCCAAACTACTTGACAAGTGTGTAAACACACAACTTTGCAACCACATTGATTAGTTTCAGCACTGGACCAATACCAATCGGGCTTCAGATCTGGACATATCATTGAATCTGCATTAACACACATTGTTGATGACGACCTTAGGTGACTTGACCAGAATCAACCTTGCATACTTATACTACTTGATCTTTCATCGCCCTTTGATACGGTCAACCATGACAACTTGATTGAACTTCTTTAAAAAAGGACAGGTTTATTGGATCCAGTCCTAAATTGGTTTGCGTTGTTCCTTCAAAATAGAATGCAAAGAATCAAAGTGAACCACAACTTTCCACAAGCAAGCCGGTCTCAATTGGAGTTCCGCAAGGTTCCACACCTTCACCCACACTATTCAACCCATACATGGAACCTCTCACTGAAATTTCGACACACACAAACATACTCTATCACATGTATGCCGATGATGCTCAATTGTACCTGAAAACGTCTTCACCAGACGACATCAATACTCTCAATACTGCTCTTCTGAAAACTTAGCAATGGCTATCTCATAATGAAATGAAATTAAATGTGGCATTTATAGAGCACAAACTGTCGCTCCCAAAGGAGCCTCCTGGTGCTATACAGGGTCTAGATAAGGTCAAGACAGGATTCATCACTTATTCCATAGATCCAGGTCTTTAGAGCTTTCCTAAACTGTTTTTCTGATACCATCATTCTCAATTTGTTAAGCATAAGATTCCAAGCTTTTACACCTAATACTGTAGCAGTTTTCCCTCCCCTGGTTTAAAGTTTAAAGCCAGGCAATTTAACCACCTTATGCTAAATTCCCTCAAGATAGAATTCCTCCTGCTGGCTCCCCACAATCATCCTGCCCCCGTTAAAGTCTGGCTTAAACAACTAACAGCCCTCAATAGCACCCCACAAATTGTTGACTCAACTAGATCATTAGAAATAACATTGGACACATTCCTGAATATGCAAGACCACATCAGTGCAATAACAAGAGGAGCTATTCACCATCTGTACACCTTAAAGAAAATCTAACCATTCCTGCCGCCTGCAGACATGCAACTAGCCATCCAATCCCTAGTCATCTACTGTTTAGACTAAAGGAATTGTGACCCTGGCTGGTCTACCAAAAGCTAAACTGGCCCCTTTAAGGGCCACACCGAACTTGGCTGCCAGGCTCATCACTGGATCTAGACAAACAAGAACACATCACACCAGATCTAATCCAACTCAACTGGCTGTCCATCGGTGCAAGGATCAGATACAAGATAGTCCACTTGACACATAAAAAGCTGCATCAAAACACTCCTACTTACTTGGCTAATGAACTAGCTGGTGGGAATTGAGCCCTAAGAAGCTCAAATACTCTACTGTTAAAGCAACAAAGGGTCAAAAAGAAGAGAACTTACAACAACACATTTTTTGGTCTTGCTCCAAGCATATGGACTGTTCTTCCTCCCCATATCCGAACGAACCCTTCAACTGCTGCTTTTTATAAATGAAGTCAAAGCATTTCTCCTGAATAGCCACCTACGACAATAGACCTGTAACCCTGCAAGCCATCTGTAATCGTTTCACATCATTGACCCACTTATCTACCTTGCAATGTGCATCCGTTGTAACTATGTTTAGCTCTATTGTTTACTGCATTGGTGAATGTGATGTATCCTCCTCTGTAATCAGCGCAACTTCTCAACAACAATCTAGAGCGCTCTGATACCCTGTTGGGTCTTGTTTGCGCTATATATGAAACCTTTCAAATAAATACTGAATACAAATAATCTCACTGAACAATGCAGTCGGCTGTGTGAGGAATAGGAAAATGTTACCTATGTCTTTCTTCTTCTGTGTACTGTTGAATCTGCTGGTTGTTGGAGATTGTGCTGAAGATATGTAAGAAAAGTCTCCATGGGCTTCCTTGACATATATTTGATTAGTCACTAAGACAGTTGTTCTGATTGATCTAGAGTTTTTTTACCTTCAAGTATGCAACACCCTATTTTGTGAAAGAAGAGGGTTCACTGACAGAATATCAATGCACAAAATATAGTAATTAAAAAATATAGAAAGCAAAAATATCGACTCCCTATACTTGAGCAGGTAAGTACACAAATATTGAGAAAAAATATTGATGTAAATATATAGTAGTACAAAACATCGATTTTTAAATATATATCAAATAAAATAAAATAATAAATATTAAATATGTTAAATAATAAAATCAAAAAGTAGATTTCATATACATTTTAACAAATCTAACAAATAAAAAAATTAATTAAACACACATACATAATAATGAATATATATATTTACTTTAAATAAATTAATAAATGATTAGTTTAAATGTCGCCGGTACATAGTTATAGTTAGGACCTATTTCCCATATGAAATCCGCAACATTCTATTCGGAATAACTTTGGCGCCGATTGACGAATCTGAGCAAAATTTTCCAAACTTTTGGCCAGCTCTGTTCCGCTCCTCTCCTGAAAGTTCCACGATGATTCATCAAGCAGGGGCAGAGAAAAAAGGGGGGTCCCAAAATGCATTTTCCCCATGCAATTTCCCATTGGACCTTTAGCCGCAGCTACAGCCCGAACTGCAGAACGGAAATACACCAAATTTGGCAAAGAGGTAGTCCTTGGTTCAGACTTGTGCCTTTTGCTTATTTGAAGTAAATCCATTGCAGTAGTTGAAGAAAATGACAGTTAAAGTCATTTATATATCTATGGGCGCAGTGGATCCGCTGACCTATTCCCGTACCCTAAGCGCAGCCTGCACGCACCCTGCCGTGCACAAGCTGCTTTTTAATTGGCTGTCACATCTCCAAATCAGGAAGTGTTGGCAGCCATCTTGTGCCTCGGTAGAACCGAGCCACAAGAAACCAAAGAAAAAACATCGCAAAACTGGAAATGGGGGCAGGGTTTAAACACACTAACCCCCTAGGGCTGCTCAGGGGGTCCTGCAAGGACCCCCAGGGCCCACATTTTTTTTTTTAATTGGGAATGCATGCAGGATCCGTGCATCCTACCGATAAAAAAAATAGAAACACGGGGGGAAAAATCCCTGGGGCATTATTAAAAAAAATAGTGTGGGGGATCCCAATCCCCTCATACTACCCTGGGGACCACCACCCCCTTGGTTCTTGGATAATATATGCGGGGGTCTCACGGGACCACCACCCCCGGGGCTACTTTCAAATGGGCAGGGGGGCTCTCAGGCCCCCCCCAGCCCCAGGGACCACCACCCCCGGGGCTACTTTGAAATGGGTGGGGAGCTCTCAGGCCCCCCCAGCCCCGGGGACCGCCACCCCCAGGGCTCAAATTTAATGTATGCGGGGGCTCATGGGCCCCCCCGGAGCCCTGGGGTCCACCCCCCTGCTGGAGCCCTCGATGGCCCTTGGGACTGCAACTCCCTGCTGGGCCGGCTCCTGCAGTGTCCCGGGGTGCCCACCCCTGGGACACTGCTGTTTGCAATGGCAGGGCGGGAGCCTCACGGCTCCCAACCTGCCATTGCAAACTTCTTTGCTTCATTGAAGCGAGAGCAGGGAAACCTGCTCTCGCTTCAATGAAGCAAAGCACATTGCTTTTTCATATGGGGAGCAGCATGTTAGCTGCACCCATATGGAAAAGCAATGCCGGCTCCCGCAGGAACATTTACAATTTATTTTTAAAAAGGGCCGGCCCCGGGGGTGGGGTCCCCGGGGCCATAAGTGGCCACAGGAGGGGGGCAAGGCAGCCCCCCTTCTAATAAAAAAATAAAATAAAAAAGGCCCATGCCCCGGGGGATGGTGTCCCCGGGGCAGACTATAATTTAAATGTTTTAATTAAAAATAAAAAGATTGGAGGCAGGCCCTGGAGGATGGCGTCCCCAGAGCCAAAAAATTTGAAAAAAACGGGATCACGGCCGGAGTCCATTCCCCCTTATTGCACCACTCTGCAAATGCACCCCCTGAGGCGTTTGCAGAGGGGGAACAAATTCCCCTTGAATACTGGGGGTCCCTGGGGGCCAATTAGCCCACCAGGTATCTCCAGTATGTGCCAGGGGGCTGCGTTGCAGAGAGGTGTCCTGAGGCCATGCCCCTTTTTACACCTCTCTGCAACACAGCTTTGTGGTGCTTACTGGTGGGCTAGTTGCACCACAGGTACCCTTAGTATTCAAGGGGAGTTAATCCCCCAATTTAAAACGCACCAGTTGGGGAATTAATTCCTTGTCAATACTGACATGTCATGAATGATGTAATATGTGACATCATCAGCAGTGTATTGCGGGCGCGCGAGTTATAGTAAGTACAACTAACTATAACTGGGGAATTTTAATGGTTTTCTACGAGTGAAATGTCAACCTAACTTTAACACCCCTAAAACCTATGTTTTTTTCAGTGAATTTCTAACGTTTTTTAAGATGCTAATTCCTAACTATAACATGTCTGAAACCTATGTTTTTTTCAGTAAATTTCAAAGGTTTTTTAAATGCTAATTCCTAACTATAATATGTCTGAAACCTACGTTTTTTTCAGTGAATATATATATATATTTGAATCTAAACACTTCCAATTGAAAACACCACTCAGTGTGATTTTCTCTGTCATTTATTGCCAGGCTACAGAGTAACTGACACAGCAGTTTCGGCAGTTCATGCGCCTATCTTTGACAAACGCGTTTCAGGTAACTACTCTTGTCCTCATTAGCCTTTGCGCCACCCATTTCTAACCAAACGATACCGCCCATGGGTTTTTTATCTCATATACCGAGGCCGTTGACAACCACACTAGTAATGCCACCCCATGACCACCTCTCTATATATGCCGCCCTTTGTAAGAGGTTGATGCATAGGTGAACTCCACCGTCATGTTGAAAACACCACCGGCGAGATAGGCCAAGACCTTAATCATTGGACTAAATTATTTACAGAACCACCTATCCCCTACCCTAAAACACAAAACACTCTTCACCCAAAGTGTGCCAAAAATAATGTCCAAAATTTACAATTAACTTTTGTCGGACCCAAAGTATCCATTTTAGCTGTGAATCTCATAGCTCGCAACCTGTCTGAGATCCCTGGAGATAGCGGGGACACCCACAATTTACATATCTCTCTACGAGCCAAAAGTATCCCGTAAAATACAAGTTTAACTTTATCATCCATGCTTCTTATCTGCAAATTCAACCTTCCAGTTATAATAAGTTCAGGGCTTACCTTAATAGTATGGTCAATAGCTTGGGATAAACAGCTACTTACTTCCTCCCAAAACTCTTTAATATTTGGACACTCCACGAACATGTGTATATCCTTCTCATTGGGACTTCTGCACTTTGGGCATTCCACCAGCCCTCCAGGCTTGAACTTTGAAAGTCTATGTGGAGACCAGTATGCTCTGTGGAGTGTAAAAAGATGATTTCGCCTTAAATTTGCGGGTTTGACAACTTTGTACAACATAGCCATAGTTACTTGCCATTGAGTGTCAGATGCGATGTCCGGCAGGCAATCCCTCCACAGAGTTTCTGGTAGTGAGAACTGGCCGTCCGCCGTCTCCAACATTGACCAGTACCAAAGTCCTACTTCCTTTTTATACACTTGACTTGAGTAGATCTTCTCTTCCAATTCATTCTGAAGTCCCACGATGATTTCAGCTTTACCGGCCCAACTATGAATTTGCAGATATTTAAATTTCGATATAGCCTGCCCCCAAATGGCCGCTCCCTGTCTCCACCCAACCAACTTTCCATCCGGAAAAATATGCCCCCATATTTCTACCCCTGCTGATCTTAGAGAAATAGCCAGGGCATCTTTGGTCCATGCAGGAGATCCTGGGCTGTCCCAAACGGGAGTATAATATCCATAATACGGGATTTTTAGTAACCTCCTAATCCAGTACCAGAGTTCCGCTGCTTCCCGCAGTACCTTAAGACGCACTTTTTTTAAATACTTTGGATCCGCAAATTTACACAGAAAACCAGATTCCTTATATTGGCAGCTTTTTAGCATTGCTGCCAACAATACACCAATAACCGAGGTCGGTGGAGTGTTCAAAAGAATTTTAAGATTTTTTAACTGAAAAGCCCAACAGTATAACTGAAAATCCGGGGCTGACAACCCCCCTTTAAGCAGTTTTCGCCTTATCTTAGTCCATGAGAGACGAGATCATTTTGCGGCCCATATAAAGATACTAACCTCACTCTGAAGCTTCTTAAACCATTCTCCTTTAAATGCAAGAGGGATTGTCTCAAATAGAAAAGTTAGTTTTGGAAGAACAATCATTTTTATCAAATTTGTGCGGCCATATAGATTAAGAGACAAATAACTCCATCTTCGGAGCATTCTTCCTATTTCTCTTTTAATTCTTACAAAATTAATTTTTGCTAGGTCCTCCAAGTTCTGAGTAATCCTAACCCCCAGATATCTCATTTCTAATTTGCGTTTTATAGGGCCAGGATCCAAATTCCAGCTCATAATTTCCGTTTTATCCTCGTTAATTTTGTACCCTGACACAGCTCCGAATTCTTTAGTTATTACTGATATATTTTCCAGTGTCTGCTGGAGATTGGAAGTATAAATTATAATGTCGTCAGCATATAGACCTATTTTCTTGGACCAGGCTTCTACCGAGAAAGGGAGGATCTTATCAGAACCCCTAATCCTACAGGCCAAAGGCTCTATATAAAGGTCAAACAATAAAGGGGATAAGGGACATCCCTGCCTGATGCCCCGCATTACTTTAATCGAATTAGTTAGGATCCCATTAATCAATACTCTAGAGGTGGGAGAATTATACAGTGATAGAAGTGTGTTAGTAAAATATGAACCCAGGTCTAAATGAGTCAAAAGTGCTTTTAAAAAGATCCAATTTACTTGGTCAAACGACTTAGCGGCGTCAATCGCTATTACTGCTAGTGGCAGTTTATATGTTGAGGCCAAATCTATTGTACCTATTAGAGAAAAAGTGAGTTCCTTAAGGAACCTGCCTTTAATGAAGCCTTTCTGATCTTCCTGCACTAGTTTAGGAATAACCAAGCTGAGCCTATCCGACATTATCTTTGCAAATATTTTATAATCGCAATTTAGCAGCGAGATAGGCCTATACGAATTAGGATCACTTGGTGGTTTCCCAGTTTTTGCAATTAAAACAATAGTTGCCTCATTCCACGAGTCCGGCAACCCCGCCTTTCCTCGAAAAATATTGTTAAATAGCTGAACCAATAGAGGCACGGTGCTTTCCATAAATACTTTATAGACCTCAACTGGTAGACCATCAGGCCCTGGAGCCTTCCCTCTCTTAGCTGATCTTATAGCCTTTTCTACCTCAGTTGAGAGTATCTCTCCGTTCAATACCTGTTTTAACTCAGTTGGAAGCGGGTCCACCAGCCTCACCCATTTCGCTATTTCCAAAGTACCAGGATTCAAATCGTCCTTATACACGTTTGAAAAGTACTCAAAGAATGCATCCGCAATACCCTTGCTCTCAGTAATAGGCTCACTCATACCTGGCATATTTAATTCCTTAATAAAATTACGTACTAGATCTTTCTTGGCCTTCCAAGCCAGTATCTTTCCGCACCCTTCACTATAACTGAAATGGGCCAACTGACTGGATTCCCATTTCTCTCTAATTCTGTGGTTAATAACTGCTATTAGATCCAGTTTTAACACCTCTAGATCTTTTAGCATCTGCTCTTCCATTATACCTTCACAGGAATTGATACTAACCTCTAATTCTCGAATATTCTTTTCCAAATCAGTAATTTTATCAAAATAGGTTCTTCGTTTTTTTTGCTCCTTGGGCACCCAATCTGCCCCTCAAAAAGGCTTCACAAGTCTCCCATACTGCCTCTATCTTTGTAGCGCCTACGTTTGCATCCAAAAAAACCTCTAACTCTGAACTAATAGGGGAGAGGGAAAACATGGTGGCCGGCTAACAGCGGGTCGCGGGTGTTTGGAGGTGTGGCGGTGTGAGCGACTGTAGGGGAGCGCAAGCGGCGTTTTTTTTCAGTTATGGGCACTGAGGCGCTGAGGCTTCGGAGGTTGGAGGCTGAGTCGGTGGAGTCGGCGTTTACCGCGGCAGCGTTTCCTGCAGCGTCTTTCCCCACAGAGAGGGAGAACGCGCTGCCACGGAATTGCGTGGCGGCAGGAGAGATTGCAGGCAGCGGCCTCTCAATTAGGCTCAGAGGCTCGAAAAGTAGAAGCGGGGGCTTCTGGGGCGTTTCCGTCCGTTCTCTTTAAAGCGCCCTAATTTTTTCCAGGTTACGGGTGCTAAGGTTGTTTTCTTTTCGGAGATTGTAGCAGTGGTATCAAGGATATAGGGGCAAGGTGAACGAGTTGCAGCGGAGTTGCATGGCAGCAGAGGGTTCAGATAGCCCTTGGCGTGAGGACAGACTGGATGTGCTGGAGGAAGCAGTGGAAACGGAGGAGGTGCGTGTTCAGTCGAGCCCACGAAGGTAGCTGGTTGTTGGGGGAGAGCAGCACATGAGCTTGGGAGGGGGCGCCGAGCAGCAGCAAGAGTAGGTTATAAAGGGAGAGGTGGTATTGGTAAAGGTATCGAATCAGGGACTGCTCTAGGCAAGTGTAATTCATTGACTAACAAACCTAATAAAACCGGCAATGGAGGCTCTTTAGACTTCAATGAGGAGTGTGGGGGTTTGTTAGAACATAAGCAAGCAGCAGACCTAGCGGGATTTGAGGTGTCTGGATATAAATTGAGGAGCGCGGCAAAAGTTACTGCAGCTCCGGATACTGCTAGAGCGCAAAGGGAGGATAAGGCTCTCACCCCCATCAAGGAAAAAAACAAAAACAAAAACTCACGCGAGGTCAATTCCAAGAAAACTATAAAGAAAAAAACTGTTAACAAATATAATAGCAAGAAAACTAGTATTTTGGCGAAAAAAATCAAGACAACGCCCTCACTTAACTCTTTTTTTAAGGTTATCCCTAAAACTTTATTATTGAAGCCCAACTTGGTGAATTCTGCCGAAAGTGTGACACCAGCATCAGGGGATGAGGGGGCCAGTGCTTCACCGATAGAAACTACTGCTATAGATGGGTCTGGTGTTTTAAGTCCTAATCGATATCAGCTTCTTATGGCCGATATGGAGGGGGAAGACCTGGTGGATATGGGTAAAGTGTCGGCAGTGCTAGGACTTGAGGAAATAAATGAGAGGATTTTGTCGGAATCGAATTCGGGGGCAGTGAATGAGCTGATTTCCTCAGACCTGAATAGGGGGCAAAATTCTGATATGGCAATAATAGCCCTTTTGAAGAAACTGGACTTGGATATGCATAAAGGGTTTGAGGAGTCTAAGGCGATTCAGGAGAATATACGTGCTTCATGTACTAGCCTGGAGACTAAATTTAGCTAGCTGAGTTCACGTTTGGTAGTTTTAGAGGTGAGGCAAAGGAGCTCCGAGATTCTGTTGCAGACAACTATAGAGAGATCGAGGAAATTAAGTTCAGAGAAAGGGCGCAGGAAGAGCGAATGGAGAGACTTGAAAATATGCAGAGGCGAAACAACTTAAAGATACTGAAATTGCCGGAAGGAAAAGAAGGGGCTGACATTAAAAAATGTGTAGCCCACCTTTTAAAATCTGAGCTCGAACTGGAAGAGGACGAAGAGACGATCTATGCAGATATACAGAGGGTCCACCGAGATCCTTTTAGATTAAATGCTAACCGTACCAAGCCAAGAAAAGTTTTGATACATTTTCTGACATTTAGTTTAAAAGAAAAAATGTGGTCAGTCGCTTTGAAGAAAGAGAATGTCTTGGTGGACGGGGTAAAAATTGAGGTGAGGTCTGATCTGTCACCAGTCACAGCTAACAGGCAGTGGGAGCTGGGCAAACACATAGAACCACTTAGAGCTTTGGGGGCTACAGTTCAATTAAAATTTCCAGCCTTTTTAAAAGTAATGTGGCGGAACAAGATGCACAATTTCCGGGTAGTAGAGGAGGTTGATGCATTTATTGAGCAATGTCAAGATATGACCCGGCAAGCTGCCGTATAAGATACATTTTTGATACAATGTTTACTATTAAGCCTGTGTTTACTGATGTAAAATGTTATAATAAAATACGATGCACCGCCACGGAAAAGCACCCACATTGCCTTGGCTAAAGGGAGGATGGTAGGGTTTTCCACGGGAGGGGTGGGTAGGAGTAGTTGGGGGAGTAGGGATGGTAGGGGGGGGAAGGGGTGGGAAAAGGGGGAAAAAAGTCCTTAGAAGTTTAGCGACCACCAAAATGTGTGTTATGTTTTTTAGAGATCAATATGAGTGGGGCTAGTACAGGTGATTTAAAATTTTTGTCATGGAATGTCAACGGACTACGTACAAAATCTAGGCGACGAGTAATATTAAAATATTTAGAGGATTCAAAGGCCCATATCATAATTTTGCAAGAGACGCATTTGACCTCAATAGAGTGTAAAGAGGTCATGCAGGCTCAAAGGTGGGTTGCACATGGCTTTTGTACTTCGCAGACCATAGTTACAAAGGGTGTTGCTGTTTTGATTAGACATGGGGTTCATTTTTGCCTAGAATTTTTTTTAGCAGACCCAAAAGGTAGATGGCTCATCTTAAGTGCAAGAATTGATTCTGAGTTACTAACCATAGTTGGATAATATGGCCCAAATCTTGATGAAGTAGATTCTCTGGACACTTTGGCTAGGGAATTGTTAGGATCTGCTGGTAAAATTATAATGGCCGGGGATTTCAATGCAGTTCTGGATTATAAATTAGATCGATCTGTAAACTCACGTGGGCTTATGAATCCCAAAATGTCAAACAGAATAAGGTTGCTGATGACTCAGTTTGGGTTGTGTGATATTTGGAGATTTAATCATGGACAACAGTTAGGATTTACATATTATAATAAGAAATATAAGCATAAATCTCGGATCGATTATGTGTTGCTGGATTTAAGGTTAAAAGATTCAGTTACAGCAGTGGTGCATGTAGGCGTTCATATCTCTGACCACTCGGCCATTACACTTAATATTAAAATTAAAACATCTGAAGCAGAAACAACCTGGAGGCTGGATCGCACAGTACTTTTAGATCAAGAGTGCTTGCAATTTATTAGTTCAGAGGTAGAGTTTTTTTTGGTAACTTCTCCCTTGTTCACTGGCTAGGCTTCATGGAGACCAGGTGGGCAACAGTGACGCTGCATTCACAGTGTGATTTTCAAGCCTGCCACAGTGGGCGTGTCCTTTCGGGCAATGTGGTACTTGTAGTGTTTGTCAATACCCCACCAACTCGCTCCTATTGGTAGCTCTTACACGGTTGGGTCTGCCATCCGTGCTGTGTAGTGACTCTATTGTTTGCAGTACACCATCAGGTCGCGTTGCTCCTAGGCACCTTAATTCACTCTGGTGTGGACTCACTCTATCGGCGATGGGGTGTTTTCGCAACCTGCAGTTGGCCGCTACACATTCCAATCAAAACACTCCCAATTGAAAACACTACTCGCAGCATGATTTTCTCCGTCATTTATTGGCAGGCTAAAGAGTAACTGACACGGCAGTTTCAGCAGATCATGCGCCTATCTTTGCCAAACGCACTTCAAGTAACTTCTCCCTTGTTCACTGGCTAGGCTTCAGGAAGACCAGGAGGGCAACAGTGACACTGCATTCATAGCGTGATTGTCATGCCTGCCACAGTGGGCGTGTCCTTTCTGGCATTGTGGTACTTGTAGTGTTTGTCAATACCCCACCAACTCCCTCTAATTGGTCTCTCTTACCCGGTTGTGTCTGCCTTACGTGCTGTGTGGTTACTTTGTTGTTTGCAGTCCACGTACAGGTTACATTGCTCCTAGGCACCTTAATTCACGGTGCTGTGGACTCGCTCTGTCCGCAATTGGGTGTTTTCGTGACCTGGATTCGGCCGCTACATATTCCAATCGGAACACTCCCAATTGAAAAACACCAGTCGCAGCTTGATTTACATTTATTGACAGGCTACAGAGTAACTGACACAGCACTTTCGGCAGTTCATGCACCTATCTTTGCCAAACGCGTTTCAGGTAACATATATAACATATATATATCCATATATGTTACACAAATGCCCAAAAGCTTTTAAAGACACACGTGACGGATAATGAAACCTATTTTACAGAAGCCAGCAATGTTCACTCCGACCTTTACAGTTCAAATGGCCTGACGAGTTTTGAGGAGTGAGCCTCCTATTCATAGGCAGCTTGACACCAGCTCTTGATGCTCTGATTGGTTCATTGTCTCATGCAGGACCCCGAGTGGGCCACACTCAGTATGTTTTCTGTTGAAGCATGTTGGGACTTGTGGTTCCCTTTAATCCGAGCAACATTTTCTCCTTTAGTAGGTTTCATCGCAAAGGCATTTAATTAGCTATTGTTGACCTCTGTGGGCTGGTGGATTGATTACTGGCAAATACTTTCCATCATCTGTGCTGCATTCGGCATGGGCATAGTTCCCACCCACAGCCTCGCTTGTTCCCGAAGGTGCAGTCTTTCACGGTCAACAATAGCTAGTTATCTATTACCTAATGACAAATATATATATATATATATATATATATATATATATATATATATATATATATATATATATATAAATATATATATGTATATATATTACCTACTAGGTATATATAGTTAGGATTTTTTCTCTATGGGATTTTTGAAAATTCTATGTCTAATAACTTTGGCGTTTGTGGACGGAATTGGCTGAAATGTTCAGGAAAATGGCACATTTTGTTTCTGAGCAGCCCTTAAAAATTTGGGGGGGGTTCGTCAAGGGGGGGCCGAGAAAAAAGGGGGGTCCCAAAACGTGTTTTTAACATTGAGTTTTCCATAGGGCGGTTGGCCTCACTTTTAGCCCGAACGGCTGAATGGATTTGCACGAAACTTGGCAAAATTGTAGGGACTGGTAGCCCGATGTGCCTTTGCTAGGTCTCAATATATGTGCTCCAGTGGATTTTAAGAAATTAACGTTCAAAAAAAGATATATATTTGTAACAGCGGACCGGGCAGCGCTCCGGTTCGCGGACTTTTCGCGGTACGGAGCTTTGTGAAGCGAAGCTGATTGGTTCTCCGGCGTCTGTGAACATTCCAAACAGTCCGTAGCGGCCGCCATCTTGTCTCTCGGTAGGATCGAGAGACAAGAGGAGGCCAAAGCGAAGGGGCAAATGACCATAAGGGGGCATAGTAGATCCTCGCTGACCCCCTAGGTTTGATGTGGAGGTTTTAAAAGGGCCCCGCGGGGCAAAAAAAAAAAATAATAATAATAATCGAACGGCTGAATGGATTTGCACGAAACTTGGTAAAATATTAGGGACTGGTAGCCCGATGTGCCTTTGCTAGGTCTCAATATATGTGCTCCAGTGGATTTTGAGAAATTAACGTTCCAAAAAAGATATATATCTGTAACAGCGCTCCGCTTCGCGTAACGGAGGTTTGCGAAGCTGATTGGTTCTCCGGCGTCTGTAAACATTGCAAACAGTCCGTAGCGGCCGCCATCTTGTCTCTCGGTAGGATCGAGAGACAAGAGGAGGCCAAAGCGAAGGGGCAAATGACCATAAGGGGGCATAGTAGATCCTCCTTGACCTCTTAGGTTTGATGTGGAGGTTTTAAAAGGGCCCCGCGGGGCAAAAAAAATAATAATAATAATAATCGAACGGCTGAATGGATTTGCACGAAACTTGGCAAAATTGTAGGGACTGGTAGCTCGATGTGCCTTTGCTAGGTCTCAATATATGTGCTTCAGTGGATTTTGAGAAATTAACGTTCAAAAACAAGATATATATCTGTAACAGCGCTCCGCTTCGCGGAGATAAAATTATATCTGTATTACCTAGCTGTTGCTAACACCAGTTAGCGACGGCTAGTAGGAGATAGCGACCATCTTGGGCCCCACTTTGCATGTGAGTGATATTTATCACTAATGACATGCAAAGTGGGCATGCCAAGATGTTAGCGACTGGAAACAGTCGCTAACATCGCTATCTCCTATTATCAACTTTTGGAAATATTCGCGATAAGCGCGAATATCTCCAAAAGCTAGCACCTGCCCTGAGCAGTTCTTAGCCATGTTATCCAATGGGAGGTGGATAACATGGCTAAGAGCATTAGCTCGGTAATGCATGAATATCGCTGAGTTTTCAGCGATATTAATGCATTGCGGTCGTTTTTTATCGTATTTGCGATAAACCTTGATAATAGCAAGGTTTATCTGCGATAATTTCTGACGATGCTTAGCGGTAAAAAAATCGTTGCTAAGCATCGTTAGGGATAAATATCGCTTAACTTTGGTAATATGCCCCAACGTCTGTTAACGTTCGATTCGAAGGAAATCAGGAAGTGTTGAAAAACATTGTCTGCGCCATCTTGCCTTTTTTCAAATGCCACACTTTTGTCGTGCACGGCAGTCATTTTAGATGCCTTGACCAGACCCACTCTGTGCACGCTGTCGATCCTTAGCATGGCTCCCCACCCTCGCAAGCATCTCCCCCAGGCAGTGGTCACCCCCGCTCTCTGTCTTATGCATGGGTAATAAACCACCCCCCATCTGCGCTGCTCTTCCCTGAGAATCACACCCTGTGCCCGCCCGACACCTCCCTTTCGCCCTATTCACTACCGCACCCTCTGACACTCCTTTTCCTCTGTGTCCGATTGTCCAGGCCGGTCCTAGGGTATCAGCTAGCCCTGCAGATGTAGTTTATGGCCCCAGCTGTAAAGAATCACCCCTCTTCAAAGGAGTTATAGTAGATCAAGGCCTACACTCGATGAGATCCGTCACAGCAGACGCGTTCCTATTATCTGAAAACCATCCTGTATTGTGATTGGGGAGGGGACCGAGCCTGAAGCGGAAGATTCCAGGGATGACTCTTTGTACATCAAAGTTTTTACAATTATGTGTCACATTAAAAATATATAGCACTCCAACAAAGTAGTAAGATTATAAAACTTTAATAACTTATAAATATATACAAGAAAACAAAAACAGTAATAACATATAAACATTTTTAGGGAAAAACAACGAAGTAGCGGTCGGCTGTGCGAATAGTCCCAACGCAGCACAACGTCCAGATTTCTGGCATGGGGCGTCGCGGGGGGTGGGTCATCAGTAGCAAACTGTTGTGCGAATAGTTCCAAGGCAGCAGAACGATGGCACCAAGGTGATGTCCAGTAAGTTGCCGCACTGGTTTTGGAATCCTACAATGCTGCTCCGAATAACTGCGTGGGGCGCCTCGGGGGAGGCGGCGTGAACGGGCCTCTCCAGGTGGAGTCTCGTCTGTTGTAGTGGGGCGCCCCTTTACCGTTTCAGTTGCCATTCCGTCCGCTTTTGGTCCACTGTGTCAAAAGCCGCAATTCAGCTGAGTTGCACCCACTCTTGCGGTGCAGCGATAGGCGGCTGTCACAGGACTCTCAAAATGGCGGCAGGCTGTTTCCTTTTTGGGCCTGGTCCACTGAAATGGCCCTGGGACACCTTGGAAATCCGACGCTTGTCTGCTAGGTCTTGGACCCCATTCTCGAAAGCGTCCCCTCCGCCTTGAGGATTCATCAAAAGTTTTGGGGGCCCCCGACTCCTGTAGGCTTCTGGTGGGGAGCGGCTGCCATGATTGCTCGCGGAATGACCACGACGGAGCTACGAGATGGTGGTGCTCTCATGCTGACGCCAGCTTCAGCCTGAAACATCCAGAAACAAGGTGGGGCTTTCATCGTTTGGGAAAAAAAAAAAGTTTTCATCCAATGAAAAGTGTTGTTTTTAGGTCATATGATCAAGCCTTCCATCATTAGGAAACCAAAAGTAAAATGAACCAATGAAAAGTTTTATAAACAAGTCACATGACCTGTTATGCGGCATAGGGTATAAAATGCGGAGAAAATACGTTGGCACGTGAGGCGGCGTCAGTAGCGGACCGATGTGCGAATAGGCCGAAGGCAACACAACGCGCCAAGATCCGGATGGCACCGAGGTGGTGTCCAGCAAGTTGCAGCACTGGTGTGGCCATCCTACAATGCTGAAAGTCGGCGTGGGGCGCCCCGTTGGCCTGTGAGTTTGCGTCAGTAGCGGACCGATGTGCGTATAGGCCGAAGGCAGCACAACGCGCCAAGATCCGGATGGCACCGAGGTGGTGTCTAGTAAGTTGCCGCACTGGTGTGGCCATCCTACAATGTTGAAAGTCGGCGTGGGGCGCCCCGTTGGCCTGTGAGATGGCGTCAGTAGCGGACCGATGTGCGAATGGGGCCAAAGGCAGCGCAACAATATTTTCTGACTAGAAGACACCACAAGGTGCTGAGATGCCAAGATTCGGATGGCACCGAGGTGGTGTCTAGCAAGTTGTGGTACTGGTGTGGCCATCCTACAATGGTAAAAGTCGGCGTGGGGCGCCCCGTTGGCCTGTGAGATGGCGTCAGTAGCGGACCGATGTGCGAATGGGGCCAAAGGCAGCGCAACAATATTTTCTGTATGGAAGATACCACTAGGCGTTGAGAAGCCAAGATCCGGATGGCACCGAGGTGATGTCTAGCAAGTTCCTGTACTGGTGTGGTCATCCTACAATGCTGAAACTCGGCGTGGGGCACCCCATTAGCCTGTGAGATGGCGTCAGTAGCGGACTGATGTGTGAATAGGCCGGAACCAGCACAAGGCGCCAAGCTCCGGATGTCACCGTGGTGGTTTCATAGTTGAGAGGCACTTCATCTGCAGTGGGGCGCCGAGATCCGGATGGCACCGAGGTGATGTCTAGCAAGTTGCTGTACTGGTGTGGTCATCCTACAATGCTGAAACTCGGCGTGGGGCGCCCCATTAGCCTGTGAGATGGCCTCAGTAGCGGACCGATGTGTGAATGGGGCAAAGGTAGCGCAAGAATATTTTCTGAATAGAAGACACCACAAGGCGCTGAGTTGCCAAGATCCGGATGGCACCGAGGTGGTGTCTAGCAAGTTGTGGCACTGGTGTGGCCATCCTACAATGGTAAAAGTCGGCGTGGGGCGCCCTGTTGGCCTGTGAGATGGTGTCAGTAGCGGACCGATGTGCGAATGGGGCCAAAGGAAGCGCAACAATATTTTCTGACTAGAAGACACCACAAGGCGCTGAGATGCCAAGATCCGGATGGCACCGAGGTGATGTCTAGCAAGTTGCTGTACTGGTGTGGCCATCCTACAATGCTGAAACTCGGCGTGGGGCGCTCCATTAGCCTGTGAGATGGCGTCAGTAGCGGACCGATGTGCGAATGGGGCCAAAGGCAGCGCAACAATATTTTCTGAATAGAAGACACCACAAGGCGCTGAGATGCCAAGATCCGGATGGCACCGAGGTGGTGTCTAGTAAGGTGCACTGGTGTGGCCATCCTACAATGCTGAAAGTCGGCGTGGGGTGCCCCGTTGGCCTGTGAGATGGCGGCAGTAGCGGACCGATGTGCGAATGGGGCCAAAGGCAGCGCAACAATATTTTTGGAATAGAAGAGACCACAAGGCGCTGAGATTCGGTTAGCACCGAGGTGGTGTCTAGCAAGCTATGCAGCTGAGTTGCGTGCGCACTAGCGGCGAATAGGTCGAAGGCAGCACAACAATGTTTTCTGAATAGAAGACACCACAAGGCGCTGAGATTCGGTTACCACCGAGGTGATGTCTAGCAAGTTGCCGCACTGATGTGGCCATCCTACAACACTGCTCCGAATAACGGCGTGGGGTGCCCGAAGGGGGGGGGGGGGAGGCGGTGTGAACAGGCCTTCCTAGGTGGAGGCTCGTCTGCTGTAGTGGGGCGCCCCTTTACCGTTTCAGTTCGCCTTCAGCTGAGTTTCGGCTGCTCTTGATGCTACAGCGACAGGCGGCTGCAACAGGACTCTCAAAATGGCGGCCTGTTCTTTGGATTTGGGCCTGGTCCACTAAAATGGCCCTGGGACACCTTAGAACTCGGACGCTCGATTTTTTTTTCCTTTCCTGTACATGCAAAAAAAGGTAAATGCCCGGTACGTTACACGCTTCATCTGCCACGATGAACTCTCCAGAGGAACCGAAAAAAAATATAGTTATGGTAACTATACCATGCATCGTCATATGGAGAGGTGGCACCAATTAATTATAGTGCTGCATAAAAGAGAGATTTGGAGGAGAACCCCTGACCTGCTAGTACATTCATCAAAGAAGTGGCACTGACAGCATCAGAGGCAAGGGAAACGGTCCCAAATATTTAGAAGAACTTTGGAAAGATTAAAATGACATGTTTAGATTGTGGCAAATTAATTTCATGTGGACAGATGAGTGTTACTCTAATAAATACAGCATATGAACATCATCATAGTCGATGGTTGGTAGAGACATTTTGACTATATCCTGGACCTGCCCGTCCTCGCCCAAAATGGCGCCGGAATAAATGGGACTCGTAACTCCTTGTTGTGTACTGGTTGCAGAACCTTGAAATCACGAGATACTTATGCAGTTTTGAAGCACATGGCGGGCGGGGACGAGAATTGATTGAATATTTCGACATCCCTATTGATATTAAGTTCTGATGTGTTATTGATTACTGTACTATTGAAAGTTCGAATTAACGTCACCCATGGTACTTGCCCGCAAATGTATATCTAGATAATTTTATTGTAACTGGCCCTGTCGTATTTTAATTATAAAATGTACGTCCACCGATTCCGTAACTGTTAGACACCTTAGTTCTTGCAACCTAATGGCCCGCCCGTTACGTTCCTCTACAGTGTAAATGTCTACTCATCATATACGATTACAGTTTGCTCCGTGGCCGGCCCACGTGGTTATAGGCTCGTATTTGTATAATGAAATTTTCACAATAAAGGTTTTTAAAAGAAAACATGGTAGTAGTATATACATTGGTAAAGTTTTTAATAATAGTCACTGTTTTAGAATCATTAAAAGGCAAGTGAAATAAAGCAGACCAATTACATGAAGGGGAAAAGGTATAATACGAAGGAACGCAGTAAAGATAAATGGTCAAGGGCTGTTGTGTTTTCTACTCCTGCAACATAAAGTGATCGATAAGAATCTCATATTCAGGCGTATCGGCGACTAAGACAGCAGGTCGACCCTCTTTTGCTCAACGGCTCCGTCATGGGACGAAGAAACGCTCTTTTTCTCGAAAAAAGAATATATTTTACTTGCAGGACAGTTGTAAATTTTCCGGGAAAGTACATTAGCCTGGAACATTATAACATATATTTAAGAAAAAATAATGTTCGGAAGTAATAAAAAGCGTAATTTTTAGGTCATATGACCGATCCTTTCATCATTAGAATAAGAAAAGTAAAATGAACCAATGAAAAGTTTTATTAACAAGTCACATGACTTGTTATGCTTACGTTACGCGCTGCGCGCCCCGGATGACTTCCGGATGCGCTAACGCGGCGCGTCATATGACGCATTACGCGACAACGCAGGTCCAGAATATAGTCAAAATGTCTCCACCAACCAGCGGTCGGAACACAACCCCTTTCAGCAGGCTAAATAGTTCTGTTAAATGACAACAGAAGGGACAGGCAACAAGAACCATCAGTCAAAGAGGGGAGGGCTAGTTCTTCTCTACCGGGTTACATTGGGGCGCTACCGGAACTGATCGAATTGGTAGTCTACAGTGTTTCTGGATGTTTCAGACTGAAGCTGGGGTTAGCATGAGAGCAGCACCATTTCGTAGCTCCGTCGTGGCCATTCCGCAACCAATCATGGCAGCCGCTCTTTATCGTTATTTTGGGCGGGGTGGGTGGCGGAGCCGAGCTGTTTTGCAGCCATCGTTGTGTGGAGTTCAGTTCATCTCACTAGTTTTGTATTTGTCATGAGGGGTTGTTCCTAATGTTTCTATTTTAGCGAGGTCAAAAAGAGATCCCATTAGTGGCCTACTGATTTTGCTCGATTCCTTTTCTTTTTTTTTTACACGATTTTTCGTTATCTGCAAAGACTAAACAGAGTATTGCGACTCTGTGTTTGTTTATAAATAGAGAATGAACCAAAGAGAACCAAATCTAAAACAGTAAATACTTGGATAACAATCAATCAAATGGAGAGAGAAGCAGGCACGACGTATTACAACGGGGGCAAAGGCCTGCGTTAACTACCCTTCACTATGTGCAAAGAGAGAGTACTCCTAATAGAAATGAGGGGGGGCACCATTCAAAGCAGATCAGTGTGCATAAACACGAAAATGTTTTCACTTACCACGTACTTGACATTCGACAGCTTATGATATTTGCTATTAAAAAACCATTGAAATTCACTGAAAAAACCATAGGTTATAGACCATATATATAGTTAGGAATTAGCATTTACAAAACCTTGAAAATTCACTGAAAAAACCATAGGTTATAGACCATATATAGTTAGGAATTTGCATTTAAAAAACCTTATTTTACTCACACAAAACCATTAAAATTCCATATATAGTTAGTTGCACTAACTATATATCGCGCACCCGCAATCCACTGCTGATGATGTCACATATTACATCATTCATGACATGGTCAGTGACATCACTGATGACATCACTGATGACATCTCAAATGACATCACTGATGACATCACTGATGACATCTCAAATGACATCACTGATAACATCTCAAATGACATCACTGATGACATCTCAAATGACATCACTGATGACATCACTGATGACATCTCATTTGACATCAATGACCACATCACTGATGATATCATTCATGTGACAATACAATGCATCTCCTCACACTTTAATATAACCTCTGTTACACCCAGTGTTAAATACAGAGTATAATTTTTGAAACCATTGACACACCAATACTAGTTACTACATACGCACTCAGTGATTCCTATGTTTACACACACATTCACTCATTTACCCATACAATCATTCATACATACAATCACTCATCTTTACAACACTATCATATGCACTCATACACCTATACAGACTCTCACACTCTGTCACTCATCCATGGAGTTACTCAAACACCTAGTCAGTCCTGTAAATAATCAATCACACTTCCATTTTCTAATCTATACAGTTAAACATAGAGCACCTTACATTTTGAAACATATACTAACACATACTTACTCTCTTATACAATCATTGATACAAGTACACATTGATCTGCACAGAGTCACACACCTCCCAGCCAGCCACACACACACTCAGTCTCCCATACAAATACTTGGGCAATCAATCAATAACCCATATAGTTACTCATATAGCTACTGACCAACACATGCAGCAGTTTACAGAACAACAGACATAATGATGCACAAATTAAGACAGTTTAGTCACTAACCCATGCACTCAGTGAGACACATTTAATCACTCACTCATACAGTCAGTCACGCACCTACTAAATCCTTCATCCAGACACTTCTACATCTACTCATTCTTCAATATGTAAAACATATTTAAACTTTTCAGAAACACACAGTCACTGGATGATGTCATCAGTGATGTCATTTGAGAAGTCATCAGTGATGTCATCAGTGATGTCACTGACCATGTCATGAATGATGTAATATGTGACATCATCAGCAGTGGATTGCGGGTGCGCGATATATAGTTAGTGCAACTAACTATATATGGAATTTCAATGGTTTTGTGTGAGTAAAATAAGGTTTTTTAAATGCTAATTCCTAACTATATATGGTCTATAACCTATGGTTTTTTCAGTGAATATATATATATATATATATATATATATATATATATATATATATATATATATATATATATATATATATATATATATATATAATTATCTACTGGCGGTCGCCAGTATGTAGTTATAGTTAGGACCAATTTTCCATAGGAAATCCACAACATTCTATTTGGAATTACTTTGGCGCTGGTTGACGAATCTTTGCGAAATTTTTAAAACTAATAGCCATGTCCGCTCCGCTCCTATCCTGAAAGTCTCGGGGTGATTTGTGAAGTGGGGGCCGAGAAAAAAGGGGGTCCCAAAACATGTTTTACCTATGCAATTTTCCGTAGGAACAGTTCATCACGGCTACATCCCGAACTGCTGAACGCAATGACACCAAATTTGGCAAAGAGGTAGTCCTTAGTTCAGACTCGTGCTTTTTGCTTAAATGGTGTAAATCTGTTCAGTACTTTTTTAGATAATAAAGGAAAAAAGTACATATATATCTGGGAAGAGCCTAACAACACATCTCATTGTGAGATCTGATTGGCTGTCAGCACTTCATCCAAGAAGTGTTGGCAGCCATCTTGGGACCATTATAGATGATAGCACCTCATTAAAAAACATTGCAGTTAATAGAAGGTTTTAAGACTTTAGTTACATTATAAATCATTTGTTGATGGTACCATACTCATGTTAGGAATTGTGATGTGTTCTAAGGTGATTTTACCATGTGAAAAAGCATTCTGCTGGGTTATCATGTTTCATGTTTGAGAGAAAACTATTTTCTCATGCTTGTGTCATAGAGGTTTGGAAGGTGCTCCAGAAGCTAAAATGAGAGCATATTTTCTGTAATGAAGTCTGACATTCTCAGTAAAACATGTACATACAACAAGGGTAGAGACTGTCAGTTGATTCCTTTGTGTTCTACTGCAGCTTCCCAGAGTGTTCTAAAGAAGAACTAGAGCGCTAACAGCCTTAATATTGACAAAATGATGGCACACCTGAAGCCATCTTGATTGGAATAAACTGGTAACACTTAAAACGTTTAATTTTAAAAGTACCAAAATAAAGGGGTTTCTTTTGTCATAGAAATTATGGTTAGTGCTGTAGAAAGAAAAATTAGGACATGTTTTAGGTAAGATCTCAAATATATTCCTGTTATATTTTAACAGGAGCAGTCTGCCAGTTGACTCCTTTGTGTTCTTCTGCAGCTACCAAAAGTGTTCTTAAGAACAACTAGAGCGATAACAGTATTACTTATGACAAAATTATGGCACACCTGAAGCCATCTTGACTGGAATAAACTAGTAACACTTTAAAACATGTAATTTAAAAAGGAACAACATGAGAGGGTTCATTCTGTCATAAAAATTATGGTTAGTGTTGTAGAAAGAAAAATTAGGGCATGTTTTAAGAGAGATCTCAAAACCTCTTCTATTTAATTTGAGATTTCAGACATGCAGACTAAACAATCACTTTCAATACCAGCAGTAGACTTCCAGTTAACTCCCTGCTGAGCACTACCCACTACACAAACACCACTGCTCTACCCTAAACCCTACAACACGACCCCTACAGTACACAAACATCACTGTGCTTCCCTAAACCCTAAAATACTACCCCCAGCATGATCCCCTATACTACTCAAACACCACTGCGCTACCCTAAACACTAAAACACTACCACAGCACGACCCCCTACACTACCCAAACACATCTGTACTACCCTAAACCCTAATACACTACCACAGCATGACCCCCTACACTACCCACACACCACTGTACTACCCTAAACCTTACATCTACCCACAGCACGACCCCCTACAATACCCAAACACCACTGCGCTACACTAAAGAGTAAAACACTAACCCAGCACGACCCCCTACACTACCCAAACACATCTGTACTACCCTAAACCCTAATACACTACCACAGCACGACCCCTACACTACCTAAACACCACTGTGCTAAGATACCCTAAAACACTACCTTCTACACTACCCAAACTCCACTGCACTACCTTAAACCCTAAAATACTACCCCTACACTACACAATTACCACTGTACTACACTAAACCCTAAAACACTACCCCCAGCATGACCCCTATACTACACAAACACCACTGTACTACCCTAAACTCTAAAACACTACCCCCAGCACAACCCACAAACACTACACAAACACCACTGCACTACCCTAAACCCTTAAACACTAACCCCTACACTACACAATTACCACTGTACTACACTAAACCCTAATACACTACCACAGCACGACCCCCTACACTACCTAAACACCACTGTGCTAAGATACCCTAAAACACTACCTTCTACACTACCCAAACTCCACTGCACTACCTTAAACCCTAAAATACTACCCCTACACTACACAATTACCACTGTACTACACTAAACCCTAAAACACTACCCCCAGCATGACCCCTATACTACACAAACACCACTGTACTACCCTAAACTCTAAAACACTACCCACAGCACAAACCCACAAACACTACACAAACACCACTGCACTACCCTAAACCCTTAAACACTAACCCCTACACTACACAATTACCACTGTACTACACTAAACCCTAAAACACTACCCCCAGCATGACCCCTATACTACACAAACACCACAGTACTACCCTAAACCCTAAAACACTACCCCCAGCACAAACTCACAAACACTACAAAAACACAACTGTACTACCCTAAACCCTTAACTACCCCCAGCACGACCCCTCCACTACCCAAACACCACTGCACTACCCTAAACCCTAAAACACTACCCCAGCCCAACCCCCTACACTACACAAAAAACCATTGCACCACCCTAAACTCTAAGTCTACCCCCACCACTACCCCCTACACTACACAAACACCACTGCACTACCCTAAACCCTAAATCTACCACCAGCATGACCACCTATACTACACAAACACTGCTGCACAACCCTAAACCCTAAAACACTACCCACAGGACGACACCTACACTACACAAATACCACTGCATGGCCCTAAACACAACCCCCACCATGACCCCCTACACTACACAAACACCACTGCGCTTCCCAAACCCTAAAACACTACCTCCAGCACGACCCCCTACACTACCCAAACACCACTGCGCTACCCTAAACACCAAAACACTACTCCAGCATGACCCCCTACACTATCCAAACACCTCTGTACTACCCTAAGCCCTAAAACACTACCCCAGCACGACCCCCTACACTATCCAAACACAACTGCACTACCCCAAACCCTACATCTACCTCCAGCATGACCCCTACACTACCCAGACACCACTGCGCTACTCTTAACCCTAAACCACTACCTTCTACACTACACAAACACCACTGCACTATACTTACCCTAAAACACTACCCCCACAATGACCCCTTACACTTCACAAACACCACTGCACTACCCTAAACCCTAAAACACTATCGCCTACACTACACAAACACCACTGCACAACCCCAAAACACTATCCCCACATGACTGCCTACACTACACAAACACCACTGTACTACAAGAAAACCCTAAAGCACTAACCCCAACCACGAACCAGCAAACACTACACAAACACAACTAGACTACCCTAAACCCTAAATCTACGCCCAGCACGACCCTCTACACTACCTAAACACCACTGCACTACCCTGAAAACCCTACATCTACACCCAGCATGAACCCCTACACTACCCAAACACCACTGCACTACCATAAACCCTAAAATACTACTGCCAGCACGACCCCCTATACTACACAAAAACCACTGCACTATCTTAAACCCTAAATCTACCCACAGCACGACCCCCTACACTACCGAAGCACCATTGCACTACCCTAAACCTTAAATCTACCCCAGTACGACCCCATACACTACCCATACACCACCACACTACCCTAAAACACTACACCAGCATGACCCCCTACACTACACAAACACCACTCCACAACCCTAAACTCTAAATCTACCCCAGCATGACCCTCCACACTACATAAACACCACTGCACTACCCTAAACCCAAAATCTACCCCAGCACGACGCCCTACACTACACAAACTCCATTGCACTACCCTAAACCCTAAAACATATCCCCAGCACGACCCCTACATTACACAAACACCAGTGCATTTCCCTAAACCCTAAAACACTACCCCCTGCATATCCCCCTACACTACCCAAACAACACTGAACTACCCTAAACCCTAAAACACTACCCCCCAGCACGACCCCCTACACTACACAAACACCACTGCACTACTCTAAACCTTAAAACACTACCCCCTACACTACACAAACACCACTGCACCACCCTAAACCCTAAAATACTACCACCAGCATGACCCCCTACACTACACAAACAACACTGTACTACTCTAAACCCTAAAACATTATCCCCGCACCAACCCGCAAACACTACACAAACACCACTGCACTACCCTCAACCCTAAATCTACCTGCAGCACAACCCCCTACACCACCCAAAGACCACTGCACTACCCTAAATCCTAAACTAACCCCCAGAACATACCACCTACACTACCCAAACACCACTGCACTACCATAAACCCTAAAACACTACCCTATACACTACACAAACACCACTGCTGTACCCTAAACCCTAACACACTACCCCCCGCACAACCCCATTCACTACCCATTCACTACTGCACTACCCTAAACCCTAAAACACTACCCCAGGACGGCTCCCTACACTACCCACATACCATTACACTACCCTAAACCTTAAATCCACCCCAGCACGACCCCTTACACTACCCAAACACCACTGTACTACCCTAAAAGACTACCCCAGCACGAACCCCTACACTACACAAACACCATTGCTCTACCCTAATCCCTAAAAAACTACCCCTGGCACAACCCCCTACACTACCCAAACACCACTGTGCTACCCTAAACCCTAAATCACTACCCCCGGCACGACCCCCTACACTACCCAAACACCACTGCACTACCCTGAACCCTAAAACACTACCCCCGGCACAACCCCCTACACTACCAAAACACCACTGCACTACCCTAAACCCTAAAACACTACCCCCGGCATGACCCCCTACACTACCCAAACACCAGTGCGCTACCCTAAACCCTAAAACACCCTACACCCTGAAACACTACCCCCGGTACACACACTACACAAACCAAACACCACTGCGCTACCCTAAACCCCAAAACACTCCAACCCGGCATGTCCCCCTACACTACCCAAACACCACTGCACTACCCTAAACCCTAAAACTCTACCCCCAGCACGACCCCCTACACTACCCAAACACTACTGCGCTATCCTAAACTCTGAACATTACCCCAGCAAGACCCCCTGAACTACCCAAACACCACTGCACTACCCTAAACCCTAAATCTACCCCAGCACGACCCCCTACACTACCCTAACACCACTGCACTACCCGAAACCTTAAAACACAGCCCTATACACTGCACAAACACCACTGCACTACCCTTAACCCTAAAACACTACCCCCAGCACAACCCGCTACAATACACAAACAGCACTGCACTACCCTAAACCCTAAAACACTACCCCCTACACCACACAAACACCACAGCAGTACCCTAAACCCGAAAACACTACCCCAGCACGACCCCTCACACTACACAAACACCACTGTAGTACCCTAAACCCTAAAACACTACTCCCAGCACAAACCCACAAACACCACTGCACTACCCTAACCCCTAAATCTACGCCCAGAACGACCCTCTACACTACCTAAACACCACTGCACTACCCTGAAAACCCTACATCTACAACCAGCATGAACCCCTACACTACCCAAACACAACTGCACTACCATAATCCCTAAAACACTACCGCCAGCACGACCCCCTACACTACACAAAAACCACTGCACTATCTTAAACCCTAAATCTACCCCCAGCACGACCCCCTACACTACCAAAGCACCATTGCACTACCCTAAACCTTAAATCTACCCCAGCACGACCCCATACACTACCCATACACCACCACACTACCCAAAAACACTACACCAGCACAACCCCCTACACTACACAAACACCACTCCACAACCCTAAACTCTAAATCTACCCCAGCATGACCCTCCACACTACATAAACATCACTGCACTACCCTAAACCCCTAAACCCTAAATCTACCCCAGCACGACGCCCTACACTACACAAACTCCATTGTACTACCCTAAACCCTAAAACATAACCCCAGCACGACCCCTACATTACACAAACACCAGTGCACTTCCCTAAACCCTAAAACACTACCCCCTGCACATCCCCCTACACTACCCAAACAACACTGAACTACCCTAAACCCTAAAACACTACCCCCAGCACGAACCCCTACACTACACAACCACCACTGCACTACTCTAAACCTATAAACACTACCCCCTACACTACACAAACACCACTGCACCACCCTAAACCCTAAAATACTACCCCCAGCATGACCCCCTACACTACACAAACAACACTGTACTACTCTAAACCCTAAAACATTACCCCGGCACGAACCCGCAAACACTACACAAACTCCACTGCACTACCCTCAACCCTAAATCTACCCGCAGCACAACCCCCTACACTACCCAAAGACCACTGCACTACCCTAAACCCTAAACTAACCCCCAGCACAAACCACCTACACTACCCAAACACCACTGCACTACCATAAACCCTAAAACACTACCCCATACACTACACAAACACCACTGCTCTACCCTAAACCCTAAAACACTACCCCCCGCACGACCCCATTCACTACCCATTCACCACTGCACTACCCTAAACCCTAAAACACTACCCCAGAACGGCCCCCTACACTACCCACACACCATTACACTACCTAAACCTTAAATCTACCCCAGCACGACCCCTTACACTACCCAAACACCACTGTACTACCCTAAAAGACTACCCCAGCACGAACCCCTACACTACACAAACACCATTGCTCTACCCTAATCCCTAAAAAACTACCTCTGGCACAACCCCCTACACTACCCAAACACCACTGTGCTACCCTAAACCCTAAAACACTTCCCCCGGCACGACCCCCTACACTACCCAAACACCACTGCACTACCCTAAGCCCTAAAACAGTACCCCCGGCACGACCCCCTACACTACCCAAACACCACTGCACTACCCTAAACCCTAAAACACTACCCCCGGCATGACCCCTTACACTACCCAAACACCAGTGCGCTACCCTAAACCCTAAAACACCCTACACCCTGAAACACTACCCCCGGCAGACACACTATACAAACCAAACACCACTGCGCTACCCTAAACCCCAAAACACTCCAACCCGGCATGTCCCCCTACACTACCCAAACACCACTGCACTACCCTAAACCCTAAAACTCTACCGCCAGCACGACCCCCTACACTACCCAAACACTACTGCGCTATCCTAAACTCTGAACATTACCCCAGCACGACCCCCTGAACTACCCAAACACCACTGCACTACCCTAAACCCTAAATCTACCCCAGCACGACCCCCTACACTACCCTAACACGACTGCACTACCCTAAACCTTAAAACACAGCCCTATACACTGCACAAAGACCACTGCACTACCCTTAACCCTAAAACACTACCCCCAGCACAACCCCCTACAATACACAAACAGCATTGCACTACCCTAAACTCTAAAACACTACTCTCTACACTACACAAACACCACTGCAGTACCCTAAACCCTAAAACACTACCCCCTACACCACACAAACACCACTGCAGTACCCTAAACCCGAAAACACTACCCCAGCAAGACCCCCTACACTACACAAACACCACTGTAGTACCCTAAACCCTAAAACACTACTCCCAGCACAAACCCACAAACACCACTGCACTACCCTAACCCCTAAATCTACCCCAGTACGTCCCCCTACACTACCCAAACACCACTGCACTACCCTAAACCCTAGACCTAGCCCCAGCACGAACCCCTACACTACCCAAATAACACTGCCCTACCTTAAACCCTAAAACACTATCCCAGCACGACCCCCTACACTACCCAAACACCACTACGCCACCCTAAACCCTAAAACACTACCCCAGCACGACCCACTACATGATGAGGAATGTATGCAGTGCCTTGTTTCGTAACCTCATTTACAAACAAGTCTGTTTGCAGTTTCACAGTTTTGCTTTTAGGATAGTTTGTTTCCGTGCCTCTAGACTGAGGATCAGTATTTCACTAGAGCGATGTCACATAATTGAGCCCTCCATTCAGACCTATGAAAGTGCCTCAGTCTTTTTTCAAAGGTTTGTCACTGACATTCCTGCAGGCAGTTTGTGTAAATGTAGAAAGTATTCAGAAAATGCTAAGCAGTAGCACATATGAACTCTGATAGATCGCTCGCCACTTAAACTGTAAGGCAGGTGTAAAAAGGGGCGTGGCCTCAGACCACCTCTCTGCAACTCGGCTCTGTGGCGCTTACTGGAGGTAGCTGGTGGACTATTTGGACCCCAGGGACCCTGAAGATTCAAGGGGACCTAATCCCCCCACTCAAAACGTGCCACGGGCGTGTTTGCACAGTGGTGAAGGAAGGGGGCTGGGCCTGAAGTGACATGTGTGCAAATACGCCCTGTGGTGCATTTTAAGTTGGGGAATTAATTCCCCTTCAATCCTGAGGGCCCCTGGGGGCCAACTAGCCCACCAGGTACCTCCAGTAAGCACCAGAAGCATTCATTGCAGAGAGGTGGTGCAGGCCATGCCCCTTTTTACACCTCTCTGCAATGCAGCTCTGTGGCGCTTACTGGAGGTACCTGGTGGGCTAGTTGGATCCCAGGGACCCTCAGGATTCAAGGGACTTAATACCCAAACTTAAAACGTGCCACAGGCGTGTTTCCACAGTGATGATGGGAGGGGGCGGGCCTGAGGTGACATGTGTGCAAATACGCCCTGTGGCGCCTTTTAAGTTGGGGAATTAATTCCCCTTTAATCCTGAGGGTGCCTGGGGGCCAACTAGCCCACCAGGTACCTCCAGTAAGTGCCAGAGACCAGCATTGCAGAGAAGTGGTCCATACCACGCCCCTTTTTACACCTCTGCAATGCAGTTCTGTGACGCTTACTGGAGGTACCTGATTTGGTAGTTGGACCCCAGGGACTGTCAGGATTCAGGATTCAAGGAGACGTAATCTCCCAATTTAAAACGGCCACAGGGCGTGTTTGCACACGTCACCTCAGGCTCATCCGCTCCCTTCACCACTATGCAAACGAGCCTGTAGCGCATTTTAAGAGGTAGTTTTAATCCCCCTGCACTATTATGTACTAGCGGTCCAAAAGGGGGTGGTGATGGACGGAGCATCTGAACCAATCAAACACTCACACCCAGTCAAAAGATCTGGGTTTTATCCATCACCGTTCTTTAGCCCACTCTGCCACCCCGGTTCAGACATGGCTATATGCAAATCAGTCTGACCCTGTGCCTCATGGGAACAGTCCAGCCCGAACTGCCAAGCCATGCCTTCCCTGGACCGGAAACAAGCTTCTGAGGACCGGTTTCTGGCATAACAGCCGTCTTCAGCCCGCCTTGCTTGAATCCAGTGGCAAAGTGAGCAAGGGACTCACATCTGAGCATACCCTGCCACACTTATGGCGGCCAAAGCGGTACAAAAGGGGGTGGTGATGGACGGAGCATCTGAACCAATCAAACACGCACACCCAGTCAAAAGATCTGGGTTTGATCCATCACGTTCTTTAGCCCACTCTGCCACCACAGTTCAGACATAGCTATATGCAAATCAGTCTGACCCTGTGCCTCATGGGAACAGTCCAGCCCGAACTGACAAGCCATGCCTTCCCTGGACCGGAAACAAGCTTCCGTGGACTGGTTTCTGGCATTACAGCCGTTTTCAGCCCAGCTTGCTTGAATCCAGTGGCAAAGTGAGCAAGGGACTCACGTCTGAGCATACCCTGCCACACTTATAGCGGCCAAAGCGGTGCAAAAGAGGGTGGTGATGGACAGAGCATCTGAAGCAATCAAACACGCACACCCAGTCAAAAGATCTGGGTTTGATCCATCACCGTTCTTTAGCCCACCTTGCCACCCCAGTTCAGACATGGCTATATGCAAATCAGTCTGACCCTGTGCCTCATGGGAACAGTCCAGCCCGAACTGCCAAGCCATGCCTTCCCTGGACTGGAAACAAGCTTCCGAGGACCAGTTTCCGGCATTACAGCCGTCTTCAGCCCGGCTTGCTCACCACCCCCTTTTGTACCACTTTGTTGTCTGAACTGGGGTGGTAGATAACCAAGCATCAGGTTTGCACATTTTTGTGAAATAACTGTGTGTCAGATTATCACCCAATGTCCTCCCTTTCCTGTAAGTCATTGTGGGTGCCATAGGTAAATCTTTACCAATTAAGTTGTCATTCTTGACTACCTGCCAGTGTCTTCTCAGGATCCATCATACTCTGAGAGACATTCAATTAAAATAGGTAATGAATCTGGCAGATGTAACTTCCTTTGAAACTCTGTCATTCGGGTACAGCAGTTGATTTCTGGTAATGTTATCAGCCTTACATTTTGCCTCAACTAACGTTTTCGGGGAATATCCCCATTTGCAAAACCTCATTAATTTTTTTTACCTGCCCTTGGAACTCCTGTTCCTGGCTACAATTCATTTAACCCCTTGCACGCTCATGACGAGCTGGGCTCGTCATGAGGTAGCCTCCTCGCACGCTCATGACGAGCCCAGCTCGTCACGTAACATGCGTTTCCGCAAATCTCAGCGTGCGAGCGGAATTCCGCCCGCACGCATGCGGTTAAGACTAAATGTTTCCCCATAGGGGATACTTTCTTTTAAATTGGCCCAATGTTGGGGTTTAAAATGTAGGGTACTATTTCCAGCTGTTGGCTTTGGTGTTGATTTTGACTTCTTTTACTTGCAGCAAAATATCCAAAAAGGTTATCTTGTGTAACACTCATATGTGAGGTGAAGTGCAAAATTGTAGGGGTTCTCGTTGATGATTTCAACATATTCTTCAGCTTCCAATCTGGACCCGCTCCACAGCAGAAATAAATTGTCAATGTAGCAGTTTCAGACCAGTGTATGTTGTACATATTTAGCATTCTCATCTGCCCAGGCCACCTGCTTCTCCCACCAGCCCATTACCAAATTGGCAAAACTGGGGGCAAAGCAGGTGCCCACAGCAGTCCCCATTATTTGCCTGTACAAGCTCCCGTCATGTATGAAGATATTGTTTTTCAAACAGACATGGATCATCTCCAAAATCATAGGCGTATGTTCCAGAAAACTAGCTGGTCATTTTTCAAATAGTACTCACATGCACGTACCCCCAGATCATGATCAATAGAAGTGTAAAGGGCAGTAACATCAAGTGTGATCATGATATAGGAATAACTCAATGCGAGATCATTGCTTTTAGTGAGGAAATCTCCACTGTCTTTACAGTAAGATGGTAATGTTTTAACAAAGGGGAAGAGGAACAAATTAATATATATGGCTGTATTTTAAAAAAAACACTCATTGGAAAAGACGATAGCTCTTCGGGGAGGGTTGTTTAATTTATTATGGACTTTTGGCAACAGATGAAATTAAGGAATCTTGGGAAGTTCAGATCTTAAGAAGTTAAATTCATACATGCATCTAAAATAAATGTGTTCATATATACTAAGAACATAACATCTTTGTAGTAACTGACTCCAGGCTTGTTGTAGTATTTCAAGAGTATTTATTGAAGTAGTTACAAATCCAGTAGTTCAGGACTAATATGTAGTAGATGATATGCAGCTGTACATGTAGATGTTGCTTCTTTGATAGTAGGTTACCAGCTACTCCAACTTGAGGTAGCAGACGCAGGTACTTGAGTCAACTCGTCACCATAAAATTGTAGTAACTGGCTCCAGGCTTGTTGTAGTATTTCAAGAGTATTTATTTAACCCCTTAATTGCTGCGCACGTTCAACGGCCGACGGCACCACTACCTCCGTAGTGCTGCCGTCGGCCGTTGAACGTTCGAACCTCACCTGCACAATGGAACGTCCAGCACTGGAGCTGGACGTTCCATAGCTTCTATGAGGTTAAGTAGTTACAAATCTGGTAGTTCAGCCCAGGGCTAGCCCCACCAGGAGCAGCCAGCATGCTGCTCAGCCCTTGTCCAACTGTAGTCTCTGACCCCAACATTCCATATTACATCATTCTGGTAGAAACTCACTAATTTGGATTTTATTATAAATCAAAACATTAAACTATTTAAAAATGTACCACTCCAGTCAGTGCAACAGGAGAGTTAGTGTTGGATAGCAAAGGGGTAAAAATTACTATTCCCACTCCAGTGGGTGTAACATTAGGGAAAGTGTTGGATAGTGGAAGGGTAAAAATTATTATTCCCACTCCAGTGAGTGCAACAGTAGGGAAAGTGTTGGATAGCCGAGATGTAGAAAATTACTATTCCCACTCCAATAATTGTAACAGTAGAGAAAGTGTTGGATAGCGCAGGTGTAACATTACTATTCCCACTCCAGTGAGTGCAACAGCAAGGAAAGTGTTGGATTGCAGAAGGGTAATAATGAATACTCCCACTACATCAGTTCAAAATTAAAAACAAAGAAAATATTAACAAAACTATTTACAAAGTAAAATAAACAAAAAAATAGGTAATAGGTTAAAAATTAAAATTCAAATATATTTAAAATTAAAGAAATTAAAAAGAACATTATGATTTTAAATACATATGACACATACCTACAAATATTATACTAAGGGCACGATCCCGATCTCGTTCAGCGAGCAAACCAAATGACTCGTGCCCACAATGCTTTCCGTACGACTCGTGCCATGGGAGTCCAACCAAACAAGTATAATGCATTTGACTGCATACGATTCGGTCGGACTCCCATTGACTTCTATGGGAGCCTGTGTACCAAAAGCGTACTCGGGCTCCTATTGACAAAAGGGGTGGTTGGGGAATCACCATGCACCCTGTGTCGGGCCCCCTTTGGTGCCTGACACACTGTGCATGGCCTGAAAGGGGCGACCCTTGGGTACCCCCACAGGCATGATTTGGAGGGCTCCCGGTGAAGGGGGCCTGCTATGGGCCCCCAAAGACAGATTCCGGCAGCGTTTTTGGTCCTGGCAAAACTAATTGTAAAGGTTGTCCGAATCTTTCATAGTACTTGCTCTCTTGGAAAACCTACTCCATAGACTGTATGATTGTATTGTATTCGGTATTTGTAAAGCGCTGAAAAGGTGTGCAATCATGCAATGATTCAACTTCGGAGGGCTCTATCTCTCTGTATACCTTCCGGAACCGATTCAGTCAGCGCTAAGCATTTCCAGGCATCATACTTGTTGTTCGGAATTGGGAAGGAGTCGGTCGGAAACAAGGGCTCCAGATCGGTTTAGGTAAAACTAAATCTGATTTGGAGCCCTTACGCATGAGATCAGTCTCGGGCCCTAAACAAAAAAAAAAAAATTCAAACAATTAAATACTTTAAATTACAAATTATTTAGAAACAAAAACATTACATACATTTACTTTTTTTTTTACCCTAAAACACACAAAATTCACAAACCACATCTAAATTTTAAAAAATGGACTTCAGTAATTAACATAATTAATTACCAATTAAAAAAATACCAATAATTAAAAAATAAATTAAAACTCATAAAAATTAATTAACTTCATACACTCTACCGTTATAATCCCCACAATGCACAGCTAAAATTCAACTGTAAAAAGAATTACAAAACTGAAACGTATTTATATTTTACTATAAGTATTTAACAACTAATTATAAAGTAAGTGAAATTATGTTACTCCCCTCCCTTTACCCCTATAAAAGTAAGACCCACACACAAAGGGGCCGATTGCGATCCTGTGAAACCCCTCTACAAATAGCCATACATAGGGGATTTCCCGTGCGACTCGTACACTTCTCCGTACATGCGAGGTAGTACGATTCGTACCGAAAGCAGGTTTACGTACGACTCGTACAAAGTCCATACGAATCAATACTACATACGAATCAAATCCGGAACAGCCAGTACGCAACATCCGTACGTATTTGAGCAGTATTCCCCATAGAAGCAACTACGATTCGTACATTCGACACTCCGTACGGCTCGTTTTCTACGGGACCTCAAAACTGCCGTAAAAGCATTGTCCGACCTGAACCGCGTACGAGGCGTACCCCGATTCATTCCCGGGGTACGACTTGTACCCCTGTACGACTCTTACTGTATGACTCGTACCCCTGTACGACTTGTACTGTACGACTCATACCCCTGTATGACTCGTACCCCTGTACGACTCGTATTTTACAACTCATACCCCTGGATAACTCATACTGTACGACTCGTACCCCTGTACGACTCGTACAGGGGTACGAGTCGTTTGGTTTGCTCGCTGAACGAGATCGGAATCGTGCCCTTAGTATAATATTTGTAGGTATGTGTCATATGTATTTAAAATCATAATGTTCTTTTTAATTTCTTTAATTTTAAATATATTTGAATTTTAATTTTTAACCTATTACCTATTTTTTTGTTTATTTTACTTTGTAAATAGTTTTGTTAATATTTTCTTTGTTTTTAATTTTGAACTGATGTAGTGGGAATATTCATTATTACCCTTCTGCAATCCAACACTTTCCTTGCTGTTGCACTCACTGGAGTGGGAATAGTAATGTTACATCTGCGCTATCCAACACTTTCTCTACTGTTACAATTATTGGAGTGGGAATAGTAATTTTTTACATCTCGGCTATCCAACACTTTCCCTACTGTTGCACTCACTGGAGTGGGAATAGTAATTTTTACCCTTCCACTATCCAACACTTTCCCTAATGTTACACCCACTGGAGTGGGAATAGTAATTTTTACCCCTTTGCTATCCAACACTAACGAATCGTACAGGGGTGCGAGTCATAAAGTACGTGTGGTACAGGGGTAGGAGTCATACAGCACAGTACGAGTCGTACAGGGGTACGAGTGGTACAGTAGTACGAGTCATATAGTAGGAGTTGTACAGGGGTATGAGTCATACAGTACGAGTCGTACAGGGGTACGAGTCATACAGTATGAGTCGTACAGGGGTACAAGTCATACAGTACAGTACGAGTCGTACAGGGGTACGACTCGTACAGTACGGGTCGTACAGGGATACGACTCGTAGCCCGGTATGAGTCATTCCCCATATACGTGATGTTTTCCGTAGGGTTCGCATTGGGATTCCCGGTCCGATTCGTACTTGTCGGGTCGTACAGCATTTGTACAATTCGTACGGTTCTTTTTACGGGTCCGTGTCGTACGGGTTCCCCAATGCGATTCGTACAGTTTGGGCCGTCCCGTATGTATTTTTCCTGTACGAATCGTACTAGACGGGTCGGCCGATTCGTGCGGAAAAAAATACAGATTCGAGTCGTATGGAGTTTTTTTTCTAGGATCGGAATCAACCCCAAAATATATAAAGAAATACCCAATATATAAAATATCAATTAATTAATTAATAATAATGATCATCTAATTAATTACAAATAAATGACTTCCCACCCTTTACCCCTATAAACCCCACAACCCGAACCTAAAATTAATTACACAATTTCCATAATTAATTTTCAATAAATTAAATATAAATTAACAACTAATTTTTAATTAATCAAACATTATTTCCCACCCTTTACCCATATAACCCACACAATGACCATAATGAATTACCAATTAATTCATTCATATCAATTAACAAACAAGTCATATTTCATTGCAAATAAATTACTTGCCACAATTTACACTATAAAATCTCAATGAAAATATATATTATTAAATATTCATTCATTATTATAATTAAATTACTTCCCACCCTATTACCCTTTAAACCCAGAATCCACTACGGAACAAAAAAATGCAAAATGTAAATAAAATAAAATTGATAACTACTAAAAATTTTACACATATATTAAAAAACAAACAATACTAATACAAAAAACATACATCACATGCATTTAAAATCTAAACTAAAAGACAACATTAATTTTTTTTAAAAAGTCGATACTTCAAACTATATTTTTGCAAATGTTATTAATGACTACGATATTTTTGAAAATTATATTTCTTACCTTAAATTCAATATTGTTGACCACGATATTCTTATTTCGATATTTCTAGGTCACAATATTTCCAACTTGATATTTGTTTAGATCGACATATCCAACTCGATATTCTGTCTGTATACCCCATCCACATTTCCTTCCACTCCATGAGAACCCATTAAGCCATAGAAGGATTGGCAGGAAGCCTTTGAGATTTATTTAGAAGCAATCGGGGGTGAGGCATTTGTCATCAAACTTTGGGGTGGAGGGAAGGAAAATGTTAAAAATTCTGCCAGGTTTTGAAGGCTATGGTGGAGAGAGGGATCATGAATTGGATATTGAAGATGAACCATATTATAAATATGTATCCACTATGAAGGCATGAGAGGAAACAAGTAAGAAAAGAATTAGTGTAGTTATTGAGAGGCATGCCCTTTTCCTTGAGCACACAACAGATGAGACCATTGAGCCCTATGTTGCAGTTTGTGGACTTTGGCTGTGAATTACAAATTTAAGGATGTACTAAAAGAAATCAACTGCACTTCAAATGTGAGAGTGCAGGAAACATTGTGGGAGATGAACGAACGATCATTGGAAATTCTATAACTAGCCAAATGTATTGAAAATGCTTCACGCTATGTATAAGAACTGAAAGTGCGGGACGAGGAGTGAAAACCATGACTGAACCAATGTAAAATACTTTAAAAGTGTTATAAATCTAAGGTTAAAGGAGGGTCAAGTTAAAAATGCACCTGATAGTGATAAAAGAACACGATATAGATGTGGTAGTGTAAAGCATGTTGCACCATCTAGTAATTGTCCAGTTGCAAAGGTGAAATATTTTACATACAAAGATAGGGGAGTATGTAAGCAAGGAAACAGACATTCTAAAAGGAGTGTGAATTGGTTATGAGAATGTGAACTAAAAAGATAATTCAGATGACAAAGTGGATGTATTGGTAGAGTCCAATATGTCAGGAGAAACTGACTTCAGAACAAGAGCTGATGTTGAGCCCTATGTCCCCAAACTGCATTGTAGAAGTGTGTGGAGAGAAAATTGGCATGTACCCAGATTCATGTTCACTGTACACCCTGATTGACGAAGAAACTTGGAGTAGTTTGGAGTGCGATTTGTTGGAGGCTGGTGTTGAATCAGAGGGGAATTGTGATTTGAGATCGCCACTTATGAGATATTTCCTAATGAAAATTGATCCAAAGTTAGGAGTGTGTTGGGTGAGATATATGTGCTTAATGAAGGTAGGACACTGTTGGGCTGGTGAGAGCAAAGGGCATTAGAGATGGTATTAGATACCCATTGTAGGAAGTTTTAGTATGAAACTCAAAGGTGGCGGCAACAGTTTCTGAGATTATTAGGACAACATCTCATGTGCTTAAGGATGTTTGCACACAAAAAAGTAGGAAAAAAGGAGCCACATTAATTGTGTGTACAAGGTGCGCATTGTGCCCTTGCCATTAAGAGATTCCTTGAGGAAGGAAATTGGCAGATTGTGTATGAACAATATCATTGAGCTGATAGAATTGTCAGGATAGTTAAGTGATGTTGTAAAAGTATGAAAGCCCAATGACAAGATCAGGGTGTGCATAGATTATAGGGATCTTAACAACATATGGGTGAATAGATATCCTCTCCTCAACATCAACAAGTAGTTGACTAGAATTACGGGGATGGGTGGTATTATTCTATGTTAAACTTGTCAAGAATGCTTCATCAAATACTATTACACTTTGGTTTCAAACATTTGTCCTCATTTGTTAGACCAGAGGTTACATTCCATTTTGTGTAAATACCCTTTGGACTGACATCCGCGTTACTGTTTTCCAAAGAGTTGTACAGCAATTTCTGGGAAGCCTAATGAATATTTAAAAAATTGAGGATGATGTGTGAGTAAGGAAAGTCATGACAGTTTGCTTAGGAAGGTGGTTAGCATTTTGGAGGAGGTAGGGCTCAGGGTAGAATTTGAAAAATGAAAATTTGCCAGCAATAAGGTAGAATGTTTGAGGTACACTCTTCAAGTGAGGATATAAAATCTAAGAGGAAAGTAATGGAGGTTATAGAAAGGGCTAGATTTGTTGATCACTTTTCTGATAACATTCAACCAATGAAAGCTTTAATGACAAAGATACAGAAGTATAAATTATCACAGTAATGCCAGAGTGTATTTGAGAAAGTCAAAAGGTGCATTGTGAGTGCTGTGGCAATCAAACCATTTCATTCAGTTGATCGCATCATTATAGCTACGAATGCAAGTATGCACAGCTTAGAAGCTGTTTTGACTACGTCTGAGCGAAGTTTTAATAGGGCAGGAGTAATTGGAGTCATTTTGTAATTTAACATTACTCTTTTGATGCAAAATGGAAAACAATAATGTATTTATTCATTTAAGAGTTTTATATAGCGCTGGCCAGACCAGAAGGTATCGGAGCGCTATACAGCATTAGTATCGAGGAAATCACACATTATAACAGTGGTATACGCAATGATCCAAGATGCATCACATAATGAGCACATAGCCTTGTGGCAAGACTAGTTCAAGGAGGGGGGAATAGAGGAGGGAGTCAGGAGGAGGGTGAGGTAAAAGTCTTAAAGTCAACATGTCTGTGAGGTGCTGTGGGCAAGATTCTGTGGTTGGGCGGTAGCTAGCTATTTGGAGGGGATCGGTTGAGGAAGAGGTCTTTGAGCTGCCTTATGGGTTATGCCCATGAGATGGATTATGCCCATTCTCATCATTTTGAGTAATTTGGCTCAAAAGTCCTAAATTAGGAGCACAGGAATTACTAAATTAGCGAGCAGCTGCTACTATTCTATTACATTCAGCACTATTTTACGAGCACAAAACTATCCTCAGGTCCATTTTAGATGTGAGGATGCATTTTGCACTAAGATAATAGCGCTAAAATCTTAGTTACAGTCCTCATGTAATTCTGTGCAATCTTGTGTTATTTTGCTGTAATTTTGTGTAATTATGCTATAGCAAATTATGTGAGTTACTCCTACCCCTAGTTTTGATGTAGTCAACTAAAGGATGTGACAGGGTGGTATCTTTTGCCTCTAAAACAAAATATGCAGAAATAAGTTACTCCACAATGGAGAGGGAAGCATTGGCATGTTGGTGGGGCATCAAATTTTTTAAAATTATGTGTGGGGGTGCAGGATTTGAGTTAAGGACACACCACCAGCCCTAATTGATTTGTCCACCACAAAAGGGACAAACAAAGAATTTCCATGTATTGCAAAGTGGTTGTATAGATAGATGACAAGGATTCTCCTTTGTGATCAAGTGTGTTCCTGGTGTCAGTGATGGCATTGCTGACTGTCTTTCTCAATTGCAGAGGAGGATTGAGAGGTAGAATATGACTTGGTGGGCGTGGATGTGAAGAGTGTTAGTTTGAATGTGATAATAGAAATAGAGGGCAAACAAACCTTGGCATATGAAGTGGTTATGCAAAAAATCATTGAAATATTGCCCAAGCAATGGTCACATTCTTCTCATGAAATTTCAGAAGTAATTGATTATGAAATTAGTGTGACATGGATTGTGCTATCAAGGAGGAATTCAACAGTAGGGTAACAGTTTGTTAGCATCATTGGAATTATGGAAAGAAGATTGATGATGTTGCGTTACATGAGGGACACTGAGGAATGTCTGCTTTGAGGAGGAAAGTGCAGGAAGATTTCTGGTGACGGGGATTGGATCATCATGTAGAGAGATTTGTGCGGGGATGTGTAAATTTAAGGAAGGAGATTTTGTGAGTGTTAAGATGCTGGCAGGAGTGAGGAAAGGATCATAAAAATGGCCAATGCCAAAATGGGTGTTGAGAACAGAAAAATATACTGTTTTGTTGCAGGATTGTAAGAAATGAAATATAAGAAATGTAGAAAAGTGTACCGAGGTAGAAGTGAATAAGTGTAGAGATTGTAGAGAGCCAACCGTTAGCCGAGAACAGTAAATGCCACCAACTGGTAAGCAGACTAGTGGGCCAAGACATGTAGAACTGCCTAGAAGTATGCACCAAAGGAATGTGCCTTCTAGGGCAAGTGATTACATGTGACATTTACATTCATTTGCAAAAATTATTTGTAACAGGTATAATAAATGGATTATTTAATTTAGACGCGTTCAATGTTCCTTGTTGTGTTTCATATTGGAGCTGGGTCTTTCTGTAAGGTCATCCAAGATATTTGCCTCCATATACCTTCCTTTTCTGAATTCATTTTTGTGGGCATTAGGACTCTATGCACTTTATCACTACTAACCACCGCTAAAATGTGTGTGGTCTCTCTTTAAAATATGGTGCAATTGGCCTGCACCTGATTGGTACATTTAACTTATAGGTCTCTTGGGTATGGTACTACATATACCTAGGGTATATACATTAAATGCTACTAGTATGCCTGCCTGCACTATTTTGTGCCACCCACTTAAGTAACAATTTGAAACATGTCACAGGCTTGCCATTGCAGCATTGGGGCAGTTTTAAAACTGCCAATTTAACCTGGTAAAATAAATCTCTTGCCAGGGCTAAACTTTCCTTTTTAGTACATATGAGTCACCCTTAAGGTAGACCCTGAATAGTCCATAAAAAACAGCACATTTAAAAAGTAGGACATGCGTTTTTAGGTATTACTTGCCATGGTAATGAAAAAGCTCCTAAATGTGTTTTTCGATATTGTAAGTGGTACCTCTCCCATAGGATAACATTGGGTTACATTATTACATTTATTGCATGCTAAGTTTTGATTGGCAACAGGTAAAATATAATTTTTGGGCTCAGATTAATTATAATTTCTAATCCTCTTTAATGAAAAAGTCAGATTTCAAGTCACAATTCTGAAAATACTACTTTGAGAAAGATGGCATTTGTTGTCCTATCCGTTTCGTGCATGCTGCCAGTGTCCTGGGTCACATGACTGCAAATGGATTACTGTTGACTTTTGTGTATTTCTCCCAGACAATGAGACAAAGACTGACTACTTGTCAGCAGGATGGGCAATCCTGCCAGGTTGGCTGGGCTGGAACTACTCCCTGCCCCAGCTACATTTTAATAGGCTGTCTCCAGCACACACACAAAGTAACATAACACCAGTGTTTTCTGCCACCTCAGACTACTTGTAGTCTTGGCAGGGGATGGGAAGCACTTTCCAGAACCAAATTTGAGGGACGTAGGGGTAGTTTTGAAAAACAGGTATACATATTGGACCTCCATTCCCACACTTCAGTACACACCTGGACATGTGAACACTACAGAAGAAGTACTGCCTTGTTGCCCAGAGGACTGCCCTACTGCTAGAGGAATGTCTCGACTCCAAGGCTCATTTGGCGGACCTCCACTTCTGAGCTACAGAGACACAGCAATTATCCTGGTCAGTCAGAACTTGTGATTATCCACCAGTCTAACACCAATAGGTGACACCTTGTGGTTCCTTATGCTTTTAGGAGCTATGTCTATCTAGAACGCTGTTTTAGATACATATAAAAATTGTATATCACCAAGTCTACTGATTGGATTTATTTCATTTCTGTGAAATTTCATTTAATAAAATTTATTCTAATTCTCTAAATTAGTTTGGTATTTTGATGTCATTGTGTTTTCACCTTATTAATTTTTGTGTGCTACATAACTACTTTACACATTGCCTCTGAGTTAAGCCTGGCTGCTTTTGTGCCAAGCTACTAGAGGGTTAATCACCTGTTAATGTAGTGACTTTTGGGGTTCACCATGACAAGGATTGTGATTGTTGTTTGTTTGAGTAGGCTTGTCACTCCCCTCAACCAATAAACCAATTTCTTACATTGGGTTTCTGCGATAGGGACAGTGGCCTATTTTATATATTCGGAGTGGGAGTTTTTTGGGTGATATATAGGAGAAACTTTTACTGCAAAAGTTGAAGGCCTTAATCTGCTGGTATGTCTCAACTCCTATTTCAGTTGTAACATATGATACCTATGCCTCTGTGATGTTTTGAAGGCTGGATTTCCATTCAATGTGAATTAATTTACTATCTTATCGGCACATCAGGAGGTCTCTTGGCTGTATGTTTTTCATTCGTACTTTAGGCTTGGGTATGTTGTAAGAAATCATAGAAATAGAATGTAATCATAGGACCACTTTCTGCTGTGCAACTGTCCAGAATGTATGCTAGCTACAGATTTCATTCAGGGTGGGAAAGATGAGACGAGAGATGCATTGTAAGTTCCATTGACAATCAAAAATGGCGACGTTCATGTTCTCTTGTATTAACTGTAGAACCTTCGGCATATTTGTAGTTCAGGATACACAGCGGTCTCTACTATACTCTTTTAAATTATCACTGCTTCAATGTACTTTTACCAGCTGAAGTACAACAATACAGAATTGTGAATGTCAGAGGCATGATAGATGATGTGTTGTAACTGCCACCACAATAGATGCTACCATTGTGAACAGTGAAAAGATGCCAGTGGCTTCTGAAACAGAGGAAAGAGTATTACCGAAGAAAGATAAAGCTACTGATAGTGTGCAGTACAGCGGTATTCTGGTAACCAAAGCAGAGTGTATAATCATTTATACTAGGTGCTATATTCAGCTTCTTTTTCTACTTACCTATATATTTCTCACTCTATTTATAAGACTTAATTTTGGCCCATTTTATATAAGGTCCGCTGACAGACTGGAGAATTTGACAGGGATTTGGCAAATGACTAAATGAAATATTACCTTTATGAGGACCTAAAACAAAGAGGATATTTATATATACACCTTACTATAATACATGTATATACATCTCTTTATCATCATTATAAAGAATAATGTCAAACTCAGTTTCTCTGTTAGTTTGCTTTTATCTATATTATTCGTAATCATATATTAACTGGTCACACAGAAATACAACATCAAATCTGGATATTCATTTATGAACACACTACAGATTATCACAGTAACATCTCAATCAAGGTGCATGAGTAGAGTTGACAGCGTAAGAGACAAAAGAGCATTTTCAATAAGAATAATGCAATTACAGAATTTCATAAGAACCTAGAAACTGTAGCACCGCCTGCTAATAGCTGGAAATGCAAACCCGCTGGCCGAGAGGGTAGGCTGGGGCTGCCCTCAAGAGATATAAGGAGCCAAGTTAAGAAGTCAGCTTACAGACAGCATCAGCCAAGTACATCAAAGAACAGCTCACACGAAACGCCTCAGATAAATCTAACACCAACGCTCTCCCCTCACTACCTCTGCCTCACCTACTCTCTGACAAACACTCTTTTTCGTAAAAGTTCACTGATAATTATACCCTAATTACAATAATTTCTGACCTATTCTTGTAACATAATCTTGAAAAATTCTTCTCTGATTGCCTGCCAGGCATGGGGTGTTAAGTCCCCGACTTCTATCGCTCTTCCCTTTCAAACGTCCATTGTTTAATTCCATGATGTCATCATCGTCTTTCAGCAGAGGAATTCACATTTTCTCCTTCCTCCGTCTACACATGTTCAGAAGCATTTGGATACATTTGGCAGTTCAGTTGATCATTAGAAACTCGGTCTTTCCTGCAACAATAGGAAGCATCATAGCTACACTGGAATCATGGCAGCCACTTGAGAATAAAGAACACAATAGACAGTTTGAAGAAACAACCTTAATTTCGGCATTTCTGCATTCTAAAGCAAAATTACCCCTAAGACAATGCTGAGGCCTTCTTGTAAAACTTGCAGTTTCTCTAGGAGAAATAAACAGGCTTTATTATTGATTCAAAAACAAAAGCTCCATTTCAGTATTTTCATTTCAATCTCTTCAGTAGTATAATACAACAAAATCATTTAAAACTCTTATTCTGTATTTAATATTTGCTTAATTATGTTAATAAACAATACATACCTTTCAGATTTTACTCACGTTTCAGAAATTATTTGTGGCCTACTTTAGTAACAGTGTCATTTTCCAGCACCTATCAAATTCTAATTATGTTCAATTAATTTCAAACTTTGTTAATAACTCACACTATTGAAGGTTTAATCCAATGCTGGTTTTATGTTTGCAAAACCCGGCTCCATCACTACTAATCACATTGAAAAGAGTCTCTTTTGGTACCATTACTGATATACAAATCAGTTCCAAATTAGTAACATTTCATATTTCCATTCGCTCTACCTCTGCAATTATGCATTTCAAATCAACACCTTTATTTTTTAATACTAAGGGGTCCATTAGGATGACGTGCGGACTTTGTCCGCCCGTCATCCTAGCGGGGTTTGGGACCGCCCGCCATAAGGGCGGGGTCCCGGGGGTGGTTTTAGGATGTGCTCGCCACAATGGCGGGCACATCCTGTATTTTAAGCATTGTGGCGGGCGGTGCTCTCTGCACCGCCCGCCACAATGCTAAAAATGGTTTCCAGCATTTGCATTTACAAAGCGGCAGGCACCGCGCGGTGCCTGCCGCTTTGTAAATGTAAATGAAGGGGGGTACCCCCCGTGTGCACCCCCCTACTGTCCTTCACTCTGGGGGCTCGCGGGGGGCCCCCAGAGTGAAGTCCGCATGGCTTTAAGGCATTGTGAAATGCCTATCATAATATGGCTGGCGGTGTCTGATAGACACCGCCACCATATTATTCCTTTTCCGCCCTGGCCGCAAGGCGACCGGGGCGGAAAAGCGGCGGACGGTCTTTCCGACCGCCGAGGTCCCCCTGCCATACTAATATGGCGGGGAAAACGAGAGTTGATGGCGGGCGGATTGCCCCCGCCAACCTGGCGGGGGCAATCCGCCCGCCATCATAATGGGCCCCTAAGATTTTACCAGCAGAGAGATTAAAGCAGCCATCCCCCTAAGGATTAAGCATGAGCGTAAAATCCGTTCCGCTCGCGGATTTTGCGGATTTTCGGCAAATTCGCAATCTGCGAACTCTCGCGAACTTGCCAAAAATTCGTGAAATCCGTGCGAAGCGGATTTTTTGCTTGATCGCACTTGCCAACTAGAATACTATACAATTTCGCTGGAGTAAACATGTAGATGCGGCGGGCAGCGACAATCTCGCAATTGCGAGATTGCAAAATTTGCAATTTCGCACAAGAAATCCACCAGCAGGCAGCATAAACCTTGAAAATTATGATTTTTATCAGAATAACTCCTCAGGTTGACATTTGCCTGCACTTTTTCTTTGCAAGGAGTCCATTTTGGGGGGGGGAGGAAGGAAGTGCCCCACAGTCTCCAACTTCCTGTTCCTGTCCAGCAGGCTCCTCCCAGTGCTTTCTTTATGTGCTGGTCACTTTGATTTGGATCTTGACCTGGAAGGATTACTTTTTGTGGATGCTGCTGGATATTTGGATTTCTGCAAAACTGAAAGCACTCAGCAGGTGCAAAAGTTCAATCTTATCATTAGTAACCATTCCCTGTAGTGCTTCCTGAGGGGCTCCTTCAGAGTTCATTTGCCTACTTGCAACTATTCTATGACCCTGCTCTGACCCTCACAGCAGGCTCAGAGAATAGCTACAAGTATACAACAAAGGTCCTGTTAAAAAAATTACACTGCAACAGAAAGCAATTACAGACAAAACTGAAAGCACTCAGCAGGTGCAAAAGTTCAATCTTATCATTAGTAACCATTCCCTGTAGTGCTTCCTGAGGGGCCCCTTCAGAGTTCAGTTGCCTACTTGCAACTATTCTATGACCCTGCTCTGACCCTCACAGCAGGCTCAGAGAATAGCTACAAGTAGGCCACAAAGGTCCTGTGAAAAAAATTGCACTGCAACAGAAAGCAAATTACAGATAAGGAAGCAGGTGCCAGCCAGACTGGAAGTTTAAATTCAGTGACACATTAATCAACCCCAAATTAATTCATGTCAGTTGAAGCAGGGCAGGTGTGCTTGCTTTTTTTCACCCCCATAATCTACAGTGATAAACCAACCAGAGGTTGGCAGTGATGTACCAGAGGGTGGCATGGGTGTACCAGAGGGTGGCAGTAGTGAAACAGAGGGTGCAGTGAACCTGTGATGATGAACCAGACATAGAAACAACATAGTCGCGGCCGTTGCGAGCCGACAAGTAAGTTCGCAATTGCGAACTGGTACACAACCCTCGCGAACTGGCAGAAACCCTTGCGAACACAAAAAAAAATCCGCAAATTCGCGAGAGTTCGCGGATTTTGCGGATTGCGAATCCGTAAATACGCAAGTTCGCGGATTGCCAATTCGCAAAATCCGCCCATGCTTACATAACAAACTAGCATAAGACATCAAGTTAAAGTAAAAGCAAGATATGGGCACCTATAAGCAGTCACAGTGTGTACAATGTGCTAGATTATTTGGAATTGGGTTGCCACTTCTTCCATTGCTAGTTTCAAGTGGAGACACGCATCAGACGGATCTCTGCATTACACAGTTTTCTCTATTAGTATAAAGGCCATCAGTGAGCAAACCGTTAATAATTTCAGTTTGTTCGGAGGTAGAATCCTGTCTGGTTGTAAATCACTCCTGTGTTTGAAGAAATTAACTCATATGAGAAGGCTGCTTTGCTGGAAGGTCATGAAGCCCTTTCATGATGATGGCTAATGGGCTAACACGCTTTACATTATGTCACACACTGACTAGTCATGTCCAGCACTGAGCAGAGGTATATCTATGCAGTAGTAGTAGTTTTAAGTGGATAACATTCCATGTCCTAGTAAACTAAATGAAAGTTCTGTGTCTGCCAATGGGCTCAAATTATAGCAACTTCCATAATGGGAAGGACTATTGTGGGTTGCAATACTGAATATCGACTCCTAGAATGTTGTAGTACCAGAATATTGAGGACAGATTATCGAAGTACAAAATATCGAAATGTTAGTGCATATAGGTACATATTTGTTACTCCACAACAAAGTACCTTGAAGATTTGTATATCTCTATGGTGCATATATGTGGAGGTTGGTATAGAAAATCTAGATTTACCTGTCGATAACTTATTTTTGATATTTTGCCCTTGACATTGTGTCCCATGGATATTCTGGTATCGATATTCAGGGTGCTCACCCAATTTGTGCATTTGCCCACCACATATTTATAAATCATAAAGGAAAGTCTCAGCACCCACAAGCAAATCTTTAGATGGAAAATGGTTGATCTCCAGCACTAACCTTCATAAACTGTTAGCATATATAAAGCGTCAAAAAGCTGACAATAATGTGACTACTAAGGTTTTGGCTGCCTCCTTTGGTTTTTCCCCTTGCCTATTTGCAAGGGAAAAAACACAGCACTGAGCCATATCTATCACGATGGACCTGCTGCTATCTTCTCTTGCTCTGGCACTCCTAAAAGATGCCTTGTGCGACACACAGCTTGGAAGAAGTCAGCGTGTGTGCTGTCTAGCATAAGATATGTACTCAAAGCATACCCTTTCTGTGGAAATTCCCATGTCTAGACAAACATAGAGAGGTCCCACATACTGGATGTGTACGTTGACCTTCATCACACATGCAATGCATGTGTTTTTTGAGAAATTAAAACATACCTTTTGTGCTGGAAAGTGAAGCCAATGTGTTGTACCCGTTGGGTGACTTTGCATCATTTTGTTATGGCACAAAATGTTAGTAAATCTGGGTCTTGGAGTTTTACAGGAAGTTGTAGGCATGTGGCCAGATCCAAGTCAGTGGTGACGGTTGAGGATAGGCAAAAATGGAGCATGAAAAAGAGTCAATGTGTGCTGCGATGGTGTAGATGTACTACAGGGAAGAGTATGTGAAGCCTTGGATAGTTATGTGTGTTTTTGGATGTTGGTTGTAGGAAGGAGTTTAAGCTCAGAAAGGTTTTTCACTTTCCGTTTCACCTCGTTGATAGAATCCATTGAGTTTGGAAAGACGTTCTGTAGAATTCCAGAAAAATATAATCATTTCAGCATTGTGAGTACGGTTAATTCTTTGGGTTATTTAATTCGCATATTGTAGTATGTTCGGTTGTGTATGTGAAAAAAGCGACGTGTGGCATGTAGGTGGTCTGAAAAGTCTGGATTTTGGAAGGAGAATGTGGAAAGCATGATGTTAGTTGTAGGCGAGGAGTTTGGAGTGGGTGGAAGTTGGGAAAGGTGCTTTCTGGAGACGGTCATACCTGGCTTGCTTCTGTGGTTTTATATTGGAAAAAGTACACTCACCAGTACAGGAAGACTGATGTCTCTTCTTTTGCCTTATCTTATCTCCACACTTTAGGATATCATACACTTGGACAATTGATTCCTGTGAGGCCATATTAAAAACATGTTACTGTATCTTTAGAGATTGGGTGCCTCATTTATGAGACTCCCTGCGCCTCTGGAAAGTCACTTTTTGTGGCGTTCCATGGCGCAGAAGCCAGGGTGATATTTATCAGGCAGCACTAAGCCACGTTTTTTGGCTTAATGTTGCCTGATAAATATCAGTCCCTTTAACGCAGTGTTCTGGGTTAAAGGGACGTCTAATGGGTGTTACTGGGGCGATCCCAGCAACATCCATGGCCTTTTGACACTGACCCAGATTTATGAGAAATCTGAGGTAACGCCAAAAGCTTACGCCTCTGCAGGGGAGGCGCAAGGGAGGCACAATGAGGAGAAATATCTTTCTTTCTCCTCGCTTCTATGTGTGCTGCATTCGGCGGCACACATAGAATGCGGAAAAAGCCTCTTGTGATTATTTTTGTACAGAAAGGTTTCCCTTACTGTACAAAAATAACCATCCCTGCAATGCAGGCCCCCTTGCACCATGGTGCAAAGGTGCCTGCATTGGCACTCAGCAGCCCATTGAGCGCCGGCCCAGGGGAAAAGGACAGAAATGCGCCGTATCTTACAGATACGGCGCATTCTTGCCCTTTTCTTTTGCCGTAGGGAAGCGCAGCAGGAAGGTCTGCTGTGCTGACCCAAGGGAAAACCTCATAAATGAGGCCCTGAAGCTTTTGAGATTTCAGCCATTTGCAATATAATGGTGCGCTGGTTCCTTTCCTGCCTCCTCAAATCCTCCACACTTTAGGTTATCAGACATTAGGGCAATTGATTCCTGTGAGGCCATAATAAAAACATGTTTCTGCACCTTTATTTATTTTATTTTATTTATTTTTTAAACTTGTATGGCGCACAGCTACCCAAAAAGGGTTTCCCTGCGCCGATGACAGATCAGAACAAGTGGAAGAAGCTTCCTGCCGCCACAAATAAGCCAGTGACTATGCCACATACATTTCAATGTATATCAGTACCCAAAAAAACTATTGTATTTAGGGCTTACATTATTCTTAATTCTATCACTTGCATTGTCACTAAGTGCCCATGGCACGGGATTACTCTACAAAAAAAAGTGGGTTAACTATGAAACTTACATTTATATGATATACAGTCTACTTTATGTCTTGGGTAAGTAAAGCTAACTTGACCCCGCGCATATCAGGCTCACTCATAGAAGATTCACTAATTGTATGATCCAAACATGCTAATGGATTCATATTTTTTCCATAATGATTCTGACATGTAGTTCTGGAGGGAGGTTTGGATGAAATTCAGTGTGATTTAAGGAAAGGAAGGTTGATTTTGTCTTACCTATTGTGTCTAACAAAGTAATAAAAAATGGGACCTGCACAAGGATCCATTTTTGCCTAATCAATTACAAGGATACACATTTCAGGGTTTAGAAGGGCGCTGACCGGCTCTGTGTGGCTTAAATTTGCATATTCCTTTGAAAGTTATGTTTCTTTTTAGATGATGCTGGTTGGCTGAATGTGCAGACAGTGAAGAATACCAGGGTAATTTGGCAGAGCATTCAACATTTTTCTAAGTATATTAGAGAATGGGTTCCTGTTTCACAAAAGGTTATATATTCGAGTTTGTGGCTAGCAGAGAGGCTTTACCTCATCCATCATACAAGACAAAGATACAAGATGTCACGTTTGTGCAATGTACAAAATGCACAACATTTCTTTATGATATTCAATATCTGTTCACCTGTGCCTGATGATTCAAGAATGGTGGTGCATCTAAAATGACTAATGTTCTGCACACCATAAGTAATCCCAGTACAACGGGCAGTTCAATTGGCCAGGACATCCTGTACTGGAGAAGTGGACCACTTAAAAACGCAGGGAAATTAAGAGCCTTATGAAGCATTTGATATTATTAGACACTTGGCATGCTCGTAGCTATGCATTCAGGGGAATAACTTTTATTTCTTGCTTGTTGCTTTTAAAAATGTATCTATTTAGTGTTCTTGTTTTGTAGTGCTGCCACATCAGGAGAAATTGAAATGAACAAAAAGGAAAGATGGACAGTCATTCTACACGTGATATGTTTTGGTTGATGGTGAGGCAGCCTCATTTTTAAGATATCCTCTATTAGTAATTATAAGTTTGATAAGCCTTTTAAAAGTAAGAATCATCCATAAGCTGGTATTTCATCAGGGTTATGAATGGATGGAAGGTACTTTGAGATAAAGGAAAGAAAGGGAAGGCTCCTCATGAAGAGATAAAGCTATGACGGAGTTAGACACAAGGAAGATCAAAAGCAGTAGAGAAATGTTGACCATTCACTTATTTTACAGATATCTACACATATCAGGGTATTCCACCAAGATACTGAAGAAAAGAAATTGTGCCAAGAGTATCGTAGCAGTAATATTTTGATGTAAAACAATCCTTAATATCACAGGTAGGAACAGACAAGAATGTCGTCTTATAAGTGCTACTTTATTATCATTGTTAATAACACAGTTTTTTTTAAATATTGTTGTAGTAAAAAAATATTATGCTTTGGTTTTTATGCATATGTTTGTTATAGCTTTTCCTAAAATAGTTTAAGCTTTTAGGGGTGAAGTGTATAATTTATAGGAGAGTAGGGTGTGGAGTACTGTGATTTGATAATGTTGTGAACATTTATGTTTTCGATTACCTTTTAAATTTTATTTATATTGTATTTTTTTTATTAAATTACATTTTTAATGTGCATACAAGGATAGATTTTCATATAATCATTTAAATTATTCAAATGTTGTAGGAATGGGACATAGGGTCTATAAGGGAATTGGGTAAGGATTTTTTAAATTAAATATTTGTACTTTTTAAAATATATATTTATTAAATATATTAATAATTTGTTATAAATGTAAATGCTTTTATTGGTTAACCCGTGATATTTTATAATATTATAATGGTAGTTATATTGAACGTTCTGTAAAGTGCATGTCTTTTTTTATTGATTGATTATTTATAGGGCTGGGTGGAATTGGTGGAATCGGTCATCGCGGACATCCACGGAATTCCATTAACATTTACCAGAGTTCCACAAAGGGGGGAGTGGGGATTTGGCTCTATTTTCTAAGTTCAAATGCACCCACTCGTCCAAAAATCGATGTCAGGATGCATTCTACGATAGGAAATAACACTACCAAATACCAAATGCACTGCAGTGCATACCCCGTTGATGTCCTTACATACTCTGCAGTAATTAATGCAGAGTATGGAAGGGCACCTATGGGTATTCACTGCTGTGCATTGTTTATTTGGCAGTGCTCTGCATACCTCTTGGGGCACTTACATACTCTGCAGTGATTACTGCAGAGTATGTAAGGGGACCGATGGGTATGCACTGTTGTGCCCTCACATACTCAGAGTATACAAGCCTAAAAAAGACTTAGACAGGACGGTGACTGAGGATATTGTGTGGTCTAACTGCCAACTAACAAACATGCCGAGCATGTCAGAAGCATATATCTTCCTTTGATAGTATTTTGAAAACTAGAAGATGTTTTAAAATTGTAAGTGTAGGAAGATCTGTTAAAACAATAGACTGTTGTCATAATGAGTGAAAATAATGTCTAATGTTTATGGGAAGTGATTGCTACTGATGAGTATTTTGCTGCCTACAAAAGTAAAATATACTGCAAGTCACATAACAACAACACCCAAATCAAAGTAGATGCTGTACACTGAGGGAAGTTTAATGTTTTATGATATGGCTCCCATTTTACACCCTTCCTAGCATAATTATTTTACATGAAGTCGAAATCATTGATTACTTTGGGCATACCCCATTCCTATTATTTCTACATCCTCATGCCAGTCATAATTCATGAGGTAGGTCCGACCTCGCAACAGGACCAAAAACCTGTAAGTAGCAATAGATATGGCCTAGGCCAACCCTTGCCAGCCCCAAGGGGTGGCATAAGACATAATCCATCCATAATGCATCTTGGCTTTTTTCCCATCTCATCACAGAGATGAGGATGTATGGAGTATGGGATCCCTGGTGGGCTTGGATCTCTGAGGAAACACAACACGGGACATCTCTGCGCCTGACACAGGGAAAGGAAGTTGTGCAACAAGCATGTCAGTGGCATCAGAAGTCAAGGAGGAGTGAGCTGATCGCTTGACCTATTTAAATGAGACAAAATATAAATAAGCAATATCTCGGGTATCTTGCTTATAGCATGTGCAGGGAATTGAAAGGATGAAACGCTTACTGTTTTTTCTTGCTGATATTCCATTTTGCCGTACGAGAAATACAGCGAGCACGACTGGTATTTCTTTATGGTCTGTACGCTTGAGTGGTTTGAGCAGTCTGAAGGGGGAAAGAACTTCTAGTCTGCATATGTGCAAGGGGACAGTGAGTGCTACAAAGCATGAACCACAGGTGTTTTTGCATCACGCTTAGCTTTTAAGCCTGCTCTGATTAAATGCTTATAAGAGCATGCTCACAGGTAAGAAATGGTTTTTTGTTGTGATTGCTACAGAAATGGTCAAGCGCAATACGAAATCGTGGCATTTGCAAAACTCTTCTTCCGCTAATTCAGTCTCATTCATGATCTGATTCCCTCCCCCTACAGGGAGATTGTGGAGGCATAGAGATCATGAATTCAATGACTTTTGTGTAAAGAGATTTTAAAGGATTTTATTGGAGACTTTTATGGGGAACAGAAGTAAAAATCAAAGAAGCAAGATAATAAGTTGATGCAAGACTCCTCCTCAGAGACGGATTGTTGTGTTGTGCCCGTGACACCACTGGTACACTATGCAGGGTCATGTGACCCCACTTACAATTAAAAAGGGGACGCCAGTAGGCCAGTTGGGTGTATGACAGCGGTACCCTCTGAAGCACAATCCCGGCTCCTGTAATTATTATAACCCTAGGCGGCCCCCCTGAACCCTAAACCATTGTCAATGCGGTCGCATGTCCCTGTGACCCTCACAACACAACAGTTGGTGACGAGGTTGGGATTACCCCATTCGGGCACCGAGTGGTGGCTGCAAGATCTCTCACCTACCCTGCGGTGCTCGTGCCACGGTGCGACAGTGCCTGGGAGAGCAGCAGACTGCAGGACAAAGTTGAGTGGACCTCGCTGATGCTGCGGTGTACCAAGATTTGAGCCCGAGCTGCCGTCAATGACCGGGGTGAGCCGCTATTGCGCTGCCGTCTTCACAGCCTTCTGCCGCATGTGAGCCGCCCTGCTGCAAGGCCGCGGTAGCGCAGTGGCACGCACCTCCTGTGCACATGGACGCCTGCTCAGAGCAGCCACATGCTCAGAACTCTTGTGGCTGCGATCGGCAGTCATCCCTGTGAGCCTCCTCATCATGCAGCGGCTGTGGCAGTGGAAAGGAAGCATCAGGGGAGGTAAGACGACTACAGTCTGCTGCATGAGGCAAGACTTCACTGAACTCACCAATAATACTACTGTGGGCTGCATGAGGCAAGGCTGCACTGAATTCATTAAAAAAAATACACAAAATAAAGTGGATAAAACAGAGTTCTTAGGGCAAGAGGGACAGTGCGCAGAGCTGTGAGCACCAGCAGGGATGGTTGAAAAGAGTGAAATGTCCCAAAACAAAAGCATCAGGAGTGAGACAACACAAGACAGCAGAGGGTCACCATGTCCACAATTCCCCTGATAGAGCCCTTCATAGTGGAAGGTTCCCCATCGTCATTGGCACCAAAGTGGAACGCTTACTCATTTTCTTCGAGGCCACGAAGATCCACAAGGTTCAAAAAAGGGCCATGCTATTATATCTGTGGGCAAGGACATCAACAAAATAAGCAAGACGTTCGCAGAAGCTACGTCCAAAACTGACCACACACTGATAAATGCTCTCAACGGACACTTTGAACCGATGGCTAATCAAGACTACGAAAGGTTCATATTCCTGGGAGCGCGCCAGCTCCCAGAGGAATCCCTGGATACCTTTCACGCCTGACTCAAAAATCTAGTGTCCACGCACGGATTGCGCGATGAAACGGAAGAGATTAGGGGACAGATAATTCAGGGTTGGGCTTCTGCCAAGCTCCGCAAATGCATTCTAGAACAGTCTGGGAAGCCGCTGACAGACATACTGACAATGGGGCGCACCAAAGAACAGTCCAAGGTCCGAGCGGCCCACATGGAAGCTGCCCTCCAGTCCCCCATCGAGACGGAACCGGTGAAGGTCGTGACGACCAAGCCAGCAATGAGGTGGTACAAGAAAGAAGCTGGAACTGTGTACCCAGGGCCAGGGAAAACCTGTGGGTGCTGCGGAGGACCACCTCACAAAGCAGCGGAATGTCCGGCCAAGGGCACAAGATGCTCAGGATGTGGGCGATTTAACCACTTCGAAAAGGTCTGTACGTCAAAAAGGTATCGGAAACCCTGACAAGTGGTCAACATGGTACCAGAAGGCGAGAGAGAGCCCAGGGACATGGATGATGATGACGAGGAGGAACGGGTAGTACACAAAGGGCACATGATAGGAACGACAACACGCAAGGCACGATGACTGCCCCAATGCAACATCTGAGTGGGCCCTCAAGATGTCATGGCCGTTGTGGACACAGGCGCCACAATCAACATCATGGCTTCCTCCCTGTATAAGACCATGAATCCTGCACTGCCGCTACACCACATGGCAAGCACAGTATTCGCCTATGGTCAAGACGCACCCCTGAAGATACGAGGCAGGTTCAGGACCCTGATCTCCCACGGCAAAAGCTCCATCAACACCAACGTGTACGTTACGGAGGATGGGCAAGGCATGCTATTAGGGTGCCGAGCTATGGAAGACTTGGGATTCGTGACATTTGCATTCAGAGTACACCAGGAATCTGTCCAACAGCTCTTGGTGGAATTCGCTGATGCATTCAAAGGGATTGGGAAGTTTAAAGGCAAGGAAGTACATCTCCACATTGACCCCACCGTCCAACCTGTGGCCTTACGGCACCAGAGAATAGCATTCCACCTGTGTGCTCTAGTGGAGGAAGAGCTGAAAAAGTTAGAAGCAGCTGACATCATTGAAAAGGTGATGGGGCCCCCCCCGTGGGTCTTCCCAATTGTTGTCACCAGGAAGCCCAAGCAACCAGGCGCATTCAGAATCTGCGTGGACATGAGGCTGCCAAACGCGCCCATCAAAAGGGAACGTCACATTACCCTGACCATAGATGACCCAATCGGGGAAATGGAAGAAGCCTTTAGGTTCTCCAAGTTAGAACTGAGCTCTGGGTACCATCAGCTGGTGCTGGATGTAGCTTCCAACAATATCACCACATTTTCAACTCATGTTGGTCTCCGGCGATACACCCGCCTGAGCTTTGGGGGGTCCAGTGCAGCGGTAGTCTTTCAAAACATACACAAACTGAAGATGGATATACCGGGAGTCATCAATGTCAGCGATGACATCATGGTGCACGCCAAGACTCTCCCAGAGCACAACTCCCGCCTGACTCAGGCGCTTCCCGAATACAGGATGCCTGACTTACTCTTCACCGGGAGAAGTATGTATTTCTACAAAACAAACTACAGTTCTTCGGGCTACACCTTTTCTGCTGAGTACAGCAAAGGTGAGAATATAATTAAAAAATGCAAAGGCATCCCTTTTTATTGCATGGACTTTCGCGGCCCACCAAAAATCGGCAACCAACAGTTTGGGAGACACTGGTTTAGATGAAATGCAGACAGGATAGTGCACTCTATTCCAGTGGATTCCTTGCTAGCTAGCCTAGTGGTATGTACTTCTTTGGCAGAGGAGAACAAGACCGAGGATCCCACGGACAAAAATATAGACTCCGCTTTAAAACAAAATCATATGCAAGAGCCACTCTTGCTATGTGAGCTGGCATACACAGGGCATAAACTAGCCAGTCTATGCTATCTGACTTTAAGCAATTGTATAAAGTAGTTGAAGATGGTGAGGATTGCTTTTCCTTTGCAGAGAACTTACGGAAGTAGATATTTTATTTGACATTGTGAGAGCAGTTACTTTGATAGAGGAAACCAGTATTGCTTCAAGAGAAGTTTTTTACTATGAGATTGGCATACTTAGTATGTCCACAAGGATGCTGCCATATGTATGCCCTTTGAGATACTGAGTGCTTTGGACCTGAGCTAGAAGGGAACTAAAAGATCATTTTAAAAGGGAAGAAAACATCTTATTCGAATAGACCCAGTCCTCCTTTTCGTCTAAGGATAATAGGTCTTCATTTAGACGACCTTCAAGGTAACAATATAATCAATGTGAAAAAGGACAAAGAGATGAATCATTCAGACTCAATGGGCGCACAAAAGTAGATCCTCTCTACTGGGAAATCACAGATGTCCCAACACCACTGGAGGTGGTCATTAAGGTCCAGTAATTGGAAGATTTGTTCACTTCCTGGAAAAATGAAAACAATCTACTTCAGACTCCTTGATCCTGAAAATAGTAAAAATAGGAAATTTGATTAAGTTTCACTCAACTTCTCCAGAGACTGGGGACATTTTAATGCAAGACCCATCCAACAAGCATACAAAGGATAGACTGGAAATATTGACTCAAGCTTTGCTGGACTGTTCCCATGGGGCACAGGGTCATGACTGATTTGCATATGGCTAGGTTCAAACTGGAAAGGCATGGTGATCAAAAAAACAATGGATTTACGCCCAGATCTCTGTACTGGGGTGAATATATGACATTGCTCTCCATTCTGTCCATCACCTGTTGTTTCAAAATCGTAATATGGCCTTAAATGTGAAAAGGTTACATAAGGTTACATGAGGTTGTGAGGGACAGGTGCAAATCCAAAGTTCAGACCAACAGCGATGGAGGGCAGGCTGGCTACAGTACCAATGCTGGGTCTGCTGAAAAAGTACCTTGTATGGAACAAAGTGTTGACATCAGGAACATGATGCGTCGCAGTCGAGTCTCGCAGTCGGACCCGTGTCATCGCCGATCCGGCACTGCGTCGAAGAGTGATGCATCTATTTTTCTCATGCAGTCAGGGTGATGAGGCGGTTTTTACAGAAATCCACTGCAGAAGTCACTTCTGAGGTACAGGACTGGAGACGGCACCTGCCATCTGTAAGGATTACAGATGGCAGAGTCCAGCAGCACCAGGAAGGTTGCAGGAGTCTTCTGTGGCACTGAGACTTCTCAAGACACGAGGCACGCCAGCTGGTGAATCTTTGGTTCAAGGATGTAGAGAGCAGGCACCGTTCCTCTCACTCCCAGGCACAAAGCAGCAGGCCAACATAGCAGAGCAAGTGGCAACGTGTCAGTCCCTCCAATAGCACAGCAGTCAGCAGGCCAACACATCAGGGCGAGTAGCAAAGTGGCAGTCCCTCCTATAGCACAGCAGCTCTTCCTCCAGACAGAATGTCCTTGGTTTCAGTAGAGATCTGATCTAGCGGTGTCAGGGGTGTAGTACTAATGGCCAAATGTTCCTTTGAATTGGGGAGACATCAAAGAGGCTTTTGAAGATTACAAGGTCCCTGCCTTTCCTGTCCTGGTTCCAGACACACTACAGGGGGCCATTCAGCACGTTGTGTGTGTGCAGTCATCTCTATTTAGGTGCAAGTGTCATCTCCTCCCTCCCAATCAACCTCCTTTTTCCTTTGTGAAACAACTTGAGCCACCAACACTCCGGCTGATCATGGTTCTTCATAATGCTTCCTTAGAGGAAGGCTTTGTTCCTCCGGACTGGAAGCATGCCATGGTCACCCCTCTTTTAAAGAAGCCTAATGCGATTCCTTCTAAGCCATCTAACTCTCTTCCTATTTTGCTTTAAGGTTGTTTCTAAAGTTCTTGAAAAGCATGTAAACTTCCAGCAGACTTCTTTGGTGGAGTCTCTGAGTTCCCTTCATCCTTCTCTGTCTGGTTTTAGAGCAGGTTTCTCCACTGACTCTACGCTACTTGGGGTAACCGAAATGTTGAGACAGCATTTGGACCACCGTGATATGGTGACTCTCATCTTACTTGATCTCAGTGCCGCTTTCGACACGGTGTCTCATATGGTCTTGTTAAAGGCCTTGCAGTCTTTAAGCCTTGGAGACTCAGCCTTACAATGGTTTTGTTTGTTGCTGGCTGAACGAACTTCTCAGGTTTTCTCTATCTCTGCATGCTCTTATATCCATTGTTCTCCTTACAGAGTCTCCCAGGGTTCTGTATTGAGTCCATTGTTGTTAAATATCTATGTGCGCCCATTGGCATATACTGCTAATGAGGCTGGGCGGTCCCTTTTTTCCTATGCAGACGATACACAGATAATCTTTTCCCTTACTTCATCTAGGGGATCTGATTCATCTGCTCTCCAAGTTGACCTGAGCAAAGGTGCATCTTGGATGCAGAATAACTTGCTCCGAATACATGGAGAAGAAAAAACTGAGGTTATGATTTTAGGAAAAGAACAAGATCTTTGGGCACCGAAACATTGGCCCACTGAAATGGACTGATTACCCCAGCCAGCACATCAAGTTTGTAGCCTGGGTATGATTATTGACCACCATCTGTTAATGAAGCAACGAATCACTAAGGTGGCTGTGACATGCTTTACCATTCTGAGAGGGTTGGTAAAAATTATGTGGATGTTACCCCTCTCTGTTCAACGTACTGTGGTTCAAGCTCTGTTTACATCTAGGCTTGACTACGGTAACGTCCTATAAAGAACGCTGATAAAACTATAATACCTAGCCTGCAAGTGGTTCAAAATGCAGCTGCAGGGCTGCATTGTCAGGTTCTCAGGATGGTGTCTGCCACCGATTCTCTCCACATACTACACTGGATGAAAGTGGAGAAATGTATCACATTTAAGGCCTTGAGTTTTATGTTTAAAATTAAATCCAGAACAGCCCTGCAATACTCACAATTGTTAATCTAGTTGTACACTCAGCTGGACAGTCTAATTTTGCACCCCCTAGAATTAGACTGCCAAGGATGGTCTTTCTCCTTCCTGGGCTCATCCCTGTGGAACTGTCTTCCGATCTTTATATGGGAGCAAACTGCCCTTAGTAGTTTCAGTAGGCAAAGGAAGACATAGTTGTTCAATCAGTAATTTACTTCCATTTACTTTGCTCACTCTACCTGCTGGTGCCGGGATACCCCTCGGGGTAGCTGTGCGCCTTAACAGTTTTTTAAATAACAGGGAGGCACATCAGCTCTGTGATGGACCATCGGGATGCAAATGTCACATCCCAGCTCCCTCCATGTGACCGTCTGGAGGGAATACACAAAGCCCAGCTGTCACCCTACCCCAGACGTTTATTTAGAGGCACAGAATGGTAAAAGTAAGGAAATGCCAACTTTTTAAAAGTACCATTTGTAGAACTGCAATGTAAAACAGTAAGAAAAAAACAATTTAGCAGTTTTGCCTACCAGGACATGTCAATTTCAAAAGTACATGCCCTACCTTTTATATACACCGCACTCTGCCCATGGTGCTTCCTAGGGCCTACCTTAGGGTTGACTTACATGTAATATAAAATAAATGGTTGGGCTAGGCAAGTAGGTTAACTTGCCAGGTCAAAATGGCAGTTTAAAACTGCACGCACAGGCTCTGAAATGGCATGCCAGAGATATGTTTAAAGCGGTTTTGAGTGTGTGGCACAATCAGTGCTACAGGTTCTTTAGTACCATTGAATTTACAGGCCCTGTGCACACATAGTGCACTTTACTAGGGACTTACAAGTAAATTAAACATGCCAACTGTGGATAAATCAATGTTATCATGTTTGAAGTACAGAGCATTAGCACTTTAGCACTCGTTAGCAGTGGTAAAGTGCCCAGAATCCTAAAGCCAGCAAAAACGAAGTCAGCAAAACAGGTGGTCAGGAGGCAAAAGGTCAGGAAAAAGCACACCATGGATGGCAGGTCTAACACAAAGGAGTAGCTCTGCCATGTTTCATATAATTGGAATGGTAGTGATAACTCCTCTTTACTGGTAGAGATCAATTTATCACTGTTTTAGAAAGTTACAATTTTTCTGCCCTTAGCCCTGTGTGCCTGCAGCCTGTCTCCAATACACGTCTGGGGTGGGTGACAGCTGGACTTTGTACATACCCTCTTGACAGCCATACACAAAGGGAACTTAGGTGTGACTGAGTGGGCATTTACGTACTGATGGGCTGTCCTGGGCAGGATGGAAGGAAGGAGCTGACACACCTGCATATGCTGTGTCCTGTGTCCGCCTGCAGTGAGTATGTTAATGTTAATGTTAAAAAAGCTAATATAGCGCTTGGCTACCCCAGCAACGGGGCGTCCCAGCACTAGCAGAGCTGCGAGGGAGGACCTATGTGCACTTCAAAGTCCCTCTTTGAAGTCACCTCCACTTTAAAGGCACAACTGTGTATACATACTGGGTCTCTTACCCCACCAAATCGCGCACAACTGGACTTGTGAAGAAACTCTGCAAGGAGTAAGGAGTGTTGTGCTGCTACAAGGACTGCCACACTGCTGAACTCCTGCTCTGGAGGATCTGATTTTCTGGTGTGCTGCCCTGCTGCCTGCTACATTTTGCCCTGCTAAGGAAGGACTGGATCCACCTCACTTGAACTCAGAGTGACTCCAAGTGCATGCTAGCTTCTCCCCTGTTCTAAGTCTCAGGAACATCAAAGGCATTATATCTACCTGCAACAGCACCAGGACTTTGCTTGCTGCAAGTCTTGCCCTGCCAAGTGGTTCCAATCCAGTTCTGGGTCATTGCAAGTGGGTATAACATGCTACAACTGCTAAAAACCTATGCATCAGCGATGTTTTGCCAATCGAAACCGGCACACTTCCATTATAACCGATGCAGCACCACTGCTGCATGGGCCGCGGACATAGTATCGTCGATTGCATGACGCATCGTCTCTAGTTTTTAATGCATCTCCAACCTTGTGCAGCTCCGCACCGACGCATCTCCGACCTTACGCAACTCAGTGCAGACCCATTGCCTTTAATTAAGTGGTTCTATACAAATACATTGCCTTCGAATCATCGCCTCTTTGCTTCACACATCTCAAATCTGTCCCAGGTACATTTTAGAGGGCCACGACTGGTACATGTATCCCGCCCGCACTCCATCACTGTTGCATTAACTTTTAGATGTACCCAGTAAAGCACGACCAGATATCTTTGTTTGGCGATTTGAGCTTTTAAGCACTATATTTCCCTTTATTCTTTAAAAATTCTTAACTCCAGTTACACATTTTGGATTTTTTTTTGTGTTCATATTAATATTAGCTATTGTTCTAAGCTGCTGTTGAGTCAATTGTGGTATTTTCACTGTGTTGCTTTTTGAATTGTTGCACAAATACTTTACACATTGCCTTTTTAGTTAAGCTTGCCTGCTCTGTGCCAAGCTACCAGACAGGAAGCTCAGGTTAATTTATGGCATGGATTTAACTTCCCCTGACTATGATTATGGTTCCTGCCTGGACAGGGTGCATACCTCAGCCCATCAGTAATCCAATTTCTAACAGATAGGTAAAGAGTATACATTTCAAAATGGAGTCCTTACAGAAAATCGGCTCTCTAAATTCCTCCAGGTTCTTAAATGGTAACATTTGATCTAATGGATACGATCCACATCTAACTAAGGTAGAAGGCCAAAAGTATCTCAGCTTTTTTTAATTTTTGGAACCCATTGCCAGTTCTAGGTATTGCCAACTGGAATCAATTCTCTCCCAAGAATCTTTACTAAGATGGTGGACACTCTGGTAGCAGCCCTTCATCTTTGGGTCTTCAAGTTGATCTGTACTTGGAGAATTGGCTTCCGGTAGCCAAATCAAACAAAGAAACTCTAAATGGAGTGAAGATCAAGGAAAAGTATCTAAATAGTCCTGCCCTGATTTGAATTATGCACAGTGGCAACAGAATCCACCTCAGCACAGGGTTTTTATAGGGACTCTTTTAAGGCAAACAAGGATATGGTTTACCTTCCACATCACAGAGCATTGACACTCAGACATTCCCTATGTTATCTTCTGAAAAAGAAGGAAGCAACAGTGAATGAATGAGGTTGCAAGATCAGATGGCCTCCTATATACTTCTGGTTCTTTGGGAAAGACTACACATGAGTTCTGGAGCATTTCATCATTGTACAACAAAAAGATTCCTGTGACAAAACAGATTTTGCTTCAACTTTAATGAAGGCTAAAGACACCCTCTTTGACATAATATTTTCCTCTCAACCCGAAGAATCCTTATTTGTTGACAACCAATACTAGCCTAATAGGTTGGAGAGCAAAATTGTTTAATAAAACAGCTCAGAGAAAATGGCAAATGAAGCAGAGACAGCAATCATCAATTTGAAGATAAATGCCCCATATCAGGGAACTCTTGAAATGTTTTCAGGATATTATGAAACATCATCATGTGTTGATATGAATGAACAGTCAAGTGGATGTGCCCAATGCCAACAGATAGGGGTAATGAAAATCACTGTCTGTGATGTTTGTGGCAATGAATATAGGAGCCTGGTCAGAGAGTGCCTCCTATCTCTTTCAGCTACATTCATCAGAGGAAGGACCCCGTCCAGGCATACTCCTCGAGCAAAAACTTTTTAACATCCTAAGACCTCTGTCTCTCACATAGTGTGTTCAACAAGATGTGTGACAGATTTGAAGAACCTTACATAGACCTGTTGCCGCTTCCAAGAACTCTCAATTGACAAACTTCTGTTCAACTCCAGAAGCATTGGAAGCAGATGCACTACCTGTTCAGTGGTCACACAGGCTTCTTCATTTTTCCCTTATTTTCCTCTAATTTCCCGGTTACTGTTGAGAATTTAGAGGAAAGGGGCAGAGATGATATTGGTGGTCCCACTCTGGTCAAGGAAATCCTTGTTTCCTTTTTCTCGGTCAATAGGTCTTTCTCCTTTTTTGGAAATCCCTTTGTTTCCCTATCCTCTGGTAGCTCTGGGGTGGCTATCTCTATATCACCTAGCATTTTTGGTTTGGAAGTTGGAAGTGCAGAGGTAAGAAATGCAAGAAATGCAGGGAAACCTGGGCATTTAGCAGTTGCAATTCAAAAATCCAGTCATTCTTCTAATTTGAGGACATGTTTCAGTCAATGGAAGAATTGTTATGGATGGTTCTCAGAGAAACATATTGCTTCCATGGAATAAAACATAAGCATGGTGCTTTAACGATTGCCGCATTGAGAGCTCAATGGGTGGCAATTCAAGTTTTTCGGGAGCCTTGAGGTGGGTTTCCTGACAACAGGAGTTTGGTATTCAGACTGTTCAGAAGTGTTTCTGCTCCAGTAGACCAGTTATTTGCCCTTGATTACCACCTTGTAACTTTTCTTTGGTTATGAATGATGTTATGGTTGCTATCAATGAGTTTGGCCAATTTCTGCTGTAAGCCTTTTCGTCTGTGCATGCTTAATACATTCCTTTTGAACCTATTTCATCAACTGAATTTAAAGGGTCTTAAAGTTGCATTTCTTGTAGCTTTCGCTTCAGCTAGAAGAATTGAGGAATTGGGGCCTCACTATGCAAAGGTCGGAGAATTTTTGAGAACTGGTTTGTGTTAAAAAATAATCTTGATTTTTTGCTGAAAGATTCTTATTTGGGTCGCAGGAAAAGGACATTTATCTGCTCATTTTTTTTCCTAATTCTACTTCTCAGGAGTAAATTATGCTAAATATCTTTAATGTTAAGCGAGCAGCTTTGGTTTATTTGTATTGTACCAATGATGTCAGCAATCCATATCAGTTGACTATTAGGTTGGGTGGAATGAGCCTGGGTAATAAAGCATCTAAACTTTCCATGGACAGATAGCCTGAAGACACTATCTCCATGGTTTATGGGATTTCAAAAGTGCCACCTCCTGGTGGAATTTTAGGCCGATCAACAAGAGGAGTAGCAGCTTCTTGGGCTAGGTACAAATATGTTTCTTTGGTGAAGACTGGTGTGCATGGACTTGGGTGAATCCTAATACTTTTTTGAACCATTATAGAATGTACAGGGTGGGAATTTCTGATGAAGGTTTAAGTCACTTGCCCCCAGGTTTATGCTAAGCAATGCAGCACAGCACCTACAGTTGCTACACTTGTAATGGAAGTGTACCATTTCAGTACCAACAAGTATGCCTAGACAAACGTTACTGCACAGTGCAGCACACATAGTTGGAAACGTTAGGAGAAACAAAAGCATTTCCCCTTTTTATGCCTTCCTCAAAGAGACATTATTTATATTTAGGAGCAGAACCCAGTCTGCTATAGTTAGTAGATAGGATTTTGTGTAAAAAGACATGGGTTGGTGAATGGGAATGCCCATGGTCTAATCATCATCATCAAATCAACTTTATTCGAGCTTGTTTTAAACAAGTCATAAAAGTACACATTCATTAATAATATTACAACACCTAAAATAGCCAGATATACAAGTTAAAAATGTAGAATTCAATCAAGCAAGATTTGACAAATGTATGATTCATAATAGCCCAATAATTAAATCCCAATTAAAAATATTAAGATACAATAAATGGTTAAAACAATATAAATCTCTTACTAGAAATTAAAACCTATGTTATAAAGTTAAACCACTTCTATCTTCATTTCTAATTGTTAGTCTACTACCCTCAGCCTTCCTTCTTCTAATTCATGACCATAAAAATAATGCTATGGAAAAACATACAAACGGGTCACACAAGGTCTTTAAAAAGTACATGGCCAACCTGCATTGTTTAAATCTGTGGAACCTCATAATTGGATAAATAATTGTTTTCCTTTCTGTTATACAAAACTTGCAGAATAATATCAAATGAAGGTTTGAATGAGAGGAATAATTATTACATGGGCAACGTGGCAAGTCTGAAATGTTGTATATTTTTTCCGGGTACCACTCTGGGTGGAACTAAATCATAGGCAATAGAAGAACTTTGAGTACAATTTTTTTCCCTTCTGACACCCTTTGCTCTTTGCAAAAATAGCTTGGTTAGCCTTGTCTTTGTAATCTTTTTACAGTTTTCAGGGTCCTGAAATAATTCACCTAACCGTAATACTGTCAATTGTGTCTCCACATCGTTTCAGAATCAGAATCAAGAAAGCTTTATTCGATTTTAGTTTAAAATCATAAAAGCATACAGATGAAAAAAATACATTGCATTATAAAAGGAAACGTGCATACATGAACCACAAATTGATTTTAAATTACACAGTTAAAAGGTTAAAAGGACTTTAGCCCTCCCTTTGAGCATAACAATCTTTGGTAATAACGTACTTTAGACATAATTAGTGGTAACAGTGTTCTAAAAAGTTTGATAGTTACGGTACATAAAACTGTTGTACGACGGTTTAAGGCGGTTAAAAGCCACAGGAAAACTACCGCCGTTAATTAAATGACTTCCTCTACCCACTGAGTTGTTGTCCATAGCCTGGGGTCTGGGGGAAAGCATGTAGGACGTATTTGGGTAGAAGTTATGTAGGTTCCAGGTGCAAATAAGTCCATCACCTTTTTGAGGTAACCAAGTTTGCATATATGGCACAATGTATCTGCTCCTAAATCGTATCAGGATCAGATCGCCCGAGATGTCTTTTTTGAGGGGACCAAGCCAGCCCACCCTCCGGACGCTTATTGTTCTACCATCAAAGTGATGGGGCAGAGGTCTGTTTTTAGCTAACCAGAACTTGACCTTATTCATCAGCTCATATTGTCTCTCAGGTTTACCTTGTGTTAGTTCAGGGACTCCCGAGAGAACAGTTACAAAAGGGGCTGCCTCTGGTGGTAAATGTATGTGAGTGGTGCGCTCAGGTTTGGGAGGAATGTGACGCGCTGTCGTTTGGTTGGGGGGAACTTTGGGAATGATTGGAGGCATGGAGGTGGGGACTGATAATTGGGTAAGCACCGCTTCATGAGATGTAATCAATTTGGGCGGATTTAAAGAAGCAGTTGTCGGAGGGCAGTGAGGTATTACAGCATGTGTGGAAGATTTCAGGTGAGATTTGATTGAATTCTCCAGCCCCGTCAGCCTATCCCCCAACATGGTAATTTTGTCAATCAAAGGATGTAGTAGCGATTTGATCAGATCTTCGATCATGGGCAGTAGGGCCTGCCGGGATGATGGTAATAAGTCATCCAAGTTTTCGGCAATTGCCGGGGTAAAAGGAGACTTGCTTACGGGTGGTGTGGGACTTAAAGATGGTTTATCTAATTTTTGAGTTTTGGCTAAGCTCCCATTTTGATCGTCCCCATCGTGTTTCCTTTTGACAGGGGTAGCCCTGTGAGGTGTAGCGCTATGGGTGTTAACTTTATGTGGTTCAGGGAAGGGTTCCAGCTCCCTTGGACAAAGTGGTAAGTTGCTGCTTTTTAAAGTGGGGGAAGACTCTGCTGGAGCATAGTTTACCTTACACAGGCTATTTAATTCTTCCAACCATGAGAAACTAGATGGTAGATGTTGGATTGGATCTTCACAGGGTGAACTAATCGTAGAATGGCAAGGTACATTTTTACCCACATCTCTAAACAAGGGAAACAGTTGGCTAGTTGTATACACAGGGGTTATATTAAGCGTAACCTCTGTTTGGGGCTTAGACATGGCTTGGTTGGGGAATTTCCAGACAAGGGGTTTTCCTTCGATTTTTGAGCCAAGGGGGGGTGTTGGCTGAGGGTGGGGGCGCGGCTTACTCCCAGTCCAGGTGTCAGCAGAGAGGATCCTGGGACTTGGAGTCCGCCTTGGTGTTCCGGCGTGACTACGACAAGCCCAGGATCACAACAGGAAGCCCCAAGCAATCCTCCCGTGTCCGTTGGTCTCCGTGTTTCAGGGGAGGGCTGGAATCCGGCAGACAGTTTCTGAATTTACCCCCCGGACCTCCACGCTGCGGCACCCGCGGAGCGGGTGCGGCGAGGTCAATTTGTGTTGGCTGAGGGTGGGGGCGCGGCTTACTCCCAGTCCAGGTGTCAGCAGAGAGGATCCTGGGACTTGGAGTCCGCCTTGGTGTTCCGGCGTGACTACGACAAGCCCAGGATCACAACAGAAAGCCCCAAGCAATCCTCCCGTGTCCACTGGTCTCCGTGTTTCAGGGGAGGGCTGGAATCCGGCAGACAGTTTCTGAATTTACCCCCCGGACCTCCACGCTGCGGCACCCGCGGAGCGTGTGCGGCGAGGTCAATTTGTGTTGGCTGAGGGTGGGGGCACGGCTTACTCCCAGTCCAGGTGTCAGCAGAGAGGATCCTGGGACTTGGAGTCCGCCTTGGTGTTCCGGCGTGACTACGACAAGCCCAGGATCACAACAGAAAGCCCCAAGCAATCCTCCCGTGTCGGCTGGTCTCCGTGTTTCAGGGGAGGGCTGGAATCCGGCAGACAGTTTCTGAATTTACCCCCCGGACCTCCACGCTGCGGCACCCCACGTCGTTTAACCAGCCAATCTTCTTATAATGTTCCAATTTACAGCAGCCCTTAATAATGCACTGGGTCAGATCTACAGTAGACCTCCGCCATATCGAAAGCCACAATAAGAGTGGTGACAGCCTAATGCAATCACTCAAGTATGGTAACCCCAGTTCCAAATGCAAAATATAATTGGAAGAAGATTGGAGTAAAGATACCAGTTTTTTAAAAAAGGTGTCTTCCAATTGCTGAAGATATTCAACGTTTACCATCCCCCAGACTCCCGCCCCAAAAGGTGTAGCAGCCGTGGTTTTTGCGGAGTAGAACTTTTTGACTGAATCCAGTGGGTTCAACCCTAGCTTCTTTGCAAAGCTTTTAATGCCTTGGAGACTCCTTTCCATACTCTGGGCTCTTGCTACCACCAAGTTATACCACAAGTGATTTTTAACAAAAAATACTCCTAGGTATGAAAAGCAATTGACCACCTCGATCTTTTTTGATGCCAAATTAAAAGTGGGGTGTTTTTCCCCTCTAGCTGCCCCTGCTACTATTATGACGGACTTTGTTTCATTTACCTTTAAATCTAGGGAAGCCCTGAATGTTGCGTAAGCTGTAATTAGAGATTGCAATGCTTTTCCCGTTCTAGCCATTAGTACTGCGTGTTAGACCTGGCATCTTTGGCATGGTTCCCCCTGTATTTTTGCCTCTACCACCTGTATTTTTCATGCTGTACTGGATTTCGTTTTTGCTGGTTTAGATGTTTTGGGCACTTTGACACTGCTGATCAGTGTCAAGGTTCCAGTGCACCCTGAGTAAATTGTTATTATAATTGGTTAAGCATGATTGGCATATTTGTATTACCAAGAAGTCCCTAGTAAAGTGCACTAAGTGTGCCAGGGCTGGTGATGCAAATGCTACTCGTGGGCCTGCAGCACTGATTCTGCCACCCACATGAGCAGCCATAAAATTATGTCTCAGACCTGTCACAGCAGTGCCTGTGCGCAGTCTGTGAACTGCCATGTCAACCTGGCCAGTGTCCCCACTGACCAGGCCTAACCCTTTCCTTTCTCTACACATTGGACACCACATAAAAGGCCCAAGGTACCCCCCTGGGCAGGGTGCGGTGTAAGTGAAAGTAAGAGAATGTACTAGTGCAGGTGACATGCTCCGGTAGTGAATTACAGCCATTTTCGTGTTTCACTATTGTAAGGCTATTGTGCCGATAGGCTATCATGGGGAATGCTGTGTACAGTGGTTACCTGCATATCTTCCCATAGGAGCAAGATAGGACATAAAAGTCTGGTATCCCTGAACTCAGAATTTAATAACACATCTTTTAGGAAAGGTGTTTTTTAAATCCTGTGTTTGAGAACAACACTTTTACAAAATGGCTGTTCTCTTGTCTGACCTTTCTGTGTGCCTTGGCCTGTTTGTGAAGTGACTGTCTGGTTTGTGAGTGACAGGGGCTGGGTGGCTCCATGGGCTGAATAGCTCCATCTGCATCTAGAGTGGTGGGAGGGAGTAGCACCTGGGCGAGTGAGTGCTTCTTTTAATTTCATCAAAATGGCCGTAAACTGAGATACCAACAATGTGAGCGGGGGTTCTCTTCCAGACATGATATAATATCTTTTTTGGTTTGGGCTAAAATTTTTGGGACCAGGTTTAGCTTTTGGGCCTGTGACCATTTCAGTTGGTATCCATTTTTCCTGGACGGGGACATGTCCTCCATTTTCTGATGTTGGACTTTTGATTTAGGCAGACAAATTAATTGAATACAAAGGATGGTGTGATCACTGCAACAGGAAAACTGAGTACCCTTATGTGTTAATGTTCCTTTTAACGAGGACGATGCTAGAACAAAATCTATCACTGACTCTTGGTTTCCCTTTCTAAAGGTACTCCGTGTCTCTCCTACTTTTACTTCATTCATTATTTCCAAGTCCCACTTACATAATAATCTGTTTAGAGATTCGCCATACTCATTGTTTTTAAAATTACGTAAGGGGTTACCATAAAGATCTTCCAAACCACATACCATAGTCCCATTAGATTTTCATAAATATATATTGAAATCGCCTGCCCATATAATGTTTACACGACCCCTAATTTTAGTCAAATGCATATTCTCTAACTCCATTACTAATATATCTAAGACCCCCTTCATATTACTCATAAAGTATCTCTTTTTTTATTAGTCATTTGAAGATGTTGAAAGTGGCTGTTGGTAAGACCAACTGGTCTAAGTTGATAGGGTGTAGTATTCGCGATAAGAGTTAATAGCCCCCTTTCGCCTTCCCGGATGTCGATGGAATTGATGGGGTATGAAAACTCCTAAACCCGGGGAAGAAGACTGGGTCTGTGGCCCAAGTCTTCTGAAAAAATGTAATCTCCAATGATTGCCACAGGGTTTGCCAAACATGATGTCTTAGCTTGAAGGCTATTCCTGCTAAATTCCAGGATCCCATTGTATACCCACTTTCTTCTACACTAGTAAGCAGAGGTAAAATACTCATATCCCTCTCCTGACTACTTGGATTGGGAATTGCTACAGAGCTAGACCTCTCAATAACTGATGAGTTTGGGGGTTTCGCCTGTGGTTTTAGCGCCGGAAGAACCCAAATATATTCACTCCCTGATAGTACTAGTGGTAGAATTAGTCAATCACACGACTCCAAATCTGAGAGAGGTGCAAATCTATTCTGCAGCCTTAGCCCTAAACTAGCATTGGAGCCTTCATTTACTCTCTGGCCTATATCTACTGGATTTCTACTATTCCCGTAATCCCTATCTAAAAATGATCCAATGATAAGGGGATGCTCTGTGAAATCCTTTGGAAAAATCTATGAAGTTTATCCAAGAGAAAAGGTCACATATACGGATCATTAAAATGAATAACCACACAGTCACCAGTAAAAGATTTTCTTGTACCACCCACCCAGTCCACTCTCCCTGCCATTATGATTTTAGTAAACAGACGATTACTCCTCATTTGTGAACCCTTCAAATTGGTTGTTAGCCAATGAAGACATTTCTCCATCAACTGACTTGTGATTCACTCTGATTTTCTCGAAGAGGGGTTACGTTCGCCAAAACCAATACCAGTGGAACTGCAGCTGGTGGGAGATCAATAAATTGGGGTGATTGGCTACCTGGTGCTCCTATATAAATCTCAGAAGATTCCCTTACTCGCTTAAGCCCTCTTGAACACTCCTGGGATGATGGTACCTGTTGCAATGAGTCCCTTTCACTCTTCTCTTGAGTATTTTGAGTGTCCCCATTTATGTTTGGTTTAGAGATTCCTGTTTGCGGCAATGAGAGGGACGAGATATTATCAGTCGATAGAATTGGCGCTGGTTTACTTATGGATGGTTCCAAACCTTTATTCAGTTGAGTTGGATTGTTGCCTCTAGGTAATTCCTGGTTAGAGTCTCTTTTAGGAGGGGCTCTAGATAATATTAGACAATTCTGTGACTCAAGACCCACCAGTTTACTTTCAATTTGAGACAATTTTGTTAAAATAGGATCCATTATAGCTGCCAGCCTTTTGGTTACTTCAGTCCAAAAGGACTCATCTGGGGGCACCAAGGGTAATAAAGGATTATCCACTAGGGGGACTACGGTTATAATGTTTGGTTTCGACACCCTAGTTTCTGGTTCTTTTGGTTTAGTAACCTGAGTGTTTTAGGTTGTTTTTGTTTCGTGTTTATAGTACCCCCCTGTTCTAGTGCCCCGGACGATAGTTTAGGAGTAAGCTCCTTCTGGGGCGTATTTATGGGGGATATTTCTATCTCCCTCCTTAGTGTGGCCTGAGTAGGTGAAGAAGAAGGTCTAGAGCCCTGTTGGCCTGGTGGGAGATCCGATGATGTTAGCAATATTGGAGATGATTGCATGGCCTGTAAAACTTCCTTGGATCTATCAGGAGTTACCCCCAGAGGGAAAAGATGCGGCTCCATTGAAAGGCGCCTTTCAGTTAGCTCTATTTCATGTGTAAGAACACATGGTACTCTAATCAAAAAGGAGTCCAGGGTCGCAGTTACACCTCCTGTATTCTTGTCCCCCAAAGCCCTTCTTTTCGACATAATTCTGCCAAAATAAAACAGTACCTGACCGTTATGCTGATTTTAGAGAGGGGCCCAGCCCAGCCTCTTCTGGGCTCCAACAGGCGTGGACGGGCCCACCCTTGGCCCAGCTTCACCGAGGCACGTCCCTGCGCGCGTCCCGCGCCGTGGGCCAGTGTCTTGCCTTTGTAGAGCTCCGTGCGCTAGTCCTGCTGGATGTTGTGGTCCCCTGTGAGTCCCGGAGCAGTCCGTGTATCAGGCAAACAGCGGGAAGCCATGAAACAATTAATGCGGCTACAAGGCGCTGCGGGCTAGTGTCTTGCCTTTATAGCACATCTGCACACTAGTCCTGATGGATGTTGTGGTCCCCGGGATTCCCGGAGCAGTCCGTTTATCAGGCAAACAGCGGGGAGCCAGGGAACAGTTAATGCGGCTACTGGTCTAATGGTCAAATCATGGAACACCCCCTTGATGCATAGCAATGCAACGCAACGTAGCACAAAGGGCAACTGTTCATTAAAAAACACGTTCGAGTGTAGTGATAATGCCCTGGTTACTTCCCAGTCCCGGTAATTTTCACTACAGTGGATGCAACCCAAATTTCCGCCATCCTGTGGCTGTGCTGAAAATGACGTGTCCTGTGTCCACAAAGACTGGCGAGTCAGCAACACTGTTGGACCTGTTTGGCAGTAAAGGAGGCGCAATCGTGATTCGTGACACATTTAACTAGTTTGATTGATGGAAGCATGGCTAGGGTCGGGGAGCCAGTGGCGCGCTGTTCATCTGGCTACTGGCAATGATGGGAGCAAGGGTCACTGAGAAAGAAGGAACGAAGAGGTCATAGTTAATTTCCATTGTCAGGAGGACTCTGAGTAAAACTCACAAGTCCATATTCAGAAAGCAAAAGGAAATAACACCTTGCAGCATCATGTACTGCTGTTGTTTCAAAGAAACAAGCAACGGAAATACATGTTGTGTCCTTCAGACAGGTTGGACCAACTTAGCTAATCGGCACTAGGCCTGACACGTGGCCCTAGGAATAAAGGATGCAGACACGGGAAATAACTTGCTGGCTCTCCGTGCGCCCGTCTCAGAATGGCGTACGTGCGTGCGGAGCCTTTCTTTATTATAGGCGGTCACATGACTTCCACACTACACGCCCCTTACGCCAGGGGCGGATTATGAACCCAAAACATAACATTCCTCCTAAAACAAGAAAAACTCAAAACAATAATTCTCAGACAGCTGCACCCTTCCGTCTTGAGGGGTAGTCTATTGTACTAATCTTCATAGACTTCAAGTTCACTTTCAAAAACTGCTCCCAACCCGTAGGACACATTACGGAACATTGTATTTAACTCTGATACATAGAACAGTCTTACGTGAGATAATCGCGTAGTCGACAGGAAGGCGTCGGGTTACGTCTCAGCCTTTGATCCACGCCCCTCTGGCTTGAACAGTCTGTCTCTGGGGCGGAGCCGGTCTCAGGCGCCTCCATGTCGGGCTCCTCCGGATCTGACACCCCTTCCTGGGCCTCCGCACCGCCTTCTGTTTCCTTGATCACCGCCCTCGGAGTGCTACTCTGTGTGATCTCGAGACTGGGCGTCGGCTCACTGCCTGGCAAGTCCTGGGCAGTTTCAGTTTCTGTTACCAGAGGTGGTGAATCCAAGGCGCTCAAACCCTCATGGAAATGTTTAAAGTGCGACACATTCCTGGTTACAGTCTCCCTTCCGCGGACCACAGTGATGCGTGTTCCTTTAACACCAACCACTCGCCAGGGTCTTCTCTCATAATTCAAACGAAACTTTCCGCTCGTCACCCTGTTACGGAGAAGCACCACATCTCCTCTGCTGAATTGTGTCACCATGGCTCTTCTCTTGTGGCTGATTTTAGCAAATGCAGTCTCTCGCTTGCGGGCAATTATTTCTTCATTCACGGGGGCAGGGGCCCATTGAGGGTGGTGAGGAATGGAATCAGGTACAATCCGTCCCATCAGGAGATGCGCCAAGGCTTTCCCGGTAGTTGAATGGGGGGTTTGTCGGTAGCTGCGAAGAAACGTGAAAATGGCCATCTCCACGGACTGTCCTTTGTCATGAGCAATGCGAATCACTTTATTAAGGGTCCTCATGAAGCGTTCCGCTTCCCCATTCGCTTGTGGCCATCGGGGAGTGATGCGTCGATGCCGAATGCCCAGAGATGACAGATAGGTGGCCAGTTCCTGTCCTTGAAATGGGGGTCCATTGTCTGTGCGGATTTCGCACATAGCTCCATGGGTGGCAATAATCTTCTCTACCTTCGGGATCACACACTCTGCGCTGGTGCTGGCTATTATTTCCACTTCCGGATACTTGGAATGGTCATCAATCATGACCAGCGTGTAGTTCCCATCCGGGAGGCTGCCAAAGTCCATGCTGACCTTGTCCCATGGCTGTTGTGGACGAGGTTCCACGGCAATCGGGGCTTCCCGAGGAGCTTCCCCCGTCACCTGACACGCAGCGCATGCCCTCACCACCTGCTCCACCATGTCATCCATCAGAGGAAACCACACCTTTGTCCGTAAGCGTGCCTTGGTTTTAACCATGCCTTGGTGACCTACGTGCGCTAACTGTATGACTTGATCAGTGAGGGCTGAGGGTATCACCAAGCGATGCCCCCGCAGAAGGCATCCGGCCTCATCTTCATTGAGCTCCTCTCGGACATGGTACAGACTCTCCATTATTTTCTGAGCTTCGGGCGTGAGCATCTTCCACCCCTCCTTGGCCCGATTCCAGTTAGTCGTGTGAACAAGTTCTTTGGCCCTCTGGAGGCAGGCGTCCTGCGCTGTGACACTCACAATGTCGCTGAGAGAGATGGGACGAGGGCAAGATCGCGCCACCACCCACCTGACATAGGCCTCTGTTTCTTCAGCTTCCTCCATCTCCTCAGCCGTGGCTGGTCTGGGATGTCGGGACAGATAATCTGCCGGGTTCTTGGCTCCGGGCTGATACTCGATTGTACAGTTGTACTCCTGCAGTTGAAGCAGCCACTTTTCTATGCGAGGTGGGGGTTTGGATGAGGTTCCCGCAAACAGGGACAGCAGGGGTTTGTGATCGGTCACCACAGTGAATGGCTTGCCATATATGTAGAGGTGAAAATGTCGGCACCCCCAATGAATGGCAATCGCTTCCTTCTCAATCTGCGAGTACCTCTGTTCCGTGTCCGTGAGAGATCTGTTCGCAAAGGCAACAGGCGTCCAGTCGATGTCGTCTCTCTTCCTTTGCATGAGAACCGCTCCCAGTCCAGCAGGCCCCGCATCCACAGCAATAAGCGTGAAGTTGCGGGGATCAAAGAAAGCGAGAGTGGTGTTGTTGGACAGAGACTCTTTGATGTCTCGGAAAGCTTTCTCTTGTTCAGGCCCCCAGTGCCAGGGAGTGGAGTCTTTGGTGAGGTCCCGCAGGGGGAGCGTGAGGTTAGCCAAGTCTCTGATGAACCGGCCACAATAGTTGACCATGCCCAGGAAACTCCGGACTTCAGTAACGGTCTGCGGGGGTGGCGCATCTTTAATGTCCTTCACCTTATCCGGGTCCGGGTTGACACCCTCGGCTGAGAAGACGTAACCAAAAAACCCTAGCCGGTCCCGCAGGAATTCACACTTTTCTCGGTGGAGCGTTAGTCCTGCGTCTTTGAGTCTCCGAAACACTTGGGCCAGCCTTTGATTGTGCTCCGGGATGGTGCGGGCATGTATCATTATGTCATCACTGACATTTATCACTCCAGGTATTCCAGCGATTAGCTCCTGGATGACATTCTGGAACACCTCCGCTGCACTAGAGATTCCGAAGCTGAGGCGAGTGTATCTTCGAAGGCCGATGTGAGTGGAGAAAGTAGTGATGTTGCGCGACTCCATGTCCAACACCAACTGGTGGTACCCTGACCGCAAGTCCAGCTTGGAAAACCAACGGGCACCTGCCATCTCTCCGATGAGGTCATCTATGGTGGGCGTGATGTGGCGCTCCCGTTTTATGGCAGCATTCGGGAGGCGCATGTCCACGCATATCCTGACCGCTCCGGGTTGCTTCGGTTTCCGGGTGACCACGATGGGCGAAACCCATGGGGTGGGACCCGAAACTTTTTCGATTATGCCTGCCGCTTCCAGTTTGTGCAGTTCTTCTTCCACCAGCGGCCGTAGATGGAACGCAATGCGGCGGTGTCGCAGAGCCACCGGCTGCACCGTTGGGTCAATGTGCAGATGAATTTCTCGGCCTTTGAACTTGCCAATGCCCTCGAAAAGGTCCGGGTACCGCATGAGGAGATGTTGGACAGATTCCTCATGGACCCCGAAGGCGAATGTCACCACTCCCAGGTCTTCAGCCGCTCTGCAACTCAGCAGCATGCCTTGGCCTTCTTCTGACACGAAGACATTGGTTTTGATCGTCTTGTTCCCATGGCGGATTACCGCTTTGAACTTTCCTCTAATCTCGAGAGGGGTGTCTTGCCCATACGCGAAGACAGTGATGGGGGTGGGACGCAGTGCTGGAGGCGTGGTCATGGTCCTGTAGAGGGAAACACTCATCAAGTTTATGGATGCGCCCGTGTCCACCACGGCTATAAGATCTTGGTCCGCTACCTGTATGGCGCATTGGGGCAGGGGCCTGGTGCGGCGGGCAGCGGTGCCAATCATGTGCACCTTGTGCACCGACCGTTCTTCTTCTTCGTCATCATCCATGTCACTGTGACTCTGTTCCCCCTCCACTATGGCCTGCACAGCGGGGCGTGGTTTACGGAAGTTCTTCGATCGGCACACCTTTTCAAAGTGATTCTGCCGGCCACATCCCGAACACCGCTTGCCCCGTGCTGGGCATTCTGCCATCTGGTGTCGCGGACCTCCACAATACCCACATGACTGTCCCGACACTCCACCCTGAATGGGCGGTCTCTTGGGCCACTTGGTGGGCGTGTGTGTCTGTATCTTGTTGACCGGTTCCACTTTGACCGATGCCTGCAACGCAGCTTCCATGTGCGCAGCCCTAGCTTTGGAGAGTTCTTTCGTGCGGCCAAGAGTTAGGATGTCCGTCAGCGGCTTGCCAGACTCCTCCAGAATCCGTTCCCTTAATTTGGCCGACGCACATCCCTGTATGATTTGCCCCCGAATTTCCTCAGTGGTATCTTGAAACCCACACGTGAGCGCCAACCTTTTGAGCCTGGTGTGATATGTGTCCAGCGATTCCTCGGGCAGCTGGCGCGCTTGTCTAAACACAAATCGTTCATAATCTTGATTGGCCATGGGCTCAAAATGGGCATTGAGGGCATTAATCAGCGTGTGATGAGTTCTGGGGGTCGCCTCCGGGATGGTCCGAGCAATGGAGTGTATGTCCTTGCCGCCGAGATGTAACACCATGGCCCGTTTCTGTTCCTTGTGCGTCTTCGTAGCTTCAAAGAACACTAGTAGTCTATCCACCCACTCCTTCCATTTGGGAGCGAGCGCTGAGGGCGCCCCCTCCACCACAAAGGGTTCGATGGGCGGAATCGTCGCCATCCTCCCAGGCGCGCTTGCGCGGAGGTGGGGTCCGCCGCACGGCACGAGCACCACGAGCCGAGGGACAGGCTCGCGGCCGCCACACGGGGCAGGAGGCAGGTACTCTCACCCAGCGAGGATCCAGCAGCCACCCTCGTCGCCAATTGTTGTGTCCTTCAGACAGGTTGGACCAACTTAGCTAATCGGCACTAGGCCTGACACGTGGCCCTAGGAATAAAGGATGCAGACACGGGAAATAACTTGCTGGCTCTCCGTGCGCCCGTCTCAGAATGGCGTACGTGCGTGCGGAGCCTTTCTTTATTATAGGCGGTCACATGACTTCCACACTACACGCCCCTTACGCCAGGGGCGGATTATGAACCCAAAACATAACAATACAATGGCCTATCTGGTATCACGTCTGACTGAAACACGCTGCTCACTCCGCAGCCCACTGTGCTTTACATGCTCTTTGTCAGAGAGCCTGGTGATGACTTCCAGCCGCCATCACGATTGTGACATTTCATTTTCAGAACATATTCAGGAATAGCCCTGGCGCTTTCATTTCTACTGGACTCTGAGAAGGAACTGTGTTTTTCTTTATTAAGCTGCGCTCGCGCCATGGTTGCTGCCTGGCACGCGCTTGGGCGGCCTCTGCTGGGAGCCCCTTCCTCTCTGCACGCAGACTGCGCTGCTTCTGTCTATCGAAATCTATCAACTCGATACCACCGCAAACAGACAATTCGTGTCCGTTATGTTTACTTCCTTCAAAATAAATGCGAATATATTTGCATTAATGTGGATCCTTGCATGAGGTTAGAATCTGCCCTATTTGCTCCCGAGGAAAGGGGCGGAAGAGGATAATTGGCTGACTAACCGCGGGGCACAAGGGACATCATTGCAATACTCCGTGACGACAGGCAGCGCGAGTGGCAAGGAAGAGTCCATTTGGGAAGTGCTGCCGTGCCGGAGGGTTAACTTCGCAATATTCCAGCGGACTATTAAATATCATTATCATAATTATAAAAGCGGCGCTTAATTGTCTTTGATTCTTATAGCCTAATACAAGTTCCATTATGTATATAGAGAGTATAAAACGCTGCTAACATTGTCCACACAATTTAATATCACTGAGTTTAGCAATGACTGCAGCAATATCATCTTTGCAGTCAGAGTAAAAAAAAAAGCGTGGCATAAATCAGCGAAAACTGTATGCAACCATCTCCAGGCAGCATCAGAAATTCACCCGCATTAGCAGGTCATTGCTCAATTTCAGCAAACACTACCTTGTCAACACTTTAAATCAAGAGGTCACTGTATGGACAAGTCAACAGCCTCCGTGAAAATCTAGCATGGGACGCTCGTGCATCCGTCTCCCCTTGAGAGCTGTTTAATTATCGTTATCTAGCTGGATTTATTGGCTGCTATCTTTCCTGTTGGTGGAAAGACAAACATTTTCTTGGAATCATGGGAGCAGAAGGCCAGCAATATATGAAGGTGCCTGGTGTATGTGTGCAAGATTTACAAATGCACTATTCACGCAACATGCACTCAGGCAACTATGTTTAAATTATTCTACCGACAAAACGCTTCTTTCCATCATATATTCCAAAGGGACCAGGTATTTGTCGTGCGTGTGGCAAAATGCTTAGAAGCAATATCGAGGGGCATATTTATAAGCCCCTCTTGCACCCCTCTTGCAGCAGGCAACGTGGTACAAGAGCGACGTAAATGAAAAATGAGGGTTATAAAGCCACTATGTGTGACCCTGCGTTGACTAATAAATCTTGAGTAATGTAACAGTGCAAATCTCTGCGTTGCATTACTCTGCTACAGAGAGATGTTTCCATGGGTGTTGTGGAGATGTTCCCACCCAACATCCATGGATTTTGACACATACCCAGATTTACTAGAACAGGTAAACCAAGGAATGCACCAGAAAGATACGCCTCCCTAGGAGAGGTATATCAAAGAGAAATATTTGTATTTCTCCTGTTTTCCTTCCTCTTTCTATGTGTGCTGCAAAGGAAAAAGCCACTCATGATTGTTTTTGTGCAGGAAGGTGCCCTTTCCTGCACAAAATCAATCCTGCATGCAACAGACACCCTTTCACCCTGTGTTGGCGCTAGGCAGCCCATCGTGCACCAGTGCTGGGGAAAGGACAGGAAACTGCTGGATTGCTTTAAATACGGTGCTTTCCTGCCCTCTCTCAGTGACACAGGGTAGCGCAGTAAGGTCACTTGATGAACTGCACCACTTTTCATAAATATGGCCCTAAGTGTATTTGTATAGTGTGCATATCACCGGTAGTGGGGGTGATTCTGCCACCAGCAAATGTTGGGTCCGGTCTGGGACCTAGTTAAAGAGCCTTTTTTTTTTGCTTTGTTGAGAAACTCAAGGATAAAGCTAGCAGCTCGAATGTGCAGGGGGAGGTCGTTCTAGGCTTTAGGATTATTTGAGACAGAGACTTGCCCGCTTGCCGTGAGGGAAACGGCTCTTTATTCCTGACCTGGACTAACACTTTTTTGCCGTGAGGGGAACGGCTCATCGCGCCGCGCCAGCACCATCGCCGCCACAGGGACTCCAATTCCCAGGTGCCCCGGCGGTTGTGGCGCACGAGAGACGCAAGCAGAGCACCCGGAGGCGCGTCAAAAGAGGGGAGCGCTGAGCGCTCATTGGGAGCGTTATTTGAGACAGAGACTTGCCCGCTTGCCGTGAGGGGAATGGCTCTTTATTCCTAACCTGGACTAACACCTTTTTGCCGTGAGGGGAACGGCTCATCACGCCGCGCCAGCACCATCGCCGCCGCAGGGACTCCAATTCCCAGGTGCCCCGGCGGTTGTGGCGCACGAGAGACGCCAGCAGAGCGCCCGGAGGCACGTCAAAAGAGGGGAACACCTCTCGCCCCACGATTCGCGCGCGGGAGAAGACTGGGCAAAGGGCGGGCCTGTTTAAGCCCGTTCAAGACCGGACTAGGCCGGGACGGGCCACCCCCTGTCATCCATCCCGCGAACTACCCCTGTGAGTACCCTGTTCATGGTCATTACTGTAATTCATTGGGTTTTCTGCGATGCCCCCTAAGGAGGCTAAGGGGAGAGTGGACACTGCCAATTTCACGGGAGCTATGGACCAATTTATAACAAGGATGAACTGTGTGGTTGATGAGGGGATCACAATAATGGAGCGACATGTTCCTCAGGAATTGGCCATTGCTAGAAGGTCTTCAATGGGACACATTGCGAATGTACGGACTCCTGTTAACTTAGGTGGACATGTTGGTATAGGTGCTTCACCAATTACAGAACTCCCCATTCCACAGCTCCCTTCTTGTAACTTATCACAGGCCTCACTTGACATTCAGTCTACGGCCTCAGAATCTTTGTTGTTATCTCCCCAAAAGTTGCCTATTGTGCCTAATGTAGGGAAGGTGCACAATACTAGACACCAGCGTGGGAGAGATCCGGGGCAATTCCAAAAAATAAGCAGGAGCTTACAAATAATGCTGGTGGGAGGAAAAAGAAAGCCTCAAAAAGTACGAAAGGAACTCCAGTTACTCTTGAGCAGCCCTCTGTAAATCCCGCCACGGGATTAGCTGATCCTCCACTGCCTTGCGGGGTGCACCAGGTGGCAGGTGGTGTGCCGAATCAAGGCGACCAGGAAGGGGGAACGGCGATTGAGCCAAATGCCATCTATGAGACTCTTAGAGTCCTTCTAGCTCCATTAGAGGTTAGATTGACTAACATTGAGGTCCATTTAAAAAGGATTGAACGTGACCTCGAGGGAATAATAGAACCCCCCTTAAGGGATAACACATCTACAGTTACTAAGGCATTAACCAAAACCCGTGGGAATAAGGTTCTGGCTGCAGCTGCCCAGAAGGACGTAGTAGTATCAAACACAGCTCGTAAGGTCTTGCCGGCACCTTTAGTTGTACCTCCCACTAAGGATATAGCATCTGTTAAAATAAACAGACCGCTAGCACATAATATTTCACAAGATAACATAGATGGTGAGATCCCTATTGTCCATTCAAATATAGGGAAAAACATCATAAATTTACCTCCGGAAGTTTGCCCACTTGTGGTAATTTTAGCTGGGGTGCCAGAGTTGGGCAAACGCAAGGTGGAAACCCCTACTAAACTTCGGAATAGGGTTGTACATTGGTTAAATTCGAACCAACCATTGCCCTCCCACCTCATTGGTAAAATACTCATGATCCGGAGGGTACCATGGGTCGGACATCTGGCCAAAAACATAAAGGGTGACTGTATTTTGATCAATTTTAACAATCCTAGAATTGTTGATCATATTTGTAATTTGAGCTATCCCAGTGCAGGTGCAACTATTCACTCTCTCCCACTGACTTATTTTTATCCCCCTGGTCATTTTACCTCACAGATAGATGGTTGGTCACTGGTGCAGCGGAATAGGAGGAGACCACCACAGGGGGGATGGCTCATGCCCTCCCTTCACTTGGACCCTATATCCAACTATAACCGGTTTGACTGTTTGGAGGCAGTTGATTGACTCGATGCTGAAGTAAAAGTGTTGAATAGTCCCTCTCCCCCTCTGGGTGGTTGCTCTGCCTACTTATCTGTGTTAACACTAACCCCTGAGTCCTGAACTTTAGCCCAGGAACCTATGAGGATTGCTGATATTGCTGCCAGTCAAGATTTAAGTATTAATTCATGTGCCTTGATTACTGGTAAAGCTCATACTAATAATTTTAAACTTGTTTCGTGGAATGTGACAGGTCGGCGAAACAAGCTTCCTCTACCGGATTGGAATAATTTTATAGATGATATGACATATGTATGTTCCAGGAGACATGGTGTCTTGAACCCTTATACAAACAGGGATTTTCTTGTTTTCATGTACCTGCCACCACGGTTGGGCGAGGACGTCCCTCTGGTGGGCTCATGGTGTGGGTAAGGGTTGACCTTAACCTCAAGATTACTCATCATACTTGCTCATCTGTGGATATTATGAGATTTTCCATTAGGGGCCTGATTGGTGTTTCCACTTGGGAATTCTTTAATGTATATGCTAGAGGCACTCAAGGGGGGGCCAAATCGTCCACCATTGCTATTCTTTCTGATTTGCTTAAACTGTGTTCTCCCGATTCCTTAGTTCTGGTTGCTGGGGACTTTAATTGTTAGTTTGAGCCCTTGGCAGCAGATGACATCCTTGGAGTTCATGAAGATGATGCTCGGTGGGGCATTCCGCCCCTGTTGCTCACGCCTGTGAGGAGTTGGTCCCCAGTTGTCATCCAATTGAACGCCCTCATGATAGAAACAGGACTAAGAGCTCTAAATGGTCGCACCATTTCTGATACTCAGGGGGCAAATACATATAACAGAGTATCGCATGAAAGTAGAATTGATTATATAATGGTGGACAGAAGAGCATGTAAGTTAGTGGTGGACATGGTTATTATACCGTCAGCGGAGAGTGACCATAACCCCCTATCCCTCACCTTAATGGATGTGTGGCAGAGAAATGAGCATACTCCGTCAGATAGTGTGAGATTATTAACTAAGAGAGTTGTACCATCTAATTGCAATAGATACCTTAAGTGGTAGAAGTTTAGCATAGATGAAATTAGATTAAGTGCATTGGATGGAATCCTTAGTGAGCAGTCCTTAAGGCTTTCAGCGGCATGTAAAGCCGTGGCTGGGCCTGCGGAGGCAGATACCATTTATAATGATACTTTAGACCAGATTGGCAAACTGTTCGTAGTTCTAGGAAAGAAGAGCCCGATAACCCCCAAGCCAGTGCAGAAATGGTTTGACAGTAATTGTAGAATGAGGAAAAATAACTTGATTATTGCTATTAAATCTAGCAATCCAGTTGCTGTTCGGCTGGCCAGACTGCACTATAAACAAGCCATGAAAATAGCTAAAAGGGAGTGGGAAGAATCTCACTGGGAGAGCCTCAGAGCTGCAAGTAAAAGCAAGAGCGGTGAGCTATTTTGGGCCTTAGTTAGAAGATCGAACGGTTGTGACCCGGACCAAATCCCCAACCATATTACAGATACCGAATGGTTTGAGCACTTTAGTAAACTCTATGGGGGCGTGGAACTGCCTGGAGCCTCGGGGCATTTGAGCGGTGCCCTGATTTTTGGTCCCGGAGGGGTTCCCCCAATTAGAGTTTATAAGAAAGAGGTGCTGGTGGCAATAGCTAAGATAGTACCTGCTAAAGCCCTAGGGCAGGATGGTGTACCGGGCGACCTTTTTAAAGCCAATCCTGAAGGCTGGGCCTCTTATTTTGCAAGCCTTACGAATGCTCTGTTGGAGGGGTCACCTGTCCCGAATTCAAGGAAGGCGGCTGAAGTGATCCCTATCTACAAGAAGGGCCCCAGGGAGGACCCTGTCAACTACCGTCCAATTAATCTTATAGACGCGGGGCAGAAGTTGGTTGGTAGGGTAGTCTTGGAGAGGATTCTTTCCTGGGCTGATGAGAACAAGATCATTTCACCCTATCAGGCGGGCTTTAGTGCCTGCACAGGAATGATAGACCAGGCTTTTAGGCTGGTACTCCTACATTGGAAGGTGGTCACCATTGGCGAAGGCGGTCTTTATTTGGCTTTTATTGATTTAAAGACCGCCTTTGACCTGGTCCCCCGAGACCGACTATGGCTGATTCAGGAGGAGATGGGGATCCCTTTATCCATCGTGAATCTTCTGGCAGGCATGCATGACGGCACTTATGCCCGTATTAGATGGGGATCACAGGAGCAAAAAACGGATAAAATCGCTGTGAACCGAGGGGTACGCCAGGGCTGCGTACTAGCCCCAAATCTTTTCACGTTATTCGTGAATGGCGTAGTCTCTTTCCTGCTCAAAATCAATGCTGATGCCCCGGTTTTGGCAGGTGATAAAATCCCCGCACTTCTCTTTGCGGACGATACGCTGTTGGTATGAAAAACTCCTACAAGGTTGCAGAAGTTGTTGGACCATTTCTCCCTGTTTTGTAAGCTATGGGTCCTTGTAATAAACACTTCAAAAACTAAGCTCCTCTATTTTAACCCAAGTAGGTTGTCAAGATCCACCCTTTCTCTGGATGGGGTGCAATTGGAACGTGTAAAAGAATTCGACTACTTGGGAATTAGAATTTCGGATAAAATGAAATGGCAGCCACACATAGATAAAATGGCATTAAGCCACAAAAGGGTAGTTGGAGTATTAGGGAGGGAACATCGTGCATCCACCTCCAAGCCCATTGCTCCTGCTTTGGATATCTATGCAGCGAAAGCTGTAGGCTGCGCCCTCTACGGCGCAGAGCTTTGGGGCTTCGATTGTGTTGATGCTTTAGTTGCTGCAGAGAATAAGTTCTTTAAGTAGCTGGTGTCGCTCCCGAAGGGTACTCCCAGCAAACCACTCTTGAGTGATCTGGGTCGCTGCTCTATTAAGGATTTAGCCACTCTACGCCATCTTTTATATTGGGCCCGGCTATTGCGGACCCCGGAGCTCTCAAGATATGTAGATGGTCTAAGAGAAGTCATGAACCTTTATGGTGCCCATAAAATTAGTTGGATCAGAAATATGTAGAAGCTTTTGCTCGCAACGGGTCTGCCAACTGATTGGGAGCCTGGGGTATCGCTATCCAAGGCTGAAACCAAGCGAGGTTACTGGTCATGGGTTGACGAACAAGAACAGAGGGACTCAAACCTAGGTAGGCTGACTGAGGAGTTTCGACAACATAAATTAAAGCCTCGTCTAGAGTCCTACCTAGATTTCATTAAGAAACCAAGAGATAGATCCCTTTTCATCCAGTTTAGGTTGGGAACACTCCCCCTTCGTGATTATACTAGTAAGTGGAAGCCCCCGCACCAAACCTCTCCTATCTGCCCTTTTTGTGGGGGTGTCATTGAAAATATCCCTCATGTCTTTTTTGTATGCCCAGCCTACGACAAACCTAGACAGAAATGGCTTAAACCTGTGTGCCTGTTGTTGGGAACCAGGGACCACTCCGCCGCACTCAGAATACTTAAGGCTGATGCTAACACAACCTTAGCGTGTGGGGTGGCCAGATTTCTTAGTTGGGCCTGGTTGATTAGGCTGAAGGCTATTAGATGATTTAAGTTCTAGCTGAATCTTTTTTATTTGCAAATCCACACAAAGCTGCTAAAGTTTAATATATTTTAAAATTATTTATTGTACCATAAATGGGTTTTTATTACAAATCTTTTAAAAATGTATTGTTAATGAATTGTGTTTTTATACTCTTATGTGCTTTTATGATATCCTGTATATCGAAATAAAGCTTTGATGATGATATAGAGAGTATAAAACGCTGCTAACATTGTCCACACAATTTAATATCACTGAGTTTAGCAATGACTGCAGCAATATCATCTTTGCAGTCAGAGTAAAAAAAAGCGTGGCATAAATCAGCGAAAACTCTCTCTCCAGGCAGCATCAGATATTCACCCGCATTAGCAGGTCATTGCTCAATTTCAGCAAACACTACCTTGTCAACAATTTAAATCAAGAGGTCACTGTATGGACAAGTCAACAGCCTCCGTGAAAATCTAGCATGGGACGCTCATGCATCCGTCTCCCCTTGAGAGCTGTTTAATTATCGTTATCCAGCTAGATTTATTGGCTGCTATCTTTCCTGTTGGTTGAAAGACAAACATTTTCTTGGAATCATGGGAGCAGAAGGCCAGCAATATATCAGGGTGCCTGGTGTATGTGTGCAAGATTTACAAATGCACTATTCACGCAACATGCACTCAGGCAACTATGTTTAAATTATTCTACCGACAAAACGCTTCTTTCCATCATATATTCCAAAGGGACTAGGTATTTGTCGTGCGTGTGGCAAAATGCTTAGAAGCAATATCGAGGGGCATATTTATAAGCCCCTCTTGCACCCCTCTTGCAGCAGGCAACGTGGTACAAGAGCGACGCAAATGAAAAATGAGGGTTATAAAGCCACTATGTGTGACCCTGCGTTGACTAATAAATCTTGAGTAATGTAACAGTGCAAATCTCTGCCTTGCATTACTCTGCGACAGAGAGATGGTTCCATGGGTGTTGCGGAGGTGTTCCCACCCAACATCCATGGATTTTGACACATACCCAGATTTACTAGAACAGGTAAACCAAGGAATGCACCAGAAAGATACGTCTCCCTAGGAGAGGTATATCGAAGAGAAATGTTTTTATTTCTCCTGTTTTCCTTCCTCTTTCTATGTGTGCTGCAAAGGAAAAAGCCACTCATGATTGTTTTTGTGCAGGAAGGTGCCCTTTCCTGCACAAAATCAATCCTGCATGCAACAGACACCCTTTCACCCTGTGTTGACGCTAGGCAGCCCATCGTGCACCAGTGCTGGGGAAAGGACAGGAAACTGCTGGATTGCTTTAAATACGGTGCCCTCCTGCCCTTTCTCAGTGACACAGGGTAGCGCAGTAAGGTCACTTGATGAACTGCACCACTTTTCATAAATATGGCCCTAAGTGTATTTGTATAGTGTGCATATCACCGGGAGTGGGGGTGATTCTGCCACCAGCAAATGTTGCGTCCGGTCTGGGACCTAGTTAAAGAGCCTTTTTTTTTACTTTGTTGAGAAACTCAAGGATAAAGCTAGCAGCTCGAATGTGCAGGGGGAGGTCGTTCTAGGCTTTAGGATCTAGCTCTGAGAAAGCTTATCCACTGACTCTAGTTCTGTGAAATCAGGGCAATGTGAGCTAGCAGGAGCCTGCCCGAACTGAGGGTTATGGTTGGCGTATGGAAGCTGATGTGGCTGTTCAGGCAAGTAGGGCTAAGATCAACTAGTACCTTGTATTTATGAGACTCGAAGAGAGTATGATTGTAAACTGGGAGCCAGGGTTTGTTTCTATAAATGTAGACAATTCCTGCCATCAGCCAAGATGCTACAGTTTTTGTTCAACATGACCACTTTTGTGAAAATGATCCATGTCAAGTTGGTGTGGATCACTAATTATGGTGTGTGGTCTTCCGCTGGGGGTGGAGGGCAAAGGCGAGGATTTCTACTGCAGTGGTCAACTTGCAGATCATCAGCTAGCATCTATATGACCCCTTGAATATTTTGGAGAAATCTTCAGGCACTTACCTTGATTTACTTATTATTGTTTCACCTTATGACAGTGATGGGTCACTGTGATAAGGTAAGTGTTATCCCAGTGCTGTCATGTGGTTTGATGCCAAATGCCTAGACGCCTTAGGGTATTAGTTGTGCTATACAAATAAATAAATAAATGAATGGGTTAATGAATTTGTTGCTGTACTTAGATTATCACCCCCTATTTCACAATTTTGCTATAACTTGCCAGAAAATAGTGACAAGGAAACACTTTTTCTGGAATTAGGAAAATGATGCACAATGTGATGGATGACATAGCATTCTCTCATACAGGTATTTTTACTCTGAAGTAGTGAGTTCTTGGCTGTCACTGCTGGCATGTCAGATACTGCTGAAATTAAGAACAAATTAAGGGTGCCAATAGGAATGGCAGGTGACGTCAAAGAAGAATAACCCCTAAATAGGGGGCCCAGTAGCAAGGACTAAGGTGTAGGAGAACTAAACAGCGTGAGCTGCAATGAGCTAGTAAGTTTCTGATCAAGCCGTTTAAGAATGGTTTAATGGAACACAGCACAGGGACTAAGTCCTTGGGTGTGGTTTGCTAGAGCTTCGACTGCCTGCCTGTTTGCCAGTTGTTGGTTGTCTTGTTTTTGAAAAATGTACTTGTCAACACCTTGGAGCCCTTTCCACCAACCTGCCTATCAGTTTACCTTCCCCTTTGAGTATATGCCTGCTAACTTTTTGTATTACCTCATTATTGGGTTACCTTATTACCTTTAATAAATGATAACTTTCAGTTGGGAGCAAGTAAGAATGTTGAGTTTCGTGTCTAAAGAATTGTAATTTAAAACCGCCTTTAATGGTAAAGTTGGACTTTAAGTCACAATTCTGAAAATACTAATTTTAAAAATTTGGAATTTCTTGTACCAACCATTTGGTGGCTGCAGCCTCTATTCTGATTCACATGCCTAGGTGTAGCTGGCAGTTAGCCTTAGTATATTGCTCCCAGACAGTGAGACAAAGAGGAAATAGGTGTTGGCAGGATGGGCCATCTCTGACTTTATAGGGATGGAGCTGTCACCTGTCACGCTTGCACATCACAGAGGATCCGCATGAGCACACTCACAGAGGATTTGAGGTTGTTTGTGCCCTCAGACAAGCTGGGCCCAGGGCAGGAAGGAAGAAAGCTCCAGACACCTCAGGGGTGGAAACTTCCAGAATCTTCTTCTACTTCAAATCTGGCACCAGTTATACATATTGGACCCTCAGACCCAACTCTTCTGTACACCTATGGACCTGTGGAAACTCAGAAAGACTGCTATGCTGATCTGCCTCAAGAAATACTGCTACTATGCTTCCCTGCTGCTCTGTTGGCCTGCTGCATGCTGGTCTGCTGCCCGAGTGGAAAGGTCTGGACCTGCATCTTGAATCCAGGACCACAAGAGTGACTTCTGATCAGAGCCTCTCGGACAGAAAATACTTCATTACCCTAGAACCCAGCACCTGGACTCTGTCTGCTGTGAGCCTTTGCCCCCTAAGTGGTGCTACCCCATTTCTGGACTCTTGGAAGTGGGCCTGAAGCTGCTCTGCCAGTCAAGCTGTGGTCCAAGGAAAACCGACACCTTGCGATTCATTGCAGCTCTACATCAGAACCACCATTGTGCAAGGCATCCCAACGCAGGACCCTGGAGCTCCTCAGAACTGCCGCTGTGTGATGTATCCTCGACACAGGACCTCACATTGCAGCACCACAGCTCTCCCGAATCGCCGCTGCACAATTTATCCTCAACGTGGGAACTCGCAATGCTCTGCAACGAGGATTTAAGGTACTTTGTTCAGCGGTCCAAACTGGGTCCCTCTGTCGAGTCCATGCTCCATCGTTGTCGGCCTAAACCTGTGATTTTGTCGCAGTCTGGTGCAACCAGATTGCCACCGTTGACACTTTTTGTTTCACCTAAATTTTTAAAGTTGCAGATCTCTGGTTTCACTGATTGCATTTTTGTTATTTTGATCTTACATTATTTATTACATTTTACTATATTTTTGTAAATTGGTTCATGATTTTTCTTACGTTGTGCTCTCACTTTATTACTGTTCGAAGTTCTGCATAAATACTAAACACATTACCTCTAAGTTAAGCCGGACTGCTTTTGTACCACACTACCAGAGGATTAAGCACAGGTTACCTTGGGGTTTGCTGTGGCTTCACCTTGACAAGGATTGTGGTTGCTGCTTCAGTAGGGTTTCACCCCCTCAGCCAGTAACCCGATTTCTTACACCATGTGTCTTTACAAGTTCAAAAGTACCCTTTTCACACACATGGACACTTTTTTAGCTATCTGATTCACTGATGGGCCAGTTTTGTTTTGGTGCTCAGGTCTATTTGTTGTCCCTGTCTGACCATGGCTGGAAGTGATAAGACGATTATTATAAGAGTGTTGGAACCTGGGATAGTTGGGGGCTGAGAGCTAGTCCTCTGATGTCAGTGATGTTTAAAGACACTAGGCGCATTATTACACTGTCTGGCGGAATTTCATCCGCCTGACACCACTGCAATCTCGGGACCGGCCAACCTCCGGTTGGTGGTCCCAACACCGCAATTACAATGCAACTGCACATGGTGCGGTCACACACTACCATTTCTCTATGGGAACTTGTGCTCTGGTTGTAAACGGACCGTAGCACAAGCTCCCATAGAGAAATGGAAGACAGTGTAAATACCTGCACCATGTGACAGGCACCTCAGGGTGCCTGCCAACGGTGCAAGGATTTACAGGGGGCTACCTATGTGCCCCCAACCCTTCCCCTGGAGGGACAGGGGGCAAGGGGCCCTGCTATGGCCCCCCAAAGCACTTTCCAACAGCAAATCCATGTCAGAAAGGCAAACATAGATTTTCTCTCAGAAAGTGCCATCATACTCTTTCACGCCGGAGCCACTTTTCCCATCCACAGCAGACTGAACCCGGCTGCCGCTGCGATCACCCTTACAACATGGGACGCATTATCCTATTTATTTCCCTTGCAGCCCTCCCCGAGGCTATGAGAATCCACCAGACACGAGCCAGTCACATATTTCACTCCCACCATCCTGGAACCCTTCTCCGGACTGTTTAATGTTCCTGCCGTTAACTCTAAATGGAAGCCTGAACCACATCTCACCTCATTTACCCGGTACCCATCGTGGCTTACAAGTACTCCTATTTTACATCCCAGCATCCAGCTGCCTTACCAACCGAAGCCCTCTCTTATCATTAGCCTTAAGTGCCTTTCCATCTTTGCCATTATTGCCATGACTTTACAGCACTGTAACCTAAAATTGTAACCTGGTTCTGATGATGGCCTAACATTGTATAAATGCTGAGACCCCCCACAGCATAATTCACAGCACCTCCCTCGTGATTGCCCAGAAGAATTAATTTGCTCATATTGTACCAAATGTATGGGCATCACTAAGGGTACACTGTATATAAAACCTATTTTTGCTCCCTTCTTTCCGCTGTATATATTAGTTCATGTGTCACCAGCGCCGTTCACTTTTTCACAAGCACTTGAGCACAGTATATCACAGATTACATGACATTTAATGTGACACAGTGCATTTATGGTTGTTAATTTATCTTTGATCGTATAACTAAATATATATGAAAAGCAATTCTTTAATCTTTTTGCTTCCTGGTCTTTTATCTCCCTTATCCCCTTCCCTTGTTCTTTGCAATTTCTTGTTCCTTTTTAAAAATTATCTGTCAAACAATACCCCTTGAGAAACTGTCTTATGCTATACAATATTTACCCTGGCCTCTATGGGGTTTATGGGTAACCTCTTGTAGCTTGTTACTACATATTCCCGAATGCGGAAACGCCTTCCTCAAGTGGTTATGTGGCCCTTCTGACTGGCCGATGATTTCCTCGAGCCTGTCAAAAGTCAGCTGGATTGACTGCGCAGTTTGACTTCTGACTGCCGTGATTGTAATATGGAGGTCGGAACTCAAACCAGGGGTCTCGGTTGGAAAACATTTCCTTTCTGCATCGCTGAGGTTAATTTTGGAGCATCCTACGTACTGTTTTGATGGTGATGTGAGTGCCAAGTGTGTTAGCTCAGTGCCTAGTTTAGGTAAAGATGTACAACTCAATTGCTTTAAGGTGAAACATTGTATATTCTGGGAGAAATATGTTAATGTGTTGATACAGATCTTCTAATAATACTTAAAAAAAGGTAATAAACCATTTCTGCTTTTCTTTTTGCTTTGATTATATGTTGCCATGTTTGGGCCGATCACGATTTAGTAAAGGAAAGTACAGGAACTTGTTCTTTTAGAGGTGGTTTAGAGACAGGTAAATTGTCCAGATAGCTCAGGATATTAGACTATTACGGTACAAACCCAGAAAATATTGAACTTGTGTGTTTTTGTAACTATGTCGTTACGTGATGTACAAAGCTATTTGCACAAACTGTGCTCTAGAGTAATACGAGCAAAAAAGCAAAATAATAAAATGAACATTCTTAAAGTTCGTTTCTCTATTACCTAATTACCTATGTAAAATTGTTCTCAATTGCTTAAAGTGCTACCTTCCAGGAAACAGAAGACCAAGCCACATATTTTGCCACTCGGTCAGGATTGTCTTGACTTTTGAGCTTAATATTAATCGGAAATATGAGGGATTACATTAAAAACATCCTTGTAAAATATTCACAATAGGCCATGGTCATGATGGATACAATATTTGCGACCAGATTTGATTGTAGAATCACCTGGCTTTAGAACAACAAATATAGGAAAATCCCTTTTCCTGATTTTAACTAACAGATAAGACTATGTTAAATAGTCCCCCTGTTTAACCGTGTTCTATGGTAACCTGTGAGTGTAGTCAATTCTTGGAGTCCCAAAGCCGCAAAATAACAAATTTACAAATACATCATGAGTATGAACAATTCACTTTCAACACTTGGATATTATTGATTATAAACAATTTGAGATATACATCAGGAGTGGACAAAAAATAAGGTTAAAAAAGGTTTTGCGTTTTATATTTAGATTTTATTGTAAAAAAGATCTGATCTGTTTGTTCATCATTATTCCATAAAAAATTACATACAATTTATTAAAACATAACATTACATTTATATTAAAAAAAACATTTGGGAAAAAAAAGAAACTGTCGACACAGCGTTTCGGTGAAAACGTTGGTCACCTTATTCAGGACAATACTTTCTTATATTAAAAACAATCTATTTAGGAAATATATAAACAAAAAGATTTTTGTTACAAAACATTCCTCCATTTCGCAAAACCTCTATACATTTTTTCTTCCTGTTGATCATATTGTGACCATGTGGTCCTTTATTCGTACATTCATTTTCAATGTTTGCCATTTTCTTAGACTAAAGCATTCATGTTATTTAAAAAAACTTTTTTTTTCATCAAGATTCAAAATCCTTTTTATCACCTGGATTTAGTCCATTTGTATACAGAGTTGATGTTACACTCCATTAGGAATGGCGTCAATCCAGTGGGCATGCCATTTCTAGGTCGAGCTTCTACCCACTGTATCCTTTTCGGTGGACTTCTGCACACGCACCGTTAACCTAAAATTGTGATCTGGTCCTGATGATCGCCTAACATTGTATAAATGTCAAAACGCCGTCTACCCCCACAGCGTAATTAACGACACCTTCCTCGTGATTGCCCAGAAGAATTAATTTGTTCATATTGTACTGAACGTATGGACATCACTAAGAGTACACTGTATATAAAACCTTTTTTGCACCCTTCTTCCCACTGTATATATTCGTTCACGTGCCACCAGCGTCGTTCACTTTCTCATGAGCACTTGTGCACAGTATATCACAGGTTACATTACATTTAATGTAACACAGTGCATTTATGGTTGTTTATATATCTTTGACCGTATAACTAAATATATATGAAAAGCAATTCCATAATCTTTTTGGCTTCCATTATTTTGTCTCCCTGCTCCCCTTCCCTTGTTCTTGACAATTAATTAAGCCTTTTTAATACATTTTCTATGAAACAATACTCCTTGAGATACTGTCTTATGCTATACAATATTTGCCCTGGCCTCTATCAGGTTTATGAGTAACATAATCCCGAAGGCAGAAACACCTTCCTCAAGTGGTTATGTGGCCCTTCTGACATGACATTTTATTTATCACGACCTTGCTCTATTGTGATTTATTTACAAGGTTGTTTTAATTTAACCCCTCATATTTCAGATTAATATTAAGCTCATAAGTCAAGACAATTGTGACAGAGTGGCAAAATATGTTGCTTGCTCTTCTGTTTCCTGGAAGGTAGCCCACTCCATCAGGATTGGCGTAGATCCAGTAGGCATGCCATTTTTTTAGGTCATTCTTCGACACCTATTGCCATTGGTTTTTGTCTGAGAAATTCAGAAATGCAGGCTTCCTCTTGGTGCTTACCGGTGTTGGTCCCTCCTTTCTGTTTCTGATTTGACCCATGGTGAATTTACTAATGCTTTCCTTTGGTTGGCAACAACGATTCTTCAAAGTGCGCAATGGCCCCTCCTCCCATGTGGGCATGCTTTGCATGATAGTTTCCTGCGGCAGAGGTGCGTGCTCAGCCTTGTTTTAACTTCCTGCTCTGTTAGCTCCACACCCTCTCTAGCCTTTCTCCCGTCCTACCCGTCGCTTTTCTGCCATCACATTCCATCCTCATTTCTTTCTTTTTTTCCACTTTAGGAGTGCCATGTTGCTCTCTTACAACTATGTGAGGGGTCACAGGTTGCTTCCAGTAACAGACCACAAACGTGTGCAGCAACACCGTGGGCTGCTACTGACCTGCAACTCCACACATTGTTGGATATCTGTACTCACTACAGATTACTCTGCGCAGAAGTTACTCCAATATGGCAACAAATTAGTGCATAATGGTGAAAAAAATATCTATGGTTCAACCAGACACCATGCAGAATGACTGTTTTTATTTGAAAGTACTTTCTGTGTCTCAATAATCCTTGGTCTTGAGCACGAGACCAATTTTTACACATCTGCCTTAGTTCAGCATTCCGTGCCCAGTGGCCTGGTGAGGCAGGTACATTCCTTGCACACAAGAAAAGCCTGTCATTCCTTCCTTCCCTCCTTCAGCGGACACGTCGGATCTTGCCTTTCGCTGTATGTGTCAGTCTGAAAGAGGCAAATAATTGAACACAGCATTTCATGTGCACTTAAGTGCAAGGTGGCTTGTAAATTCAAACATCGTCATATTCATTGTCATTCATTGTAATTAACTGATTGTGTCCTTTTAAAATACAATTAAGATGATTGGTGAAACAAGCCTAACAAGAGGGCAGCTCGCCTGAGAAAGCGCGAAATGTGGCACTGACATTGTTATAGCAGAACCGTCCTCACCTGTCTGAGGGAGGTTGGGAAATTCTCAGAACAGGCATGTCTGCCGTATCATGCACATGATATTGCTTACCGGGCACTAGAAGTAGTGGAACTTTTTGCAACATTCTAAGGACTTGTATGATTGCTTTCTCTGTCAAAACCCCTTGACGAAACACCCTCCTTCCAATGTGGGTCCCTAGCGAAGCAAAATCGCAGCCTAGTCTTCCCCTGAGAGGCTTCACGAGGTTAAGTGACACAGCAGGACAGGATTGGAGGATTGCAGGAAGGGTGGAGTTTAAGAGGTCAAAATATAAGGAGTCAGGAGAGGGTGTGTCGGCCTCTTTCTGACTCCTCACAATACCAAGGAGAGAAAGATTTTGCGTGAGGTTGGAAGGTGAAGGCCTAGCAGAGGCGAGTGGGTGGATGAAAAATTGTCACAGGGACACAGAAGGTGATACTGGACGGAATCTCCTGTTACACCCTCTGATGAGCTGGCCTTCAGTGTCGCATCTGGTAATGGTGTTGGTTGCAGTGGGACTTTTCAGCTAGTTTTTCACATAGGGGGTCATTTTCCTATTGTGCCACTAAGCTGGGGAGGAAGCCTGCAGTCAGTTCGGAGCCGGTGGCAATGGCAGTGGGCCGTACGCTACGCTTCTGTGTTATGATGGCATAGGTTTTATGGAAAAGTAAACAGGAGGGGGGAGATAGATTAATAAAGCAGGATTCTTACTCCACAGACTTAGTTACATAAACAAAAGGAATCCTACTGGGGGTGTTAGGGAAGTGTTTCCCACAGTGGTATGGGAGCACTTAGTGTTTTGTAAAATACTCCTCACACACCAAAAGGCCCCTTGGTGTCATGCTTCATCATAGGGGTCTTCGCACCCCTCTAGCGGGATGCGGCGTGCTACGACCTACGACTACGCGGGAGCACTTACAGTTATGGCTATGTGTGGTGCATGTGATGCATGTGATAGGGATATTTTATGTGAGTGGTGGGATTTAGTGAAGGATTAAATAGATACATGGCTCGTGGGTATAATGAAAAATCTTTTATTCATAACCCCGGGCTGGTACTATTAAAAGAAGTGAAGTGCGAGGTTGGACCTGTCGTGTTAATGGACAGTATGGAGGCATCGGGCATGGGTAGGACAGTCTCTCTGGTCTTTGCTGGACATTAGTGTAGCAGGGCGGGGCCCAGGTCACATAGGCCACAGCTGCGCTGCTAAGACATACACAGGAGACAACACTTCTACTCTTGGCCGGAAGACCCCGAGCGGTCTTCAGCCAATTTATTTATACCCTTGGGACGAGCCCGCCCGAGAGGTGTATGGATGCGTGAGTGCATCACAACATTGTCGTAGAGAGTCGGGGTGGCTCTCTACATCCCTCCTTTCTTTTAGTTCTAGACAATTAAAATCTCTTAGTTCAGGGTGAGGTATAGATAAAGTCTCTCAGCTGTTGACTCGGCACCGGATTCGGTTGGAGGCCACACTTCTGGCTAAGGACACAGGGAGATGTTGCAGCCCAAGCCAGGGTTCCCTCAGCCGACTCGGCAGCGGCGTTCAAACAGGCAGCACCATCACATCCTTGACTGGTTTGTCTCAGCGACTCCGACAAGGCATTCTCAAAGTCAGCGATCCAGGCGGAGATACGTTCGGCAAAGAGTTCTGATTTTCAGAGACCTCAGGGTTTACTTCCACCTCTGTTGTCTTCTTGAAACTGGACACATTTCTGGTGACAGATTGTTGTCCCTTACTAGCAGTTACCATGGTATCTTGGACACTTATGACGACCCACACCTCTGGCTCGTAGGGCGTCTGGAACTTCCACCCGGGGTGTCGGTCTTTGATCACCACCCGGTCTCACACTCGGGGCTCGCTCGCCTTACGGTTCATTGTCTCCCTCCTCGACTGAACGGCAGCATCATCCTGCTTCACGGGCACCCACGTAGGGTCAGACGGGATACTGTCTCGTAGGGCTCGCTTGAACAGGAGATGCTATGCTTAGTGGTGCTATGAGGAGTCTGACGGTACGCACCAAGTAATCGGTCGAGGGCTGCTTCGGGATCTTCCCCGTTATCCACAGTGATGCGTAATGCATGGTTGATTGTCCCCATCAATCTTTCTACTTCCCCGTTCGCTTGGGGCAATTGCAGGGTGATCTTGCTGTGGTGCACAACTAGGTTCTCAAGATACTCCTGGAACTCCCGCCCCCGTAAGGGGGTCCGTTATCGGACTTGACTTCTTCCGGCATCCCCATCATTGCGAAGGCTCGATCCAGGACTTTCTTCACCTGTGGGAAGGCTGTTGACACTATGACTTCGACGATGGGAAACTTCGAGAATGAGTCAACCATGACCAGCATGTGATGACCATCCGGGAAGCTCCCAAAGTCCACACTGAGATGTGTCCACGGAGTCCTGCGCGGTTCTTCCATGATCACTGGTGCTGGCACTGGGTTTGCCCCGGTGATCGTGCAGGCATGGCTCCGCCGTACCATCTACTCTACCATGGAGTCCATGGCCGGGAACCAAACTCAACCTTGCCTTGGTCTTGGCCATTCCCTGGTGCCCAACAAGGGCCAACGTGAGGATCCTCCTCTGTAGGCTTTCTGGGACCACAATGAGATGTCCCTTCAGGACGACTCCTCCTTCCCCCACACTGAGTTTGCTTCGAACCTGCCACAGTTGTTGACGGGCATGGCTGACCTCTGGCCGGAGGACACGGGCACTGTCCATGAAATGGGCCCAACCATTGTTCTCCAAGGCTCCACAAACTCGGGAGAGAGTGGGGTCTTCTTGGGTGGCTTGGCCGATTTCTTTGAGTGTCATGGCCTTGGGACACGCTCCTTGCGACACCATGTGGACCAACGCTTCCCAACGCTTCCATGCTGCAGGCATCCGCAGACAGGTCAACTGGTGTCAGAGATTCTGGGTGTCGAGACAGGTAGTCGGCAGGGTTGTGCACCCCAGGATGGAAAATCACCCTGAAGTTGCATCCTTGCAGCTGCACAGCCCATCGTACGATCCTCGGGGGCGTTAATTGGGATGAGCCAGCAAACAGCGGGAGCAACGGCTTGTGGTCGGTCACGACACTAAATTCTTGGCCGCAGAGATACAAATGAAAATGCTGGCATGCCCTATTGATCGCCAACGCCTCTCTCTCGATTTGGGCGTATCTGGTCTTAGTGTCGGGAAGGGCTTTGCTGGCGTAGGCAACTGGCTTCCACACTTCCATGCCATGTTCATGAAGAAGGACCGCCCCAAGGCCCACGGGGCTGGCGTCGACAGCCAGTTCCGTTCTGCGTTGTAGATGGAAGTAGGCCACAATGGTATTGTCTAGCAGACCCGCCTTGATGTCCTGGAAAGCCTTGTTGTCCACCAGTGTCCATTCCCACTTGTGGTCTTGACGTGTGAGCGCCCGCAGTGGCTCGGATATGGCTGCCAGATTGGGAATAAACCGTTCACAGTACGTGGCCATGCCGAGGAAGCTCCTCACCTCGGTGGGGTTGCGAGGGGCGCTGGCCACTTGGATGGCTTTGGCTTTCACCAGGAGTCCCTCACAGGTGAACGTATAGCCAAAAAAGCCAATGCCCTCCTGATAGAATGAGCACTTGGATTTGTGCAGAGTCAGCCCGCAGTCCACTAGCCTCTTCAGTGTGGCCCTGAGGTTTGAGTGATGCTCCTCGAGCATGATAGAGTGTACGAGGATATCATCGCTGAGGTTAATCACCCCCTGCAGCCCCGACAGTGCTTCCCGGATGTCATTTTGGAAGGCTTCGGCAGCTGAGGACACTCTCCAAAGCTGAGCTTCCTGTACCTGCGTAGGCCAACATGCGTCGAAAAGGTGGTAATGTACCGGCTTTCCGGCTCCAGTTCCAGCTGATGGTAGCCGGCGTTCAGGTCTAGTTTGGAGAACCACTTTCCTGCATTTAAGTCAGCTACGATGTCGTCCATCTTGGGGGTGATGTGGCGTTGTCTCTTCACATCCGTTTTCGGTAGTCTCATATTAACGCAGAGTCGAATGGCTCCTGGTTGCTTGGGTTTGGGTGCCACGACCAGCGGGGACACCCGTGGCGTAGGCCCAGACACCTTCTCGATGACCCCTAACTCTTCGAGCTTCCTTAGCTCTTCCTCCACTTGCGGGCGTAAGTTGAAGGGCACCCAAAGGTGTCGGAGGGCTACTGGTCGCATGGAAGGGTCAATGTGGAGCTTGCACCTCTTGCCTTTTAGTTCCCCTAGTCCTTCGAAGAGCGCCGGAAACTCCTTCAACATCACCTCCGCATGGTACTCGTGAACATGATTGGCGAAAAAGACAAGCCCGAGGTTTTCTGCTGTGTGGCCTTTGAGCAAAGTCCCCTTCCTACCCTCCGTGATGTGGAACTTCGCTTTGGTGGAGTAGCTCCCACTCGCGACCGTGGTATGAAAGACGCCCCGGAGAGGGACTGTCCCTCCATACGTTTCGATCCATGCAGTGGATGGTGCAAGGGGAGATCGCGCTTATGGGCGATCATATTGGTCGGAGTCCATCACATTGACGGAGGCCCTAGTGTCGATGAGAGCTTGTACATCAGTGCCTTCGATGGAAACGGAGCACATGGGAGGAGGCCTTCAACGGGTTCCCGTCCGGCTGATGTATGACACCACAAACCCTTCGTCGTCGTCCTCATCATCATACATGGGGCGTCGCTCCTGGGGCTGGTCGTCTGGCACCGGCGGTGGGTCATCAAGGGAAATTTGGTGAACACGCTGTGACACACTTCTGGGCCTTGACATTGTCGATCGGAACTTCCCTCCGCTGCGTACTCTGGCATAATGGTTTAGCCTTCTGCAGCGGGAGCATGTCTTTCCCTTTGGCCCACAGACGGCCGTCACTGGGTGATCCTCGCCCACAGTATCCACATGGTCCACTTGGTGGTGGTCTAGGGGTCTGGTGAGGTGTCGGGGGCCGTCTCTGGATGGCATCCACCTTCCCCTCCATGATTGGCGGGTGCCTAGGCGTCGGTGATGTGGTGACTGGGGTGTGCAAGGCGGCTTCCATCTCCTCTGCCCTGGTGTCCGACAGTTCGTGGGAGCAGGCTAGGATTAGGATCTCGTCCAGCGAGATTCCCGGTTGCCGAAGGATGAGCTTCCGCAGGAGTTTTGAGCGGCATCCTAGGATGATCTGGTCCCGGATTTCGTCCCTCGGGTCCGTGAAGGGGCAGGTGTTGGCCACCCGGCGTAGTTGCGCATAGAACATATCCACGGATTCGGTCTTGGTTTGCCACTCCCACTTGAATTTGAATTTCTCAAAGTCGTGATTGAGCTGTGGATCTAAGTGTTTGTAAAGCGTGGCGACCGCCACCTCGTAGTCATCATCGGTTACGGTATTGGGGAGCATCCCGAACAGATCATATATCTCCGCCCGCCGTAGTAGATGAGGGGCGATCGCTTGACAGTCCCATCGGTTTTACGGGTCCCCTTGAAATAGTGGTTGAGCCGCCCGACCCAGGCCTTCCATCTTGGCATGGCCGTTGCAGGGTCCGTGGCCTCACTGAAGGGGGGTAGTGATGCAACTGCCGTGTGGGTGTGCACTGGTGGCGGGGGATTGGCGGCGACTGCTGGATTGCGCCCTCCATCTTGCTGGGCGGAAGTCCCTGCCTCTGACGTGGTGTTGTTCATTGTGGCTTGGCACAAGTGTGTGGGCGCAGGGGCGCGGCTTGCATGCTGCTGGGCGGTTCCGGTGTGCGACTCTCAACACGTGTCCTTAACGCCCCAGACTTGGCCCCCTCAGTGCTGTGGTCCCGCAGATGACGCTAGTCTCTCTGGCCAAAATCGTGTATTTCACTTTTCCACCTTCTCTTTTTTTTTTTTGCTGCCAGTGCTTGTTTGTCAGAATAATTCTCTGGGGCACTATAGAATAGTTCTCTCCCCTCGCGGCGCCACACGGGGCTCTCCCCTGAGGATCCAGTCGGGCGAGCGCTCACCAGAGCTTCCCCCGCAGCTGTTGATGTAGGGTGATCTTGCTGTTGATTCAAGCAAGCCGGGCTGAAGACGGCTGGAACGCCAGAAACCGGTCCTCGGAAGCTTGTTTCCGGTCCAGGGAAGACATGGCTTGGCAGTTCGGGCTGGACTGTTCCCATGAGGCACAGGGTCAGACTCATTTGCATATAGCCATGTCAGAACTGGGGTGGCAGAGTGGGCTAAAGAACGGTGATGGATTAAACCCAGATCTTTTGACTGGGTGTGAGTGTTTGATTGATTCAGATGCTCCGTCCATCACCACCCCCTTTTGTACCGCTTTTGGCCGCAATAAGTGTGGCAGGGTATGCTCAGACGTGAGTCCCTTGCTCACTTTTCCACTGGATTCAAGCAAGCCGGACTGAAGACGGCTGGAATACCCGAAACCGGTACTTGGACGCTTGTTTCCGGTCCAGGGACGACATGGCTTGGCAGTTCGGGCTGGACTGTTCCCATGAGTCACAGGGTCAGACTGATTTGCATATTGCCATGTCAGAACTGGGGTGGCAGAGTGGGCTAAAGAACGGTGATGGATTAAACCCAGATCTTTTGACTGGGTGTGAGTGTTTGATTGATTCAGATGCTCCGTCCATCACATTCACCACCCCTTTTGTACCGCTTTTGGCCGCCATAAGTGTGGCAGGGTATGCTCAGACGTGAGTCCCTTGCTCACTTTGCCACTGAATTCAAGCAAGCCGGGCTGAAGACGGCTGGAATGCCAGAAACCGGTCCTCGGAAGCTTGTTTCCGGTCCAGGGAAGACATGGCTTGGCAGTTCGGGCTGGACTGTTCCCATGAGGCACAGGGTCAGACTGATTTGCATATAGCCATGTCAGAACTGGGGTGGTAGAGTGGGCTAAAGAACGGTGATGGATTAAACCCAGATCTTTTGACTGGGTGTGAGTGTTTGATTGATTCAGATGCTCCGTCCATCACCACCCCCATTTGTACCGCTTTTGGCCGCCATAAGTGTGGCACGGTATGCTCAGACGTGAGTCCCTTGCTCACTTTGCCACTGGATTCAAGCAAGTCGGGCTGAAGACGGCTGGAATGCCAGAAACCAGTCCTTGGAAGCTTGTTTCCGGTCCAGGGAAGACATGGCTTGGCAGTTCGGGCTGGACTGTTCCCATGAGGCACAGGGTCAGACTCATTTGCATATAGCCATGTCAGAACTGGGGTGGCAGAGTGGGCTAAAGAACGGTGATGGATTAAACCCAGATCTTTTGACTGGGTCTGAGTGTTTGATTGATTCAGATGCTCCGTCCATCACCACCCCCTTTTGTACCGCTGTTGATGCAGGCAGCGGAAGGGGCAGCCCTGAGCCAGAGCCTCGCTGCTCGGGGCAGGCTGTGTGAGTGAGGCCGGGTCTGCAGGCCTTGTGAGGAGCTGGCACCGCAAAGACGCGGCCGTGGGGGCCACCGCAGGTGAGGAGTTGCATGCAGGCGCGGCAGCAAGCACTTACCCTCCTTTTATACCGGCACTGCGCCAGCGAGCCCTGCCAGCTTAACATGCTCCCCTGTAGCATGGAAGGCGCGTGGGCGGGCCTGAGCTGGTGTCACAGTTGTTGTTCCAGTCACACTGCGGCGACAGACTCTACACCGCTTGTGGTGATGCTGTGGGGTCCGCAGTCAGTCACTTCCCAGATATATTCACGGCCACAGCGTGAGGGGGCAACGTGGATGGACACCGTGCTCCCGGAACGATGCGGGTGGGCTCCGCAGTCGGTCTCCTCCTAGATCTCTATACGGCCACAGCGTCAGAGGGGCAACGCGGGTGGAAAACGTGCGCTTCTCAAACGGAACACTCGAGGAGGGCGTGCACGCGTGCTGTGCCACCGGCCTCGTTGCCTATGTAGCTCAGAGGGCCCAGGTCACATAGGCCACAACTGCGTTACTAAGACATGCACAGGAGACAACACCTCTACTCTCAGTCACAAGACCCCGAGCGGTCTTCAGTCCATTTATTTATACCCTCGGGACGAGCCCGCCCCGCGGGGTGTATGGATGTGTGAGTGCATCGCAATGTTGTCGCATAGAGTCCGGGTGGCGCTCTACAATAAGTGACAGTTATCTCTTTTGCTCTGGCGGCAGATGTACAAGCACGTCACCTCGGGAATCGAAGGGGGTGGCCGTGCTGCATGGCGTGATTTTTATGTTGGTTTGTGAGGTGTTTTTGCTTGTACACATCATTGGTACTGCACCTATGACAATCTGCCACTGGGTGGCGGTGTATGGTAAAGTTGTGTATGACCCAATATGTGAAGTTTTTCTGTGTGTATTAATTTTAGTGAGTTCTGAGCAGTTTGTCATCCTCTGCTAAGGGGCAGACGTAACTTAGTTTGGCAGTTAGGGAAGATCCTGTACCTCTGAGTTAGGCCAATGTGAAATGTGGATTAGGTGGCTACTTCGCGTCATTTCGAATTTAGGGTCGATTTGGTAATATTAATTTGGGCATTAGCAGATTACTCACGGGCACCTCAAACCCTGTCGGTAGGGGCTAGCATTTTAGCGTGCACCCTGTGGTTTGGCTCTTTACCATGGTTCAGGGAAACGCTGATAGCAGAAATGTAATTTCCAAACGGATGGCTCCTAAGCAGAATAAAATGCGAAGTTAATGACATGTTGTACTATTGTCTAAAGCGCCACTGGTGCGGGGGCAGAAAGAGATGGAGTGCAACCAATTGAAAGGATCACATTTAAACATCACTATTTTATGTTTAATTTAAGTGCTGGGATAATGGTCACTAGCTTCTTTCCAAGCCTACTCATAAGGCAGTATACCAAGGGACGTATGTGGCAAGTATCTGGAACGTGGGGCACTACTCCATAAGGCCTGCACTAGTATAATAGTAGTAAATTATTGGCATAATGGAGGCACTGGTGGAGGTGTGCTTTATTTGTATTTGCTTAATTGTGTGCGGCCTACTTTTCAGAGTGGTTATAATACAGTATGGATAGGCCTAACAATCAGTGACTAGTGGATGTAGCATTGGGCTCATTGATGTTTTTACAAAGAATGATTGATGGGGCTGGTTTGTATCAGGTACACTTAGCACTATAATGGCAGTGTTAGCCTGGCACCTGGGTCCGCTTTCTGTGCCTTGGCAAGCCACATCGAAAAGCGGTGACCCAGTGTCGCAGGTTTTGGGGGGTCGGGGCCTGAGTATGGTGAGCACATTCCTTGCTGGAAGAGGCTGTAAAAGCTGCCTTGTGCAAACGGGCGCCTCGCCCCCTCCTCTTCCTGCACCGGAGGGTGTTCTTTTTGGCTGTTCGCCACCATGGTGGGCCTGGGGTAAGAAGTTAGTGGCCTGTCGGTTTCAAACATGCCGGAGAGGCACAGCTCTAGGGCCTTGGGAAAGAAGGCATCATGCAGCTCTGTGAGGGCTTTCAATCAGACTAAGGCAGGAAGTCACAAGGACGCCAGGGCTCCTAGTGAGCTGGGGACAGGGAGAAGGCTATAAGGATGCTGAGACCCACGTGAGGGCCAAGGCGGCTCGTGGGCCGGGTGGTGCGGGAAATCCACTTGGTTGGGCCAGCCAGGTGTTGGTTGAAAAGGACAATGCCAGCAGAAGAGGTGGGAAGGTGGCTGGAGACACCAGCTGGGGCACATGACGGCTCCAGGTTTGTGGTCAAAAGAAGTAGGGGCATCTATGACGGCATTCCCTACATCATGGGATTGTCCACTCAATATCACAAGTGTACTACCCACCTCGGCGGTGGGGTGGTGCATGGTGTGACGAAGGATGTATGTCCGTGCAGTGGATGTTCGCTGTGAATGCTGGGGTGCATGGGTAGGATTGCGTGTCAAGGGATGGAATAAGTGAGGTGGTGAAGGGCACGGTAACTTGATTGTGGGGCTGTCTGAGGTGTGGCCGTCTCCGACCCACTCGGTCTTTGGAATGACTTTCCCTTTATCTTTTTTCCATCTTCGACCTCGTCCTCTCCCTTCTCAATCCACCTCTCCCCTTTCCCTCTCTATTTGTCTCTCTGGACATTGGACACAGTTCTTCCTTGTCTCCCTGTTATGGCTCCTTCCTCCCCTCCTTTCCTATAAATTCTCTCAACCTCGTTGTTTGTTTACTGTACCATACTACGCTATATTAACTGATGTATTTGTAATGCAATGTTCCTCTGTTATAGCGCTCTGATACCTACTGGTCTAGCCAAAGCTTTATAGGCCTTTTGATGTACCTTCTTATGCAACGTTCCCCTGGTAATGCGCTCTGATTCCTCCGGGTCTAGATAGGGCTATATAACCTTCACAAATCAAATAAACTTAAAAATGTTTTTTTCCTGAACGCTGAGACCTGAGCAACATGGCTAATGACTGGTGGAGCTGCTTGACAGCTAATGAGGAGATTGGCCCTGGTTTCCCCCTTGACTGTCACCTGCCCAGCCAGACATTGGGCATTGTTCCTCCTTGTCTCCCCGCTATTACTCCTTCCTCCCCTCCCTCCTACAAATTATTGAAACTTTGTTTATGTGCACTGTACCTTACTATGATCTTGTATCTGATGTAACTTGTAACGCAACAATCCTAAATGTGAAGCATTCTGATAACCTCTTGGGTCAAGTACGCGCTCGCTATATAAAACTTTATAAATGAATACAATTAAAATAAATAAATGTGATATGCACAGGAGGTTGGGGCCTGTTGGATATGCGGTTAACTCAATTAAGGGTTGACCAAGTAATTGAAGGTGTGGGAGAGGAAATGAAAGGATGGAATTTGGTGCGGGAAGCCAAGGTTCGAGCCACGGGGTTGCGTCCACATCCTGTGATCCTGAGCAAATCACTTCATCTCCCCGTGCCCGAATGTGTAATGTAAATACGGTGCTCATGTAAAGCGATCCAATACCTTCGAGTCTAGTTTGCGCTATATAAATATGCAACAAAAAAAACAAAAAAAATAAAATAAAAAGGGGGGAGGCCAGAAGCACGGCTCCCCCACATTGGGCCGAGTGAGGCCTTGGGGTCTCCTGCCTAGGTTTTGGTAAGGAACTAACTGTCGAATCGGGAATGAAAGAATGTTTTTTTTTCAATACCTAAAATGGGCATCGATGCTGACTTGTTGTGGGTCTGGTAGCAAGCTACGGCCTCGGTCGATACAGCGAGGGCCTTTATATTACAGGTATGACCTGTCAACCCCGGCCTGCACAACAAGGGCCAAGTATAATGTTGGTAATTCAAGTGCATTTCAAGGGCCACTTTTGGCTAGGGTAGAGAGGGATGTGGGGGACAGGGTAAACATGAACGGAGAAATTATAGGAAGACATATTTATGAGGAGTTATGAATCAGTGGATGGCCACAAGACAAACTTCGGCCTCAACCGGGTTGGGAAGGCCTTGTCCATTATACTTAAGACTGTCAAGACTTATCTGCCCAATGAGGACAGCCCCAAAGAAACTATGTATGTTACTGGACCCGCAGGTTGAGGCACGTGGGCAATTAGTACAGCCCGAGGAATGTACTTACTACTAAATTGATCTCAGGTTTGTTTGATCATATTCACCTCACCTGAATGGGAGGGTAGGCCTCAGTATAGTTTGATCTGATGAACCTTGATTTGCCACAGTGAGTGGGTGGTTTTTATGTCATTTCATGGATGCAGTTCACTTCAGATATATGCAGCAACAGCGGCTGTATGGTTTTTGGGAGGGTGCTGGTCTTCGATTTGCATCCCAGCCTGCACAACGAGACGCAGGTGCAATGATGAAATATGCATTTCAGGGGCTATGATTGGCCCAGGTGGGGGAGAATGTAGGCCAGGTTAGGGGTGTCCACCTACATTGAAAGGGACTACCTCGAAGAAAACGAGGCCCTTGCTCCGTACAGCAAGGGTTTTTTTAAGCATGGGAGAAATTTGCGAATTCGCGGTACGTGAATTCATGCTAAAGTGAATTTGTGTTCCGCATAATCCGCGAATTTGCGGATTTTTTTTGCGTGTTCGCGGGGCGCTTTGCGTGTTTGCGGGCCTCTTTCAGCGCGCCGACCGCAAAGTTACCCATGCAGTTGTACATGGGCACGGCCATCTTGTTTGCATTGCGTATTTCCGTTCCGGGCACTAGTTGCATTTTCGTGTTGTGCGTGGGGCGCGATTACGTGTTCGCATGCGTTTTTGCGTGCTCGCGGGGGAAATATCGCAAGAACTTACCTACACGGGCCTCTATGGGCACGGCCATCTTGTTTTTCATTCATTGCTATGGTTCTGGGCATGCTTTTTCAATCCTCCCCTAATCTTTGCAATCCTTTGTTTCTTTGAACTTTTTTTAATCTTTTTTACCCATTATCTATCACTCTCTTTTTCTACATCTATATTTTGTGTTTTTTTCAACTTTTCGTTACTTTAATAACTACTCTTTTTACCTCTTTTATTTTATTTACTTTTTCCCTATTCTTTCCTATTTTTTATTTAACTTTCCTGTCCAGGACCAACATAAAGGGAGCCGGGAAGAACCAGAAGGGGAAGGGTCCCGCACCCCGTACCCGGCTCCCTTGTGGGCGATTAAGGGGGGAGCAAGTAGTAGCCCGGGAGATCTTCAGCGCAGTGGAGGTGGCCGCACTTATTTTCTACGTCCAGCATCACCTCCCCAAGACTGTGACAGCAGGGGGCAGGCCCGGTTCAGGGTATGGCCTCCGGGAGCATCGCCAGCTCTGGCAGAAGGTGGGCCGGCCATGCGTAGGGAGTCGGGGGTCCGGCGTACCTACGATCAGGTGACGCATCGGTGGGCTGACCTCCTTGACCGGGATCAGGACCTGCTCCACCCGCTAATCGTGAAGATCCCGGGCCTTGGTGAGTAGCTATTTAATAACTACTTTGTTTTCTTCTGCTCTGTGTTATATTGCTAATATATGTTTTTCCCGAAGAGCAAGAATGCTGCCGATTCGATTACATTGCAGGTAAATGAATGTTTAAATAGCTTCTGTGACTGCAGGTGCTCGCCTGCTCAGTGGCGTTGCTCCAATGCTTACTTGTTTGCAACTTTGTGCAACATTTGAGCAGAACTGCGTAATGCTAGAGAGACTAGAGACTCAAATCTAGTCCTTCTTTTGTACTCCTGCTGCCACTAAGAAGAGATAATGGTGGATTGATAGGTTGAGTATATTATGACATGTTATTTAGTAGTAGGACATTTTTTAGTGCTCTGCAATCATGATGACGGACTGTGTCTGTCATGTCGTGTGCTGCTGAGTGCTGGCATCTGTAGTAGAACCTTTTTGTTGTTGGTTTAGTTAGTGATTTACATACCTTTCCAAGTAGACGGTCTGCGAATCCAGCAATACTGTACTATCTATCCCAGTTGACCAGATCAGATAGGTCAATCAATACATGTAGTGCAATTGTTGGTAATTTGTTTCCCCGAGATAATTTTAGATTGTGGTCAAAGAAATCAAATATTTTTAAAAAAAATCATCCATGATTGTGTTTATTTCATGATCATCAGCACCTCCCAGGGGCAAGAAGACCATAACTGAGACTCGGACGGAACAAGGTGGGCAGGATGGGTCCTCTGCAGGCTCTTCTGCTGGCCCCAGTCATTTGTTCTTTTGTTAATATTAATAATTATGCTTCCCTAACTTTTACAGCTCCTATTAATTCCAAACTGTTTCCTAATTCTATTTTTTACAAAATAGTCTTTGCTCTACTTGTAGACTGTTTCTACATTCTAATCCTGCCTCTACCGTCAATCACTGTGCTACTACTGTTTACTATTATTATGAGTCGGTCTGTGTAGGTAGCTAAGCTTGCCCAATCGGCAAATGGTGTTAAACAAAACTCTGATCCAGCAATAGCTCTAGAGGCACTGAGTGCAGTCCTCTGGGTTGTCGTTGCTGGCTATTCCAGTCTTCTTAATGTTAGTGCTTTGACAGTTTCCAACAACAAAATGTCAATGTCCACAAAGAATAAGCTCGTAGTTGGCTTTTTGATTTGATAGTAGCACCTACGATACTGCTAGTGTTTCAGTTACTAATTTAGAACTACATTTTTGCCAATCACGGAGAAGATAGTCACCCTTGACTTAGCCATAGCATTAGTGGCGGTAGTTCTCGTATAAGCAATGGCCCCCTCTATTTGACTTCAAGTCAGCTGTGAAACTTTTATCGTGAAGCCAAGTCAGATCAGATGAACTTGAGGGATGTGATGAACTAAAAGGGAAAGAAGGGTGTAAGGAAGGACGAGTGAGTCGTAACATTTATGACTGTAAAGAATGATACATTTGTTTGAATGCATGCAGAGGTGGCTGATAGGAAGGAATCAGATGCTTGGCTGCTTGAAGCAAGGATGGTTGGAGGAGAAAGAAAAGATGACTGCCTGTGTGCGTGAATCAGAAAATGCATGTGTGGTGTGCATTGCAATATATCATTTGGGTTAAACTCAAATACAAGTGAAGACGGTGGTTTACCAAATAAAATGAAAAGGGTGTTAGTTGGTTGTTGAGTAAAAGTAAAGTTGGTACAGTTGAGACATTAAGAAGAATGATAGACGTTTACTTTGGAAGCCTGGATGGTATATTCCTCCTCATAGATAGCAGAGGTGTATGTAGAGCAGACGCTCAGTGGATGGAGAGTGTTACTTTGAACAGCATGTCCGTGCTAGAGTAGCAAAGCAGAGGAAATCCAAATACTAGAAGTTGTGATTGTACAGAAATTCTCCCTTGACTAAAGTAACAGTACAGTAGTTTACTTTGCAAGCACAGCATATATTGTGTATGTATTGTATAGTTGACAATTAAATCAAGTCAAGTCCCTTCCTCCAGCAATTATGGGTACCACACTCACTCTACTATTGCTACTATTCTGATCTCACTAGAGGGTGCTAGAGAGTTGTCAGAGAGCTGCAAGCACCAGGACATCAGAAAACACCAGAACGCCGGGCCGTTGAGGTTGCTGCGAAGGCCGAGGAGGTTTCTGCAGAAGCAGGAACTAGCGACCGGTTACCGGTTACCGGCTATCCAGCTATCGGCAGCTGCGGCTGTGGCTGCGGCTGTGGCTGTGGAGGCAGTGGAGCTGAGCAGGAACAAGCTCCAGCTGTGGAAGCCCTCATAAGCCGATAAGCCGATAAGCTGAAAGGCCGAAAAGTCGCTGGAAAAAAAAAACGCTGATGTCCGCTTGAACAGCCACGGAGCAGCAGGCAGGCAGACGAGGTGAGGTGTGGAGATACGTGGCCCCTGAGTTCTGTTGCCATAATATCCAATACCCTCTACCCACTGCCTTATCCTGTGCCTTACCCTGTGCTGCTATATCCCTTGCTGCCTGTTGAAGTATTGCGGAAGCCGGCAGGTGAGGTGAGGCAAAGTGAGGGTGAAGGTTCGTGAAGCTTGTGAAGCTCGTGGCCCTTGAGCCTTACCGCTGCCTTACCCTCAGCAGCGGTTTGTCAGGTGCTGAAAACAGGAACTGTCGGAGCAGTGCACCGTGTAGTCCTGGTGGCCGGACGGGGGTCGGCGTGCTGCCGAATCGCCCAGTTGCCGGGGGTGGCGGTGTGTGTGCTCTGAGAGGTGCTCTGACCCCCGTCATCAGTTCAGTAAGGAGCACCTGTGGAAGGGTAGTGGTGTTTCCGTGGGACCGATTATTAGGAAGCTTGATTTATCTCATCCTCATCCTCCCAGTAATTGGTTGTGAATTTGTCGAACCTGAACGAGTCTAAGAAAACTAAGCTAAGGATCTTACAAGAGAGGAGGAGGAGGTGTTTGTGCGAAGTGGATTTTGTGCGATCTTTGTGTGAACTTGTGCAAGGTGGATTTGACGTGCCTAATGATGAGGTCCGGCCGCGAGCGTGGGGCTCCACAAAACATTAAACAAAACCAGAAGTCTGAAGAGATAACAGAGACAACAGTAGCTCCGAAAAAACTCCAACCCGACTGAGCAGGGACAAGGAAAATGGAGAACAGGAGGGTAACATGCTAATTAACAGAAGAAGGGCCTGTTCAGAGGAGAAACTGTGTACTCCAGGTGAGAAAAAAGCTTTTTCCATTTCTCTTAGTAAAGACTGTGGTCATACGAGGTCTTCATGCGTCGTCTATAAAGAGCTATTTTTTTAAGTATCATCAAATTCAGTCTGACAAAGATAATCATAAAGATATTCATAAAAGAATGTCCTCCGAAAAGGAAGAACCTAGTGGGAGTGCTAGTGAATGTTCATTTCTTTCTCCTTTGCTCTCCCCACTGTGTAAAAAAGAGAAAAAAAGTTGCTCTGTTAGTGATCTGACCCAACCTAAGTTGCCTGAAAAATTGGATGCTGTAGTGGTTAATCAGGACAGGAGGGACAGGAGGGCACTAGGCGAAGAAGTTGTAACAGATAAAGTATTAGCACTTGTTCCAACACCCTCACCCCATCCTTTAATTGTAGCAGGGCTGTTACAGGCTCAGGCGCAAAGTCACGTCTGTGACCCTGTAACTCAGATGGAGATTCGTCCGGCTGATGATCTCCAAATTACCAGTCAAGTTTTGGATTATAAAGGGTCGGCTGGAGTGTGTGATTTGTCTCTTTGTAGGTCTATGAACGAAAATAAATATGATATTGTGTATGACCCTGGAGCTGAAGTGGGTACCGAAGTTGGAAAGTCAGCACTCAAGGATGGATCCAGTGAATCAATTCTAGTTACAGAGGACTTACTACCTAGTCCAAATAGTTGTACAGTTAAAGGTGGTAATGTTAGCTTTTTTAACCTGGACCAGTCAAGTATAATAATGGAGAATAGCCCTATTATCAATAAATCATTATTCGATCAAGGTGCTGTCAGATTTGTGAAGATTACTAATATAAATAAACTATGTAGCTTAGACCTTAATGGGCAGTCTAAAGCAGTGAATACATTGTCATTATCTAAAGCAGAGGCCAACCCCCAGACATCCCCAGGTGACTCAAAAGGGAGTGAGTTTAGCACGGAGCAGGGTTTATGGGAATGCCTATTACATACCATGGGTTCAATCACTAACACGCTTAATTTCCACTCAGACAAACTGGATGTTCAGGTGGATATTTTAAACACGCTAGCATCCCATGTGGCGGGTATTGACACAAAACTCTTGCACCTGACTAACTTGATTATGAAGGTGCAAGCAGATAAGGATAGCCCATTTATATCCTGCACCTGTGCACAGTTGATTGATAAGATCTCTGATTTGCCGTCAATAGTAAGTTCTATGGTGCAAGAAGTTAAACTGTTGTCGGGTAGAAAAGTGCATGGTAGTAATGAAAGCGTTGAACCATCAAATAGTTTAGGTAGATCAAATGAAGTTGATAAGTTGCCACTTGTAAAGAATGATAGCAATACACAAGTTACTGAGATGCCTTATTCGAAATCTGAATGTGACATAATTAATGATAGCTTGGTAATAGAAGGTGTGAGTAGTGATTTTTCAAGGCTAACCGATGATTCAAGAGGTAGGAAAAAACCATGCTCAAAACAACGCCAAGATTCAAGCGGCCCATTAAAATCAAAAAATCTTTCGAAAAGGGCTAGGAAAAGGTTAAGGAAAACTCACAACAAGGAAAGCATATGAATTAAAATCTATTGGTAAGAAAGTGAGTGAAGATCCTAAATTCTTGAAAGTAAAGGAATCTGAAATGAAATCATATTTCCTGATTTTTGGGCCCAATAAGAAATCGGGATTTAAGGTAAAGGTGAATCAAATAATGGAGTGTGACATTAAAAAACTAGGGGACGTCGATCCCAAATTTAGTTCTGGCCACATAGGTGAAGTTCCAATAACAATAAAAAAAAAAAAGCATCTGATCAATTGATTAATGTAAGGGCGGAAGTCCATATAGCGCACTGTATTCATATTGAGAAATTAGTTGACTCTAATGGTCAAGAGGGCAGTATGAGTAATGAATTGGGGACTGAATTAGGCCGGAAACAATGTAATGAAGTAGTGGTCAACCAAGGTGCACAAAATAATATTGGAAATCAGAATTTAGTAAATCATAGTCATCAGCAAGGTGATAATAGAGCCGATCAACTGGTCCACTGTGGGACACAAGAGCGATTAATAAAGGAAGTTAAAAAAGTCTATTTGCCATCTGAAAGGGTTGTTGTGTCTGTTATGGATAATTCATGCCCGCCAGTTATTATTGAGAAAGATAATATTGAGCATTTAAATTTGTGGACTGATATGTGGAAAGTAGCCTTCAGTCCCCAATACATTTCCAGAGGCCCACACGATATTTTAAACCGCGGTAACAGCCTAAAATTATTACATGCTATTACAGATCTTAAAGATGTGGTAACCACGGATTTGGAAACCGTGAAGTTTAAGAAAGAAAGTGAATATCTTGATAGGGAGATAACAATTACTACTTGGATAAATAAGGATATTGTTGATAAAATAATGGTGAATCGTAGCGTATTTGAGAAATGGGGCATTAAAGTCTGGCGAGCTCAAGCTTCTTGCTATCCAATGTTACTGATTCAAATGAATCGAAAGGGGATGATAAAAAATTATCTACCGCTACTCAAAAAACTGATGACAAAAATAGAGCCATAGAAGGACATGTTAGAGTTCTAAAAAATGCGTCAGGCGCATCTAAGGAATTAAACTTAGCATATGGCATAAAGATCAGGAGTAGCCAGTCTGGTGTGCAAACCTGTGAGGCATTAAAGAAAGTCCCAGAGTTAGTAGATGATTGGAGTTGGCTTCTAGGAATATTAACATATCAAAATCTTGAAAAGAAGGATTGATGTCGAACAGATTCATTGACTTTTTGTTCCTGGAACTCCAATGGCTTAAAATCATTAATCGAAGACCAATATGTAATTGATTTTTTGAAGGCTTTCAGTATATTAATGTTTCAGGAAACTTGGACCACGTTAAAAGAACCTTTTATAGGTTATATTGAATACTGTAATGTCGCAACACGAGAAGCCAACTCAGGTCGCCCTTGTGGTGGTCTTTCTATATATATTTCTTCAAATTTAAAAGCTTCTCATTTTGAAATTTACCTTCATGTAAAATGGCTACAGTGTGTTAAACTAATAGAAAGTCATTCGATTATTTTAATAAATGTGTATTTAAGCTGTAAAAAAAGGTTAGATCCACACAAATTACTCAGCTATGGGGGACGGTAAAAACCTTATATTATGAGCATTTGGATTCAGTATTTATTATTTCAGGTGACTTTAATATGCATTTTGTTTCGTCTAAAAAGCAACACCTGACTTTAAATGGTTAGCTCAATGGACAGATTGTGAGTTTAAAAAATACAATTTAAAGATTATGCATGACCCTGATAACATCCCGACTTATAACAAAGCAGATAGCTCCTCTGTAAAAGACTATACTATAATGTCTGAGAAATTATATAAGTTAGTAAAAAGCTATGTGATTGCCCCAAGGATTGAAAGCGACCACAACCCACAAGTGATTAATTTTGATATAGATCTGGACTATCTAACAGCAACCAGGACTCTAGTTAAAGCTCCAACATCCTTTAATCTTAAAAGGTTAACATGGAATGAAAAAACTGAGGATAAAATTTTGATAGTGCTTGACTGTTTAATTCAGGATGTGCATGCTGCTTATGAGGAAGGGAAACCTATGGTTGACCTTTGGGCTCACTTGTGTGACAAACTATTGGCTAAATCTGTTAGAGATGAGCCCACCAAAGGCATAATGTTAAATTCCAGGAAACCAGGATGGTATTCTTCCCACTTACTGTATCAAAAAAGAAAGCTTAATAAAGAAATAAGATTATTGCACCGAAATAAAAACAGGCTATCGCTTCAAAATGCATCGCTTAAAATCAGAGAGTTAAAACAAAGATACAAGAGTGAAATCTGGATGGCTAAGCAAGCATATTATGAATCAATATGGGCAAAAGTCCATCATGCTTGTAAATCCAAAGATCTACGGTTATTCTGGTGCATTATTAATGACATCGAGAACGGTAATAATAGAAGCAATAGTGCTAATGTTGATGAAGTGAGTTGGGTGAGCTTTTTCAATAAAAAAATCGATTCCTAAAATCTAGATAATGATAAATACTTTAAAAATAGTCCAATTGATAGGCCTAAAGTAATAGATAGAAGGAGTGAAGGCTGTATTCGCTCTCCTCAATGTAGAGTGGATATGGAGCCCTGGTCACTTGATAAAGTAAAAAAAAGCGATAAAGAGGATTAGATCCAACGGAGCACCAGGCCCAAATGGTATCCTGAATGCAATATTCAAAGCTGAATTAAGTAACTGGCCGGAGTTACTAATGCTTTTGTTTAATGAAGTCCTTAAATCAGGTCTTATACCGTTATCTTGGCATGTTATGTTATGTTATGCATTTTTATTAGGCGCGCAGCTGCTCCAGCGAAGGAGCGTCCTGGCGCCGCGACAAGGTAGCAGCACAACACAACAAGATAAAAACACCGAGGGAATGGGCTAAGGAAACAGGAAAGTTTTCACCGCTCGGCGGAATGAGAACAAGTCCCTAAGGGCGCGAATCGCCGGGGGAAGAGTATTCCACAGCATTGCCGCGCGGACTTGGAAAGAACGTCCGCCGGCTCTGCTGCGCTTGACACGAGGGACAACCGCTAGTTCCAGATCAGCAGATCTTAATGCTCGTACAGGGGTGTAGTGGGCCAGAAGTTTGGACAAGATCATGGCTGGGGATCCCTTAAGTATTTTGTAGGCGACACAGAGGACCTTAAACTGAATCCGCTGGGCCACCGGTAGCCAATGCAACGATCGCAGGGTGCTAGAGGTCGGACAGGATCTAGGTAGTCCAACCACCGCTCTCGCATGGGAGTATTATACAACCAATATATAAGTGTGGCCCGCAGGATAATCCGGCTAATTATCGTTTGATTACGCTCACTGATGTAGAGGCAAAAATGTTCGCTAGTTGGAAGAGCTAGACGCGTGGGCCTCAAAGGAAGAGATGATCCCTAATTTTCAAACAGGGTTTAGAAAGGGAGAATATACCCATACCAATTTGATTTTATTAACATTATTAGGAGAGAGAGCCAAAACCAGGATGCAAAGATTATATGTGTGTTTTATTGATCCTAAAGCCGCTTTTGATTCTGTGCCGCGAAATACTCCCTGGGGTAAATTGAGGAATTGGGGTAATCCGGAAATACTATTAAAGATGATTATACTTTTATACTCCAATACCTGGGTGCAGATCAAAATTGGCGATGGAAAACATATGACTCGTCGTTTGGATATGAATGTGGGATTGAAACAAGGCTGTGTTTTGGCTCCTTGCCTTTATAATCTTTTCATGGCCGATTTGCCAGCTCATTTTAAAAATATTAATTCACATTCGCCTTTTATTCATGGTCAAGAAATTAAATACCTGCAATATGCAGATGACACCATTTTATTGAGCCAAACAGAAATAGGGCTAAAAAGGTTAATTGACTCTTTTAATGGCAATGTCACACAAAATGGACTAACAATTAGGATAAAAAAGACAAAAATAATGACTATAGGAAAAGGGAGACCAAGGATTAAAGAGTGGCATATCAATGGCCTGGTAATCGAAAACATGAAATCATATAAATACCTTGGGATCATGTTCGATGATGCACTGATATTTAGACAACATTTTAACAATCTCGAAGCCAGGGGCTGCTCTCTTGCATTTGCTTTTAGGAAATTAAGAGACAAATTAGTATGCCCTAATTATGATCATTTAATGAAGGTGATGAAAGCAAAGTTAATTCCATCTTTGGACTATTGCTCAATCATCTTGATGATATTGAAATTAGAACTTATAAAGCTGTGTTTAAAATTCCTAAATATATTAGTCGAGCAAACATAAGACTGGAATTTGGACTGAAAAAACAATTTGTGGCACGCCAATCAGCATTCTTATATATTATTAGCCTGCTCGGATGAAGGATCTTTAGCAAAGCTATGTTGGCTAGAAATTTCAGAGGGTGAATACTTAAAAAACTGGCAGCTGTACCTAAATGAATGCTTATGTAATTTTGATTGCTCTAATTTAGAAGATGAAATGAGGAGTAAAGTAGTTTTAAAAAAAGAAATGAATCAAATGGCCGCACTGCTAACAATTATAGTTGACAAGGAGGAATTAAGGAAAAAAAAATCATTTTTGGACAATTGCTAATTCCTTTGGTAGGCTGTCGCCTCAACCTTATTTGGCATATCATATAAAACCTAGGTTTAAGAATAAATTCATGCATTTAAGGTTGGGAAGATTTCCGACAAAGGATGGCATACCAAAATGGGAGAATCAATGGTCATCGAACATTTGCAGGCTTTGTAGGCAAAGGGAGAAAACAATAATTCATATAGTAACCTTATGCCCAGCTCTGGCAGACGCCCGGAAGTCCATCCTAAAACCGATCTTTAATGAACTAGGAATTAGAACATGTAGGCAAGCTATTATTACCTGTTTGAGTGGAGTCAATATTAAACTTACTTATTGTTTTGTTAAATTTATCATTATTTCAGAGAATAAACTAAAGTAGTAGAACGGGTGAATAACTGTATTGCGATATAAAACACTTAAGAAACATAATTTAAGATTTATTGGAGCCAATGTGTTAAGCTAGCTTACGGGACTATCAGTATAATTTAATATAGGCGTGCACATTGCACTTTATTACCGCTTGTAAATGAAAAACAGATAAAAATTTGTATTTGTAATTCCAACTGTTAAGATAAGTAACTTTAGGTAAATGCTGCTATAATAGTTCTTGGTGTAAATTAGAAGGCATTTTAGTAAGTTTTATGTATTTTAATTATCGTGTAATGTTTTAATGTTTTTATGGAATGGTCATCTATTATCGCATTATTGGTGGATCATTTTAAGATGTTAATAACTCTGTGTCTAGTATATGCTTGTTTTTCTTGGTGGCTCTTATTTTTCTTTCTTGCTTGTAATGATTTTAATTAATCTACAAATAAAATGCTTACTTACTTACTCACACTCACTCCCTATGTTAATAATTTTCTTTCAGCTGTGTCAATCATGGGTGGACTATCACTGTTGTTCACTCAATCTATCACAACAAAGCACCTAAAGTCATCCATCATATAAGCAAAGATAAGCAAAGATAATGTGATCGGCTGGATACATGATCAGAAATGAATAATCTTCATTTTCTTTTTGTAGTCCTGAAGGCCCATGGGGGGCAGTGCGAAATATAAATTACATTGAGCAGTAGCCCTTAATGTAACCGAGTATGGCCAGTGCCACCCCTATAGAAAAGTAAGAGCTTCCCTATCCCCACCTACATGTACTGCTTAAAGTAATGCGAGTCTGCGTCATCATGGCTTGTGTCTGTTTTTCTTGGGTGCAAGCTGACTAAGCTTGCATTATGCCGGCTACCACAAGTTCACGTACAAGTAAATTCTTTCGCAAAACTAGAGAAAAAAAGAAGAAGACTGGTGTACTCTCTGACTCTCTGACTATGTAGTGAGTCCATAGTGCTGCTAGTAGAATTCCTGAAACTCCCACTAATTATACAGGCCTACAAAGACGGCGGAAAGATACATGCCAAAATGTTATACTGTGCTTGCAAATTGCTAGTGTTACTGTGGGACAACTTTCTGTTGAAATATTTTGTGTTATTGTTAAAGAGTATTGGTTACAGTATTTTTCTTTCTTTCTTTATATACATGCTCCACAAAAGCTCACCCGTAAGGAGATGGCTGTCCGGGCCAGGGCCCGGAAGCTGGAGGCCATTTGTGTAGAATATCGCCGGCTGTGGGCTCGGGAACAGGAGGAGGAGTCGGCAACAGCTGCATCCTCCACCAGTGCCCTCGGGTCCACCAGCCAGCAGCCTTCAGTACGGCACTGTGGTCCGACAGCCTCCCACCACCGCCGCTCAGCTGCAAGAACACCAGCAGCTGCCCCCACAGAGCCTGGATGGCATGCCTGCTACGCCGCCGAGTGGACTACCTGGAGCGCAAGGTAGAGAAGCAGCAGCACCAGCTCTGGGACCTCAGCAGAGAGCTGCGGAACCACCTGTCCACAAGACACCGCCGGAAGTGACTGTGTCCCTTGCCCCTTTTTTAAAGACTGATGGGGGGGTGGGAATTGGGAGCTGGGGATTCTTCCGAGGGACTTTTGCGGGACATAGAAAAGGACAATTCTTGGGGTAAGGGAGGGGGTGGTTTGGGTTGGACTACTTTATTTTTGTTAGGGTAAATATATATTTATTTATTTTACATACTTCAACATAGTGTACGTGTTCATATTATTGTGTGGGGTGGTGGGCGGGGTTTGCTGCACGTTAGGTTTCCTCAAACTTACCAGCATGAATTATCTATAACGTCCAAAAATGTACAAAAGTGCCACTAACAGAGTTAGTGAATTCAATTGGCCTACTAGTACTTTACTAGTACTACTGTCAGTCTCTCCTCTCCTCCGAGTCCTAGCCCATTATTCTACCTCCCCAAAATGCTTATCTTTCCTGTGATTCATGTTTGAGAATAGAGCTAGGCACAGCGCTGGCTGCATGGCAAATGGCGATTACGGTTGCCCATGAAATCCATCCAGGACAGAAATTCCATTGTTGTGGTGGTAGTAGTAGTGGTACCGGTGGTAGTAGTAGCGGTACCACATTAGCAATAGCAGCATATGAAAAACAAAGGAAAAAAATGAGACATTGAGTGACCTGAGAGGAGTATTAGAAGGAACAGTATATTTGTAGCCTAAGCAATGCTGAAGATAAGTATAGGAAAAAAATGTGCATGGATGAATATGGCTACAACAAGAACAGTGACACAGCAGCATAACAAGTCTTGACATGTAGGAGGATGATGTTGACGATGGATCCAATCGATGGTGGGCATGAAATTCAGAATAGATTTGAAAATAGTTACTCATTGGTTTTTTTTAAGCAGAATTACAATATCCTAAGATTCATCTAGCTGCCTTACAATTGATTTGAGGAGGTTGCTTGCACATTATCCTCCCCAGCAAGTCTGTGGAATTATTGCTGTCATTTAGTCACACCGCAATGAAAACCACACAGCCCGGGGGAAGAGGGTTAGGGTTTGAAAATTGGATGGGAATGGGGTTTATTGGGAAAGTTTTGTGGAGAGAGGGAAAAAAAAACACAGCATGGACAAACAACAAATGAAGAAAGACAAATCTTTTGATACGAAGATATCCATAAATCCTTTAAGGGACATAAAGGAAGTGCATGTATGAAGTTGTTTGCTAAATGGATGGTTCGGTTACTGAAAAGTTGTACTAACTACAACTTACTAAGTAGTATTAAACTATTGAACAGTACAGGGCTGCTGTAATTACGCAATTTCACTTAGAGAGAGAATGACTTAGTAGTACATCACATTAGTTTAAAAATAGCAAAGAAAGTTATGAAATAGCTGTAGGGATGAATTTGAAGCAGAGAGTCGAACTCATAGAAGTTCACAACAATAAGTTATTTAAAGATAAGGAGAAGTGAAGAGGAAAGGATACTGTAACTGTATGTTGTTGTTGTCCTGTTCAATTTGGGTAGTTGCATGCATCCAGCCATTCCTCTTATTCGCGGTACTCCTCCATTCCATCTGACGCTCCGTCGATCAATCTTGGTGACCAGACACACTGTCCACTGCCTGCCTGGCGGATGCGGAATTGCGGATTGATGTTGTTCCCATGGCACAAGGTAAAAGCCGGCCTGCAATTGTTGATGGAAAAACAGGAAGGGATATTAAACAGCACTTTGAAAAAATATAAGGTACGGTGTGTAGTGCAAAAATAACGCTTTCAGAGGCGACAGTATTACATAAAAGCATCATTTCTAAAGAGCTTACTCTGAGTCTCCTTTTCAAGGGTAGTAATTGCACACAGCAGCCCAGGGCCATGCAGACGGTCAAGGCAGGCACCACTAAGTGAACCACACTGATGATGAAGCATTCCTCTTTGACACAGACAGACAAATCATATCTAATTTTATGCAGCAAGCCACATAGCCACAATTTTACATGAACTACTGTCTGGTCTCTGGCATACACTATACAGCCTCAACCACTTCCATACCACGACAAGACAGACATGTAGGTCTGCTGTGGTTGTTGTTGACTTGTTTACCTGTTGTTTGCCACTCACGAAACGGCCATATTTCTTCCGTATACCGACAATGATGATGATCCATCCATCCCAGTGAGTGACTGTGTAAAGAATAAAGATAATATGTAACTTTAATCATCAAGACTCATCATCATCATGGTATGTTATTGGCAAACTCAATGTTGTCTACACACTGAGTCCAAGGACATTTTCCATATTGAAAAATGCAACATAGTGGCTGGTCCCTGCAGTAGAAGTACAATTTGTATTAAACAAGGTAACAGAGTACACTTGAGTTACATTATGGGGTCGATTAGGATGGCGGACGGAAATGGGTTCCGTCCGCCAAGGACGCGGCCAAAATACCCCCGACCGGTCCACGGATACACCGCCGTTGCGATTAGGATAATAATGTCATGAAACTCCATACGCGGCGGACGGAGTACATCAAACCCCGTCCGCGGCGGATGGAGTACACCTGAGACCGCCGCAAGCGGACGGAACCTAAGAAAAACCGTCCGCCACGGACGAACATGACAACGGGACCAGGCACAACCACCGCAATACCTGCGGAGGCTCCGTGCCCGCGATTAGGATAACGCCGCCAGTCCCACGGAACTCACCTCCATCCACGACTGCTGCGGAAACAATGCAACGATAAACCCAGCATCCCAGCGGAAGGACAACACGAACACCATCCCTACCGTCAAACCAATTTACAAATGGCTGACGGAAGTCAATACAAAACACACTACACAGGACACCCACCCACCTGAAACACCCACACCAATCACAAGCCACAATGACACCCCCCCCCAAGCACCTAAAAATCCACACAAGTCAACACACCCACCTAGCACCTGACTGGCAACAACCAATGGGACACTACCACAACACCGAGTATAAAAAGATTCCCACCCACTACCACAATCCTTTGCACCACAGCATAGCTGCAAGCAAGAGGCTCATCACAACGAACAGCAGACACTAAAGTCCACACATACAACCTGCACACAAACACACCCACCACACAAACACCCACCACACCATTCCTACACACCACACACCTGCACATCCCAACCCACTCCACCCACACCTTGCACATCACACACCATGGCACCAAAGAAAAATCCTAAATGTAGTGACACAGAGTTGAAGGTCCTGGTGGATGAAATCATCCGTGTCGAACCCCACCTATTCGGCACACTAGTCCAGCAGACCACCGTGGCAACCAAAAACCACATGTGGGACAGGATAGTCAGTCGGGTGAATGCGTCAGGGACCATGCCACGAACAAAGCACGACATCCAGAGGCGGTGGCACGACCTCAAAACAAGGGTCAAAGGCATCCATGCAAAAAATCACCTGCGGGCACACCACACTGGCGGCGGCACACCCCCGGAGCCCATACCCTATGCCGATTGGGAGGAAAAGGTGCTGGGCATACTGCACCCAGAGAGCCTTGAAGGAATCGACGAGGGAGAAGAGGCTGGTAAGTACAAACCAAGCACCACTATCACACCGACAAGGTCTGCCTCACACAACTGAGAGGACACATCCCCCAGGCCCCAAACCATGCATGTGGGCCACATAATCACCAAAATGTGAACAACTGCCAAAAGGCCCCCATGTCCACAGGGAGGGTGGTGGTGTGTGTTGGGAGGTGGGTGGGGTGTGTTGGGAGGTGGGTGGGGTGTGTTGGGAGGTGGGTGAGGTGTGTTGGGAGGTGTGTGTTGGGAGGTGGGTGGGGTGTGTTGGGAGGTGGGTGGGGTGTGTTGGGAGGTGGGTGGTGTGTGTTGGGAGGTGGGTGGGGTATGTTGAGAGGTGGGAGGGGTGTGTTGTGAGGTGTGTGGTGTGTGTGAGAGACCAGCACTACGAATCCCAACAGGCCCCCATGTCCACAGGGAGGGTGGTGGTGTTTGTTGGGAGGTGGGTGGGGTGTGTTAGGAGGTGGGTGGGGTGTATTGGGATGTGGGTGGTGTTTGTTGGGAGGTGGGAGGGGTGTGTTGGGAGGTGGGTGGGGTGTGTTGGGAGGTGGGTGGAGTGTGTTGGGAGGTGGGTGGTGTGTGTGAGAGACCAACACTACGAATCCCAACAGGCCCCCATGTCCACAGGGAGGGTGGTGGTGTCTGTTGGGAGGTGGGTGGGGTGTGTTGGGAGGTGGGTGGGGTGTGTTGGGAGGTGGGTGGGTTGTGTTGGGAGGTGGGTGGTGTGTGTTGGGAGGTGGGTGGGGTGTGTTGGGAGGTGGGAGGGGTGTGTTGGGAGGTGTGGGGTGTGTGTGAGAGACCAGCACTACGAATCCCAACAGGCCCCCATTTCCACAGGGAGGGTGGTGGTGTTTGTTGGGAGGTGGGAGGGGTGTGTTGGGAGGTGGGTGGGGTGTGTTGGGAGATGGGTGGGGTGTGTTGGGAGGTGGGTGGTGTGTGTGAGAGACCAGCATTACGAATCCCAACAGGCCCCCATGTCCACAGGGAGGGTGGTGGTGTGCGTTGGGAGGTGGGTGGGGTGTGTTGGGAGGTGGGAGGGGTGTGTTGGAAGGTGGGTGGGGTGTGTTGGGAGGTGGGTGGGGTGTGTTGGGAGGTCGGAGGGGTGTGTTGGGAGGTGGGTGGGGTGTGTTGGGAGGTGTGTGGTGTGTGTGAGAGACCAGCACTACGAATCCCAACAGGCCCCCATGTCCACAGGGAGGGTGGTGGTGTGTGTTGGGAGGTGGGTGGGGTGTGTTCGGAGGTGGGTGGGGTGTGTTGGGAGGTGGGTGGTGTGTGTGAGAGACCAGCACTACGAATCCCAACAGGCCCCCATGTCCACAGGGAGGGTGGTGGTGTGTCTTGGGAGGTGGGTGGGGTGTGTTGGGGGGTGGGAGGGGTGTGTTGGGAGGTGGGTGGGGTGTGTTGGGAGGTGGGAGGGGTGTGTTGGGAGATGGGCGGGGTGTGTTGGGAGGTGTGTGGTGTGTGTGAGAGACCAGCACTATGAATCCCAACAGGCCCCCATGTCCACAGGGAGGGTGGTGGTGTGTGTTGGGAGGTGAGTGGGGTTTGTTGGGAGGTGGGTGGGGTGTGTTGGGAGGTGGGTGGGGTGTGTTGGGAGTTGGGTGGGGTGTGTAGAGAGGTCAGTGATATGTAATGTTTGAAAGATTAAAACATGTCATGTCCACTGCATTGATCATTAAAATCTTGTCCCTCAGGTGATCGCAACCTGACTGGCGAAACCAGCAACCGCCTGCAACAGTCACCACACTCACAGCACGGACTCTCTGGGGACGATCCCTCTGTCAGCTCCGGTGCGGAGGACGAAGGGGGCCCAAGCCGACTCCCAGGGCCATCTGGCTCACAGGACATCCCTGCCTCCACAACCTTGGCCTGTGTCACCCCACCGACACCTGCCATAGTGACCTGTGCAGCCACCACCACCACCACCACCTCCACCACCACCTGTAGCACCACTCCTGCCTGTGCCACCCTGGCTGACCCATCGCAGGACGCAGGCCCATCTACATCCCAGCCAAGCAGGGAGAGTGGACGGCAAAGGACAGACCAGAGGCCACATCTCACCCACAGGAGTGCCTCTCACAGGCGAGGTGTGGAAGGACACCCACCCCATCCTGCTGCAGAAACACTGGAAGCCCTTGCCAGAGTCCAGGCCTCCTATGACCGGGGGCAGGCACAGGCTGACCGTGCCCACCAGGACTCAGTGGAGAACACAAATCAGTTGCGGTCAATTGACAGGCGCATAGGGCAACTAGTGGACATCATGGGCCAGGTAACATCACTGTGGAGGGACTGGTTATCCCGCAGCACCCCCCCCCCTCAGCCAAGTGCCCAGCCGCCACGGTCGCCAACACCACCGCCACCGCCACCTGAGCCCATGGACACGGATGTGGCCCCTGACCAACCTGCCCCCCCAGCTGTCTCCGCTCCGGCTACAAGACGGAGGGGCCGTCCGTGGCTGGAAGTAGGTGAGGGCAGCGGGGAAGCACCATCCACCCGCCCAAAGAGGGGCCGCAAATGACATTAACCGTGCCTGACCCTGCCATTCACCCGCCAACTATCCTGACCCACAACGCCAAGTATTGGCACCGGTCTGCTGGACTAGCTGGACATCACCCATTGTGGTGTCACCACGGCCTTTTCATCTACCATGACCTTCAACTCACACTCCCCCACACAACACTTACTTGTAAATATCCACCTGCATCAATTCACAACCTGTAAATAAATGTCACTTACACACTCAATTATGTGTTGCCTCCATGTTTTAATCACATGATTGTATCTGAATCAGACGTCACCAGGCGCAGGGAACTATGTCGGTGAGAATTATGCCTCAGTGGGAGTGACCTAGGGAAAATGAGAGACAACAAACACACGTCAGGAAACTGATTCACACCCATCACAACACACTGTACTGCAACATACCACAAACCACACTCACCACCAAATCTGTGGATGAGAGGGCACACATCATGGAATACAACACACACATGCAAACATAACATACCAGAACAGCCAGCTTCCAAACACCACATCCACACACCACCAGCAAACATACATCATGCATTGTCAACCTGCACAAGAGGTAGTCACTCACATTCAAGGAAAATAGCGATCAATGAGCTGACGCCTCTGGTCCACACCTTCTTCTTCACCACTATCCTCATCAGTCGACATGGGTGGGATGGGAGGCCGAGGGACTTGTTGGTCTTCAGGGTCCAAGATCAGCTCAATGTCATTGCGCACGGCCAGGTTGTGGAGCATGCAGCAGGCAATCACGATCCTGCATACTTTGCCTGGTGAGTAAGGCAGGGCTCCTCCGGTTTTATCCAGGCAACGAAACCTAGACTTTAGCAGTCCAAAAGTACGTTCCACCACTCTACGTGTCCTTCCATGGGCATCATTGTATCGCATTTCACCAGCTGTAGTTGGATTACGTATGGGACTCAGCAGCCACGGCCTGTTTGGGTACGCTGAATCGCCTATGTGGGGGGATGAAAGACACAGATATCACTACCAGGATTGGTGGGTACCCCATGCCACACAGAACACACAACTGTCCCCACAGCATACTCACCGACAAGCCACGCACGTTCTGGTCGCAGATTTGCCATCAGTTGAGGGACAATGCTGCTCTGCATGATATGGGAGTTGTGTACGGAGCCTGGAAATCTGGCACACACATGTGATATGATGTTGTCGGCCAGGCACACCACCTGCACGTTCAGCGAATGAAAGTGTTTCCGATTGCGATATGCAGGCTCATGTGCCCGGGGTGGAATGAGACCAATATGGGTGCCATCAATGGAACCCACTACGTGTGGTATCTGGCCCAGTGCATAGAAGTCTGCTTTGACTGCTGCCAACTCTGCCGCCCGTGGAAAATGGATGTAATCATCCTTGTAAATCATCATGGCCCTGAGAACATCCCGCAGTACCATGCTGAACATGGACTGTGACATCCCCCCGGCATGTCCAACTGTGTACTGGAAGGTGCCAGTTGCAAAGAAGTGAAGTGCCGCCATCACCTTTGCTGTGGGTGTAATGGAACCAGGATATATTCTTCGTGGCTGCAGATGAGGAGACAATTGGTCTACAAGCTCCAGCAATCTACGTCGATCAAGCCGGAATTTCCTGATCACCTCCTCGTCAACCATGTCCTCCAGCACAGTGTATGGGCGATGCACATTAGGAGCCCTCCTGTGTGCGAGTAGATGTAGTAGATGTCAATTTACCAACAACGCATAGCTGTGCAACTCTATCACATGTAGGCCAACACAATCAAAATGAGAAAAGTCGTCGACAATTATCATATGTGTGACATGTCTGCAATTACCTACAATACAGAGTAGCATGCAAACAATGTGCAGCCACTAACAACATGATGTGTGCCAACATGTACAATGTAACGTACTCACACGTCAAAAGAACTGCCAACAAGACATGCCTAATGACCCTAATGTGGACAAGCGTCATCACAGACACACATGCACGTGCACACACAATACAATAATGCTACACACACTCCATATCTTCATGCACCAATTACTACTCCTACAATGGTGAGCATCCTCACATTACATGCATGGTCACACAAGAGGCAACACACATACGCATACACTGAATCCATGTGTACCCCCACCATTTTTACTTGCACGCACACACCACACACCCATAACAGATCCTGAATGTGGCCAGACAGCCTTGATGTAGTGTGTAGATGTGTATGAGTTGAAACGTGTGTACGGTAAAACAAGAGGTCGACACGTAGACATGCACATGTGTAGCAAATTGGGTGCACATAAATGGCCATAGTGTGAACACACATGATATAGTGCATGAAATATGCTGTTTTGCCATCATGTTCACACCCCTCATAACGCATGTGCGGACTACCACGACGGTGCTGCATATGTAAATATACAATCAGTGGTGTCGACGTAGCGGTGCACGGCTTCCGCCATTGTCGATGGCGCATACGCGCCCCGCGGTACCTCTTCCCATTGGCTGCCTGTGCACGTGCCGTCACGGACACACATCGGCAACCGCAAGTGCGCACTTCCGCGATGGTTGGATGTTTTGCAACAATGTTCAATCAGTGGCGCCACCATGGCGGTGCACGCCTTCCGTGGGGGTGGTGCAGGCCAACACATACTTGTGATTATGGAAATATAAATGGCAGTTCATGACCCCCCTTACAGTCACATTGCATCATCCACCATAGACCGACCCTCCCAGCCCGGTCACCCACCGCCGGCCCAGCCCGGTCACCCAACGCCGGCCCAGCCCGGTCACCCACCGGCGGTTGCCATGTGTGTCCGTGACGGCATGTGCACAGGCAGCCAATGGGAAGAGGTACCGCGGGGCGCGTATGCGCCATCGAAAATGGCGGAAACAGTGCACCGCCACACCAGCGCCTGTCATTGGCCCTTTTCGTATGAGGCATCCAGGGGGAACCAATAGCTGGTGACGTGTGCCACTGACATGGGCTCTGGGCCCTATATATGTGTGACTTTCACAAGCATACATTCACTGCTTTGATCCAGTGCTGCCTGTGACCATCACCTCGACCTGCTGCTGCTGAGCTGACCAACGGCTGTTGCCTGTGACCATTACCTCGACCTGCTGCTGCTGAGCTGACCAACAGCTGCTGCCTGTGACCATCACCTCGACCTGCTGCTGCTGAGCTGACCAACGGCTGCTGCCTGTGACCATCACCTCGACCTGCTGCTGCTGAGCTGACCAACGGCTGCTGCCTGTGACCACCACCTCGAACTGCTGCTGCTGAGCTGACCAACGGCTGCTGCTGCTGTGCCACAGTCCTGGACCTTGCCATGCAGGGAGTACGAGAGACCCGGTCTCGTCCCTTCACTGTAGCGGAGCTGGATGTCCTTGTGGACGGTGTGCTCAGCCACTACCAACGGCTCTACGGTGCGCCCGGACAGGTGGTAAGTACAGTGGTGTACATGTTGTTGGCCATGAGGTGTTCAGTGGCTCCTGTTTTCTGCAAACCTGGTGGTGTGCTGTGGGACCTTCACATGTGTAGTGCTGAACATGGCTGCATGTAGAAACGTGTTACTACGATGTTTGTGCATGTCATACTGTCCACTTACGTTACCCTCTTGTCTCCCATCATGGTAGGTAAAGCTGCACCTTTGCAAGGCCGTGTGGAGGACCATAGCACGTGATGTACGGGCAGTGGGGGGGTGCAATAGACGACACACACACTGCCACAAGCGCTGGGATGACATACCCAGGCTTAGCAAGAATGTGGCGGAGATGACACTGAGGATGATTCCAAGATCTACACGTCTGGCCCGCCGCACCATGACCCCTCTTATGCACCGTATCATTGCTGTGACGCATCCTGACCTGTTCGCCCGGCTGAGTGGGGATCCACAGCAAACTAGCGGTAAGCAGAATGTATGTGTATGTGACTTGGGCCAGGAAAGCATGTATTGGTGCTCAGACACAGTAGTGGCTTCCGTGGTGCGTATGTTTAGCTGAAATACCATGCTGGTGCCATTAGCGAAGTAAGCGTTGGCATCCATGTCCGCCAGGTGGACAGCCCACTTGCTTAGTAGTTGAGGGTTCCAGGACATGCCGTTGAGGTCTGTGGTCCCATGGCATGACATGTGTGCAGATCTACAGGCACTTGCCATGTTCGGGTGATGTACATGTTTGACAGCCAACACCATTTCTTTGATGTGAGGATGACTGGTAGGGGTGGGACGTGTGCAGGATGTGTGCTACATGTACTATGTATGTAATGGAATCCTAGATCTGTTGTCCTTAAGTACGTGAGTGTGGCACTTACTCACACCTCGTTTCTCTTTATTTCAGCTTCGGCAGAGGGCACTGACCCACAGACGATGGAGATGAATGGTGGCAATGCTTCAGGATCAGAGGTCACACACACGCAGACTGACACTGAAGAGGGCAGCCCCGGAGAGGGGGACAGGACCGTCCCTGAGGACTCACATGTGGAAACACCATCGCCCTCATCCTCAGAAAGTGTTGGTGAGTCCGCACTGTTGGCACAGACAGGGAGTGGGCACCTTCAGTCGGGACACAGCACACAGGGCCCACACTTCCACCCACTGCAACATGTACTGCTCGTGCTCGCCAGAGGAGGGGGAGCAGAGTTGCCTTCGGTGCAGGAACCGCCGCCCCTGCCCCAGTGACGCAAAGTGCACTTTGTGCAGAGGCTGTTGATCTGCTGCAACAGCTGTGTGTAGGGCAGACCAACATAATCAATGCATTCCAAGACCACGATAGGAAGTTGGGGCAGGTGGTGGCATTCATGGAGGGTATGCATGGTGATGTTGCTGGTCTACACAGAACAGTTCAGTCATTGGCAAACACTGTGTCTTCTGCCATTGTACAGTCGCAAAGACAGGGTGCTACTTCTGTTCCCCCATCCACACCACTTGATGTCTCAGGGGGGAGTGACTTCTCAGAGCAGGACTCTTTTACAGGTTATTGCACTAGGAGCAGCAACAGGCAGCAGGGCAGGGCACGGAGAGCACAGACCCCATCCCCTAGGACTGGTAAATCTGGCACCAAAGACGACGTGAGCTACACTGGAGTTGACACACAGGATCCTCAAGGGGTGTGGGTGGAAATGGCTTCACATGCTACACAGGCATCCCCCACAAAAGGTAGTCCCAAGGGAAGGGCAACTCCCAAGTTCAGGGACACTACCAAGGACACCACGAAGGAAGGTTCAACTCCTAAGAGCAGGGACACTCCCAGGGACAAGAACACTACAAAGGCAAGGCCACCTCAAAAGAGCAGGGACACTCCCAAGGACAAGGACACTACAAAGGAAGGGGCAACTCCCAAGAGCAGGGACACTCCCAAGGACAAGGACACTACAAAGGAAGGGGCAACTCCCAAGAGCAGGGACACTCCCAAGGACAATGACACTACAAAGGAAGGGGCAACTCCCAAGAGAAGAGACACTCCCAAGGACAAGGACACTACAAAGGAAGGGGCAACTCCCAAGAGAAGAGACACTCCCAAGGACAAGGACACTACAAAGGAAGGGGCAAGTCCCAAGAGCAGGGACACTCCCTAGGACAAGGACACTACAAAGGAAGGGGCAACTCCCAAGAGAAGAGACACTCCCAAGGACAAGGACACTACAAAGGAAGGGGCAACTCCCAAGAACAGGGACACTCCCAGGGACAAGGTTGCTTCTAGAGACAGGTACAGTACAAGGGAAATGTCTGCACCCAGGGACAGGGCACCGCCCAGGGAACAGGGAACTTCCAGGGACATGACACCTCCTACGGCCAAGGCACATCCAAGGGACAGGGCTTCTCCCATAGACACTAGCTCCATCAAGGACAGGCATACATCACCCCTGGCTGCACTGCGGCTGGTGTTGTTGAGGGAACATAGTAAAGATGTGTCCGCGGAGTCCCCCCATACCTCCACTCCCATCCAGGCCCGTCAGAAGCAGAGGAAGGAGTACCCTGTTGTTGCATCCCCCATTAAACATGATGCAGAGGCCAGAAGGCAGGCACACAGCAAACGACAAGCAGGCTCCAGCACGTCCCCAGAGAGCAGACCCCCAGCAGCAGATGCTCCACCTTTGGTGGGTGATATTTCATTTGAGTCTGCACCACTTGCCAGTCCTGTCATGGCCAGGGTGCCCTCACATATCCCTAAGAAACGTAGACACACACCATTGACACATGAACACCCCAATGTCGCTCCAGTACAGCTATCCCCAGCTCCCAGAGCCACCCTGCCTCCTGGCCCATTCAGCCCTGTGGCTCATCATTTCAGTGGTACCAGTGGCGCAGTTGCAGTTGACTCTCATGTGTCAGATAGTGGCACTGTGTCTGTTGTTTGCTGTCATGCATCATGTAGTAGCACTGTCTCAGTTGTGCCCTCTCCTGTTTCTGGTGCTGGCAGTGTGTCTGGGTCTGTGGCTCATGTGTCAGTCACTCGAGCTGTGGCTGTGTCTCACATTCCTGTTTCTGGTGCTGGAAGTGTGTCTGGGTCTGTGGCTCACGTGTCAGTCACTGCATCTGTGGCTGTGTCTCACACTCCGGTTTCTGGTGCTGGCAGTGTGTCTGGGTCTGTGGCTCATGTGTCAGTCACTCGAGCTGTGGCTGTGTCTCACACTCCGGTTTCTGGTGCTGGCAGTGAGTCTGGGTCTGTGGCTCATGTGTCAGTCACTCGAGCTGTGGTTGTGTCTCACACTCCGGTTTCTGGTGCTGGCAGTGTGTCTGGGTCTGTGACTCATGTGTCAGTCACTCAAGCTGTGGTTGTGTCTCACACTCCGGTTTCTGGTGCTGGCAGTGTGTCTGGGTCTGTGGCTCATGTGTCAGTCACTCGAGCTGTGGCTGTGTCTCACACTCCGGTTTCTGGTGCTGGCAGTGTGTCTGGGTCTGTGGCTCATGTGTCAGTCACTCGAGCTGTGGCTGTATCTCACACTCCTGTTACTGGTGCTGGCAGTGCGTCCGAGCCAGGTAGTTCAAGCAGTCCACCTGAATCTGTGATGTGAGGTGCTGTTCACTTCACTCACATGTCTTTTCACATGGTGTGTACATTGTCCATTGTAACCAGCCTTGCACTGCTGTTGTCCTTGGGACGGGTGGCTTGAATCACGTACTTGTGTTGCTAGTGATGATCCTGCTCTGTTGTCCACAATGCCCTGTTGCTGTTCTGATACTGCATTCTGCCCTCTCACGTGCTGCCTCTGATGTACCTGCTCTGTTGTCCACAATGCACTGTTGCTGTTCTGATACTGCAGTGTGCCCTCTCACGTGCTGCCTCTGATGTACCTGCTCTGTTGTCCACAATGCCCTGTTGCTGTTCTGATACTGCATTCTGCCCTCTCACGTGCTGCCTCTGATGTACCTGCTCTGTTGTCCACAATGCCCTGTTGCTGTTCTGATACTGCATTCTGCCCTCTCACGTGCTGCCTCTGATGGACCTGTTCAGTGCAATGGACTGTTGATGCACTGAGCCCCTCCATGTGCTGCCTCTGATGGACCTGTTCAGTGCAATGGACTGTTGATGCACTTAGCCCCTCTCATGTGCTGCCTCTGATGGACCTGTTCAGTGCAATGGACTGTTGATGCACTTAGCCCCTCTCATGTGCTGCCTCTGATGGACCTGTTCAGTGCAATGGACTGTTGATGCACTTAGCCCCTCTCATGTGCTGCCTCTGATGGACCTGTTCAGTGCAATGGACTGTTGATGCACTTAGCCCCTCACATGTGCTGCATATCATGTACCTGCTCTGTTGTCCACAATGCCCTGTTGCTGTTCTGATACTGCATTCTGCCCTCTCACGTGCTGGCTCTGATGGACCTGCTCTGTTGTCCACAATGCCCTGTTGCTGTTCTGATACTGCATTCTGCCCTCTCATTTGCTGCCAATGATGGACCTGTTCAGCGCAATGGACTGTTGATGCACTTAGCCCCTCTCATGTGCTGCCTCTGATGGACCTGTTCAGTGCAATGGACTGTTGATGCACTTAGCCCCTCTCATGTGCTGCCTCTAATGGACCTGTTCAGTGCAATGGACTGTTGATGCACTTACACCCTCTCATGTGATGCCATGTACATGATCTGTTGTACCCAATGCCCATGCTCTTGGATATTCTGATATTATGCACCTATTATGTTGAATAAAGCTAATAAATCATGTTTTGTGGTTTGTCTCTGTCATTCCTGGTTGTGTACTTCAATTGTGTATATTTTGGTGCGTTTGTCAATGTATTTCCTGTGACATGACATTCCCCCTCCCAACGTCACAGCCCTGCCAGATACTCCCCTTCCGACAGTAAAGGGTGTGTAGCGTACCTGCGTCGTCTTCGATGATGGTCCATGACTTGCTGGTGGAGGATCGCGAAGAGTATTGGAAAAGCGTGTAGCGCTGGGTCTATGTGGGCGAGCTGCTTGTGGTGGGTATCTTCGCAATGTGTGGTTTGTTAGCTGTGGGAAATCTGCCGTGTTCAGGCAGGTTGTTTTTATGCAGCGATTTTATGTGTGTTTTCCGCCATCGTGATTTGGGACACGGTCGGAGACGTCATTCCGTACGGCGGTGTCTCTGGATTGGTTACGTCCGACGCGGGGTCGGATGTGATTCCGCGGCGGTGCGTTCTCTTCCGCCGCGTACGGAGTTTTGACAGTGTTTCCCATCCTAATATGGCGGTCGGACTGTCCGCGGCAGGCGGACGGAAAAAGGCTTTTTCCGCCTACTCCAGGACGGCGGTCGTCCTTCCGTCCGCCATCCTAATGAGCCCCTAAGTGTGTAAAAGATTAAATAATATTAACAGAATACATAGATAGGATTCACTTCATGCACAACAAACAAACAACAATTGCTCTCATCAGAGCCAGACAGCCAGTGTTGTCCACCACTGCATGCCATCACCTCATTCATTACCTGTTCCACCTGTCATCATCTAAATGAAGGGCCACAGGGCAGCCTCTCCTGTCAATTTCAGAAGGTGCAGTCAGCATAGTGAGTCATTCCAGTCCCACTTCTTTTGAGGGGACTCGTGTTCGGACTGAAGCAACAGTTTTTAGATTCTGCGTAATCCGGCCATCTGCCTTCAGGGAAATGGATAGGGGGAGTCTGGAGGAGGAGGATAGAGGAGCATGACTGAGTTGTGAACTTCAGGAATGCAAACAGCGGTACCTTCAATATGGAAAATAAGACGAAGACAGTGCTGCTGATGGATTTGTTGTGTTTAAAGTTTTGTTGTGCTAAAAGTTGCAAATCAAAGAAAGACACACAGAAATAAAATTCAAAAAGGACGGAAGAAAACAAAAAGAAATTTTTTCAAGCCTCATTGTCAGGTAAGTAGAGCTCGTCCTCAAACTCTGTGAATTGAACATGGAGTAGGTCAGCTAACAAAGAGCTTCCGTCACCTAAGTCGGTGTCCTCTTCTTCCTGTGTGGATTCACGTATTTTGTAATCTGGTGGTATGAAGTGCTGATTCATCTTGATTATTGTTAACCTCTCCACATTTTTGGGCGAGAGGCGGGACCTTTTTGAAGTGACAATGGCACCAGCAGCACTGAAAACTCGTTCCAATGACACGCTTGCGAGTGGGCAAGACAAATAATTTATAGCCAGCCTGCTGAGCAGTTGCCAGTGAGGCCTTTTCCCATACCAATACACCAAAGGGTCACGATCAATGCAGACCTCTGTTGGGTCATTCAGATATTCCCACACCATCCACTCAAGGGCCTCCCTGGGTGGTGCTCCACTTTGCGTACCATGTGTTTCCTTTGCATCTACACTGGAGCGAGCAAACCTTTGCCGAGTTATCCAATCCGCTTCCGACAATATTATGGCAGGGCCTGGTGCAGGTGATGATGACGAGGATACTGTTGCTGCTGTCGGTAACGGCTGTGAGGCAAAGTGACTGCCTTCAGCCACAGAAGTGGACCTTGATGCAGGATGGCCTCCTGCTTCAGTAGTACTTGTGGTGTTTCCTTCAATTTCCTGCCACTCTTTTTCTAACCGAGTGGCTGACACAGCTAGCCAATGTTTGTACTTTGAACCATCTTCTTCATCAAAAGGAATGAATACTTTGCTGGTCAGTGCCTTTTTGTACCGTGGATCCAGAATAGTGGCACAAATGTAATGTTGTTCTGAATGTATTTTTTTAAGCCTTTCATTGACAAGTAGGCGGCTTAATAAGCTCTCCGCCAACGGATATGGGTCTTGTTTGTGAACATCAGCTTGGAACGTTGAAGACACCGCCTTCAGTTGTTGCTCTAGCATGAACAACAATGGGATAGCTTTGCCCAAACTATAATCCTCCCTGCTGACTTCACAGGTGAAGACCTCAAAAGGCCGAAGCATGTCTGTCAGGCTTTGAACTAGGTCCCATTCCTCCGGCTCTAGCCTCATGTCTTTCAGAGGAGCAGACCGTATGTTAATGCTATTGACATACTCATTGATTACCTTGTACTGCTCAAACAGACGTTCAAGCATGTAGAAGGTTGAGTTCCAACGTGTTGCCACCTCCTGGATGAGACCTTTGACTGGCACTCCACTGCTACATTGAATGATCCTCATCTCCTTCCAGGCCTTAAAAGAATGGCTGAAATGTGTGCAGATTCTTCGGCAGGTGGTCAGTAACTTGCTGACTGTATTTTCTCTTTTCAAGAAATCTTGCACAACAATGTTAATGCAGTGCGCCAAACACGGCACTCTGAAGTAGCCCCAATCATGCATGGCCTTAACTATATCACTGCCATTATCCGTGAAAACATATCCAATCATGCGACTTCTTGGCACCAGCCATTTAGAGCCCTTACTCTTAAACTCATCCAAAATGTTTAATGCAGTATGAGATTTCTCCATGGCAAACATGGCTACTGTTGCATGTTTCCAACTCGCTTGAAAAATTGTGGCAGGGTCAACACCTGTAGACATCTTTTCTCTAACCCCTGCAAAAGAGACCCAGTGTGCAGTCCACGGCTTGGCAACTGGTCCACATGTCTGTTGTCAAGTGGATAGTGTGAACAGCACTCTTCTGCAAAGCTGACCCACTCATTTCCAGAACATCTTCATGTAGCGCTGGAACCGCAACTCTGGCAATAGGACCGGCAAGGAACCTTCAATTTAGGGAAGACTGTTGCCCCAAATTCTAGAAAACCCACCCCTTCCACGAAAGAAAAAGGGAAAAGGTCCAGCACTAGCATTTTAGCCAGCTTTGCGTTATACAGATGTGCCGGTGGGTGGTTGCGTTCAAATTGCGCCTCCGACCAAAACATTCTTTTAATGGTGGTCTGGACCGTTTTCATATGTGATGATGATGATCCAGACTTCTTCAACCCAGTTAGGCTCATTGATGTACTTTTTCGCATTGGTGTCTCTCCCAGACTCTTAATGTGCCTCATACATGTTTCTGGGGTAGAGTGAGTGGGCGCTACCACTGCAGTGCTCTGCCAGGGGTACTGGGTGTACTAGAAAAAGTGTCTGGCGCTTCTTCACTTCCCCCTGCACGATCAGCCTCTCGTAATCATCAGATGCAATACAAATGGATATATTTGGATTTGTTGTTTGTGTGGATTCCCGGATCTTCCTCATGTGCGCCTCCCAAATGATTAGTGTGGTGTTTTTGGAGATGATCTCTCTGGCCTCCGGTACCATAGTTGGTACCAAGCTTACCCAGACATTTATACAAATCGAACAAATGACCATGTTTTCCGCCTTTTTGCTAACACTAAAAAAGTCCCAAACTGGGGACTGGAGATGTCTGCTGGTGGTGGAGGTGCTACTTTTAAAGCCAGATGAAGTGAAGGATGGGCGTGGCTGAATTTGACTCTGTTGTGTATTACAGCACCACTACTTGAGGTAATGGAGGTCGAGCTGGATGGACGTCCCTGCCGGCCCTTCTGACGTGAAAATGTGGAAGCTGTAGGTCGTGGTGGTGTAGTAGTTAACTGCATTGGTGGTGGTACCAGTGTCACGCCGCCCACATCACGCTCAGCAGCAATTCGGGATAGGGTAAAAATGTCTGTCTGCTGCATGCCCGTTGGGCCTGGAGTGACGACTGTGATGACAGGGTCGTCGTCAGACTGTTCATCAGCAGCAGAATACACCACTTCTTGTTCGTCGTCATCACCCATAAGTGGAAGCCTTGCGGGAACATTCCTTTTAGGCTTAGCTACCTTTGTCGGCTCATGGCGTGCCTCACTCTCAGACTGCATTGGTGGGTTCCAATCAACATCAAGATCATCAGAAGGAAGGGGGCTTGAAGAAGAACTTGTAGTAGCCCTCCTTGACCTTTTTCTTGCCGGGGAACTGGAAGACAATGGATCATCATCAGGAGGAGTGGCTTCCTCGGATGATACCTCCGCTTCAATCTCGATCTCCTGATGTGCCCCTACTTCTGGAGGAACAAGCATTGTGGGCAGTTGTGTCGCTTCATGCGCCTCTAGTTGTGCCTCTCCTTGCACCTCTCCTTGTACCTCTCCTTGTGCCTCTCCTTGCGCCTCTCCTTGTGCCTCTCCTTGCGCCTCCACTTGCGCCTCCACTTGCGCCTTTACTTGCGCCTCTACTTGCGCATGTACTTGCGCTTGTATTAGTTGCACCTGTTGTTGTTGTTGCGGCTGTGGTTGTTGAACACTCGTCAGATGAGTTACACCCTGCGTTGATTGGATGCTACTTTCTTACGATGAGCCAACATCACTGGTCGATGGTGATTGAACAATTAAAGTGGCTGCCTCTGCAGCACTCATGGCCTTGGACCTAGATTGGTGTGGTGGCACTAAGCCCAATGAAGCGGAGGAGCTGCTCCCAGCTTGGTCCCCGGCGGACCCCGCTGCTGCAGGCGTAGGTTTTTTCCCCCCAAGAAAGTGTCTGTAGGCACACCAGTCTCCTTGGTAAGTGGCGCCACTTGCTTCTTCTGCTCCTTCTTACTGGCAGAGGCACTGGCAACTTTCTTGGTGGAGGAGCTATGGCCACCTTTCTTTGGGTCCATCTTCTTCAGATGACAGAACAGCAGGCCGCAGTTGCACAAGTTGCAGACTTGTCTGTGGCCACATGTGACGTCACGTGACGTTGTGCTGCAAACACTGCAGCAGGACTTCTTCCTGGCACTCATGATAAACGATGACTGATTTGTGGTTCTCTTGTGCACCTAAAAGCAAAGGAAGCCAGAGGAACATCAGTTAAATAAATGTTGCATATGTCATGCTTCAATTAATATTTGCAACTAGGCATTTATTTTTACAACACACCCAAAAATGGAAAGACCCAAAATAAAAATTGCAATTCTAATCAAAAATGGATGTTTACATTAATAGAAGAGACACCCCACAGAAAGACTTGGCCCATGGACCACTGAGTACCCCTGGGCATAATGGATGAATGCAAGGCAAACTGGGTGCAGGCCTGAGCACACTGCCTTGCTTCAAAATGGCCCTTGACCCCCACCAACATGGCCAGGTCCTGCCTGTACCAGGCCTCAAAATGGCCCCCACCCACATGGCCAGGACTCAACAACCCACCAAATAGTCGAAAAACACACAAAAAACACCCCATTCCAATGCCATCCATGCCCTCAATGATGTTTAAATTCAAGACACCCCACAGAAAGACTTGGCCCATGCACCACTGAGTACCCCTGGGCATAATGGATGAAAGCAAGGCAAACTGGGTGCAGGCCTGAGCACACTGCCTGGCTTCAAAATGGCCCCTTTACCCCCACCACGTGGCCAGGCCCTGCCTGTACCAGCTCTCAAAATGCCCCCCACAAATGTGGCAAGCCCCCAAAAACACACAAAAATCATCCCAATCCAATACCATCCATGCCCTCAATGATGTTTAAATTCAAGACACCCCACAGAAAGACTTGGTCCATGCGCCACTCAGTAACCCTGGGCCCACTGGCTTGTGTGGCTTTACAGGCACCCCAAAATAAAATAAAAATTCCACATATAGCAGTGAGCTAAAATTCCATGACATAAATGAGATTTAAATTCAACCAAACTCACAGAAACAGTTCTATCATGCACCCATGACTAACCCTGGGCCTACTGGATACTGTGGCTACCCACAATATATATGTTTTTTAATATGTGAAAAAGTTTTAAAATTGTACTTGCAGCAACTGCAATGCTTCAAAGAAACAACACCAACTTACTTGTAAAATCTCAAATCCAAAAGTGATCCAAATTCCAAAGTCCCAAAGTCCTCAAATACAAATATCCAGCAGGAGCCACAAAAAGTAATCCTTCCAGCTACAGATCCAAATGAGAAGTGACCAGGACATGGACAAAGCACTGGGAGGAGCCTGCTGGACAGGAACAGGAAGTTGGAGACTCTGGGGCACCTCCTTCCTCCCATCCCCCCCCCAAAATGGACTCCTTGCACAAAAAAGTGCAGCCAAATGTCAATCTGAGGAGTTATTCTGATCAAAATCATCATTTTCAGAAGGTATTTTCTGCCTGCTGTGGATTTCTTGTGCAGAATTGCCGTTTTTGTAAGTTCGGGAAAGCGAGCTGTTCAAATCTCCCGCCGGAAGTCAGCTGCGCGCCGCATCTACGTGTTTGCAATTGTTTACTACCGCGATGCGTGATCACGGGCCCTTAGGACGTACTCGCGTTGTCAAACTCTCGCTGTGCAAGATGGTGGGCCGCGATGACGTACTAGCGGTCGAAAAACTCTCGCGCGATCACGCAGCAAGTTCCAACATGGCGCACATGCAAACCGGGAGAAAAACAACTCAAAGAACTCAGAATCATGGTAAGTCAACGCAGCGCGCACGATATTGTATTTTTCAAGCGCGACCAAGCAAAAAAATCCGCCAGTTTGCGAATTGCGCATGCTTTGGGCAAATTCGCACGATTGGCGGGCTGCGAAATTGCCAAAAATCCGCAAATTCCACGAGCGGAATGGATTTTACGCCCATACGGATGGTCCTTTCAGCACTGTTCCGCCGTTGGGTGGCAATACTCCACCAGGCAGTGGCAGTAATCAGGGACTGTCTCCATCGGGTTCGTACCAGCAAAAGCTGCTGTGTGCTTGGGACAGAGTTGGTCATGGAACCACGGGATGCATGGGGACAGCAGGTTCATGTTGCCGCTGAGTGGGGGAAGAGAAAAAGGGGGTTTGATAGCTTGTACTAATATTTCCTTCCTTCGTATGGTGTGTGCAGTCTCAGGAACTATGGGATGGCGATTGGATAGTGGGGACTGCTGTCGTCCCTGGAGTACTACGAATGGTAAAGCACCGCTAGACTGGTTTTTGGAAGGCCAAGGTACGAATATGATGTGCTCTGGTCGGGAATGCTTTGGGGGAGATGGTGTTTTGTTTTGCCTGTTTGTGGACCATGGTGCATGAAAAGGGATGACCAGAGGTGCTTGTGATACATTTGAGAGGAGGAAGGATTTTAGTCCAGCGCTCAGGGTGAGCGGTAATGCAACTTGGGATGAGGGATGTGTTATTCACATGTAAGCTGGTGGGGACTTGTTGGGATGGTCTGCATTGGTCCCTTTGCACAGATGGATGGGAGGTGATAACATATGTGCCCATCGAGGCCATGAGGACGATCTGTTGTGCACTGAGAATGTTTGTCTGGACAGGGACATTATAGTGGCAGCTACATGAAAACAGTAGAGGGAAAAATGGGACTGTTTGGTTACAGTCTGGTATATCTCTCTAATCTGGGGCACCAGTCACTATCTGTGGGGACTGAGGACATCTTGGGAGAGATGAATGAGAAGTTGGTGATGACGGGAAGTGCAGGGTGCAGAGTTGTGGCAGGTTGAGGTGGGGCAGCAAAACGCCCTCTGGGGTTTTCCTGGGTGGCGGTAGATAGGGGGGTGGAGAGTCAGATGCGGGCATATCCACCCCTCGAAGGGGCGGAGGGAGCATATGCGAAGAAAGACGGTGTGCTGGATGCCTGGTACAGGACAAGGAGGATCCATTGGAGGATGCTCTGGTAAAAGAAGTGTGAATGAGACTGGGAATGGAAAGAGGTTATTGAAAGAAAGGAGGAGTGATCAAGATGGGGTGCTGAGGTGAAATCTGGGGTTTAAGAGAAAATGGTGAGAAGAAAGGGTTTACCTTTAAAGATGTTTTGTTAATTATGATAAATTATTTTACTGTCTAAAGGTATGCAATCCTGTCCTAATAAATGGCCTTTTACACATCATTGAGTGCAGTGTCTGATTACCTCACGAGGGCAGTGGACTGAATGTTGGATGACAGTTCATAAGGAGCAGTGACATTAGATAGAAGTTGGAACGGAATCTACGTCAGAACTCCCTCCGTCAGCTCTCCATGGCATTCAAGCATGGAACACAGCAAAGGTATTGCATGGACTCGCAACCACACTTCCTGAGGTCCTGGGCGTTCTTCCAACCTAATCTAAAGAAACTTTGAATGCCTGCTGTTTACAAGAGTAATGCTTTACCAGTGGCTTTGCAACATATTGCACGGAAACAGCTCAGTGCGCTCTAGTTCGAACAGAGAGCAGAAATAAGCACACTCTTCCCAATGTATATAACCCTAACTCCTTGAAAAAGTATTTGCACTTTAATTTTCCTAAAGCAGAGGCTTACACTACACTCTCTGCCCAGTTGAATGTGCACCACAGATTTACGTACAATATCCTGCAGCATTAAGGTAAATTAGATTTACCATGTGATTTGTACTTCATCAAAGGCTGTAGAATAAAAGTATATTTTACTGGAAAGTAAATAAAAATAAACCACGTCCATTCTATAGAGGACACCGTCTTAGACTCCCTTGTAACATTTGCTCTGGTGATTTTTCGAGCTTTCTACTTTGTGATGACAGGTTGTGGTATGATGGGAAAGTGCAGGTAAGTCTCAGGAGTTCACTGAGGGCAGCACTCCTTGTGTGGGGCGATAGATTCCCAAAAACTGAATTAATGGCCATAATATTAAGAAAGGGCGATACATTATCGCCGCTTATTTCGGCAGGAAACTGCTGTTAAAGCGGCGATAATGGGCTTCATAATATGCCCTTGTGAATTACCATGGAAGCCCAGATTCTGGTGTTAACCTGGGCTTCTATGGGAATTCACAAGGGCATATTATCAAGCCCATTATCGACGCTTTAGCAGCAGTTTCCTGCCGATAAAAGCGGCTATAATGTATCGCCCTTTCTTTGATAATACGGCCCTTAATTCCTTTTCACACATCAACGCAACCACAGCAGGAGTATGAATGTGACTACGCAAATTTACCATGTGATTTGTACTTCATCAAAGGCAGTAGAATAAAAGTATATTTTACTGGAAAGTAAATAAAAACAAACCACGTCCATTCTATAGAGGACACCGTCTTAGACTCCCTTGTAACATTTGCTCTGGTGATTTTTCGAGCTTTCTACTTTGTGATGACAGGTTGTAGTATGATGGGAAAGTGCAGATAAGTCTCAGGAGTTCACTGAGGGCAGAACTCCTTGTGTGGGGCGATAGATTCCCAAAAACTGAATTAACGGCCATATTATTAAGAAAGGGCGATACATTATCGCCGCTTTTTTCGACAGGAAACTGGCGATAATGGGCTTCATAATATGCCCTTGTGAATTCCCATAGAAGCCCAGATTCTGGTGTTAACCTGGGCTTCTATGGGAATTCACAAGGGCATATTATCAAGCCCATTATCGACGCTTTAGCGGCAGTTTCCTGGCGATAATGTATCGCCCTTTCTTCGATAATACGGCCCTTAATTCCTTTTCACACATCAACGCAACCACAGCAGGAGTATGAATGTGACTACGCAGTGAATATACAAAGTAAACTGTCAACTGTATGTGAGGGGCTGAAGTCACAACAAATGAGCCTAGCTGGAGACTGAGAAGGCAACTCCGCTTTCCCGACAACATGCATCAGAGAGAAATGTCAGATGGAATGGGGTGACAGTAGACTACTAAGGTGTTATTTTATAAAAATCAAACATTTAACCAGAGAGATGGAATTCATTAGTCTGGCCATTTCACAGCCCTGGCCTCATCACTGATGACAAACTCTCCATTACTAATGACATCCAAGGCTCCGCAATCGTAAGAACCTGTGAGGATTTTTCTCAGCTTCTTTTAGCTTGTCACAGTGAATAAGCTAGATGCCAGAACAAAATCCTTTGGTAGGCTGTACTAAGGATGCAATACCTTATGTGGCTAATTGAGGTCCTTTTAGAAATTCAGATGGATGCCTAGTAACAGCCTGTGGTACTGCACCCTTTCCTTGCTTCGAGGAATTTATTTTATTGTTTATTTTACTGTTCCGTTTTCGTCTTTCTTTTAATTAAGTGTGGGTTGAAAATCCCTTCCGCCGGACAGGTAATCTCCAAAAACACCACACTATCCAGTGGGAGGCGCACCTAAGAAAGATCCGGGAAGCCAAACGTACAACAAATCCAAATGTATTCATTGATATTGCATCTGATGATGACGAGGGGCTGATCGTGCAGAGGGGAGGCGAAGAAGCGACAGACATTTTTTCTGGTATATACAGTACCCCTGGAAGCAGCACTGCAGTGGTAGCGCCCACACCCTCTACCCCAGCAACATCTATGAGGCACACTAAGAGTCTGGGAGAGACACCAATGCGAAAAAGTACATTAATGAGCCTAACTGGGTTGAAGAGGTCTGGATCTTCCTCGTCACATATGAAAACGGTCCAGACCACCATTAAAAGCATGTTTTAGTCGGAGGTGCCATTTGAACGCAACCGCCCAACGGCACGTCTTTATAATGCAATGCTGGCTAAAATGTTAGCGCTGGACCTTCTCCCTTTTTCTTTCGTGGAAGGGGTGGGTTTTCGAGAATTTGTGGCAACAGTCTGCCCTAAATGGAAGGTTCCTAGCCGGTCCTATTTTTCCAGAGTTGCGGTTCCAGCACTACATCAAGATGTGCTGGAGGTGACTGGGGCAGCTTTGCAGAAGAGTGCTGTTCACACTATCCACCTGACAACAGACATGTGGACCAGTTGCCAAGCCCATGATTACATGTGCATCACAGTACACTGGGTCTCTTTTGCAGTGGTTATAGACAAGATGTCTGCAGGTGTTGACAGTGCCACCATTTTTCAAGCTCGTTGGAAACATGCAACAGTAGCCATGTTATCCATGGAGAAATCTCATACTCCAGTAAACATTTTGGAGGAGTTTAACAGTAAGGTCTTTAAATGGCTGCATCCAAGAAAGTGCATGATTGGTTATGTTTCCATGGATAGTGGCAGTGATATATTGTTATCCCATTGTTGCGCATGCTAGAGCACCAACTGAAAGCGGTGTCTTCAATGTTGAAAGATGATACTGACAAGAAAGATGCATATCAGTTGGCGGAGAGATTATTAACCCGCCTACTTGCCAATGCAAGGCTTAATGGAATACATTGTGATCAACATTACATTTGTGCCACTATTCTGGATCCACGGTACAAAAAGGCACTGGCCAACAATACATTCATTCCTTTTAAAGAAGCAGGTTTTCAAAGTACAAACATTGGCTAGCTCTGTCAGCCACTCGGTTCGAAAAAGAGCGGCAGGAAATTGAAGGAACCGGCAGAAGTACTACTGAATCAGCAGGCCATCCGGCATCAAGGTCCACTTCTGTGGCCGAAGGCAGTCACTTTCCCTCATAGCCGTTACCGACAGCAGCAACCGTATCATAATAATCCTCACCTGCACCAGGCCCAGACATAATATTGTCGCAAGCGGATTGGATAACTCATCAAGGGTTTGCTCGTTCCAGTGCTGATGCAAAGGCCACAGATGGTACGCAAAGTGGAGCAGCCCTGGATGACCTTGAGTGGATGGTGCAGGCCTATCTGGATGACCCAACAGAGGTCTACATTGATTACAACCCATTGATGTATTGGTATGGGAAAAGGGGTCAATGGCCACTGATCACCAAGCTGGCTCTGAATTATTTGTCTTGCCCATTCGCAAGCGTGTCTTCTGAACGTGTTTTCAGTGCTGCTGGTGCCATTGTAACTTCAAAAAGGACCCGCCTCTCACCCAAAAATGTGGAGAGGTTAACAATGATCAAGATGAATCAGCACTTCATACCACCAGATTACAAAATATTTAAATCCACGCAGGAAGAAGAGGAGGACACCGACTTAGGTGACGGAAGTTCTTCTCTGTTAGCTGACATACTCCCGTTGCAAGTCACAGAGTTTGAGGACGAGCTCTATTTCCCTGACACCTAGGTCTGAAATACTGACTTCCTTATTTTTCGTCCTTATTCACTTTTATTCCTGTGTGTCTTTCTTTGTTTTGCAACTTTTACCACAAGAAAACTCTAATCACTACAAATCCATCACCAGCACTGTCTTAGTCTTATTTCCTTATTGAAGGTGCCACTGTCTGCATTCCTGAAGTTTACAATTTCACAACTCAGTCATGCTCCTCTATCCTCCTCCAGACTCCCCTATTCATTTCCCTCAAGGCAGATGGCTGGATTATGCAGAATCAAGAAACTGTCGCTTCGTAGACGAGTCCCCTCAAAAGAAGTGGGACTGGAATTAATGACTATATGCTGATTGCTGATGCTGACTGTTACTTCGGAAATTGACACAAGAGGCTGCCCTGTGGGCCTTAACTTTAGTCGTGGTATGGAGTAGTCGAGTCAGTGTAGTGTTGTTAAGCCAGAGTCCAGACAGCAGTTCATGTAAAATTGCGGCTATGTGGGTTGCTGCATACAATTAGATATGCTTTGTCTGTCAGTGTCAAAGAGGTATGGTACATCAGGTTGGTTCACTCAGTGGTGCCTGCCTTGACCGTCTGCATGGCCCCCTGGCCTGCTGTGTGCTAATTACTATCCTTAAAAAGGAAACTCAGAGTACGCACTTTAGAAATGATGTTTGCTGTATGTAATACTGTTGCCTCTGAAACTGAAAGTGTTATTTTTGCACTACACATCGTACCTTATATTTTGTCTCCATGGTGTTTTAATATCATTTCCTGTTTTTCCCTCAACAATTACAGGCCAGCTTTTACCCTGTTGCGATGGCAAAAACATTAACAAGGCTTACCATTAGCAATCCGCAAATTCCGCATCCACCAGGCAGGCTGTGGACAGTGTGTCTGATCACCAAGATTGATCAACGGAGCGTCAGATGGAATGGAGGAGTAACGAGAATAAGAGGAATGGCTGGATGCATGCAACTTCCCAAATTGAACAGGACAACTACAACATACAGTTACAGTATCCTCTTCACTTCTCCTTATCTTTTAAATAATGTTATTGTTGTGAACCTCTATGAGTGTGACTCTGTGCGTTTGCTCTCTTCTTCAAATTCATCCCTACAGCTATTTGATAAGCTTCTTTGCTATTTTTAAAACTAATTTAATGTACTAATAAGTGTTTATTGTCTCTGAGGGCAGATAGGCAAGTGAAATTGCGTAATTACTGCAGCTCTGTACTGTCAAATTGTTTATTCATAGTTAGTAATTGTAGTAAGTACTACTTTTCCAGTAACCTAACTATCCATTTAGCAAACAACTTCATGCATGCAGTGCACTTCCTTTATGTCCCTTAAAAGATTTATGGATATCTTTGTATCCAAACATTTGTTTTTCTTCATTTGTTGTTTGTCCATGCTGTGTTTTTTTTTCCTCTCTCCACAAAACATTCCCAAAAACCCCCATCCCAATCCAATTTTTAAACGCTAACCCTCTTCCCCCGCGCTGAGTGGTTTTCATTGACGTGTGACTAAATAACAACAATAATTCCACACACTTGCTGGGGAGGATAAGGTCAAAGCAACAGAAAATAAATGTCAAGGCTGGTGAAGGAATCCGAGGATATATTCTTATTCTTATTCTGCTTGACACACACCCATGAGTATTTGCAAATCAAATCAGAATTTCATGTGCACCATCAAATGGATTAATCATCAACAACATCCTCCTCCTACACGTCACGAATGCTTAGGCTGCTGTGTCCTTCACCTTCAGTACTATCTCTTGTAGTACCCATACTCCACGCAACTAGTAGTTATATTTTGAATACTTTAGCATTGCTTAGGCTACAATTTATGGCACTGTTCTTGTGGACTGTACTATCTATTGTACTGTTCTAATGCCCCGCTCAGGCCACTCAATGTTTCATTTCCTTTTTTTTCATATGCTGCTACTGCCAGTGTGTAACACTACTACCACCACCACAACGATGACATTTCATCCGTCCAGGATTCCATAGCCAACCTTAATCGCCATTTGTCAGGCTGCCAGCCCTGTGCCTAGCCCTATTCTCAAACACGAATCACAGGTAATATAAGCATTGTGGGGGAGGAAGAATAATGGAGTAGGAGGAGAGGAGAGACTGACGGTAGTACTAGTAAAGTAGTAGGCCAATTGAATTCACTAACTCTGTCAGTGGCACTTTTGTACACATTTGGGCGATTAGACAATTTGAATCAAACAGCCAGTTAAGTTTCAGGAAAACAAACGTGCAGTTAACCCCCCTGACTCCCCCACAAAACAGTAAAAAAACGCGTATGCTATGTTTAAGTTGAAATAAATAATTATTTGAGCCCTAACAAAAATATACTATACCACAAGAAGACCCGACCCACCCCCTCCCTACCCCAACGAATGTCCATGAAATCAAAGTCCCCAAAGTCCAAAAACCCCAACACCCAATTCCCACCCCCCAAAAGTCTTTAAAAAGGGGCAAGGGACAGTCTCTCCTCTACATCCGCCGGCGGTGTCCTGAGGCCAGGTGGTCACACAGCTCTCTCCGGAGGTCCTTGAGCAGGGCTTTCTGCCTCACCACCTCCTGCTCAAGGTTGGACACTCAGAGGGTCAAGCGGTGCACACGAGGCTTGCACCTGCAGGTACTGTGGGGGGCAGCTGCTTTTTTTGCTGCTCGGTACCGGCGGGTGGCCTCCTTACCACGGCTCCGTACCGCTGAAGGCTTGTGCTGACCGTATGACACTGGGACAGCGGAGGAGGATACAGCTGTCGTGGATGTTGTTGACTGCGACTGCATGTCCTCCTCCTCCTGGGCCACCAGCCACCGATATTCGGTGACAATTGCCTCTAGCTTCCGTTGCCGGGTCCGTCTAGCCAACTCCTTCCTTGTTAGTTTGGAAGGAGCATCTATAAGAAGAAAGAAAAACATACTGTAACCAATGCTCTTTAAGATTAACACAAAATAATTCAGCAGAAGTTTGTGTCACAGTAGCACTAGCAACTTGCAAGCACAGTACATAACATTTGTGGCATGTATCTATCTAACCTCCCACTTCGTCGGCCTCTGCTCTAACATTAGTGGGAGTTTCAGGAATTCTACTATCACTATATGGACTCACTACATTAGACTCAGACAGTACACCAGTCTTCTTCTTTTCTCTTGTTTAGCGAAATTGTTACATAAACTTTGGAAGCCGGCATAATGCCAGCTCAGTCAATTTGCACCCGAGAAAAACAGACGCAAGCCATGATGACACAGACTTGCGTTACTGTTACCAGTCCGGTACATGCAGGTGGTGAAGCTCTTACTTTTCTATTACGGGTGGCACTGGCCATACTCTGTTACAAGGGCTACTGCTCAATTAATTTAACTTTCACCCTGGCCTGCCCCTGACTACTACAAAAGGAAAATAAAGAAGATAATATGATCATCTATCCCTTGACAGGATACTTGCTTACGTATGGGATGACTTTAGGTGCTTTGTTTTTGATTGACTGAACACCGATAGGCCACACATCAATGTCAATGACAGAGTTGTAAAAAAAATTACTAAGAGAGGTAGTGAGTGGTCCCCGACTCCCTGTAATCGCCGGATATATGCTGTGCTTGCAAACTACTGTTACTAGTCATGGTAGTATTCTGAAAAATTACAACTTCTTTCCTCAGCTTTGCTACTCTGGCACGGAGGTGCGGTATTACATGCTCTTCAAAGTAACACTCTTCATCCAGTGACCGTCTACTCTGTCTACATACACCTATGCTATCTATGAGGAAGATACCATCCCGGCATCCATCCATTCAAAGTAAATGTCAATCACTCTTCATAATGTCTCAAATGGACAAACCTTACTTTTTCTCACCGAAAAACAACCTTTTTATTTTATTTTGTAAACCGCCAGCCATGCATCCGTGCTTGACTTGCATTTGAATTTGAACCAAAGGATATATTGGGCACATATACAGTTTCTGTTTCACCCACACAGGCAGTCCTCTTTTTTTTCTCCTTCCACCCATCCTTGCTTCAGCCTTCAACCGGCCATGCATCAGATTCCCAGCCACCTCGGGCAGCATTCAAAAACACATATCATTCTTTGCCAGTCGTTAATTTTAACTCGCTCGTCCTTCCTTACACCCTTCTTTCCCTTTTCGTTCATCCCATCCATCAAGTTCATCTCTGATCTGGCTTGGCTTCTCGATAAAACTTTCACAGCTGAGTTGAAGGCAAATTTAGAGGAGTCCATTGGTTACTGGTCAACTCCCGCCGCTAATGCTATTGCTAATGAGAAGTCAAGGGTGACTGTCTTCTACCTGGTTGACAAAAACTTAGTTCTAAATTTGTAAGTCTTCTTAACAGTAAAGTATACTTGTAATTTACAACATATACACCCCTGCAGAGAGCCCACTCTGCAATCTCAATAAGTAAGGAATATAATAGCTTACCACTGCCCGCCACTACCCAGGCATCCTCCACAGCAGTTCCTGCTGGCTGTGGCACCACATCCGCCTTGGACGCCCACCTTCGCGCTGGTCCCGGCACTGGTGGATGGCTGTGCCGATGGTGTTACGCCTAGAAAATACATTTAATATTTTTAGGTGCCATATACAACACTCCCTATTTTGTCTAGGAATAAATTTTTTTTACTAGTACTATATAAACAAATGTAATAACTTGTGACTCTCTAGTCTAAACTAAAAATGTCCCTTTCTTCAGGGAATGGTGTTTTTATTGATGCTTAGCCATAACATGTGATGCTACACTTTTTGACACAACTGATGAATGCTTGCTTTTTAACACGCACCATTTTTCTCATAACAGACAGAAGCTTCCCTTCTACGAACAAGAGCAAGATCATCATCATATGTTAGGCGGAGTCGTCAACGATTCATCCCCACCAAGACTTTAAGTTCCAACCAGGTGAGGGCTCTCCCACAATTAATGTGTGAAATCAGCCACTTTTCAGTCGTTCACCGTTTGTTATATGACATTGATTTTAATAAATGTTTTTATATAATGCACAATTTAAATTTTTACAGAGTACACACAGAGCTAGTTGTTTTACTTTTTATAAAGCTTTAAAACTTACATAGACTCTGTGGTTTTTGGTCATGAGTGAGTAAGCAAAAGGGTTTGTAATTTGCAAGCATGAGTCCGTGACTCTGAGAGGTCGGGACTCTGACTCCATAGTCTTATGTTCTGTGTTGTATAATCATTGGGGATCTTCGCTGCATTCACGAGCTAAATAATGACTCTCTGACACACTCGCTAGTCAGTAAGGAGATAGGGGTTTCAACTTCTGTTATGACTGAGGTATGTGGAAAGTCTAACTGCGCCTATTATAATTTATAAGCAATACCCTATTTCTTGTCCATAGTTCTGTATGTGCAGAATAGTCCCTGCAACAGTAGTAGTATGTCCTCCTATCCAATCAAAAAGTAAACTAGTATCTTATTCTTGGTGGCCATTGACATGTTATTGTTGGGAATTGTCAAAGCATAAACATTTAGAAGACTTCAATAGACATTATGGACAACCCAGAAGACAGCACTCAGTGCATAGAGCTATTGCTGAATAGGAGTTTTGTTTAACAGTAGACCTTTTGCCAACCTTGCAAGCTTAGCTAGCTACACAGAGAGACTAATAATAATCTAGTAGTAGCACAGAGAGTCATAGTAGAGGCAGGATAAGAATTTAGAAACAGTCTACAAGAAGATCAAAGACGATTTAGGAAAAATAGAATTATGAGGAACGTTTGGAATAAATAGGTGCTGTAAAAGATAGGGAAGTATAATTAATAATATTAACCAGAAAACTTACTGGGGCCAGCAGAGGAGCCCTCAGCGGACCTATCCTTGCCTTCCTGTTGTTCCTTCTCCGCTGACGCCGCTACCTCCACCTCAGTCCTCTTGCCCCTGGGGGGAGCTGATGTACAACATGAAAGAAAGACACAAACATGGATGATTGTTGTCAACTAAATCAAACATTTCAAAAAACAATAACAAATTATTTCGGGGAAATAGACAACAATTGCACTAAATTTATTGACCTATCTGATGTGGTCTACTAGGATATTAGTATTGCTGGATTTGCGGACCGTCTACTTGGAAAGTTATGTAACTCACTAAACCAACTACAAAAAGGTTCTACTAGGACTGGCAGGCAGCACTCACCAGCACGCGAAGTGACAGACACAGTCCGTCATGAATGCAGACCACAAAAAAGTTTCCTACTAAATAACCAGTCATAATATACTCAAACTATCAATCCACCACCACTATCTCTTCTCAGTGGCAGGAGTACAAAGGAAGGACTGGACTTGAGTCTCTAGTGTCTAGCATTACGCACTTCTGTAGAGTACACTCATACATAATCAGAAAAAACAAGTAAGCATAGTAGCACCGCCAGTGAGCAGGCGAGCACCTGCAATCACAAAAGCTTTTGAAACATAATTTACCTGCAATGTAATCTCTACTGTCTAGCATTACGCACTTCTGTAGAGTACACTCATACATAATCACCCAGGCCAAATAAGCACAAAATTGAAAACAAGTAAGCATAGTAGCACTGCCAGTGAGCAAGCGAGCACCTGCAATCACAGAAGCTTTTGAAACATAATTTACCTGCAATGTAATCAGCAGCATTCTTGCTCTTCGGAAAAAACAAATATTTGCAATATCATAATAACAGAGAGCAGGAGAAAACAAAGTAGTGATTAAATAGCTACTACTACTCACCAAGCCCAGAGATCTCCACGCCAATCAGGTCGAGCAGGTCATGTTCCCGGTCCAGAATGTCGGACCACCGGTGCGTCGCCTGGTTGTAGGTGCGCCGGACCCCAGACTCCCGATACATGGCCCTCTAGACCTTCCCCCATAGCTGGCGATGTTCCCGGAGCCCATACCCGGTACCGGGCCTGCCGTCTGCCGCAACGGTCTTGGGGAGGTGGCGCTGGATGAAAAAAACCAAGTGCGGCCACCTCCACCGTGCTAAAGATCTCCCAGGCAGTTACTGCCTCCCCCCTGAAGCGCCCGCAAGGGAGCTGGCTACAGGGTGCGGGACCCTTCCCCTTAGACTTGCCGGCTCCCTTTGCCATGGTCCTGGGTGAAAGAAGAAAAGAATAGGGAAAAAAAGGAAATAAAAGAAAAGAGAGAGCTAAACAAAAAAAGTAGTTATTGAAGTAACAAAAAGTTGAAAAAAACACAAAATATAGATGTAGAAAAATAGAGGGATAGATAATCAGTAAAAAAGATCAAAAAAAAGTTCAAACAAACAAAGGATTGCAAAGATTAAAGCAGGATAGAAAAATCATGCCCAGAAACATAGCAATGAATGAAAAACAAGATGGCTGCGCCCATTGCAACCACGTGGGTAAGTTTGCACGATATTTTCCCCGCGAGTACGCAAAAACGGACGTGATCACGTAATTGCGCCTCGCACGTAGGAAATGCCCAACACGAGCATGCAACTAGCGCCCGGAAACGGAAATACGCAACGCGAACACTATAAACAAGATGGGCGCGCCCATGTACGACCGCATGGGTAACTTCGCGGTAGCTGCGCTGGAAAAAAAAAACGCGGACACGCAAAAATAAAAAATCCACAAATTCGCACAGATTGGCGAATTTTGTGGACCGCGAGTACGTATTCGCATGAATTTGCATACCGCAAATTCGCAAATTTCGCCCATACTTACTTTTAATACACTACTCGTACCACCCCAACTTTCACTGATTCCACTCCATTCTCTTTCCTTCCTATCTCTTTAAATAAGTCAAATAATCCCTCCACTGTAAACAAAAAAACATAACTAAAAAATATTGTCATTTGCCAATGGAGCCAACTTTCACAAATGCACAACCGCTATTCCACCCCTCAGAAAGCTGAAGATGTTATAGAAGATACAGCAACTGACCACTACCTGCCTGCAAAGAAAACCGCAAATTTGTCATAATAAGAACTTCATTCAGCTAAAATGTAGCCATAAAAGTAAAACATTTTGATACAATTACGAATATGTCATAATAGTTGTACAGTTATTAAACTAGGTCAAGAGAGACAACCAAGACATGCAATGCACAGAACATATCCAATGCATCTGTCCATTCTGCAGTTGTCTACGCTTTTGAAATTACACTAGAATGGATGCCTCCAATGGAAATCCCACATACGTCAGTGCACATCCTTTTCCGTACCATGGCGTGAGCCTCTGCGTCAAGTAAGACAATACATTTGTGCACCAAAGTAGCAGATCATACCAGTGGCAGACTAACATTTAAAGATAGAGTGCTGCGCCGTGATTTGTCTTTCACTCAACATACCACGTTGAATGTGGGTGCTTTGCTAAGTTGTGTGAAAAATGAATACATTTCGGATGTAATCTTTTTCTGTACCTACTGAATAACATACCCTAGGTAAGTAATATTGTGTCCTCTGACATAAAGCTAGTGAATTGGTTGAAAGTCTTTCATGTCTGAATATGGTCCACACCAAAATCGGCCTCCAAAGGGGACTAAATGCTCTTAACATCTATAACGAGACCTATGAAAGTGATGATATTTGGGCATTGCGCAAAAAAAGCACTACTTAAATGGAATGCGGCAAGTGCGAATTTCTACCACAAAAAACATATAAGTATCTTGGAGCATGGCTAAGCAACAATGGGAAAGCCTCCTTACATTTACAAAAAAATGAACTTGAAAATCTATGCTTTGTGCATACTCTACGAGAAATTGCATAGTCCAACGACAGTTCCAATAAGAAGAGTCATGCAGTCCAAAATAGGGGCAATATCAGGCTAAGCACAGCAGGCATTCCCAGGCAAAATGGATATCATATTAGAGAAATCAAAAAGCCAGGCATACAAACGCATATTTAAGCTACCAAAATACACCCGGAACAGCCCGATTCACTTGGAGCTCAGTCTGGTGCAACAAAACTATAAATGCCTGGGAATGCAGGCGAAATACTATTATCAAGTCTTGAATGCTCCAATTGGAAGCCTAAAGAGCATGCTAAAGTCCATCTATGAATGGACAACTAATCCATGGAAAACGTATATGCAGGAAGCAGTGGAAACATTGGGCCTGCCAACATAAAACTGGGGACAAGAAGGCCTAAGCTACGTGGCAATCAAAAACGCACTTAACAAACATATCCACCGATTGCATACCTATCAAACTACACAGCTCTGGGAGGCCTCTCTGGGCTGCTAACATCATATACGAAGCATAAAATACAGCCTTACATGAAGCAAGCAGTAGGGAGGAAGGCTTTAAAAAATATTCAGGGGGCCACGCTAGTGCCCCTTCCAACGAAAGGACTAAACCCTAGATGGAAATCCATGGCTCTATAAACAGGTGCAGAATCTGCAATTATAAAAAGGAGTCCCAGCTACTTTTAATCCGCTGCTGCCCCGACCTGCTACAACGACATCAGAAGCTGCTAAAACCGCTATGCCTATCTAAAGGGGTTCGGACATGCAATGGAGCGGTAACAGTTCTGTTAGCCTGCACTGAACCAACAAATTTGGAAAGTATATAGCTGAGTTGCATGTTGGGTTCTCCGATAAAGAAGGTCCGGTCGACATCTGAAGCGTTTATACAGTCACAAAGTACATCTTTTAATTGCTGCTAAAATAACTCCTTTATTTAAGACGAATACGCATTTTAAAACAATTTTACTATGGTATTCAGTTAGAATTTTATTCATGTTTTCTATTTACAAATGTAAGAAATATTTAAGTAATTGAGCAATAAAGTTTTCATTCATTCATGTCTGAATAGATCACTATTGCTGCTTAGTCCATTCTTACTCCCCTCAAGTACTATCACGTGTACATTATCTAGCTGAAACTTTCAGAGCACATGGGTTTGATGTGCTAGAATGAGGGATGTATATTCCAAGATAAGTCAGAAAACCTAGGGCCCCAATTACAGTTTGGTGAAAGGTGTGCCTCCTAACAGGACAGCAGAAGCTATGAGCACTTCTTCCTGGTATGAAAACATGTGGCATATCTTAGAATCCGCAGCAGGTAGCCGGGATATCTGTGCCTTAATTGGAGCTGCCACCGTGAAGGTTCAGCTAAAAGCAGCAGCGTTTTGCTTAATAGCGCCATATTTAAGTGCTCACTTAGCAAAAAAAATGTGTTTTTCAATAACAAACTCCAAAGCAGAAAAAACAAAACAATTAATGCCCAGATGTACTGGGAGTTTTTTCCAGTGTGTGTGTGTGTCAATTTTCTTGTTTTTTAGCATGGAGTCATATGGTGATGGCTATGATGTACTAGAAGTTTTTCCCAGCGTGTGAGATTCAATTCTCTTCTTTTCTGACATGACCATATGTGGTGGCCTTGACTGTATGGGGTTGTGGTGTTTAATGTGGTGTTGTTTTTGAGTCTGGATTGTCAATTTGACAACTTGCAACGTTGAACGTGGAATTTATTCCATGGCAGTAACCACATTTGTATGCTATTTCCTTAACGTTTATTGGATGACCACACTCCATAGGCAGTTTTCGCACACATGTGCACAAGCATAAACACACACACATGTGCGCACACACACATCACAACATCTACTTCATGCTGAACATATACACAATTGTGGGATATATATTGCTTTGAAACATTTTGTTTATATGTTTCCCAGACTTGAAGCTTCAAGCACTGGCAATGCATTGTAGTGTAGTTCCTATTATCCCAATAGGCTCTGCGCATTGGAATAATATCTTCAATAGTATAGACGTAGGACTGTGGTTAACTAGGTCTTCTACTGATGATATTAGACTTAAAGTTATGTGTGCCAGCTAGCTCAGAGTTCACTAGAAACTTTCTCGAACAGGCAAGGAGGAGTTTAACCTCCCTGGATAGACAAGAAGGGATTTAGTTTCTGACAACCATAGACCATGACAACTTTGCTCTCCCCTAATCAAGAGTATATCTCTAGAGTCGTGTGAAAACAAAAGACAACTATTTTACTCAGTCAGTGCGTGCATTCTTAGTTTCACCAGGTTGTAGAGAAATAAGAGATGGGCGTGCTTCAATAAAAAGATGTTATTTATTGATCAGTCTCTTTTCTCATACAAGAGAAATGAATCACTATTATTGCAATACTTATAGTTAAGTAAAGTGCATACAGTAAAAACAGAATTATAAAATAATACTGTAAAAACATTTATATGGTTTCTTAGCCATATGATACTTAAAATGGATAAAAGATATACATACATATATACATTGACTAATCGTTCTCAACTGGTGCTTCTAACTACGCCTACCCCGGTGTACCTGACCTAAGCCTAATACTTGGGCGGGAGTAAATAAGTAGCAGTTTAAGTTAAGTTCGTTTTGCCAAGGATCTGACTCAAGAATTCTCTGTAAGGGGTTAGTCAGTTCAGTACCTGGGATTTAGAAGGCTGGAGGGTTGGTATCTCTGTCTCAGGACTCGATATCCCAGTTACCCGCGAGGGCGGCTGGAAACGCCGGAGGCTGGATTTCTCGGCAGGAGAAAAGGCAGCGTCTCTCTCAGAGCGTCAAAAGGGAGGGGCAGCGTCCGAGGGCTTTTCTGCATCAGCTGGGCTCTCCGGCAAGTAGCGCTGCTCCAAGCTCGTCACCACCGTGTCTTAGCTTAGGGCAGCGTCGGTATATTTATACCTGAAAGGTGCCGTGTTTGACGTAAGGATGGACATAAGACGTCAGCAAGAATGTCATAAGGACTGGTCATTCTTACATTCTTTGCAGGAGTTCTCGAGCGAAATCAAAACAATGGCTGCGGGGATTTCCCAGGTCTGCTGGAGGTTTGATTTGTTTTGAGAACTCGTTGTGCTTTCTAGGGGGCTGGAGGGATAGTGCTTGCTTAATGTGACAGCATGCGCTATGACCTAATCTGAAAACGGGTTTCTGTGCCGCTGTATGGACATTAGTGAATTAATAACCGGACAAGGGTCAGAAATAGGAGTATCAATATAGGTACCTAGATAAACACACTACAGCATTTGGACGAAGATGTGGTCCAAGAGCAGCGCAGCTAGCATGCAAAACCAAAGGTAAGATGGAACATTCCAAAACTGAGTGTAATGGCAGTTATTTTCTTTCCCTATATATTGTATCTGAAACAAAGTCACCATACCCCCTTTTCATGGCTACTAGAATTGTTCAAGCTGCTGTGCAATGAAAAATGCAAAACAATGTTTCAGTAAGTGACTCCTTTTCCATCCCACAGTGATAGCAAAGGACATTCTGTTGACCCCGAGCCTTGACTGCCTGTCTTCTCAGATGTGTATTAGAACCAATCCTTAAATTCAGATTTGCTCAGGGCATGAGGAGAGACTGAGCAGCTGCTGTCTGTAATCAATTTTGTCCATCCAAGGTGTGAGATTTATCAAGAAATGGCTGAGACCTATTTCAATGTGTACAATATTTTAGCTACCGTGGTCATTCATCAAACTCTCACGCCAAAACTGGGACTTGTTTTTATTTCAGTATAATTGTAACGAAACTGGGCTATCTTCAACAAAATCATGACTGTTGCGGCACATCTGGGAAGTCTGGTCACCCTGTACTTACCACTGTCCAATCTCCTTTCAAAGCCACGCATAATTTCGTATGGATGATTGGCAGCACCTTCTCATCTGGTGTCAATAGACTGAGTGGATGGCTGTCCACCCTAGCGGGCACCTACACTGTGGTAGAGGCATTAAGGCCCATCTGCCAAACTCTAAATGAGGCTCCACAGACCAGCGGATTACCTTTGTAGGCCGCGGGGGCCACGACACGGAGCAGAGTCACGCTCCCCCTCACTATAGCGGCATCAGCGAACTACTTCTCGCGTTTCCCGCTACGCGAGAAACGCTCGCAGCTGGGGGCTGCTTGCGGCAAGCAGGGAGATTGGACCACATTGCCCACAAGACATCTGGGCTAGGAGACACCCTCCCGCCACGCCCTCCACAGGGGGTTAAAGCCAGCCTCCTCATCCTGCATCGCGGGACGAGCCGGGCGAAGCCGGGGCAAAGGGCGGGCCGTCTGTGGCCGTCCGAGGCAGGCCAAGGCTGGGCTGGGCCACGTCCCTTTTGTCTATTTTGCAGTCCTGGACAAATATCGTAAGATATATGCCTTTCCATTGATGCCATCACTTACTATTTTAATAACAGCAGGATTCATGCTTATTGTTGCGACCTAATTGTGTTTTTAGCCTGTTGCCTTTTGCTGTGCTGGTGTTTGTGCTAGATAATATATCTCAGTAAAGCATGGCTTCTTGCATTACTAAAGGCAGGAGGTCTCTAGTGGGAGGGTCAGTTAGAGGGACCTTGGATAATTTTATTACCAGGGCTGCCTCAGTTTTGGAAAAGGAAATTGCTATCACTGAGTGGCGTCTGTCTGCTGAGCTTCTTCATAAAAAGCGTTTGTCTGCTGAGCTCCACCATAATAAACGATCGTCTTTGGGCTCTATTCAGCAAGCCATTTCACCTCGAGCAGATTGTCTCGATATTGAGTATATAGGTGATAACAGTAACCCTTTACTTTTACAGAACATATCACCATCAATTAAGTCACTTAGTAACTCTATTATTGATGACACAAACCTAGCCTCACTATTGGAAGTCAGCCCAGCGAACAGTATACCAATAGAACCGCTCTTCCAAACCCCAATACTGAGGCCCCGTGACATAAAAACAGCCCCAGGCCCCTCAATAAAAAAAAGAAAGCGGAGGGGGGGGGGACTATTTACAATGGCAAATGCGCCAAAATATCCAAAACCTCACTGAGCCCCTCATAGGACCATAGCATAACCATTAAGAAAACTCAGCCGGATGTTCATGCACCTATTGATTTGCTAACCAAGGACCTACTGGGAGTATCGAGCATTTGATCAGATCTCTCCTATTACCACTCATTGAGAGGGTGAAAAGAGTAGCTGATCAATTGGGGTCCCGTGAAAAAACTATCGTAATTAATACTGACTTAGTTAAAGAACTGTCTTCTCTTGGTGTAAATGTAAATGTAAATGTATTTCGATTTATATAGCGCACTAATCACCCAGGGGTCTCAAGGCGCTTGCTTAGGGAACCCGTCCTGGTATTCCCCTGTGAGATACCCCGGCAGGGTATTCACAAGGTGAAAGCCAGGCATCCCGCCGCGAGGGGCCGTAGTGGAGATTAAGCAAGCTATTGCCCAGAGTCGCAGAGTGTGACCCCGTGAGTCGAGTAGGCACCGGAGCGAGAATTGTCGAGTCCGTGGAATTTTGAGCCCAAAACCCGCCGAGGTGGGGAATCGAACCCTGGTCCACGGCTGATCTCAGCTTCCGGGTCTGCCGCCTCTAACCACTGAGCCACGCTTCTCCACTCTCTTGTACAACATCCTACCTGTGTTATTCCAACAGAACCAAATATAATTACAGAGGTAAATCCAACTAAGACAGCAAGTAATAGGGACCCACTGCCCGTAGCCAATGTTAACAGCTTGGCACCCCAGCTAAGGGATAAAGTTGGGAAAGACCACAGGGGGGAAGGGGTAGGGGGGCAACCACTCAAATATAATAGCACTCAGGCCAACACTGCCAATACACATGCCCCAGGTAAGCCCTCAAGGGGATCCCGCCAGCAAATAGATCTACCCTCAGAGGCGGCCCCGTACGTGGTAGTACTTACTGGTGTCCCAGAATTGGGGGACAGGAAAATAGAAGGCTACCATGACCTCAAAAATAAAGTTGTACATTAGTTAAAACATAATAGGCTACTTCCCCCTTACATCAACGAGGAAATCCTTCATGTACGACGTCTTGGCTGGGTGGGTCACAGACCTAAGGACATCCAGGGAGACATAATCATTATTAACTTTAGGGACCGCAGGGCAACCACACATATTGTTGATTGGTATGCGGAGAGAGGTAGGGGTGGAATTATGGCATAGGACTTAAGCTACTTTTATCCCCGGGCTTTGTTGACAAACCGTCTAAAGCCACAGACCTAAAATCGCTATGCTGCCTTTTCTGGCCTGGATGGAGTAGACTGACTGCCCATTTCGACTCTTAGTGGCCATTTTGCTAGGTGTCACTGGGAACAGACGAGGGTTGCAAATGGTGGATTGACAAGGGGTTATACTATCCTAACAAATCCCAGTACATGTCAAGTGAGTACTGAGGTGCAAATGGCACCTATACCCCTTTTGGAGGTAGCAAATGAGGCAGCAGATCCAACTCCAATTTTTAAAAGGGTTACCGAGGTGAAGGCGCCAGATGGGCAAGACATGGGGAGGCCGGACATTCAGGTGGGAAGTAAAATGGCTCTAGGCCCAGGGGCTGTGAGTGATCTTCCCCCAGGACCAAGCTCTGTTCATGGGGCTGGTAACTATGGTGCTTCTATGGCGGGATTGCATGCAGATAGCAATAGGTACATCTTAAACAACTTAACTCTGATTTCCTGGAATATCGCAGGGTTGTTTAAAAACTTCTGCGATCCTGATTGGTCAAGACTCATAGACTCATGCGATATTTGTCTGTTACAAGAAACATGGGCCCTAGAAACTCCATATAAAGTTGACTACAGGGCTTTTAACATAGAGGCTGTACCTTCAGTCAGAGGCAGACCATCCGGAGGACTAACTATATGGGTAAAAGTATCACTGGAAATTACCATCACCCAACTAGTTATTGATTCAGTCGATATACTAGGGTTGAGAGTAAAAACGAAAGATGGGAGGTGTTTATTTCTATTTAATGTTTACAACCGTCCAGGCAGTTCCTCGAAAGAATCAGCGACCCTAGAAAAATTAGATTTTTTCTGAGTTAACCAGGACGAGTTACCAAGCATGATAATAGGTGGGGACTTGAATTTTAATTTTGAGCCAGTTATTGGATTTAAAGATGTTTTTGGTGATGAGGATATGGCAAATAAGATACCATCCCTGAACCACACTGAAACAGTGCGCTGTACCACTCTAGCACTTCAAATACTGAGGTTGACTGTTACATTTGGGCTAAGGGCCTGTAATGGCCGCCTCACATCCGACTCTACCAAAGCTGCAACCTTTGTCAAATACAATGGCAAAAGCAGGATTGACTATATTCTAGTATCACTGGAGGCCTGGCCTCACATGGTAGATCTGGAGATTATGCCTCGGATTGAAAGCGATCACCGCCCTCTCAAACTATCAATAAACCATAGTTTGTTGTTTAGTGATGACTTGGAGAAGGAGCGCTGTTCCTTGGCTATTGGTACTAATGATTTACCACTAGTAAGTAACAACAGCCGTTCCTTAAAATGGGCTCATTTACTAGATAACAGGGAATTATTAGTGGGCATCTACAAGTTGTTTGCTGATAATTTTGCCAGTAATAGAAGTAAATTGGCAGATGGTAATGATTTTATGGATCTACACAAAGGGTTCTTTAGTTCCTTACTGCCCCTTGTGTCTAAAATGCCCAAAACCATTATCCAAAGGAAAATCAGAGCAGTTGGTACCCATCCCTGGTATAATAAAGATTGTCGCATAAGCAAGACATTGTTGGTAGAGGCAATCAAAAGCAAAAGTCCTGAAACTATTAGGGCATCAAGGAAGAACTTTAAGAAAACCCAGGCGATAGCAATAGCTAATTGGGACGAGGATTTCTGGGGAAATATGCTACTGGCTGCAAAAGCCAAGGATAACCAAGGATTTCGGAGATTAGTAGCCAATGGGAACTATGTGGGTAGATTGGCCCAGGACGTGTTCATTGATGAACAGACCTGGGTCAAACACTTTACTCACCTATATGAAATCCCCGATACCATTGAGGTGAATGCATTAGAATATTCCCGGTACTCAAATAGCGCTGAGAACCTAATGTTCTCCCTAGAGGAAACAGAGCTAGCCATCAATCTAGTTAGAAATGATAAAGCACCAGGCCCAGATAAAATTCCCGGCGATCCGTACAAACATGAGATCCAAGTCTGGGCAAGAAGCAAAGTTGTACACAGTTCCCCTAGGGGTAGACAGGTAATAAGGTCTCTCTCCCAGGTTGCTGAGAGCAAGCAAGGGGGTGTTATATGCTAGAAGGTCAGCAAGTTCCTTGACGGAACTAAGGAAGCCTCACACAACTGATGAGCTGGATGACATGTCTCATTCAGCCTACTTGGGATGTTGTTTAAATCATCGGCTTCCTGCTCCTACGTCAGGCCGGCGCTGCAATGCCTGACGAGTAACAACAGGTGTCACTCTTTTACGGAGATCTTTTGTTCCTTGCCGTGATATGTAGAAATGTGTGAGGCTAGAAAAAGTGAGGTAGTGAGCAAAAAGTGAGTTATTTTAAAAAAAGTTGGATAGTCCACGAGGTAATCTTTATTCATGTGGCTAACCACTTTGTTAAAAAGTGCAGAGAGGGGTATTGAGGACCAGAGTAACCATTAGTGTGGCCTCATTTCAACCCTCCAACTTGGTCAACATGTTTCATGCCCAAAGGGGCAATTCTTCAGGACCGGAAAGTGCTCATATACTCGTTGGGTGCCCAAAAAAATGAGCTACAGGATGTTAGTAATACAACCTGATAGGTCTAGGTCTATAGCGGGCGAGGAGTCCTGCATCACCGTCAGACCAAGGTGAGCCCACTGGCAGTCTGCGCGGCTAGTTCCTGTGGGGACTGCGCTAAGGACCTAACCCTTAGCGGCGAGGAGACTGCGCCGGTACAACCTACCCTACCTACCTACCCAACCTACCCCCACACAAACGGCGTGTCAATGCACGCGTGCATTGACACGCCGTTTGTGTGGGGGTAGGTTGTACCGGCGCAGTCTCCTCGCCGCTAAGGGTTAGGTCCTTAGCGCAGTCCCCACAGGAACTAGCCGCGCAGACTGCCAGTGGGCTCGCCTTGGTCTGACGGTGATGCAGGACTCCTCGCCCGCTATAGACCTAGACCTATCAGGTTGTATTACTAACATCCTGTAGCTCATTTTTTTGGGCACCCAACGAGTATATGAGCACTTTCCGGTCCTGAAGAATTGCCCCTTTGGGCATGAAACATGTTGACCAAGTTGGAGGGTTGAAATGAGGCCACACTAATGGTTACTCTGGTCCTCAATACCCCTCTCTGCACTTTTTTAACAAAGTGGTTAGCCACATGAATAAAGATTACCTCGTGGACTATCCAACTTTTTTTAAAATAACTCACTTTTTGCTCACTACCTCACTTTTTCTAGCCTCACACATTTCTACATATCACGGCAAGGAACAAAAGATCTCCGTAAAAGAGTGACACCTGTTGTTACCTGTCAGGCATTGCAGCGCCGGCCTGACGTAGGAGCAGGAAGCCGATGATTTAAACAACATCCCAAGTAGGCTGAATGAGACATGTCATCCAGCTCATCAGTTGTGTGAGGCTTCCTTAGTTCCGTCAAGGAACTTGCTGACCTTCTAGCATATAACACCCCCTTGCTTGCTCTCAGCAACCTGGGAGAGAGACCTTATAACCTGTCTACCCCTAGGGGAACTGTGTACAACTTTGCTTCTTGCTCTCTGGACAAGTACACTGGACCCCTTTAAACATAGTTCATCCTCTCCTCCCTTTTGTTTATATCCAAGTCTGGGCACCATATATAAATCTGCTTTTTAATATTATAGCAAACGGGGCAGACTTACCTGATAGTTGGAAGGGTGCGGAGATAATTTTAATTTTCAAAAAGGGCGATAGAAATGATCCATCTAACTATCGTCCGATTAGTTTAATGGACATTTTACAGAAACTATTTGCAAGGCATATTTTAATGCGTATGAATTCCTGGATAGTTGATAATGCCATCCTCACAAAGTTTCAGGCTGGGTTCAGGTGTAACATTAGCACAATTGACCAAGTTTTTAGATTTTGTTGTCTTTATTCGAAATACATTTTATTAAAGAAAGGGCTTATTTTTGTTGCCTTTGTTGACCTTAGGGCAGCGTTCGATTCCGTTTTACGTGATCGTTTATGGAGTTGTCTGCTTACGCTGGGGCTGCCGGGTTGTCTACTCCACCAGATCATAAGACTGCATGATAACAACTATGCCAGAGTACGTTGGGGCCAAAATGGGGAATTATCAAAACCTGTACTCATTAAGCGGGGAGTACGCCAAGGATGCGTGTTGGCCCCTACGCTCTTTTCGCTATTTGTCAACGATATGCCAGCCTATTTGGGTGAATGTAACAATGATTCACCAAAGTTGAATGGCATAAGTGTACCCGCACTCTTATTCGCGGACGATACTATCCTGATCTCGCAGACGCCCAAAGGTATTCAAACCCTTTTAAACATATTCCAACTTTATTGCAATGAGAAAGGGCTCGAGATAAAAGCGACAAAAACTAAATGCATGGCCCTAAATCCTCATAAATCGTTCAAGGGGAATTTTTTCTTGAACAAACAAAAACTAGAACTTGTGTCCAACTTCACTTACTTGGGAGTTTCCCTGGACACAAAAAATTCATGGGTTACCCAAACTGAAAAAAGCAAAACCATCTTAACACAGAATATCCTACCAATTTTAAAGAAACATGGGGCGAGTCTTAAGAAATCAATATCCCCAGCATCAGAAGTTTTTAAACACAAGGCCCAGTCTGCAGCTCATTACGGTGCTGAAATCTGGGGTCCGAAAGCTGGGAATCTATTTGTAAAGAGCGAAAACAATTTTTATAGAAGTATCTTAAGACTACCAAAACGTACCCCACTTTTACCATTACTGTTAGATCTAAGGGCAAAACGTAAAGATCATTTTGCGCTTTTACGCCCACTCTCTTACTGGGTGAGACTTTGGTGTACTGTAGAACTCAGTGACTATAGAGATGGCCTCCTTGAAATAATGAGGCTGGACCATTATAATTCGAACCCTTGGTTGAAACACGTCCAAACCTGGCTATGCAGAATTGGGTTGTCACACTTTTGGGAGGAGCCACAATGTCTTTTATATAGCTGTAAAAAACTGGTTAAAAATACATTCTGGGCATACATAGCACAAAACCTCCCAAATAGCCATTCAGGGGGCTCCTCACAAGGAAGTTCTTGGTTTTCAAGGACTTACCACACTTCGAGAATTTCCTTGATGAGGTCCAACCTCCACTTGCAAAAAGTCTCTACTTGAAATTGAGATATGGAATACTTAAAACTAATGCATTGACTGCTAGCTGGTCGTCTACTTTGATGCCTCAAAAAAACACAAGATGTTTGTGTTGTACGGCCAGCTCCAAAGAGGATGATACCCATATCCTGTTTTTTTGTAGTGCGTATTTACTGGCAAGGAAAACATGGATCAGGCCACTATGTAATGCAATTGGTGTTCATTCCTATGTTTGAGCATACAGGATTATTAAAACTGATTCTAGACAAATGGTTTTTTTCTGCATAAGCAGATTTCTAATGTCGGTATGCTATACTCGCAAAAAAATGGGATTTGACTTATAATTGGCTAATTCTGTGTATATATGTTGATGATGGTTCTTTTTTTTCTCTGTATTAGTAAATGCTTCGAGTAATCAAATGCTTTGGACTTGTGCAATTGTTTTTTAACTACTGTTTATATATGCCTTTTAAATTAATTTATGGTTTTTAATGTACTCCTGTAAAACCCAATCCAGCATCATGTAAATTGTCCTTTTTGCAATGTGAATAGTATTTGGTTTTATGTATCTTTTATGGCCGCAATGTGCCGAAATAAAGATTTAATAATAATAATAATAATAATAATAATAATAATAATAAATGAGGCTCTTTATTTTTGCTGGGCGCCGTGAATTCTACAGACAGAATGAGTAGGGTTTCCACAAAGATAGTGAAAGGTAACAGAATTCTATCCTCGATTAGGTGGAATGCTTCCACCTTAGACTTATAAGTACACTGGATTGAAAGTGATGGGATTCACACTATTGATATTATTTTTAGAAAGGAAATCTTGCTGCTATTGTACATTTTGTAATTGGAAAATAAGAGAAAGGCAACACATTTGTCAGAATGAAATACAACTGTTCATTCAGTCCAAAAAATGCTCCATAGATTCTGAACTTTTAGTAAAACCATATCTCTTTATTGTGCTTCAGTTGCTTGCTATAACACAGCAGAACAGCCAATGCATGTTGCTTACTGACAAAAATTGCTTAATCAGGGCTGTAAAGTGTAAACTTATGTACAAGATTAAAACAGGGCTTTATTTACAACATTCATTTTAAAATACAGATAATATGGAATCTAATCCAATTGAATATCAAAAGCAAATCGTAATCTTCATTATTCTCCCCCTGCCACTCAATGCTAGTTTCAGAAGCATACTGAGATCCAGCATGGTCTCTTTGGCCTGGGCCGGCGGACAACCCAGAATCCCATGGGAGACTTTGACGCATCCCTTTGAACAGGGTGGGCTGGCCGCACCGGCCTGAGGGGCATATTAGCAAGGAACCTCGTTAAAATTATCGCCGTTTATCGGCAGGAAACTGCCGATAAAACGACGATAATGGGCTTGCTAATATGCGTTATAGAATTCCTATAGAATCCCAGGTTAGATGTCCTAAACGGCGATAATTTTAACAAGGTTCCTTGCTAATATGCCCCTTTGATCCTTACTACTGCGCCCAGGTGCAGTTAGGCTTTCATTGAGAGTTCCCAATCCAGTTCATGGCACACACGGCTACTGAACAAGAACAGGCAATACTGCGCCTCCTGCATACTGTCTTATGCAGAACACAATCCCGGCTGTGCCCGGGGTTAGACACTGTGGGATGCACTGTGCGGGGATGGTAAGCACTGCATCGCAGAGAAGGGCTGGAGGCACTGCATGCCCTCTCAATCCTTCTGCCAAAAACATCCCTCATTGCTTTGTCTGTCAGGGCAGGTCTGTGCACACAGGTGCGGAGGCTTTGACTCACCACAATGGGTGACGCATTCCCGGAAGGGTCCTTTATAGAGTTCTGACAGGTGCGGGAGGGAAAGGAACTGACATCCCTTGAGAAATTTACTCAATTCCAACTGTGAGCGGCATTGCACGCCTACTCAGCAACTTTCCCTGCTGCGCCATCAAAGTTTCACGTCCTTGAGCATTTCCTGATAAACCCCTCACCAAGGAAGCTGATCACATGACTATATTCTAATATGTAGAGCAATAATATGTAGAGCACAGCACCTCTTTTCCCCCCATGAGCCCACAGGGAGTGGGAAGATTTGCTGGGTGTGTCAAGCAGTGGACCTTCTGCTGCACTCAAGTTAGAGCTCTATCACCTAACTACCTGCTGTGGCTCATTCATTTTGAGTTCTTGCATAGTATGACTATGGAGAATCGGCCTAGATCATGAGGCCTGCTGCAAGCTATGTAGGGCCCCTGATGCCACCTTCCTTCACCTCGCCTGGGGTTGTCCTAGCATACTGCGATACTGTGAAACCATCTTTGAAGCTATTGAAGAGATGCTTGAGAAACACATAGAGTGCGCTCCTCTGATTGCATTAAATGGATATGTGAGAGACCTGCCAGAGGATGGAAGGAGGTTGACTCCTGTTACTTCCTAAGTGGCGCATTGCGATGTACCGGGGCAGGGACGAGGTACTGCACAGAGAGGAATGGCTCAGGGATGCCGCGTCCTGCCAGGAGCAGCAATCAGCATACTGGGAACTGATGCATACCCATATCAGGCCCAGGAACATATGGGAACTTCTGCTAGCATACCTGCAATCACACACAGTGGATTCAGACCCCGCATGACCATATCCCGCTGGAGAAGCAGTGCAGGGCAGCCCTCTCAGCCTAAAAATGTTTTTGAATGTGCATGCTTGTTCCCACTGCATTACTCGCGTAGGCTTGTCTTATGATTCTTTAGTTTATAATTCTGTAAAAAACTCCTAATCTATGACATCGAATATTTAACAACTGTCAAAGCACATTTGTGGTTTACTTGATTTGGTGTGTGTGACAAGATATTAGTAGGACGTATTATGAAACAACTTTGGGTTTGGATTTAGGAAAATAGGTGTTCATGTAGAAATAATGATACAAGCCATTTATTAGTCACAAATATTTTCCGATGGAACAGTTTTTGACAACTGTTTCAGTTTCATGGTATTCATCTTATCAAACCAAACTCTCCGGAGGGCATAGGTGTCTCTGGTTAAGACAGGCAGATACACGGTGGATATGCAAGTTAAGAGCAGTATCTTTTGGGCTGAATTTGGACAAGGAGTTGCATTTTTCCTGCAATAATGATACATCTTGTTCACAGTGTCAGTTTAGACCAGATTTGATTGATTCATGAGGGTGTTGCTAGATAGGGTTTTGTTTGACATGGATTCTTTAAACCATAGGTTTAGTGGCATTTGCAAAATGAGGAAGTGTTTAGGACTCCCATGAGGATACTCTAAATGTGCAACTATTTTGAAAACACCCAACTACATGCCCCTTATGATTGAAGACATAGAAGGAATGGAGAACTGGTCTATGTTGGTGCTCATAAAATGATTGCATCTGTCAAATGTTTTTAAACTTATAGCTATATGAGGGATTTTAAAATACGTTGGGAGTTCACTTGAAGTTGTGATAATTGTTGGACTTGGCCTAAACATTTTTTCCTTCACCCATTCTAGCTTCTGCATTTGTTTTTGTTGGCCTTAGGACTCTGTGCAATTTACCACTTCTAACCAGTTCTAAAGTAGTTTGTGCTCACTCCCTAAAACATGGTAAAATAGACATACTACTGATTAGCATACTTAATTTAGTTATGAGTCCCTATTAAAGTGGTATACCATACACCTAGGGATTGTAAATGTAATGCTACTAGTGGCCATGGAACACTTATTGTGGCACCCACTTAAAAAACCCTTTAACAAATGTGTGTCATGCCTTCCATTGAAACTTGGGTGAAGAGTTTTAAACAGCTATTTTGACCTGGCAAAATAAACTTTTTGCCAGGCCCAAGCCTTCCTTTTTAATTCATATAAGTTACCCATAGGGTAGGCCCCAGAGGGCCCACAGGGCAGAGTGAGTTGTGTTAAAAAAGTTAGACATGTACTTTTACATGTCCTGGTAGTGAACAACTCCTAAATTGGTTTTTCACTATTGCAAATCATACCTATCCCATAGGAAAGCATTGGGTCACCTTATTACATCATGTTTGGTGCCTGAGGAATTGTAATTTAAAGCCCTCTTTATTTATAAAGTTGGATTTCCAGTCACCTTACAAAGATGGCATTTTCTTTTCCTAGCCATTTGGTGCCTGCAGCCTATTCCCTGGTCACATGACTAGGTGTAGTTGGCCCTTTGTGTATTCCTCTCAGAGAGCATCACACTAGAGGGTCTGGGTGTTGGCAGGATTAGCCATCTCTGGCAGGATGGTGGGGGTGGATCGGTCACCTGTCACAATTGCACTTCAGAGAAACTGGCCCAGCTCACACAAAAAGGACTTCACCCTAGGCTATTGTGCCTTCACACAGACTGGGACCAGGGCACGGAGGCAGGAGATCCAGAGCGCTCAGACCCACTCTCCAATACACTCCTGGACCTTCAGAAGAAGGACTTACCAACTGTCCAGCTAGGTGAGGCCTGCCCTGCTTTCTGAGAAGGAAGACTAGACCTGAACCCTTCATCTCAGGCTCACTTGACTCCATCTGTCAGCTTACTGATCTCCTGACCCTAGCTAGAGGGAAACAAAAAGCTCCAGAGGCATCTCTGCAACTGTTCAGCTGACCTGCTGCAAATATACCTGACTGGACTTGCAACTTGACCTTCCTAAGTCCTGCTGGCCTCTGCAAGTGTGTGATCCTGATCCCCAAAAGGTGCCTCCCACATCCTGGACCCTTGGTGTGGCATCAGTTAAGCTCCTCAAGGAAAAAAAGAAGACATTTTGATGTTTTGGGCTCTTTGTGACCATGAACGGCCCTGTTTGTGTCAAGATCTTGCCACCAGACCCAACTGCCAATATGGTGAACCCATCTCTTTGCGCTACAGTGACAGACAGCGATGACCAGCAATGCAAAATCTGCAGTTGGCGCTACAGCATCGACAGCCCACAGTGACCACCAATGTGAAGATCCAGCAACCGCTGTCCAGAATGCCCAACAGGATCACTGCAGTACAGCGAAAGCTGTCAGTGACGCCCTGCTTGCTCTTCACGCTACAGGGACAACCATCTGGGACATTCTCCCTGCTCCTCACGGCCTCCTCCACTGTGAATGGAACTCTTTGCACTGGACTGTAGAAGGTAACTTTTTTAGTGGGATTAACTTGGTTTCTGTATACGACCCATGTTCAATCGTGGTCTGACTGAACTTGTGACTTTCACCTGGTCTCATATGACCAGATAACTGAGAGTGATGTTTGCATCTTTAAGCGCTATACTTTCCTGAAATCTTTAAAATTGCTTATCTCCGGTTATCCTGATTAGATATTTTTCACTTTGGTGTCAAATAATTTATTGAATTTAACTCTATTATTCTAAATGGGTGTGGGATTTTTCTTCTGTTGTGTTTTTACTTTACTACTGTTTGTGTGCTGCATACATACTATATACATTACCTCTAAGTTAAGCTTAACTGCTTTTGTGCCAAACTACCATAGGGTTAAGCATAGGTTAATTTAGTGACTTTTTGTGGTTTACCCTAACAAAGATTCTGGCTGTTGCTTGAGTAGGGTTTTAATCCCCTCAACCAACAACCCAATGTCTTACATTATTGTTATCATGAATATCCAAACCATTCTAAATGTGATTCTCCTAAGTGTGCTAAAGAATTTTACCTGTAGGAAGGAAGTGATCTGAAAATGTAATCGTTTAACTTTGCCAAACCTACATGCATTGTATACATGCCAAATGGTAAGGATTATGCCATGAAATTTATGTTTTATAGCTCCTGAGTGCCACTCTGAGCCCTTATAGAGAGAAGATAGCCTTGGTATATGAAGAACTGGGTTTGAAAAAGAATCATTCCAAGATGGTGTATAATCTTACCAATGGTACAGTATGGAAAGAAAATGAATGCTGGTGAGTCTATGATGTTGAAGAGGGAGTCCATCCAAGAATGAGATATTTCTTCCCCTCTTTGATTGTGAATGAATATTCCCAATAAAAATATATATTGGTGTGGGGGCAATTGTTGCATTTTAGAATAATTGTATTTTTTGTGGTGAGCAAGTTACCCACATAATAAACTTAGGAAAAAAATACTGCTGCTTATATTCTAAGCATACTATTGGTGATGGTTCCTTGTGGTCCTTACAGATAGATGCCTGGGAGCTAACATTCTTCATGCTTATCGAGAGGGCTCCAGTGCTTGATTGCCAAAGAGAACCTTTCCACTTTCCATTATGGCACCTATTTCATTCTTTTTGATAGTGATGGCGGAGGTGCTCTTAAAGTGAGTATAAGAGGGCTTCATTGGATAATGTTGCCTGTTTCACAAACAGAACGTGCTTGGTGGAATTGAGAATGCGAACAATGGTGAGGTTTTATGCCACAGGGTCATATGGTATTTTTATTTGGTTACTTTGTGTTGTGTTTGATCGTAGAAGGAACTGCTTTGGTAATGGGTGAAGAATAGTGTACATTTGAGCTGCACTGGAAACTGACACTGTGTTTGATATCAAATAGACATTTCAAATCGTTCAAGTCCATAATGCTCCACTGTTAGAAATCGCGTTTCTGGTTGGCTAGGCCATGCAGCTAAGCCATGCAGAACCCACTGCTCTAGTCAGGGTAAGGGAGTTATAGATAACCTCTGCTTACTGCCTTGGTAGCTTGGCAGAGCAGTCAGGCTTATCCCAGAGGCAAGGTGTAAAGCGTTTGTGCAACACACACACACACTAGTGACACATGAAATACATCACAAAAGAGACTCCACACCAGGTTATATAAAATATATCTTATATTGTATGTGGGTACATTACACCACAATCACATAAATCATAAATTACATTGCCAACTAGGAAATTGTCATAAAATAACATTTAGTGCAATAAAGCAAATACTTATAAGTTGCACATGTCCTAAACACAACACCATCACTGTACATGGTATGAGATATTGAAATACAACTGTTATCCTGTCATTGCAAGGCATAACATGACACATATCTCCTAATATCAGGGCAAGTACTGTGAATCAGATTATGCAAAACACACATGAATCATCACGTCACCCTAAATGCAAGGCATAGTATTCAAGAATCATAGGTACTGGGCATGTAAGGCAATGACTTAGTATTCACTTTCTTGACAATGCAAACTTGACGTATATCAGACTAGCAGCATATGTAATGCCAATTAGATTTGGCCTGGTAGCACACTATATCGTATCCACATACCATACATAGGGTGCAGTGCTTCTACCAAGTTTCATCCGGTACTTCATTAGCCCCCGTAGGTCAAAGGTTCACAGGCCAGGTCGCTCCCCCACCGCATCAGCATCCCCCTTGCTGCCTCCGTGATTCCAGCTTTTTCCCGCTGTTCTTGCGCTTCCCGCTCTCACCGCTGCCTCCCATGTGGCCCCGCCCCCGCGCCTGATTCGCCACCCGCTCCCCCCTCCCAGCTGCTCCTCCCTCCCTCGCACCCTTCTTAATGGAGGCCGCTGCGTGCCGCGAGCAGTGGGCACGATGAAGGCGCGCCTAAGGCAAGCCTGTCTGCTCCCGTCCGCACCTGGACCGCGCCCAGCGCCAGAACCCCTGGACACCACGCTCGCCACAACGCCAGACTCAGATACGACGCCGACTCCCTCCACGTACTCAATGCTGGCCGACACAACACCTGCTTCCAGGCCACCCCAAAACGGACCCACGGACCCTTCTCCTGCTGCACCTGCGGCTTCACCTGCAAAAGACCCACCAAACCTCCTAGAACTAGACCCAACCACCTCCGCTGCATTCTGCTCAACACCCGCTCCGTAGGCAAACATGCCATCGAGCTCTGGGACCTGCTCGACACCTTCGCCCCAGACGTGGCCTTCCTCACCGAGACCTGGTGGAACAACTCCTCGGCACCCGACATCGCCATCCCGGACGGCTACAAGATCACCCGCAGGGACCATGCCAATGGAGTCGGAGGAGGAATAGCCATCGTCTACAAGTCCACTCTCAAGGTCACCACCCACGCAGACGACACCCTAAACACCGCCGAACACCTGCACTTCCAGATCCACACCGACCCCAACACCACCCTCAGAGGAACACTTGTCTACAGACCCCCCGGGCTCAGTTCAGCGACTCCATCGCCGACCTCGCCAGCACCCACGCTCTTGCCTCCATGGACTACATCCTCCTCTGGGACCTGAATTTCCACCTCGAGAACAACAACGACGCCAACTCCGCCACTCTGATCGAAAACCTCGCTAACCTAGGCCTCAGACAACTCATCACCGCACCCACCCACGCCCCAGGCCACTTGCTGGACGCCTTCTTCTCCACAAACACCAACGACACCTTCGACCACACCTCCAAACCCCACTGGACCGACCACCGCTGCATCCACTTCACCTTCAAAAAACGAACCATGCACCATCGCACCCAACAGCCGTCCCACCGCTGCTGGAACAAAGTCACCGAAGACCAGCTGACCACCACCCTCGCTCAAAACCCACCCATCGACCCCACCTGCCCTGACGCCACAGCCCGTAACCTCAGACAGGGGATCGACGACTGCGCCAACACCCTCCCCCCACTCAAGTGGCCATCCAACAGCCATGCCAGCAGGAGAGCCACCTGGTTCACCGACGAGCTCCTGATGCGCCTGCCGTAAGCTGCATCCACTTCACCTTCAAAAAACCAACCACGCACCAACGCACCCAACAGCCGTCCCACCGCTGCTGGAACAAAGTCACCAAAGAACAGCTGACCACCACCGTCGCCCAAAACCCACCCATCGATCCCACCTGCCCTGACGCCGCAGCCCGTAACCTCAGACCGGGGATCGACGACTGCGCCAACACCCTCCCCCCACTCAAGAGGCCATCCAACAGCCATGCCAGCAGGAGAGCCACCTGGTTCACCGACGAGCTCCTGACGCGCCTGCCGTAAGCTGAAGAAGAAATGGCTCCACAAACGAATGGCAGAAAACGGGGCCCACAAGGACGCCACCCGCAGACATCACCACCTCATCAGACTAGCCAAGAGATCCTCCTTCAAAGACCACCTGGATAACAACGCACATGACAGCAAAGAGCTCTTGCGCATCGTGAAAGAACTCTCCAATACCGACGCCAGCGCCAACGACATCCCGCCCTCACAATAACTGTGCGACTCACTGGCCATATTCTTCCACCGCAAGATCGCTGACATCCACGACAGCTTCAACTCCACAACGGCACCAACGGTGCACGACTCCATCACCCCCGCGATCACCAACAGCGCCAACCACCTGACCTCCTGGACCTACACCAACGACGACGAGACATGCAAGATCATGTACTCCATCCACTCATGATCTCTGTCAGACCCATGCCCACACCACGTATTCAACAAAGCAGACGCAGCCATCACACCCCAACTACGGAAGGTCATCAACATCTCCTTCGAAAAAGCGACATTTCCGGAAAGCTGGAAGCACGCCGAAATCAATGCCCTCCTCAAAAAGCCCAAGGCGACCCCAAGGACCTCAAGAACTTCCGACCCATCTCCCTGCTCCCGTTCCCGGCTAAGGTCATGGAGAAAATCGTCAACATTCAACTGACCCGCCACCTCGAAGACAACAACATCCTGGACCCATCCCAATCCGGATTCAGATGAAACCACAGCACCGAGACAGCCCTCATCGCCACCGCAGATGACATCAGACGCCAACTGGAAAAACGGCGAAACATCATCCCTCATCCTCCTGGACCTGTCAGCCGCATTCGACACGGTCTGCCACCACACCCTAAAGACACGCCTCCAAGAAGCCGGAATCCAAGAGAAGGCTCTGACTGGACCACGTCCTTCCTCTCCGGCAGAACCCAGAGCAACCGCCTCCCACCTTTCCAGTCAGAAGCCACCAACATCATCTGCAGCATCCCCCAGGGCTCATCTCTCAGCCCGACACTGTTCAACATCTACATTACCCCCTCGCACAAGTGACCCGCCACCACAACCTCAACATCATCTCCTACGCCGACTACACCCAGCTCATCCTCTCCCTCACCAAGGACCCCCACTCCACCAAGACCTACATTCACGAGGGCATGAAGGCCATCGCCGACTGGATGAGGAGCAGCCGTCTAAGACTGAACTCGGACAAGACGGAGGTCCTCATCCTCGGACCCACCCCCTTAGCCTGGGACGACTCCTGGTGGCGGACCGCTCTAGGGACAGCACCGAAACCAACCGACCACGCACGCAACCTAGGATTCATCCTCGACTCCTCCCTCTCCATGTCCAAGCAAGTCAACGCCGTCTCCTAATCCTGCTACAACACCCTACGCTTGCTCAGCTGGATCTACAAATGGATCCCGAACGAAACAAGAAGAACAGTGACACAGGCCCTCGTCAGCAGCAGACTGGACTACGGCAATACACTCTACACAGGAATCCCAGCCAAACACCAACGGCGGCTACAACGCATCCAAAACACCTCCGCCTGACTGATCGTCAACCCAACTCGCCGCAGCCACATCACCCCTCTCCTGAGAGACCTGCACTGGCTCCCCATCGACAAGAGGATCACCTTTAAGCTCCTCACCCACGCACACAAAGCACTCCACAACGCCGGACCAGCCTAACTGAACAGCAGACTCAGCTTCTACACCCCCACCAGCCAGCTCTGCTCCGCCAGCCTCGCCCTCGCAGATGTCCCCCGCATCCAACGTTTGACCACCGGCAACAGATCCTTCTCTTACCTCGCCACCAAAACCTGGAACACCCTCCCAACCCACCTACGCCAGACCCAAGACCTACTCGCCTTCAGAAGACTCCTGAAGACCTGGCTCTTCGAGCAGTAGCGGCACCCCACCTGTCCCCCCAGCGCCTTGAGACCCTCACGGGTATGTAGCGCGCTTTACAAGTACCCTGATTGATTGATTGAAAGGTGCTCCTGCGCACCTGGAATGCAGTAATCCAGCAAGTTCCTTCACTCTAATTGGGGCCTCCCTCGAGGTTTCCCCATCCTGCCCAGATTTTAGGGGGAGAGTGGAGACCTCACTTGGTCTGCCCCACATGGGAACTGACAGCAGCGCAGCTACCTGCTTTCATGTGGTGCAGCTGCGAATTCCCCAATACCCTCAGGGAGATACCGCGAGTCACCAGAGTTAGACGCCTCAGGGCACGGTTGTTCAAAGAGTGCGTGTCGGCCTTACTTCACTTTTTAGACCCCCAGCACCACAGCTGGTTCCTTAGGTGACAGAGTGCTGCTGTTTGCGTCTCCTGTGACTGCGGGGCCCTGAGAGGGGGAGGTTCCTGACGGCCAGTCATGCCACTCCTTCTGAGCCGGAGGTGCTGTGGGGCAACCTTGCCAGCACGGCAGCTTCTCCTGCATGAACAGCAGGGTAGTAACAGACACCCGCACAGGGAATTCCCTCAATGCCTACAAGTATAAAAGTTAGTGCTCCAACATGACATACTGAGCAGGATCTTGGGCTGCGCTCCACTCACTCTGAGGAGCAAATCAGTAGCCCATCCCAGTGCAGACTTGGCAAGAGACAATGCTGTAGTACACAGCCCTTCCAGGAAAAAAAAGAGCTCACCACATGCTGTTTAGGGTGCTCCCTCTTGCACATGGGGAGTGCTCTCCACACCATTGGACCACAAATGAAGTGCTCAACCCACGTTTACTTCTTTGCCACAAAAAATGTGTAAGTACAGTCCAGTTATCCTCCTGCTCCAGACAGGAGCAGAAACTGGGTCCTGGAAGGTTACTTTGGGAGCAAGCTAGGGTCGTTCCTGAAGTCTTTGATTTCCCTGAAACTTCCAGCAGGAGGAAAGCACACCCAAGTCCTTGGAGATTTTTCACAAGCAGGACACCACAGCAGGGCAAAAAGAGTCAGTCCTTTCCTCTGCCACACACAGATGAAGGAACTGCAGGCCAACCCACCCCTCACAAAGAGAAAGCAGTGCTCTTCACGCAGCTCTTCAGCTCTTCTTCGTAATCCAAAGTCCTGGGGTTTAAAGTCTCATACTTATACCCCATTTTCTCATTTTCCCTTTGCTTCAGAATCTCTGAGCTAAGTCCAAACCAGTTCTGTCCTCTCTGGTCCAGCCTGACCCCATGCGTTAGAGACAGCATTGTGTAAAGGAGATACAGCCTATTCAGGTGCTAGCAAAACTCTTGCCACCACTCTAAATGTAGACCAGACCTATTCAGCCTAGTAATGAGTCCCCCAGGCATGGCAGGACACACCTTAAGCCCTCTTGTGTCTAGAGTGAATGCACATCCCCGGCTCCTGTCACTCCAAAATCAGATAGCGAATATACAAACAGGCGGAGAGGCACACAAAATGGTAAAGCAAAAAAAGGCCCACTTTCTAAAAGTAGCATTTTCAAACACACAATCTAAAAACCACCTTTACTAAAAGGTGTGTTATTAAATTCTGAGTTCAGAGAGCCTAAACTATATTTTTCAATCTTGTCCCAATTGAAAATTACACATGTAAAATGTTACACTGCAGTGCCAGTGATAGTCTATGGGATAGATAGCCTTTCAACACTGAAAAACAAAATACATAGTATTGCACTATTAGTACATGTCCTAGCGTTCACATACACTGCACCCGGACCACGGGGGAACAATTGACCTACCTGAGGGGTTCCTTACATGTAAGAAAAGGGAAGGTTAACAACCATTGCTGCAAGTCCAATAGAAGAACTTGATTTACAAGCCCTAGCACACTCAGTGCACTTTACTAGGAAAATTGATGCAGCGCCCTTTTTGCTGCCACCGCATCGACCCACCATGCCCGAATTTTAGACACACAGCAACGCACCTGTGAGCTACATTCTACATCAACGTTGCCCAGCCATTAGGAACCGCAGCCATGTATCCAGATTTCGACGCATCACCTCCCCTGACAGTAAGGAACCAACGCATCACCTCCCGTGACACTAAGGAACCAACGCATCACCTCCCCTGCGCTGCAGTAATGAACCAATGCATTGCTTTGCTTTTTCGGTGCCTCACCTCTCCTGCGCCTGTTTTTGTCTTTGATTTTGATGCAGCCCAAGTACTTTGTGATACAAGTGATGTTTCCATAATTTCCTATGGCATGAGCTATTTTGAACCTTTTAAAAGTGATAGCTTAGCTTGTTTATGTTGTATTTTTGTAATTTTGGTCTTGTTTTATTCAGATAAAGATTGGTTATATTTCTAAACTGGTGTGGTGTCCATTTGTCGTGTTTCCACTGTGTTACTGTGTGTGTTTGTAGAAATGCTTTACACATTACCTCTGAGATTAGCCTGACTACTTGTGCCAAGCTATCATGGGTGTGTAACTACCTGACTAGAAAAAGGTTCCCTACTTGGACAAGGTGCAAGCCCCTGCCAACTAGAGACTCTCATTTCTAAAAATGAGGAATGAAAGAATGACCCAAATAAGATACAAGTAATTAAATGGAAATTCTCTCTTTTGGTTGGATTGAATGAATGAGCAGATTTCTTTAATGTTGACGAAATAATGTTTTGTCTATCCCTTGTATTGCAATTACTTTTGAGTATCTGGGTCTTGGGCAGCTGACCTAAAGAGATGGACAACATACGCATGCACTAACAAGATCTATTTGGTTGGTGCAGTTCAATTCACCTCAGTTGTCCAATGTTTGATTAAGTAAACTTGGAAATGTTGTGTTTCAATACATTTTTAACGGTTGATCGACAAAACGCAGACAGAACAAACATGCTAAAGAAATGCCTTCATTAAGGAGGCTGACAACCTATTCTATTCTGAATATTATCTTTCCTAAATTTTGGGGCATGTTACTATACTTGGAGCAGGTAGATGTTGTACAAAATACTGCTGTTATTTAGTGGATATGTACTAACCAGAAATAGGCTCTAACACTGTCTTAACAATATTTTCCATTTCATGAAATTGTTCTAATCACTTTATCCACAAACTATGGTAATTGTTGTAGGAGACTTTAATGGCTAAAACATTCATATTTCAATTGCAATGTGCATTTTCACGCAAGCAAAGTCAGATCTGGGAGGGTCTGCTCACAGCTTGTCTTGTGAAGTCCCACTCATCAACCTCTTTTACAATGGCTAGTAGAACTGATTTGGTAAATTGCTAAATGTTGAGTCTTGGAGGATGTATTGTTTAGACATACAAGGCCAGCTAATGTGGCTTCTTAAATAAACTGGCTGATCCTAAATTTGAAAGATGGGTTCTTCTTCATTCTGTCTTTACAGCTGTCTAGCAACAGATATTGATAATCAATGATGCAGAGAGGACAAAAATAAGGTAATATGAAAGCCTACAAATATGAAAATCCTGCTCCACATTTGACATGCTGCAAAATATTGAAAAAGTGTATAGTTAGTTCAACAGATCCAGAAGAGCAAAATGATGTTAAATAGAGTAATACAAATCCTACATCTAAGAAAGTCTATGAAAAATAAAAGGAATATAAAGTGATTTTGAAAAGCAAATATCTGTGTGAAGGAGTAAATTATGGTGTGTACTAACATTGATTTCTGTGTAACAGTTAACTGTTAGACCTGTCAGCCTTAGGGTGGTCATCTTCCAAAGGTTTTGCCTACTCCCCTCCTGTTTGCTGAAATTTGTTTTGTTGGGCTTAGGATGAACCAGTGCTTGAGCACACTCCTTAAAACATAGCAAAATTGTCTTACACCTAAATGTCATGTTAATTTACTTATAAGTCCCTAGTAAAGTGGTCCAACATGTATCCAGGGCCTGTAAATGAAATGCTATCAGTGGGCCTGTAGCATGTATTGGGCCACCCACCTAAGTAGCCCCTGAAAATATGTCTCGATCTGACATTGAAGGCCATGTGCAATTTTAAACTGCTTATTTAACCTGGCAAAATAAACTTTTTGCCAGGCCTTATAATCTCTTTTTAATACATATACACCACTCGTAAGGTAGGCCCTGAACAGTCCAAAGGGCAGAGTGCAGTGTATTTGAAAAGTTGGTCATGTACCTTCAACTTTTTCATATCCTGTAGTGAACAACTCCTAAATTCATTTTTTACTACTTTAAGGCTTAACTCTCCCATTGGATAACATTGGGTAATCTGGTTACATTTAAAAGTGATAACTTTTGTTTGGGAACCAGTGGAAATGTCCTGTTTGCTCTCCAAAGCATTATAATTAGGGCTCCCGGTTTTAAGGTATTTATTTTTTTACCATTTCCGTCTGTATTTACCCATATTTAGTTTTTTGGGCATTTTTTCTGTATTTATCCACATTTATTTTTGCCACAAGTAAAAGACGACGCTACAGCTAGTATTTTTCCACATTTATTTAAATTGACAATGCACACATTCGCTCAATTAAACTAACGATTTGTTGTGGCTTTAGCAGTGCTTTAAATGGTCCGGTACTGAGTAATTTGAAAAGGAGAGTACATGTGCTTCTCAGTTCTGCTATGAAACACTTTAGGATAGAGAACAAGCATTTACCAGGAGCAAACATGTGGCAGTGCTTCTGTATTTCAATCTAAAGCCAGCTAGAAATCTGCCTTCAAATGTCTATGGTTTTCACACAGAAAGTACAGAAGGTTACCTATATTGGTGGTGGTGTGTTTGTGTGTAGATAGACAGACAGATAGATAGATCCCAATCTACACGCCACGTCCTTTTGATACATATTATATATATATATATATATATATATATATATATATATATATATATATATATATATATATATATACGTAACAATTAAGGACGTGGCATGTAGCTTGGGAGCTCTCTGCTGCCAAGAGCTGTTTTCAAAACCCCGGGAGGGGAGTGTCGGCTCCTTCTCTGCTCATAGCTGCCAAGGTTTCACATTGCTATGTGTGACATTTTCATAATTTCAGTGTAATTATGAGTGACATTTCAAGAGACACATTCTCACAAGCAAAATCAAGCAATGAAGATTAGAGGAACATATAAATATCAGAAAGTACACTCATTTGAGCAATGAGAAACTCTAAGACGAACTTAAAACTGCTACAAAGCACCAGAAATGGAAGGGCACCAACCAGAGATACAATGGTGACTACATTTTTCAGTAACAGAGGGCAGGCAGACTGCTCAGAAGATGACCTGATCATTCATGACCACGCGCTAGCCTAAAGCACATTTCATAGCACGGGCCAGCTTGGTTTTGAAACTTCCCTCAGAACCCCATCACTTCTGCATCTCTCCCACCCCGAGAAAAATATGAGCCTTCTGTTCTCATTCTAACATTTTACAAGGGCCCAGATATGATTCTTAAGTACAACTTTGCATAGCTCCCAATTTTTATTTATTGCTTATATGTGACATTTATAGGTTGTCATATTGTGAATGAGTGACATTCTACTACTAAACATGTGACACTTCGAGTGGCATTTCCTCGTGAGTAAATCAAAGTAATGATTATTAATCACTACTTTTACTTTTGTGCCTGAGAGCTTTCTATTTCTATAGCCAGATATATAACACAATAACTAACATACCCTAAAACAAGACAAGATCTGTTGGTGTAACTAATGCTTATTAGCAGTATCAGATGAATAAGTAATTAATAATGTTTTTTTGTGGTGAATTAGAGTTTAAAATCATGCAATTCTGGAAATATATTCAACTGTTATTTAAGTATTATGAAGGTGTATGGAAGAGAAGGAGTCTTTAGAGTGCTTGAATCTATCAGGTTTTTCCATTCATACTGTCCTTTACATTTTTTCACTCTTTATACAGTTTCATTCGTTCTCTTCCAACATCTCTCTGAAATTGTCCATAAGCACGTCATGTCAGTGTTGTTAAAATCTACAAAACAGTTAGTAAAAGGAAATAGTCTTCGGGAATGCAATATGGAATAAAACGTGTGAAATGTGAATAGGGTGTTTAGTTATTCTTCAGCCTTCGTTTAGTACTCGTTGAGAACTTCAACTTCTTGCCAGTCAGCTCTGCTGGTTTTGCTGTAGAGGAGACTGCCTTGGTGGACAACGATCTGCTCTCTGAATCAGACCGGCTGCCTGGGACCAAAATTATGTTTGGGGGGAGGAGGGGATCCACTGACTGCCAGATCTGTGTGATGCTGCAGCCAGTGCCCCGTTTGGATACTGATCGCCGGATCTTGTTGTTTTCTTTCTTATGTTGAAGTGCACACAAGGAAAGCCTGTGGGGTGGCCAGCCTGACGGTGGGGGGGCTTGATTAATCACAAGTTTTGATCTTTGCTTATTCATTCTTCTGCTGCAGCACTGTGAATTGAAGTACTTACAATGTGCACTGTATGGGGCCTGGGACAGGAGGAATCAGAGATGTTGGGGAGGCGACAGCATGGGGTGAAACAACAATAAAGCCTTGTTAACAAATAAATGGTCTTTCAAAAGACCTGTGAAGTACTCGGGTGCAGCTGTAGCTGGATTCGAGCACGGCAGTGTGGCAAACTTTTATAGTATTTTTCCGTTTCTAAATATAAATACAGACAAAGAAAATATAGATTTCTGTCTGTATTCATATGTAAAAATTTGTAAAAACGGAAAACCTGGAGCCCTAATTATAATTTAAAATTCTCTTTAATGGTAAAGTCGGATTTTAAGCTGCAATTCTGAAAATGCCAATTTGATGGATTCAGACTTGCTGAAGAAGTTGCATGCTACTATTTATTTTTCTCTTGATGGTGCATATATTACTATCAGTCCGGATATGAGTATTAGACAGTGTTTGTCTCAGGATGCACCCCTTCCAGATGAGTGTGCTCAGGTACCACCCACACTATGGGCCACAGGTGATACAGATGTAGGTCTGTTGCATATACCGCCAGTTTCTATACAAGTTAAAAATAATGCTATTCTGCCCATATTCCTCATTTTAAAAAACCGCAGGCAGGGTTTTTTACCCAGGATTTTACACGAAAGGGAGTAGTTGAAGAAACGTCTGCCAACATTTACAATAGTCCTATTCTTCTGGTCCTTAAGATGACACCCTCAGGTTCCTCTAATGCTGTTGATGATGTCTATCACTTTATGATTGATTTATGAGAGGTTAACAAAATGGTAGTTCCGCAATTTCTGGTGGTTCCTGATACTACTACACTTTTAACAAGGATCTCATCCACTGCTACGTTCTTTTCTGTTATTGGTTTGAAAAATGCATTCTTCAGTATTTCTATACATCCGGACAGTAGGTATTTGTTTGGATGTATACTTACAGGCAGAAGCTTTAGATTCTGTTGTGCTCCCCAAGGCTATACAGAGAGGCCTAGTATTTATAGTCAAGCATTGAAAAGCCAGTTGCATTCGCTATCGCTTTCTCCAGGTAATGTATTGGTACAGTATGTTGATGATCTGTTAATTGCTTCTGATACGGAACAAGGTTGCAAAGACAGTACAATGAAATTGTTGTTGCATTTGGCACATCATGGACATAATGCCTCTCTTTCAAAATGTCAGTATTATCAAGAGGAAGTTATCTATTTAGGTCACCTACTGTCGAAGGAGGGTAGGAGGGTTGACCCCTGAGCTCATCAGTACCATTATCATGATGCTTATTACACAAAATCAAAAAGATGTACGCTCTTTTATAGGTGTTACGTCCTACTGTCACCAGTGGATCCCGATTTATTCTTTACTATTCAAACCTTTGCTTGCATTATCGACGAAAACAGTGCATGAGCCTTAGCCTTGGACGCCAGAATGTCAGCAATATTTTGAGCAATTAAAAACTGCGCTTTGCTCAACTCCGGTGCATGGCACACCTAACTATAGGAAACCATTTGTGCTTTATGTTCAAGAGATGGCTGGTTGCACACTTTCTGTCTTAACACAGAAATTTGGGGATAAACAGAGACATTTTGCTTATTTTTCTGCTGTTCTTGGCCCTGTCGCAGGAGCTCTCCCGAGCTGTCTGCGAATGGTCGCGGCTGTGGCCACTTCAATCAGACAATCGGCTGGAATTGTACTTGACACTGACCTTGCAGTTATGGTGCCCCATGCTGTGAATATGCTTTTGAGTAAGACGAAGACACAGCAGGTCACTATGGCACATCTTACTGATTATGATTTGACATTGTTTGCTAAACATTTAACGATCAAAAGATGTGCCACTCTGAATCCACTAGCAAAATGTGCTTCTAATGACCCATTAGCTGCATCCTCATGGGCACTCTGATTCTAGTTCCTCCAAGAAAACTGAGGACTCCACGCAGTTCAAGGCAATAGTTCAATCTTTCTTTTATTCTTTCTCAATTGTTTCATACTTTGGTTAGTGAAATTCATTTATCATTCCATTTAACAAGACTTCTAGGATGGAAGACGCCACTAGTGAAGCACCTGAAAACTGATTTACATTTCTAAATTTGCTTTGAAACATTCAAAAAGAAACAAGGCTGTGCAGCTGCGCCAAACAAAGTTTGCATCTTCCACTCTGAATCCAGCCACATTACTACCCCTCCCTTCTGAGAATGATGCAGCTAACAAACATGACTCCTTTTTCCAGAAGAAGAGACGAAAGGACAGTTAGACCTAACTGATGTTCCCTTAACTGACCCTAAGGGGAACTATATGTCGACGGCTCCTGTTTTAAATTACCAGATGGCACAACTTCTGCACTTACTTTGCGTACGGAGGTGGAAACATCACGAGTTCCTTATTTTTCTGCTTAAGTGGCAGAGCTTGTGGCTCTCATATAAGCTTGTGAATTGAGTGAGTGGTTGGTTGCCAATATCTATAAAGACAGCCAGTGCGCATTTGGGGTCGTGCATAACTTTGGGCGACTGTGGGTTCCTCACCTCTCATGTACTAAAATCCAATATGGGCACCTGATATTGCAGCTTTTGTCTGCTTCAATGCTCCCGAAGAAATTGGCACTAAACAAGTGCAGTGGCTATAGTAAAGTTACTGATGACGTGGGTAGAGGAAATGCATTTGCAGATCAGTTAGCCAAGGAGACGGCCCGACGTAAAATGGAAAGAAAGTTTGTTGCAGGTCCAGCTAGGTGGGTTCCTGAGGTTGCTATGTTTGAAAATACCGTTGAGAGTGAAAGGAGGTAAAAAGCAAAGCCACAATAGAGGAATTCACGAAATGGCAGGAGAGTACAGCACAGTAAAATGAGGGTGAATGCTGGATTGATAAATCTGGAGAACAGAAATGGATTTTGCACAATGCATATATATTTCCTGTGGGTACTATGGTCCAGTCCATATTAGTGCTAAAGACGTTTGTAAATTGTTAGCCGCTGTTTGGCATAATGATACCATCCCCAAGATAGCTGCGCATTTGATGAAACATTGTATGACCTGTATGAAAAATAATCCAGGAAAAGATACCCCTACACCGCCTGGCAATTTTGCACCACCCACTTTCCCGTTTGAAGTCCTCCAGATGGATTTCATTGAATTAGAAAAATGCAATAATCTTAAGTATGTTTTAGTGGTCAAATGTGCGTTCAGCAAATGGGTTGAGGCCTACCCCACTAAGGACAATACGGCCATTAAAACTGTGAAAGTACTCCTTAAGGAGTATTTTCCTTGATTCAGCTTGCCCCGAATTATCTAGAGTGACAACGGGTCTCATTTTAATATGAAAGTAATGAAATTGATTTGTGAATGTTTACACATTAAATAGAAATTTCATGCTGGCAATCATCCACAGTCAGCGGATTTGGTTGAGAAGTACAATGGTACTCTCAAACTGAAACTGGCAAAAATCTAAGAGACGACAGGGTTGAAATTGCCAGATGCTCTACCGTTAGCTCTTCTGTCAACACAAACTACATCCCATTATGGAACAGGCTTGTCACCTAACGAGGTCATGTTTGGACGCCTGGCAAATGTCTGGAGTTTCCCACATCCTTGTAAATACTCCGAAATTGAATATCCTGTGTTGCTTGATTATCTTGGCTAGTTAACAGAAAGTTTACATACTTTTCACCAACAGGTGCAGGAATCCCTACCTCCTATACCAGAGGGGATCGGCCTTGACATTCAGCCTGGCGATTATGTTTTGGTCAATAACTTCTAGAGGAAGAAAAGTCTGGAGCCCCGCTGGAAAGGTCCTGAGCAGGATCTGTTGTCTGTTGGTGACAAGGACGGCTATAAAAATTGCTGGTCGAAACAACTGGGTGCATGCCACCCATTGTTAGAGGATTCCTTTGCCGTTGCGGTACGACCAGTGGGTCAAGAAGGGTTTTGGCGACACCGAATGTGAGCAAGTGCCCAGGCTTGTCCCCTTCAGCGATGCTGAACTGACCTGGACACAAACAGACAAGGAGAATGACTATGTTTTGAACAAGGCTGACACACTAGAAATACGAGCTACGCAGGAGCCTTTGTTCATTGATCACACAGTGCCTTGGGCTGCCAGGTACAATTTGAGTCCTCGGCTGAGGGCTACTGAATCTAAGGAGAAAAAAGGTAAGGATGCACTGCACAATAGGTGATACTGAATAGCAATACCAACAAATATTTAAATTAAGTGAAAGTTCTCTATTTGCTTTGCCTTTGTTGTTTGAACACTAGTCAGGAGAAAACTATACTTTGAAAGTATACTACCTTTATCGACGTGGGATAGATTAGGAGAAGAGCTTAGGACAGAGCAATCTTCACCGCAGGTGCTCAAGAGCGCCAACTTATTATTAGACAATAGGAGCCTGTGCCAGTGAGGCTCTGACGGACACTGGGAAATTGTATATTTTCTTGCATTTTCCTTCTTTTGAATTCACTATGCATCCCTTTGGCAGAAAGGTTGCTGAGGAGGAGCAGCCAATGGGTTCTGTACAGAGTAATATGATGTGGTCAAGGAAAAGTAAAATAACATGTGTTATTCTTTTGATAATGGTGATAATAATACTGTGTGGGGTGTCAGGAGTTTTGGAAAATGCTCAAAGCGTGCCTTTGCTTAGTAAGGGTAAGGATATTTTCCTGAGACAAACTGAAAGAACTGACCCATGTAATGTATTCTTGGAAACACATAAGATGTTCTTTGGTGAGGGGACCGCCTGTTACCCCACCTAATCTGTCACCAGTCTATGGACTGCATATCCATTGTCACTTGTAAATTATACATATACTCGGCCACCTCAGTTTACAAAAGTTAAAAGAGTGTTTGGCTTTGGTTATCCGGGGCCATGTCTATACCATAGAAAACCACTGGGAGTAGGTTATCCTGGTTGTGATAACAATACAGATTGTGATAACTTTTACATGGAAGAACAGAACGTAACATTAGTGGGTTGGCATTACAAGGAATTGACAGGCCGTTTATTATCCCGCTTGTTGCCCCATTGTGAACAGTCTGGATACTTCATTGTATATAAATTGCTCAGGAATTGTGCTGTACAAACATATGGTAACCTTAGTGAATAAAGAGGAACCAAGTAGTTACAGAATGAATTACAGGTACGCTACAGTGGAATACGAGGGGCCGATTTATGCACACCCAGGCTTTTCCTTCTTGTCTAATAGGACTTATTCCAATGTCTATAATGGTACAAATGATGTAGCCCTTTGAATGGTTTTGCCTTTAAGCGTACCCTGTAAATATACCAAGCCTAAAATAAGATGGGTTGAAAGGACACTAACGAAAGAATTCTATGAAGGAGTGACCAATATAGAGGTTCATAATTACAGTAATGGTATCACCTTTAATACATCCTTTCCTCTATTTTCACATTGTGTGGTTCTTCCATGGCCTGGGGTGAGAAAGCTAGAGAATACTTAGGATGCAAGCTGCAAATTCTATCAAATACTACAGTGGCAGCTTTGTGCGACATCACCACTCAGTTGGAGAATATGCGGATATATTCGGAACAAACTAGATATCCAGTGGATTTTATCTTAGGCAAGAGTGGAGGTGTATGCGTGGTAGTTGGCGATCAGTGTGTGGTCAGGATCAAGAAAATGATCAAACACATTGTAGATATTCTTGAAAATCTCAAGGTAATGGAAAGTGGGAATTAGAGCTGGTCCCTTTTCGAGAGCTGGGGCTGGATTCTTGAAAAAGTTATTTATCCAATTGTTGTATTGATGCTCGGCTGTGTCCTCGTTTAGTGTCTTCCCCTTTGTTGTTCCTATTGTACCACTGTTTTTGCACCAAAAATAAAATATCATTTCATGATACAAATGCCACTAGAATGCTTTAGAAAGATGTTGATGATTTGATGAGGGAATATTTGAGAATTCATCCCTCCTTGCTGTTTCGCTTTCTGATGTTGATGGTATGGAGTACTCATAAATGCATCCTAATGTGATACTCTATTATCAATTGCAATTTTGTTCTTCTTTGCCATGGTTAAAAAATGCTTTAGCTCATGCTAAAAGGAGAGTCTGTTAGAATAGATCCGTGAACGCTTAAACAGTGCCCTATATATAAGTTAGCATTTGCATTTGCGGCACCATTTTCTGTCTAGACGCCATTTGAATGATGATTATAACTAATCCTTTCCTGTTTCTGAGAAAAGCTTCTGTTAAGTTTTCTTTCTGCAATAATGAAGTCTTAGTACCAGTGCTCAGCTTTCCCACTAGATAGAGGCCCTCTCCCACTTGTCTGGTGGTGGGCACAGGGTGAAACGACCTTGGATTGTACTAGGTTGTGTACAATACGAGAAACGAAACCTTTTTTTACAAATTTCACAATCCAGCTGAATCTGCCTAGAAAATTCCACTATGGGTGTGCCTTTACCCAGGTTTGAAATATACAGAATGTATTGTTTTGCTTGCTGGTTTTTAGTTCTCTCTGTACCACTGGTCAAGACTGTGCAGACTGGGCTCTACTCTGAGTGAATCTGAATAAAACAATTATTGATATATTCTCCACTGTTCCTTCACCTCTTCATTTGGTATGGAAGGCTGAGAGGTGGTTCGAGTGTGACCCTGGTGGGCCAAAGCAGGTCACTTCCTTCTCAAGTGGGGCAGTATTTCTATCAGCGCAAGTGGGGTAATGCAGGGTGGCAAGCTAGATATCCAGTGGATTTTATCCTAGGCAAGAGTGGTGGTGTATGCGCGGTAGTTAGCGATCAGTGTGTGGTCGGGATCAAGAAAATTATCAAACACATTGTAGATATTCTTGAAAATGTCAAGGTAATGGAAAGTGGGAATTGGGAATGGGAGCTGGTCCCTTTTTGACAGTTGGGGCTGGATTCTTGAAAAAGTGATTTATCCTATTGTGGTATTGATGCTCTTCTGTGTCCTCGTTCAGTGCCTTCGCTTTTGTTGTTCCTATTGTACCACTGATTTTGCACAAAAAAGAAAATATCATTTCATGATACAAATGCCGCTATAATGCTTCAGAAAGATGTTAATGATTTGATGAGGGAATATTTGAGAATTCATCCCTCCTTGCTGTTTCGCTTTCTGATGTTGATGGTATGGAGTACTAATAACTGCATCCCAATGTGATACTCTATTATCAATTGCAATTTTGTTCTTCTTTGCTTTGCTATAGTTAAAAAATGTTTAGCTCATGCTAAAAGGAGAGTCTATTAGAATAGATCAGTGAATGCTTACGCAGTGCCCTATATATAAGTTAGCATTTGCGGCACCATTTTCTGTGTAGACGCCAATTTGAATGATGATTGAAACTTACTGTTTCTGAGAAAAGCTTCTATGGGTGTGCCTTTACCCAGGTATGAAATATACAGAATGTATTGTTTTGCTTGCTGGTCTTTAGTTCCCTCTGTACCACTCTTCGAGACTGTGCATACGGGGCTCTACTCTGAGTGAATCTGAATAAAACAAATATTTATATATTCCTAACTGTTCCTCCAACTCTTCATTTGGTATGGAAGGCTTAGAGGTGGTTTGAGGTGAACTTTGTGGCCCCAGGAAGGTCACTTCCTTCACAAGTGGGGCAGTATTTCTATCAGCACAAGTGGGGTAATGCAGGGTGGCAAGAATGTTGTGCATTCCGGTGAATTCCTACAGATTCCGGAAGTTTGCAAAACAGAAATAGAAGGAAAACGAATTGTTTCAGGCAAAAGTTGAGGTATGCACAACATTGTTGTTTTAAAGTCATCCTGTGTGCCCTGTGCACCCCCATTTGTATTGCTGACTGGTACTGGTGACACCTGACTCTGACTGTCCCTGGGCTCTATCTAGCCAGTCCCAGGTCCAGTGCTATGATGAAAACACATTGAAAACACACACATGCTTTAGGGTGCACTATGTGGAGGGCACAACTATAATTGACATGACCTACCCTATTAGTCCCTAGTAGATAATAGGGCAGGGAGAGTAAAACTACCTTCAAGTCCCTAGCACATAATAGGGCATGGCAGTTTAGAGGCTAGAAGCCTTTGTTGCACTTGAATGCTACTAAGTATAAATTGTGCCGAAACTCGAATTCGGTGGAAGGAGCACTTAAAAAATGATATACTGCATATTTTGGCATTTTAGGTACCTCCAGGGTCTCCCCAAGTTGTCAGAGATGGGGGACCATGTCATTATAAGAAGGGCACTTATAAAAGATGTGTTATATGCCCTGGGGATAGAGAAATCGCACATTTCACTTTCCCTATTGTAGTGGCTCCCAAAATCGATGTTTTATATGCCCTGATGATGGAGAAATTGCACGTTGAAATCTCTCCATTGTAGAGGCCTATCCCCTTAGGATAAAATGGCAATAGTTTATGAATGCATAAATATTGCTAGGAATTCAATAAAAATAATACCATTCAAGGACTTAGTAGAATCGTATTGATACATCCAACAATATGCAACTGTTGAATTTATCCTTGATTACACAGAAAATAAGTTATATGACTTTCTTGTCTGTATGCCAAAATGCAGCCTTCCTGTCCTTGTCCCTGATTGGTCAGAGTTAATAGGATTAGCCAGACTGCTATGATGAAGTGATAAGTGGCTCAACCAGGGAGAGGCTATCTGGTGGTGAGAGCTCTACCACAGTAAGGCCAGAGCAGGGGGGGGTGGGTTGTAAAGCATGAAGCTTCAAAGCGGAATAGGACAGGCAGGGAATGTCAGGTTCATCTACCCATGAGCCCCTTTGACCCAGCCAGATGGCAGGCTTAAGGCAAGAATTTGCAGATGGTTGGGGGAGGAGAGCTATGGAAATGAGGCAAACAGGAGGTTGGTTTAACTCGTTCTTGCTCCTCTGCTGAGATTTCAGCCATACTAAATTTTGGAGGAATAGTGCATTCTGGGAGAAGATTATGCCACACTCTGGAGGATATGGTTATGCTCTAGGGTGTTGCACCACACCTCATTTGACAGGAGTGCTCTCCTGCTTGACCCCAGACAACAATGAGTAAATAAGTGAGAGGAGCAGAACCTCTCAGATCATCTACTTGAAACTGAGAGAAGAAGGCTTCCCAAGCTGGAAACTCGATTTGCAAGACCAGGCCCTGCATTCTGATTGACTTCACCTACTGCATTAACTGGAACTACAGCCCTTAGGGTGTACCTTGCCTCAAGAGGAATGAAGAGGAGACCCCCTGCAAGCTACAGGTTAATAGAGCTCACCTGGACCAACACCACCAGGAATCTCCTGTCTGTTGTGCACCCAGGGGATTTGTAAGGGTTTTCTCCAGGTGCATTGTGGTAATTGTCGTCCCAAACCTTCAAGGACCATCTTGGAGATTCCAACTCCTTGGATTAAAGCAACTTTTGAAAAAAGCTCCATAAGAGGACCAACTCAACCATGAGAGCCAAGCTTGCCACATTCAACTGCTAGCCAGCCTGACCTGCTGGTTCATCCCACTGAAAAGCTCCATAGGCCAGACTTCCAGAGTTTGACCAGGAGCTCTCTGAAATCAAGCCGGCGAACCCTCATCAAATCAGACCTGGTGAAGAGCATCAAGGGATCCCGGCAGAAAAAGCTCCAGAAAGGTTTTTAACTCCGAAGGTAAAATCTCGATGAAAGCCTACCAGAAGGGGTATCCAAACAGGGCTCAATAGCGGGCAGGCTAAAACTTTGAATTTGTCCCGGTCAAGCCCGACCAGATGTCCCAAAGTGGCTCTATAGTTTTCTATAGTGCTATAGTGCTAAATATTTAAAAATTCATATTTATGTTTCTCTACATTGAATTTTGTTGTTTTGGTGTCATTTTTAAAAAAAGGTAAAAATATTTCCCATTTTTATAAATTAGTGTTGAATTTTATTGTGTGTTGTGTCTTAATTATTTACTGAATTGGTATTTTTAAATGCTTTTCATACCTTTCTCCTAAAAGAAGCTTGCATGCTCACAGCCAAACTACCTAGGGTTGAGCATTGTAATAATTTACTGAGACCTATTCTGAGCCCTAAACTGTGTTAGTGGCCATATTGGCAGTGCTAAATCCATATTTACAACTACTAATAACGCACTTTCCAACAATTGTCAGTAATAAAATATTGTGGGATCCACATAAGACAAACTACACCGGGCTCCTCTGCTTGTCTAGTTTTGAAAAACGTTAGTGCTTTGTGGGTTTGCATGGGTGGCACCACACCACAGCCCCACATGCAGCAGCTACCACTATTCCTTATCTCTCAATGTAATGCTTTAAGGCCTTTTGTGTCGTGGTATCTTGGCCCACCCACACGCAGGGTACCATTCTTATCAGGAAATATGTGGGAACTCAGAGTGGTAGGAAATTTGTTGCTCCTTGAAGATTCCAGAACACTTCATCACAGAAATGTGATGAAAACATTTGTTTCTTATCGAAGTTTGATGTTTGCAAAGGCTTCTGGGTAAAATTACCTATGAGAGCCACTTGAGTCATGCACCCTTGAACTTCCATGCTTGTCTAGTTTTCACAAACATGCAGGTTTGCTAGTGCCGGCTGTGCTAGGGGCAAGTACCACTTTATTGTGAGACTTGGGGGAATGCTGGGAAGAAGGAAGTTTGAGGCCAGAACTTTCCATCACAAAAATGTGAGGAAAATATGTTTTATTTTAGCCAAACCTTGAGGTTTTCCAGGGATTTTAGGTAAAGAAATCCTGATAGAAGCTAATTAAGTCACCCCACCCAGGTTACCCATAGGTGTCTAGTTTTAAAATATGTATAGATTTGCAAGGTTGCCCTAGGTGCCGGCTGAGCTAGGGTCCAAAATCTACAGCTAACCACATTAAAATTTTTTTAGCCGTTTTCAGTGGAAAAATCTGATGTGTCCATGTTATGTTTTGACCTGTTTCTTGTCACAGGCACTAGGCCTACCCACACAAGTGAGGTACCATTTTTATTGAAGAACATGTGAGAGCATAGAATAGTAAAACACTTGTTATTACCATATGCATTTCACTGCATTTGTACCTTTTAAATGTAAGCCACCGTATAGGAAATAATACATTTTGAAAATGCCCTCTAAATCATATGCTAGTACTGATACTCACAATTTCAGAGAAACAACCACTGCTCCTAAACTCCACATCATGTGCCCATTTCAGAAATACATAGTTTCCCTTGATACTCATTTATCACTCTCCATATTTCAACATATAAATTGGTTTGTACTTGTTAAACAATGAAAAAACATTGTACGGTGCAGCTCAGTTGTTGACTGGTACCTTGGGTTCTTTGAGAACCTACACACCATATAGATCCCCACAACCAGAAGGGGCTAGTGGCCATAATGATATACTGCGTTTGTATGTTGTCCATTGTGACATAAAGTTACAGATAAAAACACATTATAGGGATTGGCCGTTTCTTTGCAAAAATCTATATACGGATATGACCCATTGCTGAATTTGAAATTCTGTCTAACTTTCATGAATCTAAAGATTTCCTAGATCACCCATGGGTTTCACACAAGTTTCCACCACAAACTAGAAGTAGATTGAGAGCACAAAAAGTGGAAAAAAGGCTATCTCTTTAAAAAATGCCAAAACTGTGGTGAAAATTCTTTTTTTTTTATTCAGCTGTGCTTCTTCCTGAAAGTTGGAAAGATGGTGACTTTTTAGCACAGCAAACTGTTTGATGAATGCATTTTTTTAAAAAACAGTTTTATCTAGACCACTTTTTCCCTATTATCCCCCAAAATTCAAAATGTAGCTATAGTTGGACTATGTTCTCAGTCCCCTCCAGGGGAATCCACAAACCCTAGGTGCCTTTAGAATCCCCATGATCTTGAGAAAAAGGACATGAATTTGGTGTGGATACCTTATGTTGAAAAAAGTTTTGAAGAACTACCACAAATAGCCCAAAAATGGCTCAGCATGAGGAGGGGTGTTAGGCTGACAGGCCTAGCAGTTAAGGGTTTAAAATGCATGAGCATAAGCAATTTTGATGGAGATTGTGGTCTGAAGGATATTTTGTTTGTGAAAAGGTTGCTTGCATGATGGCATTAAAGCTGTGAGCGAGCAGAAGACAAATAGTGACACGCACAAAGCCATGCATTTAAAGGAACATGAAATAGCCCTCATGTAGTAGTCTTCACATTCTCATAAAATTCGTTATGAATTGGCCCCTATATTGGTAACCTCTTCAACATGTACTCACTTACTCCAAACAGTAACTTGAACTGTTTGTTATGGAGAAAATCGAGGTAATTTGCTTTTTTAAACTTAACTTTGAATATCTACACCTGAAGTAATTGTCCCTGCCATTTCTACTCCAATTCTGCAAATCTGTGTAAAGAGCCAGCTTATCCTTTATCAAAATCAACCCCTTTCAAAATCCAAACTGTTTTGAATTGGGATCATGTGTAGTTGTGTAGTAATAATCCTTTTAAACCTGTGATATACTTAGCACACTACTTTCATATTGAGGAGCTAAAGGCTTTCTCCTTTTCAGACACATTTCTGATTAAAGGTGTGCCGTTCCAAATTCTTATGTACATAACAATTGGAATTTTGTTTCATTCAGCTTTGCTAGACCTCTCAGCCTTAAGGTATTCTTACCTCAAACCTTTTGCGTTCACCCTCCTATATTTCTGAATTTCTTTTTTGTTGTCCATAGGGCTCTGTGCACTTTACCACTATTCACCATTGCTAAAGTTCTTGTGCTCACTCCCTAAAACATGGTAAATTGGCTTACACCTCATTGACATATTTATTTACTTGTAAGTCTCTAGTACAGTGTTATACCATATAACCAGGGCTGGTAAATTAAATGCTGCTAATGGGTCTTCAGCGCTTATTGTGCCACCCACCTAGAAGCCTCTCCTAGGTCCGCCATTGCAGCCTAGGTATATTTTTTAAATCCCAATTCAAACTGACAATATAACCCCTTTGCTAAGCGTAATACTCCCTTTTTATGACATATAAGTCACACGTAAGGTAGGCCCTAGATATCCTATAGGGCAGGGTGCATTGTAACATATCAGTAGGCGGGACCCTGCACACACGCAAATCATTTCCCACAAGCCTTTTGTGCCTGTAGCCAGACTGCAGCCAGTGCAGGGAGGCTGGAAATTCCAGACACTTAAGGCGGGGAATGCCTCCAGAAGTTTCACTAACCACAAAGAAGTTACCATGGATAAAAAGAAGACCCTCAGACCCACTATTCAGTTCACTCCTTCACCTGTGGATACTACAAAAAAGGACATTTTGCTTCTCTGCTGATTGGGGACTGCTTTGCTTGCTGAGAAAGAACACTTGACCTGCACCCTTCTTCCAAGCCTGAATCATTCAAAGGATCAGCTGACTGATCTCATGTTGGTGCTACAGGGACCTAACAAGCACCACAGGGCCCTGTGTATCTGTCCAGCTGACCTGCTACCTAGAGAAGCAAGTGGACCTGCCTGATCCCTGCTGGTGGTCCACAAGAGGTGACTTCAAAGTCCTGGGCAATTGGTGTGGCAAGAGTTGGACTAATCTTCAAAGAAAAGGAGAAATCCTCACGTTTTGGGGTCTTGCGACCGTAAACAGGCCTGTTTGAACCAAGACCTTGCTGCCTATGCTAACCCCCCCACCCAAGCAAAGCTCCGGTGAACCTGACTCTTCTCACTACAGAAACCGTCAACAACGACCAGCAACAGAAGATTCGCACTTCATACTACAACACCGACAGCCCGCTGTGACCGCCACTGAGAGGTTCCAGCAATGAACATCTGTGACAGGATCTTTCTGCAACAGCAACAACTATCTGGGACGCCATCCTTCTCTTTGCGGTACAGCAACAACTATTCGTGATGCTCTCCCTGCTTTTTGCAGCCTTATGCACATTGAAGGGATCTCTTTGCGCTAGACTCCAGCAGGCAATTTTTTCAGCAGGACTAACCTGGCCTCTGTATCTGGCCCACATTCTATCGCGGTTGGCCTGAGCTTGTGAGTTTCACCCGGTTTCACATAATCAGATAACAGTGAGTGGCTGTTTATGCTTTAAGGCACTATTCTTACCTTAAATCTTTAAAATTGCATATCTTTTTTAGTATTTCTATTTCTGTGTGGTATTCTTTCACTTGGTGACTCTTTGTGTACTGCATAAATACTTTACACATTACCTCTAATTTAAGCCTGACTGCTTTTGTGCCAAGCTACCATAGGGTTAAGAACAAATTAATATAGTGATGGGGATTGCAGCTGTTGCTTGCGAAGGACTCACACCCTCACCATCCAAAAATCCAATGTATCACATTGATATTCAGCAGTGGAGCATTTGCTTGTGCAGTGCCATACTGTGATTCGTGCAACACTAAAATCTCAGGTAAATAATACAATGCTGGATTTGACTTTTAAAAAATTCTTGTTATTTTTTGATTGGCCACTTTTCTCTCTTTTCTCAATTTAAATTCCTACTTCCTTCTTACTAGAAAGGAGATGGAGATAGTCTGATGACCTCACTAGGGCTGATCTGCAAGGAGAGGGGGCTAAATGCTGGAAAGAATGCCACAAAGCTTGATCTCCAGAAAGCCCTCCAAACTCCCATTGTACAGGTGGATGGGGCACCAGACGCTCCTAGCCCCATATGAGTGAGGGCATTGCCTCCCTAGGGCACCTGCCTAAGCTTGCTGGATGGCAAGCTGGCTGAGGATGGGCTCACCAGGCAGAAATTTTACAAGGCACAGATTGAGTGCCCAAACCTAGAATGCCTGAGGCAGCAAACTGAAGCCCAGGCAGCTGTTGACACATCTGGAGATTACCTATTATATTTTGGGAGAATTTCCTCCTGTATAGTGAGCCTATGGATGGAGATACATGTGTGTTGGTGTGCCCTCAAAGCTACAGGGCCTTCCTAATGGGATTAGCTCATGACATACCCCTGGCAGAACATCTGGGGCAAGACAAGACATTTTGCAGGCATGTCTTCTTTTGGCCACTGATGACGATATCCTCAGATACATTTTACAGGACATGTCCCATCTGCCAGACCAGTGGGAAAAAAGGAAAAAAGCTTAAGGCTCCCGCAATCCCTTACCTGTCATTGCCACCCCACATTGAATTGGTAGGTATCAACATTTTTGGATCCGTGACCCCCAAAACTACCCCAGGTTACAGGTTTATCTGGTTTTGCTGGACCATTCCACTAGGTACCCAGAGGCAATACCTCTTAGGACTGTGACAGCACAGGCAGTGGCTAGGACCATGATGGGGGTTTTCAACCGAATGGGGTTCTCCAAAGAAATGGTGTCTGATAGGAGCACCAACTTTATGTCAGCCTACATGAAGTCTGTGTGGGAAGAGTGTAGGATAACATACAAATTATCTACACCCGATCATGCACAAACCAATAGGCCTGTTGAAAGCTTCAATAAGACCTTGAAAGGCATGAATAAGGGCCTGCCTTTGCCCATGAGGTGGAGGTGGGATATCCCCCATGCCTGCTCTTTGCCCACAGGGAGGTACCACAGAAGGGTTTTGGATTTACCTTATTTGAGCTCCTCTATGGACACCGTGTTAGAGGGCCTCTCAGTCTGGTAAAGTAGGGGTGGAAGCGGCCCCCCAAAAAGCCACACCTCCCAGGATGTGGTTAGTTACATGCTAGCCTTTTGGAACCAAATGCAAACATTCTGGAAAAAGGCCTCTGAGAACTTAGAAGCCAGACAGGAGGTCATGAAACTCTGGTATGACCAGAAGGAAGGCCACACTGGTAGAGTTTCACCCTGGCCAGGGAGTCTGGATGATGTGGCCAGTGGAGCCAATGGTCCGGAGGAGGATTGGGGGCCTATGGGCTGGTTCTTAAAATGTGATGGAGGCCACTTTCTTGGTGGACCTAAAGGCCCCCAAAAAGAAAGATGGGTGAGTGGAAGGTGTCAACCTCACTCCTACACTAACCCCATACCAGCACAGTGACTGTCACCAGTTGGTTAGACAGTTTGTCTCCATCACTCCCTGGGTTACACACTGGTGCACCCATGATTTAGACACCAGAGACAGTTTACCTGTCAAAACTAAATATACAGGATGAGCATTAAAGAGAAAGTCTCCAAAATGCTGGGTTTGGGAGTGATTAAGCCCTCTAGTAGTCCAGTGGTGCTGGCCCCCAAAGTCACCGCAGGACTGATGTATACCCAATCCCCTGATCGGATGACCTCGCAGATGAGTTAGGAGCTGCCAAATTCCTAAGCATGTTTGAGATCACTTCAGAATACTAGCAGATTACCCTAACTGAAGGGTCAACAGAGAGCTCAGAAATGTTCCACTCTAGAGGGTCACTTCCAGTTTAGGGTGATGTGCTGTGGACTCAAAAAGGCCCCTGCCACCTACCAGAGGCTGATAAACTAAGTCCTCTGCTGGGATGGAGGCCTTCAATACTGCTTACTTGGACTGCATAGCTGTCTAAAGTAAATGCCATGCTTTAGGTGCTGCAACAGGCAGGCTTGACTACGAAGGCCAGCAAGTAGCAGATAGGGCCAGGTTCAGTGGTGTACTTCAGATACCTTGTGGGTGGGGACAATGTACAGCCCCTCAAGACCAAACTCAAGACTATATTGTAGCATCTGAGCACCCCAAAACCCAAACAAAAGTGAGGGCCTTCCTGGACCTCACTGAATATTACTGAATGCCATATGCCTTTGTTGAGAGATATGGCACCATTGCTGCCCCCTTAACTAATCTGACTTCTAAGAAATAGCCAAAGAAATTGATTTGGACAAAGGACTGTCATAAAGCTTTTGATACCCTTAAACAGGCCCTGTATCTAGTCACTATGCTCAAAGCTCCCAATGATTCCCAATAGTTAATTGTACAAACTGATGTCTTAAAGCATGGAATAGGAGCTGTGCTCTCACAGCTAAACAAGAAGGGCCTGGACAAACCTGTAGACTTCATCTGTGGGAAGTTAAGACAGACACCGGCCCCGCAGATGGTTCATGCAAATGAGTGATGAGAATACCAAACTGTTGTGGTGGCCCATATCCCTAGGGGGAAAATACTTTAAGAGAGAACACTGTCCTGGATCAGACAACTCTATTGTTGATGGTCTGTCCAGGTTCTTCTGCCTTAGTGATGAGAACTCCCATGAGGTTGGGTAGTTTTCACATGGGGACACGTGTTAGACCTGTAAGTCTTAGAAGTGGTGTTCCCCAAACCTTTTTTGTGCCAGAGTGTCGCATCAGTTGGAGATCCATAGGTGGAGGTTGCGTGCTGATGTGCTGAGGGAGGCGGTGAGATGTTCTTCTGTGAGATAGTTCCAGCTTTTGTGAGGGAAGGGCTGGACATGGTGATATACAATGGGTTTGGTGAAAATTCCCATGGAGGCAGTGGTGGTCGATCCAGAGGAGTTCAGAGGTCTGGCTGAAGGTGATATTTTTACTGGTGGAGAAAAAAGGGGTTGACTCTCTGACCCACTCTTCAGATTACGTCTGGACCTGTGTAAGACTCAGAAGAAGGACAGCTCTGCTCCCCTGCTGCAGGAAGTACTGCCCTGCTACCCTGGGAAGAAAGACTGGACCTGCTCCTTAAACCCAGAATAACTGGAGTTACTCCAAGGGCAAGCTGACTGGCCTCTACCTCTGAGCTACAGGGACATTACAAGCTCCAGAGCCCATACTTAACAGGACCTGCATAAGCCCTGCTGCTGGCCTATGCTGGAGTGAGTTCTGATCCTTAAGGGGTACCCCCAAGTCCTGGATACTTAGCTGGCCTCTCTTGGCCCAAAGCAACTTAACACAGTGTGATGCAAGACTCTGCAACAAAGCACCTTGCAGCCCTCACAGCTCCTCATCGTATCCGGTGCAGCATGACTGAACTTGACGCAGGACCTTGCATCACAGCCCTTACAGCTCCTCATCAAAACTGGTGCACTCTGGTGCACCTCAACATAGGACCTACCTTCGTAGTCTTCACAGCTCCTCATCAGAACTGAAGCAGCACAACACAATGCTCATCATAAGAAATAAGATACAATCTTCATTGGGACTAATCTGGTCCCTGTATGCGCTTACACTCCATTATGGTCAGCCTGAACTTGTGACTTTGTCCCTGTCATGCGTGACCAGATAACCACAGTTGGCACTTAGTGCTTTTAGGCCCTATACTTAACATACAGCTTTGAAATTGCATATCTCCAGTTCTACTGATAGGATTTTTGACATCTTAGTGTCAACAAATGTATTAAATGTTACTCTATTGTTCTAAATTGGTATGGGATTTTCCTTGTGTTTTATTTTCACTTCATACAGCATAAATACTTTACTCACGCCCTCTAAGTTAAGCCTGACTGTTTTTGTGCTAAGTTACCAGATAGTTAAATTCAGGTTAATCTAGTGACTGTTTGGGGTTCACCCTGACAAGGACTGTGGCTCTTGCTTGAGAAGAGCTCACACCCCCCCTCAACCAACAACCCAAGTCTTCACAGATAATCAGTGATTGAGACATGCTAGTCATTGAATGAGCTGGTGAACGTCAGTAAGAGCTGAAAACAATGCACTGAGCAGTGAATGAGGCTGCACAAGTAATGAGTGAAGGAGCATATAGTAATGAGGCTGACTGAAAAGGAAATCGAAGCTGCCTGTCTGTTGTACATGTGGCTGTGAGTGAAGTGAGCGGCAGGATTAGATTGGCAAACAGTGGTGATTGAAAAAGAAGGCAGTCAATAACTAATTAGCCTGTGACTGATAAAGTCAGAGAAGAGAACAAGTAGGATGAGCAATGAATGTGGCAATAAGCAGATCATGTGGTAAAGTGGGCAACCACAAGGCAATGATCAGTGAAAAGAGTGGCCTGAACAAGGAGTGAGGCAGTTTACATTTGTAGTGGCAAACCAATCAAAAAATTAGGCATGGTGACAGCTGGAAGGGACAGGCTGAACAGAAAAGTGTGCATAGAACAGTACAAGAGGTTGTGAGCACTAAATGCATTGGGGTCCCGAAAGATTTTGCTCTTGACAATGACCTCTGTTCATTCAAAAGGCAACAGAAACATGTGCAAACCAGGTCCCCAGTGCCAGATCTCTAACACAAAACACTGTACCACGAGTGGCACAACTTCAGCTACCCCTGTAAGTCCCAAGTAAGTGGTACCCCTAGTACCGAGGACGTGGGTACTAAAGAGGGTCCTCTGGGGTTGGAGCACTGGCTGTGACACCCCAGGGCCCCCTCACCAAGGCTATGTACTCTGCTATTGCAGGCTGCATGTCTTGATGCAGGAAAATCCCAACCATACACTGCATAAGATATAGGAAAGTCACCACTATTGCAGGCCTTTAGCCCTAAGACAGGGTGGTCTATATATCCTATAGCTGGGCATATCAGCATGAGCACATATGCCTCTACAATGTCCAGTCCATACTGTGATGTTATAAGTGAACAGGGAAGCCACAAAGAACACATGGGCTGGGTACTTGTCAAAACGAGTTTCCTAGCTCCACGACGGCTTCCTGATTTCTAAATTGTTTGGTAGCAAACATATTGTCTTAAAAAATCCTCAATGATGCCAGTGTTAGTTGTATTAATAAATTCACACAGAAGACCCTTTTGGAGGTTCCCCTGCAGCCAAACGAAACACTATTGGGGTATCTGGATGGTTTCCACAAGCCTGCCACCCCCAGACATGTTTCTGACCTTATGGGCTGAAAGCCAGCACTCTTAAAGGACAGAAACAATACCTTCTCTGGGCATAGGTGTGTCAGACCTCCTCCAGGACAGCTTGACCTTCCTGGGTCGAATGCTTCAAAGTCAATGCTGCCTTATGAAATCCAACCCAGAACCCCCCAGATAGTGGGGGAGGTCAAGCCCCATTTTCTACTTCACTTTTGGCAGGAAGGAAGGAGATATAATTAGTTAGATGAGGTCGAGAGTCTCCCCCTCAGTTTGAACCATCCCTAAGGCAGGCATGCAAGGTGAATCCCTCTCCTGAAATTCCACCATCTTGAGATAGTGAGAAAACCTCAAATCTGGGCTAGGGTAGTGCCCCTTCCCACAGGAAGTGGTCACTAAAGGATATAGGAACCCTAAAGGTAGATAGTCCTTTGGCTAGTACCTGTCTCACATTGTAACACCCCATAATTCAGTATTTAAAATGCTCCCGAAACATGAACCTCAAATTCCTCAGGCCAAAGAAGACCAGGACAAAAGACCCCAGAGCACCACCATCCATTGTGAAATCACGGAGAAGCTCCCTTGGAGTGAAAGTATAACTCTCCTGGCCACCATTGTCAAGCAAAGCGTTCCTTGGGAGCAGTACCCTTAAAATGCCCACCTTCTGGCAACACCGATTCATTTATTAAATATACCAGAAGATCGGAGTGGCCAGATGAGGGTAAGGGAATTAGAGAGGGTACTGCGGGGAGGGAGACTTGGAACAAGAGATATAGGCGCTTTTACTTGCAATCAATAGGGATTCATGTTTAGTCACTCAAACATTATAGGACAGAAAGGATGTGACAGAACGTAATAGTCTCTTACCTATGGGAATAGAGGTAAATCTGTTCTATGATTAAACACTCCTAAAGCACAGAGTAATTCCACAAGGAAAACTTGATATCCTCGGAGTTGTTATCATAGAAATAGCAGTGATTAATTCAACACTCTTAACTGCATAGTGTTTCCATTCATAGTTTCATTATTGTTCCAGTTTAATGCTCAGAGTCGTATTTTCTTTCAGCAGAAGAAAACATACACTGCTTGATATTGACACTGCTTCAGTATTTTGAATAGGCAAACTGCTATAGATGTAACTGTTTGTTAATTTCCAAACAATTAGTCCGTACTTCTGCACATATTGAGTAATTATGCTCTATCTCGACAACTGTTATTGTCAACTAATTATTCGTTTTCAGGTTCTTTACTTGTATTGTCACATAATTATTAGTTTTCAGTTTCTTTATTCATTACATATGTCTTTTCTCTCTATGATTATTAAATCCTACCTTGGAAATCTTTACTGAGCTCTATTTGAAAGAGATCTCCACTCGTATTGCAGAGAAACAATAGGGGGTGGGCTGGAAATATAACGGCGAACGAGGCAATGCGACGTCCTTGCTAGTGAGACTTTGATATGACTCTGAACATAAGATAAATACTCCTACCTTATCTTTTGGGTCCATGAACCCTGGAAAACAGAATAGAGACTCAAAGTCACCTGTTTTCTCTGACCCCGGCAGGAACTTCTTCTTCTTTGACGATCCGCAATCACAAGCGGTTGTTGTTGGGTGTCGCCGGTATTTATAATAGTGCCACACCGGAGATGTCACCCGCGAGGAGGAATAAGTACCGGCATAAACAGAACTGAAGATACTGTGTAACAAAGGTAACAGCAAGTTTCCATGGCATAAGAAAACAAGGCTAACGTTGCAAGATGGCCTTTACAAAGACTGCAAGTGGCAATAAGTACATGTGTGCCAATCACAGTAAAGTCACTAATGCACACAGTACAAGCTACACACACTACATGCCATCGGTGACTATAAAGGCACTAATGGGCACACAATATCCATTACAAGTTATACAGTAGCTATCAGCCATGACAACCACAGGCAATAATCCTGTGAAGTACAGTTTGTCGACTTGCTGCTTCCCGATGACCTCAACACATCATCAAAGCAAGAAGAGGTGCAGCAGCTCAGGAGGGTCATATCTGCCTCTCCACCAAGTTTGGAGGCACAAGGTCCTGCCGGAGATACGGCGTACCAATATCCGGGGTACCAGACCCCGAACTGTAAAAACCAAGAAGAAGAGTCCACTCTGGGCTGCCAAAGCACCAGAAGCACGCACCCCTTGAAGGACGTCAAGACACCTGGAACCTATTTCCTGAGTGTCCCAGCTGTCTCGAGATCGCATCTCCAAGATGCCTGCTCTTGACCGTGAGGACACTGAATATGCACGACGACCAGCTGACCTGTTCGTTCTGCACCCAGCCCCACTGGCCCCAGCACAGACCAACCAGCTCTGCTCCTGTGGTTCCCAGGCCCTTGTAACCTCCTCTGTCTAAGGAAACTCACCAGACTACCTGTAAGTCCACCTGTGCAATGCATTTTTAAGTGCCCCCCTTCATATTTGCTTGCCAGCTTCCAATATTCTCGGCACTCTGCTCTTGCCTTATCCGGGATGCTCCTGAACTTCTCCTGCTGGAACTCTAGACCTGGTCCTGACATCGACCGAAAACGGGAAGGTGAATTTCATGAAAGCATTGCCAGATTTTTAAACATTTTTCTTCTTTTTCCCCATTGATTCCTATGGTGTGTAATTGCGTACAAAAGTGATATATTTTCCGAACTTTGAAAAATCTTAACTCCGAAAGTACTTATGTTAGAACTGTGTTCTTGGTCCTAAAAAATACATTAAAATGTTGAGTTTTACAAATTGGTCTCAGATTTATTCTTGAGTATATGTCTCATTTATTGCCTTTGTGATTACATCAAATGCTTAGCACTACCCTCTGATAAGCATAACTACTGCCCACACTATCACAAAAAAGCATTACAATGATCTGGTTTTACCTCTGCGTACCTTCTGGGGATTCTATTTAGAGAATTCAAAGGTAGATTCTTTGCACACTCTTTTATTATTTGCTTATCACAACGTTCTTTGTGTGCTACTATATCCGTTGCACCTAGTCACGGTGTCTATAGCATAATTTAGCGATGATCGGTTTAGGAGTTCCCCATTCCGTAAGGATAAGTGCACTTTTCTTTGGAACCAATGGTTCTTTACATCATTCAATTGTATGATTTCAAATCTGTTTCAATGAGGAATCATAAATCGAAAATTCTTGTTCATTGAATAATTTTATTTTTTCTTCCTTTTTTCAATGTTGTAATCACATTGTTTTCCATCTTATCTTTATATATTTTTTACAAAAACCCAATGCATTTCGGATCACGATGGTGGACCCTTCTTCAGGGGTCTAAAAATAAAGCGAATTGAAAAACAATCAGTCCTCTGAGGTTTACATAGCTCAATTCAAACATATATGAAGTTTATGCATGCATTTCTGTGTCAATAAAGTTTATTCAAAGAAAAAAGAGGAGTTGTTTGTAAAACGTTTCAAATGTTAATCTGTGCTATAATGCCTGTTCTAATACATCAGTGTTGGTCTTAATATATGCAGATAACGATAAATTGATATTATTGTACTTTATGCGTTTTTTATTAACTGGTGTCGCTAGTTTAAAACGTGATAGAGTTGAGTGTTACGCGCTGCTAATACGAAGCTATTCCAATATATTTGTGTAACTCAAATATTCAAAGCAAATCTTCAACAATGGTTTAATGCGCACTTAGATTAACTGCTTAGCTATCTTAATCTCACGAGGTTTTAATTTAGAAGACGATACGATAAACTGCTTTAAAAATAAGCCTTGCCTTCAAACACTAAATCGCCATTCTTTTCTTAATACGAAAACTTTAGTCTCGTGTAGCAAAATGTCTAAGTTGTTTACGCCCCTGCACTCACCGTGTTCATCTTTTTAATTTCGTCTCGTGTGATGATTATCAGATCCGCGGTCAAGATGAACCCGCGTGTAGAATTCAAAATGCTTTTTGGAATTACGTATTTACGTATTGCGCCCCGATGGACACGTGATCTATTACGCCCTCAGAGAACCTGATGTAATGGTTCACATCTCTATTATTTTACCGTTCTGGATGCGGTCGGGTGTATAAAAACGAGGTTTTTTGTAAATTACATAGCCTCCATGATTATATGTTATCTGCAGTGTCTAGAGAAACAAACAGAGTACATCTATTTAAATTCAAAAACCTTACATCAAATACTAATAATTAAACATAAAATAATTATAATTATAAATAAAATCAAAAATATGGTGTTCAGATCACCAATGTAGTTTATGGACAAAGTTCATTTGAGTTCATTGTGCTTTATAAAAAAGCATTCAAGTCCAGTACGGTCATTAAGCCCCGTTGGTTGCAGAGAATGTAATCTCTTTATCCAAAAATATTTCGCTTGTAGTAACTGCCTGTGTGGGTCAATATCGGCTCTTTGTTTTATTTGATACAACATGGTGAATCGTAGTTGTGCTATGTTGTGTCCTGTTTCTTGCCAGTGCATGGCCACTGTCGATTTCTCATATTTTTTCTTGATGTTGCTTTTATGTTCGGTTATTCTTATTTTAATTTTCCTTTCTGTGATTCTGACATATGTTTTGCCACATGGACACTTTATAACATATACTACGTTTTTTGTATCACAAGTACTGTTATGTTTCAGTTTGATGTTATAACCTTTTGTTGGATGTGGAAAAATGTTTCCTTTAATGACGTTATGGCAATGTACACAATTTCCACAGTGTTGCATGCCTTTGAATGTTATTTGTTGGTCTGTACAGATCTTTTTCTTAAGCAATTCTTGTGGATTTTTGGATCTTGTATATGCAAATATAATTTTATTTTTTGATTTACATTCAAGATCATTTTCCTTTTCAATGATATGCCAATGTTTTTTCACAGCGTTTTTAATTTTGTTTGCTTTTTTTGAGTATTTAAGGATGCAGATGTTGTGTTGCTCTTTCTTCTGAGGTAAATTTTTTAACAATGTTCTCCTATCCATTTGCTGTACACTCATTATTGATTTTTTAATTACTTCATCTGGGTAACCTCTTTTTTTCAAATCGCTTAGCGTATCGATTGATGTTCTCTGTGGCTATTTCTGGGGAGTTACTGATTCGTTTTAGTCTGATAAATTGAGATTTAGGAAGATGTTCTTTAAGTGATTGTTGGTGAAAGCTTTGATCATGTAAACTGTTATTGCGGTCTGTTGGTTTTGAATAGACATTAGTATGCATTTGGTCATCTCGAATTGTGATTAAAACGTCCAGAAATGGTATTTTATGTTTGTCAATTTGGTGAGTGAACTTGATCCTTGGGTGACATTCATTCAAATCTTTTATTTTGATTTCAAGTAGTGAGATATCTCCTTGCCATATCAGAAAGATGTCATCTATGTATCTTTTGTATGTTATCAAATTATCTGACCATGCGTTATCTGACATGATATGTTCGTGTTCAAACTTAGCCATAAAAAGATTCGCATATGTTGGGGCCCCAGCAAAGCCCATTGAAGTTCCAGTACACTGAGCGTAGAAGGTGTTGTTCCATTCAAAATAACTGTGACATAAAGCAAACTGCATAAACTCTAGAATCAAAATTTTATTTGCTCCTTCACAATTGTTATTTAGTAGAAACCATTCGATGGCTTCCAGTCCCTCTTTGTGCAGTATTGATGTATACAATGAGGATACATCTCTTGTACATAGTACCCAGTTTGATTTGTCTTTGTTCCCGAAAGATTCTAGAAGATTTAGGAAAGCAGTTGTATCCTTAATGTAGGATGACCAAGCTTGTACCATGGGTTGTAGAAAATGATCTAAATATTGGGCAATTGGTTCTTATATTGATCCACAAGCAGATACTATTGGTTTGAAAGGAGATAGTTGTGCATTTCCATGTATTTTCGGCAACATATAGACTTTTGGCCGTCTTGGATATTCATTATCGAGAAATTGATATGTTTTATTGCTGATCCAGCCCATATCCCGGGCTTTATTTAAAATTTGTCTCAAGATTTGTTGAAATTAAATAGGGGATCATTGTCTAGCTACATGTATGTTGTTTGGTCTTCTACATGATTGTTAACACTGTTTTGATAATATTCCATGTTCATCACTATCAAGGCTCCTCCCTTGTCTGCTCTTTGAAATGTTATGTCCTTGTTGTTAGCTAAATCTCGTAAGATGTTCCATTATTTTTTGCTAAAATTAGATTTGTTGCTGTTGCCATACTTTATTGCGTTGCAATCACTCTTTACTAGCCGTTCAAATATCTCTAAAGCTTTATGTGATGTCGGTGCGCAGAATGTACTTTTCTTCTTGAATTCTTTATATTCTTTTGTTTGTGTTGATTCTGTGTGCGATGGATTAATACTGAAGAAATATCTTAGTTTCAGGGATCTCATGAATTTGAATATAGCAATTTCTGTTTCAGCTTGATTACTGCAGTAAGTTGGCACAAATGATGTTCCTTTAGCTAATACTTCAGTTTGTTCTTCAGATAAAATCACATTGGATATGTTGATGACTATGTCGTCTTTGCTGAGCTTCGTAATGCTCTCTTTATTGATTTTGCATCTGGTTCTTTTGCTCCTCCTGGTTTTTCTAAAGTAGGTGGATTGTTTGCTATTGAGCTTATCGATAAAAAAGCCGTTTTGGATTGTTTTGTAGTACTTGTTGTTTGCATTGATGTGCTTGCCGAGAGTTCTATTGATGGTCGATTTCTTGCTATTTCTGAATCTGAGACCACACTTTCATGTGATGAACTTATTTGAGGTCTTTGTTGCCATTTCCTCTGATTGTACACCTCAGCCCATGTGTACACTTCCTCCAGTTTATAATTGATTGTATCTCGACGGTATTTTTTAATTTTACTTTTGTTGATTTCCTTTGCGTATTTTCAAATTCTATGTTAACATCATCTAACAGTGTTTGTATATCTGGATGTTTATTCAATTCCACCTTGATGTTTGAAATTTCTTCTTCCAACCCTTTCAAAATATTTGACAGTTCTCCAACTATCAATAAAATGAGGTCCAAAGAGCATTTATTTAATATTTGGTACCACCTTTCGATGAAAGTTTTGTTGTTCCTACATAGCATAGGTTTAATGCTATCCTTAACCCTCTCGGTATTCGTTTGTTTTTATGATAGTGGATGAGTGTGGTGGCATGTAATCTCTGGTTAACTTCCTTTTTGCTTATGTATTCAAGTTGCTTTAGGAGTTGCGTGACCATACTGATCTGTGGACTGAAAGTTTGCGCTTCTTGGAATAGACCATATATTTCACTTGCTTCTTCAGTTGTGAAAATTAAGGTTTCCGCTTTGTTTGTGGTGATTTGAGCTATCTCGTCTAAGTTCATGTTGGTGCTGCTAGAGATTGGTTGACTGTAGTGAAAATTCAAAGGTAGATTCTCTGTGCACTCTTTTATTATTTGCTTATCACAAGGTTCTTTGTGTGCTACTATATCCGTTGCACCTAAGTCACGGTGCCTATAGCATAATTTAGCGATGATCGGTTTAGGAGTTCCCCATTCCGTAAGGATAAGTGCACTTTTCTTTGGAACCAATGGTTCTTTACATCATTCAATTGTATGATTTCAAATCTGTGAAAATTCTTGTTCATTGAATCATTTTATTTTTTCTTCCTTTTTTCAGTGTTGTAATCACATTGTTTTCCATCTTATCTTTAAATATTTTTTACAAAAACCCAATGCATTTCGGGTCACAATGGTGGACCCTTCTTCAGGTGTCTAAAAATAAAGCGAATTGAAAAACAATCAGTCCTCTGAGGTTTACATAGCTCAATTCAAACATATATGTAGTTTATGCATGCATTTCTGTGTCAATAAAGTTAATTCAAAGAAAAAAGAGGGGTTGTTTGTAAAACGTTTCAAATGTTAATGTGTGCTATAATGCTTGTTCTAATACATCAGTGTTGGTCTTAATATATGCAGGTTATGATAAATTGACATTATTGTACTTTATTAGTTTTTTATTAACTGGTGTCGCTAATTTAAAACGTGATAGAGTTGAGTGTTACGCGCTGCTAATACGAAGTTATTCCAATATTTTCGTGTAACTCAAATATTCAAAGCAAATCTTCAACAATGGTTTAATGCGCCGTTAGATTAACTGCTTAGCTGTCTTATTCTCACGAGGTTTTAATTTAGAAGACAATACAATAAACCGCTTTGAAAATAAGCGTTGCCTTTAAACACTAAATCGCCATTCTTTTCTTAATACGAGAACTTTAGTCACGTGTAGCAAAATGTCTAAGTCCTTTACGCCCCTGCACTCACCGTGTTAATCTTTTTAATTCCGTCTCCGTGTGATGATTATCAGATCCGCGGTCAAGATAAACCCACGTGTAGAATTTAAAATGCTTTTTGGAATTACGTATTTACGTATTGCGCCCCGATGGACACGTGATCTATTACGCCCTCAGAGAACCTGATGTAATGGTTCACATCTCTAGTATTTTACCGTTCTGGATGCGGTCGGGTGTAGAAAAACGAGGTTTTTTGTAAATTACATAGCCTCCATGATTATATGTTATCTGCAGTGTCTAGAGAAACAGAGTATATCTATTTAAATTCAAAAAGCTTACCTCAAATACTAATAATTAAACGTAAAAATAATTATAATTAGAACGCATGGTCAGATAATTTGATAACATACAAAAGATACATAGATGACATCTTTCTGCTATGGCAAGGAGATATCTCACTACTTGAAATCAAAATAAAAGATTTGAATGAATGTCACCCAAGGATCAAGTTCACTCACCAAATTGACAAACATAAAATACCATTTCTGGACGTTTTAATCACAATTCGAGATGATCAAATGAATACTAATGTGTATTCAAAACCAACAGACCGCAATAACAGTTTACATTATCAAAGCTTTCACCAACAATCACTTAAAGAACATCTTCCTAAATCTCAATTTATCAGACTAAAACGAATCAGTAACTCCCCAGAAATAGCCACAGAGAACATCAATCGATACGCTAAGCAATTTGAAAAAAGAGGTTACCCAGATGAAGTAATTAAAAAATCAATAATGAGTGTACAGCAAATGGATAGGAGAACATTGTTAAAAAATGTACCTCAGAAGAAAGAGCAACACAACATCTGCATCCTTAAATACTCAAAAGAAGCAAACAAAATTAAAAACGCCGTGAAAAAACATTGGCAAATCATTGAAAAGGAAAATGATCTTGAATGTATATCAAAAAAATAAAATTATATTTGCATATAAAAGATCCATAAATCTACAAGAATTGCTTCAGAAAAAGATCTGTACAGACCAACAAATAACATTCAAAGGCATGCAACACTGTGGAAATTGTGTACATTGCCATAACGTCATTAAAGGAAACATTTTTCCACATCCAACAAAAGGTTATAACATCAAACTGAAACATAACAGTACTTGTGATACAAAAAACGTAGTATATGTTATAAAGTGTCCATGTGGCAAAACATATGTCGGAATCACAGAAAGGAAAATTAAAATAAGAATAACCGAACATAAAAGCAACATCAAGAAAAAAAATGAGTAATCGACAGTGGCCATGCACTGACAAGAAGCAGGACACAACATAGCACAACTACGATTCACCATATTGTATCAAATAAAACAAAGAGTCGATATTGACCCACACAGGCAGTTACTACAAGCGGAATATTTTTGGATAAAGAGATTAAATTCTCTGCGAACCAACGGGGCTTAATGACCATACTGAAGTTGCATGCTTTTTATAAAGCACAATGAACTCAAATGAACATTGTCCATAAACTACATTGGTGATCTGAACACCATATTTTTGATTTTGTTTATAATTATAATTATTTTAACGTTTAATTATTAGTATTTGATGTAAGGTTTTTGAATTTAAATAGATGTGCTCTGTTTCTCTAGACACTGCAGATAACATAAAATCATGGAGGCTATGTAATTTAAAAAAAATCGTTTTTATACACCCGACCGCATCCAGAACGGTAAAATAATAGAGATGTGAACCATTTTATCAGGTTCTCTGAGGGCGTAATAGATCACTTGTCCATCGGGGCGCAATACGTAAATACGTAATTCCAAAAAGCATTTTGAATTCTACACGCGGGTTCATCTTGACCGCGGATCTGATAATCATCACAAGGAGACAAAATTAAAAAGATTAACACAGTGAGTGCAGGGGCGTAAAGGACTGAGACATTTTGCTACACGAGACTAAAGTTCTCGTATTAAGAAAAGAATGGCGATTTAATGTTTAAAGGCAACGCTTATTTTTAAAGCAGTTTATCGTATTGTCTTCTAAATTAAAACCTCGTGAGATTAAGACAGCTAAGCAGTTAATCTAAGGGCGCATTAAACCATTGTTGAAGATTCGCTTTGAATGTTTGAGTTACACAAATATATTGGAATAGCTTCATATTACCAGCGCGTAACACTCAACTCTATCACGTTTTAAACTAGCGACACCAGTTAATAAAAAATGCGTAAAGTACAATAATGTCAATTTATTGTTATCTGCATATATTAAGACTAACACTTATGTATTAGAACAGGCATTATAGCACACATTAACATTTGAAACGTTTTACAAACAACCCCTCTTTTTTCTTTGAATGAACTTTATTGACACAGAAATCCATGCATAAACTACATATATGTTTGAATTGAGCTATGTAAACCTCAGAGGACTGATTGTTTTTCAATTCACTTTATTTTTAGACCCCTGAAGAAGGGTCCACCATCGTGACCCGAAATGCATTGGGTTTTTGTAAAAAATATATAAAGATAAGATGGAAAACAATGTGATTACAACATTAAAAAAGGAAGAAAAAATAAAATGATTCAATGCACAAGAATTCACAACTTATGATTCCTCATTGAAACAGATTTGAAATCATACAATTGAATGATGTAAAGAACCATTTGTTCCAAAGAAAAGTACACTTATCCTTACGGAATGGGGAACTCCGAAACCGATCATCGCTAAAAGATTCTATTTAGAGAGCCAGCTTCCTACAAAATGTTGAACTGTATTCACCCTGAACTGACAACTAGTGTAGAAAAGCCAAAGCATGAGTTGTATGGAGTTAATTGTGTCACCTGGTAAAAACATTGGATACACAACGCAAACTATATCATTTCTATTTTTCACTCCTAATTAAAAACCTATGGTTGACCATAGGACTAAGGACTTAACCAATGCGAGAAGATTTTCATAGGTGTTAGAACACCTCTACGTGAATACATGTACAATGTTCAGTGTATACAGATTTAGCTTCAGTGGATTAAGAAGCTACAGGGCTTATTTACAAGACCCTTGTGTCACCAGTGCATCAGTTATAAGATGGGAATGTGACAGAAGTACTAAACTAAAATTGCATTTCACATTTTGAATTAAGAAAGTGGCATGCTCTAATTTTCATGAAAACAGTAGGAAATTGGGAAAATGAATATTTGGTTCTGCTACTAACTTTGGTGCAATTCGACAAATCTGCAAGAAACATTCCAACAAAAAGTTCAACTTGTTCTTCATGGGTAGTGTCATGCAGATCTGTCAAGCAGGGGCCAAAAGTAGTAGGCCTGGGCGAAGCACGATGCTACGCTCGCGTAGTTTGCGAAGTTTGCGCTACTTCGCACTAGGCAATCTGCATGTAGCACAGTGCAAACATGCGTAACGTAGTGTAGTGCAGAGGTCAATTTTTGCTTGCTCGCGGTCCTCAACGTCAAGTTGGCAACCGCGAGAAAGCAAAATGGCAAGCCGGCAAGACTTTTTCCTCGTTCGCGAACATGGAAAACAAACCTCCCGGCGAGATTCTCAACGCGGGGAGGTTAGGTTTCTCATTGCGAGTGGTCGCGTATGCTCACAACCGCTCGTGATGAGAAACTACCAGTCCGCGTTGAGAAAGCTGCCGCTCGAGTAAAAAGCTACTCAAGCGGCAGAAAACTACAGCTCGCACTGTGCTAGATGCCGTTTTCAATGATTGCACAGTGCCGGATGCTTGACTGCAATGTTCGCTCTAATTGTTTTCCTCTGTGTGCGGCAGTGTAGGGTCTCTGTGCACTGCAGCCAAGGCTATGTTTGCACAGAACCAGACTGCGCGTATGGGTGCAGCAACAAATATCCGTGCAAAAAAGCACTCCAAACGTTTGCTTAAAAAGTGAAAAGACGGTGCATTTGCACGCATACAGCACCACATGATGGGTCTTATTTATATAGCGCTTGTTACCCCTGATAGGATGTTAAAGCGCTTTTATGGCGAGTAGCACTCAACTCCGGAACCCATAAAGGATTAGTTATGAATCAATATAGTGAAATATGCAAGTAATTTGAGTGGTGAATGATGAAGTTGGCCTTCAAAATTACACGGTCTTAGATAGGAAACTTGTGTAGTTGGTTCCTTGACCATCATTTTATCCTCGAAAAGGGAATGTGGCACTGTAATTCAGGTCTGAATGTTCTTTTGGGAGTGAGGTCACGGCTGATTTGCAAATTGTTCTTTACGCGCTCAGATGAGCTAAGCAGCCTTGTAAAGAAAAGCTAATTGGAATAAAGTGTTGATTTATGTATTACATCCCTCACTCTGCTTTTCTCAGCCAATCTCCATAAATATGAAAAAGAGGACAACCACTCCAATATGTGAAACAAACAGGAATGGCTAAAGAAGGGCCAGGGCAGCCAGTCACTCACTGGGCACCACTAGATTTCAGTTCACGAGAGAATTAACCTGAAGACATGAGTCAAGATATACAGAGACGTTTTAACTTTCTACCAGCAATTTCCATACTACCCTCTACCAGCAAGACGAAATCTCCATTCATGAACTAATCAGACAACTCTGATCATCTAGTGCAGTTTACATTCAGGATCGAAGAAGCCACTGAATCTATACAAACCACACCATTGCCAAAGAACAATGGCTGTAGTGGAATTTTTTAACACATTTATAACACTCCATTACTCCCCACTCACTGGCTTGGGAAAATCATGGATTGCTCAGTACCCACCTAATCATAGGTTTTAGGAACCACACAGTGGCTGTGAGTTTTTAGCTCTGGAATAGGCTTGTCGTCATGGAATTCCTTTATGCAGGGTGTAGTTTGTTCAGGGATATAACACAACAGAATGTTGTCAAAAGTATGGTGAAGGTAGAGATAAGGCAATTTTAATTTGATGTCTACTTTTAGGTAAGCATATCAAATATGTCAAACTCATTTAGGTAGGAGCAATCATAGCACGAGGTAAGGCTGCTGCCTTAGGATGACAACACTAGGTCACTTGAAATTACTACATCTGAAAACGGTTATCTCACCTCCTTTCATCTTGATGGCAGCGCTCAGTGGTGTCAAATAACAAGAAAAGACTTTAAAACGATATTTCAGCTCATCTTAGATGTCAGCACTAGATGGTGTTAAATTAGGCCAGAAAACAGCTCCTTCATCTCAACATAAGATTTTCATATTAAATGGTGCCAGATTACAGGCAAGGGCATGAAAATGTCTATCTCATCTCATCATAGCTAAAAATGTCAGCAGTAACTGGTGTTGGATTACAGATTGTAACACATTAGCAGTTCACTAATATTAATCTCAAATACACAGTAACGCACAAAAATACTAGTTACTGCTTTGATTTACTTGTAACAAAGTGTCACTCGTTTGACAGTAGAATGCCACTTATATACGCACTGAAACACCCAAAAAGCCACACATAAGTAGTATCTCTCATAGTCCTTGAAATGTCACTCCAACGTACACTGAAATTATCCATATGTTACACATAGCAATCTGAAACCTTGCCAGCTATTTATTTTAAAGTTTTATAGAGCCTGAACCAGACCCGTGAGGGTATCAGAGCGCTTTACAAGATTGAAGGGTGGTATACAAAAGATTTAGGAGGGGAGGGTGACAGTGGGCTAAAAATAGGTAGATACAATATACAAGGAAAACAAGCAGTACAAAGTCCCAGATACCTTTGGGATAAAAACGACAGGTAGATACATTACCAGGTCATTTAGTTACCACCTCAAATCATACTTCAAACTGTGCCGGTTAGTTGTGAGTGATACATCATTAACCAATAAAGGGAATATTTCTAACACCGGTCCAAAATGAGATCCAATAGACATAACAAAAGGCAACACTAACGTATATTTCAGTTAGTTATGAGTTTTGAATCTTTTTTGAGCAATTAGAGCTGGTCCTATTTTGGCAATAGTGGCCCCATTTTGAGGTGGCATTTTCCTCAGGATACGTTTTTACATCTGAGCAAAAATTTAGTAGGCAGTGATACATCATTAACCAATCAAGGGAATATTTCTAACACCGGTCCCAGAATGAGATCCAATAGACATCACAAAAGGCAACACAAACAGTATAAAGACAGCAAAGCTTTTATTTTGTGGGTATTCGCAAACATTTTAAATTACTTTCTTCGGCGTCCATTCACTTATTATTTAAGGTTTAAGCCCAATGTGTTTCAGAAAGTGTGGGTAAAGTGATTGTAGCACCCCCATTTTTAAATGGTGGGGCAGAAAGAATGTCTTCACATTATAGAATTATTATTCATATGCAGAAAAAGATTTGAATATTTGAAAATTAATATTTACCTTAACCCGATGCAAGAGGATGTTCTGCATTTTAAATGATCTACAGGAATAGAATTAGGATATGCCTGAAAGGCTGGCGCCCCGGGCCATAGCCCACTTTGGCCATACCTTAAAACGTCTCTGAAGGCTACAAGCATTATGTGCGTTCAGGTGTTTCTGAAAGCACACGTCTGCTTGTAGACTTGCTGCATTTCTTTTGTTAATAGAGCGGGCAGATTGTGTGCCTGCTCTATTAACAATAGAAAGGCAGCAAGTCTACAAGCAGAAGTGTGCTTTCAGAAACACCTGAACGCATGCCATGCATGTAGTCTTGCTGCCATTCCTTTGTTAATAGGGCACAGCTGCGGGGCAGATTGTGCCTCCCTTCGTGAAACTATTCATGTTCATTTCAGCGCACACAGGTGCTGCGATTAACATGATTACTTCCAAAAAGGCACACAATCTGCCTCACAGCCGTGCCCTTTTAACAAAAGAAAGGGAGCCACTTAGGACAAACTTCGGGTGGTCTTTTCCTCCACCAACTATAGTAGGAAATGACAGTTTTTCGTGCAGCACGCATTTTAGAAGCGTTGACGCAAACGGTCCTCAGCTGCAAGTATTACTCTGCGCGCTCACAGAGACATCGGTGCGCGGCTGCCCAGGCGCACATGTTAGTGGGAACAGTGCTTGTCTGCACTGTGCAATCATTCAAAATGGCAAACAGGCAACTACGCAGTTCGCGTAGTGCTACGCGTAGCTCGTGTAGTGCAAAGTGCACTTCGCTTAGCTTCGCGAAGCGCAACGTCGCAAACTGCGCCCAGCCCTAAAAAAAAGGCGGGTGGAGGTTTCCAAGAGTGACATTTCCCATTTTCACTCACATAGGACTCTTCTCCTCAATACAGAACAAAATGCGGGAACAGAATTACACCAAATATGGCATGTTAGTGGAACTTTACTCAAGAAAGTGGCTTTGCAAGGGTTGCAGTAAATCCTTTTAAACGTTTTTGAGAAATAAGCATTTCAAATGTGTTCTGATCTGGGCATGGAGAGATTAAATTTTAGAGATATCAGAAATGATTTTTTGGGGATACATTGCAGAATACATGGCAGAATTATGAATCCTAATTTAAATGTAAAAGCACATATTTGGACTATGGCACTCTTTCTAGAGTTGTCCACTAGGGATTTGCAAAATCGGCTGCAGTTTCCAAAATCGTCAGACCTTCTAGCTTTCAAGGAAAGATTTCTGTTGCAGCCACCATTAATAAATATGTTCACTGAACAACATACTGGGAAAAAGAAAAGGGCATAAGGGGACAGGTTGAGCCTACCCTGACTTCCAGGTCCATGTGGACCTGGCTCTAAGAGTAATTAAAAAAAATGTCATCATAGAATTCATGAATCCTTTGCCCTATTCATGAATCCGAATCCTCTATAGGTGCTGTGGACCTTCCAGTGGACAGCAGCATGCATAAATCTGGTACATGAATCATGAATCCTGATTTTTTTTTAATGAAAAATAATTTTTTACACCATAGCTGAGCTTGGCTAACTGATGCTGCATATGGACTTTGCTCCTGTAAAGCCGAGTTTGACTGCCAATAATTCACTAAAATTGAATGGGGAGAAGACCGAGGTGATGGTGTTCAGCGGAAGGGAAGACATTTGGTCCATGGAGTGGTGGCCTGACTCGCTCGGTTCCTGCCCTAAACCCACCTCCTCGGCTAGGAATCTCGGGGTGATGATTGACCCTATGCTTGATATGCACCAACAGGTCAGCAGGACGGTATCTACCTGCTGGGGTATAATCCATGCTCTTAGGAAAATCAGGAACTACCTCTCCCTGCAGGCAAGAAGGCACCTGGCTGTCGCCCTTTTGGGGTACCGTCTGGACTACTGCAATGCGCTGTATGCTGGACTGAATAAGAGTCAGCTGCAGCGCTTGCAGGTAGTCCAGAATGCGGCAGCCAGGTTTGTTCTTGATCTTCCCCGACGCTCTTCGGCAACGTTGGCTAGAAAGCAGCTCCATTGGCTGCCGATAAAGGAGCGCATTGTCTTTAAGTCCATGTGTATGGTCTATAAGGCCTTGGCAAAAAGTAGCCCTACAGGCATTAGATCCATCTTGACCTATTATAATCCTGGCAGGCACCTTCGCTCCTCTAACTATTTTCTTCTTCATGTCCCTCGCACTCGGAAAGCCAGATGGGGTGGCAGGGCTTTTTCCATCTTGGCTCCTAACTGGTGGAACGACCTCCCACTAGAGCTCAGGTCCCTCCCCTCCCTGCAAACTTTTAGAGCTGCTCTTAAAACCCGCCTCTTTGTTCAAGCGTATAATTTAAGCGCGTGAGTGCTAGCTTTCTGATCTTTTTTGTTAGGCGCCTTGACACCTTCGGGTTTTAGTTTGCGCGGTACAAGATGCATAATAAAATAGTGGGTTGGCTGCAGTGCCTTATCTAAGTCCAAGGCTAAAGTGCATGATCGAAGTCTCTGTGCAGTAGGGGTTGATGACAGACTGGTTGCAAAGCCTGGGCATTGGCCAGTCTCTTGAACCATTCTACCCTATGCACAGCCGAAGACTGAAAACACATCTAGTTTGACTACAGGTTGCATTTGAAATATGATGAAAAAACAAGTCATATCTTCTCTAAATGCTAGCACTGGAGTGTTCCCACTGCACTCTGAGCAGGGTTGCTGGAAGACCAGCATTATCGGCAGTTCGGCTCTGCAATTAGTAAGTGTGACAAAACTGAATGTATGGTTAGCTTTGTAAAAACACTGCAGTGGATTTTTTTTAAACAATTCACTTAAAACACACATTGAAAGTGCAGTTTGCGCTACAAATTAAAAATAATAAAACTGTAATTTGCAGGTTATGGCTAGGTCTTCAATCCATAACTCACACAAAAGCCATGCACACCATAACTCACACAGAAAATATTTGTATATGCTGTGAAATGTAATATAAAGGAAGCAGTAGCACCTGTCTAGTTATGGTACAAAGCCTTTTATTTATGTTTTAGGTTTTCAAACATAAATAAAAGGCATTGTCATTTACAATACAAATAGCTTAAACTCTTGCCAATGGGAGACCTATTGCATTGCAATAAAGGGCCTTATTGACTGCTTGTTAGATTGTAAGAGGAAGAGACCGGCCTTCGACGACTTCAAAGTAGTGATAAATAGTGCAGTGAAGAGGATGTGTAAGTGTTGTATATTACACAGACACAAAGTGTGAAGTGGGAGTTACATTGGATATGAGCTATACACACTAACAAAGCGATCCAACACTTGTGAATACGCTTTCATGGCTCAGGAGGAAGAGTGGGTGGGGGAGACTATTTCCTGCCCTCTCCGTGATTTGAGTGTGCAGTGTGGCATTCCATAATGTCATTGCTATCTTTGGCCAAATAAAAAATACTCCAGCTGTAGTAGGGCCCTGGCTTCACCTCCTGGTGCAGGGTGAGTTGTGCTTTATGGCAGGCATGAAGGGAGGGAGGGATGGTCTTGGCTTCATCTCTGGCCTCTTACAGTGCCCCTGCTATTACTAGTGAGAGGCGCTGAGGTGGTGGTATTGGTGGTGGTGGTATTGGTGGCATTGGTAGTGGTGGTGGTATTGATGGTATTGGTGGTGGTGCTGGTAATGATGGTGGTGGTATTGGTGGTGGTGGTATTGGTGATGGTGGTATTGGTGGTGTTGGCATTGGTGGTATTGGTGGTGGTGGTATTGGTGGTGGTATTGGTGGCGGTGGTTTTGGAATTGGCGGTAGTATTGGTATTGGTGGTGGTGGCACCGGTATTGGTGGTATTGGTGATGATGGTGGTATTGGTGGTGGTGGTATTGCTTGTGGTAGTATTGATGGTAGTGGCATATTGTGGTATTGCTGTTGGTGGTATTGGTGGTGGGGTCTTGGTGGTGGTGGTATTGGTGGCGGTAGTGGTATTGGTATTAGTGATGGTGGTATTGGTGTGGTGGTATTGGACATTGTGGTATTGATGGCGGTGGATTGGTCGTGGTGGAGGTATTGGTGGTGGTGATGGGGGTATTGGTGGTGGTGGTATTGGTGGTGGTGGTGGTATTGGTGGTATTGATGGTGATAGTTGTATTGGTGGTGGGGGTATTGGTGGCAGTAGTGGCATTGGTGATGGTGGTGTTTCTGGTATTAGTGGTGGTAATGGTATTGGTGATGGTTGTATTGGTGGTGGTGATGGTATGGGTAGTATTGGTGGTGGTGGTATTAATGGTGTTGGTGATATTGGTGGTGGTGGTATTGGTGATGGCATTGACAGTATTGAAGGTGGTGGTATTGGTGGAGGTGGTATTGGTATTTGAAGTTGTATTGGTAGTGGTGGCGGTGGTATTGGATTGGTGGTGGTATTGGTAGGGGTGGTGGTGTTATAGATGGTAGTGGTATTGGTAGTATTGGTTGTGTTATTGGTGGTGATGGTATTGGTGGTGGTGGTGGAATTGGTGGTGGTAGTGCTGGTGGTGGTATTGGTGGTTGTGGTGGTGGTATTGGTGGTGATGGTTTTGGTGGTGGTGGTATTGGTGGCGGTATTGGTATTGGGGTGGTATTGGTATTGGTGTTGGTGGTATTGGTGTTGGTATTGGTCATGGTTGTATTGGTTATAGTGGTATTAGTGGTGGTGGTATTGATGGAGGTGGAGTTGCTGGTGGTGGTGGTATTGGTATTGGTGGTGGTCTTGGTGGTGGTATTGGTCATGGTTGTATTGGTTATAGTGGTATTAGTGGTGGTGGTATTGATGGAGGTGGAGTTGCTGGTGGTGGTGGTATTGGTGGTGATGGTATTGGTGGTGGTGTTGGTGGTGGTGGTATTGGTTTTAGTGGCATTGGTATTGGTGGTGGTATTGGTACTGGTGGTGGTATTGGTATTGGTGGTGGTGGTATTGGTGCTGGTATTGATGCTGTGATTCTCTGGTTTTTCGACTTTAGTGTGGCTGTGGGCCTGCTAATCAGACCCACAGCCCAGCTGTTCTCTCTCTAAATTGATACCATGTACTTAAGGTACATACCAGATTAATTACTGGGTCACCCTTGTGAGCACCTGTATAGTGTACCATAGGTACCAGGGCATAGGTGCACCTTAGGCCTAACAGGGGCTGCAGCATGTATTGTGCCACCCCTAGTTTGCCTTCCGAACTGAAACCACAGGTCTGTTCACACAGCATGGGTAAGGTGGTGTAATCATCCCTTACTTAGTTATAGTATCCCTATATCTACCTTTATATATAGATACATATACACCTATGAGCCACTCCTATGGAAGGCCTCGACAATCCTGGAGGCAGAGTGCTTTGTTTTATGTGAGAGGGTGCCCTAGCATGAGCTGAGCCCCTCTGCAGCTTTCGAAACCATCTCCTTATAGCTGTTCTATGATATAGCCATACCATATACTCTTAAGTTCATTATAATCCTCGCGGTTAATGCTAACTTTGGTTTGGCTTTATCAAAACATGTCATGTAAGGTGTCAAACACTTTGGCTTACTACCCCCACCCCCCCACCAGTCCTGGCGGCGGGGATAGCATTCCACCCTTCTAGAGGGAGAAGACATGTAGTTACTGCCTTACCCGGTTAAAGATAAACAGAGCCTCAGCATCACAAAATTGATGCTGCTGCCACAGACAGGAGTCTGACCTCCTGCTGCTGGACGAAACTCTGGCAGGGGAGGCCTGGACAATAGGTTTCGTGTCCAGGAAGGTGCCAGCACCTCCCCTGATAGGGTATTGTGTATTGGGGCAGGGAGGGCTGCATCAGCAGATGCTTTTCAAGACACTGCCTGGGGCACACAAGGTGCTCCATGCATAGCCTGGTTCAAACCAGTTGCTGGGGCACTCAGCCTCAGCTCTGGGGCAAAACTGGACAAAGGGAAAGGGGTGTAACCATCCCCTTCTCAGGTCCACCATAGGAGGGACCTAGTCAGGTAATCCAGCCCCCATTCTTAGTATAAGTATAGGAGCTGTGTCCCCAGGACTTTAGATTATCTTGGACGAATCTTTGAAAGACATATCTTGGACCTTCGACATTCCATTCTGACTGGAAGATGGAAGACATCTCCTTTGTAGTCAAGGAGGGACCACTCTATGCAAACAGGCAGCAACAGCAACTTTGCCAGTCTGCAGTTTCAAGGCGCCCATCGGAACCCGAAGACTCTGCGCCACAAGAACTGGACTTCCAGACTTCTCTGACCCCGATCCACATTCACAGCAAAGCTGAGACCCGTAGCGGACATGAGAGACTTGGGACCAGGCATCTTAAGCATCCTGCATCTTGCGAACTGCACTCCTTTATTGAAGCCTCCGTAAGTTGTGCATTTGGGGACAAGAGCCCCAGCCCCGAGCACTATTTGCAGTGAAGCCCAGGTCCCCACACTTTGCGAGTGTCCCGTGGGCCCTGCCTTTGCATTTGAGCTTGACGTATCTTCCTGGTTCCTTGCCTGTTGGCTAGTGAGCCCCCTGGAGATGCCATCTTGAATTTAACTTGTTTTTCTGATTGCTCCATGCTTGCTTCAGTTTCCCTGTAAAGGGGAAGTACCCCAGACGTTGCTGGTCTGCAACAGAGCCAATCATGACTTCCTGTGTGGGTTGCGGTTGCCAAGGCTTGTTGGGGCTAATCCGGATACCGACACCGCAGTCGTCTAGATCCATTGTGGCACAGATCAAATCCAGTGCCTGGTCATCGTGGCTGAATAGACAATCTCACCTTCTTCACCTTCAAGCACCCGACATCACCTGGTTCCTTCCTGGTACCTTCCAGGTCACTGGCTAGTGACTCAGACTCTGTCCCCTCTGCTTTCAGGTTCTTCACATCTCCGATCAGTCCTTGGATTCACCCGGACACTTTTCCTCTGGTCGCCTGCAGCACTTCTTTGCAGCTCTCCATAGAAAACGAAGACGAAACCCGACACGAAAAGACACCTATGCACCCGGCTTCCCTGGGTGAGATAACATGAGTACTCTGGTGCTCCAGTGGTTCTTGACTCTCAAAGTGTCCTAGTTTAAGAGGGCTCCATCCTAGTCCATCCGGAAGTGTCCTTAAATTGCATATTTGGAACTGCTTTGTTTCCCTTAGAAAGTCAATGGTAACCCGCGTCTGTGTTTAGACACTGCATGCGTCTCCCGTGGCCCATTACTTCCTAACCGTTGGTTGTTTAGTGTAGCCCCAGCGATTCCACAGGCCCCAAACCTGCTTTCTAACTACCACTTTCTTAGTATATGGTTTGTGAGGCCCCCAGGGCATAACGTATACTGTGTAACTTCTAGTATATTAACTGTGTGACTTGTATTGTATTTTGAGCTCTGACCTCATAAAGAGTGCACAGGGGTTGCGTTTAGATTAAATACATATATATTTGATATATACCTTGTATGGTGTCCTTTCATTTGGTACTCAGGGAGTTATATATGGTAAAACAACTTGCTTAACTCACCTACTGAAGTCTTAGCCTGAAGACTGCTGGTTCATGCTACCACTAGGATAGCTTTCTATAAGGTTGACTTCACAACCATCATCAATGAGGGTCGATTAGACTGGTGCAAGGTGCCCACTAGAACTAGTGGACATCATATGCCAGGCTAACGTCTCACATTGGTGTGCAGCAGTTGGGATAAGAACTTGCAATTGTTTTACCAAATAATCTCGAGATATCATCTGAAAGATCATATCAAGGTACCTATAGGTACATATAAAAAAACTTCTACTGAACTTAGTAGTTGTAGGTGGTAAGGGCTTAGCACACCCTGACTCAACTCCTAGAGAGGTTCTAGTAGGAAAACAAGTAGTGTAGGTAGGTGCACACACCACACTTCACTAGCAATATCCTTGGAAGCAGGGCCTGGCGGGCCTCTGCCAGAAGACAACCAGAGGTTGCCTTCTAAGTATGACACATTCTCTTTTCAGGAACTGAGAAGCTTGTGTGTGGTCAGAAGACTGAGACAAGGACAGAGTCCCAACCTTAAAGCACCTGGTAGATATCTTAGTGGCTCATGATGAGAAAATGCAGTAGAGTAGAGAGGGGGCCATCCCCCCACAGAGGAGAATACTGGGGTAGATCCAGTGGTCTCTGATGAGGAAGTGGATGCTGACCAGGATGGGTTTGATGAACCTGACCTGGGCAACACAGGACTATCTGGAGGTGGAGAGGGCCATGGTAGGCCCCCCTCTAACCTTCCATATAGGCCTAACAGTGGAAACAGAAGGGACGGATCACTTTCCAGTAGTTCTGATCATTCTGATTCCTCAGTAGGGTCTAATGCCTCTGCTCTGGGGAGGATGCCTTCCCCTCAGAGAAGAGAGCATGAAGCTAGGATGAGAGAGGCCAAGCTTAGGATCAAGAGGCAAAAAGTTGCCCTTGCAAAAGAGACCCTAGCTCTTGAAAGAGAGCCAAAATTGTGTGGGCTAGAGCCCACTAGTGGCAGCATAATTCCTAGAGATAGGGAAAGGACTCATGCCCATAGAAACCTGAACAAGATTGTCCCTCCCTATCAGATTGGGGATGACATCCGCAAATGGATAAATGCTTTGGAGAGGGCTTGCAAAGTACAACAGGTACCCCAAAGTCAGTGGGCAGCCATCTTGTGGCTCTCCTTTTCAGATAAATGCAGAGATAAGCTCCCAACAGTTGATGAACAAGATGCTGAGAACTACTATGTCCTGAAGAGTGCTCTGCTAGATGTTATGTTATGTTATGTTAATGGGCATTTGTTGAGCGCACTGTCACCATGAGTTTCCTGGCGCTGATAGATGGGTTTGGCCTAACCACTGAGTAGTACAGGTTGCTGTTCAGGGATACCCAAAAGACACAGACTCAGGACTAGATTGTGCTACTAAGGCTCTGGAAGGCTGGTTGCTGGGCAGTATAGTAAGTGACTATACAGGATTGTATAACCTTATTATGAGAGAACAAATTCTTAACAACTGTCAAAACCAGTTATTGCATCAGCACTTGGTTGACTCTGATCTGACCTCACCCCAATAATTGGGAAAGACGGCAGATAAATGGGTCAGAACCAGAGTGAAGCAGAAGGTACACAACCAAGGTGGTGATCAGAAGAATCAAGACCGAAAGGGTGGGGAGAAAGCAAAAGACCAGAAGTCTTCTCAAGGTCCCCAACAATCTAAGGAGAAAGAAGGCCCAAGGAAACCATGGTGCACGTTTTGTAAAGTAAATACTCACTGGACCAGTGTTTGCACCAAGAAGGAGGCAGCTCCCGCCAGCATTTCCCTTAAGGCAACTGTTCCCCCTAGTTCAGTTCCAAGTGGTGGTTCTCAACAGAAGGGTGTAGTAGGGTTAACCCTGGGAACTGGGATGGATTCTGGCCTAGTCAGAATACCAACTCAAGCTGTTTTTATCTGTGATGGGGACACAATTTTGTCCTCTACTGTGAGTCCCAATAACCTGGGCAAGTACAGACAAACTCCTTTAATTAATGACAAAGTGGCTCAGGCCTACAGGGGCACATGTGCTAGTGTCACAATGGTGACGCTTGGCTTTGTGGACCCTGGACAGATCATACTTGGTGAAAATTACCTAGTGACCAATGCCAGCAATCTCACTACCACTCACAGTATGGCGATTGTTAATTTCTCCTGGGGAGGGGTAACTGGCCGCAAAAAGGTTGTGGTTAGCTCAGACCTCCCTGTATAATGTTTGCTTGGCAATGACCTAGATACCTCAGCTTGGGTTGAAGTGGAGTATAGGACCCATGCAGAAATGTTTGGGAGCACATGTCACAGCACATGTCCTTGCTGTGACTAGGTCACAGGTCAGAAATTGCAACACTGAACAGGCACTGGATTCTGGAACAATGGCCCAGTTGCCTACCAGGAGGAGAAGCAGTAGGGTTAAGGCAGTGCCTTCCCCCTTGCCTCAGGAAGAGGATCGGCCTTCTCAGGAAGCTGATTGTGAGACCCAGGAGGAAACTGTCCTAGAAGGGCTTGAGCCTGATTAGGTTGAGTTTCTTGGGACAGGGGGACCCTCCAGGGAAGACCCGAGGCAAGTACAGTTGGACTGCCCTTCTCTTGAACCCTTCAGACAGCAAGCTGCGGCTGAGGCTGCAGGGAATGCTAGTGGGACCCATAAGACTTATTGGGATGATGGGCTCCTGTATTTAGAGGCTAGAGACCCCAATTCTGGAGCTTCCAGGAGGTTGGTCATACCTTTGGCATTCAGGGGCTTCCTTCTCACACTAACCCATGATATTCCCCTTGCAGGACATCTTGGCCAGAACAAGACTTGGGACAGGCTTGTCCCTCACTTTCACTGGCCTCATATGTCAGAGGATACCAAGGAGTTTTGTCGTTCCTGTGTCACCTGCCAAGTCAGTGGCAAATCAGGTGGCATCACCAAGGCCCCCCTTATTCCACTACCTGTGGTGGGGGGTCCTTTTGAAAGTGCAGGGATTGACATTGTTGGACCAATGGATCCCCAAACATCCTCTGGGAACACATTTACTCTGGTGGTAGAGGATCATGCCACCAGATACCCAGTAGCTATTCCCCTAAGGACCACAACAACACCTGTTGTGGCAAGAGCCCTCCTGGGAGTTTTCTCAAGAGTGGGTTTTCCGAAGGAGGTTCTCTCAGACAGAGGTGCAAACTTTATGTCTGGATATCTGACTGCAATGTGGAAGGAGTGTGGAGTGAACTACAAGTTCACCACACCCTATCATCCACAGTGCAATGGTCTAGTTGAGAGATTCAACAAGACCTTAAAGGACATGATTAAGGGTCTCCCTGAAAAGCTCAGGTGGCGATGGGACAGCCTGCTGACCTGCCTTTTGTTTACCTACAGAGAGGTCCCACAGAAGGGGGTTGGCTCCAGCCCTTTCGAACTTCTGTTTGGGCATCCTGTAAAAGGACGCCTTTGTTTGGTGAAAGAGGGATGGGAGATACCTCTCAAACCTCCCAAACAAGATATTGTGGACTATGTACTTGGTCTCCGCTCCAGGATGGCCTGGTACATGAAAAAGGCATCCAAAAACCTTGAGGCTAGTCAAGAATTGCAAAAGGTCTGGCATGACCAAAAGGCTGTGCTGACTGTTTACCAGCCAGGACAGAACGTGTGGGTGTTGGAGCCTGTGGCCCCAGTAGCCCTCCAACACAAGTGGAGCGGACCCCACACCATTGTTGAGCAGAAGGGAGAAGTCACCTATTTGGTTGACCTTGGAACTCCCAGGAGCCCCCACAGGGTGCTTCATGTCAACAGATTGAAACCATATGTTGACTGGGCAGACATGGGCTTGCTCATGGCTACAGATGAGGGACAGGAGGAAGTGAGTGACCCTCTCCTAGACCTGCTTTGAGCAGAAGGGAGATGTCACCTATTTGGTTGACCTTGGAACTCCCAGGAGCCCCCACAGGGTGCTTCATATCAACAGATTGAAACCATATGTTGACTGGGCAGTCATGGGCTTGCTCATGGCTACAGATGAGGGACTGGAGGAAGAGAGTGACCCTCTCCCAGACCTGCTTTCTAGGGAACCCTGATGATGGTTCAGTTAATGGTGTAGCCTTGGCAGGCAGCCTCACTGGCCAACAGCAGCAGGACTTCAGACAAGTTCTACAGTCCTACATACATATGTTTTCACTGACTCCAAGTCAGACTACCTGGTGCACTCATGAAGTGGACACTGGGGACAGTCTGCCTGTTAAAAGTAATATTTACAGGCAACCTGATCATGTCAGGGACTTTATCAGGACATAGGTCCAACAGATGTTGGATTTTGGAGTCATTGAACCCTCAGAGAGCTCTTGGGCCAGTCCAGTAGTCCTGGTGCCTAAACCTCACACCCAAGATGGTAAGAGAGAGATGAGGTTTTGCGTGGATTGCAGAGGCCTCAATGCTGTCACTAGGACAGATGCCCATCCAATACCCAGGGGAGATGAACTCATGGATATATTGGCATCTGCCAAGTTTTTGAGTACATTTGACCTGACAGCTGGCTACTGGCAGATCAGACTAGCTGAGGATGCAAAGCCAAAGACAGCATTTTCAACCCCAGGAGGACATTATCAATTTGTGGTAATGCCCTTTTGTCTGAAAAATGCACCTACCACATTCCAAAGGTTGGTGAACCAAGTCGTCTCAGGTCTGGATGACTACTGTGCAGCTTATCTAGATGATATTGCTGTCTTTAGCTCCACTTGAGAAGATCACCTGATCCATCTGAAGAATGTTTTGGAGGCCCTGCAAAAGGCAGGCCTAACTATTGAGGCTACCAAGTTCCAGATAGGGCAGAGTCAGGTTGTATACCTGGGCCACCTTGTAGGTGGAGGCCAGGTTCAACCATTGCAGACCAAGATCCAGACCATAATGGACTTGACTGCTCCAACCACCCAGACTCAGGTCAGAGCTTTCTTGGGCCTGACTGGGTATTACAGGAAATTTGTCAAGGGGTATGGTTCCAAAGTGACATCCCTTAATGACTTAACTTCCAAGATAATGCCAAAGAATGTTCAGTGGACAGTCAGCTGTCAGAAGGCAGTTGATAACCTGAAGCAGGCGATGTGCACTGCTCCTATTCTGCAAAGTCCAGGCTACTCCAAAGAATTCAGATTGGTGTTGGCATTGGTGGAATTGGTAGTATTGGTGGTGGTGTTGTTAATAAAACAGGCTTTTGGAAACAACCCGTCAGGTGGCTTTAGTGCAGATGACATGTACCAAAGATGTGCTGTTGCCAGCCTCTACCCATTAGCACACGATTATGTGCTACCTGGAATCAACATGACTTAATTAGCTAATCATTTCTAAATCCATTTTACTTGGAGGGTTGAAACAGACACAAGATAATGTCAGATTAAAGTGATTCAAAGAGGGCGCCCATGTTACGAGGGAGGCCATGCTGCTTAAAAAAACACGAGCGTTTGAACTAAAGCAGTGCAAGTCTGGCCTGCAGTAAGGGAAACTCAATAATGCAAATAGTGCTTACAAACTAAATAACAAGTCCCCTGTAACAACCGATGTAAAGGGGCCCGTAGCCATGGGAGGTTACAAATGAAAACAAGGCCGTACTAAGGAGGGACTATCAAGCCTATTAACGAATCCGAAGGCAGCATTTACAAAATACAATGACACAAGCCAATGAAAAATATGGGCAGAGAGTGGGCAAACCTTCTCTCCCATACTCGATATAGTAGTCTCGAGAGCAAGCAGTGCATGTACGCTGCTGCTAGGCTGGACCTAAAAATGTGGCTTGTTCAAAAAAGTGGTCTTGCCTATTTAAATTCCATTCATAATTCTTTCTCTGTGATACAGAAAAAACTGTCGGATTCAATTAGAGCAAACTTTGCATTAAGGTAGCATTTTAAGGAAGAAAGGGCCTTTCCTTGGTTTGATGGAAATCTTTTCACATCCGCAAATGCCCCACTATGCAGTGGTTCAGGAAGGATCTGAAGACCTAGCTGGTTATCTAATCCACCACAGCAACATCATCGTCCTTCCCCGGTGCTTGAATACCCTCCAGGGTGATAAGCAGAGCTCTGCAATCCCTATTTGATTGATTGCGGCAGAAGTTTCAAGAAATTAGCATTTAAAAATTGTTTCCATTTGGACATAAAGAGGTTACATTATAGAGATATCTGAATGGATTAGCAAAAATGCTTGGACCTAAAATTTGAAAAATATTTAAATCTGATTGGGAACAGGAGCTTTATCTCCCATCACTTATTTGGGGCTGTGAAACTGCACCCGGAACATTCTGATTGACTGGTCTCAACTTGGAAAAAATATTGCACTCACCAACTCAAAATGCAGCAACTCTGTCCACGCAGCATGAAAAACAAACGGACAACACCATAAGGTGGCAGAGGGAGCACCCGATGAACACCTTCCTTAGTGAGAGGCCCAAAACATCCCTCTTGTTAATATATATATATATATATATATATGTCGATAATTTTAGACATTTGTAATGTATAGACCCTCCAACCATGAACACGTAGTCCCATATTGGGCAAAGTAGGTCTTTTACAAATGTAATCAGGCTTTGGAAACACATTCAAACATGGCGCTCATGGTGTTATCCGAGGGGTTAGTCCTATGTCTGTGTCCATGATTAAGTTAAAACTTTATTAACATGCTGACTGTTTGGTGTAATTGACACACTGACGAAGGCAGTACGCCGAAACGCGTTTGTGCAGTTTTCCTGAATAACCCTTTTTGTGGTTTCTACATCCCGCCTTGAGTGCTGTGTCTTTTCTGCAAAGAGAAGAAAAGCTTGAGCGCAATATATATATATATATATATATATATATTACCTACTGGCGGTCGCCAGTAGGTATATATAGTTAGGATTTTTTCTCTATGGGTTTTTTGAAAATTCTATGTCTAATAACTTTGGCGTTTGTGGACGGAATTGGCTGAAATTTTCAGGAAAATGGCACATTTTGTTTCTGAGCAGCCCCTGAAAATTGGGGGGGGTTCGTCCAGGGGGGGTCGAGAAAAAAGGGGGGTCCCAAAACGTGTTTTTAACATTGAGTTTTCCATAGGGCGGTTGGCCTCACTTTTAGCCCGAACGGCTGAATGGATTTGCACGAAACTTGGCAAAATTGTAGGGACTGGTAGCCCGATGTGCCTTTTGTAGGTCTCAATATATGTGCTACAGTGGATTTTGAGAAATTAACATTTAAAAAAAGATATATATCTGTAACAGCGGACCGGGCAGCGCTCCAGGACGCGTACTTTTCGCGCAACGGAGCTTTGTGAAGCGAAGCTGATTGGTTCTCCGGCGTCTGTCAACATTCCAAACAGTCCGTAGCGGCCGCCATCTTGTCTCTCGGTAGGATCGAGAGACAAGAGGAGGCCAAAGCGAAGGGGCAAATGACCATAAGGGGGAATAGTAGATCCTCGCTGACCCCCTAGGTTTGATGTGGAGGTTTTAAAAGGACCCCGCGGGGCAAAAAAAAAAAAAAATAATAATAATCGAACGGCTGAATGGATTTGCACGAAACTTGGCAAAATTGTAGGGACTGGTAGCCCGATGTGCCTTTGCTAGGTCTCAATATATGTGCTTCAGTGGATTTTGAGAAATTAACGTTCAAAAAAAGATATATATCTGTAACAGCGCACCGCTTCGCGTACTTTTCGCGTTACGGAGCTTTGCGAAGCGAAGCTGATTGGCTCTCCGGTGTCTGTAAACATTCCAAACAGTACGTAGCGGCCGCCATCTTGTCTCTCGGTAGGATCGAGAGACAAGAGGAGGCCAAAGCGAAGGGGCAAATGACCATAAGGGGGCATAGTAGATCCTCGCTGACCCCCTAGGTTTGATGTGGAGGTTTTAAAAGGGCCCCGCGGGGCAAAAAAAAATAATAATAATAATAATCGAACGGCTGAATGGATTTGCACGAAACTTGGTAAAATATTAGGGACTGGTAGCCCGATGTGCCTTTGCTAGGTCTCAATATATGTGCTTCAGTGCATTTTGAGAAATTAACGTTCAAAAACAAGATATATATCTGTAACAGCGCTCCGCTTCGCGGAGATAAAATTATATCTGTATTACCTAGCTGTTGCTAACACCAGTTAGCGACGGCTAGTAGGAGATAGCGACCATCTTGGGCCCCACTTTGCATGTGAGTGATATTTATCACTAATGACATGCAAAGTGGGCATGCCAAGATGTTAGCGACAGGAAACAGTCGCTAACATCGCTATCTCCTATTATCAACTTTTGGAAATATTCGAGATAAGCGCGAATATCTCCAAAAAGTAACAGCTGCCCTGAGCAGTTCTTAGCCATGTTATCCAATGGGAGGTGGATAACATGGCTAAGAGCATTAGCTCGGTAATGCATGAATATCGCTGAGTTTTCAGCGATATTAATGCATTGCGGTCGTTTTTTATCGTATTTGCGATAAACCTTGATAATAGCAAGGTTTATCTGCGATAATTTCTGACGGTAAAAAAATCTTTGCAATGCATCGTTAGGGATAAATATCGCTTAACTTTGGTAATATGCCCCAACGTCTGTTAACGTTCGATTCGAAGGAAATCAGGAAGTGTTGAAAAACATTGTCTGCGCCATCTTGTCTTTTTTCAAATGCCACACTTTTGTCGTGCACGGCAGCCATTTTAGATGCCTTGACCAGACCCACTCTGTGCACGCTGTCGATCCTTAGCATGGCTCCCCACCCTCGCAAGCATCTCACCCAGGCAGTGGTCACCCCCGCTCTCTGTCTTATGCATGGGTAATAAACCTCCCCCCATCTGCGCTGCTCTTCCCTGAGAATCACACCCTGTGCCCGCCCGACACCTCCCTTTCGCCCTATTCACTACCGCACCCTCTGACACTCCTTTTCCTCTGTGTCCGATTGTCCAGGCCGGTCCTAGGCTATCAGCTAGCCCTGCAGATGTAGTTTATGGCCACAGCTGTAAAGAAACACCCCTCTTCAAAGGAGTTATAGTAGATCAAGGCCCACACTCGATGAGATCCGTCACAGCAGAAGCGTTGCTATTATCTGAAAACCATCCTGTATTGTGATTGGGGAGGGGACCGAGCGTGAAGCGGAAGATTCCAGGGATGACTCTTTGTACATCAAAGTTTTTACAATTATGTGTCACATTAAAAATATATAGCACTCCGACAAAGTAGTAAGATTATAAAACTTTAATAATTTATAAATATATACAAGAAAACAAAAATAGTAATAACATATAAACATTTTTAGGGAAAAACAACGAAGTAGCGGTCGGCTGTGCGGATAGTCCCAACGCAGCACAACGTCCAGATTTCCGGCGTGGGGCGTCACGGGGGGTGGGTCATCAGTAGCAAACTGTTGTGCGAATAGTTCCAAGGCAGCAGAACACGCCGAAATCTAGATGACACGAAAGTGATGTCTAGTAAGTTGCCACCCAGCAAATAACGGCGTGGGGCGTCGCGGGGGGTGGGTCATCAGTAGCAAACTGTTGTGCGAATAGTTCCAAGGCAGCAGAACGATGGCACCAAGGTGATGTCCAGTAAGTTGCCGCACTGGTTTTGGTATCCTACAATGCTGCTCCGAATAACGGCGTGGGGCGCCCCGGGGGAGGCGGCGTGAACGGGCCTCTCCAGGTGGAGTGTCATCTGTTGTAGTGGGGCGCCCCTTTACCGTTTCAGTTGCCATTCCGTCCGTTTTTGGTCCACTGTGTCAAAAGCCGCAATTCAGCTGAGTTGCGCCCACTCTTGCGGTGCAGCGATAGGCGGCTGTCACAGGACTCTCAAAATGGCGGCAGGCTCTTTCCTTTTTGGGCCTGGTCCACTGAAATGGCCCTGGGACACCTTGGAAATCGGACGCTTGTCTGCTAGGTCTTGGACCCCATTCTCGAAAGCGTCCCCTCCACCTTGAGAATTCATCAAAAGTTTTGGGGGCCCCGACTCCTGCAGGCTTCTGGTGGGGAGCGGCTGCCATGATTGCTCGCGGAATGACCACGACGGAGCTACGAGATGGTGGTGCTCTCATGCTGACGCCAGTTTAGTCTGAAACATCCAGAAACAAGGTGGGGCTTTCATCGTTTGGGAAAAAAAAAAAAGTTTTCATCCAATGAAAAGTGTTGTTTTTAGGTCATATGATCAAGCCTTCCATCATTAGGAAACCAAAAGTAAAATGAACCAATGAAAAGTTTTATAAACAAGTCACATGACCTGTTATGCGGCATAGGGTATAAAATGCGGAGAAAATACGTTGGCACGTGAGGCGGCGTCAGTAGCGGACCGATGTGCGAATAGGCCGAAGGCAATACAACGCGCCAAGATCCGGATGGCACCGAGGTGGTGTCCAGCAAGTTGCAGCACTGGTGTGGCCATCCTACAATGCTGAAAGTCGGCGTGGGGCGCCCCGTTGGCCTGTGAGTTTGCGTCAGTAGCGGACCGATGTGCGAATAGGCCGAAGGCAGCACAACGCGCCAAGATCCGGATGGCACTGAGGTGGTGTCTAGTAAGTTGCCGCACTGGTGTGGCCATCCTACAATGCTGAAAGTCGGCGTGGGGCGCCCCGTTGGCCTGTGAGTTTGCGTCAGTAGCGGACCGATGTGCGAATAGGCCGAAGGCAGCACAACGCGCCAAGATCCGGATGGCACCGAGGTGGTGTCTAGTAAGTTGCCGCACTGGTGTGGCCATCCAACAATGCTGAAAGTCGGCGTGGGGCGCCCCGTTGGCCTGTGAGATGGCGTCAGTAGCGGACCGATGTGCGAATAGGCCGAAGGCAGCACAACGCGCCAAGATCCGGATGGCACCGAGGTGGTGTCTAGTAAGTTGTCGCACTTCTGTGGCCATCCTACAATGTTGAAAGTCGGCGTGGGGCGCCCCGTTGGCCTGTGAGATGGCGTCAGTAGCGGACCGATGTGCGAATGGGGCCAAAGGCAGCGCAACAATATTTTCTGACTGACACCACAAGGCGCTGAGATGCCAAGATCCGGATGGCACCGAGGTGATGTCTAAGTTGCGGACTGATGTGCGAATGGGGCCAAAGGCAGCGTAACAATATTTTTTGTATGGAAGATACCACTAGGCGTTGAGATGCCAAGATTCGGATGGCACCGAGGTGATGTCTAGCAAGTTGCTGTACTGGTGTGGTCATCCTACAATGCTGAAACTCGGCGTGGGTCGCCCCATTAGCCTGTGAGATGGCGTCAGTAGCGGACCGATGTGCGAATAGGCCGAAGGCAGCACAACGCGCCAAGATCCGGATGTCACCGTGGTGGTTTCATAGTTGAGAGGCACTTCATCTGCAGTGGGGCGCCGAGATCCGGATGGCACCGAGGTGATGTCTAGCAAGTTGCTGTACTGGTGTCGTCATTCTACAATGCTGAAAGTCGGCGTGGGGCGCCCCATTAGCCTGTGAGATGGCGTCAGTAGCGGACTGATGTGCGAATGGGGCCAAAGGCAGCGCAACAATATTTTCTGAAGAGAAGACACCAAAAGGTGCTGACATTCCAAGATCCGGATGGCACCGAGGTGGTGTCTAGCAAGCTATGCAGTTGAGTTGTGTGCGCACTTGCGGCGAATAGGTCGAAGGCAGCATAACAATGTTTTTTGAATAGAAGACACCACAAGGCGTTGAGATTCGGTTACCACCGAGGTGATGTCTAGCAAGTTGCCGCACTGGTGTGGCCATCCTACAATACTGCTCCGAATAACGGCGTGGGGTGCCCGAAGGGGGGGGGAGCCGGCGTGAATGGGCCTTCCTAGGTGGAGGCTCGTCTGCTGTAGTGGGGCGCCCCTTTACCGTTTCAGTTGCCATTCAGCTGAGTTTCGGCTGCTCTTGATGCTACAGCGACAGGCGGCTGCAAGAGGACTCTCAAAATGGCGGCCTGTTCTTTGGATTTGGGCCTGGTCCACTAAAATGGCCCTGGGACACCTTAGAACTCGGACGCTCGATTTTTTTTTCCTTTCCTGTACATGCAAAAAAAGGTAAATGCCCGGTACGTTACACGCTTCATCTGCCACAATGAACTCTCCAGAGGAACCGAAAAAAAATATAGTTGTGGTAACTATACCATGCATCGTCATATGGAGAGGTGGCACCAATTAATTATAGTGCTGCATAAAAGAGAGATTTGGAGGAGAACCCCTGACCTGCTAGTACATTCATCAAAGAAGTGGCACTGAGAGCTTCAGAGGCAAGGGAAACGGTCCCAAATATTTAGAAGAACTTTGGAAAGATTAAAATGACATTTTTAGATTGTGGCAAATTAATTTCATGTGGACAGATGAGTGTTACTCTAATAAATACAGCATATGAACATCATCATAGTCGATGGTTGGTAGAGACATTTTGACTATATCCTGGACCTGCCCGTCCTCGCCCAAAATGGCGCCGGAATAAATGGGACTCGTAACTCCTTGTTGTGTACTGGTTGCAGAACCTTGAAATCACGAGATACGTATGCAGTTTTGAAGCACATGGCGGGCGGGGACGAGAATTGATTGACTATTTCGACATCCCTATTGATATTAAGTTCTGATGTGTTATTGATTACTGTACTGTTGAAAGTTCGAATTAACGTCACCCATGGTACTTGCCCGCAAATGTATATCTAGATAATTTTATTGTAACTGGCCCTGTCGTATTTTAATTATAAAATGTACGTCCACCGATTCCGTAACTGTTAGACACCTTAGTTCTTGCAACCTAATGGCCCGCCCGTTACGTTCCTCTACAGTGTAAATGTCTTTTCATCATATACGATTACAGTTTGCTCTGTGGCAGCCCCACGTGGTTATAGGCTCGTATTTGTATAATGACATTTTCACAATAAAGGTTTTTAAAAGAAAACATGGTAGTAGTATATACATTGGTAAAGTTTTTAATAATAGTGACTGTTTTAGAATCATTAAAAGGCAAGTGAAATAAAGCAGACCAATTACATGAAGGGTAAAAGGTATAATACGAAGGAACGCAGTAAAGATAAATGGTCAAGGGCTGTTGTGTTTTCTATTCCTGCAACATAAAGAGATCGCTAAGAATCTCATATTCAGGCGTATCGGCGACTAAGACAGCAGGTCGACCCTCTTTTGCTCAACGGCTCCGTCATGGGACGAAGAAACGCTCTTTTTCTCGAAAAAAGAATATATTTTACTTGCAGGACAGTTGTAAAATTTCCGGGAAAGTACATTAGCCTGGAACATTATAACATATATTTAACCACATGAGCGCTAGCGAAATTCTGCCCCTGTGCTCGTTTTTTAAAAAACCCATTATTCATGATGAGCTGGGCTCGTCATGAGCGTGCGAGGAGGCTACCTCATGACGAGCCCAGCTCGTCATGAGCGTCGAAGGGGTTAAGAAAAAATAATGTTCGGAAGTAATGAAAAGCGTAATTTTTAGGTCATATGACCAAGCCTTTCATCATTACAATAAGAAAAGTAAAATGAACCAATGAAAAGTTTTATTAACAAGTCACATGACTTGTTATGCTTACGTTACGCGCTGCGCGCCCCGGATGACTTCCGGATGCGCTAACGCGGCGCGTCATATGACGCATTACGCGACAACGCAGGTACAGAATATAGTCAAAATGTCTCCACCAACCAGCGGTCGGAACACAACCCCTTTCAGCAGGCTAAATAGTTCTGTTAAATGACAACAGAAGGGACAGGCAACAAGAACCATCAGTCAAAGAGGGGAGGGCTAGTTCTTCTCTACCGGGTTACATTGGGGCGCTACCGGAACTGATCGAATTGGTAGTCTACAGTGTTTCTGGATGTTTCAGACTGAAGCTGGGGTTAGCATGAGAGCAGCACCATTTCGTAGCTCCGTCGTGGTCATTCCGCAACCAATCATGGCAGCCGTTCTTTATCGTTATTTTGGGCGGGGTGGGTGGCGGAGCCGAGCTGTTTTGCAGCCATCATTGTGTGGAGTTCAGTTCATCTCACTAGTTTTGTATTTGTCATGAGGGGTTGTTCCTAATGTTTCTATTTTAGCGAGGTCAAAAAGAGATCCCATTAGTGGCCTACTGATTTTGCTCGATTCCTTTTCTTTTTTTTACACGATTTTTCGTTATCTGCAAAGACTAAACAGAGTATTGCGACTCTGTGTTTGTTTGTAAATAGAGAATGAACCAAAGAGAACTAATTCTAAAACAGTAAATACTTGGATAACAATCAATCAAATGGAGAGAGAAGCAGGCACGACGGATTACAACGGGGGCAAAGGCCTGCGTTAACTACCTTTCACTATCTGCAAAGAGAGAGTACTCCTAATAGAAATGAGGGGGGGGGGCACCATTCAAAGCAGATCAGTGTGCATAAACACGAAAATGTTTTCACTTACCACGTACTTGACATTCGACAGCTTATGATATTTGCTATTAAAAAACCATTGAAATTCACTGAAAAAACCATAGGTTATAGACCATATATAGTTAGGAATTAGCATTTACAAAACCTTGAAAATTCACTGAAAAAACCATAGGTTATAGACCATATATAGTTAGCAATTAGCATTTAAAAAACCTTATTTTACTCACACAAAACCATTGAAATTCCATATATAGTTAGTTGCACTAACTATATATCGCGCACCCGCAATCCACTGCTGATCATGTCACATATTACATCATTCATGACATGGTCAGTGACATCACTGATGACATCACTGATGACATCTCAAATGACATCACTGATGACATCACTGATGACATCTCATTTGACATCATTCTTGTGCTAATACGATAAACCTCTTCAGACTCTAATATAACCTTAGATACACTCAGTGTATACAGACACTCACACACTGCCACTCATCCATGGAGTTACTCACACACCCAGTCAGTCATGCAAAGAAACAATCTCACCTCCATTTCTTCAACTATACAGTTAAACACACCTTACTTATTGAAACATATACTAACACATATTTACTCTCTTATACAATCCCTGATACAAGTTCACAATGATCGATACAACCACTCACTCATTCAGTGGCTCTCATGCACAGTTATTTATATATGCCAACTCTCACATGTACTGTGTTTTACATATGTACTTACTATGACATGTAGCATTGAGATATCCATTCACTCATCAATACACTCATGCACACAGTCAACTGCCCATGTAGCTGTTTCCACATGCACTCTTGAACTCATACACCTAGTGAATAAACTGCTCACACATCTGTGCATAGAGTCACACACCTTCCAGCCACCCCCACACAAACTCAATCTCCCATAGAAATACTTGGGCAACCAATAATAACACATATAGCCTCTCGTATAGCTAATGATCAACACATGCAGCAGTTTACAGAACAACAGACATAATGATGCACAAATTAAGACAGTTTAGTCACTAACCCATGCATTCAGTGAGACACATTTAATCACTCACTCATACAGTCAGTCACGCACCTACTAAATCCTTCATCCAGACACTTATACATCCACTCATTCTTCAATATGTAAGACATATTTTAACTTTACAGAAACATACAGTCACTGGATGTTGTCATCAGTGATGTCATCAGTGATGTCATTTGAGATGTCATCAGTGATGTCACTGACCATGTCATGAATGATGTAATATGTGACATGATCAGCAGTGGATTGCGGGTGCGCGATATATAGTTAGTGCAACTAACTATATATGGAATTTCAATGGTTTTGTGTGAGTAAAATAAGGTTTTTTAAATGCTAATTCCTAACTATATATGGTCTATAACCTATGGTTTTTTCAGTGAATTTTCAAGGTTTTGTAAATGCTAATTCCTAACTATATATGGTCTATAACCTATGGTTTTTTCAGTGAATATATATATATATATACCACAAGAGTTGCCTGCGTTAACAGATGGAAGCCACACGAGAAGATTAAGAATCTGCCACGTTTATTCAAGGAGGGAGGCAGCATGGGGGAGACACAGCGTGCAACAAAGTACAAGTCCTGCCTGACGCGTTTCGTGCACCAAGCACTTCCTCAAAGGCTCCGGACTTAACAGGAAATGACACGATGATTTTCGGTACCACCATATGAATTCCGCCCTTGTGGGCGTGGCCAGCCCCGTGGTCCGATGGTACTTGTGGTGTAAGTCTTTTCACAAGTGCGCTATCGTGACAAGCCCCAATAATGTAATTCACACCCAAGTGGGATGTGCAGAGGCGCTCAAATTCATGCTGTTTCAGTTATCCACCTAAAATCGTCATCTTCTCCCATAGATAAAGGCGTCGGTAGGCGTCTCTAATGGAGGGCTGTAAACAGCTTCACAACGCAGCTCAGGCATGCCGCCAAAATTCCACAAGAGTTGCCTGCGTTAACAGATGTAAGCCACACGAGAAGATTAAGACCACGCAGCATGAAAAACAAATGGACAACGCCATAAGGTGGCAGAGGGAGCACCCGATGAACACCTTCCTTAGTTAGAGGCCCAAAACACCCCTCTTGTTAATATATATATATATATATATATATATATATATATATATATATATATATATATATATATATATATATAGATATCACTAAACAAAGTGTCCCTCTTTAAAAGACACGCTGGAGCACACGGGGATTACAAAGCTTTTTAATGCAGACAGCATGACGCGTTTCGTCTTGCGACTTCCTCAGACGCTGTGTGCACAAGTTAAAAACTTTCCATTGTCAGAGTTTTCAATGTCAGCCGCGCTCCACCCCTTCTGGCAATGGTGAAGAGGGACTGTTTTCATGTTCCTCCCCCTTCTCAATCACTCTGCTTGTGGCTGCCATCTTGTAGTGTGTTATAGGCGTTACCATTCGTGCCATTCTCCAGGTTCGTGATTTTCCACTTGAGTTATCTTTCAAAGTTCCTGGTATCAACACATTGGCCCTGCCAGGGGTAAGTTGTGGAGCTTGATGGTCGGCTTTATTCCCATTTCGCCTACCGCTGATTTCGGATCCCGTTGTCTTGTAGACGATGTCAGTCATCGGTACTACCTGTGTAAGTCACAAATCAGATAACCGGATTCCTTTTTATTGGCGGTTCAAGCAGGTTTAATATCCACAGATAGCTTAACAAACGCCGCTCTCCTGTTGAACTCCTTTAGGCGGGTGCATCCTTCGTGCAAACGGCAATGCACGTGTAAAAATCACTAAACAAAGTGTCCCTCTTTAAAAGACACGCTGGAGCACACGGGGATTACAAAGCTTTTTAATGCAGACAGCATGACGCGTTTCGTCTTGCGACTTCCTCAGACGCTGTGTGCACAAGTTAAAAACTTTCCATTGTCAGAGTTTTCAATGTCAGCCGCGCTCCACCCCTTCTGGCAATGGTGAAGAGGGACTGTTTTCATGTTCCTCCCCCTTCTCAATCACTCTGCTTGTGGCTGCCATCTTGTAGTGTGTTATAGGCGTTACCATTCGTGCCATTCTCCAGGTTCGTGATTTTCCACTTGAGTTATCTTTCAAAGTTCCTGGTATCAACACATTGGCCCTGCCAGGGGTAAGTTGTGGAGCTTGATGGTCGGCTTTATTCCCATTTCGCCTACCGCTGATTTCGGATCCCGTTGTCTTGTAGACGATGTCAGTCATCGGTACTACCTGTGTAAGTCACAAATCAGATAACCGGATTCCTTTTTATTGGCGGTTCAAGCAGGTTTAATATCCACAGATAGCTTAACAAACGCCGCTCTCCTGTTGAACTCCTTTAGGCGGGTGCATCCTTCGTGCAAACGGCAATGCACGTGTAAAAATCACTAAACAAAGTGTCCCTCTTTAAAAGACACGCTGGAGCACACGGGGATTACAAAGCTTTTTAATGCAGACAGCATGACGCGTTTCGTCTTGCGACTTCCTCAGACGCTGTGTGCACAAGTTAAAAACTTTCCATTGTCAGAGTTTTCAATGTCAGCCGCGCTCCACCCCTTCTGGCAATAGTGAAGAGGGACTGTTTTCATGTTCCTCCCCCTCCCCCATAGATATATATATATATATTACCTACTGCCGGTCGCCAGTAGGTATATATAGTTAGGATTTTTTCTCTATGGGATTTTTGAAAATTCTATGTCGAATAACTTTGGCGTTTGAGGACGGAATTGGCTGACATTTCCAGGAAAATGGCACATTTTGTTTCGGAGCAGCCCCTGAAAATTTGGGGGGTTTCGTCAAGGGGGGGCCGAGAAAAAAGGGGGGTTGGCCTCACTTTTAGCTCACTTTTAGCTCGAACGGCTGAATGGATTTTCACGAAACTTGGCAAAATTGTAGGGACTGGTAGCCCAATGTGCCTTTGCTAGGTCTCAATATATGTGTTCCAGTGGATTTTGAGAAATTAACGTTCAAAAAAATATATATATCTGTAAGCGTGCTCCGGGCAGCACCCCGGTTCGCGTACCTGACGCGTAACGGAACTTCGCAAAGCGAAGCTGATTGGCTCTTCGGTGTCTGTCAACATTCTAAACAGTCCGGAGCGGCCGCCATCTTGTCTCTCGGTAGGATCGAGAGACAAGAGGAGGCCAAAACAAAGGGGGAAATGACCATAAGGGGGCATAGTAGATCCTCCCTGACCCCCTAGGTTTGATGTGGAGGCTTTAAAAGGGCCCCGCTTTTTTTGCTTGGGGAGCGCCCGGTACGCGCACCGGGAAGCGGTCTGGGGAGCGTACTATAAGGAAAAAAGAATGATAGACTATGATATTTTGAAATATTGTATGTTTATTGATTGTTCTTTTTGTTGTTTTTTGTTGTTTTTTTTTTATTCAAGTAGCAGTATTTATGATTATTAACTATAAATTTATTTTTGTGATTGTGCACAGTATACTATAAGTCTGACTTTACATTATAATCAATTTGGTACTAGTTTATGAATTACATATAAAAATGATTAAAGACTCAAACAATTTTTTATTATTAAATAAAAAAAAAAATTCGGATTCTTTTTCAAAATTTAATAGAACGTCTAACATTTGAATGTCCGATATGTCTTCTTTTTGACTGAACATAACTTCCCAGATTTGACCGTCCTCATATTGAAGTAAGAAATCCACAGATTCTACACATTGTAGAAGTTCATGGTCTCGTGATTCATTCATGAATTCCAAGTCAATGGGTTCAATGATTTCCTCATTGTTCATGTCTAGGACAATTTCAAAGGAAACGTTCTGTTCTCCTTCCATTTTTGTGCTGAAATTTGCATAAAAAATAAATATATCAGTAGAGATAGGGCACTGTTGGGTTTAAGTTCAGACAGGTACTTTTGAGGCGTGAAGTAGTACTATTAAAAAGTGCCTGTGAAAAAGCCTAAGTAAATTCATAATTATACCACAGAAACCTAAATCAATCCATAATTATAATAAACAAGCCTTTCTCAATGTCTAACTCTTACCGAGGGATAGTATATAACTATCTGAAAATGTTTTCAAATTTATAAAATAACATCTTACCTTTTAAAAACAAGTTTAAGTTGTGAGTGAAAATGATCTTGCAATGTAGTTCAGGAAGTAGTAGTCAAAATGGCTGTGTTTCTCTCTCTTTCTTTATATATATTCAGGTACATAACCAATCAAATGTCAGGTAAAAAAAGTAGAAAATGAAAGTAACATTTTAATTGGTTGTCAATTCCAACACTTCAGATGTGTTTTGTGAAGTAATTTACCTCAGGGTATTTAGAGAGGTCTACAGGCTAAATGGCTAAATGGAATTCCAATCAAATTTGTGAAAATGGTAGGGATTGGTATGTAGTATGACCTAATCTTTATTTGGTGAAAGTGTCTCCAGTGGTTTTTCTGTGAATTACTTTCCCACCTTTTTTGAGCGAGCGCTTCCCGGTGCGCGCCCCGGTACGCGAACCGGCAGCGTTACGGGAGTCCTCCATTTTGTGTTTTGGTAGAATTGAGATACAAGATGGAGGGCAAATAATGTTGAGAATAGGTATAAGGGGGCACGGTAGACGTATCCTGACCCCCTAGGTTTTCTGAGGGTGGCTGAGGAGGCCCATATGTGCGAAAAAAACCCATTTTTTTTCAAATTTTCGCGTGGTTAGCGTCCGGTGCGCGTACCGGGTAGCGCTCCGGAAATCGTAAATTGTGAAAATTAGTGAAAAAAGTTAGAGTAAAATAATAATTGTGAGTGATCAGATGTAGGGTAGCTCTGAAAAGAGCTTTTGGGTCCTGTGGCTGATGTAGGTACCTACAAGTAGGTACCAATGCACAGTCTTAAATTGAGGATGAAAATTCTGTTCCCCTCATCTGAGAAGTGAACTCCATCTGCTCTGTAGATATCTTGCATGTAGTAACGCAAGTTATTGTTGTAGATGGAGCCCATTCCATGGTCTCTCATGTAAGCTGAAACAGACTTATTTACATGCTTCCTCGATTTCTCAATTTGTGGACAAAATTGGTTGGACCACCTCCATTTCTGTCTTTGGCATATATTTGAATATACCAAGGCAGTTTGAGGAAATAGTGCCATCAATTGCTCAAAGGTGTCCTTTAAAAGCATTTCCAGACCTACCCCAGTCAAAGTGCCCAAGTCATTTCCTCCACAGTGCACAATTAACAGGTCAGGTTTTGGCAAATGCAAAAAGGTTTTCACCAATGGTATCAATTGGTGACATCTTAATCCTCTGTGGCCAATCCAGTTGATTTCCACATTTTGTAAATTGAGGTTGTATAAATTTCTGTTATCAGCATACCTTTGAGCCCAGTGGATATAACTATGTCCAACAATCCAGACAGAAAACATGGTGAGAGGAGGTTCTGCTGCAGTCAGATGAAGTGTGGTAATGAAATGGCAGTTGAAACAGTAGGAGTATGTAATGAAAAAAACTGTGGAGTTTCTGTAGTAATTAATCAGTAGCAGTGATTGGTGGATTTTGATTGCTGAAAACAGAAAGTTAGGGTGCATGGATGAGTTCTTTGAAAGATGTAATTTGAATGGTCAAGAAAAAATCATTTTATGAAAGATTGCACTGGATACGCAGGTGTACTGAGAGTTCAGAGTTCAATTGAAACATTGTTGTGTGAACTTGCAAACATGAGAGGTCTTTCAGGAGGTGGTGGCTATGGAAAAAAGGCAGAAAGGGCAGAGGGGGGAAGGGTGTTGATTTGAAAAAAGTGAGGGAAGAGTTTTGATTGGGTGACATGAGAGATATGTGTGATGAATTACAGCATTTCTGTGCCATTGTTGGTTGCAGCCTCTGGAGTGCATACCTTTTGCTCTGCTGAAGACAAATTGGTGTGTGTCTGAGACTGTTTTGAAACTCAAAAAGTATTTGCTAAGGTGAGAAAAGATTCATTTAATTTAAATAGAGAATAGTATGCTTTAAGGAGAAAATTATGAAGAAAGTTGTGTATTTAAAATGTTGCTTTGTGTCAAGTGTTTTACAAATAGATTTTGTTTCTTTGAGTTACATAGCCATGTTACATAGGCATGTTAAAAGTGACGCAAAAATGGTGCAAGGGCCTTAACAAAATGCTTTCATGTGTCTTAGGGCATTTTAAGTCACTTCCCCATGAATGTAGGTATATAATTACTTTACATGATGTGTTCAAAAACGTTTTTTTAAATCAATTAGGTTTCTTGATATGTACTGCTAGAGTTTCATAGGTTGCTTGGGGCATATTTACAAGGCCTTTGAGTTCCTTTGATGTTATTTTTCCCATTTTAATTTAAGACATTTCCTTGTGGTGCAAGGTCCTTGTAAATACGCCCCCATGTGTGCTTGGCAAATTTAGATTTTGATTCTTTGAGTTACATAGCCATGTTAAAAGTGACGCAAAAATGGTGCAAGGGCCTTAACAAAACGCTTTCATGTGTCTTAGGGCATTTTAAGTCACTTCCCCATGAATGTAGGTATATAATTGCTTTACATGATGTGTTTAAAAACGTTTTTTGAAATCAATTAGGTTTCTTGATATGTACTGCTGGAGTTTCATAGGTTGCTTGGGGCATATTTACAAGGCCTTTGAGTCTCTCTGATGTTATTTTTCCCATTTTAATTTAAGACATTTCCCCGTGGTGCAAGGTCCTTGTAAATACGTCCCCATCTGTGCTTGGCAAATTTAGATTTTGATTCTTTGAGTTACATAGCCATGTTAAAAGTGACGCAAAAATGGTGCAAGGGCCTTAAAAAAACGCTTTCATGTGTCTTAGGGCATTTTAAGTCACTTCCCCTTGAATGTAGGTATATAATTGATTTACATGATGTGTTTAAAAACGTTTTTTGAAATCAATTAGGTTTCTTGATATGTACTGCTAGAGTTTCATAGGTTGCTTGGGGCATATTTACAAGGCCTTTGAGTTCCTTTGATGTTATTTTTCCCATTTTAATTTAAGACATTTCCTTGTGGTGCAAGGTCCTTGTAAATACGCCCCCATGTGTGCTTGGCAAATTTAGATTTTGATTCTTTGAGTTACATAGCCATGTTAAAAGTGACGCAAAAATGGTGCAAGGGCCTTAACAAAACGCTTTCATGTGTCTTAGGGCATTTTAAGTCACTTCCCCATGAATGTAGGTATATAATTGCTTTACATGATGTGTTTAAAAACGTTTTTTGAAATCAATTAGGTTTCTTGATATGTACTACTAGAGTTTCATAGGTTGCTTGGGGCATATTTACAAGGCCTTTGAGTCTCTCTGATGTTATTTTTCCCATTTTAATTTAAGACATTTCCCCGTGGTGCAAGGTCCTTGTAAATACGCCCCCATCTGTGCTTGGCAAATTTAGATTTTGATTCTTTGAGTTACATAGCCATGTTAAAAGTGACACAAAAATGGTGCAAGGGCCTTAAAAAACGCTTTCATGTGTCTTAGGGCATTTTAAGTCACTTCCCCTTGAATGTAGGTATATAATTGATTTACATGATGTGTTTAAAAACGTTTTTTGAAATCAATTAGGTTTCTTGATATGTACTGCTAGAGTTTCATAGGTTGCTTGGGGTATATTTAAAAGGCATTTGAGTCCCTTTGATGTTATTTTTCCCATTTTAATTTAAGACATTTCCCCGTGGTGGAAGGTCCTTGTAAATACGCCACAATGTGTGCTTGGCAAATTTAGATTTTGATTCTTTGAGTTACATAGCCATGTTAAAAGTGACACAAAAATGGTGCAAGGGCCTTAAAAAACCGCTTTCATGTGTCTTAGAGCATTTTAAGTCACTTCCCCATGAATGTAGGTATATAATTGCTTTACATGATGTGTTTAAAAACGTTTTTTGAAATCAATTAGGTTTCTTGATATGTACTGCTAGAGTTTCATAGGTTGCTTGGGGCATATTTATTGATGTTATTTTTCCCATTTTAATTTAAGACATTTCCCCGTGGTGCAAGGTCCTTGTAAATATGCCCCCATGTGTGCTTGGCAAATTTAGATTTTGATTCTTTGAGTTACATAGCCATGTTCCATACAGTGCTCACCTTCTGCGTAGTCTTTGATATGCTAGACTCCATCTGCACAATGAGATATCTAAGCAAAGGAAACACAGGTGATGTGATTGTGAAATGAGCAAAAGAAATTCCACATTTTTCAATTACATCACCTGTGTTTTCTAACATTACGAATCACATTGTGCAGATGAGGTTTAGGCCTGTCCAGGGACACAGAAGAGGTCTGGCCTTTGTTCAAGAGTGCAGTGGACATGACTCACTTCATTGGTAGGCCTGCACATGTATTATCTCCTCTGTACTCTTCAATAAGCCTAAATTTCATCTGCAACCCTGAGTAGGCCTCACCTCAAACAAATCTCTGGATAGGCCTCACCTTATCGTCATCCTGAATCAATCATTTAAAATGTTAGGGGCAGATTTATGATGGCCGTGCGCCTCATTTGCGCCGCTGTTGCGTCACTTTTGTGATGCTGCAGTGATGCAAAAGATGCACCATGTTGCAAGATAGGCCTCACTTCATCTCCAACAAGATACCGTCAGTTTGAACTGTAAACATTTAGGACTGTGTAGGGGGCATGGAGAAGCTGAATCTTCTGTAAATGTCAAAATTTTGGTATACAGTGCTCAGCTTCTGTGTACTCTTTGATATGCTAGACTCCATCTGCACTATGAGATACCTAAGTAAAGGAAACACAGGTGATGTGATTGTGAAATGAGGAAAAGAAATTCCACATTTTTCAATTACATCACCTGTGTTTCCTAACTTTACGAATCACATTGTGCAGATGAGGTTTAGGCCTGTCCACGGACACAGAAGAGGTCTGGTCTTTGTTCAAGAGTGAAGTGGACATGACTCACTTCATTGGTAGGCCTGCACATGTATTATCTCCTCTGTACTCTTCAACAAGCCTAAATTTCATCTGCAACCCTGAGTAGGCCTCACCTCAAACAAACCTCTGGATAGGCCACACCTTATCGTCATCCTGAATCAATCATTTAAAATGTTAGGGACAGATTTATGATAGCCGTGTGCCTCATTTGCGCCACTGTGCGTCACTTTTGTGACGCAGCGGCGTTGCAAAAGATTTGCTATGTTGCGACATATTTACAACTTGATGCATCTAGGCAGATGTGTCATGCTGTAAAGTCCTGTGCCACATGAAACCGATGCAGCAGTGATGCAAAAGATGCACCATGTTGCAAGACAGGCCTCACTTCATCTCCAACAAGATACCGTCAGTTTAAACTGTAAACATTTAGGACTGTGTAGGGGGCATGGAGAAGCTGAATCTTCTGTAAATGTCAAAATTGTTGTATACAGTGCTCAACTTCTGTGTACTCTTTGATATGCTAGACTCCATCTGCACAATGAGATACCTAAGCAAAGGAAACACAGGTGATGTGATTGTGAAATGAGGAAAAGAAATTCCACATTTTTCAATTACATCACCTGTGTTTCCTAACTTTACGAATCACATTGTGCAGATGAGGTTTAGGCCTGTCCACAGACACAGAAGAGGTCTGGCCTTTGTTCCAGAGTGAAGTGGACATGACTCACTTCATTGGTAGGCCTGCACATGTATTATCTCCTCTGTACTCTTCAACAAGCCTAAATTTCATCTGCAACCCTGAGTAGGCCTCACCTCAAACAAACCTCTGGATAGGCCACACCTTATCGTCATCCTGTATGAATCATTTAAAATGTTAGGGACAGATTTATGATAGCCGTGTGCCTCTTTTGCGCCGCTGTGCGTCACTTTTGTGACGCAGCGGCGGTGCAAAAGATTTGCTATGTTGCGACATATTTACAACTTGATGCATCTAGGCAGATGTGTCATGCTGTAAAGTCCTGTGCCACATGAAACCAATGCAGCAGTGATGCAAAAGATGCAACATGTTGCAAGACAGGCCTCACTTCATCTCCAACAAGATACCGTCAGTTTAAACTGTAAACATTTAGGACTGTGTAGGGGGCATGGAGAAGCTGAATCTTCTGTAAATGTCAAAATTGTTGTATACAGTGCTCAACTTCTGTGTACTCTTTGATATGCTAGACTCCATCTGCACAATGAGATACCTAAGCAAAGGAAACACAGGTGATGTGATTGTGAAATGAGGAAAAGAAATTCCCCATTTTTCAATTACATCACCTGTGTTTCCTAACTTTACGAATCACATTGTGCAGATGAGGTTTAGGCCTGTCCACGGACACAGAAGAGGTCTGGCCTTTGTTCAAGAGTGAAGTGGACATGACTCACTTCATTGGTAGGGCTGCACATGTATTATCTCCTCTGTACTCTTCAACAAGCCTAAATTTCATCTGCAACCCTGAGTAGGCCTCACCTCAAACAAACCTCTGGATAGGCCACACCTTATCGTCATCCTGAATCAATCATTTAAAATGTTAGGGACAGATTTATGATAGCCGTGTGCCTCTTTTGCGCCGCTGTGCGTCACTTTCGTGACGCAGTGGTGGTGCAAAAGATTTGCTATGTTGCGACATATTTACAACTTGATGCATCTAGGCAGATGTGTCATGCTGTAAAGTCCTGTGCCACATGAAACCAATGCAGCAGTGATGCAAAAGATGCAACATGTTGCAAGACAGGCCTCACTTCATCTCCAACAAGATACCGTCAGTTTAAAATGTAAACATTTAGGACTGTGTAGGGGGCATGGAGAAGCTGAATCTTCTGTAAATGTCAAAATTGTTGTATACAGTGCTCAACTTCTGTGTACTCTTTGATATGCTAGACTCCATCTGCACTATGAGATACCTAAGCAAAGGAAACACAGGTGATGTGATTGTGAAATGAGGAAAAGAAATTCCACATTTTTCAATTACATCACCTGTGTTTCCTAACTTTACGAATGACATTGTGCAGATGAGGTTTAGGCCTGTCCACGGACACAGAAGAGGTCTGGCCTTTGTTCAATAGTGAAGTGGACATGACTCACTTCATTGGTAGGCCTGCACATGTATTATCTCCTCTGTACTCTTCCACAAGCCTAAATTTCATCTGCAACCCTGAGTAGGCCTCACCTCAAACAAACCTCTGGATAGGCCAGACCTTATCGTCATCCTGAATCAATCATTTAAAATGTTAGGGACAGATTTATGATAGCCGTGTGCCTCTTTTGCGCCGCTGTGCGTCACTTTTGTGACGCAGCGGCGGTGCAAAAGATTTGCTATGTTGCGACATATTTACAACTTGATGCATCTAGGCAGATGTGTCATCCTGTAAAGTCCTGTGCCACATGAAACCTGCGTCAGATTTCATGTGAGCGTTTTGTTGTAGGGTGGCTAGTCATTTGCATGAAAGCCCTGTAAAACTAACACATAAAAATTAAGAAGATTTCACTGAGTCACATTTATGGCATTGCTGAATCAAATCCTTACGCCTGTTTGAAACAGCCTCGCTGGACATGGTTAAATAATATCTGCAAAATGTTACTCTTGTTAAACAATTTTACAATTGTAGTCTCTGAGATTTGTCTCTTACTCTGCAACATCTCATTGTTGTTCTCTTTCTTTAAAGATAACGACAACATCAAGCATGAGTGATAATGAGCAATCTGTTGATCTCGATATTATCATTGAAATTGTGATTGAAACATCAGTGGAAGTAGATCCCTTGGATGATTTAAATCTTGAGGATGATGAAGAACATGATGAGGATGCCGATTTGTCAGAATTGTATGACATAGGGTGGGAAGCTGACCTGCTTGAGCCTATGGAACTATAAACATTTATTTTTAAAAGTTACTGGAAATGAAAAGTAAACATGTAAACCGTTTCATTTAAAATTAAACACAACTTCAAAAACAGCTTGTGTGTAGTGTCTTTAATAAAATAGTCAAATATGCTCATAAAATTAGTTCAGATTCACATATAAAACAGCACAGGTCAAATGTAGAAGCATTCCATTTCTTTGCTACTATTTGTGACTACTAAATTTGCCAATGCACTAAAAATTATTGTATGTAAAAATGACAAGTAGTGTGTTAAATTTTTGACGACTGTTATTGATTTACTGTTTGGTAATAGTGGTTAATAACATTTTTAATTATATTTTACCACAGATTCAACTGCAGATCATTTCAAAAGTTCATAATGCCATCTAAAGAACGAAACCGAAAGGCTACAAAACGTCAAAGACAGCAGCTTACTAAATGCTTGCAGCAGTCCTCTACAATAAAAACTCGTCAAGTCACCAAGAAAGCTCCGGGTAAGACAACGAAATCATTCCTAAGAAACATTTGCAGAAAAAAAAGTAGTACTACAGAAAATGTTTTTGTCCAGAAAAAGAGAACCAATTTAAACGGAAAGGAAAGGCCAATCAAAAATGTTACTGCTAGAGCAGGAGATAACTCTGTGCATGGTAGTAGAAGGAAAAATCAGTTTAGGGACATTCGTAGACGAATGTTCCGCAACAGGATAATTGGCAATTTGTTAAAAAATATTAAGAAAGGTCAACAGAAAGTGGTTTTTTATAAGAGAAAAAAAAAGTTGAGAAAATTATTGATCAGGCATTTGAAATTAAGCGAAAGTCATTTATTTTGATAATCAATAGAATTAGGAAGCTAAACAAGGCAATTTATGATTTCAAAAGAAATAGTAGATGGAAGAGAACAGTTAATGGTAGTAATTTTTGTGAAGTTTTTTCAGGAGAATGGATGCATAGTTCAAGTTGTGAGGCATTTTTTAATGAGGAGAGTTATTTCCAGGATAATGATTTGGTGCATGCAGTTGACACCAGTGGTCGAGCTTATGAGGTGAAAGAGAGTTGTCCAGTTGAAAAAGAAAAACTTGTGAAAACAGAGGCAGAAGAGGTGTTAGGTAATGAGGTTTTAGGAAGACGTCCTAAGGGACCAGTCTATATCTGGAAGTGTAGTAGTATTTGCAGTGTGCGATAGGATTCCATCAATTTGCTTTGTGATTTTGTACGGACATTTAATAAGAAAACTTTAAAACAGAAAATGAAGTTGTTGCAAGAATTAGATCCTTGCAGAGTGAGAGAAGTGACAGGTTTGCATGGTCATTCACTGGCTTGTCTTTCCAGGAGAGTATGCCAGAGTGTTTTTCATAATTTCAGGATGCTAGCAGTGCATCATAATAAAGTGAGGAAATTAGTTAGAATGTTGTATTATGCTAAGAGTCCAGCAATAATGCTTAAACAATTATGCACTGCTCTTTTGCATGGTTCTGAAGTAGATGTGAAGAATATTTGTGAAGAAATTGAGTTTTGTTACTTTGCAAGTAAAGAGGAGAATGTTGAAATTGACCCAGAAGAAGAAGGTAATGTGGAAGATAGTGTACAGGTTTCCAGTACAGATAATTTTCAGAAAGAAATTGCCACGTTTCAGGTGAAATCAAGTGAGAGGCCTAATTTTACTTGTGTGTGTTGTCGACGCACTTATTATAAGAATCAGACTAAGTTAGTGGATTTATATGCGAAAAGTGAAAGTGAAAATAATAGTGAATGGAAGGATTTTGCAACATACTTGATGGTAGAAAATTGTTTTGATTTGGGATTGGATCAACGTGTGTGTACTTATTGTTGTAACAAATTAAATCAAAACCGGATGCCTGCTGGAGCGGTTCATAATATTCTGGAATTGGTTGAGATTCCTTCTGAATTGAAGGATTTAAATACTTATGAATCTATTTTGATTCAAAGTATCCATCCCTTTCAGGCTATTGTACAAATGGAGCCAAAGACAGGGAAATTGCCTTCATCAGATTTACAGAAAGGATTAAAGGGAAGAGTTGTTTATTTGCCTCTAGATTTGAAGAAAAACATTAATACAATTGGAGTAGAGAAAGTGGAAGAGGAACCTCTGGTTATCTTAGTTAATGGGGTTCCGACAAAGAGTAAGAAAATCTGGCAAGATTTAGTGGATGTTAGGACAGTCAAAAAGGCAACATTGTATTTGAACAAAAACAATAAGTACTACAAGGATGTATATGTTGCAGAAGAGGAAGTAAGTGAAGAAGAGGATAGCGATTTGTGTGCTGGTCAAATTGAGAAAGTAGAAGCCTCTAAAAATGAAGAAATATATGAACATTATAGTGTTCATCCTTTGCATTCCAAGGAAGTCATGGGGAATGCTATTGAGTTGTTTCAAATGAACCAAGCCAAAGGAAGTCCCATTAGTGTTTGGGAGGAAAGTTTAGAAGCTCGGTGTTTCCCACAGCTATTTCCAACAGGTCAAGGAGGAAGATATGATGAGCGACCTGATCAAATTCCTGCTTCTGAATACCGGACTTTACGATTGTATGCAGAAGATCCTAGGTTTCGTCAATGCATTCCCTATTTGTTTCATCTACTGTTTGAAAGCGATCTGTCTGGACTGTCATATGCAGTGAACCACATCTTGAAAAGTGGTGTACAGATGCAAAATATCTCGGCAAGTGACTTTATGGATAAAGTCAATGTGCAAGACAGTATTTTGGATTCTCACCTGATTAATCTCATGGCGTGTCAGCATGGTACTAATGAGTACTGGTACCGTCGTCATGGTGATTTAAAATGTATGCTGAGGAACTTAGGAACTCCCACATGGTTCCTCACTCTCAGTTGTGCCGAGTATGGCTGGGAAGATTTACTTGAATTTCTACGAGAGGCAAATGGAAACATTGAAAATATCGAATTCAAGACACCCGGAGAACTGTGCTCCTTGGATCCAGTGAATGTATGCAGGTACTTCAATCATAGATTTGAAGCTATGATGTCTTTCATCATGAACAAGAAAAATACACCTCTTGGAGAGGTGTTGGATTTCTTCTGGAGAAAGGAGTACCAAGCAAGAGGTGCTCCTCATATACATATGCTGCTGTGGATCAAAGATGCACCCAATTTTGGAACAGATCCGGATGACTTAGTGATGAGTTTCATAGAACAGTATTCTACATGTGCTGTTCCAAAGGCAAAGGAAGACAAAAGCCTAAGAGAACAAGTTTTACGCTTCCAAAGCCATCGTTGTGGAAAGTACTGTCGTCGTAAATTCAGAAACAAGGACAAGTTCTACACAAAATGTCGTTTCGCCTTTCCACGACCGGTGATTTCTAAAGGAAGAGTGAACAGTTTGATGTCTTCACTGCGACATAATGTGATGAAGAAATCACCCAAAAATATGTACAATTTGAAAAGGAACGAAGAGTCCAAGTACATCAACGACTACAACCCAGTGATTTTGTCCATGTGGAATGCTAACATGGATATACAGTTTGTGGCTGATAACTGTATGGCTGTGGCTCGGTATGTGACATCTTACATCACCAAAAAAGAAAAGACAGAATTGAAGGATATGTGGGAGGACATTTCCCATGAAAAGAGCCTCAGTAAGAAGTTGTACAGTTTCAGTCTGAAGATGTTGTCGCATCGAGAAATCGGAGCTTACGAATGTTCTGACCGGTTGTCTTCAGCAAGTCTCTATGCCAAATCCAGGAGTATCATTTGGGCGAGTCTTGGTCTTGCTGCAATGCGTAATCGAGTTCTGAAACCTGTACGGGAAATTGAGTATTTGGCGGAAAAGGAGCCAAACAGTACAGATATTTTGAAGACCAACATGTTGGATACATATTATCCAAATAGAAGCAGTCACCTCGAGAATGTTTGTCTGTATGAGGTTCTACAAAATTACATATTCAAGAGGAACATCAAAGAAGATATTGATAAAGGAGTGTATGCTGTAATTGGAAGTGAGGGATGTCTGGTCAAGCAAAGAAAATGCCACTTGGTAAACCATCGAAAATTGAGTGGCGAATCTCCTGAAAGAAAAGAGTTTTTCTATTTAGCACTTTTGCAACTTTTCAAGCCTTGGCGTGCAGAAGAGGAACTGCTTGGAGATTTCCTCTGTTACGAAGACTCTTTCAATGCCGCCAAGGAGACCATAGAATGTCCTGTTTTTCCCAAATATCTAGAAATGTTGAATGCGGAAATCGAGCAGGAAGCAACGATTGCAGCCGAGATTGCTAGAGACAGTTCTCAGGACAGTCAGAGTTCTGTTTCATTGAGTCAGGATCCACTAGGAGGACCAGTTATCGAAAATGAATCTGCCACTGCCATGATTGAAGTGGAAAGAGCCATGGCACATGCTCAGGAGGATGCGGTTAACTTAGAAGACTTGGAAAGACAACTCAACGTTGAGCAGAGGAAAATATATGACGAAGTTACCAACCAAATAGATCATGGATTAAGTCATGAGAAGAAAGAGTGCTCATGTACGTCGTTGAAGCCTGTCCGACTGTACGTGAGTGGAGAAGCGGGAACTGGAAAAAGTTTCCTCATTAAAGCAATTTCATGTTATTTGCAGAAAAGGACTGAGTCATCGCTGTCTTGTGTTGTCACCGCTCCAACTGGACTGGCAGCACATAACATTAAAGGTATTACTTTGCATCGTCTACTGATGCTGCCAGTGGAGCATGATGACAAATTACAATACCACAAGTTATCTGGAGATGATTTTTGTGAAGTTTCAAGAGTCTTGAGGAAAATGAAACTTCTTATCATTGACGAAGTAAGCATGGTTTCCAATGTCATGCTTGCCTTTGTGCATTTGAGAATGCAAGAAGTTCTCAAAACAGAGTATGATGTGTTATTTGGTGGCAAACACATCATTGTTTTCGGTGATCTTCTGCAGCTGACACCAGTGAAAGGACAACCTGTGTTCAAAATGCTCATGCATGAAGATACCAGGAAGTGCCTAGGGAGTATTGGCAACGTCAATATATGGTTAAACTTCAATTATGCTGAACTGCGTGAAAATATGCGTCAAGCTAAGGATGAAGATTATAAGAATATTCTACAAGATGTTAGAATCAGAAAAGTGACCGAGCATGGGAAAGAAGCTTTACATGCACGATTACTGTCAAATTTGTATCCAGAAGAAGACGTTGTGCCTGAGAATATTTTTCAGAAAATTACTGAGAAGAAATCTGGAATATGTTTGATGCCAACTCTTGCAGAATGTGCCATCTTCAACAACAAAATGTTGCATTTAGAAAACCAAGAGATTGTGAAACTGGAAGCTATTGACAGAGTAGAGCATATGGGAGCAACAATTATTTTGTCTGAGAATTTGAAATCAAAATTGGATTCATTAGAGAAGACTATATCTAAAACTGCTGGTTTTGAAAAGACTCTGAATGTGTGCTTAAATTGCCGTATAATTTTAAGAAGGAATTTACATGTTGAAAGAGGTCTGGTAAATGGATCAATGGGTAATGTTGTTGATTTTGAGAAATACAGAAATAGAGATGGAATTGAATTTAAAAAAATTAAATTTGATGGCATTGAGGAAGTACAGCTAATTGGTCGTTGCTCTGCTAGGTTTTTGCTTGTAAAAGACTTATATGTTCGCCGTAAGCAGTTTCCTGTTTGCTTGGCATATGCGGTGGCAATCCATAAATCGCAAGGTTTAAGTGTAGACAGTGCATTGGTGAATATTGGCAGTTCTGTGTTCAAGGAGGGTATGGCATATGTGCCATTGTCACGAGTCAGAACTTTATCGGGATTGTGCTTGATTGAGTGTGATTTCACAAACATTTGTGCGGATCTAGATTGTGTTAAGGAATAAAATAGGTTAAGAAGAGAGTATGCACCACATTTGCCTCAATATCCTTTGTTTGAGAAACGTGTGGTAGGCCGGAATCGAAGAAATGTGACCAATAGTAGAGAGGTTGTAGCAAAAAGACGAAAAGTCGATGAACCAGAAATTATAAGCAGAAAGAAAAAGGATTTTGTTGAAGATGTTGTTGGTTTTCAATTTGAAAACAGTTCTGGTGTCAACTGCTATGCTAATGTAGTGGTTAATGTTTTGTTTTCTCTAGAAAATTTAAAAGAAGAGATTGTGGTCAATTCGGATCAAAGATTTTGCAGTTTGTTGAATTCTGTGTTAGAGAAATGTAGCACTGATAGAACAAAAATAGAAAGTGTGTCTGAAATGCGAAATCTGTTAGACAAATGTTCGGGTCAAACGCAATTCTCTCAAAATATTCAGCAAGATTGTCAGGAGTTTTTAATGTATATGCTTGATGTATTGCAAGATGAAGGTGTAGATGTAGATCACCTCTTTGGCCTTTCTTATCAATGGCAACATGACTGCGAGAACTGTAGGGTATCAAGTACTACTAGTGTAGACTCAGAAAAATGTATATATTTAACTTTGCCAGACAGTAAATCAGTGTCCTTTAATAAGCTAGTAAAAGCAGCTGATCACAACATGGGGTGTAGCCAATGTAAGTCTGAAATGTTGTCTACATTATTTATACGAACATATGGCCAGTATGTCATTTTAATGTTGCAACGATGTAGGCCTGATGGAACAAAATTGACAACTTAATTAAAAATGTTGTGGCTTCGCAGTTGTCAATATCAGGAAGGACTTTTGTAACTGCAGCAATTATATATGATGACGGTCCTTCAACAACATCAGGACGTTACACACCTTATTTGAAGTCTAGAAACGGCTGGTCATTCTGCAATGATTCTGTTTTAACTTTAAAAAAAAAATTGCCTTTTGACCTTAAAAATTCTTACCTGGTGTTTTTACAACCAAAATTTTAGGGAAAGAATCTCGGGATTTGCTCTGAGGAATTTCAAGAGGTTCTAATGGCTCCTACACTATTTGGCCTTGAGGATAAGTGTAGTACAGAGTCAAAAGTTATTTTTCAGTTTTAACTATTTCCTGAAAAAAAGAAGGTTTTTTTTCAGAAAGTGGTGGGCACGGATTAGTTAAAGGACAACAGAGTATTTCCCAAAGCAAACGGTGTTCTTACCATAACACTTGACGTCATGGAAAAATAACTGCACTTTGAATGAGTTCATAAAAACTGTTTCTTTTAATAAGCTAATTCAAGCAGCCAATCAAAACATGGAGTAGAGGTAATGTAAGTCTGCAATGCTGTCAACATATTTTGAACAAACTTTTGGTTATAATGTCATTTAAAAATTCCAACTATATAAACCTGATGAAAATAAGTTTTCAACTTTAATTTCAGATGTTGTGGCTACACACTTGTTGATTTTAGAAAAAAAATTCTAACTGCAGCTATTATATGACATGATGGTCCTTTGACAACATCCACTTATTACACATCTTATTAAAAATATTCTTACTTTCTGTTTTCAGAAGAAAGAATTTAGGGTAGGTAACTGGCCTATAATGATTCTAGGGGTTGATATAATTTTATGTACTGTTTTAAATTGCTTTGTGATTAAAAGTGATGTAGAGAATTAAATAATTGTAGTAGTCATAGAGGTAGTGTAAGTCTGCTTCATAGTAAGCAGTATCAGTGTCATAGGAAATGTGGAACATGAGTGAGCAAGAAGGGTAAGATATTGCTAGTACAGGATTGTGAAAGTGATCTTGAACGTTTTCTTTCTGAAAGTTGCGGAAAAAGAAAATGACGGGATTTGCTTAGAAGAATTCCAAGAGTTATAAATGGCTCTTACACGATTTGGCCTTGTGGAAAAGTGTGGTAGAGAGCGAGAAGTCATTTATTGTATGTAACATATTTGTCAAAACAATGGAGCTTTTCTTTCAGAAAGTGGCGGGCTGAAAATAATAACAGCACAACAGAGTGTAAGCTGTTCATAGGATATCCTTCGACGTCATGGAAAGTAAGTTAATTGTAAGGAGTTCTGATTTTTGATTGGTTATGTTATATGTTTTTTTTAAACACAATCATTTTGATTGTGTTTTTTTTCCCCGCTGTTATATGATGAATACCTTCAAGTCACTGTTTTTAGTGAAATTTGCAAAAATAAACCATTTAACATGTATAATTAATTCTGTACTTTTTGTATTTATGATATACATTTAGAACTGTGTAGGAGGCATGGAGAAGCTGAGGCTTCTGTAAGTGTCAAAGTTGTTGCATACAGTGCTCACATTCTGCGTAGTCTTTCATATGATAGACTACATCTGCACAATGAGATACCTAAGCAAAGGAAACACAGGTGATGTGATTGTGGAATGAGCAAAAAAAATTGCACGTTTTTCAATTACATTACCTGTGTTTCCTAACATTACGCATCACATTGTGTAGATGAGGTTTAGGCCTGTTCCAGGAGACAGAGGAGGTCTGACATTTGTTCAAGAGTGCAGTCGACATGACTCACTTCGTTGGTAGGCCTGCACACGTATTATCTCCTCTGTACTCTTCAACAAGCCTACATTTCATCTGCAACCCTGAGTCGGACTCACCTGAAACAAATCTGTGGATAGGCCACACCTTATCAGCATCTAGAAACAATCATTTAAAATGTTAAGGGCAGATTTATGATGGCCGTGCGCCTCTTTTGCGCCGCTGTTCCGTCACTTTTGTGACGCAGCAGCAGTGTAAAAGATGCACCATGTTGCAAGATAGGCCTCACTTCATCTCCAACAAGATACCGTCAGTTTAAAATGTATATAATTAGGACTGTGTAGGGGGCATGCAGAAGCTGAGGCTTCAGTAAGTGTCAAAGTTGTTGCATGCAGTACTGCACTTCTGCGTACTCTTTCATATGCTGGACAACATCGGCACAATGAGATACCTAAGCAAAGGAAACACAAGTGATGTGATTGTGAAATGAGCAAAAGAAATTGCACGTTTTTCAATTACATCACCTGTGTTTCCTAACATTACGAATCACATTGTGCAGATCAGGTTTAGGCCTGTCCAGGGAGACAGAGGAGGTCTGGCCTTTGTTAAAGAGTGCAGTGGACATGACTCACTTCATTGGTAGGCATGGACATGTATTATCTCCTCTGTACTCTTCAACAAGTCTAAATTTCATCTGTAACCCTGAGTAGGCCTCACCTCAAACAAACCCCTGGATAGGCCACACCTTATCGTCATCCTGAATCAATCATTTAAAATGTTAGGGGCAGATTTATTATGGCCATGCGCCTCTTTTGTGCCGCTGTTGCATCACTTATGTGATGCAGCAGTGATGCAAAAGATGCACCATGTTGCAAGATAGGCCTCACTTCATCTGCAACAAGATACTGTTAGTTTAAAATGTATATATTTAGGACTGTGTAGGGGGCATGGAGAAGCAGAGGCTTCTGTAAGTGTCAAAGTTGTTGAAAAACTGTTTGTCCTTCAATCTTTTCCCTTGTCTTTTCTAATTTTTAAATACATGTTTTAATATTTTTCAAATTTTTGTTCTTTCTTTCACAGATTGAAAGTATAAAAATAACAAGTGACTAAGTTAACGACAATTATAAGGTAAATGTTTTGTACTCTTTTCATTACATTTCTATTACATTTAACTTCTATTAGTTCCACTGCTTCATTTCTTTAACCCTCAGTTTCCTGCCTTTGCTACTTCTCTCATTCCTTTCTCTATTAGTTACTTACTCTACTCCTTCCACTCCTTTTCTCAGTCCCTCTGTTCTCATAGTTCCTCACTCCTGTTCACTCACTCCGTCTCTATTACTCTCACTGTCTCTGACTGATCACTCTTTCACTAATAGTTCATTATGCTTTCTCCCTGTAGTTCAAGCACACTAAGGGGCATATTATCAACACAGGCAATAAAAGTATCGCTGCTTTTATTGGCAGAAAACTGCCGCAAAAGCGGCTTTAGCGGCAGATTTCTGCCGATAAAAGCAGTCATTATCGGCAGAAAACTGCCGCAAAAGCGGCTTTAGCGGCAGATTTCTGCCGATAAAAGCAGCGATAATTTTATCACCTATGTTGATAATATGCCCTTATGTTATTTACATTTCTTTGCTGTTTCAATCATTCCTTTTCTGTTACTTCTTCTTTTCTGCTTTCTGTTTTTTCTCTCTGTTATTCCACATGTTTTATTCTTATTTTGAACATTCACTCACATTCTCTAAGAAACTCTTGTTCATTATTCTTCTACTCTCCTTTTTTTCTTTCACTTCCTTATCTATTTTGTTTTTCACTATTATACCCTCTTCCATCTTTTCTTCGGTAAATAGATCTATTAAACAGTATCTCTGTGTTACTCCCTATAGCTGTGTTTTTTTTTAACATTACTCTCTGTTTCCTTCCCTTATACTTACTCTTCTTTTTTTGTTAAACATTTTTTTTTTGTTTCGCTTCCGGTTCGCGTACCGGTTCGCGAACCGGGAAGCGAACCAAAAGAAATAGAGGTTGCCAGAGTGCTAAACATTTCAGCAATTTTTTTATAAAGGGGAGGTAGTTCTGAAAAGAACTTTTTTTTAAATTATTTGTGTTGTTTTATATTTTTTTATTATTTTTCTGAACATTTGTTTACTTTTTTTGTATTTTTTTAACGGTTTTATATTTTTTTTGTTTTTTTTTGGGGGGGGGAAACGAAAATGATTCATTGTAAAGGGCTCAACAGGAGCAACAACAAAAAAAAAGATAATTTATTCTCTGGGGCGTTTTCGACAATCATGATTATCAATTGCTAAGTTGATTAAATTGATGCTACTTTCTCTGTAGCAAATCAACTGACCGCAACGCACGCACACTTGTTTGATTGTCCCGAACCTCATCTGTATATTTGGGACCATGTCCCTCGCCTCTGGTCCCGTCACTTCCTCCACATTTGATCTTCGGGCCACAGGAGGGGGGTTGTCCTGCATGTCACGTAGCTGCGCAGCACTGTAGTTGATAGGGTGCCACCTCTCCATATGGCGATGCATCGTATAATTGCCATAACTGTATTTGTCCCTCTGGACAGATCTTTCTTGCATATAAGGCAAGTTACATACCAGGCATTCACTATTTTTTGGCCCCGGGGATATTTAAAAAATTGTCAAATGAAACTCTCTTTGACACGGGACGTCCTAGGCTCTTCTTCCAAAAACTGCCTCCTCTCTTGCTCCTCTTCCTTTGTTTCCTCTTCTTCCTCCTCTTGATTGAGGATTACCTGAGGAGGTGGTCCTCTCTTCCTAGGAGGTGGTGGTGGTGGTGGGGATGCACCAGCTGAAGCTACAACACTTGCCATTGCTAAGTGATGAAAAAAGGTCTTCCTCTCACAAAGATAAAAGTCAGAGTGAGGAAACAAGGAGGGGTTTTCATCATTTGGGGAAAAAAATAGTTCTGAACCAATGAAAAGTGTTATTTTTAGGTTACATGACCTAGCCTTACATCATTAGGAAACCAAAAGTGAAATGAACCAATGAAAAGTGTTATTAACAAGTCACATGACCTGTTATGCTTACGTTACGCGCTCCGCGCCGCGTCCCGGATCGCTTCCGGGAAGCTGTGCTTCGCGCCTCACTTCGCGTACCGGAGCACTTCCAGGTGCGCTAACGCGACGCGTCATATGACGCATTACGCGACAACGCGATACGTCGCGGTTACGCGACGCGTCACCATGTTGTTTCCTAACGCGGCAGTTGCGCAAACGGAACGTTTACCGGTTCGCGGACCGGGTCGTGGCAAGAAATTGAGCTAACGGGAAGCTACCCGGTTCGCGGACCGTGAGCGAAACAAAAAAAAATACATAAAAAAATTGTATTAAAAACATATAAAATATATTTTTCGATTTAAAGAAGAATACATTTTAAAGCTTTTGATATTTGCTATTAAAAAACCATTGAAATTCACTGAAAAAACCATAGGTTATTGACCATATATAGTTAGGAATTAGCATTTACAAAACCTTGAAAATTCACTGAAAAAACCATAGGTTATAGACCATATATAGTTAGGAATTAGCATTTACAAAACCTTATTTTACTCACACAAAACCATTGAAATTCCATATATAGTTAGTTGCACTAACTATATATCGCGCACCCGCAATCCACTGCTGATGATGTCCCATATTACATCATTCATGACATGGTCAGTGACATCACTGATGACATCACTGATGACATCTCAAATGACATCACTGATGACATCACTGATGACATCTCAAATGACATCACTGATGACATCACTGATGACATCTCATTTGACATTACTGATCACATCACTGATGACATCATTCATGTGATAATACGATGAACTTCTTCAGACTCTAATATAACCTTAGATACACTCAGTGTAAACAGACACTCACAGACTGTCACTCATCCATGAAGTTACACACACACCTAGTCAGTCATGCAAAGAATCAATCACACCTCCATTTTCTCAACTATACAGTTATACACACCTTACTTATTCAAACACATACTAACACATATTTACTCTCTTATACAATCCCGGATACAAGTTCACAATGATCCATACAGCCACTCACACATTCACTGGCTCTTATGCACAGTTATTTATATATGTCAACTCTCACATGTACTGTGTTTTACATATGTACTTACTTTGACATGTAGCACTGAGATATCCATTCACTCACCAATACACTCATGCACACAGTCAACCTCCCATACAGCTGTTTCCACATGCACTTTTGAACCCATACATCTAGTGAATCAACGGCTCACACATCTATGCACAGAGTCATACACCTCCCAGACACCCACACACACACTCAGTCTCCCATACAAATACATGGGCAACCAATCAATAACCCATATAGTTACTCATATAGCTACTGATCAACACATGCAGCAGTTTACAGAACAAAAGATATAATGATGCACAAATTAAGACAGTTTAGTCACTAACCCATGCACTCAGTGAGACACATTTAATCACTCACTCATACATTCAGTCATGCACCTACTAAATCCTTCATCCAGACACTTATAAATCCACTCATTCTTCAATATGTAAGACATATTTTAACTTTACAGAAACATACAGTCACTGGATGTTGTCATCAGTGATGTCATCAGTGATGTCATTTGAGATGTCATCAGTGATGTCATTTGAGATGTCATCACTGACCATGTCATGAATGATGTAATATGTGACATCATCAGCAGTGGATTGCGGGTGCGCGATATATAGTTAGTGCAACTAACTATATATGGAATTTCAATGGTTTTGTGTGAGTAAAATAAGGTTTTGTAAATGCTAATTCCTAACTATATATGGTCTATAACCTATGGTTTTTTCAGTGAATATATATATATATATATATATATATATATTCACTGAAAAAACCATAGGTTATAGACCATATATAGTTAGGAATTAGAATTTACAAAACCTTGAAAATTCACTGAAAAAACCATAGGTTATAGACCATATATAGTTAGGAATTAGCATTTAAAAAACCTTATTTTACTCACACAAAACCATTGAAATTCCATATATAGTTAGTTGTACTAACTATATATCGCGCACCCGCAATCCACTGCTGATCATGTCACATATTACATCATTCATGACATGGTCAGTGACATCACTGATGACATCTCAAATGACATCACTGATGACATCACTGATGACATCTCAAATGACATCACTGATGACATCACATCACAACTGAATGAGTGGATGTATAAGTGTCTGAATGAAGGTTTTAGTAGGTGCGTGACTGACTGTATGAGTGAGTGATTAAATGTGTCTCACTGAATGCATAGGTTAGTGACTAAACTGTCTTAATTTGTGCATCATTATGTCTGGTATTCTGTAAACTGCTGCATGTGTTGATCAGTAGCTATATGAGTAACTATATGGGTTATTGATTGATTGTCCAAGTATTTGTATGGGAGACTGAGTGTGTGTGTGGCTGGCTGGGAGATGTGTGACTCTGTGCAGATCAATGTGTTCTTGTATCAATGATTTATAAGAGAGTAAGTATGTGTTAGAATATGTTTGAAAATGTAAGGTACTCTATGTTTAACTGTATAGATTAGAAAATGGAAGTGTGATTAATTCTTTACAGGACTGACTAGGTGTGTGAGTAACTCCAAGGATGAGTGGCAGAGTGTGAGTGTCTGTATAGGGTGTATGAGTGCATATGATAGTGTTGTAAAGATGAGTGATTGTATGTATGAATGATTGTATGGGTGAATGAGTGAATGTGTGTGTAGACGTAGGAATCAGTGAGTGCGTATGTAGTAACTAGTATTGATGTGTCAATTGTTTAAAAAAATATATTCTGTATTTAACACTGGGTGTAACAGAGGTTATATTAAAGTGTGAGGAGATGCATTGTATTGTCACATGTATAATATCATCAGTGATGTGACCATTGATGTCAAATGAGATGTCATCAGTGATGTCATTTGAGATGTTATCAGTGATGTCATTTGAGATGTTATCAGTGATGTCATCAGTGATGTCATTTGAGATGTCATCAGTGATGTCATCAGTGATGTCATTTGAGATGTCATCAGTGATGTCATCAGTGATGTCATTTGAGATGTCATCAGTGATGTCATCAGTGATGTCACTGACCATGTCATGAATGATGTAATATGTGACATGATCAGCAGTGGATTGCGGGTGCGCGATATATAGTTAGTACAACTAACTATATATGGAATTTCAATGGTTTTGTGTGAGTAAAATAAGGTTTTTTAAATGCTAATTCCTAACTATATATGGTCTATAACCTATGGTTTTTTCAGTGAATTTTCAAGGTTTTGTAAATGCTAATTCCTAACTATATATGGTCTATAACCTATGGTTTTTTCAGTGAATTTCATTGGTTTTTTAAAAGCTAATATCTATAGCTGTAAAATGTATTCTTCTTTAAATCCCAAAATATATTTTATATGTTTATTAATAATTTTTTTAAAATATTTTTTTTGTTTCGCTCCCGGTCCGCGAACCGGGAAGCTTCCCGTTAGCTCAATTTGATTCCGCGACCCGGTCCGCGAACCGGTAAGAAATCAACATAGTGACGGTATCGCGTTGCCGCGTAATGCGTCTTATGACGTACTGCGTTAGCGCACCCGGAAGTGCCCCGGGGCGCGGACCGAGGCGCGAAACGCAGCTCCCCGGAAGCGATCCGCGGCGCGAAAGCGCGACGTATCGCGTTGCCGCGAAATGCGTCTTGTGACGTATCGCGTTAGCGCACCCGGAAGTGTCCCGGGGCGCGGACCGGGGCGCGAAGCTTAGCGACCCGGAAGCTAACCGGGGAGCGTTCCGCAGCACGTAACATGAGCGTGAGAGGTCATGTGACTTGTTAATAAAACTTTTCATTGGTTCATTTCACTTTTGGTTTCATAATGATGGAAGGCTAGGTCAGGTGACTTAAAAATAACACTTTTCATTGGTTGAGAAGTATTGTTTTTTCCCAAATGATGAAAACCCCTCCTTCTTTCCTCACTCTGACTTTCATCATTGTGAGAGGAAGACCTATTTTGCTTGTTGGAAAATGGCTTCATTGGTAGCTTCAGCTGGTGGACCCCCACCACCACCACCACCTCCTCATGGGAAGAGAGGACCACCTCCCCAGGTCCTGACCAACACTGAGGAGGAAGAGGAAGAAATGGATGAGGAGGGAGAAGAACCACAATTTTTAGAAGAGTTGCCCCGGGTTTCCAGAAAGAAAGCCAGTTTCATCTGGCAGTTTTTTTCAATACCTCGTGGCCAAAAAAAAGTCAACGCGAGGTATGTCACCTGCCTGATATGCAAGGAACAATTGTCCAGAGGGACGGACAAAAAATATAGCTTTGGAAATCACACAATGCACAGGCACATGACGAGGAAACATCCCCTAAATTACAGCCGGGCGGAATTAAGGGATATGCACGACAATCCAAGACCAACTCCTGTGGCCAGACCAACAATACCGGTTTCTCTAACACCAGAAGAGGCACGGGAAACTGTGCCAAATATTCAAGAAAATTTTGGGCACATGATTCACTTATGTATGCACTGTCGTGCATTATTAGCTTGTGGCAACATGAGCATCAATGCACTCAACCTGGCGTATGAACACCATGATTGCCCTAACCGCCCCCAGTAAGTTTTTTTTGCTCCTGTTGAGCCCTTTTCAACGCCTGTTTTTTGTTGTTCCCCCCCCCCCAAAAAAAACCAAAAAAAATATAAAATCGTTCAAAAAATACAAAAAAAACAAAAAATGTTCAAAAAATTAAAAAAAAATATAAAACAACTAAAATATAAAAAAAAAAGTTCTTTTCAGAACTACCTTCCCTTTCCAAAAAAATTGCTAGAATGTTTAGCACTCTGGCAAGCTCTATTTCTTTTGGTTCGCTTCCGGGTTAGCTTCCCGGTACGCGGACCGGGAGCTAACCAAAAAAATAAAAAAAAATAAAAAGTGTAAGTATAAGGAAAGGAAACAGAGAGTGATGTTAAAAGAAAGACAGCTATAGGGAGTAAAGAAGAGATACTGTTTAATAGATCTATTTACCGAAGAAAAGACAGAAGAGGGTATAATTGTGAAAAACAAAATAGATAACGAAGTGAAAGAAAAAAAAAGAGAGTATAACATTAACAAAGAAGAGTTTCTTGGAGAATGTGAGTGAATGTTCAAAATAAGATTAAAACATGAGGAATAACAGAGAGAAAAAATAGAAAACAGAAAACAAAAAATAACAGAAAAAGATTAATTGAAACAGCAAAGAAATGTAATTAACATAGAGCCATATCATCAACATAGGCAATAAAAGTTTTGCAGCTTTTATTGGCAGAAATGTGTCGCTAAAGCTGCTTTTGTGGCAGAAAACTGCCACTAAAACCACTTTTGCACCAGTTTTCTGCCAATAAAAAGAGCAATAATTTTATTGGCTGTGTTCATAATATTCCCCTTAGTGTGCTTCAACTACACAGAGAAAGCATTATGAACAAGTAGTGATAGAGTGATCAGTCAAAGACACTAAGAGTAATAGAGACGCAGTGAGTGAACAAGAGTGAGGAACTATGAGAAGAGAGGGACTGAGAAAAAGAGTGGAAGGAGTTGAGTAAGTAGGTAATAGAGAAAGGAATGAGGGAAGTAGCAAAGGCAGGAAACTGAGGGTTAAAGAAATGAAGCAGTGGAACTAATAGTAGTTAAATGTGATAGAAATGTAACGAAAACAGTACAAAATATTTACCTTATAATTGTCGTTAAATTACTCACTTTTTGTTTTTATACTTTCAATCTGTGAAAGAGAGAACAAACATTTGAAAAATATTAAAAAATGTATTTAAAAATTAGAAAAGACAAGGGAAAAGATTGAAGGACAAACAGTTTTTCAACAACTTTGACACTTACAGAAGCTTCTGCTTCTCCAGGCCCCCTACACAGTCCTAAAGATATACATTTTAAACTAACAGTATCTTGATGCAGATGAAGTGAGGCCTATCTTAAAACATGGTGCATCTTTTGCATTGCTGTTGTTTCAGAAAAGTGTCGCAAGACACTAAAATTTTAAATAATTGCTTCAGGATGCCAATAAGATGTCTACTATCCAGAGGTTTGTTTCAGGTGAGGCCTACTCAGGGTTGCAGATGAGATTTACACTTGTTGAAGAGTACAGAGGAGATAATACATGTGAAGGTCTACCAATGAAGTGAGTCATGTCCACTGCACTCTTCAACAAAGTTCAAACCTCCTATGTTTCCCTGGACAGACCTAAACTTGATCTGCACAATGTGATTCGTAATGATAGGAAACACAGGTGATGTAAATGAAATACGCGCAATTTATTTTGCTCATTTCACAATCACATCACTTGTGTTTCCTTTGCTTAGGTATCTCATTGTGCAGATGTAGTCCAGCATATGAAAGAATACGCAGAAGTGCAGCACTGCATGCAACAACTTTGACACTTACAGAAGCCTCACCTTCTCCATGCCTCCTACACAGTTCTACATATACATCATAAATGCAAATAGTACAGAATTAATTATACATGTTAAATGGTTTATTTTTGCTGTTCTCAGAATGTATCAAAATTCACTAAAAACAGTGACTTGAAGGTATTCATCATATAACAGCGGGGAAAAAAAAACACAATCAAAATGATTGTGTTTAAAAAACCCATACAACATAAGAAATGAAAATTCAGAACTCCTTAAAGTTAACTTACTTTCCATGACGTCCAAGGATGTCCTATGAACAGCTTACACTCTTTTGTGCTGTTATTACTTTCAGCCCGCCACTTTCTGAAAGAAAATCTCCATCGTTTTTAAAAACACGTTACATGCAATAAATGACTTCTTGCTCTCTACCACAAGTTTCCACAAGGCCAAATCTGGTCAGAGCCATTTATAACTCTTGGATTTCTTGTAAGCCAATCCCGTCATTTGGCATTTCCGCAACTTTCAGAATTAAAATGTTGAAGATCATTTTCACAATCCTGGAATAGTAATATCTTCCCCTTCTTGCTCAGTCATGTTCTACATTTCCTATGACACTGATACTGCTTACTATGAAGCAGACTTACACTACCTCTATGACTACTACAATTATTTAATTCTCTACATCACTTTTAATCACAAAGCAATGTAAAACAGTAGACAGCATTGCAGACTTACATTCCCTCTACTCCATGTTTTGATTGGCTGCTTCAATTAGCTTATAAAAAGAAACAGTTTTTCTGAACTCATTCAAAGTGCACGTATTTCTCCATGATGTCCAGTCCTATGGTTAGAAGTTATGTCTCTGAACTACACTTATCCTCAAGGCCAAATTGTGTAGGAGCCATTAGAACTTCTTGAAATTCCACAGAGCACATCCCGAGATTATTTCCCTAAAATTTTGGTTTTAAAAACACCAGGTAAGAGTTTTTAAGGTCATACGGCAATTTTTTTTTGAAAATTAAAACAGAATCATTGCAGAATGACCAGCCATTTCTAGACTTTAAATAAGCTGTGTAATGTCCTGATGTTATTGAAGGGCCGTCATGATATATAATTGCTGCAGTTACAAAAGTCCTTCCTGATATTGACAACTGCGAAGCTACAAATTTTTTTATTAAAGTTGTTAATTTTGTTCCATCAGGCCTACATCGTTGGAACATTAAAATGACATACTGGCCATATGTTCGTATAAATAATGTGGACATCATTTCAGATTTACATTGGCTACACTCCATGTTGTGATCAGCTGCTTTTACTAGCTTATTAAAGGAGACTGATTTACTGTCTGGCAAAGTTAAATATATAAATCTTTCTGAGTCTACACTAGTAGTACTTGATACCATACAGTTCTCGCAGTCATGCTGCCATTGATAAGAAAGCCCAAACAGCTGATCTACATCTACACCTTCAGCATGTAATACATCAAGCATATACATTAAAAACTCCTGACAATCTTGCTGAATATTTTGAGAGAATTGTGTTTGGCCTGAACATCTGTCTAACAGATTTCGAATTTCAGACACACTTTCTATGTTTCTTCTATCAGTGCTACATTTCTCTAACACAGAATTTAACAAACTGCAAAATCTTTGATCAGAATTGACCACAATCTCTTCTTTTACATTTTCTAGAGAAAACAAAACATTAACCACTACATTAGCATAGCAGTTGACACCAGAACTGTTTTCAAATTGAAAACCAACAACATCTTCAACAGAATCCTTTTTGTTTCTGCTTGTAATTTTCGGTTCATCGACTTTTCGTCTTTTTGCTACAACCTCCCCAGTATTGGTCACATTTCTTCGTTTCCGGCCTACCACACGTTTCTCAAACAAAGGATACTGAGGCAAATGTGGCGCATACTCTCTTCTTAACCTATTGTATTCCTTAACACAATCTAGATCAGCACAAATGTTTGTGACATCACACTCAATCAATTACAATCCCGATAAAGTTCTAACTCGTGACAATGCCACATATGCCATACCCTCCTTGAACACAGAACTGCCAATATTCACCAATGCACTGTTTACACTTAAACCTTGCGATTTATGGATTGTCACCGCATATACCAAGCAAACAGGAAACTGCTTACGGCGAACATATAAGTCTTTTACAAGCAAAAATCTAGCAGAGCAATGACCAATTAGCTGTACTTCCTCAATGCCATCAAATTTAATTTTTAAAAATTCAATTCCATCTCTATTTCTGTATTTTACAAAATCAACAACATTACCCATTGATCCATTTACCAGACCTCTTTCAACATGTAAATTCCTTCTTAAAATTATACGGCAGTTCAAGCACACATTCAGAGTCTTTTCAAAACCTGCAGTTTTAGATATACTCTTCTCTAATGAATCCAATTTTGTTTTCAGATTCTCAGACAAAATAATTGTTGATCCCATATGCTCTACTCTGTCAATAGCTTCCAGTTTCACAATCTCTTGCTTTTCTAAATGCAACATTTTGTTGTTGAATTTGGCACATTCTGCAAGAGTTGGCATCAAACATATTCCAGATTTCTTATCAGTAATTTTCTGAAAAATATTCTCAGGCACAACATCTTGTTCTGGATATAAATTTGACAGTAATCGTGCATGTAAAGCTTCTTTCCCATGCTCGGTCACTTTTCCAATTCTAACATCTTGTAGAATAGTCTTGTAAACTTCATCCTTCGCCTGACGCATATTTTCATGCAGTTCAGCATAATTGAAGTTTAACCATATATTGACGTTGCCAATGCTGCCTAGGCACTTCCTGGTATCTTCATGCGTGAGCATTTTGAACACAGGTTGCCCTTTCACTGGTGTCAGCTGCAGAAGATCTCCGAAAACAATGATGTGTTTGCCACCAAATAACACATCATACTCTGTTTTGAGAACTTCTTGCATCCTCAAATGCACAAAGGCAAGCATGACATTGGAAACCATGCTTACTTCGTCAATGATAAGAAGTTTCATTTTCCTCAAGATTCTTGAAACTTCAAAACAAGCATCTCCAGATAGCTTGTGATATTGTAATTTGTTGTCATGCTCCACTGGCAGCATCAGTAAACGATGTAAAGTAATCCCTTGAATGTTATGTGCTGCAAGTCCAGTTGGAGCGGTGACAACACAAGACAGCGATGACTCTGTCCTTTCCTGCAAATAGCATGAAATTGCTTTAATGAGGAAACTTTTTCCAGTTCCCGCTTCTCCACTCACGTACAGTCGGACAGGCTTCAACGACGTACATGAGCACTCTTTCTTGTCATGACTTAATCCATGATCAATTTGCATGGTAACTTCGTCATATATTTTCCTCTGCTCAACGTTGAGTTGTCTTTCCAACTCTTCTAAGTTAACCGCATCCTCCTGAGCATGTGCCATGGCTCTTTCCACTTCATTCATGGCAGTGGCAGCTTCATTTTCGATAATAGGTCCTCCTAGTGGATCCTGACTCAATGAAGCAGAACTCTGACTGTCCTGAGAACTGTCTCTGGCAATCTCGGCTGCAATCGTTGCTTCCTGCTCAATTTCCGCATTCAACATTTCTACATATTTGGGAAAAGCAGGACATTCTATGGTCTCCTTGGCGGCATTGAAAGAGTCTTCGTAACAGAGGAAATCTCCAAGCAGTTCCTCTTCTGCACGCTAAGGCTTGAAAAGTTGCAAAAGTGCTAAATAGAAAAACTCCTTTTTTTCAGGAGATTCGCCACTCAATTTTCGATGGTTTACCAAGTGGCATTTTCTTTGCTTGACCAGACATCCCTCACTTCCTATTACAGCATACACTCCTTTCTCAGTATCTTCTTTGATGTTCCTCTTGAATATGTAATTTTGAAGAACCTCATACAGACAAACATTGTCGAGGTGACTGCTTCTATTTGGATAATATGTATCCAACATGTTGGTCTTCAAAATGTCGGTACTGTTTGGCTCCTTTTCCGCCAAATACTCAATTTCCCGCACAGGTTTCAGAACTCGATTACGCGTTGCAGCAAGACCAAGACTCGCCCAAACGATACTCCTGGACTTGGCATAGAGACTTGCTGAAGACAACCGGTCAGAGCATTCGTAAGCTCCGATTTCTCGATGCGACAACATCTTCAGACTGAAACTGTACAACTTCTTGCTGAGGCTCTTTTCATGGGAAATGTCCTCCCACATATCCTTCAATTCTGTCTTCTCTTTTTTGGTGATGTAAGATGTCACATACCGAGCCACAGCCATACAGTTATCAGCCACAAACTGTATATCCATGTTAGCATTCCACATGGACAAAATCACCGGGTTGTAGTCGTTGATGTACTTGGACTCTTCGTTCCTCTTCAAATTGTATGTGTTTTTAGGTGATTTCTTCATGACATTATGTCGCAGCGAAGACATCAAACTGTTTACTCTTCCTTTAGAAATCACCGGTCGTGGAAAACCGAAACGACATTTGGTGTAGAACTTGTCCTTGTTTCGGAATTTACGACGGCAGTACTTTCCACATCGATGGCTTTGGAAACGCAGAACTTTTTCTCTTAGGCTTTTCTTCTCCTTTGCGTTTGGAACAGCACACGTAGAATACTGTTGGATGAAACTCATCACTGAGTCTTCTGGATCCGTTCCAAATTTAGGTGCATCCTTGATCCACAGCAACATATGTATATGAGGAGCACCTCTTGCTTGGTACTCCTTTCTCCAGTAGAAATCCAACACCTCTCCAAGAGGTGGATTCTTCTTATTCATGATGAAAGACATCATAGCTTCAAATCTATGATTGAAGTACCTACATACATTGACTGGATCCAAAGAGCACAGTTCTCCGGGTGTCTTGAATTCGATGTTATCTACGTTAGCATTTGCCTCTCGTAGAAATTCAAGTAAGTCTTCCCAGCCATACTCGGCACAGCTCAGAGTGAGGAACCATGTGGGAGTACCTAAGTTCCTCAGCATACATTTTAAATCACCATGACGACGGTACCAGTACTCATTAGTACCACGCTGACACGCCATGAGATTAATCAGGTGAGAATCCAAAATACGGTCTTGGACATTGACTTTATCCATAAAGTCACTTGCCGAGATGTTTTGCATGTGTATACCACTTTTCAAGATGTGGTTCACTGCATATGACAGTCCAGACAGATCGCTTTCAAACAGGAGATGAAACAAATAGGGAATGCATTGTCGAAACCTAGCATCTCCTGCATACAATCGCAAAGTCCGGTATTCAGAAGCAGGAATTTGATGAGGTCGCTCATCATATCTTCCTCCCTGACCTGTTGGAAAAAGCTGTGGGAAACACCGAGCTTCCAAACTTTCCTCCCAAACACTAATGGGACTCCCTTTGGCTTGTTTCATTTGAAACAACTCAATAGCATTCCCCATGACTTCCTTGGAATGCAAAGGATGAACACTATAATGTTCATATATTTCTTCACTAGTAGAGGGTTCTACTTTCTCAATTTGACCAGCACACAAATCGCTATCCTCTTCCTCACTTACTTCCTCTTCTGCAACATATACATTCTTATAGTATTTATTATTTTTTTCAAATACAATGTTGCCTTTTTAACTTTCCTAACATCTACTAAATCTTGCCATATTTTCTTATTCTTTGTCGGAACCCCATTAACTAAGATAACCAGAGGTTCCTCTTCCACTTTTTCTACTCCAATTGTGTTAATGTTTTTCTTCAAATCTAGAGGCAAATAAACAACTCTTCCCTTTAATCCTCTCTGTAAATCTGATGGAGGCAATTTCCCTGTCTTTGGCTCCATTCTTACAATAGCCTGAAAGGGATGGATACTTTGAATCAAAATAGATTCATAAGTATTTAAATCCTTCAATTCAGAAGGAATCTCAACCAATTCCAGATTATTATGAACTGCTCTAGCAGGCATCTGGTTTTGATTTAATTTGCAACAACAATAAGTACACACACGTTGATCCAATCCCAAATCAAAACAATTTTCTACCATCAAGTATGTTGCGAAATCCTTCCATTCACTATTATCTTCCCTTTCACTTTTTGCATATAAATCCACTAACTTAGTCTGATTCTTATAATAAGTGCGTCGACAACACACACAAGTGAAATTAGGCCTCTCACTTGATTTCACCTCAAATGTCGCAATTTCCCCCTGGAAATTATCTGTACTGGAAACCTGTACACTATCTTCCACATGACCCTCTTCTTCTTGCTCAATTTCAACATTCTCCTCTTTACTTCCAAAGTAACAAAACTCAATTTCTTCACATATATTCTTCACATCTATTTCAGAACCATGCAAAAGAGCAGCGCATAATTGTTTAAGCATAATTGCTGGACTCTTAGCATAATACAACATTCTAACTAATTTCCTCACTTTATTATGATGCACTGCTAGCATCCTGAAATGATGAAAAACACTCTGGCATACTCTCCTGGAAAGACAAGCCAGTGAATGACCATGCAAACCTGTCACTTCTCTTACTCTGCAAGGATCTAATTCTTGCAACAACCTTATTTTCTGCTTCAAACTTTTCTTATTAAATGACCGTACAAAATCACAAAGCAAATTGATGGAATCCTGTCGCACACTGCAAATACTACTACACTTCCAGGTGTACACAGGACCCTTAGCACGTCTTCCTAAAACCTCATTACCTAACACCTCTTCTGCCTCTGTTGTCACAAGTTTTTCTTTTTCAACTGGACAACCATCTTTCACTTCATAAGCACGACCACTGGTGTCAACTGCATGCACCAAATCATTATCCTGGAAATAACTCTCCTCATTAAAAAATGCCTCACAGCTTGAACTATGCATCCATTCTCCAGAAAAAACTTCACAAAAATTACTACGATTAACTATTCTCTTCCATCTACTATTTCTTTTGAAATCATAAATTACCCTGTTTAGCTTCCTAATTCTATTGATTATCAAAATAAATAACTTACGTTTAATTTCAAATGCCTGATCAATAACTTTCTCAATTTTTTTTTTTACTCTTATAAAAAACCAGTTTCTGTTGACCTTTCTTAATATTTTTTAACAAATTGCCAATTATCCTGTTGCGGAACATTCGTTTACGAATCTCCCTAAACTGTTGTTTCCTTCTACTATCATGCACAGAGTTATCTCTTGCTCTAGCAGTAACATTTTTGATTGGCCTTTCCTTTCCATTTGAATTCCTTCTCGTTTTATGGACTGAAACATTTTCTGTAGTAATATTTTTTTTACTACACATATTTCTTATGAAATATTTTGTGCTCTTACCCGGTGCTTTCTTCGTGACTTGACAAATCTTTTTGTTAGAGGACTGCTGCTTATTTTCTTTCACCTGCTGTCTTTGACGTTTTGCAGCCTTTCTCTGTCTTTCTATTGTTGGCATGGTGAAATCTTGAAATGATCTGCAGTTGAATCTGTGGTAAAATATAATAAAAAATGTTATTAACAATTATTACCAAACAGTAAAACAATAACAGTGATCAAAAACTTAACACACTACTTGACATTTTAAATAGAAGATTTTTTAGTCCTTGCAAATTTACAATACAGAAATAGCAGAAAAGAAATGACATTTATATTTATGTTACCTGTGCTATTTTATATGTGAATCTGATCTAATTTTATGAGCATATTTTAATATTTTATTGAAGACACTACACATAACCTGCTTTTGAAGGTGTCTTTATTTTTAAATTAAACGGTTTACCTTTTTACTTTTTATTAATTATAAATTTTAAAAATAAATGTTTATATTTCCATAGGCTCAAGCAGGTCAGCTTCCCATCCTATGTCATATAATTCGGACAAATCTGCATCCTCATCACGCTCTTCTTCATCCTCAGGATTTAAATCATCCAAGGGATCAACATCCACTGATGTTTCAATTACAAGTTCAATGATGAGGTCAAAATCAACTGATTGCAGATTGTCGCTCATGTTGAGGTTGTCTTTATCTTTAAAGAAAGATAACAACAATGAGATGTTGCAGAGTAAGAGACAAATCTCAGAGATTATAATAGTAAAATTGTTTAACAAGAGTAATATTTTGCAGCTATTATTTAGCCATGTCCAGCAATGCTGAGCAGGTGAAGACTATGTCTAAATTTTCAGTGAACAGGACTCATCTCTTCTTAACCTTGGATAAGCCTCACCGACTCTGTGTGTCCTGCACATACTTAAATGTAAAGGGGCATATTTATGTTAAATGGCACATCCCCAGGCATGCACCAGTTAACGTGCACCACTACTCTGCCACCCATGGTGTGCCGTATTTACAATCAGATAGTAGAAAGCTTCGTCAAAACCCTGCGCCTGCTTTAAGCAGGCATAGGTCTTGACACAACATTGTGGAGATGGGGCACCCCTGAGCCTTGCTTGAGCTGCATCGCACTTGCGATACAACTCCAGCAATCACTACCTTTACAGCACAGATACGTCACGCATCTGTGCCATTTTTGCCCCATGATGCCCCGTATTCTAAATGCAGCACACCATGGGTGGCGGAACAGCGGCGCTGGATGACTGACACATCCCTGGTGATGCACCAGTCATCATAAATCTATCCCTAAGCTTCTTATCTTGTTACAGATGAACCGCCATATGTAGCATGAAACTATTTTGCATTTCCTAAATAGCGAATTTTAAGGAATAAATAGCAATTCTTTACCATTCCTAATTTGCAATGAGCAAATTGCTAATTGCAAGTTACCCATTCATTTCCATGGGCTAGGAGGCTCATAGGAATGAAGGTTTAATTTGCGATTAGCAATTTGCTCATCACAAATTAGGAATTTTTCCAAGGGTGCAGGGGTGTCTCAAGAACACCCTGCTGCACCCCTGAAAAAGAAATTTGGGGGCATATGGCACACATACATGCCCTAAGGGCATGTGTTGGCGTCATATGGCACCTTTTGTTTTTTTGAAAAAAAGCTTTTTGAAAAGAATTCACAAATTACCACCAATTTACCACAATAGTTTCCAAATCCTTAATGTCATTTTTTACATATTTTTTGTTTGATACATTTCATTTAAGTAGTCACAAAATTTGCAAATCCTTCAGTGCAATTGCAAAATAAGGAATAGCAAATTTTGCTACTCCTTATTTTGCATCAAACTTGTTTGATACATACCATTTGTCTAATTAACATTCGCAAAGGCCGAAATTCGTAGAATTTTGATCTTTGCGAATGCTAATTAGCTTGATACATATGGCCCCAAGTGAGGCCTGTCTTGCGACATGGTGCATCTTTTGCATCACTGCTGCATCGGTTTCATGTGGTACGTTTTTTTTACACCATGACATATCTGCCTAAATGCATCAATTTGTAATGTTGTCGCCTCATAGCAAATCTTTTGCACCGCCGCTGCATCATAAAAGTGACGCACAGTGGCACAAAAGAGGCATACACCTATCATAAATCTGTCCCTAGCATTTTAAATGATTAATCCAGGATGACGATAGAGTGTGGCCTATCCAGAGGTTTGTTTAAGGTGAGGCCTACTCAGGATTGCAGATTAAAGTTACGCTTGATGAAGAATACAGAGGAGATAATACATGTAAAGGCCTACCAATGAAGTAAGTAATGTCCACTTTATTGCGCCAGTCATCATAAATGTATCCCTAAGCTTCTTATCTTGTTACAGATGAACCACCATATGTACCATCAAACTATTTTGCATTTCCTAAATAGCAAATTTTAAGGAATAAATAGCAATTCTTTACCATTCCTAATTTGCAATGAGCAAATTGCTAATTGCAAATTAGCACCGCCGCTGCATCATAAAAGTGACGCACAGTGGCACAAAAGTGGCATACACCTATCATAAATCTGTCCCTAGCATTTTAAATGATTAATCCAGGATGACAATAAGGTGTGGCCTATCCAAAGGTTTGTTTAAGGTGAGGCCTACTCAGGATTGCAGATTAAAGTTACGCTTGATGAAGAATACAGAGGAGATAATACATGTAAAGGCCTACCAATGAAGTAAGTAATGTCCACTTTATTGCGCCAGTCATCATAAATGTATCCCTAAGCTTCTTATCTTGTTACAGATGAACCACCATATGTACCATCAAACTATTTTGCATTTCCTAAATAGCAAATTTTAAGGAATAAATAGCAATTCTTTACCATTCCTAATTTGCAATGAGCAAATTGCTAATTGCAAATTACCCATTCACTTCCATGGGCTAGGAGGCTCATAGGAATGAAGGTTGCAATTTGCGATTAGCAATTAGCTCATCACAAAATAGGAATTTTTTCAAGCGTGCAGGGGTATCTCAAGAACACCCTGCTACACCCCTGAAAAAGAAATTTGGGGGCATATGGCAAACATACATGTCCTAAGGACATGTATAGGCGTCATATGGCACCTTTTGTTTTTTGGAAAAAAATGCTTTTTGAAAAGAATTCGCAAATTACCACAAACTAGAAGTTGGTGGTAGTTTCCAAATCCTTAATATAATTTTTTACATATTTTTTGTTTGATACATTGCATTTAAGGAATCGCAAAATTTGCAAATCCTTCAGTGCAATCGCAAAATAAGGAATAGCAAATTTTGAATTAAGGACATTTTAAGTAATTTCCACATGTGCAGTGTTTTCAAATTATGATTTGAAAATCGTTTTTGGGGAAAAGTAATGGTTTGCAAATTTATGACAAGGACATAATGGTGTATGCTTCTCTATAAGGCATTTCAGTGTCTCTGATGTCATTTTTCCCATATTACATTATAAGACCTTTCCCCATGGAGCACATTCCTTGTAAATATGCTCCCACCTGTGCATGGTGAATTTAGATTTTGACTGTTTGAGTCACATAGCCATGTTAAAAGTCACCCCAAAAAATTGCAAACGCTTTAAAAAAACACATTCATGTGTCTTAAGGACATTTTAAGTCATTTCCCCGTGGACAGTGTTTTGTAAGTGGCGCAAAAGAGGCATACACCTATCATAAATCTGTCCCTAGCATTTTAAATGATTAATTCAGGATGACGATAAGGTGTGGCCTATCCAGAGGTTTGTTTAAGGTGAGGCCTACTCAGGGTTGCAGATTAAAGTTACGCTTGATGAAGAATACAGAGGAGATAATACATGTAAAGCTCTACCAATGAAGTAAGTGATGTCCACTTCATTGCGCCAGTCATCATAAATGTATCCCTAAGCTTCTTATCTTGTTACAGATGAACCGCCATATGTATCATCAAACTATTTTGCATTTCCTAAATAGCGAATTTTAAGGAATAAATAGCGATTCTTTACCATTCCTAATTTGCGATGAGCAAATTGCTAATTGCAAATTACCCATTCATTTCCATGGAGCAGGAGGCCCATAAGAATGAAGGTGCAATTTGCGATTAGCAATTAGCTCATCGCAAATTAGGAATTTTTCCAAAGGTGCAGGGGTGTCTCAAGAACACCCTGCTGCACCCCTGAAAACGAAATTTGTGGACATATGGCGCACATAAATTTTAACAACATTCCTTTACCTCAAAAACGATTTTCAATTCATAATTTGAAAACACTACCCACAGGGAAATTACTTAAAATGTCCTTAAGACACATGAAAGTGTTTTTTTATTGCCTTTCCAGCATGGTTGGGTCACTTTTAACATGGCTATGTAACACAAACATTTAAAATCTAAATTTCCCATGCACAGGTCGGAGCATATTTACAAGCAACTTGCGCCACAGAGAAAGGTCTTACATTAAAATGGGAAAAATAACATCAGGGACAGTCAATTGCCGTATAAAGAAGCATACACCATTATGTCCTTGTCATAAATTTAAAAACAATTCCTTTTCCCCAAAAACGATTTTCAAATCATAATTTCAAAACACTGCACATGGGAAAATTACTTAAAATGTCCTTAAAACACATAAAAGCGTTTTTTGATTGCCTTTGCAGCATGTTTGTATCACTTTTAACATGGCTATGTAACACAAACATTCAAAATCTAAATTTTCCATGCACATGTGGGAGCATATTTACAAGCAATTTGCGCCACATAATTCATAATTTTCTCCTAAAAGCACACTATTCTCTATCTAAATTAAAGAAATATTTTCTCACCTTAGCAAATACTTTGAGTTTGAAAACAGTCTCAGAAACACACCAATTTGTCTTCAGCAGAGCAAAAGGTATGCACTCCAGAGTCTGCAGCTATCAAAAGCACAGAAATGCTGTAATTCTTCACACATATCTCTCATGTCACCCAATCAAAACTCTTCCCTCACTTTTTTTCAAATGAAAACCCTTCCCCCCTTTGCCATTTCATGCCTTTTCTGCATGGCAACCACCTCTTGGAAGACTTCTGGTGTTTGCAAGTTCACACAACTTTGTTGCAATTGAACTCTGAACTCTCAGTGCACCTGCATATCCAGTGCATTCTTTCATTTAATGATTTTTTATTGACCATTCAAAATACATCTTTCAAAGAACACATCCGTGCACCCTAACTTTCTGTTTTCAGCAATCAAAATCCACCAATCACTGTTACTGCTTCATGAACACAGAAACTCCACAGTTTTTTTCATTTTAAACTCTCATTTTTTCAACTGCCATTTCATTGCCACACTTCATCTGACTGCAGGAGAACCTTCTCTCACCATGTTTTCTGTCTGGATTGTTGGACATAGTTATATTCACTGGGCTCAAAGGTACGTTGAAAACAGGAAATTACCTAACCTCAATTTACAAGATGTGGAAATTAAGTGGTTTGGCCACAGAGGATTAAAATGTCACCAATTGATACCATTGGTGAAAACCTTTATGCATTTGCCCAAACCTGACCTGTTAATTGTGCACTGTGGAGGTAATGACTTGGGCACTTTGACTGGTGTAGGTCTGGAAATGCTTTTAAAGGTCACCTTTGAGCAATTAATGGCACTTTTTCCTCAGACTGCCTTGGTATATTCAAATATATGCCAAAGACAGAAATGGAGGTGGTCAAACCAATTTTGTCCACAAATTGAGAAGTCGAGGAAGCATGTAAACAAATCTGTTTCAGCTTACATGAGAGACCATGGAATGGGCTCCCTGTACAACAATAACTTGCGTTACTACATGCAAGATATCTACAGAGGAGATGGAGTTCACTTCTCAGATGAGGGCAATAGAGTTTTCACTCTGAATTTAAGAATGTGCATTGGTACCTACTTATAAGTACCTAAATGTACCATAAACCCAAAAGCTCTTCTCAGAGCTACCCTACATCTGATCACTCACAATTATTATTTTACTCTAACATTTTTCACTAATTTCCAACAAAGTACGCTCCCTGGGGCGCTACCCGGTACGCGAACCGGGAGCTAACCTCGCGAAGTTTTTTTTTAAAATGTTTTTTTTTTCGCACATATAAGCCTCCTCAGCCACCCTCAGAAAACCTAGGGGGTCAAGATAACTCTACCGTGCCCCCTTCTACCCATTCTGAACATTATTTGCCCTCCATCTTGTATCTTAATTCGACCGAAACACAAAATGGTGGACTCCCGGAACGCTTAAGGTTCGCGAACCGGGGCGCTCAACGGTACGCGTACCGGGTCGCTCCCTGGGAAGCGCACCATCAAAAAAGGTGGGAAAGTAGTTCACAGAAAAGCCACTGGAGACAATTTCACCAAATATAGATTAGCTCATACTACATACCAATCCCTACCATTTTCACAAATTTGATTGGAATTCCATTTAGTCATTTAGCCTGTAGACCTCTCTAAATACCCTGAGGTAAATTACTTCACAAAACACATCTGAAGTGTTGGAATTGACAACCAATGAAAATGTTACTTTCATTTTCTACTTTTTTTACCTGACATTTCATTGGTTATATACCTGAATATATATAAAGGAAGAGAAGAAAACACAGCCATTTTGACTACTACTTCTTGCTGTACATTTCAATAGTATTTTCACTAATTCCTTCAACTTCTTTCTAAAGGTAAGTTTTTATTTTTAAAACTGAAGTATATTGTGCACTATAAGTTAATATGGTAAACTTTTTCTGATAGATATATACTATCCCTCTGTAGTAGTTATAGATTTAGAGAGACTTCTCTGTTATAGTTATGGATGGAGTTAGGCTTCTCTTGTATAATTATGAATTTACTTACGTTAAATCACATACACTTTTTTATATTCCTACTTCCACTCTGATACTATACACTGCCCAAAGATAAATTCACTGATAAAAAATGCCTATCTAAAAATATTCCCAACATTGCCCTATCTCTACTAATATATATTTTTTTAATCCAAATTTCAGGCAAAATGGAAGGCGAAAACCAAGTTTCTTTTGAAATGGACCTGCAAGAGAGCAGCCAAGAATTGATTGATACAATTGATCAAATTGACATTGAATTTTTCGATGAAACTTGGGACAATGAACTACTGCAATGTGTACAAGCAGTAGATAACCTCCTTGCAAATGAGGACATTTTACACCCTCAGAGACTACAATGTATATTCCATGATAATTATGAAATTTCTGACAATGAAATGTTAGAAAGTTTAATAAATTATGAAACACAATCACAATAAAAAAAAATGCTTAAAAAATAAAAAAATAAAAAATAATCAACAAAAACAACAATCAATTAACATACAGCATTTGAAAAGTCTATCATTCATTTTTCATTGCAGTACGCTGCCCAGAACGCTTCCCGGTTCGCGGACCGGGCGCTCCCCACGAAAAAAAAAAAAAAAATTTTTTTTTGTTTTTTTTGCCCCGCGGGGCCCTTTTAAAACCTCCACATTAAACCTAGGGGGTCAGGGAGGATCTAGTATGCCCCCTTATGGTCATTTTCGCCTTTGTTTTGGCCTCCTCTTGTCTCTCAATCCTACCGAGAGACAATATGGCGGCCGCTCCGGACTGTTTAGAATGTTGACAGACACCGGAGAGCCAATCAGCTTAGCTACGGGAAGTTCCGGTACGCTTAAGGTCCGCGGACCGGAGCGCTGCCCGGAGCGCGCTTACAGATATATATCTTTTTTTAACGTTAATTTCTCAAAATCCACTGGAGCACATATATTGAGACCTAGAAAAGGCACATCGGGCTACCAGTCCCTACAATTTTGCCAAGTTTCATGCAAATCCATTCAGCCGTTCGGGCTAAAAGTGAGGCCAACCGCCCTATGGAAAACTCAATGTTAAAAACACGTTTTGGGACCCCCCTTTTTTCTCGGCCCCCCCTGGACGAACCCCCCCCCAAATTTTCAGGGGCTGCTCAGAAACAAAATGTTCCATTTTCCAGAAAATTTCAGCCAATTCCGTCCACAAACGCCAAAGTTATTAGACATAGAATTTTCAAAAATCCCATAGGGAAAAAATCCTAACTATATATACCTACTGGCGACCGCCAGTAGGTAATATGTATATATATATATATATATATATATATATATATAGGGATGAGAGATGAAAGCAGCCTGAATACCGGCACAGTTGTTTACTCGCAACCCACTTGGGATCAATAAATTGTGAATGAGTATGGACGCACGGCGACTCACTTGAGGAACAAGTTGGGTACTACATGGACCATCAGGCCACAGGGGTGGCCATGCCCATATGGGGGGGGGGTGAAGTCAATCTTTACACGTGTCCTGAAAGCCGCCGTAGCGTTCATCAAACAGACAGCCATCAGCCCTTGATGAAGTGCTTCCCAGCACGAAACGCGTCGGCCGGACTTGGATTTACAGCGAATACACTCTGTTGGTGTCCAGTGTATCTCTGCATTAAAGATGTTGGCTGAATTACTTACCTGAGTGGGCTCACTCTTTGCAGGCAAACTGTTTGTTGATAAATATATATATATATGTATATATATATATATATAGCGGCGTGTTGCTCAAGTATTCTCTGCCCCTCCTTAGCGAGAGTTGCGTCGTCTTTATAGACTCCTCGAACCGAGTCTAAATAATACAACCAAAAGATGACGACGCTGTGTGCAGTTCCAAGTTCTTTATTTTCGCCGCTGCCAAACGCGTTTCGACTGCCAAGCAGTCTTGCTCACTGGTCAAAGTGAGCAAGACTGCTTGACAGTCGAAATGCGTTTGGCAGCGGTGAAAATAAAGAACTTGGAACTGCACACATCGTCATCATCTTTTGGTTATATATATATATATATATATATATATATATATATATATATATATATATATTTATTTTTTTATTTTTTTTAAATGCTGATTTTTCCACCAGGCATATGGAACGTGGTGCTTGCTTTGGGGTCCCCAGATCAGTCTCCAAGATCTGTGAACTCTAGCCAGGGTCCATGACCCATTAGCAAGTTTCTTGGTCAGGGACCCTGAACCCTGAGACAGCTTTATAAGCCTGTGTTTTTCAGGGTATCAGAATCCGGAGCCAGGTTGGTAAACCTCACAGAAGGCTAGCACAGGCCTGTGGCGCTTGCACTGGTTTCATGGTATCCAATCATAAAGTTTGCTGTGGTTACCGAATGAAAAAGCAAGCCTACAATAAAAAAAGAGGAAAGAACAGGGCTTGATCAAGGCCAGTCACTCTGGCTGTTGGGAGCAGAGGGCGAGAGCAGCGTGGATTGGCCTCCAATGGTGGGTTGCACAGAGAACTGTTGGATGGGACATGTGATCTAAAACTGCCAAAAATTCACTGCTAAACTGAATTTGTTTAGCTTTAGTTATCCACCTAAATGTAGGTTAAAACACCAGAAATTCACTGAAAACAATTCGTCCAGCAACACTCTCCTCAAATTTAATGCTAAGATGTATGGCGGTCGTAACAAAGCCGACAGATCTTTAGCTAACTACCTTAAGATTAAGAAACAGAAGTCTAAAATTGTAGCTATTAATGACACTTCGGGCACTTTACACTTTTCTGACTCCTCCATACTTGATTGGTTTTCTAAATATTACTCCTCTTTATACACACCAGAGACTTCTCCCTCATCTGATCAACTTAATTCCTTTTTTCAATCTATTCCCAAATCCTCCGATACTGTTCCCGATCTTACCTCCCTAAATGCACCCATCTCCACCGTAGAACTTCCTGAGGCGATGTCCTTATTGCCCAAGGACAAAACACCAGGTCCGGATGGTTACACGGTTCGTTTCTTCATACATTTTAAAACTCTTCTGGTCCCTCACTTAATGTCATTGATTGATTCGTTTTTGACTGCTGGTTCCTCACAAGGTACCTTTACACAAGCAATGCTTTGCCTTATCCCAAAAAAGGATGAAGATCCCACCCAATGTAAGAACTATAGACCTATTTCCCTTATAAATACCGACTGCAAAATGTATGCTAAGCTTCTTGCCCTTCGTATTAATAAGGTCATACCTGATCTAGTTAACATATAACAATCTGGTTTTGTAAAAGGTCGCTCAATCACAGACAACTCACGTATCCTTCTTAATATTATACATCTTGCCTCCAAATCTGATTCTTCCCTCGCAGCAGTCGCTCTTGATGCTGAAAAGGCTTTTGACCGGGTAAGCTGGGACTTCATCTTTGACTCTTTGCGTTGGCACGGCTTTAGCCCCACTATTATTAATCTAATAAAAATATTATATTCAGCTCCAACCACCTCTGTCTGGGTTAACGGATGCCAATCCAGTTATTTCCCTCTTCTTCGCGGCACTAGACAGGGTTGTCCCCTTTCTCCCCTCCTCTTCATTCTTGCCCTCGAGCCTTTCCTGGAAACCATTCGACGTTCCATATGCTATACCGGTTTTCTGTTTCATAACGTTGAGATTTAGTTCACCGCTTATGCTGACGATATTCTTCTTTTTATTTCTAATCCATCTGTTACCTTACCTGAATTTTTGTCCTTATTGTCTTCTCATTCTCCTGTCTCTGGCTACAAGTTGAATGTTGATAAATCTGAAATTCTACCCCTCAAAAAATTCTGCCTCCCCTTCATGTTTACTAATTCTGGTTTCAAATGATCCCCCTTTCACATGAAATGTCTCGGTATTCTCTATTGTAATAATCTTATGGGTTCTGGTTAAAATTAATCTTGCTGAAATTTGCAAAAATACCTCGGCCCTTATTGATAGGTGGTCTCCTTTCTTCCTTTCATGGTGGGGTAGGTTGGCCACATTTAAAAATGATGCTTCTCCCAATCATTAATTTTTACCTCTCCATGCTCCCTATCTCTCTTCTCAACAATTTCTTCCGCACCATCTATACTACTCTCATCAAGTTTTTGTGGAACAACTGTAAATCTAGAATGTCCTTATCCCGCCTTCAACTCCCTAAAGATTCTGGGGGAGTCAACTTCCCGAATCTTAAACGGTACCATTCAGCTTTTACTTTGAAGCATATTTCGACTTTACTTTCAGATTCAACCTCTTCTTCCTGCACCGCATGGAGCTCTTTGGAACAGGCTCAATGTTCCCCCTTTTCTCTTCTTTCCACCATTTTGTTTACTTTGCCTCCAAAACATATTTCGTTCCCCACCCTTGCTCATTCTAAGAAACTTGCTCTTTCTTTGTTGTGCGCCCATCCTTCGTTCTACTCATGCTCCACAAATTCCCCCTCTGGTATAATAAAAACTTTAAGATTAATAATCGCGCTTTGTTTTGGAAGGAGTGGATTGATAAGGGTATCCATACCCCTCAACACTTGATGAAAGCCCTCCAATCCCTTTATCACATCTCCTCAAAACATGCATCTCAGTACACTACACGTAAAGATGTTCTCACTGGTTATTACACCCCTGTGCACTCCACCCCCACTTACTCTTCTGATCTTTTAGCACCTTCACTGATCTATATCGATTTTTCAACCCAATTTAAGGCTGCAGTCATTTTTAAATTATTATCCCATTCCCACACCACCAGAGTGAAATCCCCCTTGGAACTACAATGGGAAAATGGCTTGAGTACCGATCTTCCTATCCACACCTGGGAATTGCTTTGGTCCAGAATTCACACCGCTTCCCGTTCTGCTTGTACAACGCAAACTTTATATTACTTTTATAACAGGTTATTTTTTACCCCTTGTGATCTTCATTGTTTTCGCTTGTTAGATTCCCCTGAATGCTGGTCATGTCCTCATGCTAAAGCAGGTTTTTTACACATGTTCTTCTACTGTCCCTCGACCAACTCCTTTTAGAATACTATTTGGAATAAGCTTAACGATATCCTCCAATTGAATGTCCCTTTCCTTGTTAACTATGTATTCTTGGGCAATCTCTCTTCAGTTTTTGCCACCCATAAGGATGTTGGCCCTTTCATTAATCTTTTCTTAGCAATTTCCTTTCAGATAATTACGATTAACTGGAAGGATTCCTCTAAAATCTCTTACCAAGCTTGGTGGAATTTACTATGTCATCATCATAGGATGGGTAGAGCTTATGCGACCTCCACCTCATTGCTAATTAAGAGAGATTTATTGTGGTTACCTCTGACTACCTTTTTTTCTAGAAAGTTAACATAATTCATGTTGTTAATATTTTTGTAAAATGCTGCACTTTCATATATTCACTGGTTTTATGATGCTCTCCCTTTCCTACTTTCTCTCTCCTTTGTTTTCTTCTTTCTTGTTCTTTCTCTTTTTTCTCTCTTTCTTCTTCATTAAAATTTACCAAAATGCTTTGTTTTCACACTAGGTACAGTCTTTCTTTTGGATTTTAGGTTATCTTGCTTATGTTTCCTTTATTCTTAGTTATCAGTTATTCCTATTTTTTTTTAACTAATATTCTGTACTGATGTTTTTCATGGATTTCCTATTTTCAATAAAGCATTTTAAACTTAAAAAAAAATGTACAAAAGCCAAATTGCGATTCAGTAATCTGTTACAAAATAGCAATTTAGGTTTACAAATCGGTATTTGTAAGGGGCATGTTTAGGGCGTTCCTTCCTAATATCAATTCGCAGTGGTATGCATAAATGTTTTGTGACAAAACTACAGTCTCAAAACATTGAGGGTCTCATTTATGGGGTTTTGCTGTGGGGCAGCGCCACATGCCTTCCTGCTGTACTGCCCTACGGCAAAAGAATAGTGCAGGAATGCACCATATCTGTCAGATATGGTGCATTCCTGTCCCTTTCACCTGCGCCGGTGCACAATGGTCTGCCGTGCGCCAATGCAGCCACCTTTACACCATGGTTCAAGAGTGTTGCGGGGATGATTGTTTTTGTGCAGGAAGGGAAACTTTCCTGCACAAAACAATCACAAGAGGCTTTTTCCACTTTCTATGTGTGCTGCAAAAAAAGGAAAAACAAGGAGAAATAAAGATATTTCTTTTCCTTGTGCATCCCTTATGCCTCCCCTCAAGAGGCGTACATTTTTGGTGCTGCCTTAAACTTACGATTTCTCGTAAATCTGAGGCAGTGCCTTAAAGCCATGGATGTTGCTGGGAATGCCCCCAGCAACACCCATTGCATGTCCCTTTAAAGCAGAAAACAGCATTAAAGGGCACAATATTTACGAGGCAGCATTAAGCCAAAAAAAGTGGCTTAGTGCTGCCACGTAAATTTGGAGAAGGCTACGGCGCCACAGAACATCACAAAAAGTGACATTCCGGCAGTGCAAGGGTGGTGAAACATTCATTTTATGTCAACACAATTTGTAAATGGTAAGTGGTCCCAATGGGACTGCTTCCCCTTTGTGAATGTTTTTACAAATATTTTTTAGGAGCAGGTAGTGGTCCCAGGGACCATTACCTACTCCTAAAAAACAAACATTTATTTTTTTTCTTTTTAAAAGCATCTCCTCTTGCTTTAAGGAAAATGGGCTGCATTTAGAAAAAAAATTGATTGCTTTGTTAAAAAGCAATCACAGATATGTTGGTCAACTGACACCCAACAGGCCACCATCCCTGTGACAGCTGCAATTCCTAATGGAAAACTGCAACCTACCTCATTAATATTCATGTAGTAGGTCTATTGCAACCTCATTAGGAATCGCTATTTCCAACTTCTAGGTTTTTGAACATTAGGAGTTGCGACCTATTTGAGTTCGCAATTCGCAAAGAATCACAATTGGAAAATTAAAATTCCTAAATTCAGTACATTGTGGTTTTTAATTGTGAGCCCAAAGACACCAAATCCGAAAAATCTGTTACCCATTGAAAATTACATTTATAAATTGTAATAAGGTAATCCTAATGTTAACCATGGAAGAGCTAGGACTTGCAGTAGTCAAAAAACAAATGTAAGAGTTTTCACTACCTGGGCAAATAAAACTTTAAAGTACGTGTCCAACTTTTTAAATACACCTCACCCTGCCGTTAGGGCTATCTAGAGCGCCTACGTGAGAAATTAATTATACGCATTAAATAGGAAGGTCAGGGCCTGACAATGGGCTAACTTGCCTGGTCGACATGACAGTTTAACACTGTACAAACAGGCTCTGCAATGGCAGGCCTGGGTCATGTTTTGAGGGGCTACTTGAGTGGGTAGCACAATCAGTTCTGCAGGCCCAATTGTAGCATTTAATTAACAGGCTCTGGGCACACATAGTGCACTTTAATGGGAACTTATAAGGGTATTAAATATGCCAATTGTGATATGCCAATGTTACCATGCTTTAGGGAACAACACATGCACTTTAGCACTGGTTAGCTGTTGTAAAGTGCCCAGAACACGAAGACCAGCAAAAATTAAGTCAGCAAAACAGGTGGTCAGAAGGCAAAAGGTCATGCCAGGTCTAACACGTGTCCCTCAGCTAAAGGCGCAGAGAGCTACCAACCCCTTGGGAGTTCTCTTCACTTAGGCCTGGAGAGACCATCAGCACTGACGTGGTCTGTTCCCGGACATTGTGCGACCTTACAGTTGTGCTATCCCCAGTATCAATATCATGGGTATACTATGTAGTGAGTCCTGAGGTAAGGGAGAAACTGCCCCAGCCAGCAGCAGTCTGTCTGTTGATCTAGGGTCAGTGTAGGGGAAAGGCTGACACCTTCCACTGACCTATTATGCTCCTTGGCAGATAGGAGGTCAGGAAGAATCTCACTATCCTCTTCCACCCCATCATCAGTTACCAAGAGCATGGCAATGGCAGACCTCTCACAGTGAGGCTTGAAGTGATTAACATGCAGGACTCTTAAGGGGTTCCTTGGAGTGTTGAGGTCCACCAATTAGGTGACATCACACTTGTGCTTCTTCACCTCACAGGGCCCAGACCAGTGGTCTTGCAGAGCGCGGGGCTCCATGGGCTCCATTACCCACACCTTTTTGCCAGGCTGAAACTCAACCAGAATGGCATTCATGTCAGACCAGCATTTCATGCCCTCCTGGCTCGCTTACAGATTGTCGTGGGTGAGTTAGGAAAGTGAGCTGTTTGGCTGCAAAGGGCCTTTATGTAGCTGATCACTTCCTGCGGGGCTCTTGTGGAAGCTTGCTCCCAGCCCTCCTTTACCAAACTGGGAGGCCATCTCACAGGGTGCCCATGAAATTCAAAGGGGTTGTAGCCAACCCCCTTCTGTGGTATCTCTCTGTACGCAAACAAAGACATGGCAGGAGTAAGTCCCAATTACACCACATGAGTTCTGGTAGACTAATAATCATGCCTTTGAGGGTTCAGTTGAACCCTTCAACCAACCTATTGGTTTGGGGGTGGATAGGAGAGGAAATCCTGTAAGTTACCCATACTTCTCAAAAGGCCTTCTTATAGTGAGACATGAAGTTGGAAGAGTACATTCATCTCTCCTATTTCTCACAAGATCAGTGATACCTTAGAGACACTTGTTAAACAGGATTTGTCTAAATTACGAACAGAGTCTGCTACTCATCAGAATTTGTCAAAAAGCGAGAAAGCAGCTTTGAAATCATTAAGGATGAACCATTCTTTACATTTTATATCAGCAGATTAGGGTGGTGCGCTGCTAGTGATGGGTCATAATTTTTACAAGAATAAGATTGAAACAATCCTACTTACCATTGCCTCAAGACACAACTGCATCGGTCCACGGCATTCGGATGACCATTCTCACACATGCAATCGAGATTAAATGAATCACAGAAAAAAGCCAAAGAATATCTTTTTAGTTGTCATCCACGGAGGACTGTACTGTACATGCTACCCAAGATACACAAAGATCTACTCAATCCACCACTCAGACTTATTGTATCAGGGTTGGGTTCCATGCATGAACCTCTGTGGCATTATCTCGATTCATTTTTTCAACCTATCGTACAGGCTGGTCCATCATACTTACAGGAAACAACTCACCTTTTACAACTTCTACAAGATGTTCAAATACCTGAAGCTGGAGAAATTTGGTCATCGCTGTGGACGTGGTAGCTTTGTATACCTCTATTCCCCCACCAAGAGGGCATTGAGTACATAAAATGGGGACTTCTCAGGCACGATAAGCTGCAAGCAAACAAGGCATTTTTTACTAGAGCTATTGCATTTTTGCTTGTTTCACAGCTACTTTAAGTGGGAAACAGCTATTATCTCCAAGCCAACGGTACCTCTATGGGGGTTTCTGGCACACCTAGCTAAACCAGCATCTTCATGATGAAATTTGAAGTTGAACATATTTTATCAGATAAAAGATGGATGAGAAAAATGATATTATATTGACGTTACATTGATTACATCTTGATAGTTTGGCAAGCCTCATGGACTGACTTGGAAATTCGCATCTTGGCATTAAACAGAAAAAACCCAAGGATTCAATTTACATTTGGCATGGATTCACAATGTATTGCATATTTGGATGTCAATATACAACTTGTGGGCACCAGGATCGGAAAAGCTCTTTGCTGTACAGTAGCTTTCACCCTCTGTCTCTTAAATGTCATTTACATTATTCTCAATTTACCAGGATCAAATGCATCACTTTGGACCCTGAACAATGTGTGTGCACACTACACGAGTACCAGCAGCAATTTTTGGCATGCGGCTTTCCCGGTAAAATCGTTGATCAAGCAGAGAAATGGGCTTTATCACTGGATAGAAATTATCTCCTAAAGAAACAGACCAAGCAAGTAACACCCAGAGAAGTCTTTGTGTCAACCTTCTCACCACACTCTTGGCTAATCAAGAGTATAATATTGAGACGTTGGGACCTTTTGCAGTCCAAACCTGACTTCAAGGGGATGTTTGCCAACCCTCCACTGTTTGCGTACAAAAGAGTGCACAACTTGAAGGAGATTCTTAACGGGCCAACAGAAGCTACTAAGGTTGAATACAAAGGGATGACAAAATGTTTCAACTGCTCCCATTGTAACAACACACAAGTTGGTCAGAGCATTTCTCATCCATGGTCAGGGAAACGCATCCACTTAAATTTTACAGATGACTGTAATAGCCACCATGTTATCTATGTGATTAGGTGTCCATGTGGACTATACTATATTGGCAAAACTGAGAGTTCATTACGTACCCGTATTACGGAATATAAAAGTGGGATTTGAACCAAGACCCTGAGTTCCCATTAGCATCACATTGGCATGCACATCAACATACAATCGCCCAGATGAGATTCACCATCTTAGAGGTAGTACAACCAGACAGGGACATGTCCAAATTGTTGTCCCAATGTGAGACCCACTGGATACGCTTTCTGGATATTCTTATACAGAAGGGTCTCAATGACAAATTCGAGTTATCCTGTTTTTTGTAAATTCACCATGTCATTGTATCTAGAGAGTAGGATACTAGGTCTCACAACCTGAGAGTATTACAGTTTTGACTCCCACTATTTGTGTTTACAACATTTTCAATTTGTTTATGATCAGTCATTTGATGTGTTTCTTAATGCTGTGTCTGCCACTGTTGTCATACTAGCCTTTATGCTTTCTGTTAACTCAAGCATTTATTTGCGACTTTTAATGCATTTTATTAATGTTGCATTTATGCTGTTTACTACTGCTGTTGTATTACTACTGTAGTACTCTTTTCATCAGTTACATTTGTTTTGCAACTTTACCTTCAAGCTTGATTGGGTTACTGTTCAACATACTCTTTGTAATGCACTTCAGGAACAGCAACCTTTGAACATGCTGCCCTGCTGCAATCCTGCATGTAGTACACTGCATGGCTATATTGGCTTTCACTGCTTATGTTGTATATTTGTGCACAACTGGTAGAGGTTTCAGTGTCTCTTGGCTTTTTTCCCTTTATTATCCCTTTTCTTTATTGTCCTTATTGTTCACGGTCACTCGCGGCGGTGTAATCCGTTTTTAGTGCTCACAAACATGTTGCTTTTGTCATTTCTGCATTTGGTTTAAAAGCGTCCTTCTGACTACCTGCCTGCCATGGATGGTTACCTTATGAGCTGGATTTGGTCGTTAGTCACGGAGAGTGATTGGATTTACGTCTAGGAGAACTTATGCTTCCTGACAGATAGAATTTTGCACAGTCCGATGCACTTTTTCCACCGTTCTAAGGTACTATTTGTGTTGATTACTGGAGTTTTGGCTTATGGCTTATTATAGCATGGCATGATCAGGTGTTTTTCACCCACATTTGTGACCTTTTCACCAAAACCTTTGCACGGAATTAATTTTACCAGTTGTAACGTATGGCATTGGTTGCTGCTTTTCCTTCACTTGGGGTCGGCACAGATAAGCACTGCGCAGTATGTCCTTTTTTTCTTTTTTCATTTTGCACACTCTTTGTCCACTCCACACTCTCATATTCTGGCTTGGCAGTTCCAGGTTTCTGACTCCACAACTTCCTGCTTCTCTATATTTCACATTGCTTTTTGTATATGGTCCTTCCCACACATGGTTATTGACCATGGCCTACGCTTGAGCCTTTCTGATCATTTTTTGTTTTTGTTCTTGTAAGTCATACATATGACTATTTTAGGCATTTGTGTTTATAGATCCCCTGATGAAGGGCAATTGTAATGACCGAAATGCATTGGGATCACCGATATTGATGCATCATCTTATGTCATCATTGAATTCAGCAGGTTCGAAGGACACTGCTGCTCTTACATTGTTTGGAAATAAAGCTGATTGAGCAACAGTCAGCGCTTTTGTTATTGTCTGGACTGCGAACATTGCTCATTGATTAGTTTTTCATGTTTATGTTCACAAACTTTGATTGATCATGATAAACATGCGTCACATATCACTGTTTATATTGTATACAATTTTATAGTGGTTTGTGGTAGCGCACATAGTGTCTAGGACACCCATCCTAGCTCTCCTGTTTCCCATTTTGAATTGGGTGGCCAGGCAGAGCCCCCTCACAGGGTAAACACCCGAGAAAATTACCTTGTGTAATTTGTTTAATTTTGTTGATTTTGTGTTTAGATTGAGTGCATCCTAGCTGAGCTTGTGTTTCATATTGACTTTCTAAAAGTGTAATTATCAGACTTGCAACTTACAATCTAACTTTACCATAAGTTGCTATTTTATATTGTGAGTCTGGAGACAGCAAACTCGAAATATCTATATTTTCCCCATTGGAAATTACACTTATTAACTTAAATAAGGTAATCCCAATGTTAACGTATGTTAGAAATAGGCCGTTCAGTAGTGAAAAATGAATGTAAGAGTTTCTCTAGCTGGGCATGTAAACCTTAAAAGTTCATGTCCAACTTTTTAAATACACTGCACCCTGCCCTTAGGGCTGTCTAGGGTGCCTACCTTAAATGTGTCTTATATACATTAAAAAGGAAGGTTTGGTCTTGGCAAGGGGGTTAACTTCCCAGGCCTACATGGCAGTTTTAAGACTGCACACACAGGCCAGGCCCTGGGCACATGCATGCCCTTGACAAGGGTCTTATAGGTAAATTAAATATGCTGATTGTGATGTGCCAATGTTACCATGTATTACGGAAAGAGCCATGAACTTTAGAACTGGTCAGCAGTAGTAAAGTGCCCAGAACATTAAAGACTGCAAAAACGATTTCAGCAAAACAGGTCAGAAGGCAAAAGTCAGGGGAACCACACCAAGGATGTCAGGTCTACCACATGAGTAATGCCATTTTGGGTTTCTGATGATATTTAAAAAAACACTAGGCTCTGACCCTGATGGTTTACGTTGTCAACATAATCCATTGAATGCAATATTGGACTAATATACATACACAAACCTACTCACATACACATAGTAACTATTACATCTTTGTTAAGGTATTTTTGGCGCTATTAAGACACTAATGTATGTTTAAAAAACCTCAGCAATTCCCTGAAAACGTTAAATGTGTGTTATTATGAGGAAAAACAACAATCCAATTGGCCAGTTATGGATATCTATGCACGCCATGACTTGCCACCAATAGACTGCTCATGACCTTACACATGACATCACAGATGAAATTGCAGAAGAAATCATTGATAACATCACTGCTGACATCAAATATCACCTAACCTTTGGCGTGGTTGATGGCATATCTACAGATGCAAAATCGGTGCTGCTATGTACTGGGGGGTAGTAGGGATACACATACAATCAAAGCAGAAATCAACTAGTCTACAAAGTAAGAATCTTTATATTTCACTTGTATCTAACTCCGCCAATATGGTTAAGAGCTTTGAAGACATTGGCAAACAGGCCTACATTCATTTTGTTGTTCAGGTGAAATTGAAATTTCACAGCAGCTATAAAACAGCTCAAGGAGGCTGGCACAGAGTCACAACACAACATATCCAAGTAAACGTGCTCAGATCATTGTACAAAGCAACTGTTTCTGCCAGAAAACACTAGGTTAGGAATCAGACATGGGATGCTTTACTCATGGCACCAACTTTAACCCGTTGAGTGCTCATGACGATGAGGCACGGTTGAGCTGCACTCATGACGAGCTGAGCTCGTCACGGCCGTTGGAACATTCCCACGCGGGGATAATTTCCCTGCTGTGCTAAACGTTCCCAAACGGGTGTGGCTGTGACGAGGTCAGCTCGTCATGAGTGCAGCTCCACTGTGCCTCATGACGAGCTGAGCTCATCACAAGCACGGTGGCGCCGCGCGCGGCCCCCTCCACCCCCCACAGCGGGTGGAAAACACCCCGCAGTGAAGGGGTTAAAAGATATAAGTTCTTTCTGAAAAGTTATCACTCAGCCTTATTTCCGTGACAATAACTCTCCCCAGGTAGAATGTCATATCCCAGCAACTGAGTGGCTTCACCACTTTTCAGAGATTTTGACTAATGTTAGCCCATCGCAAGATACGCAAGAGGCCCTTCCATCTTTGAATGAAGTCGTAGCCCTAATCATTGACGGAGCAAAAGCCCCAGGGCCAGATGGGGTACTCATTGATGTTTTTAACGAAAATCATATTTTTGGGCAACACTTCTAACAAATGTTTTTCGCAGCATAGTGTTAGGTTAGGCTTCTACCTCGTGGAAGGTTTCACCTATAGTTCCAATTTTTAAAAAGGGCAACAGAAATTTGCCCGCTTGCTATATTCCCAAATCCCTCCTGGATTCCTCTGTTAAAATTCTAGGGAGGGAAATCCTTCATCTTCATGAGTAATGGCCAGTGATACTAAGTTTTTTTCAGAGGTTCAATTTGGTTTCCACCCGGGACCCAGAACTGTGGAACAATCATTGAACCTTTCATTTCAGGCAAATATGTGCAAGCTAAAGGCGGGGCAATGCTTATGGCATTCATGAATTTTTCCAGTGCTTTTGACCTGGTTGACAGGGAAATGCTCTGGAAAATGATGGGGAAAGCTGGGGTTAAACCAGCATTGATTGACCTTTTGATTAGATTACATCAGGGGACAAAGACATGGGTCCATTTTGACATAAATGGAGATTGTACTCCTTTCTTCTTTTTGAAATAAGGGTATAAGACAGGGCTGCATTTTAGCTCCTTTTCTTTGTCTTCCCTACTTCAATGGTCTGGAGAGTGAACCGGTATCCGGAGTCAAAGATCTTCCACAGATTGGGAACCATGTTGTCCCCCTGCTTCTTTATGTGGAAGATGCAGTCCTATTAGCTCGTACCATGAACAGGCTCCAGTTGTTAATTGATATTTTTTGCGATTCATGAGGGAGCTAAATTAACCATACAAAGTCTTACCCCAAAATACCCTTTTTCGTTTCCTTAACATTGCAGAGGTCACCATTACAAGAGTCCAGAATTTTCACTATCTTGCAGTGCTGTTGTCATGCAATTTAAAACAAACTTCTGACTTAGAAACACGGTAAGATGGAGGGGGCAATAGAGGAATTCCTTCGATTTTCAAGGAAATTCAGTCATAAACCTATTAAAGAGCTAATTATCGTGTACAGATCTGAAAGTGCATCCCAGCGGACATATGGGGTATGAGTCTGGGGATACACATCACCAGGTGTATTGCAAATAATAGAGAATATGTTTCTCTGTAGTCTATTAGCTATACCAAGGAGCGAAGCTAGCTTAATTACTCACCTGTAATCTGGCCTCCCTTATCTCGGAGACACAGTTTTAGTTGCACCTCTGCTCCTGTAGCTCAAGATATGAAGCTCCTCGTTCAACTTGTTTTACAAAGAGATACTGAAAGACTGTGTAAAGCTAGACCATACAACCTCTATCCACTAAAAAGCCCTTTACTGACCTTGGATCACCTCTTTTTTCTCACTCTCTAAACAAAATCATTAGTAGTGCTAAAAGCAAGGTAAAATCTGAGTTATTTCAAAACAGAAACCAGATGAAACTTTCAAATCAACACTCCTCAATCACAATATCCCATTATTTAGAACCTAAACAAGAAGTGGGGGTGAACATTGCCTTCGCTGGGTTACCAACTCAGAACACTGGTTCTACCTAACCTGATTTAGAATAAGTACTGTTCACTTTCTGGCAGCTTACCTTCAGCAAGGTTCATGGTTTTATAGTTTACAGCCCTGTCCCTGCAATGGTACTACTAAACAAACACTTTCCCACTTTTTGGTCTTTTGAGGATTCGATGTCCAACCCAGAATGCTCTTTTTATGGCCTCTTTTGCGCTCTTTCAGTGTCAGATATCACAGTATCTGTCTGTCCCTTCTTTTACGCCTAGAGTCGGAATTACGTTGATGCGTCGTTATAAGCTTTGTCCGCTGAGCTTTAAAAATTTGGATATCCATGAGCTAAACAGCATGTTTTTAGTACTGTATGCAGTGCTGGTCCTGTTGCAGGGATTCTGTAAAAATACAGAACTATGCGCAGGAATATGGGACCTTGGACTTCCAATCACCATAGTATCCACGAACCCAGGACAAACTAGCTATACTGTCTTACTTTCTCTCCTACTCACTCACAGAGAAGCAAATGATTAGACACCCCAGAACACAACACTCCAAGACGCCTGAGGGTAAATGCCGCGCTTTACAAATACCAAAAATAAATAAATAAATAAATAAATCTCTCAGGAATCGTGGTAACATGCCATACCCTTTCGCTCACCCTCTTGCACTTGTCCACAATAAGATCTGACAGAGACACAAAACAGTTTAAAATATTTATACTGTATGCCTTATCATACAGTATACTTGCCACAATAAACTGGAAAATGCATAGTACAGATATAGCATAGCAGCTTGTCCATATATCATGAAGGGAGATGTCATCATGAAAAGACAATGGAGAAAAGACTATAGTGCCTAACCTCCCTCCCCTTGCTAAAAAAGGTATTGTTATTTAATAGAATATCTCTGGGCATTGTCATCATACCCCATACCTTAGCCTATAGATGGTAGATCTACACCATAGGTGCTGTCTCACTCTTCTCCCTGTAAATGTCACTCTCCAAGTGTCTGCTACATATTTGTGTATTCTACTAAAACCCAAGTTCATTTGTCCAAGCAACAGCTGCATCTGTATGTTTTGTCTAAGGGCTAAGGTCTTGCCAGAGTAAAATAACAAGGGACTTGGTTGTTCGAACTTGCACATAATGTTCTGTCAAAATCCCAGGAACATGCAGAGAGTGAACATAGTGACAAGTTCTCATGTGAAAGCAATCATTGAACTATTGCAAAAAATGAAGACGTGTAGTAACGTGCACAAAAGCGGCAGGCATGCTGCGACGTGCTCATGCTAACTTAGTGAAAAATGATAATGTCCATATGGGCCACATTACAGTCCTTTTTATGCCCTTTAATTGTTGTATGAAAACTGCATATATAGTTTTGAGTATTGAGCACAGCGGTTTAAATATAAATTTTAAATGTTTTATTATTTTAACCTTACTGAGTTTGTATTATTTGAATATCAATGTATTTGTATGTATGACGTCGTCTTATATTTTATGGCCTTTTGCCAAATAAAGTTGTATTGACTGACTACTTATATTGTTTCAATTAGTATACATGTTCATCATCACAAGTTTGCAACATAATTCCTAATTGATTTCTGAATATCTCACAAAATTAAAAGAGAATAACTTTGAAATCAATATTGTATATCATTTTAACAATGAAGAATATTGATACACAGATGCTGGAGATGCCAGCTATACATAGTTGTAAACCAAAGGACGCTGAAAATGCCAAGATGCCAACATCTCTTTCACAGATTATATTTGCTTCTTCCGGGCATAGATAACTCTAGTTTTTCCAAAGTAGATAAATGACTCAGATAAAGATGTTCTTTGCCACGTAGAGAATCATATACAAAAAAATGTATATATATATATATATATATATATATATATCGTCACTAGAATTACTCTTGCATTGACTTTATACAAAATCTCAATTCTTATCTTGTTACAATGTTGCTAAGTTGCTGTACTTGAGGGTTAATGTGGAAGCTGTTTAACTTGATAAAGTGGCAATAAGAAATTAAATTGTGTTATCGGAAATCATAAACAGAAAGAGCGGGAGCATGTTAAGAGCTATGGCTTAGTAACATTGTAGGCCAAGTGAAGAATGAACAGTTGGTGTATGTGGAGTCAAAGGTCAACTCTAGCCAGTACAAGACCCAAGACCTTCGAAGACAGTGAAGAGCCCACTGAAAGTTTTGTTTATCATTAGTCAGAAAATTGCTAATACGAAGCCACAACTCAACACATAGACGTCATTCATAGTATGGTAACACTAAAGGAAGTGACTGCCAGGTACAAAAAGCGTAACAAGCAATGGCAGCCAGGTGCAAGAGAACGCTACTAGGGCAAGCAGATATATAGAAAGGACCTCTAAAGGCGGTGAAAACCACGTAGAGTGCAGAAGGTTGAGACTGATGAAGAACAAGAGCAAAACACAAAACCACTACTCACCGTCAAAAAAGAAGATGGTGCCTCACCTCCTCCAGCTGGGCATGAGGGTCTGAGCATTTGTCAGTGGGCTGATGCTCATAGCAGTGAAAACAGGCCAGAAGATACTGTTGGTCAAGTGCAGCCTGAACAGCATATAATCCTGGCAGAAGCTGCAGAAAACACCACAAAGTATGATGCTGCCATTTTCTTAAAATCATCATAATCATTTGATGCTGCCCGATGGATTGTTTGGATCGAAACCTTTGATGACTTCATGGATGCATTAGAAATAACCTATCACAAAAATATCATAAAATACTGCAGGAAAAGGAGTAAAAGAAGCAATAAAGAAGATACCACAGGTGGACAGAGTTTCTTATCCGGATGTCAAGGTGGAATTGAACCTCAAATACATCCAATGCCGAACGTTGACTATGAACTGTACATTTTCAAGAGAGATGGTGAAACAATGGATGAATTTATTGGGAGACTGAAGAATGTGCTGACAAACAAGCTGCTGACATGAAGGCTGGAGGAGCCTAGAGTGAATCGGCATTCAGTAAAAAAAAAAGAAAAAACACAAGGAAGAAGGCCGCAAAGTGATGTCTCTAAAGAAAAAGAAGCTGTGTTTTAGATGTGGATATTCCTTTCCACTTAAAGGTAAATGCCCTACTATGGGGCAGATTTTTCAAGACTGCATGAAAGAGAACCATTTTGTAACAGTTTGCAAAGCAAGAGAAAAAGTGTGTGTGCCAGTTTGTGAAGACAAAATGGCTGGCAGTGCATCAGGTTGTGAAGACAAAATGGCTGCCATCAAGTTCCGGAAGCGTTCCAGGCACACCCACTGAAATAAACGACAGCATCGGTTGAATAAAGTCTACGCCGAAAGGTTCTTTGGCATCATTGTTGAGTGCTAATAAAGAAGATGGGTGTGTGATGTCAAAGCTGGCTAATGAAAAATGTGCACATGTGGGTTTGGCTTCTTGCACGGAAGAATACAAGTTTAAAAAAGATCGACAAGTGAAATCACAAAATTCCTTTGGACACTGTCCCCAAATCAAAATGAAGGTCAACATTAACATTAACAGTAACCAGTAAACACGTGGGCAGTCTTGACACCATTACAAGTCAAAGTTTATTTTTAGAGACCATGAAACACAAAATGCTGAAGGTACAAGCCCCAATCCATGTCCTTCAGGGTACTTCGTTGAGCACATGCTTGCTCAGTCTCAGCACTGCAGCTGACATGGGACTAATTTCTGTGAATTACAATATCAATGATCATCTCAACATAGTGAATCACTCTGTTGCTCAACGACATTGTTGAAATGCATTTATTCTACGAGAGATTGTTGAAAAACAAATTGAGACATTGTTAAAACATGATATAATTGAGCACTCTGCTGATCCAACTCCATGGGTGTCACCGATAATGGAGGTACTTAAAAAGGACGGTGGAAGATCTGTGCGGATTTGTGTTGGCATGCATCAAGCAAACAAGGCGATTAGAAGAGAAAGACATCCAGAGCCGCATGTTGCCGATGTGATTACCCAGTTGAATGTCGCTAAAGTATTTTCACGCCTTGATCTGAATGAAGGATATTATGAACTCGAATTGGAAGAAAATTGCAGGTTCATTTCTACCTTTTCAACTTTTGTTGGTTTGTTCAGATACAAAAGATTGAGTTTTGTAGTGTCTTTAGCTGCCAAACTTTTCCAAGATGTAATTTGTCGTCTTATACACCTTGTCACGCATGCTTTAACCACTTGGCTGCTAAGGGTGTGGGAGTGGGTCCATTGACTTTCCATTGAAATCAATGGAAAGTCCATGACGAGTTACCCTTGTCATTAGCGCTGAAGTGGTTAAACTACAGCGATGATATACTTGTATTTGAGGCCACATGAAAGGAAATTTAATATTCTTGGGATACATTTTCTCAAAACGGGGAATGACTCCAGATCCAGCCAAGGTTCACACTTTTTTGTCTACCTCCCATCCACAAGATGTATCCATGCTGTGTTCTTTTCTTGATATGGCCAGCTACTGTTGCAGTTACGTCTATCACTTTGTCACTGTGTGAGCCCTACTGAGAGAGTTAACGAAACAGAATATTTCATTTCAGTGGTCACAGGAGTGTGATCCAAGTTTCAAGATGATTAAGCATGCAATTGACAATACTACTGAAATGGCTTACTTTGATCTAATATTGCATACGAAGATTGTTGTGTATGTCAACCCACTGGGTTTAGACGCAATTCTTGCGTGACATAGTGGACATGCAAACAACTGAAGAGGTAATGCAGCTAATGCTAGCTGAAATTTGTCATAGACTGAATGAGCTTACCAGCAACCTAAGAAATATAGCATAGCTGTTGGGTGGACTTGCAAACACTTTCATGTGTTTCTCTATGGCATGGGTACTCACAAACTTTCTCTCGGGGGCCAAATTTACAGTGTGGTTTGTGTCCGAGGGCCGCACCGGTGGAGGCGGGGTCTGTGGGGGAGGGGGAAGGGGCTAGAAAGAAAAAAACTGTGACCATGAAGTTGAACACAGGCCCCTGCAGCTGACGCGTTCATCCACTGAGCCAACAGACCAGCATACACACATCTCTCTTTCTCTCTCTCTCTCTCTCTCTCTCTCTCTCTCTCTCTCTCTCTCCCTATCTCTCCCTCCCTCTGTCTCCCTCCTTCTATCTCTCTCTCTCGCTCCCTCCTTCCCTCTCTCTGTTTCCCTCTGTCTCTCTCCCTCTGTCTCTCTCTGTCTTACCTCTCTTTCTCTCTGTCTCCCTCCCTCCCTCTCTTTCCTTCCCTCTCTCCATCTCCCTCCATCTGTCTCCCTCTATCTGTGTCCCACTGTCCATCTCCCTCTGTCTCCCTCCCTCCGTCTGCCCTCTGTCTGTCTCCCTCCCTCCCTCTGCCTGTCTTCCTCCCTCTGCCTGTCTCCCTCCCTCTGCCTGTCTCCCTCCCTCTGCCTGTCTCCCTCCCTCTGCCTGTCTCCCTCTTTCTCCCTCCCTCTATCTGTCTCCCCACCCTCTGTCTGTCTCCATCCCTCCCTCTGTCTCCCTCCCTCCCTCCCTCTGCTCCCCTCCCTCCCTCTGTCTCCCTTCCTCCCTCCCTCTGTCTGTCTCCCTCCATCCCTCTGTCTGTCTTCCTCCCTCTGTCTGTCTCCCTCCCTCCCTCTGTCTGTCTCCCTCTGTCTTTCTGTCTCCCTCCCTCTGTCTGTCTGTCTCCCTCCCTCTGTCTGTCTCCCTCCCTGTCTGTCTCTGTCTGTCTGTCTGTCTGTCTGTGTTGTCTCCGTCTGTCTGTGTTGTCTCCCTCTGTCTGTCTCCCTCTGTCTCCCTCCCTCTCTCCCTCTGTCTGCCTCCCTCTGTCTCCCTCCCTCCGTCTGCCCTCTGTCTGTCTCCCTCCCTCCCTCTGTCTCCCTTCCTCCCTCTGTCTGTCTGTCTCCCTCCCTCTGTCGGTCTCCCTCCCTCCCTCTGTCTCCCTCCCTCTGTCTGTCTCCCTCCCTCTGTCTGTCTGTCTCCCTCCCTCTGTCTGTCTCCCTCCCTCTGTCTCCCTCCCTCTGTCTGTCTCCCCTCCCTCTGTCTGTCTCCATCCCTCCCTCTGTCTCCCTCCCTCCCTCCCTCTGTTTCCCTCCCTCCCTCCCTCTGTCTCCCTTCCTCCCTCCCTCTGTCTGTCTCCCTCCATCCCTCTGTCTGTTTCCCTCCCTCTGTCTGACTCTGTCTTTCTGTCTACCTCCCTCTGTCTGTCTCCCTCCCTCCCTCTGTCTGTCTCCCTCCCTCTGTCTGTCTCCCTCTGTCTTTCTGTTTCCCTCCCTCTGTCTGTCTCCCACCCTCTGTCTGTCTCCATCCCTCCCTCTGTCTCCCTCCCTCCCTCTGCTTTCCTCCCTCCCTCCCTCTGTCTCCCTTCCTCAATCCCTCTGTCTCCCTCCCTCCCTCTGTCTCCCTCCCTCTGTCTGTCTCCCTCTGTCTTTCTGTCTCTCTCCCTCTGTCTGTCTGTCTCCCTCCCTCTGTCTGTCTCCCTCCCTGTCTGTCTCTGTCTGTCTGTCTGTCTGTCTGTGTTGTCTCCGTCTGTCTGTGTTGTCTCCCTCTGTCTGTCTCCCTCTGTCTCCCTCCCTCTCTCTCTCTGTCTCCCTCCCTCTGTCTCCCTCCCTCCATCTGCCCTCTGTCTGTCTCCCTCCCTCCCTCTGTCTCCCTTCCTCCCTCTGTCTGTCTGTCTCCCTCCCTCTGTCTGTCTCCCTCCCTCCCTCTGTCTCCCTCCCTCTGTCTGTCTGTCTCCCTCCCTCTGTCTGTCTCCCTCCCTCTGTCTCCCTCCCTCCCTCTCTCCCTCTGTCTCCCTCCCTCTGTCTGTCTCCCCTCCCTCTGTCTGTCTCCCTCCCTTTGTCTCCCTCCCTCCCTCCCTCTGTTTCCCTCCCTCCCTCCCTCCCTCTGTCTCCCTTCCTACCTCCCTCTGTCTGTCTCCCTCCATCCCTCTGTCTGTTTCCCTCCCTCTGTCTGACTCTGTCTTTCTGTCTACCTCCCTCTGTCTGTCTCCCTCCCTCCCTCTGTCTGTCTCCCTCCCTCTGTCTGTCTCCCTCTGTCTTTCTGTCTCCCTCCCTCTGTTTGTCTCCCTCCCTGTCTGTCTGTCTCTGTCTGTCTGTCTGTGTTGTCTCCCTCTGTCTGTCTCCCTCTGTCTGTCTCCTTCTGTCTCCCTCCGTCTGTCTCCCTCCCTCTGTCTGTCTCCCTCTGTCTGTCTCCCTCTGTCTGTCTCCCTCTATCCCTCTGCCTCCCTCTGTCTCCCTCTATCCCTCTGCCTCCCTCTGTCTCCCTCCCTCCCTCTGTCTCCCTCCCTCCCTCTGTCTCCCTCCCTCCCTCCCTCTGTCTCCCTCCCTACTTCCCTCTGTCTCCCTCCCTCCTTCCCTCTGTCTGTCTGTCTCCCTCCCTCTGTCTCCCTCTGTCTTTCTGTCTCCCTCCCTCTGTCTCTCTGTCTCCCTCTGTCTGTCTGTCTGTCTCCCTCCCTCTGTCTGTCTCCCTCCCTCTGTCTGTCTCCCTCTACCTCCCTCCCTCTGTCTGTCTCCCTCTGTCTGTCTCCATCCCTCCCTCTGTCTGTCTCCCTCTGTCTGTCTCCATCCATCCCTCTGTCTGTCTCCCTCCCTCTGTCTGTCTCCCTCCCTCTGTCTGTTTCCCTCCCTTAGTCTGTCTCCCTCTGTCTGTCTCCCTCTGTCTGTCTCCCTCTCTCCCTCTGTCTGTCTCCCTCTCTCCCTCTGTCTGTCTCCCTCTGTCTGTCTCTCTGTCTGTCTCCATACCTTCCTAGGTCTGTCTCCCTCTCTCCCTCTGTCTCTCTCTGTCCGTCTCTCTCTCGGTCTGTCTCTCTCCCTCTGTCTGTCTGTCTCTATCGCTGTCTCTATTGCTGTCTGTCTCTGCCTCTATCTGTCTCTGGCTGTCCCAGTCTCTGAACCTTTCTAGCTCCGTCTGTCCCTGTCTCTATCTGTCTCTGCCTCTATTTGTCTCTATATGTATTTATCTGTCTCTATCTCTATCTGTCTCACCTCACCCAGCTCTCACTCCCTGCTGCCCTCTGTCACCTCACCCGGCTCTCACTCCCTGCTGCCCTCCACCTCCCTCACCCGGGCTCTCACTTCCTGCTCTGCCCTCCACCTCCCTCACCCGGGCTCTCTCGCCCTGCTCTGCCCTCCACCTCCCTCACCCGACCTCTCACTCCCTGCTCTGCCCTCCACCTCCCTCACTTGGGCTCTCACTCCCTGCTCTGCCCTCCACCTCCTTCACCCGGGCTCTCACTCCCTGCTGCCCTCTGTCACCTCACCCGGGCTCTCGCTCCCTGCTGCCCTCCACCTCCCTCACCCGGGCTCTCACTCCCTGCTGCCCTCCACCTCCCTCACCTGAGCTCTCACTCCCTGCTGCCCTCCACCTCCCTCACCCGGGCTCTCACTCCCTGCTCTGCCCTCTACCTCCCTCACCCGGGCTCTCAATCCCTGCTCTGCCCTCCACCTCCCTCACCCGGGCTCTCACTCCCTGCTCTGCCCTCCACCTCCCTCACCCAGGCTCTCACTCCCTGCTCTGCCCTCCACCTCCCTCACCCGGGCTCTCACTCCTCCCTGTTCTGCCGTTCCACCTCCCTCACCCGGGCTCTCACTCCCTGCTGCCCTCCACCTTCCTCACCCGGGCTCTCACTCCCTGCTCTGCCCTCCACCTCCCTCACCCGGGCTCTCACTCCCTGCTCTGCCCTCCACCTCCCTCAACCGGGCTCTCACTCCCCACTGCCCTCCACCTCCCTCACCTGGGCTCTCACTCGCTGCTCTGCCCTCCACCTCCCTCACCCAGGTTCTCACTTGCTGCTCTGCCCTCCACCTCCCTCACCGAGGTTCTCACTCCCTGCTCTGCCCTCCACCTCCCTCACCCGGGCTCTCACTCCCTGCTCTGCCCTCCACCTCCCTCACCCGGGCTCTCACTCCCTGCTCTGCCCTCCACCTCCCTCACCCGGGCTCTCACTCCCCACTGCCCTCCACCTCCCTCACCCGGGCTCTCACTCCCTGCTCTGCCCTCCACCTCCCTCACCCGGGCTCTCACTCGCTGCTCTGCCTTCCACCTCCCTCACCCGGGCTCTCACTCCCTGCTCTGCCCTCCACCTCCCTCACCCTGGCTCTCACTCCCTGCTCTGCCCTCCACCTCCCTCACCCAGGCTCTCACTCCCCACTGCCCTCCACCTCCCTCACCCGGGCTCTCACTCGCTGCTCTGCCCTCCACCTCCCTCACCTGGGCTCTCACTCCCTGCTCTGCCCTCCACCTCCCTCACCCGGGCTCTCACTCCCTGCTCTGCCCTCCACCTCCCTCACCCGGGCTCTCACTCCCCACTGCCCTCCACCTCCCTCACCCGGGCTCTCACTCGCTGCTCTGCCCTCCACCTCCCTCACCCAGGTTCTCACTCGCTGCTCTGCCCTCCACCTCCCTCACCCGGGCTCTCACTCCCTGCTCTGCCCTCCACCTCCCTCACCCGGGCTCTCACTCGCTGCTCTGCCCTCCACCTCCCTCACCCGGGCTCTCACTCCCTGCTCTGCCCTCCACCTCCCTCACCCGGGCTCTCACTCGCTGCTCTGCCCTCCACCTCCCTCACCCGGGCTCTCACTCGCTGCTCTGCCCTCCACTTCTCTCACCCGGGCTCTCACTCGCTGCTCTGCCCTCCACCTCCCTCACCCGGGCTCTCACTCCCTGCTCTGCCCTCCACCTCCCTCACCCGGGCTCTCACTCCCTGCGCATCCCTCCCACCTCACCCAGCTCTCAGTTCCTGCTGTCCTCTCCCCTCCCCCTCCCACCCCCTCTCCCCTGTGCGTCACAGCCTGGCTGACACAGCCTCCAGGGCACCCCAGTACTTAACACGTCTTTAAATGACAATATGTTTGTTAATGAGGCTTTGTTCACCTCTTAGCGCCCCTGCAGCTCCACTCTCGACTGTGGCTGGAATCGCCCGGGCTCCCACAGAGCAGTGTCTCTGACTCGCACTGCTGCTCCCCGAGGTGTTTACTTAAGTTAAAAAAAACACACACACACAGGTGCGATGTCTCAAGCTCCGCGGGCCGCCACTGAAGGCTTGCCGGGCCGCTACTGGCCCGCGAGCCGTACTTTGAGTACCCCTGCTCTATGGGCAACAGTTTATGCTGGTACCTGATAACCAAGCACTGCTCACTATTTTTGGCAATCCAAAAGCCAAGATGCCTCCTTCCATTGAGAGGTGGGGGCTGTGACTGAAAGAGTTTGGCTACGCCATTGTGCACAGACCAGTGAAAGATGAAAACCCTGCCGACTACTATACTCGAGTGTCCATACAGTGGCAGGGTACCCCTTCCAAAGTGGCAGAGGGTTACGCTATCATATTGTGAGGTCCAGCATTCCTGAAGCTGTGTCCAGAGAGCAAATAAGTGTTGCTACCTATACTGATTATTGTGCATTAATCCTGTAGAACACATGCTCAACCTCTTGATCATGACAGTGAATATCAGAAATTCAGTAATTTTTGTGATGAACTGTCCATTACACAAACAGAGATTATCTTGAGAGGGTCAGGAATTGTTTTTCATAAAATTATGCAACAGCAAGTCATTAAGTGGCACATGAGAGACATTGTTTAATTGTCGCCACAAAATGAGGCCTCTGGGACCATGTTTGGTTCTGTCATCTTGATGAGTGAGCTAGGAGAGAGATCCAGGATTGTCATTTGTGTAACTGTTTATCTCCCAAACCAACACAGCATCCTTTGAACATGTTGAATCTTCCAAAACACGCATGGAGAAAATTGCAGTTTACATCTTTGGACCTCTTGAAAATGGTCATTATCTCATGGTAATTATAGAGCAGTACTCCAGATTTCCTCTGGTGGAAGACCTTTTGTCAATCAATCGATTCAAACTTTATTTCGGTCTTTTGACCATAAAAGACACATATTAAAACATTCCCATTATACATTTGTCGAACAGTTGATTTTAGCACATGGTGGTGCATTTAAACACAACTACATGATCCATTCTAATTATACAGTTTAAGAAAGCTAAATAGCTGCAATAAATACAATAAAAAGTGTAAGTGCATAAAATACTAGGTGAGATAAAACCTATTGAAATCCATTGATCGCCATCCTTACAATTGGTACAATCAATTTTCAAATTATTTGATATCTCCACCAGGTATGGACATAAAAAAGAAAGAACATTCATCACTGGGTTATCACAATCTTTTAAAGTACAAGTACAAAGGAGTATGAGATGTTTGCTGAGATGGTACATACTTGGCTGCTACAATTTCAAACCATCTTTAACTCTTACTGCTTACACCAAAAGCCACCAATTGTGTAGTATCTGTCCTCAATATACGCTCTGCCTCTCTGCAAAGTCTAATGTTCACATTTTTGCAGAGAGGTTTGATCCATTTTCTCCTCCGGATGTCGTATTGAGGGCAAAAGAATAGTATGTGTAAGTCATCTTCCTTGACCTCATCTGTGCAAGACATGCACTTTTCATAGTTTTTGTCATCCCGATTACTACCATATCTAGATTTGTTGACATCTGTTTGTAAGACCCCATATCTGAATTTCAGAAACAATGATTTCGCAAGTTGGGATCGTACCTCATCTTGAAATGGTTCAAACTGGGCTATATCTTTAAATAGAAGGAATGTTGATGTTAAGGAACCCAGACTAGAATCAAGTAGCAGATTATCATTAATTTAAGCCCAAAAAGATGACTTTACTAGCTTGCTACACGCTGTGGTCAACTCAGAAGGCTCCTCCCAAAAATGAAGTAACCCCATCTTTTCCAACCATGTTGACACATGTTGGAGCAATGGAATAGCCTAAGATTGACCAATGTTCATAACCTCCTGAAGATCTTTTTTATAATATAAAAGCTCCGATGTTTACCATATCCTCAAACAAAATAAGAAGGCTCGCAATAAAGCGTGATTGTCTGTTCGCTTAAAATTTCAACCCATAACAACTGGAATCAGAGGTGTTCTGCGTGGAAGGGTTAATAATTTCCGAAATAAATTATTTTCTCCTACTTCAAAAATTTGCAGTAAGGCCCCCATATTTCTGCTCCGTACAAAGCAGCTGATTGAGCTTCAAATGTAAAAACCTCAATGGCAGGAGATACTGCCCTTGAAGTACTCCCCCCATGCTTTTTTGAAATGGGAGTGGAGTTTTGGAGCCGGATTATTCTATTTTTTTCCAGTTGTGACTTCCAGGGCAATTTCGTGTCTAATGTGATGCCTAAATATTTAAAGCATTGTACGTGCTCTAATCTCTGGTGATTTTGCTCTGGAGTCTTTTTTATAGGATCTATGTGGATTGACAGACATATATTTGGTCTTGTTAAAATTTATTTCAAGGCCCTTTTTGGTGCAATACAACTGAAAGAAATTTATCAGATTTTGAAGTCCCCTAGGGGTTTGCAAGATTAAGATAGTATCATCAGCGGAAAGTAACGCTGGTATTACTTCACCTCCCAACCTAGGTGAATTGTTTTTGCAACCTTCCAAATATTGAGGGATGTCATTTACATACAGGGAGAACAAGGTGGGCGCCAGTACGCAACCTTGTCGGTCGTACTCCCAGTCTTACGGATATTTCCTTCGTGAGTTCACCCCTTGGCCCCCATCTCACTTTTTTTTTTTTTTTATTGGCGTAAGAAGTTCTGTGCACTTTTCATCACATACAAAAAGAGAAAATCACATACAGTGTATTCGCCTACAACCGTATTGGGCCGGCTACATGCAATCGCAACCGATATCATTAGCATTAGTAGTACACGGCCCATCAGCCGACATCCAGCGGAACGGCGGCATGATATCTGATAGCTCCCATTGGTATGTCACTGCTGTACTCTGATATATCAGTAATCTTACATTTTCCCATTTTATTGCATAACTGAATTTAACAGAACAGTGTATTACCCAACTTGTAAGTCTCCCCTTGCTACAGTCACTCTGCATCACAGCATCCTCCCTCCTCAGTACCATTATCATATACTCATTTGCTTTGTGTTTTCACCTTCAGATGTATACTTCACTCAACTCCCGCTTCTGACTCTGAGGCATCATGGACTAGTAAATAGGCACGCAGGTACCCCCAATAGTCTTTGGGCCTAGAACTGCCTGGCAGCTCCTCCTCGTACGTGGTTAGCGTGTCTCGACAATAGACCATATCCTCAATCCAGCGCTTTACCTCCGGGGCCCTCTTGCTGTTCCAGTGGAGAGACACCCTTCTCTTAGCTAGCAACAGTGCAATAGCACAAAATTTGCGTTTCAAGGCTCTCAGTTGTGGAACAATACCCAACAGACAGATTTTCGCGTCACACAGCATGGAAACCCCAAGCATATCGTTCAAAATTTGTATGACTTGTTCCCAATATCCCGCCACTTTACGACAGTGCCATGCTAGATGCATGAAGTCCGCATCCTCTTGTTTACACCTGCAACATAGTGAATCTTCCCTCAAGCCATATTTATATAGCCTCTGCGGCGTGTGGTACACCTGATGCAAATACTTGTAATGTATGATTTTCAAGTTTGCATTCGGTGTCAGCATACCCGTAAGCATGCAGGAGGATTCCCATTCCGCATCCGTTAGGGGTTCTGCCAGCCCAGCGCTCCATTTGTCCCTAGCCTTATATGCATGTTCCCCCACTGCCTCCTGTATATTTGCATATAGCTTAGACACTAGGTGAGATGCTGTGGGTGTAGTGAGGAGCAGTTGTAGGGGTTCAAGGGTAGGTGGCTCTTCCGGATGAGACGGATAATGTTCCCGAAGTGCTCTCTGTAGCCTATAGTAGTTGAAACTAAAAAGTGGAGATGGGTTTCTGATGTATTGTAGCTTGTCCAGTGTCTGGAAAATGCCATCTTTGTACAGGTCCCCCAGTGTATCTATTCCAGCCCGCCTAAACAGATCCATGCCGACCCGCTCCTGCGTTACCGAAAGGGCCGGGTGATGTGCTAGTGGAAGCGTGGGTGCATAAAGTGGAAGGCAGTTTGCTGCTTTACCCATAAGTCTCCATGCCTCTGAGGTTGCGTTAACCGGATTAATGTCACGGTCGTGCAGCCTAGTGCGTTTATGCGTCAGTATGCTGGCTAGTGGGATCGGGTCAGTGTCGCCCGCTTCCACGGCCACATGCGTCAGAAAGGGCACTTCGTGGTACCAGAAGTGTGCGTATTGCGCCTGAGCGCATATGTAATATAAGTAGAAGTCTGGTACTTTGAAGCCCCCTCTAGCATACGGTAGCGTCATAGTGCGCAGTTCCATCCTCGCTTGTTTCCCCGCCCACAGCAAATTAAGTACCAGCGATTTGATATTTCGAAATACAGCAGCTGGAGGTTTTATTGGAATATTGTTAAATAAATACAGGAACTTCGGCAGAAGCACCATTTTAACGATCGCTGCCCTGTCTGCTAGCGACAAAGGAAGTCTGTTCCATCTTTTAATTTTGTCTTCCAGGGATGCAATGGTCCGCCCGTAGTTCGTCCTAATGACCAATTCCGGGTCTCTATGGAACCATATGCCCAAATATTTTGTGGGTTCCTCTTGCCATTCCAGCGGGTAGTCCAATTTTGTCGGACGTGTGCTGTCCGTCAGGGATAGGACAAGAGATTTATTCCAGTTTATCTGCAATCCGGATTGTTGGCCAAATTTTATGTACTCACGTAGGAGTGGATTTAGGTGTTGTTCAGGATGTTTAACATAAAGCACCATGTCATCCGCGTATAGCGAGATATGTATGGGTCGGGAGGGCATTTGAATCGCCGAGTAGTGGTGATGTTGCCGGATTTTACAGGCCAGTGGCTCTAGCACCAACGCGAAAAGCATCGGCGAGAGTGGGCACCCTTGTCGAGTACCTCTGCATATTGGAATGGGTTCTGATATGTACCTGTTTACTCTGATGCGTGCCGTCAAGTTTGTATATAGCATCGCTATCCATCCTAGAAATATCAATGGAAAGCCCATACGCACCAGCACTGCCTGGATAAAGGGCCAGCCAATAGTGTCGAACGCTTTAGCAGCGTCCAGCAGCACTGCCACAGCCTTCGTCTCAGGGGTCAGATAGTGTGCCAATGCAAACAGAGTGCGGGTGTTATGTGTAGTGGCCCTGTCGGGGATAAATCCAGACTGATCAGGCCTGATCACCAATGGCATAAGCGGTTTCAACCTGTCTGCCAGCAGACTAGCTATGATCTTGGTGTCTACATTTAACAACGAAAGGGGGCGGTATGAATCACATTTATCTGCTTCCTTACCTGGTTTTAACAATGTGATGAGCAAGGCTTCCCTCAGAGATGCTGGCAGTGTCTGTGCCTCATGTGCAGCCCCATATAGTCGCACTAAGTGCGGGGCGAGTAAGTCAGCGTACGTCTTATAGAATTCCGTTACGAAGCCATCCGGCCCCGGCGCTTTGTTATTAGGTAAGCGCCTAATGGTGTCTGTAACCTCTTCTACCGTTATAGGTCGTTCTAAGTATTTCCTATGTCCTTCCGCTAGCCATGCCATTTCTACATCCTCCATATATTTCAGTAATTCTGCCTGTGATGGCGATGGACGTGCCTTATAAAGTGTGCCGTACGTGTTCATAAATGCTCTCAGTATTCCCTTGGTATCTGTAACTACCTCCCCGGCGTCGGTGCAAATGGACGCTATATTCTGTGGTGCTCTACCTGCGCATATCTTCGCGGCCAGTTCTCTACCGGGTCTACCGCCTTCCCCATACCTTCTAGCTGTTGCTCGCTTAGTCACATATTGAAGCTCGTCCGCTGCAAATTTATTGTGTTCCATTAACAGCACTTGAATGTCCCCCAATACTTTAGTGTCTCCCGTCTGTGTGTATGTCTATTCTAGTGTTTGAATGGCCTTTTCTCGTGTGTGTAGTTGCTGTCGGATATCTTTGAGGATGCCTGAGGTCGTACTGATACAGACTCCCCGAATCGTAGCCTTAAAGGCCTCCCATAGTAAACCCGGGTCCTCTGTTGTCGGGCCGTTAAAATCAAAGTAATCCACTATAGCCCTTTGTATGGTGTCAACATAGACGGGGTCTCGTAACGCAGCTGCGTTGAAACGCCAAGTAAAGGGTGGTGGGTCATAATATGGGATAGCTATCTCCAATAGTACCGGACTGTGATCTGATAGTGTTCGAGGCAAGTGTTTGATATCTATAACCCATGATAGTACTTCCTGTGTGCCCAGCCAGTAGTCTAGCCTAGACCAACTGTTGTTCGCCACGTGTATGTGCGTCGCTATTGTTAACCCTGGGTTACGTGTCCTCCATAAATCCACCATATGTAGGTCTTCCATGGCGTCTCGCAGTATTGTCCTGGCATTTCCATGTTGTTCCAACGTATGTGCTGCTCTGTCTAGAGTGTCTTGCAATGTAACATTGAAATCCCCTCCCCATATTACGTGAGTTGTCTGCATGTCGGTGATGATGTGCCATATCTTAATGAAAAACCCCGGATCATCCACATTAGGAACATACATGTTCACCAATAGTATCTTTTGTCGTCGAACCGTGCCAGCCACGACCACGCACCTCCCATCTGTATCTCTGTGTATGTTTGTAATCTCAAAGCCCGTTCCCTTTCTTATCAAAATACTCACCCCTCTGGAGTAAGATGAGTAGTTCGAGTTGGTTACTGATTCAGCCCATTTGACACCAGCGTGGATGTGCCGTCACGTAGCAAGTGTGTTTCCTGTAAAAAAACGATGTTAACTTGCAATCGGTCAAAGTAAGCAAACAATCGCCTGATCTTTTTCGGATTGCCTAGACCACGCACATTCCAAGTGAGAAATTTTAGCGTACTATTACTTGCCATGAGCACGTGCGTGGAGATTAATTATGCATTCCAGGCATTGAGCCCGCTTCTTATAATGTGTGTGTACAGTGTTACATCTTACAGCAACTGAGAGTGACAGTGATATATGTAGTTTGTAAACATCATTCGCAGGACAATGCACGACTAAGGAGTTCGCCATGCGTCTCAGACACAGAGGTTGCAGCAGAGGAGATCCAACATTTCTCGCCCTCCCCCCACCCACTTTAGCACCCAAACTTTGCCAAAGCCATCCCTGAACAAACTTCAAATTTGGTATCGAGCATTTTGCGGGGCACACCCTCCTGGGGGTGTCACCAGGTTCACACATCTCCATCCACCTAGTGGATGTGGACGGTCGCATATGCGTGTTTCAGTATATAACACGTGTGTAAATTCCTCTAACCCCCCAACCCCCCCAACATATTCAGCATCGATGCAGTGGTATAGTTACAGTCCATCAAATTCCCCACATTCATTTGTGCCAGTGCATCGGATATGAGGAGCCGTGCCATGGACAGTGTCTCTCCCGCTAGTTGAACTGCATAGCGACAGGCCCAGCCAGGGTGCCTGCCTTTGGCTTGCGGCCCCGCACCCCCATCAGCCGGCCTACATAACTTCCCCCATTGCCATCTGCACTCTTAATACTCACGTCCTGAATGTCTCTTCCGCGGCACTGCGCTATCAAGGTTCGTACTCACAGTAAGTTCGCAAGTGCCTCGCCAGTCCATCATCTGCTACATTCGTAGTCGCCATGGCACGTTGAAGTGTCCGCAGTCGGATGTAATTACCGCTAGTTGCGTCCGGCATGTGGGCACCATATTTTAGTTCAGCCCATCTTCAATCAAACGGAGTCATTCCACATCACTCGTTGGTTCGTTCCGATCTTGTTGTTTTCGACGTTTCCCTTGTTGCCTAACATATTCCTGTGCCGCCTGTACTGTCTGAAGTATGACCGGTTTCCCGCCGTTGATGATTTTGAGTTTCGCCGGATATAACATGGCGTACTCCAGACCAAGTTCCCTCAGCTTCTTTTTCACTGGAGCGAATTCTTTCCGAGCCAGTTGTACCGCCATCGTGTGATCGGGATAGAACTCCAATGTGTTTCCCTGATGAGTGATTTTACCCAGTTCTCTGGCCAGCCTCAATATCGTGTCCCTATCCCTGTAATTAAGCATGCGGGCAATGACCATGCGCGGGGCAGCGCCAGGCTTCGGTACAGGCGCTAGTGATCGATGAGCACGTTCTACCAGGAACACAGGGGATAGTTTTTCGGCGCCAAAGATCTCTCTCACCAGTGCTTCAATATAGGTCTCCATCTTCCCTGTGTTCGTGGATTCCGGCAGACCCGAAATTCGGACGTTGTTGCGCCTGGACCTGGCTTCCTGGTCCTCCACCTTGGCTCGTAGGCTTTCCACTGTTTTTTCCAGGCCACCGCAGGTCTTGGACGTAGTTCTTTGGTCATCTTCCACCTGTGAGATCCGCTGTTCGGCTTCCACGATGCGCCCGTCATGCTGCTCAACTTTCGCCGCCATGTTGTCCACCCTCTGCACCACGTTATCAAGTTTACCGTTCATCTCCTGCAGGCTCTGCTGGATCGCCCGTAGTACCGACTCCATGCCCGTGCTGTCCGATGGCTCTTGGGCCCCTTCTGCTTCGGGGTCAGTCGCAGTATTTTTCCCTTGTTTTCGCGTTTCGAATTGGAGCTTGGTCTGCTGCCGGTCCGGTTTCCCCATGTCGTGAGGATGTTTTGGCGTAGTTTGCCCAGTCAACTTAGGGCTGCCAGCCGTCGTCGCACTGTTCGTGGAGTTGGCGCGATATGTGGTTGCTGCTGCCCCCCACCATGCTGTACGTGTAGTCATTAGCTGGCTAATGCAGGTGTGGGTATGAATGGGCCCGTGGTGAAAAACGCCTTGTAGTCACAGCAGGTGGTGTCGTTCAGGGGATCCCTTGGGGCGCTGTAGAAACAGTGCTCTCCTGCTGGAGAGATGGCTCCCTTCAGATCAGTGGCGCTGGCGTGGTGCTATGAGAAGAGCCCATACGTCTGTGTCGCGGTCATGGACGCCCTACGCAGCGTGTGCTCCTTGTACTCCGTGCAGTTCGCAGACCGCCTCTTTCACCTCGCTGGATCCCGGTCACCGGACAGTAGTCTAGGGGTTCATTGCATAGTGCAGCTAGCAGCACGGGTAGGGAGCCCCCCTCAGTCACCAACCTTCAATGTTTCACACTACCGCCATGTAGTTACTGGGGTCTTCACCACGCCTGGCGCCCGGCTTGATCGTGCGCAGCCTCCGGGCATTTGCGTTCCACGGGCGCCGCCATCTTGCCTCTGGTGGAACTCTCTGCGAATTCACTCCCAGCACTGTTCTAGATCGCCGCACAGCCTCTTGTTGAGGTCAGCACCCGCAGTCCTTATGGCGCCGAGTTGGCTTCCAGTCCTATTCTAACTGGCCGCATCGCTAGCACTGACTTGCCGATCTCCGTGAGCGGCCATTTTGTGGCTCCGCTGTGCGATCTCCGTTATTCGGGTCGGAACCACCTCAAACAGTCCATTCGGCGTCTCCTGTTTGCAGGACAATGTTGGCCTCGGATTCCGATGCCCAAATCACCGTCCGTTATCTCAACCGGTGGGGATCTAAGGGGTCAAAGGCCGCTAGGCGCGCGACCGTCCGGCGGAGCTGACACACTAGCCAGCCATTCCGCAGTGCGCCCTCTAGCGCCCCCCCCCATCTCACTTTAGCATAATTTCCCTTGTAGAGCCTAATTATTTGGACAAGCAATTCGGATGGCACCCCCAGGTCTTTCAAGGTGGCCCATAACAAGTTCCTGGGTACCAAATCGAATGCAGCCTTTAAATCTACGAAGGCAATATATAAACTGCCTTTCCTTATGTTTATATATTTCCAGCATATACACATAAATCTGAAGACTTGATCAATGGTGCTAGTTTTTTTCCTGAACCCAGCTTGATATTTCGAGAGTAGATCAACCTCTTCAATCCATGCAATAAGTCTACTTAAAATGTGTCTGGCAACATTTTTTGTGTGATATCAATCAGTCTAATGGGGAGATAATTTGTCAGATCATGTCGATAACCCTTTTTAAAAATTGTAACTATTTCTGCCCCTTCCATGTGTCCGGTATTTGTGCAAAATCAGCTATCGCATTACAAAGACAATTTATATACGGTTCCCAAACTCCAGGGTCATGTTTTAAAAGATCACCAGGAATTTTATCTGGTCCTGGTACTTTGCCTGATTTAACTGACTCCAGTACTAATAAAGTTTCTTCTAAGCTGAAGTGCAGTTTAGCTGCCTTGGCTATGTTCTCCATATTTTTTGTTACCACAAAATGCTCACCGTTAATTTCTGAGTAGAGACCAGAAAAATGTGCCACCCATGTATTTTCATCAAGGAATGAGTGTCTCTGTCTCCTTCCTGTTCTGTTCCCTTTGGCTATCAGGTTCCAGAAGCCTGCCTGATCCTTAGCTTTAGCCGCACAGATTAGACCTAACCAGTTCTCATTGTCCCATAGTGTTCTTTGCTTTTTCCAGGGGCTGCTTATAATTATGTCTTTTTACCCTTATTGCAGTTACGCTATTACTTTTGACTGCCTGAATTAACTCTATCTTAGCTACCCTGCAATTCCTGTTGTACCAGGGATTTCCAAAATTATTCGTGTGATTAGTTCCTGCATTTCCCTTATAGTATTTTTCTTGACACCGGGCTTAAAGCAATAACCTTTTGGGCCGTATATTAGTGCCTTCCCGGATTGAATACCTGGTCTGTCGTGAGCTGTGTGTCAGTGTTGATTACCAGTGTTGTTCCCTTGGTTTTCAGCAATAGCCCGTGTCTCACCTTCTGTTATGACCACCCCATCATCTCCCATAGGCTTAGAATGTAGCCTGGTGTGATTCACGGGCACATTACACCTCATACAGCCATTCGGTTCAGCCAACACTTGCCACAACAAATTGGAAAATGCATAGTACAGATATATAGTCAGCATAGCAGCTAGTCCATATATCATGAAGGGAGATGTCATCATGAAAAGACAATGGAGAAAAGACAATAGTGCCTAACCTCCCTCCCGTTGCTTAAAAAAGTATTATTATTTAATAGAATATCTCTGGGCTTTGTCATCAGACCCCATACCTTAGCCTATAGGTGGTAGATCTACATCATAGGTGCTGTTGCGCTCTTCTCTCTGTAAAGGTCACTCTCCAAGTGTCTGCTACATATTTGTGTATTCTAATAAAACCCAAGTGCATTTGTCCAAGCAACAGCTGCATCTGTATGTTTTGTATAAGGGCTAAGGTCTTGCCAGAGTAAAATAACAAGGGACATGGTTGTTCGAACTTGCACATAATGTTCTGTCAAAATCCCAGGAACATGCAGAGAGTGAACACAGTGACAAGTTCTCATGTGAAAGCAATCATTGAACTATTGCAAAAAATGAAGACGTGTAGTAACGTGCGCAAAAGCGGCAGGCATGCTGCGACGTGCTCATGCTAACTTAGTGAAAAATGACAATGTCCATACAGGCCACATTACAGTCCTTTTTATGCCCTTTAATTGTTGTCTGAAAACTGCATATATAGTTTTGAGTATTGAGCACAGTGGTTTAAATATAAATTTTAAATGTTTTATTATTTTAACCTTACTGAGTTTGTATTGTTTTTTATTGTTTGAATATCAATGTATTTGTATGTATGACGTCGTCTTATATTTTATGGCCTTTTGCCAAATAAAGTTGTATTGACTGACTACTTATATTGTTTCAATTAGTATACATGTTCATCATCACAAGTTTGCAACATAATTCCTAATTGATTTTTGAATATCTCACAAAATTAAAACAGAATAACTTTGAAATCATATTGTATAACATTTTGACAATGAAGAATATTGATACACAGATGCTGGAGATGCCAGCTATACATAGTTGTAAACCAAAGGACGCTGAAAATGCCAAGATGCCAACATCTGTTTCACCGATTCTATTTGCTTCTTTCTGGCATAGATAAATCTAGTTTTTCCAAAGTATATAAATGACTCAAATAAAGATGTTCTTTGCCACGTAGACAATCATATACATAAAAAATAAAAAAATAAATATATATATATATATATATATATATATATATCGTCACTAGAATTACTCTTGCATAGACTTTATACAAAATCTCAATTCTTATCTTGCTACAATGTTGCTAAGTTGCTGTACTTGAGGATTTATGTGGAAGCTGTTTAACTTGATAAAGTGGCAATAAGAAATTAAATTGTGTTATCGGAGATCACAAACTGAAAGAGCGGGAGCATGTTAAGAGCTTTGGCTTAGTAACATTGTAGGCCAAGTGAAGAATGAACAGTTGGTGTATGTGGAGTCAAAGCAAAACTCTAGCCAGTACAAGACCCAAGACCTTCGAAGACAGTGAAGAGACCACAGAAAGTTTTGTTTATCGTTAGTCAGAAAATTGCTAATACGAATCCACAACTTAACACATAGACGTCATTCATAGTATGGTAACAATAAAGGTAGTGACTGCCAGGTACAGAAAGCGCAACAAGCAATGGCAGCCAGGTGCAAGAGAATGCTGCTAGGGCAAGCAGATATATGGAAAGGCCCGCTAAAGGCGGTGAAAACCACGTGTAGTGCAGAAGGTTGAGACTGATGAAGAACAAGACAAAACACAAAACAACTACTCACCATCAAAAAAGAAGATGGTGCCTCACCTCCTCCAGCTGGGCATGAGGGTCTGAGCATTTGCCAGTGGCTGATGCTCATAGCAGTGAAAACAGGCCAGAAGATCCTGTTGGTCAAGTGCAGCCTGAACAGCATATAATCCTGGCAGAAGCTGCAGAAAACACCACAAAGTATGATGCTGCCATTTTCTTAAAATCATCGTAATCATTTGATGCTTCCCGCTGGATTGTTTGGATCGAAACATTCGATGATTTCATTGATGCGTTAAAAATAACCTATGACAAAAATATCATAAAATACTGCAGGAGAAGGAGTAAAAGAAGCAATAAAGAAGATACCACAGGTGGACAGACTTTCTTATCCGAATGTCAAGGTGGAATTGAACCTCAAATACATCCAATGCCGAGCGTTGACTATGAACTGTACATTTTCAAGAGAGATGGTGAAACAATGGATTAATTTATTGGGAGACTGAAGAATGTGCTGACAAACAAGCTGCTGACATGAAGGCTGGAGGAGCAAAGAGTGAATCGGCATTCAGTAAAAAAAACCAAGAAAAAACACAAGGAAGAAGGCCGCAAAGTGATGTCTCTAAAGAAAAAGAAGCTGTGATTTAGATGTGGATATTCCTTTCCACTTAAAGGTAAATGTCCCACTATGGGGCAGATTGTTAAAGGCTGCATGAAAGAGATCCATTTTGTAACAGTTTGCAAAGCAAGAGCAAAAGTGTGTGCACCATTTTGTGAAGACAAAATGGCTGGCAGTGCATCAGGTTGTGAAGACAAAATGGCTGCCAGAAAGTTCCGGAAGCATTCCAGGCACACCCACTGAAATAAACGACAGCATTGGTTGAAGCAAATAGAAACTGATAGAGGCTAATTGTCATATAAGTTTACGCCGAAAGGTTCTTTGGCATCATTGTTGAGTGCTAATAAAGAAGATGGGTGTGTGATGTCAATGCTGGCTAATGAAAAATGTGCACATGTGGGTTCGGCTTCTTGCACGGAAGAATACACGTTTAAAAAAGATCAGCAAGTGAAATCACAAAATTCCTTTGGACACTGTCCCCAAATCAAAATGAAGGTCAACATTAATATTAACAGTAACCAGTAAACACGTGGGCAGTCTTGACACCATTACAAGTCAAAGTTTATTTTTAGAGACCATGAAACACAAAATTCTGAAGGTACAAGCCCCAATCCATGTCCTTCAGGGCACTTCGTTGAGCACGTGTCTGCTCAGTCTCAGCACTGCACATGGGACTAATTTCTGTGAATTACAATATCAATGCTCATCTCAACATGGTGAATCACTCTGTTGCTCAACGACATTGTTGAAATGCATTTAATCTATGAGAGATTGTTGAAAAGAAAATTGAGACATTGTTAAAACATGATATAATTGAGCACTCTGCTGATCCAACTCCATGGGTGTCACCGATAATGGTGGTACCTAAAAAGGACAGTGGAAGATCTGTGCGGATTTGTGTTGGCATGCGTCAAGCAAACAAGGCGATTAGAAGAGAAAGACACCCAGAGCCGCACGTTGCCGATGTGATTACCCAGTTGAATGTCGCTAAGGTATTTTCACGCCTTGATTTGAATGAAGTTTATCATCAACACGAATTGGAAGAAAATTGCAGGTTCATGTCTACCTTTTCAACTTTGTTGGTTTGTTCAGATTCAAAAGATTGAGTTTTGGTGTGTCTATAGCTGCCAAACTTTTCCAAGATGTAATTTGTCGCGTTATACACTTTGTCACACATGCTTTAAACTACAGCGATGATATACTTGTATTTGAGGCCACATGAAAGGAAATTTAATATTCTTGGGATACATTTTCTTGAAACGGGGAATGACTCCAGATCCAGCGAAGGTTCACACTTTTTTTTGTCTACCTCCCATCCACAAGATGTATCCATGCTGTGTTCTTTTCTTGATATGGCCAGCTACTGTTGCATTTACGTCTATCACTTTGCCACTGTGAGAGCCCCACTGAGAGAGTTAACAAAACAGAATATTTAATTTCAGTGGTCACATGAGTGTGATCCAAGTTTCAATATGATTAAGCATGCAATTGACAATACTACTGAAATGGCTTACTTTGATCTAAAATTGCATACAAAGATTGTTGTGTATGTCAACCCACTAGGTTTTGACGCAATTCTTGCGTGACATAGTGGACATGCAAACAAACGAAGAGGTAATGCAGCTAATGCTAGCTGAAATTTGTCATAGACTGAATGAGCTTACCAGCAACCTAAAAAATATAGCATAGCTGTTGGGTGGACTTGCAAACACTTTCATGTGTTTCTCTATGGGCAACAGTTTATGCTTGTTCCTGATAACCAAGCACTGCTCACTATTTTTGGCAATCCAAAAGCCAAGATGTCTCCATGCATTGAGAGGTGGGGGCTGTGACTTAAAGAGTATGGCTACACCATTGTGCACAGACCAGTGAAAGATGAAAACCCTGCCGACTACTATACTCGAGTGTCCATACAGTGGCAGGGTACCCCTTCCAAAGTGGCAGAGGCTTACGCTATCATATTGTGAGATCCAGCATTCCTGAAGCTGTGTCCAGAGAGCAAATAAGTGTTGCTACCTATGCTGATTATTGTGCATTAATCCTGTAGAACACATGCTCAACCTCTTGATCATGACAGTGAATATCAGAAATTCAGTAATTTTTGTGATGGACTGTCCATTACACAAACAGAGATTATCTTGAGAGGGTCAGTAATTGTTTTTCATAAAATTATGCAACAGCAAGCCATTAAAGTGGCACATGAGAGACATTGTTTCATTGTTGCCGCAAAATGAGGCCTCTGGGACCGTGTTTGGTTCTGTCATCTTGATGAGTGAGCTAGGAGAGAGATCCAGGCTTGTCATTTGTGTAACTGTTTATCTCCCAAACCAACACAGCATCCTTTGAACATGTTGAATCTTCCAAAATACGCATGGAGAAAATTGCAGTTTACATCTTTGGACCTCTTGAAAATGGTCATTATCTCATGGTAATTATAGAGCAGTACTCCAGATTTCCTCTGGTGGAAGACCTTTTGTCAATCAATCGATTCAAACTTTATTTCGGTCTTTTGACCATAAAAGACACATATTAAAACATTCCCATTATACATTTGTCGAACAGTTGATTTTAGCACATGGTGGTGCATTTAAACACAACTACATGATCCATTCTAATTATACAGTTTAAGAAAGCTAAATAGCTGCAATAAATACAATAAAAAGTGTAAGTGCATAAAATACTAGGCGAGATAAAACCTATTGAAATCCATTGATCGCCATCCTTACAATTGGTACAATCAATTTTCAAATTATTTGATATCTCCACCATGTATGGACATAAAAAAGAAAGAACATTCATCACTGGGTTATCACAATCTTTTAAAGTACAAGTACAAAGGAGTATGAGATGTTTGCTGAGATGGTACATACTTGGCTGCTACAATTTCAAACCATCTTTAACTCTTACTGCTTACACCAAAAACCACCAATTGTGTAGTATCTGTCCTCAATATACACTCAGCCTCTCTGCAAAGTCTAATGTTCACATTTTTGCAGAGAGGTTTGATCCATTTTCTCCTCCGGATGTCGTATTGAGGGCAAAAGAATAGTATGTGTAAGTCTTCTTCCTTGACCTCATTTGTGCATAACATGCACTTTTCATAGTTTTTGTCATCCCGATTACTACCCCATCTAGATTTGTTGACTTTTGTTTGTAAGACCCCATATCTGAATTTCAGAAACAATGATTTCGCAAGTTGGGGTCGTACCTCATCTAGAAGTGGTTCAACCTGGGCTATATCTTTAAATAGAAGGAATGTTGATGTTAAGGACCCCAGACTAGAATCATGTAGCAGATTGTCATTAATGTAAGCCCAAAAAGATGACTTTACTAGCTTGCTACACTCTGTGGTCAACTCAGAAGGCTCCTCCCAAAAATGAAGTAACCCCATCTTTTCCAACCATGCTGACACATGTTGGAGCAATGGAATAGCCTAAGATTGACCAATGTTCATAACCTCCTGAAGATCTTTTTTATAATATAAAATCTCCGTTGTTTACCATATCCTCAACCAAAATAAGTAGGGTCGCAATAAAGCGTGATTGTCTGTTTGCTTAAAATTTAAACCCATAACGACTGGAATCAGAGGTGTTCTGCGTGGAAGGGTTAATAATTTCCGAAATAAATTATTTTCTCCTACTTCAAAATTTCATTTGCAGTAAGGCCCCCATATTTCTGCTCCGTACAAAGTGGCTGGTTGAGCTTTAAATGTAAAAACCTCCATGGCAGGAGATACTGCCCTTGAAGTACTACCCCATGCTTTTTTTAAATGGGAGTGGAGTTTTGGAGCCGGATTATTCTATTTTTTTCCAGTTGTGACTTCCAGGGCAATTTCGTGTCTAATGTGATGCCTAAATAATTAAAGCATTGTACGTGCTCTAATCTCTGGTGATTTTGCTCTAGAGTATTTTTATAGGATCTATGTGGATTGATAGACATATATTTGGTCTTGTTGGACTTTATTTCAAGGCCCTTTTTGGTGCAATACAACTGAAAGAAACTCTTCAGATTTTGAAGTCCCCTAGGAGTTTGCGAGATTAAGATAGTATTATCAGCGAAAAGTAACGCTGGTATTACTTCGCCTCCCAACCTAGGTGAATCATTTTTGCAACCTTCCAAATATAGAGGGATGTCATTTACATACAGGGAGAACAAGGTGGGCGCCAGTACGCAACCTTGTTGGTCGTAATCCCAGTCTTACTGATATTTCCTTGGTGAGTTCACCCCTCGGCCCCCATCTCACTTTAGCATAATTTCCCTTGTGGAGCCTAATTATTTGGACAAGCAATTTGGATGGCACCCCCAGGTCTTTCAAGGTGGCCCATAACAAGTTCCTGGGTACCAAATCAAATGCAGCCTTTAAATCTACGAAGGCAATAAATAAACTGCCTTTCCTTATGTTTATATATTTTCAGCATATACACATAAATCTGAAGACTTGATCAATGGTGCTAGTTTTTTTCCTGAACCCATCTTGATATTTCGAGAGTAGATCAACCTCTTCAATCAATACAATAAGTCTACTTAAAATGTGCCTGGCAAACATTTTTTGTGTGATATCAATCAAGCTAATGGGGAGATAATTTGTCGGATCATGTCGATTACCCTTTTTAAAAATTGTAACTATTTCTGCCCCTTCCATGTGTCCGGTATTTGGGCAAAATCAGCTATCGCATTACAAAGACAATTTATATACGGTTCCCAAACTCCAGTGTCATGTTTTAAAAGATCGCCAGGAATTTTATCTGGTCCTGGTGCTTTGCCTGATTTAACTGACTCCAGTACTAATAAAGTTTCTTCTAAGCTGAAGTGCAGTTTAGCTGCCTTGGCAATGTTCTCCATATTTTTTGTTACCACAAAATGCTCACCGTTAATTTCTGAGTAGAGACCAGAAAATGTGCCACCCACGTATTTTCATCAAGGAATAAGTCTCTCTGTGTCCTTCCTGTTCTGTTCCCTTTGGCTATCAGGTTCCAGAAGCCTGCCTGATCCTTAGCTTTATCCGCACAGATTAGACCTAACCAGTTCTCATCGTCCCATAGTTTTCTTTGCTTTTTCCAGGGTCTGCTTATAATTATGTCTTTTTCCCCCTATTGCAGTTACACTATTACTTTTGACTGCCTGAATTAACTCTATCTTAGCTACCCTGCAATTCCTGTTGTACCAGGGATTTCCAAAATTATTTGTGTGATTAGTTCCTGCATTCCCCTTATGGTATTTTACTTGACACCGGGCTTAAAGCAATAACCTTTTGGGCTGTATATTAGTGCCTTCCCGGATTGAATACCTGGTCTGTCATGAGCTGTTTGTCGGTGTTGATTACCAGTGTTGTTCCCTTGGTTTTCAGCAATAGCCCGTGTCTCACCTTCTGTTATGACCACCCCATCATCTCTCATAGGCTTAGAATGTAGCCTGGTGTGATTCACAGGCACATTACACCTCATACAGCCATTCGGTTCAGCCAACTCTGGCCTATCACCTCCCTGCGCTATTGATAGCAGTGGATCGTCCTGTGTTTTTTGTAGCCCTCCCTCCTGAGCAAAATGGCTGGTGAAATAACTACTGTTCTGCAAGTGTCCTATGGCTTTGTGCAATTGACCCATCTTCCCTTCCAAGGATTCAGGGTCTCACTCATGTGTTCCACCATCTGAGTTAATTTAGCCTCCTTTGCAAATTCAAAGGACATTTTTACAATTCATTCGAATTCCCCCCCCAAATTCCTTAAATCAGGATCGTTTTGGTCATAATTGACCTCAGTCTGGATGCTGACGGCTTTTACAGATACCCTTAATTGGTCAATACTGGGTTAAGATTTTACTCCTTGTGCTTGCCACCCTGTGGTCTTGGACCTGGTTTTCCTTGCAACTGGGATAGCTTTCTTTTTTGCTCTCTGGTCATCCCCTTTTTTCCCTAGTCTCAGGTTTTGCTTTCCTAATCTTGCTCCTATTTCTGGGCTCGGAGAACTATTTAGTCCATTTTGCCCTGGTGGTATGGAGACAATAGAACAATTAGGTGAGGATCCATCATTGGGGCCTGCTTCTGAAGATACCAATGGAAATAAATGCGGGTGCTTGGCGTTCTGGGAGATAGAAAAGGGGATGATGATCTGGGTTTAATCCATCACCATTCTTTAGCTCACTCCGCCACCCCAGTTCAGGCATGGCCATATGCAAATCAGTCTGACCCTGTGCCTAATGGGAACAGTCCAGCCCGAACTGTCAAGCCATGTCTTCCCTGGAGCGGAAACAAGCATCCTGGGACCGGTTTCGGGTTCATAACCCTCATCAGCCAGGCAAACACAATTGTCTCTGGGTAAAAGTGTGTGCCGGTTCAAGGGATAAACGCCTTTCTGGTATTTGGATCTCATGATTTAATAAGGATTCTTTCCTAATAATAAAATCGTCCAATGTAGCAGCAGGGCCCTTACGTTTGCTCATATTTGAACAACAGCTCTCTACACTTTATAAAAGTGTGGGGGAACAGACTTGTTAATTCACGGGTCACGTGGAGATACACAGGGAATATAAACGATACAAAAATTCAAGCTTACCACAGAGCTACCAATGTCCCAATGTCAGAGTGGTGGCCCAGTCCAGTCTATGCCAGACTTTGACGGGTAGGCCCTCGAGCGTTTTTGAAGCACCTCCTGACGCTTGGCTCTGGCGCGGTGTTTGGCGCTGCTAGAGGACGCTGGGAGATGTAGTCCCCGTCTTCGTTCGTTAAATGTCTGCAAGTGTGGGAGCAGGTGGATCGTTGCAGTCCCCCCAGGACTGTTCAGGCAGGCAGGACGAACAGGGCAAGCAAGGTGAGCTACTTTCCACTATTGGCAGCAAGAGTTTTGCGAGGGACCCTTTGTCAATCACTCATGATCTAGAAATTGAAATACAAGAAGACATATTTGCAACCTGGGGTGTTCTGCACATTCTAAAGTCTGACAATAGCCCACCATTTAATGGTCGGGAGTTTAAAGACTCTCTTACTCATTTGAATATCAAGCATGAAAAAAGCACACCTATATGGCCAGAGCATAATTACATTGTTGAACGTTGTATGAGCCCTCTTAAGAAGGCTGTCCAGCACTCTTTGCTAGAGGGACTTAAGCTTTAGTGAGTTCTTCATTCTACTCTACGTGCCTACAGATCAACCCCCGACCTTCTACAACCAGCAAAGCCCAGCCACCCTGATGTTTGGCAGATCCATGGGTCTCAAGCTGCCCCAGTGGGCCAATGAAAGAACAATTGATGCTCTGAAAGTTTGATTCACTGATTCATCTCACAAGAATAGAATGTAGACTTATGCAGACACGTGCTGATGTGCTCGGGACATTAAGTTTCAGAAAGGGGACCATGTCTTTATAAGCAGAGGTGAAAACACAAACCTGATGCCCCATTCCATGGCAATGCATTGCAAGTTGTGACTCGAAAGGGACACATGGTGACTGCTCACCATCCTTGAAAGTCCATTACAAAGGATTTCTCCCATATCAAGCACCTGCCTTGGAGTCTGTCGTTCGAGCCATTCGGAGTGAGGCTCTGTTATCAGAGGGCCAGGAGATGCCCTGGGACTGCCTCAGTGGCTAGCTCACCGGGGCCTGCTTCCCCTGTGTCTCCTCAGCCTCACATCATGAGATCAAGCACCTCGATGCCTCATTGTGGAACTATTTTGTATATGTGTTTATTTGTATCTTTTGATTTAACAAAGGAGGAGATGTAGTGTCTTGTGTAATGTAGAGTGAGCGACCCTTATGGTTCGTAACAAACTTAATAGTCTTGACGTAAGTGATTGGGTGTGGTTGCTAAAATTCATGACTCAGTATGGTATAAAGACATGTAATCCTGAGCCCCGTGTGAGGCATGATTCCTTTACATGGTACCACGTTCGGGTAGATGATACAAAAGTGAACACTTGTTGCTTTCCATATGGAAAGCTGTTAATTGACTTTCTGTGAACCTGACTCAGCTGACGGTGCAGTTCATCACTGGTTTACTTAATGATGATGTTCAGTCTGCACGGGGAGCTCTATAATAAGAAATACATCAATAAATATTTGTTTTTACTTTTAAATAAACTCAAGTATTGTGTCTTTAGAAAGTGTTGGCACCTCACATAAAAGAAGTCTGATAATAGCAGGGAAAAAGAAAAGGTCTTGATAAAGGGAAGGTATTACCATCATCTTATCTCCTGAGGAGGTAAACAGCAGTCTCAGACAAGGCTTTTCAGTTATTACATTATCTGGATACCCTACTGTGTTAACGAAGCAGAAACAAATGAATTTGCTAGTTCTGTGTGTGTGGCCAAGATTTTAATGTGATTCTTAAAATGCATGAGCTTTGCTTTGTCAAGCATCCTGTGCCTTAAAATGAGAGGCTTAAGCTTTCAAATGTATTATTGCTTAACATTTATATACAGTAAGTATTCAAATCATTGAAAAGCAACGTAGCCTTGTTAATATGATAAGTTGCTAGTAAGGTTGAAGGCTTCCCGGTAAGAGCTTTATTTGATAATTTGCCATGGTTGATATCTCTGCATACAACATATCAACTCACATCCTGGAGAATTTGCTTGTTTCAATACCTTAACAGCCATATTCGGATGACCTTGTGTATTACCTCTCTTTTAGCCTTGGGTGAGCTGAATCAGTGTTATTATGAGCAATCATGCATAGTAATAGAAATATGATATGACTAGAAACATTTTAAAAAGCACCACAAATGAGCAGAAAGTGAGTTTGGCTCATACATCAAAAGCATGCATTTAACGCCTAATTGGTTGTATTAAAAGAATATGGATGGGTCAGAAAGCACATTGGATAATTTGTAGACCTAAATACCATTGTTTTTCATTTGTAATTCTAAAAGTGTTGCTTGCCATCTATTTGCTACAAGAAACAACAGGAACGCACTAACAAATAAGTTGCCTGGCTATTGCAATTACGCCTTTCCTCATTTTATTTCCTTTAATAGGTAATGTGTGCTGACATTCTCACGTTCACTCACTGGCTTTTTATTTCCAAATTAGCCTATGAATTTTTATGAGCCCTTTTAGGTCACTGGTACACCACACAACGTGGTGCACGAGTGATGCTAATGTAAAAAGAGATTCATGAAGCCATGTAAGGCCACCTTGCGTGGATCTGCGTGGCTTCAGAAATCTTGAGTAATGTAATGCAGCGGAAGTTACTGTATCCCATTACCAGGGAGGCCTTTCCATGGATGTTGCTTGGGTGTTCCCATGCAACATCCATAGATTTTGATGCAAACCCAGATTTACAAGAACAGGTAAACCTGGAAATGCACCAAAAAGTTATATCTCCCCAGGTGAGGCGTAACAAGGAGAAACATATTTCTTTGCCAATGTTTTTTCCTCTTTCATTGTGTGCTTCATTCTGCAGCATACATTGAAAGAGGAAAATGTCTTTCAGGATTGTTTTTGTGGAGAAAGATGGCATTTCCTGCATAAAAACAATCCTGCTACAACACAAGCACCCAGGCACCATGTTGCAAGAGTGCTCACATTGGTGCTAGGCTGCCAACATGGTGCTAAAGCAATGGAAAGGTACTCAAATTCACCATATTGGATACATTCAGCACATTCCTGCCCTTTCCCTGTGATACAGAGCAGCATAGTGTTGCTCAATTATGAGTGTCCTTGAAAAAACAAGAGACAAGAGGCGTTTGGCAAATAGGAACAGTTGGTTTAATTAAACACTTTGGCCAGGAGTGGGGGCGTGGCTTGCGCGCCGCTGCAGTATGGCGGGTCGCGCTTGAGCTCCGTGGCAAGTCGGGCCCGTTGAGCTGCTATCTCCGTGTTCAGCTGCCCCTACCGGCGGAAAAGACACCATTCGGCACCGGAGCATGAGGAGCGCTGCCTGAAGGTGTTTTCCTGTGCGTCTGGCCACCGGCTGCATGACTTCTGCTGATTTCCTCAGAGGCGCTCGTTTACCTTACGAGCGGCCGCCATCTTCCCGCTCTCCGCGCTGATTTCTCTTCTCCTCAGAGGCGCCGCCTGGGATACAATATTGCTATTTGTGGCGGATGTTCCTTTCGTCTTCACAATGATGCCTGCAATTGGTAACATTTATACGTTTTTTTCTGCTGTATCTTTGCTGCCTGGCTGGGATTAAGCTGTCCACGCGCTGTTTCTCTCAGGGCAGCTCTCTCATGTGGTATGACTCTTCTTCTTACGAGCTCATTACTGTGCTCCCCTGCGTTTTTGTAGCTGTGTTATTTCTTGCTACTTGTCTGCCTTGCATATAAGTCCGCCGCTATTCATATTTTAGCGCCCTTTCTGCTCAGTGTGCTATATCTATATTTTTTATGGTATAGTCTGCGCAGTTTTTCCTCTCTTTTTTTCCTCAAGTGGTTGTGCATTTTTTTATTTTTCTGGAGGCTGCTTCTTTATGGCTGCGACTATGGGGCGTTCTTCGACTAATAAAGACTCAAAAGATGTTGGCACGTTGTTGAAAAGGCTTAAGTCACTGTCTCCTATGCCTGACCCTCCTCAGTCAGAGGCCGCTTCAACGCTGGACACCATTTTGGCGCGCCTCAATGACGTACATGATATTGCACAGTCCACGAAAACAAACACGGATTTATTACAAGTGGAGGTGGCTGCTATCAGAAATGACTTTAAGGCCCTCTCTCTTCGTGTGTCCGCTACTGAATCACGAATCAGTTGTGCAGAGGATGGTGTCCAAAAACACTCCAGATCCCTCAACCACTTGGAGCGCTCCATGGCGGCATTGCGCAGAGACTTAACTGAGCAGGAGGACCGTAATCGTAGATCTAACCTACGCATTTTTGGTCTGCCGGAGGATTCAGAGAAGTCATCCTCATCTATGATAGAGTTCTTATCTCATTGGATTCCAGATACCTTACAAATTTCTTTCCACAGAGACTTTGAAATTGAAAGAGCACACCGTGTTCCTACGTTTCGGTCTAAGACAGCTACCCAGCCGAGAGCAATCATTTTTAAACCATTGCGGCATCAGCATACTGAACTGATTCTCTCTCATATGCGGAAAGCTAAACAAGTCTTTTGGGATGGTCACAGGATCTCCATTTCTCAGGACTTTGCCAGGGATACGGTTATAAGGAGAAAAGGATTCCTGAATCTTCGAAAACGTCTTTCTGAGATGGGTATTCCCTTCTCGTTTTCTGGTCCATCAAAATTTCGCATCACTTATAAAGGACGTTCTAGAATTTTGGAGGAGCCGGCTGATCTAACTACCTTCTTGGACAACCAGCTGGAGATCGAGATGGAGATTCAAAAGGTGACTTCGCAGGCTCCTGGTGCCTCTGGCACTTGAACTATCTCCTTCTTTTTCTCTGGATGTATTTTTCTGTAGGACTGGTTTCCTCTTCTCTTCTGGTCGGCTTCTTGGCCAACCTTAACTTCCATGGATGTTCATGATCTTTTTCTGTTTTTTGTGTTTCCACTCATGTTTGTTCCATTCTTCTTTCTGGCATCCACAATTGTTCGTTCCTTTTATAGCTCTCTTTCTCTTGGTACCTTTTAGTATCTCTTTACAGCTTTTCTTCTTCTTCTATTTTCCTCCACTTCTCCAACTTGTTGTTCTTTATTCTTTCTCTTTTACTCAATTTCTTCTGTATCTTTCACTTGTCTTCAATTATTCTTCTCTCTCACCTATGTCATCCTTTTTTTTCGACATACTTTTCTATTTTCTTGCTGCCTATCTCTTACCAGTTACGTTGCTTTTTCTGGTAGGGAGCACTCTCTACCCTTCTTTTTTCTTTTTTCTCCTTCTATTCTGCTCTCTTCCTACCCTCTTCCTGCACATATCTACTGTTATTTTCTATTGATGTAGTGTATTTACTGACCATGTAGTTATTTGTTTCGGATCTACATATTGCTTGTATTGCTTGTTTTGCATTAATCTAATGTTCATAGTTTTCCTCATGTTTTTCTTTTTCTTATCTGTTTTCTACTAGTGTTTAGGAATATAGTTATGTTTCTCGACATTGACTGTTCTTTAACTGTGTTTATACAATATCTTAGTTAGAGTATGTATATTTACATTATTAAGCTGCTTTGCGGTACTGCTTTTGATTGTTACCAATTTGTTCTTTTTTTTTCCTGCTAACCGATTATTGTAGTTTTTGGGGCTATTGTTCTCAACTGTTTTTTAGGCTTGTTCGGGTACCTTGCTTGCCTTTCCACGTTCTCCCTAGTATGATGTGGGCCTTTTTTAGGCCTCCCCTCCTGCTTCTCCTCTCCTTCCTCTCTTCTCTCCTTTCTTCTCTTCTTTCTTTCTCTTTTTCTTGGATTCCCCACATAGACGCTCCCGTACTATTTCTTTTGTTTGCTGACTGGCTCCTTGTATTCATGATGTTCGTCCTCTTTCTGTCATTCAGGTCGTCTTTTTTCTATTTTTATGTTTCCCTATGCCAGGATTAAATGTATTATCCCTTAATGTTAAGGGTTTAAATCACCCGGTGAAGAGGTCGAAAATCTTAGACTACTGTAAGTCTTTGTCTTCTGATTTGGTTCTTTTTCAAGAGACCAAGGTTACTAACAAAGAGGCGTTGTTTTTAAGGAAGGAGTGGGTTTCGGATGTTTGCTGTTCTGATGCCCTTGGTAAACGCAATGGAGTCATTACGCTGGTTTCAAAGAATTCTGGTTTATCGATACTGTCTTCCGATCATGATTCGGAGGGTCGCTGGCTGTTGTCTAAATTGTCGGATGGACAGCATGATCTGTATGTGATGAATATCTATGCTCCTAACGTTGATGATCCATCCTTCTGGAAATCGGTCACTACAAAATTAAATGACACCCCGCACTCTGGTAATCTCATTGTTGGTGGAGATTTCAACTTACCAATGGATCCTCTTTTAGACAGGAATTCTGCCTTTCAATTTCGTCCTCCTAAACCTCACAAATAAATGATCAACATGTGCTCCATTATTCATCTTCAAGATATTTGGCGTCTTCATAATCCCACTGGTAGTGATTTTTCTTTCTTCTCCTCACCTCACTCTTCCTTCTCTCGTATTGATTATCTCCTGGTTCGTTCTTCTCTTGTTTCATCTTCCTCTTCTCCGCTTATACATCCTATTTTGATCTCTGATCACGCTGCGGTAACTTTTACGTTGTCATCCTTTGCCCCTAAATCACGTGCTCGTTCGTGGAGATTAAATACCGAAGTATTGCATGATTCTTCTCAGGTTCATGAGTTTTCTGAAGCTATAGATACCTTTTTCCATGAAAACGAAGGTTCTGTTTCTTCCCCAATTGTTCTTTGGGACTCCTTTAAATGCACTTTCCGTGGTCAAGTTATTAAATGTATGTCCAAACGTAATGCAGATATTAAAAAGGAACTTACGGATTTGTCTTCTGATATAAAATCTCTGGAAGCTTCTTTTAGGCACTCTAAGGATCCAACTTGTTTACAACAAATAAAACTACTAAAATACAAATATAATACCATTGTTACTAAACGAGCTTATATTGGGGTGCAAGCTCAAAAATCCAAGAAGCTATTAATAAAAAACCGGGCTGGGAAACTTTTGGCGGCTACGTTAAAATTTCAGGATTTTTCTTTCAAATCTTCGCAAATTTCTTCCATTACTGACCACACAGGCTCTAAGAAATTCCAAACAGGGGACATTCTTGAAGTTTTTCGTGATTTTTATAATAAGTTGTATACTCCTTCTACTCATTCCTCTTTTGAACAATGTCGAGATTTTTTAAATTCAGTTCCGATTCAATCGGTCTCTGATGCTGATCGCTCTATTTTGAACAAGCCTATTTCTCCCGACGAAATCGTTTCTGCGATTAAAGCTACTCGTTCTGGCAAGGCTCCAGGCCCTGATGGTTATCCCATTTTATTTTATAAAACTTTTCTTCCTACACTTGTCCCCAAATTGAAATCTGTCTTTGATTCCTTTTTTAAGGATGGAGCTGTTTCTGGTACGGCTGCCGAGGCTACCATAGTGATGCTCCCGAAGGAAGGGAAGGACCATTCGGATCCTAAAAACTTCCGACCTATTTCTCTCCTTAACATGGAAGCTAAGATTTTTGCTAAAATCCTGGCCAGAAGGTTAGAATCCTTTATCCCTCATCTTGTGCACCCTTCCCAAACTGGTTTTGTGAAAGGACGTCTTGCGCGAGACAATGTCCGCACATTCTGTCATATTCTCGGGGCGGCTAAACGATCTCATCTTCCCGCCGCGGCTGTGGCCCTGGATGCGGAAAAGGCCTTTGATAAGGTCTCTTGGCCTTTTCTTCGTGCTGTTTTGTGTGCGCATAACCTAGGTGACTCTTTCATTAATATGGTGATGTCCTTATATTCTCAACCTAAAGCTAACATTAGAGTCAATGGTGCTACATCTTCGTTTTTCAATCTTCATCAGGGCACCAGACAGGGATGTCCTTTATCCCCACTTTTATTCCTACTTTCTATTGATCCCCTTCTTCGTTTGATTGAGTTACACCCTGACATCAAAGGTTTTTCTTTTGGGCCTCACTGTATTAAAACTGCTGCATACGCAGATGATGTTCTCATCTTTTCAGATGATATCGCTTTGGCAATCCCTGCTATCTCTGTTACCATTTCTTTATTCTCTTCGGTTTCAGGGTATACCCTCAATAAAGATAAGACGGAAATGTTCCCTTTGGATGCATATTGTTTCCCTTCCCATATGGGCTCAGCGGGCTTTAAATGGCAATCTACACACCTGAAGTACTTAGGAATTTATTTTTGTTCTACTCTGTCTGCCACCGCTGCCTATAATGAATCCCAGACTATCCTTAAAGTGCGTCGTCTTCTGGATACATGGTCTCCGAAACATATCTCATGGTGGGGTCGCCTTCAGACTCTCAAAATGATGATTACGCCGATTATTAACTTTGTTTCATCCATGATTCCCCGCAAATTGTCAGATTCCTTCTTTCGCGAAATTGACACTCTGACTTCTAAATTTTTGTGGAATGACAAACGTGCTCGCCTTGCATACAAATTTTTGAGTCGTCCTTGTGATATGGGAGGTTGTAATTTTCCTGACTGGGAACAATACCAAATTGCCTTTTTGGCCTCTCAAGGTGCTTTATGGTTCTCTCCGCCGGCTCTTCACGTTCCCTCTTGGCTGCTCATAGAACAGGTACTAGCATCCCCTTTGCCTCCCGCCTCTTTTTGCACCACTTCTACTTTCCATATCCTGTTTTCCCGTACTATCATTCTTGATACAATTGCTGCGGTCAGGAAAGTAGATAAGAAGGTGGCGATTCCTTTGCATAAAACTAGGTGGTCATCTATCTGGCGAAATTCCAAAATTAAGCTTATCATTTCTCCAACTCTCATGTCCTATTGGGCACGTAAAGGGATTTCTCTTGTCCACCATCTCTATGGTGTTTCTGATGAACCATTACCCTTCTCTACATTGGGTCGAAAGCATTCTTTAACAAACCTGGATTTTTATACTTTTCTTAAAATTAAGGTGGCCATTGCTAAAGTGCGTCTTCATCCTACTTCTTCTACAATCTCACTCTTTCAGCTATGGATTAAATCTGGTCATGTCGCCTACAAAATTTATAAATTTTTGTCTTCTGCTTCACTTCCTGCACAGACCGTTGCTCAACAAAAATGGCTACATCATTTTGACCATGCTATTACGGAGCATATTTCCCCTGATACCTGGCAATCAATTGGTAAATTTTCTCTCCGTAATAAGATCGCACCTTCTTTAATGCAGTCTAAGTTTTTCTCTATTAATCTTCTCCATTGGACACCTGTACGTCTTCATTCGCTTACCCTTAAAGATGACAATTTATGTTGGAGATGCGGTTTGGAGGCGGGCGACTTTCCTCATATGTTTTTCCATTGCTCCTTGCTTCAACCTTTTTGGAACCTCATCCAGAAGCATCTCTCTCTTATCTTTGGTTGTGAGCTCCAACTTTCCTTCCCATTAATCTTGCTAGGTCCACTGGCGGCCCCTACTCCTCTCCCTTTAGATCCATTGGAGTTGCAGTTGTTAGATCTTCTCCTGACTGTCGCGGTGAAAATTATTCTTATGGAGTGGAAATCCTTTTCATCGGTTTCCTATCATACGTGGTGGGCTTGGGTCTCCTTTTTACGCAGTGCACACACTTCAGTTGATCAAGCTCACCTCTCTCCATCTATTTCTAGTGGGGTTTGGCAGGCTTTGGATGATTATATGGAGTTGTCTTCCAAAGGGTTGGTTCCTCAGTTTCCTTTTGATGTATTGGCATAATTATTGTTTCTTATTGGTCTCTGGGCTGGGGTTGTCCTGTGGGAATCCGTCTTTTTTCTCTTTCTTCTTCTCTTCTTTCTTTTCTGTCTTCTTTTGCCATTCATCCTCTCTTCACTCTTTCTCTTTTCTCCTCTCTTTTCTTTTCTGTTTCCTCCCTTATCCCCTTCTCCACATTTTGATAAGTGATACGTTTGTTTTATTGCCTTGATAGAGGCTTTTACTTGAATGCAATTTATATCTCTCATGGGCTAATGTCCCTTGTGTATATATATTCTCTTAGTTTACCTATTAATTTTAGCCCTTTTTGCACATGTCTCTTGCATCGAGTGTATCACTTGTATTGTATTTCCTATTCATTATCCTTACCGTTATTCTCATTAATAAAATTTTCTTGAAATCAAAAAAAAAAACAAAAAACACTTTGGCCAGGAGCACAGTTGCAGAAGCGGGTCTGAGGACTGTCCCAAAGTACAATCAATCTGAACAGGGTTTTATACATTTTTTTGGGTATCATAAAGTACTTTCGGAGATCTTTTTTTGGTAAAAGAATGCAGGCCTTGTCTGTGGAGTCATAAATAGCGCCCCTGATAACAAATGCAGGTGGGCCTTGACCTTGCATGGACACAATGTGGACCCGTGGGTAACATGTCCAGATGTCCGGCATGAGAGGCATATGATCACTGTGTGTACTGTGTGTGCTATGTCCTGGTTGGTTGTGTGTTCCTAACTTCACGTGTCAGCTGACTTTATGGGCGTGGGTGCTTTACTGGGGCCAATCTCAACTGGACCATGGGGGTGTTGCTGCGCTTATATGGTGGATGGAACAGAGTTTCCTGCTCATATGTTTGTCTGCCAGCCATGTGTGACCTGTCCATTAGTAACCTCAGGGCTAGATCACAGATTTACAAAGGTATTATCGTCAGCTTAGCGCTACTTTTTTAATGCTATACCGACTTTAAACCTTTTTGGTGATTAAAAAAGCAATGCAAATTGGTATTTGAGTTGGTTTGTATGGAAAAGTAACACAAAACACCACAAACCGCTGCTTTCAATTACTTTGCATTAAGGGAGGGTTGCAACCACTTATGCTTTTTTTCTCTAATCTCTATCTACTAACGTTAGTAGAGAGGTTTTGTGCAAAAAATGAACACCACTGAATAGCAGGATTAAAAAGAGAAACGTTTTAATCTCTCCTTGCTTTTCTGACTTTGCATGTGAGCTGCACTGTACGGCACACATACAAAGAAGGAAAAAATAGTATTTAGTACAGCACAGGTAGCCTTCTAGTAAAAAACCTATGGTAGGCTTAGGCATGAACTCCAGTATAAGGCCCTACGGTGTCTTCCTGGTGCATGGCAGCTGGGGACAGGGGTGGAAAGCGCAATGTCTCTGTGAATATAGTATTCTCCTGCTCTCCCTGGTCATGCAACGCAGTGCAGCCTCTTTTGGTGCTGCACTGCGTTGAGTGACACCTTTGTGAATCTGGGCTACGTCTGGTGTTCCTGAGCCCCCTTCCCGAATGATTATTGTCATTTTATTTGCCCTTTTAAAACATGGTCTTGGCACTGGCTGCATGTTTTGTTGGAATAGTGTGAGAGGCTGGCCTAGCATATGATGTACACAAAGGTAAGTTGATACCTTGCACCAGTCCAGATAACCCTTATGGTGTTCAGAGAGGTCTTAGACAATCTTAGAAAGCTCTCTGTGACCAGGAGTCTTGGAAGACGAATACCCTCCGGTTTCGGGTGTTGCAGGATGGATGACAATGACCTTGACTCCGCAGCTGAGAGGACCAGGCAAGGAGGACCAGGAGCCATGCACGAGCTGTCTCATGAAGGATGTCGAGTTCTGAGGGGTGGGTGTCCATCGGGAGCACCAACAAGCCTTGGCAAATGCAACCAATGCAGGAATTGAAGAAGGAGCAACGTCGGGACGAGCAAGGTCCAGGGAATCACCAAAAGCAGGGGAATCAGGGCCCCAAGCAATCAGGAGAGCCCAAAAGAAGCAAATGTGACCCTTAAGTGGACCCACAGGCTGGAGGCACTGTATCGAGAGAGGACCTCAAGTAGATCACCAAAAGATGCAGGCCACGGTGCACCACGATATGGTGTTGCTGAAGATTCTGGCATTTGGAGATGCTCAAGTTGGGGTCTTCTTGGAGCCCGAAGATCTTCCTGGAAAGAAGTCAACAAGCCTTTGCAACTGCAAGTTGACTCAGTGTACAGAGATTCGGTTATTGCAAACCCCACAAGGGATACTGGCCTCAAACTTGGAGAGAAGACAGGGCAGGCCTCGATAGCTGTGGAAAACTTGCACCTATGTTACAGAACCTTTCGAAGTCCGGAGGAGCTCAGGATCAGCATACCGGATGACTTAGTTGTGCTGCCTGCAAATGAATGGGAGTGACTCCTTCACTCCAAGGGAGATTTCTTTAAGTGTCTTTGATGCTTCACAGGCCTTGGAAGTTTCCGGTTTGATGCACAGACGATGCAGCAGACTGGAAGGGAGATGAAGTCAGGCCCAAACGAAGTCCAGCGAAGTCCAGAGTGCCCAACCGGTAGAAGAGCAGTGGTGTCTGATCTGACTCTTATCCCATGACAAGTCTAGGGATCTACACCCAGGTAAGCCCTTAAGTACCCCAGGAAAAGGGTTGGGAAGATTCAGGGGACCCTCTCAGGGGAGGGTCTGGGCAGGAGGGAGGTTGCTCCCATGTCCTTTGTCCAGTTTCGTGCCAGAGCAGGAACCAAAGGCTCCCAGGACTGGTCTGAACTGGACTTTGCACAGGGACACCAAATATGCCCCTCATGCAGACTGAGTCATGCAAGTGCACCCACCCAATCCCAATACACTAAATCCTGTCTGGGAGGTGGTCACACCTCCCTGTGACAGGATGCTTATTGTTCCGCCTTCCCTTGCTCAAGCTTGGCTCAACATCAGGAGGGCAGAATCATGTCTCTGGTCAGCAACAACCATTTTGTGCTGTCTAGGTCAAGAAGGCTGGTACCAGGTGTTGGACTTGGCCCTTTAAAAGAAACCTGTGAAGGCAAAAACCACGGAAGATACTGGTTAATTTTCTTTCATATTCAGTGAAGAAACAGATTTTATCTGCAGCCTTAAAAGCGGGGGTTATATCCTCCCCTTTTTCAGATAGGTCCCTATTTACCTTTTCCATCAGGTCCAATATTTCACATATAACAGCGGAAAGGCAGTGGGAGTTGGGGAAGAGTGGAATAGTCTTGGGGCCAAGGCTCAACTAAGGTTCCCAGCTAAACTGGGAGTCATGTGAAATAACCATATGCACATGATCCTGACCACTAATGAAGCAGACACACTCATAGCCAAGATTCAGCTTGAGAAACAGGGAGGGATGTAGGGGATACCAGATATTATGAGAGTGCATTTCCCCATTGCAATGGTTTACTAGTTTTAATGTATATTTGTAGAGCCTAGAGTGAGATTGGGTCAGAATAGGTATTGACCTATTGGAAGGTAGGGCTCCTCAGGGTGGCAGGGGGAAGAGGGGCACAGGCATCCGGGGTGGAATGGAGAGGTTCGGGGGGGGGTAGGGGAGCACTGAGGGTGACACAGGGTGGATGCAAAATAGGTTAAAAAAAATCCTCATCACACAAATTAATTGATGCCCTTATGATTAGATTATTTGAAGAACAACCCCAGCATCTAGACAATACTCATTTAAGTTGTTTAAATATAAAATAATGGGGGTTCGGAGTATTCAATTTATCTCTTGGAACCTGAATGGCCTAAGATGTCCAAGGAGGCAAAGATTAATATTTAAGTATTTAGAGCTGTCTCCTGTGCACGTATGTTTGTTGCAAGAAACACATCTGAATAGGACAGAGTCTGAATCTGTCTTTTTGAAAATTCCTTGGCTTCAATGTTTCTGTTACTCCCAGCAAGCATTGAATAGTCGCGGAGTCGCCATCTTGGTAAAAAAAGGGAATCACGTGTACAATAAGTTCGGTCCAGACAGATCAAACAGGTAGATTGGTTATTGTGTTGTTAGACTTTGAGGGAGAGAAGTTGATCTGTTCTTCTTACTATGGCCCTAATACGGACAACTCATCCTTTTTAGTCATATTGCAGGACAGGTTAATTATGGTAAATCCCCCGATTATTATAGGTGGAGATTTTAACGTTCGGCTCGACCCAGTGAAGGATAGATCCAATGTAAGTCGTGTTAATGGGACCCCGAGATCTCGCAGGGTTATGAAAAATGTATTATCGAACATCAACTTAGTTGATCTATGGAGAGCAAAGATGGGGATGCGGATGAATTTACATTTTATTGGAAAAAGAACCATCACTCTTCCAGAATAGACTATGCTCTGGTAAATAGAAAGAATATAGAGAATGTCATCAGTATAACTGTATACCCCAGTCATCTATCTGACCATGCACCCCTAGTATTTTTATATTCCACAAGGATAATGCCTCAACAAGTTAGATGGACTCTAAATAGGACAATGCTATTGGTTCCTGAAATCATGCAGGCTATTAAAAAATCCTCTCTGGAGTTTTTTTTTTTTTAATCTTGGTTCTACTTCAGTAGAGGTTGTTTGGGACCCCATCAAGGCAAATGTAAGGGGGCTCCTATGTAGGCTAATAAGTTTGAGGAATAAGAACAATGTTTTAGAACTGCAGATGCTGGAGGGAAGAATCTCTTCTTATGAAAAAGAAAGAAGACATGCTGTCCAGGACTGTTCCAGAGAATTGGTACAGATAGAGGAAAAACTTGAGGAGGCAAGATGAGATCTACAGTCCTATTTGGATAAAAAATGCAAGGCTCAGTGGAAGGTTCACAATATGGAAATCTTTGAATATGGGGAGAGAGCAGGTGCCCTATTGGCATGGAAGGCAAGGATAGATAGGACAAAAACACTATTAGTCAACTGATAATTGATAATGCGGGAACTAAATCCAGTGAGCCCGCAGTTATGCAGAATTGCCTTCTGTCCCGGTTTGCAAATCTTTATAAGGAGGACATTGATCCCTCACAAGATGAAATATGATCGTTGCTGAAGGATAAGGCTATCCCTGTCCTTACAGATTCAACTAGAGATCTCTTAGATGCTCCTATTTCAATGGAGGAGATTGAGGAGCAAATAACGAGGGCAAAAACTAAGAAGGCTGCGGGCCTCACTGCAAGTGAAATCTATTAAGCTTTGCTGGATGAACTTTTACCTGTACTCCACACTTTATTTAAGATGGTATGTAGCCCTACACGGAAGATCTCCAGCTCATGGAAGGAGGCTACGATAGTCTTGTTATTGAAGGCTGGGAAGGATCCTCTGTTGCCTGACTCTCCCTGCTGAATGCTGATTACAAGATCTTTATGAGCGTTTTGGCAGGGAGATTGGGTAAATTATCACCAAGCCTGATTAACACCGATCAGAAGGGCTTTATGCCCGGGAGAGTCATTCAGGAACAAATTCAACTGTTAATTGCCAACATTGATCTAGCTGAAAATAGAGGTGGCCCCTTGGCAGTAGTGGCATTAGATGCCGTTAAAGCCTTTGAACGGGTTTGTTGGAAATATCTATGGGCGGTGTTGTAGGGCATGAGTATGGGTCAGATTTTTGTCCAGACCTTAAAGAACAGTTATTATGGAGCATCGGCAAAGATCTTATTAAACTATTAAACGGCTCTCTGACCCATAGCTTTGAAATCCAGAGAGGGAGAGACAGGGGTGTACCCTGTCTCCCCTCTTGTTCAATGTTTATATTGAGCCCCTCGTGCAGGCAATTAGGCAGGATAATATTGTAAGCCCTTTTAAATCAGGAGACTATCAATCTAAAATTGCTCTATCCGCGGATAATGTCATAATCTATATTACAAATCCTGATATCTCTATTTCGCATCTAGAAAATCTATTGTTGGATGTTGGCGCTATTTTAGGGTATTTGGCCAACCTGGATAAAACCGAGATTATGTGTTGGAACTTGGTGTATAGTCACGGCCCGTAAGTAAAGAGTTTAGGTATTTATGAAAAAAAATATTTAAGGATTTAAATAAAATACCTTGAATCAATTGGAAAAAGATTGAAAAAGATATAGACTTTCTCTTTGCCAGGTGGAAAAACCTCCTTTTATCAATCTATGGGAGGGTAAACCTGGTGAAGATGTCGGTTTTACCTAAACTGACCTTCCTTTTTAGTGCGGTTCCTCTCACTTTTCTGCAGGATAGCATTAATAAGATTCAGGGAAAGGTAGGCAGCTTTATCGGGGGGTAGAAAAGTGCCAGGCCATCCTGGAAGAAACTAAGAAGGAAGCTGCTGAATGGCGGCCTGGCACTTCCAGATATACATTTATATCTAATGACTTTTCAATTCAGGGGCATAAGGGTGCTTCTCTCTACTCCAGTGGAAACTTCTTGGGGCAGACTTTTGGGGGAACTTGTATTAGCAGAGGGTGGTAATGGGCAGGTAGAGTTTTTATATAGGTTTGGGGCCCCTAGATTTTTCAAGCAGGTACGCCTCAAGGTTCTAAAAGCTGCCTTGCAGATATGCTAAAAATTAAGGCGTATCTGGGGTATTGGCTATTTTTCCCCTTGTGCACCAATCTGGGATTCAACGGGTACCCCTATTTGTCTGGGCGATAGCTTAGCACTTCCGATAAAAAGAGCGGGTTTGGAGAGGTGATTAGATCTGCTGCATTTAGATGGGGTTCTCCCCTGGGAGATACTGCTACACAAAATTGGCCCTGCATTTTCAAGGTTTAAGTACCTTCAGGTAAGGTCATGGTTTGAGGCGGAGGCTCGAGATACAGTAGGGAACTGGGAGCTGGAACAGTTATTTCAAAATGCCCGCCCGAGGAAAAAAGAGGTATCGTTGTGGTACACAAGTCTTTTAGAAGCAGTAGATCATGAGGTCCCCCCACAGTCAGCAGTATGGATTCACCCCACTTCTCCAAGATATTGAAATCCTTTTTGAATTTTCCATCAAGTTAATGTATAAATACATTAAGCCCGCAAACTTAAAGAAAAATCATTTTTTTGTACTAAACAGGCTTTATTATACACCGGCTAAAATCGGCAAATTTGTTTCTTCCATCGCTTCAGTTCCAGCTTGCCCGAGGTGTTCGATTAATAGGGTGGATCATATTCATATTTTTTTTAATGTGCAGAATTAGTTGGATTTTGGAAAGAGGTGGGGGATACTCTGGCAGATATTTCTCAAGTATGTATAGAGGTGGATCTGTCCCTGGTGATATTTAGCATGAACAACTATGATACCAGGTCATTCTCACAGCCCCAGATGGGCCTGCTTCTCGATCTTGGGATTCTGGCTAGAAGAGAGATCTGCATCAGATGGAAGGATCCTGTACCCCCACTAGAGAAAGTTGGATTAAAGCCGTCCTACGTATGGTCAATTTAGATCAAGAGAAATTGCCTGTAAACATCTGGTCTCCTTTGCTTTCTAGGGGGCGTCGCCTGCACATGATAAATAATTAAGACCCTGCAACCGGTACCTTTTGTATAATGATTACACCAGTCCTCGGGTTAAAGAGGATGGCCGTGGTTGGCTAGACAAAGGCAGTGAGTCGAGAGGCGCCCAGTTAAGTACAAATCGACTTGTTAAGATCTGCTGGAGTCTGTGGTGAGATGAGGACAAAAAAAAAAGAAGAAGGCTGGTACCAGGTGTTGGACTTGGCCCTTTTTGCAGGGTCATTCCTAAACTTTTTTTTCCTTTTTCCTAGCCTTTTTTCTGACATGGTGTTTGTGGTTTTAGGACTCTGGGCACTTTAGCACTGCTGTTCAGTGTAAAGTGCATGTGCTCTCTGTGTTACATATGGTAAGATTGGTCTATACCTGTTTTGCCTATATAATTTAGCCCCTTGTAAAGTGGTATCCCATATACCCAGGGCTGATAAATTAAATGCTACTGGTGGGCTTGCAGCGCTGATTGCGCCACCCACCAAAGTAGCCTTGCAAACTTATCTCAGGCCTCTACCATTGCAGGGCCTGTGCACGCAGTGTTACTGCCACTGTGACCTGTTACCTAAAGGGTGTGCCATGTCTGTGACCCCCTTTTACTGCATGTCAGTCCCCCCTAAGGTAGGCCTTAGCTAGCCGTATGGACAGGGTGCATTGTAGGTAAAAGATAGGACATGTACCTTAAAGGTGTGACATGTCCTGATAGTGACAAACAGCCATTTTGGTTTCTCACTACTGTGGGGCTGCCCTCCCATAGGAATGCATTGGGGATTCCTTGATAAGTGTTTCAGTGGTAATTCCTGATATGAGAGGTGCAGCGTGGTCAAGTTTGGAATATTTGGAATAGTGATAATAAATGCTGCACAATGGTGTGTGCAGATTTATTATAACTATTTTATAAATTACACTTTTAGAAGTTGGCATTTCTGTGTGCTATGTGTCTGCCTGCCTGATGTGAATTGCATGTCTGGCTTTTGATTGACAGGGCTGGTGAGGTGTGTGTGGCTCCAGAAGGGTCAGGGTGAGTCAGCACTAGGCTGAATGGAACATCTGCATTTGGAGTAGTGGGAGAAGTCCCTGGTCCCTGAATAGGCCTGTGCCTAGCCTGTAAAATGCTGGCTCCGACGACCCCCTGTGGTGTGTCTGATTCCGAGCCCTCACCTGACAAAGGAGGGTGTTAGCACTGTACACAAAGTGCTTCAACACCCCCCAGAACCAGTTGGAACTGGTTCTCCCAAGCCCAGTACTGGCGCAGACAAAGGGAAATGGAGTATAAATGTAGGGGCTGTGTCCCCATGTTTGGTGTGCTGTTTGTGGGTGCCGTTTGGTGCCTACTTGCGGCCGGCAGGCTGCCAGCCTGCCGGGGGACTGTGTGCTATGGGTGCTTACAGGAGTCTCTGGCCGGCATGCTGCTGGAACTGAGGTAAAGGACTGCTGTGCTTGCAGGGAACCGCAGGTGTGACTTTACTGAAGGGACTGCCTCCCTGTTCCAGGGTCCTGTGTGCTGGCCTGCGTCCCTGCCTCCAGGCTTCATGGGTCAAGTGTGGTGAAGCGCTACCACAAAGGGGGTTGGGAGCGCTGGAGAAGGGCAGCCCCTTTCTCCTTCCTGAAGGCAACAAGCGCATGTGAAGAAGTGCGAGAAGAACACTGCCCAGACCCGAGAGGTTTTACAGGAAGCGAGTGGTGAGCTCTTGTACTTTCACTGTGTTAACCTGTCCTGAGACTGAATTTCAGTGTCCCTGACCAGAGGGGGGCCTCTCCATTGCAGCACATGTTGGGCGCTTTGTTTGAATACTTTTAAAAGGTCTTACAATGGCGGAAAAGGAGCCGGAGTCCCACGGCTCCCACTCGAGAAAACAGAAGTGAGGCAAAGTCAGAAGGACGCCTGGTTGCATGTGGGGCCTGAGTCCCTGGAGTGGGAAGAAGCCAATCCCAAGGAGTCTTCACGTGTGCCGCAGGAAGTCAGGCAGAGTGAGTGCCTGGTGGTAGGCGGGGTTCCCATAGCCGAGGAGAGCCCCGCGTTTGACCGATCCTGTTGTGGGAATGAGACCGGTGCCACAGAAGAGCACGGAGACTCAGCTGGAGCTGTGCCGGTCACAGAGACAGCCTTGTCCATGGGTGAGTGCCGGGGGCACCGGAATGTCCCTGGTCCAGAGCCGTTAGCCAACCTCACCGGGGTGCGCGGGGAGCACTAAGGTCATTCCAGCATTTGTTTCCCCCGCTCCTCCCCCTGAAACGATGGAGGTGCACCGGAGGTCCCAGTTGGGATCAAGGATTACTGCATTCCTGATGTAGGCGGGCGCATGGCCCAGAAGCCTACAAGCGGGACAGAAAGCACCTTCATTAAAGCGCTGGTGGTGCTCTAACTGTTATGCCATCCTGGGATAAGGATAACTTGTGCAGTACCTGCCCGATATGTACAGGGATGATGATGTGCACTACTGCTGATGGTGTTTAGGTTGTATTGTACACGGTTATGGCCTTGCTGATGTAGCATACTGTGCAGTTACATTGATGCCTAAGAGAGACATGGTGTGTTCAGGCCCAATGTTATTTTACATAATGTATCTATGACAGGTGCTCCTAGTGTACACTGTTAAAGCAGGATATATGCCTAAGAAAGGGGCAGTAGGTGTAGGGATGATGCACTGCGCTATTGCTGATACTTTGCTGATGCCTAATATAATGCACAGTGATTTATGCATAATGTGTTTATGCTGGTGCTACCTAATGTGTAATGTATTTATGCTTAGGAGGTTAGTGCATACTGTGTTTATGGTGGTGAGGCCTATTGCATAATGTGTTCATGCTAATGAGGTTTCGGCCTAATATGTTTTATGGCTAATGTGATTTATGCATAATGTGATTAATGCGTAATATTATTGCCTAATGTCATGCTATGATATTTTAGGATGGTGTCTAATACTAATGGGATAATGCTTAGGGCATTATGGTACCAGTAGTTACTGGTTGTGTTTTGCATTTACTTTCCTGTTCTGATGGTTCTGACCGTGGCCCGTTTGGCCTGGTCCTGCATATAATCCCCTGTGAGTATTGCCTAGTGGCAGTTGGCACAGTGTAAATGTGTTATAATGTGTTATAATGTTTCTTATGTGTTTCTGATAATACAAAGGCTATTTTTTATATAACCGTGTGTGGAGTTCCTTTTGTGGTGTGCCTAGTGTGTTACTGCTGTTTGTGTGTTGAGCAAATGCTATACACATTGCCTCTGGGATAAGCCTGACTGCTCGTGCCAAGCTACCAAGGGGGTGAGCAGGGGTTACCTTCAGCGTGTAACTCCCTTGCCCTGACTAGAGTAGTGGTTTCTGCCTGACTTTGGCGCAAGCCTTAGCCAACCAGAAATCCCATTTCTAACACCGGGAACACTGAGAGCCTAATGGAGGGCCCTTCTAGTGCTTCAAAGCATACCTCCCATACTGTCTACAGTGTGGGAGGAATGATTACATCATGTTTGATACCAAACATGATATGATTTGTTGCAGCCGTTTTCAAGATAGTCATCGCGTAATTACGCGGTGCCCCTCTATATAGTATATGGCTGCTTCACTGACAACCTGGGAGAATGAACTCCGTAGGCTGCAGTGGTGTTCTGCTCATGCAGGGACACCCTCTCACTTAGAAACTTGCACCCTGCCTTCAGGATTGCAAAGGCCTGCTATAGGGGTGACTTATAGGTTTTAAGTGCAGTGACCCTAGAGATAGGTAACCTATATCTTTAGTAAGTGATGCTAGCACCACCTTACACAGGATGCAATTACAGCCCTTCAGTTCCATTTAGAATGGTCTCTTATGGGTGACATAATACATGCTTCAGCCAATGGAAGACCTCCGGGATACCTATGCCCTGGGTACATGGGTACCATGTACTAAGGACTTATAAGGGTACCCCAGTATCCAATCTGAGGTGCACCTAAGTACTGAATATACCAAATTTAGGTCGAAAGCAGATAGACTGGGGTCCTGATTAGCAGGACCCCAGTCAGACTAGTCAAATGCAGCTTAGCACCAGGCAAAAAGTGGGGGTAACCATAAAAGCAGATCCTACAGATAGTACATCTTCCTCAAGGGTAAGGGATTTAGGTTTCCATTGTCAATTGGATTAGTTGGCTCTCTATTGGATTACCATGAATTAGCCAGAAAAGGCCCACTCATTCATTAGCTGGTAAATCTATTTTTACTAGTGTGTACCCGTCATATGATCATCTCAGCCTTTCCTTCTTGAGAGGCTCTACCAGCTGCCAACTCCGATTTTAGCTGCCCCTGTTGCTAATTCTTAAGAGTTTTGTCATGAAAGGATTTCGGTTCACGCCCATCCTAAAAGTAGAAAGTGTACACTCAGGACTGCATTTTCCTAGTTATGACTTTGGCACCTAACCAACTGTGCGGCTGAATTTTTCAAAATGTGCAAGACATATCCACAAACGATGCAATGATATCCCTACCTACATCATGGAAGAGCAGCATGCATGGCTGGGCACTACTTCTTTCTGACTGATTGTTTACAAATCTAGGCCAAGGGTTACCAGCATGCATTCCCCTGCATGTGCAGGCATGTGCATATACAACTAGGACATAGTTAGAATGCAGTCTGTTCTCATCTACAATACAAGGAACAGGGCATTAAGTTCAGATTTAAACTAAACTGTCTGACTTTAAAACATGCTGTAAATGTTGCATTTTGGTGCAGAACTATGAGAATATTTTCACACCCTGTGATGCAGACATAGCTTTCTGAATCATGTTAAGAAAATATTCTTTCTCGCAACTGGCATCCTATCTTCCTAAGAATCAAAGTCATTAACTTCAATCGGTGTAACCTAAGCAGTGTCAACAGTCTCTCAGCTTGAGACTGGAGAGCAATTTTAGTTTAAAAAATAGTCCTTAAAAAATAAAAAAAAATCTTTTAGACCCTCTATTGAAGAGGGACAGCCAAAATAACAGAAATAATCTCAATATAGCACATATTTTCATAGTAAGAGACCACATATTTAGAGGATAGAGAAGCAGTAGGTGGAATCTTATAGAGAGTGAATTTGAGTTTTAATTTTTTGGGTTAATTTTTACATAGCGCGAAGGTATCAGAGCGCTTTATATGAGAACCAGTTACTTTACAGACGGACGCATACATTTTTGTTAGGCTCTGGGAGATTAAGTAATTTGCCCAGAATCACAGAATGTTGAGCTCTTCCTGCCTCGACTCGAATCAGGTTCCCGAGATCCTTGCCGTTAGGCTACATTCTCTACATTGGTAAAAGTAAATATAGAAATAGTTTTAAAACTTAATGAAAATATAGGCACTTGCATCAAAAATATTTATAGGGGCCCTCCCATTACCTTTTTCTACCCTCCAAGACCAGCACGAACTAAAACTGATGGACTTTTATAACTTCCTAAGACTAAAATCACTCCTCTCGATGCGCTCTATTAAACCCTTTGACTGGACGATAGTCTCCGAGATGTCACAACTACTAGAGTCATGACACACCGTCTCTAAAATATATAAACTTCTCTCTCCCAAAACCTTGTAAATCTCACAGAAAATGTGAAGTTAAATGGGAGTCTGAAACCAACTCCAATAACATCCCATATGACTGGGATAAAATACATATCACACCATTTTCAATTAAAATATCTCCAATACTGTTGCAAACCAAACCTATGTAAATAAATAGGACATACTGGACACCCGAGAAAATCTTTAAATTCAATCTAAGTGAGAGCCCCACATGCTGGCACTGTATATCCAACGTTGGTACCTCTCCCATATGCTCTTCTCTTGCCCTACCTTACAAACATACTGGGAGAAGGTTTATGATTGTATAAGTAACAACTTCAACATAGCCCCTCTAAGCGAATTGTATATCATATTAGGTGCCTTGGACCCTAAAGTCAAAAATATAAATGACTGGTACCTGCTAGACCTCATGCTTACCTTAGACTGTAAAATTGTATTGTGTAAGTGGAAAAACAACAACGATGTGTCTTTTAGAATGTGGCAAGAATGTCTATCTTCCCTCAGAGGAGTGAACAATGCCGCGCTCCATACTGCTCAAAGGAGTAAAATCCACAGGAAACTCTGGAAGTCCCTTGGTGCCTCATCATTCTCATATGACCCACCATGAAGATATCCAGTACTGTATTCTAACTCATGCCTCTATAACTGCGTAGTATGTAAATACTTGACACACTTGTGCTACATACGGCATTGTATACTCCAGTGAACTACCGTGGTGAACTGTGCTGGTTCATTTACCTCTATGTCTTCTATGAACTAACTGCAAATATCTTGGTTGGGCACTTCAGCACTTAATTTATATTTTATAATTTATATTTTATAGTTTATAGTTTCTATTTATTTACTTACGTTGTCTTGTATCTGTTCTCCTCTGTTTGATTGATTTACTTATTCTTATTCTTCATTATTATTATTATGAATGTTCTTATTATTATTTTTTTCTTATAGCTCAAATAAAACGATTTGAAATAAAAAAGAAAACACCTCAGTGATAAGATCAATAATGAAAGGAGACAGGAAAAAAGATGGGATTTCGAGGACTGGGTACAGAGACGATCTGATGAGCTTTCTATTTGATTGCTCACGGAAAGGGGGCCTCCTCCCAGTAGGTACAGTGACACCCTGGCCTGAATAGTACATGTGAATGGTGCCGAGTGTCTCCTTATGACGATCCCAGTTAAGGTGGGAAAAAAAGAGTAAACAAATTCAATGACAATCTTGTAGCTCCTCCTCCTGACATCAGGGCAGAGACATGTATTAATTAGGATTACCCAGAGGTAGGCCAATAGACATTCCACCTGCTACGAGCAAAAATCAAGAAAAAAAAGTAGGAAGCAGGGTGAACAATTTAGCCAAAAATAAGGGAACAACCCTTTCTTCACTTAGAAATGTCTCCCTGTATGATTAAAACAGGAACTGGCATCACATGATAAATACTCTATTCCATCTTGGTTTTAGGAGCACTCAGGTAGAATTCTATGGAAAGACCACCATCTTGGAAATGGCAATTTATAAGTGATGAAAAAAAACAAAGTTTGGCCACTGGCACTCCTTTCTTAGTGCTTCTTTCTATTTCTCTATGCGTGGATAAGACCCTATTTTTCTACTCTGGCATGCTAATCGGTATCCTAGGGCTGCCTGTCCCTAGGTGTAATCATAATATGCGTGGATGGTTAGTGTTAATATATCCTAACCCTACCGATAGCACACTACCTCTGGGTAATCTGCTTAAAACTCGCGGGAAGACGGGCTTCTGCTTCGTGGAGACCCGGAAGATTCAGCACGGCGAATAAACGCTAATGTCAGAAATCTACAAGGTGAGCGTTATAGTTAAAACAGAATCACGTAATCTAATGGAAATGCGAATAGGGACCTTACTCCGTTTTTCTTGATATTTTCGTTTCAGAAAATCATCAAGAGTCAAATTTAAAAGGTACGATTTACATTAAGTATTGCATACCCATTTTCCTCGGTTGAGGCACAATGGATTTTTCTGTTAGTGGGGCTTTCACAGCCTTTCTTTTGTCCACAGAGCACTTTTTTCAAACAGTCTTCAGGGTTAATGGCGGGAGCCGTCAGTGATGTGGAAATCGTAGATTACGATTTATCAGCTTGTTTAAAAGGTAATGAAATGAAAAGAAATGAAAAATTCCACTTATATAGCGCATAACCACCCGGAGGCCTCGCAGCGCTTTAGACTGATTACTGTGTCGGGCTGCTGGGTGAATTAGTACGCTTTTGAGAACAGATAGGTTTTTAGATCTCTCCTAAATGACATTCGGTTGTTATTTTGTCTCAGGGTTAGAGGCATGGAGTTCCATAATTTTGCCGCTGTATGAGTGAAAGAGCGGCCGCCCCAGCGGGCTTTCTTGATTTTTGACATGGTTGCCAAATGCAATGAAGCCGAGCAAAGGACTCTAGATGGTGCGTAGGGTAACACTAGGGGGTACAGAACTGCCGGGCCAGTTCGGTGAAAAGATTTGTGCAAAATGCACATGGCCTTGAACTGTGTTCTAGCAGCCACTGGGAGCCAATGGAGCTCTTTTAAAGCATTCCTCGCTGATTGCCAGCGGGGAATGTTAAACAATAATCGCGCAGCACAATTTTGGGTGACTTGAAGTCTTTTAGTCACTGCTGCCGGGGCTCCTAGATATAGAACATTTCCATAGTCCAGGCGAGAGAGTATCAGGGCCTGTACCATGACCCTTCTCGCCTGGAATGGAAGTAGGGGGAGCACTTTACAGAGCATTTTCATTAGCCCCACACATATGGAGGCAGTTTTAGTAGCTTGGACTGAGAAATCCAGCGCTCTATCAAGCCAGATTCCTAGGCTCTTTATCTGGTCTTTAGGAGGAGGAGGGACACCGAGACATGAAGGCCAGTTGGACGCCAAGGAGGTTGGAGAAGGGTTACCTAGTAACATGATCTCGGTCTTCTCCCCGTTGAGTTTGAGGTGGGAGAGTTGCATCCACTTAGCAACAGCCTCCAGACAAGGACCCAAGGTGTTAGACAGCTTTGCATGTTAACCGGCCATGACCTAGTAAAACACCCAGGTCCAGTTAGGAGCTAAAAGACGTTTTTGTTTTTTTGCAGTATTACAGAAAATGTAATACAGTTTTGACCGCTCACAAAGAAGTAAGCCTCTCAATCGTTCATGTAAGTGCTCCACGATAATAAATATTAGCCAACAGTCATCGCTAATCGAGTATTTAGCACATGTGTAATGTAGAAAGTGTGCAGCAAGTTCAGTCAGATAGATGTTGATCCACAGTAACCAATTTTTGATTAAATGCCAAGAAATGGTAATGTAATAGACACAATTAGGTGTACTTTGAGATGACTCTGAAATCAAAGAATAGTGACATGGAACCAGCGTAAACCAATTCAATAAATTTAAAGTCTGTAAATAAACCACATTTTGAAGAAAAAAACAGGTTGAAACCAAGGTGGTGTATTCAAAGTTTCAAAGTGGCGAATGCAGTTTAAGCTGTGAAAATGTATATGAATATGATATGTCATTTACATATGTCCAAACATTTTTTTACAGAGGCCCCTGAGGAAGGGACGTTTGTCCCGAAATGCATCGGACCAAACTTCAGCTACAATCGCCGTAAATTGTCAAAGATATTAGTTTGAATGATTATATTATGTATAGAATTACATGTACAGTTTAAAATGTATGATTAACTGTGAAGAATTATGATATGATTTGAATTGAATGCTGATTGAAAAGATTAGATAACATTCAATGAATAGACAAATGAATTTCACGAAGAAAATATGTAATGAGTAAAGGGAAGTTTGTTCAAAATTGAATAGGAGAGAAGACAGCTAGCTGTGCTATCGGTAGGGTTAGGATATATTATCACTAACCATCCACGAAAATGTATAAGTGATGACCATACCCCTTTCCTGAAACTCATGGTATTGGTTTGCAAGGGAAGAAGAATCCCGATATTCACTTTGTTTGCTCAGCTTCTAATTCCTCTGTCCTACCACTGCAATTCATTGAATCAACATACAATTAAATGAATCAGCACACCTATTTACTTTGATGTCACTGTCAAATTCCCATAGGTATGAGGCCAGAAATTCTTGGAGGCACACAGTATTTAATGTAATAAATAACAGGGCCTATAAACACATCATTAAAAAACACACATCCTATACATAGAAATGAAACTGGAGCCATACCAATGTCAATGTCAATGTCAAACGTTAGGCTAATGTGTAACATTGTAACATCACCAATGTTATCATGAAAAGTCATTTGTGAGGTCACGAACACTGCAGTTGGGGTGTGAGTTATAGTTTGCACAATATGTTTCTTTGTTTTATTAGCCATATAAATTATATCAAATAATAACTCCCAGCACTGGGAGCCATTTATGTACATTGGCTTTAGATGGCCTCTCTTTGCCATAGCCCCAAATGAGTTCTGTTATACCTGAAACGTTTTTGCCTTCACCCCTCTTGTTTTGCTGAATTTGTTTTTTTGTTTGCTTTCAGACTCCGTGCACCTTATCACTGCTAACCAATGCTGAAGTGTTTGTACTCTCTCCCTAAATCATGGTGCAATCATCTGACAACTAAGAGGCACATTTAATTTAATTGTAATCCCTGTTGAATCGTACCACATATACCCAGGGCTTGTAAATTAAATGCTACTACTGGGCCTCAGCACCCACTAACATCCTTTTGAAAGTGCCTGGGGCCTGCAGCTGCAGCCTGTAGGGCTGTAGGGCAGTCATAAACAGCCATGTCGACATCGCCAAATGCACTGTTTGCCAGGACTAAACCTCCCTTTTTAATACTTTTAAGTCACCCCTAAGGAGGCCCTAAACAGTCCTGAGGCAGGATGCATGGTATTTCAAAAGTAGGACATGTGAGTTTGAGTTTGACGTGTCCTGGTAGTCAAAAACGCTAGGCTGTTTTTCACTATTGCAAAGCCTGTTTCTCCCCCAGGATTACACTGGGTTGCCTTTTTACACTTAAGCAATAACTTAAGTTTGGGAGAATGTAGGAACATTATGCTTACACTCTAATGAATTGTAATTTTAAATCTTCTTTAATGGTAACATCAGATTGTAAGTCACAATTATGAAAATGTCACATTAAGAAAGCTGCCGTTTCCTCGTCCTACCTATTTGTGCATTCTGCCAGTATCCTGTGTCACATACTGTGAATGCCTCTGCTATTTTGATTTGTTTATTCCTCCCAGACAGTGACACAAAGGGGACTAGGTGTGAGCAGGATAGGCCATCCTGCAAGGGAAAAGCTGTGCCCTCCTCCACTTGCATTTCAAATGTTCTTGCCCCGTACTCACTCAAAGGAATCCGACAGCAGGCCTCACTTGTCTTTTGTCACACCAAAATTCTTGGAGCCGTGACAGGAGAAGAGAAGAATTTCGCAGAACCAGAAGTGGGTATAGTGTAGGGAATGCCCTCACTTCAAAGGCTGACACCAGGTATAATTATTGGACCTCCAAAGCCACTCATCAGAACTCTGCTGGACCTATTGAATACTCGTAAAAAAGGACTGTTCTGCTGCTGGAAGGACTGCCCTGCTACTCTGGTGTCTGAGAAAGGAGTACTAGACCTCTTCCATTGAACCCAAGACCACTGGAGTGACTCCAAGGGCTAGCTGGCTGGCCACCTTTGGGATATAGAGACACAACAAGCTCCAGAAACCTGTCCTACATCTGACGCAGGACCTCGCATCGCAGAACCTTGCAGCACCTCACAGGTCCTGGCCCACATATTGTGGCACAGCGCAACACAGCGTGATATAGAACCTCACATCTCAGCCCCATGTAGAAGCAGATATACCTTTCAGCAGGCCGAACTTAGTTCCTGTAGCCAACTCCCTCCCCGTCTTGGTCGACCTGAACTTCTGACTTTGTCCACATCAGCCACAACCAGATAACCGCAGTTGTTGCTTCAGTCTTTTGGGCACTATATTTCCTTCAAACATTCAAACTTAATAACTCTATTTCTACTGATTGGATTTAATACATTTTTAATTTCTTTTTATTTATTTGAATTTACTCAATGTTTTGTATTGGGGTAGGATTTTTCTTGTGTTGTGTTTTCACTGTATTACTAATTGAGTGCTACATAAATACTTTACACATTGCTTCTAAGCAAAGCCGAGCTGATTTTGTGGCAAGCTGCCAGAGGGTTAGGCACAGGCCAATTTAGCAACCTTTTGTGGGTCACCCTAACAAGGATTGTGGTTATTGCCTATGTGGATATTCCAACCCTCTCAACCAATAACTTTAATTTCCTGCAACTGCAGTCTTCTCTGCCAGTTGCTTATGGTTTGGTCGAACATGTTTTATTTGATTCTCCATTTGTATAGGCACTTTTCTCCATATGGATATGTTAAGAATTACCACTTGTTGGACTCCTTTAATGTTTTTTTCACCCTTGATCATTTCAGTACAGAGAACATATATTCCCTTGTTTGAAAGGCTATACATTGGCTGACTACCTTGAAATTATCTCACCATTAGAAGCCAATTTACTTTTCCACACAACCTTCTACCATGCACAATAAGGGCTGACTACAAAGAGTGTCCTACAACCAGACCCTTCATCTGAATAATTCCAGACAGACAATAGGATATTTAAAAAAAAAGGTTGGTCATTCTGAAAAGACCCATTTCTTAATTTTGTTTTAGGGGGTTTTTTTTGTGTTTTTTTTCCTGGTTTGTTTTGCAACTTAGGTGGCAAATGACAACTTAAGAATTTGCTGCAGTGTTCTTTTATCATGAGACCCACACATTCGAAATGATCCCAGCCAGATGTTGGCTACGTAATGCTACTGAGATAAACCGCTTTCTACTGCACCACTTACAAAACATTTGAAGGTCTCTTGATTTTCTGGTATCCTAGTATTTCTTTTTTCTGTTCCATCATTATCCTCTTGCACACCTTTTTATATTTAAATCTGAGGTGTCATTGAATTGTAGAAGTCCAAAATGAGCAGAATCCTTCCTGCCACCTTCTTAATTTTTCCTTGTACAGCTTGCATGCGTACCTCTGGGCATTTTGTTTCTTTTCTCTAGGGAAATGGGTGAACAAATCCATACAATTAAGTCCTTTGATGTTATTGCCGTCCATTGTCTCTCCTGGACAGGACATGTCCAGTAGGACAGTGCCTCTTTGACATGGTCAGTCCACACTTTTAGCCGGATGCCTGATGTGATTTTGAAATGTAGGTATACTGGGTCCCTGCTAATCAGGTTCCCAGTGCCAGATTTCTTTCCTAGAAACTATACCACGATTGGCACAACTTCAGTTACCCATGTAGGTCCCTAGTACGTGGTACTCCTGGTACCTAGGGCATAGGTACTACAGAGGGTTCTCTGGGGATGCATGTCTTGGTACAGAGAAATCCACAGGGTCGACATGCCACACAGCCCTGTGTGCCATGACACCCATACATTGCATAAGATATAGGTAAGTCGCCCATACTGCAGGCTGTTAGCCCTAAGTCAGGATGCTCATATACTATGTGTGGGCATATCAGAATGAGCAGACATGCCCTTACAATGTCTAGTCTATTCTGAGATGTTGTAAGTGCACAGGGAAGCCATAAGGAAAACATAGGCTGGGTACTTGTCTACACAAGATTCATAGCTCCATGATGGCTTCACTGAGTTCCAGTGTGTTTGGTACCAGACAACTTGCCGTAATGAATCCTCACTGATGCTAGTGTGGAATTTATTAATAAATTCATACAGGGGACCCTTTTGGAGGGTCCCCTGAAAACTTACCAAGGACTTGTGAGGATCCTGACTTATGTTCACCAGCCTGCCACTACCAGACATGTTTCTGACCTCATGGGGTGAGAGCTGGCACTTTCAGAGGAAAGAGACAAAGCTTGCTCTGGGAGAAGATGCTTCACATCTCCTCCAGGACTGGAAAGATTTCCTGAGCAGGGAGCTTTAAAGGCAATGTCACCTTTGAAATCCAACTATGGAACTCCCAGATAGTGGGGAAAGCCAAGCCCCCTTTCCTTCTCCACTTTTGATGGGATGAAAGGCAGGAAAATTAGCTAGATTAGGAGGAGGGTCCCATTTCTTCTACACCACCGCTAGGGTGGGGCACATGATGTGAACCCCTCTCATGAAATTCCATCATCTTGGGATGGTGTGAATAGATCCTAATAAGGCTAGGGTAATGCCTCTTCCCACAGGAAGTGGTCACTAGAGGATATAGACATCCTAAAGTTAGGTAGGTACCCATTGAGAACTGAAGGCCTGGTGCAGAAGAAAAAGGTGCCATTCCCTGAATGCTGCTTGCAAGACTCGACAATTGCTGCTGCTGTGTTGTCCTGAGACCTGAAAGGGCTTCAAGAATCCCAGAGCAACTCCAGACTTCAAGAAATTGCCAAGAAGTTCCCTTGGAATGAAGGTATCACTCTCATCTACACCAAAGGCACCGATCCCGTGAAGTCTGGTTTGTCAATGTGCTGCTTCCCAACGACTTTGATGCAGCACCAAAGCAAGAAAAGGTACAATAGCTCTGGAGGGTCAGATCTGTCTCCACGCCAAGTTTGGAGACACCAGGACCTAATAAAGCTGCAGCATACCAATTTCCGGGGTATCAGACTCTCAACAGCAAACACCAAAAAGAGTCCACACCGAACTCCCTAAGCAGCAGAAGCAAGCACACATAGAGGGAAGTTGAGACACCCAAGACCCACTTCCTGAGAGGCCAAGCTGTCTCCAAATTGCCTCTCTAAGTTGCCTGCTCCTGACTGCAAGTACCTCAAGACTCATGACACCCGACTGACCTGTTCGCTCTCTACCCGTTCCCACCGGCCCTAGGAACGCCCAACTACCTCTGCTCCTGTCGTCCCCAGTCACTTGCAGCTATCTCCCATTAAGGAGACCAACTGTACATACCTGTAAGTTCCTCTGTGTAGTGCGTTTTCACAGGGCCCCTACATATTTGCGCACCAGCTTCTAAGACCTCAGTTCCTCTGCTCCCGGATGACCCATGATGCTACTGAACTCCTCCTGCTGGACCTGGTACCGACATCAACCTAAAACAAGAAGGTGAACTTTGTGGAAGCATTGCCTGAATTTCTGTGCCTTGTTTTTTGTTTTTTTTTCCAATTGTTTCCCATGGTGCGTAATTGCGCATAGAAGTGATTTATTGAGGAACATGGCGGCGGCAGGCTAGCGGCTGCTGCGAGGCTCTGCTCCAACATGCCCTAAAACGAGTCTAAAGTCGGTCTATTGGATTATGGATGCAAACTGAACGGTGAGATGGAAGGTATTACCTGTTGAAGATGTGTATTTTCGCCTTTTGAGAACTTTTTCTCTCTCCGCTTTTCATCCCGAGTTCTGCAGCGACACGGACGCGGACCAAACACAGAGGCACTAGGACCCTCGCGTAGCACAGGGCGGGACCTGGAGATGCGAGAGTGCGAGCGGAGGTACACGGAGGAGCGGCTCACTAGGCAGCTGTATCGGATCCCGAGTGAGGAAATCAGCCGGCATGCGAGGCCGGTTGAGAGAGGCTTCGTTGCAGACTCCTATCAAGCGGTAAAGATAACAGAAGCCTCCAGGTTGCGGGTAAGCTGCCATAGTATATGGCTTCGTTCAAGGGCTGCTTTTTGGTATCGAGTAAGCGTTCTTTCAAGGCAGGCTCACCCTGGGATAAACTCTACTAACCAGGATCTTGCAGGTTGTATGGAGCCAGAAAGAGCTTTTTCTTTGGTACAAAAAACAACCCTAATATCAGGCAGCACGTCCAGCACAGGGGCATCAATTTGGAGCCCTGTATTGGACAGTGTTCCGGCTTCAAAGGGGGTTATTGTTGACCCTGTTGACTCTGAGAAAGGAGGTCTAGTAAAGAACCGCTATCAGCTACGTTCCAAGCAAGAACTTAAGAAGAAAGGGGTTCTTAACCCTTTGGATTTAGTGGAGGGTGCAAGAAGTGGGCCAATCCCTATTTCACCACTAAAGACAAACAAGAAGGGGGGTACAAAAAGGGGGAGATCTAAGCAACCATTAATGCCTAGAGGGACTCCCTCTTTAACAAGTTTTTTTAAGATCATGGAACAAGCAGTGGCCCCTAAAACAGTCAATATCAGGGATGATATAAACGACGGGGAAGCGGATAAAGGGCTACATGGAACGGAGAAGCCCACAAGAGAAACGGTCAATAAGTTAAACGTTATAGTTGACTCCCCTCTTCTTGCTACTTTCCCCCTGAGTAATAAGTATGCGATTCTGGGGACAGCTAACCCTCAGGATACTACAGGAGAGGCAGCAAAGCATCTTCCTAATCAAATTCTTGAACAAAGTGGGATAATTTCATCGGATGGCATGCAGGATAATCAGATTGCCGTATCCGCATCCAAGAATTTTCTAGCATCCCCACAATTTGGTCTGGAAAACGACACCTTTTCCACACAATTGAGTGGGGCAGCGGGAGACACTGGGGAGAATGGTTTAACAGAGGATAGACTGGGCTCCTTACTGCACTCTGACTTACTAGCCGGATTTGAGATTTCCGAAAAAAATCAGAGGGGTCTGCATGACAGATTCGACCTGCTGGAGGCTAAAATTGAAGGTATCAGCGCTAGGACTAGTGATCTAGAAGTGAAAGTAACATCTCTCACAGAGTCTTCCAAAGAGAATTCTAAAGGCATAGATGCCCTGAAAGCCCAGAATCGAACTCTAACTATGGACTTAGAAAGGTTGGAAACTCAGTGTCGACGCAACAACTTGAGGATCCTTAAAATTCCGGAAGGCGCAGAAGTAGAAGATATAAAAGGCTTTGTATGCAGACTCCTCCGGGAGGATATCCTAAAGGATCGCCCAGACATCAATTTGGAAGCGGAGATCCAGCGGGTCCATAGGGACCCGTTCAGGCTACACCCAGAACGGAAGGCGCCTAGGAAAATCCTTGTCTATTTTCAAACCTACAGTGTTAAGGAGCTTATTCTTACTAGATGTCTTTCGCGTACTTCTCTGCATTTTCAAGCCAACCCCTACCAAGTCAGATCAGATATAGGTGGTAAAACAGCCCAAAGACAGTGGGAGCTCGGCTCCAGAATGCCAGAACTGCGTTCAATGGGGGCACAAGTTCAAATGAAATTTCCAGCCATCCTCAAAATAATGTGGAATAATAAAATGTTTACTTGTCATTTCCCGGAGGAAGCGGATGCGGTGTTAACTAAGATGAAGGAGAGGAAGGAGTAGATAAGGCAACTGAACTGAGATCCAACTGTCATCCTAGTTTAATTTAGTATAGAATACCGTGGGAGTGGTGTTGGTAAAGGGGAGTGTGTTTGTGTTTATGCTCGGGAGGTAAGAAAAAAAAAAATAATAATAATAAATAAATAAAGGGGAATCAAAAATTGGTCTGGGAAAAAAAAAAAAAAGGGAGAAAAAAAAAAATATATATATATATATACACATAGCTTATAAGGGAAACTTGAGACTGACATTTTTTCTACATATAGAGGTAGGGCAGAGGAGGTTCAGGGCCTTCTAGGGCGTAATCTCGCCAATCAGGAGGGAAGGGTTCCTCGGAGGGAGGGGGGGAAGGGTTCAGAGGGATGGGGGAGAAAATCAGAAGTGATTTATTTATCGAACTTTGCAATATCGTATCTCTGAAAGTACTTACATTAGAACTGTGTTCTTGGTCTTAAACATTATATAAAAAATCATTGTTATTCTTACAAACTGGTCTCGGATTTATTATTGAGAGTGTGTCTCATTTAGTGCCTCTGTGAGTACAACACATGCTTAACACTACCCTTTGATAAGCCCAACTGCTCACCCTTAACTCTCTACATGGTGCGCTTCATTTTAGTACACTGTACAGAGCGTCAATTTCCTACGCATTCTCTTCCATTTCCTGAGTTTGAGTAGTTCCTGTTTTTTTCTTACCACCAGTCTCAACCATTCTCCAATCTCCATTGTGGCACAAACTCTGTGAGCTGCACTAGTGTCCTGCGCTTACCAAAATAATGGATGTTACTTCTTTTGCTATGGGAAAAGCACTTTTAGAACTAGTAAGACAATATATCAACATCTATATAAACTTTAAATTAATTAGAATCCCAAAATCCTCTAAATCACTTGCGATAGTCCATGGAATTGATCAGATGCCAACAGATGTTCTGACCTTGTTGCTTGGTACATTAAGTCTTACAGTTGGTGCCATTGATGCTTCACATATCTAATGAGGTGCATAGTTTGCATAAGCTTGTGGACTACAGAAGGGGGGGGGGGTCGAAAGCTAATTTGCATTTTCTGCATAATCATACCAGATTTGTTCTCTTTCTCTGGTCACGATTTGTGCTCGTATTGAGACTCTGTGCCCATGACACTGCTTATCAGTGCTCCAGTGTGTGTGATCTAGCCTTAAAGTGGTATTGATAAAACTTGTTTCATCCAACTGGTTTATTTGACTGTCCTGTAATACCATTGTATATGGCACAGAAAATGTTTCTATGGTATGGAAGGTAAATGCCATATGTGGGCTGCAGTGTGAATTTGTACTTCCTACTTTTATGACAAAAATATGTGTCTACATAAACAATAAAGACTGATGGGCTCCTAAATGTGAAGAATGATTGTTCCTTTACCTTCTCGAGTTGCTCATGCATCCCAATCAAAGACTTATATGATCTCTCTCTAGTATGAACATTAAACTCAAGAGTTAGCATGAACATTTGTATTGCTGCCTCAAAGCTGGGCTCATAAGGAACTCTGCAGCAGGTGCTTTTAAATCGTAAATACAATAGGAGCTATAGGGGGAAACAAGACAGCCAGCCTCCCACTCCATACATTCAAAATCACTAAATGGCTGCCCATAGTTGGATACAACAAAAATATATTTTTCTATTTCCAGCAAGAGGTTTTTTCTCCTCTTTATAACCTCGTCCACTATTCCCTCTATGACCAATTGGTCACTTTGCTGTTGTGTATCCTAATTCTAAAATAAACTAATTCTAAAATGAACTACCATCAACAGCCCACCCATAGACTAGAAAAAGTGTGGGGAGGAAAGAAAGCACCTCACCGTTGCAACACCAAGGGGGCCGCTGACTGGCTCGCCAGCAAGCCCACTTCTCATCATTGGTTGCCTTCTTTCCAAAAAAGAGAATTGCGTGTTCACTTGAGAAAAAGACCTCAACCCAATGAAATCAAACAATAGAAAGAACCTAAATGTGACTGTACTTCCTATATGTGCTATAACAATGCACGTGTTTAAGGACCCCATGAGAATATATGAAAATAATCCTTACCATTTAAAAATTGGTAAAGCTTATTTGCTCATGATAACCTTTATTCCGTGCTGTAAGCTCTTCCACATTAAAAATGACTCATGTAGAGCCATAATCAATCGTTAATAACCAACATGTTTCGTTGCTGTTTAAGCAACTTCTTCAGGGCTAGGTATCCAAATTAAACTTTCATGGGTGGTTCACATCAAACCTGTGATGGTAGTAAAAACCAAAGAAGATAGGGAGCACCATCTGTAAATCACATACCACACTCAATAGTGCCATAATATTTCACACAAATAGTTAAAAATCAAAAATTCCCATACCGTGAAGTTGCGTAAAATTTGCAGACCTGCAACCTTAACATGCGGGGAACACGCGTCAGCTGATCGTGTACCCGCGGGGTGACTGCCTAAGGATCTTGTCACCTACACAGATTCAAGAGATAGAGCAACCAAGTGACTTTTCAATGTTAGCCCACATGACCCCCATAGGAGCCAGGTACTCTTCATCCACATCACGCATTTATCTTCAACAGAGTTACTTAAAAATATTTTATGCACTCATTATTAAGGGGAAGCCCTCAAGCGTCAGAATGGCGCATGTATTCATAACACAGATATTACAATATACACTCCATTGTTGGGGCAAGGAATATAACCATATGGTCTGTCACCAAGGTGCGTTGGTCTATATTGCACATGCAACTAATTACAGCCCACATCGTGGCTCCCTCGTTTAAATGTCAGTGCATATTTTGCCGACCAGAATACGTCATTTAAAGTTCCTGCAAAAGTATGACTCCCCGCCCTCCGTAACGAGCAGTTGTGCCCAGCGTAAAATCTCCATGTCCATCAGTCATTCTCCTTAACGCAACCTGGAACGTGCAGCGTTTCCACTCGTCCTGCTGCCATACCTACAAGCGTGGCAAGATAAGGAGATCCTGACATGCCCCCTCTCACGTCAATCACATGACATGACCCGGGGCGCGTCTTACACAGGCGCCATTTTGGAATGGGTAGATGTATTGAAACATGTTTACAAGTGCCCCTTCCAGCATACCCCAAGATGCCACGCTGGTGGCAGCAGCGCGGGCACTTGGGGCTATGGATTGGTTTTACAAACCCCGCAGTCGTTTGTCTTAAAGTGCATTGAGTTAGCCCTAACTAAAAACTTTTTTGAATACCAGAACCAGATATATCTCCAGGTGTCTGGTACTTCGATGGGGGCTACATTCGCCTCAAGTCTGGCCTGCATTTATATGGGCCAGTTTGAGGAGAATATCATTTACCATCCTGCCAATCCCTTCAAAGAGAATATTTCTCTTTGGAGGCAATATATCGATGACGTCCTCTGTATTTGGACTGGATCAGAGGAGCGACTCAGGGAAATTTTCTCTTGGCTCAATCAGGCTGATGATAGCTTACACATCACCTGGACTTACAGTAATTCAATGGCTGTGTATCTGGATATTGATATCACAGCCATAGACAAGGGCTAAGTTACAAATGTCCTTCAGAAACCAAGTGACAGGAACTCTTTGCTGCACTATCAGTCCTTCCACCCCAGGTCCCTTCAGGACAATCTTCCCGTGGGGCAGTTTTTGCGCTTCCGACACAATTGCTCCACGACGGAGAAGTTTGTCGAACAATCTGAGGAACTTGTGGGTAAACTACTGGTAAGAGGGTATCCTGGTAAAACCATTAAACAGGCACGCAAACGAGCACTCAATACACCGCTTGATGCCTTGCTGCAAAGAAATATAAAAACTAAGTCTGACTGCCTCCCAGTGGTGACTACGTTTGATCCCCTCTCCACAAGAGTGAGACAAATAATAAGGAAACATTGGTCTATCTTGGATACTCCAACCAACAAAATGCCACCACCCGGCTTTGCTCTCAAAAGGGATCCCATTCTTAAAGACAAGCTGGTGCATTCACGTACGTTCACCTCCTGTTTCCACTCTTCCTTCTGGTCACTACCCTTGTGGGGGTGCTCAGTTTGTAACCTGACGAAAGCTACCAAAAGCGTGGTGTTGTTAGGTGGGCCAGAATGGTTTCTGACCAATTTTAGCAATTGCAATACCAATAATGTTATATATAGATTGACCTGCAATTGCGGCTTACATTACATTGGCCTGACCTCAAGGAAGGTTAAAATTCGGATACAGGAACATTTGAGCACCTTAAAAGCCAAGAAATTAATCACTAGGTTAATTCAGCATTTCCAGGAAAAGCAACGTGACCCAAGGGATTTGAAGTGGACGGTCCTTGAAAGGATTCTCGGTGCCACGCACAACATTGAAGTGATCCTGGCAAGAAAAGAGGCCAAATGGATATTTTCCAAAAGAACAGACAAGGTGAGGCTTAATGACCTAATCGAGTGGAATAAGGTTACTAGCCGTTAAAGCATTGGATTATGTCCTGTAGTCATTACGCTAGTAGTTATTCTCTGAAGACTTTCCATCTTGGATATACCACTTTTCTAACTTACACGGCTCCCCTGAGTGTATCCACCATTTCTAACAAGGGGTTTACTGGTGTTGAGTACTGGGCAGCGCGTCCTTTTTGCACTGCACTATATTGTCCGGTGAGATGAGGTTCAGCAGGGCTTTATGGCATAACACTTGCCTCTGCCACCTTCATAATACTTGTGCTGGTGAAAAAATTATTTGTATGTCTATTGAAAAAGATTTTTTTTTTTTTTTGGTTCAACAATTTTTTTTTAAATCGTTCGCGATTTTTCTAGCATCTTCCTTTGACCTGTGGCTTTAAGGGGAAATGCTATTATCTGCATTGTTGAAGATCGAGGCACCTTGATACTGGATTTATGTTTATGTTTATGTTTATGGGATTTATAGAGAGCGTGACTACCCTTGGGCATCACAGCGCTAAGAAACAGTACAGCGAGAGAGGAAGACTAGTTTGGTGGGAAAAGCCAGGTCTTAAGTTTTTTTCTGAACTGAGTTTCTTCTTCGATAGATCGGATGTCAGGATCTAGGCTGTTCCAGAGCTTAGGTATTAGATGGGAAAAGGACCTTCCCCCCATCTGGCTCTTTTTGTTATGGTGTTCTTCATGAGGAACTTTGAGCTGGACCTCAGTTGTCGTAGGGGAATGTAGTGGGTGACCAGATTTTGAATGAGTACGGGCCCCCCTCCGTGCATGGCACGATGAGCCACGTTGAGTGATTTAAATTTAATTCTGGCTTGAACAGGGAGCCAGTGTAGTTCCTTGAGTCTAGGTCTGATTCACTGACGTCTGGGAATGTTTAGTAGTAGCCGTGCTGCAGCATTTTGAACGACTTGCAGATGGTTAACTACATATTTCAGTGAACCCAGGAAGAGGGAGTTGCCGTAGTCCAGCCTCGAGACTACTAGGGCCTGGACCACTATTCTCTTGCCATTTTCAGGGAGTAGAGGCATGATCTTTCTAAGCAGACGTGGTATCCCGAAGCAAGTACTGGATAGTTTTTTAGCCGGTATCTCCATTGTGAGATTTTTGTCTATCCACATGCCGAGGTTTTTTATGGCCGGCTTGGGTGAGGGAGGTGGTCCCCAGCTGACCGGCCATGGGACATCCAAGTGGGGATTGAAGTTGTTGCCCAGAATCATCAGTTCAGTTTTGTACCCATTTAGCTTGAGCTTACAATATGCCATCCAAGACCCAATTTTCTCCAGGCAGGGGACGAGCTGTCGGTGGTCAGAATTCAGGGTGTCTGTGATCGAGAATGCTAATTGTGTATCATCCGCGTATGACACGACGGAGATACCAAATTCTTGTATGATCAGGGGGAGAGGACTAAGGTAAATGTTAAAAAGGGTAGGGCTCCAAGATGAGCCCTGAGGCACCCCCCAGGGAGCTGGAAGGGGATCTGACTTGAACCCACCCTCCACACATTGGAAGGACCTATCCCTCAGGAAGGAGGCCACCCATTCTTTTGCTATACCTCTTATGCCTATTTCTTCCATTCTCTGGGTTAGTACTGAGTGGTCAACCATATCTAATGCGGCGCTAAGATCTAGGAGCACCACAGCGGCTGTTTTTCCCTGATCTAAAATGGCTTTAAGTTTTTCCGTGACCACCAACGGTGCCGACTCAGTACTATGCTTGAGTCGAAACACCATTTGTGTTTGATGAATTATGTTATTATTTTCGAGGAAAGAGGAAATTACAGAATTCACGTGTTTTTCTGCCATTTTGCCCACTATTGGCAGGAGGGATATAGGACGATAGTTGGACAGTTCCACTGGATCTAGGTGTGGCTTTTTGAGCAGGGGTTTGATGATGGCATGTTTCCATTACTTTGGAACCAAGCCCTGTTCGAATGAGAGGTTGATGAGATTCCTGAGTTGAATGGCCACAGCTTCCCCACCTTGGGCAAAAATGTTGGGAGGTGCCGGGTCTAAGGGAGAGCCTGATTTAATTATTTTTAATAGTGCTGTTGTCAGGTCTGTTTTCATGGGGGGGATGGTCGTGAGACTGAATTTTGAGACTCGGGTGATATGGGAGGGTGGATTCCCGATGGTTCTGGGGATTTGGGCTGGAAGGGATTATAAATAACTTCAATTTTGTTTTTAAAGAAAGTTGCCAACCCATTGCACCTCTCTTTGGACTGTTCTGGGCTGTTGGGCTCTTGAGCTAAACTAGTGACGGTTTTTACAATCTTAAAGAGTTCCCTCGGAGAGTTAGAGGATTTGTTAATTCCCTCTTCATAAAAGATGGCCTGTGCTTTCCGGACGCTGATTTGATAGCGCCGGATAGCGGCTCTATAAGTTATTTTTAGTTCGGGGTCATACGACTTCCTCCACTCTCTTTCTAGATTTTACAGCCCTTGTTCTGCTGAACTAACATGGGGGAGAACCAGGAGGATCTATTGGAGTTTTTATGAGCAAGGGGACCTGGTTTCCTGAAGTTACTATTGATGGAGCTGTTAATCCATGTGTGGCAGATACTGTGGGCCTCATACAGATTTTTAGTTTCAGGGGGATAGAGGATTGCAGATCATAGATCCAAGCCACCGGTACCATTTTGGGCCATTTCCGTCCTATGACTATATGAGTTTTGTTCGGTATGGTGATGGGAATCTGGAGCTCAAAAGGAATGAATGAAGGCATGATCTGTCCATGGCATCCAGAGTGGGTCAGATACTGTTAGTCTTTGATCATTAGAGAAAATGGGGTCTAAAAGGTATCCTTTCTCATGAGTGACGGAGGGGACCAGTTGTGGGAGCTGTAAGGCTTCCATGTCGTTTAGGCACCGCATAGCACATGGGTCATGGGGGTCCTCCAAGTGGAGATTGAAGTCACCTAGCACTGTTATGGCATTTTTCTCTATAAGCATACTTGCCAGTTGGTCTGGGGCTGAGTCCAGGAACCCGGTGGAGGTTCCCGGGGGCCTATAGATTAGCCCTCCCGCAAAGGAGCTTGTTGCGGAGAAGGATAATCTGAAGCCACAGGCTTCGGAGTGGTTGATATTCAGAGAGGAAATTGTACATACAATTTGTGCCTGATATATAATAGCCAGTCCTCCCCCTATTGCTCCTTCTCTATCATGGCGGGCAATTCTATAGCCAGGGGGTAATGCTTCAACAATATCTGGGGTTGAGCTATCTGTAAGCCAACTTTCAGTAATGAAGAGGGCCTCTAGGCGCTCTTCTTCCAATAGTAGCTTAATTTCTGGCGCGTGTTTGGGTAGGGATCTGCTGTTAATTAGTCCCATCTTATCTATTCTCAATTTAGTTGTTTCTGTCTCTGTGTCACAGCTATTGTTATGCCTAGTATCCCCTTGAACTTGCAATCCGGGCAATACAACACCTGTTCTACATTTAACAAGTGTCGGCACTGCGGGAGGACTGCGTCCTTTCCCTTCAGAAGTTCTGTTCTAGTATACGTGAGGACTTTTCTCAGAAGAAAGGGATTGAGGCCAGGACTTCTGGCCCCTGGTCCCGGGAGGTCGCGGACAGGCGCAGACGGGCTTTCCTTTGGCGCTCCTTCGGCGCGCCAACGGCGTGCCAGCTGTGCGTCCGATAGCCCATGAGTTAATGAAGGGAAGTCCAAAGTGCTTCCGCCTCTTCCCTGCCCCTGTCGAGTCAGCTGGGAGAGTTTGGCCCCGCCCTCCACTGAAACAGCTCCTGCCGCGGTGGACTGGGGCTGGGGGCAAAGTACCGATGATGAGAGCTGTGCAAATACGCAGGTAGGGGGATTAAAAGTTGATGGTTTTAAAAGTACACTCAGTTAAAAAGGAGTGGGGGGTGCTCTGTAGCAGCGTTCAGCTCTGGCGGCAACAATTGCTAAGCTGCCTCACCTCACTCCGCTGTGCTACCAGAACCCCGGCGCTGAAGTAGGGAAGTCCAAAGTGCTTCCACCCCTTCCCCACCCCTGTCGAGTCAGCTGAGAGAGTTTGGCCTGGCCCTCCTCTCAAACGGCTCCTGCTGCGGTGGACCGGGGCTTGGGGCAAAGTCCCGATGACGAGAGCTGTGCAAATACAGAGGTAGGGGGATGCAGTGGGATTAAAAGTTGATGGTTTTAAAATTACACTCAGTTAAAAAAGAGTGGGGGTTGCTCTGTAGCAGCGTTCAGCTCTGGCGGCAACAATTGCTAAGCTGCCTCACCTCGCTCCGCTGTGCTCCCAGAAACCCGGCGCTGAAGTAGGGAAGTCCAAAGTGCTTCCGCCCCTTCCCCGCCCCTGTCGAGTCAGCTGGGAGAGTTTGGCCCTGCCCTCCACTCAAACGGCTCCTGCCACGGTGGACCGGGGCTGGGGCAAAGTCCCGATGACGAGAGCTGTGCAAATACAGAGGTAGGGGGATGCAGGGGGATTAAAAGTTGATGGTTTTAAAATTACACTCAGTTAAAAAGGGGTGGGGGTGCTCTGTAGCAGAGTTCAGCTCTGGCGGCAACAATTGCTAAGCTGCCTCACCTCGCTCCGCTGTGCTCCCAGAACCCCGGCGCTGAAGTAGGGAAGTCGAAAGTGCTTCGGACCCTTCCCCGCCCCTGTCGAGTCAGCTGGGAGAGTTTGGCCCCGCCCTCCACTCAAACGGCTCCTGCCGCGGTGGACCGGGGTTGGGGGCAAAGTCCCAATGACAAGAGCTGTGCAAATACGCAGGTAGGGGGATGCAGGGGGATTAAAAGTTGATGGTTTTAAAATTACACTCAGTTAAAAAGGAGTGGGGGGTGCTCTGTAGCAGCGTTCAGCTCTATCGGCAACAATTGCTAAGCTGCCTCACCTCGTCTATAGTAGCGAAGGGGCACTTGTAAACATGTTTCAATACATCTACCCAATCCAAAATGGCGCCCGTGTAAGACGCACCCCGCGTCATGTAACGTGATTGACGTGAGAGGGAGCGCGTCAGGATCTCCTTATCTTTCCGCGTTTGTAGGTATGGCGGCGGGGCGAGTGGAAACGCTGCAGGTTCCAGGTCACGGTAAGGAGAATGACTGATGGAAATGGTGATTTTACGCTGGGCACAACTGCTCGTTACGGAGGGCAGGGAGTCATACTTTTGCAGGAACTTTAAATGACGTATTCTGGTCGGCAAAATATGCACTGACATTTAAACGAGGGAGCCACGATGTGGGGTGTAATTATTTGCGTGTGCAATATAGACCAACACGCCTTGGTGACAGTACATATGGTTATATTCCTTGCCCCAACAATGGAGTGTATATTATAATAGCTGTGTTATGAATTATTGTGCCATTCTGACGCTTGAGGGCTTCCCCTTAATAATGAGTGCATATAATATTTTTAAGTAACTCTGTTGAACATAAATGGGTGATGTGGATGAAGAGTACCTAGCTCCTATGGGGGTCATGTGGGTTAACATTGAAAAGTCACTAGGTTGCTCTATCTCTTGAATCTGTGTTGGTTGAGAAGATCCTTAGGCAGTCGTCCCGCGGGTACGCGATCAGCTGACGTGTGTTCCCCGCGTGTTAAGGTTTCAGGTATGCAGATTTGACGCAACCTAACGGTATGGGATTTTTTAATTTTTAACTATTTGTGTGAAATATTATGGCACTATTGAGTGTGGTGTGTGATTTACAGATGGTGCTCCCTATCCTCCTTGTTTTTTTACTACCATCACAGGTTTGATGTGAACCACCCATGAAAGTTTAATTTGGATCCCTAGTCCTGAAGAAGTTGCTTAAAATTGTAACAGCAACGAAACATGTTGTCTGTTAACGATTGATTATGGCTCTACATGAGTCATTTTTAATGTGGAAGAGCTTACAGCACGGAATAAAGGTTATCATGAGCAAGTAAGCTTTACCAATTTTAAAATGGTGAGGATTATTTTATTATATTCTTACGGGGTCCTTAAACACGTGCATTGTTATAGCACATATAGGAAGTACAGTCACATTTAGGTTCTTTCTATTGTTTGATTTCATTGGGTTGAGGTCTTTTTCTCAAGTGCACACATAATTCTCTTTTTGGGAAAGAAGGCAAACAATGATGAGCAGTGGGCTTGCTGGCGAGTACCAGTTAGAGCCCCCCTTGGTGTTGCAACCGCGAGGTGCTTTCTTTCCTCCCCACACTTTTTCTAGTCTATGGGTGGGCTGTTGATGGTAGTTCATTTTAGAATTAGTTTATTTAAGAATTAGGATACACAACAGCAAAGTGACCAATTGGTCATAAAGGGAACTGTGTACGAGGTTATTAAGAGGGAAAAAAACCTTCTTGCTGGAAATAGAAAAATATCTTTTTGTTGTATCCAACTAGGGGCAGCCATTTAGTGATTTTGCTTTTAAATTGTACACTACTGCTAAACACTGCATGCCCCATGAGGTCGGTGCCCCTCCCCCTATAGTTCAGTGTTTAGTGCGGCAGCACCTCGCATGCCCTGAGCTAACCCTGACGGAGACATCCTCAGCGAAAGCCTTCAGAACAAGCACCTGAGTGTGAAGTTAGAACTTTGGCTTTCATGTGTGTGTATGACACATTGCGTGGAAATAGCTAGAGGAACAGAATGCTATGGATGGATGTATGACGGTACAACACGTACCGTCACAACGCGTCCCTTTACGACGCAATTTTAACAACGCAAGTCGTTACAACGACTTGCGTTTGGGGGGCGCTGATAGTGAATAGTTTAATTTACTATTCCAACACCAGTCCCCGTGGATAGTAGGGAAGGTGTTGGATAGTAAATTAAACTATCCCCTATCCTAGAGCGCCCTCCAGCGAAAGTCATTGTAACGACTTTCGTTGTTAAAACTGCGTCGTAACGGTACCGCGTTGTAGCGGTTCCGTTGTAAAGGATGTTTCCCCTATGGATGCTTTGGGCATTATAGTTAATAGTTCTCAAGAAAAGGGAGTGAGGAGGAAGGAGGAGGAGTCTGCAGCAAGGATAGGAATTTATTGTGAATAGAGGAATGGTGCAGGAGTTAGCTTACATGCATGATCTGTGCATCAAGGAGACTGAAACTTCTCAAGGCAGAAACATAAGTGGAGTGTGCTTGGAAGGGAATTGGTGTCCTGTAGATATTTCAATTGACAACAAGCAGGACACAAAGTAACTCACACCCCATCATAATGCGTTGATGTGGATCACCAATAAAGGATACCTGAATGCGTGATTGAGATGACCACATAACCATGACGATGGTCTGACGTCAATGTGAAAGCATTATATACAGAATAGTGTCAGGATTTAAACTTAGAAAGTGTTAATGCAAGGGCAACAATATTTTCACTGTACATAAAATTACACACTCTTCCAAACAAAGCTTTGTTTACAGTGTTTTCTCTTATTGCTTGCGCAACAAAAAACTCTTTTATTATTGGAATGAAAATGAGTTAATCCTCTATCACCAGGAAGCAAAAATGGCCTCACTGTTCATTTGCTCTGAACAGTAAATCGCCGTACGCTCGGACCTCACATATTAAATAATTAAAGATAGATTGAGTTGTGCTTTAGGGACAATATTATTGAATCCCCTTTAGCGAGAACATAATTTAAACTAAAATATAAATTGAACAGTCAAGAATATATTTTCCTTCAGGTTTCCAAAACAATCAAGAAGAACGAAAATATACTTTTGGGGTTTATGGATTGAACTAAAAATTTCCCTTGGACTATCTTATTCTATTTTTTCAGATTGAACCCAGTTTTACTCTGTACTGTGACATTTGTGGAAAACAAATAGCAGAAATTTTCTAAAAGAAATGCAAAAGTACCGACTTACACGTATTTTTCACATGTAGCAACTTCTTTTAAAGTTTTGGAATTTTTATTAAGATGAGAAAGTTTGAAAGAATCACAGCATGAAATACAAATGAATAAAAAATTATAATTAATATAGAATAAATGCACTCATTTGCTTCAGTAATGTTAGCTATATATAGTAAAATACTTTTATTGCCACTAAAGGATCCCACAAAAGGATACTGTAATTGGTGAAGAGTCTAACAGAAAATACAAAACCATAAATACAAAAAGACGAAATTGTCATTTGATCACTTATGAGTTACCATTGCAAAATATTATATTGTTCCATCAGTTCTCCAATAATATGCCTTTATTTAACAATTAATACTATGTAGTTTACGTTCCTTTTTCACTCAGAATTATTAACCAATTAAAAAATCCTGAATAGTCTTTCATCAAAAGGTTTATAATTCAGTGATTTTTGTCCACACGAAGACTCCTCTGATGTAACTGATGAAAAAGAGGTATCTAGTAGGATCAGTGCAGTAAAATATGTCCTACACGTGTTTCTAGGTGCCTGCAATACCCCTGCTTCAGAGCTAAATTCTAATATCAAACAGGTCCATTTTCCTCAAGAATGCATATCAATCCGCATATTTCTCAGATGAATATTTTATTTATCATCATCTAAAATAATTGAAGATGCAGTCCATAAATAGTTATTTATAATGCAAAATCAATTTTCCTAAATTATTTAGAGCTTTGAGATTGTTCAATACGATTCAAAAAAGATCTCAGAACCCGCTTTCAGAAAGACCACCAATTTATATATTAATGTCCAACATAACGGTCCATGATGTAGAGAAGAGTCAGTTGTCTTGTTACTGTATAAAATTGAACCCTTTAAACTTAGAGTGATTTGTCAAGTGGGTGCCGAGAAAAAAGGGGGGTCCCAAAACGTTTTTTCCCAATGCAATTTTCCATAGGAGCTTTAGCCAGGGCTACAGCTCGAACGGCTGAACGGAATTACACCAAATTTGGCAAAAAGGTAGAGTTCGGATCACAGATGACCCTTTTTTGTTAAATGGTGTAAATCCGTTCAGTAGTTCCTGAGAAAATCAAAAGTAAAATCATAGATATATCTAGAGATGAAGTACCATACTCTGTACTGTACTCTGTACCTTCCCGAGCACGAGCTTCATGCTAATTGGCTGTCAACACTCCAAACCAGGAAATGTTGGCAGCCATCTTGTGCCGCGGTAGAACCGAGGCACAAGAAAGCAGTGAAACAAACGTGCAAAACACGCAAAGGGGGCAAGGTAGAAACACCCTGACCCCCTAGGCCTGCTCAGGGGGATCCACAAGGACCCCCAAGGCCCCCAAGGCCCCCGTGAAAAAAAAATCTGGTCTGATTTTTTTTAAAATTAGCCCCGAGTGTGGGGACCGCCACCCCCGGGGCAAAGTAATTATAATAGCGGAGGGCACACAGGCCTCCCACGCAGCCCCGGGGACCGCCACCCCCAGGGTCTTGCATATTCATGGTGGGGGGCCTCTAAGGCCCCCCGAGCCCCGGGGACCGCCACCCCCTGAGGCTTTGTTTAAAAAAACAAAACCTGTGTGGGTGGGCTCAAGCCACCCCACCTTCCCCCTGGACTGCCACCTCCCCGGGGCACTAATATTTAAAATAGGGGGGTCCGTGATGGACCCCCTGCCCCGGGGACCACCACCCCCTGGGGCTTTTAACTAGTGGGAAGGGGGCCATGCGGCCCCCCTCTTGAAGCCCTTGATGGCCCTGGGGACCGCCACCTCCAGGGCCGGCTCCTGCAGTGTCCCGTGGTGCCTACCCCCGGAACACTGCTGTTTTCTTTGAAAGGGCGGGAGCCTCACGGCTCCCACCCTACCATAGCAAACTGCTTTGGTTTTTGAAAGAGAGAGCAGGAAACCTGCTCTCTCTTTCAAAAACCAAAGCCAATTGCTTTTCTGCATGGGGAGCAGCATGTTAGCTGCTCCCCAAGCAGAAAAGCAGTGCCGGCTCCCATAGGATGCAGGTAAATATATGCAAGTAAATGGATGTTTGATAGTTTATTTGCATGTGTTAGTATGTGTGTAAGTAACTCTATGGATGAGTATCGGTGTGTAACAGGATGTATAGGTATATGAGTACATATGATGATTGAGTACATGTATGAGTGACTATATAGAACTGTTGGTAAATGAGTGGATGTGGAAGTAGATGTTGGAATAGGTTGTTGTACCTGGTATTGGTATCTCCATTTTCTTGAACATTTTTGGTTCTGTTTTTGAATGTGTGTATTAGAGTGAGAGGCGGTTTGCCTTTCTTTCACAAGGATGATGTCATCAGTGATGTCATTTGAGATGTCACTGACCATGTCATGAGTGATGTAATATGTGACATCATCAGCAGTGCATTACGGGCGCGCGAGTTATAGTTAGCTGAACTAACTATAACGGGGGAATTTCAAAGGTTTTGTATGAGTAAAATGACCAGCTAACTATAACATATGTGAAACCTATGTTTTTTTCTGTGAATTTGCAAGGTTTTTTAAATGCTAATTCCTAACTATAACGTGTGTGAAACCTATGGTTTTTTCAGTGAATTTGCAAGGTTTTTTAAATGCTAATTCCTAACTATAACGTGTGTGAAACCTATGTTTTTTTTAGTGAATTTTTAAGGTTTTTTAAATGCTAATCCCTAAATAAAATGTGTGTGAAAATCTATGTTTTTATCATGAATTTAAATACAACATCTAAACACTCAAACTAGTTTTTTTTGTAAGTTTTTTGGCGTGCGCGCACCCGCAAGTTTTTTTTTTACAAAACAAGTTTTTTTTCATCTCCGGGGTCCTTCAAGGACCCCCTGAGAAGGGCTAGAGAGTCAGGAAGTCTATACCCTGCCCCCTTTTCATGTTTTCCACTTTTGTTTTGAACTCTCTTCTGCCTCGGGGGTGCGAGCACCGTGCGCGCACCTCGTGATTTTTTTTTTCTTTTTTAAATGCTTTTTGGGGCCTTCGGGATCTTTAAGGGACCCCCTGAGAAAACCTAGAGGGTCAGAGAGTCTGTTCATTGCCTCCTTTTTACATTTTGAAACTTTTATATTAATCGAGTGAAACGCCATTTTGAAACGCCGTGCGCGCTACGTGCGCGCACGTCAAGTCATGTGACTCAAAAACAACACTTTTCATTGGTTAATAGTAGTTTCTATTCTGGAATCTTCAAAAACCCCACCCACTTCCCTCACTATTCGCTTTATTCTCGTGGAAGAAGGACCCTTTTGTAACTTGGAGCAGAAATATAACACCAGGATGGCAGAAAGACAAGATTTAACATCATCTTCATCTAATTCCCACCTGTAATATCGCTTAGGAGCCAAGAAAGGCAAACCTTCATTTATTTGGAAATTTATTACATTTCCAGCAGGACAAAAAAAAGTGAACGCCCCCAAGGTGAAGTGTACACTTTGTGGTACTGTCCTCTCAAGGGGAAACCCTCTAAAGAAATATTCGTTCTCTAGATCAGACACATTAAAAATGTGCACCCTGTGCAGTATGCCCGAGCTGCAACAAGAGCTCAGGCCTCGCAGATTCCTCCAGCTGTGGCCAGTACATATTCAGCTCCACCTGCATCACCAGCTACAGCTCAAATAGACATTAGACCATATTTGGGAAAAGTGAACATGCGATGCAACAAGTGCTCCAAAATAATTGTGTATGGGGAGCAGAGCCTCAGTCTCATTGAGAACAGAATTGAGAGCCATAAATGCTCTGAAAGGAGTTAATTTTTTTTTATTTTTCATTTATTTTGTTCCTGTTGAACAGTTTCCATGTTCCAGTTCCCGAATCTTCTTTAAAAAAATATATATACAACTTTCAAAAAAGGAAAAAAATATATAAAACAACAAAAGAAAAAAAAAGTTCTTCAAGAACTCAATCACTTCTCCAAAAAGAGTTGTATTTCTAACACACTGTGTCGTTAATTTTTTTTGAATGAAAGTGTAGTGTATAAATGAATGATTGAAATGACTGAGTGAAGGGAAGGAAGGGACTAAAGGAATGAGTGAGGAAAGGGGAGTATGGTGAGTGAGAAAAGGGAAGTCGAAGAGTGACTGAAAGAAAGGGACTAAGGGTAGGGGAGTGAGTTAATGGGAGTGAAAAAGTAAAGGAAGGGCAGTAAGGAAAGGAGAATGAGGGAGGGGGAGTGAGAAAAGTGAGCAGGGGCAGAGACAGGGAAGGGGAGTAAGGGACGGAGAGAAAGAAATAGAGTAAGGTAAAGTCAGTGAAGGAAAGAGAAGTGGAGTGATGGTGAGGGAAGGGGTATGAGTATGATATAAGGGAGGTAAGTGAAAGTAAGAAGTGGGGAGTGAGGGACACAGAAATGCAGTGAGGGAATGGAGGGACTTAGGAAAGCATAGTGAGGGAATGGGACTGAGGATTTAAATGAGAGAAAGAGAATGAGGGAGAGTGAGAGAAAAAAAGCGGAAAAGACAACAGGGATGACATACAGATAGGAGGAAATGTAGTGAGGGAAGGGGAGTGACGGTAAGTGAAGGGCAGTGACAGTTAGAGAAGGGGTATGAGGGTGAGGGAAGGAGAATGAGAGAGAAGAAAAGAGATTAAGAGAGACGAAATACGACTGAGGGATAAAGTAGGAGTGAAAGAAACAGAAAGACAAAAAACAGAAAGTGAGGGAGAGAGAAAGACAAAGATAGACTGACACAGAAAGAGATGGAGAGTGAGTGACTGAGATGGTGTAAAGTGGTTACACTCTGTGAGACAGAAAAAGAGACGGAGAGAGAAATGGAGAGAAGGAGAATGCGAGAGTAACGAAAATTTATCATCTGACTTAGATGTGGAGTTTATGGAAGAGCAGCCACATAGTAAGAACACCAAGGTGTCCTTTATCTGGTAGTTTTTCACCTTTTCAGAGGGGAACAAGAAACTAAATGCACCAAAGTTCACCTGCAAAATCTGTGGCAGTGTCCTATCTAGAGCACACTAAAAGAAACACTAAACTCATTGATTATGCACGTAAGAAATGTAAAAATGTACATTCTAACGATTATGCAAGGGCATTTACCCAAACCCTTGCAGTGAACCCTCCAGTTGCTGTTCCCAGCACTACATCTGCAGGAGCATCTCCTTCATCGCCAATGTCCACCTCCAATGCAACTTCTGCGATTATATTCTTTGTAATCTGTAAAGTAAGAAGCAGTAAAGCGGTTACAGTGAGTAAGACAGAGGTAGACAGAGATAAAAAAAGAATTAAAAAAGTGAGTGAGGGAGTAAATGAGGGTGAGTAAGTGAGATGGAGTCAGGGTGTGATGAAAGAGTAGTAAAGGAAGGAGAGTAACAGAAGGAGAGTGACAGAAGCAGAAGCTATCCCCTGCTCTTCATATGGAGGGGCATCTCCTGCTTCATCAGAACTCAACATCCGGCCACTTTTCAAGGAAGTGAATCTCTGTTGTAACAAATGCAATGAACTACTTAGCTACGGAGAGCAAAGTCTGAATTTAATAGAGCTGAAAATTCGCAACCACCAATTCTCCCGGCAAAGCGTAGAGAGGAAAGGGGACTAATAATTTAAATGAGTGAAGGAGAGTTAGGGAGAGTAAGGGAAACACAGTGGAAAAGACAAGAGAGGTAAGATACAGACAGGATGAAAGGCAAGTGAGACACAGCGAAAGAGGGACATAAAAATGTAGAGAAGATAAATGAGAGAGTAAAGGAATGGGAGTTAGCAAAAGGAAATGAGGAAAGGGAAATAAGGGAAGGGGATTGACGGATGGAGTAAGCAAAAGAGACTCAGGGGGACTGAGGGAATGGGAGCAGGACAAAAGGAAATGGTAGTGATGCCCAGAGAGGACAATATAAACTGGGAGAAGAGGAGTGACATTGAGTGAAGGGCAGTGAAAGTGAGGGAAGGGATGTAAGAGTAAGGAGAGAAAGGTGATGGAAAAAGAACCATATTAAGAGAAAGGAAACAGAAGTATGTGAGAGACAAGTATTTATAGAAAGACAGAAAACAAAAGGAAAAATAGTGAAGAGAGACAGAGACAGTGAAAGAGACAAACAGAAGGAGACTGAGGGAGTGTGAAGGAGTAAAACACTTACAGTTACTAAAACAGAAGAAGAGACGTAGACACAGATATAGGAAAGGGAGTGAAGGAGGGAATAAAGGAAGGGAAGTGAGTAAAAGGGAGTGAATGAGTGACACAAGTGGAGTGACTTAAGGTCAGTGAGGAATGATGTAATACAAAGAGAGTAAAGGGGGAGTGAGAAAAGATTCAACGATACAGAAACACAATGCAGTGATTGAGGAAAATAGGAAAGAGAATTGAAACACAGACTTTAACATCTAACTCAGATGTGGAGTTTTTTGAAGAGCAGCCACATACTAAAAACACCAAGAGGGGCACTAGAAAGTAAATGCACCAAAGTTCACCTGCAAAATCTGTGGTAGTGTCCTATCTACAGCACACAAAAAGAAACACTACATTTTTACTATACTCAGATTGATTACACAGGTAAAAAATGTAAAAATGTAAATTCTAACGATTATGCAAGGGCATCTACCCAAACCCTTGAGTGAACCCTCCAGTTGCTGTTCCCAGCACTCCATCTACAGGAGCATCCCCTTCTTCGACTGCTGTGAATATGTGGCCACTTTTCCCCAATGTCCACCTCCAATGCAACTTGTGCGATGATATTCTTTGTTATCTGTAAAATAAGAAGCAGTAAAGCAGTTACAATGAGTAAGACAGAGGTAGACAGAGAGTCAAAATAATAAAAAAAAAGTGAGTGAGACACTAAATAAAACTGAGTAAGTGAGATGGAGTAAGGGTGTAATGAAAGAGGAATAAAGGAAGGAAAGTGAGGGGGAAAAGGGGGAAAGAATAAGTGAAGGGGAGTAAGTGACATGGAGTGAGGGAGTGAGAAAAAGGGAGTGAGGCAAGGTGACTAAGGAAGAACTACTAAGTGAGTGAAAGGCAGTAACACTGAGGAAAGGGGTATCAGGGTGACGAAAGACAAAGAGAAAGAAGGAACAAGATTAAGAGAGAAGAAAGAGTACTGAGGGATAAAGTAGGAGTGAAAGAAACAGAAAGAGAAAGACAGGACGGGTGAGGGAGAGAAAGAGAGAGAGCGAGTAACAGAGAAAGATACGGAGAGCAAGTGTCTGAGAGGGAGTAATGCGGTTAGATTGAGTGAGAAAGAGGGAGAGAGGAAAATAGAAAAGGAGTAAACAGTAGTGAAAAGAGAGGAAAACAGTAAAAGACACAAACAAAAGAATAATGACGGGTGTGAAGGAGTAAATCAGTTACAATAACTAAGACAGAAAAACACATTTAGAAACAGATGGAGGAAAGGTAAGTGAGGAAAGGAATAAAAGAAGAGAATTGAGCAAAAGGGAGTGAGGGAGTAAAAGAAATGGAGTAAGTGTAAGTCAGTGAGGGTTAATGTTTTGGAAAGAGGGTACGGGGGAGTGAGAATAGACTAAATGAGACAGTAACACATAGGTAGTGATGGAGGAACATAGGAAAGAGAAATGAGAGACAGACAGGGTAAACAGGGAGTTGGAAAAGGTGAGTAACAGACAAGAGAGAGTACTGATAGTCAAAGAAAGACTATAAGAGTGACGGAAGGGCAATAATTAGAATAGGAAAAGGAGAGTAAGATGACTAGAGAAAGAAGAGTAAGAGAGAGATTAATGAAAAGGAAAGACAGAAACACAAGTAAGAGAGTGAAGAAAAACTATTTTCTGTTTGTCATACTTTCCTTATAAATAATGACAACTTAATAAAATTCTTTTGCATCAATATAGTATCTGTGGAAGACAAGAAAAAAATAAGTTACAATATATTATTCATAATACAAAACAAAGTACAAGTAAAAAAAAAACAGAAAGGGAAAGAAAGGAAGGATGAGGGACAAACACAGAGGAAGAAAGGAACTAAGTAATGTACTAAAAGGAGTGAGAAACTAAAGGAATGAGAGTTACCAAAAGGGATTGAGGAAACAAGGTTAAGGGAAGGGAATTGATGGATGGAATAAGTGAAAGAGTGTGAGGAAGAGTAAGGGAATAAGTGCAGGAGAAATGGAATGAGAGTGATGCAGAGAGAAGAGAACATGAAGTGGAGGAACAAGACTCAGATTGAATGAAGGGCAAGGATAGTGAGGGAAGGGATATAACAGTGAGGGAAGGGGAGTGATGGAAAAAGAAGCATAATAAGAGAAAGTAAAAAGAAGTAAGTGAGAGAGAAGAATGTATGGAAAGAGAGAGAAAACAAAAGGAAGACTAGAGGACAAAGAGGGAAACAGTAAATGAGATAAACAGAGGGAGAGTGACGGACTGTGAAGTAGTAAATCAGTTATACTGACTGACACAGAGGAACAGACTTAGACACGAATGGAGAAAAGGGCAGTGAGCGAAAGGTAGAGAGGAAGTGAAAGAAGTGGAGTGAGTGAAGGTCACTCAGTGATCATATGAAGGAAAAAGAGTAAGGAGGCAGCGACAAGAGACTGATCGATACAGCAAGCCAAGGGTACTGATAGAGAAAAATAGGAAAAAGAAGTGAGGAACAGACAGAGGAAAGAGGGAGATGGATAAAATGAGTGAGGGTGAAGGAAGAGTACTGATGGTGAGACAAGCACAGTATACGTGAATGAAGGGGAGTAAGTAGAATGAGGGAACAGAAGTAACATGAGGAAAGGTAAAGAAGTAAGAGAGGCAGTGAAGAAAGGATAGAGAGAAATAGAAGTAAGAAAGTAATAAAAAAGTATTTTTTGTTTGTTTTTCTTACCTAAATATAATATCTGTGGAAGAGAAGAAACAATTGAGTTATAATATATTTTTCACAATATAAAATACAAAATAATATGTACAATATGTTATATGTTTTATTTTGCTGTTCTGTATATTGAATTTCACTAAAAACAATGAGTTCAATACAACTCATCATATGACAGCGGGCAAAAAAAAACACAATCAAAAAGATTGTGTTTAAAAAACCCATTCTACATTTTCATTCACAATATAACAATTAGAAAAAAACATATCTTAAATGTCTTTTTCAAACCGCAATTTCTTACATAAGTTCAATACAACTCATCATATGACAGCGGGCAAAAAAAAACACAATCAAAAAGATTGTGTTTAAAAAACCCATTCTACATTTTCATTCACAATATAACAATTAGAAAAAAACATATCTTAAATGTCTTTTTCAAACTGCAATTTCTTACATAAGTAAACAATCTCAACAACAATCACAAAGTAACAAAACGTTACTACTTCTTTCTTATACACTCTAAATAAACTAATATCCAAACATATGCTAAAAAAATTTACCCGATATACTCATTTGTTTGAGATACTATTCCTCATGGCCAAATAGTATCTGCGAAATCCTTAGTTTGGCACTTACTTAATAGTACTCTTTAGCATCCATCTCCTGACCTTCTGAAACAAATGCACCCACATCTTTTGGTCCATCTAACAATGGCTATACCTCCACCCGATAGTATTTATCATAAACATAGAACCTTAAACAAATAGCATGCTATCAAAACCTCAACATCATCTGGTATGTTGATCACACTTTGTTCATCCTTTACTTCACCAAGGAGCTGTATACCTTCAAAAGAAATCACCCTGACTTACAGAGTAATTCTCAGCAGTAAATTAACCTTTTTTTACAGCACTAATCTTCCTAGGCCAATTGTTTTCCCTAAAATTTGGGTTCCAAAAACACCAGGTAAGAATTTGGTAAGTCAAAAGGCAAACGTTGTTTAAAAGTCAATTGAGTCTCATTACAATGAGTCCAGCCTTTTGCACATTTTAAGTAAGCTGTATAATTTCCAGATGTTGTAGAAGAACCATCATGGAAAATAATAGCTACAGTTACAAAAGTTCTTCCTGAAATTGATAATTGAGAAGCCACAATTTTTTTCATCAAAGTTGTCAATTTTATTCCATCAGGTCTACATCTTTGGAACATTAAAATTACATACTGTCCATATCTTTGTATAAAAATTGTTGATAACATTTCTAAGTTGCATTGGGTACAGACCATGTTTTGATTTGCTTCTCTAACCAGATTATTAAAAGTCACTGATTTGCAGTCTGGTAATGTCAAATATATAAATCTTTCTATGTCTATTTGAGTACTACTTGAAAATAAACAATTATCACAATCATGTTGCCATTTATAAGATACACCAAATATATTTTCAATATCTAAACCTTCATCTTGCAATAAAACAAGCATATACATAAGAAATTCCTTACAATCTTGCTGAATATTCTGCGAAAATTGATTTACTCCAGAACATATGTCCAAAACATTTTGAATATCAGAAACACTTTCTATTTTTGTTTTATCACTCCTACATTTTTCAAAGACAGAATTCATCAAACAACAAAATCTTTGATCCTGATAATCAACAATCTGTTGCCGTAAAGTTTGAAGAAAAAAACTAACTTTAACCACTACATTAGCATAGCAATTGACACCAGAACTGTTTTCAAACTGAAAACCAACAACCTCTTCAATACTATCCTTTCTCTTTTTCTTTGCAATTACTGGTTCATCTACTTTTTTTCTTTTCTCTACAACCTCACAACAATTTTTCTCCAATCTTCTTTTTTGACCTACCACAACCTTTTCAAATAAAGGATATTGAGGTAAATTTGGAGCATATTCTCTTCTTAACCTATTATACTCTTTCGCACAATTTAGATCTGCACTAATCTTTGTTTCATCAAAATCAATCAAATATAATCCAGATAAAGTTCTAACTCAAGATAAAGCAACATATGCCATACCTTCCTTGAACACAGTACTTCCAATATTCACCAAAGCACTATCTACACTTAAACATTGAGATTTGTGAATAGTCACTGCATATGCCAAACACACAGGAAACTGTTTTCGGCGCACAAATAAATCTTTTACAAGCAAAAATCGAGTAGAACAACGACACAATTGTTGAACTTCTTTAATTTCATCAAATTTGATTTTCATAATTTCAATCTGATCTCTATTTGGGTAATTCACAAAATCAACAACATGACCCATTGCTCCATTTACTAATCCTCTTTCCACATCTAAATTACGTTGTAAAATTAGCCCACAATTTAAACATACATGTAGATTCTTTTCTAAACCAGCTGTTTTAGATATTGACTTGTCTAAAGAATCTAATTTTGACTTTAACTTTTCTGACAAAATAATAGTAGATCCTTCATGCTCTATTTTATCAATAGCTTCCAATTTTATAATTTCTTGATTTTCTAACTTCAAATTTTTTTCATTGAAGATTCCACATTCTTGCAGAGTTGGCATCAAGCATATTACTGATTGCTTTTCAGCAATTTTTCTATATATATTCTCTGCACCAACATTTTCCTTTGGAAACAAATTAGAAAGTAATCGTGTCTGTAGAGCTTCTTTGTCATGTTGACTTACATTTCCAAACCTTATATCTTCAAGAATACTTTTATAATCAGCACCCTTTGCCTGTCGCATATTTTGAGTCAGTTCTGTATATTTGAAATATAACCATATATTTACATTTCCAATGCTTCCCAGGCACTTTCTGGTATCTTCATGTTTAACAGTTTTAAATACTGGTTGTCCTTTCACAGGTGTTAGCTGTAGTAGATCTCCAAAAACGATGATGTGTTTAGCTCCAAATAACACATCATACTCTGTTTTAAGAATCTGTTGCATTCTTAAATGCACAAAGGCAAGCATTACATTTGATACCATGCTTACCTCATCAATATTAAGAAGTTTTATTTTTTTTAGAACTCTGCAAACTTCACAACAAGCTTCTCCAGATAGCTTGTGGTATTCTAATTTATTTTCATGCTCTACTAGCAGCATCAGCAAACGATGTAAAATAATCCCTTTAATGTTATGCGCTGTCAACGCAGTTGGAGCGGTAACAACACAAGAGAGTGATGACTCTGTTCTTTTTTGAAGATAAGGTGCAATTCCTTTAATGAGAAAACTTTTTCCAGTTCCTGCTTCTCCACTCACATACAGTCGGACAGGTTGAAATGACGTACATGAGCACTCTTTTTTCTCATGAAGTAAACCATGCTCAATCTGCTCAGTCACTTCATCATATATTTGTTTCTGTTGAATATTCAGTTGTTTATCCAATTCTTTTAAGTTTATTACATCCTCCTGAGCTTGTTGCATTGCTCTTTCCACCTCATCCATGGCAGTGGCTGCTTAATTTTGGATAATTGGTCCTCCTAGTGGATCCTGACTCAACGAAGCAGAACATTGACTGTCTTGAGAACTGTCTCTACCAATCTCTATTGCAATTGTAGCTTCTTGCTGTATTTCCTCGTTCAACATTTCTAGATAATTAGTGAAAACAGGACATTCTATAGTATTTTTGGTAGCGTTGAATGAATCTTCATAACTGAGAAAATTTCCAAATAGTTCCTCTTCTGTACGCCATGGTTTAAAGAGTTGCAAAAGAGCTAAATAGTAAAATTCCCTTTTGTCAGGAGTTTCGCAACTCAGTTTGCGATGATTAATAAAATGTCCTTTTCTTTGTTTCACCAGACATCCTTCAGATCTAATTACAGCATATACTCCTTTATTAATATCTTCTGAAATATTCCTCTTAAATATATAGCTTTGCAGTACTTCATAGATACAAACATTCTCAAGATGATTACTTCTATTTGGATGGTATGTATCCAACAAATTTGTTTTCAAAATATCTGTACTGTTTGGTTCTTTCTCTGCTAAATACTCAATTTCTTGTACAGATTTCAAAACTCGGTTTCGTGTTCTTGCAAGTCCTAAACTCACCCAAATAATTGTTCTAGATTCGGCATATAGACTTGCAGATGATAAGCGATCTGAACATTCATATGCTCCAATTTCTCGATGAGACAACATCTTCAAACTGTAGCTGTTCAATTTCTTACTTAGGCTCTTTTCATGAGAAATTTCCTCCCACATTTCCCTTAGTTCTGTCTTCTCAGATTTTGTAATGTAAGATGTAACATATCGAGCCACAGCAATAGAGTTGTCTGCAACATACTGAATATCAATGTTAGCATTCCACATTGACTCTTCATTTCTCCTTAAGTTGTAGGTATTTTTCGGTGATTTTCTTGTCACAGGATGTCGTAAAAATGACATAAAATTATTCACTCTTCCTTTCGATGTTACTGGACGTGGAAATGCAAAAAGACATTTTGTTTAGAACTTATCCTTAGACTTGTATTTTCAACAACAGTATTTTCCACAACGATGGGTTTGAAATCCTAACACTTGTTGTCTTAAATTTTTTTCTTCTGTACTTTTTGGTACAGCTCATGTAGCATATTGTTCAATAAAACTCATCACTCTCTCATCTGAATCTGTTCCGAATTTGGGGGCATCTTTGATCCATAGCACATATGTATATGAGGAACACCTCTTGCTTGATACTCCTTTCTCCAAAAGAAATCCAGAACCTCTCCCAAAGGAGGATTTTTTTTGTTTGTTATAAAAGACATCATAGCTTCAAATCTATGATTGAAATACCTACATTAACTGGATCCAAAGAGCACAATTATCCAGGTGTCTTGAATTCTATATTTTCTATGTTTGCATTTGCCTCTCGAAGAAATTGAAGTAAATCTTCCCAAGCATACTCAGCACAGCTTAGAGTAAGGAACCATGTAGGAGTTCCTAAGTTTCTTAACATACATTTCAATTCCCCATGACGACGGTACCAATACTCGTTAGTACCACGCTGACATGCCATCAGATTAATTAGCTGAGATTCCAAAACAGTATCATTCTGTTGGACTTTATTCATAAAGACCCTTGCCGAAACATTCTGCAGATGTACTCCACTTTTTAGTATGTGGTTCACTACATAAGAAAGTCCAGACAAGTCACTCTCAAACAGAAGGTGAAACAAATATGGAATACATTGACGAAACCTTGGATCTTCTGCATATAATCTTGATGTCCGGTATTCAGATGTTATGTTATGTATTGTCTCTTTTATAGCGCACGGCTACCCCGAGGGGCGTCCCGGCGCTTTGGCAAAGAGAACCTGAGGAGGAAAACACAACACAGCTACTCGCAAAGGCCACAGGAGATCATACAGAAAAAAGCCAGGTCTTCAACTCCTTTCTAAAAGAAAAGAGACTGTTGGCTTTCCTTAAGGAGACAGGAAGCTCATTCCAACCACGTGCAGCCAAGTAACGAAAGGAGCGGCCGCCAAAACGGGCCAGTTTGATAGGAGGGACATCGGCTTTGGCCAACAAGGCCGACCGAAGGGTCCTCCTTGGCGCATAAAAGGCCATACGCTTCCCAATGTATTTAGGGCCAATAGAATGAAGGGCCTTAAATGCAAGGGACAAGATCTTAAAGGTTATTCTTTTAGAGATAGGCAACCAATGTAGTCTCTTGAGCAGTTCAGAGGCTTTTGCCCTCTGCGGAAGCCCAAAAATGGCTCTTGCCGCCGAATTCTGCGCAATTTGCAGCCGGGCTAGCAGATATTTAGGCAGCCCTGAGTAGAGGGCATTTGCGTAGTCCAATCGCGATCCTATTAGAGCCTGAACGACGATTTTTCTGTGTTGCAGAGACAGCAACGGAAGAAACTTCCGAAGCATTTTCAAAATGCCAAAACATTTCCCAGACAACCCGATGATCTGGGGTCTGAAAGAAGGGCCGTCATCACACAACACACCAAGATTTTTGGCTTTCTCAGAGGCCACATCAGGAGGAAACATATCCTGGGGCCACCAAGTTTTCCAGCTGGGATCAGGCGGACAGCCGAAAAAAAGCAGCTCCGACTTGTCGGAGTTGCATTTCAGACTGTGCCGCCGAAACCATTCAAAAACCGCACTCAGGCAATCCTTGATCCTCCCACCATCAAAAACCTCTCCCTTCTTGCACGTAAAAAGAAGCTGGGTGTCGTCAGCATAGGATATGATCTGGGCACCGAAGGACTCCGCTACCGTCGCCAGCGGGGCCATGTAGATATTAAAAAGGGTGGGACTCAGGATAGACCCCTGAGGGACCCCCACCTCTACCGGCGGCATTTCAGCGGAGAACGGAGGTGCCCAGACCACTTGTCGGCGGCCGGTCAAGAAGGATTTAAACCAGTCCCACACCGTCCCCCGGAGACCGATCTCCCAGAGTCTTAAAAGGAGACCGTCATATGCTGATGCAGATGCTGGTATCTGCACAGGTCGGTTATCATATCGTCCACCTTGTCCTGTTGGAAATAACTGAGGAAAACAACGAGCTTCCAAGCTTTCTTCCCATACACTAATGGGACTTCCTTTTGCTTCTTTCATTTGAAATAGCTCAATACATTCTCCATTACTTCTTTGGAATGCAGTGGATGAACACTGTAATGTTCGTAGATTTCTTCACTTCTGGACACATCCACTTTTTCAATTTGTCCAGCTGACAAATCCCTCTCCTCCTCTATAGTTGTTCCTCTTCTTCTACATATACATTTTTGTAGTATTGATTGTTTTTTACCAAATACAACGTTGCCTTTTTGACTTTCCTAACATCCACTAATTCTTGCCAGATTTTCTTACTCTTTGTAGGAACGCCCTTAACTAGAATAACTAGAGGTTCCTCTTCCACATTTTCTACACCAATTGTTTCAATATTTTTCTTTATATTTAGAGGTAAATATACAACTCTTCCCTTTAAACCTCTCAATAAATCTGAAGGAGGCAATTTCCCTGTCTTAGGCTCCGTTACGAACAATAGCCTGAAATGGATGCACACATTGAATCAGAATAGACTCATAAGTATTTAAATCCATCAGTTCACAAGGAATATTTACCAACTCAAGATTATTATTGTACAGCTCTAGCTGGCATTTTGTTTTCATTTAATTTTGTATAACAATATTTACAAATACGTTGATCAGAACCCAAATCAAAACAATTCTCTACTAACAAGTAAATTGCAAATTCCTTCCACTCATTATTATTCTCCTTTTCACTTTTTAAATATAGATCAACTAACCTGGTCTGATTTTTATAATGAATTCTTCTACAACAAATACAAGAAAAATTGGGCCTTTCTCCTGAAGTAACCTTAAACCTTGTAATTTCTTGGTCAAAATTCTCTGTACCAAAATTTTTAACATTTTCATCCACATTTCCTTCTATTACTGTATCAGTTTCTGCACTGCCCTCTTTTTCAGAAAAATAACTAACCTCAATTTCTTCACAAATGCTCTTTACATCTAATACAGATCCATATAAAAGAGCACTGTTTACTGTTTCAGCTTAAGTTCTAGACTTTTTGCATAATACAACCGTCTCACTAATTTACTCACTTCAGTATGATGCACTGCTAACATCCTAAAATGGTGAAAAACACTCTGACAAACTTTTTTAGAAAGACAAGCCAGTGAATGACCTTGCAAACCTGTTTTTTCTCTCACTAGGCAGGAGTCTAATTCTTGCAACATCTTAAACTTCTATTTAATACTTTTCTTACTATACTTACGTAAGAAATTTTGGAAAAAATCAATTGAATCCCGCCGTACACTACAACTACTACTACAATTCTAAGTGTACACTGGAGCCTTAGCACGTCTCCCTAAAACTTCTTCAGCTAACACCTCTTCTGCATTTCTTGGTACAATTTTCTCTTTTTCAATCGGACAACCATCCTTCACCTCATATGCTCGACCACTGGTGTCAACTGCATGCAACAAATCATTAATCTGAAAGTAACTCTCTTCGTTAAAAAATGGCTCAGAACTTGAACTATGCTTCCATTCTCCAGAAAAAACATTACAAAAATTTGTTCTATTAATTAGTCTTTTCCACTTACTTTTCACTTTCAAAACATTAATTGCATTGTCTAGTGTACAAAGTCTATTGATTACTAAAATATATAATTTCTTTTCTAATTCTAACGCTTCATCCACAATATCTTCGATTATTTTTTTTTGCTTATAAAAAGCAGTTTTCCTTTTATAAATCTTTCCACTTTTCAATAAATTTAAGATAATTCTGCTATAAATCATTTTCTTCCTTATTTCAAGAAATTGTCTCCTTCGTCTATTATTAAAGATGTTCTCATTGTCACACACTTTTCCACCTTCCCTTCTCTCTAATACTTTTCTTTTCGTTGTTTTTAAAGATTTATTCATCTTTGCAACATTATGTGCATTTTTGGTCCTTACAGTTAATTTCCTTAGAAAATTCTTGGTTGTCTTACCAGGAACATTCTTCTTTTTCTCTGTACAATGTTGTCTGGATGCATCTTGTAATTTTCTGGTCTTGGAAAAGTAAGCCTTTTTATACTTTCTTCTCTTCACCTCTTTACTAGGCATCTTGATTTTCTTTAGTCTTTTCTTTAAATCTATTGTGAAGTAAAAAAAAGATGTTATAGACCACTACTAACATATTACATAGCAATTACAACAACTACATGATGTAAACAATGATTCACTTCATAATAAAGTTGAAGGTACAGCAACAGTGTCTGACCAAAGTAGCAAAACATACAGTCTCTTCCTGCAGCCCTGCACCATATATCCTGTGAATGTACCACGTCTATGTGGGCTTGCAGTATCTGAGTCTTTGCATGAACCATCTCTATTCCGTGTGTACCATCTCTGTGTCTGCTCCTACTATCTGTGTCTCTGCCTGCACCATCTATCATCTGTGTATACCATCTCTATGTCTGCTTCCACTATCTGTGTCTGTGCCTGCACCATCTATTCTCTGTGTGTACCATCTCTGTGTCTGCTTCCACTATCTGTGTCTCTGTCTGCACCATCTCTCTTCCGTGTGTACCATCTCTGTGTCTGCTCCTACTATCTGTGTCTCTGCCTGCACCATCTATTCTCTGTGTGTACCATCTCTGTGTCTGATTCCACTATCTGAGTCTCTGCCTGCACCATCTATCCTCTCTGTGTACCATCTCTGTGTCTGCTTCCACTATCTGTGTCTGTGCCTGCACCATCTATTCTCTGTATATACCATCTCTGTGACTGCTTCCACTATCTGTGTCTCTGCCTGCACCATCTATCCTCTATGTGTACCATCTCTATGTCTGCTTACACTATCTCTCCCTCTGCCTGTACCATCTATCCTCTGTGTGTACCATCTCTGTGTCTGCTTCCACTATCTATATGTCTACCTGCACCATCTCTCTTCTGTGTGTACCATTTGTGTGTCTGGTTCCACTATCTGTGTCTCTGCCTGCACCATCTATCCTCTGTGTGTACCATCTCTGTGTCTGGTTCCACTATCTGTGTCTCTGCCTGAACCATCTCTCTTCTGTGTGTACCATCTCTATGTCTGCTTCCAATATCTCTCCCTCTGCCTGTACCATCTATCTGTCCCTCTGCAGCAGTCCTATACCATCTATTCTCTGTGGGTGGCATCTCAGTGTCTGCTTCCACTATCTGTGTCTCTGCCTGCACCATCTCTATTCCGAAGGTACAGCAACAGTGTCTGACCAAAGTAGCAAATCATACAGTCTCTTCATGCAGCCCTGCACCATATATCCTGTGAATGTACCACGTATATGTGGGCTTGCAGTATCTGTGTCTTTGCATGAACCATCTCTATTCCGTGTGTACCATCTCTGTGTCTGCTCCTACTATCTGTGTCTCTGCCTGCACCATCTATCATCTGTGTATACCATCTCTATGTCTGCTTCCACTATCTGTGTCTGTGCCTGCACCATCTATTCTCTGTGTGTACCATCTCTGTGTCTGCTTCCACTATCTGTGTCTCTGTCTGCACCATCTCTATTCCGTGTGTACCATCTCTGTGTCTGTTCCTACTATCTGTGTCTCTGCCTGCACCATCTATCCTCTGTGTATACCATCTCTGTGTCTGCTTCCACTATCTGTGCCTCTACCTGCACCATCTATCCTCTCTGTGTACCATCTCTGTGTCTGCTTCCACTATCTGTGTCTGTGCCTGCACCATCTATTCTCTATGTACTATCTCTGTGTCTGCTTCCACTATATGTGTCTCTGCCTGCACCATCTCTCTTTCGTGTGTACCATCTCTGTGTCTCCTCCTACTATCTGTGTCTCTACCTGCACCATCTATCCTCTGTGTGTACCATCTCTGTGTCTGCTTCCACTATCTGTGTCTCTGCCTGCACCATCTATCCTCTGTGTGTACCATCTCTGTGTCTGCTTCCACTATCTGTGTCTCTACCTGCACCATCTATTCTCTGTGTGTACCATCTCTGTGTCTGCTTCCACTATCTCTCCCTCTGCAGCAGTCCTACACCATCTATTCTCTGTGCGTACCATCTCAGTGTCTGCTTCCACTATCTGTGTTTCTGCCTGCACCATCTCTATTCCATGTGTACCATCTCTGTGTCTGCTCCTACTATCTGTGTCTCTGCCTACACCATCCCATCTATCCTCTGTGTGTAACATCTCTGTGTCTGCTTCCACTATCTGTGTCTCTGCCTGCACCATCTATTCCGTGTGTACCATCTCTGTGTCTGCTCCTACTATCTGTGTCTCTGCCTGCACCATCTATTCTCTGTGTGTACCATCTCTATGTCTGCTTCCACTATCTGTGTCTCTGCCTGCACCATCTATCCTCTCTGTGTACCATCTCTGTGTCTGCTTTCACTATCTGTGTCTGTGCTTGCACCATCTATTCTCTTTGTTTACCATCTCTGTGTCTGCTTCCACTATATGTGTCTCTGCCTGCACCATCTATTCTCTGTGTGTTCCATATCTATGTCTGCTTCCACTATCTCTCCCTCCGCCTGCACCATCAATCCTCTGTGTGTACCATCTCTGTGTCTACTTCCATTATCTGTGTCTCTGCCTGCACCATCTCTCTTCTGTGTGTACCATCTCTGTGTCTGCTCCCACTATCTGTGTCTCTGCCTGCACCATCTATCCTCTGTGTGTACCATCTCAGTGTCTGCTTCCACTATCTGTGTCTCTGCCTGCACCATCTCTATTCCCTGTGTACCATCTCTGTGTCTGCTCCTACTATCTGTGTCTCTGCCTGCACCATCTATCCTCTGTGTATACCATCTCTATGTCTGCTTTCACTATCTGTGTCTGTGCCTGCACCATCTATTCTCTGTGTGTACCATCTCAGTGTCTGCTTCCATTATCTGTGTCTCTGCCTGCAACATCTCTCTTCCATGTGTACCATATCTGTGTCTGCTCCTACTATCTGTATCTCTGCCTGCACCATCTATTCTCTGTGTGTACCATCTCTGTGTCTGATTCCACTATCTGAGTCTCTGCCTGCACCATCTATCCTCTCTGTGTACCATCTATTTGTCTGCTTCCACTATCTGTGTCTGTGGCTGCACCATCTATTCTCTGTATATACCATCTCTGTGTCTGCTTCCACTATCTGTGTCTCAACCTGCACCATCTATCATCTATGTGTACCATTTCTATGTCTGCTTCCACTATCTGTGTATCTGCCTGCACCATCTATTCTATGTGTGTACCACCTCTATGTCTGCTTACACTATCTCTCCCTCTGCCTGCACCATCTATCCTCTGTGTGTACCATCTCTGTGTCTGCTTCCACTATCTATATGTCTACCTGCACCATCTCTCTTCTGTGTGCACCATTTCTGTGTCTGGTTCCACTATATGTGTCTCTGCCTGCACCATCTATCCTCTGTGTGTACCATCTCTGTGTCTGGTTCCACTATCTGTATCTCTGCCTGAACCATCTCTCTTCTGTGTGTACCACCTCTATGTCTGCTTCCGCTATCTCTCCCTCTGCCTGCACCATCTATCCTCTGTATATACCATCTCTAAGTCTGCTTCCACTATCTGTGTCTCTGCCTGCACCATCTATCCTCTCTGTGTACCATCTCTGTGTCTGCTTCCACTATCTGTGTCTGTGCTTGCACCATCTATTGTCTGCATATACCATCTCTGTGTTTCTTCCACTATCAGTGTCTCTGCCTGCGCCATCTATCCTCTGTGCGTACCATCTCTGTGTCTGCTTCCACTATCTGTGTCTCTACCTGCACCATCTATTCTCTTTGTGTACCATCTCTATGTCTGCTTCCACTATCTCTCCCTCTGCCTGCACCATCTATCCTCTGTGTGTACCATCTCTGTGTCTGCTTCCACTATCTGTGTCTCTGCCTGCACCATCTCTCTTCTGTGTGTACCATCTCTGTGTCTGCTCCCCCTATCTGTGTCTCTGCCTGCACCATCTATCCTCTGTGTGTACCATCTCTGTGTCTGGTTCCACTATCTATGTCTCTCTTGTACCATCTATCCTCTATGTGTACCATCTCTGTGTCAGCTTCCACTATCTGTCCCTCTGCCTGAAACCCTATACCATCTATTCTCTGTGTGTACCATGTCTGTGTCTGCTTCCACTATCTCTCCCTCTGCCTGCAGACCTACACCATCTATTCTCTGTTGGTACCGTCTCTGTGTCTGCTTCCACTATCTGTGTCTCTGCCTACAGTCCACTATGCGCTGCGAGGCCTCAGGGCAGTTATGCGCTATACAAATGCAATTTTTCATTTCATTTCATTTCATCATCTGTTCTCTGTGTGTACCATCTCTGTGTCTGCTTCCACTATCTGTGTCTCTGCCTGCACCAATGATTACTACAATCAAGAGGAGTCTTGCTGGAAATATTCCTTCAGACTTTTTTTGCACCATCTGTGCCTCTGCCTACAGCCCTACAACACCTATCAACTGTGTGTACCATGTCTGTATCTGCTTGCACTATCTGTCCCTCTGCCTACAGCACTCCACCATCTATCCTCTGTGTATACCATGTTTCTGTCTGCTTGCACTATCTGAGTGTCTGCTTGAACCATCACACCCTTTCTCTGCACCATCTTTTCTGTGAAAGCACCATCAGTCCCTCTGACTGCAGCCCTACACGACCTACCCTCTGTGTATACCATGTTTGTATCTGCTTGCACTATCTGTCCCTTTGCCTACAGCCCTCCATCTTCTATCCTCAGTGTGTACCATGTCTGTGTCTGCTTGCACCATCTGTCCCTCTGCCTATAGCCCTCCATCTTCTATCCTCAGTGTGTACCATGCTTACACTATCTGAGTCTCTGCTTGAACCATCTCACCCTCTCTCTGCACCAACATTTCTGTGACTGCACCATCTGTCCCTCTGCCTGCAGCCCAACACCATCAACGCTCTGTGTGTACCATGTCTGTGTCTGCTTACACTATCTGACCCTTTGCCTACAGCCCTCCATCTTCTATCCTCCGTGTGTACCATGTCTATGTGTACTTGCACTATCTGAGTCTCTGCCTGCACCATCTATCCTCTGTGTGTACCATCTCTGTGTCTACTCCCACTATCTGTGTCTCTGCCTGCACCATCTTTCTTCTGTACGTATCATCACTGTGTCTACTTTACACAGACACTCAGCGTGATCCAGGACAAAAAATGTAAAAACAAACTATTTTCAAAAACACATTTACCACACGAAAAAGTTTAAGACACAGAACACAACCTAACTATTTCAGCAGTACAATACAGTGCAGAAACCTGAGTCATTTTACTTACTTTTTGCCACCATTACATCCAAACATAAGACACAATATTTTTATGAAAGAAAACAGTATAACCAGAGAGAGGTAGACTGTGAGAAGAGACAGGGGAGATTATAGTAAAAGATGCAAATATAATTCTTTAATTCACACAGACACTCTGTGTCATCCTGGAGAAAACGTTTAAAACCAAACTTTTTACCAAAACACATTTACCACACGAACAAGTTTAGGAGACAGAACACAGACTATTAATATCAGCAGTATAATACAGTGCAGAAACCTGAGTCATTTTGAAAACACATTTCCAATTTGCGGCATTATTTTTTGTCAGCATTACATCCAAACAAAAGACAAAATATTTTCATGAAATAAAACAGTATAACCAGAGAGAGGTAGACTGTGAGAAGAGACAGGGGAGATTATAGTAAAAGGCGCAAATATAATTCTTTAATTTACACAGACACTCTGTGTGATCCTGGACAAAAAGTTTAAAACCAAACTTTTTACCAAAACACATTTACAGCACGAGAAAGTTTAGGAGACAAAACACAGCCTATTTCACCACTACAATACAATGCAGAAACCTGTGTCATTTTCAAAATACATTTCCAATTTGCAGCGTTACTTTTTGCCAGCATTACATCCAAACATAAGACACAATATTTTCATGAAAGAAAACAGAGGGAGATAGACTGTGAGAAGAGACAGGAGAGATTATAGTAAAAGGTGCAAATATAATTCTTTAATTTACACCGACACTCAGTGTTATCCTGGACAAAAAGTTTAAAACCAAACTTTTTACCAAAACACATTTCCCACACTAAAACGATTAAGAGACAGAACACATCCTATCTATTTAAGCGCTACATTACAGTGCAGAAACCTGAGTAATTTTCAAAATACATTTCCAATTTGCAGCATTACTTTTTGCTAGCATTACATCCAAACATGAGACTCACACTGTGACCTTAGACAGAGTGAGTAACTTCCACATTGCAACTCATTTTTATTATTAACTTAAAATATAAAACATATATTCCATCACAAATGAATAACTCACCTTTAAAAATGCTTTTGAAGATTGAGCTCAGTGCCAAAAACACACCAGATTTTCTTGAGCAGAATCTCTGAAATGTACCTCAGACACTGCAACCACAAATGGCCCTGATTCCCTCTCATTAAACACACATATCTCTGTACATACCCAATCAAATTTCTTCCCACACAAATTCAAAACCAAACCAACATTTTAATTGGTTGTACATTTCAACACTTTCAAACTCACATAATTTTCAACCTTCCCCCACTGCTCTCTCTGCCTGTTACCATGGCAACTCTCCATAGAACACCTATCTGAACTCAAAAGGTTAAAAGTTCATCTCTCAATGTTGCAAACCAAAGCAGCAGGTGTGTTTGACCTCTCAATATTCCAGCTTATCCTGTGCAATGTTCCTTTCAATGACTTTTTCTAAACCAATAGTATTATTACTTTAAAAAAACACTAGGATGCACCCTAGTTTTCAATCTTAAATTATCAGAAACCACCAATCATTTCTTCTTTTTCAAATGCACTGAATCTCAACCACTTTTTTTTCTAAACTCCTACTTTCAAACTGCCATTTCATTTCCACAACCCATCTGAGTACAACCACATCTGCCTTGAAGATGCTGAAAGTCTGGATAGTAGGACATAGCTATATTTTCTGGAGTGAAAGGTATGTAGCAAATAGGTGCTTTCACAACCTTGATTTACCAAAGGTGGATATTATGTGGATTGGCCAGAGAGGATTGAGATGTCACCAATTGATGCCATTGGTAAAATCCTTTCTGCATCTACCACACCCTGACCTCATAATTGTGCACTGTGGTGGCAAGGACCTGGGCACTTTGACTGGGGTAGGTCTGGAAATGCTTTAAAGGACACCTTTGGGCAATTGATGTCACTTTTTCCAAAAACTGCCTTGGTATATTCTAATATATGCCAAAGGCAAAAATGGAACTCGTCCAACCAATTTTGTCCACAGATTGAGAAAGCGCAAGCAAAAGTGAATAAGTCTGTTTCTGCTTTCTTCAGAGACTATGGTATGGGTTCTATGTACCACAACAACTTGCGTTTCAACATGCAAGGCATCTATAGGAGAGATGGTGTACATTTTACAGATGAGGTGAATAGAGTCTTCCTTTTAAACTTTAGACTCTGCATCGGTACTTACCTGTAGGTACAAAAAACACCCAATGAACACAAAGGCTCTTTTTAGAGCCAACCAACATCTAAACACTCTAACTTGTTATTTAACTGTATTTTTTTCAGTTTTCTTTCTGACGTGAGTGCACCTCGCGATTTTGAATTTTTTTTTATTTTCTGTCCTGCGGGGTCCTTCAGGGACCCCCTCAGTAGGCCTAGGGGGTCAGGGACACTCTACCCTGCCTCCTTTTCACATTCTCTACTTTTATTTGTCACTCTGTTTTAAAACTACACAAAATGGCGACTATGGGGTGCGAGCATCGTGCGCGCACCTCGCGATTTTTTAGCAAAAAAAAAAAAAATTGCCTTCGAGGGCCTTCAAGGACCCCCTGACTAAGCCTAGGGGGTCAGGTAGTCTCTACCCTGCCCCCTTTTCACGTTATGCACTTTTGTTTTTAGCTCTGTTTTGCTTCAGAAACACAAAATGGCGGCTAAGGGGTGCGTGCACCGTGAGCGCACCCGCAATTTTTTACAAAAATAAAAAAAAAATGTTGCCCTTCGAGGGCCTTCAGGGACCCCCTGAGTAAGCCTAGGGGGTCAGGTAGTCTCCACCCTGTCCCCTTTTCACGTTATGCACTTTTGTTTTTAGCTCTGTTTTGCTTCCGAAACACAAAATGGCAGCTAAGGGGTGCGTTCACCGTGCGCGCACCAGCGATTTTTTACAAAAATAAAAAATGTTTTTTTGCCCTTTGCGGGCATTCAGGGACCCCCTGAGAAAGCCTAGGAGGTCAGGTAGTCTCTACCCTGCCCCCTTTTCACGTTATGCACTTTTGTTTTTGGCTTTGTTTTGCTTCAGAAACACAAAATGGCGGCTAAGGGGTGCGAGCACCGTGCGCCCACCTCGCGATTTTCTTTAAAAAAAAAAAGTTTATTTGGGCCGTCGGGGTCTTTAAGGGACCCCCTGAGAAAACCTAGGGGGTCAGGGAGTCTGTTCCTTGCTTCCTTTTCACGTTTTACGAAAATCGGGTAAAAGGTCATTCATTTGCGATGCGTGCGTGCACCGTGCGCGCACGTCAAGTCATGTGACTCTAAAATAACACTTTTGATTGGTTAATAGTAGTTTCTTTTCCAGAATCTTCACAAACCCCACCCACTTTCCTCACTATTTCTTTCACTTTCTTGGAAGAAGCACCTTTACTGCTGTATTCCTCCTTTGGACTTTGTTTTTTGTTTCTGAATTGAAAAGATGGCAGACAGACAACAGGATTCCTCCTCCTCTGACTCAGATGTGCAGCAACACCAGCCACCTGCCAAGAAGTCAAAGGACTCTGCTCCTAATATCCGGCCACTTTTCAAGGAAGTGCATCTCCGTTGTAACAAATGCTATGAAGTACTTTGCTACGGAGAGCAAAGTCTGAATTTAATGGAGCAAAAAATTCGCAACCACCAATGCTCCCGGCAATAATTTTCTTCATTTAATTTTTTTTTGTTCCTATTGAGCACTTTATGGTTAACTTTTTTTTTTGTTTAAAAAAAAAAACAAAAATATAAAATTTATAAATAACTCCAAAAAAAACTACAAAACGAAAAAGACAACAAAAAAAATTCTTTTCAGAACTCACTTCACTTCTACACTGTGTCATACTTTTTTTGAATGAATGAGTAGAATATAAATGAATGACTGCCATGACTGAGTGTAGGGGAGGAAGGGACTAATAGAACGAGTGGGGAAAGGGTAGTATGGTGAGTGAGGAAAGGGGAGTCAAAGAGTGATTGGAAAAAAGGGACTAAGGGTAGGGAATAAAGGTAAGGGGATTGTAAGAGTAAGGGAATGGCAGTATGGAAAAGAGAGTGAGGGAGGGGGAGTGAGAGTAGGGGAGTAGGGGACAGAGACAGAAAAGGAGAGTTAGATTGAGAGGAAGAAGTAGAGCAGGGTAAAGGGGGTTGAAGTAAGAGAACTGCAGTGATGGTGAGAGAAGGGGTATGAGGATAAGAAAAGAGGGGTAAGGTAAAGTGAGATATGGGGAGTGAGGGAGAGATAAGTGGAGTGAACGGATGAAGGGAGTTAGGAAACTGGACTGAAAGAAGGGGAGTAAGGATTTCAATTAGGGAAGGAGAGTGAGTGACAGTGAGTGAAAGAATGCAAAAAAAAGAAAGGGGGTGACATACAGACAGGAAGAAGTGTAGTGGGGAAAGGGGAGTGACTATAAGTAAAGGATAATAACAGTTAGGGAAGGGGTATAAAGATGAGGGAAGGAGAGTGACAGAAAAGATTAAAAATTAACACAGAGGGAAAGTGAGTGTTGGAGAGAGAAGGAGCGGTAGAAACAGAGACGTTAAGGAAATCAAGGCTAAAGGACACAGAGGGAAAGAGATAGAGAGCAAGGAACACTGTGATCTTAGACACATGAAAGTATGCCTTGCAATTCAGAAAAATAATTATTGCAGTGAAAGAGAGTCTTGCTGGGAGTACTGTTTGAGGTTTTAGGACAGAGCAGTGGTGTTCAGAGAGTTTTGGGGCTCAAGGTGAAAATAAGAATATATAAATGAGAATTCACTCACATCATTACTACATGCTACAGAGACACTTGGTAAGCAATTTCTTCAGCTCTCCCAGGCCTGACTCAAACCATGACTACATGCTTTGCATTAATTGTAAACACATCAACTAAACAAATTATTCTACCACCATTTTGGGAAATAAAGTCTGACTCACGCTCTGATCTTAATTGAACAAAAACAGAAAAATGTTGCACACTATACTGTAAGACTCAGTTTTTACCACAATCACTTGGCTACTAGCTCAACGATTACAATTAAAGAAGAATAGTTTCTCAAATAATTTTTAATTTTTAAATATAAATTTATTTTTCTGAATTTTCAAAATCTAATAGCACTTCCAACATTATTTGGTCTGGAATTTCTTCGTCCAAAATCTCCAGACATGATTCCTCGAACTCATACATGTCCAACACTTCAAAAAATTCATGGTCCATTGACTTGTCAAAAAAATCACTTATAGTATCTCCTCCAACGATTGCCTCTTCAATGTTGCTGTCAGTAAAAGGATTATTCAAATCTTCAAGGAGACTCGCTGAAATTTTAAACGTTACTTCCAATGTCTCCTCAATTTGCTCCATTTTCTTTTTTTTTCGTTTTTAGTAATAGATAATATAAAACTAGCTTTTTCACCAATTTTATTCTTTCAAATTATTATACAGAAACTTTTCTCAAGTACTTTATATGATTAAATCACTTAAATTTCTTTATAAGAATTTATACTTATAAAATGACCTGACTGACTTTGTTAGTACATGTATTCCCATATTTTCAAACACATCAACCAAGCAAATTATTCTGTCAGAATTTTCCTGAAATGATTACTAAATGCTAGTGAAAGAATTTCTATGGCACTTATAGTGAAGTGAGGGAAAGATATGAAGATGAGGAAAGGAGAGTGAGAAAAAAAGCATATTAAGAGAAAAGAAAAAGGAGTAAGTGAAACAGAAAGATTTTTAAAAAAAGAGATGAAGGAAAAAGAACAGTGGTGGAGAGAAAGGGAGAAAGTGAAAAAGAGAGAAAGAGAGGGAGATAACATTTTTATTATTAACTTAAATTATACAACATAGTTGCCCTTATAATTTAACTCCTTATCTTTTAAAATGCTGCTGAAGATTTAGTACAGTGTGAATCACACACCAGATATTGTAAACCAAAAATCTCTCAAATGTACCTCAGACACTGCAATCACAAAATAACTCCATACATAACCAATCAAATTTCTTCCCACACAAATACTAAACCAAACTAACATTTTCATTGGTTGTACATTTCAACACTTTCAAACTCTCATAATGCTCAACCTACCCCCACTGATCTCTCTGCCTCTTACCATGGTATACCTCCATGGAACACCTATCTAAACTGAAAAGGTTAAAAGTTCATCACTCAGTGTTGCAAACCAATCAGCAAGTGTTTTTGACTACTCAATATACCAGCTTATCCTGTCCAATGTTCTTTTCAGTGACTTTTTCTAAACCAATAGTATTATTCCTTTTTAAAAACAGTAATATGCACCCTAGTTTTCAATGTTCAATTATCAGAAACCACCAATCATTTTATTTTTTCCAGTGCACTAAATCTCATCCACATTTTTTTCTAAACTCCTATTTTTAGAACACAACTGTTCTTTTTAGAGACAACCAACATCTAAACACTGAAACTTTTAATGTAACAGTTTTTTTGTTTTGCTTCAGAAACAAAAAATGGCTGCTAAGGGGTGCGAGCACCGTGCGCGCATCTCGTGATTTTTTTGAAAAATAAAAATTGTTTTTGGGGCCCTTTGGGGTCCTTTAGGGACACCCTGAGAAGGCCTAGGGGGTCAGGGAGTCTCTACCTTGCCCCCTTTTCACATTATCCACTTTTGTTTTTGGCTCTGTTTTGCTTCAGAAACACAAAATAGTGGTTAACGGGTGCGTGCACCGTGCGCGCACCCCGTGATTTTTTTTTGAAAAAAATAAAAGTTTTTGGGGCCCTTCGGGGTCCTTTAGGTACCCCCTGAGAAGGCCCACGGGGTCAGGGAGACTCTACCCTGGCCCCTTTTCATGTTTCCCACTTTTTATTTAGGCTCCCTTCTGCCTCGAAAACAAGATGGCGGCCAACACTTCCTGATTTCTACCGATTCGAATGTTGACAGACATCCAACAGCAAATCAAAATTCAGCTCGCGCACGGGAAGGTGCGAGCACCGTGCGAGCACCGGTGCACGCACAGTGCGCGCTTATAGATATATAAATTTTTTTCAAATACAGTTTTCTCAAAAACTACTGGAAGAATTTACACCATTTAAACAAAAGACCGTACTGCGTACCAGTCCCTACCATTTTGCCAAGTTTAGTGTAATTCCGTTCAGCCATTCAGGCTGTAGCCGTGTCTAATCGTCCTAAGGAAAATAACATGGGGAAAACACGTTTTGGGACCCCCCTTTTTTCTCAGCCCCCATTTGACAAATCCCCCCAAAACTTTCAAGAAAGGAGCGGAGCGGAGCGGGTCATCTTCTTTGAGAAATTCGCGAAGATTCATCTACCGGCGCCAAAGTTATTCCCAATAGAATGTTGCCGATTTCCTATGGAAACTAGGTCCTAACTATAACTACCTACTGGCGACCGCCAGTAGGTAATATATATATATAATATATGTATATATATATTCACTGAAAAAACCATAGGTTATAGACCATATATAGTTAGGAATTATCATTTAGAAAACCTTATTTTACTCACACAAAACCATTGAAATTCCATATATAGTTAGTTGCACTAACTATATATCGCGCACCCGCAATCCACTGCTGATGATGTCACATATTACATCATTCATGACATGGTCAGTGACATCACTGATGACATCTCAAATGACATCACTGATGACAACATCCAGTGATTATGTGTTTCTGTAAAGTTTAAATATGTTTTACATATTGAAGAATGAGTGGATGTATAAGTGTCTGAATGAAGGTTTTAGTAGGTGCGTGATTGACTGTATGAGTGAGTGATTAAATGCGTCTTACTAAATGCACGGGTTAGTGACTAAACTGTCTGAAAGTGTGCATCAGCATGTCTGTTGTTGTGCAAGCTGCTGCATGTGTTGATCAGTAGCTATATAAGTAGCTATATGGGTTATTGATTGGTTGCACAAGTATTTGTATGGGAGACTGAGTGTGTGTATGGCTGGCTGGGAGGTGTGTGACTCTGTGCAGATCAATGTGTACTTGTATCAGTGATTCTATAAGAGAGTAAGTATGTGTTAGTATATGTTTGAAAATGTAAGGTACTCTATGTTTAACTGTGTAGATTAGAAAATGGAACTGTGATTGATTCTTTACAGGACTGACTAGGTGTGTGAGTAACTCCATGGATGAGTGGCAGAGTGTGAGTGTCTGTATAGGTGTATGAGTGCATATGATAGTGTTGTAAAGATGAGTGATTGTATGTATGAATGATTGTATGGGTGAATGAGTGAATGTGTGTGTAGACGTAGGAATCAGTGAGTGCGTATGTAGTAACTAGTATTGGTGTGTCAATGGTTTCAAAAATTATACTCTGTATTTAACACTGGGTGTAACAGAGGTTATATTAAAGTGTGAGGAGATGCATTGTATTGTCACATTAATGATATCATCATTGATGTGACCATTGATGTCAAATGAGATATCATCAGTGATGTCATTTGAGATGTCATCAGTGATGTCATCAGTGATGTCACTGACCATGTCATGAATGATGTAATATGTGACATCATCAGCAGTGGATTGCGGGTGCGCGATATATAGTTAGTGCAACTAACTATATATGGAATTTCAATGGTTTTGTGTGAGTAAAATAAGGTTTTCTAAATGCTAATTCCTAACTATATATGGTCTATAACCTATGGTTTTTTCAGTGAATTTTCAAGGTTTTGTAAATGCTAATTCCTAACTATATATGGTCTATAACCTATGGTTTTTTCTGTGAATTTCATTGGTTTTTTAACAGCTAATATCTGTAGCTGTAAAATGTATTCTTCTTTAAATCCAAAAATATATTTTATATGTTTATGAATAATTTTTTTTTTTAATATTTTTTTTTCTACGTTCCCGCTTCGCGAATCGGGAAGCTTCCCGTTAGCTGACCTTGATGCCACGAAATAGACCGCGAGCCGGTAAACGTTTCTTTACCGCAAGTGCCGCGTTAGAAAACAACATTGTGACGCCTCCCGTCCGCATGACGTTCCACGTTGTCGCGTGATACGTCATATGACGTGCTACGTTAGCGAACTGGTACGCGAAGCGAGTCGCAAAGCGCAGGTTTCTGGAAGCAAACCGTGAGGCCCTGCAAAGCGCTTAACGTAAACACAGCAAGTCATGTGACTTGGTAATAACACTTTTCATTGGTTCATTTCACTTTTGGTTTCCTAATGATGTAAGACTAGGTCATATAATCTAAAATGAACACTTTTGATTGGTTGAGAACTCTTGTTTTTCCCAAATGATGAAAATCCCTCCTTCTTTCCTCACTCTGACTTTCATCATTGTGAGAGAAAGACCCTTTGTGATCACTGAGCAATGGCTTCTTTAGTAGCTTCAGCTGGTGCTTCCCCACCACCTCCACCACATCCAAGGAAGAGTGGACCACCTGCTCAAGTTATAATTCAACAAGAAGAGGAAGAAGAGGAACAGGACGACGAGCACGAAGAGAGGCAGTTTTTGCCTGAGCAGCCCAAGACGTCTCACCGGAAAGAAAACTTCATTTGGCAATTTTTTAAAATTCCCAAAGGTCAGAAAAAAGTAAATGCAAGATACGTAACTTGCCTTATATGTCAAGATAGACTGTCCAGAGGAACCGAGAAAAAATACAGTTTCGGAAACTACACAATGCATCGCCATATGACTAGGTGGCATCCTAACAACTACAGTGCTGCACAGTTTCGGAACGACCTAGATAATCTCCCTATTGTGGCCAGAAGATCTGTTGTACCGGAAGTAACGGGACCAGAGGGCAGGGAGATGGTGCCAAATATACAAATGAAATTTGGTTAAGTAAAACACATCTGCGTATTTTGCGATGGATTCATTTCCTACGGAGAAAGAAGCATCACTCTGATCAACAGAGCTATTGACTATCATATGCAAGTTTGTACGAAACGCCCAAAATAATAAATACTTCTTTTTTTGTTTTGTTGCTCCTGTTGAGCCCTTTACAATGAATCGTTTTCATTGCCCCCTCCAAGAAAAACCCAAAAAAATATAAAACTGTTCAGAAAAATTCAAAAAAAGTAAAAAAATGTTCCGAAAAATAATAAATAAAATATAAAACAACAAAAACAATAAAAAAAAAGTTCTTTTCAGAACTACCTCCCCGTTATTAAAAAATTGGTACAATATTTGGAACTGTGCCAACCTCTATTTCTCTTAGTTCGCTTCCCAGTTCGCTCGCCGGTACGCGAACCGGAAGCGAACCAAAAACAGTAAGTATAAGGGAAGGAAACTGACACTTATGTTAAAAGAAAGACAGCTATAGGGGAGTAAACTAGAGATACTATTACCCGTAATCCACTGCTGATGATGTCACATATTACATCATTCATGACATGCTCAGTGACATCATCAGCAGAGGATTGCGGGTTTTTTGGCAACGTGCCTTATCCACGGTTTAATAACGCTGCCTTTTGCTTTATATAAGTTTTCAAATTGTATGAAATATATACCAATAGGTCGTTATAAACCTTTAGGTAGTGCTTTTCTTCATGAGGTCTGGTCGCTTCCATACACATACAGATGTTTCAAAGATGATCAAGAAGTTTATCTGAATGGAGAGGAATGCACTGAGACGCCAGATCATTCACTAATGTGTAGGCACATACAGTTACACGGTTCATGCAACAAACACCGACCAAATATGGCTTGCGTGTTGCAAGGCACGCCAGTTCCTGCTATCATCCCCACGTTCAAGTTGTTGGAAAATGGTAGTTATTTGATGCTCAATAATGAAGATTGTTCTGAGTTAATTAAAAGTATTCCTTTTATCGTAACAGTAAGTGAACGGGTTATTTGCTGCAGAAATGTTCTATTTCCTCCCACACATGAACATAGGGAGTTTTCAATCTGGCCACAAATACCAACCTTGGGAGCACATTTCAACGGCATGGCAAGAATAAGAGCTCTTTTGTCTCAGAGAGAGGTGGCCTTGAGTTCGGCCCGTGAAACTTTCGTGCTTCACATAGCGAACACCCGTACAGAGGTGCAGACCCTTTTCAATTAAGATTTGCCTTTCAATTTCAGCAAGATGGTTCCGACTATCTTTAACGCATCCTCCACAAAGGCCCTGGCGCACTTTTTTAAAGTTGTTACCAGTGGTCTCGTGACTTCATTTGAGAAAATCTTTGGAGTCATCCCTGCTTCCTTTCATTATATTTTCTCCACTCTGCTTCGTGGATTGGCATTTTTACTTGCATTACCAGCGGACGCTCTTGTGCTTTTTTACATTTTTAAATATGGATGTCCCTCCTATGCAACCTCCCACCCTGCAGATGCTGACACTGTTCCGCAATCGCATGCTAGAATATTATGGCACAATGCCGTTGGCGATATTAAGCACGGCATATGGATTATCTTTTCGATTCTCCTACTTCACCTGTGTCCAGCCTGTATTTCACTGCCTGACCTGTGATTTCGATTGGGCCATTGATTTGTGTCTCTGCGGACCGGTTTCTCCTGACGTCGACTTTAATCAGCTGATGACTCCTATCATTACTCACGAGTTGGTTTGTCCTGGCGAAAGGATTATGGCTGTGGCATTGATGCATGGACTACTTGGTCCCTGGAATTTACTGGCGGCAGCACAGTCTTTCTTGGAACAGAGCTTTCTTGAAAACCCACCGAGCTGTCCTCTGATGGTGATAGAGGATCCGGTGCTGGGAGAGCACGTATGTTCTTTTCCGCTTTTAAATTGGATGGCTGAACTGTTTTCGGATGAAGACGGTGACTTCCTATTGGAGGCTGTTGCAGCTTATTTTGCATACACAGTTATGTCATAGACCTTTTTCATGTTTGATATGCTGAGTACTAGCATTTCATTGACAATTCATTGACTTATTTGTCAAGTTTTTATTATTTACCTTGCCTATTGGCTTAAGACTCGATAAAGTACTTGGCTGTTTTATTTTTCTTTAGCATTAAATTTTCCTAGTTTTTAATGCTTTACCTTGCGGACCGTCCACATATAAACTTGCAATCTACTCTCATGAGATGGCACTTCTATTATCTTATTCAGTTCGTTTCCGGATCATGGGGAGGTGTCATCTAGGTCCTGGATATCTTTACACCGTGTTAAGTTAGCATGGGCTCATTACCGGTTTAAACGCCATTTTTCCTTTTTTGCAACTTCTGCACACGACACTTAGTTGTTGCTTTAGCTTTCCACCTAGTAGTTCATCGTGGTTTACATGAGAATAATATGTTATTGCTCTACTATCTGCTTTGCTTGTTAAACTATATCTGTACAGCGAGTGCTAAAGTTTCAAGAACAACACGATACAGAATTGTTATGAGGTCTGATCTCCACGACTTCATACTCATAACATAAGTGCAACTTCTGCCAATTCTGGGCATGAGGCGGGTTTTATATTGCTTTGCCGAACACACATACACAACAGTTGATGCGGTTCACATGAAGAGAGAGCTGGTGTATGCTGATGTGATTCCTTCAAATCTAAGACACTAAAGTATGGGCACGCCCTAAACCAACACAAAGAGACCTTCTTAGCAAATAATATAATATGTGTATTAGGGAGGGTGAGATATAAGCAGCCGCGGGCCGTGGAGGGAGTTACGGTGAGGCAGGGAGGCGGGGAGGGGGAGAAGCAGGGTGGAGCCCTCTCTACCTTGCCCCTCCCCCTCCCCGCCTCCCTGCCCCACCGTAACTCCCTCCACGGCCCGCGGCTGCTTATAAGTGTTGCTAACTCTTATTCATTTACAGCATGTTAACATACTGTCACCATTCGCTTTTTATGTACTAGTAACTATGCTGGTAATTTTGCTACTGATAATATGTGTACTTGTATTCTCCACCCTGCTTCTCCCCCTCCCGCCTCCCTGCCTCACCGTAACTCCCTCCACGGCCCGCGGCTGCTTATAAGTGTTGCTAACTCTTATTCATTTACAGCATGTTAACATACTGTCACCATTCGCTTTTTATGTACTACTGACTATGCTGGTAATTTTGCTACTGATAATATGTGTACTTGTATAATCTAAGATACTACGCCTCAGAAGACGGCATTAGTAAATAAACATTTCAAATACACATGTGTTCTTCTTAACTCCATGTTCTGGTTTCTAAGAAATATATAACGACCGACTGTTCATGAGTTCCACGTATCCTGAGGTACTATAAATTCATATTCTGGATTGTCTAAACATTGAGAGTTTGTTATATCCAATGTGACACTGTACCTAGCTTGCTAAGGAGTTTTTGATTACTAACGTGAGTTTTGGGACACCCTAATTCGCCGAGGTTCCAATCCTCTGTCCACAGTTCTGTGTGAGAACAGAAACCCTGCGACAGGGGCACCCCCGACCCTTGCTGGAGCTTCATCACACTTGCGATACAACTCCAGCAATGCGCCACCTTTACGGCACAGATACATCACGCATCTGTGCTGTTTTTGCCCCATGATGCGCCGCATTGTAAATGCAGCACACCATAGGTGACGGAACAGCGGCACAGAATGACTAACACATCCCTGGTGATGCGCCAGTCATCATAAATGTATCCCTATGCTTCTTATCTTGTTAGAGATGAACCGCCATATGTATCATCAAAGTTTTTTGCATTTCCTAAATAGCGAACTTTAAGGAATAAATAGCGATTCTTTACCATTCCTAGTTTGCGATTAGCTATTTGCTAATTACAAATTACCCATTCATTTCCTTCATTTCCATAGGGCGGTTGGACTCACTTTTAGCTCGAACGGCTGAATGGATTTGCACGAAACTTGGCAAAATTGTAGGGACTGGTAGCCCGATGTGCCTTTGCTATGTCTCAAGATATATGCTCCAGTGGTTTTTACGAAAATTAACTTTGAAAAATATATATTGGGCTACATTGGCCTATATATATGTTGGAGCCCAAATGTAGCCCAATGTAGCCCAATGAAGCCCAATGTAGCCCAATGTAGCCCAAAGATGGCCGCCAGACACACAAAAAAACAAATGTAGCCCAAATATCAGCCAGATGTAGCCCAACTATAGCCCAGTGACAGAATGACCAATCCGCTTCGCAAACCTCCGTTACGCGAGGCGGAGCGCTGTTACAGATATATATCTTTTTTTGAACGTTAATTTCTCAAAATCCACTGGAGCACATATATTGAGACCTAGCAAAGGCACATCGGGCTACCAGTCCCTACAATTTTGCCAAGTTTCGTGCAAATCCATTCAGCCGTTCGATTATTATTATTATTATTTTTTTTTGCCCCGCGGGGCCCTTTTAAAACCTCCACATCAAACCTAGGGGGTCAGCGAGGATCTACTATTCCCCCTTATGGTCATTTGCCCCTTCGCTTTGGCCTCCTCTTGTCTCTCGATCCTACCGAGAGACAAGATGGCGGCCGCTACGGACTGTTTGGAATGTTGACAGACGCCAGAGAACCAATCAGCTTCACTTCACAAAGCTCCGTTGCGCGAAAAGTACGCGTCCTGGGCCGCTGCCCGGTCCGCTGTTACAGATATATATCTTTTTTTAAACGTTAATTTCTCAAAATCCACTGGAGCACATATATTGAGACCTACAAAAGGCACATCGGGCTACCAGTCCCTACAATTTTGCCAAGTTTCGTGCAAATCCATTCAGCCGTTCGGGCTAAAAGTGAGGCCAACCGCCCTATGGAAAACTCAATGTTAAAAACACGTTTTGGGACCCCCCTTTTTTCTCGGCCCCCACTGGACGAACCCCCCCCCAATTTTCAAGGGCTGCTCAGAAACAAAATGTGCCATTTTCCTGAAAATTTCAGCCAATTCCGTCCACAAACGCCAAAGTTATTAGACATAGAATTTTCAAAAAACCCATAGAGAAAAAATCCTAACTATATATACCTACTGGCGACCGCCAGTAGGTAATATATATATATATATATATATATATATATATATATATATATATATATATATATATATATATATAGCGCTCGAAATCCTCTCCCATGAAGAAAGGAAACAGCACTCCGGCAACAGCAGTTTAACAGCGATTTATTCTTAGCAGCAAAACAAACGTTTCGGCGGTAGCCTTCGTCAGTGTTTCTATATATATATATATCCAAAAGAAACAGGAGACCCAATTTTGAAGAGAACCACTGGAGTTTAATGTTTCAAAGTTAATGGCATCACGCTGACAGTTACCAACTCGGAGAGCCCCAATCTCGTTTTCTCCTCGCCAGACGCGTTTCAGGAACCACCTATTCCCTTCCTCAGTGGCGTTGTGTGTGTTCTCTAGCCCAAGCGCTAATAATTTCCCAATTCAAATCGATGTCACCTGACAACCAGGGCATGGCTAGCAGCACGGCATTCTGGATACGATAGTCCTTCCGTAAGTCCCAGTGGAAGCGCTGGGACTTCAGTGGACACAAAAATGAATCCCAAGTGGGTGAGTATGAGCCGCCGTTTGATCGCTGTCCTGCTTCTCTGATGCCAAATTGCATGGAGCGAGCGTGATCCTGAAATCACGCATTCTCCCCTCCAATCCACATTGCAAGACTCCCAGGTGGGTATTTGCATGGATGCCGCTCTGCGGCGGGTTCTCTTCCTGACCGGGACAGCCAGTAAAATCCAAAAGAAACAGGAGACCCAATTTTGAAGAGAACCACTGGAGTTTAATGTTTCAAAGTTAATGGCATCATGCTGACAGTTACCAACTCGGAGAGTCCCAATCTCGTTTTCTCCTCGCCAGACGCATTTCAGGAACCCCCTGTTCCCTTCCTTAGTGGTGTTGTCTGTGTTCTCTAGCCCAAGCGCTAACAATTTCCCAATTTAAATCGATGTCACCTGCCAACCAGGGCGTGGCTAGCAGCACGGCATTCTGGATACGATAGTCCTTCCATAATTCCCAGTGGAAGCGCTGTGACTTCAGTGTACACAAAAATGAATCCTAAGTGGGTGAGTATGAGCCGCCGTTTGATCGCTGTCCTGCTTCTCTGATGCCAAATTGCATGGAGCGAGCGTGACCCTGTAATCACGCATTCTCCCCTTCAATCCACATTGCAAGACTCCCAGGTGGGTATTTGCATAGATGCCGCTCTGCGGCGGGTTCTCTTCCTGACCGGGACGGCCAGTAAAATCCAAAAGAAACAGGAGACCCAATTTTGAAGCGAACCACTGGAGTTTAATGTTTCAAAGTTAATGGCATCATGCTGACAGTTACCAACTCGGAGAGTCCCAATCTCGCTTTCTCCTCGCCAGACGCGTTTCAGGAACCACCTGTTCCCTTCCTCAGTGGCGTTGTGGGTTTTCTCTAGCCCAAGCGCTAACAATTTCCCAATTTAAATAAATGTCACCTGCCAACCAGGGCGTGGCTAGCAATACGGCATTCTGGATACGATAGTCCTTCCATAATTCCCAGTGGAAGCGCTGTGACTTCAGTGTACACAAAAATGAATCCCAATTGGGTGAGTATGAGCCGCCGTTTGATCGCTGTCCTGCTTCTCTGATGCCAAATTGCATGGAGCGAGCGTGACCCTGTAATCACGCATTCTCCCCTCCAATCCACATTGCAAGACTCCCATGTGGGTATTTGCATGGATGCCGCTCTGCGGCGGGTTCTCTTCCTGACCGGGACGGCCAGTAATATCCAAAAGAAACAGGAGACCCAATTTTGAAGAGAACCACTGGAGTTTGATGTTTCAAAGTTAATGGCATCACGCTGACCCAATCTCATTTTCTCCTCGCCAGACACGTTTCAGGAACCACCTCTTCCCTTCCTCAGTGGCGTTGTGTGTGTTCTCTAGCCCAAGCGCTAACAATTTCCCAATTTAAATCGATGTCACCTGCCAACCAGGGCATGGCTAGCAGCACGGCATTCTGGATACGATAGTCCTTCCATAATTCCCAGTGGAAGCGTTGTGACTTCAGTCCATGCAAATACCCACCTGGGAGTCTTGCAATGTGGATTGGAGGGGAGAATTTTGTTGAGTAAAGATATTCATCAGGACAATTTTTATGAATTAGAGGCGCTCCTTGTCACTCCCAGATTCGGAGAAAGTTTGACTCTGGCAATCTTGTTGTCAGAACTGCTGGACGGTGATTGACAAACCAGTTCAGCATGTGCTTTGCTGAAGCTATACTAAGGAATTATGAAAGAAGGAATAAATATGCAGTGATCAAAATAAGACTTTTATCAAGTTCTCCTGACCTGTAAATCATGAGCTAGACTGCCACTGGCTGATGGTGTGCTTAAGACATACATATATCTCAAAATGCATTATCTTATTTCACTGCAACTGTTCAGAAGATTCAAGACTTCCATAAATCTCTCCAGGTAGCTCAGGAAATGTGTATGTCTTTGTGAACTAACCCGACTGCCCAATCTGAACAGAAGATTCAATTAAGTTATTACATAGCTACACACCTTAAATCTCCTTTGAAGAACAAACTTTTATTGGGAAGAACATCATAACTAAACAGTTAACTAATGAATGCGAGTGCAGAAAAGATTTGGGTGAAGGGTAAAAGATGCACTAGGATGAGTTTGAATAGTGTACTGAGCAGAGGTGGTAACAGAAAAGGAGAATGTTATTAGAGTGTTGTTAATTTGGAGCATGTAATCTAATAAGGCAAAACTGTAAATCTATCTCTGCAAGTCAGCTCTGGTGACTTAGTGGACTAACACATTCACCAAAGGCATCTATATTTAACTTCATAGCCACAGGTTTGAATAGTGACAAGCCACTCAATATGTAATTGTTTCCATGGCAATATAGGGAGACCCACCGAGATAAATAGCCATAAATATCGATCTGCTAGCAGCACCAGTGATTGGTGAATATGCCCTCTACAATCAGGCTTCTAATATTCTGTGGCCTAATATTTCTTGTATTGTGATCTGTATGTGAATTGAGACTATGTAAACTGATGCCCTCAGTTAAATGTGGTTGGTAATAATGAATATAATAAATTAAACATTGCAGATATTCCATCTATGACTCCAGCAGACCTCTTTAGCAAAGTCCCTTGATGGGAGAAAAATGTCTAGCAGAGAAGCATCTGTCTCTGACATAGGGTCTGCCACAGTGCAATGGTAACTTTGCTAAAATGATGTCAGATATATCCACAGGGAAAGTCTGCCATCCATGGTGCCGCAGACATTAACACAAACATGAGTATACTGACTGTAGGAAATTGGTTTTTTAATTGAACTGGGTGAGAACCCCCATCAAGTAACAACCACAATCCTTGTCAGGAGGAACCACAAAAGTCAATAAATAAGCCTGTGCTTAACTCTCTGGTAGTGTAGCAGAGAAACAGTGGGACTTAATTTATAGACAATGTGTAAAGTATTTTTGCAGCACACAAATGTATAAATGTGAAAACACAAAAAACGAAAAAAAACATTTAATAACATAGAGAAAAATGTAATGAATAATTTGACATCAGAATGCCAAAAATCAAATCATAAGAACTGGAATTATGATTTTTTTTACGTTTTTAATAAAAAACTACCACCTAAAAGATCAAAGCTTCAACTGGAGGCATCTAGTCGCACAAGACCGGAGCAAAGTAAAATGTTATGACTGACTTCGATGGAGTGCGGTTCACATAAACAAGTTGACTTGGGCTTATGTTTGTACTTGAAATAAATTACTGGGAATATAACATTTAGTGGGGCAAAGCAGCCAGTAGTGTCCAGGTGGAGGTGTCATCATGAGAGAGCCGCTGATCAAAGTGGCGGGGAAGACTTCTATGTTCAGGCTTTGTCACTTTTTGGAAGTCGAAAGTCTCCTGAGGGATGAGCAGCAGCCTGTTGCCGATAAGGACCCCGGAGGCGGGATACCCCTTTTAAGAGGAGCTGCTAAACTGGATTTGCTACTGTGGAGAACAATGTAGCAATAAATATTGCAAAGTCATGCCGACCGGCGATGCATCTTGGGTAGATTGGCAAGCAGGTAGGACCCCTATCGGTTCTCAAGCCACTTTTTAGTGAAAAATTTCCCAATGTTCAGTATTTGGCTGTTTGGACATCTTTAGAACCACTTCCAAGGGGGCAGGCCTGGTGGGACACCACTTGCAGGGAAGGACTCACATCAGGTAAGGTCAAGGTCAGGGTTCAAGGTTGTTGGAGCTTGTTGTGTCCCTGAAGCTCAAAACAGAAGGCTAGCAAACTAGCACTTGTAGTTAACCTGGAATCAAGCAACAAGGCAGACCACTGAGGGTACAAGCAGCAGGGCAATTCTCTGGTAATAGCAGGGCAGTCCTCTGAAGTATACAGCAGGCCCTAAGTAGCAGGGCAGCCCTATGAAATAAAAGCAGTACTTTTGGGTTCTTCTTTAGCTCCAGTATTGAACTTAAGAGTTGGTCTGAGAGTCCAATATTTATAAATGTTGGCAACCAATAAAGTGGGAGAAACTGCTAGGCAAGCCCCCCTCACTAGTTGGAAAATCATTCCTTTCCATGCCCAGTCTCAAGGTGGTCTAGGGGGACAATGGCCGGTGTCAAGTTCCTTTGTGAGTGTGTTGGAGGCAGCACAGTGGGACAGGGAACAGCTCTACCCCACCAATTCTGAGCACCTAGTCTTTTTTTTTCCAGAGCTTTATATAGCGCAAACTTGATCTGAATTGGGTATCAGAGTGTTTTACACAGCACCAGTTGCATTACGTGAGAACAAATTCATTTTGGTAGGCACAGGGAGATTAAGTGATTTTCCCAGAGTCACAGGATGTTCAGCGTCAATGCCGAGGCTCAAACCCAGTTGCCAGATTCGAGGTCGACCGCCCTAGCCATTAGGCTAACTCCTCTCCCCTTTGTCTCACTAATCTGGGAGAAACACAAGGGCCAACTGCAAACTATTCACAGTCATGTGTCCCAGGAGACAGGCTGCATGCACCAATTGGCTAGGAAAAAGAAAATGCAAACTTTCTAAAATTGCCCACTTCTATTGGCCAGGAATTTCCCAAAAGTTGAAGTAGTTTTGCAACTCCTGTGCCATCTGTCAGGCCAGTGGCAAGAAAGGTAGGCACCTGAAGGTCCCCTTACTTCCACTTGCAGTGGTTGGGATACCCTTTGAAAGGGTAGGGGTTGGTATTGCTTTGTCCCTTTGACCCTCCACCAACATCAGGGAAATACATGTATTCTTGTGGTAGTGGCTCATGCCACCAGGTACCCTAAGGCAAGGATCACCACTGCACCTGCAATGACCAAGGCCCTCCTTGGTATTTTTATTAGGGTTATCTTTTCTAAGGAGGTAGTGTCAGACAGAGGTAATATCTTCATGCCTGCATATTCGAAACACATGTGGGATGAGTGTGGGGTGATCTATAGGTTTACTAAACCATACCATCTGCAAACAAAATGGTCTTGTTGAAAGATGTAACAAGAGCCTAAAAGGCATGATTGGTGGACTCCCTGAAAAACTCTAAAGTAGATAGGATGTTTTGCTACCTTGCCTCTTTTTTGCTTACAGAGAGCTTCCACAAAAGGGAATAGGGTGTCAAAGAAGATTGGGAGAGACCTCTCGAAGAAACAAAGCAAGACATTATGGACTATTTGCTTGACCCTCATTCAAGGATGGCTAATAAATTAAAAAAGCAATAAAAAAACCTTGAGGCCTGGCAAGAGTTCTGGAAGCTCTGGTATGATCAAAAGGCTGCCATGCTGGATTTCTAACCAGGGCTGAAGGTGTGGGTTTTGGAGCCTGTGGCATCCAGGGTCCCCCAGGACAAATGGACTGTGCCCTACCCTATCCTTGAGAGAAAAGGGGAGGTCATTTAGTTAGTTGAACTTGCCATATGCAGAAACCCCAAGAGGGTGATACATGTAAACCACCTTAAAACCTACAACAAGAGGGCAGATGAGACCATGCTTATGGATACGGAATATAGGAATAGGAGGTAGAGAGTGAGTCATGCCCTGATCTCATCTCTCAAAACTCTAAAGATGGGCCAGATGATGAAGTGGTCTTTTCAGACACCCTCACCGCCCAACAGCAGACTGATTGCAGGCAAGTCCTAAATCAGTTTGCTGATCTCTTCTCCTTGACCCCGAGACACAATAACTGGTGTACACATAATGTGGATACTGGTGCCAGCCTACCTGTCACAAGCAAAATATACAGGCAGTCTGACCATGTCAAGGAAAGCATCAAAGCTGAGGTAAGCAAGATGCTGGAGTTGGTTATCATTGATCCCTCAAAGAGCCCCTAGGCCAGCCCAGTTATGTTAGTCCCCAAGCCTCAGCACCAAGGTAGAAAGAAGGAAATGAAGTTTTGTGTGCCATACAGGGGCCTCAATGCAGTTACCAAGGCAGATGTCCATCCAATTTCAAGAGCTGATGAGCTAATTGACAGGTCAGTGGAAGCCAAATATTTCAAAACCCTTGATCCCACATTGCCACAGTTCAGGAAAGACCTCAAGAACCGGCTTCAGTTGAGCCCCTCACAGGTGAGTAGCTGTGCTTTACCAACCCTGATTGATTGATTGATATTACAAATAGAAAGAAAAACATCAGAGACATAGTGCTCGATTACGATGTCAGTTGGAGTTGCCTCCGACCGACACCGTCACAGTCTAGGGACCAACTGAACTACGGTCGGCAGTCCCAACACTACAATTACAATGTGAACGTGCATGGTGCGGTTGCATACTCCCATTACTCAATGGGAGCTTGTGCCGTGGCAATACACAGGCCATAGCACAATTTCCCATAGAGAAATGAAAGCTTGTGCAAATCCCTGCACTGTGTGCAGTGCCTGCCACACAATGCAGGGATTTTCCCCCCCGCCCCGACCAGAGGGCGCAGGGAGAAGGGAACCCTGCTCGGGGGCCCCCCAAGTCACTTTCCGACAAGCTTTCCATGTCAGAAAGCCCAGCATGGAAAGCCTGTCGGAAACCGACACCGTAATCCTCACGGCAGAAACACTGTAGTATGGGATTACGTTACAGTCGCCGACTGGCCAACGTGCTTCTGGAGCTAACCTGAATCCAGCTGAAATGACCGGCCGGTTTCACTTTCAACCACCTAGATTGCAATTAGGTGATTGGAAGTGAAACCGAGATGTGATGCCGAAAGTCTCCGACCTGAGTTTAGAGGCTTTCCGAATCACATCGTAATAGGTCTCTTATTCTGCTATGTAGTAGATCTGACATTACCAAGTTAACAATGCAGACAAGTAGGTCTTTCAAGATATCACTTGAGCTTCTAAATGCAGTTCTACAGCTAGGCCAACTTAGTATTTGAAGCCTCTGAACTTGCCTTATCCTACTATAGTACTACTTAAAAGCTTGTCCTATGGTACAGTTTAGCTATACCAGAACATAAAGTGTATGTGCATAAAAACAAACACATGTACTAACACGTTTTTTACAGGTACATACACACTTTTAGGCATATAGGCTAACTTATAAGTCCAATGTACTTCATTCAGTTAAATGTCATGTAATTAATTATGACTCGCATTTTCCTACCTAATATGGGATCCGCCAACAGGAGATTCCAGTGTCTTTTCATGATTCTATGCAATGCCCATGCACCTCTGCTGAATTGTGTTATCATTCTGGGTACCCTGACATCGCCTGACTTGCTCCCTGTGTTTCTCTTATCAGTACTTTTTTATGTTTTGAACATGACCTGCTGTTCACAATTCAGCAGAGATTCATGGGCATTTCGTAGAATCGTGAAAAGATACTGGGATCTCCTGGTGGCGGATCCCATAATAGGTAGGAAAATGGGGGTCGGGCCACAGGTCACATACAGAAGAGCTAGGTCACTATGTAATCCTTTAGTGCATAGCTACCCCACAGAGGAGAAAGGAACACAATGGCTCAAGGTACCCAATGGCTTTACCACATGTGGTACATGTAAGGCATGCCGCAATGGAAAGAACTGCAAAGTGTATAGAACGGGCGTGAATAAGGTTAAATCGATTGGACAACCGATTAACTGCAATAGTGAGTATGCTGTCTACGTATTGGAATGCCCCTGTGGCCTCCGATATGTAGGCAGCACAAAACTCCGATTGAAATTGCGAATATTGCAGCATTTACGCGCCATCAACAACAAGGATCATAATTATCCCCTGGCCCAGCATTACGCTGAAAATCACAACAGTAACAACAATACTTTAATATTCTTTGGAATTGATAAAATCCCCAAACATATTCGGGGGGGCGATCGAGAGAAACTCCTTAGAATCCTAGAATCCAGGTACATTATCGAACTGGACTGCAAAGTCCCGAATGGATTGAATGGTGGGGAGGAGCATGCCACGCATATAGGTCTGATTTAGCCAAGAAGGGGTAGTTGATCCTCTGCATTTATCCACATAATTTTAACTTAGGTGGTGTAATAAGTTGTCTAGGTATAAGGGTTATCACATTTTTATTCAGGGAATGAGCAACTAGGGGAACAGGACCAGGCAATAGGACTCTAATTTTGGAATCAGAATGGGCAACAACCACAATTGTGGAGCCGCACTCAGCAACTCATGTGAGTTGCATTGCAGGGCAAGCCCCATGAGCTCATCTCATTTATAACAATAACACTGATAATGTAATATACACTTATGCACTTACACACAAAATTCTATTCCCATGCAGCACACCTTGCACCTTACCTTATATACTTACCATATATATTTCCACCAGCCAGATAATAGACTAGGGGCCCGATGTAGGTCACCAAATACCGGTCGGTAACGGCCGAATTCGGCCGTTACCGACCGGTATTTGGTGATAAAGATGTAGGAGGCAATATTTTTCACAATCTGTAAATTTACCGAATGGGTAAATTCACCGATTCTGTAAAATACCGAATCGGTAATTTTACCGATTCGGTAAATTCCAGATGTAGGTAGGCCTTCAGAATTCGGTATTTTACCACCCAATCCTATTGGGTGATAAAATACCGAATACAAGTGTACATGCACATCTGTGCATGTACACATGTGCCATGTGACAGACAAAGGGCATGTCTGTGTGCCACATGGCACACATGCCTGTATTTGGGGTGCTAGAGGGTGTCAATGTGACACCCCCTGCACCCTTGCTGCAATCGGTATTTACCGAACCGGTAAATACCGATTAGGTAATGTCCCTTGATTCCTCTGGGCTTCAATGCCCATAGGAATCGATGGGCATTACCGAATCGGTATTTACAGAATCGGTAAATACCGAATCTCAACGATTCAGTATTTACCGATTCTGAAATACCTACACCCCCCCCCTCCATTTTACCACTTCTTAAATACTGAATCGGTATGATTCGGTATTTAAGAAGTGGTAAAATTAAATTACCTACATCGGGCCCTAAGTTCTTGCCATTGAGATGCAATGTGGCTGCTTAATTGTGTTAACTGGCGCTCCAGGCGATAGCATCGTAATATATGTAGGTCACACAACGTGACTATCATATAAATGTGTTCATCTTAGGGATAATATTTTAGTATTATACTATACTACCTGATTTTCCCGGCAAATTGAGATGTAATAGCCAAATAAAGCATGAAAACATTGAATCGGCAAAAAACAGAAAGCCGGAAATTATCCGCGCATGCGCGGATTTGCCGTATGATTTCAATGTGGTTGCCCAAAACAAATGTTATGATCTCACTGAAATGTTTAAAACTAATTATTGGGCATTTATTGAATTTAATCTAGTTTGGGCAACATTATCATGTTTAAATTCGTATAACAATGAATTGATTGGGCATACACTGTTATGTTTTTGGTTACGATAGCAGCATGCTTTCTTCTATGTTTGTGAACATTTGTGTCTATTTCTATGGGGAGTGGAAATGAGGAAATTGACTTGACAAAGGCAAACGCCGAAACGCACCGTCCCTAAACGTTTTGGTGCACAATAAATCTGTTGTGCAGTTCCTTGGTGTGCCGCCTCTCGATTCATTCATTTGTGTTGAATTGGAAAATCTACCGATATATATATATATATATATATATATTCACTGAAAAAACCATAGGTTTTACACCAGTTATAGTTAGCTGGAAGTTTTACTCGCATAAAACCATTGAAATTCCCACGTTATAGTTAGTTGGACTCACTATAACTTGCGCGTGCAATGCACTGCTGATGACGTCACATATTACATCACTCATGACATGGTCAGTGACATCACTCATTACATCACTGATGACACCATCCAGTGAATGTGTGTCTTTATGAAAAATAAATATTAGTGAGTAATGTTTAAATTTTTAAATATATGTATTATTGTTTCACTTTGTGTATAAGTGGCTGCATGGGTTGGTGAGTAGCTACATGTGTATGTATATGGGTTATTAGATGTTTTTTTTAGTATCAGTATGAGTGTTTGTATGGTTTGGTGGGGGTATTACTTAGCACATAGATGCATGAATGACTGACTCTCTCTTTGTATGTGTTTTGAAGACAGCATATGTGCAGGACTGTATGGGTGGATGAGTGTGTATATGTATGTGTTAGTGAGTGAATGACTGTCTCACTAGTGTCTTTATCAGTAACTACATATGTTTTAATCTAGTATATGTGAATATTGATGTATATAAGTGAGTATATGTGAGAGTGAGGGATTGTAAGAGTTGCCGTTTAACCCCTTAATTGCTGCCGTCGGCCAACGGTCGTCACGGCCACTACCTCCCCAGTGCTGCGCACGACCGTTGGACGTCCATTCAGCACTAGTTCCAATGGACAGCGCAGCACTGGGGAGGTTTATTTACAAGCTCTAAAGGGGTTAAATTAGTATGTGTTTCTATAAGTGATTGTTTAAGAGAATAAGTATGTGTAAGTTTCCTTAGAAGTAAAGTGGTAGTGTGTGTATAGCTGTATATGCAAATAAATGGATGTTCAATAGTTTATTTGCATGTGTGAGTATGTGTGTGAGTAACTTTTGGATGCCTGTCAGTGTGTAACAGGATTTATAGGTGTATCACTACATATGATGAGTGAGTATATGTATGAGTGACTATATAGAACTGTTGGTGAATGAGTGGATGTGTATATAGATGGTGGAATTATTGAATTGGTTGTTGTAAGTGGTATGGGTATCTCCATTTTTTTGAAAATTTTAGTTTCTATTTTTGAATATGTGTTTCAAGGGTTACATTACAGTGAAAGGAGGTCTCTCACTCTGTCACAAGGATGGTGTCATCAGTGATGTCATGAGTGATGTCACTGACCATGTCATGAGTGATGTAATATGTGACGTCATCAGCAGTGCATTGCACGCGCAAGTTATAATGAGTCCAACTAACTATAACGTGGGAATTTCAATGGTTTTATGCGAGTAAAACTTCCAGCTAACTATAACTGGTGTAAAACCTATGGTTTTTTCAGTGAATTTAATAGGTTTTTTAAATGCTAATTCCTAACTATAACTGGTGTGAAACCTATGGTTTTTTCAGTGAATTTCATAGGTTTTTTAATAGCAAATATCTATAGGTATGAAAGTAATAATTTTAATAACAAATTTTAAATTGTGTAAATATATATATTTTTTTATTGTTTGCTTCGGTACGCGCCCCCCGGGCGCTCCCAGGGCGCGTATCGGTGAACGTACGGGTGAGCGCAATGCTACGGAGCGCCCCGCTATTCCCGCGAACGAAAACAACATCATCACGTTTCGCGTAGTCGCGTGATGCGTCATATGACGCACTGTGTAAGCGCACCCGGAAGCACGCGATTGCATACGATCGAGCAACGTCTCGACTCGCTTACGTGGCGCTCCCCGGGGCGCGTAGCGTAAGCGCGTCGGGTCATGTGATCTGAAAATAACACTTTTCATTGGTGCAGATCAGTTTTGGTTTCCAAATGATGAAAGCTTGGATCATGTGACTTGAAAAAAACACTTTTCATTGGTCCAGAACACTTTTGTTTTCCAAATGATGAAAGCCCCCTCCTTTTTTCCTTATTCTGACTTTGTCCTTTGACTGAGGAAGACCTGTTTCGAGTTCTATCTCAGAAAATGGCTACAGTAGTTTCAGCAGCTGGAGCATCTGGCCCACCACCACCACCACCACCATCTAAAAGGCCACCAGAAGATTATATTGGTGGTGAACAGGAAGAGGAGGAGGATGAGGAAGAGGAGGCACAGACAAGGGAGTTCCTGCCAGAAGATAAACAGCCCTACAAACCCAAAGAGCACTTTGTATGGCAGTTCTACAAACTCCCAAGGGGTTTAAAAAAAGTCAACGCAGCAAAGGTGACTTGCTTAATTTGTGGTGCTGAGCTATCCAGGGGGAACCCTAACAAAAAGTATTCCTTCGGGAATCATACGATGATTCGCCACATGATGCGTTGGCATCCAAACAACTACTCTAATGCAGAGTTAAGGGACCTCTGCAGTAAACTACCCCCATCAACGTCTCGACGCTCAACATCAAACCAACCCACTCCATCGGATTCGGGGGCAAGAGACACATTGGCTACTATCCAACCAAAGTTTAATGATTACAAAATTGTATGCAAATATTGTTACAAGTTACTTGCTTATGGTGAGCAAAGCATTGAACTTATCATGGTTTCTGGTGATAACCATATGTGTCCAAAAAAAACCTAATTTTTCCTGATTTTTTTCATGCTCCAGTTGAGCCATTTACAATTCCCTGTTTTTTGTTTCTCCCCATAAAAAATACCAAAAAAATATAAAAGTGTTCAGAAAAGCCAAAAAAAGTACAAAATGTTCATAAAACATAAAAAAAATATAAAACAACAAAAAGAAGAAAAAAAACAGTTCTTTTTAGAACTACCTTTACTTTATAAAAATAAACCTATATTTTTAAAGAATCTGTGTCAATCTTTTTTCTGCAGGGTACGCATACTGGTACGTGCACCGGGGCGCGCACCGGGGCGCGCACCGGGGAGTGCACCAACAAAAAAAAGAAAAAAATTAATGAAGGAGTTAACACAAAGAGAGTAATGTTAAGAGAAAGAGAGCTAGAGGGAGAAACACAGAGAAATTGTTTACTACATAGTTAAAAACAGACAAAGTGTAATAGGGTGAAAATGAGAAAAGTAAAATCACTAAAGGAGCGAAAGAAGGGAAGAGAGAGGAAGAACACTAAACTAGAGATAGTGGGAGAATGTGAGTGGGTGTAGAAAGAAAAAGATAGGACAGAAAAAAATTGAGAATGAACGGTAGTGGCGTAACTGGGATAAATGAAGAACGGTGAGGGAGGGTAAGAAAAGACCAGTTAGTATAAGTAAAGAGGGGTGAAAGAGAGTGAAAAATTGAATTAGGATAAGAGACGGGGAGTGACAAACACAAAGGACAGAGAAAATAAAGGTAACAGTACCTGAATGGGTTTGAGTGAAATAGCAAACAAAGATAAGTAATGCAGTTTGTGTGAGTTATAGGGAGTCAGTGGGAGTAGGTCGGGGTGTCGGTGTGTAAGGTGTTTCTGTGGTTGTGGCTGTGTGGGGTGTTGCGGTGTGGGTGGAGGTGCGGTTGTGTGAGATATGTGTGAGGGGTGTGTGGGTGTGGGGGGTATATGTGTGGGATGTATGTGTGTGTATGGAATGTGTGTGTGTATGTGAAGTGTGTGTGTGGGGGGATTTTTTTCTGTGTATGAGGTGTGTGTGTGGTGTGTGTGTGGGGTGTATGTCAGAGGTGTGTGTATGTGTTGGGAGGGGGATGAGATGTGTGTGTAGGAGTAAGGTAAATAATTAAGAAAAACAGAATGAGTGAAGAAGCAAAGGAAGAGAACAGATGGTAAGTGAAGTAAAGAATAGGTACTGAAAGAAGTTGAATATGAGAGGGGAAATAGGGAAATTGGAGTAAGCATGGAGAATAAGAATAAGTGAGGGAAGCAGAGTAAAGAAACAGGAGTGAGGTTGGTTGAGAAAATTTTAGTGAGCTTAAAGCAAAGGGTGATGACAAACTACATTTTTTAAGTCACACTTACCATATAATAAATGTAACTTTAATTACATTTTTTTACTACACTTTGTATCTGTGAAAGAGAGAAGAAAAAATAAGTTATAATTAGTAAAATATGTATTTTAAATTAAAAGATACAAATGAAGAGGTTAAAAATCATAACAGTGTATCTAGAAATAAAGTAAGAGTGAAGGACACAGAAAGGGAAATAAAGTAAGGTAAAAGGATAAAAAGAGAAAAAAAGAAATAGAATGAGAGCAAATTACTAAGAGTAAGGCATATAGATTCACTGACACAGAGGAAGAGAAGAACAGAGAAATGAACTGAAGGTAAGAAAGATACTAAAACAATGTGAGTTAGCAAAACTAAATCAGGAAACAGTAGTAAGTAAAAAGATAATGACTGAGACAGAAAACAGTCTAATTAAGGATGCATTTAGAAGAATGAGGAATAGAAGATAACTGAGAGTAAGTGAAGAACAGTCATAGAGTGAAAGGATGATGGGAGTTATGATAATATACAACAATTGAGGGAAATGGAGTGAGGAAGTTAGTAGACAGACACACTAAGAGAAAAACTGAGTGAGGTGGAGTACAATGAGTGAGAAAAGGAAATGAGTAAGGGATCAAAAAAAGGAATGAGAGGAGAAGGCGACTAAAACAGTGGTACTGAGAGAAAATAATTTGGTGATGAAAGTAAAGAGAAGGACATTGAAAGAAAGGAAATGAGGGATAGTAATGGAACCAGAGTAAAAGAAATGGGATGAAGAACGATGAGAGAGGAGCAGTGAAGTTGTTGTAAGAGAAATGATAGAAAATAGATAAACACAAGTGAACATAACACAAGGAGAGTGAGGCACTGAGGACATAGAAGTAGTGAACGAAATATAGATAGAAAAGGTCAAATGTAAGGAGCAAACAAAGATAAGCGAGGGAGAGTGGGTGCTTTATAGTGATAGAGTGCGATAATACTGCTGAGTGAGTAAACAGGAATTACTAAAAGAGCAAAGGAGGAAAATACGGAAAAGGGAAGTAAAGCAGAGAGACTGAAAGCTGAAAAGTTATGCAAGGGAGAGAGGGGATGCAGACAGTTGAAATGAGAATGAGGGCTTGTCAAAGAAGTGGAGTAAAAGAACGGGGGTTACAGAGAGTGAGAGAAAGACATTATAAGTGAGTTAAAAGAGCTCAAAGAGGATGGAAAAAGGAAAGTGAGTGTCAGAGAATGGGAATACAATTTAATTTACACAATCCAAAGTATAGAATAACTTGTACAACATGTTACATAGTTTATTTTTGCTGTTCTCAGAATATATTGAATTTCACTTAAAACAGTGAGTTCAAATTACTCATCATATGACAGCAGGAAAAAAAAACACAATCTAAAAGATTGTGTTTTAAAAAACCCTTAGATACTGACAAATGACAAATGTACACTAATCTTTGATTGACTTACTTTTCCTTGAGGCCAAATAGTATATCATGGAGGTCCTTTTCTCGTTGCAAAGTACTTTGCTGTTCAGTAAAAAATCCATTTCATCGAATTTCTAGAAGAAAAACTCCAAGAACATCTGAAATATTTTCAATATTTTCATATACTCCTGTTTTTTCAGTCATGACTCTTTACTCATTCCTGCACCTTTCCATTTGGCCAAATAGTGTCAGATGTATGAGTATATATCAGTACTCCTCCCGTCTTCATAGGCCAATTACCTTTACCTAAATTTTGGCTGTAAAAACACTAGGCATGAATTTATAAAGCCAAAAGGCAAACGTTGTTTGAAAATCAAATGAGTGTCGTTACATTGGGTCCAACCTTTAGAAGTTTTTAAATAGCATGTGTAATGCCCTGATGTTGTAGAAGGACCGTCATGAAAAATAATAGCTACAGTTGTAAAGGTTCTTCCTGATATCGATAACTGAGAAGCCACGAAATTTTTAATAGAAGTTGTCAATTTAGTTCCATCAGGTCTATATCGTTGGAACATTAAAATGACATAGTGACCATAATTTTGTAGAAATAATGTGGACAGCATTGCAGACTTACATTGGGTACACACCATATTGTGATCCGCTGCTTTAACTAGATTATTAAAAGGCACTGATTTGCAGTCTGGTAAAGTCAAATATATAAATCTTTCAGAGTCTATTCTAGTAGTACTTGATGAAGCACAGTTATCACAGTCATGTTGCCATTGATAAGAAAGGTTAAAAAGATTTTTTATATCTACTCCTTCATCTTGCAATACATCAAACATATACATTAAAAATTCCTGACAATCCTGCTGAATATTCTGTGAAAATTGATTTTGACCTGAACATATGTCTAGAAGATTTCTAATTTCTGAAACACTTTCTATTTTTGCTCTATCACTACTACATTTCTCTAACACAGAATTCAATAAACAGCACAGTGGGGCATATTACCAACAACTAGCGATAATTTTTGTCTCTAACTTGTTTAGAGACAAAAATTATCGCCGCAAATCGGCGATTTTTATTGCAGATAAACCTTGCTATTAGCAAGGTTTATCGCAAATGCGATAAAAAACGGCCGCAATGCATGAATATCGCTGAAAAGTCAGCGATAATCATGCATTATCGAGCAAATGCTCTTAGCCATGTTATCCACCTCCCATTGGATAACATGGCTAAGAACTGCTCAGGGCAGGTGTTAGCTTTTGGAGATATTCGCGCTTAGCGCGAATATCTCCAAAAGTTAGTACTAGGAGATAGCGATGTTAGCGACTGTTTCCAGTCGCTAACATCTTGGCACGCCCACTTTGCATGTCATTAGTGATAAATATCACTGACATGCAAAGTGGGGCCCATGATGGTCGCTATCTCCTATTAGCTGTCGCTAACTGGTGTTAGCGACAGCTTGGTAATAGGGAGATAATTTTATCTCCGCTTTCTTGGCTTTTAAAGCCAAAAAAGCGGAGATAAAACCCCTTGATAATATGCCCCAATGTTTGTTCCCGATTTTCGACAATCTGTTTTTGTAAATTTTGAAGAAAAAAAACAACATTAACTACTACATTAGCATAGCAGTTGACACCAGAACTGAAATCCAGCAACATCTTCAACAGAATCATTTTTCTTTCTCTTTACAATTACACTTTTATCTACTTTATGCCTTTTTTACCTGACTGCAATTACTCTCATTTCTTCTTTTTCGGCCTACCACACGTTTTTCAATCAGAGGATATTGAGGCAAATGTGGAGCATACTCTCTTCTTAACCTATTGTATTCTTTAACACAATGTAGATCTGCACAAATCTTTGTTTCAACACACTCAATCAAGTACAATCCTGATAAAGTTCTGACTCGTGATAATGCCACATATGCCATACCCTCTTTAAACACAGAACTTCCAATGTTCACCAAAGCGCTATCTACACTTAAACCTTGAGACTTATGAATTGTCACCGCATATGCCAAACAAATAGGAAACTGTTTTCGGCGAACATATAAGTCTTTCACGAGCAAAAATCTAGCTGAACAACGACAAATTTGTTCTATTTCATCAATGCCATCAAATTTAATTTTTAAAATTTCAATTCCATCTCTATTTTTGTAATTCGCAAAACCAACAACATGACCCATTGCTCCATTTACCAGACCTCTTTCAACATTTAAATTCCTTCTCAAAATGATACGACAATTTAAACACACATTCAGAGTCTTTTCAAAACCAGCAGTTTTAGATATAGTCTTTTCTAATGAATCCAATTTTGATTTCAAATTTTCAGACAAAATAATTGTTGCTCCCATATGCTCTATTTTATCTGTAGCTTCCAGTTTCACTATCTCTTCATTTTCTAACTGTAACATTTTGTTATTGAACACGGAACATTCTTTCAGAGTTGGCATCAAACATATGCCAGATTTCTTCTTGTTAATTTTCTTAAAAATATTCTCTGGAAGAATGTTTTCATTTGGGTACAAATTTGAAATTAATCGTCCATGTAAAGCTTCTTTCCCTTGCTGACCTAGTTTTCCGATTCTTACATCTTGTAAAATATTTTTATAATCTTCATCCTTTGCCTGCCGCAAATTTTAGCAGTTCTGCATATTTGAAGTTTAACCATATATTAACGTTTCCAATACTCCCTAAGCACTTCCTGGTATCTTCATGCGTGAGCATTTTGAACACAGGTTGTCCTTTCACTGGAGTCAACTGCAGAAGATCTCCAAAAACAATAATATGTTTTCCTCCAAATAAGACATCATAGTCTGTTCTAAGAATTTCTTGCATTCTCAAATACACAAAAGCAAGCTTTATATTTGACACCATGCTTACTTCATCAATGATAAGAAGTTTCATTTTCTTCAGGACTCTCGAAACTTCGGAACACGCATCTCCAGATAGCTTGTGATACTCCAATTTGTTATCATGCTCCACTGGCAGCATCAGTAAACGATGTAAAGTAATCCCTTTAATGTTATGTGCTGCCAGCCCAGTTGGAGCGGTAACAACACAAGACAGCGATGATTCAGTCCTTTTCTGCAGATAAGTTGCAATTGCTTTAATCAGAATTTTTTTTCCAGTTCCCGCTTCTCCACTCACGTACAGTTGGACAGGCTTAAATTATGTACATGAGCACTCTTTTTTGTCATGACTGAATCCATGTTCAATCTGTTCTGTGACTTCGTCATATATCTGTTTCTGCTCGAGGTTTAGTTGTTGCACCAAATCTTCTAAGTTAACTTCATCAACTTGCTTGTTCCATAGCTCTTTCCACCTCATCCATGGCAGTGGCAGCTTCATTTTGGATAATTGGTCCTCCAAGTGGATCCTAACTCAATGAAGCAGAACTCTGACTGTCTTGAGAACTGTCTCTAGCAATCTCTGCAGCAATTGTGGCTTCTTGCTCTATTTCTTCGTTCAACATTTGCAGATAATTTAGAAAAACAGGACATTCTATGGAATCCTTGGTTGCATTAAAAGAATCTTCGTAACAGAGAAAATCTCCAAGTAGTTCCTCTTCTGTACGCCATGGCTTAAAGAGTTGCAAAAGCTCTTTTCCAGAGAAAAGGGAATTTTACTATTTAGCTAAATAGTAAAATTCCCTTTTCTCTGGATTTTCATAACTCAATTTTCGATGATTAATCAAATGGCCTTTTTTCTGTCTCACTAGACATCCTTCACACCCAATGATAGCATATATTCTATTGTTAATATCTTCTCTGATGGTACTCTTATATAGTTTTGCAGAACTTCATACAAACAAACGTTCTCAAGATGACTACTTCTATTTGGATAGTATGTATCCAACATGTTGGTCTTCAAAATATCTGTACTTTCTGGTTCTTTCTCCGCCAAATACTCTATTTCTTGTAAAGATTTCAAAACTCGAATTCGTGTTGCAGCAAGACCTAGACTCACCCAAATGATGGTTCTAGATTTGGCATATAGACTTGCTGATGACAATCGATCAGAACATTCATATGCTCCAGTTTCTCGATGCGACAACATCTTCAGACTGTAACTGTATAATTTCTTGCTTAGACTCTTTTCATGTGAAATGTCCTCCCACATTTCCTTCAGTTCTGTCTTTTCTTTTTTTGTGATGTAAGACGTCACATATCGAGCCACAGCAATAGAGTTGTCAGCAACAAATTGAATATCCATGTTAGCATTCCACATGGACAAAATCACTGGGTTGTTGTCGTTGATGTACTTGGACTCCTCGTTTCTTTTTAAATTGTATGTATTTTTTGGTGATTTCCTCGTCACAGTATGTCGCAGAGAAGACATCAAATTATTTACTCTTCCTTTAGAAATCACTGGTCGTGGAAAGGCGAAACGACATTTTGTGTAGAACTTGTCCTTGTTTCTGAATTTTCGACGACAGTACTTTCCACAACGATGGGATTGAAAGCGTAAAACTTGTTGCCTTAAACTGTTTTCTTCGGTAGTTTTCGGAACAGCACATGTTGAATACTCTTCAATGAAGCTCATCACTGTCTCATCGAATCTGTTCCAAATTTGGGTGCATCTTTAATCCACAACAACATATGTATGTGAGGAGCACCTCTCGCTTGATGCTCCTTTCTCCAAAAGAAATCCAAAACCTCTCCAAGGGGAGGATTTTTTTTGTTGGTAATAAAAGACATCATAGCTTCAAATCTATGATTGAAATATCTGCATACATTTACTGGATCCAAAGAACACAGTTCTCCAGGTGTTTTGAATTCTATATTTTGTATATTTGCATTTGCCTCTCGTAGAAATTGAAGTAAGTCATCCCATGCATACTCGGCACAGCTAAGAGTGAGGAACCATGTAGGAGTTCCTAAGTTTCTTAGCATACATTTCAATTCCCCATGACGACGGTACCAATACTCGTTTGTACCACGCTGACATGCCATGAGATTGATTAGATGGGATTCCAAAATATTATCTTGCAGATTCACTTTCTCCATAAAGTCCCTCGCCGAAACATTTTGTAGATGTGCTCCACTTTTCAGTATATGGTTTACTGCATAAGAAAGCCCAGACAAGTCACTTTCATACAGTAGATGAAACAAATAGGGAATGCATTGACGAAACCTTGGATCTTCAGCATATAATCTTACAGTTCGATATTCAGATGCAGGAATTTGAAGTGGTCGATCGTCATATCCTCCACCTCGACCTGTTGGAAATAGCTGTGGAAAACAACGAGCTTCCAAACTTTCTTCCCATACACTAACGGGACTTCCTTCTGCTGCTTTCATTTGAAACAATTCAATTGCATTCCCCATTACTTCTTTGGAATGCAAAGGATGAAAAGTATAATGTTCATATATTTCTTCACTTTTAGAGACATTAACTTTTTCAATTTGGCCGACTGAACAATCACTGTCTTCATCTGCAGCTGTTTCCTCTGCTGCAACACATACATGTTTATAATACTCATTGTTTTTGACTAAATACAACGTTGCCTTTTTGACTTTCCTAACATCCACTAAATTTTGCCAGATTTTTTTACTCTTTGTCGGAACCCCATTAACTAGAATAACTAAAGGTTCCTCTTCTACTTTTTCTATACCAATTGTATCAATATTTTTTTTTAAATCTAGAGGCAAATAAACAACTCTTCCCTTTAATCCTCTCTGCAAATCTGTAGGAGGCAATTTCCCTATCTTAGGCTCCATGCGAACAATTGCCTGAAAAGGGTGGACACATTGAATCAAAATAGACTCATATGTATTCAAATCCATCAATTCAGGGGGAATGTCTACCAACTCCAGATTATTATGAACAGCTCTAGCAGGCATTCTGTTTTGATTTAATTTATCATAACAATATTTACAAATACGCTGATTAGAACTCAAATCAAAACAATTCTCCACCCACAAATAAGTTGCAAAATCCTTCCACTCATAATTATTCATCTTTTCACTTTTTACGTATATATCAACTAATCTAGTTTGATGCTTATAATGACTTCATTGACAACACACACAAGTAAAATTTGGCCTTTCACTTGATTTCACCTTAAACCTGGTAATTTCCTGCTCAAACTTTTCTGTACTTGAAATCTGTACATTGTCTTCCACATTACCTTGAATTGCTGTGTCAATTTCTACACTATCCTCTTTTTTATCAAAATAACAAATCTCAATTTCTTCACAAATCTTCTTCACATCTAATTCAGTTCCATGCAAAAGAGCACTGTTTAATTGTTTAAGCTTAAGTGCTGGACTTTTTGCATAATACAACATTCTCACTAATTTCCTCATTTTGGTATGATGCACTGCTAACATCCTAAAATGATGAAAAACACTCTGACAGACTTTTCTAGAAAGACAAGCCAGTGAATGGCCTTGCAAACCTGTCTTTTCTCTCACTCTGCAAGGATCTAAGTCTTGCAACAACTTCACTTTCTGCTTTAGACTTTTCTTACTATATGTACGTAAGAAATTACAAAACAAATCAATTGATTCCTGTCGCACACTACAAATACGACTACACTTCCAAGTGTACACTGGACCCTTAGTACGTCTCCCTAAAACTTCATCAGTTAACACCTCTTCTGGTTCTCTAGGCACAAGTTTCTCTTTTTCAATCGGACAACCGTCTTTCACTTCATACGCTCGACCACTGGTGTCAACTGCATGCACTAAATCATTCTCCTGGAAGTAACTCTCCTCATTAAAAAATGGCTCACAACTTGAACTGTGCATCCATTCTCCAGAAAAAACTTTACAAAAATTAGTCCGATTAATTACTCTTTTCCATCTACTGTTTGATTTGAAAACATCAATTCTCTTGTTAAGTGTCCTAATTCTATTGATTATTAAAATAAATAACTTTTTCTTAACTTCAAAAGCCTGATCAACAATCTTCTCTACACTTTTTTTTCTTATAAAAAGCAGCTCTCTGTTTACCTTTCCTAATGTTTTTTAACAAATTTAAAACCACTCTATTGCGAAACATTCGTCTACGAATGTCTCTAAACTGATTCTGCCTTCTATTCCTATACATATTATTCTCTCCTGCTCCAGTTGTAGGATTCTTTGAGGTTCTCTCCTTCCTTTTCAAATTTACTCTCTCATTTTCTTTTTCTACATGCTGTCCATCATTTTTTTTTAAAGTACATATGTTCCAAATAGAAAGACTTAGTTGTCTTACCAGGAGCTTGGTTCCTGTTTTTTGAAGTATTTGTTGTGGAAGAGTGCTGTAATTCCGTTGCTGATTTTTCTCGGTTACGTTGTTTTCTTGTCCTTTCCCTTGTGGGCATCTTTGCTTACTTTTGAAATCTTGATTTCAATCTGTGTTAAAGAAAAAAATAGCACATTATAGACCACTATTACCAAACAACAAAGCAATGACAAAAAGCAAACGATCTATTCAGGGTTACAGATCAGGTGAGGATTCTCCAGGGGTACACAAAAGGTGAGGCCTGTATTGAAGAGTATAGTGGAAGACAGCTCTGTCCACAGGTACAAAGAAGATGAGACCTATGTCTAAGTCCACTGCACTCTTATACACAGGCTTCACCACCTATGCTTCCCGGGAAAGCCCTCTCTCCCACTACAGTCTTGATCATAAACCTCACCTTCTCTGTCCCTCTGGACATGTCTCACCTCATCTGCACAATCTACTTCCTAATCTCAGGTAACACAGATGACATAATTGATCCTCATTCATAAAGCCATGCATCAGTTTTGCGCTACTGAAGCGTCACTTTTTGTGACGCATTGGCATCATAAAACATGTGCCTTGTTGCACCATATTTAAAAAGTGACGCATGTAGGTAGATGCGTCATTTTTAAAACCTTTTGCACCACATTATAGCTCTGTGAAGTGTAATGTACAGAGAGGGGTCATTTCTCTGCAAAAAGCCTCGTAATAATGACACAGTGAAATCTATAAAATTTCACTGCGTCACTTTTAGGAAACTGTTATGTCAAAATCTTGCACCTGCCTCACAGTAGGGATAAGACTGAGGCAAACGCTTTCACATGGGGCTTTCCCTATGTGATACGATTCTCACACCTAAGCAGGAGTGCAGATGAGATGAAGACTCTCCAGGGGAGCACAAAACGTGAGGCTTGTGTCCAAGAGTGCAGTGGACAGGACTAAACTGGAGTAGTGTACAAGAAAAAGATGAGCCTCATTTATAAAGCCATGCGTCAGTTTTGCGCTACTAATGCGTCACTTTCTGTGATGCATTGGTAGCATAAAACATGTGCCTTGTTGCACCATATTTAAAAAGTGACGCATGTAGTTAGATGCGTCATTTTTTAAACCACTGCACCACATTATACCTCTGTCAAGTGTAATGTACATAGAGGGGTCATTTCTCCGCAAAAAGTCTCGTAATAATGACGCAATAAAATCTATGAGATTTCACTGCATCACTTTTATGACACTGTTACATCAAAATCTTGCACCTGCCTCACAGCAGGGATAAGACTGAGGCAAACGCTTTCACATGGAGCTTTCCCCATGTGATACGATTCTCACACCTAAGCAGGAGTGCAGATGAGATGAAGCCTGTCCAGGGGAGCACAAAACGTGAGGCTTGTGTCCAAGAGTGCAGTGGACAGGACTAAACTGGAGTAGTCTGCAAAAAAAGATGAACCTCATTTATGAGGCCCTGCGTCAGTTTTGCACTGCTAATGCATCACTTTTTGTGACGCATCGGCGGCATAAAACATGTACCTCTTTGCGCCATATTTAAAAAGTGACGCATGTAGGTAGATGCGTCACTTTTTAAACCTCTGCGCCACATTATACTCAAAAATGTAAAAACCATTCATTTTCCCCAAAATCGTTTTTGACATCACATTTAGGAAACACAGCACAGGTCCTATGTACAAGCATTCCATGTCATTACTGAAACCTCACTATTTTTCAAAATACAATTCCTCTATGCAAACAAACTCAATATGCTTCCTACACTGAGTTAACACAGGTAACATCATTGTAAAGAGTCAAATTGACACCTGTGTCTAAGAGTGCAGTCGGGGATAGGCTTCATGAAGCCTAGTCCACTGCACTCTTAGACACAAGCCTCACCACCTACGCTCCCCAGGAAAGCCCAAACATGTACCTTTTTGCGCCATATTTAGAAAGTGACGCATGTAGGTAGATGCGTCACTTTTTAAAGCTCTGCGCCACATTATACTCAAAAATGTAAAAGCCATTCATTTTGCCCAAAAACGTTTTTGATATCACATTTAGGAAATACAGCACATTTCCTATGTACAAGTATTCCATGTCATTATTGAAACCTTACTATTTTACAAAATACAATTCCTCTATGCAAACAAACTCAATATCCTTCCTACACTGAGTTAACACAGGTAACATCATTGTAAAGAGTCAAATTTATTTCTTTAAACATGCACACATTCTTTATTCTTTTTAAAAAAAGTAAAAGCCATTCATTTTTCCCAAAATCGTTTTTGACATCATTTAAAAAACACAGCACAGGTCCTATGTACAAGCATTCCATGTCACTACTAAAACTTCACAATTTTACAAAATACAATTCCTCTATGCAGTAAAAACTTTTTACCAAGCATTATCAAAAAGCATGACACAAAGCAACATTAAAAAACCACAATTTGCTTCCAAATCTTCTCCATAGAGTATACAAGTCTCTATGTATATTAAATGAATCATAACTCACCTTTACAAATGCTTTAGGAGATTCACAACAGTGTCAGATACACACACCAATAATTCTTTAGCAGAGCAAAAGGTATGTTCTCCAGGCACTGCAAACCTTAATGACACAGAGAACCTCTAATTCTACACACATATTCCTCATGGTAACCAATCAAAACTCTTCCCTCTGTATTTTCAAACCAACACCCTTCCCCCCTCAGCCCTTTCTACCTGTTACCATAGCAACTCCCTCCTCACTGAACTTTCAGGTTTAAAAGTTTATTCTACAATGTTGCAAATCACCTCAGCAAGGATGTTTGACCTGCGAATACACACCAGCTTATCTGGTGCAATGTTTCTTTAAATGACTTTTTTTAACCATTGAAATTACTTCTTACACAGAAAACAACCATGCACCCTAACTTTCAATTTTCAACTATCTCAATCTACCAATCTACCAGAGCACTGAAAGTCTACAGTTTTTTTTGTTGCAAACTCCTATTGTTCCAACTGCCATTCCTTTCCCACACTTCATCTGACTGCACCAGAATCTCCTCTCACCATGTATTCTGTCTGGATTATTGGACATAGCTATATCCACTGGGCTCAAAGGTATGCAGCTACCAGAAATTTTCACAACCTTGATTTACAAAATGTGAACATTAAATGGATTGGCCAGAGAGGATTAAGATGTCACCAATTGATTCCATTGGTGTAAACCTTTTTGCATTTGCCACACCCTAACCTCATAATTCTGCACTGTGGTGGAAATGACTTAGGCACTTTGACTGGGGTAGGTCTGGAAATGCTTTTAAAGGACACCTTTGGGCAATTGATGGCACTTTTTCCTCAAACTGCCTTGGTATTTTCCAATATTTGCCAAAGACAGAAATGGAAGTGGTCCAACCAATTTTGTCCACAATTTGAGAAAGCACGGAAACATGTGAATAAATCTGTTTCTGCTTACATGAGAGACTATGGAATGGGTTCAATATACAACAACAACTTGCGTTACAACATGCAAGATATCTACAGAGGAGATGGTGTGCACTTCTCAGATGAGGGGAATAGAATATTCCTCCTGAATTTAAGACTGTGCATTGGTACCTACTTGTAGGTACCTAAATTAGCCACAGGACCCAAAAGCTCTTTTCAGAGCTACCCTACCTGTAATCACTCAAATTATTATCTTTTTCTAACTTTTTTCACTATTTTTCACCAAAGTACGCCCCCCGGTATGCTTCCCGGTGCGCGTACCGGGCGCTCCCCCGGCGAAAATTTAAAAAGATTTTTTTTTTTGGGTCTATATGGGCCTCCTAACACCCCCTCAGAAATCCTAGGGGGTCAGGGAGTGCCTACCGTGCCCCCTTATACCCTTTTCCAATGTTGTTTGTCCTCCATTTTCTGACTCAAATGTACCGAAACACAAAATGGAGGACTCCTGTAGCGCTGCCGGTACGCGTACCGGGACGTGCACCGGGAAGCGCTCCCAAAAATGTTAAAAGTTAATTTACATAAAAACCACTGGAGACATTTTCACCAAATATAGAATAGGCCATACTACATACCAGTCCCTACCATTTTTCCCAAATTTGGTGGAATTCCATTGAGCCATTTGAGCTGTAGCACTGTCTAAATATCCTGAGGTAAATTACATGACTAAAACACATATGAAAGTGTTAGAATTTGCAACAAATGAAATTGTTACTTTCATTTTGTATTTTTATGTGCTGGCATTTCATTGGTTATGAACATGAATATATATGAAAAATGAGAGGGAAACACGGCCATTTTGAGTACTACTACCTGAGGTACATTTATAAAGGATTTCCTCTGAAAACATCAACTCCTTTCTGAAAGGTAATTTGTTAATTTTTAAGGGGAACTATGTTCTGTACTTTAAGTTAAATTGGAAAAACGTTTTCTGATAGTTTTTTACTGTCCCTCTGTTATAGTTATAGATTCAAATAGGCTTCTCTGTTATAGTTATGGATTGATTTAGGCTTCTCTAGTATATTTATGAATTTACTTAGGCTTCTTCACATGCACTTTTTTATATTTCTACTTCCTGACTGACACCATACACTGCCCAAAGATAACTTGACTGTTAAAAACTCAAAAGTACCTCTCTGAACTTAAACCCAACAGTGCCCTATCTCTACTGATATATTTATTTGTTATGCAATTTACAGCAACATAATGGAAGGAGATCAAAATAAATGTAAAATTTCATTCGAACTTGATATTCAGGACAACCCAGAGGAAGAGAATAACGATTCAGATTTTTTTGGATCAGTCTCTTGATGAAGAGTTTCTCAAATATGTGGAAGAAATGGAATCATGTAATCCAAATGAGGACATTCCCGACGACATAATGTTGGAAGTCTTATTAAATTTTGAAAAATCAGAGCAATAAATGTATATTTAATCATTAAAAATTGTTCCAGACATTATTCTTTTTTATATGTAATCAATGAAATAGTACCAAAATGAATATAATATAATGTGAGACTTATATATTGTGCAATTTTTTTTTGTGATACATAGTAAGTTTGCTCATAGTTACTTCCTTTCTCCCACTATATTATCTCCAAAGTGTATTTGACATCTGTTTTTCATCTCCTGCCTCCTTTCGCTCACAGTCTGTCTCTAATGCACGATATCACCGCCAATTTTTTATACATTTAGAAGAGATTAAATGTAATACTGGAAAACATCATAAGGGAGCAGGATAGACTACCTCTGATCCCCTAGACCTTCTCAGGGTGTGCTTAAAGGATCTGTTTCTACTTTCCTGACAGACTATGCTATGGATTCCATATACCACAATAACTTCTGTAACAACATACAAATTATCTACAAAGGAGACGGTCTACATTGAATTTAAAACTCTGCATTGGTACCTACATGTTGGTACTTAAATACGCCACACACCACAACAACTCTATTCAGAGCTACCCTACCTCTAAGCACTTTAAATTATTATTTTACTGTTTCACTGAGTTTTCCCCATGTGTGGAGGGGGGGAGGTGTGTGTGGGGATGTGTGGGGTGTGTCTGTGAGGTGTATGTGTGTGTCTGGGGGGTGAGGTGTATAGGTGTGTGTAAGTGTGTGGGATATGTGGGTGTGGGTGGGGGTGAGGCTGTGTAAGCTGTGTGTGTGGGTGTGTGGGGTGTAGGTGGAGGTGTGAGTGTGTGCGGTGTGTGTGGGGGGTGTGTGTGGGGGGTATGTGTGCAGGATGTGTGTGTATGTGTGGGATGTGTGGGTGTGTCTGTGAGGTGTGTGTGTGTCTGTGGAGGGGAGGGAGGTGTGTGTGGGATGTGTGGGGTGTGTCTGTGAGGTATCTGTGTGTGCGTGTGTGTGTGTTGGGGGGTGGTGAGGTGTGTGTGTGGGTGTGTGGGGTGTGTGGGTGTGGGTGTGGATGTGTAAGGTGTCGGTGTGGGGGTGTGGGGTGTTTGGGTGTGGGTGGAGGTGTGCGTGTGTGAGGTATGTGTGGGGAGTGTGTGACTGTGGGGTGTGGGTTTGTGTGCGTGTGGGTGTGTGTGGGACGTACTTGTAGGTACCTAAAACAGCCACAGAACCCAAAAGCTCTTTTCAGAGCTACCCTACCTCTAATCACTCAAAATGATTATTTTTCACTACTATTTTCACTATTTTTCACCAAAGTACGCTCCCTGGTACGCTCCCCGGTACGCGTACCGTGCGCTCCCCCTGCTAAAATCGAAAAAAAATTACATTTTTTTTGGGACCCTTTTATGGCCCCCACATCAAACCTAGGGGGTCAGGGGGGTCTACCTGCCCCCTTTTTGTTATTTCCCCCTTTGTTTTTGCCAGCTCTTGTGTCTCGATCCTACCGAGACACAAGATAGCGGCCGCTGCGGACTGTTTTGAATGTTTACAGACACCTGAGAGCCAATCAGCTTTCCGTGCGCAAGTCGTGTGGCGCGCACCGGGGCGCGCTTACAGATATATACATTTTTTTTAACCTAAATTACTCAAATTCCTCTGGAGCACATATCTTGAGACATAGCAAAGGCACATCGGGCTACCAGTCCCTACAATTTTGCCAAGTTTGGTGAAAATCCATTCAGCCGTTCGAGCTAAAAGTGCGACAGACCGCCCTATGGAAATTAACATGGGGAAAACACGTTTTGGAACCCCCCTTTTATCTCGGCCCCCGCTTGACGAATCCCCCCCAAACTTTCAGGGAAGGAGCGGAGCGCCGCGAGGCAAAGTTGCTGAAAAATTCAGGCAGATTCCTCAACCGGCGCCAAAGTTATTCCCAATAGAATGTTGCGATTTCCCTATGGAAATCAATCCTAACTATAACTACCTACTGGCGACCGCCAGTAGGTAATATATATATATATATATATATATATATATTACCTACTGGCGGTCGCCAGTAGGTATATATAGTTAGGATTTTTTCTCTATGGGATTTTTGAAAATTCTATGTCTAATAACTTTGGCGTTTGTGGACGGAATTGGCTGAAATTTTCTGGAAAATGGAACATTTTGTTTCTGAGCAGCCCCTGGAAATTTGGGGGGGGTTCGTCCAGGGGGGGTCGAGAAAAAAGGGGGGTCCCAAAACATGTTTTTAACATTGAGTTTTCCATAGGGCGGTTGGCCTCACTTTTAGCCCGAACGGCTGAATGGATTTGCATGAAACTTGGCAAAATTGTAGGGACTGGTAGCCCGATGTGCCTTTTGTAGGTCTCAATATATGTGCTCCAGTGGATTTTGAGAAATTAACGTTTAAAAAAAGATATATATCTGTAAGCGCGCTCTGGGCAGCGCTCCGGTCCGCGGACCTTAAGCGTACCGGAACTTCGCGTAGCGAAGCTGATTGGTTCTCCGGTGTCTGTCAACATTCTAAACAGTCCGGAGCGGCCGCCATCTTGTCTCTCGGTAGGATTGAGAGACAAGAGGAAGCCAAAACAAAGGGGGAAATAACCATAAGGGGGCATAGTAGATCCTCCCTGACCCCCTAGGTTTAATGTGGAGGCTTTAAAAGGGCCCAGCGGGGCAAACAAAAAATATTATATTTTTTGTTTTTTTGCGTGGGTAGCGCCCGGTCCGCGAACCGGGAAGCGTTCTGGGCAGCGTACTGCAATGAAAAATGAATGATAGACTTTTTAAATGCTGTATGTTAATTGATTGTTGGTTTTGTTGATTATTTTTTATTTTCTTTAATTTTTTAAGCATTTTTTTTTATTGTGATTGTGTTTCATAATTTATTAAACTTTCTAACATTTCATTGTCAGAAATTTCATAATTATCATTGAATATACATTGTAGTCTCTGAGGGTGTAAAATGTCCTCATTTTCAAGGAGGTTATCTACTGCTTGTACACATTGCAGTAGTTCTTTGTCCCAAGTTTCATCGAAAAATTCAATATCATTTTCATCAATGATTTCTTGGCTGCTCTCTTGCAGGACAATTTGAAATTCAACTTTCTGTTCGCCTTCCATTTTGCCTGAAATTTAGATTAAAAAAATATATATTAGTAGAGATAGGGCACTGTTGGGATTAATTTTAGATAGGCAGTTTTTATCAGTGAATTTATCTTTGGGCAGTGTATAGTATCAGAGTGGAAGTAGGAATATAAAAAAGTGTATGTGATTTAACGTAAGTAAATTCATAATTATACAAGAGAAGCCTAACTCCATCCATAACTATAACAGAGAAGTCTATCTAAATCTATAACTACTACAGAGGGATAGTATATAACTATCAGAAAAAGTTTACCATATTAACTTATAGTGCACAATATACTTCAGTTTTAAAAATAAAAACTTACCTTTAGAAAGAAGTTGAAGGAATTAGTGAAAATACTATTGAAATGTACACCAAGAAGTAGTAGTCAAAATGGCTGTGTTTTCTTCTCTTCCTTTATATATATACAGGTATATAACCAATGAAATGTCAGGTAAAAAAAGTAGAAAATGAAAGTAACATATTAATTGGTTGTCAATTCCAACACTTCAGATGTGTTTTGTGAAGTAATTTACCTCAGGGTATTTAGAGAGGTCTACAGGCTAAATGGCTAAATGGAATTCCAATCAAATTTGTGAAAATGGTAGGGATTGGTATGTAGTATGAGGTAATCTATATTTGGTGAAATTGTCTCCAGTGGCTTTTCTGTGAACTACTTTCCCACCTTTTTTGATGGTGCGCTTCCCAGGGAGCGACCCGGTACGCGAACCGTTGAGCGCCCCGGTTCGCGAACCTTAAGCGTTACGGGAGTCCACCATTTTGTGTTTCGGTCGAATTAAGATACAAAATGGAGGGCAAATAATGTTCAGAATGGGTAGAAGGGGGCACGGTAGACTTATCTTGACCCCCTAGGTTTTGTGAGGGTGGCTGAGGAGGCTTATATGTGCGAAAAAAATACATTTTTTTTTTAAATTTCGCGAGGTTAGCTCCCGGTTCGCGTACCGGGTAGCGTCCCAGGGAGCGTACTTTGTTGAAAATTAGTGAAAAAAGTTAGAGGAAAAATAACAATTGTGAGTGATCAGATGTAGGGTAGCTCTGAGAAGAGCTTTTGGGTTTATGGTACATTTAGGTACTTATAAGTAGGTACCAATGCACATTCTTAAATTCAGAGTGAAAATTCTGTTGCCCTCATCTGAGAAGTGAACTCCATCTCCTCTGTAGATATCTTGCATGTAGTAACGCAAGTTATTGTTGTACAGGGAGCCCATTCCATGGTCTCTCATGTAAGCTGAAACAGATTTGTTTACATGCTTCCTCGACTTCTCAATTTGTGGACAAAATTGGTTTGACCACCTCCATTTCTGTCTTTGGCATATATTTGAATATACCAAGGCAGTCTGAGGAAAAAGTGCCATCAATTGCTCAAAGGTGTCCTTTAAAAGCATTTCCAGACCTACCCCAGTCAAAGTGCCCAAATCATTACCTCCACAGTGCACAATTAACAGGTCAGGTTTGGGCAAATGCATAAAGGTTTTCACCAATGGTATCAATTGGTGACATTTTAATCCTCTGTGGCCAAACCACTTAATTTCCACATCTTGTAAATTGAGGTTAGGTAATTTTCTGTTCTCAGCATACCTGTGAGCCCAGTGAATATAACTATGTCCAACAATCCAGACAGAAAACATGGTGAGAGGAGGTTCTCCTGCAGTCAGATGAAGTGTGGCAATGAAATGGCAGTTGAAAAAATGAGAGTTTAAAATGAAAAAAACTGTGGAGTTTCTGTGTTCATGAAGCAGTAACAGTGATTGGTGGATTTTGATTGCTGAAAACAGAAAGTTAGGGTGCATGGGTGAGTTCTTTGAAAGATGTATTTTGAGTGGTCAATAAATAATCATTAAATGAAAGATTGCAGTGGATATGCAGGTGCACTGAGAGTTCAGAGTTCAATTGCAACATTGTTGTGTGAACTTGCAAACACCAGAAGTCTTCCAAGAGGTGGTTGCCATGCAGAAAAGGCATGAAATGGCAGAGGGGGGAAGGGTTTTCATTTGAAAAAAAGTGAGGGAAGAGTTTTGATTGGGTGACATGAGAGATATGTGTGAAGAATTACAGCATTTCTGTGCTTTTGATAGCTGCAGACTCTGGAGTGCATACCTTTTGCTCTGCTGAAGACAAATTGGTGTGTTTCTGAGACTGTTTTCAAACTCAAAGTATTTGCTAAGGTGAGAAAATATTTCTTTAATTTAGATAGAGAATAGTGTGCTTTAAGGAGAAAATTATGAATTATGTGGCGCAAAATGCTTGTAAATATGCTCCCACCTGTGCATGGAAAATTTAGATTTTGAATGTTTGTGTTACATAGCCATGTTAAAAGTGATACAAACATGCTGCAAAGGCAATCAAAAAACGCTTTTATGTGTCTTAAGGACATTTTAAGTAATTTTCCCATGTGCAGTGTTTTGAAATTATGATTTGAAAATCGTTTTTGGGGAAAAGGAATTGTTTTTAAATTTATGACAAGGACATAATGGTGTATGCTTCTTTATAAGGCAATTGACTGTCCCTGATGTTATTTTTCCCATTTTAATGTAAGACCTTTCTCTGTGGCGCAAATTGCTTGTAAATATGGTCCCACCTGTGCATGGCAAATTTAGATTTTAAATGTTTGTGTTACATAGCCATGTTAAAAGTGACCCAACCATGCTGGAAAGGCAATCAAAAAACACTTTCATGTGTCTTAAGGACATTTTAAGTCATTTCCTCATGTGCAGTGTTTTCAAATTATGATTTGAAAATCGTTTTTGGGGAAAAGGAATGGTTTGTAAATTTATGACAAGGACATAATGGTGTATGATTCTTTATAAGGCATTTCAGTGTCTCTGATGTCATTTTTCACATATTACATTAAAAGACCTTTCCCTGTGGAGCACATTCCTTGTAAATATGCTCCCACCTGTGCTTGGTAAATTTAGATTTTGACTGTTTGAGTTACATAGCCATGTTAAAAGTGACCCAAAAACTGGCAAAGGCTTTTAAAAAAAACTTTCATGTGTCTTAAGGACATTTTAAGTAATTTCCCTGTGGGCAGTGTTTTCAAATTATGAATTGAAAATCGTTTTTGAGGTAATGGAATGTTGTTAAAATTTATGTGCGCCATATGCCCCCAAATTTATTTTTCAGGGGTGCAGCAGGGTGTTCTTGAGACACCCCTGCACCTTTGGAAAAATTCCTAATTTGCGATGAGCTAATTGCCAATCGCAAATTGCACCTTCATTCATATGGGCATCCTGGCCCATTGAAATGAATGGGTAATTTGCAATTAGCAATTTGCTCATTGCAAATTTGGAATGGTAAAGAATCGCTATTTATTCCTTAAAATTCGCTATTTTGGAAATGCAAAATAGTTATATGATACATATGGCGGTGGATGTCTAACAAGATAAGAAGCTTAGGGATACATTTATGATGACTGGCGCAATGAAGTGGACATCACTTACTTCATTGGTAGAGCTTTACATGTATTATGTCCTCTGTATTCTTCATCAAGCGTAACATTAATCTGCAATCCTGAGTAGGCCTCACCTTAAACAAACCTCTGGATAGGCCACACCTTATCGTCATCATGAATTAATCATTTAAAATGCTAGGGACAGATTTATGATAGGTGTATGCCTCTTTTGCGCCACTTACAAAAAACACTGTCCACGGGGAAATGACTTAAAATGTCCTTAAGACACATGAATGTGTTTTTTTAAAGCGTTTGCAATTTTTTTGGGTCACTTTTAACATGGCTATGTGACTCAAACAGTCAAAATCTAAATTCACCATGCACAGGTGGGAGCATATTTACAAGGAATGTGCTCCATGGGGAAAGGTCTTATAATGTAATATGGGAAAAATGACATCAGAGACACTGAAATGCCTTATAGAGAAGCATACACCATTATGTCCTTGTCATAAATTTGCAAACCATTACTTTTCCCCAAAAACGATTTTCAAATCATAATTTGAAAACACTGCACATGTGGAAATGACTTAAAATGTCCTTAATTCAAAATTTGCTATTCCTTATTTTGCGATTGCACTGAAGGATTTGCAAATTTTGCGATTCCTTAAATGTAATGTATCAAACAAAAAATATGTAAAAAATGACATTAAGGATTTGGAAACTACCACCAACTTCTAGTTTGTGGTAATTTGCGAATTCTTTTCAAAAAGCATTTTTTTCCAAAAAACAAAAGGTGCCATATGACGCCAATACATGTCCTTAGGGCATGTATGTGCGCCATATGCCCCCAAATTTCTTTTTCAGGGGTGCAGCAGGGTGTTCTTGAGATACCCCTGCACCCTTGAAAAAATTCCTATTTTGTGATGAGCTAATTGCTAATCGCAAATTGCACCTTCATTCCTATGAGCCTCCTAGCCCATGGAAATGAATGGGTACTTTGCAATTAGCAACTTGCTCTTTGCAAATTAGGAATGGTAAAGAATTGCTATTTATTCCTTAAAATTCGCTATTTAGGAAATGCAAAATAGTTTGATGGTACATATGGTGGTTCATCTGTAACAAGATAAGAAGCTTAGGGATACATTTATGATGACTGGCGAAATAAAGTGCAAATCACTTACTTCATTGGTAGGCCTTTACATGTATTATCTCTTCTGTAGTCTTCATCAAGCGTAACTTTAATCTGCAATCCTGAGTAGGCCTCACCTTAAACAAACCTCTGGATAGGCCACACCTTATCGTCATCATGAATTAATCATTTAAAATGCTAGGGACAGATTTATGATAGGTGTATGACTCTTTTGCGCCACTTACAAAACACTGTCCACGGGGAAATGACTTAAAATGTCCTTAAGACACATGAATGTGTTTTTTTAAAGCGTTTCCAATTTTTTTGGGTCACTATTAACATGGCTATGTGACTCAAACAGTCAAAATCTAAATTCACCATGCACAGGTGGGAGCATATTTACAAGGAATGTGCTCCATGGGGAAAGGTCTTATAATGTAATATGGGAAAAATGACATCAGAGACACTGAAATGCCTTATAGAGAAGCATACACCATTATGTCCTTGTCATAAATTTGCAAACCATTCCTTTTCCCCAAAAACGATTTTCAAATCATAATTTGAAAACACTGCACATGTGGAAATTACTTAAAATGTCCTTAATTCAAAATGTGCTATTCTTTATTTTGCGATTGCACTGAAGGATTTGCAAATTTTGCGATTACTTAAATGCAATGTATCGAACAAAAAATATGTAAAAAATGACATTAAGGATTTGGAAACTACCACCAACTTCTAGTTGGTGGTAATTTGTGAATTCTTTTCAAAAAGCATTTTTTTCCCAAAAACAAAAGGTCCCATATGACGCCAACACATGCCCTTAGGGCATGTATGTGTGCCATATGCCCCCAAATTTCTTTTTCAGGGGTGCAGCAGGGTGTTTTTGAGACACGCCTGCACCCTTGGAAAAATTCCTAATTTGTGATGAGCAAATTGCTAATCGCAAATTAAACCTTCATTCCTATGAGCCTCCTAGCCCATGGAAATGAATGGGTAACTTGCAATTAGCAATTTGCTCATTGCAAATTAGGAATGGTAAAGAATTGCTATTTATCCCTTAAAATTCGCTATTTAGGAAATGCTAAATAGTTTGATGGTACATATGGCGGTTCATCTGTAACAAGATAAGAAGCTTAGGGATACATTTATGATGACTGGCGCATCACCAGGGATGTGTCAGTCATCCTGCGCCGCTGTTCCGCCACCCATGGTGTGCTGCATTTACAATGCGGGGCATCATGGGGCAAAAATGGCACAGATGCGTGACGTATCTGTGCTGTAAAGGTAGTGATTGCTGGAGTTGTATCGCAAGTGCGATGCAGCTCAAGCAAGGCTCAGGGGTGCCCCATCTCCACAATGTTGCGTCAAGACCTATGCCTGCTTAAAGCAGGCGCGGGGTTTTGACGCAGCTTTCTCCTATCTGATTGTAAATACGGCACACCATGGGTGGCAGAGCAGCGGTGCACGTTAACTGGTGCATGCCTGGGGATGTGCCATTTAACATAAATCTGCCCCTTTACATTTAAGTATGTGCAGGGGACACAGAGTCGGTGAGGCTTATCCAAGGTTAAGAAGAGATGAGTCCTGTTCACTGAAAAATTAGACATAGTCTTCACCTGCTCAGCATTGCTGGACATGGCTAAATAATAGCTGCAAAATATTACTCTTGTTAAACAATTTTACTATTATAATCTCTGAGATTTGTCTCTTACTCTGCAACATCTCATTGTTGTTATCTTTCTTTAAAGATAAAGACAACATCAACATGAGCGACAATCTGCAATCAGTTGATTTTGACCTCATCATTGAACTCGTAATTGAAACATCAGTGGATGTTGATCCCTTGGATGATTTAAATCCTGAGGATGAAGAAGAGCGTGATGAGGATGCAGATTTGTCCGAATTATATGACATAGGGTGGGAAGCTGACCTGCTTGAGCCTATGGAACTATAAACATTTATTTTTAAAATTTATAATTAATAAAAAGTAAAAATGTAAACCGTTTAATTTAAAAATAAAGACACCTTCAAAAACAGGTTATGTGTAGTGTCTTCAATAAAATATTAAAATATGCTCATAAAATTAGATCAGATTCACATATAAAATAGCACAGGTAACATAAATATAAATGTCATTTCTTTTCTGCTATTTCTGTATTGTAAATTTGCCAAGGACTAAAAAATCTTCTATTTAAAATGTCAAGTAGTGTGTTAAGTTTTCGATCACTGTTATTGATTTACTGTTTGGTAATAGTGGTTAATAACATTTTTTATTATATTTTACCACAGATTCAACTGCAGATCATTTCAAGATTTCACCATGCCAACAATAGAAAGACAGAGAAAGGCTGCAAAACGTCAAAGACAGCAGGTGAAACAAAATAAGCAGCAGTCCTCTAACAAAAAGATTTGTCAAGTCACGAAGAAAGCACCGGGTAAGAGCACAAAATATTTCATAAGAAATATGTGTAGTAAAAAAAATATTACTACAGAAAATGTTTCAGTCCAGAAAAAGAGAACCAATTCAAATGGAAAGGAAAGGCCAATCAAAAATGTTACTGCTAGAGCAAGAGATAACTCTGTGCATGATAGTAGAAGGAAACAACAGTTTAGGGACATTCGTAAACGAATGTTCCGCAACAGGATAATTGGCAATTTGTTAAAAAATATTAAGAAAGGTCAACAGAAAGTGCTTTTTTATAAGAGAAAAAAAAAGTTGAGAAAGTTATTGATCAGGCATTTGAAATTAAACGTAAGTTATTTATTTTGATAATCAATAGAATTAGGAAGCTAAACAAGGCAATTTATGATTTCAAAAGAAATAGTAGATGGAAGAGAATAGTTAATCGTAGTAATTTTTGTGAAGTTTTTTCTGGAGAATGGATGCATAGTTCAAGCTCTGAGGCATTTTTTAATGAGGAGAGTTATTTCCAGGATAATGATTTGGTGCATGCAGTTGACACCAGTGGTCGTGCTTATGAAGTGAAAGATGGTTGTCCAGTTGAAAAAGAAAAACTTGTGACAACAGAGACAGAAGAGGTGTTAGGTAAGGAGGTTTTAGGAAGACGTGCTAAGGGTCCTGTCTACACCTGGAAGTGTAGTAGTATTTGTAGTGTGCGACAGGATTCCATCAATTTGCTTTGTGATTTTGTACGGTCATTTAATAAGAAAAGTTTGAAGCAGAAAATAAGGTTGTTGCAAGAATTAGATCCTTGCAGAGTGAGAGAAGTGACAGGTTTGCATGGTCATTCACTGGCTTGTCTTTCCAGGAGAGTATGCCAGAGTGTTTTTCATCATTTCAGGATGCTAGCAGTGCATCATAATAAAGTGAGGAAATTAGTTAGAATGTTGTATTATGCTAAGAGTTCAGCAATTATGCTTAAACAATTATGCGCTGCTCTTTTGCATGGTTCTGAAATAGATGTGAAGAATATATGTGAAGAAATTGAGTTTTGTTACTTTGGAAGTAAAGAGGAGAATGTTGAAATTGACCAAGAAGAAGAGGGTAATGTGGAAGATAGTGTACAGGTTTCCAGTACAGATAATTTTCAGAAGGAAATTGCGACGTTTCAGGTGAAATCAAATGAGAGGCCTAATTTCACTTGTGTGTGTTGTCGACGCACTTATTATAAGAATCAGACTAAGTTAGTGGATTTATATGCAAAAAGTGAAAGGGAAAATAATAGTGAATGGAAGGATTTCGCAACATACTTGATGGTAGAAAATTGTTTTGATTTGGGATTGGATCAACGTGTGTGTACTTATTGTTGTTGCAAATTAAATCAAAACCAGATGCCTGCTAGAGCAGTTCATAATAATCTGGAATTGGTTGAGATTCCTTTTGAATTGAAGGATTTAAATACTTATGAATCTATTTTGATTCAAAGTATCCATCCCTTTCAGGCTATTGTAAGAATGGAGCCAAAGACAGGGAAATTGCCTCCATCAGATTTACAGAGAGGATTAAAGGGAAGAGTTGTTTATTTGCCTCTAGATTTGAAGAAAAACATTAACACAATTGGAGTAGAAAAAGTGGAAGAGGAACCTCTTGTTATCTTAGTTAATGGGGTTCCGACAAAGAATAAGAAAATATGGCAAGATTTAGTAGATGTTAGGAAAGTCAAAAGGGCAACATTGTATTTGAAAAAATATAATAAATACTATAAAAATGTATATGTTGCAGAAGAGGAAGTAAGTGAGGAAGAGGACAGCGATTTGTGTGCTGGTCAAATTGAGAAAGTAGAACCCTGTACTAGTGAAGAAATATATGAACATTATAGTGTTCATCCTTTGCATTCCAAGGAAGTCATGGGGAATGCTATTGAGTTGTTTCAAATGAAACAAGCGAAAGGGAGTCCCATTAGTGTTTGGGAGGAAAGTTTGGAAGCTCGGTGTTTCCCACAGCTTTTTCCAACAGGTCAGGGAGGAAGATATGATGAGCGACCTCATCAAATTCCTGCTTCTGAATACCGGACTTTGCGATTGTATGCAGGAGATGCTAGGTTTCGACAATGCATTCCTTATTTGTTTCATCTCCTGTTTGAAAGCGATCTGTCTGGACTGTCATATGCAGTGAACCACATCTTGAAAAGTGGTATACACATGCAAAACATCTCGGCAAGTGACTTTATGGATAAAGTCAATGTCCAAGACAGTATTTTGGATTCTCACCTGATTAATCTCATGGCGTGTCAGCGTGGTACTAATGAGTACTGGTACCGTCGTCATGGTGATTTAAAATGTATGCTGAGGAACTTAGGTACTCCCACATGGTTCCTCACTCTGAGCTGTGCCGAGTATGGCTGGGAAGACTTACTTGAAATCCTACGAGAGGCAAATGCTAACGTAGATAACATCGAATTCAAGACACCCGGAGAACTGTGCTCTTTGGATCCAGTCAATGTATGTAGGTACTTCAATCATAGATTTGAAGCTATGATGTCTTTCATCATGAATAAGAAGAATCCACCTCTTGGAGAGGTGTTGGATTTCTTCTGGAGAAAGGAGTACCAAGCAAGAGGTGCTCCTCATATACATATGTTGCTGTGGATCAAGGATGCACCTAAATTTGGAACGGATCCAGAAGACTCAGTGATGAGTTTCATCCAACAGTATTCTACGTGTGCTGTTCCAAACGCAAAGGAGAAGAAAAGCCTAAGAGAAAAAGTTCTGCGTTTCCAAAGCCATCGATGTGGAAAGTACTGCCGTCGTAAATTCCGAAACAAGGACAAGTTCTACACTAAATGTCGTTTCGGCTTTCCACGACCGGTGATTTCTAAAGGAAGAGTAAACAGTTTGATGTCTTCGCTGTGACACAATGTCATGAAGAAATCACCTAAAAACACATACAATTTGAAGAGGAACGAAGAGTCCAAGTACATCAACGACTACAACCCGGTGATTTTGTCCATGTGGAATGCTAACATGGATATACAGTTTGTGGCTGATAACTGTATGGCTGTGGCTCGGTATGTGACGTCTTACATCACCAAAAAAGAGAAGACAGAATTGAAGGATATGCGGGAGGACATTTCCCATGAAAAGAGCCTCAGCAAGAAGTTGTACAGTTTCAGTCTGAAGATGTTGTCGCATCGAGAAATTGGAGCTTACGAATGCTCTGACCGGTTGTCTTCAGCAAGTCTCTATGCCAAGTCCAGGAGTATCGTTTGGGCGAGTATTGGTCTTGCTGCAACGCGTAATTGAGTTCTCAAACCTGTGCGGGAAATTGAGTATTTGGCGGAAAAGTAGCCAAACAGTACCGACATTTTGAAGACCAACATGTTGGATACATATTATCCAAATAGAAGCAGTCACCTCGACAATGTTTGTCTGTATGAGGTTCTTCAAAATGACATATTCAAGAGGAACATCAAAGAAGATACTGAGAAAGGAGTGTATGCTGTAATAGGAAGTGAGGGATGTCTGGTCAAGCAAAGAAAATGCCACTTGGTAAACCATCGAAAATTGAGTGGCGAATCTCCTGAAAAAAAGGAGTTTTTCTATTTAGCACTTTTGCAACTTTTCAAGCCTTGGCGTGCAGAAGAGGAACTGCTTGGAGATTTCCTCTGTTACGAAGACTCTTTCAATGCCGCCAAGGAGACCATAGAATGTCCTGCTTTTCCCAAATATGTAGAAATGTTGAATGCGGAAATTGAGCAGGAAGCAACGATTGCAGCCGAGATTGCCAGAGACAGTTCTCAGGACAGTCAGAGTTCTGCTTCATTGAGTCAGGATCCACTAGGAGGACCTGTTATCGAAAATGAAGCTGCCACTGCCATGAATGAAGTGGAAAGAGCCATGGCACATGCTCAGGAGGATGCGGTTAACTTAGAAGAGTTGGAAAGACAACTCAACGTTGAGCAGAGGAAAATATATGACGAAGTTACCATGCAAATTGATCATGGATTAAGTCATGACAAGAAAGAGTGCTCATGTACATCGTTGAAGCCTGTCCGACTGTACGTGAGTGGAGAAGCGGGAACTGGAAAAAGTTTCCTCATTAAAGCAATTTCATGCTATTTGCAGGAAAGGACAGAGTCATCGCTGTCTTGTGTTGTCACCGCTCCAACTGGACTGGCAGCACATAACATTAAAGGGATTACTTTACATCGTTTACTGATGCTGCCAGTGGAGCATGACAACAAATTACAATATCACAAGCTATCTGGAGATGCTTGTTTTGAAGTTTCAAGAATCTTGAGGAAAATGAAACTTCTTATCATTGACGAAGTAAGCATGGTTTCCAATGTCATGCTTGCCTTTGTGCATTTGAGAATGCAAGAAGTTCTCAAAACAGAGTATGATGTGTTATTTGGTGGCAAACACATCATTGTTTTCGGAGATCTTTTGCAGCTGACACCAGTGAAAGGGCACCCTGTGTTCAAAATGCTCACGCATGAAGATACCAGGAAGTGCCTAGGGAGCATTGGCAACGTCAATATATGGTTAAACTTCAATTATGCTGAACTGCATGAAAATATGCGTCAGGCGAAGGATGAAGTTTACAAGACTATTCTACAAGATGTTAGAATTGGAAAAGTGACCGAGCATGGGAAAGAAGCTTTACATGCACGATTACGGTCAAATTTATATCCAGAACAAGATGTTGTGCCTGAGAATATTTTTCAGAAAATTACTGAGAAGAAATCTGGATTATGTTTGATGCCAACTCTTGCAGAATGTGCCAAATTCAACAACAAAATGTTGCATTTAGAAAAGCAAGAGATTGTGAAACTGGAAGCTATTGACAGAGTAGAGCATATGGGATCAACAATTATTTTGTCTGAGAATCTGAAAACAAAATTGGATTCATTAGAGAAGAGTATATCTAAAACTGCAGGTTTTGAAAAGACTCTGAATGTGTGCTTGAACTGCCGTATAATTTTAAGAAGGAATTTACATGTTGAAAGAGGTCTGGTAAATGGATCAATGGGTAATGTTGTTGATTTTGTGAAATACAGAAATAGAGATGGAATTGAATTTTTAAAAATTAAATTTGATGGCATTGAGGAAGTACAGCTAATTGGTCGTTGTTCTGCTAGATTTTTGCTTGTAAAAGACTTATATGTTCGCCGTAAGCAGTTTCCTGTTTGCTTGGCATATGCGGTGACAATCCATAAATCGCAAGGTTTAAGTGTAGACAGTGCATTGGTGAATATTGGCAGTTCTGTGTTCAAGGAGGGTATGGCATATGTGGCATTGTCACGAGTTAGAACTTTATCGGGATTGTACTTGATTGAGTGTGATGTCACAAACATTTGTGCGGATCTAGATTGTGTTAAGGAATACAATAGGTTAAGAAGAGAGTATGCGCCACATTTGCCTCAGTATCCTTTGTTTGAGAAACGTGTGGTAGGCCGGAAACGAAGAAATGTGACCAATACTGGGGAGGTTGTAGCAAAAAGACAAAAAGTCAATGAACCTAAAATTACAAGCAGAAACAAAAAGGATTCTGTTGAAGATGTTGTTGGTTTTCAGTTTGAAAACAGTTCTGGTGTCAACTGCTATGCTAATGTAGTGGTTAATGTTTTGTTTTCTCTAGAAAATGTAAAAGAAGAGATTGTGGTCAATTCTGATCAAACATTTTGCAGTTTGTTAAATTCTGTGTTAGAGAAATGTAGCACTGATAGAACAAACATAGAAAGTGTGTCTGAAATTCGAAATCTGTTAGACAGATGTTCAGGCCAAACACAATTCTCTCAAAATATTCAGCAAGATTGTCAGGAGTTTTTAATGTATATGCTTGATGTATTACATGCTGAAGGTGTAGATGTAGATCAGCTGTTTGGGCTTTCTTATCAATGGCAGCATGACTGCGAGAACTGTATGGTATCAAGTACTACTAGTGTAGACTCAGAAAGATTTATATATTTAACTTTGCCAGACAGTAAATCAGTCTCCTTTAATAAGCTAGTAAAAGCAGCTGATCACAACATGGAGTGTAGCCAATGTAAATCTGAAATGATGTCCACATTATTTATACGAACATATGGCCAGTATGTCATTTTAATGTTCCAACGACGTAGGCCTGATGGAACAAAATTGACAACTTTAATTAAAAATTTTGTAGCTTCGCAGTTGTCAATATCAGGAAGGACTTTTGTAACTGCAGCAATTATATATCATGACCGTCCTTCAATAACATCAGGACATTACACAGCTTATTTAAAGTCTAGAAATGGCTGGTCATTCTGCAACGATTCTGTTTTAATTTTCAAAAAAAAATTGCCGTATGACCTTAAAAACTCTTACCTGGTGTTTTTAAAACCAACATTTTAGGGAAATAATCTCGGGATGTGCTCTGTGGAATTTCAAGAAGTTCTAATGGCTCCTACACAATTTGGCCTTGAGGATAAGTGTAGTTCAGAGACATAACTTCTAACCATAAGACTGGACGTCATGGAGAAATAAGTGCACTTTGAATGAGTTCAGAAAAACTATTTCTTTTTATAAGCTAATTGAAGCAGCCAATCAAAACATAAAGTAGAGGGAATGTAAGTCTGCAATGCTGTCTACTGTTTTACATTGCTTTGTGATTAAAAGTGATGTAGAGAATTAAATAATTGTAGTAGTCATAGAGGTAGTGTAAGTCTGCTTCATAGTAAGCAGTATCAGTGTCATAGGAAATGTAGAACATGACTGAGCAAGAAGGGGAAGATATTACTATTCCAGGATTGTGAAAATGATCTTCAACATTTTAATTCTGAAAGTTGCGGAAATGCCAAATGACGGGATTGGCTTACAAGAAATCCAAGAGTTATAAATGGGTCTGACAAGATTTGGCATTGTGGAAACTTGTGGTAGAGAGCAAGAAGTCATTTATTGCATGTAACATGTTTTTAAAAACGATGGAGATTTTCTTTCAGAAAGTGGCGGGCTGAAAGTAATAACAGCACAACAGAGTGTAAGCTGTTCATAGGACATCCTTTGACGTCATGGAAAGTAAGTTAACTTTAAGGAGTTCTGAATTCTGATTTGTTATGTTGTATGGGTTTTTTAAACACAATCATTTTGATTGTGTTTTTTTTTCCCCGCTGTTATATGATGAATACCTTCAAGTCACTGTTTTTAGTGAATTTTGATACATTCTGAGAACAGCAAAAATAAACCATTTAACATGTATAATTAATTCTGTACTGTTTGCATTTATGATGTATATGTAGAACTGTGTAGGAGGCATGGAGAAGGTGAGGCTTCTGTAAGTGTCAAAGTTGTTGCATGCAGTGCTGCACTTCTGCGTATTCTTTCATATGCTGGACTACATCTGCACAATGAGATACCTAAGCAAAGGAAACACAAGTGATGTGATTGTGAAATGAGCAAAATAAATTGCACGTATTTCATTTACATCACCTGTGTTTCCTATCATAATGAATCACATTGTGCAGATCAAGTTTAGGTCTGTCCAGGGAAACATAGGAGGTTTGGACTTTGTTCAAGAGTGCAGTGGACATGACTCACTTCATTGGTAGACCTTCACATGTATTATGTCCTCTGTTCTCTTCAACAACTCGAAATTTCATCTGCAACCCTGAGTAGGCCTCACCTCACACAAACCTCTGGATAGGACACATCTTATTGGCATCCTGAAGTAATCATTTAAAATTTTAGTGTCTTGCGACACTTTTCTGAGACAACAGCAATGCAAAAGATGCACCATGTTTTAAGATAGGCCTCACTTCATCTGCATCAAGATACTGTTAGTTTAAAATGTATATCTTTAGGACTGTGTAGGGGGCCTGGAGAAGCAGAAGCTTCTGTAAGTGTCAAAGTTGTTGAAAAACTGTTTGTCCTTCAATCTTTTCCCTTGTCTTTTGTAATTTTTAAATACATGTTTTAATATTTTTCAAATGTTTGTTCTCTCTTTCACAGATTGAAAGTATAAAAACAAAAAGTGAGTAATTTAACGACAATTATAAGGTAAATATTTTGTACTGTTTTCGTTACATTTCTATCACATTTAACTACTATTAGTTCCACTGCTTCATTTCTTTAACCCTCAGTTTCCTGCCTTTGCTACTTTCCTCATTCCTTTCTCTATTACCTACTTAATCAACTCCTTCCACTCTTTTTCTCAGTCCCTCTCTTCTCATAGTTCCTCACTCTTGTTCACTCACTCCGTCTCTATTACTCTTAGTGTCTTTGACTGATCACTCTATCACTACTTGTTCATAATGCTTTCTCTGTGTAGTTGAAGCACACTAAGGGGCATATTATGAACACAGCCAATAAAATTATTGCTCTTTTTATTGGCAGAAAACTGGTGCAAAAGTGGTTTTAGCGGCAGTTTTCTGCCGCAAAAGCAGCTTTAGCGACACATTTCTGCCAATAAAAGCTGCAAAACTTTTATTGCCTATGTTGATGATATGGCTCTATGTTACTTACATTTCTTTGCTGTTTCAATTAATGTTTTTCTGTTATTTTTTGTTTTCTGTTTTCTAGTTTTTTCTCTCTGTTATTCCTCATGTTTTAATCTTATTTTGAACATTCACTCACATTCTCCAAGAAACTCTTCTTTGTTAATGTTATACTCTCTTTTTTTTCTTTCACTTCGTTATCTATTTTGTTTTTCACAATTATACCCTCTTCCGTCTTTTCTTCGGTAAATAGATCTATTAAACAGTATCTCTTCTTTACTCCCTATAGCTGTCTTTCTTTTAACATCACTCTCTGTTTACTTTCCTTATACTTACTCTTTTTTAAAAAAAAAAAAATTTTTGGTTAGCTCCCGGTCCGCGTACCGGGAAGCTAACCGGGAAGCGAACCAAAAGAAATAGAGCTTGCCAGAGTGCTAAACATTCTAGCAATTTTTTTTGAAAGGGAAGGTAGTTCTGAAAAGAACTTTTTTTTTTATATTTTTGTTGTTTTATATATTTTTTTATTTTTTGAACATTTTTTGTTTTTTTTTTATTTTTTGAACGATTTTATATTTTTTTTGGTTTTTTTGGGGGGGGGGAAACAACAAAAAACAGGCATTGAAAAGGGCTCAACAGGAGCAAAAAAAAAATTACTGGGGGCGGTTAGGGCAATTATGGTGTTCATACGCCAGGTTTATAGCATTTATGCTCATGTTGCCACATGCTAACAACGCACGACAGTGCATACAAGTGTGGATCATGTGGCCAAAATTATCTTGTATATTTGGCACAGTTTCCCGTGCCTCTGCTGGTGTCAATGAAATGGGTATTCTTGATCTGGCCACAGGAGTTGATCTTGGATTTTCCTGCAAATCCCGTATTTCCGCCCGGCTATAATTCAGTGGATGCTTCCTTGTCATGTGCCTGTGCATAGTATGGTTGCCATAACTATATTTCTTATCCGTCCCTCTGGATAATTTTTCTTTACAGATGAGGCAGGTGACATACCTCGCATTGACTTTTTTTTGGCCAGGAGGGATCGAATAAAACTGCCAGATGAAACTGGCTTTCTTATGTGAAACCCGGGGCACCTCTTCTAAGAACTGTGGTTCTTCTCCCTCCTCTTCATCCATTTCTTCCTCTTCCTCCTCAGTGTTGGTCATTACCTGGGGAGGTGGTCCTCTCTTCCCATGAGGAGGTGGAGGTGGTGGTGGGGGTCCACCAGCTGAAGCAACTACTGAAGCCATTTCTGATATAGTAATGAAGGTCTTCCTCTCACAATGATGAAAGTCAGAGTGAGGAAAGAAGGAGGGGTTTTCATCATTTGGGAAAAACAATACTTCTCAACCAATGAAAAGTGTTATTTTTAGGTCACCTGACCTAGCCTTACATCATTATGAAACCAAAAGTGAAATGAACCAATGAAAAGTTTTATTAACAAGTCACATGACCTCTCACGCTCATGTTACGCGCTGCGGAACGCGCCCCGGTTAGCTTCCGGGTCGCTGAGCTTCGCGCCTCGGTCCGCGCCCCGGGACACTTCCGGGTGCGCTAACGCGGTACGTCACAAGACGCATTACGCGGCAACGCGATACGTCGCGCTTTCGCGACGCGCCACGGATCGCTTCCGGGGAGCTGCGTTTCGCGCCTCGGTCCGCGCCCCGGGGCACTTCCGGGTGCGCTAACGCAGTACGTCATAAGACGCATTACGCGGCAACGCGATACCGTCACTATGTTGATTTCTTACCGGTTCGCGGACCGGGTCGCGGCATCAAATTGAGCTAACGGGAAGCTTCCCGGTTCGCGGACCGGGAGCGAAACAAAAAAAATATTTAAAAAAAATTATTAATAAACATATAAAATATATTTTTGGATTTAAAGAAGAATACATTTTACAGCTATAGATATTAGCTTTTAAAAAACCAATGAAATTCACTGAAAAAACCATAGGTTATAGACCATATATAGTTAGGAATTAGCATTTACAAAACCTTGAAAATTCACTGAAAAAACCATAGGTTATACACCATATATAGTTAGGAATTAGCATTTAAAAAACCATATTTTACTCACACAAAACCATTGAAATTCCATATATAGTTAGTTGTACTAACTATATATCGCGCACCCGCAATCCACTGCTGATCATGTCACATATTACATCATTCATGACATGGTCAGTGACATCACTGATGACATCACTGATGACATCTCAAATGACATCACTGATGACATCACTGATGACATCTCAAATGACATCACTGATGACATCACTGATGACATCTCAAATGACATCACTGATGACATCACTGATGACATCTCATTTGACATTACTGATCACATCACTGATGACATCATTCATGTGATAATACGATGAACCTCTTCAGACTCTAATATAACCTTAGATACACTCAGTGTAAACACAGACTCGCAGATTGTCACTCATCCATGAAGTTACACACACACCTAGTCAGTCATGCAAACAATCAATCACACCTCCATTTCCTTAACTATACAGTTAAACACACCTTACTTATTCAAACATATACTAAAACATATTTACTCACTTATACAATCCTGGATACAAGTTCACAATGATCCATACAGCCACTCACACATTCACTGGCTCTTATGCACAGTTATTTATATATGTCAACTCTCACATGTACTGTATTTTACATATGTACTTACTTTGACATGTAGCACTGAGATATCTATTCACTCACCAATACAGTCATGCACACAGTCAACCGCCCATACAGCTGTTTCCACATGCAATTTTGAACCCATACATCTATGCAGAGAGTCATACACCTCCCAGCCACCCATACACACTCTCAGTCTCCCATACAAATACTTGGGCAACCAATCAATAACCCATATAGTTAATCATATAGCTACTGATCAACACATGCAGCAGTTTACAGAACAACAGACATAATGATGCACAAATTAAGACAGTTTAGTCACTAACCCATGCACTCAGTGAGACACATTTAATCACTCACTCATACAGTCAGTCATGCACCTACTAAATCCTTTGTTCAGACACTTCTACATCCACTCATTCTTCAATATGTAAGACATATTTTAACTTTACAGAAACATACAGTCACTGGATGTTGTCATCAGTGATGTCATCAGTGATGTCATTGAGATGTCATCAGTGATGTCATCAGTGATGTCATTTGAGATGTCATCAGTGATGTCATCAGTGATGTCATTTGAGATGTCATCAGTGATGTCACTGACCATGTCATGAATGATGTAATATGTGACATGATCAGCAGTGGATTGCGGGTGCGCGATATATAGTTAGTACAACTAACTATATATGGAATTTCAATGGTTTTGTGTGAGTAAAATAAGGTTTTTTAAATGCTAATTCCTAACTATATATGGTGTATAACCTATGGTTTTTTCAGTGAATATATATATATATATATGTATGAATATATACCAAAGCAAAGCGCCTCACCCGAGCCTCTGATGACGGCTTTCCATGGCGGGATGGCGAATCCCTAATATACACCAACACTGTAATCCTTTCTTCCCAAAATCAGCATGCCGTGGACAACAGATGTTGCAAAGCGGTATTTATTTAAAGTTTGCCAAACACCCTACACGTTTCGGAGCTTGAGCCCCTTGATCACGAGTAACTGTGTCAGTTTCAACTATGATTTAAATAAACAGCCATGTGACCCAAACAATTTTAAAATGAAAAAAGTCTTTCAAATTCATTCGAGTTACTTCACTCGATGAAAATTCAATATCATCTCATTGCATTTCATACATTGTAAAAACTTTCAGTACAGACTTGTAACATAACAGTTCATATTATGCAAGTGTATAAAATCCTAGTATTGCAGTGAACCGGAATGTTGTTAGTTGGGGTATGGGATTTTAAATGAACTTTATTGTTCCCTAGTCCCCGAAGCACACAGTGGTGCAGTGGAATGGCAACCTAATCACAGACATAGCATTGATTATGCTAATGCAATTGTGTCCTTAATATAAATTCACACTTACTCCTGTGTTTCTAGAGATGCCAAGTTGGCTCAAACAAGGAAGCACTAAATAACGTGTTTCATAAAGTGTTACCATCTTCCTTGCATATTGACGAATTGGAACAATCTGGTAGTCTTGGATAGACAGACATGCCGACTGGTATTTGCGCACCGTCCTAATACTAAATGTGTAAGTTATAGCTACATGACAGGGATTGAGCCCAAGTGGGCAATCTCTCAATTGTCAGTCCGCGAGTTATGCCATGACATTTTAATGTTAAATCCTGGGACATGCACTGATATTACTTATGTCATATGCCACATGTTACAAATGTGTAAATGCCCTAGTGGGCAATCACTGAATGGTAAGCCCTTGAATATATCCTAAGTGGGCATTGAAGGAATAATTATATGAGCAGAAAACTACTGTTCCCCACATCATGGAACAGATATTATATTGCCTTCTTCTTATCACTGCAATATTACAAGTTGTCTGAAACAAAACATAAAAAAGACAGATTTGCTAGAAATGCATATGTATACATGTGGTCACTCATACATATAACACAAGGAATAAAACAAACTTAGATGTGAGGAAAAAATTTAACTGCAGCAAGTTATTCCAAGTAGAAACTATAAATAATTCTAAAACACTATTTTGAAAAATCGAACATTGTTCAAATTCAAGATGCAAGTAGATTTTGTTCATTCATTACTTCTATATTCTTAGGATACATTATCTCTTAACAGACCAGACAACAATTATTTAAGTGACAGAGATCCCTTTAAAAGATACAGATACAGATTTAACCTAGGCGGACTGATAATTCTTCATCGTTGTTATGACCTACCGGTGCCAGTGTATGATATTGAATTATTAATCTCGACTCAAGGCGCCTTAGGTGTTGCACCTGGTCCCCTCCTTGATCAGGTACGCCAATTGTATCTAACACACAGAAAGTCAATAAATTGCCATTCTGATTGTGGTGTGTTTTAAAGTGCCTTGCTATCGGGTACTGCATGCCTCCATTTTTGATAGCACATAGGTGTTCCAAAATACGCTTTTTAGCTTTATGTATCGTGCTACCAATATACGATTTTTCACACGGCCAACTTAGGGCGTACACAACATGGTCTCTCTTACTTTAAAGATATTTTACAATTTTGTAAGGTTTGCAATTGGGAGACAATTTACACTCTTCACAGTTCCTGCTGAACTCACACGCTTTGCAGTTAATGCAGGTGTAAAAACATTGAATGCCTGTTGTCTTTGTTATTGATGATACTAGGGCTCTAAAAAGAGTATCTTTGAGAGATTTGGCTTTTCTGTATCTGTGGGAACGATTCAGTGTTCATCGCTACATCTCTGTCTGTTTATAACACCTGCCAGAACTTCTCTAGACCCCGTCTTACTCGTCTCGCTTGTCTATGAAAATGTGGTGACAAACATTATCTTTTGTTGAGACTCATCGTTCGGTGTACCCTCTCTGTAAGAATCTTTGGGTCATCCGCAATTCCTCTATATTGAAGCCTTCTTCCGTGCTACAATTTTGTTTGGCATGCAGTAGCTCACCTAGAGGAAAGCTTTGAACCAGGGTGTCAAGATGACAACTTCGGGCAAGCAATAGGCTATTGCCCACAGTTTCTTCATGAAACAAAACACTCTCATGTTTAACACCATTGACGATCAGCAATAGATCAAGAAATTCTATTTTGTCTTTGGCAAAATGGCTTGTGAATTTTAGATTTAACACATTGTTGTTCAGTACATTGACTAACTGTTTGGCCTCACTCTCATTACCATTCCAGACACGCAAAATGTTGTCAATATACCTGACCCACATTCAGGGCCGGACTGGCTACCGGGCAGTTCTGTGTGCTGCCGAGCAGGGGGATGATTTCTCCGTGGTTTGTGCGTATTTCGTTGATGGGGACCTGCGTGCGCTTTGAAAAAAAAAAAGCAAACAAATCACAACTGCCCGGTAGCCAGTCCGGCCCTGCCCACATTACCACTTTGTCCTTCACAAGATCAAGTTTACTGACAACTAGTTCTTCTCAGTACCCAAGATAGAGGCCTGCAAAGCTAGGAGCAAAGCAGGTCCCCATTGCCGAGGGTTTGTCTGAGGAGTTTATTGTCAAATAGGGTTATCAGAAGATAATTTGCCTGCCATATCATATTTCTGATTTTACTGGGAAAGTCTTTAGTGTCCTTAACGTACGAGGGCAGTGGTCAACATAGTGTGATACATTCTCAGCAGCAGTGCCCTGCGCTTGACACTATAGGTCTTCCTGGGGGGGTCCTCCATGTCTTTATGTATTGTGGGCAGAAGGTACCCCGTCCTTCCAGTCTTTACCTTCTGCTCAAAATACATATAGACAGGGAGAACCCCAGCAGTGGTTTCTAGAGTACACTAGCAGATACCTCCACCACAGGGGGCAGAGGGGCTGCAGTATACCTCCAGGGGCAAACACACACACACACACAATAGTTTAATCCGACTCTCCCAGTAACTAGGGAATCACGCACAGAAACTGAGATGTTTAAGCCTACACTCTGCCCATCACTGGCTCGTGAGCTTTGGAGATGCAATAGGTGCACTACCCACTAACCAGGGAACACTACTACTGGTTGCACCACCCAACTTTGATATATTTCAAACTTTGATATATTTCATCTTCAGCACCAGGCACATCATTTCTGCATTTTAACTCCCACGGTGGATATACGCTGACATTGACATCTACATTTTAGAAGTAGAGCATTGCGCAATTTTGACGCTTCATTGATACCACTAAGGAATCTACTAATTGCTAACGCGAACACGTAGAACTTCCAAAGGTAGAGTTCTACAGCCAACATGGCAACACTAGACTGCAAATACCAGCATCCCCCACCACTGACCCCAAAGTGGACAGCACGTGTGACACACACCAGCCATGAAGGTTGAGTAGTTGGTTGATATAACATCATGTGGCGATACCAATGTTCAAGGGATACTTACAACTATTATACCACAGACCTGCTTTTTAACCATTTTTAACCAGTAAAAGATGGTGGCCATGGCATTTCATGTACACTGTTTCAAACTGAAATGTGGCCGTTTTCTATGTTAACTTCTTACATGACGTGTATGAAGGTAGCTGCTAATTGCAGTCCTGTTGTGTGATCAAGACTTTACGAAGTCAAAACGCATCACAGAGTGTTTATGAAGTTAATAAACCCCCATTTCTAACTTTCGTATTCCGCCTGGATTATTACGATACCCTGAGAGCGCAATTGGTAACCCAGTGTTGGATTTATATATATATTCACTGAAAAAAGACATTATAGTTAGAAATCAGCATTTAAAAAACGTTAGAAATTCACAGAAAAAACATAGGTTTTCAGGGGTGGTATAGTTGGCTGGACATTTCAGTCGTACAAAACCATTGAAATTCCGCCGTTATAGTTAGTTCTGCTAACTATAACTTGCGCGCCCGCAATGGACTGATGATGATGACACATATTACATCATTCATGACATGATCAGTGACATCACTGATGACATCTGAGATGTCATCACTGATTTTTTTCTTTTAATATATTTATATTATTTTCCTAAAAAAAATAAATCCAAATTGTTTTCTGAGTCGCGCACCCAAAGCGTGCACATCACGGTGGGTGCGCGGATTCTAGCCGCCATTTTAGAAAAGTCGTGAAGGATCTGCTTACGGTGTGTGACAGCTGCGTGTTTTTTAATTACATCATATACATTTAATATTACGTGATGTGCGCGATTGGTATGCAACCAGTCCTCAACTCCTGCTCCCATGTATTCATGACACATGCACATTACGGTACCCAACGCTTGACTCCAGTGGAATGGAGACCACGGGACGACGGGACCCACGTCGGGAATCTTATTTGTTATGAAATTTCCTCATTTACTACAGCCTCCTCAGTAGGAAATACTTTCAGTTTTTTACTTTGATTCCATCAAGAAGGCATTCAGATGTGACACATTTGCCATAAATTCTGAATGTTAGCACTCTAGTTGATCACTGTAGTAAATCTACTGCTCACCAGGGAAGTTTGCAGCTGGTATTCAAAGTGCATGTTTTAGTCTGCATGTCATATTTTTTTAATGAAATAGAAGAGGATTTGAGAAGTCACTCAAAATATGCCCTAATTTTTCTTTCTTCAACACTAATCATAATTTCTATGGCAAAATTAACCCCCTCATTGCGTTCCTTTTTAAATTAAATGTTTTCAGACTTACCACTTCATTCCAATCAAGATGGCTTCTGGTGTGCCATACCTTTGTCATAAGTAAGACTGTTAGCGCTCTAGTTGTTCTTTAGAACACTCTGGGACATTCTGTCATTGGGCTATACTTGGGCTACATCTGGGTGATATTTGTGCTACATTTGGGCTCTTTTGTCTCTGGGGGCCATCTTGGGAGACTTATTTGGTATGAAGTTTCCTAATTTCCTCAATTACTGCAGTCTCCTCAGTAGGAAATACTTTCAGTTTTTTACTTTGATTCCATTCAGATTTGTCACACATTGCCATACAGTCTGAATGTTAGCACTCTAGTTGCTCATTAGATCACTGTAGTAAAGCTACTGCTCACCAGGGATGTCTGCTGCTGGTATTCAAACTGCATGTTTCAGTCTGCATGTCACAGTTTGTTTTTAATAAAATAGAAGAGGATTTGAGAAGTCACTCAAAATGTGCCCTGATTTTTCTTTCTTCAGCCCTAATCATAATTTCTATGGCAAAATGAACCCCCTCATTTTGTTCCTTTACAAATTAAATGTTTTAAGTGTTACCACTTTATTCCAATCAAGATGGCTTCAGGTGTGCCATACTTTTGTCAGAAGTAAGACTGTTAGCGCTCTAGTTGATCCTTAGAACACTCTGGACATTCTACCATTGGCCTATACGTAGGCTACATCTGGGTGATAATTGTGCTACATTTGGGCTCTTTTATCTATGGTGGTCATCTTGGGAGACTTATTTGTTATGAAGTTTCCTAATTTCCTCATTTACTGCATTCTCCTCAGTAGGAAATACTTTCAATGTTTTACTTTGGTTCCATGAAGAAGGCATTCAGATGTGTCACACATTTGCAATACATTCTGAATGTTAGCATTCTAGTTGCTCATTGGACCACTGTAGTAAAGCCACTGCTCGCCAGGGAAGTCTGCTGCTGGTATTCAAAGTGCATGTTTCAGTCTGCATGTCATCATTTGTTTTAATGAAATAGAAGAGGATTCGAGGAGTCAAAATGTGCCCTAATTTTTCTTTCTTTAGCAATAATCATAATTCCTATGGCAAAATGAAGCCCCTCATTTTGTTCCTTTGCAAAATAAATGTTTTAAGTGTTAACACTTTATTCCATTCAAGATGGCTTTAGGTGTGCCATACTTGTGTCATAAGTAAGACTGTTAGCGCTCTAGTTGCTCTTTAGAACACTCTGGGACATTCTGTCATTGGTCTATACTTGGACTACATCTGGGTGATATTTGTGCTACATTTGGACTCTTTTGTCTCTGGGTTCCATCTTGGGAGACTTATTTGTTATGAAGTTTCCTAATTTCCTTATTTACTGCAGTCTCCTCAGTAGGAAATACTTTCAGTTTTTTACTCTGATTCCATCAAGAAGGCATTCAGATTTGTCGGACATTTGCCATACATTCTGAATGTTAGCTCTATAGTTGCTCATTTGATCACTGTAGTAAAGCTACTGCTCACCAGGGAAGTCTTCTGCTGGTATTCAAAGTGCATGTTTCAGTCTGCATGTCAGAATTATTTTTAATGAAATAGGAGAGGATTTGAGAAGTCACTCAAAATGTGCCCTAATTTTTCTTTCTGCAGCACTAAACATAACTTCCCCCTCATTTTGTTCCATTGCAAATTACATTTTTAAACTGTTTTCCATAAATAACAATAGTATTACAATTACACAAGCATATAAAAGTCTTATTGTATAAATTATTAAATACATTTTAAATACAATCAATCAATCAATCAAGACATTTATAAAGCGCACTACTCACCCGTAGGGTCTCAAGGCGCTAGGAGGGGGGGTGCCGTTACTGCTCGAACAGCCAGGTCTTGAGCTTCTTCCTGAAGGAGAGGTGGTCTTGGGTCAGGCGCAGGTCGGTCGGGAGGGAGTTCCAGGTCTTGGTGGCCAGGTAGGAGAAGGACCTTCCTCCTGTTGTCGCTCTTCGGATGCGGGGGACGGCGGCGAGGGCGTGGCTGGTGGATCTGAGGTGGCGCTTGGGAGCGTAGAAGTTGATTCGGTTGTTGAGGAATCCTGGGCCTTGGTCATGTAGGGCTTTGTGTGCGTGGGTGAGGAGACGGAAGGTGATTCTTTTGTTGACGGGGAGCCAGTGCAGGTCTCTCAGATGTCCGGAGATGTGGCTGTTTCGTGGGATGTCGAGGATGAGTCTGGCTGAGGCGTTCTGGATCCGCTGGAGTCTCTTCTGGAGCTTGGCGGTGGTTCCGGCGTAGAGGGCGTTGCCGTAGTCCAGTCGGCTGGTGACGAGGGCCTGGGTGACAGTCTTCCTGGTCTCGGTGGGGATCCACCAGAAGATCTTCCGTAGCATGCGTAGGATGTTGAAGCATGACGAGGAGACGGCATTGACTTGTCTGGTCATGGAGAGGGAGGAGTCCAGGATGAAGCCCAGGTTGCGTGCATGGTCCGTCGGTTTGGGTGCGGTGCCCAGGGCGGGGGGCCACCAGGAGTCGTCCCAGGCGGAGGGCGAGGAGCCCAGGATGAGGACCTCCGTCTTGTCTGAGTTCAGTTTCAGGCGGCTGGTCGTCATCCACTTGGCTACATCTTTCATCCCTTCGTGCAGGTTGGCTCTGGCGGTGGCGGGGTCGTTGGTCAGGGAGAGGATCAGCTGGGTGTCGTCGGCGTAGGAGATTATGTTGAGGTTGTGTTGGCGTGCGATGGCCGCGAGGGGGCTCATGTAGACGTTGAAGAGGGTGGGACTCAACGAGGATCCTTGAGGGACGCCGCAGATGACTTCGGTGGCCTCTGACTTGTACGGTGGTAGGCGGACTCTCTGTGTTCTTCCGTCGAGGAAGGAGGTGATCCATTCCAGTGCCTTCTCCTGGATTCCGATGTTGCCGAGGCGCTGCACTAGGGTGCGGTGGCAGACAGTGTCGAATGCCGCGGAGAGGTCCAGGAGGATGAGGGCCGCTGTTTCTCCGTTGTCCATCAGGGTTCGGATGTCATCGGTGGCAGCGATGAGGGCGGTCTCGGTGCTGTGGTTGGCTCGGAAGCCAGACTGTGATGGGTCGAGGGATCCATTTGTCTCGAGGAAGGCGGCCAGCTGTTTGTTGACGGTCTTTTTGATGACTGTGGCCGGGAACGGGAGGAGCGAGATGGGGCGGTAATTCTTGAGTTCGGTGGGGTCCGCTGTAGGTTTCTTGAGTAGAGCGCTGAGTTCTGCGTGCTTCCAGCTCTCCGGGAAGGTGGCGGTGTCGAAGGAGGTGTTGATTATGTCCTGCAGGTGGGGTGCGATGACAACGTCGGCCTTGTTGAAGACGTGGTGAGGGCAGGGGTCGGTCGGAGATCCGGAGTGGACGGAGTTCATAGTGCGGATGGTGTCTTCGGTGCTGATCGGAGTCCAGGCGCGGAGGGTGGTGGTGGGTGGTGTTGCTGCGGTTGTGGCGTGCGTTGGTTGGATGCTGAAGCTGTTGTGTATGTCTGCGATCTTGTTGTGGAAGTAGGAGGCGAGGGAGTTGCAGAGGTCTTGCGACGGGGTGATGTCGTTGTTTCCGGCGTTGGGGTTGGAGAGCTCTTTCACGATGTTGAAGAGTTCCTTGCAGTTGTGTGCGTTGTTGTCCAGCCGGTCCTTGTATGTATTTTTCTTGGTGGCGCGGATCAGTTGGTGGTGTTTCCGGGTGGCGAGCTTGAGGGTGGTCATGTTGTCCATTGTTGGTTCCCTTCTCCATACTTTCTCGAGGGCTCGGCAGTTCTTCTTGGAGCTCTTGAGTTCGTCGGTGAACCATGGGGTTTTTCTGCTGCCGGGTCTGCTGGGCGGGGTCCTCAGAGGGGCGAGTTCGTCCGCGCAGTTGCTGATCCACTTCGTGAGGTTGACGGCGGCCTGGCTGGGGTTCGCTGAGCCGGCAGGAGGGTGCTGGCTCAGGGAGGCGGTGAGCTGGTCGGCTGTGATCTTGTTCCAGCTTCTTCGGGCAACCTGTTGCTGGTGGTGGTGGATTGTCGTTCTTTTGAAGGTGAAGTGGACGCAGCTGTGGTCCGTCCAGTGGAGTCCTGTTGCGTGGCTGAAGGCGATGTCTTTGCTGGATGAGAAGACGGCGTCGAGTGTGTGTCTGGCGAGGTGGGTGGGGGTGGACACCAGCTGCTTGAGTCCGAGGTTGGCGAGGTTGTCGAGCAGGGTGATGGTGTTACGGTCGCTGTTGTTCTCCAGGTGGAAGTTGAGGTCCCCAAGGAGGATGTAGTCGGCGAAGGGGAGGGCATGCGGGCTGATGAAGTCAGCGATGTCCTCGCTGAATCGTGAGCGTGGTCCCGGGGGTCGGTAGATCAGGGTGCCTCTGAGGGTGGTCTTCGGGTCGGTGTGGATCTGGAAGTGCAGGTGTTCGGCGGTGGTTAGGGTGTCGTCGGTGTTGGTCGTGATGCGGATGGTGTCTCTGTGGATGATGGCGATGCCTCCTCCCATCTGGTTGGTGGTGCGGTCCCTCCGGGTGATCTTGTAGCCCTCTGGGATGGCGATGGCGATGTCAGGCGCTGAGGAGGCGTTCATCCAGGTCTCCGTGAGGAAGGCGATGTCAGGGGCTGTGGTGTCAAGGAGGTTCCAGACTTCGATGGCGTGTCTGTGGACGGAGCGGGTGTTGAGCAGGATGCATTTGAGGTGGTTGCTGCTGGTGTTCGGCTTGGCGGGTGCTGGTGCAGGGTAGGTCCGGATGCAGGTGAACTTGCAGGCGTGGCAGCTGAAGGGTCCGTGGGTGTGCTTCGGGGTGGCTCGGTGACATCCCGGGATGCCGCCGGTGTTGAGTGCGATGAGTTCGGCGGCGTTGTAGGTTTGTCTGGTCGGCTTCCGTCGGTGGGGGCCAGGGGTCCTGGCACTGGGCGCGGTCCAGGCGCGGACGGGCGCAGACGGGCTTACCTTTGGCGCGCCTTCGGCGCACAATCGGCGCGCCCGCTGCGCGTCAACGCTGCGCGTTCGCACGGTCGCCATATATGGCCAAGTGCGCGGGGGGTGGAGCAGCTGGGAGGCGGGGAGGGTACAGAAGGCAAAAAGGGGCGGGGTTAGCGGCGGTGGCGGGAAGCGGGGAGGGAGGACGAAGGGCAGCTAAGTAACAGGCAATGCAGAAAGGAAAGGAAAATACAATAAACTAGAAAAACAGGCAATACAGAACGACAAAATACTATTCAAAAACAGCAAAGACAACATGGGCCGGTCAGGCGAGCACGGACCACGCCGCTCGAAGGCAGGGGGCGTGGTCACGCGGCGGCAGCGAGGCAGTCAGGCAGGGTAGGCACACGCAGCAGCTGGTGGCCGTGCGGCGCGGGGGTGTCCTAGAACTAGGTCAATACCATACAGAATGCCGTCAAACAGTAAAGCTTGAATGCAGATGTTCTTTTCACTGACCACTGTGAAACAAATATGCTGTTCTACAGCACAGAGCAGGAGCTATGGCAAGCAATGTCTAAAGATAACCCTACTGTTGTTGTAAGCAGTATGCAGGCTGCTGCCAATTCCCCATCCATTATTATAGTTACATTCATTTGAAACAATATATTTATTGATATGCTATGAATAATAGAGTTTAAGTGCAGACAAGGGCAATGGACCTTGAAAATACCAGTTGTCTCTAAACAGACAAGTAAGCAGAGTACACCACCAGGATTGTAATCACAGGCCATTAAAACTATTATTACTGTGATTGTGCAAAGCACAGGAAATAGAAGGAAATTAATAAATAATTTGCCTTGCAGTGACCTCAGTACCCAACATCCAAATCCGAATTTATAATGTGGCTGCAGTAGTGCCAAACAGCTTGTGCATGCCAGTATTACTAAGTTAAGTGACTGCAGTTGTTTGTGGTAATGTAAATAACATAACACATGCATGTTCCTAAACAGCCTCCGTGGGTCTGCCAACCCTGGCCAACATAAGCTGTGTGATAATATGGATAATATGTGAACATGCACACAAAGGGCCTCATTATGTTGTCGAACATAGAGCCTCCACCCGACACGACTCAGAATCAGGACCGAACAACTTGCGGTAGGCAATTCTGACCACTGGATTACGATGCAACTAAACACTGTTCGGTCGTATTCCATTGTTTCCTATAGGAGCTTGTTTCCCGCCCGATAACTGACCATGACATAGGCTCCTATGGGGAAATGGGGTCTTTGCAGAAAACCCTGCACTCTGTCGAAGGCACCCCATGGTGCCTGCCATACAGTGCAGGGATTTACATGGGAGTCCCATAGGTACCCCCTCAGACATCAATCATAGCCACAGGGGTAAATAGGCCCTGCAGGGGCTCCCAAAGTATCTTTCTGTCAGCTTTTCCATGTCAGACAGGCCGACGTGGAAAAGCTGTTGAAAATCTGCATAGTAATCCTGACTGCTGCAGTCCATGCCATGCACGTATTGGGGTGCATGCACACAGGGGACACAACATGTGTCCCCTCCATGCACCCTTTGGCCCTGAGGCAACAGTGGGCCCTAAGGGTCCCCTTTATTTAATCTCAGCCACATTTTTCATGGCGGATTCATTGCCATGAAAACATGGCAGAGAGGAAATTTGTAATATGCTTGTCTGGACCGGGACCTTCCCACCAAACATATGGAGTCCTTAAGACCGCCGAGCCACCACCAGGGATCTCTGATGTCTGGCAGTTGCATTGGCCCTAGGGTGGCTTGACCGCCCTAGTTATAGTAGGACAGTTGAAGGCTGCTTCCGCCGCACCCCACGAGTCTGGCTGTCCGTAATGAGGCACTAAGCTTTCAGTTGATGTGTGACTTGCAAGACTAAATTATATAGAGTGCATAAAAAATATATGTATACATATTATTGTACATAATATTAATACATAGTTGAAGTATATGTAAATGTCTACAATTTCCTCAGTTGACCATTTTAGGGAGGTCCATGCTACCTCCCCCTGAAACTGTAATAGTACACAGACTGAGTACATGACATAATGTTCCAGTGCTGTTTATCAAAAGAGGGGGCTCTAGGAGCTATTCAAAAGGTCTGGTGACCCATGCACCCAAAGGTAAACTTCTACCAAAAGGGAGTCACCTTTCCTAAGTAGAGAGAGAAAAAGAAGGGAAGTAAGAGATACTCTTGTCATGTGCCACTCTAATTGTGGGGGGCAGTGTATCCTAATCTTGATGCCCTCGCACACCCTGAAGGATGTCATGCTTCATCATTAGGCTTTTGCTCCTCGTTGGGCCGGTGATGCAATGCCCTACAGGCCCCCGGAAGGGTCTCTTTTTCGGAGATCTTTTGATGAAGCCATATGGGTGCCTGGGTGTAAGTGGCACTGAAGTTCTAGAAGGTGTTTTAAAAAATGGCTGGATGGAGAGTGATTTATTTTTATTAAGGTGATCCCTCTGTCATTATTAAAACAAAGCGTATGGTGCTGCTTTAAGGGGTATTATGTCCCTTGGTAGCTGGGTAACTATAGATCCCTAGTGGACATATGTTCTGGTAAACATGTTTCGCGTTTTAATGGTCTCAGGGGAGATCCAGGACGCTTCATCAGGAAAGAGTGAGAAAGTTGTATCGAACAGTGGCCCGAAAATGTTGGTGCCCCTGGAGTAGAACTTCCCTTATTAGGTAGGGTAAGATCCTATGAGTTCTGTGAGGGTCACTTGAGAGGGTTCTCTCGGTGCATCTGGGCTGTGTCACCTGTGTGCCTCTTGCTGTCTCCATCTCTACATGTCTAAAACACGTTGGCCCTGATTGTAGAAAATTTGTGTTGTGGTGGGGCCACACTTTTAGCACAGCCAAGACATTACATTTATTTTGGGATTTTGTAAGACATGTAAATCCCCAAATGAGAGCCTTTGCATGGCTTTGTTAAATAAACTTAAATAAATTGTGCCTTCCGTGAGTGGAACATGGCAGTTCCTATGGCTTCACCCATTTTTTTGAACTAATATGACAAATTATTACATCCTGTGTGTGTAGAAATTGAGCCAAAACAGTCAGACTACAATACAGACACTCTTGCAGTGGGCCACAGGGGGGCCTGCACTGCATCTAGCAAGCCACAAGTGCACCATTGTCCAAGCATATCTGAGTACACATGCAGCATTTCTGTGCTCACCATTTCATGCAACGTAACACTGGAACTTAACTTGTTGTGTTGCATTGCTTAAAACTTTCTTGAGTGCATCCATTTTTACCAGTCATTTGAGCAAATGATAAATGAAAACCTTGGGGTAAACAATTTTAAGTTTACAACTAAGTGTTGAAGCATGTTGTACATGAGACTGCCCAAGGAAAAACCTTATTTCAAAATGTTACTAATGAACTCTATATTAACTGAAATGTGTTATATGAATAATGAGCTATAGGTTACAACATTGTAAGAGCCATGTTCACATTTTACGATATGATCACATAGCAACAGAAAAGTGTGTGGCCAAACTTATTAAGCAATTCATTATGGGGCACACACCCATCCTTAAACTATTGTATTACCTACATTATTTCTTTTTTTAAAACATTTCTTTATTGACATTTTTGTGGCACATTCACAAATCCAATCGAAGATGCTGGTAAACAAAATATGCAAAAAACACAGTTGATGGACAGAATGTAGAACAATGTCTAGTTCTAAGGCACAGGGTCAGACTGATTTGCATATAGCCATGTCTGAACTGGGGTGGCTGTGTGAACTAAAGAATGGTGATGGCTTAAACCCAGATCAGTTGACTGGGGGTGAGTGTTTGATTTGTTCAAACGCTCCGTCCATCATCCCCTTTTGTATCGCTTTGTTCGCCCTAAGGTTGGCAGGGTATGCTCAGACGTGAGTCCCTTGTTCACTTGGCCACTGGATTCAAGATAGCCTGGCTGATGAGGATTATGAATCCGAACGGTCCCAGGATGATGGTTTCCGGTCGAGGGAAGACATGGCTTGGCAGTTCGGGCTGGACTGTTCCCATAAGGCACAGGGTCAGACTGATTTGCATATAGCCATGTCTGAACTGGGGTGGCTGAGTGAACTAAAGAATGGTGATGGATTAAACCCAGATTAGTTGACTGGGGGTGAGTGTTTGATTTGTTCAAACGCTCCGTCCATCATCCCCTTTTGTATCGCTTTGTTCGCCCTAAGTGTGGCAGGGTATGCTCAGACGTGAGTCCCTTGTTCACTTGGCCACTGGATTCAAGATAGCCTGGCTGATGAGGATTATGAATCCGAAACCGGTCCCAGGATGCTTGTTTCCGGTCCAGGGAAGACATGGCTTGGCAGTTCGGGCTGGACTGTTCCCATAAGGCACAGGGTCAGACTGATTTGCATATAGCCATGTCTGAACTGGGGTGGCTGAGTGAACTAAAGAATGGTGATGGATTAAACCCAGATCAATTGACTGGGGCTGAGTGTTTGATTTGTTCAAACGCTCCGTCCATCATCCCCTTTTGTATCGCTTTGTTCGCCCTAAGTGTGGCAGGGTATGCTCAGACGTGAGTCCCTTGTTCACTTGGCCACTGGATTCAAGATAGCCTGGCTGATGAGGATTATGAATCCGAAACCGGTCCCAGGATGCTTGTTTCCGGTCCAGGGAAGACATGGCTTGGCAGTTCGGGCTGGACTGTTCCCATAAGGCACAGGGTCAGACTGATTTGCATATAGCCATGTCTGAACTGGGGTGGCTGAGTGAACTAAAGAATGGTGATGGATTAAACCCAGATTAGTTGACTGGGGGTGAGTGTTTGATTTGTTCAAACGCTCTGTCCATCATCCCCTTTTGTATCGCTTTGTTCGCCCTAAGTGTGGCAGGGTATGCTCAGACGTGAGTCCCTTGTTCACTTGGCCACTGGATTCAAGATAGCCTGGCTGATGAGGATTATGAATCCGAAACCGGTCCCAGGATGCTTGTTTCCGGTCCAGGGAAGATATGGCTTGGCAGTTCGGGCTGGACTGTTCCCATAAGGCACAGGGTCAGACTGATTTGCATATAGCCATGTCTGAACTGGGGTGGCTGAGTGAACTAAAGAATGGTGATGGATTAAACCCAGATCAGTTGACTGGGGCTGAGTGTTTGATTTGTTCAAACGCTCCGTCCATCATCCCCTTTTGTATCGCTTTGTTCGCCCTAAGTGTGGCAGGGTATGCTCAGACGTGAGTCCCTTGTTCACTTGGCCACTGGAATCAAGATAGCCTGGCTGATGAGGATTATGAATCCGAAACCGGTCCCAGGATGCTTGTTTCCGGTCCAGGGAAGACATGGCTTGGCAGTTCGGGCTGGACTGTTCCCATAAGGCACAGGGTCAGACTGATTTGCATATAGCCATGTCTGAACTGGGGTGGCTGAGTGAACTAAAGAATGGTGATGGATTAAACCCAGATCAGTTGACTAGGGGTGAGTGTTTGATTTGTTCAAACGCTCCGTCCATCATCCCCTTTTGTATCGCTTTGTTCACCCTAAGTGTGGCAGGGTATGCTCAGACGTGAGTCCCTTGTTCACTTGGCCACTGTATTCAAGATAGCCTGGCTGATGAGGATTATGAATCCGAAACCGGTCCCAGGATGCTTGTTTCCGGTCCAGGGAAGACATGGCTTGGCAGTTCGGGCTGGACTGTTCCCATAAGGCACAGGGTCAGACTGATTTGCATATAGCCATGTCTGAACTGGGGTGGCTGAGTGAACTAAGGAATGGTGATGGATTAAACCCAGATCAGTTGACTGGGGGTGAGTGTTTGATTTGTTCAAACGCTCCGTCCATCATCCCCTTTTGTATCGCTTTGTTCGCCCTAAGTGTGGCAGGGTATGCTCAGACGTGAGTCCCTTGTTCACTTGGCCACTGGATTCAAGATAGCCTGGCTGATGAGGATTATGAATCCGAAACCGGTCCCAGGATGCTTGTTTCCGGTCCAGGGAAGACATGGCTTGGCAGTTCGGGCTGGACTGTTCCCATAAGGCACAGGGTCAGACTGATTTGCATATAGCCATGTCTGAACTGGGGTGGCTGAGTGAACTAAAGAATGGTGATGGATTAAACCCAGATCAGTTGACTGGGGGTGAGTGTTTGATTTGTTCAAACGCTCCGTCCATCATCCCCTTTTGTATCGCCTTGGTAAACAAAATATAGCAAAGAACTAAGCAGGTCAGATGCAGGTTAAACACTATTATTGATCAACTTCTTAAAGCAATTCACAACCAATTAACAAAGGGTAGAACTGCTGCATATTTATTACGACCGTTAACTAGAGTGATCTGGATGGTCATGTAGGAACAGGAGTTGCTGACGTGACTGCATGCAACTACAGCTGTCCCTCTCCAGGTCTGCCATGGGCCAATCCATGCATACGCACAGGGGCAGAGAGGAGGAGAGTTTCACTACTTGAAGGGTGTTTTGGACCACTTCTGTCATGAAGAAGGACCAGTGAACCAGGAAGGAGGAAGGAGGAGGTAGGTGGGATGTTTCTACAACATTTCTAAAGATGTATTCGTTTTTAAAGTATGAGATAGATGTCATAAATATTGAGTGCCTGATTACATGTTTGGTGGTCTCACAGCAGGCTGCCATGCAAGCGCCCAGTTGCAAGACCCCAAACCCATAGTCAGACTGCCCACCTGATTATGAGATGAATCATGGCAGGCTGTCCTGCAGCAGCAGTACCACAGCACTGCCTTTCTAAGGCTCAAAGAAGAGCCATAGAAAAGCAGCACCATGGGAGTTCTGCCACTCATTCCTGCCAAGGGAGAAATGCACCATGTTGTGCATTTTTTACTGTGCAGGAACTGGGTATGCAAACATGCAGGGGGGCACAACCTGTGCCCCTGGCATGCACCCCCCACACAGATGTGACAGGGGGCCTATATGGGACCCCTGAGTTGCCTCACCACCACCTTTTCCATGGTGGACTTACCTCTGTGGATAGGGTCACAGTGAGGCAAGTTGTAATATGCTTGGCAATGCTACAGCGGCACTGCCAGAATATTGCGATCGCTAACCGCTGCAACAATGCCAGGGGATAATGGATCCCTGGTCGTGTGGCAGTCCGACTGCAAAAGTCGGAATACAGGAGTCAGACCACTGGTGTGGCAGAGGTCGCACCACCACCACCACGTTTGACATTCAATCGGGCCGCCAAATTCAAAATTAGGCCCTAAGACTCTAAACTTTGGTTTGTGATAATCATAAAGATAAATGGGACTTATAATTTAAGATATTTTTTTAACATATGAGTCTCAAGTGTTGAATGAGACAGCTACAAATCTGTAAAAGCATCTGCATATGCCACATACTATAATAGGGCAGGATACATGTTTCACAAGTAACACTAGTGAGTCACACAAGTGCTAATGAAGAATGTATATACTTAAATACAGGCCTGCCCAAAAAATTACAAATGCATGGTTGAAGTATAGAGCACTCACAAATGGTGTGCAGGGGTTTAGTAATAAAAACAACAATATATAGACAGTTGTTCTGCCATGGGGAAGTAATTTCTTCAGAGAAATAACTTTGTCATCTCAATTGTAGAACCATCAATCAATGACACACACAACACTGACCATAGACATAAATATCAACTACAAATGACAAGGACTCAATTCAATTGAAACAATTGTGTCCGATATATTGATATTCATATATTGGATGTGATTAAAGACATATCAATAATATTATAAGACAGAACTGATACACATTGTACAATACATAACATTAAAAATACACCTTTGTAATGTGAAAGTGTGCCTGAGACAAAAAGAACCAACATGTTACACAGGAATAACACAGAAACTTGTTACAGCATCCAAATATCTCAGAAGGCACTAAATAGACATGTGATTTCTATTTCATATGCAGCTTTATCCATTTGGGCAGAGAACACTTGTATGATTAATGTTGACGTTTTAACCCCTTATACATGAGTATGGGTAGACAAAATCAATGTGGGGTCTTCATCAGGACTGTAAACCAAAATTGTATATGGCCTGTCTGAGAGAATTGTCAGGGAGATTAGTAATGATATTACAGTTGAATGGCGCATTTGTCCAATGGATCCAATAAAAAACCTTAGAGTCTGGATTCTGTAAATAGAGGTCAATCCGAAACATGAGCAACTGAAGGGCAATCATGTTAGCAGACCTCTTCTGCTTAAAATAAGCACTTTTGATCAAGGATCAACTTGTGCACCCTTAGTTTCTCCGGCATAAAGAGGAACCATTTTTCCTCTGCTGCGAGTCTATTAGTAGGCAAATAGGTAAAGATGCAGCGCACTCTTTGAATGAATGAATGAATGAAGGCAATCTTATATTGCGCAAAAGGCATCAAGGCGCCTAACAAATGATATAAAATGTAATATGAGCCAAATACCAGATTACAGATAGGCCTCTGCGAAAAAAGATGTTTTTAATGCTTTCCGGAAGAGCATAACAGATGGTTGTACTATTAGTTCCAGGGGGAGGGTGTTCCACAACTTCGGGGCAAGAGAAGAAAAAGACCTCCCTCCCCACCTGGCTCTACATACCCGGGGGACAGACAGAAGATTCTTGTTGGAGGAGCGAAGGATTCTGCTGGGAACGTAAGGGACCAGCAGTGATCTTATGCCTTCTGAGCTTGCTCCAAACAAGGCCCCATGGACAAGGCACAGGATCTTAAAAGAGATCCTGGCCTGAATCGGAAGCCAGTGCAAGCTCTTCCTAGCTAATGTGGCAGAGGAGAGACTGGGGACATCAAGAAAAAATCTAGCAGCCGCATTTTGGACAATCTGCAAGCGCTAAATCAGGCCCTTATTAATGCCTAAATAGAGCATATTGCAGTAGTCAAGTCTCGATGAGACCAGGGCCACCACGATCTGCTTTCGAGCTTCTAGGGAAAGGTAGTGAGTTTTCTTTCTCAAGATCCTGATAACACCACAGCAGGTGGAAACGGTTCTGTTTACCTGCCGGTCCATAGAAAGCGAGGTGTCAATCAGCACGCCCAGATTCCGGGCGAATATCGAGGGCAGCGGGCAAACTCCCAGGGATGGAGGCCACTAGTCGCTTGTCCAAATATCCTGATCTCTTCCGAAGATCAGCTCCTCGGTTTTCTCTCCGTTTAACTTCAGTGAATTCAGGATCATCCACTGTGAGATTGCCTCCATGCAGTTCCTGAAGTGGGAGAGGGAAACCATGATTTGGGTGTCGTCAGCATAAGACAACACCTCCAACCCGAAATATCTTAACAGCCTGGCAAGTGGAGCCACAAAGATGTTAAAAGGTGTGGGGCTCAAGGCCGACCCCTGCGGGACCCCACACTGCACAGGTTTGGCGGGGGACAGGTACTCTCCCAACTTAACCTTCTGTTCCCTCTGATTAAGAAAGGAGGTCAGGAGGCTCAGTGCTGGGCCCTCCAACCCCATTTCCCTAAGGCGAGTTACCAGAATAGGCGGAGACAGGGTGTCGAAAGCTGCTGTCAGGTCGAGCAGGACCAGAAGAGTAGTCTGGGCCCTATCGACCTTCGAGCGGATGTTATTTACGACCACCGTAAGTGCAGACTCGGTGCTATGGAACCTTCGAAAACCATGTTGGGAAGGATCCAACATGCCGGTGGTATCTAGAAAAGCAGTCAGATGTTGGTTAAGATGTACCTCAAGCAGCTTTGCTGGGACCGGCAACAGAGATATTGGGCGAAAATTCTTTAGTATCTCAGGATCTAGAGTGGACTTTTTCAGCAGGGGCTTAACCACTGCCATTTTCCAAGAGGATGGAAAAACGCCTTCGGTGATTGCACAGTTCATCACCTCTAAAAGGTGAGGCAACAAGACTTCCCTACAGTCCTTAAGGATCTTAAGGGAACAGGGGTCCAAAGGGGATCCTGATTTGATTTTGTCCAAAAGCAGGTCCAGCTGCAGAGAGGTGAGAAGAGGGAAATTAAGCAGGCTACTATGGGGTTCATTTACCCGGCAGTCTATGCGGGGCGGGATCGGAAGGGATGGGGGACCCAGCTGGCCCTTCAGAGCTTCAAGGGTGGAGTGAATATCAGCTATTTTTGTGTGAAAGAACGTAGAGATCTTATCACACAGCTCTTGGGAGCCCACTATAGGATCTGGTGTTTGAAAGGTACGGAGGGAGTCTACAATCTTAAACAGTTCCCTTGGGGAATTAAGAGAGGCCATTAAGCTAGAAAAATAGGCCTTCTTTTCCTCAATTACCTTCGCTTTATACTCTCTAAGGAGGAGTTTATGTTTTTCCTTCTCCTTAGGATCAAAAAGAGTTCGCCAGAGCCTCTCCTGTTTCCTACATCCCTGCCTTAGTAGCCTAAGTGTCACTGGAACCTAAGTTTTCCAAGTGGAAATTCAGATCTCCCAGAGCAGTCAGGTGAGTTCTGCCAAAAAACAGCTCAAACATTTTCAGCAGATTATGGCAGAAAGCAGACCTTGGACCTGGAGGCCTGTAAATTAAATGACCAGAAAAGGAAACCGAGGGAGAGGGGTTAAGAGAGAAATAGGTGGCCTGTAAAGGGTCAGACGGGGAGGAGAGTGAAGTACTGATTAGCACACAATAGAAAAATGTTGTTGAAAGAGCTTCAAAATTTGCTACTTCGTAATGAGTGTTTGAATGGAAGTCACGGAACGTGAACAGCGGGATTTGGAAAAATGTTTGGTTGTGGGAGCATTTATTTCTAAAGTTGGTGCAGGGCATGGAACCTTATCTCTCTAAGTAATGCAATGATAGAGATAGATTTGTGGTGTCTTGTTTTAGGTTTAACTTGTTACATCATCTGTAAGTCTCCCCGAGTGGATAGGTCAGCCCAGGCTCATTAAAGTCCTGTGGCTTGGACAATATTGCTGTGTAAATATTTTAGTATTCCTAGAATATTTTTTACCAATTCTGAAAAGTATGGATTTTGCCCAAGCCCGTCCAGCGCTCATTTACTTACATCTACTTCCTAATGTATATGTTCTTACGGCTATTTCAGGTTTTTTGCGTGCTGCTGTAAGATCTAGGTGTTTCAGGCCCGATTAATGGGGTTATGGTCTTAAAGCTGCCTTTTCCATCTCTATATTACTGTATTTAAATATTTAATTCCTTTTTACTGTGCTATATGAATGTATTTGTGGTTTTATGTGCTTATATGGTTGAATTTACAATTGACTAAAGATGTTATGATGATGTTGTTTGGTCTTCAAAATTTGCTGCTGCTTAATGAGTGTTTGAATGGAAGTCAAAATATGTGGTTTGAAATTATTGATATTGATATTTTAAGGTACAGTTATATAGGAAGCAGGAACATAAGTTAACCCAAAGTACTATTGTTGTTATGTTGATAATATTAATACAGTTTGGCATGTCTTAGGCAGATTTTATTCCCCCTCTGAAACAGAAGATGACCTACAATGATGAAGGTGTATTTATGTATTAAGAGCATATATTGTGTATTTGTAAAATATAGTCTGACTGTATTGCCAGTTAAATATTAATTTTCCCGGATATAGAGCATACTTTTTTAAGATTTTAAGTTGATTTGCTATACCTTTTCTTGAGAAAGCTACAATGCTCTATGTTGTGTACACTTTTGAAATGATCAAAAAAGTGGTGTTTGCATTTGATAGTGATCAACATAAAAGGAAGATGCAGAATCCACTCCCTTCCTTGTCTTTGTATCAATGGCACATTCTATGGATGATGCATGGGTATTCATATTCAACCACACAAGGGTTTTGTGAGAAATAACTGTGACTTTGAGGTAGGGTAAAAGTATATGAATGGTAAAGTTTGAACATTTTGAGAGAACTGATATTAACTAAACTATTGGCAGATACACTTGCACTATGATAATAGTGTGTCTGTGTTGATGCATGCCAGCATAAAGTCACCTACCACAGGCTCACACTACAGCAGCCTCAATTATTATCAGATATGGCAAAGTTCTGCACTGTCATCTTCAAACAACACAGCACAGCAATTGTAAATGCTGTACTGTATAAAATAATATATGTTAAATAATGGCCCTTTCCAATTAAAAATATATCTATGAACATTACCTGGAAATGGATAATGATAAATATTTATTATACTTCGCTCTTTAATAACAATAACGTGATTTCAATTTCTTCAAATTATTATTGAACTATATGCCTTTAAGTATTGTTAATTAAAACATAACTTTGGTGTTGCATAAGCCTACTTTATGTATGGCCACATTTCCTTAGATGACTCTTGTACATTTACTTACACAGACTAAGTTTTCGCCACACTCCTTCCTATTATTGCTGACCTGTGAGGAAGGACTTGGTTGAAAACATATTTAAAACCAGGCTGTGGACAATATTTTTTTTTACATCCAGCATTATTTATTATTTCCACAGGTGATGTATTATGTAGCGCACATAGAAAGGCGAAATAGTCTAAAAGGTTAGTTTACGTGTTAAAAAAAAGACCGTTAAGCACATATAATACCCTGATCATAACACTGGGATCCTAGGAACATGGTTCTTGTTGGTATGTCCTGGCACTAAGAAACAACAAATGCATGATTGTTAAAAGACAAAATAACAGCTCCATATCTTTGCATACAAGGACCATTCCAGCTCTCTACCTTTGAAGCAATGAAGAATACCAACCAGGGGCGGCTTCTCCAGGGAGTGCTGTGGGGTGGTGTGGCGGGACAGGGGAGGGGCAGGGTGGGGGGGTAGTTAACTCCGGCATACAGCCGTACAGAGTTAAGTTAATTTATAAATAAAACAAATGACATTGCGCGCACTGCATCGCCAAATGTTACAATATATTGCGATTACCTAAAATTGGTTCTCCAAATAGGCAATCGCAATTTGCGATTTCCTAAGCACATGTACCAAGCATTTTCAAATTGCAAAACGGGGATGGAGCACACTGCCTCACATCACAGCACAATTCTCCCCTTTGTATGATGGTAAATGCAGTACAGTGGTTGCGTTTACTTGAATATTATTTTTTCACCAGAGTTGGTGCGGATAGTGCAGTAAATCTCTAAACAAGTGTTACTCGATTGTATCCTTCATCAGTAGAGATCCAAAAAGTATTACATCAGGGGTTGCTGAGAATGCTGCCACAGTCCTATCAGGTACCAGTATCTCTCACTGACACACAGGTGCATCTCAAAAATCTCATCGGCTCGCTGGACCCAGGGAGCCCTTTTAAACAGAAGGGGAATGGAGCACACTGCCTCACATCACAGCACAGTTTGCCCCTTAGCTTTATGGTAAATGCAGTGTTTGTGCTTACTTGAACATTAGCTGCATTTTTTCACAAGAGTTGGTGCAGATAGTGCTGTAACTCTCTAGACACATGTTTTTACGGATTTTGACCTTCATCAGTAGAGATCAAAAAAGTTAATTACATCAGCGGTTGTTGACAATACTGCCACAGTCCTCTCAGTACTTCTCACTGATGCATAGGTGCATCTCCAAAAGCTGTTCAGCTTGCTGGCTCAAAGGAGCCTATTTCAAAAGAAGGGGGATAGGAGAACACTGCAGCATATCACAGCACAGTTTGCCCCTTAGCAGTATGGTAACTGCAGTACAGTGTTGCCGCTTTCTCTGCTCTCTACTACTTCTGCTTTCTACTGATGAAGGGCTAAACCCAGAAACACATGCCTATAGATAACAGCACTACCTGTACCAGCTTTGAACAAAAACTACTGCAACTTTGAGATAAGCGTACTGCATTTACCACAATGCAATGATTTGAACTGTGCTGGGATGAAAATCAGAGCGCCCCCCCCCCCACACCTCCCCCCATGTGTGTTTAAAATACTTCCTTGAGCCAACGAGCTGATAAGCTCTTTGATTTGCATTTCTAATTTGTGACTACCAATTAGGTCATCAGAAATTAGATAGTGCAATCCACATTCACATCTATGAATCGGATGGATGGAGTAGCGGCCCACATGCATCAAGCATTTTTGCAGTCGCAGACGGTGCGATTCCTTAAAATCGGCCGTTTGCGAATGCAAAAGTGCTTGTTGGGATGCATCATGCCATTTTAGAAGTCGCATCTTTTTTACGATTTCTAAAATTGCGTTAGCATTTAAGAAATCGCAATTGTGCGATTTCTTAAATGCTATGCATCATTATAGAAAAATATGCGTTTTTTTAAATTGGAAGTGCAATTTACCACGAAGTTCAACTTCGTGGTAAATTGCGAAATTGATTCAAAATGCACAAAAATGCATTTTTTAAACTGTAAAGTTACACACACACATGTCCTTAGGACATGTGTGTATGTAACGTATGCTGAAAAGTACATTTCAGGGGTGCATGGGGGGGTCCTTTGGACCCCCCCCTGCACCCATGAAATTTTCTAAGTGCCACTCGCAATTTCCATTGGCTCCTATGGGCTTTTTGGCCCATAGGAATCAATGGGAATTGCGAAAATTAAGTTAAGAAATCGGTATTTCTTTGGGATTCGGTAAAAAATGCGATTTTTACCGAATCCCACAAGAATACCGAAAATATTGATGCATATCATTTTGCATTTCTTAATTTGCGATTCCTTATTTTTCGCAAATTAAGAAATGCAAAAAGACACAATGATGCATGTGGGCCAGCATTTCCTAATAGCGATTCCCTAATTGTGATTGCAACTCTATAAGAATCGCTATTAGGGAATCACCATTTTTTTTCATTCCATTTTGCACTTGCTAAATAGCGATTACCTAGAATTCGCTATTTTTGGAATGCAAAATGGAACATTGATACATGTGGAACAAATTATTATACTTAAGCTAAGAATTCCAACTAAACACAGACTCTGGCATCATGTTCCAATGCGTTGAATGCTTTCTGTTGATATCTGGTGCGTTCTGTACGCAGGAGCTGCAGATTTGGAAGGGATAACTCAGCCTTTCTTTAATATGAGGTTGATAAACTAAGTATCCCTAATTTGGTCGTTAGTAACATCTGCTACGCACTAGAAAACACATTATTTTTATTACCTGTTGGTATATGTTTTTCTTGTAATGAAGTACAGGGCTTCAGTGCCATTTTATTGTAAAGCATCCTACAATAAACTGTACAAATAATAATAAACCTCAAATGCGAATTTAATATTCCAAGGAATATTTTTAGGGTCAGAAGGGGTAGGTAAATAGGGGGCGGCAAGGTGTACTGCAACAATGATTTTTTACAGTGTGAGTTTCTTGTCACTCTTGACTGATAGTCAACGTGCTCTTACTAATTTTGTATACACTAAAATAGCGCTGACATTTCATTCTTGCTGAGGTGGGCACTTGCTTCGATGGCTTATAAAACAATTGCGTGCTTCCATAAAACTTGAGCGATAAACCCTGCAATGTTTTTACTATTTGCCTTCGCATTATTCAGCTTCTTGGGGAAATAAATGAAAAATTATGATTGCATCAGAGGTGACATTTTCTTTATTAGGCGCGGTGCTGGTATAACATAGTTCAGCCAGGTGCAAAATGTCACTGTGCATTTTCCTCTTCTGTTGCAGAATGGAAAATCAATTGTTAAAGAGGCAACTTCAGGAAGTCATAAATCAACCCTGTTCTTATCGGATTGTTATCTGGAAACATTTAGTGTGTTTTATTGCGCATATTCTATTTGGTGCTCTTTAAAAGCTGTCTCTCCCATTTTAGAAATAGTTTATCAGAGACTAAAGGATACGAGAATATTCCACGGGTACAATATTTCATCAGTCACAATAAAGTAGAATAATACATGATACATATTTTCCCTAAAGGCCCATAAACATGTAAGCAGCATCGTGTATAATGTTAATTAATTTTGTATTTACGCAGAGTCCAGTCACGCGCCTTGATGTTTAGAGATGTGTTTTGCTTTCGTTTACGTTCCTCTGTTCTATCGAACCTTTTATATGGTGCTTGTGCATCATGTTTTGGAGTGCATTACATGAGCAAAATTCCCCTCACTGCAGCCATTTCAGAGATCTGGTTTCCGGAAATTTGAGCTGATCGCGTTTCTGTATAGAGCTAGTAAGCAATTGGTTTCACGCCTGGAAAAGTGTCTTGAAGGTAACTTGCTCCGAAAATGCAGACACAACCAGTAAGGTCAAAACCGCTTCTTTTGGATATTAATGTATAACGAAAAAGCCAAAACGCATGCAATCGATTTCGGTCTATAAATATAGTACAGCAAGAACATGAAACAGAATAGCTGAATCTGCATACCCCACACTCTCGCGGTGAATGCTATTAGTTCAATCGATCCACAGCTCTTCAAAGTTACATCAGCTTGGCTCTCATATCAAAGGCGGTGCACTTGCATTGATATCATTTTTGACTTGTTAAGCATAATGAGACGTTTTTATTTACATTTTTGGCCAGGTAGAAAATGAGCAGATTGATTTTGCTGTATTTTATGCTTTATAAACTATATGAAGAATGACAAATATGTTTAAAATGTGTTTACTCGATTCTTTGCAATGTAAGAGTTAAGATTTGTCTAAAATAAATCTAGTTTGCTTGTTTGCATGTAAATGTTTAGTAGGCTGCATCCAATCACAACACAATTACTTTTCACTTTTGTTGGTTTTGTCAAGTTAAAATGCTATTCAGGCAACAACTTGATTCTTGCGGTCTATTCACAAACTGCACATTGTGGACCTTATAGGCATTACAATAGTACTATCGAAATACTACAATATGTGATTTACAAACCGATGTGTGGAGGCCTTCGCCTCCACCTGCATTTCTTCGATTGTTTCTAAGCAGATTTCCATGCCCTTGTTATAATGATCTCCTCTGGCGTGCATACACATTTAAATAGTGTATGTAAGAGGAACCAGGGGAGTGGCAGGATATTTGGAAGATATAACAAGGGGTCTAGGGAGCAGTGAGAACGGGTTAAGGGAGGGGCCTGCAAATACAAACCGCCACACACAAAAAGAGCAAGCAAGTGGCTATCCACAAACTACACTCCTAAAGGAAAGACAACAGTCATAAATATACATTTCAGCCCACCCTTGGAGTAGGCCTAGTACCAACCCTGATCACTCACAGGTACTACAACACACTCCCATGGAAAATAATGGAGGCAGGGAATTGCAAATAACAACCCACTGGAAATAATATAGTAGAAAATAAGATAGTTCCAATTTAAAATCACACACACACACACACGAGACACCTCTGCACATATTTCTGAAACTATGTTGTGAATCTTTGCATTAACTCACTGGACTTATATTTAGGTGGGTTCATGCCTTACAGGAGGCGGGCAGTCAGCAGGGACCACAGGAGCCTTGAGTCTCCGCATGCAGTCCGCAACACTACAAAGTGGGTGCCCTGAGTGAGACCAGGGAACCCACACGGGCCCAAAATAGGCCCGGTAGGGGGCCACTCAGGAGAGGATATCATATTGTTCTTAAAAAAAAGGCCACCCCTCGAATTTTTCGTTTTTTTTTTAAAGAGAAAAAATCCTCTGGCAAGTCGCCAAAGGTTTGGCCCCTTTTCACCACCACTCAGCCGCTGTGGTTGGGGGATGAAGTCCCCTGGGCTTCAGCGGATCTTTGGGGGCCTACAATCCCTCCTGTTACCTTCAGTATGCCCTAAACAGCAGGATTGCTAAGACGACTTCAGAGGCCATGCCCCCATTCTCCACTACTATGAAAACACCACTCCTGGAGCAATACTGGTTGGAGGATGAAGTCCTTGTGAATGCTTAGGGACCCTGGGGGCCAAGCAGTCCTCCTGTTACCTCTAGTAAGTCCCTTAGGGTGGTATTCCTGAAAGCTGGTCAGATGCCCCACCCCCTTTCTCCACCACTCTGCAAACGCGACTATTAGTTAAAAAAGCATAGCAATTAACTTAAAAAAACAAAGGTTACAGTGACATTATAGTTAGGAAATAGAATTATAAACACCTTAGAAATTCAGTGAAAAAACAAAGGTTACAGAGACGTTATAGTGAGGCTCAGATTTCACTTGTACAGAACCAGTGAAATTTATCAATTATAGTAGCTGAGCTAACCATAACTTAAGCCCCTGCACTGCACTGATTATGACCTCACATATTACAATACTTATGACCTGGTCAGTGACATCACTGATGACCACTGATGACTTCTCAAATAACCTCACTGTTGACATCACTCATGAATTCATCTACAGAACCACTCACACACCCACTCACACCCCAGAGAACTTCTCCCACTCACACCCCAGAGAACTTCTTGTATGCCCTCTGATACATACACACAACCACTCACACACCTGTTCAATTACCCATACCAGTACTCATATACCCACTCACTGCTCCTTATAGGTACTCACACACCCACTCAGTTACTCATACAGCCAATTGCACACCCATTCACTCACCCATAAATCCACTCATGCAAACAGTCACTCAACTGTTAGGCCACTCACATAACCACACTCACCCATACAGTCAATCACACATCCACTTATTTACTTATACACTCACACACTCAGTCTCATACCCACACAAACATTTACATACCCCTTCACATATACATACAAGCACTTAAACATTTGTTCCCTCACCCATAATGCTGTTCACACAGACACTCTCCAATACAGCCACTCACAAAACAACTCACACCCCATAGAACTTCTCGTATGCCTACTGACAGATACACACAACCATTCAAACGCCCATTCAATTACCCATACCAATACTGATATACCCACTCACCCCTTGAAGGTACTCACACACCCACTCACTTACTCATAGAGCCACTTGCACAACCAGTCACTCAACTGTTAAGCCACTCACATACCCACACACTCACTCATACAGCCAATCACACCCCCACATATTTACTTATACACTCACACACTCACACAAACACTTGCATACCCATTCACACATCCATACAAGCACTCACACATTTGCTCACTCACCCATAATGCTGTTCACAAAGACACTCTCGAAAACAGCCACTCACACAACAACTCACTTAACCAAACACCCACTCAAACAGCTACTCACTCACCCACACAGCCATTTACACACGAACCTACTCACTCATATAGCCTTTCACGCACACTTACTCACCCATACAGTCACTACATACCCACTTACCCACTCATAGAGCCACTTACACTGCCACTCATTCACTCATTAATCCACTGACATCCACTCACTCACCAAAATGCCAATCACATGGCATGACCTCACCCAAACAGCTACTAACACACTGACTTATACACCCATACTTCCACTTACACACCATACACACAAGGATACACAGTCAGACAGCTACTCACCTGACATATATGTTAGAAGTGGTATCACTCAGTAATAGTGAACCTAGTATATTAATTTAACTTTTGTAGAAGTTTAGAATGTTTATTACACCCATAACTCTTAAAAGCTTTTACACTTACTTGACGATGCCATCAGTGATGTTATTTGAAATGCCATCAGTGATGTCAAGTCATGTCATCAGTGATGTCAGTGACCATGTCATGAGTGATGTAATATAAGAGAGATCATAAGCAGTGTATTGCAGAGGTGTAGTTCATAGTTAGCTCAGGTAACTATAACTGCTGAATTACATTGCTTTTTTATGTGAATATATATGTATATATAGATTTGTCTGTTTTAATTTGTGAAAAGCTCGCTGTGAATAAAATAACAGTGACCAGCCCCTGTGAGTGCTTTCATTTCCAGATGGAGGTCTTTGTTGGGAGGAGAATTGAGCAGCAATATATATATATATATATGTATATATATATATATTACCTACTGGCGGTCGCCAGTAGGTATTTATAGTTAGGATTGATTTCCATAGGGAAATCGTAACATTCTATTTGGAATAACTTTAGCGCCGGTGGAGGAATCTGCCTGAAATGTTCAGCAACTGTGCTTCGTGGCGCTCCGCTCCTTCCCTGAAAGTTTGGGGGGGGATTCGTCAAGCGGGGGCCGAGATAAAAGGGGGGTCCCAAAACATGTTTTCCCCATGTTAATTTTCATAGGGCGGTCGGTCGCACTTTTAGCTCGAACGGCTGAATGGATTTTCACCAAACTTGGCAAAATTGTAGGGACTGGTAGCCCGATGTGCCTTTGCTATGTCTCAAGATATGTGCTCCAGAGGATTTTGAGTAATTTAGGTTCAAAACAATTTATATATCTATAGCCGCGCCCCGGTACGCGCACCGGGGAGCACTCCGGGCGCGCCACGTGACTTGCGCACAGAAAGCTGATTGGCTCTCGGTTGTGTCTGTAAACATTCGAAACAGTCCGGAGTGGCCGCCATCTTGTGTCTTGGTAGGATCGAGACACAAGAGGTGGTAAAAACAAAGGGGGAAATAACCAAAAGGGGGCAGGGTAGGCCCCCCCTGACCCCCTAGGTTTGATGTGGGGGCCATAAAAGGGTCCCTCGGGTAAAAAAAATGTTTTAATTTTTTTCGATTTTCGCGGGGGGAGCGCCCGGTACACGCACCGGGGAGCGTACGGGGAGCGTACCATGGGGAAAAAAGAATGACAGAGGTTTTAAAAAATGTAGTATTTTTTTTATAAATTAGAGGTAGTTCTAAAAAGAACAGTTTTTTTTATTTTTGTTGTTTTATATTTTTTTATTGTTTTTTTGAACATTTTTTATTTTTTTGGCTTTTCTGAACAATTTTATATATTTTTTTGTTTTTCTGGTGTCAAACAAAACACAGGGAATTGCAAACAGCTCAACTGGAGCAAAAAAAAAATAGAAAAAAATGAAAGTTGCTTGCTGCAGTGATGGTTGTCTGCAGCTCAATTGAGTAATGTGATGCTTTGCTCACCATATGAAATGGTTTTGTTGCAATATATGCAAACAAATTTAAATTTTGCAAACTTGATTTGTACATTAGGGACCATCTCCCTAGCCTCTTCACCCGATGGAGTGGGTTGATTGGAGGCGCTTGAAGAAGAAGGATGGGGAGGGTTCCTGGTCAGTTCCCTGACCTCTGCTGCCGAATAATTGATCGTGTGCTTCCTCTGCATATGTCTGATCATAGTGTGGTTCCCAAAAGAGTACTTCTTCTTTGGGTTCCCTCTTGACAGTTCTGCGCCACAGATGAGGCAAGTCACCTTAGCTGCATTCACTTTTTTTGCACCCCTTGGCATCTTGTAAAACTGCCAAATAAAATGTTCCATGGGTCTGTATGGGGGATTGTCCTCATGCAGAAAGTGCCTCTCCTCCTCCTCCTCTTCGTCCTCCTCTTCTTCTTGACCACCAATGTAGTCTTGTGGTGGTCCTTGTGGTGGTGGTGGAGGTGGTGGCGGTGCAGATGCACCTGCAGCTGCTACTAGTGAAGCCATTTCTCACAGAATGAATGCGGGTCTTCTTCACTCAAACAACAAAGTGAGAATAAGGAAAAAAGAGGGGTCTTTCATCATTTGGAAAACAAAACTCTTGTGAACCAATCAATAGTGTTATTTTGAGGTCACATGACCCGACGCGCTTACGCTACGCAGCCCGGGGCGCGCCCGAGGGCGCGTCGCTTAAGCGCGTCAGGACGTTGCGTGATCGTATGTGCTCGCGTGCTTCCGGGTGCGCTTACGCAGTGCGTCATACGACGCATCGCGCGTTTACGCGAAACGTCACGATGTTGTTTTCGTTCGCGGGAATAGCGCTAACGGGACGCTCCCCGGTACGCGCCCCGGGGCGCGCCGTAACATTGCGCTTACCCGTGCGTTCGCCGGTATGCGCCCCGGGAGCACCCCGGGGTTAAAAAAAAAATAGTAAAAAAAAAATTTAACATAATTATACAATATAAAATTCGTTTTAAAATGTATTATTTTTTATACCTATAAAGATTTGCTATTAAAAAAACATTGAAATTTACTGAAAAAAACATAGGTTTCACAACAGTTATAGTTAGGAATTAGCATTTAAAAAACCTATTAAATTCACTGAAAAAACCATAGGTTTCACACCAGTTATAGTTAGCTGGAAATTTTACTGGCATAAAACCAATGAAATTCCCACGTTATAGTTAGTTGGACTCACTATAACTTGCGCGTGCAATGCACTGCTGATGACGTCACATATTACATCACTCATGACATGGTCAGTGACATCACTCATGACATCACTGATGACACCATCCTTGTGACAGAGTGACAGACCTCCTTTCACTGTAATGTAACCCTTGAAACACATATTCAAAAATAGAAACTAAAATTTTCAAAAAAATGGAGATACCCATACCAGTTATAACAACCAATTCAATAATTCCACCATCTATATACACATGCACTCATTCACCAACAGTTCTATATAGTCACTCATACATATACTCACTCATCATATGTAGTGATACACCTATACATCCTGTTACACACCGACAGTCATCCAAAAGTTACTCACACACATACTCAGACATGCAAATAAACTATTGAACATCCATTTATTTGCATATACAGCTATACACACACTACCACTTTACTTCTAAAGAAACTTACACATACTTACTCTCTTAAACAATCACTTATAGAAACACATACTAATTTAAATAGGAACTCTTACAATCTCTTACTCTCAGATATACTCACTTATATACATCAATATTCACATACATTAGATTAAAACATATGTAGTTACTGATAAAGAAACTAGTGAGACACTCATTCACTCAGTAACACACACATATACACAGTCATCCACCCATACAGTCCTGCACATATGCTGTCTTCAAAACACATACAAAGAGAGAGTCAGTCATTCATGCATCTATGTGCTAAGTAATACCTCCACCAAACCATACAAACACTCATACTGATACTAAGAAAAACATCTAATAACCTATATACATACACATGTACCTACTCACCAACCCATGCAGCCACTTATACACAAAGTGAAACACTAATACATATATTTTTTTTTTTTTTTTTTTTTTTAAAAAACCTTTATTTGAGCAAGCAGAAATGTACAAGGATGGGCCTACAACCACACGGGCCAGCCGCTAAAAAGGGGTAGACACATATCACATATGCCCGCAGAGGTAACCGTCAATCAACAATGCAATACTCCACATTATATACAGGACCAAAACAGGTTTTATATATATGAAGAACAAACATACAGAAAGGCGAGAGTGTATCACTGAAGGTCAGCCCAAGGGACGCAAGGGGGGGACAGCAGCGGAGGTGCAGTAGTAATATCCTAAGCACTAAGGAGTATGGAGTGGGGGGGGGGAGGGGGGCAGAGATCAGGAAGAAGAAGGGGGGAAGAGCCGGAGACACCAGCTCAGTCCCTATATGAAGATTCCGGGAACGCTAGCCTAAGGAGATAGGGTAATCTCGATAGTGTCCACAAGGGGAGGAGAACAAATGTCGCCACGGTATTCGTTCCATTGACCCCACACCTTCACCCATGCCCTGGGTCTACCCCTGGCCACATAGACAGTTTTCTCACGGAACATGGACCAATCCATATTATCCTCCCATTGCGAGAGGGCAGGGGGCCTGGAGGCCCCCCAGAGTTGCGCAATATCTCGCTTCGCAATCATATAGCCCAGGGTGGCCCATCTAGTCTGTGCCACCGAACAGTCCGTGGGCTCCCAAACATTCAAAAGACAGCGACGAGGTTCCGGTCGCAAGGATATCCCTGTCACCACAGTCATCAGATCAAGCACGGCCACCCAATAAGCAGCCACCATCGGGCACTCCCAAAGAATATGCAGGAAAGTAGCACGCAAACCACATCCACGCTTACACAGTCCATCGGAAGAAAAGCCCATCACCATCAGTCGCGGTCCCGTCACGTACACCCGATGAAGGATCTTCAATTGGACCAGACGGAGTCGAGCCGGTATAGCCACCTCCTTCGGAGAGGAGAGGGCCGATTGCCAATCCTCATCATCAAGTTCCAACCCATCTCCCATCCACTGTTCCCGAAGTCGGGCCAATAAGTCAGTCCGATTGTTAATCAACTTTTTATAGATCAGGGAGATAGTGCTATCAGGAAGATGTTCGTCAAGGATACGATCTTCAAGTGGGGAAGAGTCAGGCGGAATCTCACCAGGAGCAAACACCGAAACCAAAGCGTGCCTGATCTGTAAATAACGAAAGAATTCCCGACTACTCAGGCCGTAGTCAGCCTGGAGGGCCTGAAACGGGCGCACAGAACCCTTAGAATATACATCCCCCACTTTAGAGATCCCAATCAAGTCCCAACGGTCAAAACCCTTGGAAGACCAAAGACCGCCCAGACGTTCTGAAGCATAAAGCGGCGTCGCCAACGTCAAGCGATCCTCCCAGCCCAGGCTCACATTCGCAGCACGCCACACTGTCAAAGCAGTCAAAGTAGGTCCCACAAGATGGCGCCCAGCGGAGCGAGAATAGAGCACTCTATTAAAGTCACCTCCCGGAAGCTGAAGTTTATCCATCTCAAACGCCGGATTACGACCCGGAGAGAACATAGCGTGATTAATAGCGGACAGATGGGAAGCCCAGTAGTATCTCTTAATATCGGGGAGCGCCATGCCCCCATCGTACCACGGGATGGAAAGTTTCGCGAGAGCAATGCGCGGTCGCCCATCCCAAATAAGTTGCCTCTGAAGGCTCTCAATCTCTCGAAAATAGGTCTTGGGGATAGGATCATAATAATTCTGGAGAGCGTAGAGAAACCGCGGTAGTGACATCATCTTAAACAGGGCCGCCCGACCCAGTGGAGACAGGGGAAGTTTGCGCCAGCGGGCAACGTCCAAACGGAGCCTAAGCAACGGGGGAAGGAGATTACGATCAAAACGAAGGGACGGATCCAAGGTAACGAAAACCCCCAAGTATTTGAAACCATCCCGGACCACCTGAAGAGGAAGTCTACTCGGCAATGGAGGCAAGATACCAGATAAAACGTATACACAGGATTTAGACCAGTTGATGACGAGGCCTGAGTTAGCGCCAAAGGACGCAAGAACGTCAAATAAAACAGATAAAGACTTGCGAGGAGAAGTAAGATACAAGAGGATGTCGTCCGCATAAAGCGAGACGCGGTCTTCGAAGTCCGGGGCCCAACGAATACCTTTAAGGGACGGTTCCCAACGGAGCCAGGCCGCCAACGGTTCAAGAGCGAGCGCGAACAACAGAGGGGACAAGGGGCAACCCTGACGGGTACCCCTGCCCAAGGAGAAGGGGGCCGACACTCTACCGTTCACTACAACTTGCGCCAGAGGTTCCGCGTACAACAGCCTAACCCAGCTAATAAACTCGCACCCGAATCCAAATTTCTCAAGTGTCGCCCATAAATAGGGCCACTCCACAGTATCAAAGGCCATGGAGGCATCCAGGGACGCCAAAATGGCCGGTTCAGTCAAAAGCCCCGCCCTCGCCAGCGCGCCGTGGAGGCGACGTAAATTCAGAGCAGTGTTGCGATGCGGGATAAAGCCAGATTGATCCGGATGGACCAACTCCCCAAGAACCGAAAGGAGACGGGTCGCCAAAAGTTTAGCCAACACCTTAGGTTCAACATTTAATAGGGATATGGGCCTATACGAGGAACAGAGGTCACGCGGTTTACCCTCTTTGGGAATGACGACGATTGTCGCCAGACGCTGATCATAAGGAAGTATGTTCCGCTCACGAGATTCTAGAAACATGGCGCGGAGATACGGCGCCACCTTATCGGGGCGTAATTTGTACAACTCAATAGGCAAACCGTTCGGGCCCAGTGCTTTGCCCGAACGGAGCGATCGAACTGCATTGGCTATCTCATCATTCGTAAAAGGGGAGTCCAAAGCAATACGGTCCAAGTCGGTGACACAGGGCAAAGTGATATCACGCAGAAGAAGGCGGGAGTCGGCAACATCCCTCACAGACACGGGAGCATATACCACACGGAAATATTCCGCAAAACGATCAACAATGGCGGTCGGATCAATCACATTCTCACCACTCGCAGACTGAATCACGGGCACCACACGATTAACTCTTTCTTTCTTGTCCAACCACGCTAGGAGTTTGCCCGCCTTGTCACCCACATCGTACAATCTGCCCTGCTGCTCACGAAACATCACCTTTGCAGCGTCAGTGACCAGAGATTTATATGCAAACTGTTTTAGACCCAGGGCATGGAGTTTCTCAGGCGTGACACCAGATTCCAACTCGTCCTCCAAAGCAGAGATCTCCCCCTCAAGGTCCACCACCTCCTTCCTCCCAGCCCTCTTAGCTTCAACAATCAAGGAAAGGGCCTGTCCACGAATCACAGTTTTAAAAGCTTCCCACAGGGACACAGCCGAAGAGACCGACCCCTCATTTGCCAGGAAATATGCATCCATGGACTTGAGCAAGAGGGTACGAGTCTCAGGGGAGGAAAGATACCAAGGGTTAATGGGAGCCACTCGGCCCGCCGCCTCTACCCCAACCTCGAAACGAAGCCAGAGCGGCGAGTGATCAGAAATACCCCTCGGCAAATGTAAAATCTCGCGAACCGCCGATGATTGGGCTGCGGGCATCAGGAAATAATCCAGCCGGGACAGACTGCCATGGGCCCCAGAATGGAAGGTGTATTGGAGCTGAGTAGGATGCAACAGTCGCCAGCAGTCCACAAGGCCAAAGGTATCTAAAAACCCACCCAACCACTGCTGAGCCTGCGGGGTATCTCTAGGGGGATGGCGATCGTGAAGGCCGGAAAGCACCGAATTAAAATCACCGGCAAGAAAGAGAGTGCTATCAGGGAGATCTAATAAAACACGGCCCAAGTCAGTAAAAGTAGAGGCCTGCAAACCCGGGGGAACATAAACATTGAAGAGAGATAGGGTGCGGCCTTCATATCTACCCACCAGGACAGTATATCTCCCACGGTCATCATGAATCACCTCATCGATAGCCAGGGGGAGGGAGGTTCGAACAAGAATACCCACACCCCTAGATCCGGAGGTAAACCCCGAGTGCGCCACAAGGCGGTAGCCCCACCTATTCATTGCATAACAAACATTACCAATCAAATGGGTTTCCTGCATGAAAACAATGTCCGGTGACAAACGTCGTATACATTTTAAGACCACACTGCGCTTAATACGATCTCCCAGGCCATTAACGTTCCAGGAAAGAAATTTCAACCCTCTACCCCCCATCCCAACCGCCCGAGCCAAGACCCCTCGTCCATGAGCTAGACATCAGAAACAGCAGCAAACACAGGAGCAACTCGCCTTGAAAACAACACACAGAAAAGAAAAACCTTCCCAACCCCCCTCCCCCAAACTGAAGAGAAACACCCCCCACCCTGCACCCCTGCAAAAAGCTAAAGAGCCACCCCAACCTGCAGTGTGCCTGTCGCCCAAAAACCCCTATTCTACACAAAGACCCCGGAGGAGGAAAGGTCTCCGTTCCATCCACCCCCCGACCTCAGCAAGAACAAAAATAACAAACGAAAGACAGAATGATCACAATGTAGAGGGACGCCGGCCAACACTCCTGAGAATGTATTCAAAATAAGACATAAGAGCCGAACAGTTAGATCTCCACACCACCTTCGGCACCACCAGGGTGAGCGGCGGAGTCTGTCTCAGGAGGACGGTCAGGCAATGAGTCCAGCCAGTCATTAACAGCATCTGGCCGATCAAAGAAAAGGGTACGTTCATTGTATTCAACCCGGAGTCTAGTGGGAAAGAGCATGGCGTAACGTAGGCCCCGATCCCGGAGACGTTTCTTGGCACCACGAAACTCCATACGTTGTCTCTGAACCTGTTGGGAAAAGTCCGGGTAAAAGTTCACCGTAGCATTCTCAAAGGCCACCGGGCCCTTCACCCGCGAGGCCTGCAGGATAGCGTCCCGGTCTCTATAATGAAAAAGCTTCGCTACAATGGGTCTCGGCGGGGCTCCCGGCTTGACTTTGCCCCCTGGAACACGATGTGCACGTTCCACCGTGAAAAATTTTGTGAGACCAGAAGGGGCCAAATGGTTCAAGACCAGATCCTCAACCAGGAGATCCACCGAGTGGGGTTCAGGGTTTTCCGGTACACCAACCAGGCGAACATTGCAGCGACGCGCCCTATTTTCAAAGTCCTCCAGGCGACGGGTCATGAAGTCGTTCCCCCGACGAAGATTTCCAATCTCTGTTTGGAGCTCCGAGACGTCATTCGTAAGGCTAGAGGATTTAATATCCAGTGATTGTACCCTCTCATTCGTCTTGCCGAGATCAGCACGAATCAGATTCACCTCAATAGCCACGGTGTCAAGTTTGTGGGCCAAGGCCTCGTACTGTAGGCCGATGGATTCCCTCACACCCGAGATGGCGCCCATGATATCCTGTAGGGAGGGCTCCGCCGACTCTTCCAAAATTCGTTCGGACGCTATACTAGAACCAGGCAGGGCAGCTCCGGGGGACCCCTTAGAATGGGTATAACGGTCCATGACATTTGATTGAACTGGAGCTCCGCGCAGAGGTGTTTTCGTCTTGCGCGTCTCTCTGTCCCCTCTGCCCGCCATTTTGAAGATGCGTCACAGGACAAGCCACCAGGTTCGACGGGCCCGACACCCAAAGTACAGGATCAAAAGCACATAAAAAGGGGGCACAACTCGGGTAGAGGTCGCCAAGCCAGCAAATAGGTCACATGAAAGCCCAACAGCCGATCTGCCTCCAAGTCTCAGTCGCAACACGACATCCACATCCGTGGCCCAAGTCGGAACAGAATCGAAACCGAAACTTAGGAAGGGGGGACCCACAAGGCCAGATCTCCTGCCGTTGTTGTTCAATTGCAGGACGGCTACAGTACCGCACCCCGTCCCGGGCGCACCTCAAGGGCGGAGCCCAAAAGTTCAGAGCACCATATCTCAGGAATACGAGATCCAAATCGATTTCTGAAAAGTGCCAGGGTAATCAGCCAAACGTCCCCTACACGAATTCTTGCAAGAAATCAGGATTCAGCCAGGATAAAATGTCGGGAGCGGCGAGGGTCCGGAGAGCGCTGTGCTCAAGCGGCCATCTCGGATGCCCGCCAAGCTCCTCCTCCTAATACATATATTTAAATATTTAAACATTACTCACTAATATTTATTTTTCAGAAAGACACACATTCACTGGATGGTGTCATCAGTGATGTCATGAGTGATGTCACTGACCATGTCATGAGTGATGTAATATGTGACGTCATCAGCAGTGCATTGCACGCGCAAGTTATAGTGAGTCCAACTAACTATAACGTGGGAATTTCATTGGTTTTATGCCAGTAAAATTTCCAGCTAACTATAACTGGTGTGAAACCTATGGTTTTTTCAGTGAATTTAATAGGTTTTTAAATGCTAATTCCTAACTATAACTGGTGTGAAACCTATGGTTTTTTCAGTGAATATATATATATATATATAAAAATATGAGGCATAGGACGTCTTCAAAAGAGCGTGGAACAAGACGAGGCGAACCCAAGATTGGTGCAAATTTCTTTTTATTTCGTGCCCGACACCAAAACCGCCTTTGCGCGTTTCAGCCCGTGAAGGACCTTGATCACATGACAACACTGAGAAGGCGAAGTGCTATTTTTAAAGTAAATTGCAAAATACACAGTTGATGGACAGAATGTAGAACAATGTCATACATTCACCCCAGTACAAGGATCTGGGCCTAAATCCATCGTTTTTTTGCTCTCCACACCACCCTGGGTTAGACACTGGCTATATGCAAATCAGCTCTGACCCTGTGCCTCATGGGAACAGTCCAGTCCGAACTACCAAGCCATGTCTTTCCCAGACCGGAATCAAGCATCTAAGGACCGGTTTCTGGCTATCAGCCTTCATCAGCCTGGATAGCTTGACTCCAGTGGTGTGGAGAGCTTGGGAATCACATCTGAGCATACCCAGCACACTCGGGGTGAAAATTGCAAAATACACAGTTGATGGACAGAATGTAGAACAATGTCATACATTCACCCCAGTACAAGGATCTGGGCCTAAATCCATCGTTTTTTTGCACTCCACACCACCCTGGTTTAGACACTGGCTATATGCAAATCAGCTCTGACCCTGTGCCTCATGGGAACAGTCCAGGACCGGTTTCTGGCTATCAGCCTTCATTAGCCTGGATAGCTTGACTCCAGTGATGTGGAGAGCCTGGGACTAACGTCTGAGCATACCCAGCACACTCGGGGTGAAAATTGCAAAATACACAGTTGATGGACAGAATGTAGAACAATGTCATACATTCACCCCAGTACAAGGATCTGGGCCTAAATCCATCGTTTTTTTGCACTCCACACCACCCTGGTTTAGACACTGGCTATATGCAAATCAGCTCTGACCCTGTGCCTCATGGGAACAGTCCAGTCCGAACTACCAAGCCATGTCTTTCCCAGACCGGAATCAAGCATCCAAGGACCGGTTTCTGGCTATCAGCCTTCATCAGCCTAGATAGCTTGACTCCAGTGGTGTGGAGAGCCTGGGACTCACGTCTGAGCATACCCAGCACACTCGGGGTGAAAATTGCAAAATACACAGTTGATGGACAGAATGTAGAACAATGTCATACATTCACCCCAGTACAAGGATCTGGGCCTAAATCCATCGTTTTTTTGCACAACACACCACCCTGGGTTAGACACTGGCTATATGCAAATCAGCTCTGACCCTGTGCCTCATGGGAGCAGTCCAGTCCGAACTACCAAGCCATGTCTTTCCCAGACCGGAATCAAGCTTTCAAGGACCGGTTTCTGGCTATCAGCCTTCATCAGCCTGGATAGCTTGACTCCAGTGGTGTGGAGAACCTGGGACTCACATCTGAGCATACCCAGCACACTCGGGGTGAAAATTGCAAAATACACAGTTGATGGACAGAATGTAGAACAATGTCATACATTCACCCCAGTACAAGGATCTGGGCCTAAATCCATCGTTTTTTTACACTCCACACCACCCTGGGTTAAACACTGGCTATATGCAAATCAGCTCTGACCCTGTGCCTCATGGGAACAGTCCAGTCCGAACTACCAAGCCATGTCTTTCCCAGACCGGAATCAAGCATCCAAGGACCGGTTTCTGACTATCAGCCTTCATCAGCCTGGATAGCTTGACTCCAGTGGTGTGGAGAGCCTGGGACTCACGTCTGAGCATACCCAGCACACTCGGGTGAAAATTGCAAAATACACAGTTGATGGACAGAATGTAGAACAATGTCATACATTCACCCCAGTACAAGGATCTGGGCCTAAATCCATCGTTTTTTTGCACTCCACACCACCCTGGGTTAGACACTGGCTATATGCAAATCAGCTCTAACCCTGTGCCTCATGGGAACAGTCCAGTCCGAACTACCAAGCCATGTCTTTCCCAGACCGGAATCAAGCATCCAAGGTTTTTTTCAATGATAATTTTTAAATGCATTTATTGTTGTATTTTTTTTCCTATTGTTTTACTACATTTTTTAAAATCTATTTTGTTTTAGATATCTTATTTTTTAAATTACATTACACATATATATAAATATGTGTATATTATTTTCTTTATTGGTTTTTTTCCAATTTTTTGGGGAGTCGCGCACCCAAAGCGCACCTTTCTCAATCACTGCGCGGAACTTAGCCGCCATTTTAGGATTGTTGTGTAGGAACCGCGTAGGGTGTGCGACGGGTATGAATTTTCCTACCCGATTGCTATGCGACTGGTATGCGACTTGTGCCGCATACGCAACATGTACCTCTTACGCTACATGACAGTGCGCAGTTCCATGTGACGTCATATGCATGTTGGACACAGTGGGTGCGCGATTCCCGCTAAAAAAATGTATGGCCAAATATATATATATATATATATATATAATTAATATAAATATTAAGGCAAGACATTATGTGAGCTAATTATAAAAATAATACTTTTAATAAACTTAAATTACATTTAAATGCAATTTCGCGCAGTCGCGCTGGGTGTGAGCTGCGTGCGCGCACCCTAAGCGGAGCCCATGTGACCACAAAAAAAAGAGATTTAATTGGTTCATAACACTTCCTAATCTAAGTATTGAATGGCCCCACCCATTTCAGTCACTCTTCTTGGACCTTCCTTAGGAGAAGACCTCTGCTAAAAAGAACTTCTGTTTTTTGGGGATTGCAGACCTGGTTGTGCTGAATCTTTGAAAAATGGCTTCAAACCAACCATCTTCAGATTCTGAGCACTCAGATGAGGAGGGGTTTGTTCCAGAACCACCACCTCCCAAAAGATATGAGTCAATTGTTTGGAGATTTTTCTACATACCCCCAAGGACTGAAGAAAGTGAATGCCACAAAGGTAACTTGCAAAATTTGCAAGGCAGTTCTATCAAGAGGAGACCCCAACAAGGAATATTCCTGTGGAACGGCCAGTATGTTTAAACATCTGCAAAGTTTGCATCCTGTGAATCTGGCAAGAGACTGCAACAGAGTGGACCACCAGCACCAGCACCGCAAGTTGCAAGCACTTCTAGGGCATCCACTTCAACATCCGCCTTGGACATCAGGCACCAACTTGCTAATGCCAAAATCCATTGCATAAAATGCAATAGGTTGCTTTGCTATGGGGAGCAATCTTTTGATTTGGTTTGCAGGGCTCTGGAAAACCATCACTGTTGGACTTTTTTTTTGCCCTAAAGTTCATTGTTTTGTTCGTCCCGTTAACTTTTTTTTCATTTTAAAGAAACCCAAAAAATCATTCATAAAAATATATATATATATATACAAAATTACAACAAAAAAAAAAGTTATTTTCAGAACTAACTACTCTGGGTAAAAACTACATTTGTATGCATCTATGTGAAAGTTTAGATGCATGTATGTGTAGTGCATAATTGACTTAATAAATGCATTTGTGGTGTATGGTGAATGTATAAGTGAAGAACTACAAGGAAATGCTACAGCACGAACACTGTGAACTCTTTAGCTACAGCGTGCTGTAGTACTTCCGAAGCACATGGATGCAACATATGTACATAAATATGTTGTAACTCTGTGCTTCCCTTTACACTACTGCTTAAACAGCAGCCATGTAGTGACACAGGCACCCTTGTACCATGGTGTAAAGATATCTGTGTCATGTGGAGTTTGTTTTTGTTGAAAAAGACACACCTTCCTGCACAAAAATAATCTGTGAAGGCATTTTTCTCCTTCAACGTATGCTGTGCATTGTATCATATATTGAAAGAGAAAAATAAAAAAAATTAAAACAATTCTCCTTGCTGTGCCTTGCTACACCAATTGGAAGATTGTGCAGCATTCACACACATGTCCAGGTTTATGATTTCTGATAAATCTGGAGATGTTACTTGTTCTATGAGTGTTCTGTGCAAACATGCACAGCAACACCCATCGAACGCCCTCTCTACGCAAAGTGGTATGTATGATGAGGTTGTTTTTACATTGGAAGAAAAGGTACATAGACTGCCTTTTCCTCTCTTTGTAAATATGAAAGACTGTCTTGCTCTATAAGTGTGATGTACATGCATAATATATAAAAAAGTTAATTTGTACTAGGGTTAATGGCAATGCCAATCCTTAACTATATGTGTAATAAGTAGAATATTTCAGTACTGCAAATAGAGAACAAGCTACATTTATAAGTACTTATGTTTTGGCAGACTAATAGGACACGTTTATAGATCAGTAAAGGGAAGGGATGGGGCCTAATGTGACATGTGCAAACACAATCTGTGATGGGTTTTAAGTTAAGGAATGTTGTCTCTTGTACTCATCACATAACAGCGGGCAAAAATAAACCAATAAGATTGTTTAAAAAAACATAAATCAATCCTCAATAAAATACCATATAATACAAAGCACACATATATAAAATGCTTACTGCTAAGAAAAAGTTATAACTTACATTTATAAGCACTGTATATGTTGTTTCTTAAAACTATACATTATCTTGTTTTTTTTCCTTCTCTATACCTTCACTACAGATATTCTCATACCTTCTTTTTCGACCTACTACATGCTTATCAATTACAGAATATTGACTTAAATTGGGAGCAGACGCTCTTCTTAACCTAATATACTATTTTATACAGTTTGCATTGCAGTAACCTTTGTGCCATCAAAATCAATCAAAAACAATCCACATAAAGTTCTGACTCACGACAAAGCAACATATGCATACCCTCTTTAAACACAGTACTTCCCATGTTCACTAAAGCACTGTCTACACTTAAACCTTGAGATTTATGAATAGTCCCTGCATATGCCAGAGAAAGTGGAAACTGTTTTATATGGACATATAAATCTTTAAAAAGCAAAAAACAAACTGAACTACCAATTTTTTTCACGTCTTCAATCTGATCAAATTAAATTTTTAAAAATTCAATACCATCTCTATTCAAATAATTAACAAAATCCACAAGTTTGCCCATTGCTCCATTAACTAAACCTTTTTCTACATCCTATTATGCCTTAAAATTACCCGACAGTTTCTACATGCATATAGATTCTTTTCTAAACCAGCAGTTTTAGATATCGATTTTTCTAAAGAATCCAATTTTGTCTTCAATTTTTTTGTCAAAATAATAGTGATTCCTTCATGCTCTATTTTATCGATGGCTTCCATTTTTATTATTTCTACATTTCCAGCTTTAAAAGTTGTTCGTTGAATATAGAACACTCACGCAGTGTTGGCATTAAGCAGATTACAGATTTGTTTTATGTAATTTTCATATATATTTTCTCAGGAACTAAATTTTCATTTGGAAACAAATTGGAAAGTAACCTACTCTGCAAAGCTTGTTTGCCATGTTCTGGCAGTACTCCAATTCTTATATCTTAAAGAATAGTTACATAGTCAACATCATTTGCCTGTCGCATATTTGTAATGAGTTCTTAGTCTTCAAAATATGTCCAAATGTTAACGTTTCCAACACTATCCAGAGACTTTCTGGTATCTTCATGCGCAAGTGATTTAAATACTGGTTGTCCTTTTACGGGAGTAAGTTGCAATAGATCTCCGAAAACTATGACATGTTTTCTTCCAAATAACACGTCATACTCTGTTTTAAGAATTTGCTGCATTCTTCAATGCACAAAAGCAAGCATTAAGTTTGAGACGATGCTTACCACATCAATAATCAGACGTTTCATATTCTTCAGTACTCTTGAAACTTCACAACGCGCTTCTCCGGATAGCTAGTGATATTCCAATTTGTTTTCATGCTCCACAGGTAGCATCAGTAAATGATTTAATGTAATTCCTTTAATGTTGTGTGCTGTCAACCCAGTTGGAGCAGTTACAACACATGACAAATGTGACTCAGTTGTTTTCTGTAGACAACTGGTGATTACGTTAATTAAGAAGCTTTTCCTGTTCCAGCTTGTCCGCTCACATACATTCGGATAGGTTGGAATGATGTGCATTCTTTCTTTTCATGAAGAAATCCATGGTCAATCTTTTGTCTCACTTGCTGATATATTTCTTTCTGTTCAACATTTAGTTGATCTTCCAAGTTGGCTAAGTCTGTTACATCTTCTTGAGCTTGATGCATTACTATTTCTACCCCATTCGTAGCGATTGCTGCTTCATTTGCAACAATTGGTTGTCCTAGTGGATCTTGACTCAGCGCAGCAGAACTTTGACTGTCTTTAGAACTGTCTCTTGCAACCTCAGCTGCAATAGTAGCTTTTTAATCAATTTCATTGTTCAACATTTTCATATAATTTGCAAAAACAGTACATTCTATGGTATTTTTATAAGCATCAAATGAATATTCATAGCTCTGAAAATCTCCAAGTAATTCTAATTCTGAACACCTTGGTTTGAACAGTTGCAAAATAGCTAAATAGTAAAATTCCCTTTTATCAGCAGTGTCGCAACTCGGCTTCCAGTGATTAATGAAATTTCCTTTCGTTTGTTTTACCAAACATTCTTTGAAACCAATCACTCCATATTTTCCATCATTGATGTTCTCTGTAGTATTCTGTTTAAAAGTGTCGTTTTGCAGCACTTCAGAGAGACACAAGTTCTCAAGATGATGACTTCTGTTTGGGTAATATGTATCCAACATATTTGTTTTCTAAATATCTGTACTTTCTAGATATTTTTCTGCTAAATATTAAATTTTTGTAACAGATTTCAGTACCCGATTTCGCATTGCAGCAATAACTAGACTCACCCAAATTATCCTTATAGATTTGGAGTATAGAATTGTAGATGATAATCAATCTGAGCATTCATATGCTCCAATTTCTCGATGGGGTAACATCTTCAAACTGAAACTGTATAATTTCTTACTTAGAGTCTTCCCGTGAGAAATCTCTTCCAACATTTTTTTCAATTCCGTCTTTACTGACTTTGTAATGTAAGACGTTACATATCGAGCAACAGCAATGGAATTGTCCGCAACGTACTGAATATCCATGTTAGCATTCCACATGGACAGAATAACCGGATTGTAGTCATTTATGTATTTTGACTCTTTGCTTCTTCTTAAATTGTAGGTAATTTTTGGAGACTTTCTTGTGATGGTATGTCGCATAACTGACATAAAACTGTTCACTCTTCCTTTGGATATTACAGGACGTAGAAAGCCAAAACGACATTTGGTATAAATCTTTTCCTTAGACTTGTATTTTTCTCGACAGTATTTTCCACAACGATGGCTTTGGAATCGTAAGACTTGTTGTTTTCTTCTGTGATTTTGGGTACAGCACATGTGGCATATTCTTCAATAAAAGACAAAACAATATCATCCGAATCTGTTCCAAATCTGGGGGCATCCTTGATACATAACAGCATAAGTATATGGGAAGCACCTCTTGCTTGATACTCCTTTCTCCAAAAGAAATCCACAACTTCTCCGAGAGGAGGATTTTCTTTATTGCGATAAAAGACATCATATCTTCAAATCTATGATTAAAATACCAGCATACATGAACAGGATCCAAAGAGCACAATTCTCCTGGTGTCTTGTATTCAATATTTTTTATATTGGAATTTGCCTCTCGAAGAAATTCAAGTAAATCATCCCAAGCGTACTCAGCACAGCTTAGGGTAAGAAGCCATGTAGGAGTTCCTAATTCCGTAGCATACATTTAAGTTCTCCATGACGACAGTACCAATATTCATTAGTGCCACGCTGACATGCCATCAGATTAATCAGCTGAGATTCTAAGTGATCATCCTTCTGGTGCACTTTATCCATAAAATCCTTTGCAGAAACATTTTGCAGATGTACTCCTGTTTTGAATATGTGATTGACTGCATATGAAAGTCCAGACAAGTCACTTTCAAACAAAAGATGAAATATATAATGGATACATTGTCGAAATCTTTGATCTTCTGCATATAATCTTGTTGTCCGATATTCAGATGCAGGAATCTGTACAGGACGTTTCTCATATCTTACACCTTTTCCTGTTGTAAACAACTGCAGAAAACAACAAGCTTCCAAGCTCATTTCCCATACACTCATGGAACTTCCCTTTGCTTTTTTCATTTGGAACAACTCAATAGTGTTCCCCATCACTTATTTTGAATGAAGTGGATGTACACTGTAATGTTCATTGATTTCTTCACTTCTTGACATGTCCACTTTTTTAATTTGTCCACTTGACGTTTCAGTCTCTTCTACTAAAAGTATTTAATCTTCTCCCATATAAACATTTTCATAGTACTTATTGTTTTTTATCAAGTACAAAGTTGCCTTCTGTACTTTTCTAGCATCCACTAACTCATGTCAGATTTTCTTACACTTAGTAGGCACACAATTAACTGGAATAACTAGTGGGTCACTTTCTACACTCTCTAAACCAATAGTTTCAATATTTTTCTTTAAATCTAATGGTAAATACACAACTCTTCCTTTTAATCCTCTTTGTAAATCTGAAGGAGGCAATTTACTTGTTTTAGGCTCTATATGAACAATAGCTTTAAACGGGTGCACACATTGAATGAGAATAGACTCATAGGTATTTAAATCTATCAGTTCTGGAGGAGTAGCAACCAACATTACAATATTATGGACAGTTCTAGCGGGCATTTTATTCTCATGTAATTTGTTACAACAATATTTCCAAATACGCTGATCAGAACCCAAAGCAAAACAATTTTCTACCAACAAAAAAGTTGCAAATTCCTTCCACATATTATTATTTTTTCTTTCACTTTTTAAATAAAGATCCACAATCCTAGTCTGATTTTCATAGTGAGTTCGCCGACAACAAATACAAGAAAAATGTTGCCTTTCACCTGAAATCACCTTAAACTTTTTAATTTGATCATCAACATTTTTTGTAATAGTATGTTCCACATTCGCTTCAACATTTTCTTCAATTAATGTCTCAGTTTCTGCACTCTCTTGTTCAGGACCAAACTAACAAAACTCAATTTTATCACAAATCTTCTTCACATCTGATACTGACCTACGCAAAAGAGCATTATTCAACTCATTTATCTTCAGTGCTGGACTTTTTACATAATACAATCTTCTGACTAACTTCCGCATTTGATTATGATGTACGGCCAACAACCTGAAATGGTGAAAAACACTTTGACATACTTTTCTAGAAAGACAAGCCAGAGAATGACCTTTCAAACCAGTATTTTTTCTTACTCTGCAAGGGTCTAGTCCTTGCAACATCTTAATCTTTTGTTTAACACTGTTTTTAGTAAATGCTCGTAAGAAACTGCGTAAAAGATCAATAGATTCTTTTGATACACTACAAATACTACTGCAATCCCAAGTGTACACTGGTACTTTAAGACGTTTGCCTAGAACTTCATCAGCTATCACTGAATCGTTGAATATAGAACACTCACGCAGTGTTGGCATTAAGCAGATTACAGATTTGTTTTATGTAATTTTCATATATATTTTCTAAGGAACTAAATTTTCATTTGGAAACAAATTGGAAAGTAACCTACTCTGCAAAGCTTGTTTGCCATGTTCTGGCAGTACTCCAATTCTTATATCTTAAAGAATAGTTCCATAGTCAACATCATTTGCCTGTCGCATATTTGTAATGAGTTCTTTGTCTTCAAAATATGACCAAATGTTAATGTTTCCAACACTATCCAGAGACTTTCTGGTATCTTCATGCGCAAGTGTTTTAAATACTGGTTGTCCTTTTACGGGAGTAAGTTGCAATAGATCTCCGAAAACTATGACATGTTTTCTTCCAAATAACACGTCATACTCTGTTTTAAGAATTTGCTGCATTCTTAAATGCACAAAAGCAAGCATTAAGTTTGAGACGATGCTTACCACATCAATAATCAGACGTTTCATATTCTTCAGTACTCTTGAAACTTCACAACGCGCTTCTCCGGATAGCTAGTGATATTCCAATTTGTTTTCATGCTCCACAGGTAGCATCAGTAAATGATTTAATGTAATTCCTTTAATGTTGTGTGCTGTCAACCCAGTTGGAGCAGTTACAACACATGACAAATGTGACTCAGTTGTTTTCTGTAGACAACTGGTGATTACGTTAATTAAGAAGCTTTTCCTGTTAAAGCTTGTCCACTCACATACATTTGGATAGGTTGGAATGATGTGCATTCTTTCTTTTCATGAAGAAATCCATGGTCAATCTTTTGTCTCACTTGCTGATATATTTCTTTCTGTTCAACATTTAGTTGTTCTTCCAAGTTGGCTAAGTCTGTTACATCTTCTTGAGCTTGATGCATTACTATTTCTACCTCATTCGTAGCGATTGCTGCTTCATTTTCAACAATTGGTTGTCCTAGTGAATCTTGACTCAGCGCAGCAGAACTTTGACTGTCTTTAGAACTGTCTCTTGCAATCTCAGCTGCAATAGTAGCTTTTTAATCAATTTCATTGTTCAACATTTTCATATAATTTGCAAAAACAGTACATTCTATGGTATTTTTATAAGCATCAAATGAATATTCATAGCTCTGAAAATCTCCAAGTAATTCTAATTCTGAACGCCTTGGTTTGAACAGTTGCAAAATAGCTAAATAGTAAAATTCCCTTTTATCAGCAGTGTCGCAACTCAGCTTCCAGTGATTAATGAAATTTCCTTTCGTTTGTTTTACCAAACATTCTTAGAAACCAATCACTCCATATTTTCCATCATTGATGTTCTCTGTAGTATTCTGTTTAAAAGTGTAGTTTTGCAGCACTTCAGAGAGACACATGTTCTCAAGATGATGACTTCTGTTTGGGTAATATGTATCCAACATATTTGTTTTCTAAATATCTGTACTTTCTAGATATTTTTCTGCTAAATATTAAATTTTTTGAACAGATTTCAGTACCCGATTTCGCATTGCAGCAATAACTAGACTCACCCAAATTATCCTTATAGATTTGGAGTATAGAATTGTAGATGATAACCAATCTGAGCATTCATATGCTCCAATTTCTCGATGGGGTAACATCTTCAAACTGAAACTGTATAATTTCTTACTTAGAGTCTTCCTGTGAGAAATCTCTTCCAACATTTTTTTCAATTCCGTCTGTACTGACTTTGTAATGTAAGACGTTACATATCGAGCAACCGCAATGGAATTGTCCGCAACAAACTGAATATCCATGTTAGCATTCCACATGGACAGAATAACCGGATTGTAGTCATTTATGTATTTTGACTCTTTGCTTCTTCTTAAATTGTAGGTAATTTTTGGAGACTTTCTTGTGATGGTATGTCGCATAACTGACATAAAACTGTTCACTCTTCCTTTGGATATTACAGGACGTAGAAAGCCAAAACGACATTTGGTATAAATCTTTTCCTTAGACTTGTATTTTTCTCGACAGTATTTTCCACAACGATGGCTTTGGAATCGTAAGACTTGTTGTTTTCTTCTGTGATTTTGGGTACAGCACATGTGGCATATTCTTCAATAAAAGACAAAACAATATCATCCGAATCTGTTCCAAATCTGGGGGCATCCTTGATACATAACAGCATAAGTATATGGGAAGCACCTCTTGCTTGATACTCCTTTCTCCAAAAGAAATCCACAACTTCTCCGAGAGGAGGATTTTCTTTATTGCGATAAAAGACATCATAGCTTCAAATCTATGATTAAAATACCAGCATACATGAACAGGATCCAAAGAGCACAATTCTCCTGGTGTCTTGTATTCAATATTTTTTATATTGAAATTTGCCTCTCGAAGAAATTCAAGTAAATCATCCCAAGCGTACTCAGCACAGCTTAGGGTAAGAAATCATGTAGGAGTTCCTAAGTTCCGTAGCATACATTTAAGTTCTCCATGACGACAGTACCAATATTCATTAGTGCCACGCTGACATGCCATCAGATTAATCAGCTGAGATTCTAAGTGATCATCCTTCTGGTGCACTTTATCCATAAAATCCTTTGCAGAAACATTTTGCAGATGTACTCCTGTTTTGAATATGTGATTGACTGCATATGAAAGTCCAGACAAGTCACTTTCAAACAAAAGATGAAATTTATAATGGATACATTGTCGAAATCTTTGATTTTCTGCATATAATCTTGTTGTCCGATATTCAGATGCAGGAATCTGTACAGGACGTTTATCATATCTTACACCTTTTCCTGTTGGAAACAACTGCAGAAAACAACAAGCTTCCAAGCTCATTTCCCATACACTCATGGAACTTCCCTTTGCTTTTTTCATTTGGAACAACTCAATAGTGTTCCCCATCACTTATTTTGAATGAAGTGGATGTACACTGTAATGTTCATTGATTTCTTCACTTCTTGACATGTCCACTTTTTTAATTTGTCCACTTGACGTTTCAGTCTCTTCTACTAAAAGTATTTAATCTTCTCCCATATAAACATTTTCACAGTACTTATTGTTTTTTATCAAGTACAAAGTTGCCTTCTGTACTTTTCTAGCATCCACTAACTCATGTCAGATTTTCTTACACTTAGTAGGCACACAATTAACTGGAATAACTAGTGGGTCACTTTCTACACTCTCTAAACCAATAATTTCAATATTTTTCTTTAAATCTAATGGTAAATACACAACTCTTCCTTTTAATCCTCTTTGTAAATCTGAAGGAGGCAATTTACTTGTTTTAGGCTCTATATGAACAATAGCCTTAAACGGGTGCACACATTGAATGAGAATAGACTCATAGGTATTTAAATCTATCAGTTCTGGAGGAGTAGCAACCAACATTACATTATTATGGACAGTTCTAGCGGGCATTTTATTCTCATGTAATTTGTTACAACAATATTTCCAAATACGCTGATCAGAACCCAAAGCAAAACAATTTTCTACCAACAAAAAAGTTGCAAATTCCTTCCACATATTATTATTTTTTCTTTCACTTTTTAAATAAAGATCCACACTCCTAGTCTGATTTTCATAGTGAGTTCGCCGACAACAAATACAAGAAAAATGTTGCCTTTCACCTGAAATCACCTTAAACTTTTTAATTTGATCATCAACATTTTTTGTAATAGTATGTTCCACATTCGCTTCAACATTTTCTTCAATTAATGTCTCAGTTTCTGCACTCTCTTGTTCAGGACCAAACTAACAAAACTCAATTTTATCACAAATCTTCTTCACATCTGATACTGACCTACGCAGAAGAGCATTATTCAACTCATTTATCTTCAGTGCTGGACTTTTTACATAATACAATCTTCTGACTAACTTCCGCATTTGATTATGATGTACGGCCAACATCCTGAAATGGTGAAAAACACTTTGACATACTTTTCTAGAAAGACAAGCCAAAGAATGACCTTTCAAACCAGTATTTTTTCTTACTCTGCAAGGGTCTAGTCCTTGCAACATCTTAATCTTTTGTTTAACACTGTTTTTAGTAAATGCTCGTAAGAAACTGCGTAAAAGATCAATAGATTCTTTTGATACACTACAAATACTACTGCAATCCCAAGTGTACACTGGTGCTTTAAGACGTTTGCCTAGAACTTCATCAGCTATCACTGAATCGTTGAATATAGAACACTCACGCAATGTTGGCATTAAGCAGATTACAGATTTGTTTTATGTAATTTTCATATATATTTTCTAAGGAACTAAATTTTCATTTGGAAACAAATTGGAAAGTAACCTACTCTGCAAAGCTTGTTTGCCATGTTCTGGCAGTACTCCAATTCTTATATCTTAAAGAATAGTTCCATAGTCAACATAATTTGCCTGTCGCATATTTGTAATGAGTTCTTTGTCTTCAAAATATGACCAAATGTTAACGTTTCCAACACTATCCAGAGACTTTCTGGTATCTTCATGCGCAAGTGTTTTAAATACTGGTTGTCCTTTTACGGGAGTAAGTTGCAATAGATCTCCGAAAACTATGACATGTTTTCTTCCAAATAACACGTCATACTCTGTTTTAAGAATTTGCTGCATTCTTAAATGCACAAAAGCAAGCATTAAGTTTGAGACGATGCTTACCACATCAATAATCAGACGTTTCATATTCTTCAGTACTCTTGAAACTTCACAACGCGCTTCTCCGGATAGCTAGTGATATTCCAATTTGTTTTCATGCTCCACAGGTAGCATCAGTAAATGATTTAATGTAATTCCTTTAATGTTGTGTGCTGTCAACCCAGTTGGAGCAGTTACAACACATGACAAATGTGACTCAGTTGTTTTCTGTAGACAACTGGTGATTACGTTAATTAAGAAGCTTTTCCTGTTAAAGCTTGTCCACTCACATACATTCGGATAGGTTGGAATGATGTGCATTCTTTCTTTTCATGAAGAAATCCATGGTCAATCTTTTGTCTCACTTGCTGATATATTTCTTTCTGTTCAACATTTAGTTGTTCTTCCAAGTTGGCTAAGTCTGTTACATCTTCTTGAGCTTGATGCATTACTATTTCTACCTCATTCGTAGCGATTGCTGCTTCATTTTCAACAATTGGTTGTCCTAGTGAATCTTGACTCAGCGCAGCAGAACTTTGACTGTCTTTAGAACTGTCTCTTGCAATCTCAGCTGCAATAGTAGCTTTTTAATCAATTTCATTGCTCAACATTTTCATATAATTTGCAAAAACAGTACATTCTATGGTATTTTTATAAGCATCAAATGAATATTCATAGCTCTGAAAATCTCCAAGTAATTCTAATTCTGAACGCCTTGGTTTGAACAGTTGCAAAATAGCTAAATAGTAAAATTCCCTTTTATCAGCAGTGTCGCAACTCAGCTTCCAGTGATTAAGGAAATTTCCTTTCGTTTGTTTTACCAAACATTCTTAGAAACCAATCACTCCATATTTTCCATCATTGATGTTCTCTGTAGTATTCTGTTTAAAAGTGTAGTTTTGCAGCACTTCAGAGAGACATATGTTCTCAAGATGATGACTTCTGTTTGGGGAATATGTATCCAACATATTTGTTTTCTAAATATCTGTACTTTCTAGATATTTTTCTGCTAAATATTAAATTTTTTGAACAGATTTCAGTACCCGATTTCGCATTGCAGCAATAACTAGACTCACCCAAATTATCCTTATAGATTTGGAGTATAGAATTGTAGATGATAACCAATCTGAGCATTCATATGCTCCAATTTCTCGATGGGGTAACATCTTCAAACTGAAACTGTATAATTTCTTACTTAGAGTCTTCCCGTGAGAAATCTCTTCCAACATTTTTTTCAATTCCGTCTTTACTGACTTTGTAATGTAAGACGTTACATATCGAGCAACCGCAATGGAATTGTCCGCAACGTACTGAATATCCATGTTAGCATTCCACATGGACAGAATAACCGGATTGTAGTCATTTATGTATTTTGACTCTTTGCTTCTTCTTAAATTGTAGGTAATTTTTGGAGACTTTCTTGTGATGGTATGTCGCATAACTGACATAAAACTGTTCACTCTTCCTTTGGATATTACAGGACGTAGAAAGCCAAAACGACATTTGGTATAAATCTTTTCCTTAGACTTGTATTTTTCTCGACAGTATTTTCCACAACGATGGCTTTGGAATCGTAAGACTTGTTGTTTTCTTCTGTGATTTTGGGTACAGCACATGTGGCATATTCTTCAATAAAAGACAAAACAATATCATCCGAATCTGTTCCAAATCTGGGGGCATCCTTGATACATAACAGCATAAGTATATGGGAAGCACCTCTTGCTTGATACTCCTTTCTCCAAAAGAAATCCACAACTTCTCCGAGAGGAGGATTTTCTTTATTGCGATAAAAGACATCATAGCTTCAAATCTATGATTAAAATACCAGCATACATGAACAGGATCCAAAGAGCACAATTCTCCTGGTGTCTTGTATTCAATATTTTTTATATTGGAATTTGCCTCTCGAAGAAATTCAAGTAAATCATCCCAAGCGTACTCAGCACAGCTTAGGGTAAGAAACCATGTAGGAGTTCCTAAGTTCCGTAGCATACATTTAAGTTCTCCATGACGACAGTACCAATATTCATTAGTGCCACGCTGACATGCCATCAGATTAATCAGCTGAGATTCTAAGTGATCATCCTTCTGGTGCACTTTAGCCATAAAATCCTTTGCAGAAACATTTTGCAGATGTACTCCTGTTTTGAATATGTGATTGACTGCATATGAAAGTCCAGACAAGTCACTTTCAAACAAAAGATGAAATATATAATGGATACATTGTCGAAATCTTTGATTTTCTGCATATAATCTTGTTGTCCGATATTCAGATGCAGGAATCTGTACAGGACGTTTATCAAATCTTACACCTTTTCCTGTTGGAAACAACTGCGGAAAACAACAAGCTTCCAAGCTCATTTCCCATACACTCATGGAACTTCCCTTTGCTTTTTTCATTTGGAACAACTCAATAGTGTTCCCCATCACTTATTTTGAATGAAGTGGATGTACACTGTAATGTTCATTGATTTCTTCACTTCTTGACATGTCCACTTTTTTAATTTGTCCACTTGACGTTTCAGTCTCTTCTACTAAAAGTATTTAATCTTCTCCCATATAAACATTTTCATAGTACTTATTGTTTTTTATCAAGTACAAAGTTGCCTTCTGTACTTTTCTAGCATCCACTAACTCATGTCAGATTTTCTTACACTTAGTAGGCACACAATTAACTGGAATAACTAGTGGGTCACTTTCTACACTCTCTAAACCAATAGTTTCAATATTTTTCTTTAAATCTAATGGTAAACACACAACTCTTCCTTTTAATCCTCTTTGTAAATCTGAAGGAGGCAATTTACTTGTTTTAGGCTCTATATGAACAATAGCCTTAAACGGGTGCACACATTGAATGAGAATAGACTCATAGGTATTTAAATCTATCAGTTCTGGAGGAGTAGCAACCAACATTACATTATTATGGACAGTTCTAGCGGGCATTTTATTCTCATGTAATTTGTTACAACAATATTTCCAAATACGCTGATCAGAACCCAAAGCAAAACAATTTTCTACCAACAAAAAAGTAGCAAATTCCTTCCACATATTATTATTTTTTCTTTCACTTTTTAAATAAAGATCCACACTCCTAGTCTGATTTTCATAGTGAGTTCGCCGACAACAAATACAAGAAAAATGTTGCCTTTCACCTGAAATCACCTTAAACTTTTTAATTTGATCATCAACATTTTTTGTAATAGTATGTTCCACATTCGCTTCAACATTTTCTTAAATTAATGTCTCAGTTTCTGCACTCTCTTGTTCAGGACCAAACTAACAAAACTCAATTTTATCACAAATCTTCTTCACATCTGATACTGACCTACGCAAAAGAGCATTATTCAACTCATTTATCTTCAGTGCTGGACTTTTTACATAATACAATCTTCTGACTAACTTCCGCATTTGATTATGATGTACGCCCAACATCCTGAAATGGTGAAAAACACTTTGACATACTTTTCTAGAAAGACAAGCCAGAGAATGACCTTTCAAACCAGTATTTTTTCTTACTCTGCAAGGGTCTAGTCCTTGCAACATCTTAATCTTTTGTTTAACACTGTTTTTAGTAAATGCTCGTAAGAAACTGCGTAAAAGATCAATAGATTCTTTTGATACACTACAAATACTACTGCAATCCCAAGTGTACACTGGTGCTTTAAGACGTTTGCCTAGAACTTCATCAGCTATCACTTCTTCTGCATTTCTGACAACCATTTTCTCTTTCTCAATTGGACAACCATTTCTAACCTCATAAGCTTGACCACTGGTGTCAACTGCATGCAACAAATCATTGGTCTGAAAATAACTCTCTTCATTAAAGAAAGGCTTTGAACTAGAACTGTGATTCCATTCCCCCCAAAAAGTCACAAAAATTAGTTCTATTAATTACTCTTTTCCTCTTACTTTTAGTCTTCATTAAATGGATTGGTTTATCAAGTGATTGAATACTGTTTAAAACTAAAATAAATAATTTCACTTTACTTCAAAAGCCTTTTCAACAATAGATTCAATATGCTTCTTCTTTTTATAAAACAGTGCTATCTTTTTATATTTCTTCATATCGTTCAGCAAATTATGTACTACTCAATTATAAAATAATTTTTTTCTTATTTCTTTATACTGATTTTCTCTTCTTTTACCATATGTTGTTTTCTTTGAGTGTACATTGCCTATTTTTTGTGGTTGGCACATTTTTTGTGGTTTTAACATTCTGAATATTCTTTCTGGGTCTTGTAAGATTTTTAATAAATTCCTTAGTGGTCTTACCAGAACATTTTCTCTTTTTAGTCACCTCATGTTGGTCATACAATACTTGTTGTTGAGTTTTCTTCAAGTAACTGTCCTTTAGCTCTCTTTTTCTCTTTTTTGATTTTTCAGGCATGATAACTTTATTTTAATGATGATAAACAATATCTGGAAAAAAATAAACATAAATAAATATATATTAATAAATTGATAAATTATACTTTTCTATTACTATACACACACATTCTATATAGATACTGACTGATGAAATGTACACCTTAAATACAAGTGTAAAATTGATTAGACTACTATATGCATAGTGCATTGAAGTTTGAAGCTCTCTGTGCCCTAAATCCAAGCTCACTGCATGAGTACATGCATACTGAGTGAATGATTAAAGTACTATAAGAAGACATACTGGGTGAATTCATAATTGGTTGACTTTTACTTTAGTGAATGGGTTAGTACATGGTACTGAAAGAGTCACTATGGGATTGCAAGAGCACTCACAGGGTGTTTGCTGGAGTGTATGCATACTAACTGGGGAGTTATAGGCCTGAAACACAAGTGTGATGGTGGTTAGACTACTTCATGCATAGTGCATAGGAGTTTGAAGCACTCCATGCCCTACTGCCTGGCTCACTGCATGAGTACATGCATACTGACTGAATGATTACAGTACTATAAGGAGAGACAATGGGTGTATTCATAATTGTTTGAGTTTTACTTTAGTGAATGGATTAGTACATGGTACTGAAAGAGTCACTATGGGATTGCAAGAGCACTCACAGGGTGTGTGCTGGAGTGTATGGATACTAACTGGGGAATTGTAGGCCTGAAACACAAGGTGGTTAGATCACTACATGCATAGTCCACAGGAGTTTGAAGCAGTACATGTGCTAAGGCTCTGAATCGCTGCATAAGTACTTGGATCATGACTGGATGACTATAGTAGTACAACAACACATAAAGTTACCAAATGCTTCTCTCACACTGCTTTACAAATGAACACACACTCACGGTGTGATTATAGAGAAGGAGCACTATTCACTAGTCTAGAAGAGTTAAAATGACTGCACACATTTCACATATTTCATTACTACATTTGAGAGTACACGCCTGACATATTTTAAAATACATAAGCAATGATTGCTTTAAAATTCTACTAAAATTTGGCAACATGATACGTTTTTAACCAGTTATATATATGCAAGCACATGAAGTACCCAAAGACTTCTCTCACAACAGTTCCCAAATGTACACAGAACTTACTGTGAAATTCTAGAAAACCAAGACTATCCCTTGAACTTAATCAAAACACATTGACTGATCTACAAAAACTAAGGTGACAGAACACATTCCACATATTTCTTTACTGCATTTCAGTGTTAAAGCTTAACTCATTTTCCAAATACATAACCAATGTCTATTTTCTAAGTCTACCAAAACTTAACAACAAAAAAGGTTTTTCGGCACTCATGTGTCTGCAAACACATCAAGCAACCAGATGCTTCCCTCACAATTTTCTCAAATGCACACTGACTCACAGTGTGATTCTAGACAAATAACAGTATCCCTTGCACTTCAGCAAAAAACATTTACTAGTCTGGAACAGGTGACATGACTGCACACATTCCACATATTTTAGAACTGCACTGTACTGTGGAAGCCTTACTCATTTTGCAAATACATAAGCAATGACTGCTTTCAAATTCCACTAAACATTGGCAACAGCATCAGTTTTTAACCAGTTATATATCTGCAAGCACATGAAATACCCACAGGCTTCTCTCACAACAGTTCCCAAATGTACACAGACTCACGGTGTGATTCTAGACAACCAAGACTAGCCCTTGAACTTAATCAAAATACATTGACTGATCTACAAAAACTAAGGTGACTGCACACATTCCACATATTTTATTACTGCATTTTAGTGTTAACGTCTAACTCATTTTGAAAAATACATAAGCAATGACTATTCTCTAATACTACCAAAACTTAACAACAAGAAAGGTTTTTAAGCACTTATGTGTCTGCAAATACATCAAGCAACAATGCTTCTCTCACAATTTTCCCAAATGCACACTGACTGACAGTGTGATTCTAGACAAATAACAGTATCCCTTGCACTATAGTAAAACATATCTAATAGCCTGGAACACATAAGATGACTGCACACATTCCACATATTTTAGAACACAGTCTCACAAAGTGAATCCAGACAAGCAAGACTACTCCCTGGACTTTACCAAGTGAAACACATTAATCCTATTAAAAACAAACACACCACATACAACCTCTCAGAAAAGAATAACTTACCTTTCAAATTGATTTGTAGATTAAGAAGAATGTCAGTCACACACCAGATTTTATTATACAGAATCTCTATACTGTGCAGCTCTTAGCAAAACCCCAAAAAAATGTCAAGCTTTCCCTCTCATTCTGCACACATATACATGTAAACATCAAATGTTATGTTATGTTATGTTAGTAGTTTTTCTAAAGCGCAACAGCTGCCCCAGCAAAGGGGCGTCCTGGAGCTACCAAATCTGAATAACACACTGCCCAGAGGAGTCGTCATAGCTATAGCTATATTGAATGGAAGAGGAAGGTTTTAATGGCTTTTCGAAACGCAAGCACGTCCTCCATCCCACGAATATGTACCGGCAGAGAATTCCAGAGCCTGGCTGCCAGATACCAGAATGAACAACCTCCTACTCTGCAAAGTTTAAACCGTGGGACAGCTGCCATGTGCTGTCCCAGCGAGTGCAGTTGTCGGTGGGGCACATACTGGGTCAAAAGATTGCCCAGCACCTCCTCACATTGCTTCCCACATTAATTCAAAAGCTAACACACATTTCTATTGGTTACACATTTCAGCCCTTTCCAAATGACATACATTTGAACCCTACCCCCAATCTGCTCACTGCCTGTTACCATAGAAACAGTTCATGGAACATTCAACTAAACTCATAGGTCATAAGTTCAACACTCAATGTTGCTAATCCAAACAGTAAGTGTGTTTGACTTTTCAAAATATCAGCTTATCCTATGTAATGTTCCTTTCAAATACTTTTTCCTAACCAATAAGAAACATGCTTTTAAAAAACCAAAAAACATTCAACCTACTTTTCAGACTAGAATGAACTCAAACAGCCAATCATTTCTTTTATTTTTTCAAAACTACATCTTATCCACCAGTTTAGAAAAATCTCACTTCTCAAATGTCCATGTCACATACAGAGACTATCTGAGTGCATCCAGACCTCCCTTCAACATGCTTAGAGTTTGGATTGTAGGACACAGCTATATTTTCTGGAGTCAAAGGTTTGCAGAAAACAGAGGCATGGACAAAGACCTAGCTTTGCCAAATGTAGACATTAAATGGATTGGACAGAGAGGGTTAAAGTGGCACCAATTGATGCCATTGGTTAAATCCTTTTTGCATCTCCAACACCGTGACCTCATAAGTGTGCACTGTGGTGGCAAGGACCTAGGCACTTTGACTGGGGTAGGTCTGGAAATTCTTATAAAGGACACCTTTACAGAAATCATGTCATTTTCCCCCCAAACTGCCTTTTTCTATTCTAACATATGCCAAAGGCAGAAATGGAACTGGTCCAATCAATTTTGTCTACAGATTGAGAAAGGCCAAAAACGTGTCAATCAATCTATTTCTGCTTTTCTCCAAGATTATAAGACGTGGTCCATTTACCACAACAATCTGCGTTTCAATATGGATGGCATCTATATGAGAGATGTTATACATTTTACAGATGAGGGTAACCGAGTCTTCCTCTTGAACTTTAGACTCTGCATAGGTACTTACTTGTAGGGACCAAAATTTCTCAATAAACACAAGGGCTCTTTTTAGAGCCACCAAAGATCTAAACAAAAAAGCTTGATGTATATCTGAAAAATATTACTTTTTTTGCTTGGAGTCTCGCACCCAACATGTTAGAGTCGTGCACCAATCGCGCTGCAGTCGCACACCCTACAAGTTAGGAGTTGTCCATCCAACCCTTGCACACTAGGGAGCCACGCTGAGTGCCCCGCTGGGTGCGTGACTCCTAATTTTACCGTAAATAATAAATAGCCCCTATCACTAACTTCTAATATCCCCGGGGACGCCATCCCCGGGGCTTATATAAAATGTTGGGGACCATGAGGGGAGCCCCAATGCCCCCACCGTCTCAGCCAGCTCCCCACGTCCATCGGAAGCCAGCATTGATTTTCCACATGGGGAGCTGCTAACATGCAGCTCCACGTGTGGAAAATCAATCTGGTTTGGATTTTGAAATAGAGCGCAGGCTTACCTCCACTCTCTTTCAAAATCCATATGAAGTTTGCTATGGGAGGGCGGAAGCCTCGGCTCCCACCCACCCATAGGAAACAGCAGTGTCCCGGGGGCGGGCACCCTGGGACACTGCAGGAGCCAGCCCTGCAGGAGCCAGCCCTGAGGGGTGGCGGTCCCCAGGGCCACAACAAGGCTTCAGGAGAGGGGCCGCATGGCCTCCCTCCAACAATATACAAAGCCCCGGGGAGTGGTGATCCCCAGGGCTTGGGGGGCCCTCGAGCCCCCACCCACATATTTTGCAGGGGGACCTTAGAACCCCCCCAACCATTTATTTTTTTGCCCCGGGGGTGGCGGTCCCCGGGGTTGGGGGGGCCCTCTGGGCCTCCCATACATTTTAAAAATGTCCCCCCAGGATTTGGCCCCCTGGGGCTAATTATGAAAGAAACTCTGTTTTATTTATTTTCTTTTTACAGCAGGGTCCGTGCACCTAATATAACATATAACATATATATTTTTTGGGCCCTGGGAGTCCTTGTGGAACCCCCTAAGCAGGTCTAGAGGGTCAGGGTATTTCTACCCTGCCCCTAATACATTTTGCACACTTATTGCATTAACTTCTTCAGCCCCGCATCTACCAAGGCACAAAATGGCTGCTAACACTTCCTGGTTTTGAATGTTGACAACCACTTGACAGCCAATTAGCATTCGGTGAGCGATCAGGACGGTGCGCTTAGGCTGCGCTCAGGATGCGCGGATCCTGCGCCGCCATAGATATCTATATACTTTTAAATGTCATTTTCTCAGGAACTACTGAACAGATTTACACCATTTAAGCAAAAGGCATGAGTCTGAACTAAGGACTACCTCTTTACCAAATTTGGTGTAATTCTGTTCAGGAGTTCGGATTGTAGCCGCGATGAATGGTTCCTATGGAAAACTGCATGGGGAAAACATGTTTTGGGACCCCCTTTTTTCTCGGCCCCCGCTTGACGAATCACCCCGAGACTTTCAGGATAAGAGTGGACCAGAGCTGGCCATTAGTTTTGAAAAGTTTGCGAAGATTCGTCAACCGGCGCCAAAGTTATTCCAAATAGAATGTTGCGGATTTCCGATGGAAAATAGGTCCTAACTATAACTACCTCCTGGCGACCGTTAGTATTAACTGAAAAAACCATAGGTTTCCAGCATGAATGATGTAATATGTGACATCATCACCAGTGGAATGTGGGTGTGAGAGTTACAGTTAGTACAACTAACTATAACGGAGGAATTTCAATGGTTTTGTATGAGTGAAATGTCCAGCTAACTATAACACCCCTGAAACCTGTGGTTCTTTCAATGAATTTCTAAGAATTTTTAAATGATAATTCCTAACTATAACTTTCCTGAAATCTATGGTTTTGTCACTGATTTTCAAAGGTTTTTTAAAGGACATTTCCTAATTATAATGTTGACCTCTTCCCCATAGCTTCAACAAGAAACCAAATTTGCAATGCTACTTAAAAAAACAGGCAATAGTTCCACTTACCACTAACAAATTAACATCAACATTTAACTAGTGTAAGGACGTCAACTATGCACTGCGTGAATTACATCTTACTCACACCCATATTTAAAGAGCAATATGTGATAGAGGTACTAATTTTACACTTTCGACACCCAACAAAATCACAATACCCAGCGCCACTACCACTACAACCACCCCTCCTGATCCCTCCCCCTCTACTGCCTCAGAGGCAGCGCAAAACAGGACAACGGACCTTCCCAAAATAATATATCCCCTCAACAGCACACTAGTTCAATGTTCAGAGACGAGCAACCAACTATGTATAAGGGAAGGAATTCGCACATCAACAAAAATGTACACAATGCTAACACTACCGGTGATATTCTATGCACAACTCACAATACAAACCAACAACTTTTCCATGTGTAGATATACCATTGAAACGTGTAGTGTAGTGCACAGTGGACGCAACCATATTATCTCAGACTCTGGGTAATATCTTGGTCATGTTGCTGTGTTGTCTCCCCCTCCTTCAAGCAGAACAGAAGTGGGCTGATCCAACGTACGCAACGTCAGCGTAAGAGTATAAATAATTAGCCTATGCCTTGGGTGTGGTTCACTTCTGCAAAGAGAAAAGACTGCCACAGCAAAGGTCCTCACCCTGCCACGTGTCTGCCGCCATGACCACAGTCCTCCTCGATACAGGCCGATTGCGAACTCAGCACCGCAGACTGATGTCTATATCAACTACTGTCTTCCATCTACACTGTGGACAGCAGGGTTCACAACTTGTATACAGCGTTGGATCTACACTACGCACAGCATTGAAGTTATCCTTCATTTATGTAATGCAGAGTCAATTTTCTTGAAGTTTGAACAGTAGGAAATTCAGCCTTCATTTATTTAATGCAGAGACAATTCTACTAGATGTCTTCAGATTTTGTTTACATAAGTGACAAAAAGCATTCGTCCATGTCTGTCTCAACAACTGACTTCAATCTACACTGCGTACAACAGGGTTCACAACTTGAAATCAGCTTTCCAACCACACTAAGGACTGCATTCGAGTTAGCCTTGATTTATGTAAGGCAGAGACAATTTTGTTAATGGATGCCACAAAAAACATTCCTCAATGTCTGTACAAAGTACTGCCTTCAAATGTACACTGGGATCAACAGAGTTCACTACTGGATACCAGAAGCACAGAAGCACTACAAACAACATTTAATTCAGTCTCGATTTATTTAAGGCAGAGACAATTGTACTGTATCCTCATATTCTGTTAACTGTGACAAAATAGCATTCATCGATGTTTGTATCGACTACTGTCTTCAATCTACACTGCGTACAACAGGGTTCACAACTTGAATTCAGCTTTCTATCTACACTACAGACAGCATTCACGTTATCCTTAATTTATGTAAGGCAAAGACTATTTTGTCAAAGGATGCCACAAAAAACATTCCTCAATGACTGTAGTGAGTTCTGTTTTCAAATGTACACTGCGATCAAAAGAGTTTACCACTTGATACCAGTGGGGCATAAGCACTACAGACAACATAAAATTCAGTCTTCATTTTTTAAGGCAGAAAAATAATACTGTGTCGTCAGATTTTGTTAAAGTATGTGACAAAAAAAGCATTCCTCGATGTCTGTGTCAACTAGTCTTTCATGTACTCTGCGGACAGAAGAGTTCACAACTTGAAGTCACCTTTGCATGTATACTACGGATAGTAAGGAATTCAACCTTGATTAATTTAATGCAGAGACAATTGTACTGTATGTGTTCTGATGTTTTCAGATAGAATGACTATTGTACATGACGCATTCCAGTAGACAAGAGACATTATACCATTGCGACCCCCCGCACCACTAATCATCACACAATACGCACATGCTGAGTTCTTTCGGTACCACTAACTCACTGCACCACAAGTCATTTCCCCATAACCTTATTAAAGTAGAATTCACTAGGCAAAAAACATTGCTCCCAGTACAGCCCCCCTGCATTACGCATTATCGCAGGTCACACAAGCTCAGCGCCAAAGATACTACTAACTCAGTGCACCATAAATCATCGGAAAGAGGAGTGAACAGCTTTTTGTCATTAATGAGGCATACTATCACTTTTACGTGGAATTCATGCAGAATCCAATCCACAAAAGATATTACTCCAATTACTGTGCACCCCTCCCCCCCAGACCATGCATCATCGTAGAATATGTACATGCTAAGCAACAAAGGTACTAGTAACTCCAAAAATGATTGTCACGTGGCCTTGCAAAGGCACCATTCACAACACAAAAAACATTACTATCAGTACGGCCTGCCCTGACCACACATCATTACAGGCTCCACAGAACCTTCTTGTTTTAGATACCACTAACTCAGTGTAAACCAAACTAAGTATAACACCTATCAAACCCTACACAATATCCCTTTATTATGCCTCCTTGAAAAACTTATTTTATATCACTTATAGATTTAGTTAAATATAACATGCGCGCTGCATACATGTTCTATCTTCCGCTTCAATTATAATTGCAGATGATGCACTCCACCCTAAGATCTACACTGCGGACAGCAGGGTTTACAACTTGAATTCACCTTTGCATCTACACTATAGACAGTAGGATATTCAACCTTGATTTATTTAATGCAGAGAAAATTATACTGTATGTATTCAGATTTTGTTAAAATAAGTGAAAAAAAAACATTGTTCTATAACTGTACTGATTACTAGCTTCTAAGTACACTGTGCACAGTAGGGTTCACAACTTGAATTTACCTTTTCATCTACACTACAGACAGCATGAAATTCAGCCTTAATTTATTTAAAGCAGAGAAAGAAATAGTGCTGTTGCACGGCTAGTATGTGCAAGCACCTTTAATAGCTGCATCGTGTGAACTATGATAACAAAGAATGTAGAAGATTGCACCAAAATGTACCTCCATCACCAGCAATACCAAGTACCTCTGGGGTACCACCTTCAACATCGCCACCAGACATACGTCCCCAATTTGTGAAAGTTACAATGCACTGCACAAAGAGGAATCATTTAATTTGTTATGGGGAGCAATCAGTACACCTAGTTAACACAGCAATTGATAACCATCAATGCTAGTATTTTTTCCCCCCTCAAAGTTCATATAGTCCAGTATGCAACAGTGAATGATTTCAGTGCAGGCTGCTCAGACCACGCATCATTGCAGGTTGAACACACGATAAACACCAGACGTACCACTGACTTAGTACACAATAAATAATCGCCACGTGCCCTTGTTAAGGCAAAATTCAATAGTCAAAACACTTTTTTTACCTGTGCGGTCTGCCTGGACCACGCATCATCACAGGCTCCACACAAACCGCCCCTACCTCAGTGCACTAAGATTTTATGATAGAATCTTCTGTGTATTATTTCACATACAATGCTCCTACCTTTGTACAGCAGAAGTCATAAACCGTTTATAATTAAATATCTATATATGATATCATGATTACTATTCTTATTACCAACAACAATGTAATAAAATGGAGTCAAGCACACATGCCCGTACCAACTTCAACTATCTATCTGTGTCTGTGTATTTATTGTGTTTGTAAAATGCTGCTCCTCCGCCCTAATACATTATATTGTGCTATAAATGGCGTATGCAACCATCATACCTGTGACAGTAAGTGTGGGCTATACCTCCTTTTTTTAACAATATTTATATAGCGCAAAATCAACCCAAAATGAATACATTTTCAGGCAAGTATACATTATGTCATTACTGTAAAATAACAGGATGTGAACGCAAGTCCAAGCCTCGAACACTGATTTCCAGCAACTTCTACAGTGTACCTGAATAACCACATACGTATATATATATTAGCTGCCCTTCATGGGCCAAAAACTGCAACTTAAACCTTTCACAGCCCTGTATTACTACAGCTACAACACTCCACTGAATGTACAACAAACATTCATAATCACAGAAATGCCCACCATCTTTTATGTCTGCAACTATGAATGAATACCCAGTACCTTCCATGTTGGCAAAGTTGTGGAACTTTACAGATAGAATGACACATTTGCGTGTAAGACCCGGGCGACATCAGCACTACAAAAAGGACACCAGAATCATCAACATATTATAGACCACTACAAACATATTACACATCAATTACAATAAGTAAACAATATAAACACTAGTATACAACAAAAGGCTCATTTACATTACATGTGCTTTGCTTTCTGTCAAAAACGATTAACTAATTAATGTCTTGTTTATATATAGGGGGTCTGTTTTTGGCCTGTAGAGACTTTGAAATAATATGAGCAGAGACACACATACTGCTTGCGGAGAAAGAGATGGTAGATTACATGTAATATGGTGGACATGTGCCTAAGATCATTCCAAATATATTGCATTTTCAATGCTTGTTTACTTTGGTTCCATCAAGAAGGCATTCAGATGTGTCACACATTTGTCATAAATTCTGAATGTTAGCACTCTAGTTGCTCATTATATCAAGCTTCACTCACAGTGTGATCTTAGGCAGATTAATAGGATTTTAGATATAATGTACCATGTCTGTCCCTGCCGACAGTATATGTGACTCTGCCTAAGATCACAGTGATGGGTGAATCAAGCTTCAGTCACAGTGTGATCTTAGGCACATGATCAGAATGTTAGATATAATGCACCATGTGTGTCTCTGCCAACAGTATGTGTGACTCTGCCTAAGATTACAATGATGGGTGAATCAAGCTTCATTTACAGTGTGATCTTAGGCAGATTAATAGGATTTTAGATATAATGTACCATGTCTGTCCCTGCCGACAGTATATGTGACTCTGCCTAAGATCACAGTGATGGGTGAATCAAGCTTCAGTCACAGTGTGATCTTAGGCACATGATCAGAATGTTAGATATAATGCACCATGTGTGTCTCTGCCAACAGTATGTGTGACTCTGCCTAAGATTACAATGATGGGTGAATCAAGCTTCATTTACAGTGTGATCTTAGGCAGATTAATAGGATTTTAGATATAATGTACCATGTCTGTCTCTGCCAACAGTATGTGTGACACCGAGGGCGAGATCTATTGCATTTTCAATGCTTCTTTACTTTAGTTCCATCAAGAAGGCATTCAGATGCATCACACATTTGCCATAATTTCTGAATGTTAGCATTCTAGTTGCTCATTATATCAAGCTTCACTCACAGTATGATCTTAGGCAGATTAATAGGATTTTAGAAATATGTGCGACACATCTGAATGCCTTCTTGATGCAACTAAAGTAAACAAGCATTGAAAATGCAATAGATCTCGCCCTCGGTGTCACACATACTTTTGGCAGAGACAGACATGGTACATTATATCTAAAATCCTAATAATCTGCCTAAGATCACACTGTAAGTGAAGCTTGATTCACCCATCATTGTTATCTTAGGCAGAGTCACACATACTGTTGGCAGAGGCACACATAGTACATTATATCTACATTCTGATCATGTGCCTAAGATCACACTGTGAGTGAAGCTTGATTCACCCATCACTGTGATCTTAGGAAGAGTCACACATACTGTTGGCAAAGACAGACATGGTACATTATATCTAACATTGCGCACAAAGCTTGTAAATATGCCAATGAAACCATTACACTATCTCTAAACCAGCATTAATGTCAAAGATTGTGCACGCAGCTTGTAAATATGTCTCTCTTTTTTTGTATTTTCTATCTCAATTTATGCCATTAAAAAAAACCTTTAAACATCTCTCACAGCATTTCATATTCTTCTCTGGGTGCCAATTTTATTATTCTGCTTGCATTTTCTGCTTGCACCCATGTCAAACATTGCGCAAGAGTCTTGTAAATATGCCCCTCTTTATCTTATATTCCATCTCAATTGATACCATTACTGAAATACTTTATGCATCTCCCACACCATTTCATATGGTTTTCTATCTGCTATTCCTATCCCTCTCCATACATTCACTGCTTAAACCCATGCTAAAGGTTGCACAAGGCTCTTCAAAAAAAGGAGCATATTTACAAGTCCAATGAAACCATTACACAATTTCTAAACCAGCATTGAATCCAAGCATAAAAAACAATTTATAAAGAAGTCTACCTTATAAACACACAGCTATGTCAAAGATTACGCATGCAGCTTGTAAATATGCCTCTCTTTTTTTGTATATTCTATCTCAATTTATGCCATTAAAGAAACCTTTAAACATCTCTCACAGCATTTCATATTCTTGTCTGGGTGCCAATTTTATTATTCTGCATGCATTTTCTGCTTGCACCCATGTCAAACATTGCGCAAGAGTCTTGTAAATATTCCCCTCTTTATCTTATATTCCATCTCAATTGATACCATTGCTGAAATACTTTATGCATCTCCCACACCATTTTATATGGTTTTCTATCTGCTATTCCTATCGCTCTCCATACATTCACTACTTCCACCCATGCTAAAGGTTGCACAAGGCGCGTCAAAAAAAGGAGCATATTTACAAGTCCAATGAAACCATTACACAATTTCTAAACCAGCATTGAATCCAAGCATAAAAAAGAATTTATAAAGAAGTCTACCTTATAAACACACAGCTATGTCAAAGATTGCGCACACAGCTTGTAAATATGCCTCTCTTTTTTTTATATTCTATCTCAATTTATGCCATAAAAAAACCTTTAAACATCTCTCACGGCATTTCATATTCTTGTCTGGGTGCCAATTTTATTATTCTGCATGCATTTTCTGCTTGCACCCATGTCAAACATTGCGCAAGAGTCTTGTAAATATGCCCCTCTTTATCTTATATTCCATCTCAATTGATAGCATTACTGAAATACTTTATGCATCTCCAACACCATTTCATATGGTTTTCTATCTGCTATTCCTATCCCTCTCCATACATTCACTGCTTACACCCATGCTAAAGGTTGCACAAGGCGCTTCAAAAAAACGAGCATATTTACAAGTCCAATGAAACCATTACACAATTTCTAAACCAGCAATGAATCCAAGCATAAAAAACTATTTATAAAGAAGTCTACCTTATAAACACACAGCTATGTCAAAGATTGCGCACGCAGCTTGTAAATATGCCTCTCTTTTTTTGTATATTCTATCTCAATTTATGCCTTTAAAAAAAAACCTTTAAACATCTCTCACGGCATTTCATATTCTTGTCTGGGTGCCAATTTTATTATTCTGCATGCATGTTCTGCTTGCACCCATGTCAAACATTGTGCAAGAGTCTTGTAAATATGCCCCTCTTTATCTTATATTCCATCTCAATTGATACCATTACTGAAATACTTTATGCATCTCCCACACCATTTCATATGGTTTTCTATTCGCTATTCCTATCCCTCTCCATACATTCACTGCTTCCACCCATGCTAAAGGTTGCACAAGGCGCTTCAAAAAAAGGAGCATATTTACAAATCCAATGAAACCATTACACAATTTCTAAACCAGCATTGAATCCAAGCATAAAAAACAATTTATAAAGAAGTCTACCTAATAAACACACAGCTATGTCAAAGATTGCGCACACAGCTTGTAAATATGCCTCTCTTTTTTTGTATATTCTATCTCAATTTATGCCATTAAAAAAAACCTTTAAACATCTCTCACGGCATTTCATATTCTTGTCTGGGTGCCAATTTTATTATTCTGCATGCATTTTCTGCTTGCACCCGTGTCAAACATTGAGCAAGATTCTTGTAAATATGCCCCTCTTTATCTTATATTCCATCTCAATTGATACCATTACTGAAATACTTTATGCATCTCCCACACCATTTCATATGGTTTTCTATCTGCTATTTCTATCCCTCTCCATACAGACACTGCTTCCACCCATGCTAAAGGTTGCACAAGGCGCTTCAAAAAAAGGAGCATATTTACAAGTCCAATGAAACCATTACACAATTTCTAAACCAGCATTGAATACAAGCATAAAAAACAATTTATAAAAAAGTCTACCTTATAAACACACAGCTATGTCAAAGATTGCGCACGCAGCTTGTAAATATGCTTCTCTTTGTTTGTATATTCTATCTCACTTTATGCCATTAAAAAAAACCTTTAAACATCTCTCTTGGCATTTCATATTCTTGTCTGGGTGCCAATTTCATTATTCTGCATGCATTTTCTGCTTGCACCCATGTCAAACATTGCGCAAGAGTCTTGTAAATATTCCCCTCTTTATCTTATATTCCATCTCAATTGATACCATTGCTGAAATACTTTATGCATCTCCCACACCATTTTATATGGTTTTCTATCTGCTATTCCTATCGCTCTCCATACATTCACTACTTCCACCCATGCTAAAGGTTGCACAAGGCGCGTCAAAAAAAGGAGCATATTTACAAGTCCAATGAAACCATTACACAATTTCTAAACCAGCATTGAATCCAAGCATAAAAAAGAATTTATAAAGAAGTCTACCTTATAAACACACAGCTATGTCAAAGATTGCGCACGCAGCTTGTAAATATGCCTCTTTTGTTTTATATTCTATCTCAATTTATGCCATAAAAAAACCTTTAAACATCTCTCACGGCATTTCATATTCTTGTCTGGGTGCCAATTTTATTATTCTGCATGCATTTTCTGCTTGCACCCATGTCAAACATTGCGCAAGAGTCTTGTAAATATGCCCCTCTTTATCTTATATTCCATCTCAATTGATACCATTACTTAAATACTTTATGCATCTCTCACACCATTTCATATGGTTTTCTATCTGCTATTCCTATCCCTCTCCATACATTCACTGCTTCCACCCATGCAAAAGGTTGCACAAGGCGTTTCAAAAAAAGGAGCATATGTACAAGTCCAATGAAACCATTACACAATTTCTAAACCAGCATTGCATCCAAGCATAAAAAACAATTTATAACGAAGTCTACCTTATAAACACACAGCTATGTCAAAGATTGCGCACGCAGCTTGTAAATATGCCTCTCTTTTTTGTATATTCTATCTCAATTTATGCCATTAAAAAAAACCTTTAAACGTCTCTCTCGGCATTTCATATTCTTGTCTGGGTGCCAATTTTATTATTCTGCATGCATTTTCTGCTTGCACCCATGTCAAACATTGCGCAAGAGTCTTGTAAATATGCCCCTCTTTATCTTATATTCCATCTCAATTGATAGCATTACTGAAATACTTTATGCATCTCCAACACCATTTCATATGGTTTTCTATCTGCTATTCCTATCCCTCTCCATACATTCACTGCTTACACCCATGCTAAAGGTTGCACAAGGCGCTTCAAAAAAAGGAGCATATTTACAAATCCAATGAAACCATTACACAATTTCTAAACCAGCATTGAATCCAAGCATAAAAAACAATTTATAAAGAAGTCTACCTAATAAACACACAGCTATGTCAAAGATTGCGCACACAGCTTGTAAATATGTCTCTCTTTTTTTGTATATTCTATCTCAATTTATGCCATTAAAAAAAACCTTTAAACATTTCTCACGGCATTTCATATTCTTGTCTGGGTGCCAATTTTATTATTCTGCATGCATTTTCTGCTTGCACCCATGTCAAACATTGAGCAAGATTCTTGTAAATATGCCCCTCTTTATCTTATATTCCATCTCAATTGATACCATTACTGAAATACTTTATGCATCTCCCACACCATTTCATATGGTTTTCTATCTGCTATTTCTATCCCTCTCCATACAGACACTGCTTCCACCCATGCTAAAGGTTGCACAAGGCGCTTCAAAAAAAGGAACATATTTACAAGTCCAATGAAACCATTACACAATTTCTAAACCAGCATTGAATTAAAGCATAAAAAACAATTTATAAAAAAGTCTACCTTATAAACACACAGCTATGTCAAAGATTGCGCACGCAGCTTGTAAATATGCTTCTCTTTGTTTGTATATTCTATCTCACTTTATGCCATTAAAAAAAACCTTTAAACATCTCTCTTGGCATTTCATATTCTTGTCTGGGTGCCAATTTCATTATTCTGCATGCATTTTCTGCTTGCAGCCATGTCAAACATTGCGCAAGAGTCTTGTAAATATGCCCCTCTTTATCTTATATTCCATCTCAATTGATACCATTACTGAAATACTTAATGCATCTCCCACACCATTTCATATGGTTTTCTATCTGCTATTCCTATCCCTCTCCATACATTCACTGCTTCCACCCATGCTAAAGGTTGCACAAGGCGCTTCAAAAAAAGGAGCATATTTACAAGTCCAATGAAACCATTACACAATTTCTAAACCAGCATTGAATCCAAGCATAAAAACAATTTATAAAAAAGTCTACCTTATAAACACACAGCTAACATTATGGAAAAAGGTAAAAATAGAATTCCTTAATTCACACAGACACTCACTGTGATACTTGTCAAAAATCTTTAAGCTCTCTATCTTTTTTAAAAGAATCATTTCTCACCTTTAAAAATGCTTTGGAAGATGTAAAACAGTGTCAGTCACAGTCAACAGATATTCTTAAGCAGAATCTCTGAATAATGCTTCCTTCACTGGAGCCTTTCAATAATGGCACAGATTCTTACTCATTTCAGACCCATATTCTTGTACATAGCCAAACAAAATTGTTCCCACACAAATTCGAAACCAAACTGCACATTTGAATTGGTTGTACATTTCAAGACTTTGAAACTCACATAACATTCACCCATCCCCCCAGTGCTCATTCACCAAGTAACCATGGTAACTCCCTCTTACACCAGCACACAGTTCACAAGTTCATCATACTATGTTGCAAAACAATCCATCAAGGCTGTTTGACCTCTCATTCTACTAGCTAATGAAATGCAATGTTTCTTTAAATGACTTTTTCTCAACCATTGAAATTACGTCTTACAAAAAAAAACATGCACCCTAATTTTCAGTGGAGATATTTAACAAAGCTCCAATCATTTCTGGTTATTCATCTGCACTGATTCTCAACCACTTTTTTTCATAATCAAACTGCCATTTCATTTCCACAACTCATCTGACTAGAAGCACATCTACCTTCAAAATGACAAAAGTCTGGTTTGTGGGTCATAGCTATGTCCACTGGAGTCAAAAATATGCAGCTAACAGAGGTATTTACAATCTTGCTTTACCAAATGTGGACATTGTATGGATTGGACAGAGAGGATTGAGGAGTCACCAATTGATACCATTGGTAAAATCCTTTATGCATTTACCACACCCTGACCTTATAATTGTGCACTGTGGTGGAAATGACCTGGGCACTTTGACTGAGGTAGGTCTGGAAATGCTTTTAAAGGACATCTCTGGGCAATTGATGTCACTTTTTCCCAAAACTGCCTTGGTAGTTTCTAATAAATGCCAAAGGCAAAAATGGAACTGGTCCAAACAATTTTGTCCACAGATTGAGAAATCAAGGAAACATGTAAATAAAACTGTTTCTGCTTTCCTCAGAGACTATGGTATGGGTTCCATTTACCACAACAACTTGCGTTACAACTAAGCATGGGCGTAAAATCCGTTACGCTCGCGGATTTTTCGTATTTTCGGAGAATCCGCAATCCGTGAACTCTCGCGGATGTGGCGAGAATACGCAAATCCGCGCGAAGCGGATTTTTTGTTTGTGTTCGCACTGCTCGCGGTCCGCGGCGCGGGCAGGAACAATCTCGCACTAGCGAAAGTACAAAAATTAGTAAAGGAAGTGACCCAGTCTCCAACTTCCTGTTCCTGTCCAGCAAGCTCCTCCCATAGGGGTGGGGTGAAGGAAGTGCCCCAGTCTCCAACTTCCTGTTCCTGTCCAGCAAGCTCCTCCATTTCCTGGCCACTTTGATTTCGATCTTGACTGGGAAGGATTACTTTTTGTGGTTGCTGCTGGATATTTGGATTTGAGGCCTTTTGGAATACTTTTGGATTCGAAATTTGATTTCACAAAGAAGTAAGTTGATGTTGTTTGTTTGTGGTGATTTTTGTGTGTGTTGCTTTTTTTTCGACTTTTTTGGGGGGAAAATCTGCAAGTTCGCGAGCTGAGGATGTTTTTGCTTGTGTTCGCACTGCTCGTGTCCCGCGCAGCAACAATCTCGCACTGGCGAAATTGTAAAAATTACAATTCTGCACATGAATTGAAAACCACCAGGCTTATTTATGGGTGCATGCATGATACAACTGTTTTGTTGAATTTTTTTTTAACATGATTCTGGCCAGGGCATGGATGGCATTGGATTGTGGTGATTTTTGTGTGTTTTAGGACTTTTTGGGGTGGTGTTGGGGGCTTGCTATGTGGGTGGGGGCCATTTTATTGTCTGGTCCCGTGTGGGTGGGGGTCTAGGGGCCATTTGTAAGCCAGTTTGTGTGCTTTGTGCCATAGGCCTGCACCCACTGTGCTCTGATGTCATCCATTATGCCCAGGGGGGCCCAGAATCGGTCTGTTCGCGTATTGTGCGTGTTTTTCGCCACGTTCGCGCCGTGAAGCAACAATCTCGCACTCGCGAAATTGTAAAAATTGCAATTTTGCACCGGAAAACCACCAGCAGGCAGCATAAGCCTTCTGAAACTTGATGGATGGCATTGGATTGTGGTGATTTGATTTGTGTTGTGTGTTTTCACTTTTTGGAGTAGGGGTTGGGTGCTGGCTATGTTGGTGGTGGCCATTTTGAGGCATGGTCCTGGCCATGTGGATGGGGGGGTCAAGCCGCCATTTTGAAGGCAGGCAGTGAGCTTTGAGACATAGGCCTGCACCCATTGTGCCTTGCTTTCACCCATTGTGCCCAGGCGGAGTCAGGGGTACATGAAAGTACAACCCTCTCTGTGTGTGCTCTCTTGGATCAATGTTAAATTCCTGTTTCCCAAAAATTTAGCAAATCCTAATTTTGAAATTTCCATATTGTGTGATGTGCACGTGTGTATTCATAAATGCCTACTTGCAAACTGTTTATTCAAGCGCTACATATGCAACATATATTTACTGATGTTCCTCTGTCTTCGTTTGCTTTTAGGTGCACAAAACTCCGCATCATCGTTGAGCATCAGTGCCAGGAAGAAGTGCTGCTGCGGCCTGTTGTTCCGACATCTGAAGAAGATGGCTCCAAAAAGAGGTGCCCGTAGGTCCTCTTGCAAGAAAGATGTCTCTACTAAGGAGAAGAAGAAGCAAGTGGCACCACTTACCAAGGAGACTGGTGGCTCAACCAATACATTTTTTGGGGAAAAACAACAAAAAAAACAAAGGCCCACCATGAGTGCTGCACAGGTAGCCTGTTTAGTTGTTGAATCACCAACGACCAGTGATGTGGGATCATCGCAAGAAAGTAGCAGCACGCCATCTACACAGGTTTTAACTCATCTCACAAGTACTATTCAACAACCAAAGCCGCAACAACAACTGCATGGGCTACTAGTACAAGCAGAAGTACATGCGCAAGGAGCTGTCCGAGAAGGAGCTGTCCGAGAAGGAGCTGTCCGAGAAGGAGCTGTCCGAGAAGGAGCTGTCCGAGAAGGAACTGTCCGAGAAGGAGAAGGCCGAGAAGGAGAAGGCCGAGAAGGAGAAGGCCGAGAAGGAGAAGGCCGAGAAGGAGAGGTCCATGGAGACTTGCAAGTAGAGGTCAGTGAAGATGCCGATGTAGCGGCGCATGGAGCGGTGCAAGTGCCCACAATGGTTGTTCTTCCAGAAGTAGGGGCACAGGAGGAAATTGACTTTGGAGCCGGGGTATCATGTCAGGAAGACGAAGCCACTCCTCCTGATGATTCATTTTCTCCCAGCTCCCCAGCAAGGAAAAGATCAAGGAGGGTGTGTAGAAGTTCCTCTTCAAGCCCCGCTCCATCAGATGATGATCTGGATCTAGATTGGCAACCATCTCTGACGTCTGAGAGGGAGGCACACCATGAGCTGCGAAAGGTATCACATGTTAAAAGGAAGGGCCCCGGAAAGCTCATACTTATGGATCCGAACGTCGGACTTGATGAAGTGGTGCATTCTGATGTTGTTGAACAGGATGACAGCAATGACCTAGTCATCACACATGTCAGTCCAGCCACACCGGCCATGCAGCAGACAGACATTTATACCCTATCCCGACGTCATGCTGAGCGTGACCCTGGCGACGTGCCACTGGTAGCACCACCAACGCAGTCAAGTAGTACCACAAGTTCAACAAAACCTACAGCTCCCATATTTTCTCCCCGGAGGGGGACTCCATCCAGCTCGACTCCCTCAAGTAAGGTTGCTGCAATAATTGCACAACCTAGTAGATGTCTGCAAGGCTCATCCACCACTGCTTCATCTGGCATTGGCAGCAGTATCACCTCGTGCGGCAAAACCAGAAGTTTCCAGTCCCCAGTTTGGAACTTTTTTAGTGTCCATGAAAAGTATGATAACATAGCCGTTTGTTGCATTTGTAAGACTAGAGTCAGCCGTGGTAAGACTGGTACCAACTATGGAACCGGAGGCCAGATAGGTCATCTTGAAAGAAAGCACGCTGTCGAATGGTTTCCGCACCTAGCAAACGTCAAGGGAAAGCGATCCCAAAGGGCAAGTGGCCAAAATATACCCATAGTAGGTGTTTCATCTGAAGATGATGGGGAGGTAGAAGAAGCGTCAGACATGTGTCCGGTTGCACCCAGTACCCCTGGCAGCACCACACCCTCCGTAACACATAGCAGGCACACTGAGAGTCTGGGAGACACACCAATGCGGGAAATGTCAACACTGATCAGAAGTGGGTCGAAGAAGGCATCAGCATCATCCCGTAAATTTGTCCAGCGCACCATTTCAGCCATGTTCTCCTCAGATGCGCAATTTCAACGCAACCACCCAACTGTACGCCTGTATAACACTAAGCTGGCAAAAATGCTAGCGGTGGACCTTCTCCCTTTTTCGTTTGTCGAAGGTGTGGGTTTCCTTTAACTCGTGGCAACATTGGCCCCTAAATGGAAGGTTCCTAGCCGGTACTATTTTGCCAGGGTTGCTGTTCCAGCACTACACAAAGAGGTGCTTGAGTTGGTGGGGGCAGCTTTGCAGAAGAGTGCTGTTCACACTATACACCTGACAACAGACATGTGGACCAGTTGCCAAGCCCTTGATTACATGTGCATCACTGCACACTGGGTCTCTTTTTCAGGGGTTATAAAACAGATAAATGCAGGTGGTGACTTGGTCGAGATTTTTAAGGGTGCTCGTAAACATGCAACATTAGCCATGTTTGGCATGGAGAAAAGTCATACTGCAGTCAACATTTTGGCTGACTTTAACAAAAAGGTCTTGCAATGGCTGCGCCCAAGAAATTGCAAGGTTGGTTATGTTTCTACAGATAATGGCAGGAATGTAGTTAAGGCCATGGAGGACGGTTTCTATTTCAGAGTGCCGTGTTTGGCGCACTGTATCAACCTTGTTGTGCAAAATTTTTTGAAAAAAGAACTTGCAGTCGACAAAACACTGACCATCTGCAGAAGAATATGCACACATTTCAACCATTCTTTTAAGGCCCGGAAGGAGCTGAGGCGCAAGCAAAATGAACGTAGAATGCCAGTGAAAGCACTTATCCAGGAGGTGGCAACACGTTGGAACTCAACCTTCTACATGCTTGAGCGTCTGCATGAGCTGTTTCCAGTAGTCAATGAGTATTTCTACAACCTGGGTGGTGATACGACAGAAATGATGCTAGCGGTGGAGCAATGGCAGCTAGTTAAAAGCCTGACAGACATGCTTCGTCCTTTTGAGGTCTTCACGCGTGACGTCAGCAGGGAGGACTGTTCTTTGAGCAAAGCTATCCCATTGTTGCTGAAGCTCGAGCACCAAGTCAAGGTGGTGTCTTCACAATTAAAGGACGTTGGAAAGAACGAAGCACATGAGTTGGCGCAGAGATTATTACAACGCCTAGTTAGCAATGAACGGCTTGTAAATATCAAGAAACAACAGCACTACATTTGTGCTACTATTCTGGATCCACGTTACAAAAAGCCATTGTTTGGCAAAGTAATAATTCCTTTTGAAACATCGGATGTTACAGAGTACAAAGGTTGGCTAGCTCAGTCAGCCATTCGTTTTGCAAAGAGAGCGGAAGGAAACTGTAGGAGAAGACAGTACTACTAGTGAATCAGCAGGCCATCAGGCGTCCCAAAAAAGCACTTCTGCATCTGTGCCTCTGGCAGAAGTGAGTGACTTTCCCTCTGAGCCGTTAACCACACCAGCAACCGTATCATCTGCACCAGGCCCAGGCGATATGTCTGAAGCGGGTTGGCTAACTCAGCTAGGGTTTCCTTGTCCTAGAAAGGACACAGAAGTGCAAAGTACAGGAATCCGGGAGGACATTCTTTCAATGGTGCAAGCCTATCTGGATGACTCATCAGAGGTCATTATTACTGAGGACCCATTGGCGTATTGGCATGGGAAAAGAAAAATATGGCGAGAGCTCACCAACCTGGCTATCAATTACTTGTCTTGCCCACTCGCAAGCGTGTCCTCAGAACGTGTTTTTAGTTCTGCTGGTGGCATTGTGACTTCCAAAAGGTCCCGCCTCTTGCCCGCAAATGTGGAGCGGCTCACCTTGATAAAGATGAACCAGCACTTCATACCACCAGATTACAGAGTACGAGAATCCACGCAGGAAGAAGAGGACACCGACCTACCTGAGGAAAGTTCTCCTCAGTTACCAGAAGTAACCCCGACTGATGATTTAGCAGAGTATGAGGACGAGTTCTGCTTCCCTGACAGCGAGTTCTGAAAATGAGCCAATCATTCATTAATTGTAATTAGTCCTCCTTATTCACTTTTATTCATGTGTGTCTGTCTTTCTTTAGCAAGTGCTTCATCACATTCCCAACAAAACTGTAATCAACCAATAAAACAACAAGCCCATCAACAGAACTGTCTTGATTTTGATGCCGCAGCATTCCTCAGGTTCACAACAGTTAGTTGACAAGAACTCAGTCCTGGTCGTCTATCCTGAGTCCTCCTCCTCCAGACTCACCCTATCCATTACCCATAATGCTGATGCCTGGATTCTGCACAATGAAGAAACTTACGTTGACGAGTCCCCCACTGTGAATTCCAGGTGGAGCCAGCCCTCAAACACGCATTACAGGTGAGATAAGCGTTTGGATGGGAGGTAGTATAATGGAGTATTCGGAGAGGCGAGAGAGTGACAGTGGTACTAGCAGTAAAGTCCTAGGGCTCTTGAATTAACAAACTCTGTGACAGGCATTTACTTTGGAAAACATTTGGCCTATTGCACGTGAACCAACACGATGACAGTGTTCAGTTAAATGAACTTACTGCAAAACCACCACCCACCAAGCTCAAAAGTAGTAAAAAAACAGGTATGCTCAGATAAAGTTTGAAAAAGTATATTTATATCCCTAACAAAATAATCTCCCGCAAGACCCTCCCTAACCCCAACAAATAAATAGTCCTTCAAAAGTCCCCAAAAAACCCAACTCCCAATTCCCACCCCCCAAAAGTCTCTAAAAAGGGGCAAGGGACACTCTAGGGATGCAAGCTGTTAAGTTTGGCCTCCAGGGCATCATGCCTTTGTGGAAAAGTAAATTTTGTCATGTTCTGTGTCCCTACGTGTCATCCATCATATGTTATGTGTGCATGACCAATATGCATATGTTATTCCCCATGTCCGATTCAAGACGCAATTACAGTTGTGTCCACCTCTGATATGCCATTTCCCAGTCCCCGTGAATACTACGAATACCAGGCCTATGTAAAGTAATGTTGCCATGTTTCTCAGTGTGCACGTTATTTCATTATAAAGTCCCCGTTTCTAGGCCTCAAAAGGGCCCGGACATCAGATTCAGCTCCTGTCTCCTGAAGCCTCGCTGAGGAGTGATCCAGCCCCCACCTGTATCCTCGACCTTTCACTTACTTCCTGCCTCGCAGTGCCCGGTGCAGCTTGGCTCTGCCTCTGAGTCTGCCAAGACTATGTTATAGTTCCAGTTATCAGTTCAGTCCTCCTTCTCTGCATTCCTAAGCTACTGAACTGCATCAATAGTTTCCGTCATTGTCTAGCCTTCAGGGCTCCATGTTAAGAGAAATACTGTATTTAATGGTCATTTAATACTCTTCATCACGCACTACATGTAGAATAATGCATGGTCTAGTCTTAGAGTCAATTAGCTTTTCCCCTCATGACTTCTAGTTTATATCAACATGTTCCCTAAACATTAGATACCAGATAGGGTTTAGGTACATGTCGCTCCGACCCTCCAGACTTTAGTCTCTGCTCCTAGCACAGAGTTCATAGCCCCCAGCTTCTCCTCGTAACACGTCATTGCCAGTTTGCGCGCACCACCAGGTTAGAGGTCCCGGCTCCTTAGGTAGCCCCCTCCAATGTTTCCGCCCATTTCATGACATATTCTGTTACGTTTGCATCACATGTCTGAGTTACACCTTCTTTATCCCTTATCTTTCGCGACTGCTACGCGTCACGCCTTCTGCTCCACCCACTGCTACGCCTACTGCAATGTAATGTTATGTGTTTGCGCTATGTATATATGCTCGTGTATTGTTATCAAAAGTTAGCGCGCTCATCCCAGACCCAGCCCCAGCAGCTGCTGGGCCCCTGTCGCCCTGCTGGGCCCCTGTCGCCCTGCTGGGCCCTGTCATCCTATTCCTATGCAGGTTGTCCTGTTCCTGTCCTTATGCTGTATTAAACCTGCAAAACTCCTACTACCTCGAATCTTGACTCTTATTTATTGAGCTATCTGTTATGATATATGTCTAGTCAAAAATAGGGTATTATTTATTTATTTACCACATAATGGCGCCCGAACAGGGACTTGCCCTTTCCCCACGCGTCGGTGAAGCCACGCCGACCCCCTGACCCTCTGCAGCCGTGACGGAACCATACCGGCCACGTGCAGATATTTCTGCTTCAAGTATCCCTCAGGCCCACGGAGGAGACGGAGGAGGCGGTCCAGCATCCAAACGAGACGGTGGAGGAACGCGGCGAGTCCCGACCAGAGCCCAAGCCAAGAGTCCAAGGTCCGAGGTATCCGGAGGCCCACCCGTAACCGAAGTCCGAAGTTCGTCGTCCGTCGTCGTAGCAGTCCAGTCCAGTCCGAAGCTTTCCGTTCTTGCTGCCCGGTGAGTACCATTACTGGGGGAGTATCTAGACAGGGTCAATCTAAATTGACTCTGGTCCGTGGGTTGGTGGTACCCAGGCCCACAAACGAAGTGTTCACCTAGGTGGATACGGGTCTTGATGCGTCCCTTTATGGGACCGGTATGTTCCGTACTGTTTCAGCAGTGCATCCAGTAACTCTAGTCTGTTCCGTTCTCGAGAAATTCTTGTGCTTCTGTTCTCAGTATTCCAGGTAATATTTCTGTCCGAACTGTAATGTTATGATGTTGTTCAATGTATTTCCAATGTTGTGGTATGCCTGAATTGTTTTCCCAATTGTTATTGTTCCTCGTCTATTGTATTGTGTTCCGATTCAAGTTTACAATGTCTCTCTTTTCGAGATTACGTCAGTTAAAAACTAGAAAGGGTTTGTTAGAAGAAGCAGTTCCTGTTCCGCCTAGGGACAGTCCAGGTCACTTTATGTATCAGAAACATGGCATAAGCGCCATATTGTATCTAGATTTATGGGTAGATTATACCAAACAGTTAGAAGAAAAGTATAGATGGCCCGTATCGGGTACATGGGATGCCGAATGCATCATGCGAGTAGAAGAAGCATTATGGAAAAAGAAAGCCAGACAGTCACAGAAAGATGCCATCGAGTTATGGCGCAAAGAAGCTCATAAAAGAACCGAAAAAGAAATCAGAAAGTCAGAACTAGGTAGAGAATCCCAAGAACGAGCCCAAGAAAGAGAATTAATCGAGATAGGTGAACGAGTTAGAACTGAGCAATCAGACAGACAGAGGCATGCCCTTAATAAGGGTATGTATCCTCTTCTTGCTGAGGGCTTGCCAAAAGCGACCCCAGAGGCATCCAGTAATTTCCCGCCACCATTAGTTCCGACCAAGCTACGTCACAAACCGACCGCAGCTGATATTTTTATTTCGTCCTATCTGGACGACACAGTCCCCGAATATGCAAATCCTGTTCACGCTCCGCCAGTCCCTGTAAATCAGGTAATTCCTGCTCCTCCAGACACCGGGGTGCCCTTAACAGCCCCCCCCGGGTCAGCCCGCCATACAAGTCCAGCCCACGTTACAATTACCGACCCTGCCAGGACGAAAAGCATCAGTTGATGATTCTAGTTTAGGGGCCGCAGGGGGAGGTCTTCCTCAAACCCCGCCGCCATACAAGCGTTTATCAGCACTCGAATTACATGCTCAAGCATCACAGCGTACTCCTAAAAGTAATAAGTCTGTTGCAGAAATCAGGCAAACCCTTGGCGAATGTGTCTATGACCCAGTTCCAGGCGAATTTAATATGGTTTTATATTCCGTACGCATAAGGAGGGTGACCGAGTATCTAGTCACCTTGCCGAATATGAAAGAAGATCTAGACAGAATATATCGTTTCATCCGTACAGGGGATGATCCAGAAAGTATTAGTAATGCCATGTCTCAAAGGAAAGCCGAGATTCAGCGCATGATATTAAAGTTCCTAATTAACTGTCTAATAAGAGAACAAGATTACCCGTCTAAAGATCCGGAAGAAATGAAAACTCTAACAAAGTGGAGTGATAATATAGCCGAAGGAAAGCACAATACCATTGGTGCCATGGAAAGTATGTACAAGAAAATCCGTAGAGAGATAATAAAGATACACGAACAGCGTAAAGCAGCACAAGTAAGCGAGAAAGAAAGTACCTCTGATCCTGAAGAGGAAGACGACGAGAATACTGTCAGAATAGCGTATGTAGGAAAACCTAGATTTCCAGATCGCCATTTACGTCTAGAACACAAGTCTACTTTCCATCATCCAGCACCAGAACAAGGTTCCCTAGAACAAGTATTTCAAGCTACCGATCACATTCTGAAATCACGAATCGGTTACAGTGAGTTAAGTACTATGCATGAACAGGAATTAGTGCGATCAGCAGTCCGATGGATTACTGATTCTACCACTTTTCCAGACGAAATAGTGGCACAAATGTTTCTGAAATTGCCCCCAGCCGAGCAGCGACTGGTGGGTATGTATATGATTCAGTACCTCATTACTCTGTATGAGGGTCAGCACTCTGATCCAGGTCCGTTACATTATATCCTGAACGAGTTACTCCAGTATAGATGGAGAGGTCTAGGTACCGATTTAATTAGTGTCATTCTAGAACAGCGTCACAAATATAGAACATTCTTGAACCCGCATTTTGCTCATGTCTCACCCCCAGAAAGTAAATCATTCTACATAGACAGACAGAATCCGTTACGAGAAGTCCACCCAGTCAAAGGAACGGGTGGCGAAATGCAACGAGTGTTTGTATACACTCCGATCACAAAGATGGAACTCCTTGAAATGAAGAAATTAATTCCCTGTCATGACAAAGATCCAGCAGGGTTCCATCGAGAATTAAAAGACATGCTCCGTATGGGAGAATACACATACCCAGATATCATTAAAATGTTAAAAGTTCTGCTACCCGCAGGGGTGTATGAAAAGCTAAAGGAAAAAGAATGGGAGGTGGGAGAGAAAAAGATAGATTGGGCAGTCCTAGAAGCAGAAGATAAGATACGTGTACCAGGTACTGGTCTTGGAGAGAAATGTAAAGAATTACCAGAATTATTAATTCAAGTTTTACCCAGATTATTAACAACGAGAAAAGAAGACTGGGATGCAATCTCAGCCTGTAAACAGAAACAAGATGAAGATATTAGTGATTTTTATTCTAGATTTGAAAAATGTTTCAGTATCAACAGTGGTCTCAAGACAAGTAGTGAGTCATACCCTCACCTTTTTGTTACTAAATTAGTCGAGAATTCAAGTCCACCAATTAAAAACCGAGTTTTGAAAGTCGAAAGCACCTGGCAAGCTAATACCCCGTCCCAGATGCTCCAGATGCTCCAGTATCACCAGAATAGAATCAGGGAAGAGCAAGAACACGAAAGAAAACGTATGAAAGACACGAAAATGAAAGTACTAGTTGCACAATCTGTTCCTCAAGACAGTCAGAAGAGGGGTCCGAATCAAGCCAGTCATTCTGCAGCTCCCGTTAAAGGGAACTGCAATTATTGTAAACAGCCAGGTCATTTTATAAATGAGTGTGCAGTTCTGAAACACAACATAGCTACCGGTAAGACTAAAGAAAGACCACGTCCGCCTAGACAAGAACAAGTTTCACAGATTCCTCAGCCACAGAATGCACCACCGACAGTTACAGCACCGCAGCCCATCGCTGCAACACAGCACGTTACATCGCAGATGTACCAGTATGCACAGTCTGAGTATCCAGAGTACCAGCCATATTCATGAAACAGCCTAGAGAGGGAGGTAGGCTTGCCTCTCATCGAGATACCTGTAGATCAAGAAGGTCCCTATGTTCACAGTCAAGTATTAGGGAAAGACAGAAAGTTTTTGATTGATACAGGGGCAAGTAGGACCACAATTAGTCACGCCGAAGTTCCAGGGGCTCCGCTCTCAGGCTCAAGAAATGTTTCCCTTGGATTTTCAGGAAAACCTATCGTTAATGAGATTTCAAAGCCAGTCACTCTAGAAGTAGGTCCATTGTCCCGCACTACTGATCTGTTACTTACTAAGTCATGTCCAGAAAACCTATTAGGCATTAAGACATTGAAAGAGTTGGGTGCAGTTATTTGCTGTTCCCCAGAGGGAATACGTCTGTTCCTACGTGACTTTAAGGGTCACTATGTATTACGAGATTTTGATTCCAGACTGTCCAATGTTCCGCAGCATTTATGGGCGCAAGGTCCAACTGATGTAGGTTATATGCAAATCACACCCTATCGTGTGACTCTCAAACCAGGTGTAGTGTTACCACGAATCAGACAGTACAGATTGCCACCCGAGGCTGTAGCAGCCTTATCCAAAATTATTGACGAACTCATGGCTCAAGGAGTAGTTGTAGAAACTGACTCCAATGTATGTAACTCTCCGATCATTCCAGTCATGAAACGTACTGATCCAAATGCACCCCCAGTATATCGATTAGTGATTGACCTACGAGAACTTAACAAATGTATTATTCCGCAGTACCCAGTTGTCCCAGACATCTCTTCCCTATTGACAGCCATTGATTCCGAAGCCACGTTCTTCACAGTAATAGACCTCAAGAATGCATTTTTTAGTGTTCCTATTCATCCAGACAGCCAGTTTCTTTTCGGATTTTGTTTAAATGGAAGGAGCTATATGTTCACACGAGCTCCTCAAGGTTTCACAGAAAGTCCTAGTATTTACAGTCAAGCACTCAAGAGACAACTAGACAACATTCACATGCCAACTGACACTGCCCTGCTCCAGTATGTCGATGATCTACTGATCACAGCCCGTTCTGAACGTGACTGCGAGCGAGCGTCACTGACGGTTCTGTATTTCCTAGCCGAGATGGGGCACAAGGTGTCCCCTTCGAAGCTTCAATTCTGTGTCCAGCAAGTGGTATACTTAGGACACTTACTGTCCAAGAGGGGTAGGCAGTTGACACCAGACCGTATCCAGTTGATAGCGAGTCTTCCCCAGCCCAGGACCCAGAAGGAGGTACGTGCCTTTATCGGCCTCACTTCTTACTGCAGACAATGGATTCCTCAGTATGCATTTCTAGCCAAGCCACTGATACAGTTAACGACACAGGAGGCAGCCGTATCGACTGTTCTCCCTTGGACATCTGAACATACACTTAGTTTCAACGAGTTAAAGAAAGCCCTATGCCAAGCTCCAGTTCTAGCTACACCGAACTACAGTAAGCCTTTTACACTTTTCGTTACTGAACGCGAAGGTACAGCATTATCTGTTCTCACACAAGATCAAGCAGGACAATACAAGCCCTGTGCTTATTTTTCGAGCACACTAGATCCAGTCGCCCAGGCGTTGCCTGCGTGCCTCAAGTCAGTTGCAGCCACAGCACTAGCTATTAGACAAAGTGATTCCATAGTTTTAGGACACTCTTTGACAGTACAAGTCCCACACTCCGTGGAAGTTCTTTTAAACCGAACACAAACTCAGCACTTGACAATTGCACGTTTAACCGGTTATGAATTGACACTGTTCCAGCCACACATAGATATTAGACGCTGCAACATCCTGAATCCTGCTACACTGTTACCATCAGCTAGTTCAAATTCTGCCACACACGACTGTGTGGAAGTAGTCAACATTACGACAAAGCCAAGACAGGACCTGACAGACATTCCGTTACCAGATCCTGACCTGACACTTTATGTGGATGGTTCATGTATGAGAACTAGTACAGGAGAACTAGTCGCCGCGTATGCAGTAACTACTGACACCGAAGTTATTGAAACACACCGTGTTGACACTCTGTCCGCTCAAGCAGCAGAGCTAGTTGCTCTGACACAAGCCTGCATACACGCCAAGAACCTGAAAGTTAATGTTTACACAGATTCACGTTACGCATTTGGAGTTGTACACGACTTCGGAGTGCTCTGGCAGGAGAGAGGTTTCATGACTTCTCATGGAACCAAGATTCAGCATGGTCTCCTTATTCAAGCTCTGTTAGATGCCATACATTTACCGACATCCATTGCTATCATGAAATGCAAAGCACATAGGAAAGTCACTGACATTATTTCTCAAGGTAATGATCTAGCAGATCGCACAGCCAAGCTTACAGCACAGACTCTAGACATTCCAGTTAACCTGACACACACTCCAGATCCGACTACATGTATGACAGTTAAGGACCCTACTGAAGATGTCATAGATATCCAGTTACATGCTACTCCCGATGAAATCAAGAAATGGTCCGAACAAGGAGGGGTCCAGACAGATCAAGGATGGTTAACGAAGGGTAGAGCCACATGGTTTCTCCCCGACTCTATGGTTCAAGTCATCATTAATACCGCACATAGTCCAGCACATTTAGGAGAAAAAGCTATGTTAGACAGTATCCAGAACATTTGGTTCAACAAACATTTACGAGCTGCAGCCAAGCAGAAAGTCCGTACCTGTATGATATGTTGTCAGTTTAATCCAGGTAAAAGTGTCCCGGTGGAACAAGGTGGTTTCCAGCCTCCTGACCACCCCTTTGAAGTCCTCCAGATGGATTATATTCAGATGGAGCGATGTCGAGGTTTCAAGTATGTCCTTGTAGTTGTATGCGCTTTGTCCAGATGGACAGAAGCATATCCAGTCCCAGATTACACAGCCGCGACCACTGCCAAGCAGTTGGTTCGTGAGTTCTTCCCTCGATATGGACTCCCTAGAGTCGTATATTCTGATAACGGTCAGCCATTCTCATCTGAGTTGATGAAGCACGTTTCCCTGTTGTTAGGGTACCAGTGGAAGTTCCATTGTGTACGCCATCCCGAAGCAGCCGGTCTAGTCGAGAGACATAATCAGACTCTGAAAATTCGAATTGCAAAAATATGTAAAGATAAGGGTGTGGACTGGCTAGTAGCTCTGCCAGTTGCTTTGTTTTATATGCGCATGGTCGCACATTCCAGATCAGGTCTGTCCCCGTATGAGGTCGTATTCGGCCGCCCCCCTAACATGTGGGGTACTCCTAGACCCCGAAGTATTACCGATGTTTCATGTAATATGCTGACAGATTACCTAGCTTCCTTGATGTCTGCCCTCAACTCATGTCGTTCACAGGTTGCTGCCGCATTTCCAGACAATACCGAGGTGGCACCGCATGAAATCGTTCCAGGTTCCATGGTGATGGTCCGAAACTTTGACAGATCAAGTCCGCTGGAGCCACGTTGGAAAGAGCCCCGTCAGGTCCTCCTCACCACCCGTACAGCCGTGAAATTGGAAGGACGCCGCGGCTGGGTACACCTTTCGCACGTCAAGAAATTCTACGGATTGAAACCGGTCTCTAAAAACATTTTCCAGGATATCAAGACTTGTCAAAACATTGTTCCTAAGGACTGTCCCGCAAATGACATTGATACAACCCCTCCCTTGGTAGAGAAAACTCCGCAGCAGGAGTATAAGCAAAAACTCCGGTCTAGTAAAATAAGTCAGTCAGTTTGATTGTCTAAGTCCTCCCCTAGGTGAAACGGTTAGACTGTTTCTGACATGTATAAAATAGACCCCCATAGTGAGAGAGTCAGTCATAACTCAAACCGATGTATCGTTTTTCTAAGTTTCATATCATTTCTCAGCCTTTTGATTTCCTGCACCAGTTACGCATTTTTCCTGTGTTTCCCAGTCCCTCATGTAAATAAGCATTCTAATGTTACAGTAGAACACACGTTTAGTGATCTGCCTCCTCACGAATATTCATACCGCCTCGCTATGCGTAACAATACCTTCATCCGTATGTTGCATTATTCACACCAGACCAGCAATGCCACTAATTGTTGGGTGTGTGGTCGACTCCCCCCTTTCCAGACACCGAAGGGAGTTCTGCCACTCTTTCCTTATCCATTTTCACATAATGGTTCGTGTGGAGCATGGTCCACGTTAACGTCATCCTCAACAGATATGTCTTTTCTTAACAGCACATGTTTCCCAGACAAGCAAGGTTTCCCCCACAGAACAGGTTTAGATCTAGAAAATGAAGTGTATAATTTAGGTAATTATTCGTCGAATTTTATGGTCCTGAATGTTCAGTCTGATACTACTCCAGACTCACCTGCTATTTCAGTACTACCAGTCAAAGGCGAATTATGTGTCCGAAATAAGGGTTCCGTACACGTAGGACATAGTGATTGTACTACTATTGTCAAGTATAGTGACAGCGGGAAATCTATTTTTAAAGCTTCACGTCATTCTTATTTTGTTTGTGGTCAAACTGCATATGTTCGTCTGCCCCTCAATTGGGAGGGAACCTGTTACATTGCCTTCCTACTGCCACCTGTTTTCCTAGCCCCACCTGACTACCATAGGAATTCCTTCCTAGTACATACTAGACACAAGAGAAACCTCCCGATTGTCGACTATACTGAAACTGCTGCAGAGCAATTCATTGATATTGATAAAGGTGTGTTCCCTTATTTAGGTACAGTTGTAAACAGTAAGCTAATCCGTAGGTTAACAAGAACCCTTGAAGCAGTAGTAGATGAGACTGCCTCCGCTCTAGGTAACTTAACCGAAGAGCAATCCTTTATGAGAATCGTTGTGCTCCAGAATCGTCTCGTCCTTGACGTCATACTGGCCGATAGGGGCGGGGCCTGTAGAGTCCTCGGATCTAGTTGCTGCATTTTCATTCCAAATAACGCGCCGTCTGTTTATTCAGCTATAACCAGACTTCATAAAATTGCCCATCTGTTACACCAAGATCCAGGCACCTGGACATGGTCCGGTTGGTTCTGGAATATAATTTCCGCATGGGGATGGAAAGTCTTGTCCTTCCTAGGTATTGCAGTAGCGATCATATTCAGCTGCTGCCTCTGTATACAATGTGGCCCTGCGATTTGCGGCATGTGTGCTACCTCTTGTATTCCTAGTCCCAAGCCCCGTTCTAAATCTCGTTCCAAGACAATTCGAGATGAACAAATGGTACTGTATGAAATGATAGATGGTATCATGAATATTGATGTTTCCTGATGGAAACGTAGTGACAAGGAGGGAATGTGGAAAAGTAAATTTTGTCATGTTCTGTGTCCCTACGTGTCATCCATCATATGTTATGTGTGCATGACCAATATGCATATGTTATTCCCCATGTCCGATTCAAGACGCAATTACAGTTGTGTCCACCTCTGATATGCCATTTCCCAGTCCCCGTGAATACTACGAATACCAGGCCTATGTAAAGTAATGTTGCCATGTTTCTCAGTGTGCACGTTATTTCATTATAAAGTCCCCGTTTCTAGGCCTCAAAAGGGCCCGGACATCAGATTCAGCTCCTGTCTCCTGAAGCCTCGCTGAGGAGTGATCCAGCCCCCACCTGTATCCTCGACCTTTCACTTACTTCCTGCCTCGCAGTGCCCGGTGCAGCTTGGCTCTGCCTCTGAGTCTGCCAAGACTATGTTATAGTTCCAGTTATCAGTTCAGTCCTCCTTCTCTGCATTCCTAAGCTACTGAACTGCATCAATAGTTTCCGTCATTGTCTAGCCTTCAGGGCTCCATGTTAAGAGAAATACTGTATTTAATGGTCATTTAATACTCTTCATCACGCACTACATGTAGAATAATGCATGGTCTAGTCTTAGAGTCAATTAGCTTTTCCCCTCATGACTTCTAGTTTATATCAACATGTTCCCTAAACATTAGATACCAGATAGGGTTTAGGTACATGTCGCTCCGACCCTCCAGACTTTAGTCTCTGCTCCTAGCACAGAGTTCATAGCCCCCAGCTTCTCCTCGTAACACGTCATTGCCAGTTTGCGCGCACCACCAGGTTAGAGGTCCCGGCTCCTTAGGTAGCCCCCTCCAATGTTTCCGCCCATTTCATGACATATTCTGTTACGTTTGCATCACATGTCTGAGTTACACCTTCTTTATCCCTTATCTTTCGCGACTGCTACGCGTCACGCCTTCTGCTCCACCCACTGCTACGCCTACTGCAATGTAATGTTATGTGTTTGCGCTATGTATATATGCTCGTGTATTGTTATCAAAAGTTAGCGCGCTCATCCCAGACCCAGCCCCAGCAGCTGCTGGGCCCCTGTCGCCCTGCTGGGCCCCTGTCGCCCTGCTGGGCCCTGTCATCCTATTCCTATGCAGGTTGTCCTGTTCCTGTCCTTATGCTGTATTAAACCTGCAAAACTCCTACTACCTCGAATCTTGACTCTTATTTATTGAGCTATCTGTTATGATATATGTCTAGTCAAAAATAGGGTATTATTTATTTATTTACCACACCTTAGGGCCAGGGCATCATACTTCTCCTGGAGGATGGCTTGATCTAGGTGGAGGCCCTCCACCACATTCTGATATTTGCTCCATTTCTGGACCTCCGCCTCTAGGTCGGACACTCTGCAGAGTGCACGGCGCAAGCGAGCCTTAACAGTACTGCGAGGTGCAGCTTTTGCTGCTCGGCGGTGGCGTCTTCCAGCACGGCTCCGGTTCGCTGGAGCACTGCGCTTACCAGCAGAACGTGGGGTCACGGAGGAGGATGCAGATGTTGATGCACTGGACTGTGTGTCGTCCTCCTCCAATTCCACCAGCCGCCGATATTGGGCAACAGTTGCTTCCAGCCTCCGTTGCCGGGCCAGTACAGCCAGCATACTCCTCGTCGGTTTTGAGGTTTTAGTATTGCCAACTATATGAAGAAAGAAAGACATAATATGTAACCAATGCTCTTTAAGAATATGATTAACACAAAATAATTCAGCAGGAAGTTGTGTCACAGTACAACTAGCAACTAGCCAGCGCAGTACAAAACTATTCAGGCCAGTATCATGGGCGTCCGCAGGGAGGGGCAAGGGGGGGCGCTTGAATCACCATTTCCCTTCCCACAACTCACTTGTATCCTTGGTTTGATGCTCTTTCATATGAAAGAGATCTGGCAGAAGCCCAGGCGATATGTCTGTTTCCCTCTCTCTCTCTCTCTCTGTCTCCCTCTTTATGTCTCCCTGTGTCTCCCTCTACCTCGCTGTCTCTCTCTCTCTGTCTCCCTCCCTCACCCTCCCTCTGGATCCCTCCCTCTCTCTCTCTCCTTCTGTCTCCCTCTCTCTCTGTCTCTGCCTCTATCTGTCTGTCGGTCCCAGCCTGCTGTAATTACCATATTGTAATTTGTCACTGGGCCACCACTGGATACACATCATATCCTATCTAAGAGTCAGATAGTACCATGATCCAGCTTACCTGTACTCGCCACCGCCACTGTCTCCTTCCTCACAGTCTGTACTTCTTGCTCTTGGTCCGACTCCTCTAGCGCCGCCTCCTCCCCAGATTGATCCTTGGACTCCGAGTCAATGATGACCACCACATCCGAGCTGGCCCCGCCACCAGATGTTCCACCTACAAAGTAGATTTAAGAATGTTAGATTACACCACTCCACTAGTATTTGGTCTATGAATGAAAAAATGTGAAAACAACAGAAAAATTAATTGACTGTCTACTCTAGTCTAAAGTAAAAATGTCCCTCCTTCCAGGGAAAGCTGTTGTCTTGCTTCATTTTTTTGTCACAATTGTTGAATGCTTGCTTAATTTTAACACACACTATTTTTCTCTGAACAGACAGAAACTGGACTTCTAAGGACAAGAGCAACATCAACTTCTAACCAGGTGAAAGCTTGGCTCGACCACAAGAAATGTGTTCCAATCCATTACTCATCAACTCAGCACCAAGCACTTTTCCATTTCCAACTAACTTTATTTTAATATATGTGTTTACTTAAACTTTTAATAAAGCTATTAAACTTGAATAGACTCTGTGGTTTTTAGTCCTCCAGACTAGAGTGACTGAGCGAAAAGTTTTGCAATTTTTGCAAGGAGGAGTCCATGCCGCTGACACTACCAGGTTTATTTATACAGTGTGCCAAACACGCCACTCTGAAATATTATTACTCTGGTCTTTGGTGTCCATAGTTCGGTTTGTGGAGAATTGTCCCTGCAACAGTAGGATTATTGATTTTGCTCCTATCTAAACACTATTTCGAAACAATTAAATTAGGAATGCTTGGACAACAATAGGTCCTCTATATTTAAATGAAAACTTACTGGGGCCAGCAAAGGAGCACTCGCCGCCCTGGCCTGCATCCTCCTCCTTTGGAGCCACTGCATCCGATTTTTCGGTCCGCTTGCCCCTGGGCGGACCTGACGTACAACATGAAAGAATTAACAGAAAACATTGATGATTGCTGCTTGCCGATGTCCTTGTCAACCAAATCAAACATTTAGAAAGAACAAGAAACTACTATTTCATCCAAAAAGAGGGCTACAAAGGAAGGACTGCACCTGAGCCTCTACTCTAGGGGCAGATTTACAAGCCCCTTGCAGCTCTTTTGCTCCATTCTTGCGTCAATTTTGTGACGCAGCGCCACAACAAGAGAGGCGCCATGGTGTGGCGTATATTAACAACGTGACGTATATGGGAGATGCATCCCATTCTAAAGCCCTGCGCCATTAGGGAGCATTCCAGCGCAAGGGAGGGCGTTCCTGCGCAGGAACGCATGCTAAAAGTAGCTATGGGGAATATATAAAATTTCAATCAGTCATTTAGGACAATGATGCGTCACTGAAACCCTGCGCCTGCATGAAGCAGACTTACGACTTGACGCAGCATTGCTGGAGCTGCGCCATCGTTGCAACGCAACTCCATCAATGAGCCGCCTTTACGGCACCGATGCGTAACGCTTCGGTGACGTTTTGGGACCATGGTGTGCCGCATTGTAAATACGGCGCACCATGGGTGGTGCTGGCGTGCCGCACACTTTGCAGGGATGCGCAGGTAATTGCTAATCTGACACTTAGGGGCATACTTACGAGTTCTGAGCTGGACACCTCCAGATGTGCACCAGAACAAATGCGTAACGCAAAACTAACCTTGCGTCACGGCAGGTGCGCCGCTATTACAATGCGGCAAACCCTGGCGCAAGGGTAGGCAGATGCGTGACGCATCTCGTGACGAAAGAGGGGCGCATCTCTAGAGTCGCGTCGCGGGCGCGATGCAACTATAGCAGTGCTCAGGGCTGCCCAATACTCAACATACCGCATCAGTCCTTACGCCTGCTTCAAGCAAGCAGGCATAAAGAATTGACATAGCAGCGTCGCGGAAGTGCCTGCGTTAAATCTTGTAGATTTCACGCAGGCACTTTTGCGAGGCACACATCTGCCTGACCGCCACCCCCCCGCCCCCCCTTGCGTGGGAACGCACCCATTGTGGCGCAGGCCCAGGCCTTCACGTGGCGCATCTCCTTAGATGGATCACGTTGTACATGACTCGCAGGGATGCGCCACGTTTACGTCGCTGTGCGTCAGGTAAGGCAGTGTAAACGTGGAACAAGGGGCTTGTAAACCTGCCCCTTTGTGTCTAGCATTACGCAGTTCTGTAAAATACACTCATACATTACTCAGCCCAATTAAATGAACACAAAATAGAAAACAAATAAGCAGTGGCACTGGCACAGAGAAGGAGAACAGTGCACCTGAAATGCACAGAAGATTTTGAAATATTAATTTACCTCTCTTATCAATGTAATCACCAGCAGCATTATTGCTCTTTGTAAAAAAATTAAAGCAAACATTTGCAATATAACACAGTCACACAGAGCAGGAGAAAAAACAGAGTAGTGAGTGATGAAAAAATTGCTACTACTACTCACCAAGCCCGGGGACCTCCACTCCCAGCACGTCTAGCAGGTCACGCTCTCGGTCCAGGATATCGGTCCAGCGGTGGGTGACTTGATTGTAGGTGCGCTGGACCCCCGTGATCTTAAAAAGGGCCCGGCACACCTCCCCCCACCGCTTCCGTCGCTCCTGGCTGTTGGTGTAACCAGCAGCGATCCTGCCGCCTGCCGCGATGGTCCTGGGGAGACAGCGCTGCACATAAAAAACAAGTGCGCCCACCTCCTCAGGGCTGAAGATCTCCCGGGGCAACACCATTTCCGCCCTCAAGCGACCACACGGGAGCCGGGCACGGGCTGCGGTGCCCGTCTTGGGCAGCTTGACAGCTGTCTTGACCATGTTCTGGGCAGGTGTTAGCAGTAAAGAAGAGACAAAATGAAAAAGAATAAGAGTAGGGAAGAAGGAAATAAAAGTTTAAAAAAGTAGTTGAAAAGTAAACAAAAGTAGCCTAAAACACAAAAATATAGATCTAGAAAAATAGAGGGATAGAAAATAAGTTAAATAGATCAAAAAAATATTAAAACAAGCAAAGGATGGCAGAGATATACAGAGGATAGAAACACCATACCCAGACACATAGGAATGAATGAAAAACAAGATGGCGGCCCGATCACGTGCGCGTAAGTAAGTTCGCACGCGATTTCTCTCGCGAACTCGTGCGAACTTGCATTCGCAAGGCACGCATTGCGCGAGATTACACATAGCGGGCGGAAACGGAAATACGTCACGCAAACAAAATGGCGGCGCCCAAACTCAACCTTGGGGTAACTCGCACGAGTTCGCGGCTTCCACGGGCGAGTTCGCACTACGCCGCGCCTCGCGAATAGGGCGAAATTACCGAAAAACGAGTTTTGCAAAAGCAAAACCAACGAGCAGGTGCAAAAGTTCGAGCTCATCATTTGTAACCATTTACCTGTAGTGCTTCCTGAAGGGGCCCTCCAGAATCCGGTTGCCTACTTGCAACTATTGTGTGACCCTGCTCTGACAGTCACAGAATAGTTACAAGTATGCCATTGCATCCTGTTAAAAAAAATTTACATTGCATTTGCAACAAAAAGGAAAGGGAGCAGACAAGCAGGTGCCAGCCTTCATTAATGTCAGTTGGGGCAGGGCAGGTGTTGTTGTTTGCAAAACTTAAAGCACTTAGCAGGTGTGCACTCACTGGTCAATCAGAGGGTGTTGTGATGACACCGAGGGTGGCATGGGTGTGCCAGCCAGAGGGTGGCATGGGTGAACCAGAGTGCCAGTGTTGACAGAGGATGGCAGTGCTTTGCTTTGCCCCAATAATGTACACTGGTGAACCAGAGGGTGCTGTGATGACACAGAGGGTGACATGGGTGAGCCAGAGGGTGGCATGGGTGACCAAAGAGAGTGCCAGTGGTGACAGAGGGTGGCAGTGATGAAGAAAGCCTTGCAAACAGGCTGGGCACGTAGAAACAACAAGTTCGCAAAACTGGCGACCCGACAAGTAAGTTCGCAATTTGCGAAATTGTACAAAACCCTTGCGAACTTGCAGAAACCCGTGCAAACACACACACCCCCAAAAAATACGCAAATCCGCGAGAATTCGCGGATTTCGCGGATTTTCGCAATCTGCAAATACGCAAATCCGCAAATTCGCGGATTGCGAATCCGCAAAATCCGCCCATGCTTAGTTACAACCTGCAAGGCATGTATAGGAGAGATGGTGTGCATTTTACAGATGAGGGGAATAGAGTTTTCCTCTTGAATATAAGACTCTGCATTGGTACCTACTTGTAGGTACAAAAAACACCCACTTAACACAACAGCTCTTTTCAGAGCTAACTTACCTCTAAACACTCTACATTATTTTTTTATTCTATTTTTTTACACTGTTTTTCCCCGTGGTGCGCTCAGGGTGCGCGTACCGGAGAGCGTTACCGGGGAACGCACGCATCGCTTAGCCCACAAATTTTTTATAAAAAAATAGTTTTTGGGCCCTTCAGGGTCCTTCTAAGCCTCCCTCAAAAAACCTAGGGGGTCAGGGGGTGTCTACCCTGCCCCCTTTTCATCATTTCCCCCTTTTTTTTTTACCTCAGGTGTCTCAATTTTCCCGAGACACAAAATGGCAGACTGTCCGGACTGTTAAGAATGTTGACTCCCGTAGTGCGCCGGGTGCGCTCCCAGGTACGCGTACCGGTGAGCGCTCGGAGCGCGCCTATTGATATATATGTTTTTTTAAGTTGCCTTTCAGAAAAACCACAGGAGCAATTTCAAAGAAATATAGAAAAGGCCCTACTACATACCAGTACCTATCATTTTGCCAACTTTGGTGTAAATCCATTCATCCGTTCAGGCTGTAGCCGTGTCTAAATGTCCTATGGAAAATTGCATGGGGAAAACACATTTCAAAGTATTGAAATTTACAAGCAATCAAAATATTTCTTTAGTTTGGAATTTGTGTGTGATGAAGTTTGATTGGTTATGTTTATATCTTAAATGAGAGGAAAACACAGCCATTTTGTGATACCCCAGTCTAAGGTACTTTTGAGAGAAAATTTGGTTGTTCAATTGCTGGACTTAGAATAACACACTACTAACTCTTCTATTTTCAAAAAGGTGAGTTGTTAATTTGTAAGGGGAACTATGCTGGTATAGAGATAGTGTAATAGTTTCATTGGCATATTTACAAACCACTTCCGCAATGTTTGACATTAATGCTGGTACAGAGATAGTGTAATGGTTTCATTGACATATTTACAAGACGCTTGCCCAATGTTTGGCATTAATGCTGGTACAGAGATAGTGTGATGATTTCATTGGCATATTTACAAGCTGTGTGCGCAATGTTTGACATTAATGTTGGTATAGAGATAGTGTAATGTTTTTATTTGCATATTTGCAAGCCGCTTGCAAAATGTTTGACATTAATGCTGGTATAGAGATAGTATAATGGTTTCATTGCCATATTTACAAGCCCCTTGCGCAATGTACCTATCATTTTGTGTTTTCCATTAGTTATTTACAGTCCTTCTGTTGTAATTATTGTTTAAGATTGGTTTCATCACATGCATTGGTTTATATTTCTACTTCCTGTCTGAATCCATGTGCCAACAGCAATGGTTGGCACATGGATTGCATCGCTTCGGTGCGGGAAAAGTACCATCGCTGAGAGTCTCGTCGCAGAGCCTGTCGTCACTGGGTGTGATCGTCGCACCGCCTGCTTGCGGGCCGCATCATGTCGTTGCGAGAGTAATTGCAGAGCCATTGCATCGAGGGGCCGCGACGGGAGAAGATCGACGCTGTACCGTGCATCACCGCCGCACCTGATATCGTCGCCGTACCGAAGATCGTCGCATCTTACCTTTTGCGAGACGCTTCCTACAAAACCTGTGCACCGGAACCCATAAAAGGTATCGCCTCCCTCCCCAAACAGACCGGATTCGTCGCAACACACCCGCTGCGTCGAGCGGGGTTGTTGCATCGCCTCCCCAGGGTCTCAGAAGTGACTCATAGCTTGTTTTTCAACACTGCAGCTTTCACTTTGAACTTTTGTCGCATCTAAAGGTACTGCTGGCTAAAACGTGACGCAACTGTGGATTATTTTAACGCAACCTTAAGAACTCTTTTGAAACCATATTATTGAACTGTGTATGTTGTTTTTTTGTCATTTTGGTCTTGTTTAGTTTAGATTAAATACCTCTATTTTTCCAAACTGTTGTGGAGTCCATTTGTGTTGTTTTCACTGTTTTACTGTGAGTGTTGGTACAAATACTTTACACATTGCCTTTGATAAGCCTGACTGCTCGCGCCAAGCTACCAAGGGGGTGAGCAGGGGTTATCTAAAGAGTGTATACTCCTCACCCTGACTAGAAGCAAGGGTTCCTATATGGACAGTGGTGCCTACCTCTGCCAACTAGAGACCCCAACAGCGATTTTTAGAGAATCGATATTTGAGAATCGCAAAACGAGATGTAATTGGCATTACTTAATTGCGACTCGCAAATTGCCAGTCGCAATTAATGAATATCTTCCCAGTCATTTCTATCAGCCAACAGGCCCATAGGATTGAATGGTAATTGCATGCGCAATTTGCGATTACCCAATAGGTACTCACAAATTGGGCATGCAATTTCAAGGGTTCCAAAATGACACCCTGTTGCACCCCTGAAATGTGCATGTGTGCACATGTGGTGCACATCCATGCCCTATGGGCATGTATATGTGCCACATGGCACATTGAAAAAAGTGCTTTTTTTAAAGAAATCGCAATTTACCATCAACTTGAAGTTGGTGGTAATTTGTGATTTCTTATGCCAAAGTCACACAACTTGGGTGCATTATGCATCGCATTCAAGGAATCACAATTTGCCATTCCTTAAACGGTATCACAAAATAGGCAATTGCAACATTTACGTTTATCTAATTTGTGATGCCCTTTTGGGATGATACATTCCAAAAGGCCTTTTCCCGTTCGCAAACGGGCTGCTTCTGAGAATCGGCCCATTTTCAAATGGGAAAATGGCTTGATACATATGCACCTTAATGAGATCTCTGGGAATAATGTTTGACAAGAATCTGAACATGCAGGAGCACATCCGCTCTCCTGAAGGAGCGAACTTCCACATGAAAATCTTAAGAAAAATAAGACCTTTCCTACCCCCTAATGACTTCAAGGTAGCTGTTCTAGCCCTAGTGATTCCCAGGTTGGGCTATGGGAGTGCTACCCTCTGTGGCCTACCAAGATCTAAGCTGGCACCTCTAAGGGCCTCTCTTAACTCTCCTGCTAGGCTCATTCGAAGATCTAACACAAACAAACACATCACTCAGGATCTGAAATCTCTAAACATGACTCTCATATGAAGCAAGGATTAATTTGAAAATTGCTTGCATGACCCATAAAACCCTACACTTCAACACTCTGAGATACCTTGCACAAAAACAGGAGATATAGGGTTGCTGTAGAGCATCTGGAAGCCCTAGCTCCCTATTTCTGAAACCAGTCAATTGCTATAAAAAAAACATATAACTGAGTCTTCTCAGGTAATGAATTGAGAATCTGGAAGGCCCTATCTCCGGCAATCAGACTGAACACCTCAACTGCTCCATTCAGGAAAGAAGTTAAAGTGAAACTGATCAACAAATTTCAGTGATAGAGCGAATGAACTATATGCCAGGCTAAGAGATTTGTCTGTTAGTCTGCACGCATGCTTATTTACCGCATACTACGTTCCTATTGCTGGGTTCTTGTCCGTCTTGGACACTAAGATGTTTTCTCTGGGGGATTCTCCCATACCATGTCCAATCCTGATGTTGTTGATGTTTTTCTACATGTCGCCTTGAACAATGTAAAGAGCTTTGATACCAAGAAGGGTCATGGTTGCGCTATATAAAAATGTATAAATAAAAAATGAATCAAATAAACTGTGGTATTGCCTCATCTGTTCACCTTTACTTTCAACAATTTCTAGGCAGCATGTTTTCTGCTTTAACCTAATGGCAACTTGACTGAGTGCTGTCTTCCCCCAGTATGATATGTAGGAAATCTGCTTTTTCTGCATGGTTATGCCAGATTGTTTGCATTTTGCTGGACTATATTCTTACTGGCTTTAGATCTCTGTGTACTTTACCCTTGCTAACCTGGAGTAAAGTGTCTGTGATCCCCATTTACACATGGCTAAATTGGCTTATTCCTGTTTGGCAAATTTAACTTGCCTTCAAATCTCTAGTACGTGGTGTAACAAGTGCTGCCAGGTCCTGGAAGATAAATGCCACTAGTGGACTGCAGCACATATTGTGCCATCTACTACAGTGACAGTGCAAACATGGCTACATCCCTACCTTGTGTAGCCTGACTGCTTCAGTGCAGAACCTAAAATGAAACCTGTCCAAATTACTCTTTATGACAGATACACAACTTCATTTAAATATTAGTAAGTCACCCCTATGTAGGCATTGTTGCTCACAAGGAGAGGCAGAACATTATTTTTAATCAGTCCCTGCTTTAACAAGGTGCTAAAAGCTATTTTTCTCTCTGGCAGGCCTAGCTTTCCTATGGGGAAAATCAGAGCACAGATAATAATAATACTGCATCTCAGGAATGGGACCAGTTAGAAATATAATTAAACAACTACTGTTAAAATGATTCAAAACGTAATTCCGGATTTGAGTTAGATTTTTAATAAATATTAAGGAAAAGTAACTTTAAAAAAGCCACCTTTTTGCTTCCTTAAAGTTCCTGAGGAGTGATTTGCATTAACTCTCCAGTAAATTACAGAATGTGCTCAGCTTGGGAAATGTGAATGAGGTGTGATATTTCTCAAAGGAACACACAGTCGGCTAACTTGAATTAGCATAATGACTCCTCTAGTTCAATAAAGTATTTAGGATGGGAGCTGTGGGAATTCTGTGGATACCACAGTATCAAATCCTGCCTAACAGGTCTGTTGATCCACATGTAACACTTTGGTGCACTTGAAAGAGTGACAATGGGATGCCAGTAGATTCTTGTGTAGCTTTTGTCTGGTTGCCGGAGGCACGTGCTTTTGTCCTACCACGCTTCTGTCTCTGGATATGTACAGTGCCTCCTTCAAAATAAAATTTAGTTGTAGATATGGGAAGACAATAATGATTACCATAGTGCACTCGCCAACACACACCCACTACCCTCAGAGCCTAAGTTTAGTTTGGCCAAGGACTTTCATCATCTTGAAAATTCCCTAAAACATAACATTTTGAGATTTTTTGTGGTAAGGCAAATGGGAACTCCATCAATTTTTTTGCTTCAATGAGGTCAGCAAAGAAATGTGTCTCTTCTCGATCTGTTATCCTCAGTGACAAATTTCAGTTACAAAACATGGATCATTTGTTTAACTTCTCTGTATCTGTTATGTTGTTGTTGAACTGCGGCAGTGTAATCTGACCTGTGGTAGATTTTACTGTTTTGAATCACATGTGGTCAATTTTTTTTTGCATTGTCTGCAGCAGGCAGTGTCAATCGCTGTACCTGAAAAGACTGCCACCACTGGCATCGGTGGGGTTCTAAGGATAGTGGATTAGCGGAGACAATATGTACTCATTCAACAGATAATACCTTGGACAGACGACCAGAGGCAACCTGCATCAAGAATGCATAGGTTCCTAATGTGCAGATCTCCAGTATGATGTCAGGTGTAGACGGCCTCTGGCTACTCATTGGTCATTAACGTATCAACACACCTTTGCAGTCCGAGACGCTCTTACCAGACGGCGCCAGACACTGATTGCTGATATCATTGTAATACCGGAGATCTGCACATTAAGAACCTCCTACAAAGCCCTAATCCTGGGACTGCCTTTAAATATTTGGCACTGCACATTAATCCTCAGTGTAATGGTCTTCGATTACATTTTAGAAGAACTCCTTTATTTTCCAACAAGTGTAATGAACTTTTCAGTCCTTCATCAACCGGGCTTACATACTCTTTTTTGAGGATATTTGGGTTTAACTGCTGTGGCTTTTCCTGAAGAAGCCACTGTAGGTGGTGAAACGTGTGTAGGATACCATCTGGGTTGCAGCCACTCATTGATAAAGACACGATCTTTAAACCTATTCATCAGCCTGAACCTACGTCTTAAGGACATCAGGCTCCTTGTTATTGATGACCAAATAAAAAATCATCAAAGAATTAACCTGATTTTATAAACAAGAAATTTAATAACATCTGTCTCACACTGTATTTTTCCATTTATGATGTTTGTCGAGAAAGATTAGTTTGTAACTAGAGTGAATGATGACATCGTTTTGCTTTGCCTGTGGATTGTTCTGCATGTGTTTTGTATATATGTTTATTATTTAGTCTTTAATAAAAATTAATTTTGTATTTTGCACTAGACATAGTCTGTCTTGTTGGAAATTGATTGTTTTTATGTTACATATTATGTTTGAGTTTCCCTGGGAATTTGCATTGTACATTATTTCCCTCCTTAGAGGAACGCTCCAATAGTAGCAGGGGCCCTTTCTTATTTACATCTCTATGCTCACTGTTCCTTAGTTCCCTCTGTAGCACTCTCTTGAGACTGTGCCGACAAGGCCCTGCTCTGAGCGTATATGAATAAACAGTTATTGGTATATATTCTCCACTTTCTCTTCAACTCTTCTTTTGCTACGGAAGGCTAAGAAGTGGTCAGCTTTTACCTGGGTGGCCCCAAGTGGGACACTTCCTTCAATTGGCGCCCAAACAGGGACTCCTTCGGGTTATGACCCATCCATTTTCCACAAACAGGGGTAGATGAGGACATCATAAAGTCAGACTGACGGCGCAGGGATCCCTGCACAAAGAGCTTTGTTTCCCGCATTTGCTGCCTCTGTTCCACCGGAGGGTGCCTCGCCCAGTGGTCCAGTTGATATTTGGCAGCTAGTGCATACCCAAGACCATAACGTTGAGTTGGGCGGCACCTGGGATGCGATTAATGGTTGGGACTGGGATAGGAAGTCAGGAGATAAACCACTTGCTGAGTTACTTGCCTTGCCTGTTTGTATAGTAGCATAGATGCATACCCTTGTTCCACCTACGAAAGTTAGTTGGGATAGATTGACTGCCTGCCGCCAGTAGAAAGATGAAAGTGTTAAGCAGCAACAACCTTCCGGGAAGGAAGGAGCACAGTGTCACCTGCCTACGGTAGATGGGAGCACTCAGCGTCTCTAAATAGTCTGGGATGGGTCTCTCAGCTGGGGAAAACAGAAGAAGATAACATATAGCATGGTAAAAAATACATTTTGGTGCATACAGCCAAAAGTGGGCATCCGGTGAACAAATTATAGTACTTTATTAGGGACAAGAAATATTTTTTTATATGTAGTGTCCAGTTTTAAGGCACTAAGGGGTGTCAGAATTATTTGGCTTGAACCCAGATCAGTGATCAGGTAACTCAGTGTTTCATAGGGAAGAGTTAAAGGATGGCTGGTAATTCCAACATCTCTATATGGCTGCACAGATGGTATACATATAGTGGTAGGTTTTAAATGGGGAAACACACAAAAAGCCTTATTCCATTCATAATGTTATGTGGTTTACGTCAAGTTCAGGCCGACGCGCATTTCGGTGAAAAGGCTAGATCCCTAGCCGTCACCTTCTTCAGGGCACACAACGGATGCAGTTTAACAGGTAATATTTGACACAAACGTGGGACAAGGACCACCAAAGCTGAATATTCACTGAAATTCGATGGGGTCCAGGGGTTCACTATATGACAGCTCTTAGATGAGGGAAAATTGGTCAGCCATGATACACAGATGTAAGTGGATGAAAATACATCCAACAAAGGCAGCGCTCAAATGAGACCAGGGAAGTCTTAACCAGCGGCCGACGTATGGATAAGAAGCTGGGCTGCTAAATGCAGGGTCACGAAATTGTAGGATTCCGTGAGGAAGAGTGGAAAGGAATCCGAGTGATCGTTTAGGCTGGGTCTCTCCAGGATAAAGGCTGAGATGAAACGACAAAGGCAGCCCGGGGCAGAGCTCCCAACAGCGCATGGCGTGGTCTTCGAGGGCACCTCCTTCAGGTGTGGCTTGAAGGATAAACTTGATGTTGGAATGCTTTGAAAAGGTTGGGAAGCGGTTAGAGAGAGGATACATCTTGTGGGCATCAGCAGTGAGTCTGAAAAGATGAAAGTGTGTCTGATTTCTTCACCAGGTTTGAAGAAACTTTTCTGGATTACAGTGGGCAGGATATGTCAATGGAAGGGGGAGTCACTAATCTCCTCCCCAAAATAATGTCTAGACTTCAGGCATCTAAAAGCACCTGGTCCACGTCCTCTCCGTCTGTTATCTTAAATATGGCCCAGTATTACAAACACAGAGACAATGAAGAAAATGACAAAAATGACAAGAAGCATAAAGATCTGAAGACAAAGGTATTATTGCAGCAGGCATATCGGGGCAACACTAGAGGACCGGGACCCCAATGACAACTTACACGTACTAGACAGCCTCCAACAACAACTTGGGGATAGAATCAGTGTGCCAGTGCCCTTTACTTTTGTAAAACGTTTCGTGCACTCGAGGAAGGGGGTTCTGAAAATAGGGGTCGTGGGACTGACAGACAGCAAAACAATACAACCTCTGTGGGCCTTTCTGACAATTATTGTGATGACCCTAAGGACGGACAGTACTATAATGATGACTATAACTTTGATGATGCTACAGGTTTGTCTTACAGCTAGTACAGCCAGGGACAGGGTAATGGACCAGATCACATACCTGTAGATCAGCATGGCCCTTATGTCAAGGCAGATTTACAAGGATTGACTAAGGAATTTTTGGTAGACACAGGTCTACAAAGAGTTCTGTTTCTCAACATATGGTCCCTGGGGCAGCCCTGCCTGGCCATAAGAATGTTTCGGTGGGTTTTTTAGGAGTACTGATGTAGTGTAGTTCCTATATTCCCAATAGGCTCTGCGCATTGGAATAATATATCCAATGTATTTGACATAGGACTTAGGTCGACTAGGTCTCTATCAAATATATTAGACTTAATTGTGAGTGTCAGCTAGCTCAGAGGTCACTAGAAATGTTCTCGAATAAACAAGAAGGGATTAATTTTTAACAACCGCATAAACATGGCAACTTTGTTTCCCCAAGAATAAAACTGATCTTCAGAGTCGTGGAAACAATAGATAGATATTTTACTCAGTCAATCGTGCATGCTTCGTTTCATCAGAGGTGCAGAGAAATAGAGAGACGGAAATTTTCAATAAAACAGTTTATTGAACAGTCTTCTTTCTCATGCAAGTAAAGTGAACTGCTAAAATCGTAATACTGGTTGCAAAATATAATGCACAGTAAGAAGAGTATTATGAAATAATACTGTAAAAGCATTGTATGGTTACTTAGACCATAGATAAATACATACATAAATAACAAAGGCTAAAAAGTACTCAACTGTTGCTTCTAAAATACACCTACCCCAATGTACCTAACCTAAGTCTAGTACGAGGGAAGAAGTAAGTAAGGTGTAGCATAGGTTTAGTTTTTCTTTGCCAAGAATCGATTCAAGATTTCTCTTAGGGTCTAATCAGCTCTGTACCTTGGTTTTAGAATGAAGGAGGTCTGGTATCTCTGTCTCGGGACTCGATTTCCCAACACCCCACGAAGGGAGCTTGGAAACACTGGAGCTGGATTCTCAGCAAGAGAAAGGGCAGCTTCCCAATCAGTGCATCAGCTGGAGGGTCGGCTTCCTTCGGCACTTGCTGTAGGAAGCTGCGCCGGGCAAGTAGCTAGTCGAGCTGCTCTGAACCACTGTGTCTTTGCTAGGGCAAGTGTAGGAATATTTATACCTTGAAGGTGCCTAGTTTGACATAAAGTCGGACATAATAATGTCATCAAAGAACCCCAAGGGAATGGTAGTTCTTTGAAAACTCCATGAATTCTTGGACAAATCAATATTCAAGCAAGGGGATGTCCCTGACTGCTGAAGCCGAGTTTTCCAAGAAATTGTTGTGGCTTTTTGGAATGAGTGGAAGTAGCCATGCCTGTATTTGGACTGCATGGGTTGTTTAAATATGGTTAGGATTTCTATGCCTATATAAAGGCAATGTGAATTGTACCTGTATAAGGGCATGAATCGGTAAATTACGCTTGGATCCTAAAATGCTACACAACACTGGTTGCAAGGCCTGTCTTGCGCCTCCTTGCCTTTTCCATTGGTCCTTTTACTGTGGACTCACCATTTCTTGTGACTTTTAATTGTGATGAGAGTTTGATGGGTTTGGACTTATTAAAGAAGTTGTACGCTACTATTTATTGTTCCCTTGATGGTGTTTATATTACCAAGGGTCTGGACGTGAGTACTAGACATTGTCTATCTAAAGATGTCCCCCTTCCACCTGAATTTGATCAAGAACCACCGATGTTATGGGCCACTGATGACACTGACGTAGGTCTATTGCATTTATCCCTGGTTTCTTTACAGGTCAAGGACAATGCTACATTGCCCTGCATTCATCAGTATAAAATACCACAGGCAGGAGAACAAGCCCTTCTTCGGATTGTCCAGGCTCTAATATGCAAGGGAGTTGTCGAAGAGACTACAGGCAACATGTATAATAGTCTTATTCTTCCAGTCCTAAGAAGGGCACTTTCTGATTCTTCTGATAATGCTGAGGATGTATATATCGTTTTGTGATTGATTTACCAGAGGTCAATAAAATAGTAGTTTCGCAATTTCCCAGTGGTTCCTGATATCACTACACTATTAAAAATGATTCCATCTACCGCTAAGATTTTCCCTGTTATTGATTTGAAAAATGCAGTCTTTAGCATCCCTATACATCCAGATAGCAGGTATCTGTTTGGATTTACACTAGCTGGCAGAAGTTTCCCATTTTGTCGCGCTCCTCAAGGCTATACTGAAAGTTCTAGTATCTATAGTCAAGCATTAAAGGTTGAGTTGGATTCACTCTTATGTATTGGTGCAGTATGTCAATGATTTGATAATTGCCTCTGAAACAGAACAAGGTTACAGAACGAGGTTGCAAGGATGGTATGGTGAAATTATTGTTGCATTTGGCACATTTGGCATGTCATGGTCATAAGGTTCTCCTTTCAAATTTCCAGTACTATCGACTGGAGATTACCTATTTAGGTTGCCTACTGTCGAAGAAGGGTAAAAGGTTTAAACCAGAAATCATTAGTACTATCACTAAAATGCCCTGTTGGACTTGGCCCTTTTTGCAGGGTCTCCTCTAAACTTTTTGCCTTTCTCCTAGCCCATTTTCTGACATGGTGTTGGTGGTTTTAGAACACTGGGCACTTTAGCACTGCTGTTCAGTGTAAAGTGTGTGTGCTCTCTGTTTTAAATATGGTAAGATCGGTCTACACCTGTTTAATTTACCTATCAGTCCCTTGAAAATTGGTATCTCATATACTCAGGGCTGGTAAATTAAATGCTACTGGTGGGGTTGCAGCGCTGATTGGGCCACACTCCAAAGTAGCCTTTCAAACCTATCTCAGGGCTCTGCCAATGCAGGGCCTGTGTACGCAGTGTTACTGCCGCTGTGAAGTGGCACCTAAAGTGTGTGCCATGTCTGTGACCCCTGTTTACTGCTTGTCAGTCACCCCTAAGTTAGGCTCTACCTAGCCCTATGGGCAGGGTGCATTGTAGGTAAAAGGTAGGACATGTACCTTAAGTGTGTGACATGTCCTGGTAGTGACAAACAGTCATTTTGGTTTCTCACTACTGTGAGACTGCCCTCCCATAGGAATGCATTGGGGATTCCCTGATCAGTGTTTCAGTGGTAATTCCTGAAATAAGAAATAAGAAATAATACAACAAATTCAATTCTCTGTCAGCACAAAAGATGGCACAATTTATTGGAGACAAACAAACAATGCAAATACGTGCGGCATAGAGACAGACAGCAAAGTCACTGATTGTCCATTGGTGTGACATTAATGAAAACTTTCATAGGCCCAAACTACAAAGGATGCAGCATCATAATATACGTAACACAAATTAAGCATGGGTAAGCATGGGTCTTTTGACCAATTTTCAACTGCCTAAGCTGCGCCATACCATCTATGGTCCAAAATACACTGTTGCTGACCATGTGTCTTAGTAGGCAGCTTTGGGGACTTTCCACTGTAATGCTATGTATTATGTTGGTACTTTTCCATAACACGTATCAGAAGCATTTCGCAATACAATATGTTGAAATTTGTGTAGCTAAGCTTTTCTATTTTCGGATCCTTCTTGTGCAAGCCTTGCATTACAATAACAATTTACGTAAGACAAAATGGAAATGTACAACCATTTTGTGCAGAGATTTTTATGTCAACTTAACAGGGTCTGAAGCTTCAAGCATTTGGTATCATATAAGAAAGATGGCTTCTACAAGAAGAGCAGCATGGTCAAGTTTGTTATATTTGGAATGGTAATGAAAAATGCTGCGCAATGGTCTGCACAGATTTATTATAACTATTTTAGAAATGCCACTTTGAGAAGTTAGCAAAAGAAAGGTTCGGCGTCTTAACAGTAAGGCTTGGCCCATTCAACAAAACACTCTAGAATTGCCAATACTGTTCACAATTTCTTGCCTTACTTGACGCTTGGAGTTGGCATTTCTGAGTACTATGTGTCTGCTTGCCTGATGTGAATTGCCTGTCTGGCTTTTGAGCGACAGGGGCTGGTGAGGTGTGTGTGGCTCCAGGAGGGGCAGGCTGAGTCTGCACTAGGCTGAATGGGAAATCTGAATTTGGAGTAGTGGGAGGAGAAGTCACTGGTCCCTGAATAGGTCTGTGCCTAGCCTGTACAATGCTGGCTCCGCCCCCCTGTGGTGTGTCTCATGATGAGCCACCACCTGACAAAGGGGAAGAAGAGCCTTGTAAACAAAGTGCTCCAATTCCCGCCTGAAGATGACCCGGAAGCCGGGAAACTGGTGCCTGGAGGAGACCGGAGTGAGGAGCTGAGATCAACAGAGATCCCAGTGAGTGGAGCCAAGTGGGGAGCCTGGTGGAGGGGGGGTGTGTCGAGGTACATTGTCTGTGCCTTCCCCCGTAGTCACTCCCGAGGCACAGAAGTGCCAGTGCCTCTTTGTTTGCTCACAGCTGTACTGCTGTGGCAGACAGCTGCAACATGGGAGTGATTTTTCTTTTTGTGTTGGAGCCCCAGTGGGACCTCAGGAGGCACTGTGGTGCCAGTGCTAATTTCTGCCACAGCTGCACTGCGAGAGTGTGGGCAGCTGCAACATGGGGGCATTTGTGTTTTATCAGTAAGGGTGAGAAGCACCCCATGCCCCCAGCGCTTTTGCGCTCTGTGAGTTTGCTGCATTGGCAGCCAGAGGACCAGTAGACGGTCCTGAAGGAGCCCTGACATTTCTGGACAGAGGGCATTTTGAGCCCCGTATGAAGGCATCCTGCGGTTTATGCCGGTAATGTTTATTGCCTAATGTGATTTATACTTAGGAGGTGATGCACAGCTAATCTGGACCTGAACAGACAAGGAGAATGACGATGTTCTGAACGAGGCTGTACCACCAGAAAAACAAGCTATCCAGGAGCCTCTGTTCTCTGATCATACAGTGCCTGGGGCTGCCAGGTTCAATGTACGGCCTCAGATGAGGACCACTGAGCCTAAGGAGAAAAAAGATTAGGGATGGACAGTACAAGGTAGGAAAGTACTGAGTAGCAGTACCAACGAGGGATTGGAACAACCAAATGTCTGCATTTGCTTTGCTCTTGTTGTTTGTACATTAGTTTGAAAAGTATACTTTGGAAGTATACCACCTTCATCAGCATGGGATAGATTAGGAAAGATACAAAGAAATAATCAGCACACGTCATAGGTGTATCAACAGTTCGTTAAGTGCACGATGTAAGCACAAATTATACACAAGTTATTTCAGTTCTTATTTTCTTTCTTTGTTCTTTTGGTCTTGCTTCAGACAGCCAACATGTGTTTCGTCGCTTACAAAGGGAAATCATCCCACGACTTTCTCATGTCTATGTCCTTTTTGATAAAGACCTTTCCTTTTTGTGTGGATATTTCCAACCCACAAAGGGATTCAGTATCTTGTGTGACGTCAATAAGGCAGCCCAAGCATCTGAGGGATCCTATTTTGTCCCCAAATCCTGAGCTTGTGAGTCTGATGGTCTCATTCCAAATGTCACTCTCCGTGTACCTCGAGTAAGAGGACACCTTACAGCACCATCTTACGAATTAATGGTTTTATGTACAAATACATGAGTTATTCTCCTGAGTGGCGCCAATATACCTAAGCATTATACCACTGTTCATGAAAAGTTGCATAGATTAGGAAAGAGCTTAGGACAGAGCAAGCTCCACTGCCAGGGCTCAAGAATGCCAACTAATTGATGGACGATAGGAGCCTATACCAGTAAGGCTCCGACAGACACTGGGGACATTCATATTTCTCTTTGTATTTTCTTCCTTTAATTCACTATGCATCCTTTTGGCAGGAAAGTTAATGAGGAGGTACAGCCAATTGTCACTATACAATGCAGTATGACTTGGTCAACCCGGAGTAAAATTGCATGTGTCATTTTTTTTATAACAATGAAAATAATAATTTGTGGGGTATCATGATTTTTGGAGGATGTGCATAGTGTGCCTACACGTAATAAGGGTGAAGGCACTTCCCCAGACATAATAAAAGGGCTGTCCCAAGTAATGTGTTTGTGGAGACCCATTAGAGATTCTTTGGGAAAGGGACGGCTTGCTACCCCACTCAATCTTTTACTAGCCTTTGGACTGCAAAAACCAGCGTCACTTGTGAATTACACGTACACTCGGCCACCTCAGTTTGCAGAAGTAAAGGGAATGTTTGGATTTGTTTATCCTGGGCCATGCTTGTATTATAACAAGCCCCGGGGGATGGGTCATCCGGGTTGTGACAACAATACATATTGTGATATTTTTACATGGAGGCGCAGAATATAACGCTGGTGGTTTGGCATTACAAGGAATTAACAGTACCTCAATAGGCTGGTTATTATTCTTCTTGTTACCCCATAGTGAACAGTATGGATACTTCTTTGTACAATAATTGTTTAGGGATAATATTGTTTAAACATACAGTCCCTTTGGTGAATAAACAAGATTAGAGTACTTTGGGAATGAACTCCAGATACTCTGCGGTGAACTACCAGGGGCCAATATATGCGCACTCAAGGTTTTTTGTTCTGTCTAATGGGACTTATTCCAACGTCCATAATATTACCAATGATGTGGCTCTTGGGATGATACTGCCTTTGGGTGATCCATGTAAATATGCTCAAGATGGGTAAAAAGGATGTTAACGAAAGAATTTTGTGAAGGACTAGCAGATTTGGAAGTAATTAGCTATAGTAATGGTATTACATTTGGATACATTCTCTCCTGCATTTTTACACTAGGTGGTACTGGTGTGGCCAGGGGTGAGAAAGCTAGAGAATATTTTGGATGTAAGCTGCAAATTCTATCCAATACTATAGTGGCGGCTTTGCTGGACATCACTGCCCAGTTAGAAAGCATGCGGTGTATTTGGAACTGACTTGATATGCAGTTGATTTTATCCTGAGAGTGGTGATGTATGCACAGAGGTCAGTCACCAGTGTGTGGTTGGTATCAAAAATCTAGAAAAGAATAAAACGCAACACATCATGGATTTCATTGAAAATGTTAAAGGGATGGAGAGTGGGAATTGCTTTTCGGCAGGTGGGGTTGTATTCTTAAGGAAATTATTTATCTTTTAGTGGTGCTGGTGCTTTGTTGCATCCTCATTCAATGCCTTCCTCTCTGTTGTTCCTATTGTGCCTCTTTTTTCACAACTAAACAGAAAATATCAACCCATGTTACAAATTACTGCTATGATGCTCCAGGAGGATATTGATGATCTTATGAATATCAATGAGGGAATTTTCAAGGATTCTTCCCTCCTGTTGTTTCCCTTTCTAATGCTGATTGTAAGAGGTGCCCATAGTTTCACCCCGCTTACACTTCTTGATTTTAATGCTTTGTTAACTTCTGTGGTGTTGATGCCGTTATAGTAATGCTGCCTATGTGTCACTTTCCTCCGTTTCTTTTTGTATATTAGAAAATGTTTTTAGCTCATATTAAAAGGAGGGTCTGTTAGGTTAGGCCTGTTGATGCTCACGCAATGCCATGTTTTAGTTAGCATTCGATGCACCATTTTCTTCTGAGACTCCATTTTGCATGCTAATCAAAACTAATTTTTCTTAGTTCTGAGAAATGCTCTTCGCTAAGTTTTGTTTCTGCAATAAAGACTGTTAGTGCCAGTGCATTGCTTTCCCACTCAATAAAGGTCCTCACTTACCTTTCTCAATCATTTGATCACAGACAGGGTGAAACGGGCTTGGTCTGTGCTGGGTTGTGCAAGATACAAGCTAGAAAAGTCTTTCACTGTTCAGTTACATCTGCCTGTAAAATTTTACTGTGGGCGTGTTCTTGTCTAACCATGCAATGTACATAATGTATCTCTATGTTTAATGTTCCTTAGTTCCCTTTGTAGCACTCTCTTGAGATTGTGCAGACGGGGCCCGCTTTGAGCGTATATGAATAAACAGTCATTGGTATATATTCCCCACCATCTCTTTGGCTCTTCATTTGGTACGGAAGGCTGAGAAGTGGTCAGTGGTGACCCGTGTGGCCCTAAGCGAGTCACTTCCTTCAAGGATGTAGATTCAGCTTCATCCCATCTCTTAAGAACTTTGGTAAAACTACAGGAGTACAATTTTAAGGTGCAGTATATTCCTGTCAATGCGAATAGTAGATAAGACTGCCTAGGCTACCTGTGAAGAGAGAAACAGATGATGTTGGTAAGTTTGAGGATGAATTTACTCTGGCTGCTTTTTATGGGGTTAAGCATTGTCAGGGTATCACTGATGAAAACAAGCGATCCTCAGCTTGTGATCAAGAGACAATTTTGACAAAGGTGTTAGATTACATACAGAATGGTTGGCCTCATATTAATACATTGAAAGGAGAAAGTTTGAATTTTGCACGTCACAGTCGAGTTAAGGTCAAATAAGTTCCTCGAGCCAGTGAGTCTGAGATTCAGAATCATGTTACTGGCGCACACAGGTCATTTAGGATCATCATCAACAAGAAAAATGCTCAAATGCTTATTTTATTGGCCAGCCATGGATAGGGAGGTAGACGTTATGATGGAGACATGTAAAGAGTCCATTGTATCCAATTAGCATTGGAGGTTAAAAGACATCCCTTTGATACATATGCCTTTTAACAGAAAGCTTGGGACAATGAAGCTTTATATGTTGTTGGAAACATAAATGCATTGAGCCAGGTATTATGATATATAATTTCCTTGGTAGATTATTATTCTAAGTGGATTTATTATGAGTTTGTGGAGGAAATGAGCACTCAAATGGCTATTGATTTCTTGTCTAAAAAGATTTGCATTGAAGGTTCACCTGCAGTGCTAGTTACTAATAATGGGGTTACATTGATTTCTGATAATATGGAAAGTTTTTTAAAGGACAAAGGAGTGAAGCCCTAAGCTTTTGCTCTTTGTAATGCACAAACGAATGGTGCTGATGAGAGGGTCAATTAGATACTCAAAAGAGGGTATTCAAACTGCTCTTAAGTGTAGTCTGGATGTGTTTGAGTTTTGTGAAAACAAATATGGGCTTATCATAATACTACACATTCTATTACAGGAATATAACCTTTTGTTTGGTTTTGAGGAAGTCATTTGGTGCCAGAATGGTTGAGGAAAAAACAAAAGTTAAAGAAGGGGAGAGGAGTGAGGACTGTGTGTTTGCTCAGGAAAGACTGAGAAATAAAGTGAATTGTGCTCAAGAGAAAATGGTGCATCAGCATGATAAACCTTACAAAGTAAGTAACAGCGTTGTAGCAATAGGTTCTTGGGAGATGTTAAAAAACATTAGCAGTAAAAGGTTAAAAATTTATTTTAATTTCAATGGTGCGTTCAGAGTTGTTCAAATATTATGCACTGCGGTTTAATTAAGTGATGGATGTTGGTGGTCTAAGAGAAATGTGATACTCTTCAGTGAGTTTCAGCTCTTAGTTTTGGAAAAAACTTAAATGTGGACAGCAATTTGAGTGGGATCACACTTTCACCAATGATGTTGTGGAACATGATATGGTTGCAGAGTAAAGCGAATCATTGGAACAAGTAACTACAGAATTTCCGAGGATTTCCTATTCATGGAAGTGAAGAAAATGTATTCTCTAATTCCGCAGAAAGTTCTAATATTGGGTGTAATGCAAATCTATTTCCTGTAGTTACCATACATGTTTGTTTGTGCAGGAAGACAAAATATCTTAAAGTTTTGATGATTAACAAACGTTTCCTTTTCTAGTATAAATTATAAGTGTGTTTCTGCATAGTACTTCTTTGTATCTTTTGCATTAGAAAAGAATATATGTAATGGTTGTATCTTTATTTTTGTATATAAATATATATTAATTGCTTTATGTTTATTAAGAGGGGATATCATGTAGGGAATATGCATGACTTGGCCATCCCGTGAAGGAGGTTATTATTCAAATTCCAGAATCAGGTCTTCAGCTTGGCAGTTGAAGATCGAATTCCGGTGTTAGAGTAAGTGCATTAGTGTGCCGTATTGTGAATGTCTAATAAAGAAAGTTTTGGATGGTTATTAAAAACAGACCTGCTAGAAATGGGGTTCTCTAGTTGGCAGTGACTTGCACTCTGTCCAAGTATGGACCCTTCCTTCTAGTCAGGATAAGGGAGTTACACACCCAGATAACCCTTGCTCACAGGCTTGGTAACTTGGCATGACCAGACAGGCTTATCTCAGAGGCAATGTGTACAATATTTGTACATATCACACACAGTAACACAGTGAAAACTCTACAAATGGACACCACACCAGTCTAGAAAAGTAAAGTATATTTATCTAAACCAAACAAGACCAAAATGACAAAAATCCAACATAAACAATTCAAAATATGATTTGAAAAAGGTTTCAAGCAATACTGTTAACAGAAATCCATGAATACATGATTTTTACACAAAGTACCTCAAATGTGTCAAACTCCACATGGCAAAAAATCTGCAGAGGAGTGTTGGAAAACAGTGATGTGCCAGGTCCTGATTCCTTGGGGAGGCGATGCGACTGTCTGTTGTACGCAAGAGAAGTGATGTGTAAAATCCGGACTATAGGAGGAAGTGATGAGTCAATTCCAAGATGGTTCTGGTCCCCGGGTGCTGCGACGGAGCAACTTGCCACACAGGTGCAATGCGTGGAAATCCAGATGTGCTGGAGGTTGATGTAGCTGCGGCAAACAGGCGCTGCATCGATTTCCTCAGCCGCGTTCCCATGATGCGTTGTTTCTTTTAGCCGCAGAGCAGGGCTTGTGTCAGAGTCAGGGAGGTGGTCTCAAACTTCGGAGACCGGTGCTGGGGACTCGGCGTGCAGTGATTCTTCGGGCCGCTGGCAGGTGCTACATGGATTTTTTTGGCCGCACAGGGCTGTACTTTGAGAATTTATTTCACACAGCAATGCTGTGTCAGACAATTCTGCTGCCAGAAAGGCGAAGTGTCAATTTAGTAGGTTTTTTCAGTTATTGTAGTTATTTGCAGCAGAAACAACCTAGAACTGGATTTGGCACCACAAGGCAGGTTAGAACGCCCAGCAGTGAAGCTCAAGGAAACTGCAGATGGAGTATTTGTGTCCCTGAGACTTCTTAACAGGAGGCAAGCACAACATCAAGTCCTTGTAGAGCTTCTTAAGCAGAATACTACAGCAGGGCTAATGTTCAGTCCTTCCCACTGCCCACGGACAGAAGCAGCAACTGCAGGTGTACCAGCAAAGCAACATACAGCAAAGGGGGCAGCACACTTTCTGGCAGCTCTTTAATTCTTCTTCTTGGCAGGGTTCTCTTAGTCCAGAATCAATCTAAAAGTCTGGGGTTTTAGGTCTAATACGTATAACCCTTTTTCCCTTTGATGTCTTTTTAAGAAAAGTCTCTCTTGATCAGTAAAACCAGTTCTGTCCTCCCTGGTCGGGCCACAATGTAGGGGGTGGAGATAGAATCGTGCAGTGCAGCCACAGCCTCTTCAGGTGCTACTGAGAACTCCTCCCATCACTGTAGCACAGGACTCATCAACATATGCAGGGCACATCTCAGCTCCCTTTGTGGGGGTGTCTATAGTGAATGCACAAACAGCCCCTGCCAGTCGAAAACCAGACAGTGAATCCACAAGCAGGCAGAGGCACACAAGATAGTTAAGCAAGAAAATGCCTACTTTCTAAAAGTGGCATTTTCAAACACACAATTTAAAAAGCGCCTTTCCTGAAAAGTGAGTTCAGAGAGCCTAAACCCCAAATCTCCAGCTGTTCTGAATTGAAAGTTACACCTGTAAAATGTTACAAGGCAGCTCCAATGATAGCCTATGGGAGAGCTAATCCTTGCAATAGTGAAAAAATGAAACACACAGAATTTCACTATCAGGACATGTAAAACCCACTAGTCCTACCTTTAACATACACTGTGCCCTGCCCATGGGGGTACCTTGCGGCTACCTTAGGGGTGACTTGCCTGTCAGAAAAGGGAAGGATGGAACATGACAAGTGGGTGCACTTGCTAGGTGGACATGGCAGTTAAAAACTGCACGTGCAGACACTGCAGTGGCAGGCCCGAGACACATTTGAAAGACTACTGGTGTGAGTGGCACAATCTTTGCTGCAGTCCCACTAGTAGCATTTGATTTACAAGCCCTGGGCACACACAGTTTACTTTACAAGAGACTTACCAGGAAATCAAACATGCCAATCATGGATAACCAATCATAATCACAATGTACACAGACAACATATGCACTTTAGCACTGATCAGCAGTGGTAAAGTGCCTAGAGTTCTAAAGTCAACAAAAACAGGTCCGAAAAAATAGGAGGAAGGAAGCAAAATGTTTTGGGGATAACCCTGCAAAAAGTGCAAGGTCCAGCAAGGCCTCCTAACAATAGACCTCCACCTTGATGGCTTGCTTTCTGCTGTCATCTGGGTGTTTTGTTCAAAGAAATGTCGGTCTTGACTGCTCCAGTCACATAAAGAAGTTAAGAGCATTTTCGAGTTGACTGGAGGTATATTCGGCGGTATTATAGCAGACAGACAGAGCAGCGCGGATTTGCTGCAGCGCCATCTTGACCAAAATCTGCAGCACAGAGTACCTCATTCATGGGAACTTAGTGTATGGGCTGCTAGAACTGTGGGTCTCAAGTTGGCAGAGGTAGGTACCACTGTCCAAATAGGGACCCCTGTTTCTAGTCAGGGTAAGAAGGATGCACTCTTTAGATAACCCCTGCTCACCCCCTTGGTAGCTTGGCACAAGCAGTCAGATTTATTGAAGGCAATGTGCTAAGTATTTCTACCAACACTCACAGTAACACAGTGAAAACACCACAAACTGAATTCACAACAGTTTAGAAAAATAAAGGTATTTTAATCTAAGCTACAGAAGACCAAAACAAAAAAAAATCCAACATACACAGTTCAAGAATATGGTTGCAAAAGAGTTATTAAGGATGCGGTAAAATAATACACAGTTGCGTCACGTTTTAGCCACCAGTAACTTTAGATGCAACAAAAGTTCCAAGTGAAAGCTATAGCGTTGAAAAGCAAGCGATGCACCAATCCTGAGACCATGCGGAAGAGATGCAACAACCCCCCTGGACGCAGCGGGCGTGTTGCTGTGACTCCAGTCTGTATGGGGAGGGATGCAATACCTTGCGTGGATTCCAGTGCACTGGTTTTGGTGGAAGCGGCTCGCAAAAGGTACAATGTGACGATCTTTGAGGCGGCGACGATCTCCGTTGCAGCGACGATGTGTGACTCAGCGTCAATCTTCTCCTCTTGCAGCCCCTCGAAGGGATGGCTCTGCGACGACTCTCACAGCGACGTGATGCGGTCTGCAAGACAGCGGTGCGACGATCTCACCCAGTGACGAAAGGCTCTGTGACGATACTCACAGCAATGGGTTTTTTCCCGCACCGGACTGGTGCGTCTCGCAAATGAAGGATGCGACGACTCTGGCAGTGGCAACAGGGGCTGCGACGATCTCGGCCTTCGTAGCGGCAGGAATTTCCTCGCACTAAAAGGGATGCCCTCCGCAAGCGAGTGATACGATAAAACTTGCAGAACGTCTTTAAAATCTTGGTTTCCAGCTTCCCAACACAGGTACAACTTCCAGAGGCACCACAAGTGGCCCAAGCACTCTAGGAAAGACAGAACTCTCTCAGCAGAGTTTAGGGAAGCTGGGGGTGAAGTCCTTTTGTTCCTGGGACTTCTTAACAGGGAGCCAGCTCTTCTTCAGGCCCTTGGAGATTCCTTCAAGCAAGTTGACACAGCACAAAGCAAAGTCCTTCCCCTCTCCTTGGCAGCAAAGTAACTGCAGGTCAGTCCAGAAAAGCAACAGCAGGACAGTCTTCCTTCTTCAGTCTTCCAGCTTTCACCTTGGCAGAGGTTCCTTCTTGATTCCAGGATGCTCTAATTTTCTGTAGTCTGGGGTCCTATACTTATACCCCTAAAAGTCTTTGTTCCCTTCTCTCCTTTCACAGTGCAGGGCAGAGACATCAGCCGCACCACAGGGGGTGGAGCCAGGACTGTGGGGGGCAGGCAAAGTCCTATTCAGGTCCCAGATGCCTCCCATCTAGATGCAGATCTCTTTATTCACCACTGGGTGGACTCATTCTGTCTCCTGGAATCCCCAAGCCCTATCACTCACAACCGAGACAGTCAATTCACAAACAGCCAAAGCACACAGAAAGGTCAGACAAGAGAACAGCCACTTTCTAAAAAGTGCTGTTCTCAAACACAGGATTTAAAAACCACCATTCCTAAAAGATGTGTTATTAAATTCTGAGTTCAGGGATATCAGACTTTTATGTCCTATCTTGCTCCTATGGGAAGATATGCAGGTAAGCACTGTACACAGCATTCCCCATTATATCCTATGGGCAAGATAGACTTGCAATAGTGAAAAACTAAAATGGCTGTAATTCACTACCAGAGCATGTCACCTGCACTAGTACATGCTCTACCTTTCACATACACTGCACCCTGCCCAGGGGGGTACCTTGGAACTTCCATAGGGGTGTCCAATGTGTACAGAAAGGGAAGGGTTAGGCCTGGTCAGTGGGGACACTGGCCAGGTTGACATGGCAGTCCACAGACTGCACACAGGCACTGCGGTGGCAGGTCTGAGACACCATTTTAGGGATACTCATGTGTGTGGCACAATCAGTGCTGCAGGCCCACTAGTAGCATTTGAATCACCAGCCCTGGCAAACTCAGTGCCCTTTACTAGGGACTTCTTGGTGATACAAATATGCCAATCATGGATAACCAATTACAATAACAATTTACACAGAGAGCATATGCACTTTAGCACTGATCAGCAGTGGTAAAGTGCCCAGAGTCCTATTGCCAACAACCACAGGTCAGGAAAAAAAGTGAGGAAGAAGCAAAAAGTTTGGGGATAACCCTGCAAAAAGGGCCATTTCCAACAAGGGCAGTTCAACAAGTCACCTTCCTCCATTGCCCTACGTGTATGTGAAACAGCAGGATTGCACCATTTTTATCCAATACGATGCATTCCTGTCCTTTCCCCCTGCACTGGTGACGCTTTGGCAGCCTAGCGCCAACACAGGTGCCTGTGTTGTTGGCAGGATTGTTTAAGTGCAGGAAGGGGCAACTCCCTGCACAGAAATAATTCATTGAGGTGTGTACCTCTCTCTATGTACACATAGAAAGAGGAATAAACAAGGAGAAACAACGTTATTTCTCCTCGTTACACTTTACCTTGGGAGGTCTACAGTTTTGGCGCATCCCCAGGTTTACATGGTCTTGTAACCAGCGTCAAAATCCATGGGTGTTTCATGGGAACACTCACCACAATACCCATGGGACGCTCCCTAGCACAGAGCAAGGCAACACAGCGCTTTGCACTGCCTTACCTTAGTCCAAATCTATGAGGCCATTCATAGCAACGGAAAGTGGCTTTGTGTGGCCTCATAAATATGATTTCAAGGTTTGTCCCTCCGGAGCATCAGAAAAAATTACGCTATGGCAGTGCAAGGAGGTCATAAATATGCCCCATAGTGCCTGGATGCCAAACTGGAACATTCACTCAATTTGTGAAGAGGTATTAACACGGCTGCCAAATATCTCAGCGAGAACTAACAATCAGGACACCTACATGCTGGGGACCTGCACGCTGAACACAAGCTGAATACAAGCTAGCGCTTCGCGCTTTTAAAAACGCCTGTTTTTTCATTTTGGTTGCATTTAATTTTCTTATCCCCTGATTTCAGAGGGTTCCTGGCCTCTACCTGCATTTTAATTGTTACCACCACAGCTGCTTAGCGGGTCCGGGTCTGTGGGCTTTAGCCTCCTGCTCGTTTTTGGGCCGCCATCTTAGGTGTGGATGTGCCACTCTAGAGGCGCAGGACCGAGCGCTCTAGTTTCGCCGACCTCATTCGCCCGCCCTTCTTAAACCTCTCCTCTAGCGCGCAGCGGTGACGCGCAGCGGTCGCGCCTTCCCTGCGCCTGAGTCTTGCCAGAGTCCTGCCCGTCTGCGCCCGTCAGCGTCCCCGAGACGGGCGGAGCAGCGGGAGACTCTGGCTCGGGCGGACCGTGCCCAATTGGAGCTACCATGGTCTGTTATACATCTGCACAACTTCGGTCCTTACAAAGGGTATCGTGTGGCTGCTTCAGGGTTTTCCCTGGTCGCTATAGGGGCAAGAGCACGTGCCCTGGCTGTGGTTGGTCGAAAGGCGCTGTCTTACGGCCACCCCTTTACCGGGAGATGGTCCCGGTGAAGCATCTTTGTATGCTACTAAACACCAGGTCAGTGCGCTGTCACGCTCAGGATCTCTTTGACCTCTTGACTATGGAAAAACCGTTGTGTTTGATGCTGACGGAGACCTGGTTGGGAGTCTCTTCCAACCCGGATATCGCTTCTGCGATCCTGCCAGAATATAGTATCTATAGGCAGGATAGACCGGAAGGAAGGGGTGGCGGTGTAGCTCTCGTGGTGAAGAACTCTGTTGTATGTTCTATCATTCCCACTGAGGCTATCAAAGGATCGGAGTCCCTTGCCTTTTCTTTATCTTTGGCGCCGCATCAATCAGTGAAAGGACTGTTAGTGTATAGACCTCCAGGTCCAGCAGGCACTTTTTTTGAAGAACTTCAGTCTGTTATATCAATGCTGGCCATGAGAGCTGACCATTGCATTCTGGCTGGTGATTTCAACTTTCACATGGATGATGCGGTGGACCCAGACGTGATTAAACTATTCGATATCACGGCTCCCTGGGGTTTAACCCCCTTTCTGTTTGAGCCAACGCATGACAAGGGCCATACTTTGGATCAGGTCTTCTCTACCTCCCCCATCGAGGTGACGGCACTTAGGCCGGTTCTTTGGACCGACCATTTCCTGGTTTAGTTTCATATACTGGGCATTGAGAAACCCCGGAGTAGTGCCCCTAGGCAGTTTGGATCAGCGTCAAGGGCACAGCACCGGGTAACACCAGAACTGCTGTCACAAGCATTGTGTGAACATCCCTGCCTTCTCACGGGGGTATTGGATAGAGACCTGGAGTCCTTGCAGGCTTGGTTTGGGGATAGGTTAAATGATCTGGCTCCTTTGAGGCCTCCTCGATCACTACCTAAACAGGTTTCTGCTCCGTGGTATACTGGCGCGCTGCTTGCTTCCCGCAGGCAGTGCAAGGTGGCGGAGAGGACCTGGCGAGCCCAGTACGACCCAGCTGCCAGACTCGAATATAGAACCAGGGTCAAAGCCTACCATCGAGCTATTCTCCTTGAGAAGAAAAGCTATTTTGCAAGGAGGATAGAGGACGCCTCGAACTCCTGTAAAGAGATCTTCACGATCGTTAGGGAATATATTGCCCCGCGGTCGAATGCGGCCCAGTCTGTTCCCACTCAGAAGTGGGCATCGGATCTGGCTTGCTTTTTCACTGACAAGATTAAGCTGATACAGGATTCCTTTTCACCGCGGCCGGCGTCTGCCCAGCTTGGCTTCGAGGCTGGTCCTGTTCCATCGGTCCCGCCAGGGCCAGTCCTGTCAGACTTTCCGCCCATTTCAACTGCTTCGTCTTTGGCACTTTTGGCCAATCTTAAATCTGGATCGCCGCTCGATCCATGTCCGGCCAAATTTTTGGCGAAGATGGCTGAGGTGGTAAACCCGCTGGTAAACCCTCTCCTGAATCTTTCTCTGAGCCAAGGTGAGGTCCCTCTGGCGTGGAAGCAAGCAATGGTCATTCCTCTTATTAAGAAGCCCGGTCTGGCCCCTGAGGTCTTGGCCAATTACAGGCCTATTTCTCTTCTTCCTGCTTTGGCTAAGACCCTGGAGAAGCACGTCCACAACGTGCTCTCCAATTTTTTGGAATCTAACGATCTGCTTCATTCCACTCAATCGGGCTTCCGCCCCAATCTTAGCACGGAGACGGCGCTGCTGGAGGTGTCTGAGGCCATCAAGGAGACGCTAGACTTGGGTGGGAGAGCCATGTTGATCATGCTCGATCTGTCGGCGGCCTTCGACACCGTCCCCCATGAGGGCTTGCTCATCAGACTTCAAGAGATCGGTCTGAGGGGGACGGTGCTCAGCTGGTTTACATCTTTTTTAGCTGGTCGCCGTCAGACGTTCTGGGCCTCCTCGGCTTCTGCTGAGATGCCGCCACTGGGAGTCGGAGTCACGCAGGGCTCTGTATTGAGCCCGACTCTTTTTAACATCTTTATGACCCCTCTGGCGGCTCTGGCTGAGTCGTTCGGGGCCCAGATCGTATCCTACGCGGATGACACCCAGTTGCTCTTCACCTGCCGGAAAGGAGAGGACTTTGACGGAGAGAGTATCCGTGAGTGCCTTGGGGCTGTTTTTACATGGTTCCAACTGAACAGCCTCAAGTGCAACTCAGATAAGTCGGAGGTACTCTTCTTCGGTTGTCAATCCGATCCGGACTGGCAGGTGTGGTGGCCTGCGGATATGTTTCCTCCGAGGCAATCGTCTCAGGTAGCTAAGAATTTGGGGGTGAAAATTGATAAAGGTCTGACTTTAAGGTCTCAGATCCTTGCCCTCACTGGCACCTGCTTTGGTCTTCTCCGTATGCTTCGGAAGTTTTTTCCTTTGCTCTCTGAGGATCACAGGAGAATTACGGTACAGGCCTTGATTGGTTCAAGATTGGACTACTCTAACATCTTATATCTTGGCCTGCCCGAATATCTCCTGCAACGGATGCAGGTGGTTCAGAATGCGGCGGCACGCGCCATCTTTGGTCTGCACAGGCGAGCCAATGTTTCCGGCCTGTTGCAGTCGCTTCATTGGCTGCCTATCCGGCAGCGAATAGTCTTCAAAGCTTTGACCCTTGCGCATAAGGCCTTCTATTCCACTGGGGCCAAATATCTGCAGAAGAGGCTTATGCCTTATCGTCCCTCTCAATCTCTGAGCTCAGAGGCGAAGTTTCTTGCCATTGTCCCTCGTGTGAGGAGGGCCCGCATGGGAGGTCGCTCTTTTAAGCTTCGGGCCCCTCAGCTTTGGAATTCTTTGCCCCTCACCTTACGTAGCAACTCAAACTTGCTGTCTTTTAGGAAGGGCCTGAAAACCTGGCTCTTTGCCTCTTAGATTTTATGCTCTCCGAACCCTGCTTCTTTTTCACTGTGTTGTGTTTTGTTCTCTAGGATGTCAATAAAGCGCCGGGACACTCTTTTGAGTAGCCGCGCACTATAAAAGTCACATAATAACATAACATAACATAACAGACGTAATGGCATTTACTGTATGTAAACACATCCAGCCTACTTGTAATCGGGTAGAGTCATCTTTATTTTGTGCTTAGTAGTAATACAACACCCTTTGACTGTCACAAAATGCATCTTTTGTAAATAGTACCTAGGACTACACCGTATTAATCGTAGTTCATCATCATCACAACATGATTCAGACTCAAGTATGGGAAGAAAACGTTCAGAACGGTGGAGAAAGTCTCAGGGCGTCTGTTAGCGCTACAAGGCCACATCAATGACAGAATGTGTGCTATCGAAAATTAATTAAAATAATATATAGCATGTGAAAGTCATTATTTCCCCAAAAATATCTTTGTTGAGAAAGAACAACACAAGAGCTTTTTGTGTCTGTACCACTACTGTAGTGTGCCTACAGGATTACTCATTACAGCGCTCTCTGTCGCTTTTTATTGCACGTTGATTTATATAATTAAGTGCCTGGGAAGACCCAGAAATCCTGGCTTTGAACATGATTGTGTACTGGTGACGTGGACGAACCACAATGATTTAGCTTGCTGCGCATCCTTCAGCTGCACGCCGAGTGACACATCCCTCATGAAGGGAATGTTCGATTTTGTCATCCAGACTCCATTTGCTGCAGACGTCGGTCCCTATGGTGATGTTTTGCTTCATATTCGGACTTAGACGCTGCGAGTATTACTTAGAAAAACATATTTCATCAGAGAATTTAAAACGTGGTTCATTTGATTTCAAGGACACAGAACTTTACTCTTCCAAAGATAAAATGTGAGAGATAGCAACAAACGAAACTCTCGCTTCTTAAAACAAAAACAGAACATTTCTCAGCACTGAAGGAAGGTATCTATCAACCATTGTTTTTTACGCCCCTTAATTGCTTTTAAGATTTCACTCCTCGTTACCAGGCTGTTTAATGTTCATGAGACAAGTGAAGCAAAATTATTCAAAACCGATCAGTTTTAATTCGCAGGCCGTTCTGAAGCACAAACTACAGCTTGAGAGGTTGTCATGTATGCTTTTAAAAAAAGGCGCCCCGAGGCACCATTCTAAAGCATTTTTTCAGTACGCACATTAAGCTGAAGTTCACTGCTGTTTGAAACAATAAAATACATATGCAGCCTGTTTTTGGCTACTACGTGACAATGACAATTGCAATCCGTAGATAGGTGCGCACGTGCCAGCACGCACGTATGGCAACAACACCTGATCTTACAGCTAGCGGCTGGCCTTCTCACTATAGCTTTTTACGCGTGCTTGCGATTTATTTACTTTGTGGCTACCAATATTATACATGTGCAATATAAAAGGTATTACAAATGCATTTAATATACTGCTTTATAAATTGTTCACCAGAAATGCTACCCTTCGTTTTAGTGTGCGTCACTTAGCGACACTTTCTCAGTTGAAGGCACAGGACAGAGTAATGGTGTCATTTTTCTGCGACTATTCGGTTGGCAGATGCGCTACAGAAAAAAAGATAAATTGAGTCAAGACTATTAAGTTGCTTGGTTTAGCTTGCAGATGCAGTCGCGTGTTTGCCCCATTAGTCTTTGGCCAAGAGAAACATGTTCATTAATCAATGGAAGCTGGTCCTGAGGCTCAGCTGGTGAAAACGCCTCATACACGATAGAACAGCTGCGCTCAAGTATGCTCAATAGTCAGTTGCCAGAAAGGCCTCAAAAGAGATAACATGTGCCTGTGTTCATCCTCCATAACAAAGAGTTATAGGGAATTCCTGGGATAGATTCTAGAATTGTGAAATAACAAACACAACATTTTGTATATGTAAATATGTCTAGGAAATAACAACCGCCGGAAAAGAGAATATGCCTAGCCTGTGGAATTGTTACTTTTTTTTTATTATTATTGCAAGCCTGAACTACAAAGCAAGAATTAAAAAGAAAAAACTGCAATTACTCAACGAAGCTGCCATATGCTGGTAATACGTTTTTTAAATAATAAAATGGAACATATATTCATAGTGTAGCATGGGTACTTCCTAGTAGAATATCTGTAAAATAGGTATAAAAACACTGTTCAGTTTCAGTGTACTAAACAGGAATACATTATTGTTAATGGTGCAAAGAAAATATACTATTTGCTTTGAATTGTTGTAACTTGAATGCATGATTTAAATACACGTGGATAGCTGAAAAGAAGAAGGGAACATAATGAAAAGAGGAAACCATAGGCAAAGGCACGTAATGGCCCACCAGCCGTGGATTCCAAAGTGCACTTATTTTTAGATGGATCTGCACATGTGATCAGACAAAATACTGTCAGTCACAATAAAAGAGAGCCAATGGCCGAAGTGGGTCGACTCATTGCCCATGCCACTGCCCATGCTATATGATATAAGATGAGGTGGGTGCAAGCAAAAGTGAATGATAGTTGAACATACGAATAATTAAAGAGGGATCACCGATATGTATGCATATATGAAAGGATATTATTTTGTTATATCTCCTATTTTATCCTGTGTGGTTTTGCTGCTTTAAAACTGAATGTGATATACCGCTAGTAAACACAGAACAACACGTGTGCCTTTCCTTACAGCATATACTGTGATTTGATTTCACCTAATTTAAATATTTGACTTTTCTGTAAGTTCATGTACGATGATGCACGAAATGCACCTATGATGTAGAAGTTAGAAGTTATATGTGGCTGCAGTGTGTGTGTACACCACCCACATATATGACAAAACCATCTGCCTTCAGGGAGTCCCGTTATTCTTTGTTTGTGCTGCTGGTTAAAAACACTGCAGTAACACAAAACAAAAAAAAGTGCCAGTGACTGTATAAAAAACTAATTGTACATAGTTACTAAGTCATTCCTAAGATGTGCCTTCGAAGCCCATGCGGCTGGCTGTTAGGGTACATTAAAACACGGCATGCTACACATTGGAAATAATGGGTCTTATTTTCAAGCCAATTGCAACACTTTTATGTCGTTGTTGCATCACCTTTTGTGATGCAGCGGTGGCATAAACAATGCACCACATTGCGGTATATTTAGTATTTATAATGTGACAAATCTAGACAGATGCGTAATCGTGTAAACCCCTGCACCACATTATACCTGCGTCGGGTATAATGTATGCTGGGTGGGCGTACCCCCACAAGAAAGTCCCGTAGAATTGACACAGTGAAATCTACAAGCTTTCACTGTGCCTGTTTCTATGACGCCACAGGGCCAAAACATTACGCCTGCTTAGAGCAGGCGTAAGGGGTAACACAGTTAATTAGTTATAGGCCTCCCCTAAGCATTGCTGGAGTTTTGTCAGGCTTACAACACTACTACAGCATTGAGTGACTTTTGCGCTGACAGATGCGTCAGGATTCCTGACGCATCTGTCATTCCTTGCGTCATGGTGCGCCATATTGTAAATACGGCATAACGATAAAGGCACAAGGGTTTCTATCACAGGTGCAAGGAAACTGACACATTTCTGCTCTAACATAGAGGTGCATCAGTTTCTTTTATATGAGCCCCAGTATGACTTCACATGGAACCATTAGGCACATTCGCTTTTCACTTAATTTCACTTTTTTACAGAAAGACAAAGATAAAAATAAAATTACTTTTCAATACCTAAACTCTGAAAAACTTACATTAATGCTTAAAAGTTAGTTTTTTTACCCTTAGTTTTGATTATCTAATTAAATGGTGAAAGTATTTTTTGATAACTTTAGTGAAAAAGTTGTTTTAAAATAACTTTGTGTTTCCTGAGATAAAATCAGTTCATAAATGGTTTGCTTTAGTCTAATTTCAGAGGCCCAAGAAAAATCATTGGCTGCCTTGCTGACAACCCTGCCCATGGAAGACATTAGCTTGGTCTCTGTCAGCAGGAAGGCAGGGTTTTTATCCACAAGGACATTTAAAAGGGGTAAGCCATCTGGTGCAGTGACACATACAGATTGCAGAGCAAAGAGCAGCTTCCAACGTTCTTCCTCTGATGTGGAGGTGCCAGTATGGCTGTCAGCATCCGCTACCATTCATTCCAAGGGCCACGATAGACATTATGGCTCCTACTTTAGTAAGGGGGAAAGATATTTTTTGCCATGACAAAGGGGATGACACTCATCTTGTAGGACAGTGGCTAGGAGAAAGAAGATACGAGGTACTTTAGACGTAGGATGGCAAGAGGCATCTTGTTTAAGAACATCTGGGAGGGTTTGAAGTAAACAAAGACATTGATCATTGTAAAAAGAGGTAGGGGGGCTGCAAGAAAATAGGAATGTGAGTAGGACATTTTCTAATCACTGGCTACTGCATAGGATAAAACTGGCACCTCAGCATCACTATCTCAGAATATAACTGGACCAGAGAAGGAACCATTTTGGAAAAAAACAACTCTCTTTCTCAAAGCTGTAAAAAAGAAGAACCAAGGACTTTTTTCTCCTAGTGGTACATAGAGACGGCAACTGCTCACAAAGGGTCATGAGGTTGGCCTTTTGTTACTTGCTGCAGATACACAAAACGCAGAAAGACTACTACTACTAACAAGAAGATGCATCAGACCAGTGAGCATTGGAGCGTGCAAGAGACAAGAGTCTAAAGTACCTCGTATCTTCTTTCTCCTAGCCACTGTCCTACAAGATGAGTGTCATCCCCTTTGTCATGGCAAAAAATATCTTTCCCCCTTACTGAAGTAGGAGCCATAATGTCTATCGTGGCCCTTGGAATAAATGGTAGCGGATGCTGACAGCCATACTGGCACCTCCACATCAGAGGAAGAACGTTGGAAGCTGCTCTTTGCTCTGCAATGTGTCTTGAAGCCTGCCCAGAGGACCCAGGAGCTGCAGCTGTGACCAGGACAAACCTTTACCGCACTTTGAAAAAGGTGGGACACAGTGTTTTTCTGCACGTCCAGAGGATTGGGCAACAGGCACCTGAGCTTTGTGCGACCCTGGAAATATGAGTTGAGCTGGACCATGTGATAAAGGTTTCTGGGTTCATGGAGCCCTACCCAGGTACAACTTCCAGTTTTGCAATGCTGGTTGATTGTGAAATACCAAAAAATGATTAAGGGCCTTTGTTAAAAATGTCCCTTTCTGATTGGTCACCCCAATCATTTTGCCTTCCTCTTCCCTTTTTTGCTGAATTTCTTTTTGTTCTTTTTGCAGTGTATGCTTCCATTTCAACTTGGCAAACCAAACCTTTTGCCAGGCCCAAACCTTCCTTTTTAATACATATAAGACACACCTAGGATAGGTCCTGTAGAACCCATGGGGCAGGGTGCAAAGTATTAAAAAAGCACGACATGTACCTTTAAGTTTTCCATGTCCTCGTAGTGAAAAACTCTTAAATTCATTCTTCACTACTGAAAGGGCTATATTTCCTACTGTCATGACTTGTAGTGTTCTTACCAGTTCTGACATGTTGGAGAGATCCTCGACTATGGTTCTTGAGGGTTCTGGTCTGTCCGAGGTAAGGGCAACCCTTTCTGGTAGCCACGGTGCTGCCGACAAGGAAAAAGGTCAAAGCAGACCATGCCTTCCAAAAGAAGCCCAAGAGGAAAAAACCCCATAGGGAAAAACATCTGATGGAAGTGGGGATTGCAGAACTGAAAAGGAAGGAAAGAAGCAATCAGTAAGGAGGATTTAGAAGGCAAGGAATTCAAACCCGAATAGAAGAATATAATTGGGAACAAGGTACACCAGCAGGAATCACAGATACACCAGGCATGAGCACAGGATACCAACAGGAGTGAGGACACATCAGCAGGAGCAAAGAGTGTTACAACGCATGGAAATGAAGGATTCAGCCCTTTAAAGACCTAAGAATAGGAAGAGACCAAACAGGAACAGGAAGTGACTAAACAGGAACAGGAAGTGAGTAAACAGGAACCGGAAGTAATCAAACAGGAAGTAAGTAACCACCATCTTAGATAAGGAAAAGGATAGAGGACTGAAGAAGAATGTTGCCATCTTGAATTGGTAGAGCAATTATTTCCTAAACCCTTTTGTGAAGAAGACTATGGAATCATGGGAAGGCAATAAGGCCCCAAGAAGAAATGATGAAAGAAATATATATCTAGTGAAAGGAAGGTAAGAATATAGTGCCCCAACATGTAGAAAATAGTAAGCTGCAGTTCCAAAACTGGAACTGTGGCATTCCTGTACATGGCGTGCCAGAAACAGAAAGAGAGCAGGCACTGCGGGAAGCACCTGCAACACCAAAACATCAACAGTAGGCCACTGAGTAGCACTGTGATGTGCCCGAAGAAAAGAGGGATGTGCTGCGGGCTATTTCACGGCCCGCAAGGAAGAAGCAGGCAGCACAGCGGGCCGAAACACAGTCCACGGTCCAACACCTACAGGATAACCTTGGTATTACGTTCTTACATGTTATATGTGGAATTTCCAAATGGGAAGATATAACTAACATGTTCAAGTTTGATGTCTCTGGAATCCTAATTTAAAATACTAACTTATGCTGGATCAGGTTTTAAATTATAATTCTAAAAATGCCACTTCTTAGAAAGTTGGTATTTTTTTGCTTTAGCTATTTGATGGCTGCAGCCTGTCTATGGTTACATGACTGGGTGCAGTTGGCAGCTGGGCTTTGTGTATTCCTCCTAGACAGCCACACATAATGGGAGCTGAGGTGTGTCTTAATGGGCCATCTCTTGGGAGGATGAGAGGGAGGAGCTGGGCACAGCCTCAATCACATCAGAATAGGTTGTGTCTTGTCCACACACAATGGGCTACATACGACAATCTAGTAATTTTGGAGCTAGAGCAGGAAAGGAGGACATCTGCGCACTACAACAGCATGCCTTTGAAGTCTCCCCCAATTCAAAGGTACCACAATGTATAAATACTGACCCTTAGACACCACCACTTCAGTATACTTCTCCACCTGTGGATACTCTGGCAGGAAGAAGAACTGGTTTGTTTCTGAAGGACTGTCACTATGCTGGACTGCTGCTCTGTAAAACTGCTGATCTGAAGTGTCAGGGACATAACAGGCGAACAACCTTGCATCTGCACCTGGACTCTGCTATGTGTGATACTACCCTGCAAAGTGGGGCCACCCCAGTCCCACACACTACGAAGTTCTTACATGCGGAACATATGCACCTGCTCTTCTGAGCGGCGCATCCTCGAGCTGAACCAACGCATCTCCTCAGCTGAGCGACATATCCTGTGGCAGAACTGATGCTGCTGCATTGATTGGACCTTGCACAGAAGGTCCACATCACCCTCGCAGTCCTTGGAACTAACGCATCAGCCAAGGCATGGCGTACTCCCAAGCCAGGTCCTCGCATCCCTCATTGAAGGTAGCTCAACAATGGTGCCGGCCTCCACATCGCAGCTTTGCAGCTTTGCAGTTCCTTGGAACTGATGCATTTCCTCAGCTGCGTGCACTTCCTCAACGCCCGGACTTGGATTTTTGTTGTTTTGGTCCTGTTTTATTTATGAAAATATTCTTTATTTTTCTAAACCTGTTGTGGGATCATTTTGCATGGTATTGTCACTGTTTTTACTGTTTGAAGCGTTGCACAAATACTTTACACATTGTCTCTAAGTTTAGGCTAACTGGGCTGTTAGCAGTATCAAATACATATTTACTTATTTTTTTTTTTTTGGACACTTGTAAAGCGCACTGTTACCTTACAGTGTCCTGGCGCTGTCATATCCCGCACTACATGTTTCGGAAACTGTTTTGCTCTGTGCTTTGAAGTGCTGTGAAGACGGAAATCATTCCCAGCCTGTAGTTGCAAGAAAGCACAAAAAGAAAAGAAGTTGTGCACACAAAATGGAGTCAACGGACACCACTTAACTAATTGTATTACAAGCATTTTTAAAAATAATAACAATAATAAAACATCTACAGTGCAATAGTTACTTCGAAGAAAAGTCCCAGAGCTGCAAAGTCAGAAACTTGAGAGAAAGGTTTACAGAAAACTAAGCAGAATCAAAAGCCTATCTAAAAATCAAGTTTTCAGATGTTTCCAGAACAAAGTCTCTGTCTCAGATTGCCTAAAACAGAGAGGAAGAGAATTCCATAACTTGGGTGCCAAGAAACTGAACGAGCTGATCCCAATGCAGACCATCTTAGGTCTAGGGATTTGTGTCAGCAAGGTCCCAGAGGACCAGAATCACCTCCCAGGAGAGTAAGGACTAAGAAGCAGGTGCAGACAACTGTCATCTGTCTTCCTAAAGGCTCTGCAGCAATAACAGAGAGCCTCAAAGAAAAGGTGTTTCTTGATCAGGAGCCAATGCAATTAGTTCAAAGCACAGCTCATAGAGTCCCACTTAGAGAGATTTAACACACACACTGGAGTCTCATAATCCAACACTGAGAGACTATCAGGTAAAGGATGTTGCAATTATCAAACCGGGAGATCACAAGACCTTGAATCACTGTTTTCTAGGCAAACTCTGGCAAAAGACGAATACGTTCTTCAGGGATTTTAAAATCAGAAAGCATTTGCCTGCCAGTGTCGTGAATTGATTGTCAAAGGTAAGGTTTTCATCAAACTAAATGCCTAGGTTTTTAATCTTAGGCCTTAGTGAAGGAAGAGACCCTAAGGTAGATAGCCACCAATCAGGAGACCAGATTGAGGGCTGCTTTCCCAAATGAGGCCCTCAGTTTTCAAAACCAGCTCAAAAGAGCTGCCCTGCAATAGGATGCAAGCCACTGCAATGCCCTGTGTCTAACACTGCAATTCCAAAACCTCTCCAGAAGGAGGTTGCGGGATACAAGTCGAAAGTGGTCCAATGATAGCAGTGCTGCAGTGGCAACCTGGTCCAAAATCTGATCAGGGGTGGGTGGATTTGGCGGATTGCCTCTACATGTAATCCCACAGAGATACCTAAAAACTCAGTGGAGTTCCACTCCACCCCCTGCATGCAGCATGGTGCAGGCAGCAGACCTGGAGTGTTTCTGAACACTAGACTGCCACCTTCTTGGCTTACCTGGTGCATTCTCCACCGTACCCAGGCTGTCCTCCTCCTCCTGGCTGTCTTCTATCCTCCCCTCCTCTGTGCAAAAATGAAACCCCTGCGCTGTTCTTCATGGGAGGACTGCGCAGTCCTCCCAAGATGTACAGCATAGGGGTTTTGTTTTGCATGGACGAGAAGAGGAGACAGCCAGGAGGAGGAGGACAGCCTGGGCACGGCAGAGATGGCACCCAGTAAGCCATGGCGGGCTCACTAGGGGTGGGTGGCAGGGGCAAACACCACCATGCCGCGTTCCTAGTGAAGCACGTACTTGGCAAAACTCCGCAACCTCCGCTGACAGAGCAGAGTTAGTCACCCACCCTTTGATCTGATGCAAAGACTTAGAAGTGAGCAGGGGAGCTACTTATGTATTATAATGAGGACAAACGCCTGGTTGAGTTCTAGGGACTGAATTCTTATCTTCAATGAACATTGAAAGCTGTAGATTAGCATATTTTTCTGCCACTTTCGAAAGAACATGGAGCAACGAGATGGACCTGTAATTCTCTGCTACAGTAGGTTCGAGAGAGTACTTTTTCAACAACGGCACCACAGAAGAGTGCTTCCTCTTTGCTAGAACTTAAGCTGTAACACGATAGGTATTAATATCCTCTTTAAACATTAGAGCATATTAATACCTCTTTTGTTACCTCCCTATAAAGCTAAGTCAAAATGTTTCTAGCTTAATAGGGAAAATCCATATCCCTATTCCTCATACTGTCTTTTAGCTCTATCCACAGGGGATACTTATTAAACGTATTTTCCTCTAATGAGATATTATTAATTCACCCTTGTTTTAATTTTGGCTCACTGCCCTTCACTCATTACTACATTGGATGATAAAAACACATCACGCTCCACTCCTGAGGGAAAGTCATAGCCCACATTGTGTACTTTGGGGTCGCAATGTGCAAGAGGAAACCCAATGATGAAGCATGTCACCTATGGGTGAGTGAGGGTTCTCGTCTTTACAAAGCGATTGCTTTTTATTTAGTTTTTGAATATGTTCCTATCCTATATTTATACATAGTTGGCATACATCGGGTTACTTTATGTGAGTATTATAATAGTGTTGAGTGGTACAGTGGATGGTAATAATTGCTCCATTTACGACCTTGTTGTGAGATTATGTAAAAGGTTTATTTTGCCAGGTTGAAATGGAAGCTTAAACCTGCCCCACAGGCTCCAGGCCTGAGATATAGTTTGCAGTGCTTTTTTGTTGGGTTGCACAATGAGTGCTGGTTGTATTTAATTTACAGGAGTAGATGGAGTGCCAATTACAAGAAACTTTGAGTTAATTAAATCCTTGAATTCGGTGTAGGCCAATTTTATCATCCTTTAAAGAGAGAGCACATTTGTAAAAGTGTAAAGTGAACAAAATTCTAATGCCAACAAATTACATTTCCGCAAAGTAAGGGAGTGAAGGCACAGCGTGTGGGGGAATACCACACCAAGGCTGTCAGCTCAATGTGCCAGGTAGTGGCTAAAGTCAGAGAGGCTCAAGCAGTCCACACCTATGTTCCCAGAAATTTTACATTGTTATTCCCCATATGCTTGCCCACCATTTCTGTTTTTGTGTGTGTTTGTGTGAGATGGGTGATTACTTGTGTTTCTTCAACTATTCAATATTATGTAGGGTTAATTATTGCCTTATGCTGTTTGGCATTGGGGTATTTTCCAGTTTATTTTAAATTTTTCTCACTGGCTCCATTTTGATGTGCTGTTGAATGTGTTGTTGATGCTTTACTGTTGGTGTACTAGGCCTATGGATAGACCTTCACACTTTGAGTGGGTAATTGTGCAACCCTTTGCTGCAACCCCCTTTTCATTTACACATGTCGTCCCTAAGGTAGGCTCTAGGTAGCACTAAGAGCAGGGTGCAGTCTAACTAAAAGGTGGGATTGTACTATTAAGTTTTACATGTCCTGGTAGTGACAAACAGCTATATTAATTTTTGACTACTGTTGTTGACACGGGCGGGCACTCAGATTGATGAAAGGGAGTAGCCTTGAGGCAAGAAGGAGTTCAGGCATCCCTTCCCCAATTTTTGTCTCATGTTGCAGTTAAGAGGCAACAATAATTTGATATTCAAGCCATGATGAGTTCAACACCAATGGGTGCTGCATACATTCATTAATATTAATACATTGATTACTGACATAAGAGTGGTACCAGGGAATTTTTCATCTTTGGTCCTGAAGAATACCGTTGGGTTGGGCTAGAAACATGTTGATCAGTGGAACCTCGGCACATTGTTAGCTTTAAGTTCCCAGTTCCCCATTTTTTAACTATATCAGACAGGGCTAAAAATAACGATTTTTTCCTACTGTCTAGATATTTTAAATCCTTTTTTACCCCACTCAGACCTCCATACTTCATCCATTCATTGAACAAACTGAATGTGCTCCCACATCTTTGTAGGTCACAGGATGACCATTCCACAGCGGGACGGGAAGAACCCAATGATGAAGCTTGTCACCAAGGGGCAACCCTGGTGGGTGAGGGTTATTAAAACACAGTGCTTCCTAGCAGTGAAAGGAAAAATAATGTGTTTATTATTCTGGCAAAACAGAGGGACTCTTTTTTGATTGCTATAGGTTTACTTGTGGAGGACGGGTCCTCCTGTTACTCATTTTTCCTCTACCTACCTCTTTTTTTGAAGCAACTACTCTCATAGCCTCATAGCCTAGCACTGGGACTTCCTAAAAATACTTATAAGCTATAATTCCTGATTCGAAATGAGCAGCTGCACCATGTTTCATATCTTTGGAATGGTAATGCTAAATCCTCTTTACTGGTAAAGTTGGACTTAACATTACTGTTTACACCATCTGCACCCATCCATGCCTGGGTGGAGCCAGTGGCCAGGACCCCTTATTGTGAAACTCTAGACATGAGGCAAACCTCTTCTGTGGAGCTTAGGAACTTGGCTTCATTTGTCCATCAGGCTTGTCATAAGGAGTTGAAGTTGACTTGTTCAATTTTGAAATGTGATTTATGTGGGATTGTGCCCTAGAGTATGTCCACCTCCAGTAGTAAGGTGAGTGGGTCCGTACTGGCTTCTCCTACAGCCATTTTATTTTCTCTTTATTTTTGCTCCATGCTGAAAGGCAAGCATAAATTGTTTGATTTCATCTCCGATCAGGTGTCATGTGCAGTATTTTTAACTGAAACCTGGCCTACGGAAAGTTTGGAGTCAGATATTTTGTTAGCTATCCCACCTGGGAATGAAATAGTCAGGTTAGATCAAAAAGGTCAATGGCTAAGGGGTATTGCAGTTATTTTTAAACACCTCACGCTCCTCTCCTGAGGGAGAGTAGTAACCCACATGTGTACCTTGCAGTCGCAATGTGGAAGAGGGAACCCAATGATGAAGCATGTCACCTCTGGGTGAGGGAGGGTTCTCGTCTTTACCAAGCAATTGCGTTTTATTAAATTTGTTAATATGTTCCTATCCCATATTTATACATAGTTGGTATACTATCCGGTTACGTTTTGTGAGTATTAAAATCAACCTTTTGCCAGGCCTAAAACTTCATTTTAAACATTTATAAGTCAAACGTAAAGTATGCCCTAGCCATTCCAGGTAAGGGTGCATGGAATTTAAAAAGTAGAACATGTGGGTTTAAGCTTTATATGTCCTGACAGTGAAAAACTCGTTTTCACTGTTGTTATACCTATCTCACACATAGACTATCACTGTGTTACCTTCTTACACTTAATATCAGCTAGCTTCAGATTAGAAACAGATAGACAAATTATGTTTACACTCAAATTAAATATAATTTAAAATCCTCTTGAATAGTGAACTCAGAATTTAAGTCACAATTTAAGAAATGCAACTTTTAGAAATTTGGCACTTTTCAGCCCAAACTAAATGTGCCTCTCTGCCAGTGTCCTGAGTCAAGTGAATATGAATGGCTTTGCCTGCTGTTATCGAGTATTGCTTCCAGACAGTGACACAAACTGAGTCTTGGTGTGGGTTGGGAGGTACTGTACTCTACTCTGAATACATTTCAAAGGGCTCAGCATGCAGCACACTCAAAAGAACCTGTCTCTAGGTCTGACCTTGCTTTTCTCACCCTAGATAGGGACCCTGGAACAGCGGAAGGGTAAGAGTTGACCTGTACCAGTTTTGGGAGTAGTTCAGGGGATTCCCAACACATCGGGTATAAAAATTAGACCTTCAGTACCTCCCATCAGAAAACTCCTGGTCGTCAGCAGGATTCAGAATAAGGGCAGCCCTGTTGCCTGAAGGACTGGCCTGCTGCTTGAAGGCTGCCTTGTCTGGAAAAGGAAGACTGGACCTGCCTTCATTGAACCCAGGCTACACAGAGTGACCTCAAGGGTCAGTTGGTTTATCTCCTCTGTGAGGACAGGGATACAACAAGCTTCCAGAGGCCTCACTGCACCTGCCCTACTGACCAACACCAACTGGACCTGCCTTTACCTGCCTGATCCCTGCTGCTGTACAAAAGGGGGTGGCTTCCGCTGTAGTGAGTCCTGATCCCCAAGAGGTGCCCCCCAGGTTTAGGATTATCAGTGTAAACTCCTCCTTAAAAAACTGTTAAAAATCTTGATGTTTGGGCTTCTACTGAGTGCAGAATTACTTATTTGCGCTGAGAATCCACAGCCCGCAAGAACCACCAAAGCAAAGCTCCAGAGGGCTCTGCTGTTTGTGCGGACAGTAACCATCTGCGATTACCGGCAAAATGAGACCTGCACTTTGCACCAATGGTGACCCTCTGAATTGATCAATCAAGATGAAGCTTCAGTGAGGACCTCCTCTTCATGCTAAAGCAATTACCGTCCATGACATTCCTCGCATTAAAAACCTCAACCAATTTGAAACGACGGCTTTGTGCAGGTAAAACTTCAGTCGGACTAACCCGGTCTTTCAAGCCGACCCACTCTCCATCACGGTTGAACTGAACTGACTTTCCAGTGGACTATCATGCACAGATAGCAGTGAGTGATGTTTCGTGGCCCTATTTTTACATAAAGCAGTTAAAGATTAATATCTGTAGTTCTACTGATTAAATTGTGCTTGTTTTGCTGTATTTATTTATTATAACATACTCTCTGTTTCTTAATTGCTGTGGGATTTTTCCTGTTTTGGAGTTTCACTTAATTACAGCTAGTGTGTTGCATAAATACTTTACATATTCCTAAATTAAGCCTGAATGGTTTTGTGCCAGGCTACCAGAGAGTTATGCACAGGTATATTTAATGTCTTTTGTGGGATACCCTGACAAGGATTATATTTATTCATTCAGCGGGGCTCCTTTTCCTCTCAACTTATAACTCAACTTATTCCATATATGCAAACAGAAAAAATAAATTATCATGAATACAAGGCGATGCACACCACTCTGGAATAATACAAAATATCTCTAGCACACCGGGTGAGAATGTGTAAAAGTACATACAAAATGCATCCAGGGTGTTCAGCAGTCTAGGACCAAAATGTAAAACACACGACAGTATGAAGACAAATATGGACAGAAATTCACAAAATCACAAAGAAATTGAAGAAATTTTGTTAACCTCAAACCTCTACCATCCAGAAATGTCCAATATCCCTAATTCTCACACTGGCCAGTTTGCAACCACTCTAACTTCAACGTCAGCTCAACCGAAACAAATAAACAAAATGAAAAAAGGAGCAAAAATATCGTTGCCTGCAAAGAAGACACCTCAACTTACTTGATTCCTCCCCACCCCCCAAAAAAGTGTAGATTCCAACTTCCAAGAGTGGGCTGTGTAGCAGATATTGCAGACAAAAGAAGAATGATGCATTCCCTCCAAAATCCAAATAAAAACTGACAAAGGGCTAGACAAAACACAGAAAGGAGTCTTCAGGATAGGAGGAGAAATTTGATACTATCTGCCTCGTTGTCTAGGCCCTTCTGAATAACTCAAAATTACAAGCAAAAATGTATTGTGCTTAGAAAATTTATTCAATGGTCCGCTTTGGTGAAAAAGTTAACACAAGATTACCTTTTGTGGTGTCCCCGTTAAAGAAATTCTGTATGCATTCAGTTCACTTGCAATGTTTGCTCAATCACATTGTTTCTGTGGTCCTGTAAAAGTTTTTTCCCACCAAGTGGCATCTCATTTATCCGAGCTGACATATCGACGCAATTCCAGGCATTATGCATATTTCTTGCAATGTGAGTTTGCTGAAACGATGCCATATTATGCTGGCATATTAAAAATTACACACAAACCTAATCTAGACACCTTTCACATCAATGCACTTTTGATATGGTGTAATTGGCTCATACCATTGTACAAATAGGGCCCCAAATCATCTCCACCAAGTTTTAGACAGATAGAACTGCTATGCAACTGGCAGACTTTTGCTAGGAGTCTACTCTCCAACTTACAACAATGGGCTCAAGAAAATAACATAATTCCTCCTGAACAAGCTGGTTTGGAGGAATCATAGTACTATCGATAATATTGCTGTTCTCCAACTGAAAATTAAGAAAAATCCTTTTTCTCGGGGTATGCCAGTTTCTATGCCCTTCACTGACTTCTCCGCAGTGTCCGACAGAGCAGACCATCAAATGCTGTTGGAAAAGCTTCGTTTTTGGGGTGTTGTTCACCATCTCTTAATGCTCATTATTTAATTTCACTCTGATACGTGGGGCCATATTGCAATAAATGCCATGGGGGCACAACAGGTGTTTGCGCCTGCTTTGCACGCCCCTGGGCACTTTGGTATTATAGATGGGGCGCAGCAGCTTGTGTGTCCCCTTCTATAATACTAATAGCACTGGCGCACTTAAAGCGCCAGCGCTACCTTTTAAAGGGTGTTCCCTCATTTGCATAGGGTTCATGCCCTATGCAAATGAGGAAATTCCTTTGACTCTGCGCCTGCGCCTTATTACAGACGTGGGCACAGATTCAAACAAACCCTCAGTTCCCCATTTAAAAGGTGGTACATTGTCAGTGTGCTTCCTGACTGCATCACTCTGCAAGTGGTAAAGGGGGTTCCATTGACCCCCCCAGACATCCCCTTGCAGGAATGTGCAGTCACTGACTGCACCCGCCTACAAGAGGATCTCTATTACCTTGTAAAAGTGTAGCCGGTTGCCGCCTGCACTGTGAAAACACGGAGCAGCTGCTCTGTGTTTTCGTATGAATGCGCTGCCCCCAGAGCAGCGCCAGTTTGCGGCTGCCATGAGGGCAGCGCATACATCATAATAGGGTGCAATGTGATTGTTTGCGCCCGGCGCACCTTTTGAAAGGTGCGCTGAGCGCAAACAATCACAATGCATAATGCGGCCCCTGGTGTCAAATTCTTATGAGAGGGACGCAGGGTCTACCTCAATAGATTACAACTCAAAATGGCTTAAGGCAAAGCTATTTGTTGGCATCCATGTTCTTTTCTCACTAAATGAATGATTTACCGGTTTCCTAAGTCAGGTGCAGGGGTATCGCCACAAAATTGGTAAAATGTCTATTAGTACCCTGTTGTATACTGTTGACAGGGCCATAATGTATCTAGTACCTATTAGCTTACAGCGTCATGTCATTGCCTAAATGAAGTATGCTGAAGCCCAACTTCTGAAAGAAAAATATCGAAAAGGAACATTTTGACTTTCTGTAAGAAAGGTACAAGAACAAGGTGGAAGTTTAATTGCTATCTAGGGTAGGATAAACTTAAAAAAGTGGACTCGTAAAATGATCTAGGTAAGATTTTTTCCATTAGTGGGCAGGATGACAATCATGTAAATCTTTTCTTGAGTAGCCTTCGTTCTCAGGCAAACGCCCTAAGTTGATCATATAAAATGTATGAGAAATGTCACTTTGGCCACGTTCTGTCAGTCTACAGGGTTAAAAGTCCTCCTTCATTATATTATGCCTGTGAGGTGTTGGATACGATTCATTGGCACTGCTTTGCGAGAATAGAAGACAGATTTTTTGCCAGATTTGTGATTTAAATACTCTTGCAGCCCTGCATGTTCTTCCCCTGGAGTTTGGTCTATTGCCATCTAACACCTTTGTTTTGGTCTCTGTTTTGAGATGGAGAAGCTAGCTTTTGGGTGGAGAGGAGAGAATACTTTGTGCAGCTCTGAAGTCTGAAATCTTTCTGGTGCAGAGGATCGCCCTTATCTGTCCACTGGTCCTTAAACCAATATATAGAAATTAGCACAGAGGCAGGAATATAAAAAAACAGGTTTAATAATTACTCATGAGTGGGACTACATCAATACAACACCCTCCGGCACTGTATGAGGTAGTCCATAGAATACAGAAACCAAGGGTCTTTTATACCTTATTTACCGCTGAGTAAGCATGGAGACTGAAAGAGGAGGTATGGGCATATAGAGGAATATGTATTGACTAACAGGGGCATACAGAAATCACTTGGTCAGCAGAGTGGGAGGGGAAACATGTCTGCTTACATCAGTTGAAACAGCGTGACAGTTACAGTCTAAGACAGGTGCATTCTAGCAGCTGCAGGCCTTTCTGAGCATACATCGTGCTCTGGTTCAGTACTGAAGGAGTTAACTATTGTTGACGACTCAACCGAAATAGAAAGGCAAGCAACAGTGAAGACGGCAGAATCACATGGCTATTACATGGCTAATGCAAATGGATGCCACAAACAAACAGGCTTCAGCTTATGCTAACGGTAATTTCTGTGATTTCCACATATAGCCCTTTTAGCATTATCTGCAGACATCCGCTATGAATTAATAGGAGCATGGAAGTCATCCTGCACATCCTTCCTCATAAATTCATTAATATCTTGATCCATTGCTAGGTGGGCATTTATATTCTAAACATTTCGTTAAGCGGTATATATGAGGTATAGGTAGGAGTACAAAGGTAACAGAGCATTGGGCCATAATGAAGACACAGAGAGCAGGAGAACATAATGGCTATTATCACAAACAGAACTTTCCATATTTTCCAACCACAAGCAGAAAGTAAATTCCAAAACCACCCAATCCAACTCCATGTTTCAGGGTTCCGATGTAGGAAGGCTAGAGTACCAATCATATGTTTGTGGGGCGGAGTAGTATTTATCAAAGTGTGCACAAAATATTTTCTGGCAGAAAAAACAATAGTCCAAATGCAGAAATCAAAGTAAATACACATATTGTCATAAAACAATCTTTGTTTTGGGGGACCAGGAGAACCAAACGGGGCCATGGGAATTAGGACTAGGAGCCGCAAAGGGCTGATCCTCCTCAAAAATGGGACGACCAAAGGGGTACATTGTTAACAAAAAACGTACTTGGTAAATCGAAGCTGCTGTACAACCAACCAGAGGGAAGTCTTCTCCATGTGTCTGTCTGAGCCACACAGGCCAGCTCCTATCAAATATTCACTTCTCCCACGGTGGAGCTGCACAACTTGCAAATCAGAAAAACAAACGCGGCCCACGCTGAAGAAAAAAACTTTCTTTCAGGATAGGGCAATCACCCTCTGGGGCAAATACCCTCAACGATCCTGTCCAGTGTCTCAGGCAGTCACCAGTATTCTTCACTCTAATCTAACAGGCACCAGAGGCAGAGCACCTGTACCCTGATCTTAAGTCCTTCCCTAACTCCTGTGTTGCTCTGCTGGCGCACTGCTGTTTTGTCAGGGCCGCTGAATGTACCCAGTGTGCCAAGGCACCTCTTGATCAACAAACAAAGGTGCAGGCTTGCAGGCTCACTTTCAGTTGGGGACCAGAACTCAGAGGCCTGATGCACAGAACGATGGTCACCTCAAGCAAAGCCTCCTTGCCGTCCTTTTCGGTTTGTGCCTCTCTCAGCTGGGCATCAAGAAAAAAAGGAACAAAGCAAGGAATCAGCTTGTCCTGATTTGTGACCCCGTCTTTTGCCCAAGAGTCATATGGCAGTGCAGGAGTACACACTTCTTCCGGTCTCCCACCTTCACCACTGTTATGGTTGCCAGCAACACCTGTGCTGGTTCCCTTCACCTCGGCTGAAAGCTGGAATTGCACTGAATTCTCAGGCTGGATCTGATGTCCGGGCCCCTCTGGCAATGGTTGAAGGGCAGAAGATATCTGTTAGTGAACAGAACAGAAATCTTTAGACACAACATACAAATAATCAATCAAAATAGGATATTCTATTTCAAACACGCCCCTATATTATTTTTCTGAATAACTTCAAAGAAAAGGAATTTCTAAACAACTATTCTTTTAACAAACTTGGATTTATAAGTCATCACTATACAGCTTCTTCTTTGTGAACCTTCACTATTGTGCAAAACTGCAGACACCTCAAAAATTATTTTCCTTGCATAAGAGCAACCATGTTTTGCCCTTATGATCATGCTCTCATAATATAGGTGCAGCGGGAAAATCTAACATTATGAATGTAACAGAGATCCATATTACATGACTAACTGATCAATTAAACATATCCTGAGACAAGGCTCTAGATTGGACCTCCTCCTTCCTCTCCGGCAGAACCCAGAGCATCCGGTTCCCCCCATTCTGTTTCAAAGCCTCTGAGATCATTTGCGGCTTACCCCAGGGATCCTCCCTCAGCCCGACGTTGTTAAACATTTACATGGCCTGCTCGCACACGTAGCCCGACAGCACGACCTCAACATAATCTCCTACGCCGACGACACTCAGCTGATCCTCTCCCTCACCAAGGACACCATTACAGCCAAAGCCAACCTCCACGAAGGAATAAAGGCTGTCGCCGACTGGATGAAAACCAGCCGTCTGAAGCTCAACTCGGACAAGACGGAGGTCCTCATCCTCGGCTCCAACCCTTCAGGCTGGGACGAAGCCTGATGGCCGATGGCACTTGGGGCAGCCACCCACCGACCACGCACGCAACCTGGGAATCATCCTCGACTCAACGCTCTAAATGACCAAGCAAGTCAACGCCATGTCCTCCTCCTGCTTTCTCACCCTCCGCATGCTCCGCAAGATCTACAAATGATCCAGACAGATACAAGAAAGACAGTCACCCAGGCCCTCGTCAGCAGCAGACTCGACTACGGAAACAGCCTCTACGCGGGAGCTCGGACCAAGCTCATGAAACAACTACAACGATTCCAAAACGCCTCAGCACGACTGATCTTCGACGTACCACGCCACAGCCACATCCTCCCCCCAGCTGAGAAACCTGCACTGGCTCCCCGTCAACAAGAGGATATCCTTCAAGCCCCTCACCCATGCACACAAGGCACTCCACAAGACCGGCCCAGCCTACCTCGATAGACAGCTCTCCTTCTACATCCCCAAACGCCAGCTACGCTCCGCCGACGTCTCACTCACCACCATCCTGCGCATCCGAAGAACAACCACCGGTGGGAGATCTTTCTCCCACCTTGCCGCCAAGGCATGGAACACTCTCCCACTGAACCTACGACAGACCCAAGACCTACTGACCTTCAGTAGGATACTCAAGACCTGGCTGTTCGATCAGTAGCGCCACCCCTCCCAGCTCCTTGAGACCCTCGCAGGTATGTAGTACGCTTTACAAATGATTGATTGATTGATCGTTTGAACCTAGTAGGTACACGCATTTTCCATCAGAACTTGTATGTGGCAGACAAGAAAACAGGCAAAAGAACATTTTGTTCTTAAAAATGCACGCTAAGGGCCTATGGGCTTCTTTCCCAGCATTGTGAACCATATGTATCATACTTTTCATGATGTGGGCCATGTAATATCAAATTCAGGGGCAAAACCTATTCATCAGCTCTAGCAAGGGTTGTCAGCTTGATTATATGGACTAACTAATGAGGGACTCGTGATGCCTCTGCGACTTATGTAGTGCTGTAATAACATCAAAAATAATTGCGTGGCCACCTAGGAATTTAGAACAAAACCCCCCAATCATATAGTTCCCCTTAAAGGCCAAATAAGGGAACATCAGTCTATTCTACCCATCCTTTCATCCTTATCTAATTCCAATTTTATGAGTTTACAGACCAGATGGGCAGTAACAGGACAAATGTATTTATTCATTTTGTTAATTCTAACAATTTGTTCAGACTGTATTATTTAATATCCAATTAGACGGGCACTGGTGAGGTGCTTTGTCTCTATTTATTTAAGGACATATTCACAGCATCCTGTGAAATGAATGACTAAAGCGAGCCCAACTTTGTCTCATGGCCGTTCCTAGACAGTTTAGACAGGCTCAAAAAAGAGAGAGAGAGAAAGAGAGAGAGAGAGAGAGAGAGAGAGAGAGAGAGAGAGAGAGAGAGAGGGAGAACATAACAATAAACAAACAAAAAAAATCAGTGTGTTTCTTAATAGTGCTTACCCTTATTTTGCCCTGGAGCCATTCTCCTACGCCTCCCCTTCAACAGTAGGTAACCTAAGCAGGTGACCTCCTGTCAACAATATTCACTCCCTTTGGCAGCTGGGCATAAACAGACTTGTAGGCGGTAAATAGCTAGGGGAATCCATAACAAGGAGGCCATATCCAACACTATTGGACTGTACCACTTTATACATTTTACCATACAAGCACATTGAGCTAACTAAAAACATGAATCCAATAACCAACTACCAATTCCTTTAGCTATTGTACTGTTTTAACATGATGGTGCATGAATGCAAGCTTCATTTTATTGCCTCCTTATCTTAGCCCTGGCACAATAATCTTAAGTTAAAACCATTATTTCTGTATGGATGGCAGAGCTGTTCTCAGCACATCTCCGAGAGACACTGGTGCCCCTTGATAAAATTAATCAGTAGGATAAACCCCACCCTGCATATCATCTACACTGGTATTATTTCTCAAGAAAACAGTGATATCCCCATCTGCTCCTAACAGAATAGGCAATATTTCCTTTAGCTAATGTTACCTAAAACAGACCTGTGGTGTCCAATCTTGTTACAGGAAGGCTTAATAAAGGCCATAAGTTTATTGAAACAACTATGTAAATTCTTCCATTTCTTAAATGTAGTTAAATTACTAATGATGATTAACGTGAATTGAGAATTAATTTGGACCCTAATTTTCCTAGACACATTGTAGCCTCAGACATCATTAGAGCAAAGTTTACATTATCTGTAGTGTTTTATCCTACAATGTTAGAATCAGGAAATGTAATTAATATAAAAGAATTAATTGGCTAAACTACGCTCCAACATTACAAGCAGGTATTATATCTATGTTTTTCCTATTCAGAACAAGTGGCACTGGAGTGTGCGTTTGCTTAACAAGTGTTATTTGCTGTAGACCAAATATAGAAGCAAATCTGCTGAAAGGGAATATGTTCCCCGTTCAATCAAATACAGCCCTGTTTATTTATTTATTTGTATTATTTTTACAAGGGCTATAGACTTAATGTACAACTTGCATTTACACAATTATATATGTACATATACACATCAGGAGAGCTGTGATGCTTTCATAGTGTAATGTAGGCCCCTAAAAGTGCAAATCACACACTGTCACAGTGGCTGACTTCAGATAAAATAAATGCTCAAAGACTCCCTGCGTGGACATTTTGCTTTCAGTAGACCTGGTTAGTTCTAACTGCAGAACTTGGCCTCTGACCCTTAAACCCGTTGTCCCCTGTCTGAGCAAGGCTATTCCCATGTGGCCTTTACAATTCAAAGTAACTCTCGAGAAGCATGACTGAAGGGCATCTCTGCTCCGTGCCTGTGTGCTGAAAATTCAAAGGTAGGATGTAACTTTTACTATTTATTTTTCTATTCTTGTTTACTGTGCATTCTAGCACCTAAAGAACTAGCTCGAAATGCTCGTTTTTATAATGCCATAATGCTCCCAGATCAGTTGAAATAGCCTGACAGTTACAGTCTAGGACATGTGCATTCTAGCAGCTACAGGCCTTTCTGAGCATACACAGTCCTCTGTTTCAGTACTAAAGGACTTAACTATAGTTGATGACTCAAGTGAAATAGAAAGGCAAGCAACAGTGAAGATGACAGGATCACATGGCTACCACATGGCTAATTCAAATGGATGCCACAAACAAAATGGCTTCAGCTTATGCTAACAGTAATTTTTGTGATTTCCACAGAGGGACCACTGTGGGCAGGCATCATAATGATGCAATCCAGGTGAAGTGCCCAAACCCAAATATACCAGTAGAATTCTAAGTTCACTGTCATCCAAAAAAGTCAATCAGGGGTAACCTACTGTAACCTCCTACCCCTATGGCTGCAAAATCACAATACCCATAGTACACATGTGACTATAATTTCTCACTCCTCCTCGTTGAAATGTCTATTTCTCTTCACATATACTTGTTTGATCATCTGAGTGTGAATCATTCATGATGTGAAGCAGAAGTGGAAGAGGTCAGGGCTTCACCAGGTTATGCTATTTATGTGTGTATTTATTTGTGATGCATTTGGGGATTATTTGAGGACAGTAGATAACCACCTCAGGAAATGGCCACAATCGGTGTCAGGATAAACAGTAAAAGTCACTAAATTAACATGAGCTCAGCCCCCTGCTAATTTTGACACAGAGCAAATAGGCTTAACTTAGAGTCAATGTGTAAAGTATTGATGTAGTACTAAATCAGTAATCAAGTTGCATACAGCATGTTCAGTCCTCCTCTGATATTCCACAGGGCCAGAAGAGTTTTGAATTGGGTGACTGGTTGTGCCACATTCATGGCCTCCCTTTCCAGCATCATCCCCTTTGACTGGTCTGACCATCACCTCATCCTTTCAAGATCAATACTACTGCCCCCCATCCATGCCAAAAGCATCAAACACAAGAAACTAACTAGAACCCTTCATCTTATCCCACCCGGCGAACTAGAAAAGAAAATCAAAGCCCAACTACTGCTAGTTCCCTTCTCCCAAAATGCCAACACCCTCCCCGAACACTATAATAAATCAGTTACCGAGGTCCAAGACCAAGTGGCCCCACCCAAACTTAAAACCCAATGAAACAAATCCTGTTTCAACCCAGATCTCAGCAACGAAAGGCGCTCCCTTAGACAATCTGAAAGAACTTGGAGGCAACACCCATCGCCCTCCCATCCAGCTCTCCTCCAATCTGCTAGGTCCAACTACAAAAAACACATCCTCAATTAAAAGTCCACCTTCTTCTGCACTCAGCTTGATAGGGCCAAAAATAGACCCAGAGAACTATTCAACATCGTCAAAAATCAAACATCATCTGCCCCCCAAAAGTTGACGGCCTCTATTGAGAAATGCGAAGAAATTGCAAAGTTCTTCTCTGATAAAGTCACCAAAATAGAACAATCCTTCATCTTAAATCCGCTTTCTCCTAATGCACTACTTTTGTATGACTTTTCCCACAAATCTCCTTCCCCTTCAAATCCTCCTCCTGTCCCTGCCCTTCTCTCGTCTGGTTTCCTCTCACCTAAACCCAACCCTTCTGTCCCTCAGCAACAAAAAAAAATGCCTCCAGGCATAATTTTCACCCTGTCACCGAACATGAAGTCTACAACATCATAGCTAAGCTAAAACCACCCTCCCACACCAAAGACCCTCTGCCCACTAACCTTCTCCAGGACCTAAAACATATCATTGCCCCTTTCTGGACCACCAGTATTAACTCCTCCCTGGTCACAGGGTGTGTTCCTGCCTCCCTCAAACTGGGTCAAATCACACCCATACTCAAAAATCCCAACGCAGATCCCAACAACCCAAATAAAATCTGACCCATCTCTAACCTCCCTCTTCTCTCCAAAGCCCTTGAAAAATGTTCCCTACTCCAACTAGATGGTCACATCAACACTTTTGACCTCTGACTCACTACAATCTGGCTTTAGAAAAGGTTGCAGCACTCACCCTCTTCCTCAAACAAGCAGGAATAAATTACCACCTTATGCCAACAAAACGCAAATTTACTATAGGATTAAATCCCACTCCGATATCCTTCAACTAAATGACACCCTGACCAATATCCAATCTTGGTTCCACCATAATCATCTCAAACTCAACCCTAAAAAAACGTAAATATTTCTGTTTGCGCCTAAAAATAACCCACTTCCCATACAAGACTGGATCTATGACCTTAATGCTCTCAACTGCTCTCTCACCACTTCTAATTCAGTTAAGTCTCTAGGCATCACCATTGATAATAGCCTTACCCTCCCTCCCACATAAAAACCGCAGCCAAAGGAGCACTCTTCACTCTCCGTCATCGCAAGAAAATTAAGCCCTTCATCCAGGTTGATGACTTCAAAAACTGTTGTCCAATCGCTGGTCCTGTCTAGAATCGACTATGGCAACGCTATCCTCGCTGGAACACCTAAAGTCCACCTCTCTCCACTCAAATCTGTACTCAACCTAGCAGCTAGACTTATCTCCTACTACAAGCGTTTTGATCACATTTCCCCCGCCCTGAAAACCCTCAAATGGTTACCCATCGAAGGCAGATCCACCTATAAGATTGCATGTATCACGCACAAAGCCCTTCACCAAAATACCCCACGTTACCTCTCAGATAAACTCCTCAAAGCAGGCTGCGCACGAATGTTTAGGAAGAAAGGCACACAACTTCGCTCCTTCTCCGGTGACGCTCCCTCCATATGGAACTCACTGCCTAAAGACCTATGCTGTAACCCCTCCTACTTCAACTTCAAAAAAGAACTGAAATTGTTCCTCCTCAACAAATACTGCGGTCCTTAATTACTACCTTTAACACTGCTCTCACGCGCTGACCCCGTCATGTCCCCCTCTACTGCCCTCCAATTCTACCCCTTCCACTTTCTCCCACCAATCCCCATCCCTCACACTACTCTTCTCCCATCCTCCCCCTGCTCTCTTTATCTACTTATGACTCCTAGCCCTAAGCACGACCTCCCACTGATCTACTACTCCTGCTACTCCCCTAACTCCTACTCTCTTCTTCCCCTCCTTTTTTTCTTCTCTCTCACCCTCACCCACCCTCCCTAACCGAAGCTCTCACTTCCTAGGTTAGGTTAATATAGTTGTTCTGTAAATAGCTTTCATATTTTATCTGCTTTCTTTGTTATATTGGCTCTTGTTTTGTTCAAATATTTTTGAATATTGTACCTCCTCACATTCCTGTATAGCGCTCTGATAACCCTGGGTCTAGCCAGCACTATAGAAAACCTTTAAAATAAATAAATAAATATGCCTGGCATTAGCTAGCTGAAGGAAGTGACACTGAGTGTTGCCCTAACCAATAGGTTAAAGGTTCATGGGGTTTACTCTGCCCAATTTGAGCATTTTCAAGATTGCTGAAATCTGTGGCCACACTAAATTTGGGCTTTGAGGGCTAGGGGTGTGTGAGAGCGAACTATGGAAATCCCAGTGTCCCCCACATTTAAAACTAGAATACAATTTTAGGAAATCCCTGTACCTTCAACAAACTCAGAAACATAAGTCTGGTAAAATGCAAAGCTAAGCTTTCAGCAACCAGACAGTGGCTAAACACACGGGGGCTTATGACAAGTCCCTTGAGCCACTGGTACATCACTTTTCTCCATATTAAAAGTGACGGACCAGCTGCGCAAGGGGCTTGTAAATAAGCCACACAGTGTTTTGGCATTCTGTTTCCCTCCTTTCAAGTGCACTCCAAATGTTATATGTACACCCAGCAGACCTGTCAAACAGGCTTTGAAACTGTAATGTCAAAGAAGCACCCACTGTGATTGAGGTGTCCCCAAGTGTCAGTTAACATATGCTTCTGACGGGGGGCCTCTTTCAAGTGCCCCCCAAGTGTCTTATGAAAAAACACCAGCAAGACCTTTCAAGCAGGATTTGACACTTTACTGTCAAATAGGATCCTCCAGGCATCCCTTGAATATCCTAGTAGGTATAGGTGGGTCATCGCTGCCCATTCAAGTTAGCCTATTGTTTGCTCCAGGAAGCAGTTCACACATTACCGCAGAGGAGCCATTAGCTACCAAATGAGAGTTGGGAGGCACTGAAAAGCCTTAGAACCTCTAGGCAGGGCAAAGTTAACTTTTGAAAAGTTACCATTTCATAATATTGAGAACATATTGGATTCCACCATTGAATTGGAGTTTTTAGAAACTATTAAAAGTATTTGTTTAATTATGTTTCTAGCTTGTACCATTGCTGGTATGCAGAAACATTTCTTTTGTGTTTTTGAAAACTATAACCATAACATTCAGTGCAGTTGTCATGTTTTACACTGAACATTCCTGGAAATCTAAATCAGTGCAGGGTAGACAGTAGTGCATACTCCAAGTTCGTGAGCCAATCCAGCTTGAGGATTTAGTAAATCCTTGCTCGGTGATCCAAACACCTTACATCAGTGTACGCCTACGGGTGTTCCTGCATCCTGTTCACTCTGGTCAGAGTCAGAGTCTGAGGCCCCATATTAATTAAACTGCAAAATAGTATAGTTGGTTGTCTTGGTGTGCTAAATCCCCCTCCTCCATGTCACTTTTGAGGACCAACAGGGCCAACCGCATGCGCATCCCGCCCACACCAGAGAGATCAGCAGGTTGTCAAGGTGATGGGAAGAGTCTGCTCCAAAGGCTAACAATGAGTTCTGGATCAGGTATAAACAGTGGGGAATGAAGACCGTCTAAGCAATGGCTTCCCATCTAATCAATGACATGGGTAGGGCCCTTCAAAACTCAACCCAGTCAGGCCCCTCAACACTCGTTCCACATTTAGGCATTCCAGCTGTGTGTGTGACCATCAGTCCCAGGTAATGAAAGCTTTTCCCCTCCCAGCAGAGCCGAAGGTCGGGCAGCCATTCAGGTCGCCCTGTAGCCAGTCTCCCTAACTGAAATAGCAAGGTATTCTAAACATAGAGACGTAGGCCGGAAATTTGACCAAAATGTGCCATATGTCGCATCAGGAGTGGCACCAATTCTGCAGGTGAGAGAAGATAGATCAGTGCATCTTCTGCATATAAGGAGATAATGTGGTTCTGCTCATTTACTCGTAAACAACAGAGCTCTAGCTCCCTATGCAACAGAATCACCATCAGCTTCACTGCCAGAGTGAACAGGAATGGTGAAAGGGAATAATCCTGTTGGGTGCTCTCTCGACAGCCCATATTTCTAAGCATGGGCGTAAAATCCATTCCGCTCGCGGAATTTGCGGATTTTCGGTAAATTAGCGATCCGCGAACTCACGCGAATTTGCCGAAAATTCATAAATTCGCACGCAGCGGATTTTTTTTTGCTTGGTCGCGAATGACAAATACAATATTGCGGAACGCGGCGTTCACTTACCGTCATTCAGCGTTTGAAAAGTTTTTTTTCTCCATGTTTGCGTGTGCTGCGCCATTTTGGATCTTGCTGCGTGATCCCGCGGGAGTTTGTCGACCGCGATTACGTCATCGCGCCCGCCACCTTGCACAGCGAGATTTTGTCAACGCGAGTACGTCATAAAGGCTCGCGATCACGCATCGCGGGAGTAAACAATTGCGAACACGTAGATGCGTCTGGCAGCAACAATCTTGCACTCGCGAAATTGCAAAATTTGCAATTCTGCACAAGAAATCCACCAGCAAGGAGCATAAACCTTCTGAAAATTATGATTTTTATCAGAATAACTCCTAAGGTTGACATTTGCCTGCACTTTTTTGGGCAAAGAGTCCATTTGGGGGGGGTGGGGTGGGAGGAAGGAAGTGCCCCACAGTCTCCAACTTCCTGTTCCTGTCCAGCAGGCTCCTCCCAGTGCTTTCTTCATGTGCTGGTCACTTTCATTTGGATCTTGACCTGGAAGGATTACTTTTTGTGGATGCTGCTGGATATTTGGATGTGAGGCCTTTTTGACTTTCTTTGGATCACTTTTGGATTAGAAATCAACTTTCACAAGTAAGTTTGTTTGGGGCATTACAGTTGCTGCAACTACAATTTTGGAACTTTTTCAGAACATTAAATAAAATATATTGTGGGTAGCCACAGTATCCAGTAGGACCAGGGTTAGTTATGGGTGCATGATACAACTGTTTTGTTGAATTTAAACATCATTGAGGGCATGGATGGCCTGGGATTGTGCTGAATTTTGTGGGTTTTTTCGATTTTTTTGGGCTGCTGTTGGGGCCTTTTGCCCAGGGGTAGTGAGTGGTGCATGGACTGAGTCTGTCTGTGGGGTCTCTTTAATGTAAACATCATGGATGGCATTGGATTGTGGTGATTTTTGTGTGTTTTTCGTTTTTTTTGGGGTGTACTGTTGATGGGGACAGGCCATGTGGGTGGTGGCCATTTTGAGTGCTGGTACAGGCAGGCCCTGGCCATATGTTTGGGGTGCAAGGGGCCATTTTGAAGACAGGCAGTGTTCTGAGGCCTGCACCCATTTTGCCTAGCTTTCATCCATTATGCCCAGGGGTAGTGAGTGGTGCATGGGCCTAGTCTTTCTGTGGGGTGTCTTCTTGAATTTAAACATCATTGAGGGCATGGATGGCCTGGGATTGTGCTGAATTGTGTGTTTTTTTTTATTTTTTTGGGCTGCTGTTGGGGCCTTTTGCCCAGGGGTAGTGAGTGGTGCATGGACTGAGTCTGTCTGTGGGGTCTCTTTAATGTAAACATCATGGAGGGCATGGATGGCATTGGATTGTGGTGATTTTTGTGGTTTTTTTCTGTTTTTTTGGGGTGTACTATTGATGGGGACTGGCCATGGGGTGGTGGCCATTTTGAGTGCTGGTAAAGGCAGGCCCTGGCCATGTGCTTGGGTTGCAAGGGCCATTTTGAAGACAGGCAGTGTTCTGAGGCCTGCACCCATTTTGCCTAGCTTTCATCCATTATGCCCAGGGGTAGTGAGTGGTGCATGGGCCTAGTCTTTCTGTGGGGTGTAATCTTGAATTTAAACATCATTGAGGGCATGGATGGCCTGGGACTGTGCTGATTTATTTTTTTGATTTTTTTTTTTGGGGCTGCTGTTGAGGCCTTTTGCCCAGGGGTAGTGAGTGGTGCATTGACTGAGTCTGTCTGTGGGGTCTCTTTAATGTAAACATCATGGAGGGCATGGATGGCATTGGATTGTGGTGATTTTTGTGGTGTTTTTCATTTTTTTGGGGTGTACTGTTGATGGGGAATGGCCATGTGGGTGGAGGCCATTTTGAGTGCTGGTACAGGCAGGCCCTGGCCATCTGCTTGGGATGCAAGGGGCCATTTTCAAGACAGGCAGTGTTCTGAGGCCTGCACCCATTTTGCCTAGCTTTCATCCATTATGCCCAGGGGTAGTGAGTGGTGCATGGGCCTAGTCTTTCTGTGGGGTGTCTTCTTGAATTTAAACATCATTGAGGGCATGGATGGCCTGGGATTGTGCTCATTTCTGTGTGTTTTTCGATTTTTGGGGCTGCTGTTGAGGCCTTTTGCCCAAGGGTAGTGAGTGATGCATTGACTGAGTCTGTCTGTGGGGTCTCCTTAATGTAAACATCATGGAGGGCATGGATGGCATTGTATTGTGGTGATTTTTGTGTGTTTTTCATTTTTTTGGGGTGTACTGTTGATGGGGACTGGCCATGTGGGTGGTGGCCATTTTGAGTGCTGGTACAGGCAGGCCCTGGCCATGTGCTTGGGGTGCAAGGGGCCATTTTCAAGACAGGCAGTGTTCTGAGGCCTGCACCCATTTTGCCTAGCCTTCATCCATTATGCCCAGGGGTAGTGAGTGGTGCATGGGCCTAGACTTTCTGTGGGGTGTCTTCTTGAATTTAAACATCATTGAGGGCATGGATGGCATGGGATTGTGCTGAATTTTGTGGGTTTTTTCGATTTTTTGGGCTGCTGTTGGGGCCTTTTGCCCAGGGGTAGTGAGTGGTGCATGGACTGAGTCTGTCTGTGGGGTCTCTTTAATGTAAACATCATGGATGGCATTGGATTGTGGTGATTGTTGTGTGTTTTTTGTTTTTTTGGGGTGTACTGTTGATGGGGACTGGCCATGTGGGTGGTGGCCATTTTGAGTGCTGGTACAGACAGACCCTGGCCATGTGCTTGGGGTCCAAGGGGCCATTTTGAAGACAGCCAGTGTTCTGAGGCCTGCACCCATTTTGCCTAGCTTTCATCCATTGTGCCCAGGGGTAGTGAGTGGTGCATGGGCCTAGTCGTTCTGTGGGGTGTCTTCTTGAATTTAAACATCATTGAGGGCATGGATGGCATTGGATTGTGCTGATTTTTATGTGTCTTTCGACTTTTTGAGGTGTATAACTGATGTTCCTCTGTCTTCCATTGCTTTTAGGTGCACAAGAGAACCACCAGTGCCAGGAAGAAGTCCTGCAGCAGTGTGTGTGCAGCATAACGTCACGCGACGTCACGTGTGGCCACAGACAAGACAACTCTGCAACTCGTGCAACTGCGGCCTGCTGTTCTGACCTCTGAAGAAGATGGCCCCAAAAAAAGTTCCCCATAGCTCCTCTAGCAAGAAAGTTGGCAGTAAGGAGCAGAAGAAGCAAGTGGCGCCACATACCAAGGAGACTGGTGTGTCGACCGCCACATTTTTTGGGGAAAAAAAGTGCGCCTGCAGCAGCAGCGGGGTCTGCTGGGGACCAAGCTGCCGGGAGCAGCACCCCCGCTCCATTGGGCTCAGTGCCACCACCACCACGCCAACTTAGGTCCAAGCCCTTGAGTGCTTTGGAGGCCGCCAGTATAGTTGTTCAATCACCATCGACCAGTGATGTTGGCTCACCGCAAGAAAGTAGCAGCAATGTCCCTCAATCAACACAGGTTGTTGTAACTGATCTGACGAGTGTTCAACAAACACAGCCGCAACAACAACCACCTGTGCAAGTAGTACAAGCCCAAGTACATGTGGAAGGAGAGGCAGCGCAAGGAGATGCGCAAGCAGAGGTGCACGGAGCGGCACAAGTGCCCACAATAGTTGTTCCTCCCGAAGTAGGGGCACATCAGGAAATCGACATTCAAGCCGAGGTATCACTTGAGGAAGCCACTCCTCCTGATGATTCATTGTCTTCCAGATACCCAACAAGGAAAAGATCAAGGATGGTGTCTACTTCTTCTTCAAGCCCCCTTCTTTCTGATGATATGGATGAAAATTGGGAACCACCAGTGCTGCCTGAGAGTGAGGCACACCATGATCTGACAAAGGTAGCTAAGCGTAAAAGGAAGGTCCCCGAAAGTCTCAGAGTTATGGAGTGTGATGATGACGCTGAAGAAAAAGTGGCGTATACTCCTGCTGAAGAAGACTCTCCTGACGACGACGCAGTCATCATAGGCGTCACTCCAGCCTCAGCGGGCATGCAGCAAACAGACATTTTTACCCTATCCCGAAATGCTGCTGAGCGTGATGATGGCGACGTGACAACGGGACCACCCCAAATGCAGTTAACTAGTACACCACCACCTACCGCTTCCATATTTTCTCGCCAGAAGGTACCTCCATCCACCTCCACCTCAATTAGTGGTGATGCAAGTGCACAACGTAGTAAAGTTCAGCAACACACATCCTCCACTTCATCTGGCATTAGCAGCATGACCAGCAGTATCGCCTCCTCCGCCCCCCACAGACATCTGAAGTCCGCAGTTTGGGACTTCTTTAGTGTTTGCCCAAAAAGGGAAAACATAGCCATTTGTAGCATTTGTAAGCTTGCAGTTAGTCGTGGTAAGCTTGGTACCAACTATGGTACCGGAGGCCAGAGAGGCCATCTTAAGAGACAGCACCTTGTCCAATGGCTTGTGCACCTAAAGAAGATCAAGGAAGCCCGAATTGGAAGTCAACAAACTGTATCCGTTGATGTTTCATCTGATGATGACAAGGAGGAAGAAGCGTCAAACATTTCTTCACCTACACCCGGTACCCCTGTCAGCAGCACACCCCCTGTGCGCCACACTAAGAGTGTGGGAGAGAGTGAGACACCAATGGGAAAAACGTCATCACCGAGCATAACTGGGTCGAAGGTGTCATCATCCTCCCGTAAAAAAATGGTCCAGCCCACCATTAGAAGCATGTTGTTTTCAGATGCGCCATTTGAACGCAACCACCCAATGGTGCGTCCGCATAACACTAAGCTGGCTAAAATGCTAGCGCTGGACCTTCTCCCTTTTTCTTTTGTGGAAGGGGTTGGTTTTCTTGAATTAGTGGCAACGCTCTGCCCTAAATGGAGGGTTCCTAGCCGGTACTATTTTGCCAGAGTTGCGGTTCCAGCACTACATGCAGATGTGCTGGAGGCGATTGGGGCAGCTTTGAAGAAGAGTGCTGTTCACACTATACATCTGACAACAGACATGTGGACCAGTGGCGCAGGCACTGATTACATGTGCATCACTGGACACTGGGTCTCTTTTTCAGGAGTTACAGCAAAGCTAAGGGCAGGTGTTGACATGGACAACGTTTTTAAAGCTGCTCGGAAACATGCAACACTAGCCATGTTTGGCATGGAGACAAGTCATACAGCACAAAACATTTTGCAGGAGTTTAACACAAAGGTCTTGAAATGGCTGTCCCCCAAAAAACGCATGATTGGTTATGTTTCCACGGATAATGGCGCCAATGTAGTTAAGGCCATGGATAAGGGACACTATTTCAGAGTGCCGTGTTTGGCGCACTGTATAAACCTGGTTGTTAAAAAATTCTTGAGTGAAGAAAGTGTAGTGTGCGGGGTACTGACCACCTGCCGAAGAATGTGCACACATTTCAGCCATTCTTTTAAGGCCCGGAAGCATCTGAGGGGCCTGCTACATGAACGTCGACTGCCAGTGAAAGCACTCATCCAGGAGGTGGCAACACGTTGGAACTCAACCTTCTACATGCTTGAGCGTCTGTATGAGCAGTTTATGGTACTCGATCAGTATTTCCTTACACTGGGTACAGCTGCGAAGGACCTGAGGTTACATGCGGAGCAATGGGAGCTAGTTAAAAGCCTGACAGACATGCTTCGTCCTTTTGAGGTCTTCACGCGTGCAGTCAGCAGGGAGGACTGTAGTTTGGGAAAAGCTATCCCATTGTTGCGCATGCTAGAGCACCAACTGAAGGAGGTGTCTTCTAAGTTTCAAAAAGATGAAGAAAAGCAAGAAGCTTTTGATTTGGCGGAGAAATTATTACAGTGCCTACTTTGCGATGAACGTCTTCAAAAGATCAACACAGAACAGCATTACATTTGTGCTACTATTCTGTATCCACGCTACAAAAAGGCACTGGCAGCCAGAGCATTGTTCGCTTTTGGTGACAAAGAAGTTTCAAAGTACAAACGTTGGCTAGGTCTGTCAGCCATGAGGTTTGAAAGAGAACGGCAGGAAATTGAAGGAAAAGGCAGTACATTAGCATCAGAAGACCATCCGGAGCCCAAAGAATCCACTCCTGCACCTGTGGCAGAAGTGACCTCTCAGCCGTTAAAGACACCAGCAACCGGATCATCTGCACCAGACACAACAGTAACATTGTGTGAAGAAGACAATTGGCTAACTTAGCTTGGGTTTGCTTCTGAAAAGGTCCCAGCAAAAAGTAAGCAAAGTGGAGGAACCCTGCAGAATCTTGAGTCGATGGTGCAGGACTATCTGAATGACCCAACAGAGGTCTATATTCATGATGACCCATTGGCATATTGGCATGGGAAAAGAGAATTGTGGCCAGAGATCACCAACCTGGCTATAAATTACTTGTCTTGCCCACTCGCAAGTGTGTCTTCTGAACGTGTTTTCAGTGCTGCTGGTGGCATTGTAACTTGCAAAAGGACCCGCCTCTCGACAAAAAATGTGGAGAGGTTAACAATGATCAAGATGAATCAGCACCTCATACCACCAGATTACAAAGTACGAGAATACACGCCGGAAGAAGACGAGGAGGACACCAACTTAGAAGAGGGAATTTCTTCTCTGTTAGGTGACCTACTCCCGCCTGAATTCACAGAGTATGTGGACGAACTCTGCTTCCCTGACACCGAGCTCTGAAAATGAGCCAATGAATCAATAACTTTCTTTTTCGTCCTTATTCACTTTTATTCCTGTGTGTATGTCTTTCTTTGTTTTGCAAAGTCAATATACATAAAAAATTTAATCACCTCATCAATCACAAAAAGAAGCCCATCAGCAGAACTGTCTTCACTTATTTGCTTATTGATTTGAAGGTGCCGCAGGCTGCATTCCTCAGGTTCACAAGTTCACAAGAACATGCTCCTCTATCCTCCTCCTCCAGACTCCTATTTCCCTCAAAGCAGATGGCTGGATTACGCCCAATGAAGAAAGACTCTGCACTTGTGGGGGTGTTCTACTTCTTTGCGGGTGAGTTGACGGCTCTGGGGCCATTGCTGGGAAGGTCTAATACCGGATAAAAGTGGTTTGGAGAAAATCTGAGCAAAAAAAGTTTTTGCCTTTTTGCTCACTATCATGTTTTCGGTGGCCTGTTTGGGGGGGTTCCTGGTGTTTGTGGGTGGGTTTTGGGGTCTGGTAGCAACACTGGCACAGTCTAATTTTGATTGCATTTGTTTTCCAGGACTTGGAAAAGTAGAGTTATGACCTTGCTGCACAGCGCGTTTGGACAGAATTGAAAGAAGGCCGAAAAATATTCTAAGTATGAGATTTTCCATTTTTGCTTTTTGCCTGTTTGGGGGTGTTGTGCTTTTTTGCGGGTGGGTTGGCGGGTCTTGGGGCATTGCTGGGAAGGTGTAATACCGGATAAAAGTGTTTTGGAGAAAATCCATGAGGAAAAGCATTTTTGCATTTTCTGACATTTCGCTCACTACAGCGTTTTTGGGGGCCTGTTTGGGGGGCTTCCTGGTGTTTGTGAGTGGGTTTCGGGGTCTGGGAGAACTGCTGGGTATGGATAGTTTTGATGGCAAGAGGTTTGAAGAAAATCCATGGAGGCAGAGGGGAGTTAGGGCCTAGCTGCAGAGCGCGCGCGGAGTGATTTTGGAAATTTCCCCAAAAATGACTAAGTCCCCATTTTTGTACTTTTGCTTTTTGGCTGTTTGGGGGTCTTCTACTTGTTTTCGCCTGGGTTGACAGCTCTGGGGCAATTGCTGGGAAGCCCTAATACCGGATAAAACTGGTTTGGACAAAATCCATGAGGAAAAAGTGTTTGCTTTTTCTGACATTTCGCTCAATGTAGCATTTTCGGGGGCCGATTTGGGGGGCTTCCTGGTGTTTGTGGGTGGGTTTCGGGGTCTGGGAGCACTGCTGGGTATGGATAGTTTTGATAGCAAGAGGTTTGAAGAAAATCCATGGAGGCAGAGGGGAGTTAGGGCCTAGCTGCAGAGCGCGCGCGGAGTGATTTTGGAAAGTCCCCATTTTTGTACTTTTGCTTTTTGGCTGTTTGGGGGTCTTCTACTTGTTTTCGCCTGGGTTGACGGCTCTGGGGCCATTGCTGGGAAGCCCTAATACCGGATAAAACTGGTTTGGACAAAATCGGAGGCAAACACTTTTTTGCGTTTTTGCTGACTTGCTTGTCTTTGAGGTGCTCTTTGGGGGCGTTCCGGGTGTTTGTGGGTGGGTTTTGTGGTCTGGGAGCACTGCTGGCACAGTCTAATTTTGATTGTATTTGTTTTTCAGGAAATCCATGGTGGAAAACGAGAGTTATGGCCTGGCTGCACAGCGCGTTTGGACAGAATTGAAAGAAGGCCAAAAAATATTGTAAGTATGAGATTTGCCATTTTTGCTTTTTGCCTGTTTGGGGGTGTTGTGCTTTCTTGCGGGTGGGTTGGCGGGTCTTGGGGCATTGCTGGGAAGGTCTAATACCAGATAAAAGTGGTTTGGACAAAATCCATGCTGAGAAGCCTTTTGCATTTTTTGTAACTTCGGGTTCGTTAGGGTTAACACTAGCAGCAGTATTCCATGTGTTTTGGGGTGTTCTAGATTTTTGCAACTGGGTTCTGGGGTCTTACAGCACTCGTGGAAATGTGTAATCTTGGTTGCAAGTTGTTTGAAGAAAATCCATGGTGGCATTTTTTGTAACTTAGGGTTTGTTAGGGTTAGCACTAGCAGCAGTATTCCATGTGTTTGGGGGTGTTCTAGATTTTTGCAACTCAGTTCTGGGGTCCTACAGCACTCTTGGGAATGTGTAATCTTGGTTGCAACTAGTGGTTTGAAGAAAATCCATGGTGGGAAAGGGTGGATTTTGCCTCGTGAAGGAAAGCGTTTGCCACTATTCTTAACTTAGGGCTTGTTAGGGTTAGCAGTATTGTATTGCATGTGTTTGGGTGGGGATTATTTTACGACTGGGTGGGGTCTTGGAAAACTTGTTGTAATGTCTAATCGTTTGAACATAATCCATGGTGGGAAAGGGGGGTTTTGGCCATACTTTCTGAGTGCGTTTTGACACGATTTGAAATTAGGCCTCTGTGAGGTAGCAGCAGTATTCTGCAAGTTTTTGGGAGGGTAATGTGGGGTGTTCTAGATTTTGGGGATTGTCATCTCTGAAAGTGAAAGTATATTTTTTGCACTACACAGCGTGCCTTACATATTTTTTTCTCCGAGGTGTCTTTAACACTTACTGTTGTATTTTTCCATCATCTATTACAGGCAGGCTTTTACCCTGTGCCTTTGATGTACTACTCAGGCGTACAATTAGCGATCCGCAAATCCGCATCAGGCAGGCAGTGGACACTGGACTGTTTGTCTGGTCACCAAGATTGATCGACGGAGCATCCGATGGAATGAAGGAGTACCGCGAGTAAGAGGAATGGCGGGATGCACCGACTTCACAAATTCAACGGGACCACTACAAAAAACAGTAACAGTATCCAAAATTCTCCTTATCTTTTCAATGATATTCTTGTGAACTTGAACTTACTTCTACGAGTGTGACTGTGCGTTTGTTTGATCTCTGCTTCAAATTCATCCCTCCAGCTATTTGATACGTCTTTGCTATGTTTAACACTAATTTAATGTTTTAAGTGTTTATTGTCTGAGGGCAGAGAGGCAAGTGAAATTGCGTAATGACTGCAGCCCTGTACTGCCAAGTTTGCTAACTTGTTCCTTCGTAGTTACTAGTAAGTTACAGTAAGTAGTAGTACTACTTTTCAGTAAGCTAACCATCCATTTACCAACAAACAACTTCTCGCATGCAGTAGTGCACTTTCTTTATGTCCCTTTAAAGGTTTATCGAAATCTTCAAATCCAAAGATGTGTTTATCTTCATTTGTTGTTTTACTGACCATGTTGTGTTTTTTTTCCTCTCTACCAAACTTTCCCAAAAAAAAACCCCATTCCCATCCAATTTTCAAACCCTAACCCTCTTCCCCTGGGCTGTGTGGTATTTCATTGATGTGTGACTGACAACAATAAATTCCACACACTTGCTGGGGAGGATATGGTCAAAGCAACCAGAAGTTCATGTGCGCCATTCTGGATTGATAATAAGAACATCCTCCTCCTACACGACGTGAACAATCTAATGCTTAATGCTTACCTTACGTTGGAACTGCTTAGGCTACAATTTAGGGCACTGTTCTGTACCGTACTATCTATTGTACTGTTTCTAATGCTACGCTCAGGCCACTCAATGTTTAATTTCCTCTTTTTTCATATGGTGACTGCCAGTGTGTACCACTACTGCTACCAGCACAACAATGATATTGCATCCGTCGAGGATTCAAGTCAACAACCAACCTTATTGACCAACCGTGATTCGCAAATCACAGGTAAGATAAGCATATAGAATAATGGGCGAGGACTAAGTTTGGAGGAGAGCAGAGACTAACAGTACTACTAGTAAAGTACAGTAGTAGGGCTACTGAATTGACTAACTCGGTTACTTGCATTTTGGTACATTTAGGACAAGATGTTTCATTCATGCTGGTAAGTTTGAAAAACCAAACGTCCAGTAACCACCACCAACCCCCAAACAAAATAATATGAGCGCGTATACTGTGTTTTTGAATGAAAAATATAATTATTGAGAAATATAAATTATGGATGTTGTTGTCATCACAAAAATAGAATTACCCCAACTCAACCCCCTCCCTAAGCAAACCAATGTCCAAAAATCAAAAAGTACCCTTTTCCAAAAACCCAATTCCCATCCCCCCAACAGTCTTTAAAAAAGGGACAAGGGACAGTCACTTCCTCCGGTGGCGTTTAACTTTAGAGAGATGGTGCTGCACGTCCCGCAGCTCTTTGCGGAGGTCCCGGACCTGGCGCTCCAGGTAGTCCACTCGCTTTCGGAGGCGGCGCTGGCGTACCATCCAGGCTCTGGGGGGGGGGGGCAGCTGGTGTTTTTGCTGCTGTGCGGCGGCGGCGGGAGGCTGTCGGCCACGGCTCTGTTTGGCTGGAGGCTTGTGGCTGGTGGACCCGGGGGCAGTGGAGGAGGATGTGGAGGTTGTTGTTGTAGTTTCCTCCTCATGCTCCCGAGCCCACAACCGTCGATACTCGACACAAATAGCCTCCAGCTTACGGGCCCTGGCCCGGACAGCCATCTCCTTACGGGTGAGCTTTTTGGGAGTAGCATCTATGAAAAAAGAAAGAAAAATACTGTAGCCAATAGTCTTTAAAATAAAGTCAAAATAATTCAACGGAAAGTTGACAATCAGTAACACCAGCATAAGTAACACCAGCAAGTAGCAAACAGAGTATAACATTTTTAAGATAACGGACCAGGTTTTTTTTTGATTGTCGATCCACAACTGGTGCTTCCCGTATGTGACGTTATTTATAATTTCTAACCACTATTTTGAGGGTGCCCCAGATAGGAGGAAGAACCTAAACCTCCAATTAGGACCAAGATCCAAACATAATTGATACAGCAGGTATCTGTGCACACGTCGCCTTTTACAGAGTAAATGCTGTTGGTAATCAAACAACACAACCAGATAAAAATGTGGAAGTAGTCTTGATAGAAGTTTTTCTTCAATTTAGATTTTATCCACCACGCCCAGCCAACACGTGTTTCGTCAGGGCTAGTAGCCCGCGACTTCATCAGGGCTCCCGCGGGCAGAGGTTCCAAAGGTATTGCCACAATGGCTAGGTGCTCTTAGCCGGGTCTAATTCCGACCCGGCTACCGGGTACTGTCGAGGTTCTAGCTGATTCATCTCAGTCGTCCGTGTGATGGTTAATACCAAAGATGCGACACACCATAGGAGTATCCGTGTGAGCGGCAGGTTAGGAAGACGTACTGCTTTCCCGCGTCTCCGCGTGTAAATGCGGAAGTCATTTACAGTTTACACGCGGAGAGGCTGTAAAGCTGAGACGGCTGAGATGAATCAGCGAGAACCTCGACACTACCTGGTTGCCGGGTCGGAATTGGAAGCGGTTGAGAGCACCTAGCCATTGTGGCAATAGCTTTGGAACCGCTGCCCGCGGGAGCCCTGATGAAGTCCTACTTCCACATTGTTTGTCTATTGGTTGTGTTTGATTACCTACAGCATTTACTCTGTAAAAGGCGACGTGTGCACAGATACCTGTTGTAACAGTATAACATTTTGGCATGTATCTTTCCGCCGTCTTTGTAAGCCTGTGACATTACTGGGAGTTTCAGGAATTCCACTAGCAGCACTATGGGTGGACTCACTACTACTTACATAGTCAGAGAGTACTCAAAAAAGGCCTTTTTTACTTTTTTTCTCTTGGGTTGCAAAAGAAATCACTGGTACGTGAACTTGTGCTCGCCGCCATAATGGCAGCTCACTCTGCTTTCACCCAAGAAATACAGACACAGGCCATGATGATGCAGACTCGCATTACTTTAAGCAGTACCTTTCAAGTGGGGATCTGAATGTCTTACTTTTCTATAGGGGTGGTACTGCCACTGGCCATACTTCTTCCACTCAGCGTCTGCTCTACTACATCATACACCTCTGCTATCGACGAGGAGGATAAAGAAGATAACATCCAGGTTTCGAAAGTACGTCTATGATTCTTCTTGATGTCTCAAATGTACCAAAATTTATTTTTTTCAAAAACCAACTAACACCCTTTTCATTATATTTTGGAAAGCGCTGTCTTCTTATGTTGAATTGCATTCAACAAAACCATTCTTTACAGTCATAAATATTAAGACTTGCTCGTCCTTCGTTTCACCCTTCTTTAACTTTTCGTTCTTCACATCCCTAAACTTCATCTGATATGACTTGGCTTCACAAATCACAATAAAAATTGGCCAGCTGAGTTGAAGTGAAATAGAGGGGGCCATTGGTTACCAGAGAAGTACCGCAGCTAATGCTATTAACAGTCAAGGTTGACTGTCTTCTACGTGATAGTCCAAAAAGTAGTTCTAAATTAGTAAATGTTCTTGACAGTACAGTGTACTTATACTAGTGTACTGTGTACTACTGTACAGTACATCATGCACTCCTTTGCGAGGCTACTCAAAAATATTTCAATAAGTAAGGAGTATAATAACTTACCACCGTCCGCCGCCGCTGAGTCTTCCCTCCCAGCTCCTCCTGTTGGCGCCGCCCCATCCTGAGTGGACCCCTCTGCACTGCTGGCCCCGGCACTGGATGTCATCTGTGCCGCGTCAGATGTTGTGACGTCTAGGAAAAACATGTCATATTTTCAGATGCCATACACAACCCCCTATTTTGTCTTGTAATGGAAGAAAATGTTACATAACACATTTTTTTTTATAACTGGGATTGGAAAAAAATAACCGTTTTGGGGAGGGTCTTAACCTTTTATATGTTTATTCCATTAAATGCTACACTTGTTCTTACGACAACTGATGAATGCTTGCTTAACGGGCACCATTTTTCTCATTACAGAAAGAAGATTACATTGCCCTTCTGCCAAACAATTCTCCAACTACTAGTAAGTCATCATCAGCAGTACTGTGTTTTCATTTCTTAATTGAAAATTAAACTTTAAAACTAACAAACACTGTGTGGTTTTTGTTTACGAGTGAGTGAGCGGAAAGGTTTGTACTACTGCACTTGGCAGTCATGTTTCAGTGACTCAGATAGGCCGGGACTCGGAGGTAGTCTCTCTTCTTCTGTTCTTCTGGGTCGTAAAAATCATTGGTCAGACATTCTAGATAGTCTGTCAGGGGATTGGGGGTTCAACTTCTGTTCGGACTGAGGTATGTCGAAAGACGAACTGCACCTATCATCTTGTCCATACTTCTTTGTGTGCAGAATAGTCCCTGAAACACTAGCGGTATGGGATGTGCTCCTCTCAAATCAAAAAGGACACTGCTACCATTTAGTTGGTGTAAACAATTACATTTTGTTGTTGCAAATTGTCAAAGCACTTACATTAAGAAGACTGGAATAGACAGCAAGGGCAACCCAGAGGACTACACTCAGTGCCTAGAGCTATTGCTGTATCAGAGTTTTGTTTCACACCGTTTGCCGAATGGGCAAGCTTAGCTACCTACACAGACCGACTCATAATTGTAAATAATAGTAGCACAGAAAGTGATGGTAGGGGCAGGATAAGAATGAAGAAAGTAGTCTACATTAGAAGAAGATCAAAGACTATTTTGTAAAACATAGAATTGTAAGGAACCAGTTTATAATAAATAGGGGCTGTAAAAGTTAGGGAAGTATAAGTATTAAGATGACAATACGACAACTTACTGGCGCCAGCAGAAGAGCCTGGAAGGGACTGCTCCTGTCCAACTTCTGCCACCGGATTCTCTGTCGCCGTCGCCTTGCCCCTGGGAGTTTCTGCTGGTGATCATGAAATAAAGAAACACAACATGGATGATTGTTTTTTGGGAAATATTTGATTTCTTTGTACTCAATCTAAAATTATGTCGGGGAAACAAATTAACATCAATTGCATCTGATCCTGTCAACTAAGAGGATAGTTGTACAGTATTGCAGGATTCGCAGACCGTCTAATAGGAAAGTTATGTAATTCACTAACTACATCAACAACAAAAAGGTTCTGCTACGACTGCCATCACTCAGCAGCACGAGACGTCGCGTGACAGACACAGTCCGTCATCATGATTGCAGACCACTAACAAATGTCCTAGAACAAGTAATAAATAGTATACTCAACGTATCAATCCACCACTATCTCTTCAAAGTGGCAGCAGCAGGAGTACAAAGAAGGACCTACTTGAGTCTACTGTCTCTAGCATTACGTAGTAATGCTCTCAAATGACTAAAAAGTTGCAAACAAGTAAGCATAGTATCAACACCAATAACCAGGCGAGCACCTGCAATAACAGAAGCTATTTAAACATTAATTTACCTGCAATGTAATCTAATCAGCAGCATTTGTACTCTTCAGGAAAAAAATAGATTAGCAATATAACAGAGCAGAAGGAAAAAAAGTAGTTATTAAATAGCTACTTACCAAGCCCAGGGATCTCCACACCAAGCAGGTCGACGAGGTCATGCTCCCGGTCCAAGATGTCACTACACCGGTGGGTCACTTGGTGGTAGGTGCGCCGGACCCCAGACTCCTTATGCATGCGCCGGCACACCGTGTCCCACAGCTGGCGACGCTCCCGGAGGCCGTAACCGGAAGCAATCCGCCCACCTGCTGCCACGGTCTTAGGGAGGTGGACCTGGACAAAAACCAGCAAGGCGGCCACCTCCACCGCAGAAAAGATCTCCCTGGGCTGCACTTCCTCCCCCCTCCAACGCCCGCAAGGGAGCCGGGTACGTGGGGCTGGGCCCTTCCCCTTGCTCTTGTTGCCTCCCTTAGCCATGGTCCTGGGCACAAGAAGAAGGAAAGAAGAATAGGTGTGAAAAAAATAAGAGAGAGAGCAAAATAAATAAAGTAGGTAATTAAATTAACAAAAAGTTAAAAAAAAACACAAAATATAGATGTAGGAAATTGAAGAGAGAGATAATAAGCAAAAAAAACAAAAAAAGTTCAGAAAAACATAGGATTGCAAAGATGTAAGGTGGATAGAGAGGTAGCATGCCCAAAACCATAGCAGTGAATGAAAAACAAGATGGCCGTGCCCATAGAGGACTGCGTAGGTAAGTTTGCGCGATATTTCCCCTGTGAGCACGCAAAAACGCTCACGAATACGTAATCGCGCGTCGCACAAGACGCAAACTCGCAACGAGTGGCTGGAAACGGAAACACGACACGCAAACAAGATGGCCGCGCCCGTACATGACCTCATGGGCAACCTCGGAGTCGGGGCGCTGCAAGCAGCCCGCGAAGAAGCAAAAAACCGCCCGAACACGCAAAAAAAAGAAAAACTGCCCGAACATGCAAAAAAAAAGAGAAACAGCAAATTCGCACGAATTTGCGGATTGCAAGTTCGATTTCACGTCCCGCAAATCTCGCGAAATGGAAGAAAAACACATTTTTGAAAACTGAAAGCACTTAGCAAGTGCAAAAGTTCAAACTAATCTGTAACCATTCCCTGTATTGCTTGCTGAGGGGCCCCTCCAGAGTTCAGTTGCCTACTTTCAACTATTCTCTGACCCTGCTCTGACCCTCAAAGCAGGGTCAGAGAATAGTTACAAGTATGGCACATTGCTCCTGTAAAAAAAATAACTGCAACAGGAAGGTCTTACAGCTAAGGAAGCAGGTGCCAGACTTGAAGCACAAATTCAGTGACACATTAACCAGCCCCAAATTAAATCATCTCAGTTGAGGCTGGGAAGGTGTGCTTTGCTTTCCCCCCATAATCTACAGTGGTGAACAAGAGGATGGCAGTGGCAAACCAGAGGGTGGCAGTGATGAACCAGAGGGTGGCAGCCTTGAACCAGAGGGGGACAGTGCTGATCCAGAGGGTGGCAGTGGCAAACCAGAGGGTGGCAGTGATGAACCAGAGGGTGCTGTGATAAACCAGAGGGGGACAGTGATGATCCAGAGGGTGGCAGTGATGAACCAGAGGGTGGCAGGGATGAACCAGAGGGTGCTGTGATAAACCAGAGGGGGACAGTGATGATCCAGAGGGTGGCAGTGATGAACCAGAGGGTGGCAGGGAGGAACCAGAGGATGGCAGCAATCAACCAGAGGGTGGCATTGATGAACCAGAGGGTGGCAGTGATCAACCAGAGGGTGGCAGTGATGAACCAGAGGGTGCTGTGATAAACCAGAGGGGGACAGTGATGATCCAGAGGGTGGCAGTGATGAACCAGAGGGTGGCAGGGATGAACCAGAGGGTGCTGTGATAAACCAGAGGGGGACAGTAATGATCCAGAGGGTGGCAGTGGCAAACGAGAGGGTGGCAGTGATGAACCAGAGGGTGGCAGGGATGAACCAGAGGATGGTAGTGATCAACCAGAGGGTGGCAGTGATGAACCAGAGGGTGCTGTGATAAACCAGAGGGGGACAGTGATGATCCAGAGGGTGGCATTGGAGAACCAGAGGGTGGTAGTGATGAACCGGAGGGTGGCCGCGATGAACCACAGGGTCGCTAGCAGGCTGGACACGTAGAAACAACATGGTCGCGACCGTTGCGACCACACAAGTAAGTTCGCGTTCCCAAACTTGTACAAAACCCTCGCGAACTGGCAAAAACAGCAAATTCGTAAATTTGCACGAATTCGCGAATTTTGCGCATCACGAGTTCGCAAATTCGCAAATTCGCGGAACGCGAGTTTGTAAAATTCGCCCACACTTGCATATTTCTAACACCTCTCCCCACACCCTGATCGAAGCCATGGGACTCGTATAAAGCTATGCACTCAGACTGGAATACAAGGCCAAAGACCATCACACGCATCACTGCCATGGGATAACTTCAGTTGACAGTATCAAAGGCCTTCTCTAGATCAATCGATACAAGTGCCATGTCTCAGTCCATGCTGATGTTCTCATGCAGTATGTGAGTAAGGCATTGGAGGTTGTAGTTCATGTTGCCAACTGGCATAAACCCGCATTGGTCCTTATGAACCAGCACAAGCACCACCCCCTGCAAGCAGCACTCACCAGCAACTTACAAAGTACCTTGACATTGGAATTGATCATTTGAAGTGTATGTAATGAGGATGGGTCTTCCGGACCCCCGATTTCAGCATGAGTCACATGACGGCTTCATGCATAGTAGTAGTCATGGTCCTAGCCTTCTGTGTCTGTGTCTGTAAGAAAACCTCTTGAGTTTCTTCTCAGTCATCGTGAAGTATGCGTGTAGGAACTCGACAGGGAATCCATTACCCCGGGGGCTTTGGCTATGTTCAGCTCTTGCAGTGTTAAGCCCTCTTCTAAATCATTTGCCCCACCTGGCTCAAGATGAGGTAGGATTAACCCCACCTGGAACACTTCTGCCATGTCTGGTAGGTCATCAAACCCAGTGCAATACACACCCTGAAAGTATGCTATCAGGACCCTCAAAGTGTCCCGACGGCTCGTCGCGCACTGTCTGTCCAGGGATCAGAAATGAAGCTTGGGTGGAATCTCCTGTTCATGCATCAGTATCTAGCCTAGCAGCCAGTCCGATTTATCACCTTCCCTATGTCAGCACTGTCAGTATGAGGCAAGAGTGGGTCTGTCTAGAGTCTCCCACATCTCATATAGTGAATGCTGAACGCACAAAATCTCCCTGTGCACAACTGCTGAATCTACCTCCTCTCCCTGAAGGCCTGAAATCTGTCACTCCTAGGCACCAATGTCCAATAGAAACTGTCTCTGTACACCGCATTTGGTCCCAACACAGACTCCCTGGATTACTGCCTTGAGAGCGTCCCACTAATTAGCCCAGGAACTGGTATTGCCTCAGTTGTGCTCGAAGTACTATTGGAGTACATTTGCCAGTGTCCCATGGCTAGTCTGGTCTGTTAGGAGCTTGGGTGGCATACGCCAGTGCCTATCCTTGCACCATCCCTCCCACTCACTACATGGTCTGAGAGGAATCTCCCCAGATGATCAACCACTTGTAGCGTCTCCAGGGCCATCCATGCTATCAATAATCTATCTGTGTGGCTGTATGTATTGTATGTCAGAGAGTGACATGTAAACTCTCTCGATTGCGGATGGAGAGTGCGCCAGCCATCCCGCAAGATGAAGTTGTGCATGACCCGGTTGAGGGACCCTATCATCTGGGCCTTTGTACCCAGTTGTGGTGGGCGCTAGTCCTTGTCTCCGACTAGGATTCAGTTGAAGTCTCCCATCCATATTATTTGGGCTCCTACACTACCCTCAAGCAATTACCATTACACTTTCCATATTGATGTTGGGGCCATAGGTGTTCAGGATGGCTATGTGCTTGCCATCTAGTGTACCCTACTGGAGCACTATGCGTCTTTTCACATCCGCTTCACTATACACTTGATGAAAGAGGAGCCCCAGCGCAACCCAGACTGTGACCACTCTAGCATACGATGAGTTAGTCACTGTGAAAAACTACCCTCCCTATTTTTCATATAACTTTTTGATTTTGTCACCCATGAGATGCCTCTCCTACAGACAGGCTATCTGAACCTGGTTTCACCAGAGATTTGAATGGACTCTGTATTGTTGCCCTTCAGCCCCCTGACATTCCAGGTAATTATATTGGTGTAGTCAGCCATTAGGTGAGTTTGATCCCCACGCAAATCCCAACCGTCAACCCCCAAGAGCATCTGTGTCCTACGTAGAATACAGTACAACTAGCACTAGCTCATGTACTTTAATCAATAAACAGATACCCATAGGAACAAGGGGCCTGAATTAAAAACAATCGGCAAGCATCCCCCATCCAGAAAATCCACCACATAAGAAAACTGTGAGTTTGCCGATTCTGTGTCTTGCTGTCAGGATTTACAGCTTAAACCTCCCTACCACAAGCAAAGACCTACCAGTGGTGTGTGGAGAGAGTTCACCATTCCCTCATTGTGTGTTGTGGATAGTGTGCCATATCCTTTTTGGATATATTACCATGTGGCATGTCTTCTACCCTCTGCATTCCTCTGCCTGACACCGAACACCCCAGTCAATCAGGTCTCTTCAGGCAGATGCAGCACCCAAGAAGCTTGGTCCCATTTTGGAAGCGGCCAGCGCCATGGTGCCATCATACTGGATTACAATTCTGGCAGAATCTTGGCCCTCAGTGGCCACGCTGGGCTCAGGCTCATTTCATGCTCACTAATATGGGCAATGTGATCTCTCACCTCCTCATATCCTGTTTTTCCAGGAGCCTCTCTTTTCTCGTGGCCCCCTGTTCCACATCTCCAAACAACTCTAGATGTCTCCGGCCAATTAAAAAAAAAGTGACTTACCTTCTGAGATCACTCTCAATCTGGCAGGATACAAGAACATATATCTGAGGCTCATGGCCCTCAACTGACTCTTGGCCTCCAGAAAGGATTTGTGTTGAGCCTGCGCTTTCTACATGTAGTCCAAAAAGAGGGAGGTCTTATGTTTCTCATAATGGCCATTGTCTGTTTCACGGGCCGCACAAAGGAGATAATCCCTGTCCCAGTAAGTAAGATAAGATGTGTGCTGTGGTAGCAAGTGGTGGGGCCCCCGGTCTCAACTGCAAAATTTGGAGGCAGACCTGCACTTCAGTGGGTCATGAATCTGAGTCTCCATGAACCCCTCTGCCTCCCCTCCTGAGGCTCGCTTGGGAACCCCAGCCAGTTTATGTTGTTTTGTTGCAATCTCCCCATGCCTCCTTGTCCCACTCCTTGACATGAGGGTGGCTACTGTTTCATCAGTGTTGTCACTTCTGACTGAAGGTCAACGATAGAGCCCTCCGGTGGTGGACCTTATCTGACACCTTTCGCAGGTCTGTGCGCAGGAGGTTCACCTCTATAGAGACAGATTTAATCTTCCCTTTTAATGCCACCCCAGATCATTTGACAGGAGTCAGATTGTCCACCTGGGCTTGCTCCTCCTGGGACATCGACCTCCTGTTGCCTTGGAAGCCTCCATGTCCTGTCGGCCTTTGGGAGGCAGGCATGAGGGTGGCATATTGCTCAACAGTGTTTCTCAGAGGGGGTCCAGTAGGCTTCCACTACCATAAGAGGGGAGAGGAAAGGGGGGTTCCCCGGTCAGAAAGTAACAGCAGGAATTGCCACCGCACACTGGATCTGGCATCCCCACCAAATCTTGCACTCCTTGGGCCCGGGCCTCTTTGCACTGTCCAGAGGTTAGGATTGGTCCCTCACTGCTTTTCTGAGGGTTGCCGCAGTAAAGTTGGACTGCCTTCAGGTACAGGAACCTGCCGGGCACGCCCTACTCCTCACCATCACCAAGGCCACAATGCACATTGGAGTCCCGTCCCGCACCAGTATGGGACTGTCTTGTTCCACCTGGGACTTTCAGATATTTTGGTCACAGGGCCTAGGACAGCATGAACAGTTTAAAGGCTCTTTGCCAACACTGGTCCCCCCATAGTGCACCACACTCAGCTTGCTCCTGCAGGGCCCATGGTCCCCAGCAGGTGAGGTGCAGAGCAGATGTTTCCAAGCAAGTGCCCCAGTGTCTGAGGGGCCGCCACTGCATGAGCACCCTCTCGGGCATTCCTTTAAGGCAGATGAAAGAGGGAGAAGGACTTAGGTCCACTCCAGGCCCAGCTAGTCAGCAGTGCTCCTCAGTATGGGGCCACGATAGTCTACCCCAGCTAGGACCTATGTTTTGTTTTCTTATAGGTACTTGATATCATGCATGAAGGAGGATCTTGGTGATGCGCTAAACAGGTACAGGAAAGACTTTCTAGAACAGCCATGTTTTGAGCGCAATCAAAAGGAGGACAATTTGGACCACAAGGGACCCTCTGCACCCAGCTCACTGCTGTCCTTGGGGCTCTGTCTCCCAAGCGGGGAGCCGATGGAACAAACAGGAGTGGGGGTCCCAGAACACCACAGGCTGTCGGCTTAGAGGCCCCTCCCCTACCACCACAGGCAGTGTTCAGGAGCAGGAAAACCAGGCCCTTAGCCATCCCTATTCTCCAACAAGTGCCTCCCATTCCAGCTCCCAGGTTCCGGTCTTCTTGAACCCTCAGGTATCTGGTCTCTGCTGCCTCGTTCACCTCACCCCAGCTGGTATAGAAAAGGGGTTGGATGGTGCCCGGATATGCGTCCTCCCCTTCCTTACCGTCTCTTCAGGCTTTGTCTCCGCAGTAAAGTGACAGTTGGTATCTGGAGAATAAATGGGCTCCCCCAGGCAGGCCCACTAACAGCACCGGGTTGATCGCACCTCCGCAGCTGCTCTCTAGGTGTGCCGCTCACGACGGGCCCAGTTGGCCTTGCCTTCAACTCGTTCTTTCCACGCACCAGGGGCCCCTGCCAGATCAGACTGGGCGGCCTCTTCTGCTTCATAACGGCTCCCCCATTAGGGGGTGTTCTTTGGGCAAATGTGTCGGGATAGGCATATTGCATCCCAGTGCTTCCCTATGAAACATCTAAACCTGCTACACTGAAAATAGCTTTGAGGGGATTTTTGCTGTAAGGACATGCTTAACATGAAACTCTTACAAGTCCTACTTTTAAATACCATGCCCTCTGCCTTTATGGGTAATAAAGGCAACTTATTAGTTACCTATAAATATTTAAAAGGAAGGTTGAGGCCTGTCAAAAGTGGTGTTTTTGACAGGTTACATTTGTGGTTAAAACCAATACAGCCAGACTACTGGTAGCAGGCCTGCAGCCCTGGTTACTTTGTCACTGTAGTGGATTGCACAATGGGTGCTGCAGTCCTCTTGTAACATTTAACATAAGGGCCCTGGTGCACCTTTGTACCATACACCAGGGACTCATATGTTAAATATGCCAATCAGTTGTAGACCAACTTTGCCATGTTAAAAGGAGGAGCACACGTGATTTATCACTGGTTAGCAGGGCTATAATGCATGAAGTTTAATAGCCAAAAAAATAAAAATTCAGCAAAAAGGCAAAACATTCAGGGTGAGATGGACACTTTTCAAATTGGTTTCTGGTGAAGGTGACTGGTGTCAGGCATGGCAGTTTTCCTGTTTCTTTCATTCACAATATTGTGTTCTATATATCTGTGTCTCTTACATTCTTCTCTTATGTCTTGCAGGCACATTATTACATGTGGTCACAGTTTGTTTTCACTGTCCATGTGGCAGCAAAATACCAATGCCCATAGTTGTCAAATACATGTGAAACAGTACTTTCTGCCTTCTCCTCATAGAAATGTCTCTTTCTCATCATGGGTACGTGCTTTATCATCTAAGTGTGCCATTCATAATGTGCAGCAGAAGTGGAAGAGAGCCAGGCTGTTTAGATTCTGCTATTTATGTGTTTAGGTGTGTAATTAGTGTCTAGTGAATGTGACTGGGATCAGATCTGACAGTTTTCCTATTTCCTCCATTCATAATGTTGTTCTACATAAATGTGTATGTTGCATTATCATGTATGTCATGCAGGCACATGAATACATCTGGTCACAGTGTATTCATAAACTTCCATGAACAGTAATATTTTGTACTTAAAAGACATGTATACCATGATATTTCCATAATGTCCACAGACAAATGAAGTAAGGTAGTCTATGTCTCCACATTCATAATCAATTAAGGGCCGGATGTAGGTCGGTCGGTAACGGCCGAAAATCGGTATTTTCGGCCGTTACCGACCGAGATTCACAAAATGGTATGTAGGGCCACATATTTTACAGATTCGGTAAATTTACCGATCGGTAAATTTACCGATTCTGTAAAATACCGAATCGGTATTTTTACCGATTCGGTAACAATGAGATGTAGGTGGGACTCTTCTGAGTCCCACAAGCCTTACAGAATCGGTATTTTACCATGAAATCCAACTTCATGGTAAAAAACCGATTCCGGTGTGCATGCACATGTGTGCATGCACACCTGTGCCATATGACAGGCAGACCTGCCCTTAGGGCAGGTATGCCTGCCACATGGCCCCCGAATCTTTTTTGGGGGTGCTAGAGGGTGTCAAAGTGACACCCCCTGCACCCTTGTCAAAATCGGTATTTACCGATTCGGTAAATACCGACCGGTAATGCCCCATTCATTCCTATGGGCTTCAAAGCCCATAGGAATGAATGGGGCATTACCGGTCGGTATTTACCGAATCGGTAAATACAGATATTTACCGATTCGGTAAAAGGAACATCTGGATGTTCCTACATATCCACCCCTTAGATTTACCGATTTTTAATTACCGAATCGGTAGGATTCGGTAATTAAAAATCGGTAAATCTATTTTACCTACATCTGGGCCTAAATCTCTTTGACTGTTTCACAAAAGTTGTCACTCTCGGCATCTGGAACAGTACTCTTTGTCTTGTACACAGTACACCTAATAAAACGTTTTTATTATATGTTTTATAAACATGCATAAACGAAGAAGACTCATCATAATTGAGATGTTTAGCATATATATAAACAACATAATATATATTCCTTACAAACGAAGACATTTTAAAATGCCGCTTATCAATCATTTTAATATACTTTTTGTATTGTAAACAATAATATGATAAACAACATGAAGGATATGTAGTTGTGAGACCTAACAGTCTTCCAGCAACTATTGTCTTCCACCTCCACTTTTTTTAACTTTATTTTGCTGGTATTAGGACTCTGTGCACTTTTCTGCTTCTAAACAGCACTAAAGTGCTTTCGCCCCTAAACAGGGGAGCCAGAGTAGGATGGGAAGGATCTTTGTACACTTCAAAGACCTGTATGTGAAGTCTCCCCCACTTCCAAGGCACCAAGGGGTATACGTACTGGACTTCAGACACTACCACTTCAGTTCACTTCTGAACCTGTGGCTAATATGCCAGGAAGGACTGCTGTATTGCTGGAGGACTGCCACTCGGCTGGACTCCAGCTTTGCTGTGCTGATTGGTTGCTTGCTGTTCTTCTGACTGAGTGAGAAGCACTGGACCTGCATCACTTGACCCCAGAACCCAGAGTGACTCCAAGGGCTAGCTGGCTGGCCTCCTGATTTGAAGCACCAGTGACATTATAGGCTTCCAACCAATGCACCTGGACTCTGCCATCTGTGAGTCAACAATTCCAAGTAGTTCCACCCCAGTCGTGCACCCTTTGAAGTGGGACTAAGGTGGTTATTGTAGGAGAGTAGGATCTGCTAAATATTGTTACCCTCACTTTTTGCTGGTGGTTCACTGTTTTTTCGACTTTAGTCTGGCTGGTGCTCTGCTATCCAGGACCCCAGCCTAGCTGCTCCCTCTCTAAATTGATTGCACGTACTTTAGGTGCACTGCAGTTTTGTTACTGGAGTAGCCTTGTAAGTATCTAGTATATGGTACACCAGGTACTCAGGGCATAGGTACCCCAGAGGCCTACCAGGGGCTGCAGCATGTATTATGCCACCCCTGGGAAGCCTTCCAAATTGACACCACATGACTGCTACTGCAGCCTGGGTAAGGTGGTGCATGCACCCCTTACTCAGATATGGGTTACCTATATCTACCTTTTGATCTCTGCACATAGAAACATATCAGTCACCCCTATGGCATGCCTTATCAATCCTGAGGGCAGGGGGCTTGGTTTCATGTGAGAGTGTGCCCATGCATGAGCAGGACCCATCTGCAGCCTTTGGAATCTATTCTCTGGGGCTGTTCAGTGATGCAGCCAGACCATATACTCTGAAGTGCATGATAACCTCACGATAAATGATAACTTTGGAATGGCTGCATGGAAATATGTTGAATTTGGTGTCAAACACTTTGGAATCCTACCCCCCTCCCCTGCCAGTCCTGGCGGTGGGGGTAGATTTACACCCTTCTAGAGGGAGAGACTTGTACACACTGGTCTAACCGGTTATAATTTAAAAGAGCCCTGGCATCACAAAATGGATGCTGCAGCCACAGACAGGAGTCTGGCCTTCTGCTGCTGACTGAAACTCTGGCAGGGGAGGTCTGGACAATAGGTTTCCTATCACAGGGAGGTGTAACCACCTCCCAGACAGGCTTTGGTGTATTAGGTCTGGGTGGGTGCACTCTGATAGTGCTTCGAAGTCAGCAGTGAGGGAACATTTGGTGTCCCTGTGCATAGCCCAGTTCAAACCAGTTGCAGGGGCTACCAGTCACTGCTCTGGCACGAAACTGGACAAAGGAAATGGGTGTAGCCACCCCTCTTTCTAGACCCTCCCATAAGTGGGTCCCCAGAGTATGTCCAACCCCTTTTTTTAGTATAAGTAAGGAACCCATGGCAACAGGACTTTAGATTACACCTGGACGAGACTCTGAAATGGAGTCCTGGAACTTCAATGCTCTACTAAAGACTAGATGATGGAAGCATCTCCCTTGGGATCAAGGAGTGACTCCGCTGCTTAAACAGGCACCAATGAAGCATTTGCCAGTCTGCATCTCCGAAGCTCCCGCAGAATTCTGAAGTATTTGCAACACAGGAAGAAGATTTCCAGGCTTCTGAGAGGCCGATCTGAGTCCCCAGAAAAGCTGAGACCCACAGCCCTCGTGAGTGACATGGAACTGGAGCCCATGCACATTTACTAGTGCATTGACTTCTCGTCTCTTGAAGTTGTTTTTTGGGTTGCTTGTAGCCAAAGACCCAAGCACTATTTGCATTTCAGCTTGAGGGTCCTTTGTGATCCCTGGTCCGTCGACTGGTGGTCCCTGTGAAAGCAACTCTGATTTTCTTTGGGCTTCCCTGGCTGCGCTAGGCGTGCCCTGAATCCCCACTGAGTGGTGAGTCCCTCAGTCTTTGCTGGTCTGCACCAAAGCATTTCTTTGATTCCTGCAAAGGTTGCTGTTGCCAAGGCTTGTTGGGACCAATCCAGGCACCAGAACCGCAGCACTCGACATCCTTTGTGGGACAGCTTGAATCCAGCTCCTGGTTGTTGTTGACGCCTTCTGATTCTCGTGGCTGAATAGTCAAGCTTCTCCTTTTTCACCTGAAATCATCCAACATCTGTGGGCATTCGACTATCGTGCCCCTGGTCACTGGCTAGTTACCCAGACTCTGTCCCCTCTGCTTTCAGGTCCTCCTCATCTTCAATCCAGGCTTGGATCACACCAGACACTTTCCACTTCTTCAGCAGCAGCACTTTGAAGCAGATCGCCATTGAAAACGTCGGCGAAACCCGACAACAAAAGACACCTATGCACCCGGCTTCCCTGGATGAGGTAACTTGAGTACTCCGGTGCTCCCGTGGGTGTTGGCTCTAGAACCCCTTAAATGTAAAGGAGTTTGCTCATAGTCCTCTCTTAAGTGTCCTTTATCTTTAAATTTCCAACCGCGACTTTCCCCATAGAAGGTAATAGTGATCCGCGGCTGTGTTTAGACACTGCACGCGTCCCCTGTGGGTTCCCTGTGTCACTACCATGGGTGGTTCCTTGTGGCCGTAGCACTTCTACAGGCTCTAGGCCTTGTGTCTAGTCAAGTTGTGGTTCTTATACTACTTTTTTAATATATGGTTTGGTACGACCCTAGAGCTCAACGAATATTGTGCTAATTTACTGTGTGCGTTTAAGTTTACCGTATGTACTTTTGCCTCTAGCCTCATAAAAAGACTAGTGGGATGTGTTTAGAATAAATACATATATTTTCTATCTTTACCTGGTGTGGTTCTCCTTTCATTGGGTAATTCACAAGATTATAGACCGGTAAAAGAAGCTGCTTTACATTCCTTCAAGACTTAGATGAAGGCTGCTCTCCACAGCTGCCACTAGGATAGCTTTCTACAAAGGTTGTCTTTAACCTACCATCAATAAGGTCGTTGGACTGGTGCAAGGTGCCCACTAGAATAGTGGACAACATATGCCAGGCCAACTTCTCACATTGGTGTGCAGCGTGTGGGATTCAAGCTGGCCATTGTTTTACCTGATAACCTCAAGTGATGCATATCATACAAGCTTAAAATACAGTAAGTTCTACTGAACTTAGAGTTGTGTGTCAAGGGCTTAGCACACTCTTTCCACAACTCAAGAGAGTTCAGTAAGTTACACTAGAGTAGGTAGGTGCATACACCACACCTCACTAGTAATGCCTTCAAGGCCAGGAACCAGTGGGACCCTGCCAGGTATCAGTACTATACTGGCATCCAAGTGTGACAAGTTCCCATTCATAGAATTGAGGGCATTGTGTGCTATGAGGACATTGAAGAAAGGCAAACGTGCCAACACCCAACGCCTCAAGGAGGTACAACAGTTAGAAAGGCTTCAGAGCCTGAAGGGGAAGGCAGTGGGGATTGGGCAGCAGAGGAGGCAGAGCCCAGTTTTACAAACCACCAGGACTCAGACTCTGATGCTAGCCAGGAAGGTGACAATGACCTTGACCTGGACAATGCAGCTCCTCTTAGAAATGAAGATGAAGACCAAGAAGACCCACTCTTTGTTCCCCCAGGAGGAGTTGGAGGTACACCTCGAAGGCCCAGATCTCCTTCTGCAGAGTCTGACCATTCTGGTGTATCTATAGGGACCTCTGTCTCTTCCCATAGGAGGTAATCCTCCCAGGAGAAGAGAGAAAGACAGATGAGGCTTGAAGAAGCCCAGCTGAGAATTAGATGGCCGCAAGTAGTCTTAGAAAGGGAATCCCTAGAGCTTGAAAAAGCTAGAAAAAAGATAGGACTAGAGTCCCATGGTGTGCAGCAACTTCCCTAGTGGTAGAGAAAGTTCTCATGACCATAGGAATTTGGAGTTACTAGAAGGGGTCCAAATGAGTTGAGACCCAATTCTCTTGAGCAGTAAGCTGGGATTGACGTGCCGAGAATGACTAAGACGATGATGAGGAGGAGCCTACCCTTGCAGAGTTTGCTGCTCGCCACTGCTCTCCTCCCCCTGCGGGGAGTCCATTTTCGGCTGGGCTGAGCTGGTTCGCTGACCAGCGAACACTGACCTGGGTCTGGGCCTAGACACGGACAAGAACCCGGTGCAGAGTTTGCCGTAGCTTGCTGCCTAGAGCCCGGAGCCCAGGGCCCGAGCCTGGAGCCTAAGCCGGGGGTCTGAGACTGGTTGAGCCTTGTTAAGCTTGGAGCATGGGGGTGAGTTAAGTAGAACTGTGTTGCAATGGTGTGGTGGCAGAGTCATTGCTCTTCCACTCTCCCACCCCCACGCTCCCTCTGCCCCTCGCTTTCTTTTGCTCTTCTCGCTCTCGTCCCCCCGACATCTAGCCCCCGGCTCTCGCATCCATCTTGCCACCCTGCTGTCCACCTGCCAATTGGACAAGTGGTGTTTAGCGGTGACTGTGTGAATAGGATAGCGGTTGAAGTTGGTTGTCCCTCTAAGCACTTAAGGCAGCGCCCACTCCTACAATCCCCCACAGAGGCCTAAAGGCATTGGGGGCAGGCCAGGGAGACCTGCGGGCGGACACTGTACTACCTTACAGCAAGGCATGGGGCAGAGTGTGAGGGTGAGGTACGCGGTCAGTGGTGGTCAGAGTGATTGGAAGGCGGCGAGAAGCGGTGAGAGGTGGCGAGAGGTGAGAGGTATTGGTGTTGGGACACTGGGCCCTTCCCCCCAACCTTTTAAACCAGAGCCGCTCCCCCTTCCGCTTTCCGACTCCTTCCCCCTCCCCACCCGCCACCTGCCTACCTCCTGGCGCCCACTTACGTCTATCAGGAGGAATTGTGCAATTGATCAAGGACTAAAGACCAAGGATTAAGGATCAAGGATCAGGATCAGGGATCAACGATGCAGCCAAGGAATGCGAGTTCAACCCTGCCCCAGGCCAATTGCCTCCCTCACAAATCTGCGAGACGCCAAAAGGCCAAGATGTTGCATCCCCCTGGCAAAGTTATCCCAAGAAACAGTTTGACCTCACAGGACGAGCAACAACTGGGAGAGGAGCAATCAAACTCTCCTTTGACATTAAGGAAAAACACAAATCGCAACTGACGACATCAACAGAAACAGTAATGGAATTAGCATGAACAACAGTCCTAAAGGCAACAACGACATCAGAAGCTATTTCCAACAATTGTCTAAATTAGGCAATTCCAGCAACCTTGGAAAAACAGATGACACATGCTGCGATGCAACTAGCACCAATATTAAAGAAATCATTGCTAATACTCCAGTATGCTCTGAAAAATATGATATTTTGAATCAAAGCTCCTTACGATCACTCCGCTTTCACCAGAAATCATCATAGTTATGGCAACAGCACACAAGCAAAATTAAATGCAATTGGTCTCAGCTGGCTTTACCGCAACAACTCAGGAATCAGCATATCGGACCCACAGACTTAGACAGTGGCCCCATGGATGTTCCCCCCACCCCTAACCCAGAGGAGAGTGAGACAGGCAAGGAACTTCCTTTTTCAACCCGACATATCAGGGTCATTACGGATAATTGTCCATCTTTGAAACCCCAGCTGGACCCCCTGGCTTTCCCTTTTACGCCCCCCAAGCTTGGGGAAGAGGATTTCCTATTAATAGAGAGGTCTGACCCAGACCCAGACCTAACCCGATTAATCGCAAATGATCCATCGCGGCCCGCCTCTTCCAAAACGGGAACGGAAATCAGTTCAGAGCCACAGAAAACATTAACCAATCTTGCACTAATTAATGAAGCTTTGATCTCAATGGCAAATGCTGCCATAATGCACGCAGATAAATTAGATACTCAAATAAATATACTACAATTAGTCGCCAGCCTGAATTCTGGAGTGGATTAGAAACTGAAACATTTAAACTCTCTGGTACACAGAGCCCAGGCAAACACAGACGCACAGGTAATACCAAACAACTGCGGGTGCTCCCCAATACTGCAGACCTTGGAAAAACTCCCAGAAATAATGAGCACTCTAGTTACGGACCTCAAGAGTGAGGCCACCAGGTGGACGAGCAATACATCATGCCCCCCCTTCATAACCCATTTCAGAGTCCAAATACGAAGACTACTCATAAAGAAAATAATACAATAAAAGCCACAAATGTCCTACCTAGGCCTATGGGAGATCAACTGACCAAAATAGGAACAAGAGATTTGAGGTCCAGGCAGGACCCACAGCAGTGGCCACAGGATAACCAAAGTAGCTCAGAACAAATGCAGGAAACATTCAGGAATTATAGTAACAACCCCAAAGGCCCATTGAGTGTCAACAGCCTGGCTTTGACACCAAACTCACAGTCCAAACCACAAACACAGCTCACTACCGATATTGGCCCCTGAAAATTAGAGGACCTAACATCATCATCTTTAGCACTCCTACCTTTATCCAGGAAAAACAAGAAAAAACTGAGAAAGTTAAACAAAACAAAAAATGACAAAAGAAACCCTGAAGGGACCATTAAGCATTGGCTTGTGCCAGAAAAAGATGACAACAAAGATTATAGCATGGACAATCAAAATGGCTGTGGCACCATACAAAAAACAATTACTGTTGATCAAAACAGAGGCACACAAATTTGCGGTACATTTATCTCTGAAACACCTACTCAGAGTTCTCTAGGTAAATCAAGCAGGCCTTCAATTAAAACTCAGTTTATTATTCCAGCAGGTGGGGATTCCCTTTCTTCGAGATTCCTGAAACTTTTTTTCCTTCTATTTTCTTCTTTTTCTCTCTCCTCTTCCATACTAGGTTGTAAGTGTATAATATTTGTCCCATACTGACTTATGGTTTATGGTCTTGTTTTGTATTCTGTGAAATTGCATATCTATCATCTCCAATAAAAAATGATGACACAAAAAAAAACCTCAGTCCATAACAGCCTTCTGTGCTCAGTGACCAGCTGACCAACTTACAGGGCCCCACAGATCGAAAACAACGCCAGGAAAATACAAACAAACTTGCTGCCACACAGCCAATAGCTCACAATAAGCCTCAATGGGAGAGGAAAATCACCCAAGTAAGTCTTATTGATTGTCCGTCCGCCCCGGGTTGCACCCTCAACCTCAGGAGTGATTCACAACTCTGCATTCCAAGCATATCTTGGACTGGGAAGGGATTTGCACCCTGTGAAAACCCAACTAAGAATCTAACAGAGCCTTTGGGAACGACTGAGGTTTCTTCCAACTTACTCAAGCCCCCCCCTACCCCCACCCGGTGTCCATGCCACAGGACAAGAACATTCTAAAGTTTTGTTACATCCTGAATACACCTCACAGGGGAATTGGGACATCTTCAACAGAGGAAACCTCCTGAAGCTCTGCGAAAATAGTCTGGGCCTGGCAAACATCATAACAACTAATATTGAGTCGGTGGCTTTTTCCGGCCCTGGACCGAGAGAATTAAACGAAACAACTGAGATAACTTTCTCCAACCCGATCATGGCGGACATTTTGAGAGGGTATAAAACCCAACTGGACAACTGGGGCATAAAACTCAAGCCCCTACTTGTCACCAAATATCCAGAGATCTTGAAAAATAAAGTGCCTTGTGCTCAACAGGGAGAACAAGATCTGAATAGACAGAAATGGATGAACAGTAAACACCCAACCGTATTAACCACTGGATCGATTTTACATGGCTCTATAGGTGGCACACAGGTAACACAGTGGAGCAACAACTCAATTCAAATTACCAAACAAGTTGATGGAGGCAATCGTTTATGTTCAACCAAGGGGAACAACATCAAAGATTGGTCCTGGATCCCACTGGCCTTAAACTCTAGCTCCTAACCTTATACCCTTATTGGGCAACCAACAGATACCATCAAATACCACCTACGCCTTAAACACTGCCAGTGATCACCATAGCAGCCCACCGAGAACCACCAAATGATAAACATAATGACCTGGAACGTTGCAGGGATACATAAAGTTTTGCAAAGCCCAGAGGTAATTACATTTCTTTCAGGAGCAGATATAATCTGCGCCCAAGAAACACGGGCCATTTCGTCAACACCATTAGGGGGCTATGCTGAATATTTCAAACCCGCAATTAAAACCAACATTTTTGGGAGACCGTCAGGGGGCATTTCAATATACATCAAGCACGCACTGAAAGTTCACTTCTCTGCAATAAAGAATTCATCAGACATGCTTTTGGTTGGCACTTTGAAAGGCTTGAACATGACAGACAGCCTAACACCTATACTTTTAATCAATGTCTACTTTAACCGCCACGGGCCTGTTTCGAAAGACAAACTTACTCGGCTGTTAAATTAGGTCGAATCTCTAGTACTACAACACGCAGGCATGGATTCCATCATTCTTAGTGACTCTAACATAGGGCTAAACGCACCTAAAAATCACCCCAATGGGAGCACTAGAAGATTCAACGCCCTAATGCGAGCATATAACCTGGTAACGTCACATGCTTTAATCAGAAAAGTCAACCCAACAGCATGGATAGTACCTACTTATAACAATCAGACCACAATAGATTGTATTATATTAAGTGAGAATCTACAAAAACATATGCAAAACTATGCGGTCCAACCTCGTAACGAAAGTGACCATGTTGCTCTAACCTTAGAGTTATCCATTACTGAGAAAAAAAATCACACTCTTCGCTGCATTGGAGCAACAAAGGGAGAAGAGCTATTTTGTCTCCTTAGAAGAATAAAATGGGGGCCTCTCCCGAGTCATAAGTTTGCCTCATGGAAAGTAACATGGAAAGGCTGGCAGACAGGCCTTAATGACAAGGGTCGCATAGAGGAATGGGGCTCACTTGCCTATGATTTCGCATCTCAGCTTCGGGGGAGCAACATCAATAGCAACAACGATAGAACTCATGTTAACTCCGTATATAAAATGGGACATCAACCAGCAATTAAGAAATCCTCCAGACAACTGAATTTCAAACGCAGGTCCTTTCGAGCAACTAGATCCGAATCTGCAAAAAAAGAATTAAAACTAGCAGCTAAGAGCCATTCAACATTGGTCTGGCAGGTAAAACGCGAACTCACATAGGCCATATGGTTGAAGATCTTCAAACTACTTACACATAGCAAATCTCAAGAATTCTGGCAATATTTAAACAAAGTTATCCACGATACCACCAATAGAGAGAACCCACTTGATGCAAGCACTTGGGCAGCTCATGTAAAAACCCTCTACACCAACGACTCGAAGATAAATATAACAGATAGAACAACAAATCTTGGGGAACAGCCAAGTAAAGTGACAACTGAATCTATGGAAACTCTGGCCATTTACACCCCCCCAGGAACACACATAATACGAATCTGTATTAATCTGCTTCTCATGTAATGCATCTCCCTTGCCCTGGTTCTCTGCCTGATGCTCTAGCTATATGATGTCATTTGAAATGTTATGGATGTTTGTACTTGAAGGTGGGGCTGTTGGAAAAGATGGGATGAGCAGCCAGGGGGCTGCTTCCAGTGGGGCTTATATTAAGGCTTACATTGCAACTTACCAAAATGTAACTTGAAGAATAAAATACCATCTACAAGAGCTGTCTACAAGACTTCATTGATTTCTACAGAATCATTTTTTTAAAAATACGCCATATCGGAGACCCTGGTCCAAATGGTTTACCTGGGTCCCTCTTCGGGGAGGATATTAACTTTTGGGAGGAGAATTTGGCACAGTTGTATGCAGAGTGTAGGTTCTTAGAGAATGTCCCAGATTCCTGGAGAGGATCATCACTACATCCAATCTACAAAAAAGGGCCAAGCACTGACCCCAGGAACTATCGTATTATTGCCTTATTGGACATTGAGGGCAAGGCTTACGCAAGTACAATCCTGAACAAACTAACAGACTGGGTTAGCAAGGAAGATCTGCTACCCAGACTGGGTTCCGAGCAGGAGCTTCCTCCTTAGATAACATCATTGCCCTCTCATACTTAGTACACCAAACGATGGCTCATGGCAATCAGGTGCTTTTTGCTTGCTTTATTGATTACACAGCAGCATTTGATGGGGTGGACCGTCACATCTTATGGAAGAAACTGGCCAGCTGGAACATCTGCCCAAAACTGCTAAAGGCCATCAGATCACTGTACTCACAAACTTGGGTAAGTGTTAAACTCTCGAGTGAATCTGCTACTGTGAAAATCATCACATACCACGGGCTAAAGCAGGGCTGTGTCCTTGCCCCGCTGCTTTTCAACTTATATACAGTGGACTTGGGTAGCGCTCTGCACGGAGCCACTGTAGCGACGCCAAGGATTGTGAGAATCAAGATCCAGCTGTTGCAATATGCAGACAACTTGGTCCTTTTAGACCAAACCAAAGTCGGCCTCCAAAAAGCTTTAACAGCACTCTCACAATATAACGCTAAGAACAAGTTGGTTGCAAACCCAACAAAATCCAAGATAATAATCTTTGGACGCCATCCAAAAAAGAAATTGATGAAATGGAGTTTGGGCCCATTAACTTTGCACAGCACACAAACATACAACTATCTTGGAATTTGGTTCAGTGAATCTGGCCGATCACAGGTTTACCGCCACAAGCTCCAGCAGAAAGGAAAAATGGTTACCTTTGCTATCTGTAAACTTCATGCTGTTTTAGAAAGCCCAACAACTACGCCATTCAACGAGTCTTGAGGGCAAAATTATTACCTTCCCTTAATTAAGCGATACACGCAGTTCCAGGCAACTTTGAGCGGGACCTTGAAAAGATTCACTGTGAAGCTTATAAAAAGTAATTTAGTCTTCCAGCATGCACTAGGAATAATTTAATTTGACTGGAATTTAACCGTAACCGACAATCCCTGGTAGAATTGGCAAGCTTGGCAAAATACTTTTACCTAACAACCGTGGCCCCAGAGAACTCAATGAAGACCATTATAAACAACATTTTCCAACAACCTGGCAACCCGTGGTCAACTGGCCTTGTCTCAGCCAAAGAAATGTTGAAATTAGCCATAGAGAATTGGGATCCCAATGTAATCAAGTACACCGCAATTAAAACATCAATAAAAAAGAAAGTAAGATCATGCTCTCGTATACTGGACATCGAAGCTCTGTCAGCTAGAGGCTTTCACAAGACCCAAAGCTCCCCCATATATCACATGGCCTGAAACCACATCTCACACAGCCGGTGGGGATGCAAGCCCTACATAGCATACTAGCAGCCAGACTACACTCGCTCCCCTAAAATATCTATATCCCTCTGTGAAAATAATGCCAGTGATCATGGAATTTTGCCTCTGCTATTACAAGCGGGAATCGTTCGCTCACATCTTGCTATTGGGTTCTGCCCTGTTGCCAGCTCGCCATTCCTACCTAAGGCCCATTCTCCTTCAACTAGGCACGCGGACGGCAAATGAGGCTGTTCAACTGTTATATTTGCTGGACACAGTAAAGCATATGGCCAAAGTTCATCTATCACGCCTGCCAAGCTCTAATGGACAGGTCTACCTTGGCACCACTTGGGATCTATCCGGCTGAGGGACCCACACAGTCTGGCCCCCACTGAAACTTAGCTTTGGCGCATTAAAAGGACTTATACTAACTTCCTTTTATAAAACAAAAACACCAAACGGTGTTTTTTAAGAATTGTATATATATTATTCTATTTTAACTAACTCTTCCATATTGATCGTCCTTTTGTATTGGTTTCTATTAATCACACAAATAAAGTGTCATGGTCATTGTCATAGGAATTTAAACAAGCTTGTCCCTCCCTACCAGAGTGGGGATGATATCCACTAATGGATAACTGTACTCGAAAGTGCCTGCAAAGTTCAGAAGGTCCCCCAGGAGCAGTGTACAGCTATCTTGTGGCTCTCCTTCGCAGACAAGTCTAGCGACAAGCTCCTCACTGTTAGAAAAGAGGATGCTGATGATTATACAGTCCTGAAGAGTGCTCTGATTAAAGGGTTTGGCCTAACCACTGAACAATACAGGATAAAGTTCAGAGATACCCAAAAGGCTCAGACTCTGGGTTGACTCTGTTGATTGAGCACGAAGGCTCTGGAGGGCTGGTTACTTGGCAGTAAGGTGTGTGATTATACAGGATTGTAGAACTTAATTATGAAGGAGCATATCCTTAATAATTTTCAAAATCAGGTGTTGCATCAGCACCTGGTAGAGTCTGATTTGACCTCTCCCCAAGAATTGGGAAAGAAGGCAGACAAATGGGTCAGAACCAGGGTGAAGCAGAAGGTTCAGAACCAAGGTGGTGACCAGAAGAAGCAAGATTCTAATAAGGGTGGGGAGAAGGGTAAAGACCAGAAGTCTTCTCAAGGTCCCCAACAATCTGCATTTGGTGGGGAATCCCAATCATCCAAGACGAAAGGCCAAAAGAAACCATGGTGTAAAATCTGTAAACAGAATACCCATTGGACTAGTGATTGTAATAGGCCCAAAGACTCAACTCCAGCCACCATTGCCCCTAAGGCATCTGTTCCCCTAGATCAGCTCCAAGCGATGGTACTCAGAATAAGGGTGTAGTAGGGATAACCCTGGGTTCTGAGATGGACTCTGGCCTAGTCAGAGTTCAAACTCAGGCTGTACTGATCTGTGATGGAGGCATGGATATGTCCTTCTTTGTGAGTGCCAGTAACTTGGGCAAATACAGACAGCAGCCTTTGATCGATGGACCGGAGGTTATGCCCTACAAGGACACAGGGGCAAGTGTCACAATGGTGACACAAGACCTGGTGGCTCCTGGAAACTTACCATTCGACCAATGCTAGCAATGTCAGGACCAACCATGCCCTGGCAGATGTTGATTTCTCCTGGGGAGGGGTAACTGGCCTCAAGAAGGTTGTGGTAAGAGCAGACCTCCCTGTTTGCTTGCTTGGCAATGATTTGGAAACTTCAGCCTGGGCTGAATTGGAGCTCAGGACCCATGCAGAAATGTTAGGTATCTTTGCACATGTGTTTGCTGTGACTAGGTCACAGGCCAAATTGTCTAACACTGAACAGGCCCTGAATCCTGGAAGAATGGACCAGGTGCCTTCCAAGAAAAGGAGCAGTAGGGTTAAGGCAGTGCCTTCCCCCCATACTCAGAATACAGATCAGTCTCTTGTGGGAGATGATTGTAGTCCCGAAGAAGAAACTGTCTCAGATGAGCTTGAGCCTGATCAGGTTGAGTTCTTGGGGACAGGGGGCCCTTCCAGGGCAATTCTGAGCCAGAAGCAGCTGAGTTGCCCTTCCCTTGAACCCCTCAGACAGCAGGATGCTGGGAATGATAGTGGAACCTATAAGATATATTAGGATTATGGAGTCCTGTATTCAGAGAGTAGAGACCCCAAGCCTGGTGCAGCCAGGAGGTTGGTTATACCATTGAAGCTCAGGGGCTTCCTATTGACATTAGCCCATGAGATTCCCATAGCAGGTCACCTGGGGCAACTTGGGACATGCTTGTCCCTCATTTTCATTGGCCCCACATGTCTTGTCTTAAGACACTAAGGAGTTATGTGGCTCCTGTGTCACCTGTCAAGCCAGGGGTAAGGCAGGTGGTACAACAAAGCCCCCCCTGATACCACTACCTGTGGTGGGGGTTCCCTTTGAAAGAGTGGGGATTGACATAGTTGGTCCCATGGATCCTCAGACAGCCTCTGGGCACAGATGTATCTTGGTGGTGGTGGACCATGCTACTAGGATCCCAGAAGCCATTCCCCCTAGGACCACTACAGCACCTGTGGTGGCAAGGGCCCCCTTGGGAGAGGTCTCAAGGGTGGGCTTCCCTAAGGAGGTAGTTTCAGACAGAGGTGCAAACTTCATGTCTAGTTACTTGACTGCAATGTGGAAGGAGTGTGGAATGAATGACAAATTCACCACACCCTATCACCCACAATGCAATGGTTTAGTTGAAAGTTTCAACAAAACCTTAAAGGGCATGATCAAGGGTCTCCAAGAAAAGCTTAGGCGTAGATGGGATATCCTTCTGCCCTGCCTTTTGTTTGCATAAAGGGAGGTTCCTCAGAAGGAGGTTGGTTACATCCCTTTTGAACTTCTGATTGGGCAATCTGTAAGAGGCCCATTGTGTCTGGTGAAGGAGGGATGAGAGTCACCTTCAAACCCCGTAAACAGGACATAGTGGACTATGTACTTGGTCTCCGCTCCAGGATGGCTGAATACATGAAAAAGGCAACCAAAAACATTGAGGCTAGCCAGGAATTACAGAAAGCCTGGTATGACAAAAAGGCTGTACTGACTGTTTACCAGCCATTACAGAAAGTGTGGGTGTTGGAGCATGTGGCCCAAGCAGCCCTTGAGGACAAGCGTAGTGGCCCCCACACAATTGTTGAACAGAAAGGAGAGGTTACCTATCTGGTAGACCTTGGAACTCCCAGGAGCCCCCAGGGGTGCTTCATGTCAACAGACTGACACCTTATGTTGACAGGGCAGACATGGGCTTGCTCATGGCTACTGATGAGGGACAGGAGGAAGAGCGTGATCCATTCCCTGACCTGCTCTCACAGAACCCTGATGATGGGTCAGTTGATGGTGTATTCTTGGCAGGCAGCCTCACTGCTGAGCAGCAAGCTGATTGTAGACAGGTGCTCAATCAGTACAGAAACATGTTCTCTCTGACTCCAAGTCAGACTACTAGGTGCCCTCATGAAGTGGAAACTGGGCACAGTCTGCCTGTTAAAAATAAGATTTACAGGCAACCTGACCCTGTCAGGGTCTGTATCAGGACTGAAGTCCAGAAGATGTTTGTTGGATTTGGGAGTTAGTGAACCCTCAGATAGCCCTTGGGCTAGTTCAGTGGTCTTAGTACCTAAACCTCACACCAGCGTGATAAGAGAGAGATGAGGTTGTGTGTAGAGTTCAGGGGTCTCAATGCATTCACTAGGACTAATATCCATCCAATCCCAAGAGCAGATGAGCTTATAGATACTTTGGCCTCAGCCAAGTTTCTAAGCACATTTGATCTTATAGCTGGCTACTAGCAGACCAGGTTAGCTGATGATGCAAAGCCAAAGACATGATTCTCAACCCCTAGTGGGCACTACCAGTTTGTGGTGATGCCCTTTGATTTGAAGAATGCACCTGCCACTTTTCAAACGTTGGTGAACAAAGTCCTAACAGGCCTGGAAGACTATAGTGCAGCATATCATGATGATATTGCTGTATTTAGCTCCACCTGGGAGGATCACCTGGTTTACCTGAGAAATGTTTTGGAGGCCCGGCAGAAAGCAGGCCTAACTAACAAGGCTACTAAGTGCCAGATAGGGCAGAGTCAGGTTGTGTACCTGTGCCACCGTGTAGGCGGAGGCCAAGTTCAACCATTACAGAGCAAAATCCCGACCATCATGGACTGGGTTGCTCCAACTACCCAGAATCAGGTCAGAGCTTTCTTGGGCCTGACTAGGTACTAAAGAAGATTTGTCAAGGGGTATGGATCCATTGTGATACACCTAAATGACATAACTTCCAAGAGAATGCCCAAGAAATTCAGTGGACAGTCAGCTGTCAAAAGGCATTTGAAGACCTGAAGCAGGCCATATGCACTGCACCAATTCTGCAAAGTCCTAACTACTCCAAAGAATTCATTGTCCAAACAGATGCATCTGAGTTGGGGGTGGGGGCTGTGCTGTCACAATTGAATGCTGAAGGTCAGGACCAGCCAGTAGCTTTTAGAAGTAGGCTGACCCCTAGAGAAAAACTTTGGTCAGCTATTGAGAGGAAGGCCTTTGCTGTGGTTTGGGCTCTGAAGAAGCTGAGGACATACCTGTTTGGCACTCACTTCACTGTTCAGACTGATCATAAGCCCCACTTGTGGCTAAAACAGATGAAGGGTGAAAACCCCAAACTTTTGAGGTGGTCCATTTCCCTACAAGGGATAGACTATACAGTGGAACATAAACCTGGTAGTAACCATGCCAATGCAGATGGACTCTCCAGATATTTCCACTTAGAACATGAAGACTCAACTGGTCAAGGTTAGTTTAATGTTCCTGCGTTTGGGGGGGGTTGTGTAGGAGACTAGGATCTGATTACTATGGTTACCCCCACTTTTTGCTGGTGGTTCACTGTTTTTCGACTTTTGTCTGGCTGGGGTCCTGCTATGTAGGACCCCAGCCTAGCTGCTTCCTCTCTAAATTGATTGCTTGTACTTTAGGTACACTCCAGTTCGGTTACTGGGGTACCCTTGTGAGTCCCTACTATATGGTAACACCAGGTACTCAGGGCATAGGTACCCCAGAGGCCTACCAGGGGCTGCAGAATGTATTATGCCACCCCTGGGAAACCTTCCAAATTGACACCACAGGACTGCTACTGCAGCCTGGGTCAGGTGATGCATGCACCCCTTACTGAGATATAGGTTACCTATATCTACCTTTAATCACTGCACATAGAAACCTATCAGTCACCCCTATGGCAGGCCTTATCAATCTTGAAGGCAGGGTGCTTGGTTTCATGTGAGAGTGTGCCCATGCATGAGCAGGACCCCTCTGCAGCCTTTGGAATCTATTCTCTGGGGCTGTTCAGTGATGCAGCCAGACCATATACTATTAAGTGCATTATAACCTTGTGGTAAATGCTAACTTAGGAATGAAACATGTTGTGTTTGGTGTCAAACACTTTGGAATCCTACCCCCCACTAGTCCTGGCATTGGCGGTAGAATTCCACCCTTCTAGAGGGAGAGACATGTACACACTGGTCTAACCGGTAATATTTTAAAAGACACCTAGGCACCCGGCTTCCCTGGGTGAGGTAACTCGAGTACTCCTGTGCTCCCGTGGGTGCTGGCTCAAGAACCCCTCAAGTCTAAAGGGTTTGCTCAAAGTCCTCTTCTAAGTGTCCTTTATCTGTAAATTTCCAACCACGACTTTCCCCATAGAAGTTAATGGTGATCCGCAGCTGTGTTTAGATACTGATTCAGAAAAGGGGGTGGTGATGAACAGAGTGTCTGAATTAAGCAGACCACTCTTACCCAGTCCAAAGATCAGGGCTTGATCCATCACCGTTATTTAGCTCACTGCCCCATCCCAGCTCAGAACCTGGCTATATGCAAATTAGTGTGTTTAGATACTGCACGTGTCCCCTGTGGGTCCCCTGTGTCGCTACCTTGAGTGGTTCCTTGTGGCCCCAGCACTTCTAAAGGTTCTAGGCCTTGTGTCTAGTCAAAAACTCTTGATAGCGCGTCTCAAGCGTTTTTGACCCGTACTCTTCGAGAACACAACGGATCAAGGGTCGTACTCTCACCTGGACGCATTAATTTTGGATGCTCGAGTCGCGCTATAGGATATTTTGACTTCACTGGGGGACATACCTCAACGGTTTTTGCATGATCACTTACATGTTTATTAAGAGGTTTTCCCTGGAGCATTTGAACTTCGAGTCCAGAGGGAATCATTACACTGTATGAGGCTCCATATATTAGAGAAACATATATCCTCTTCTTGCATATACTTTTGGACCTGATTGCTCCAGTTCTAGATTGACTGCCGAATTAATTGGTTCCCAATACACTTCTCTTTGAGATTCCAACTACGACATGACCTTTGACGTTTTATAGGACCGCATCATAGCCTTGAGAAAGTCTGAGTACTAATTGTGTACATACGAAACACGTGTTGGCAGCATGTCACGCCTGAATATGAATAAGGAATAAAGAAAATTACACATCTAAACATCATGACTTGGTCATCTTGTCCTGATGAAATTTGGGATCAGTTTATGTCATTGACTATACTGTATATATGTGTAACATAGATTAATTTGATTTCACATTCTTGTGATTGCCAACATTTTGTACAATTTGATTTGGGGTGTGCTTCGCTGACCTCTTTTGGTTATTTAACATGTTTGAACTCCTTACCCTGACTAGAAGCAAGGGTCCCTATTTGGACAAAGGTACCTAGCTCTGCCAACTAGAGACCCCCATTTCTAACAGTCTACCTGAAAAAATAAAACCATCCCCCTCCATTCCTACAGCCCTGTCTTAATAGGGAAGTGTGACCACCACTGTGACCCCGTGCTTCAGTGGTAGACATGCAGCTGGGTCAAGTGTTTTTACCATTGGAGTCAGCTAAGTAATCAATGGCAATAAACATGTGATTCTCCCAAACATGCTTGGGGTGGAGGACCAGTAACACCGGTGGACCTGGCGTATGCCACTTTTTGAAGATTCCCCACAAGTGCTAACCTCTAAATGACCTCAAATGCAGTTACATTGAATTTGGGTTACCATTCAAGTTTTGGGTTTTAGCACCAATAGCTCAGAGTGGGCTGAAACTTGAAATATGTATGCATCAAGATCCTCCAGCTACTGGAATCAATGTGCCTTATTTCCTGCTCTCAAACTGCTTGAGCTCTTTCGCCTAGGAAAGCTGGATACAGAGGCTGTGAAGGGATGTAGGAAGCTGGATACATTATTACTGCAGCCTCAAGGCAGCCTCAGCACTCATTGTGGAGTCCCTGCCGTCATGAGGGAGTCTCTGCACTTGGGGCCAAATCTCTGCAATGAGAATTATCATTGTAGAGATTCTGCCAGAGTGCAGAGACTTCCTCAGAACTATGAGTCCGCTATGAGTGTGATGGCCCTTTCGTGAATCAGGCCCTCAGAGTGTAGTCAATCTAGTAGTGTTGGTTCAATGAAGAGCAGCTTCATCAGACGTCCTCTGCCCTTTTCCAAGGTGCTCTTGGAGTCTAAAGTTTTCTACATCTTAACATGAAAGGATACTGAGCATCTTCATGCCGGTCTCCCTTAAAACTGTTAAATCTCTAAGGAGAGCCACAGGTTTTCAGGTGAAAGGTAGCAATGGGAGACAATCTCAAATAAAGTCTTTCAGCAAGTCACAGCTGTCTGTAGGTCCTTCTCCATAGATGCCCCTCTTGTCCATTATCTTCCTGTAGACTTCACAAGGGCAGCTTCCATGACACCTAAGAGTGTACTCTAGAGTATGTATTTAAGAAGGATCATCATCCAAGTCCACAGTCCTTCGTCATGCAAACTAAGTTACTCTGTCAGCAGGGAGTGTTCTCTCAGGCTAGATGTGTTCTAATTTTAAGATGTGGGACGCTCAAATAAGAAAGTTGTCTGGAAGTGCTGCTTATAAAAAGATTCAGAGATTCTATATGAAAGTCTACTTCCAAGGCCCACTTATACTATGTCATTTCTATGTCATATCTATGAAACTTCCTGAGGCTCATGTTTATCCTTCATAGTGAGCAGAAGTCTCAACATCACCCACTCCCCTCATATTCCTCTGGTAAGTCTGGAGTTGTTTGGAGGGGATGAGGATGCCCCGGACCCCCCCTCATCATCTAGCTTGCTATAGAACCACTAGCAAACACAATTCACACTAAACTAGGGGAGGGGATCCCATCGTTGTATGTCGATGACCTACTGGTCTATGTTGAAGACACTAGAAGACTCCCTCATCAACTAACGTATATCCTAAAAAAATTCACCTCCCTCTCAGGACTGAAAGTTAATGCTGCTAAATCCTGCCTTTATCCTCTTACCAAGCAAACCAAGACCCGGGGTACATCCTCAATGGGGTATGCATACAGTGGAGGGCAAACACATTCAGATACCTAGGAAATGAAATGAAAATACATTTGATTGTTTTAGACCTCATCTGAGATCCACAATATAGTAAATTAACATGTACTAATCACTAATCTCAATATATTACAATATATCAGAAAATTCTTTATAAGCAAACTTGATCATTTCATTTAATTTCAGATACCTAGGCATAAGAGTGGGCATAAGAGTGTATAAGCAGTAAACGGACTTGTTCAATGGCAACCTGGGCAGAGCGCTGACCGCTTTCCGCTCCAGGATGTTGTTTTGGAGCATGCTCCCATTATCTGTAGCAGGCAGAGTAGCCCTTACAAAAATGGTGACCTTCCCATGGTTCCTATACTATTTTGTAAATCTGCCAATATATATGCCCCCCTTTTTTTGCTCGCTATGTTGTAGTTCTATCTAGGACCCTAATTCGATATTCCTGATTTATGCCCTTGTGTGGTTATAATAAAAAATATCCTTATAAAGGCATAATAATCATATCCATATTTAGTCATAGCCCATGCTGTCCAAATTAAGCAAGGCTACTTCCCCAGGCTCCTAGAAAGTACAATGAGTTCAGTAAACAAACCAAACCTCCAGCAACATGGGAATTCCCCATTGCTTTTGTTTTGATTTCATCCTAGAACTCCTGTGAGCACTCTAAGTTCTTAGTGACATCTTTATTGACGTCTTATGTCCAACCTTACATCAAAACCCGGCACCTTTCAGGTTTAAATATACCAACTTTGCCTTAAGCGAACACACAGTGGTTTGGAGCAGAGCGGCTATCTACTTGCCCGAGCGCCCAGCTGATGCGAGAGCCCACGGACGCCGCCCCTCCCCTTTGACGCACTGAGAGAGACGCTGTCTTTTCTCCTGCCGAGAAATCCAGCTCCGGTGTTTCCAGATACCCTCGCGGGTTACTGGGATATGAGAGAGAGATACCAGACCTCCTGCTTTCTAATACCCAGGTACGGAGCTGACTAAACCCTTAAAGAGAATTCTTGATTCAGATTCCTTGGCAAAACCAACTTAACTTAAACTGCTACTTACTTACTCCTTCCCACGTATTAGGCTTAGGTCAGGTACACCGGGGTAGGCGTATTTAGAAGCACCAGTTGAGTACGTTAGTCAATGTATATTTATATGTATATATTTTATCTATTGTAAAGTATCCTATGGCTAAGAAACCATATCAATGCTTTTACAGTATTATTTCATAATACTCCTTTTACTGTACGCACTTTACTTTATACTGAGTATTGCAATTGTGGCAATTCATTTCTCTTGTATGAGAAAGATGCCTGCTCAATAAATAACATCTTTTATTGAAAACGCCCGTCTCTCTTTTCTCTACACTCTGGTGAAACTAAGTATGCACACTTAACTGAGTGAAATAGCTGTCTATTGTTTTCACGCGACTCTAGAGATACACTCTTATTCTGAGGGAGCAAAGTTGTCATGTTTTATGGTTGTCAGAAGCTAATCCCTTCTTGTCTATCCAGGGAGGTTAAACTCCTCCTTGTTTATTCGAGAAAGTTTCTAGTGACCTCTGAGCTAGCTGGCAAACCTTAAGTCTAATATAATCAGTAGAGAACTAGTCAACCTCAGTCCTACATCTACACTGTTGAATATATTATTCCATTGCGCAGAGCCTATTGGGAATATAGGAACTACACTACAGCTAGAGAAGTTGGTTTAATGACATCATATTGGGCAACGCCAGGCACCCGGTGGAGTTTAAGACACTATACTTGCCCACAGACAAGGGAGGCCTAGCAGACCCAAATTTTGAACAGTACAACCTAGATGCTCAGCTGCAATCGGTGGCTAGATGGCTGACCGATCACCAATGCGACAATACAGCGACCATGTGTCCCCACTTCACATTATGGCAGGTGATAATGTTGTTGCACAAGACAACCAGAACCATTACTACTCAAAGTGGCGTACAGATGCTTCTGCAGAAGTCTGTATCTAACCTGACACATCACACCATAAGAAACTGCTTTACCACTGGAGAGAACACCCAGGGGTCAAAAAACAGTTACAGAGGCTGAACTACAAAGCTGGCATGAGGCAGGTATTCAAACCATGGGAGATTTATATCGTGACAACCCTCTAATCTCATACATGATATTAATAGAAGAAGACGAGTTACCTCTTGGGAAATTCCTACTACACTGCTCACTAATAGCCACCGTCAAGTCTAGATGGGGTGACCTTACAAATGAGCCTCAAACTCATCTTACCTTGCAATACCCACATGTTATAGAACATGGCGGACACCTAACGTGGTGGCTCGCAGCCTCATTAAGGCAACACACGGTAGCTAACCTAACATTGCTCCAGCATCACTGGGAGCACGATATGGGATGCCAACTCGCAGATATGGAGTGGACCTTAGTGCTAGAAAGCCTGGTGCTCATTTCGGTGTGGGTGCATGTTGGAGGACTCAGGAGGTTACCCTGGGATTCACACACTGAGGGTCCACCTACCGGGGTTTTAATGTATATCAAATATGTTACTGTCACAGCTGGCTTGTCCTATAGTGCATTATTTGATTGGTCATGATGAATATGTTCAAGATGTACCCTATGTATACTACAATTGAACTCTGTGCTCTGCTTTACTTTTTTCACAAAAAATGCTAATTAAAGTTTAAGAAAAAGAAAGAAAGCCTGGTGCTCATCCCCAAAAACATGCGGTTCCACCAAATTCAGTATTACATAACGCAAAGGGCATATCGCACACCTGCTAAAATCAATCGATACTTCAAACGCATAGATGTCGCCTACCCTAGATGCTCGATTGCCGACGCAGACCTATTGCACAAGCTCTGGGGATGTCCCCGCCTATAATGGAAGGAAATTGCAGACATCCTGACTACATGCACAGACCGCATAATCCTGTTTAAATGGCAAACTTACATCCTACAGCTATACCGCAGGTGCCGGAGCAACAAAGTAACTTCTAGATTCCTAGTTCTGGGAATAGTGGTAGCTAAAAAATTAAGTACTAGGAAATGGAAGGCTCAGGACACCCCCCATATATTAGCAGGGTGACACTCCATGCTCACATACGCCACAGCCAAGGGTGTTGCGCTCCACCAAGAGGACACCATGGGGCATATTACCAAGGAAGTGCCGGAGAGAGGTGTTAGCCGTCTTGGCTTAACTCCTCTTTCCGCCACTTCGGAAACGCCAGGCTGCCCCATATTGACAAGGATATGGTGCAGCTTGGCGTTTCCCCCTGCAATAGTGCTAAGTTACACAATTGAGCACCAGCACAGGCACCCGTGCATCAGAGTTTAAGGGTGTCTGCGAGCAGGGAGGTTTGTTTATGAGTAGTAAGGAGTTCCTTCCTGCACATACACAAACCTAACATGCCATTTTGTAACTTTCATGTGTGCTGCTTGATGCAGCACACATGGAAGTTACAAAATGGCATTTTGAAAAACGGTTTGTTCATGTACAGGAAGGGACACCATCCTGTACATGAACAAACCATGTCATTTTGCTTTTTCCATGTGTGATGCACAAGTCAGCACACTTGGAAAAAATAAAAACCAGGAGAAATAAAGCATTTCTCCTCATTTCACCACCTTAAGAATGCCCACCTCAACACCCACTGCACGCCCCCTTTCACGCTAAGTTTAGCCTGAAAGGGTCCCTATTATTAAGGCAGCGTAAGGCCACTTAACGCAGCCTTGATTATAGGGTGCTGACCCTATCGCCACCACAACGTCACAAAAGTGACATTGTTGTGGCGATAGGGGCTTGATAATATGTCCACATGGGTATACATAAGGCCCCGATTGCCACAAGCTGGATGCGATGTTGGCTGAGCTCCTGCACGTTCACAACGATACCAGGGAGGGTGCACAGTTGACTGGAGTTGCAGATTTGGAATACACATATGAGAAGCAGGAATGGCCTAGATAAAGGCGCAAAGCAGGTGCAGCGGGTGACAAATGTGTCCGCATTCCAACCAGTACCAATTAGTTAACACGTGCCAAAACTGACATTACACATAAAAGCACATGGTATGCATCAGTTGGGGGAATTGGGGGAAAGCTCTGAGCCCGTTATACAAGACCTGTTATGTTTTAAGTTGTCCCTGTTAGGGTAGGATCCACCTCCTTAGACTACGAAAAAATACACAACAACAACCTATAGCGCTGGCAAACACTACTCACTAAGACAATACTGTGATTGCATGGGCATTATGAATAGGCATTTGTATCTCATAAATTTGCATTGCCTTTCTGTGTATGTTGCAATTGAGAGCCCGGACTGTACCTGGTAATATTTTCAATGCTATATGTATAATGCTACATTGTCCATTGTGTAGCCAACACCAAATATATATTATATTAGGTATGTTTGTATGGTTGCTGAAAGAATGGAACAATATAATAAAAAATAGATTTTTTTTTTAAAACAATGAAATTCAAAGAGTACCACACCTCTATGGTGGTCGCTAAAATCTCATATTGCAGGGTGCATGCTATTTAAGAAGTAGGACATGTATATTTAAGTTTTACATGTCTTGACAGTAGAATACTCCTAAAGTCATTTTTACCTTCAACAAAGCTTCCTCTCCCAATGAATAAAACTCAGTTACCTTTGTGCACATAATAAGTGCTCGAATGCACAGAGAGAGGGACGGAGAAATAAGAAAAGAGGTCCAGCACCAGTGCTCCCAAGACAATACGTCTAAATAACTAGAGGGTAACTGTTCCTGTTAAGGGATGCTTGCACAATAGGCAGCGGAGAGTATAGATAAAGAAAAAGGTTGGTAGTGTTCCATCTAAACAGATGAATATTAGGTTAGATGAAAAGGAATGTATGCAGCGGTGAAATTCCTCAAATTGGGAAACATCCTTTACAAAGCAACTTTTACCACGCTGTGCCTTTATGACGCAACTTTTACAACGCAAACCATTACAACGCATTGCGCTGGGGGGGCGCTCTAGGATAGGGAATAAGTTTAATTTACTATCCAACACCTTCCCTAGTGTCCACGGGGACTGGAGTTGGAATAGTAAATAAAACTATTCACTATCCAGCACCCCAAAGCGCTATGCGTTGTAAAGGTTTGCGTTGTAAAAACCACGTTGTAAAGGCATGCGTGGTAAAAGCATGCGTTGTAATGTCATACAGCCCTCGAATTTGAAGAGTTGCCCTCACAAACCGATTAAGGTGTCATGCTTCATCATAGGGTGCTTAGCTCCTTGTGGGATCGGTGCTGCAGTCCCCCACGGGCCCCTTAAGAGGGCTCTTTAGCGGATATCTTTTAAGAGGAATGCCATAGTGGTGAGCGCAGATGTGTGGGGAGTGTGCAAGTGAATTGAAAATAACATAACGGTACCCCTATTAATATTTATTCTTGGATCCATTCGGTATGATTAAAAGCAGGAAAAAGAACTCTGGTGACCGCTCAGCCCTCCACAGGGCTTGGTCGCCCCACTCACTGCTGCCGCTCCTGCCTGCCTTTGCCGCCTCCTGCCTGCAGATTCCTTCGCTCGCTGCCCGCTGCTCCTGGGAATTTCCCGCTGCTCCTGGGAATTTCCCGCCGCTCCTGGGAATTTCCCGCTGCCCGCTGCTTCTTGGAATTTCCAGCCGCTACCTCCCTGCGGCCCCGCCCCCCTGTGATTCCATTCGCCGCCCCGCTCCCGCCACCCAGCTGCTCCTCCCTCCCGGCTCCTTACTTATGACGCCCCCAGAGCGACCGCGCAGCGGACGCGCGCAGCGGGAGCGCCGATTGAGCGCCGAAGGTGCGCCAAAGGTAAGCCCGTCTGCGCCCGTCCGCGCCTGGCCCGCGCCCAGCGCCAGGACCCCTGGCCCTCCCCGCCGAGGCAAGACGACCCGACTGACCTACGACGCCGCCACTCTCAACGCACTCAATGCCGGCCGGACCCACGCCTGCTGCCGAGCCACCCCGAGACGCACCCACGGACCCTTCACCTGCTGCACCTGCAAGTTCACCTGCCTCCGAACCTGCCCCGCACCCGCCAAGACAAACACCAGCAGCAACCACCTCAAGTGCATCCTGATCAACACCCGCTCCGTCCACAGACACGCCGTGGAACTCTGGAACCTCCTCGACGCTACATCACCGGACGTCGCATTCCTCACGGAAACCTGGATGAACGCCTCCTCTGCACCCGACATCGCCATCGCCATCCCGGACGGGTACAAGATCATCAGGAGGGACCGCATCAACCAGACCGGAGGTGGCATCGCCATCGTCCACAGGAAAACCATCCGCATCACGATCGACGCCAACGACTCCTTCGCCGCAGCCGAACATCTCCACTTCCAGATTCACACCGACCCTAAAACGACTCTCAGAGGCACCCTCGTCTACAGACCCCCGGGACCACGCACACAATTCAGCGAAGACATCACAGACTTCATCAGCCCGCACGCCCTCCCCTCCACCGACTACATCCTCCTCGGGGACCTCAACTTCCACCTGGAGAACAACAAGGACCGCAACACCACCGCCCTGCTGGAAAACCTCGCCAACCTCGGACTCAAGCAACTGGTCAACATCCCCACCCACTACGCCGGCCACACGCTTGTTCCCGTCTTCTCTTCCAGCAAGTACATCACCTTCAGCCACGCCACCGGACTCCACTGGACCGACCACAGCTGCGTCCACTTCAGCTTCAAAAGATCCACGACCCACCACCACCCACAACAGGTACCTCACAGGAATTGGAGCAAGATCACCGCAGACCAGCTCACCACCTCCCTCAGCCAGAGCCCACCCGCCAACACAACGGACCCCAACGAAGCAGCCCGCAACTTCACACAGTGGCTGACCGCCTGCGCCGACGACCTCGCGCCACTAAAGAACCCTCCCAGCAGACCCAGAAGCAAGAAGGCATCCTGGTTCACCGACGACCTCAAGGACTCCAAGAAGACCTGCCGCACCCTCGAGAAAGCCTGGCTCCTCGACCGGACCACCGACAACATGACCGCCCTCAAACACGCTACCCGCAAGCACCACCAGCTCATCCGCACCACCAAGAAGAAATCCCTGAAGGAACGACTGGACAACAACGCCCACGACAGCAAAGAGCTCTTCACTATCGTCAAGGAGTTCTCCAACCCCAGCACCGGCTCCAACAACATCACTCCGTCACAAGACCTCTGCGACTCCCTCGCCTCGTTCTTCCACCGCAAGATCGCCGACATCCACAACAGCTTCGGCGCCCCTCCCACGCACCCAATCGTCGAACCAACGCCCCCCACCGCCACCCTTCGCACCTGGACCACGGTGACCACCGAAGACACAGCCCGCACGATGAACACCGTCCACTCCGAATCACTGACCGACCCCTGCCCACACCACGTCTTCAACAAGGCCGACTCCACCATCGCACCCCAACTCCGGAACATCATCAACGCCTCCTTCAACACCGCCACCTTCCCGGAGAGCTGGAAGCACGCCGAGATCAGCGCCCTCCTGAAGAAACCCACAGCGGACCCCACCGATCTCAAAAACTTCCGCCCCATCTCGCTCCTCCCTTTTCCTGCTAAAGTCATCGAGAAGATCGTCAACAGACAGCTGACCGCCTTCCTCGAGACGAACGGATCCCTCGACCCCTCGCAGTCCGGCTTCAGAGCCAACCACAGCACCGAGACCGCCCTCATTGCAGCCACCGACGACATCCGGATCCTGCTCGACAAGGGGGAAACAGTGGCCCTCATCCTCCTGGACCTCTCCGCTGCGTTCGACACGGTCTGCCACCGCACCCTAGTCCAGCGCCTCAGCAACATCGGTATCCAAGAGAAGGCACTGATGTGGATCATCTCGTTCCTCGCCGGAAGAACACAAAGAGTCCGCCTCCCCCCGTTTCGCTCCGAGGCCACTGAAGTCATCTGCGGCGTCCCGCAAGGATCTTCACTCAGCCCCACCCTCTTCAACATCTACATGAAACCTCTCGCAGCCATCACACGCCAGCACAACCTCAACATCATCTCTTACGCCGACGACACCCAGCTGATCCTCTCCCTCACCAGAGACCCTGACACCGCCAGAACCTGCCTACACGAAGGGATGAAAGACGTTGCCGAGTGGATGAAGGACAGCCGCCTGAAACTGAACTCGGACAAGACGGAAGTCCTCATCCTGGGATCTTTGCCCTCCGCCTGGGACGACTCCTGGTGGCCCCCAGCCCTGGGCACCGCACCCAAGCCAACCGACCACGCACGCAACCTGGGCTTCATCCTGGCCCCTCCCTCTCGATGACCAGACAAGTCAACGCCGTCTCCTCATCGTGCTTCAACACCCTGCATATGCTTCGCAAGATCTTCCGTTGGATCCCGAACAAGACCAGGAAGACTGTCACCCAGGCAGTCGTCACCAGCCGACTGGACTACGGAAACGCCCTCTACGCCGGAACCACAGCCAAGCTACAGAAAAGACTCCAGCGCATCCAGAACGCCTCCGCCCGACTCATCCTGGATGTCCCCCGACGCAGCCACATCTCCAGCCACCTGAGGAACCTGCACTGGCTCCCCGTCGACAAGAGGATCACGTTCCGGCTCCTCACCCACGCACACAAGTCTCTCCACGACCTGGGCCCCAAGTACCTCAACGACCGCCTGACCTTCTACACGCCCACCCACCAGCTACGGTCCACCAGCCTCGCCCTCGCAGCCGTACCACGCATCCGAAGAGCCACCGCCGGAGGAAGATCCTTCTCTTACCTGGCTGCCAAGACTTGGAACTCCCTCCCCATCCACCTTCGGCTGACCCAGGACCATCTCGCCTTCAGGAAACAACTCAAGACCTGGCTGTTCGAGCAGTAGCATACCCCTCCCCCCAAGCGCCTTGAGACCCTCCCGGGTGAGTAGTGCGCTATACAAATGGCATGATTGATTGATTGATACCCTTACTCCAATGAGGAGGGTCAGTTCAATTTTCAGAGGGTGAGTGGTGATAAAGGTCATTGCGTCAACATGTTTCACGCCCTTTTGGTCCCTACAGGATCTATCGCATCTCATCAGGACTGAAAAAACGTGACAAGTGCAGAATTAAAATCAAAAAGGGGTCAGAAGAAATACACCTTGTTATGTCAGCCTGAGTCAGGTGAGTGGTCGCTGTTGTCTGGGAATAGTCATTTAGAACCACTCCTACTTATTAATCCAACCTATAGAAGTGAATACAATGACATGTAGTGAGGAAGTGGAGGTGAGTGGGAACATTTAACAAGATGCACATATGATTAGGAACCTAAGTAGTAGGAGAAACTATACACCGTTTGAAATATAGCAGTTGAATACGACGGCATGCCATGATAATGCTTTCAAATATAACAGTCAAGCGTTATGGCAATGTGTTGCTAAGAAATCACCATGGCAAACCGGGAGGTTTAGGGTGCCATAGTTCGTACAGGATGTTTAAGAAAACAAGGGGGACCTAGCGGGTAGCTATGAACCATGGGTAACAATTGAGTTTTTTACAACAGCGGTTCTTAGCTTTTTGAAAATAGAACAAATACTATATAGACCACAATAGGCTACTATATGTTTAGCTTCCTTGTCCAGCCGGGCAAGGAATTTATTTATCAACAATTAGAAGGTAAACAGTTATAATACATTTCTACAACAGTAGCAAGACACAATCCTGTGCTGTACCGGGAGGAAAAAAGAAAATAGGAAAGGGTGAAAGGGGTGTTTCAGGCAAAAGAAAAGAGCAGGCAGGGTACTGTTATAAGTAAAGAGTATTGACAGTAACGCCTGGAGTAGTACATACAACAACATATATAAATTATTAGCATGTATGACCACTCATGGGTGTCGACGTGACGTTTCGATCCCTCGCTCAATTAATAAAGGGGATCATCTTCAGGACTTATGTAATTAGATTTGCCTGATTTAAGAGCGCCTCTGGATTAGAGGTATCGGATGGCGAAGCTGGCGGTGTTCTTTTGGGTGGTTAGGAAAGCTGGTATTAACAACTCCTTAGACAGGGTGCTGGTGGCGTCGCCGTGGCTTGTGGTGGTGGGGCGAACAGGTACTTATTCCTTAGATTGCAAGGCTGCGTCCCTGATTATTCAATTAGAATTAGAATATTTGAGGCTTCCTGTTGTGCCGGTTACGGCATGGAGCCGAGCGTTTAAAGTTGTTGCAGTTCCGAATAATGAGCGATATGGACGGGGGGCTCAATGGCCGTCGCCGTAGTTCGAACAATGTCGATGATCAGCCGCGGGTCAGAAGTCAGCTCGCGGGGCACAGCCGGCGTGCCTGGTCCTACTGCCGGTTCTTTTCTTTTGCCTGAAACACCCCTTTCACCCTTTCCTATTTTCTTTTTTCCTCCCGGTACAGCACAGGATTGTGTCTTGCTACTGTTGTAGAAATGTATTATAACTGTTTACCTTCTAATTGTTGATAAATAAATTCCTTGCCCGGCTGGACAAGGAAGCTAAACATATAGTAGCCTACTGTGGTCTATATAGTATTTGTTCTATTTTCAAAAAGCTAAGAACCGCTGTTCTAAAAAACTCAATAGTTCGTACAGGATGGCAGTAATAAAAGCTTAGCGCTTACCCCAAACAGTACACGGGGATGCCTCAACGGGGGAAGAAGGCATCTCAAAAGGTTACCTAGGTGAAGGAAGCAAACTGAAAATGTATGGCAGAGAGAGGTACCAAATCTCCGTAATCAGAGAGACAGCTTCTCACTCGTAGGTAGTGGTGATAGGGAGTAAGGGTTATTGTACTCATATTGACCTTCTGAGGTATGGCATTCATACCGGCCCTCAACTGTTTGCCGCTGGAGGAAGTGTGCTGAGAGGTGCAGGTTTAAAAAGGGGAGGGGGAATGGAGGCTGATTATGTCCCCGTCTCGAGGCGGATGGCAGAAGTGATGTAATTGGAGGAGAGGCATGGCCACAGTGGGCTGTCACTGCTAATGCTTGCTGCTATCTTGGAAAGGCTAAAATATAGCCCATGTTAATGTAGGATAAAATACATCATGCTTTACATGGGGTCTCTGCTGGTAAAAAATGGCGGGAGAAGCTGGTTTTCAAAATGGGATAGCAAGAGGGGAAGTGGAAAATAGATGATGACCCCACCATGATGTTAGTGGAAGAATACCAAAACCACAATGGGTTGTCATCATTAGTGCTCAGGCCATATAGGAAAAGCTGCTGTATAGTGGGCAGTGATGTAAACTACATTATGTATTACCACACTGCAGAATAGTGACGGTGGAAAGATAGAATCTCCTTGGGGTCTCAAGAACGAGTGTCAATGTTCTTGTAGTTGTACATAAACCACCTCATGCAAAATTGACTGTCAATGTTCTTACAGTTGTACATAAACCACCTGATGCAAAGTAGAGCGAATAGGTAGAAATGCAGGAGCCAGCATTCCGTTGGGCCAGAAGGGGAAAAGGGTGAGGCTACATGATAAACTCAGCCCATGGTATGTCGTCGTTAAGACCTTGGGTATGTGACCTCAATCAAACACCCACTGTTGCTCTTGGGCAAAGAGGGTGCTCACTGTCCAACTTTGAATGGTTTCTATGATGGTCCAGTGTAGACTGTTGGGCGTATAGTTGTGCTCTAGAAAATGCTAACACATTGTGATGTTCTTTGCTTTGCAGCGTATCATAGTGCGATGTACACTAATTTGTGCCTTTAAAGGTCTTGTGGTCATCCCTACCTAGCGGAGATGACATGGGCATGTATGCAAGTAAACAAAGTTTTTGGTGTAACAGTTTTTTTTTATTATTATTTATTTATTCAAGAGTTTTATATAGCGCTGGCTAGACCCGGAAGTATCAGAGCGCTTTACATGAGGTTCCACAAAAATTACATTACAAGATTAAATCAGTTCCAATTTACATCAGTTGATCGACAAACAATAACAAGACCATGGGAGACAAGATAATTGAGGTGTAGAGGGGAAGTGGTAAGGGTAAAGGGGTGGGAGGGAGAAGCGGCAGAGAGACAAAAGGAAAGTCTGTCCAAGGTCCGGCTGGGTAGGTGACGGTCGAGGGGAAGTCCCAAGACCCATCTCCTCTATAGCTATCAGGTAGCTCCATCCGGCATTGGCCAAATAGCTCAGTCTCAGTTGGAAAAATATGTAAAGAAACATGGAGGGCGCAATAGAAGGAGGGTAGAAGGAAGGGGGCATGGAAGTAGAGAAAGGGTGGGATAGGGGAAGAGACAACCAGGAGAGACGAAATGAAGTCTGTCTAAGGGCCGGCTGGGTAGGTGACGACCAAGAAGGGATTCCATGGACCATCTCCCCTATAGCTAAACCAGGAAGCCCCATCGGGTATAGACGAAATAGTTCAGTCTCAGTCCATTGAGAGAGGAGAGAAGGAGAGAAAAAAATAGGGAGAGGGTGCGGGAAGGGGTGACAGGAGAGACGAAAGGAAGTCTGGCTAAAGACCGACTGGGTAGGTGACGTCCAAGGAGGGGATCCCCGACCTGTCTCCCCTATAGCTAGACCAGGTAGCTCCATCGGACTTCAGGCAGAATAGCTAAATCTCAGATGACGAGGGAAAATTCTCAGGTACACAGGGAGGGGGCTAAGGGCCATGACAGGAGAAGGCAGAGGTCGTTAGCAGGAAAGTGGAGAGGAGTAGAGCGAAGAGATAAGCATGGTGGGGACTGGTGCCAGGACAGGTGAAGGCAGAGGTCAGTAACAGAAAAGCGGAGAGGAGTAGAGCAAGGAGGGATAGGGGAAGGGTAGTCCGGTGAAAAGTTCCCATGGATCTGTTGGGCTATAGTTGCCAGCTTAGCCAATGTGCGGGTACTCAGCTGATTTTCCGGTGCGGTCTCAGGTGTGTGTCATCTTTGCTCCCATGGTTTTTGAAGGCCTAGGTCTATAATCTTTGTGGTTTCTGTGAATGGCCATACAGTGCATGATGCGCAGAGGTAATGTCCCTCTACTCGTGGAGTGCCCCACAGGGTAGCCTGTTTTTTGTAGGGACAGGTGGACATGTGTGCACAAGAAGGTCCTTAAGATTTTGTGTTTGTTTGTATGCAAAAAGAGGGGGCGGTCCAGCCTTCTAAGGTTCCTGTGTGAAGGATCGCCCAATGTTTTCTGATGATTTTCTGTATCTTATTGGAGGTCAGGGTAAAGGTTGTCACACATGTAAGTGTATCAGTGAGTGGTTTCTCCCTGCTCTCTAGAAGACTGTCTCTATGGTTGTTTTTAGCTCTCTTGTTTGCCTGTTGTTTCACTCTGGGGATAGTGGGTATCCATGAGGTTGGATCTGAGTGTGGATGCCTGCTGTTCATATTCGCTGATGGTGTTACAATTCCTCCGTAAGCTGAAGAACTGTCCTACAGGTAAATTGTCCCTGAGGGATTTTGGGTGGTGGCTCATATAGAGTGACTGGCTGTTCCTGTAGGTAGGTTTCTTATAGTTGGCCGTTAGCAACTATCCATCTGGACAGAGATGGAAAGGTCAAAGAAAGGTATGGAATCTCCAGAGATAATACTGGTGAATTTTAGATAGGGATACAGAGTGTTCATCCAATTACAAAAGTCCTTGCATGTGTTGGAATCCCCTTTCAAAAATAGTTGGATGTTGTCCATGTTATTATTATTGTTATTGTTAATTTATTCTTATTAGGCGCACAGCTACCCAAGGGTTTCCGGCGCCGTCAAGAAAGACGAGAAAAGGCTCTATAAATTAAATAGCCAGGTTTTTAGACGCCAAAGCAATATGTTGCTATGGAAAGGGTTTTCGTCATTATCAATGTAGGTGCTCTCAAAGGCTAACATATAGAGATATGCTAGGTACTAGACATACAAGTCCCCTGTACTTGATGGTAGAGTTGACCTTGAAATTTAAAAAAAATCTCTTTGAGGGCCAAAGCAGCACACTCAACAATGAAGAGGGGTGGGAGTCTTAGATGTCCTTGGGTTCTCCATTATAAGGATTGTTTCCAGGACTCCTAAAGTACATTCTTGAGGAATGTTTGTTTACAAGGCTTTGACATCCAAAGGCACTAGAAGACCAATCTTCTCAGGTTCTGGGAAAGCTTGTATGAGATTCAACACATCACTTTTAGGTATGTTAGAGTCTTCATCACAATCAGCCCCAGGAATAAATCAGTCCTGATGAGATGCGATGGATCGTGTAGGGACCAATAGGGCGTGAAACATGTTGACGCAATGACCTTTATCACCACTCACCCTCTGAAAGTTGAACTGACCCTCCTCACTGGAATCAGGGTATCTGAGTTCTTTTTACTGCTTTTAATTATAACAAACTGATCCAAGAATAAATATTACTAGGGATTCCATTAAGTTATTTTTAATTCACTTGCACACGCCCCACATACCCACACTCACCACTGAATAATTCCTCTTAAAAGATCTCCGCTAAAGAGCCCTCTCACGGGGCCCTGGGAGACTGCAGCACCAGCCCCACGAGGAGCTAAATGCCCTATGATGAAGCATGACACGTAGATGGTTGTGTGAGGGCAACTCATCAAATACGAGGAATTTCCCGCTATATACATTCCTTATCATCCAGCATAATATTCATCTGTTTGGATGGAACACTACCAACCTTTTTAGTTATCTATACTCTCCGCGGCCTATTAGGCAAACTTCCCTTTACAGAAACAGTTACCCTCCAGTGATTTTGACTTAATAAGGGATACCTTCAATTGGGAAGCAAATAGAGAAATACGCATTTCACTCATTTGAATTCTAATTTAAAATCATGCTTAATGGTAAAGTCAGACTTTAAGAAACTATTCAGAAAATGCCACATTTTTAGAAAGTTTTCATTTTACTCTGCCTAAACCAAAAGTGCCTTTTTGCCAGTGTCTAGGGTCACAAGCAGTTGAGTGACTTTCCTGTGTGTATTCCCCCAGACAAGGATCTAAAGGACCTTGGCTGTGTGGAAGGGTGTTCCTACCCTGAGCAGGATGGTCTAGGAAGCTGTACACTGCTCTTTCTGAGTCTGAGGATTGCACCTGGCATCTGGGCTTGCCCACCCTCTGTCAACCTAGAGAGTTTGGAGCCAAACTCAGGTAAAGGTGTAGAACTGACAAAAGACAGTTTTGTGGTAGACAAATAGAGGAACCCCCACACAAAGGCTAGCACTGGGTATAAAGGTTGCACCCTCAGAATCTCTCATCAGAATGCTCCTGAGCATTCTGAAGAAGGACTGAAACTGACTGAAACTGTCTGTCTTGAGCCCAGGATCCCCTGATGTGACTCTATGGGTTAGTTGACGGACCTTTCTATTTGGGCGATAGGGACACAACAACTTTTCAGAGGTCTTCCCTGCAATGGCCCAGCAGGCGAGCACCAACTGATCCTGCCTGAGCCCTGCTGCTGGCCTCTGCTGGAGTGAGTTCTGATACCCAAGAGTTGCCCCACCATGTCCTTGACGGTTGATTGACAACAGAGTGTACTCCTCCTGGTTCAAAACTGCAAAGACCTAGCTACAGGTGAATATCCAAATGTTTTGGGCTTTTTTTGAGTGGACTCTTCACTTCAGCAATGACTGAACGCATCTGGAATCTATGTGTAGCTTCCACAGTGACCTACTCTTCACGCCAACAGTGACTGCCCATGTCTACAGCCAGTGCAAAGCTCCAGTGGTGGCCTGCTCTTCTCTACAGCAAAGATCTACTTTTGGCACTTGTCAATGCAAAGCCCCTGCTGAGGCTCCTGGAGGGACTCAAACTTTGTGAGAAGGTAAACTCTCCACAGGGTTAAACCTGGCTCATGTATCTAACCGACACTCCATTGGTGTTGACCTTAACTTATGAATGTAACCCAGTCTAGCACAACTAGATAATTGTGAGCAGTTCTTTGTGCTTTTTGGTTCTATTTTTATCTGAAACTGAAAATATAACTCTTGAATTTTCTGCCATTTTGGTTTCATTGTATTTCTTAACATGTACTCTATATTTCTAAATTGGTTTGAGGTTTTTCTTGTCTTGTGTTTTCACTTTATTAGTATTGGAGTATTCATATTTTACACATTACACATTGCTTTTACATTAAGCCTCAAAGCTTTTGTGCGAAGCAACCAGAGGGTGAAGCATACATTTATTTAGTGACTTTTGTGGTTCACCCAGGCATGAATTGTGTTTATTACTTTCAACTAATATTCCCAATTTTTTACAGGAATTTCTTTCTCTGCAGTGGATGGCCCCTTTTATATATTCACCATTACTCACTTTTAAACATTATGCACTTAAGATTTGTAGGTTTTGATGCACACTTTATATGTGATGCATTTGAAGTTAATTGTAGGCTTCTGTCATGTAAAAACAGTAGAAGTATACATGTGTAGGTCGTTGCTTTGCCAGCTCTAAATCTCTTCAGTGTGTGATATTAGGCCACGTTGAAGCACAAACGAGCATCTAACATTTAGTCTACTTGTGCAACTTGTGCCAATATTTGCTCTAGCTTTAATTAAAAGTCGAATATACCAAATAGTGGTGGTATAGCAAAGGCACTGCGAAGTGCCAGCAATCGGGTGGCACTGGATCCTATGGATTGGTAGGAACTACAAGGCACAGTCTTCAGTTCCCATTAGACTATTTTAAATCACTCAGCATACCACCCTAGACTTGCATTCTCACTTGCACTCATCATTACGGCTTAAAATCAGAAGATCTCGGATAAAGAATCCCCTTGAGGGTCCTGTTTGGCATTGTAATGCCAGCCCAACGAGGAGCAGCGAAGGGTGAAGCATGATACCCATGTGGTTGTGAGAGGGCACTCACGTCTGATCACTCGGATCCCCAGATTCAGCGGATCAGCTTCCCGGTACCTACTAACAGCTTCTTATCTTTGCTTCCTCTTACTGTCACTTCTGGAGAGCAGCATCCTCTCTCTTCTGCATAACTATGATATTTTAGGAACATGGGTGCTGGACCTTATAATCAACTCTAAGTCCCTCCCTTGATTTGCCATCTTTTTTTGCTATTCATGAACAGTAATTTGGGGCTATAAATTACATTGCTAACCCGTCACAAGTATGTTGTGTTGTTCATACCTGTCCTGCTAATTAACATATACATGCATGTACATGCAAGTATGTTCTGGAACCATGTTCCATTATTTAAATCATATAATCATCCTTCACATAAATACTTGCAATTGAGGATTTTACATCGTTTCCCTGCCATCTTTGACACGAGACACCAAGTTTGATCAAAAATGGGATGAATTAAACAATGGTAAATCAAGTGGTAATTACATAATGAGAAACTCACATTTTGGTGGGGGTCACTAACCTCAACATAAGGTGTGACCATTGCATACAGGCACTTATCAGTTACCCCTCTCATCTATACCTAGAGCAGTAAATGGTTGCTTAAAATGAGAGAGACTTGCCAAAGAATCTTCTGGTATCATAGAGGAAAGGTAAAGCCACGCCCCCCCCCAGCACCCACAAATTCAGTGGACACCCAAACCTTGTTTTTATGTAACAATTCGCACTTGTTATGTGCTATTCTCTAACAAATCAAATGAGCAATAATTACCATAAAAACAATGAGTACCTCAGCATTTATAAACAATACAAGAGTGAATAAAATATAAATTCCAAACATGGTTCATAAAACATCTCTAATAATTAGTCTACAACTTGTAGATGCCTTGATTCATCATTTAATTACAGTGGCGGCTGCCTCAGAACGTGGGTGATGAGGCGGGGGAATGGTTTAAAAATAAACGTACCTTCTCCGCCACACCGCCTCTCCCACCGCCGCACGTCTCTCCTCCGTCCTGAAAGGAATGTCTGCTGGAAGCACCCAGGCCTCTGGACTCTCCCAGCCAATTACGATGCTGCTGGACCAGCAATGTGAATTGGTCTGAGCATACTGTTTGGATGCTCATGCCGTGCCTGGGATTCTGAGTATGTTCTCCACGGGGCTGTGCAACACAGGCCAATGGAAAACATGTCAAGTGTGCATGACTGATTGGCCGGCCTTAGTGGGATGGCCAAACCACCATGTGCACTTAGAGAGGTGCAAACCACTCCTCCCCTGCTTGGCATCAGAGCCCAGCCCCGCCCGACTCCCACATAGAAAATAAAATGATAATAATGTCCTGGTATTATCATTTTGTTTTTATTTTTTGCACTGCTGAAATGGCAGTGGGTCATATTTAGTATCATTATGTCTAGTTTCACGTCATGTAATACAGTCCAGTGTCCCAAGAGCCAGTGTGCCTCCCATCAACTGGTTGATCTCTCTCCACTCCCAAACGTGAGTGAATTGATACACCTTTACTTCCTTAGCATTTCTCTGGAACAGGTGGGGTCTTCGTGGCTGGAACCCCATGGACACTAGCAAGCCAAAAACTATTCTTTTTTTTATTTTCACAAGATAAAAATACAAAGCAGTAAATTCAAGAATACATCATAGATCAAGTTGTACATTTTGTAATAAAATAAACCTTGATGTATTGTATCATTTAGTTGCATGAAAAGAAACATTAAACTCATCTTTCGTCCCATCTGTGGCAGAATTTCACGTGATATTTAATGACTAAAGCAACAATTCATGTTTTATGAACAATAGAAACAATCAGCTACAGATCATTATCATTAACTCCAGTCTAAGAGGTCGCACTTCCCAAAGCAACAGTAATCTCATCCTGCCGCAGTGCCAAATACCTCCAAGGGGGCCTTCATGTCTCGTGGTCTGACCTGCAGCGTCTGTAGTTCAGAGGAGTCGTCCGCTCTACTCACATCTGTTGCACCCGATTGAACTATCTAAATGTATTTAAGGTAGATAGCATGGAGAACAATATAGCCTTAAATGGATTTAAAATTGAACTACTTGTGTCTATAATTAATAGAGGGACACTGTTTTTGGCTACAGCAATATTTCGTTATCTCCGAATCAATTACGATCAGTCCAATGTTCTTAAGGCCCCCGACTTAGAGAGGTGCAGTTCTCTGTAAACCGTCAATAAAGTTTGGATATCCACCCACTAGCATCCAGGCCCACAACGAACTGAGCTAGTGGTGCAAGCTACCTTGCCTCATCCAGAACACATGGCCATCTCGCAACAGCTGCATGCGGCAATCTAGAGTCTGTATACTGTGCTAATGAATTCAATGTACCTGTAGTGAACAGTTGACCTAACCTAGTATATACTGTAACACAACGGATTGCTCACCTATGGAGCATTGGGGAGGCAAGTGTTATTTAACAAAGTGAAATTCCCTCTAGACATTCATGTATCTACCAAGAATGTAGATTGGCATAGCGTGAGCAAAACTCGTCATCTATGGGACATTGCCATCCAGTATATCACTTGCAAATGACGGATATAATTGACTGTATTATGCCAGTGTCCCTTCTTTAATAGCCATTACAGTGTTCCACTTGGCTTCTCGCACATACTAAGCTGTGGTGTCCTGCACTCTGAAATGAGGGTGTGCTTTCAAATGTTCTTTATTCAGTGGTACACGTTCCTTCATGGCACTGCTGTCCTTCCTTATCAACTGCTAACCCTTAACTGACTTAGATAGCTCCTTAGCCTGCATTCAGCCTCCGGCCCGCTGTGTCATCACAGCATGAGCATCGAGGCATCTGCAGGGTCCTAAACTGACTCTACACCCCTGCATTTAAACTCGAACCCCAATTCATTTTATGAGGCTAGACATCTTTAATGGACCATCGAAGATCTAGGTATCACACAACCTGACCGAGTGGTCGCCACTGGAGGCATCGGCTCTTTGACCATATATCAGGAGAGGTGTCTCTAGGTACCTCAGTGCTCATTGCTGCACTGAGGCAGATGTCAGTGCTCTGAATGGGAGTTGTAGTCTTAAAGTGTGACGCGTTCCGGGTGATGCATTTCCCAGGGTGACTGTCTGTGAGCATGTTCCCCTTCACCACTGTCACTTGGAGTGGTTCGGTGTCAAAAGGAGTTTCCGTTTTCTTCTGCTGTTTCCGCTTGAATCCTACCCATTCACCTGTTTTTTTTAGTTTCTTGTGCTTGGTGTCTGCATGTGTTTTCATCTTTTTCTTCTTTGGTCTGTGGCCTTCACCTGACGCTCGTGCCACCATGGCAGAGTTGTGGGCGAACAGATCAGTCAAACACATGAGCGTAGTTGGGCTCTCCCCAGTTGTTGAGTAAGGGGTGGTTCAACAGGCTCGCAGAACTTGAAAGAGGGCCTCCTCAAGTGTGACTCCTTCTTCGGTGGCTCTCTATACAGTTATCCTTACAATGACTTCAAGTCATGGCCATGAAGGATTGTAAGGCTACCACATTACACGGAGAACTCTATGATAGGTACTGTGCCACAATCTCTTGAAGGTAAGATTTTGCTTTACACCATTTTAAGCTGTGAAATCATTGATCATCTATTCATTTTTGTGCCCCTCAAAGTTGGCGTGCAAAGGAGAGTTATAGTTTGCCATGCATGTACAAGTCTTTGGACCCAAACACAAAATTCAGTCTATTACAATATCATTGAAGAAGGTTTTAAAATTGTTCTTATTTAGTCAAGGATGCTGGATGATTATTATGTTAAAGAGAGATTTTTTTTGTAATCTAAATATTCCAGATATTATTAGGCCACATTGCAATAATATCTGGAATATTCAGATTACAAATAAAAAATCTCTCTTTAACATAATCTAACATTGTTTCAGCAGGGTTTGAATTTGAATTTGCAGATAGGACCATAATAATTGCACTTCTCAAAGTCATATTATAGTCTAAGAAACAAGCGATTCATTATGTTTGTGTCATGTTATTCAGTCAGTAGAAGCAAAACAAAAAGAATCGTCTTTGGAGGATGACTCTCCTAAGAGACTAATGTGGTCTTCCACAACATGGATGTCTTGCTAGTAGGTAAATAGGCTTCTCACTTCTTGGGCAAACATCATATTTAGATACAGAATTTCTGCTGGAGAAATGAGGAATGTGTCAGGAGGTGGGACTGGAGGTACTGCTTACTGCTTAGCTGAGCATGCTCATTCGAAGCTCCTTTCAGCAAAGGAATGGGTGGTGTTCATCACAGAGTGCTGGAGCAATCCGGACTGAGGCTGTTCACATATGGAAGATGCACTGTGCGTCACAATGCTGGCAAGGAGCTACAATCCCAGCAGTCCATGAGCTCTTCTGTGTTTAGGAGAGACGGTGGCCATTTTGCCCTCTTAGTCCACCGTGTAATTTTACAGGCAATCATGCTGCAGCCAGGACCTCACTAGATGTATCCCGGATTTCTTTGCAAATACACATTGCTTCCGAAATGATATTTTGAATGGATGACTAGATTACAGTGGATTATCCTGAAAGTCATTTTTTTGAAGAAAATGTACTTTGAAATATTATCTTTATCTGAGTAGTTACGACTGTGGTTATATATTCTACTAGGGTTACCCTGTGAAGCAACAGGAAGGATTCTTAGAGTCGATTATTTCACACATATATTTCAATGCCATGTACATCATATTAGAGTTCTAGTTAGCACATACAATTGCTAAATTAAGGGAACAAGAGGATGAACAATATTGGTTACTTTGCTTTTCTACAGAAGTCATATAGAAACTAGAACTCATCTTTCATAAAAGAGTGTGTAGAAACAAAGCATGAGGTATTTATCAAACAAATAGGAAGAATGACTAGTGCACATGATTGTGTGCGATGCTTATGTTTGTAAGTTTAGTTTTCATGAATTACCAATAGCATAGAGAAGTAAAGAGAGTTGTATACGCTGAGATAGTGCTAGGTGTATCCATACACACTTACAGTTTTGTTACCACTCTAAATGACAAATTACTTAAGATTGATAGAGCGCACAGGCCACCCTACTATAATGTTTGCCATATGCACATTTGGGCCCATAAATTCAATTTACCATATTTATTAATCGGGTAACCTACACACTACTACCAGTAACCCAGTTCATTCCTATTTATTTCCAATGTACCTGACTTACCAATCCTCGTCTCAGGTACCTATGATCACAATGGATCAGGCAGCTAGCTGAAAAATATAAGCAGTCACCAGAATACAATAACATTTATAATATTTGCACTCTTTATAATAACCACAGACTCAGGAAGTTTTGAAAACCATTATCTTGTCTTCATCATTGTCAGAAAGCATTAGATTTACAGTAAGCCAACTATCAATAACCAAGATCATGAAAATCGTGTAACCATGCAGAAAATAGATTATGCCAACCATTTAGAAATGTAAAGGGAAGGTAAGAACAGGGAACATGCTAGTATGAAATTTTCAGGAATTAAGACTCGGTGTGGTGTGTCTAAAGGACGGAAAAGATAAGGAACATGCTAGAATGTCACAGTTTGAATACCCCTCGAAGGTGGTGATGGAGCAAGGATTCGCACATACAGCGACTTGCTTGTATCAAGAACCTCAAATAATGTTAATCAGTATAACCAACCTGTTCGTGTTACTAATATTGCACATTTTACATTACACGGGGTGTCCCAGTAACGCTTGCCTATGTGTTTACTTATCCTAAAACGTTTGCCACTAAAATGGCTGCTGCTAAGCGGGAATTTCTTCTGCGCATGCGTCGGTCACACTCACGTGACGTGACGTACTCGCAGTTCTGGTGGAAAAACTTTGCGCTTGCGCACTAGTTTAAAAATGGCCGCTTTGTGTTCTCACATGCCGATGCTTGCCCTGCAGCTTTTGCACTGCTGTTCGTCTTGCACTAATCGTAATGCTATAGTTAGTATAAAGTAAGGGGAGTCATATAGGGATTCCTGGTATAGAGTGTATTCATTTATTTCTATGTTCTAAATTGTTTTCCTTTACTTTACATGTGGCGAGTCTTTTGGGCCGGGGAGGTGTATGAAACTCCATCTTAGAAGTCCCTACTGCGCATGTCACCCTGGCAGAGGGAAGAAAACATTGTACCAGTGGAACCCAGCTAGCTGGCAGCCACAGTCAAGATGCTCATGAGAACCGACCTGTGACCTAGCAGGACAAAGCCGAGATGTACTGCATTTGAAACAATTGTAATAAAAACTGTGTGCACCATTGTTAGGTAGAGCACATATCATGGGAACCCCAAATTCAATAGGCGGTCCCAAAAGATGCAAACTGGGGCTTGTAGAAGTCAAATCCTGGTTGGTGAGTTGACCTGTCCTACTTGAGGACCAATCGAAATTGGGGATTCTTACACTTGCAACATTTGGGGGGTGGTACACTGACCAGAAAACAGTATAACTAGCCTAGGTTTAGCTAGAGAAATTGTCCGACTTGTCCGAATAGCTGACCTGTCACTGACCCAACGCACTCAATGGGTGACTGATACAGAGAGCTGCGGAGCACTCTGTCCGTAATTTCCATAGACCCAAGCAGGGTTTTTTGAGAACCTTAAGTGCTGGCGGAGCACTTTGCTGGGGAATTCGATAACCCAATCGGGGTTTTGACTGATAGCTGCAGAGAGGGTGTAGCGCAGGCGTTGCTACTGAACTGCGGGTGCTGGTCTTTCCTTGATGGTCCTGTCCTGCTCCTAATCTGGTTGTCCTGTCCTGGGTGTCCATTCTGCACCTGTTGGCCTACTGGCGACCGTCCTTCCTTGGGGTTCTTTCTTCTGTCCTAAACTGACCCGTGGCCAGGGTTGGTCTTCACACCGTTCTAGGTAAATATAGTGCTGGGGAACCTATTCTGCATCCTTCATTCTTTTTCTTTGCTTTAATAAAGACGTGTTCTTGCATATTGATTTTCCATGCTTTCCTTTTTGCACTGATAAATGAAAAAGTCATACATTATAGTTGTTATACTAGCATGTTCCAATTTTTCCCATCCTTTAAGTACGTTCCTGCATACAGTTCATGAAATATAGATGTTCCTTTTCTTTACCTTCCTTTAGCCAAATAAAGTGATTTTGCTCTGGAATATTCGAGTTTCCATAGACTGATTAAATTCTCGTGCTTTGCCCACTTTTGCCAGGATATATATGTACTGTGACATTCTAGCATGTTCCTTATTTTTCCCCGTCCTTTAGTCACTCCACGTCCAGTCTAAATTCCTGAAAATTCTTACTAGCATGTTCCCTGTTCTTACCTTCCTTTAGAGTCCTAAATGGTTGGTCTTATTTACTTACTATATGGATATGTACTCTTTATAATTTTAGTTATTGACAGTTTACTTGCTGTGAACCTTATGCTTTCAGAAACTGACAAATTGTAGATAAAGGTTTTAAAACTTTTCGAGTCTGTGGTTATTACATGAGTACAAAGAATATAAATGGTATTGGTATTTTTGTGTCCGCCTTTCTTTTACAGCTAGCTCCCTGATCCATTGTGGTCATAGGTACCCGTAACGGTGGATTGGTAAGTCCGGTACATTGGAAATACAATAGGAAGGAACAGGGTTACTGGTAGTAGAGTGTAAGGTTACCCGATTATTAAATATGGTGAATTGAATTTATGGGCCCAATGTGCATATGGTAAAATTATAGTCGGGTGACCTGCGCGCTCTATCAGTAATCATCTGGTAGCAGAGGTGATGGTTAGGGACTAGTTAAAGGTAGGTAGGACTAGTTATGATAGGTAGGTAGGTTATTTGCTGCTAATTGTGAAAATTTTGCTGCTAAATCGATCGAATGTACAACTGTTGTTTTATTGCTTTGAGAAATTATGAAATGTTTTAAATTGTTTTTCTTGCTGATATATTGATATATGTTTTAACAAAACTTGTTAGTGATTGTTATATGTTTGTCTGGAATCCCCAGGGGCAGAATAGCGGGTGGTGAGGAGAATCCACGTCGCAGTGAGGTCAGTGGTTGAGGAAATTTGGTGCAGGTTAGGCAGAACTGGAAGCACTAATTAGGGTTTTCTGAATAAATGTTTGAATAAATGGTAGCAAAGAGTTCGCTGGCAAAACTCCTATTGTGATATAACCTAGTAAGGGTCACACGGAAGGAGTAGCAGGTTTGTCTAAGCTTGATTTGTAGCAAAGGAGTTCACTGGTGAAACTTTTGGCTTAGTATATATCCCAAAGTGGATGAGTCGAAGGAGTAGCAGGTTCACTAATGCTTGTGTGAGGAGTAGGCAGAAGGGATCTACTCGCAGTATTTGAAAAGTAAATAGAAGAGGTTTACTTGCAGTGAAACAAATCTATTCTTTCTAGACACTCGAGTACAGTGGCGAATGTGTTTTCGTTGTAAATTAAACAGAGCACTTGCACTTTAAAAAAAGGTAGAAATCGAAGTGTTTCTTACCTTGTGAAGGAGGGAGTCAGTTGCGGAGCTGCGCTGACGTCACTCAGTGCCGCGCTGGTATTGGTCCAGACAGCAGGCGTGTAGCTGAGATGGAACTGTAAAGGAGGGGTGAGCACAGGAGCGTGAGAACTCGTTTACGAGAAACGCCGTGCACCCATTGGTTGAATTATTTTTGAAATCGCGCATTTGATTAGTTGCAGAAAAATAAGAGACGCATTTGGATTGGAAGTGATTTTGTAAACAAAGTCGCTTGTGGAAAATTATATGTGGCATCCGGCTAATCCAGAGACTAGACCTGATCCAAAATATATAGGTTTTGGAAAAGATAAGTGGAAAGGTCGTAAAAGCGTTATGTACGGAAATAAGAGGAAAATGACCTTAGTAAGCAAAGTGAAAAATTATTTCAAGAAAGACAAACCTATCATAACTAGAGAAGGAGTTGTCATTCCACCACCTAATACTCCCGCATCTTTTATGATGTTTGACAAGGGCTACCATACTTGCGTATGGCTGGAAAATTGGGTGAACTATACTAAAATTGACGGAATTTTGGCATTTCTGTTAGATGGTACCTTTAATAGTTGAATTCTGTTCAATTTAAGAACCCAAATGAATGATTTACATCCCAGACCCAGACTAACGCAATATGAGGCCTTAGAAGATAGGGAGATAGAGGCTTTTGAGCGAGACAGACCCAGAATGGTCAAGGGGTTGACTAAATGGTATCCAAAGGTAAATAAAGAGACCCGAGAAAAAAAGAATGAAAGTGTGGAGACAGAACATGATAGTAGAAGGACTGTACCCTGTAATAGCACTAGAAGCGCCAATGGGAGGGAAAAGGACAGAGAAAACAAAACATTTGATGACCAATGGGGATTCAGACGATGATTATTTGGAGGAATTGTTAATGAAGAATCCACCTCCTTATAATGAAGGATCAAGACCAGTAAGTGTAAGAGACACCTGTCTAATACCTCCTTATCAGGAGGAGCCGAGACCTTTAAGTACAGGGAATCCATTCCTGAAACCTAACTATGGTGAGGGACCAAGTATGACACATCCAACTGCCACGAATTATATTCCTACCCTAACTCCGCAAATAGTGCATGAAACAAGCCTGGAAAGAGTACTGCAAGAGAGAGAACGAGAGGCTATAGCTAAACAAAGAACAGAATTAATTCAGAAAATTTCCCAACTAAATACAAGTCCTGAAGCCTTGACAATACCAGTGACTATTGGACCAGTTGTTCCTTTGTACGGGGATACTCAGAACAGCCCGAAGACTCCTATGATTACCCCATCTGTAGTACAGCGGAGAAAAGAGCCCTTAATTGTAGATGATCAGACAAGTGAATGTGAATCTGTGATTTCTTTGATGGATTTACCGATAAGGGAACCAGAAAGCGGTTCACGGAGGAAGAACACTCCTTTCAATTCTGGAGAAGTGCAGATTGAATCAGCTTCTGGTACTAGAAGTGCCACAGTAGTGACTCCGGAAGAATTTGAAAGATGGAGTAGAGAATTAGAGAAACAAAATCCTCAGTCAAAACCATTAGATATTTACAAACTAAGAATAGAATTGGAAGAACTGATGGCTGGAAATGTGGGGTTAGACAGATTGAATACCTTTACTGAGGACGAATTGCTGTTTATCTGCAAAAGTATCACCGTAATACCAGAGTGTTCCATGAGAAATTAATGGACACCTAGTATGGGAATAGATATTGGTAAATCTAAAGTGTTGCAAAAACCCTACAGAGCAGAGTTCTCAGACAAAGATTTGGAAAACATGAATGTGTCAGGGAAAAAGGTGCAGATCTGAGAATTGTTAAACCTGTTGCAAAAATGGGGAGAATTAGAAAAATGGAAAGCCAGATGGGCAAAGAAAAAGGAGGAGATTAGATCAAAACAGATGGCTTCTGAGTATGTCTTAAAAGAAGCTGAAAAGGCAGAGAAATTATATCCTATGTGAGAAGTGCCAGGGGGAAAATATGTGCATGTTCCATGGTCCCGACAGGATATTGTGTCCTTTACCAATGACTTTCCAAAATTACGAGAAAAACCCGTAGATTGGTACAGACAGGTAGAAAGATTTGTGAAGGTCCAGAAATGCCTCTGGAAAGATTTAGATGGTTTATTTGACATTGTAGTTCCCGTAGATTTGTGGACAGAATGTAAAATTTCTATTGATTGGCCTAGTGAGGAATATCCGAGAGACCCAAATACAGGGGCACCTTCAGCAGATGTAATGAAGAAATACAACCAGGTAATGTTGCATCTCAAAGGAAAGGTGCCTGCAAAAGAAACTGATTGGACCAGAATAGATAGAACTACCCAGAATAGAGATGAAACTGTGCATTCCTAATATGAACGACTGTTACAGGTGTTCAAGACATACAGTGGTCTGGACAACATCGAGATGAAAGACATGACCCACTTCATTTATCGATTTGTGCTAGGGTTAAGGCCTGAGATTTCGCAGTGGATCAAAGACAATAAAATCTTCTGGCAGTCTAAACCAATTGATGAAGTCCTGAAATATGCTAAATATTGCGAGGATGAGATGGCAGATAAACGAAAAGTATTAAAAGAAAAAGTCATGTGGGCACAGGTAAAGTTAGCGGAACAACAGGAACAGCAGCTAAATAAATTGACCAGTAATCAGAATCAAGTCCCCGGGGGTGGGGGAAAGACCAGAGTAAAAATGAGCAGAGAAGAGGCCAAAAAGAAGCCCCCTGTCACGGGTGCGGACAGATAGGTCACTGGAGAGACGAGTGTCCACATGTACAGAATGGTAACGTGCAAATAAATGATTTAAATCCACAGACGCAGAATGAGAAACCACGAAAGACCCAGCGACAGGTAAAGCAGAATCAGTTGCCTCGTGCACCTGGACAAAATTATAGGTGCAAAGCACAACAGGGTGAAGACACCGAAGTGTGGGAAGTAAGGGAGAATAAGAATGCAGCAACTCCACAATTTCTGTTAAACGACACGTTTCTCTGTGATGACACCTACTGACGGTGCCTGAGGGGGGAGGACGAGGAGTGCGTGCTTGGCGCCTCCTTGCCGGTGGACCAGACAGGGCCATACATTGAAGGAAAGGTTGAAGGAAATGACGTCACCTTTCTGTTGGACACTGGTGCTACCCGTTCTACTGTGAGAACAGCAGACATTCCAAACCTACCCCTCTCGGGGGAAGCGATCCAAGTAGTGGGCGTTTCTAATCAGCTAATTAGTACCCCAGTTACAAAACCTATGGAGATTAAAATTGGGAATTTTAAGGAAATGCACAGATTCGTTGTCTGTGATTCCAGTCCTGTAAACCTGCTAGGACGAGATTTGTTGTCTAAAATGAATTGTACTATCTTTTGCACACCAAATGGCGTCGAAATTCAGACCCCAGATGAAGACGGAATTTACAAATTAATGTTAGCTAGACCAGACTCTGAAATTAAAAGACTGACAATACAAGACTTACCTGAAGAGCTCCAAGAAACAGTGAAACCGGAAGTATGGGATTTTACTGGAAAAGATGTAAGATTAATGGAAAATGTTGACCCAATTAAAATAGCCATAAAGGAAAATGCAATATACCCAAATATTAAACAGTACAAAATGAGTGCAGAAGTAAAAGCAGGAGTTGCCATTGAAATAAAAAGATTGTTGGAAGCAAAAATCATACAAGAAGTGATGAGCAGCCCATGTAATTCGCCCATAATTGGAATCAAGAAACCTAGTGGTAAGTACAGGATAGTACAGGACCTGCGCAAGGTTAACAACATTGTGGTTCCTTGTTGTCCTGTTGTGCCAAACCCTGCTGTGATTCTATACCAAATTCCATGGAATGCTGGATGGTTTACCGTCATTGACTTATGTCATGCATTCTTTTCAATTCCTTTGCATCCAGACAGCAAATTTTTTTTCTCATTTGAGTTCGACAGTCACGTCTACGTCTGGAATCGCGTCCCTCAGGGGTACACAGAAAGCCCCTCAATTTTTAATCAGATTCTGAAAAAGTGCCTTGAAAGCCTAATATTGCCCGGAAAATCAGTTTTGGTGCAATACATAGACGACCTCTTGGTGGCGTCTAAAAGTCAAAGAGACTGTGTAACTGACAAAATTGCCTTGCTGAACCATTTAGGTGAAGGGGGTATAAAGTATCACAAGAAAAGTTGCAAATCTGTACCACATCAGTAAAATATCTGGGGCACCAGATAGAGAGAGGTATCAGGAAAGTCACCACAGAAAGAATCAGGATAATTCGAAACATGGAATTGCCAAATACTCTGAAGGAAATCAGAATGTTCCTTGGAGTTGTAGGGTACTGTAGACAGTGGATTGTGGGATTTGCAGTCCTAGCAAAACCATTGATAAAAATGACAAAGAAAGGAGCAAGTGACCCTGTAGAGTGGGATGACGAAAGCATGACAGCTTTTACAAAATTACGAGAATGTCTGTCTACTGCTCCTGCACTAGGAATGCCTGATTATTAAAAAGAATGTGCACTGTTCTGTGACACACGAGACAATTGTGCAATTTCAGTCCTGACCCAAATTCATGGTTTGACTCGACGTCCAGTGGCATACTTTTCTTCCACATTGGACCAGTGGCAGCTGGATTATCTGGATGTTTGAAAGCTGTAGCTGCAACATGCATAAGTCTTGAACAGAGTGAGTCCATTGTTATGGGACATCCAGTTACTGTGTATGTTCCACATTCTGTTGTAATTTTACTGACAAGAACAAAGACCCAGTATCTCACCACTAGTCGGTTAACTAAGTATGAGAGAATCCTTGTAGGTGCAGGAAACGTGACCCTTGAACGTTGTAACATTTTGAATCCAGCTACTTTATTACCTAGCTCATTCGCAGAAGAAGTGAGGGAAGAATTTGCACATGATTGCATTGACTTGACTGAATTCAGTACCAAACCACGCCCAGACATCAGAGAGAACCCCCTGTACAGTGAAGATTATGAGCTGTTTGTAGACGGCTCATGCATGAGACATGAGGATGGTGGCCTAAGCGCTGCCTACTCCGTGTGCACTCTAGAGCGCCCAGTAGAAGCATCCTATTTATATGGAGTCAAGTCTGCACAAGTAGCCGAATTAATTGCATTGACAAAAGCTTGTAAATTTGGGAGAATTTGAAAATAACCATATACACTGATAGCCAGTATGGTTATGGGGTTGTGCATGACTTTGGCCAGTTATGGCTACAAAGGGAGTTCCTGATTTCTTCAGCCACCCCTATCAGAAATGGAAAATACGTGCAGGATTTACTGGAATCAATCCAGTTACCAAAAGAATTGGCTGTGGTCAAGTGTGCTGCTCAAAAATCTGGCGATGACAAAGTGACAGCAGGTAATCGATATGCTGACCAGTTAGCCCAACATTGTGCAAAGTACAAAATTTCAATCAATATAAAGGTTGGGGGAAACGGAAACAGCTGCCAACTTTTGATGCTAGAGGGAGTGAATACATGGGAGGAAGTGAGAGACTTACAGGAAGCAGCAGAGCCACAGGAAAAACAAAGATGGAGAAATTTTGGTTGTGGAAGGAGAAATGCAGATGGTGGCATTGTTTATCTTGATGATATGCCTGTGTTGCCAGACTGTATGCTTGCTCCTATGGCAAGGCTAATTCATGGAAACACAAATGTAGGCAGAGATGCGATGATTCGCATGTTCCGCCAAACATGGTTCAACTCGAAATTCAGAAGCGTAGCAGAGGCACTCTGCCAGAGGTGTTTGACCTGCCAACAATTTAACCCTGGAAAGGAAACTATAGTGTTACCAGGGAAAATTGGAAAGGCAGAAGGCCCTTTTATTAGATTACAACTTGACTTCATTCAATTGCCCCCTTGTCGAGGAATGAAATACCTACTCGTCATTGTCTGCCTGTTTTCAAAATGGGTGGAAGCTTTCCCTGCACGTAGAAATGACAGCATCACAGTAGCAAAATTATTACTTAGGGAACTCATACCTCGTTACGGTTTCCCAGTCTTAATTGAATCTGACAGAGGAAGTCATTTCCAGAATGAAATAATAAGTCAAATCTGTAAAGCATTCAAAATCACGCAAACACTGCACTGTGCATATCGTACAGAGGCTTCTGGAGTGGTAGAACAGATAAATGGCACAATCAAATGAAGATTGGGAAAGATGTGTGAATACACTGAGCTGGAATGGCCAGATGCTCTGCCTCTTGTTTTGATGGGACTCAGAAGTATTCCAGATCAGAACACGGGCTTGAGTCCCCATGAAATCCTGATGGGAAGAGCAATGCGACAAGCACGGGTACCAGGATACAAAATAATAAGCATATCTGATGATTTGGTACTGGAAAACTGTAAGGAGCTGGCTGACCAAGTACGTTCTATCTCTCGCCAGGTTGGGGGAGAAGACGTAGCCAGGCCAACGACTCCAGCACATGGCCTAAATCCAGGTGACTGGGCCGTAATAAAGAAGCACACTCGGAAAAGTTGCCATGAACCGAGGTGGGGAAAGCCACGACAAGTGATCCTGGTTACCACCACAGCTGTAAAGTGTGCAGGAGTACCTCGCTGGATCCATGCCAGCCACATGAAGAAAGTGACTGAGCCTGCCGAAACTGAGGCTGAAGGTTGCGCAGCTGAAGGATCCCAAGACATCGGTCCTGAAGTAGCTGAAGAACAACCGAGCTCCAGTCAAGAAGATTGGGTCCCATTAATCGATCTGACAATCGACCCTATATGAACTAGAAGTCAAGTCAATTTAGATAGACAATGGGATAGTGAGGACGAGACAGGTGAAGAAGAAGCTACTCAGATCATCGAAATCCACGTTAAATCTGATTCTGAGGAGGAACAGATAGGGAAAGAGCAGGTAATTGACACTACACCCAGAACACCTGCACCAGAAGAGGGACAGATAGAGATTAGGGCGGAAGTTCAAGCGGAAGAAACCCAAGAGCTCGAAGAGCTTGAACAGGAACAGACAGGATTAGACAATTGTGTTCAGGAAGAAGAGATCGAAACAGATCAAAGCCAAACCCAGCATACACCTGAACAAGGCCAGTTTAGGGACCAGGCAGAATTAATAGATGAAAGACCTGGACCTAGTCAGTTAGGTAACAATACTGAAGACGAACTTGATCCATATGTGCCACCACTGAACGAAAACAAAAGGGTGTTTGAAGAAGGCCAAGACACAGTGCCAGTTAAAAGACTAAACAAAGGTGACTCAGTACCTAGATTTGTGAAAAGGCTGAGATTGCGTCTAAAGACGATAACTGAGGAGCCTGAGCAGATAAATGAGGTCTCGAGTCAAACTGACCCAGTGGTGACAAAGCCAAAAAGAAGAAGTGCTCGCATCAAAAAGCTGAATAACAAGTATTCGAGCCCTGAATGGACTTACTTTGTACTGGAAGAATTTGAGAACTTGGAAATAAGTGACGAAAGTAATGAGAGTGACGAAGAATTGATTGCTGAACAAACCAGTGAAGAAGCAAACCAAACCTGAAAAGTTACTCGAGTAAGCAAGCTGTGCAGAGTTACTAGGAGGGGTTGAAGTTTCTTCTGAGCCAAAATGTCTGATTCTTCTGAGAATGGGAGACCGAGACGAAGTTGTTTTAAAACATGCTGCCAAGTATGTTTATGTAGTGTAGCAATAGTACTGATCCTGTGGATAGGACTAACAATAACTATTCCTTCTATGATGAGTAAAAACCCGAGTCTATACCCAAATAATAATCTACCTGACGACACTGTAGAATCACACACTAGAATTACACCACGAAGAATAGACACATTGGACAAACCACTTAGCCTGAAACTGAGACAATTAGAATTAGAAGCACCAGATGAGGAAGGATTACACTTTAACAAAATAAAGAACAAGACTCATTTAAATGTTTTTGCAAGCCTGTTAGTACATTATGTAGAAACTATGGAAATAGACGACTGTTATGTCTGCATGAAGCTACCCACTTCAGTAGCTGAAGGCGTGACTTATTATCACCTGCCCTTAACCCATGGAATTTCCTGTAGTATACTAACTAGTTTATTTTATAAAAGAGGACCTTTACAGTATTATTATTCAAACTCTGACGTGACATTTTCAGAACTTCCTGTTCTAAGAAACCTGAACCCTGTACATACAACTAGAGACGTAGCTAAGTACATGAGTGATTATTTTCTAACAGTAGGTAAGATAGATATAGATAACGCACGCAAAAATAACTTGACCTGTTCTTTACATGAAAAGGAAAAAGAATTTCTGGATATGGTAGAAAAGAGAAGAGAAAGTTTCCAAAAGAAAGCCAAAGACCAGAACCAGAAAGTTCCTAAATGGGCAGAGAATATAGGGAGCACCTCAAATGGTGGAGCTAATGCTGCAATGCTTCTGGATTTTGAGAAGAAGGGGAAACTTTGTCAATTTCAAGAAGTCTTTATTCGATTAGTTCATCATAAAAGACATAAAATACAATTTATACATATAAAAACAGTTAAGACAAGTATTAAATCAATGCCAGGCTAATCGGCTTCTTGTTACATATTTACAGATTTACAGTAGCGCTCAAATATATACATGTTTCGGCAAAATACTGGGACTAGTTTTAAAACAATCACATCTTTTAGTTCCCCGTAGGATTGCTTTTAATAAACCTGATTCTAAGCACCCAGGCCCACCCCAGAAATTTAGCAACCCCCACAACAATTAAAGGGTCCAGATTGGTCTTTAACATTCTACTTGCTTCACCAGCCGAGCTGGTGCCTAAGTTTCTACATACCGGCCTAAGCCATTTGGCTCTGGGGGCAGAATAAAGTGGACACACATACAAAAAGTGATTCATGCTTTCAACAATACCTTGGCAATTAGGACAATGCCCCGTCCTATCGGCTCCCCACTTTTTGGTAAAGTCCCCAAGAGGAAGTGAACCAGTTCTATTATTAAAAAAACATTTTAAAGACCAAAGTGTAATAATATAGGGTCCCAGACATAAAAATTCTTTCCCAATCCCGGGTTAAGGCAGTATCAGAAGAGTTCATAATTAATCGTTCGAATTCATAGTTGGTCATAGTTACATGTCCAGATATTCAGGGAAGGAAACACAGGTTTATGGGGTAGAAATCATGTAGATCCCATAATGATATTGGGCCGTCTCTTACTTGGGGCGGCCAAGTTTTCAAGTAAGGGACAATATTTCGATCTCTGAATCGCACAAGTACCAGGTCCCCAGCAACATCTTTGGGAAGAGAGCCCAACCAACCCACCCTTCTAACGCTCCTTATTGCTCCGTATAGATTACGGGGCAGTGGCCTATTTTTTGACAGCCAGAATTTGGTTTTATTGAGTAAGTCATATTGTCTCTCAATTTTACCGTTTGGAAGGGCGGGTACAGCCGCAAGGATGCACACATATGGGGCTGCTTCCGGGGGTAAATGGATCGAATTAACTTTATTTAGACCGACTCTAGATGCGGTCGGAAGGGGACGAGAAACTTTTACGGGGTATTTAACAGTTTTTTGCTCAGAAGCACTAGGCCCGGCACGTTGTATTTGACGATTTTTTTCCTGCACAGTTGGATTTAAACCCAAATGGGTAGGAGTTGTCTTAGGGCAATTAGATGCGTCACTGCATTTATCAACCATCGAATTTAACTTAATGACTTGCTCTATCCCAGAGAGCCTATCCCCCAAAATGGCAATTTTTTCTAACAGTGGGGCTATCATATCACTAACCATTTGTTCGATGTGGGGTAGTAAGTACAAAAAGGGAGGGGGTGTTATAACTTCAGGAAACTCTGCAATCGGTGAAATCGTTGGGGAATTAGCAAAGGATGAGGTGCGGCACCGTTTTGGGTTAGGGGGTTATTTTCACCTTGGTTAACGTCATTGTTTTCTTTTCCCAGATGAAACCTGAGGCAGTTCAGTACTTTGCATGTTCGGGCTGTGGGATTTGTTTGATAGTATAAGGGGATCTAAAGGAGTAGCCATGTCTAAAGGTGTAATAGCATTTTTAGTCATGGGTGGAGTTTTCAGTGTGGCATATTTAGTTTTGCATAGAAGGTTTAACTCATCTAGCAAAGAATACATTTGCCCAGTGCCAGCTTCACCGATTGTATGGTCCCCCTTAGAGGTCATGGTGGGAATGGGGTATAGGGCCGTGGAGTATACAAAATTCCTCAAATGTGGAAACGAAACAATTAGATGGGGTCTTTACCTTATGGTAAATATACCTTTGTTACATCAGCCAAAAGGGAGGTGGCCCGTCCCGTCCTTATCCGGCCTTTGAGGGCTGTAGAGGGCCCGCCCTTTGCCCGGGCTTCGCCCCGGGCTATGTCCCGCGCGCGTCCCGCGTCGCGGGATTATGCCCGAGATTTATACACTATAGGCGGGGCGGGGGGGCGGGAACACCGAGGGAAGAGGCAGCAGCTGTGGAGCAGAGAGACTGCTGGACCTCGCAGTCCCTCGGCGTGTGGATGCAGACTCTGTCCCTTCTCAAAGCCCCACACAAAAACAGAAGCGCTATCAGAGCGCACGAATCCCTCGTCGTCCTCCCAGTCAGCAAAACGCTGTGAGCGGAAACTTTGTCTTAAAAGAGAGAAAACTAGTTATTATAACAATATCTTCAGGGGCTTCAGAATGGAAATAGCAAACAGACTATATTTAATTTGCACATAATGCTATCCCGAATTTAATTGTTTTGCTAGAAATCGATAACTAAGGGGACAAATATATATGATATGATATATCAGAAGGTTGCTTGATTATAGGGTAACAAATGTTTGCTATTTCCATTCTGAAGCCCCCGTCTTTATTGTTTAATCATTGGTGATATCAATGGAACAAATAAATGAATCGAACTGGGGTTACATTTATATATTTTTTCGTAATTCATCATGCCGATGGAATTCATTGTAACCTTTTTAAATAAGTGTTCAATTTACGAGGTTAACATCCTTTGCGGTCACCATTTACAGTCCGCCTTCTATCTCTTTTTGTTTTGATGGAATAAATAACTGAATCGGACCATGGTTACATACATTTGTCCGTTATTCATCTCATCGATGGAATTTATTATATATAAATATATTCCTTTTTTCAATTTTTAATAAAAAAAGTGTTTATTTTAGAATGTTAAGATCTAATGCAGTCACTAGTTTCAGTCCGCCTTCTATCTTTATTCTCTTTGCCGTTTTTCTGTTAACGGCATTGGTACGCTGAGAATCGGGTGGAGCAACCAATTGACTGCGAGTTTAAAAAGCCCTTCTGGGACAAACTCAGCTATATCATCGTGGAAAAAATTTAGAAACAACCCGTTATCCGCTCCTGGTCTGCATGAATACCCTTTCATATTGGTAAGTGGCCGCGCTGTGGGCAAATTTGCCCCTAATAGCGTATGATGCTATACATGTTAGAGTTCTATATCGTTTGATATCTCCTTAAATGTTAAAACTATATATTTCTTTACCTTTCATCTTACAGCGGAATACTGTTTCTGAAAATAAACCTCATATTCGGAGGTCATTTCTCATATATGTTACCAGATATTCTATTACGCAGGTAGGCTGAGAGACTAATCTATGAACTTTCCCACTTTTTAGAGACATGTTTTTTAATTAAATAGAGGCACTGATTGCCGGTTCCCTTTTGTATATTTTTCTGTAGCTTGTTATCCACATGATCAGCGACCAGGAGGCGTTTTTACATCCCATATTTAATTCAGGTAAGCCATGCGGGTGATGAATTTATAATACCAAATACAAAATTAAACGCTAAGTATTGAATACATTTTCGTGATTGTGCCTTGCAGATTCGTGTGTTTTAATCAATCCACTACCCGTGCCACGTAGTATCTACTGATTACCAGTTATTGGCTCAATCACTGAACGTGGTAGAATTTCGGCTTTGTTGTCATTTATAAAAGGTAAATACTCCCATCAACAAGGGTGTAATCCTTACACATTGTGACATCATGTGTTTAGATTAAAAAGTTCGACCTATGATGCATTTATTACAACATAGTCATGAATATTAAGGGAGATAGATATCGGCAAACTTCGTTTCTATCGTTTGGAAAGAAAAGGTATAAAATACGCTATCTTAGATGGGTTGGTTTGTGTATATTGTCTTACATCATCTTATAACTTTATAAATAAATCACAAAGCCTTTCCTATCTGATTACTCTCTTTACCTAGTTATTGTGATATTCCTCCTTGAAAACACCAAAGTCCGCCGCATGAATCGTTATCTATAAATACCCAACAGAAGAATTCAACAAGTCTGAAATCAACTACACTTGCAGTTTTAATAACTGTGAGTCCCTTATTTAAATAAAAGCCGGCTTATCCAATGCGTTAATTCAGACAGACCTTACATACATGCTATTTAGCTGTGATAACATCAATTTTTACTGTATTTTCTATAGTTGAATCGTCTTTGATTTCAAGACTACGCATCTCAAACTGCTTCAAACCATAGAATCACGGAATTAGTGAGTATATATGATTACCACAGAGATATGCACTTACTAAGAATTGTTGACTATTAGTATGACAAAAAGCGTTAAAATTGAGGATGTTCTTGGATAGATAACCGATAAATGTAATGGTGCGTAATGCATCCTTTACCTCACCTCTGTCCAAATATATCCCCAGTGTTGTTCACTTGATAAGAAGTTGTTTAAGGGAAATGAGCAATGAAATAAACATGTGCATTTCAATGTTAAAAAATATTTTGAATTGCCATATGTTGGTATATACTTGTCATATATTGAGAGGTTTATGTAAAAATGTAGGTTAGATAATATGTAATATTACTTTATCGATAGTTCAGCTTGATTATAATGTGTGTTTTTTACTATATTTATTAATTTGTTTGTAGAAAGGTATCTATTATATGTTATTTTTTCTTTATAGGTAGTGTCTGGCTACTCCAGAAGAAGGCGCTGGTCGCCGAAACGCGTGTCGAGATTTAACTGTGCCACTTTTTAAATTTTGAATATAAAATACATTTGTGTCTATAATGTTGATTTGATTATTATGGATGTGATCTGATTTGTATTGTGAAATCAGGTTTTTTATAATGGATTTTTAATTATGTTAATAAACATTAGAAGCTGAACTTTAATTCGTTTTTTCCTCTCCATTATTACACCCTATATGACAAGTCAAATTTAATTGCCTAGGTTGTTACATTTCGCATGTTGTTTTATCCCTGACCTAGGAATTGTTAGATTTAATTCTCAGGGGGTCCTTGATACCTATGCACAAGGCTAGTACAACCTGACAGCATGCACCAGAGTGGCAGATTGACTAAAGCATACTTAGAACGTCCCAAGAAGTCACATAATGGAGGGTGGAGTGGCGCTTTGCCTATTGCAACCACTTCAAAAGTTGTATTGAGGCACAAGTTGAAAATCCAGGGTTAGCGTGAAAGTATAAGGTCACTTCACTCGATAGAGAGGAAATTCAGAACTGTAATTATTCATAAACCTTCTGTCCTACTGACTCTCAGCAGAGAAAGAAGCAGAGTATTGAATGAGCACTATGTCTGTACTACACCTCCAGGGATGTGAACTTGTATGTGTTGTGACGGTTTCTTTAAAGGATTTGCACGTAATGCGACTTGCTTGTACTCAGCCCTCTCGACATAACGTTAATAAATTATTAAACATGTTCGTATTACTAATATTGCACTACACTACATTTTGGGTATCGGGATGAAGCTTGCATATGTGTTTTTACTAACCGTAATCGCTTGCAACTAAAATGGCTGCTTTTACGCAGGATTTTCTACTGCGCATACGTCTGTCATACTCACGTGACATGACGTACTCTTTGCTTTGGAGGGAATCTTTCGCTTCTGCGCACTAGAACTAAGATGGCTGCTCTGTGTTACAGCATGCATGAAGCTTGCACTGCTGCTTTTGCTAAGCTGTTTGTTCTGCTTAACCTTATTGCAATAGTTAAAAATAAAGTAATGGGAATAGAGTAGACATTAGTGGTATACAGTGCATTCTTTTATTCTGTATTCTCAAACTGTTCTTTTCTATTATTTTACACAAAAAACATTTGGGCCTGACGCTTGTCGCTGAACTCCATATTGAAACCTTTGAGCCTGCGAACTAGAGTCTGAAATCCATCAAGTCATGGCATTGAATGAGTGCCAAGGAATAGTCTAGACAAAGATGCGCCTGGGAATCTCACCTTCTGAACTTTATGAAGGAAACAGAATTCTAATATGAACTAAAATGTTTCAAATCTGATACATTCATTGTCGGGTGAAATAAAGACGTCATGTGAAAAATAAAATTGATGGGCGGGAATGTTATTAGTATATTCAAGAGAAAAGTGTCATTTTGATATGGTGTAATGACCTCTCCTCATTCCTTGTCCAATCAGAATTGGGTATCCTTACACTTGCAACATTGGGGTGGTACACTGACCTGAAAAATAGTATAATTAGCGTAGACTTAGCTAGAGAATTTGTCCGACTTGTCCGAATAGCTGACCTGTCACTGACCCAACGCACTCAATAGGTAAACAAGAGCAGAGGGCTGCAGGGTACTCTGTCAGAAGATTCGATAACTAAATCGGGGTTCTGGGAAGCTGAAGTGCTGGCGGAGCACTTTGTCGGGGAAATCGATAACCCAATCAGGGTTTGACTGTTTGCTGCAGAGAGGGAGTAGCGCAAGCGTTGCAACTTAACTGAGGGTGCCAGTCTTAACCTTTGGTGGTCCTGTCCTGATCCAATTTAGTTCTACCTGTCCTGATTCTGAATCTGCACCTGCTAGCCTACTGGCGACTGCAACTTTCGGGGTTCTGTCCTTTAAACTGACCCATGGCCAGGGTTAGTTCTTCACACCATTCCTAGGTAAATATAAAATCTATGTGGGTTCCTCATTGACTTGTTTCCTTCTCTCACCCTCCCTGAATTACATATTTGATAATAGTGATTGCATATCATGTTCCTTTTCTTCACCCTTCCTATTGATAAAGTTTGACATATGTTCCCTTTTTCCTTATGTTAAATGCTTAAACATTTTGATCGTATTTTATGTTCCTTCTCTTTACCCTCCCTATTGCTAAATGATCTTTTGCATAGTTACATTTTGATTCTGATCTTCATAATTGAAAGACATTTGGGGCCCGATATAGGTAATCCCAGATTACCGATTCTTAAATACCGAATCATACCGATTCGGTATTTAAGAACTGGCAATCGGGATGTAGCTAATTTTACCGAATTAATTACCGAATCGGTATGATTCGGTAATTATTGAATCGGTATTTACCGATTCTGTAATTGCCATTGATTCCTATGGGCCTCGAGGCCCATAGGAATCAATGTCAATTACCGAATCGGTAAATACCGATTCGGTAAAATTACCGAATTTGCAAGGGGGGCAGGGTGTCACTTTGACACCTAGTTGCACCCCTGATTCTGGCTTGTGTGCCATATTGCACACATACATGCCCTCAGGGCATGTATGTGTGCCACATGGCACAGGTGCACATGCACAGATGTGCATGTACACAGGAATTCGTGATTTACCATGAAATAGTATGTCATGGTAAATAACAAATTATTAAGGGCCGGTGGCACTGTTTTCAGTGCCACCTACATCACAAACTTGAGATTCGGTAAATTTACCGATTCGGTAATTTACAGAATCGGTAAATTTACAGAATCTGTAAATATACCGATTCGGTAAATTTAAGGCCCCCTACATCTCAATCACCAAATACCGGTCGGTAACGGCCGAAATCGGCCGTTACTGACCGGAATTTGGTGACCTACATCTGGCCCTTGGTGTTTAATCTGTGGATCATGACCATTTAAGTAACTTAGATAAAGAATTTAAAACTTCCTGAGTTTGTGGTTATTATATGAGTGCAAATGTTATTTTTCCCATTATGCTAACACCCCTGATCCCTTAGGACTTTAGGTACCTGTGACGTGGATTGGTAAGTCAAGGTATAGATAGGTCAAAAGTCCTAAATGTTCAAAATACACTTGTAGAAGAGCGGAGGTTACCCTTGTTTCTATTTATGAGTTTGTAGATTATAGGCCCAGGTGACTATTTTTTGGTAGAAAGACTAGTCGGGTGACCTGCGCGCTCCATCAGTATGTGTTGTGACGGTTTCTTTATGTGAATTAGCCACTTTCACACTAGTTGCTGGACTATTGTTACCCCGCAATGTGAAATGTCCTATGGCCTTATCAAACAATATGAGCTCTCTCCTGCTCCCATATGCATATCTATATGAAATCTTAACTAGACACTGTAAATACCTTCCTACTCGTGTGGACAAACATTCAGTTATTTGTTATGAATTCATGTTTCGTTTCCTGCAGTGTTTCCAAGCAATTCATACACAGCAATGTAGGATCTAGCGCACCTCTTCACTCCCTATTTCAGTTTCCGATCACTGCTCTTTTGTCTTTCTAATTTTTAGACACTTTTATAACAATTAGGTCCAGACTAACATATTCGTTTCTCAATTTTCTTATTTCAATGCATGCTCTATTCAATAATAGCACAGGGGGTACATTTGTTATGTTATTTCCAAAGGCACACATCTTATTTGTCTTCTATTTTTAGCAGAATTATGACAGGTTTGCCTTTTGGCCACAGCATGAAAGACCTGAGGTCATGGTTTCTTTCCCCTGGAAACGGTTCCCATCACGGATATGGGAGCAGCTTTTTGGGGCAAAATATCCACCAGTCAGTAGATAACTGTAAGTTTGGCAGGCTAGTTCAATATTTTCTTAGTAATCAAGACAAAGGGGCTAATTATTATGGCAGTCGGACCGGGTTTGTGAGTAACATGTTCCAAAATCAACACGCAAGGACATTTAGCCTATACAAATTCCATGAGAAGCTAGACATGAGGGTGCCTGAATGGACCTTGAAAAGAGCAAGTAGCGCCAATTTTGTTGAGGGGTTTGAAGTGTTACAGGGACTGTTGGTGGTTATCACTGGAAGGTCGTAAAAGCTGATACAGAGAATGGTCCCAACAGACTCTCTATATTAGCACCCACCCTCAGGGTGCAAAATACAGTCAACTCTGCCGCAGTACCACCTACCACTGCTGCAGAAGTAACAGCCAAGACGTCCGTAAAAGTCGATTTCCAGTGTTTTAGATCACATCTGAAGCGTCACCATAATTATCAAGCAATAATTCTGAGTAAGAACTCCAATAACCAATGACTCTGATATGCGATGATAGTAATAATAATGCCCATTCAGCCCACAACTATATGCTAAATTTCTGGTTGTACGACTCAGTTCAATAACTAGCGAGGCAGCCCAAACAAATAAAATGTACGATAAAGAGACCTGCAGAGCTGTTCATTACTGTCAGCATACCTCAACATAAACTGCGTGACTCTGTCTCTCATACCTCATCCACCACCTTTCTACGCCCTGCATCCCATTGCATTATAAACTCACGTCAGTGTTAATCATGTTTTACATGGGGAAACACTTCCCGCAAAGGATTACAAAACAAAAACAACACCCTTACAACTCACACCCCATATGGCATCGCTTGCTGCCCATGGAAGTAAGCTGTTCAGTGCCCCACATAGGAGTAGCAAGCATTACACAAATGATGCAGTAAAACACAATATTGATCATTTGTGCATCACCACGATTTGCTTTGATCCTGCTGAAACCTTTTTTTCATCACACTTCATGTGTGCTTTCATAATTGCTGATTTCTTTTGAAATATTTGTACAGTTCATTAAAGGTATTTAAATGTTGTTGTTTATTAGAAAAAAATGACACCCTATAATGTTTCTTTTTTCACTCCCAGTACCTTAGTGAGATTATGACATGGTTTACTTTCCCAAAGTGTCTCACTTTTCAGTCAGAGAAAGAAAAGTAGACAACATCTGCATGTGAAAAGAATAAGCATCAATTTTTCAGATGACATAGCCTGACATTTGACCTCGTTCTTTGAATGCACAGTAAATGTGACGAGATAAAAACAATAGTTAAAGGCATTTTTATTGCTCATTTACCTTCTAAACTACCATTGCACCTCTACACTGAGTTTTGTGAGCGGATAAACGGTTGAGAAATACATCATAGTGTGGAGGAAGTTTGCCAAGTTGTTAGAGTTTGGCATGGCCAGGATTTTAGTCAAAAATTGTCAGAGAATGGCACACAACGATATTTGTTCAAGCTAAATGGGCTATCCTGCCCACATGTGTTTCTCAAAATACTGCTGTCACTCTGTTTATCATCTTCTTTATACTTTAGCATGACAAGGAGTGAGAGAAGAGGCAGCTGAAGGAGTTTGTGGTCGTGGGTTAGGCGAATAAAGTGGAAGCTGTTTACACTTCCTAAGCAAGATGAACCCCCGATTTCATTTTTGTTTACTGGTGACGACTGTGCATCAGAGATTTGCCTCAACATGCCACAGTAACATCAGAGCTGATTGGAGTCTTCATCTTCGCTGACAAAAGACTCAAGGTGCAGTTAATATGTTTTGTTTTCTTTTTTGCATTTTTTAGTCTACAGGCGCATGGTGGTCTTACTTCAGATGTGCTGAGAACCAGCACAAATGCTGAGTTTGTAACATACGTAAGGATGAAGGCCAGTAGCGTAGCTTGGGGGGGGGCAGTCCTCCCCAGGCGGTGCTCTTTTTGTGGTCGGTGGAGGTGAGCAAGTCATGTCTGTCAAATACCACCACTGTTGTGGTGAGCCTCAGCTAGGCCTAATAGTGCTAGGGGTTCAACCCACACAGCGGTTCAAAAGAAGGCGGTATAAGAACAGAAAGAAGGTTTTAGGTACATATAAGGTCATTCAGAAAATGTACAATCAACAAGTGGGAGGAGCTAACAGTTGCTAATTCTAGTAAACACTTCCTGACAGTTACAGACTAATAGCAGCTGCATAGACAGCTGCAAGATCAACTGAGCAGGTGCAAAGCAGAAGAGCCTAAATATAACTTTTCACTAGGCAGAGTCCAAGAACAGATGACAGAAAGGTAGGACAGAGCACATGGTGAGCACGTGGTAGCACATGGCATACAAAATGGCTGCCAAATCCAATATGGCTTCAGCTTGATGCTAACCCCGATCGCTGCCACCCCCATCTGTAGGACACACTTCCCCCCAACTCTTACCTGCACTGGACAGCAAACTCAGGATCCACCCTGGGTGGCAGTAGATCTAGCTACGCCACTGATGCAGGTGTGTTGTAATGATCACTTGATTCAGACAGCTTGGCAAATATCCATTGTTGAATTTTACTCCCACTCGTGCTCTTTTCACTCATCCTTATGGTCTTGTTTTCTTACTTGTCAGTTGCCTTTTCCATGTAAGTACTTTCTCCAAAGACTTTCTAGGCAGTTTGTCCTTTTTTGTGGTAAGTGCTGGAATACACATTTTTCCAATGTGAGAAAGTCTTCACCCCATGATTAATACCCTTCATTGCATGTGCACTCACCTTCCACTATTTATATCACTTGAACTCATCCCTCATCGCCTTTGAATCAGTTAACGGACCAGCCCAATTGCAGAATTTATGGAAATCGGAGCTTTCCATATTGCATATCTCCATGGCAATGTATGTTTTCTCTTTCCCTGATTTGTTTTCTTCTTATTTTTCCTGTGAGGTAGTCAAGTCCTCAATACCCCCAGAGTTACTCAGTTTTAACAGGTATTCTCAGTTGGTCTATATATCAGTCAAAGCTTGATAGGTATTTCAAAAAGATACTTAGATATTAGTCTTTGCAAAGGTACAGTGTTTTTAAAGTGAAGGAGGTATGAGGGACTGAATAAAGGTAACAAGAATAAACTGGGATGGTAAAGCAGTGCTGTTGTCATTTCAGAATTTCAGTTTTATATTTTTATCTTGCGTAATCATGTGAAATTTCACAAAATGTTTGGGTAATTTAGCATGATTATGCTACACAAAATTGCATATTATATTCTTGCCTTTGACCCTGTGCAGAGCTCTGCTGGCTTTTGGCTGGGATCATACAATGCAAATAAAACCTACATACATACATGCATACATACATAGAATAACTATCCCTTTGAAAGGGGCATGGGGCAAGCAGGAGCTACAGGATCCAACAGAGAGGGTTGAGACCTGATAGCCCGATATGCCATAGCCTATCCAACTGTGGATCCTGAGCAACTGGGCCAAGTACTAGGGGTGGGCAGAGCACAAGGAGTTTCCCTCCACGGAGTGACATAAAAACTGTGTCAGTTCCTCGAGCGGGCAGAATTCAGCACATTGATCTACTTGCGATGATTTTGCACTGACTTTGACCCCCATGCAGTGCTCTGCTGGCTTCATGCTAGGATCATACAATACAATTAAAACCTACGGACATATATACATATGTACATACATACATACATACATGCATACATACATAGTATAACGACCCCTTTGAGAGGGACATGGGGCATGCAGGGGCTATAGGACCCAGCCGTGGGGGTTGAGATCTGATAGTCCTGATGTGCCTGAGCCCACCCTACTATGGATCCTGAGCAAATGGGTCAAGTACTAGGTGTTGGCACAACTCATGGAGTTTCACTCCACGGAGTTACATCAAAACTGTGTGAGTCCTCGAGTGGGCAGAATTCAGCACATCGAGCTCCTTGTGCTGATTTTTAGCTCTCGGAGCTTGTCCTGTGCTGCAAAATTAGAGCGAATGGTACCATGCAAACAGCCGTGATCTGCCGAGACTGCCCGAGAGGTGTTCAAGACTCCAAAAATTGCGATAGGATAGGCAAATTCTCGCTAATCAACTTAACGTTGTCAAACCATGCACAAGAAAAAACTCTACCACGCAGCGATACACAAAGTTTTAGCAGAATTGCATGCTCTAAGTGAAATGTCGAGTGGGCAAAACTGCAAACTTTGGCGACGGAGCAGAATTATTTGTCCACCCCTACCAAGTACCCATTCTGTACTTGACTCTCAGTGATCGGCGTGAATGAGAAGTCTAAGGATGTCTCTGAGGGACGGGGGTATGTACAGAGATTAGTGAATATGGCTCACAACTCAAAGAGGGTGCTGTAGCAGCAAAGAATCAATGTCCAGCCAAATACTTACTTTTATAACAAAAGGAAGCATTTTATTTCGAACTCTACTCCTTCAAAGGAGGGTTATTGCATTCACAGACAATAACACATTTCCCCCTTCGAGTTTGGAGCGTTTTAGAAATGGGGATCGCTAGTGTTCCATAGGCATGTCCTTGTCCCACCATTTCCTCTCAGTATGATTAGGGTTATTCAACATTCATTTGTGGCCACGTCAAGGGAAGGTTCACTAGTAGGCATTAGCTCAAATGTTCACTGTGAATCTTCAATTACAGTCAAATTTGTCTTAGCGGGACAGCTATTTTAGCAGGGAGATCCCCTGGGGTCCAGTAGGCCCACAACACGTATTACCCGCTCCTGCAGAGAGGAAAAGTGTAATGTCTTGGAGGGTGCCCAGTTCGTGGGCACTCTCAACAGCTCCGATCCTGCTCAGCTGAGTCAGCTGCATCCAAAGGTCATGGCAGCACCCAGCAGGTGCAGGTTCTCCTCTGAGTCTACAAGGTCGTGCTCCAGAAGCAATCAGATGTGTTACAGTGTACCTGTTGCAGGGTAAGTTTCCACATTCACACAGAGGGTTGGTATTTTGATGCTTCTGAACTTGTTCATGTTGAGATGACGATGCTTCCACAGTATCCTCCCTCGATCCACAGAGGTCAGGTCAGATGCAGTGCCCATTGCTCCTGGTGACCGACAGTTCACTGCTACTCACAGTTTGTGGCCTCCTACCACATCCTCAAGGTGCAATTTATACAATTGTTCCCTTACTGCAAGGCAGTACTTACCATGGTGGCCCCTTCTGGCATGTGCAGTTGCCGCTACGGTATTGAACAGGCTTCGGCTCTTCTCCGCAAGGAAGTTTTCCCGTTTCCCGGCATCCCCTCCTGGCACAGGGGGTCATTACAACGGTGCCACAAAGGCAATCTTAACATGGCTATCTTCATGGCAGCCCTCTCCTGGCTTTTGGGGGTCGCCAACTCAAGTCTTCACACGGGCAACTACCCGATTGGTGCAGCACCATTTCCTCACTCCGCGCACTGGTAGTCCACGTGACAGGGCTCCCCACTGGACCTTGCTTCCTCCAACACTCTTCTCTTTCTCACAGGACACACTAGCTTTGGGCAGGTAGGCAGGCACTGGTGATCCCAGTTCCAGAGAAGGGATCTTGGTTTTCTTGAATAATGTCCGTTCGCCTAGCAGGAAGAATAGCAGGCCTTGGCCTCAAGTCCTAATCAAAAGAAGAAGTCGTGCATAGCTACCTCTCCTCACACAGCCGATCAGGTTGCCAGGAAGATGAAAATATGTGGGCTCTTAACCTCCCCTTGTTATAGTCCATTTCCAGACACCAAATGTGATTGAGGGTTTGGGCCCTTGAAGTTTAATGTTGGTGTTCTGCTCAATTTGAAATGCACATTTCCCTTCTCCCTCTTCCTCTTGAAGAGCTATTTATCACAGCAGTAGAGTCTGAAGTTGATAACACAGGCAATGGAAGTGACTAGAGTTCACTCCTGGATGTCATCCACTGTGATATGTCCATCAAAAGGTTAATCTCAGGCTCTCAGCCCTAATCTCCCTTTATCAGCCCCATCCTATTCCTGAGATATGTTTAGGCCCCTTCCTCGTAATTTCTCATAGAATCAAAAGAGTGCACCTTGAAGTGTACAGCGGGAGCATCACTTTCCTTCTCTAGTTTGTCCCACTCAGCTCACAGCAATGCAGCAAAAGAGAAATCTGTTTTGCCTGAAATTGAACCAAGGTTCCTCCATGTAATGTAATAGTAAAGGCACATTTGCACTCAGTGTATTTACACAGAACTGGAACACTCTCTAGCGCTGTTATCTCCATGTCTTGTGCCACAACAGACACACATACACTCAGCACACACATTCACTCTGCACGCGCTGCTCAGTACTGTAGCCTATCTGTGTTGCCACTTGCAGGCACACATGCAACCAGCACACACATTCACCATGATCGTGCTGCACTACAACCTTCATGTACTGTACTCCTCACAGGTATACATGCACTCAGTACATGTACTCACCATGCTCACACTTCATAGCACTTCATAGCACTTCATGCTTCATGTACTGTACCCCTCACAAGAACACATACACCCAGTACAGACTCTCAACATGCATGCACAGCACTGCTCTATCACTGTATTGTACTCTTCCTAGGCACACATGCAACCAGAGCAGAATCACCTCTCCTGCATTGCACAGCACTTTACATCTAACTGATGTAGGCCAAAGGGCGAGTTAAGCACACAACAGAGAAAGGACTTTGAAGTCCTCACAATGATTCTCAGATTCAACATCTTGGCAACTCCCAGAACCCAGTCACAATTTCTGTACATTCTGGCCTTTACTGGCAGACTTTCACCGATGCCTATTTCATGCACACAGACAGGTGTCACCTCTAGTGTCAGCAAGAAGAGGTTGACACACAAGACCTACACCTCTCTACATTCGCTCTGCTTCTCAGGCGTTAACTCAGGGACGAAATGGACTCTTTCCACTGTGCCATCCTTCATGTCACAATGCAGCAAGTGAGGAAGAGGCTCACTGTCCTCCTCAACTCCCTCTGCCATAGCCATGACATTCAATATGTAGTGCCTCTAGGTGTGAGGTTTCATCCTGTTCACATAGAATATGCCTGGGTTCCCTTGTTGATCTGTGTCCACCAAGTAGTTTACCTCAGAAACCTACAAAACTACTTTGTATGGCCCTCTCCATTTGTCACCCAAAGCCCTGGGACAAATAGGATTTAGTGCCAACATCTTCTGAGCTTCCTGATACCCAGTCAGAGTAGCTTTCTGGTTGTACCATTCCTGCATCAGCGTCTGGCTAGCCTGAGGGTTTTCTTTTGCCTGTATTATGTTTTGCTCCATCAACTTCCAGAGGCAAATCACATAGTCTGTCTCATTATTATCTGGAGGCTCAGAGGATCCTCCAAACCCACCTCTGACTAAAGTGAGTGAGCTCCATTCAGGGTGGTAATACAGAAGTTGAAAGTGACTGAACCCTGCTCCACTTCTGTAGAATCTTGAAGTAGGCAAACAAGAGACATGGCAGGAGAAGATCCCTCTTCCTAATGAGGTTCTCTGGCTGAGACTCATCATGCTCTTTAGTATTTTGGAAAATTTCTCCACCAAGCCATTTTTTGGGTGGTTTGTTGTGGAGAAGTCGTTGTCACAGTAGCTCGCTCCCACATCTCTCTCATATAAGAAGAGATGAAGTTGGTTTTCGGTACATAAATTATGATCCTTGGAAATCCGACCCTAGAATGGATCTCCAAGAGAGCTCTCACTGCCGCTTTTGCAGTCATGCACCAAAGATGTACAGCTTCAGAGTACTTAGTAGTGTGATCCACCACAACCAAGATATACTTGTTGACTGACTGTGCGTGGGGGTCGAATGGACCAATTGTTTCTATTCCTACCCTCTCAAATCGAACATCGAAAACTGGTAGAGGGACTAAGGGTGCCTTAGTCTCCCCCCTGTGTTAACTGTCGTCTGGCTAAAAACATAATTTCCACAGAAGCTCTCCATGTCTCTGCAGATCCCTGGCTAGTAAAAGAGAGGGTCCAACCTATTCTCGGTTTTCTAATCCCCGAGAGTACTGCTAAGGGCACTTCAAGGGCCAGTGACAACAGAAGGTTCCTGTGCACTAATGGAATCACCAGCCTATTTCTAGTTTCTGGCTCAGGATTTACCAGTTCACTATAAAGTAGACCAACCTCCCAGTCAAAATAGTGTTTCCCAACCACTCCTTTGCTGACCTGTTCCTGTGCTTCTTTCCAAGTCCCACAAGCATAGTACACTCTTCCTGTGCTTTGTGGAAATCTTCCAGTGTAAGCATCATGGCAGCTAGCATATCCTGCAGCTCTGGAAGTGACCCAGCAATTGGTCTGGTTCCAGAGTCACAACCTCCCTTCGGTCTGGGGCAGAAACAATAACCCACATGGCCACTGTCTTCCTGGAGACTGCCCTCTCCTGCAATGTACCTTGTCCTGGTTCCAACAAATCAGAGATGACTCCTGCCCCTTTCTGAAACTGATGTGCAGCCTGTGCCCTAGTTAACACAGCTGATGCTGTCCAAGTCATAAAGGCATCAAGTCCTGGTACTAAGTTAGGGGCAATCAAATCATTGGCCAAAAGGCATCTAGCTCCTCTCTTGTAGCTTACCCCAACATTAATCATGGCCGCTTAGCCATTGAGCACAATTCCAACCCTGGCAATTGGCTACTCCATCCCCCCTTCACTGGCCACCAATCCTGTATCCTTGGTTTCTAGGGAGAATCTCCTCAGGTTTAAGTTACTTTGTTTCAACCATAGTGCGGAAGGTTCCAGTATCTCTTAGGGCAGGTACTTTCCTCCCATTTGTACAAACATTCTGCACACATTTCATTGTGTTAGGATGAAAGTGATTCAGAGCATCTGACTCAATCTCCCAAATATCCATAGCTACTAAGTTAAGCACAACTGGTTCCTCTCACATACATTCACCCATGTGTAATATGCTTACTTTCACAGGTTCTTTTTCCTGACAATATCTCTTAAGTGTCCCACCTGGTGGCACCTAAAGCAAGTCACCGCCTTGGACTTAGAAGGACTTCCATGACTTCCCTTCTCCTGATTCTCCTTTCTAGATACACCTTTACCATTGCCAATATTCCTGGGGCCTACTCAAGTCCTATGAGTATTACCATGGTCCTTACCCTCCGATTTGTAACCAGTCTGTAGAGAGTTCTTCTCCCCTTTTAGGTTAGAACCGTGCTGTATTAGCCCTTTGTGAACTTTGTAAGCTAACCACTTACATCAGATAACACTGCAAGTCTTCTGTCAAATCATACAAGTATTGCCTAAGTGGGGTAGAGCATTCCTCCTTGAGTTGCTCTGTCACCATCAACTGGTTAAGGGACTGAAAATCCTTGGCCTCATTCCTCTTACCCACTCATTCCAACCACACAATAAAACATTAATCCAAGTATCAAACGGAACACCATCTGCTCTCTTGCAGTCACAGAAGCCCTGCAGGTATTGATCTGTTTTCAGCCCAAATTGTTTTCATGTGGGTAGGTGAGGCCCGGAAAGAAACACTGCCATCTTTACATGCACACATTTCTTAAGTTGCATTCTTTTCTACACATTGACTTTTGAAACACATTTGCTAGCCTGACAGTGCAGTTTTAGTTTCTCTGAAATCACATTGCATACAGTTCAACTCAGTAAGTACACTATTATGACACTTTGAACATTTAGTAGAAGGCCTGAATGCACATTGTGCAAATGTTGTTGTTTATTATTCATCCATGGGGCGACATGGCTATCAGAAGAGAATAAACAAATGCCAGTCTGCCTTAAGCCTCGACAAGGAAGATATGGATACTGTTATTATAAACAAACACTCATTTCTGTGTTCAAACCAGAGGAACACTCCGCTGTCATTGTGAGGACATTGCTATTGCAAGAGTCCCAAACCAGCTGATTCCTGTTTATCCCGTGCAAAGAGGGATGTCCAACTTGCGACCAAGACCGGGACCTGCATACTCTTACTTTCAGGTTTTGTGGAAATAGATCATGCAGTAGGGGATTCTTGGCAGAACCTTCACCGTAGCCAAGTAGGTTTGGAGCACATAGTAGGGGTACACTCAGTGCCGGCTTTTAGGCGATGCGATTGGTGCCACTGCACCTGGTGCCTAGGTCAGGGGGGCACCATTTGTGCTCTAAAAGTAGCACCAGTGGCATTACTCAAAAGCCTTCTCTGTTGAAGGCTCTTGTTCCTCTTTCTTTTCCATGATGTTAATCTTCGTAGAAATGGAAGAGAGAAAACAGTGTTAAACAGATCAGGAGGCATGTTTTTACCCATACGCAGCAGTAAAATATTTGTTTGCTTAGGAGTCATAAAATAAAATAAAAGTCTTCTTGTGTAGGTTTGTGGATTTTATTTAATTGATCTAGGCACATAGGGCCAGATGTAGGTAATTCTATTTTACCGATTCATAAATACAGAATTTTACCGATTCGGTATTTATGAATCGGTAAAATAGAAGTAGTGAGATGTAGGTAAATTTCTATTTCAATTTACCGAATCTGTAAAAATCGGTATTTACCGAATCGGTAAATACCGATTCGGTAATGCCCATTGATTCCTATGGGCATTGAAGCCCATAGGAATCTATGGGCATTACCGAATCGGTATTTACCGATTCGGTAAATACCGATTCCAGCAAGGGTGAAGGGGGTGTCACTTTGACACCCTCTAGCACCCCAAATACAGGCATGTGTGCCATGTGGCACACAGACATGCCCTAAGGGCATGTCTGTCTGTCACATGGCATAGGTGTGCATGCACACATGTGCATGCACACCTGGATTCGGTATTTTACCACCCAATTGGATTGGGTGGTAAAATACCGAATCTGAAAGGCCTTTGGGACTCAGAAGAGTCCCACCTACATTTGGAAGTTACCGAATCGGTAAAATTACCGATTCGGTATTTTACAGAATCAGTAAATTTACCGAATCGGTAAATTTACCGATTCTGTAAAATCAAGGCCCCTACATGTCAATTCCTGAATACCGGTCGGTAACGGCCGAAATCGTCCGTTACCGACCGGTATTTTGGCTCCTACATCTGGCCCATACAGCCTAGCTCTGCTCTCTACTCAAACTATCAGTATGTCTTCTTACTGCCTTGATTACTAGAGACATTCTACACCAGCTCATTTTTTTGTAATTCACTTTCAGTTTGTCAATTGAAACCAAGTAAGTTGTAGGCAGGGCCGGCTCTGTTGCGCTGCAACATATGTTATGGGTTTAAAAGCACCTGCTGTAGCACTCTTTTCTTCTAGCAACTTCAAGGCAACAATAAAGATGTGACAATAACTCCAGTGATTCATGTTGTTTCTAGAGAGAGAGATGGGTGCTTTGTTTAGTGGAAGTTTTGATTCATTGTAAGGTAGCACTGAGGGTTAATATGCCTGCTGCAAAGAAGGTGCACAATACACATCACAAAGAGTATATAAAGTAAATAAGTCAGTAGGTTACTGCTTTTGTCAGAGAGATCCTATTGTTACTTGTAGTTTATACGTTAAAAATCCTTTTGCAGAACAGGGAGCTATTAACTGTCATCAAAGAGCTGCATGAAAACTGCATGGTATAAGTTACAGCATTATGATTTTTCCTAGTCTTTCATTAACTTAAGTTGCAAAATGGGTTCATGTGGGCAGAAATCAATTCTTATTATTAAAGAGAAACCCCAACCACGGTGTTAGGTTTTATATTCTAAGTTTATGTTTCTCCAGACCAAGCACTCTTAAACCATACTGCCTACAAATATGGATGACATGACTCCTTTTGTAATCCTCTGTCTTATGTAACGTTTCCCATAAACTGATTGACACATGTATAATTGATTCAGTGGCGAAGCAAGGGGGGGGCCCAGGCAGCACAAGTTTTGGTGGCTGCTGCATCCCCTGCTCTTACCTGTTGTCTTGGGGTGGGAATTTCCCCCTACTCTTCAATCGGCCGCCGCAGGGCGGCAAATGCAGTGACCACCACGGGCAGCCAAAGGTCTCTGTGTAATACGTGTGATGTAAAAGGGTCTGAAACCCTACACTAGTATGAGTGGTGCTATAAATCTAATTTAATGCATCTGTGAAACAATAGTTATGGAGACGTGAGGGGCTCTGTTAAAGTGTGGTAGTGAGGGAATCCCTGACAGATGTGGTCATTGGGGGCGCCAACAAACATTGTCGCACAGGGCGCCACCAGCGCTAAAGCCGGCCCTGGGTACACTATACCCAGTACATATATGTCAGCATATATACATTGTTTTAGCACCATGGTGGAATCGTTAATACTTTTCACTGTTTTTATGCTGCTAATATCTATTATCTGCTTCTGCCTATTAATCATTGCAGTGAATATCTTTTATACAAGAATCATAATGGTTCAATAAATATTGAAACGCCCCTTTGTGTAGTTTTTGTGTATCTCTCGTATTTTTTGTGTATCCTCCTGTGTATGCACAAGTGACTAAGCCAAAAGGTTCTAGATATCTTACCATGAATCCTTGGGAGTCAGGGTTATCATGTTCTGAGTTTGGCCAAACCATTTGTTACCTTACTAGGTATAAGGGTGCATATAATGGCACTCTGAGCTAGCAGGTGTAAAGGCCAACATATCCTGAGGGGTTGCATGGTATCAGTTTAGCACCATCCCAATGTTTATTTTGTTAAAAAAACAAGCAATGGAAACTACAAGACATTGTCTAATAAGAGCTTTGTTCATTCGCTCATAGACCATCTGGTCTGCCACAGGCATTCTCTCAATGACAGCTGTCTCTTCCAATGACATGCACCCCATGAAGGCAGCAACCGTAGACACCTCATGTAAGGCCTGCACCTTACAAGAGACTTCTAAGTTTACATACCATTCCAAAATATCCTAACCTTCCACATACACATGCACACAAGTTTTTGGATCCTTGCTCACAACCTAGCCTGAACTGGATGTACAGTCACTTAACCCATTTGGAACTGTCATTGCTACCATCCAAAGTTTCTCTCTCTCAAGGACTATCCTTTATCGTTCCAGACCTCTTTACTTTTCCTTCTGTTTCTCTTACCACTCTCACTGTTTTTACTCCACTTCTTACAATCTCTCTTCCAGAGCCCATTCCTCCTGTCTCTTCTGCTTCCTGTCCCCTTGTTCCAGGTGAGGTGGTCTTAGCTTCTCCCTCTTGAACTTTCTGGATTGCTTGTCTTTTTCAGCATTAGCTTTCTGAAATACCAACTTCAAGCTCAGGGTCTCCACCAGACTCAATCCAATCAACGGATTTACTCCTGGAATTGGTGACAGTGATACCCTAGAAATTCGAGGTGGTGTACACACTTTGAAACTACAGGTGGTGAGTGTCTTGATAAAACTCTGAAAAATGCAATAGGGAGACATACTCGCTGCATGTATAGGACAGATCTATTTTAATATAGGCCTGTTTCACTGCCCCTTACACCTTCTTGTCAACAGTATCAGTTGGCAAAGCATCCTATGACAGCACACCCCATGGATATGCAATCCACTCATATTGTTATCAGTTTTCACAGAGGATGGGAACTTCTCTCCAAATGTGTCCAGAGGGTAACCTTTCAACAGGAAATGAGAGAACAACTGCTTTTAAACATCCTTCCTTTCATTTGAAAGCACACAGCGAATAGATGCATGCAAGGGCAAAGCTTATGGCTCAGCACGCTGAAATAGTGTGATAAAGTCATCCTCAGCCGGAGCCTGAGCTGAATTTGCAAATCCTAAATTATACCACTCATGTTGCATGATTTCAACCATATCTTCGCCCTGCACATAACAGCCCTAAAGGTCCTCATCACCCCCCTCCATGGAACTATCCAACCCATGGCAACTCCAGCAGATGTCCCAGCCACCATAGGAGTGTCTGAATGTCTCATATCCCTGAAAATCACAAAATCTCAAGCAGACCCAAGGCACCAGGAATAAGTAGCAAGACTTCTAAAAGCAGCAAAGAAATAATTCAGTGACGTAATAGCAATAACAGTAAGCAGACCTGCACAGGAAGAAACGTCCTGCTATTGCTGCTGGTTAGCATACTAATGCCGCCCCTGCAGTAACATGTTCCCCGCCCGCTAAAAGTCAGGATGAAGTGAAAGGACACACCTCAAAGCAAGGGCAGAGGCACCATCATGAAAACAGGCAGATGCCACGTAGCGGCTGAAATCCAATTTCCGCACCAACCCAATGTAAGAAAAGTGCTGAGAACCCAACCACATTGGCATGCATGGAAAGGGAAACTAAATGCTAGGGAAAAATAAAAACAAAATACAAACACCTCCTAGGTTGCCAAAGGTGGCCCAGCAACCCACAGATGCCACCTGTGATGTTGTGTGCCCCTCATACGAACATGATCACAAAAACAAACAATCAAAGCTCCTGAAGCACGTTTTGATCAAAAGGCTGAAGCAGGTTTTGATAAAAAGAAACAAAAAACTCATACGGACCTGTAGCCAAGATGGCAATCGGGTGCAGAAATAATAAACAGGAAGTCCTTCTCAGGAAGTGATGTATTTGTACTCATATTAATGGGGGCCATCATGGATTGGGTAGCAAAAGTCATTTTGTAATTAGGTTCGGCATGAATGGAGATAAACTCATGCATAAGGAATATGAAAGGAAGACAGGCTAAGAGGTAATGATATCTCCAGATATCAACTGGCCTGCCCTCTCAAGTCTGCCACGAAAGTAAGCTGGCCAGTGTACACTTTTACTATCTATTTGCAAGCCTGTGCTGTTCTAGCGTGCTGCTTGTAAGTTCCCCAATTAGTCTATTCTTATGTTTCCCTGTATAGTGTCACAGTACGTCATCCATTTAGTACCAGTGCAATCAAAAAAGAGATGCCATTGTTGACAAAAGTCCTTGAATCAAGAGTGCCATGTACATAAAGTGGAACAGTCTCAATCTTGGGAAATGGGCCAACAAATAATAAGGTACTCGAACATGGTTTTAATCTGGCCTTGGTCACCATTACACCCTTCCACCATCAATCTCTCAGATGGTGTCATGGTATATAAAAAGAAGTAAGTGAGAACATGCTAGAATTGTTCTTCTCGCAAGATTAGGCAGTTATATAAGTGTAGTGTTGTGTGCGTTTGTAATGACAGAACCCTTGTGGCTCCTGATGGACTCTGTAAAACTGTGACGTAAGCATTAGAGTGTAGTGAAGTTAATGCAGCTTTAGAATGTTGAGTTTTTGGTTACACACAGAAAAATAAAGAAATGTTATTCTAAGCTCTTTGTGTGGCATAGACGTTGGCAAGTACCCGGGCTAAGGAGGATGCTACAATAAGCAACACCCTTGACCATGCCCATTGCTTGATCGTAGTCTTCATCACTGAGTGGGTATGTCCCAGGTCATATAGAGATACTTGCCTGTTTTCCCTTGGGTTTCAGTCTCGAGAATGTGTTCTCCAGACCTGCAAACTGTGTCTTGTGGATGAAGGTCTCCCTTAAAGAAAAGAGAACAAAAGCTTGCCTCTTTTATGGAGAAAATGCAAGGCACATACATTTGAGGTGGTTAATAAGACAAGGGGCTGTGAGTATGTGAATAAAGTGGTACCAAACTTAGATGTGAGCTCATATTAAGCCCCCAAGTTATAGCCTTCTAAACATAACGGTATATTGAGCTCCTCATACAGCAAACTCATTGCTTAATTTTTTCCCTACAAAAAACAGAATCCAGTGACCTACTTAGCAAGTGTGACATAACTCAGCTTGGCAGAGGCTTTCAAAGGGCAAGGACCTTTATCACAAAAATCACCAATAAACATTTAAGAAATATATTTTTGCTTGGAATGCAGGGCCTACCTGTACCCATGAAAAAGGTACTTCTAGCCCGGTTTGGGCTTAAAAAGTTTAAAGGTTTATGCATTGTAAAAGGGAGTAAGACACTACTTGTAATGTGTAAACAAGTCTTAGTGTGAAGGTGATAACTCTGTTTTATCTTTGCAGCAGACACAGTAATAACTCGGTCTACAAGGGTAAAATATGTAGGCCTGGTAACACAGAGAGAGGCAGCCCTTGATGACTCAGACCTATATTCAAGCTAGGAATCGAGTCATTGTCTCTTTGTCCATACTTTCCTGTCCATATTCCCCACCTGTTCCATGAGATGCCTCAGTCAAGTGTAATAGTGGGACTCTCATTGTTACCACAGAACATTTGGGTCCAAGATTAGTGACTTCCAACACCTATAACAGGATTTATCTGTAACTTCATGACATATAACGTGCCATGCCATGACTATAGAGGCAAGCTTTCGGTGTAGTTGCCTGGCCCAAGAAAGCATGGCCACATAGAGAGACAGCACTTCAAATAAGTTGCAAAACCAGTTCCAATCAGTTCACTATCAATATAAAACAATTTCTTAAGAGAACTGGTGGGACAAATATTTGGACACAATATGAGTGCCGTACTCATCCCATGAGTGTGTTGGCATAAACCCAGATCCAAGGCCTACCACCATTCCAAATGAACATCCATATGGATTTGTCCTTATCCCTTCATATGTGGCATTAACTGATCAGAGGTGGCATAACCATAAAATGATTAAGGCCTGGTGCCACAAACATTTTCATAGTAGGTGCACTACACCGGAAAGATACATAGAGATCAGACCATCTACAAAATTGTTGTCTATTTGAAAGACACACAGATTTAAGTTGTTGAGTTGCTTACTAGTGAGCCTGATACTAATCAGGATTCCATGAAATTTGAGAATACCTCAGTCAGATCCTGCTCTGTAGACCACAGAGCAAACAGGGGCTACAAATCTCCAATCATAGTGTCCACCTATTTTCCAGTGCTATCCTGAGGTCCATCCTAGTATTGCTCTGCAAATTTGGCCACGTATAACCCTTTTTGCAATTGGCTCTCAGAGTAGCAAGCAGTCATTTGAGAAATTCATTCTTTTTTGTCCTGATTTTCCACATTTTTATACCTCTACTGGTGGTTTACCGACTCTGATTGTGCCCTGGGCTCTGCTAACCAGGCCCAAGGCCAGTTATCTGTGTAAAAGTTATATGGTAATTAGGTGTCATTACAATTGGTATGACAGCCTACCTGTAAGCTCCTAGTATATGGTAGGGCATGTAGGTTGAGAGGCCCAGTAGATTTAATTCACTTACCGTGTGCACTGCTGTGTTGCCTGTTGTCAATTTAAAGGAAGCCCTGCTTTGTAGGTTGCTTTTAAAATAAAATGATATGTAAATTTGACTTTAGACTTAAAGGCACTTCCAAAGTCTTACAGTACCTTATTTTTATATATGTCACCCCTATGGTCTCTTCTAGGAGCCTTGTAGCTATAAGCAGGGACATTATAAAATATGCCCTGAAAATGGAAAAACTGCTAATTTTGTTTTTCCCCGTTATAGTACATTAGCTTTATAGGCTAACTTGAGAAGGCTTTATTAAATTATAATACAGACTAACTATTGCCCGGAGTAGCTAACATAATATTTAAATGTGTCTAAATAATAATTAGAATAAATCCAACTACTTGCAAGGTTTGATTAGTAATAACTATGACAGAAAGGATGTGATAGAACTTGTTTGTCTGATGCCTAAATCCAGCTCCAGAGTAGACTCTCCAGATTGGCCAGATTTTGACAGTCTGTGCCAGGCTGATCTGATGAGGTGTAAAGTGGCCTAAAAGGAAACATAGATCATCTGGTGAGAGGAGATCTGCAAGCTAAACAGCAAAAGACAGGAAGGGGGCTGGGTAGCCAAACTGGCCTTCAAAGAGGGAAAGACACTGAGGACAGGACCCAGGCCCACTCCCCACTCCCTTCATCCCTAGCCAGATGGGAGCCCTGTAATTAAAGTAGCAGAGGGGCTAGGGGAGTGTTAGGGAATGTTAGCCACACATGTAGGTTGGGTTAGCCAGACCTTAAGCTCCAGATGAGATTTTCTCCATTTTGGATTTTGACAAACAGTGCTTTCTTGGACAAAATTATGCCACATTTTGACAGAAGTTGACATACCTGAGGATGGCACCATGTACTCCATTGGTCAGGGTTGCCCCCCTCCTTGTCACCCCATAAGCACAGATAAATATAGGGAGCTGCCCAGCAATTCAGATCCCTGCCTGGAATAAACAAGAAGAAGAAGGTCTGTCCTGCTAAACCCCTGGCCTGCACCATGAGAACTGCATTCTAAAGGACTGCACCTAATGCACATTTTGGGCTACAGCAAAAGAAGGACTTTTTCTGACTCTTAAAGTTTGAGGAGTGGATTCTCTGAAAGCAACAGGTTGAAAGAGGTTCACCTATATGATCTCCACTAAGAAGAACCAGCTTACCACCTTAAGCTGGACTTTAAAGGATTTAGCCAGGTGCATTGTCGGAACTGTAGCCCCAATTCTCCAAGGAGCAACTTAGAGCTTCTGGAACCTTGGCTGGTGTGGTGGACCCATCAAGAACCCAAAAGGACCTTCTGGAGATATCTCCAGAAGTTTGAGATCATTTGCATCATTTTGACCAACAGCTCCATACATTGTCGAGAGTCTAAAATTCAGGTATGCCCCACTGAAGCCCTGGAGCTTGTTGTTGTGAACGAGACTTCCAGGAATCAACCAAAACATCAGTTAAAGCAAGCAGCCGTCATCGAACACAAACCCAGTCTGCCGATGTTATGGTTCTCTCTTTTTCTGTTGTCGTAGTAGACAGCAAAGCAATTTTAGTACTTATGCTCTTTCTAAAGCGTTCGGAGCCGCTCAGTGAAACCAAAGAGGGTGAGGGCCAAGGGAATCACATGAGGCCACAGCGGTGACTTCCAAGGACTACAGGAGCAGCTTGTTTTTCCAGCTTGAACTGCCCAATGTCATTGATGGGCTCTGGTGCTGACGCATCAGCATCCTTGGCAGCGGTAGCCAACATGCAGTAGTAGCCAACATGGACGCATGGAAAGGCATTTGCAACTCAACCCAGGATTGATGCAGAAGACAAGGCAGATATCATCCCAACCAGAGCCTATACATTTAGATCGTCAGACGCAGCCCACCTTGGACTGACAAACAAGGCAGGCAGTTTCAAGAAAATTATGACAATTACAGTTAAATATACAAAAATGCTATTCCATCGTTTAGCACGATATTTTAGTGCGAAAGGCACTCTCAGATCAATTTTTAAAATGAGGGCGCCTATGTACTGAAAAACAAGGCTTCAAAATGCAATCAGTCCCGCCTCTGGGACCTAATAAGCATTTAGCGATGCAGCACATTCTCGCACATTACTGCAATGTAGCTTCGCTCACATGTATTTTTAGCACAGTGACATCCCCAAGTGACGGTAATCACCACAACACAGGGAAGACCCAACGACTTCTGGGGATTATTATATATATATTTTTTTATCACAGAACCACATGTAAAAGCAGTAAAGTAATTAACAATGGCATCAGCCACTAAACTGGAATGCGCATTTATAAATACTTGGGTCCAGGCCTGCCATATGGGAGATGAGAAAACATTACTGGGTAAGATGGGTCAGCAAGTTACACAAATATAGATGTAGACACTAAGGTTTAAAAAAAAAAAGCGCTGCACTAATACAGTCAATAGTTTTTGCTGCTTAACCTCATAACAATCAGAGTCCCAGTCAACAGTGCTAATAAGTAATATGTAAGAAATAACAGTGGCATAACATAAGTGCCCACTGCCTCTACTTGGACATCTCTTCCCCAGACGCTTTATTTTAAAACAAGTATTTTTTTTTACACTTGATAAAATATATGTGCTCTTTAAATTTGTACAAAAATAAATTGCTCAAGCAAACAAACATGTTTCCCGATGGGTACGAAAAATGCATTGTTTTTCAGTAATCATATTGAGTGCATGCGTCTTTCAAAATGTCCTGGTTGAAAAATAAGGAGTAAGTGGCGATTGTTAAGCCTCCACAAACAATAAAATGGCTCAGCCATTTGTACTGAATGTGGTGAGCAGACCCACGTGCTATTGTGCCGGGGATTTTAGCACTTAATTGCTTACAACAAGAAAGCAGCCACCAAAAAAGGTTAAACTAATACACTGGACAAGCACACACACTCAACAGTAAATCTAAAATAACAAGCATTTTTTAGAACGCTTCATTAAGCGTGTAGGTACTCTAGGAAATTACATAAATAGATTTCAAAAGCTAGCAGACATGTTTACCATAATGTTATAAAATGTTTTATTTTACAGTAATTATGAACAATATGTGCACATTACAAACATGTTGGGCCTCATTTATGAGGCCTTGCGTCAGTTTTGCACTTCCGATGCGTCACTTTTTGTGACGCATTGGTGGCGTAAAACATGCCTCCTGTTGCACACTATTTACAAAGTGACTCTTCTAAGCAGATGCGTCACTTTGTAAACCCCTGCGCTACATTATACCTGCGTCAGGTATAATGTATGCAGGGGGGGCGTTCCCCCGCAAAAAGCTTCGTAGAAGTGACGCAGTGAAATCTATGGGAATTCGCTGCGTCACTTCTAAGATGCTGTTGCATCAAAATCTTGCGCCTGCCTCACAGCAGGCGTAAGACTGACGCAGGCCCTTTCACATGGGGCTTGCCCCAGGTGAAAGGACCCATTGCTGGAGTTGCGTCACTTTTGTGACACACTCCAGCAATGCGTCACTTTTACACTTACAGATACGTCAGAAATACTGACGTATCTGTAACTCCTTGCGACATGATGCGTCATACATTAAATATGACGCATCAGGTATGTCGCAAGGAGTGCGCACTGAGAAGTGACGCATCGCTGCTTTCACGCAGCGATGCGTCATTTCTCATAAATGAGGCCCGTTGATTTTAATATGGGCAGTGCAGGGCAATTAACAGGCATAAGCGAGCAGTGAGATAGCTCAGCGTGTTACAGTAATATAAAAGCATGCAAGAAAGTTTAAATTAGGGGCGAAACTTAGTAATGTTAAGCTTTTTGCTGCTCAATATTAAAAGGAACAAAGTACAATATAGAAATGCTTATAAGAAATATGTAAAAATTCCTGTAATTTCACTTTGCAGTGAGAAGTAAGGCTAACGAGCTGGCGAAGATGGGGCACAGACCGAAACACAACTTCACAAAGTGGTTGACATTTTTTTCAAATTGTATGCCCCTGGAAGACAAAAAGGAAACCGGAACGGAACTCAAAGTAACTACTTCGAGGAGCAGTTGTCAGCACCCAAGCAACTACATCAATATGGATGGAAACTCATTAAAGTTTTATCCGACGTTCTGATTTTGTGAAGGTCAGTAACATTGCGACTTCACAAAACTGTTAAGTTCATCAACCTTTGCAAAACTTTACCTGCGTATAAAGCTTGCCCGTAGAAACAATTTTGTGGGAGATTTAGCCAGCAAACGTTTGTGGTGTATAATCGTCAAGCAAAAAGTTACTTTATAAGTGTCTCTACCTCTAAAAACATGCTTTCTGTGGTGTTTTAAACGTTCTATGTTTTGAACTGCACACCCTAGACTGAACTTGACTGTAGCACGATTCAAGGAAGAGAGGGAAAGTCTAGCAGACACCAAATTCTCTTTATGATTATAAGAATGTCAAAACAGCCACAATTCACCACAATTCTGACCCTGTACGCAGAAAAACGCGAATAATGTTTGGTCGACAAGGTATGAATGGCTAGATCAAATGAAAGTAGATGGATGGCAGAGTTGAAGGATGATTTACTCCTGGGTTGACTAATGAGCGAATGCATGGATAGGTAGGTAAGTAGATGAATCAAAGAGTGTATTAGTGAATGGGGGCCTGGATAGGTGAGTTGTTGGATTAATAGTGTATATGAAAGAATGTAAATGGATCAGTAAATGCCTGTGTGAATGGGTGGGTGAGTCGGTGGATGGATGGATGGCTGTATAAGTAAGTGATAGGTAATTTGCAGGTGGTTGTGTAGGTGAACTAATTATTTAGTAGATAGATGGTTAGGTCGAAGATAATTAAATGATGGACAATAGGTTGGTGTGAGTGAGTTGATGAATATATGAGTGGGTTAGTGGATGAAAAGATGGATATGTGATTGGGGAGCGAATGAATGCATAGGTATGTCACTTGAGGAATGTATTGATATCTGAGTGGATTGATGAATGTATAGGTGTATCAACATTTAGTAGTTGTGGTTGGGTGATAACTTCAATTGGTACAGCTGATCCAATGGTACCGAGGCCCACAGATCCGAGAGGCCACTGAACCCTGAATAGTGCTGAATTTTATAATTCAAAGAGCACCTGAGGGTGGGCATTTCCTTCCTTTCACAAGGGCCTGTGAGACACTGGATATGCTACTGAGTAGTTGGATGAATTGTAAGTTGTTCAGAAGATGAATGAATAGTGATGGGGTAGATGAGTCAGTAAGTGAATGGATAGAGAAGTGGTTGAAGGGGTAATTGCGTGAGAAGAGAGTAGAAAAATAATTTAGAAACTGAACACTTCTGTTAACGCTTTCCGGCGGTGTGTAAAGAAATTAAATAAATATGGAGAAAAACATTGCAATGACCTTGTTGGCATGCTTGCACAGCATTTGTAGCAACTGTCCCAGAGATAAAAAGATAGGACTGATGAAGTAGTATTTTGCATGAAAAAAACTTGCTCAAATTGACACCCTCATAATACGTACTAACAGTAAGTAGTAATAGAAAACTAACGTACACCTTTCATAAACACGAGGGAAAATGCTTTGCGCATGCATGCACTAACGTGAGATAATACATGCGAGAACTAAAACCGTACTTACATTGCGCTTTGAAAGAAACGAGAAATAATGCATTACTAGGCCGCATTTGCATTTCGTAGTTTGCATGTTGCATCATGCTTTGAAAAAATGAATAATGCCGCTTTTGCGTAAAGCTATGCTAGGGAAAACGCTAACAGGAAATAGTGCAATGGTGGGTAGTAAACAGTCAAAAGTGCATTTTCATATAATTAATGAATGTCTTTGTTGCATTTGCTATAGTGAGTCGAATGAGATTCCATTATGCTTAAGTTGGCCGGATAAAGGAGGGGCTGGAATGAGTACGAAAATGTCTGGACAGAGCTGCCAGTAGTGCTGAGTGCTGCAAAGAAAGAACAGTGGTTCAAGGCCGATATGCTGAAGGAGAATATTGAGTGTCTGCCAAAGGATGTGAATGACCATGTGACCAAAGGCTACTTCCTTGGACATTACTGAAAATTATGTATAAAATATTTAAATGTATCATGTGTTAAAATCGTGAGACCGAGTCAAGAATTAGGCTATGGGAAAGGATGTAGAACAATGACATGACTAAAATATGAGTGAAGTCACAGTGGTGTGACACACCACCTCCTAAATTCACCAATCAACTGTCGAGTTTTGTGAAATGTTTCAACTGATGTGGGACGGATTAGGGTATAACTGGTGTGCCTTTAGGGGTGTAGTTTAGGCTTGCTGGGAGATAGAGAAGAAGTGTGAATGCATCGCTGTTCATCGGTTTGCAAAGAGGCCTAGCTGATATTATTACTGTCCTGATCCTGGGTCCTGAAATCTTTGTTCCCTGATTCTATTTCAGGGGACCACTGCCACTTCCTTGGCCAGGGAGGTGGTTTTCTACAGATCCTTTGGGTTTGTATTATTCTGTCTTGGTCTTGCAAAATTACTTACAAATGTATTTTGTCTCATATACGTTTGTCTCTTCACCTATCCACTCCATCATAAGTATCTTGTCATGTATTATTTAGATTAAATTTATGTCTCTTCATGTCTCCCCTCCGTTAGATGTATTTTGTTTCGCAATTGTTTGGCTGAAACTTTTGTCTCTTAATCTATCCACTCCTTCATGCGCATCTAATAATTGAATGATGAGTAAGTCTACATTTTAATTTGCTGATGTTTTCTCTCCCTTTTGTGAAATGTCATTGTTTGTACTGGTGACCTCATGCATTGAGCATTTAATTTGAGATAAAGTTTTATTACCTTTACTGAGAGTCTGTGATTATTTAGCTGACTGAATAGTTAGTTAAACAGTATTATCATTACCATCACCTATTCAACTAATTGGTTCATCTACCAAGTAGAAGGAAAGTTGATGTATAAGTTATAAATGTACTTTAGTGATGTCACACATGGATTTTGAAGGAAAATAATTAAGAGTCTATAAAAATTGACCACAGCACATCTAGGATTTGGGTGAATGTATATGGGCCATTGTTCTGTGATGTTATCGAGTATTGATCTCTGATCAGGTATTGGTTTTGTGCTGGATCAGGGCTGATGATTCAATAGTTACTCGGGATGTGCCTCTTGAATATGATGATGTGTTATCAAGAAGAAACAATGAGATATCTTGTGTTGAAACACCTAGAACTATTACTGAAAAACATAGAGGCTGCCTTAACAAAGTGAGTGCCTTTTAATGAATGCTGTCTCCCCCTCAAAGGATGACCAGATTCTGGTGAGTTATATTCTGAAGCCAACCTTGGTGTGCAGGGATTGGCATCATAAATGGCAGTCAGTAGGTGCCACATGTGTTCAGGAATCAGCACTACCTGCAGAGCTACAATCCCCCCACCTCCGATAGGGGCTTGTAGGGCCATAGCTATCAATGCCAGCTCACTGGCTCTGGGGCCAAGGAGACTTACATGCCCAACAAACACCACCAATCATATCCTTTAGTTTTCTACACAACTAGCTGACGGTGGAGCTCAATTTCCATTCTTGCACCGGCACCCCAGTTTTCTTTTCTTGGACACTGGATATTGACACTTGGTCACTTACAGACCCTGTTTTTGTAGTCTCATTATGCAACTATCTGCCCAGAGCTACAAAGAGCGATTAGTTTAGATCGCTTTGATTGGTGCTACATTTGCTTTTATGATAAAAAGTGTATACAAGAAAATCTTCTACAAATGAGCATCGCTCTTACATGACAGAGGCCCGGAACAGTGCTCGCCAGTTTGATGCCTGCTCCCAAGTAATACGTACTTAGAAAGGAAGGGGGCTGAATTGAAAGAAGGATCAGCACTGCATTTACTCTGCATGATTTCAGTGATATTATGTGGCTGGCTATACCCCGTATAGGGGCCCGGGACTGGGATCCCCAATGGGTCGCTTGATCCACAGGAACAGGGCCCAGTCTACATTATCATTTACCTCTTGCCACACCTGCTTCGGTGCAGAGAAGGACACAAGAACACACCAGGCTTGCAGTGCACATGGATTGATAAATCCAAGTGCTCACCATTCTACAGGAGTCCCCTGAATCAGTGTTGATGCTGGTCCTGAAGTGTATTGTATAGCACTATAAAAATGTTACATTTGTGTTTCTTTAAGGACCATATAACTCATCTACGCTGCCTATCTAGGCCCTGGTTGAAAGCGATGGCACCTCTGCCTTCCCTAGGGCTGTTGCAAACCTCAGCAGCTTGGGGTCTGGCTTTCAATAGCTTCACCTTGGTGGGAGCTATGTTCCTCTGGAGTTTTGTCTACAGATGCGAGGTAACTGCTTGTAAGCCGGTGGTAATGATGCATAAATTAAGATGTTGAGATGTAACCCTCATGCATGTTGGTTAATCAGGTTGGCAGTCAGTTTAGGTAGATTCAGTGATTAATTTGAGGCGGTGGTGGCTGGTGGAAGCCACTGACTCTCCTTTTTGGGGACCGGCACTTATTTTTCACATCAGATATTGACCAATATCTAGAGAAGGAAAAAAAAGGCAAACCAAAAAACGGAGAAAGAGAAAGATAGAAAAACCGTCACAATGGAGAGGGTAGGGGACTGCAAAAGTGAGATAACTGCCCAAAGGATGTCTGGTAGTGAATATAAGAGGTAGGATTTTGACTGAAGACTTCATTTAATGCTAAGGGATGCTTGTTTCTGACCAGAGCTTTGGGCACCAGCACTTATTCTTTCAAAAATCAAGCACAGGGTAGTTTTCATAACTCGCTGCACTTTGTATCACCCGTTGCAGTGTGGGCTGGGCCTTGTTGCGCACATTGGTAAGTTAGCATAGGCTTATTAGAAGTTTAAACGCCATTTTACCTTTTGCCGCTTTTTGCACACAACACTGCATATAACTGTTGTTGTAAGTTAGGCTGCGTGAAATGCTTCACATGAGAATAGCTTGTTTTCAGCATCCCTAGACTTACATTGTGTCTTTAGTCTGCACATTGAGTTCTAAAGCCTTCAAGGTTTTCATAACAAAATAGCTATTGTTTGAACTGATCGGCTCACTTTTTAGACATAACACAAATGCAGCTGCAGCTAACATGATTCTGGTGCCTTTAATATCACACTGTAAGCATGCTTTCAGACACTTGGAAGAAGCCCGTTTTTCCAGACAGACAGAGAGCTTGTGCAGATCCTGATGTGATACACTACTGCTGATCTTACAGGTATGGGGTCCCCCAAACAAGCTTAAGAGACCTTCTATATTTTATAAAACTAGGGGCCCTATGTAGGTAGCCAAATCCCCGTCGGTAACAGCCGATTTCGGCCGTTACAGACCGGTATTTGAAGATGGAGATGTAGGGCCATGTTAAAATACAGAATCTGTAATTTTACCGATTCTGTAAAATACCGAATCGGTAAAATGACCGATTCTGTATTTTGACATGTAGGTAGCACTTAAAGCAGTGCTACAGGGATTTAAGAAGTCGTTATTTACCACCAACTTCTAGTTGGTGGTAAATAATGAAAACCCTTTCAAAAGCATTTTGTTTGCTTTTAAAACGGTGCCATGTTGCAGACATACATTCCCTAAGGGCATGTATGTCTGCAACATGTGCACCCATGCACAATTGAGGGGTGCAACAGGGTGTCAAAGTGACACCCTGCCACCCTTCTATGTTTCCCCCAATTACCGAATCGGTATTTACCGATTCGGTAATTGACATTCATTCCTATGGGCCTACAGGCCCATAGGAATGAATGGCAATTAATGAATCAGTAAATACCGATTCGGGAATTACCGATTCATACAGATTCGGTAATAAATTCGGTAATATTAGGTACATCCCGATTGCCAGTTCTTAAATACCGAATCGGTATGATTCGGTATTTAAGAATCGGTAATCTAGGATTACCTACATCGGGCCCATAGTTCCTAGCTAGGGAGGGTGATTCACTATGCGCTATAGGACCTATTTTCACCATCAGTGTAATATGATTTCTCCCTTGTGTTTTATGGAATTGTAACAATGCTGATCATAGTATTTCTGATCATATGTCTGCTTATGTTAGCAAAGATACTGCATCTTAGAGCACGTCGTTAAAATAAATATTTTAACCTTACCGTGTCTCTTTTTTACTCCTGTTGTGGACTGGTATGAGAGTATAACGAAAGAGTGTTCTTATTTCCCACCATTCCTGAGTATAACTTAAGTCGCATGTTCTGGGTTGTCTAATCATTGGTTCCTTTGCTAGAGGACGAAGAGCTAATGTGACACTGATGCTAGCTGGTTAAGGTTTCTAGGCACTAAGGTGAGGTTTTTGTTACACCACAATTCACTGAGGTCCTGGGTCTCTGCTCACAGTTCTGTGTAGGAGCAGAATCCCAGTGACACTGTTAGCTAACCAATTACTTCATTTAAATAAAATTGTTTCAAAATGTTCTCCAATAACAACGATGTGCTGTCTCTGATGTATTGGGTCCTTTTCCGAATAGTTCTCTGTAGTACGATGCCTGTATGAAAAAAGCTGGGTTCTTGTTCATATCAGAGGGCCAATGGTAACAAATACATGTAAACTGTTGGGTACCCGCGGAAGTTAACTTTCTACAAATAATATAGAGCAAGTCAGATATATTTGGAGCCCTTTCAGTGAGAAATGTCATAATCTATCGGGGAGAAGAAATCAAAAGTTGAATCCTGAACTTCTAAAGTAGAGCTGCTGGTACATTTAAATAATACTATGTTAAATTCATGCAAGCTTTGATCTGTCTCATGTTCGTAGCATTATTTTTATGTAAAAACTGCATTAGTTGATTTGCGAGCGTCAAGAAGAAAACACATTTTATAATGCATTATGGAAATGAAAACCCACTCAACAAATCAGCCATGCTCTTTCTTTTACTTACTCTAATGCACTTTCCATATGTAGTCTGCAATCATCATATTATTATGAATATAGTTATTTACATTGCATTTTACTACCAAAGTACCTGGCAGGCAGTTTTACACGAACACATAATCATCCAATTTCACATAGAACTTAACTATTAAAATTTAAGACTTTGAAGGCAGAGCACACGGGTTTCAAATGGAACTTGTGGCTGTGGTGTTTTATTTCTAGACACCTACATACATATACCGACAGAACAAAGTAACAACAATCCATTAACACTTTAGGAAGAATTCTTTTATTAAAAAGAACAGTGATAACACTACTCCCTTGTCATTTTTCTGCAATAAAGGGATTGTATCAAACTCGAAAATGATGTATAGAAATGGTGTGAAATGAGAAGAGCATGGCTGAACAGGCAATTCCCTCGTTGGCCTGTAGACTGTTTTTTTCTCGCCCCGGACATGCCTCAGTATTTTTTCTATCCCGCGGCCCCTTCAAATGTTTATTTCCCTTTCTTTTTCCTGTTCCTCTGATTCTGGAGCTGTGCATGGCACTGCTGTAGAGCCTTGGATCATAATAAAACACAAATACAAATTAACATGTTTTAGTGGTTGACATGCACAGTTTGTATATGTAGAGAGCATTGTCGATAGAGGTCCATTTGAGAGGAGGTGGGCCTCATGCAAGCTGCCTCACTTCTCTCTTATGAAGCTATTTCTTCATCATTGGCAGGGTTCGACGCCACTTAGATGTGTCTGCATTGATAGCCTGGCTGCACATTCAGGGGCTTATTTACAAGCCCCTTGCTCCGCCGGTACGTAACTTTTTCCTATATTAAAAGTGACGCATGTAAATAAGCCTCTCGGTTTTTAAGACTTGTGTGACTTTATTTTAACCAAGCAACAACTTAGTTTATCTGAAAACAGCAAGTGGAGCACTTTGTTTCGCGTCAGACCATTCAAATGAAAGCCACTTACTTCAGAGCTGGACTTTTGTATGAACGATTAAGGCACAGATTGAGGGGGATATTCACAAGGACTTATGTCCGATTTATCCCCACCTTAACGCATCAAAAGTAGAGACAGATTTAACACCCCATTCACAAGCATGGAGCAAAATGCAGACATTGCCCGTATTCCCGCGATAACTGCCCCAAAATTTATCTCCACAGTGGACACCACCAGCTAATCCTAATGAGATGCAGAGTAGGTGTTCGTGTGCAAAAACACATGAAAAAAATCACAATTCCACTTTAACAACGAACTGCCAGCAGGTATTTAACACCTGCCTCCTGCAGGTGTAAAGCCGGACGAGTACCTGCAGTAGGCAACGGAGCCCCACACACAGCCACACACAGCCACACCCGAAGAACAAACAACACCATGGAGCTATTCATCATGCAGCTCCGAGCCCCAACAGGGCCACAACACCCACCACCACCACCCCCAGGACCGCCACCACCCCCAGGACCCAGACCCGACTCCCCCGGACCACCACAGAGGCAGTGCAGAGTAAGACAGCAGTCCTACCAAAAACGCACCAGTCTCACAGACCTACCGCCCGAGGACATAATTGCCCACTACAGGCTCAAAAGGACAACCATCATCTGCATCATGACCCACATCCCCCACAAGTTGACGGTCCCAACACAGTGTAGAACCAACATCCCTCCACAGACAAAGCTGCTGGCTACGCTGCACCTGTTGGCCTCTGGTGCCTTCCAACAAGAACTGCCAGAGTCAGTGGGGTCTCACAGCCAGCCCTATCAAAGTCCACCACACCTGTCCTGGATGCCATCCTCAGCTTCATACCCCAGTACCTTCACTTCCCCCACACTGCGCAGGAACAGCAGGAGACCAAGCAACGCTTCTACGCCATAGCTGGATTCCCGGCCGAGTTGGGGGCAATAGACTGCACACATGTCCCACTTGTGCCCCCTGCGGACACTGCACACCACTACCGCAACAGAAAGCACATGCATTCCATCAAAGTGCAGGCAATAGTGGACCACTGGGGAATATTCACCAATGTCGTTGCAAACTACCTCGGCAGTGTGCACGATTCCTACATCTTCCGACAGTCCATCATCAACCAGCGCTTCCAGGATGGCAAATATGGAACTCGACTGCTCGTTGGTTAGTGCCAAATCAACAAACCACACACCTCAAAGCCACCATCACACAACACACAACTGTGATAGTGCACACATGACTAAACGACATACAACATGTAAATCATCATACCCACCTACCAGACATGAAAACACTAGTCCATGGTGATCCTGGGCTACCCCTGCACACAATACAGCTATATCATGGCACCACAGCCACACAACAGCTAAACATGTGTAGATGCAGAATGCAGCCATGTGAGAAGGATGCAAATGACCCGTGCATGGGAATGTACACAACGACAAGTGAGGTGTGGATGTGCAGGACAGACATGGGTATGCAAGCCACAGTTATGTCTATGCAAACCACAACTGCTGGTGACTGGAGAGTAGTGTACAGTGGACACAACCATGTCACCCCAGGCCGTAGCTCACATAGCGGAAATGTTGCTCGCTGCGTTCCCCTCTGTGTGCATGAGCGTAGTGGGTTGACCCTGAGTATGCCAGGGCTGTGCAGGGGTGTGGACAAAAACCCCGTGGTCCAGAGGGTGGTTCTCTCCTGGAAAGGCTAATGTCACTGACAGGGTGGCGCCTTGCAGTCTGGCACAAGGCCAACGCCATGAGCAGCAGGGCCTGCGATCCAGTGCGCCTGCTGCACCCCAGGACGCTGATACCCAGACCAGGCCTGCCCGTCCCAGTGCTCCAAGGCCGCACTGCTCACCTGCCGACACTGTTGTGTGTCAAAGAGGACCCACCAAGCGCTGGTGCAAGCTCTAAGCCCCAGTCCCGCGACCTCTGCAGCCTCTGCAGACCATCCCTGGCCCCCATGATGCTGGCCCCCATTACTCCTTTTTCATTGACATACTCCAGCGGCGTCCTCTTTCTCCCAGTAGGTCCCTCATGTCCCCATGTTGCAGGCCTGTGACACGTGGTGCCACTAACCCTGATTAATGCAAGCCTGCGACACATGGTGCCATTAACCCTGTTCAACGCAAGCCTGTGACACGTGGTGCCACTAACCCAGTTCAACGCAAGTCTGTGTCACGTAGTGCCACTAACCCTGTGCAACGCAAGCCGGTGACTGTGGTGCCACTAACCCTGTTCAATGCAAGCCGGCGACCCATGGTACCACTAACCCTGTGCGACATGAGTGACCATCAGCCTCCAGCGGAACATCTTTGGTGTCTGAGCCTGTCGCCTGGGGGTTGTCATCAGCAATCGGCAGGTACAGACTTGGTGTCTGGCATGAGTCTGAGGCATTAATATCCGCCATGTTGCTGGACACAGCTGGCATGTGTCCTCTGCATCATGACCTGAAGGTAGACCTCCCATTCTCCCGCGAGACACTCCACGTAAGGCACCTATGACACATTCAAGACCCTTCTCTGCCCTCATGAACCTAACCCAGTCTCCTGCAGGTCAGCCTCCCATGATGGTGGGCCTGTGTCGGTCGCTGTGCAACTGGGGCCACTAACCCTGTGCGACTCAAGTCATCCTCCTTGTTGTTCTGACATTGCATTTCTGAGTGCCTGATGACTGTTGGAGTTGTTGCCAGCACCAGCTACTCCCTGAGGGCTGGCTTACACTCACCCCACACACAGCCAGCAGAGGCATCTGTGGATTACTGGGTCTGCCAACACATCCTGCCGAACCAAGTATTGACTCTTTTCTCCCTGCACTGTTATGTTATGTTATGTTATGTTATTTAAATTTTTGAGCGCACAGCTGCCCCAGCTAAGGGGCGTCCCGGCGCTATGACTGGAAAAGCAACATAACTGATAACACAAGAAAAACTGACCGAGATTAATAAAGCAGAGGAAAAAGATGAGTTTTAACCGCTTTCCTAAAAACAAAAAGATCATCCAGGGTGCGGATATAGGCAGGGAGTGCATTCCATAGCTTGGGGGCCAAGACCATGAACGATCGGCCACCTAATCTACATCTCTGGAATCGGGGAACACCTGCCAAGTTTTGGCCAGCAGAACGAAGACTGCGTGATGGAGTATACAAAGACATAAGGTGCTGAAGAATGATGGGGGTGTCAGTTTTGAGAATTTTGAAGGCAAAACAGAGGGCCTTGAACTCTATGCGCCTGATTACTGGCAACCAGTGCAGATTATGGATTGTACTACGGGCTGAACAGAAACGCGGCAGGCCCACTTGGGCTCTGGCTGCCGCGTTCTGCACCCGTTGAAGACGCAGTACTTCCGCCTGGTTGGCACCCAAGAGTAGTGAACTTACATAATCAAGCCTCGATAGAACACTGGCTTGGATTACCATCTGGCGGGTAGGGGCATCAAAAAATCTGAGGATGGGCCTCAGACCACGTAAGATGCCAAAGCATGTGGATGCCACCTTCTTAGTATGGACCGAGAAGGTTAGTTTAGAGTCCAGCCAGATGCCAAGATTTCTGAATTCAGAAACCGGCTGCGGGGGAGGGCCCAGCTCCTTAGGCCACCAGCTGGCACCCCACCGATCAGGATGCTTCCCTAGCACCATCACCTCCGTTTTGAGGGCGTTGAGTTGTAAACAGTTGGCAGTAAACCAACTAGCAACAGCCCTCAAACCATCCGCAAAGCTCGACGCCAGCTGGTCAGAGTGCCCGTTAAGAGCCACCGCCAACTGGGTATCATCGGCATATGATACCATGGTGAGACCCCAACTCTTCGCAACCTCCACCAAAGGTTGAACGTAGAGGTTGAAAAGAGTGGGGCTCAATGCCGAGCCCTGTGGAACTCCTTGGGTGATGGCATGGGACTTGGATCTGAACGGTGGCATTACTACCTGAAAGAATCGCTCCGAAAGGAACGATTGGAACCAATCAATCGCTTTGCCTGATATGCCCACCTCACCAAGCCTTCGCATGAGAATGGAGTGGGATACAGTGTCAAATGCGGCACTGAGGTCCAAGAGGACCAGTGCCGCCGTTTGACCTGCATCTAGTACAGAGCGGAGATGTTCGACCATGAATAAGAGTGCCGTCTCTGTACTATGTCCCGATCTAAAACCATTCTGTGTTGGATCCAGTAGATGTGCAGATTCCAGATGGTTTGTTAAGATGTTATTAACATGGGACTCTGCAATCTTTGCCACCCAGGGAAGAAGGGAGATAGGTCGGTAACTCTCCAGCTTCAATGGATCCAGACCAGGCTTCTTTAGGATGGGCATAACACAGGCAGCCTTCCAACTAGGAGGAACTAAACCTGTGGTAAGGGATTGTTCCACCAGATGGCGAATAGGAGGAAGGCAGAAGGACGCCGAATCCATAAACTGGGCAGGTCTCAGAGGGTCATCTGGAGAACCAGACTTAACCTTGGCTGCTAGGAGATTAAACTCCTGCTCCGATGGTATGGGGAGGAATGCCAAACACTGAGAAGTACGCAATGTCGAAATCGTACTGCCAGGGTCAGCTTTGGGAAAAGAGCGATAGATGGCATTTACTCTTTCCACAAAAAAGCTGGCCAATGACTCACAGTGGGCAAGGGAGCAAATCTCTGTGCTAGGAAGTCTGTTCGCTGTGAGCTCCTGTAAGACTTTAAAAACCAGTTTGGAGAGGTTAGAGCTCGCCTGAATTTCCCGTGCATAGTAATCAGCTCGGGCCCTACAGACAGGTCTATGATATTTCTTTACCTTGGCCAGGTAGCATGCTTTCAGGTCTTTATCATAATTCTTCCTCCATGCTCTTTCAGCTTGTCGGCAGGTGGCTTTGATACATCTGAGTGCCTCCGTGTACCAGGGATTAGACTGAGAGTGCCGATTCCTACTCCAACCTGCTGGGATTAATGCGACAAGGACTTCGACAATCCAGGCGCAAAAGATGGTATATCAAGGATCAAGGATATGCACTCTGCCCTTGGATGATGACACCCCTCTGAGACCGAAACACACCTGCCCAGAGGCAGTACAATGCGGCCCACATATGCACCAGGGGTATCATTGAACGCACATTTGGCTTGTTGAAGCCACGTTTCAGGTGCCTGGATGGCACAGGAGGAAATCTCCTGTACAGCCCGGACAACATGTGCAAGATGATTGTTGCATGTTGTGTGTTTCACAACATCTGTGTACGCACCAATTCTCCAAGGATCCCAGTTTCAGAAGTACCGGGTGATGATGGGGACGATGGGGCAGGTGGCCCACATCCAACTGCAGCTGCGGCAGGAATGGCCCGTAGGAACACCATCATTGACACTTACTTCTCTTGAGCACGTGACATTTTGGCTATCCCTGACAATCATGGGACAGTACAAAATGTCCAAAAGCACAGCATCTGTGAATAAAACATATTTGCAGGTTACAGGTTTTACTTGTACATTGTCATGTCAAAGCTTCCTGAGGTGCCAGATGTGATTTGCCATGTTGTGCACATTTGCTGCACCAGTTGTGTCCTGTGTTCTGTTGTGGAAGTGTTGCTGTGTGTACCGGAATGTTGTCTATGTCAAAGTACACTTATACTTATGTGCGTATTCTGCACATTGAGTGATTCAATCCTGTGGCTCTGATTTGTCTGCCACTGGTTCCTTTCATGCAGTGTGCTTGTCATTTCTGTGCTTCCATGGCGCAAACTTGGGAACTTGTGCCCTTTGTCGAGTTGTGACTCTTGAGCATGGTTTGTCCACAGATATGTTGTTGACGTCAGGGGTTGTTTGTGCAGGTGGTTGTGTCAGAGTGTGACCTGCTACTTTCCGGTTGTGGTCTGCACTCAGACACCCCAGTGTTGTGCCGTGTACATTGTCATGGTGATTGGACTGCAGACATGCTACTCATCATGTGGTGTCTCCTGCATTGTCAGTGTGCTGACGTATATGCATGTTTGCTGTGTTTCGCATGTGTGAATGTATTGGTTGTGTGCTTGTTGATGTGTTGTGTGGGTGCCCCTTGGGCACATGGTGTACGTGGGACTGCTTGGTGTTTGCGTGTGTGCTGAAGTGTTCCCGTGGGATCGGGGACATGATCCTGAGTCATTGTGGGTGTGCAGTGTGCTCTGCTTAATTGTGCATGTGTGCCATGGTGCCAATCTCCCCCGTCCACCCACTCCCTGGGCGGTGCGCACCCTGCTGATGTGGGGTCTGGTCAAGTTGGACGGTGTCCGGATCCAAGACTCCTGTCACCGTTCTCCATATCATTCAGCTCCTGGTGTTCTGCTGGCCCCTCTCCTCCAGGGTGCATTGCTGCTTTCATGTTGGCCGCGAGTTTCTTCTTGGTTTCGCCATTCACATCAGTCCAGGGCCTCTTTTGCTCTGCCATTGTCCTCCTCTGCCATACGACAGCATTCACATGGTCCGAGGTGGTGTGCCATCTTTTCCTCTTTGTTGCCAATGACACGTTGGAGGTGACGTACAGTTGGTGGTGGTGTTCTGGCTCATCCGTGATGATATTCGGGTTTTCCTGGCGACTGTACCCCATCTTCCTCTTCCTCTTCTCATTGGCCTTCCACGGGCCCTGTATTCCTGGGTGTTCCTCCATGGGGATTGTGGGGTTCATGTTGTTCTCTGCAGTTGGTCAGGGTGCATACGTGGTTTTCCGCAGCGGATCTCGTTTGTTAGTGGCATTTCTGTATGCTGTTCTTGTGCTTTTTCCCGTATTACACGTGGGTATTGCTGGCCTCTTGCTAGTTGTCTCTGTTTGGGCACATCGCATCTTTCTACGCGTTGGTGTTTGTGTTTTTATCTCTGTCGCGGTGGTTGTATCGCGGACATTGGCCGCGTTTTCGGCAGACTATCGCTGGTTTGTAAATTCCATGTTGCCACTGGGTCATTTTCCCGTGATAGGCTGCGATGTGTAAAGTTGCGTTAACATTTTTTGGAGAGGTTTAGCTCACGTTTTTGTAAATATACCCCTGAGAGTTTGGGAACAGAGTGCTCTCTCCGCTAAATTGTCAGTCTGCCCACCTCATTTAGAGGCGGGCGTACCAAAATGTATGTTGACAACGAAGCCTACTCAGGCTCCCTCACTGACATACTTCACCAACAGCACATCAGAGTATGTATGGACTGTCGGAGATTAACTATCTGGTTATCTGCCGTATTTAGAGAGTGTGGCTGGAGGGCTTTTTATTGCTGCCAGATGGACAGTAAAAAACGTAATGACTACCATATCATGGGAGAAAACCTGGAAGGTGTGGGGGGCATTAGTTTTTACATTTTTTACTAAGAAACTACAACTTTGGGAGTTTGTTTTTTAACAAAAATTTAAAAGTTTGATGGACGGTATTTTGTGGGGGTTAGCGGACCACACTAAATATGGCAGACAGGAGTCCCTCTCGATGGCGGGGCAATATCCTCCATTATCCACACGGAGTATCGTTCAAATGCCAAGTTCAAAATCAGCCCCTACCTTTGGTACATACATTAAGGTATCAGGTAATTGGTTTTATCATTCACTAATAAATAAACAAATGCATTTATAGAAAGATGCATGTTTTTTTGGGAAATTTAAATCATTGGAAACAAGCTTTCCTGACAACCTTGCAAGAACGTTTTGGAGAGTTAAAGCATGGAACTAGTCATTTAATTTAATGACAAATACTCACTAGAGCCTCCAGTTAGGGTTCTTTGAGATCAATTAAATGCCACTTTATGAAGCCAAAAAAGTGCTGGTTTAGACTGTTATTTAACTCCCATGAAAACGTATCAGCTGCTTTTTAAGCTTTAAAACCATCCAAAGCCAAATAGGCAGACAATGCATTCTACAAATCAATGCTACTCATTTTATCACTTAGACACATATGAAAGGCTGCTGCAGCTCAAAAAGGGGTTTCATTGTGGTCCTGCAAGTTACAAAAAATGTCTCTCTATTAGGTCCATTAACTCATTGATCTGCTCTATCATAAATACAAATGTGTTTGTGACATTAAACGGGTCATCTACTGTAAAGAAATAGTTTTCTTAATCAAATCTGGCATCGTTAACTAACACCAATGTAGGGAGTTGGGTCAAAAGGGGAGATAATCCACTTAAAATAGTAATCAGAGTACTTATTAAAGTAACCCACAAAAGTCACTAAATAAGCATGTGTTTAACCCTCTGGTAGCTTAGCACACACGTAATTAAGCTTAACTAAGGGACAATGTGTGAATTAATTATGCAGCACCCAAACAGTAATAAGGTTAAAAGACAACTGAAGAAAAATCCTAACCTAATTGGAAAGTTGAGTACATTTTAATGAAATTACACTTATATGACAACAATTCAATAAGTAGAACTGGCAATAGGAATTTCTAAAGTTTAAACTAACTTTAGCTCCAAAAAGCATAAATCGCTGTTATCTGATTGCACTAGACCGGGTCAAATTCAAACATTAAGACCGACCACAATGAAGAGTGTAAGTGAAAAATGGTCAAGAGAGCACAATCCTACAGTGAAAATATAAAAAAGACTAGTACAGTTTGAAGTCTGAACAGTTGTAAGTCCAAATAAAGTCAACAGATCCTCATCGTATGCAGGACAAATAGATGAATAGAGTTTATGTTTTGTATCAATTTTTCCTTTTATTGATTCTTAAAGGTAATTTCCCAAATGATAAAACGACAGCCAGCCGACACGTGTTTCGTCCGTACTATAGATGAGTACTTGGACTTTTTCAAGGCCAATGTGGAAAATAAATGATCGCAAATATTTTGCCGGGTCTCTTGAACGTAGATGAAAGGTAGGAGTCCCCGAACAAGAGCCAATTCCAAGGCGCCTGAAATAGTGAATCGATAGTGCACAGCTGTTGGAAGTTCAGAGGAGGTCTCTCACCAATATTTTCTATTGTAAGAATATAGTGGATGTATCCTGATGCAACCCACGAAGTTAACACCAAACAAACTAATTGGCTGTTGGTGTATAAATAAATTCAATAATTGAATGAATTGCTTCCAAAATCAGGCAAGAGAAGTATAAATGGTATAAAGTGAACTGCCGACAACGTCCTGCTCAGATAATTGCAGCACCTAGAGTGACTACCAATCGTACATTGCACTATTGTCTGATGGGTGTGTTATAACATCAGAGAGCTATAAAGGCACCTCAAAAATGCAAGAGGCTATAAAACGCCTCGGAAATGCATGAGGCGTCTTGTGGGGTCTGGTACCACTTGATAATGGCACTCAATGAAGAGTGGGTTGGATACAAGGACCAGGGTCATCCTGGTGGAAAGTTTGCCTTCATACTTAAAAACATTTATGATGAAAAAGTTGTTGTCAAGGAGTTATTGGTGGAGTGAGCTGCAAGCCAGACCAGGAGTGGTGCTTAATGATGGTGGGTTGCGATCAAGCTGGGTTGTAGTGCAGGAATCAATGAAAGCCTCTCAAAGCAGCAAAGTGGAGATCATACATCATTCAGGGGCTGCTTGGCGTGATGCTTGGCAAAGCCATTCATTGGGTGCTGTTTGGCATCGATGTTTAGTGTTGAATCTGGTGAACTTTACAGTTAGGCACAAAGAAGTATACTGAGACCACAGCCAAAGGTCCAGGACACTAGGGACAGTATTTGGAGGTCTAGACTAACCCTGGGCAAAGCACTACGCTACGCTCGCATAGTTTGCGAAGTTTCCGCTACTTCGCACTATGCAAATTGCACGTAGCACAGTGCAAACACGTGTAGCGTAGTGCAGCGGTCATTTTTTGCTTGCTCGCAGTCCTCATCTTCAAGTAGTTGACTGCGAGCAAGCAAAATGACATCCCGGCGAGACTTTTTCCTCGATCACGATCAGCAACATCAAGTTGCCGATCGCTAGCATGGAAAATAAACCTCCGGGTGAGATACTCAACCAGTCCGCGTTGAGAAAGTTGCCGCTCGTGTAAAAATCTACTCGAGCGGCAGAAAACTTCAGTCACATACATTAAAGGGCACATAATGGACCAAGTCTGGACCACTAACCTAACAGTGTCTGCACCCTTGATCCTACCATGCATATGGTCAAATCACCACCTAATAAAATTCATGATAACAATACCTACCAGCAGCAAATCATCCACGGTCGAGGGGGGAATGATTAGGAAATGGAATACCCTTAACAAAAAGGAATTTCAGGACACACTGGCCAGCCTAACCCCAACCTCTGATCCTGATGTCGATCTTCTGGATGCAACTATCTCAGCTTGGCTTCTAGCGGCTAGTTCAGGCATGCTCCACTTAAAAAAATATAATGAGCATGTCGCTCTGATGCACAGAGATGGTTCTCTGATGAACTAAGAGGACAAAAACTGTCCCTTCGCCAAAAAGAAAGAAAATGGAGACCGAATTATTCTCCAGAAGAAAAATACTTCTATTTGGAAGCACAGCAAGAATATAAAAAGGCTATCTTTGCGGCCAAGGCCGCGCATTTTTCATCTAGAATTTTAAACTCAAACAACAGATCGAAGGAAATCTTCTCTATTGTTAAAGAACTATCTAATGCAGACAGAATTCTACCTAAAACTAAACCTACTCAAGCACTTTGCGACTACCTGAATAACTATTTTATCGAAAAGATATCCACTATTAAAGCTAGCATTCCAATACATATCTCCAATGAGACACCCCCCGCTATACAATGAATCAATTCCCGGCCACTAGCACCCAGACTTTCCTGGACTTGTTGTCCAGGGTGAAATCCGGATCCCCCACGGACTGCTGCCCTCCTCATATCCCAAAAGATACCCTCACCGTCCTTCCGAGCCCAGCCATTACTCTTCTCAACAAGCCCCTTTCCCTGAGCTGAGGCCCTAAAGTGTTTAAAGAAGAAACCGTGGTCCCTGTTAAAAAAACCTGGAGCAGACCCTAAAAGTTTTTCAAACTATCACCCCATCTCTCTGCTCCTCTACCTGGTGGAGGTACTAGAGGCCCACGTGGTGAAGTGTTAGTCCAACTTCATCGAACAAACCAACTATCTAGACCCACACCAAGTGGGATTTCGTCCCGCACACTCTACGGAGATGGTGATATTGGCGGTCCTGGACACCTTACAAAGATAAAGATGACAGAGGTACCCCTCAGGCCCTGGTGCTATTAGATCTTTCGTCTGCCTTCGACACGGTCGATCACAGTATTCTGTGTACCGTCTTGCCCGCGCTCTTAGGATAATCCATTTCCAGGAAGGGAACAACACGGCTTTAACAAACACCAGGAATCTTATATCACCTAGTTTTGAGAGCATAATGGTGACTTACCAAAGCTAAAACAATGGGCCTTTTACAAATGTTTGTACATACCATGTTTTCTATCTTCGCACAAACCAGTTCATGCACAGGAGCAAAGCCTTGTGCGTGGATTCACCAGGCACTGTTGAAGCCTGGGGACCACATCTAGTGGGTGAGTTCTTCATGAAAATGTTTCTTCTGCCTCTTTTTTTAATTCTCTTGCACCTCCACAGGGGCAATAGTCACCATAGCTCACTGCTTACAACCACCACATTAGTTCTTACTATGTACCTGTTTTTAAACTGTTCTTCATACGCCTTTGGCGCACACACACGTTTAAAAGTAGTATGTGTTGGAGTCAGCTATGAAACACTGTTGGTATATGTGATCATAAACAATATCATTCTTTCTCCATTAACAGGAAGATCCAGGCAGGTAAAAGGTAACTTTGGGTGAAGACATTATCCGAGTATTTAACACTATATGCCTCTTACCAGTAATTGTAGATAGCTTTCTTTTTCTAAGGTCCTGAAGAATCGCAGGGTTAATGCACCATTAGCGAGAAACATGTTGACCCACATATTTTGACAAGGACACAAACACGCGTGGAAACTCTTTGGGCGAGTACCTTGTTACACCGTTTTTAATTAGGACAGGAGACAGGAGACCACCAGAATAAAATTGGGCCTTCTAGGTACTCCCAGTCCTATTTTACATCACAACACTGCATCTACACAGTCCAGGCCCCATACCCGCACTTCACCAAAGGGCAATTGGATAGAAGATCTCCGACAAAGAGCCCATTTTTAGGGAGCCCGCCGACCCAACGAGGAGCAGCCCAGATGATGAGGCATGGCACCTGCAATGGTGTGTGAGAATATTAGGATCCAACATATGGATCCCCACCTATGCCCTTTCTAGGGTACAGTGGGACCTAGTCACTTGTGACTCCAACCAGCATCTTTGATAGAGGAACAGCATACAACCTTGTGTTGAAACACGTAATTTGAGACCTCCTTTATGCTGGACCTCCCCACTCCCGTTTGAATGGCAAACAGGCCAACCGTCCCTCCCTTTGTTGATTAATTCTGAAGGACCATGTCAGGCAGGCTGGCATCCAGAGGTCAGCCTTCAGCTGGATCATCTCTTTTCTCGAAGATCGCTCCCAAGCGGTCCGCATAGCCCCATTTACAGCACCCAAGCTAAAAACAACATACGTGGTCCCCCAGGGATCCTCACTATCCCCCATCTGTTTAATCTTTACCTTTTACCCTTGATTCAGTCACTGAAGGAAAGGAATGTGACCACCTTCAACTATGCCGATCTACAGTTAATGTTTACTATTGACAACTCAGCTAACTCAGTTCTTGATTTCCAGGCTACCATGTTGTTTGTTCGCCACTGGATGGATCATAATCATTTTAAACTCAACCCAGGCAAGACTTAATTAGTTCTGACAGGGAGCAGTCATAACTTTTGTGGCCCACACCATTGGCCTGCAGAACTTGGACCTCCTCCTGAACGCTCTTCCTCTGCCAATAGCCTTGGGGTCACTATATATAATGAACTGTCTTTTAGATCACAAGTTGGAGCAGCGATCTTGACCTGCTTCCTTCAGCTGCAAAAGATCAGAAAGATCAGCCGACTGCTCACACAAGCAGCTCTGATACAGGTTGTGATAGCTATGGTGCTATCACCCTTAGACTATACGAACTCAGTTTACCTGGCCTTGCCACTTTTCTTAATCAAGAGGCTTTAGATTGTTCAGAACCAAGCAGCCAGCCTAATTTATTAAGAAATCTACACTGGCTCCCTATTTCCCAACGCTCTGCCTTTAAAACTGGATGACTCATCTTTAAGTACTTACATGGTCATAGTCCCAAATTAATTAACAATCTTTTATCAAGGTACACTCTCTCTTGCAACCTACACTCAGCACATCTCCAGCTACTGACTACCCCTGCTTTTAAGTTAAAATGTCAGGGAGGATGTAGGTTTCCTTCCTTGGCCCCAAGATTGTGAAACTCCTTCCCTCTGGAGATCCGGTCATGCACTGATCTTCTGAGCTTTAGAAAAATGCTTATGATATGGCTGTTTGTGCAGGCCTAGGAATAATTCTCTCCATTGGGTTTGGCAAATTTTAGATTCAGTGGCATGAAACCCACAGGTGTACGTGCGCTTTATAAGTCTTTTATAACACAACATATACGTGATTGTGTTCAAATGTGTTTTTATGGATAATACAAAAGGCTATTTTTATATAACCTTGTGTAGAGTTTCTTTTGTGGTGTGCCTAGTGTGTCGCTGATGTGTGAGTTTGTTGCGCAAATGCTTTACATATTGCCTCTGGGATAAGCTACCAAGGGGGTGAGCAGGGATTATCTTCAGTATGTAACTCCCTTGCCCTGACTAGAGTGGTGGGTTCTGCCTGGCTTAGGTGAGTACTCTAGCCAACCAGAAACCCCATTTCTAACAGACATTTAGAGCTAATCACAGGGTAACTTACAATTACTAAAAAGAAAGGTTTAAGCCTGGCAAAAGGCTTGTTTGGTTTTTATATCTTTGCTTAACCCAGGATAAAGATAAAAATAAACCGGGGTAATGCATGACACAAATCACCTTGCTTTCAAGGAGCCCGACACTGATTAGGGCACTAATGTGATTTACGTGAAACCAAACGTAAATTAGAGTGTGTGAGCACATATTTAATGCATAAGAGCACTCCAACAACAACCGCGCATTATTATATGCCACAATAGGCAGCATGCCACAATCAGCTGTCCACTAAGACTCGTGAGTCGTGTATGTTGCACTGTGCACCAATTTGTCAGCTGGCCACTGTAGGCTGACTATGTATGGCATATATCACGGAGTATATATATCAATCAATCAATCAATCAGAGCATTTATATAGAGCACTACTCACCCAGAGGGTCTCAAAGCGCTAGGGGAGGGGGGTCCGCTACTGCTCAAACAGCCAGGTCTTGAGTTGCTTCCTGAAGGCGAGGTGGTCCTGGGTCAAGCGGAGGTGGGTCGGGAGGGAGTTCCATGTCTTGGCGGCGAGGTAGGAGAAGGACCGTCCCCCTGTGGTGGCTCTTCGGATGCGGGGGACGGCGGCGAGGGCGTGGCCGGTCGATCGGAGCTGGCGTTTGGGAGCGTAGAAGTTGAGGCGACTGTTGAGGTACCTTGGGCCTTGGTTGTGTAGGGCTTTGTGTGCGTGGGTGAGGAGACGGAAGGTGATTCTCTTGTTGACCGGGAGCCAGTGCAGGTCTCTCAGGTGTCCGGAGATGTGGCTGCGACGGGGGATGTCCAGGATGAGTCGTGCTGAGGTGTTCTGGATCCGCTGGAGTCTCTTCTGGAGTTTGGCGGTGGTTCCGGCGTAGAGGGAGTTGCCGTAGTCCAGGCGGCTGGTGACGAGGGCCTGGGTGACCATCTTCCTGGTCTCGGTGGGGATCCACCGGAAGATCTTACGTAGCATGCGCAGGATGTTGAAGCACGACGAGGAGACAGCGTTGACTTGTCTGGTCATGGAGAGGGAGGAGTCCAGGATGAATCCCAGGTTGAGTGCGTGGTCTGTTGGTTTGGGTGCACTGCCTAGGGCGAGGGGCCACCAGGAGTCATCCCAGGCGGAGGGTGAGGATCCCAGGATGAGGACTTCTGTCTTGTCCGAGTTCAGTTTCAGGCGGCTGTTCTTCATCCATTCGGCTACCTCTTTCATCCCTTCGTGAAGGTTGGCTCTGGCGGTGGTGGGGTCGTTGGTGAGGGAGAGGATCAGCTAGGTGTCATCGGCGTAGGAGATGATGTTGAGGTTGTGCTGGCGTGCGATGGCTGTGAAGGGGCTCATGTAGACGTTGAAGAGGGTTGGGCTGAGCGAGGAGCCTTGGGGAACGCCGCAGATGACTTCGGTGGCTTCAGATCTGAACGGGGGGAGGCGGACTCTCTGTGTCCTTCCGGTGAGGAAGGAGGTGATCCACTCCAGTGCCTTCTCCTGGATTCCGACGTTGCTGAGACGCTGTACTAGTGTACGTGGCAGACAGTGTCGAAGGCCGCGGAGAGGTCTAGGAGGATGAGGGCTGCTGTTTCTCCGTTGTCAAGCAGTGCTCGGATGTCATCGGTGGCTGGATCAGGGCGGTCTCGGTGCTGTGGTTGGCCCGGAAACCAGACTGTGAGAGGTCGAGGGATCCGTTCGTCTCAAGGAAGGCGGCCAGCTGCTTGTTGACGGTCTTCTCGATGACTTTTGCAGGGAACGGGAGGAGCGAGATGGGGCGGTAGTTCTTGAGGTCGGTGGGGTCGGCTGATGGCTACTTGAGAAGAGCGCTGAGTTTGGCGTGCTTCCAGCTCTCCGGGAAGGTAGCGGTGTCGAAGGAGGTGTTGATGATGTCCCGCAGGTGGGGTGCGATGACAGCGTCGGCCTTGTTGAAGACGTGGTGGGGGCAGGGGTCGATCGGAGATCCGGAGTGGATGGAGTTCATCGTGCGGACGGTGTCTTCGGTGCTGATCGGGGTCCAGGCGCGGAGGGTGGTGGTGGGGGGCGGTGGTTCGGACGTGGCGTGCGTCAGTTGAGTGCTGAAGCTGTTATGTATGTCCGCGATCTTGTTGTGGAAGTAGGAGGCGAGGGAGTTGCAGAGGTCTTGCGAAGGGGTGATGTCGTTGTTTCCGGCGTTGGGGTTGGAGAGCTCTTTAACGATGTTGAAGAGTTCCTTGCTGTTGTGTGCGTTGTAGTCCAGTCGTTCCTTGAAAGCAGTTTTCTTGGGGGCGAGGATGAGTTGGTGGTGTTTTCAGGTGGCGAGCTTGAGGGCAGTCATGTTGTCCGGTGTTGGGTCTCTGCGCCAGGTTCTCTCGAGGGCTCGGCAGTTCTTCTTGGAGCTCTTGAGTTCGTCGGTGAACCATGGGGCTTTCTTGCTGCCGGGTCTGCTGGGCGGGGGCCTCAGGGGGGCGAGGTCGTCTGCGCAGTCGCTGATCCACTGCGTGAGGTTGTTGGCCGCTTGGCTGGGGTTCGTTGCGCTGGTGGGTGGGTTCTTGCTCAGGGAAGTCGCGAGCTAGTCGGCTGAGAGCCTGTTCCAGTTTCTGCATGTAACCTGTTGCTGGTGGTGGTGGATCGTGGTCCTTCTGAAGCTGAAGTGGACGCAGCTGTGGTCCATCCAGTGGAGTCCGGTGGCGTGGCTGAAGGTGATGTCCTTGTTGGATGAGAAGACGGGGTCGAGTGTGTGTCCGGCTTAGTGGGTGGGGGTGGTCACCAGCTGCTTGAGTCCCAGGTTGGCGAGGTTGTCCAGCAGGGTGGTGGTGTTGCGGTTGTTGTTGTTCTCCAGGTGGAAGTTGAGGTTCCCGAGGAGGATGTAGTCAGCGGAGAGGAGGGCGTGTGGGCTGATGAAGTCGGCGATGTCCTCGCTGAATTGTGTGCGTGGTCCCGGGGGTTTGTAGAAAACAACCGGGGTACAAGGAATGTAAAATCATGGAATGTCTGAATTTAAACAATGCCATCCCCTCCCGGTTTTCCTTTTTCAGAAGCTTCCAACCTTACACAGAATGCTGTAAGAGTGCCTATTCGTGAGTATATGATTAGGCAATCGAGCGAATCAGGGAAGGGTATGCCTTAGCGTGCGTAGACCTCCCATTTCGCATACTTGGTCCTGAAGAATACCTTGCGACAAGCTACTAAGATTGAAACATGTTGACCAGATTCCTATTTTAATATTCATACTCTTTGGTCAATCTAACCATACAGTTAGTATCACACTTGTTTTTAACATATCTCGTGGATCCAGAATAAAAAATAGGGAAGACCACAAAGATGATTTTAAAATCACTCATCTCACATAAACAAAAACAACCAGCACCGCTGCAGTTGCAGGCATTGAAGCACACCCGAGTGGCACTCGGCCGCTTGGGTGGGCCACCGATGATGAAGCATGTCACCACTAGGTGGTGAGTGAGGGGTTTCTAAAAGAAAGAAAAAATTCTTTCTGAAAAAAAAGACAAATAAATTTTGTCTGAACTACATACTACTCCATACAACTCACTAGGATTCCTATCCTGGGGGGACTCCCTCTTTTGTTTTTCAAGATTTACATTTAGGGGACTGGGAGTGTCCCTCTCCCTTCTATTTCCTTACTCTCCCTTTGTTTGTTCTGGCTAGTGGGTGCACTTGCCAGGTCAACATGGTAGTTTACAAATGTGTGCATAGACACTACAGTGGTAGGTCTGAGCCACATGTACAGGGCTACTCATGTGGGTATCATAACCAGTGCTTCAGGCTCACTAGTAGTATTGGATTTACAGGCCCTGGTACGCTCAGTGCACTGTATTAGGGACTTACTGGTAAGTCAAATATGCCAATCATGGATAACGAATCATAAATCTAATTCACACAGAGAGCAATTGCACTTTGATACTGATCAACAGTGGTAAAGTGCCCAGATTCCTATTGAACCATTTGTCGTAAAATGTTCAAAAACAGCAGGTCAAAAAGGAAAAAGTCTGGGAATAAACCCGCAAAAATGCCAGGTCTCTAACAGAACCTATTAAATGAGAATTATCATACCTTAATTGAAGCCAATTGAGTCCCTTTATAAAGGGGAATACATGATTTTGAAGCTGGAATGTTATTCCATATTTTACTGTAGTTATGTGGTTTATAATTTGGAATACTGTTACAAATTATTTCGTACAGGTTGCTGTTTCAAGCAAATGGAATTTAGATTTGCAGAAAATAATTATGGATTTTAGAAACGTCCGTATCAGTTGAAGGATAAAACGTTCCTTAGAGCCAATTCCCATTTGTATTATTAATTTATAATACACAATTAAATTAAATACAATTAAATTATTATATACTTTGGAAAACCTTTGTTCCCACATATTCACTTGCCTGGGCTTACCACTCTTATCCTTGCAGCACCATGTTATCCCTAAGGGTTGTGCCCTGTTTTTGCCGACTACAAGACCTCTCTACTTCACTCATTCTGCTCTACAACCTCTCATGTTATTTATGAGAATGTTTTACAGATCCGTTTCTCTTTCTAGACCTCTACCTCTAGGCTGCCTAACTTTGTACCCACTTATATGTTGGACTTTTCGCCTTGGGTGTGATAATCCTTTCTTCACTTGTATCATAATAAGATTCTAATTCTCGTTTCTTCTGCTTCTTCTCCTTTCGCTTGTCTTCTGATAGCTTTTGCTCTATTCCTCTTCCTCCCTAGTCACCTACTCACAACGTTGCAGTGTTTATTTGACTCATTCGTCTCATTTTCAGCTAAGGTTACTGCATTTGTCTGCACTTGCTCTCTTATAATGAATGCCTCCATGCCCCTCTCTTTGACCTTCCTCAACAGATTCCTGACACGCAGACTTTCTAATAACAGTTGAGCCAAACTCATGCCTGATTTACACATGAGCCCGTTTAAAAAAGATTAGCCTTCAATAATATGTGTTGGTCTACGACAACAGGGCCATGGATCACTGAAACAATATCAATGTCAAGAATATCGATGTACAAGAATATCGAGGAAAAAATATAGAATACCAAAATATCGACCTCCTATCTCCACACAGGTAAGTACAAAAATATCGAATCAAAATTATCTATGTAAAAAATATAGTTAATCAAAATACCGAATTTTTTAAAATGCTTTAAATTAATTAAAAATTAATGAAATAATAAATATAATTGACTTAAACATACGTAAAATACTTAAATAATCTTAAAAATAATAAATAATTAATGTAAGTAAAAAAAAACATACACATTGATTAGTTAATACATATATATATATATAAACGTAATATCAATAAAAAAATTACAATATTTTTACCATAGGATACCGGAAAGGGTAAAATGTACTAATACCACTCCATTGAGTGCAACAGTAGGGGAAGCCAATCAGTCAGTCAAAAATCTTTATTTCGATAAATGAATATCAAAAAAAGGCACGGTACAAAAAGAAAAATGCAATGACAGTAAAAACAGACATTATACAATATTAAAAAATATTAAAATATTAAAAAGCCCACAGCATATTTACAAAAAGACAAAGACAACAAGAAGTAAAAAAAATATATATGTATATATTAAAATCGTCACTAAATTCATAAAAATTAAACAGTAGGGGAAGCGTTGGATAGCGTAGGGGTAAAAATTACTATTCCCACTCCAGAGAGTGCAACAGTAGGGAAAGCATTGGATAGTGTAGGGGTAAAAATTACTATTCCAACTCCAGAGAGTGCAACAGTAGGGAAAGTGTTGGATAGCGTAGGGGTAAAAATTACTATTCCCACTCCAAAGAGTGCAACATTAGGGAAAGCGTTGGATAGTGAAGGGGTAAAAATTAATATTGCCAGTCCAGAGAGTGCAACAGTAGGGAAAGCGTTGGATAGCGTAGGGGTAAAAATTACTATTCCAACTCCAGAGAGTACAACAGTAGGGAAAACGTTGGATAGCGGCAGGGTAACATTTACTATTCCCACTCCAGAGAGTGCAACAGTAGGGAAAGCGTTGGATAGCGTAGGTATAAAAACTACTATTCCCACTCCAGAGAGTGCAACAGTAGGGAAAGCGTTGGATAGCGTAGGGGTAAAAATTACTATTGCCACTCCAGAGAGTGCAACAGTAGGGAAAGCGTTGGATAGCGTAGAGGTAAAAATTACTATTCCAACTCCAGAGAGTGCAACAGTTGGGAAAGCGTTGAATAGCATAGGGGTAAAAATTAGTATTCCCACTCCAGAGAGTGCAACAGTAGGGAAAGCGTTGGATAGCGTAGGGGTAAAACTTACTATTCCCATGCTAGAGAGTGCAACAGTAGGGAAAGTAAATACTTGATATATAAATAAAAATAAATTACATATTAATACCAATTAAAAATTAATTAAAAGTAATTAACAATTTTATATAATATAATAATTAATCAATTACAAATAAAATAAAAATTTATTATTAAAAATGATTACCCATTAATACAAATTATTTACCAAATAACAATTAAATAATTAACAATTATAAAATAAATAAAAATTAGAACAACAAAAAACCAATAAATACATTAAAATATGTAATTAATTACAATTAAATTACTTCCCACCCTATTCCCCTATAAACCCACAACCCGCTACAGAAAATAAATTAATAACATTAACATAATTATCAATTAATTAATCAATTAAAATAAATCACCAATTATATTTTAATTAATTACCAATTAATTAATTAACAATTAATTCAAAATAAATACCAATAAATAAATAAAAAAATGAAATTAATTATAATTAAATTACTTCCCACCCTATTCCCCTATAAACCCACAACCCACTACAGAAAATAAATTAAGAAAATTACCATAATTATCAATTAATCAATCAATTAAAATTAATCACCAATTATATTTTAATTAATTACCAATTAACAACTAATTCAAAATAAATACCAATAAATAAATTACAAAATGTAATTAATTATAATTAAACTACTTCCCACCCTATTGCCTATAAACCCACAACCCGCTACATAGTTATATTACACAAAAATTAAATACCATAAAATTAATTAATTAAAATAAATTATAAAATAAATATACACTTCTCACACATATACTAACATAAAAAATCACTTTAACAAATTGGATGTTATTAAAAAATTGAAATTAACTTACTTACCTCAAATTCGATATTTTTGTTGTCTATATTCTGTCCGTTCTATATTTGTGTTGTCTATATTCTGTCCATTTGATATTTTGTCCATTCTATATTTTGAATTCGATATTACTGCTATTCTAGTCTATATTCTGTCCATTCGATATTGTGTCCATTCAATATTTGTAATTCGATATTAATGCTAATCGATATTAAAAACTCGATATTTTGAGTGAATGCCCAGGGCCATACCTCGAAAATATCAATGAATTTAGGGGGCTGTTCCAGATCACCAAATAGGCAAAGAAGGCACCGGCCAATGGGCCCCAATCCATTTAGGGTCCGCATCAAAGGATCAACCGGAGAAAACAGAGTCACATCACAGTTTGTCTCTTAAAAGCTCATCTTCTGGCAGCTGTCAGTTTGTAAAAAATAACAGTGCATTGGGTTTTAGTAGATAAATTGCGAGGGGGCCCCCGAATGATTGACTGCCTTGGGGCCTCCAGAGAGGTTAATCCGGCACTCTCAGATCTCCTTACAAATATCTTTCCTCCATAATCACCATCCTGAGAGATTCTTCATAGTCAAAGTACTACACTCATCTCCTTCACCTATCACAAGTGCCCCCCTCAGAGACCGTTCTTTTTTCAAGAAGGAAGAAGTTCTTAGCAACACCAGCCATTAGTTGCTGTCTCTCCAATGTCATAGTAATAAAAGTATGATACCGGGATCCAGGGTATTACACAGCTTCTATTCGAAGACCACTTATAACAGTAGCGGGCTAAATTCACTACTGTCTCTGAATGAAACCTGTTCCCCTGTGTATGTTTTCAGTAATACTTTCTTGTCAGTATGTCTTTCACAAGATATAGGATGAAAAGTTTGCCTTTGATATCTTTGAAAGTCCCAATCACATATATGTATTCATTCATTATATTATCTTTTTTTTTTATTTTCAAAATGCAAAGTAAGTACAGATTCAGATTAACATCGAAGGTCTGTCAAGCCCCCCCGCCCCCCGCTCCCCACCCGTCTTATAACAGAGAGAAAGAAAAGAAGATTACATCGGGAATTTGAGAGAAAAAAGGGCACCCCAAAGCACTAAGGGAAAGCTCCGAAAGGGGAATAAGGGTCGAAGGAAATAATGAATAGCAAAAGAAAGCAACAGAAATAGCAGTTCTATTGTTAGATGTTTCAAGCATTGGTAAAGCTATCCACTTCAGTTCTTTATCGTTTTGGAATTTATATTAAAATAACATAGTAAATATCTCAGCGAGATAAACAGAGGGGAGGGGGTATTGCTATTATCCATAAACTCGACTTGACATGCACCCTGGAAAGTGTTACGATTAAAGACAGCGAAGCCGCTTTCTTCACGATTAAATACAGGCCTAACATAACCTTCAATGGCTACCTAATCAATCGCCCGCCAGGAGGGGCCACAAATGTTATAGAGAATCTGATAGAGGTAATTACCCAGTCTGCTCTACGTTACAACAAACTTCTTATCCTAGGGGATCTAAACCTCCATCTTGAAGATGACAAAAATAAGGATGCCCAAGGATTACTTGCATCCTTAGAAATGCTTAATCTAAAATTACAATCCCTAAAATCTACCCATAAGGCGGGTCACCTTCTTGACCTAATCTTTGCGAACTGGGAGGGATTGGTGGTCCAACCTCCTATCCAGGTCCTATGGTCAGACCACTTTTTGATTAAATTCACAATTCCAGGAGGACATAAACAACCCCAACAAACCAAGCAGACGACATCTAAGCGCAGACAATGGGGAAAACGTAGACAAGGTGATTTAGATCTCGCCCTTAAGGCAGGCACCCCCCCTTTGAAAGAAAGTATAGAGGAAGCCTGGACAGACTACGAGATTTGGCTAACAAGAGCGTTAGACGCAACTGCACCTTGGACTACCAAGACACCTGTAAGATGTCTTAAATCTGCACAATGGTTTGACGCTGATTTAAAATCTATCAAATCAAAATGCAAAAAGCTAGAGCGCATTTGGCGCAGTAAATATGATGAAACAGCCAAACTTGACTACAAAATTAGTATACAAAATTACCATAAAAGGATTAGAATAGCCAAAAGAAACTTTCTTAGCAAAAGAATTGAATCAGCTGATAGCTCCACCAAAGAACTCTTTGTCATCTACAAAGAACTCACCTCATCTGATAGGACTATGTCCCCAGATTCTCTCTCTATAGCAAATTGTGAAGCGATAGCAGATTTCTTTGTCCAAAAGGTAGAGAATATCTACAAATCCTTTCCGAAGATCATGGATAGCCCGATCACTAATCATGCTACTACTGCTGAATCAATTAACACCTGTCATCTAAATCAATTTTCATTACCAGATAACACTGAGGTGCTAAGAATCATCCGTAGCATCCAATCGGGCTCCTCCAAAGATGTAGCTCGCCCCAAGATCTTCAAAAACCAAGCTGAACTACTGGTAAATCATATAAGTCATATGGTTAAACTATCTTTCCAGACGAGTCATGTACCACAAGACTGGAAAACAGCGCAGGTCATCCCTATCAAGAAAAAGGCCAATCTTAGTATAACCCAGCTGGACAACTATTGTCCTATATCGCTCCTACACTTCTGCGCCAAGGTGGTGGAAAAGATAGTTAACACCCAGCTGATAAAGCAAGGTCACCTTCGCAGTCAGGATTCAGAGCGTATCATTCTACTGAATCAGCTCTTCTCTTCTCCACAGAGCTATTAAGAGGTAGAGTAGATGAGGGGATGACAGCTGCGCTCCTCCTATTAGACCTGAGTGCGGCATTTGACACCGTCTCCCATCCCATACTACTCTCACTTAGTCTTAGCGAGGCTGGAATTGATGGCCTGGCTCACAAATGAATGTGCGCGTTCCTGGCTAATAGGCAATTCCAAGTCCATTGCCCTCCTTACAAATCGGTAGTTCAAGCACTCAGACATGGTGTGCCGCAGGGCTCAATCTTGAGCCCTACACTATTCAATCTGTACATGGCACCCCTGGCCAAGATTGCTGAGGCATATGGAGTCGAGATAGTGTCAAATGCAGATGACACTCAGCTGGTGGTGACACTATCTCAGCCACCCGAGGAAGCCTCAACTAGTTTCTAGAACCAATAGCCAAATACGTAGACGTATTTTTTAAACCTTTCTTGAGTGATGTAAAATCCTACATCAAAGACACCGCTGATTTCATCACCAAAGTGGAGAAACTTCCATTTGATGAAAATAAAGAACTGATGGTGGCATTCGATGTCAATTCATTGTATACCCAGATCCCTCAAGAGGAGAGACTGGAAGCCATTGAGTTTTTCCTAGAGACCAGGCCAAAACCACAAAGAGTGCCCACTAAATTCATAATTGAATTGGCTAGCGTGGCGTTAAAACAAAATTTCTTTCGATTCATGGACACCTTCTACGTGCAGGTGAAGGGCACTGCCATGGGGTGTCCTTATGCCCCGGAGATGGCAGTGATCTTCATGGCCTTGTACGAAGAACGGTTTGTCTATCAAAATAATCCCTATATCGATCACATTCAAAAGTGGTATCACTATATAGACGATATCTGGTGCAATTGGAATGGGACTCAAGAACAACTAGCCCATTTCCATGATTGGCTCAACAACAGGCATCCAGATATCAAATTCAGCATGACACACAGTAACTCACGTTTAACCATCAGAACAAAGAACTGGTTACTACATTACATAGAAAACAGACAGACAAGAATACCATCCTCCACTACCGGAGTTTTCACCCCCAAAGCTTAAAAGAGAACCTGCCATATAGCCAATTATTAAGAATCCGAAGAAATTGTTCCAGAAAAGAAGATTATCTAACACATGCAGAAATCTTTTGTGAACAATTAGAGACAAGAGGCTATCCCAAGAAAATGCTGAAGCACGCAACCAAACGTGCATGGTTCACACCGAGGGAAGAGTTGTTAATCAAAAAAGTGAAAAAAACACTGGAACAGTTGGTATGTGTTACAACGTATGGTCCACTCACAAATCGATACAAATCGATAATCCTGAAGAACTGGCATTTGTTGTCAAACTTAGAAGCTCTGTTTGCAAGACCATTGTTTGCGCTAAAAAAGAACAGAAATTTAGGCCAACAATTAATAAGAGCAGATCTAGGCATATCAAAGGCGAAAAGTGACCTTCGAACTATATGGAATCTCAGTCTGGTACAAGGACACCACAAATGTGTGCGTTTCCTGTGCAAGCACCATTGAAGGCACTATGTTCGAGCACAACAACATAAAATGGAGCCACAAAGAATTTACCAATTGCAAAAGCAAAAACATAGTCTATGTAATAATGTGTCCATGTAAAAAAATCTACATTGGAAAAACAAATCAGCAAATTACACAAAGACTGGCACAACACCGCTCCAGGATTAAACAAAAAGTATTAACTGCTCCCATGGTGCAACACTTCATTGATGAAAACCACACAGAAAACGATCTAAGGTGGTTGGTTCTCTCTGGAATAAAAGCTCCATTAAGAGGAGGAAATGTGGAAGCCCTTTTACTCAGGAGAGAAGCGTATCTAATTATGAAATTCAACTGCGTGACCACAGGACTCAATGAACAATTTGAAACTTGAATATACGGCTGCGTCCTCTGTATAAGAGCACTCCATCTAAACATGTCAGGACCACATACCCCATAATCTCTAAAACACATGACATGAGTATAAGTTGCATAGCCATCCATACTTGTCAGGACTACATATCCCATAACCCCCAAATCACATGACACGAGTAAAACTTAAACAGTCATGTGACCTGCTCTGTGTAACGAATCTTTCAACACAGAAGAAAGCAGGAAGACTGTGGAAACCATAATCAACTCCTCAGGTAAGATAACAAACGAGGGGATAGCAGTAGCAATGCGGTAGGACTGAAATCTAAAACGAATTTGTTCGTTTTTCCCAGCTTAAGCAACAAAACTGTAGCAGAGCAAAAAAAGACGCCGCTAACAGTGCCCGAGCAGCGGTCAGCCTGCGGGCTGAAATTCAAAGTAAGTATAGGCAAGAAATGGCTAAACAGAGCTAACAACTCCCGGTAAGACTTGAATACTCAAAATCTTTTCTTGTCATACTTTGTCATTAATATAGACCCTGCCGCCAGCGCCCAAACGAAGTGGCACCAAAGAATAAAGAAAACCAGAATCCCAATCACGGTCCGCACTTACAGAGAAAATAGGTAAATGTGAGTCCTGACCCCCCTTTGTCACATCTAATCAGATCAAAAACGCAAAGAGTTTTTCTGTTAATATAAATAAAACATACATACAATGTGCCCTTTACCTCTGCAGGACGACCTGCCACCCAGAAGCGCTCCTTAACAGACAGACTCAACCTGCCTTTCGCAGAAAGGTAAAACCAAGTGTAATTAACCAACTAGCACCGACTCAGAATTAGAGAGAGGCCCCACTTTTAAATGCATTTCATGTTATCTTCACATAGGTACCCAACTAACCATCGCCCTGAAGAAGAGCCTGACGACCATACACACAGGCTTGGAAACGCGTCGGCTTTCTTTGGTTCACCCAAAAAAAATAACTTTAATTAACGCAAAGGATTTTTGACACTATGCTGCAAGTTATGATCAAAAAATAACTGTTGTAAATTTTGCCTTTGCGTCACTAGACCACAAACACACAAAAGCTATATGACAAAGGTCTAGTGTTGAAACCAGTTAGTAGGGTATAGTTCGCAATTTTCTTCACGTAAAAGTAATTTGTGAGAATTGTATAATACAAATGTTTTGTATATGTGTAACATAATTGTTTGTTTATGGTGTTTAATTTAAATTGTGTACATAGCAAATACCCACTTGTGTATGACAAGGCAAGTCCCCAGACATTTACAAGAATCCACACAAGTGACGCAACTTGTATATTATAAAAAAATAACTATAACACCCGCGGACTAAATACGGTGGTGTGTAAAAATCTGCTCAAAATTTAAAAAAAGTGGCAGAATCAAAAAGCGACTGGGTTCCCAATTATTTCTTCCCACAGTATTGTGTCCTACCCAGGGCTAATTAGGGTACGGCCCCCATCTGATCCTCTGCTAGTTTCTCGGCATGCCTCAGTGACCTAGCTAGATGGATGAATACCAACTGTCTATGCCTTAACACAAATAAAACAGAACTTCTCGTGTTGAGGAAGACTCAGTCCATCTGGTCGTCTACATGGTGGCCATTAGAAGTGGGAGACATACCAAAGCCCTCCGAGCAGGTCAAAAACGTAGGGGTCAGATTAGACACTACCCTCTCTTTTTAACACCACACTAGAGGGATTGCAGGCAAATGCTACGGGATCCTTAAAACTCTACGCAAAACCCTGGACTCCCTCCCTGCCACCAATAGGAAAACCTTGATCCATGCCTTGGTAACACCCCATCTTGATTACAGTAACTCACTATATATGGGCTTGAGCAAAAAAGGTCTTCAGCGTCTCCAATGTGTTCAAAACGCTGCTGCCCGACTGGCATTTAACCTATCTAGAAGGTCCTCCGGGAAACGTGCCTTAGCCACCCTCCATTGGCTACCCATACGCGAACGTATTGTCTTCAAAACAATGTGCATGACTCACCGCATTGCCCAAGAAAAAGGACCAGTATACCTCCAAAAACTACTGACCAAATATCAACCCAAACGATTCTTAAGATCCCAAGGTCGTATGCTCTTTCAAGTGCCCAGAATCTACAGGGCGGGTATGGGCGGTAGGTCTTTTAAATACTTGGCTAGCAAACAATGGAACTCACTTCCCATTGAACTCAGAATGGAACCATCAGAGAAAATTTTCCGCCCAAAACTAAAAACTTATCTGTACCCGAAGATATGAGCCCCTTTCCCCCCCCCCCACCAGTCTACTCCCTCACTTCTCCCAGAATCAGCCCAGTCCATGTTCATAAAGCACGGGGACACACTGTTTCTAGTGTAACCAAGCGCTATACAAGAAGCTTTTATTATTATTATTATTATTATTATTATTGTTTAATATTTGTATTTTACAATAATATTAAGAACACTGAGTATTGTATCAATCATCATATTTCTTATTAAGTACATGTTTAGTTCACCGCCAAGTACATGTTATACATATGACATCACTGCAAAACATTCCTGTATAGCGAAGTGTAAACTGAGTTAAATGGCCCTGGGAGGAGTTTCCACCATTTCCTGTTCGACTTGACAATCTGTATCGAGGAAAAAGACATAACTTTCCAATAGACCACCAGTCTTAAAGAGATCGGGTAAGTACCAGTAACTTATTTTTTCTGACTGCAAAAAAACCAAGCATTTTCAATGCAATAAATCTTGCATTACTGAAAGTTGGAGCTATTGACATTGCTGATAATAATGCACTGTCAATAGCTCAAACTTTCAGTAAGATATGAGCAAGATTTAAAGGCTTGTTTACAGAAAGCTAGTTTGTGGAAAAACCTATTAAACAAGGTTTGGCTATGGGAGGGACGATCTCGAGCTGGACAGCCTAAAACAAACAAAGGCAGAAAATATGAGTTACAAACTACAAAGCCAACGATAAGCAATGGTGAAATGCATTATTAGGTCAATCGAATGTCCCAAAGATGTCTTTAGCAAAACAGACAGCTGTGCGGTCTGGTATGCTGCGACCAAAAAAGGCTGATGTAGAGTTGCACACAACTATAGAACTTAACTTCACTTTTTTTTAACTCTGCCAATGGCCGTTGTTAAATCTACAGGAAAAGGTAGAGGTAAACCTGCCTTACAGATGTGTAAAAATCCACCTATATGATCGAAGATTTTTCTTAGGAATTTTCGAAATGCCAGAAACTTAGCAACAACTATTTCCACTCATACAGTTTGTGTGTAAATATGAATAAGTTTAGTGACAGAAATTGGTCTCACATTTGTCGGCCTTGTTATTGTGCCACAGAAAATACATGAGTATTTCTCTCATTGGCAATGGTGATATCAATGCCCTTTCTTTGAGTTTTCTAAGATGCAGAAGCACTTCAGAAGGGGCCTTCCCAATGGTGACAGCTCTACTATTAATTAGAAGTCCCAATGCAGCCCAGGATTGCAGAAATTCTTTCAACGAAAAGACCGCAAGTGGAATTGGCAGCATTGGTCAGAGGGATTACAACCAATTTGTCACAGTGGCAGAAATGTCCAAATGTGGTGGATTGCCCTTTGCCAGTGAAAGGTGGCGTAACCAATGTGATGGAGAATGTGAAGAGGGACCCCATCATGATTTTTATTGACCTTGGTATTCAATGGTGAGTCCCTTGGGTGCTGAGGGGGACTCTGAATTGTTAGGGTGTACCTGTACATCAGGGGCTTTAGGGTTAGGGGCTAGTATTAAACAGCTGCCAGTGACACTCAGGGACAGCATTTGTCACCACAACATCTGCCGGAAAAATTCTCCGTCAGTCGTTACACATCGAGCACCCCAGGCTGGAAAGACAAGCCATCTTTGTAGAAGAGAACCTATGTGCATCAGATGTTGGTGAATGAGTTACAGTGTAACTTAAAGTTTCTGAATCACCCACCTAAGTAGAGAGTGTCTGAGGGTGAGTTGTAGATGCAAGCCATGCTCACTGGGACACTGTGTTAATCTGAAGTCTACAGGCACGGCAGCACCAGAAAGATACATCTTACACATCAATGTTGTTTTCTACCCTTCTAGCACTGCCCTCTGCTCCTTCCTTATTGAGCTTGAGCCATCATTTATTGCGAAGGGAGACATCAAGGAGTCCTGCACCGATAAGAGACCCATGTGAGCTCATTGCGGGCGCTTCCAGGCCCGACTCCCTAATTAGCAGCAGTCTCCCTTAAGCGCTTTGCGCATCATCCCCACCTGTGCACTCCTTGTGTAGTATGTGTTCCGTATGTGCACTTGACTGCCTTCCACTCCCAGCTGCCAATTTTTAATGGATGCTTAGGCCTTTTTTTGTTGTCTTTTATAGGTAACCTGGTGGGTTGAGAACTTGGTGCTGAGATGTCTGTGTTCCTTGCAGACCCTAGCTTTAATTCATAGCATCAACATAAAACTCTCTTTAAAATAAAAAAAAACATCTAAGTAGCATTCTTGTAAAAATGTAACTTAAAAACTATAAGTACCAATGGGTTGGGGCATATTAAGTACAACTATTATAATAAATGGCTGATATCATTATTCTGTATTAAGCAAGTAAGAAAACACAGTAAACAACCAAACTTGTGTTATCAGAGTCTATTGTCTAGTGTGAAAACTTTACTAGACATCCCAAAAACATAACATGATGTTAATAAAACACAACTAAACCTCAAAACTCCTCTTAAACAATCAAGACAAACGTCCACAATAAGTAAGCAGACACACCCACCATTTGCAGTACACAGGGTAGTTTGTCTATGTATAATGTGTTTACAGTTCATTAAACAAATAAATTAAAGAGTGATAAATTAACTGAGAAAAAGTCTAACATCCCTGTCTTTGCAGCGAGGCCAGAATGGTTTTACCTCCTCATACTCTCCCGCTCAGATCACATCCCCCAACAAACGACCCTCAAAAATATATGTGGTCAAGTTTGAGTCTCTGTTGTCCTGTTTGAAATCACAGGATGTTCAGTGTCCCTGCTGAGCCTCGTACCCGGTTCCCCAGTGTCACGATTGATAGCTCTAGCCTTACGGCCACAATATTGACCTTCAAACAGGATTGGCCACTAGCAAGCAAGGATTTTTTAAGGACACTGAACCAAAAACCGGAAAAGCAGAGAGCACACAAATAAGTATATACCAATGTATATACAAGAGGTCTCCAATGCTAAACCTAAAATAATAACGCTCAGAGAAAACTCCCATTTTGTGAGGGTGTTAGACCTGGCATCTTTGGTGTGGTTTCCTCTGTCTTTTTTACCTCTACCTCCTGTATTTTTGATGCTGTGCTGGATTTCGTTTTTCCTGGATTAGAAGCTTTGGGCACTTTGCCACAGCTGATCAGTGTCAAAGTGCAAGTGCTCCCTGAGTAAGCTGTAAGTGTAATTGGTTATCCATGATTGGCATATTTGTATTACCAGGAAGTTCCTAGTAAAGTGCAATGAGTGTGTCAGGGCTGGTGATTAAAATGCTACTAGTGGGCCTGCAGCACTGATTGTGCCACCCACATGAGTAGCCCTAAAATGATATCTCAGGCCTGCCACCGCAGTGCCTGTGTGCGGTCTGTGAACTGCCATGTCAACCTGGCCAGTGTCCCCACTGACCAGGCCTAACCCTTCCCTTTATGTACACATTGGACACCCCTATGGAAGGCCCAAGGTACCTCCCTGAGCGTGGTGTAGTGTATGTGAAAGGTAGAGCATGTACTATTGCAGGTGATATGCTCTGGTAGTGAATTACAGCCATTTTCGTTTTTCACTATTGTAAGGCTATCTTGCCCATAGGCTATCATGAGGAATCAAACACATAAGGAGGTTTTGTACGGTGTATATCCTGAACACAGATATTTCAAGGTGTTCTTACATGTAAAATTCAGGAAAAGGAGGCTAAGTGAAATAAAACAATTTCATTGGATCACAAAATGTGGTCACGAGGGGAAGCCAGAATTGATCATAGGTTTTTTGGTTTCATATTGTGCAATTCTATTTCATTCCAATTCAACAATGAAATTACTTCTATTTTTACATGTGACTGTTCCGAGGTAGTGATAGCAAGTAGAGAAGGCTGGTAAAGGGATAGCATTTTCAGAAATTGCTCACTTATGCTAAATGTTGACCCTTCTAGAGACTAGGAGATTAATTTAGAGGGCAGTAAGGAGTGAAACCCTCGAAAAAACTCCAAGACTCACTGACCACACTATGTACATGCTTTGCTTCCCTAACGTCCACCTTACAACTGGCCCACAAAGTCCCACTCACATCCAACTGGCATCAATGTGGCCCCCGGGACACCAACAACCATATTTGTGGCCCCAGGGAAAATGTTTGAAGTACCCATGCTCTATCTAAATGGGATTTTTTATATCAAGTAAACATAACGTATTGTGTTCAGATTTGCACTAACATGTTAACTTTCATGTCTCCTTTAACTCCAGAAAAACACTTCCCACAGGTCTGAAGTTAAGTAGTCCTTTCCCCTGTTTCTAATATGCTGATAATTATCCCTTTGATTATCTGCATTTTTCGGGCATTTGCAGAGATGAATGCTATGAGGTTTTCTTAATGTTGTTTTTCAATCTAAGCAGGTTTCTGCCTATTCTGCGAGAGTATTAAAGGTGCTGCCATGCAAAGAATTCAAAAGAAATAGCACTGCGTGTTACTGTAATTATGTGTTCAGCAAGAAATGTCGGATTTCAAGAATGTAATTCGGAAAATAGCAGTGCTCTTTGTTCTATGTAAGAGAGCAATTGTATGACTTTAGTTTTTATTATAGGCTTGTCTAATATGTAATACACAAAGATTTGTTCCTGGTGTTGCTTTTTATTAAAAAAAAGGTAAATGGCTGGATACCTCTCTATATAGCGTGCAATTTATGCGACAAACTTTAAACTCCCAGTTAAATTTTACTCAATGAGAGTGCATGAGGATGTCATATTTTGCCATTTATATAAGAACTGGATGTTACGGCCTGTAGTCACTCATCCGTACTGACACGTACATGCCAATAAAGTCTATGTCAACCCACTGTGAGGTGTGTTGATTTGATTGTCCACTTGTGTGCCACAATGAGCATCGTCCCTACACAGGGAGGGACTGATTGATGCATGTGCAATGGTGGTGTGACCCTTTTGCAAGTTCAACCTCTGTGAGCCAGACATGGTTTTGGAATAGGTGCTGGCCGACATGTGCACCTACGTGTCTACAGCAATGTGAGTATGGTGTGCAACCTCTGACCATGTGGAGCAATGTCATACATCATAACAGAATGTGTACACACAGATGTGTGTAAGTGGGCATGTGACGTGCTGTTCTGTTTTCACATGTGATGTAGGCCAGCAAACCTGGCCTGATACAGATTTTGTCAGTCCTACGTGTGCCTAGCTTGGGGGGTCATGAGATTATTGTTGATGTGCAAGCGGGACACAGCTAGTACTCACCTTCACAGTCAACCAATTTGCCATGTGTCTCAGGGATACGTATGCGCATAGATGTAAGTTACCATGGTGTACCTTCATGTGCAATCATTGTCCCAACATAAAGCCATACATATATGTGTGATTTGAATGTCAAGTCAAGTCAAGTCAAAAGCACTTTATTCGATTAATTAAAATCATAAAAGCAAATACAACATTTCATCCCTCCAAATAAATACAAATATAGGTGCAAGTTCATCATACAATATACAATAAAAGTAGTAAAAATACTATAATAAGGGTTAAATACAATCTACAGGCAGATAATAAAATCACACAGGGAGATTACTAGCTGCTATTCTTTTTGCTTTGTTACGAACAGCGGCCATCAAGAAGCCAGCAACCCCAAAAATTACCCGGGTACTACTTAACAGTTGTAAATAAGTGAGGGCAGGCCTAACTTGAACAAACCCACCCTCTCTCAATAATGGTACTAAAAACTGTTTCCTAATATCAACGTAGTGCTCACAGAACATAATGAGGTTATGTTATGTTATGATTTTATTTATATAGCGCACGGCTACTCAACAAGAGTGTCCCGGCGCTTTCAGAGGGCGGCTCGAGGTGCATCGTATCTTGGATAGAGAAATTGTCACAGCTGCAGGGAATGGAAGATTCAGGTTTGCCCCAAGCTGGAAAATGACCCAGAGAAAAATGAATTAAGTTAAACCTAAATCTAATTAAAAGGTGATGGTGAAAAGGAATTGTGACAATCTTTAGGTATGGCTCAATGAGTAATGAAGTTGAAAGGACATAATTAAGTCTAACACAAGGTTTCTTCAAATCCATTTCCTCCCGATCTAGTGCTAGCATACCCAGGAAATTTTTCTTAATCCAGTTCAAGTTTTCCCTTCTAATCAGATCTGGAGACATATACATTTCTGGGCGTCCAAGTTTAAGAAACATCTCTTTAATATAGACTAACCAGGGAATCTTCTTAACCTTCTCCAGAGCCATACAGTCTCTTAAAATAATATGATAATGTAATCTCGCTGTTCATCCAGGTTTTTGCCCAGCAAATCAATGGGGCCACTTTCAGTTGGTCAATAATGTACCCAAGCCCTAGTTCAGAATGCACGGAAAATGTGGGGGTAGATTGCGGAACCACCAATAAAGATCGTAAATATTTATTTTCTACTATCTGTAGTTTTTCTTGGGGTAGAAAGCCCCACAGCGAGGCTAGATAAGAGGCTATGGTCAGACATTTAGACTAATATACTTTTAAAAGAGCTTCAATAGGTCGTGACCCCAGCCGCTTTGCAAAGCCTAATAATGCAGATGTTGACCTTGCTACGGAGTTGCATTTAGCTTTCTGTTGGGGACCCCAGGTGCCCTTATCATCAAAAATGACACCTAGATATGTAATAACCGACGCAAATATTTTTAAAGAGGACCGACTTCCAGGTCACGTGTCCGCAACAAGGAACACGGTGACCCGGGAGCTGTGGATACAGCGCACACATCGCGTCTCACTACACACGAGGAAAACTTGAGAGTTGGAGAGATTACTACCCTCTCGCCTCTTTCCCCCGAATCTACAATTTGAACACTGATGGTAGATGGAGTTATCCGCTCCCCAACTACCACATTGAAGAAGCTCCTGGGATTCCTGCTAGATTTTACACACAACAGTGTTCGTTTCCACTTTTTATCTTAAACTGGTCAAGGGCCCCACCGGGTCACATGTATCACCGGCAGAGCGACCTTCAACAATTTCGCAGTCAATCAAGAGTCCTGAAGATTCGCGTAAGCGATGAAACACGTGTCGGCTGGCTGCTGTATTGTATATGGAAATTAAAGAAGTGAAGAAATAGTTTTCGGTTCCGGACACAATTTTCTTTTTGCTGCATGATTTGTATTTTGTATTGCACTTCAATACTTCCCATTTTTTCATTGATGACATTTGTGTGTGCATAGGGTTTGTCTTTTTTAGAATTGTTGTGTTTCACCAGCCTACTGGTTTAACCTTATGAGTGGTTAATAGGTTTTTCCACCTGCCCAGTTGCACCACCGTATTTTCATTTTGTGCCTTTATTCTGGCAGTGCGCCCATGCGTTACTGACACTAAAAACCTTCCTGCTTGTAATGTAAAAACCGGTACCCTAGATACCTCTGCCCCATTACAGGTGAATCATTTTATTTTTTGGGCCCTAGAGCGTCTGCCCATAACCATAATGTGCGACTTTTTGTTATTCACCTGCAGGTCTAACGAGCCCATAAAACCCCCAAAGGCGTCCAGCAGATTCTGCAGTCCCCGGCCAGTTCGGGCCAATAGCACCGCGTCATCCGCGTAAAGGAGGACTGGAATTACAGAATCTCCTACATGCGGGACGTCTAGAGATGCCCCCTCCAAAGATTTATCCAGAGCATTTATATATAAAGTAAACAAGAGGGGAGCCAGGATGCAACCCTGCCTGACACCCCGCTTAGACTTAAAATAACTAGTGCAACCCCCCTCCTTATTAACCCTAATTGATGCTAAAAGCCCTTGGTGAAGGGCAGCTAAAAAATTGACTGAGGATGGATCTATCCCTAAGTTCAATAAAATTGCCCATAACTTGGCCCAATCAACTAGGTCAAAGGCCGATGAAAGGTCCATAAAGCCCATATAGAGCATTCCATCCTTTGCCTGGGTATATTTGCTGATTAACAGGTGCAAATTTAAACATTGATCTAGTGTACCTCTTTTTTCCCAAGATTTTAACGGCAGAGTCAATCAGAGAAATAGGTCTGTAGCAGGAGGGGTCACTCCTCAGGCCCTTATAAAAACTGGGATTATTATAGAGGACGCTCAGGATAGCGGAACCCATTAATACTTGATGCATTAAAAACATTTGTTAGGATCTGTGCCCAGAACTTAGGAAGAGTCCCATATAAGTCCGCGGGGACACCGTCCGGGCCTGGAGCCTTGTTTTTGGACATCTCTTGAATCGCCCTATGAACCTCAGACACAACAAATTGCAAAGGTGGGGCTAATTACGTAGGTACATAGCCCCACTCTGTCGAAGCACCGCCCTCGGTACCATAGATCTTGCTAAAATGTAAAAGCCATTCTTCATCGGGGATCACACAATCTAGAGCTAAATTATCTTGACCAGTAAAAAAAGGGTGGTTGATGGTTGCCCAAAATTTACTACTATCCCTTAAGACATCAGCTGACAAAAGGTTGTTCCAGGCCTCGGTCTTAATATCCATTTTTCCGATTAGCAATAGCTAATTTGTAGTTCTTCCTCAAGCCAGCAACAAGCTCTCGATCTCTAGGTTTTTGTGTTGAGGCTTGGAGGAGAACCCCATGGGCCATGGAGCAACTACCATCAAACCATCTAAGTTGGTTATTAAGATTCTGTTTGGATTTTACCTTCAGGTCCTTACAGATCTGAGTACAAACGGCAACATAGGCACCAATAATTTCGCTACCTGGAGCAGAACTATCTAAACACACTGCCAAATCCACGTCTGCCTTGACCAAAAGATCCTCCATAAAGGCATCCGGAACCACCCTAGCCCAATTGAGCCTCCTACCTTGGTCTTTAGGAATTAAGGTGTTAGTATCTGCTAAACTCACCACTCTACTAGGAGATACTACCCCCAAGTCCAGGACCAAAGATAGAGGGAGGCCTTAGCTAATATAACCGAAGTCGTAAAGGGTGGCCTTAGCTAATATAACCGAACAATTGAATGTTTTATTCACATTCCGGTGAGTGACAGAGCTGGTGCTGTACCTGGCCATCCAAGCCCACATCACATGGAAGCCCAGTGGTGGGCCAGACACAGTCCTTTGGGGATTGAGAAGTGATTAGGAAGTGGGAGAGTGCAGTACGCTGCAGGATTGCTGTGTAAGTGGCCAGCAGGGATGGGATGCCAGTCCATGTCGGGGTCCGGGTACAATGTCGCAGAGTGTTCCGGGGGTCAGTATGCGGTGTTTCCCACCATGCATATCTCATAACCAGGCAGGGTACAGCATATGGCGGGGATGGGTGCTACTGCCTCCTTCCTCACGAAGTAATTCCCATCCCCTTCTTACTCCCCTGATTCAGGTTCTGTGTCCGATGTGTCTGGGGTGTGTGGCGGGGTGATGGCTGCATCACTGTGTGCCACTGACACAACAGACTGTGAAGGTGATGGTGCAGCATCACTGTGTGCCACGGACATGTCAGGGCTCAGAGCTGTATGTGTAGATGTTCCCGCTGCAGTCATCTGGGCTTGGCTCTGTGGCAGCAATGGCAAGATATAATACTGCAGGGCATTGAGGTTCCCAGCTACTACTCGCTGGTGTCCAGCCGTGGCAGACAGACTTCCAACCTACATCTGCTCCATGGTCTCCATTGACCTCCGCATCTGTGCCAACTCTGTACTCTGATCACTGGTACCTGTCTGAGCACACAGTTGTTGTATTAGATTCATTGTCCCAGCAAAGTCAGCCAAGGTCTGTGGTGGAGCATGCAGGGGGTGTCCGATAAGGACTGTACGTGGTCCTTGATGTGACTCAGAACACACGTATGGCATCGAGTTTGGCTGCCAAGAGTTCGAAGCCCACCCGCAGCTGGTCAGCCAACTCCACCTGGCAACGCCACATACGCTGTTGGAACTCTGTGAATTTGTTGGGGGGGGTTGGGAGACAGCTGTGGTGATGTGATGTGTGTTTCCTGCTGTGTGGTCTGTGCAGGTGGTGGGGTCACCTCGGGGCTGCTGGCCTGCCCTGCTTTGTTTAATCTTTTCCTCGCAGACCTACCAGGGGAATTGGACAGCATCAAATCGCACGCCCCACGGTTGGGAGACATCACGTTGTCCAATCTCCTCTATGCCGATGACCTGGTCCTAATAAGTCGTACTCCAATCGGCCTCCAGCACCTTCTAAACACTACCAGCTCATTTTCACAGCGCAACAGACTAACTATCAACTTAAAGAAAACAAGAACTATGGCTATAAACTACAAGAAGGCCAGGAAAAATAGCTGGTACCTGGACGGATGCAAACTGGACCATGTAACGTGCTAAAAGTACCTGGGGGTCTTAGTAGACAGCAGAGGTTCGTTTAAACCCCAATTAGAGACGCCACAGCAAAAAGGCACCATGAGTTATCTTGCTATGAAGCCTCTGAAGAAAATACTACCAGACTGTACGCTTGACCCGTTTCTACAAGTACTGAGAGCTCGCCTTCAACCGACGCTGACATATGGGAGTGAATCAATTCTCGGAAAAGACGCACCGACCCTCGACAAAGTGATCAGTAAAACCTACAGATCCATCTTTCAGCTACCCAGCTACGTATCTCCTGCCCATATCCGCCTGGAGATCGGGGTTCAAACACAGACAGTGGAAAGGAGGGGTAGCTTTATAAAATGCTGGCATAAGATTAGAAACGCAGAGCAAGGCACCTTAAATGCCCACCTTTGGATTGAGTTGCAGCGACAAGAATGATCACATGCAAGAAAGTGCCTGACGGAATCACTAGAAAGACTCGAACTGACTGACCTCTGGGACACCCCAGTAGATCATAAAAGCTTTAAGAAGTTAGTAACGAAAGTAACAAATATAATATCGCTATTAGAAGATAAGGAAACTAGCAAAAAGGGCTCACGGATGGACAGTCCTAAACGACTAAAAAACATAAAAGCCTCAAGTGTACCCGGACCACGGACTCAAACAGAAGATCAAAGAAAAATTTCTAAAGCTGCGACTCGGTATACTACCAATTCTCCCTCATCTGGCCCCATGGAAAAGGAATCAGGAAGATCAATCTTGCCGCCTCTGCGGAGCAGGACTTGAAGATCTAATTCACATAATATGTATCTGCCCAGGCCTAACGGACATAAGTAGATCCTTACTACGTGCAATATGGAATCAGAAGGGCACTAGATCCTGCAGACAGGCAGTCAAATTATGTTTCAATCCACAGGAGACCCAACTAAACTGCTGATTTACAAAATTCCTTGACGCAGTGACGGAGAGAATCAAGGAAACACAAAACGAGGAAACTGAGCAACAGAAAGACAGTGCCTTTGAGCATAATTTTGGGTGCGTAGCTCAAATGAACAATAACAAAAAGTAAACCGTTAATACGAACTTCACATAATTTTAACTTTTGATAACTAATTTTTATCTTCGACATATATCTCCTTTAAAGCTGTGTATTTTAAATTGTGAGTTTTAATTAACTGTGCAATAAATTTACCTTACCTTACCTGCCCTGTTTCTGGGGATGAGCTATGAAGGATATCTAGGATCTGTTCGAGGGTGACGGTGCAGATGACCAGGGGTCCTCTTCATCGTCACTGAAGATATGTCTGGTGTGCTCTGCAGGAGGTGGTGTTTGTCCCTCTGCAATGTGATAGGGAGATGTAGGTTAACAGAGTTGTACATGTAATTTGGAGACTTGCAGATGTTTATGTTCAGACTGCATGCCAATGTACATTGTGACTGTTTTGGTGTAGCTGGCTCATTGATGGCAGTCAGTGTGTTTTTTGACTACATGACGGATGTGTGGTAGTACCCGCGCATTGTCATCACACAATGTCAGGCAATGCCTGATCTGAGTGGACAGTGACTACGCATGTACAGGACCTGTTGGAAGTCTTGTCCTATGGTGTTATGTTATGTTAATTTCGATTTATATAGCGTCAAATCACCGACAGGTCTCTTAGCGCTTGCTTTGGGAACCCGTCCTGGCTTTCCCTGCGAGATAACCCCTACTGGGCATCCCCAAGGTGAAGACAAGGCATCCCATCGCAGTAGGGCCGTAGTGGAGATTAAGCAAGCTATTGCCCAGAGTTGCAGAGTGTGAACCCATGATTCGAGGAGGCACCGAGGCGAGAATTATCGAGTCCGTGGACATTTTGAGCTCAAGACCCTGCCGCGTCGGGAATTGAACCCTGGTCCCGGGTCTGACCTCTGCATCAGGGTCCTGCATCAGGGTCTGCCTCCTCTAACCAGTGAGCCACACTTCTCCAAAGTGCTGGTGTTGCACTTTGTACCTCATTGCCGTCATTGCTGATGATAGCAATATGTGTGTGCTGCATTTTGGGGGAGCTGTCCCTGCAGCTCTGATTTTGTGTAGCCTTCTCCCTTTTGAGGCGGAGTGCCTTTGAATTGTGTGCTTTTCAGGGCCTGTTTTGTTTTTGACTTGGGTCATATGTGCTCTCGGACATATTTTGTGGCCTGGTACATTGTTCGTCTGCTGCGTGTATTGTACGGCTTGGGTTGTGTGTGCACGTGGACATGTTGGAGTGTGACCTGCTCCTTTATGGATGTGATCCGCACTGAGCTACCTCCATATTGTGGCCCATCTCATGTTTTTAGGCATCTGCCATGCAATCAGGCTTGCAGTGTTACTTGCATAGTCAGTGTGTGTCACAGAGCAGCTGCTTTGCTGGGTTTATCACATGTGCATGGTTCGGTTGGGTTATTGGTGATCTGGAGGGGGCCCCTTTGTGCACATTGTGGACAGGGGCCTACTTGGGGTTTCTATGTGTGCTGCAGTGTGCCACAGCTCTCAGTGACATGATCATTGTGGGTGTGCAGTGTGCTACACATAATTTTGTATGTGTGCATTGTGCCCATTTCCCCCCGTCCCTGTTCGTTACTCACCCTGTTGCTGTTGGGTCAGGTCATATCGTGCTGTGTCCAGGTCCCCAATTCCTGCCACCGTCTCCACACTGCTGACTGTGGCCACCATTTCATCCAGCTCATCGGTCACCTCCTGTGTCGCGGGACTCACACGTCCAGTCACCCCTGCTGCCTTCCTGTTGGTGGCGAGCTTCTCCTTGGTTTGGCTGTGCACTTAATGCCAGCGCCTCTTGACCTCCTCCAGTGACCTCCTCACCACTCCGAATGCATTGACGTTGTTCACGATGTCCTGCCATATTTCCGTTTGGGTTTCCAGTGCCGCAGTGGAGGTGGTAGACAGTTGTTGGTAGTGTCCTATGACCGCCGTGACGACGGTCTGGTCTTCCTGCGGACTGAACCCTGTCTTCCTCTTGTCCTTGCCCTTCACCGAACACAGGGTTCCATGCTGCTCCTCCGTGGGGCTTGTGGGGTTCGGTTTGTCCTCTGCACTCGGTCCGGGTGCATCCATGGTGCTATGCAATTTGAAATGTTTCTTATTTTTTTATTGTATAGTGCATTTTCCCACCAGAAGCATGGAGTTTGCAGGCCTGTGGCTGGTTTTCTCTGATGTTTTTACCACAATTGGCCTCATCGCATGTTTTTTTCCGTTCGCGTTTCGCATTTTTGCAGCATGGTGTTGATTTTCTTGCTGTTTTTGACATGTTATCTGATGAGTATCACATGCGTCCGCATTGTTGTGAATGCCACTGATAGAGCGCACAGGTCACCCGACTATAACATTTCCGTACTCACCTGGGCCCATAATCAAACTTACAGATTTCTAGAGTCAAGTAACCTACGCTTCTCGACTACCAGATATGTTACCTACTAGGTCCTATACCATTGACTTACCAAACCTAGTTGCTGTTACCTATAAACCTATTGGATCAGGGAGTTTGTTTTAAAATAGGTAGCAAATAACATATGCACTCATATAATAACCACAGACTCAGGAAACTTTTAAACTCTTTATCTAAACTTCATCAATGGTCATGGTCCAAAGATTGAACACAATAAGACTTTCAATAACGAAGATCAGAAATAATGTATAGCTATGCAAAAGATATATTATGTCAATCATTTAGCAATTAAAGGGAAGATAAGAACAAGGAACATGCTATTAAATTTAAATCAAATTTCCACAATTTTGTCTAAGGGTGGGAAAAGAAGGAACATGCTAAATAACACAAACTTTCAAGTAATTATCAAAGGGTGGGTAAAAAGAGGGAACATAAAATGCAATTACGAAAACAATGTTAGCATATGACTATAGGGAAGGTAAGAACAGGGAACACACTATTAATTCAAAATGACAAATTAATCATTGCAACGGGAAGGGTAAGAAAAAGGAACATATGCAATCAAACTTTATCGATTTAGGGAGGGTGAAGAGAAGGACACACGGAAATATAATTACGATACCCACACGGATTTATATTTACCTAGAATGGTGTGAAGACCAACCCTGGCCAAGGGTCAGTTAGATACAGAAAACCCCAAAAGTTGTAGTTGCCAGTAGGCTAGCAGGTGCAGATCAGAATCAGGACAGGATTTACCAGATTTGGATCAGGACCGGACCACCAAAGGTTAAGACCAGCACCTGCAGTTCAGTTGCAACGCCTGCGCTACTCCCTCTCTGCAGCTAACAGTCAGAACCCCGATTGGGTTATCGATTTCACCGTCAAAGTGCTTCGCCTGCACCTCAGCTTCCCAGATCCCCGATTGGGTCAGCAAATCTTCTGACAGAGTGCTTCGCAGCCCTCAGCTCTTAGTCACCTATTGAGTGCGTTGGATCAGTGACAGGTCAGCTATTCGGACAAGTCGGACAATTTCTCTGGCTAAACCTACACTAGTTATACTATTTTCCAGGTCAGTGTACCACACCCCAATGTTGCAAGTGTCAGGATCCCCAATTTCGATTGGACAAAAGAAGAGGAGAGGTCGTCACATCAGACCAAAACAAAACTTTTACGGTCTCATATTCAAAATTTTTGTTCCCGGCCATCAAATTTAGGTTCTCATGAGGTCTTTATTCCGCCCAACAATGGATGTTCTATTGGCAAATGCATTGTTTAACATTGTAAAAATTAGGGTTCACAAGTCCACTTTCCCAGGAGGATCTTCTAGTCAGTCATGTTCCTTGGCCATAGTCCAAAGTTCACTCTTCCAGAGACTTGAGATTTTCGCGTCGTCTCAGTTTCAACAAATATGGAGTACAGCGTTACAAGTCAGGCTAGTTTTCAAAGTGCGACATGAAATGGAAAAGAAACAGATTTAGAACACAGAATAAATGAATACACTGTATACCATGAATTTCTACTCTATACCCATTATTTTATATTTAACTATAGCATTAGGATTAGGCAGAACGAACAGCTTAGCGAAAACAGCAGTGCAAGCTTCTCGCATGTGAGAACATAGAGAAGCCATCTTAGTTCTAGTGCGCAGAAGCGAACAGATTCCCTCCAAAGCAAAGAGTACGTTATGTCACATGAGTATGACAGACGCATGCGTAGTAGAAAATCCCACGTAGCAGCGGCCATATTAATGCAAGCGTATTAGGATTAGTAAAACACATAAGCAAGCTTCACTCAGACACCCCATGTTGATGTATAATATGCAAAATTAGTAAGACAAACATATTGGTTACTTTATTAACATTATTCGAGGTTTATGAGTACGAGCAAATCGCTTCACATGCGAATCCTTGCTCCATCACCACGTTGACTCAGGGTTATTTTCCCGCAATGAGATGCGATGTTGAAAGTTGCGTTACGCTACTCTTGCGGTAGTTATCACACATTCTTGTGAATATACCCCTAAGTCCTTTGAAGAATTTGCCACACCTTGTTAAAGATCTTTCATACAATTGAGAGAAGCATGTTGAGGAAGCCTCCTCCTGACAAGTGTGTGCCCCCTTCATCAAGCAGATTGGTTTCAGTAAGGGCCTTCTAGCAGTATCAAGAGAGGGGCGGCAGCACAGGAGATATAGCCATGATTCTAGCCTAAAATGGCATAGTCTGCTTGTCCCTCCTTTCCTGGGTTGACCCATGCTGGATTGAAGTCTGCTATTGGAAGACCAAGAAGTTGCATGTACATAGTGTCTCTACACGCTCAGCTATTAATGGTTTCTGAGGGGTATGGCTTGGATCTCCGGGTCAGATAGGAGAAATTCAGAGGGACTAGAATATTCCTTCACATATTTACCATAGACGATATTGCATGTAATAATAACTTGATTTTAATAAAGTGTTTGATACAGCACTGCTACCGTTTGTAAGGGCTGTAGATAACAGACGTAAATATCACTCAATTTATAGTACTGCATTCACTAACCTTTCGGAGGCAGGAAGGGTGAGATGGCCTTGCTGGGAATAAAACAGTGCCATTTGTATTAGTGGCAAATGTTCTATCACAGAATTATCCTTCGAACTTTTACAGACCTTCTTTGTCTAACCGATCAGTGTTATTAGCTTAACAGTGCTCAGTAGGAGAGGAGAGGCAAATAACGGTTCTGTTGACATGAACAACGAGTGCATGAGTTTGTGATGCATCATTGAATAAACCTTTCGTTAGCTTAGAGAACGTAGAATTAATAGGAATCACAGTCCCAAGGTCCCCCAGCTAAACCAAGCATGCCTTGCTAAATGACTACATTAGTCAATGGGCGACTGACCCATGGTCAGTTATGCTGGCTTCAGGCACTTTTGGATCTCAGGCATAGGATCTGTGATGTGCAGGTTGAAAAAGAGGGTAATGGTTCACCACCGCTGTCAGTTAGTCCGATCCTGCGGACAGAAGAGAATGATAGTGTGGGAAAGTTCAGTGGTGCAGCAAAACACAAGATGAACTAAGGGCTTAAAAGTCAGTATTATTGGGTAGTGTACTGCTAAACAGTAGTAGGTCAAATAATACAGAGGAAAGTATAGGACAATCTTTATGCAACTGGATCACTGAATAAGGCAGGGCAGCAAGGGACAGTCTCGGAGAAACTATTCAGGGGAATTGAGCCACTTAAAATAAAAGAAACATTAATAAAAGTACCACAGAATGTATTTGTTAATCTATTAAGCTCCTGTCACCTGGGCCCACAGGGAAACTAGAGATGGAAGTACTATACATAACCAACTTTAACAAACGAAAATGTCTTATGATTAATTTACTGAAGAAACTACAACAAACATTCCAAAACACAAAAACGAATGTGACAAAATAATCAGCGAGTTACAAATGATGCAAGCCACCTTGAAGAACTCTGAAAAGAAGATACCAAAGAATATTAAAAAACAATGCTGCTTAAAAAGCTGTCAAAGCTCACAGAAATTTTTTCAAAACTGTGCAAAATATTTTCCATTCGTATTCATCAAAAGTGAATGCTTGTTATTAAATATTAAATTAAGTGCACATTCTGTTCATGTTGTTCTGTTTTTGTGATATGATAAACTTACATTAATATATTTGTGGTATTTAATGATTGTGGTTAAGCATTTCATGGATAATCATTATTATGAAATTATAGTGTTTCTAGAAGGTTGATAAATGCATGTTACATTTTGTTGTCTTTTCTAAAGAGCACTTCATCATACAGTGAAAATAGTTGAGAGCATTACACCATTCATTGTTGAATGTTTATTCTAAAAGCCTTCAACAACGCTTGGAAAAATCATATAAAACTGCTCCTAGATTGCTAGACATAAAACATGATATTCAAACAAGATGACCGAAGGACAGGCATAGTTGGGCACCCATTTTAACTGAAGTTGGGAGACCGTCAGCCGTCTGTAGCTGTCTGGAAGGTCATTTTGTGGGCTGTTCTTATCACAAACACACAGTTACCTTTGTGAGATTGAAATAGAATTTTATTGTTCTGGAATCAGGTATGGGCGTGTAACTCTTCTTTGAATTTCAGTAGGGGCTTCTATTTACTATTAAGTCACTAGAACTTGTATCAAGCTTAGAAGTAACAATTGAGGGTACTAGTGGTATAAAACACATCACATGAATGTTGGAGCATTTTCAGTTATTTAAACTACTCCTAAACCTCCTTGCCACCTTAATATGTATCTTGATTGTGGTAATAACTAAGCCTGGGCAAAGCACTACGCTACGCTCGTACAGTTTGCAAAGTTTACGGTACTTTCGCGAATTGCAGGTAGCACAGTGCAAACAAAGCGTAGCGTAGTGCAGCGGTCATTTTTTCCTTGTTCGCAGTCCTCAACGTCAAGTTGGCAACCGCGAGCAATCAAAATGACATCCCGGCGAGACTTTTTCCTCGTTCCCGATCAGCAACATCAAGTTGCTGATCGCGAGAGTGGAAAATAAACCTCCCGGCGAGCTTCTCAACACAGGGAGGTCAGGTTTCTCATTGCGAGTGGTCGCGTATGCTCGCGACCTCTCACAATGAGAAACTACCAGTCCGTGTTGAGAAAGCTGCCGCTCGAGTAGAAATCTACTCGAGCGGCAGAGAACGACCACGGCACTGTGCAATCAGTGCGAACAGCATTTTGCGCAGTGCACTATGCAGTTCATTTTGTAGTGATCCTTGAGTGTGTTATTCATTTATGAAAGATGCTTTGAAGTTCCACCATCTCGCCCTGTCAAATCACATGGGACTAAACATAACCAGAACCACATCTTGCACAAACATTGCTCAGTGGGCTGTGCATGGGTTGCAGTCCAATTGTTTTTCTGTTCTGGGTTTGTACGTGGACCGAGTCCTTAATAGTAGGGGGTCAAGAAAGCTGAACCCTTTGACTCTACAAAATCTAGAGAATGTAGTAGGACCTTAAAGATAAAACAATGGGGTACCATCATAGCAAACATGGTTAAAGCAAGAGACAGAAAGATGGCCCTATTTGCTTCTGGCTAAAAAAAGGATATCATGCACTCACACAAAATATTAGTGTGGTGAAATGAGAAATGGGAATACAGTTGCACCATTCTCCTGTTATCCTGTCAACGGTTCAGGGTAGACTACCTAAAACACATTTCCCAAAGTATACTGCATAAATGCAAGAGAACAAAAACATTGTGAGTAGTGATTGTTTACCATAACTGTTGGCTCACCCACCTCTGCTATGAATTAATTTGGGAGACTGGACACATGATGCATGTGATAGGTCAGGTATTACATGCCAAACACCACATGGAAACATAATATGAACACATTTGTAGAATCACAATTCGAATTAAACTGAACACTTGTTCAGCATCTGTGACATGACACATGCCTTGCAATTTGGCACTGATGAACAGCAGATGCATAGTTTTATAAGGACTAGAGGTCCGCAAATGCAAAGTTCTAGGCAATCACATGCTAGCACATGAAACAAACCACCTTCTTGTAGAGAAATAGACCATATCAGTGGTCCTCTTCTCTTAATTGTACCGGACCCTGTGCACATCTGTGTACTCAGCAAGTGGAGAATGTCTGTGGCAGGCAGGGAGGGACAGGACAGAGAGGAGACAGAGGGAACATGGTGGTCCGCTGAGGCCAGTTGGGAGCGGCCCCTGAAGGCATGTACTGAATATGAAAATGGAATGGGTCTCTTATCCGGCTTTTGTTTTCCAGTTTCTTGATGAAGATTATCGCCTAAATTCGCTCACCCACAGCAGATAAAGCATCAGGGGTCACCTCGGTGCTGCACAACGTTAGCTCGACACATAAGAAGATTCAGGGTTGTTTGGTACACTCTCCCGAAGAACGGAGATGCGGGCCCCAATAGCGAGGGCAGAGTCTGCACAAGCAGAGTAGTGGAAGAGGAGTCGAGGCAGTCGAAGCAGTGGATGTGAACCGCGGTAGCAAGAAGTCGACATACATTAATGGATGTTTCCCCCATGGGTACTGAGAGTAAGTGTATTCCTTTGACTTGCCCTCAAAAAGCCCCAGGTGAGAGGGAACAGGTAGAGCAGCAGACGGTCTCGCCTGGGTGCAAGTAACCTCCTGGGAGTGGAGAAAAACATATATGCTCTGAAGTCACTTAAATCTATCCGGACAGTGGACCCAATAACCTCTAAACGACTAAGCATATAAAACCCATTAAGCTGCAAAAAACTAACTTAAGTAGGAAATCAGCACCTGCTAAAATTGCTTTCAGAACTAAAGCAAAAATAAAAGAGAAACAGAAACAGAAACAGAATCAAAAGCAACCAAATTGGCAATCACAAAAAATCACCCCTACATTCAAAGCATATTTTAAGGCCAAGTTAGAGTTGAGAAAGGAGGGGGAAGGGTAGGTAAAGAGCTGCGCAATCTGCAGTACTAATTCCACCCCTAGGAATCAATTGAATTCATTGGGGGGTGGGGGCGAAATAGTGATTATGGAGCCAGGAGATTTAGAAAAGAATGAAACACTGCACCACTATTCTATTCCCACGAGCACTTCATTTCTGGACCTAGAGATGGCAGATTTAGAACAGGGTGGGGAGGAGGTAAGAACTAAAGAAGGCAGCGTAGTTCAGACTGAAGCTGAAGCCCCAACTGAAAAGGGATCAGAGGTACCAGATACCCTGCAGGGTATGTTAGGCAAGCTAGCTAAAGAGATCAAAGAGCACTTTTCAGTTTCTGAATCAAATCAGAAAGAGATTCAAGCTAGTTGCTCAAATCTAGAAGCAAACCTTGAAAGTCTAGCACAGCGTACTCAAGAACTAGAAAGTAATGTTCTATGTCTGCAGACCATAGTGCATGAAAACACCCAAGAAATAACGCACCTAAAATCGAGAGAAAAGTTATAAGCTAATAGGATGGAGAGATTAGAGAACAGCGCACGAAGAAACAGCATCAGAATGTTGGAAATCGCAGAGGGCACAGAAGGTACAGACATTAAGTGCTTTGTTATAGACTTGTTGAAAAGCGTGTTTCCGCAAGAAGATGGCTTGCTAACTTACAGGCAGATCTACAGCGTGTCCACAGAGATCCCTTTACCATACGCCCAGGGTGGTAGACCCCCTCGGAATATCCTGGTGAACTTTTTATCATACACTGTAGAGGAAAGCCTTCTTAACCAGGCCCTGAGGGAGAAAACATTACAAGCAAAGGGGGTTACTTTCAAGATCCGCTCAGACATCTCAAAAGAAACAACAGACAGGCAGTGGGAGTTGGGAAACAGAATGGGGGAACTGAAAACTCATGGTGCGAATGTTCAACTAAAATTCCTCGAACATTGATAGTGATGTGGCAGAATAAAATGCACAACTTCTCAGATCCGGCGGACGTGGACGATTTTTTAACTTTGATGAAAAAAGGGGATCCCCAGGGAAAATAATGTTGATTATTGTCTCAGGGGGTTAGCTCATATAGGTCAGGAGTAGGCCTAGTTGTAGGATGGGGAGGGTTCCCCGAGGAGGGGGGGTGTGCACCGAGGGTGGGGAGCAGAGGGGTAAAAATACAAAAAAAGTTTTTCTGTCCTCGCGTTTGTACAGCAAAATAGCACTGGCTAGACGTGATTGCCTCTTAAAGTAAATTGGAAAAGAACAAAAACAAAAATACAATGAAATGAAGCAAAATGCAAAAATATTTTTTTTTAAGAATGAACTAAAAGGGTGAAGGTCTAATGTCTTGTGAAATGTTGTGTTGGAATGTAAATGGATTGAGGGTTAGGAAGAGACGAAGGCTATTGCACATTATTTAAAACAACAAAAAGCCCAGTTAATCTTGCTGCAAGAGACGCACCTCAGAAGGCAGGAGTGTGCTGACTTCTTTTCTAAACAAAAGTGGGTGGAAAGTTATGTAGTTACAGATCAGCAACATTGCACCGAGGGTGTGGCAATTTTAGTCAGAACGAAATCAGGAGTTGAGTTGGTTCGCCACAAGGACGGATGTGGCGGGCCGTTGGATTGTGGCAGAAGTTGAAATACGTCAGAAGTTATTCACTTGGCAAGCTACTATTGCCTGAATATCGACGATATCTCGCATCTGGCAAATATGTTTTCTATCTTGGTTGATTTTAATTAATTCACCAAACATGAGGGCGTACTTGGTGGATATGCGAGAAAATTATAACATGTGCAATGTTTTTCGTAGATTTAAAGGTAACCACAGAGATTGCACTTTTCACAGTAAAAAAAACACATTACACTAGGCTGGATTATTACTTCATGGACAGAAATGAAGTAGAGAATGTGGTAGAAATAAAACACCTCCCCATTCACCTTTCAGACCATGCATCCGTTCTTCTCAGATTACAATTACAAGATCTACGGGGCCCCAGGAGATGGACAATTAATAGAAGGATTTTATTACAAGCAGGTGTGCTCTCAAAACTGACACAGGGCTCAGAGGAGTTCTTTTCTATTAATTTGTCATCAGCTGCCCTTAACGTGATGTGGGATGCTCATAAAGCCTGGTTTCAAGGGGAACTAAAAAGTGTGTCAGTGAATTGGGCAAGGGAGGACAAAAAAGTATTTTCCAGCCTGGAGGAAAGGATAAGTGAATTAGAACATATACTGAAAAGGGATGATTTAGGTGACGAGGACAGGAAAGAGATGGCTGGGGCTCTAGAGGATTTATAGTTGAAATTTAAGACCAAAATGGGAGAAAAGGTACAACAGCAATGGGAAGTCAGTAGAAGCAGGGACATCATGCAAGGGGAATGTTGCGGGAAATTGCTGGCATGGAAGGCAAGGTTAGAGACAAATCGAAACTCTGTTAAGTAGATCGAAATAGACAAGTCTGGGCGCACTACTGAAAACTGTAGTAGAATAAGGGAGGCCTTCCGGGAATTTTTTCAGGATTTATATGTAGAAGAACTCACAGTAGATATAGATGCCTGGCTCCAGGAGACGCAGCTTCTTAAATTATCCATGGAACAGCAGGGTTATCTTTCTGGGGCGATAACAGGCAGTGAGATACTTAACACTGTCAAGAAAATAAAGAAAGGCAAAGCAGTGGGCCTTGATACAATCCCAGGCGAAGTATATTCAGGAATTATTGATGAGATTTTTCAAGTCTGGATTAGATTGTTTAACTACATTTTTTTGGAAGGCTTGCCTATTCCAGAGTCATAGAAATAAGCAGTTATTAAGCTCATTCCGAAGCTAGGTAAAAATATCCTTCAATGACAATCATTCCGCCCCATTTCCTTACTTACCGATTATAAAATATTTACCAGTATATTGGCTGCAAGAATTAATAAGGTAATTGGGAGTTTAGTACACGAAGATCAAAAGGGATCAAACCCTGCTTGGTACCATAGACCTAGCTACAAGAAAAGATCTTCCCCTGGCGATTGTAACGGTAGAAGCCGCAAAGGCATTTGACCGGGTCAACTGGAGTTATCTTAAGGCAGTGATGGATCGTTTTGGTTTTGGTAAAGCAATGATAGGCATGCTAGAGAAGATTTATAATAGTCCAACTGCTCGTATTCTAGTGAATGACGACCTATCATCTCCTGTGACGATAGGCAGAGGGACGAGGCAAGGCTGCCCCCTCTTGCCCCTACTCTTTGATCTATATATTGAGCCGTTTGCTCCAAGTTTGAGGTTGAATGAAAGCATAACACCATTTAAGTTTGAAACTTTTTCAAGGAAAATTGCATTATACCCAGGTGATTTAATGCTCTACAGCTCCGATGCGCACTCGGCTTTACCCCAACTTATGGCCGAGGCGATAGATTTGGCACTATTTCCGGTTATAAAATCAATGAAAAAAACTGAAGTAATGGGTTGGAATCAAGATGAAAGTGAGATAAGAGCTGTCACAAAAATGAGGTACTGAGGAATTCATATACCTGGCGATCTTGGGATACTGGCAACCGTACATTTTGACAAGATAAGTCAGAAAGCAGAAAAACTGTTAAAATGATGGCAAAATATTCTCTATCCATTTAAAGGTGCATACATCTGGTTAAAATGACCCTCCTACCTAAAATCACCTACCTGTTTGACAACATCCCCCTATATTTTGAGAAAAAGGGTATACTGGCTCTACAAGGGAAAACAACTTCTTTTATTTGGGTCAATAAGGGAGTACATCTTTCTTGGAAGAAGCTGAGAAGGAAGATTGGTGTAGGGGGTTGGGGCTTCCTGATTTACAATTTTACTGTTGGGCTTTTCAACTCAAAAATAATAGAATGTTGTTATTTCGCCCAAGTGAGACTTTAGTTGGGGGAATGTATAGAGCAATGCTTCTTTTTGATTACTCAGAGGAAGGTTTTTTGTATAAATTCGGGGCCCCAAAATATTTGAAGACGGTAATACTAAAATGCCTCAAGGCAGCGGCTAAGACCTGGTATGAAGTTAAATCTGCTGTAGGTATTCCATATTATAGCCCGTGGTCATACATTTGGGATTCCCCTGGCACTCCCGAATTTATGTTAGACTCTCTTGCAGAGCCCTTGAGATGGAGTGGGGTAAGCAGATGGGGGCATTTGTTAGATGAAGAGCGCAACCTGAGTTGGGGCCATTTGAATCATAAGACCAAAGGGAAAATGTCTAGACCAGTGTGGGGGTGTGGGGTGTTTGGGTGTGGGTGGAGGTGTGCATGTGTGAGGTATGTGTGGGGAGTGTGTGACTGTGGGGGTGTGGGGTTGTGTGCGTGTGGGTGTGTGTGGGACGTACTTGTAGGTACCTAAAACAGCCACAGAACCCAAAAGCTCTTTTCAGAGCTACCCTACCTCTCATTACTCAAAATGACAGCTTTGTGCTTTTTGGTGCTATCTGCACCTAAAACTATAAACATCCATAACTCAGTTTGTACTGGTTGGATTTTTGTCATTTTGGTGTCATTGTATTTATTAAATTTGGCTCTATCATCCTAGGTTAGGTTGCAAATTATCTTGCTTTTTTTCACTTTATTACTGTTTGAGTGCTGTATATATTCTTCACCCCTAGCCCCAAGTTCACCCTGACTACTTTTGTTCCAAGCTACCCAAGGGTGAAGCACAGGTTTATTTAGTGACATTTGGAGTTCATCTAGGCAAGGATTATGTTAGCATCCTCTCCTATCATCTATCATCTAATAACCTAATTTCTTACAATATATATTCCTGTCATACCTTGCTTCCAGGAACCTTATTGTAAAAGTAGGTATTATGAAGATACGTATGGACCTTTGAGTGTAAAAACTAACAGGACAGAAACATAAGAAGGCATCAGACCGTATGAAGTTACGGTATCGTGCCACTTTTGCCTGTCACCCCTTCAGTGTCATCTGTGTAATCCCCACTTCCCACATTTGAAAACTTAAAGGTGGAAGAAATCCACACATGGAAATGAGCTACTGATATTTCCCATATTTGTCACCTCACACCCTCTCACTATGACAGCACATTCATATACCATTTTCTGCTATATATTATAAAATAAACTGTGACAGTGCCACAACACTCGGATTTGGGAGGTGAGAAAGGGGTAATCCCCCCAGGAGCATACAATATGGCACTGATTATGAGTTTAGGTGTTAATTATTGCCCAGATAAATAACAATACCATGTGTTAGACTTCGAATCCTTGGCACAGTTTCCACTGACGTTTTGCCTCTACCTCCTGCATTTTTGACTGTGAGCTGGATTTCATTTTGGCTGGACTAGATGCTTTGGACACTCTGTCACTGCTGATCAGTGTCAAAGTGCAAGTGCTTCCTGTGTAAATTGTGATTGTGCTTCGTTATCCCTGATTGGCATACTTGAATTACTGGTAAGGTCCTACTATAGTGCACTCTGTGTGCCCAGGGCCTGTAGGTCAAATGCTACTAGTCGGCCCGCAGCAATGATTGTGCCACCCACACAAGTAGCCTTTTAAATGTGACTCAGACCCGCCACCGCAGTGTCTGTGGGCAGTTTAACTGCCATGTCCACCTGGCAAATGCCCCCACTTGCCAGGTCCTAACTGTACCTTTTCTTACATAAAGGTCACCCCTAAGGAAGACCAAAGGTACCCCAGAGGGCAGGGTGCAGTGTATTTTAAATGTAGGGCATGCACTGGTGTGTGTTGCACATCTTGATAGTGAAATACTGTACATTTCGTGTTTCACTATTGCAAGGACTAGCTGTACAATAGGCTATCATTGGAGCTGCACTGTAACATTTCACATGTGTAACTTTCAATTAGGAAAAGCTGGAGATTTGGAGTATAGACTCTCTGAACTTATAATTTAATAACACACCTTTTAGTAAATCGTGCCACTGACTGTTTGTGTATTCACCCTCTGGTATTGGTGTGACAGGAGCTAGGGATGTGCACTCACTATAGACAGTCGGAAGGGGGGGATCGAGGTGTCCTGGCTTTCCTGTGGGACTGATAGCCAGGCTGAATAGACCTCTCTGCAGTTAGAGTGGTGGGAGGAGTTTTCACTAGCAACTCAATAGGTTGTGTCTGCTCTGCACAATGCTGTCTCCACCTCCTGTGGTAAAGCTGGACCAGGGAGGACAGAACTGAATTTTATTGAGCTCAGAGACTATTGAAACAAAGACTTCCAAGAGAAATTGGGTTATAAGTAGTGGGTGTGTTATAGTTTGAGAGAGACCCCTTAGCACTCCAGGGGATTAGAGTACTAATAAACAGTAAAAAAAGGAGGAAATCACTAGGTGAAAACACTCTAATCAATCAATTAGTGTAAATATTATACCAATCTTAGCTCATATATTAGAAGTGATCACTAGCACAAGATAATACACAATCAGTAGATTCTATAATTTTTCTTTTTATTTTGTGGTTAAAAACAATTCCTAGGTATAACAAATTCTAAAAACGATACATTACAATTGCATTTTTAAACATATACATTAGCACCACATTTATATCTGTATTTCATTAAGACAACAGTAAAACTTATACTAAAAACATTTCTAAAACAATATATAATCAAAAAAAGAGAAAAGGAGAGACAAGCAACAGACAATCCTATTTGTCATATGTATACACATCAGGGAACCCAATTTTTTAAAAAAGCTAGTCCTGGACACACTCAATTTTTTGTGTCTACAGAAAAAGCTCTGTCCCTTAATTATGTAGATCTGGGCGTCAACGCGTTTCGATGGTTTTAATTATAATAGACCATCTTTTTCAAGACAAATTTGATACGTCTCTCCTATAGAGGGCACTGGATGGTTGCCACTTTCAAAGGAATCCTGCAGGTAAATGTATTTATATAAGTATTGTGTAAAAACTACACATTAATTTTATCTAGTACATTACAATTCTATTATAATACTAGACACTCATAGTCATTTTTAAGCAATCCATTTGGATATTTCCAACATCTTTCTTCCTAATGTGTAGTCTCAGATCTTCATACCACTGCATTTTTACAATTTATATCAATCATATTATTTTGTCTGACATACGTTGTTTATCTATTCATTATATTATCCAATTACCTTTTTTCATTTCTGATATATGGGCTCTGGTACTGCCTTCCCTATTGCCATCAGGCTATTTGTGGAATAATTATATGCATACATAAGCCTGGTCCGTCACCCCTCTCCCCCAATTGCAAAAATCATTTGGGGCGGGTCAATCATGGGGACTTTTTAGTGGTTTGATTCATTTACCTTATATCATATTATTCATTTGTATTGGACTTATTCCACATCTCATATTTTTACACCTTTAGGTTATCAGGATAGTTTCTGTAATGAAAAGTATTCATGTTACTACTCTAATGAATTTAGATCTGTAATTCTCCTATCTTATTATTTCCTCAAGTATTACCTTTAATTCACAGTATTCTTTATTTGTTACATGCCACATCCATTAGTCATTGGTTCTTGATTCTCCCTTCCGTGCTGTTATTTTATTTATTTTTTATTTAAGGAGAAGAATATTGAGAGTTTTTACTTAACAATATTTAAATAGCTCGATTTGTTATGGCAATTGTTATATCTCTAACATACCTCCTTCTGCTTGCGCTATATATAAAGTCTTCTTCTTTGCTTAGCAAGTTTATGTGTAGCGACTGCAAGGGAATTCAGCAATTTTACCCCTGTTTCATGGTTCTGGATTAAAATAAAAAGACAGTAGGCTCTGTTTACTGCTTTATTCAAGTTATTATTTTGGTAACGATCTCCTTAGGAAGAAACATTACTTACATTAAAAAAGGTGTTTTTTTCTTTTTAAGATGCGGTCCCCGGTGTGGTTTGAAATTGTGTGCCTTCTGATTGAACTTGGTATACTCTAAAGCCAAAGATAAAGCAAACACGGTTCCCTTTGTTAATGTTGTCTTGCCCACACCTATTTACTATCCACTAAGGGCTAAGGGTATCCGTCCTTACCTCGAGACACCAAGCGCTGGTCTAGAAGTTATATCGCGCGTCCTCACCCGGGTCGTCCTTACGGAAAACGGCTATGTTTCTATGTTCCTTACGTCTGTTTATTTAACTATTGGAGCCCCGGCTTTCATTAGTTGAATTAAATTAGTTCCAGGTGTTCGACTTTACTGTTCGCGCTCTTCTGCTCATGACCCAAAGAGCTAACATCACCCGGAAATATGGTTGCCGGATGATTTCATTAGCTGTCTGTTTCAAGCCTCGATTTGGCTTACATTTAAGAGACCTGTGAAAACCGCTTAAACACAATTTTTATCATTTGCCCTTATATCGGGGACTTCACCAATGTGCCCCATGTTTAGGAGACTTAATTTGGGCATCCTGTTTATATCTATATAAATATATAAATTTACTTTCAGCCATACCGCGATAGACGGCATCCAAGCCTACTATAAGTAGTGGACCTTAAACCCCAGAACTGTAGATTACTTCTGGACTAAGAGGACTCTACCAAGAAGAAGAGATGAAGAGATGTCAGGAGGAGTCCTGACCCCTCTGCTGTGTGTTGCTCTGCTGGGTTGGCCTGCAGTTGCTGTTTCTTTCTGCGGGGAGTGGAAAGGACTGGACATTTGCCATGTTGCTGTATACTACTTAAGAGATTCTCAAAGGGTTAAAGTAGAGTTTATACAAAAGGGGATGATGGACGGGGCGCTTGAACAAATCAAACACTCACCCCCAGTCAACTGATCTGGGTTTAATCCATCACCATTCTTTAGTTCACTCAGCTCAGACATGGCTATATGCAAATCAGTCTGACCCTGTGCCTCATGGGAACAGTCCAGCCCGAACTGCCAAACCATGTCTTCCCTGGACCGGAAACAAGCATCCTGGGACCGGTTTCGGATTCATAATCCTCATCAGCCAGGCTATCTTGAATCCAGTGGCCAAGTGAACAAGGGACTCACGTCTGAGCATACCCTGCCACACTTAGGGCGAACAAAGCGATACAAAAGGGGATGATGGACGGTGCGCTTGAACAAATCAAACACTCACCCCCAGTCAACTGATCTGGGTTTAATCCATCACCATTCTTTAGTTCACTCAGCCACCCCAGTTCAGACATGGCTATATGCAAATCAGTCTGACCCTGTGCCTCATGGGAACAGTCCAGCCCGAACTGCCAAGCCATGTCTTCCCTGGACCGGAAACAAGCATCCTGGGACCGGTTTCGGATTCATAATCCTCATCAGCCAGGCTATCTTGAATCCAGTGGCCAAGTGAACAAGGGACTCACGTCTGAGCATACCCTGCCACACTTAGGACGAACAAAGCGATACAAAAGGGGATGATGGACGGAGCGCTTGAACAAATCAAACACTCACCCCCAGTCAACTGATCTGGGTTTAATCCATCACCATTCTTTAGTTCACTCAGCCACCCCAGTTCAGACATGGCTATATGCAAATCAGTCTGACCCTGTGCCTCATGGGAACAGTCCAGCCCGAACTGCCAAGCCATGTCTTCCCTGGACCGGAAACAAGCATCCTGGGACCGGTTTCGGATTCATAATCCTCATCAGCCAGGCTATCTTGAATCCAGTGGCCAAGTGAACAAGGGACTCACGTCTGAGCATACCCTGCCACACTTAGGGCGAACAAAGCGATACAAAAGGGGATGATGGACGGAGCGCTTGAACAAATCAAACACTCACCCCCAGTCAACTGATCTGGGTTTAATCCATCACCATTCTTTAGTTCACTCAGCCACCCCAGTTCAGACATGGCTATATGCAAATCAGTCTGACCCTGTGCCTCATGGGAACAGTCCAGCCCGAACTGCCAAGCCATGTCTTCCCTGGACCGGAAAGAAGCATCCTGGGACCGGTTTCGGATTCATAATCCTCATCAGCCAGGCTATCTTGAATCCAGTGGCCAAGTGAACAAGGGACTCACGTCTGAGCATACCCTGCCACACTTAGGGCAAACAAAGCGATACAAAAGGAGATGATGGACGGAGCGCTTGAACAAATCAAACACTCACCGACTGGGGGTGACGTGAGTCCCTTATTCACTTGGCCACTGGATTCAAGATAGCCTGGCTGATGAGGATTATGAATCCGAAACTGGTCCCAGGATGCTTCTTTCCGGTCCAGGGAAGACATGGCTTGGCAGTTCGGGCTGGACTGTTCCCATGGGGCACTGGGTCAGACTGATTTGCATATAGCCATGTCTGAACTGGGGTGGCTGAGTGAACTAAAGAATGGTGATGGATTAAACCCAGATCAGTTGACTGGGGGTGAGTGTTTGATTTGTTGAAACGCTCCGTCCATCATCCCCTTTTGTATCGCTTTGTTCGCCCTAAGTGTGGCAGGGTATGCTCAGACGTGAGTCCCTTGTTCACTTGGCCACTGGATTCAAGATAGCCTGGCTGATGAGGATTATGAATCCGAAACCGGTCCCAGGATGCTTGTTTCCGGTCCAGGGAAGACATGGCTTGGCAGTTCGGGCTGGACTGTTCCCATGGGGCACTGGGTCAGACTGATTTGCATATAGCCATGTCTGAACTGGGGTGGCTGAGTGAACTAAAGAATGGTGATGGATTAAACCCAGATCAGTTGACTGGGGTGAGTGTTTGATTTGTTGAAACGCTCCGTCCATCATCCCCTTTTGTATCGCTTTGTTCGCCCTAAGTGTGGCAGGGTATGCTCAGACGTGAGTCCCTTGTTCACTTGGCCACTGGATTCAAGATAGCCTGGCTGATGAGGATTATGAATCCGAAACCGGTCCCAGGATGCTTCTTTCCGGTCCAGGGAAGACATGGCTTGGCAGTTTGGGCTGGACTGTTCCCATGGGGCACTGGGTCAGACTGATTTGCATATAGCCATGTCTGAACTGGGGTGGCTGAGTGAACTAAAGAATGGTGATGGATTAAACCCAAATCAGTTGACTGGGGGTGAGTGTTTGATTTGTTGAAACGCTCCGTCCATCTTCCCCTTTTGTATCGCTTTGTTCGCCCTAAGTGTGGCAGGGTATGCTCAGACGTGAATCCCTTGTTCACTTGGCCACTGGATTCAAGATAGCCTGGCTGATGAGGATTATGAATCCGAAACCGGTCCCAGGATGCTTGTTTCCGGTCCAGGGAAGACATGGCTTGGCAGTTCGGGCTGGACTGTTCCCATGGGGCACTGGGTCAGACTGATTTGCATATAGCCATGTCTGAACTGGGGTGGCTGAGTGAACTAAAGAATGGTGATGGATTAAACCCAGATCAGTTGACTGGGGGTGAGTGTTTGATTTGTTGAAACGCTCCGTCCATCATCCCCTTTTGTATCGCTTTGTTCGCCCTAAGTGTGGCAGGGTATGCTCAGACGTGAGTCCCTTGTTCACTTGGCCACTGGATTCAAGATAGCCTGGCTGATGAGGATTATGAATCCGAAACCGGTCCCAGGATGCTTCTTTCCGGTCCAGGGAAGACATGGCTTGGCAGTTCGTGCTGGACTGTTCCCATGGGGCACTGGGTCAGACTGATTTGCATATAGCCATGTCTGAACTGGGGTGGCTGAGTGAACTAAAGAATGGTGATGGATTAAACCCAGATCAGTTGACTGGGGGTGAGTGTTTGATTTGTTGAAACGCTCCGTCCATCATCCCCTTTTGTATCGCTTTGTTCGCCCTAAGTGTGACAGGGTATGCTCAGACGTGAGTCCCTTGTTCACTTGGCCACTGGATTCAAGATAGCCTGGCTGATGAGGATTATGAATGCGAAACCGGTCCCAGGATGCTTGTTTCCGGTCCAGGGAAGACATGGCTTGGCAGTTCGGGCTGGACTGTTCCCATGGGGCATTGGGTCAGACTGATTTGCATATAGCCATGTCTGAACTGGGGTGGCTGAGTGAACTAAAGAATGGTGATGGATTAAACCCAGATCAGTTGACTGGGGGTGAGTGTTTGATTTGTTGAAACGCTCCGTCCATCATCCCCTTTTGTATCGCTTTAAAGTAGAGTTTGCCTTCTATTCTGAAGTCCCAGGGACACAAAGACTTCACCTGTAACTTGCTATACAGCACATAGACTCATCTGTTGGACTCTTTATTGCCAAAGGTGGCCAAGTCCAGTTCCTGGGCCCTTAGATCATATGGTTTGTGCTGCAACTTAAGAAAAACAACACTGACCCACTCAGTGATGCTGCCACGGCTATCACAACCTACACTAAGGCCCTGGGCACTGCTCATGAAGTCCACAACACAACACACCGCCCCACCTGCACCTCAGCTCCTATGCCTTCACGTTATCCTCATGGGTGACTTCCCAAACTGATCGACACTGCACCACTGAATGGAACCAATGCCTTGCAGCTGCCTCACCTCACCTGCCAGCCTGGACTTGGGGCCTTGCCTCCTGCAGTGATGAGCTGACCTCTCCTTGACCCACCAGTGCCTCACCTACATGATGCTGTGCATCGTCTTTTGACTTCATTTTGAAGGTAATGTTGCTCGGGGGTCCATATAACTCCCTGACCGGACTGCACGTCTCGCGGTCAGCGCCGTACTTTGGAATTATGCCTGTCACAACATTGTAATAGCCCAGTTGGAGCTATTTGGTGCTACAAGTGTTATTATTGCAATAATAATTCTAAACGTGATATCGTTATACATGTATGCAGATGTTTTGTAAATGTGGTTTTGTTTGGTTTAGATAAAGATATTTTATTTTTCTAAACTGGTGTGGTATCCATTTGCAGTGTTTCCACTGTGTTACTGTGTGTTTGGGTGTAAATACTTTGCACATTGCCTTTGGGATAAGTGTGTCTGCTCGTGCCAATCTAACACGTGTGTGAGCAAGGGTTATCTAAAGTGTGTTATCCCCTTACCCTGACTAGAAGGAAGGGTCTCTACTTAAATATGGTGCATACATCTGCAAACTAGAGACCACCACTTCTAATACCATGGGATATGTTATTTATTGGGTGCGATAAATTACACCTATTACGAGTTTATGGGGAATAACAGGCAGATTTTGGAGTTTAAAGCATCAAAATACGCATGATACAGTAAATACAGTATGTTTTTCTCTGTTACATTTCGGCTGGTGTACCTGCCAAAATTGACTGAAGGTTGGGTTATTTAACGGAGACGATAAGTATCAGATGTTTAAAGCTTCAAGCTCGTAACAGGGGTTATCTCATGGTTTGAAACCTTAGTAGCAACTCGTCGTAGAAGTCAGAGCAATCAGAGACATTATGCTAGGGTAGCAGGGTGACACGCATTAGTTGCAAGGCACTTTCCCTAAATCCTACAGAAGCAACCCCTGTTCACCTCAAGCAGACACAGTATTACAGGGATGCATTATTTGGCTGAGAGCCTCTACATAATACATTTCACTTAATATTTATTTTTTATGTTACAGGCTTCCTTCCTTCAATTTAAATAGCAAAGATAACATACAGTCTGAAAACTCATCCATAATTATTTTCATGGACTAACAAAAGAACACACTCTACCCTGTTCATAAACGGAATTAAAACTATTTGAACGTAGGTAGTTTTACAGTTGTGCGCCCATTGCAAGGTATTCTCTCCATGCCCAAATATTGACTTGCCAATTATATAAAGTATGTGTGGGTCAGCCGACATGTATGGCTTCTTGGGCTGCAAATGCCCCAGGCGAAGCTCAGTTTTAATGAATAGATGCATTATAATTTATTACAAAATCCGATCTCACAGATGACATTTTTTGGAGGGAGTGCAGTTTGGACTGTGTAACACATGCTCCGCTACAAAATATTAAAATGTAATACATGGTATGATTATGAATAAGAATCAAGGAAAGAAAGGTCGCATACAAACACAATTATGCTACCACAATCAAATTATTCAGCAGAATATACATAAGGCTACAAAAAAAGGTGGGGATGAGGTGCAGTTTTAATGATAGTAGTTTCAAGTTCTATAACATATTTCTAGAGATGTTTTCACGTGATAATATGCTTATTGCAGTATTCTGTAGACCCCGACACTTTACCTTGGTGTTTTCACAGAAATGTTAATTATTTTGAAAGGAGCATTAATATCCCAGCACGTCTCATTGTTAGGCTTATGTATGTATAGACGTTACTTTGCATCAGATTGCGCAGATTTCCTAGAAATATATATTTTTGAATGTGTTCTTGTGAGTATGGACGTACTGCTGAAGGGCAGATGACTAAGATGGTTTTAGCAAATGCTTTCGATTTGACAACCTTGGAATACTCTGTTTTGTATAAAAAGGGAATAATGTATAGCTTTGCTGAAATTTGGAAGACTAGCGTCGTTCCTCTTCTGTCTCTTACAGCCTGATTCATGTACGGGCCGTTTTGCGTGTCCCTAATAGCGATTCATAGCGACTCGCTATAGAGGAAACGCAAAACGGCATTCATGTACTTTTCGGGGAAAAAATAGCGACTCGCACGCGGGCGCTAAAGCCGTTAGCGACCAACTAAAAACGCAGAAAAATCGCTACTCCCGGCTACCTGCGATCGGGATTGCGACTCGCAATCCCGTGCGATCGGGATTGCGCCGCGCAAACGTGCGAATTAGCGCTTTTTCGCTATTGTATTTTTTTCATGAATGCCGATTGAGACAATATTGCGTTTCGCTATTCATTTCGCAGATTCCGTGGTTGGTCGCTATTTCCGTATCGCTAATGCTCGACTACCCGGAGTCTGCGACTATTATAGCGTAATCGCTATTTAATTTAAATCGCTATTCTGTGTTTGCGAATTCGCTATTTTGTACTTGAATGCCGATTCCGTGTTTTGCACCCGCAATTGCATTTTCGCAGCCATTGCGGGCGCTATTTCGCTTCATGAATCAGGCTGTTAGTCTTTAAATTACTTTTAAAAATGTAGAATGGGAGTGTCTGCTTAGGTGATTATTCTACTAAAACCTTGTTTTAATGCATCATGATTCTGTGGTATAGGCTTACGCTGCCTGAGGCATTGCATGTGGTATGTGCCGTGGTCTCCTGACATTAAAGTATTGCATATTTTGCCTAATGGCGCCAGTCTTTTAAAACACCATTAACAAATATTCTTGCTTCATTTCAAACAAGATGGGTAATGTTCTAGACATGTCTGCTCAAATCAAGTATCTTTTTGTTAAAGTCAATGTCTAGGGACAAGTTAAGATACATCTCAAGTGATGAAACAAAGACAAGGTTGTCTTAAAGAGTTATCGGCCATATTATCAAGAAAGGGTGATACATTATCGCCGCTTTTATCGGCAGGAAACTGCCGCTAAAGCAGCGATAATGAGCTTGATAATATGCCCTTGTGAATTCCCATAGAAGCCCAGGTTAACACCAGAACCTGGGCTTCTATGGGAATTCTTCAGTAATGAAACGTGAGTTGGGGCTGAGGAAGAAAAACCGTACCTTGCAAAGTCAGGAGCTGTCAGGAAAGGTCACCTTTTGTGGAGAAGTGCAAAGTTCTCTGACTTCATCCAAGGAGTAGATTAACTAACGATCCCATTCCATGCCGCTAGATGTCCAGCCCAATGTGGACGGAACATCAGATTGCAACAAATATGTTTTCACAGCTCTGAATAACAATGGGACATGTGTTAGCTGTCAAACTGCAGCACATCATCATCTTTACCTGGCACTTAGAGAAGTCGCAAAAGTATATCTGCATGTTCCCATCAACAGTGCGGCACAGCAGTGTGAACACTCCATATGCAGTTCAATTACCTTTTTTGACCACTAATTATTCTTTCAAATGGTCACCAGCTTGTAGTTCACAAAGTATAATATGAGAGAGCCAGGGCTTCGCAAGCTTGCACACCTCTTTTAGTGAGTGGCCTATCTTCATAATCTCACTTCACTTAGCTGCATGTAGTTAGCCAATGTTTGGGTAGTGATGGTTTTGATTAAGGGAAACCCTAATCACAAATGCCGAGGACCCTGTGGTAAACTTGAAATTACGTTTTCAGCGCGGTGGCCTATGACTTTGTGTATTTCTTCTACTCAAAGCCATCGGGGTTTTCATTTTAGTATCTGAATAGTGGAAAAGTAATGCACTGGCTTAATAATTGACAAGCATTGGCAAAGCCAGTAGGTCTGGCGTTAGCTGGTAGCTTTTTGACAATCGTGGCCTGTACAAGTAAGAGTGGTGGGACGGTGAGTCGACAGACAATGATGAGGTAAAATACAATTTAGAAAAATAAACCATTTACCTTGCGCAAGAGCACAAGGTAAGTGGTTTTCCTTTTAATTCTTTTATTTTCCCTCGTCATCATCTGATGACTCACCCCGCGGCCCCACCGCCCTACTGATCTTACCTGCACTGGCCGCAACAGCTTTTCGGTACAAAAGGGGGTGGTGATGGACGGAGCATCTGAACCAATCAAACACTCACACCCAGTCAAAAGATCAACAGCTTTTTGACAATTCTCGTTTTGTTTTGACATAGTTTTTAAAATGCTTTATTATTCAGGAAGCTGCCAGGCCCTCATCAAAACTAAAAACAAATTGGCTATGGGCAAACATTTGTTTTTGCTCTCCAAAATGAACACATTACTACAGTAATACCTGGCACTGAAAGCAACTACTTTGTGTGTGGATGTGCTCATTTTGAAAGGGCAGCATGCTGTAAATCTTTGTGAAGTGGGCTGCATTGCCCCTTGATCTATGCTGAAGCAAATGGAAAGAAAAATGTGAATGACACAATCACAGACTAATGGGCAAAGTCTGGATAAAACCCCCTGCAAGTAACTATGTTATAAGGTCTTGGCCAACACAGACCTAAAAAAGCCAGCCCATCTGGTTTTGGCTGCCAGCCTCTTGCCTTTGATAAAGAAGACAAGAAAGAAGGGATGGCTGGAAGACCAAAAGAAATAAAGGAAGGCAAAAAAAAGAAGGAAAGAAGACAAAAATGAAACACCAAAAATAAGACAGAAAGAATTACGCAAGGCAAGAAAGAAAGAGCATGAATGAAAGAAAGAACAAAAGAAAAAATGCAAGAAGAAAAGGGAAAAGAAGGCAAACATGGAAGAAAGATGGAAGGGTAAAAAGGAAAGAATACAAAAAATAAAATATTAAAGGGCGAAGGAAAGAATGAATGAAAGAAGGAAAAAGAAGGAAAGAAAGAATGAAAGAAGACAACGAAGGGCAGAAGTAAACTTATTGCACAGTTATTAAAAACTAGTACAAAATATATTAAAAACAATCAAATCAATAAAATAGAGGCACTGAATAAAACGTTCAATGAATACAATTGCCATTTTCCCACTGACCTAAAACAAAAACCTATTAAAACTGAGTACTGCCCCAGAGATTACATACTAAATTCCATCTGCAGAAGGTTGCTTAACAGAGCATCCTCGCATTGCAATTTAATCATGTCAAGTTTGTATAATAGTTAAGCTCTACACAGTGAAATGACGAGCTCTACAAAAGCCTCAATATTATGAACTTATTTGCCAGACTTGTATTTAATTTCAGCTGGACTGCTATGTTGATTTATCCAGAGGGCCACCTACTTTAATTCTGCATCAGTTAACGTCAATGGTGACCCTGACTAGTCCATAGAGTCACTTGCACTTTTGAACTGGATTTTGATCCAGTGTATAGGTGGAGGAATAGATCACCAGGCATGATATAGTCTGGTCGGTGATTTACTAGGATCTACTCATTACCATTTAGTTAGTCAGATCTGTGCCCCCAGACTTCAAATTGGTTGACATTTAATCTGAAGCTTCCTCCAGCATCTTAACTGCATTTTGTATACATTTCACGAATCTAGCTGCAAGCTGCAGTGAGTGTGGGGATAAACAGGCAGAAACTGCTTCCTGACATGATCTTATGTGTAACAGCAGAAAGACTGGACATAGCCAGAACTGTCTCTGGAGCAATAATGGCTCACAGATACAGGTTATGAGCAACAGAGACTCCCCTGTACACCCGCAGATGATTCAGTTTGCCAGCCGAAGTGGTACACTTTGAGGCGAATTCTGCCAAACCTTAACCGTAGTAATTCCTTTTTGCTGTGGAGATTCAGCAGATAGTCTAGAAGGCTTGAGATTCACTGTAAAGAAGAGGGTGTGAACAAATTAGGACAAGCCTGTTTACAGCTTTAATGTCAATATCTCTCGATAATAATTTTGCCTGCTTCAGAAACATTCCACTTTAAGCTTTAGGAGGATTGGAGGCTTCCCAGAGATCCTTAGCCTTTAGAGAAGCAATCGAGGCTCTCAAAAAAATTTTCAATCCAAGTTTTTCATTCATAAGGATTTGCCAGATAATCTGTTTCAGGGAATCATTTACTTTTAAACCACATACCAGAAAGAGGGCTTTTAAAATCAGGTTTCGCCTAGGTAGATTAAATTTCAAGGCCGCTGCTGCTTTTAGCACTGTTTATTTGAATCTTATTTAGTTTGCTGTAGAGCTCCAATGTAGTTAGCGAGCACTGAAAGTCAATCTAAGTATGGTCACATATGATAGCATCATTAGTGTCTTGGATACATTGTAATATCAGAACTGCAATTCCCAATGGAAATGCTCTTACCTTTTCTAAATGGTCATTAATATCAGCCAAGTACAGGTTGGAGAAGACGGGCCAGAATGCAACATTTCACACCCTTTGATGTTGCAATTTTACCCGTCATGACCCAGTTAGATGTTACTCTGTATCTGCACCCAAGTTTGTGAGTAGAGACTAATTATGGCATCATGCAATGGCATTGGAAGCCCACCAATGTTTATGCTTAGTCCATAGTAAGCCTCTGTTCACTCGATGAAATGGGGTGGAAAAGTATAATAATGCTGTGAAAAGAGGGGGAGTGCCTTTATTCATTGCTGCTTCCGACAGGGACGCCCCTGTTATTAGATTGTCCTCAGTCCCACATTCTTTTCATAAGGCCGTCAAGGTACACTGAATTAGCACATTGACAGTTGCCTAGTGTTCCAACTTTGTTGTAGCCGACCACAGTCCATCATGCCTGCAATCCACGTCCAGCAGGGAGATGAGCCAATGGTTTTCCACTTTGTCTCTCGATCCCTTCTTATGGATGGGTCTCAATATGGACCCTCTACAACTTTCTGGCATAGTGGTAAAAAACAGACAATTCTTAAGCTATGGAATCAGAACATCTGCCCACTGCTGTTTTAAAGATAATCACTGGCAGGCTATTTGGTGGCAGAGCTCCTGCAGCACACACTGACTTGATTTCTATTAAAGTTGTTTCATACTTTAGAATTAACTCTTGGTCCTGGTAAGGAACACTGCTCTCCCCTAGGGCAGCTCCGTTGTTGCTCAGCTGCTGCCAGCACCTCTCTGGTTCTAGATAGGTGTTCGAGGCCCTCTTCCACCCACAGTCTCAAGCCTGTGCCTTATCCCTGGTGGTCGAGTGGGAGAGCCTTGCTCCTCTGCTGGTTCGTTCTGCCAGTTTTTCTGTAGTTTTCTGCTTTCTGTTTGTCTGTGCACTTTTTAGTGCCTCATTTGTGAAGTTTGACCCTGCGGCTCCCCGCGTATTCCCACTCCTGCCTCCCAGCTGCTCTATCTCACCCCGAGCCCTACTGAATGGCAGCCGCTGTGCGACAGGATAAGCAAGACATCTGAGCTCCTGGTCAGGGAAACTGATCTCCCCTAGTGCAACTCCATCATTGCGCCGCTGCCCCGTCACATCTCTGGTTCCAGCTATGTGTTCGAGGGCCTCCTCCACTCGCAGGCTCCTGCCTATGCCTCATCCCTGGTGCTCCAGTGGGAGAGCCATGCTCTTCTGCTGGTCTGCTCTGGCAGCCTTTCTGTAGCTCTCTGCCTTGTCTGTCTGCCTTTTGTCCCTCTGCTGTTTGTCGGTGCCTTTTTTGTGCCATTTTGTCTACTTGTATCTTTGTGTCTTTTTGTCTATCTGTCTCTTTGTACCTTTTTGTCTATTTGTCTCTGTGTGCCTTTTTCATTCTTCTTCCCAGTTTGCAGTTTTTTGCTCCCTTTCCCGTAGCTGTTGACCCCACGGCCCATCCCCCCCTGCCTGTACCCGCTCCCGCCTCCCAGCTGCTCTCCCTCCACCAACCCCTATTTAATGGCAGCCGCTGCATGACAGGGTGAACGAGACCTCTGACCTCCTGGTCAGGGAAACTGCTCTCCCCTCATGCAGCTCTGTAGTTGCATTGCTTCACCAGCACCTCTCTGATTACAGGTAGATGTTCGAGGCCCTCCTCCACCCGCAGGCTCCTGCCTGCGCCTCATCCCTTATGGTCCAGTGGGAGAGCCTTGCTCTTCTGCTGGTCCGCTTTGGCAGCCTTTCTGTAGTTTTCTGCCTTGTCTGTCTGCCTTTTGTCTTTCTGCCTTTGTCTGTCCGTGCCCTTTTTTGTGCCTCATATGTGAAGTTTGTGCCTTTTCTGTGCCTTTTTGCCTATTTGTCACTGTGTGCCTTTTTTCACCCTTCTTCCCGGTTTGCTGTTTTTTGCTCCCTTTCCTGCCACTGCTGGCTCCACGGCCCCTCCCCTCTACCTGTACCTGCTCCCGCCTCCCAGCTGCTCTCCCTCCACCAACCCCTACTTAATGGCAGCCGCTGCATGACAGGGTGAGCAAGACCTCTGACCTTCGAAGCGCTCCTCCATCCGCATGCTCCTGCCTGCGCCTCAGCCCTGGTGGTCCAGTGAGAGAGCCTTGCTCTTCTGCTGGTCCGCTCTGGCAGCCTTTCTGTAGTTTTCTGCCTTGTCTGTCTGCATTTTGTCTTTCTGCCTTTATCTGTCCATGCCCTTTTTTGTGCCTCATTTGTGAAGTCTGTGCCTTTTTTGTACCTTTTTGTCTATTTGTCTCATTCTACTTTTTTTGTCTGTCTCTCTCTTGTCTGTCTTCGTCTCTTTGCCTTGTTGAGCCTTTTTTCACTCGTCTTCCCTGCTTGCCATTTTTCGCTCCCTTTTCTGCTGCTACTGCCCCCGCGACCCCTCCCACCTCTGTTCACACTCCAGCATCCCAGATGGTTTCCCTCCCTCCGACCCCTAATTAATGGTGGCCATTGCTTGGCCGCACCGCTGGTGTGCCAAAGACAGGCCTGTCTGCGTCCGTCCTTGACCTGACCGCGACCAGCGCCAGGGACCCGGGGCCTCTGACCCTCTCACCACTATGACTCAACAACTCTCCACGCACTCAACCCCGAAAGAAACAACAACTGCCAGCGGTCAACGCTGAACACCACCCAAAGCCATTTCTTTTGGCGACACTGTCCCGCATCTACACTCACCTCGAGACTCTTACAGCGACCACCAACCCGCCAGACGCAAGCACACCCAAAAACCTAAGCTGCATCCTCCTCAATGTACGCTCCCTACACAGACACGCAGTAGAAATCTGGGACCTCCTCAACACCCTCTTGCCCAATGTTGCCTTCTTCACAGAAACTTGGACCAATGCCAGTTCCGCACCCGACATTGCAACTGCCATCTCTGATGGGTACAAGATCCAAAGGAAAGACGGCCCCAACCACCCTGGCGGTGGCCTCACCATCATACACAAAAACTCCCTCTGACTCAGAACTGCCATTTCGAATGACTCCTCGCCCCCCATGGAACACCTCCACTTCCAGATCCATATCAACCCCAGAACGATTCTACACAGAACTCTCACCTACAGACCTCCCGGACCCCGCACCCTCACCTCCATGGACCACCAACACCACCGCAGACCTCATTGCGTACCACGCCCTTGCCTCCACGGACAACGCACTGCTCAGAGACCTGAATTTCCACCTCAACAACCCCAGCGACCAAAACTCCACCGCCCTTCTGGACAACTTTGCCAACATTGGATTGAAGCAGCTCATCACCACCCCACCCACAAGGCAGGACATGCCCTCAACCCTATCTTCGCAGGAGAAAACAACATCTGCTTCAGTCACACCACGCAGCCCCTCTGGAAACCAGGACTGGGTCTACTTCTCCTCCTCGAGACCCACTGCACACACACCTACACCACTCCCCCACACAGAAACTGTAGGAAGATCACCAAAGAGCACCTCAACTCCGCAGTCAGTAGTCTTCCTTCACCCACCATGAACGACACCAACTCTGCAGCCAACAAACTCCATAGAAGGATCTCTGACTGCCCAAACAAGCTAGCCTCCTCCTAAATGCTGACAGACAGTGCACCACAAAAGCTACCTGGTTCACCACGGACCTCTGAGAATCCAAGCATACATGCTACCACCTAGAAAAAGCATGGAGGAACAGCAAAACCTTAGAAGTATGCACCGCCTACAGGACAACCAACTCATCAGGTCCACAAAGAGGAACTTCATTCAGGACAGAATCCTCTCCAACTTCCGCAACTCAAGGTAACTCTTCAACATCATATCATAATAATCCACCAAGCCCCCCAGAGAAACATCTGATGTCCCTCCCTCCCAGTACCTCTGCAACAAACCCAGCTCCTTCTTTCATCACAAGATCAGGACTCTCTTCGACAATTTCGATGAACAGAGCCAAGGCACCGACACAACACCGGCCACCAGCAATGCCACCCAGCCAACCATCACCGCCTGGACCCCTGTCACCATGGAGGATGCAGCAAAAACCATGAAGAGCTTACATTCCGGAGCTCCCAGCGACCCCTGCCCACCGCACATCTTCAACAGGGTCACCTACTCCATAGCACCTGTGCTACAGCGCACAATCAACCACACTCTCAAAACAAGCACAATCCCCGAAGACTGGAAACGCGCAGAAGTCAAACCCCTCATCAAAAATCCCTCCGCAGACCAGATGGACCTCAAGAACTACAGCCCCATCTCTCTCTTCCCCTTCACTGCCAAAGTCACTGAGAAGATAGTCAACAGCCAGCTCACTAACTTCATAGAATCCAACTTGATCCTCAACACTTCTCAATCCGGATTTCACAGCAAACACAGCACCGAGACTGCCCTCCTAGCCACCACACTTAACATCCTCACTCTCGTCGACCAAGGCTACACAGCATCCCTCATCCTACTAGACCTCTCATCAGCCTTCGACACCTTCTCCCACCGCACACTAGACACCAGACTCCACGTCTTCGGCATACAGGGGACTGCCCTAGACTCTATCCGCTCTTTCCTCGCTTGCCGATCTCAAAGAATCCGACTCTAGCCCTCTCTCTCTCCGAACTCAGAGATCAGATGTGGAGTACCCCAAGAATCCTCTCTCAGCCCCATGCTCTTCAACATCTACATGGCCCCACTTGCAACCATTGTCAGAAAACACACGGACTCCTACACTGATGATACCCATTTCTTCCTGTCCCTCATCAAGGAACCCAACATCACCAGACACAGTTTCCAGAAGGAATAAAGGACGTTGCATCCTTGATGAGCAGCTGCTGCCTAAAGCTCAACTCGAAGAAAAAGGAAGTCCTTGTCCTCTGACCCACCCCCTCTGCTTGGGACCACACTTGGTGGCCTCCCACCCTCAGCAACCCTTCTACCCCCATGGACCATGCCCGCAACCTCAGCATCATACTCAACTCCTCCCTCACTATGAACTGACAGATCAATGCTGTATCTTCCACGTGCTTCAACACCCTCCCAATTCTCTGCAAGACCTTCAAAATGATCCACCCAGAATCTAGAAAGAGCGTCACCCACACTCTCAGACCATCCAGAATACCGCAGCCAGACTCGTCCTCAACATCCCATGACAAGACCACATCACACAGCACGTACCAGACATCCACTGGCTCCCCATCAAAAAAAGAGTTACTTTCAAGTTGCGCACACATGCCTACAAAGCCCTCCACAACACTGGGCCCCAATATTGCAACAAAAGAATCTCCTTCTAAGTCCCTAGAGGAACCTCCGTTCTGCCGCTTTTGCCCTCTCTGAAATGCCAGACATCCTCAGAATGGGAGTAAGATCCTTCTCCTACATCACGGCCAAGACCTATAGGAACTCCCCTGCAGCATCAGGCGAACCCCCACGCTGCAAGCATTCAGGAAGCGCCTCAAGACCAGGCTCTTCAGATGAGCTGGAGCTGCCCAAAATCCCCCCCTCCAGCGCCTTGAGACCCTCACGGGTGAGTAGTGCACTTTACAAATCCCTGATTGATTGAACTCATTGTGCTTGGTGATACAACTGTCCTCTGTTTTATTTGCTCTATCCTCCACTAAAGCTACTTCCTCATCCTCCGCATACAGGGAAGAAATGTTTCTGGTTCATGATGCAACTGAAATGTTACTCTGTGGTGGATGTTTATTTGGCCTCAATAGTCGATGGACAAGGAGCCAACATGCACTCAGATTTAGTGATCTTGCTTCCTCAAACAGTTTTAACAATTGTTCCTTTGCCACTTTAGCTCCTGCTCCCAAGGTTTTCACCTATAATGCTTCCAAATTTTAAGGAGGGTTGATCTTGAATGTTTATTGGTATCATCTCCAGCCAGTTTTTTTACTGTGGCATTCAACTTTTTCAGGTGTCTTGTTTCATCATTCATTTGGGAGCAATTGCGAAGAAACTTTTTTGTATCTGCTCAAGCTCTCAGCAATTGAAGATAGCCCTGAATGGACATAATGGCTATGTTCAGAGAGTCCGACGTGGCTTTAAACTCAGATTCAGTCCTTTAAAGACATAATTTAAGTTGTTCACACCTCTAGACCTGATGCTATACTTTCCATTTCATTTTCCTAAATGGAGTCACTTCCTCTTGAGATCATATTAAACTGGGTGTTTTTTTTGAGTAACCTCCATGTGCAAACTGACTCGTTAGAATCCTGTGATTGCTAATCCCTGTATGAAGTGCTAAAAACAAATTCATTTTTGAGAAGTACTGACCTGAAGCTCGAATGTAGTCGAGGGTTGGCTTCTAATTACCAGAAATTCAGGTGAATGAGGCTGGTTGGTCTGGAGGAATTCTTCCACTGATACAGTGAAGGTCAAATCATTCATTAAAGTTGACACTGCTACATCAGCCATGTCATATTTGCCAATAGTGTTATTTAGAGGGGAGATTCTACATTCTGCATCATCTATTTTTTGTCAAATTGGTGTACTAACCATATCCAATAGGTTTGAGTTGAATTTGCCTCGTCCACTGATTGCTTCTATGGCAACTATGGGCCTAATTACGATGTTGGGCGTCCGACTTACACCATTGCAGAATGGAACCATCTGACCATAGTTCAGCTGTTCCACCCGCTGTATTTGGATGCGACCACTGTATGGGCGGTTGGAAACATCCATATTTCAATTGCAGCATTTGCATGCTGGAAAGTGCTGCATCACAAGTTATAATTGAAAAATGGATGTTTACAAAAATCCCTGCACCATGAAAAGGGATCTTTAGGGGGGCAGCCAGGCTCCATAGCAGAGGGTCAGGGGGAAAGTGGGCCCTACTAGGGGCCTCCAGCATCACTTTCTGTCTGCCGTTTCATGGCAGGCTGACTACATGAAAGGGCAGAAGGAAAGCGACACAGTAATCCCAATGGCAGAGCTGAGGCTGACTCTGCTGCCATTATGGGATTATCATTCCACCCGCCCATTGGAAGCAGAGCAGAATCCTGCTGTGTGTTTCCCTCCGACCGCCAGTATTGTATTAAGGCAGATGGAGGAAAACCTTGATGTTGGACGGAAAACCTTCGACTAGCTGTTCGATGGCTTTCCACCCGACATCGTAATTGGACTCTATGTTTTAGAGTTGGCATTTCTTCTTTGTCAACAGTGGGTTGACTTATGCATTAGCCCTGATCACTAATACCTTGGGATACATTGGTGAGGAGGATTAAAATCCAGTTTAGCTAGAACAAGATGACCCGCACCTATTTAGAGGGTGGATATATTGGTCTCCAAGCATTTGCTTATGCGTAAAGCCATTCTACTGGAAGAGTGGCCTCCTTTAATGATGGTTGGGCTGAAGCGATTGTTTTGTAAATGTCTTGCCAGCCACTACCCATTTTCTGCCAGGTTTCCTTAGGCAAACTTTGCCATTTTGATATGGGGGCCTAATTCCTTCGGTTTTAGTGAACACATTATTAAGTCCTCTGATGTTCCAAGAACACACTGTGAGACCTGGATCTAGCTTGAGGGTCAGAGATCTGGGATGCCAAGGGCCTTCTTTTAGGTACACTGCGTCCTATCAGTTTGTAGGATCCCTTTTTAGTTACTATTCTCTCTCTCTAACCTTTTCGACGCTGATGACAGAACCGCTCCATCATCAGCCGCGGTGGCGCTGTGCTGATGACGGAGCGGTTCCGTCATGACCCGCCCGACGCGCCTCCGCGGCGCGTTCTATTGAGCGGGCGGGGCCATTACGGAACCGATCCGTCATCAACACAGCTCACCCGAGGCTGGTGACGGAGCGGTTCCGTCACCAGCATGTGAGCGCCGCGCGGCCCCCCCGCCCCCTTAGCGCTGCAGCGGAATAGCCGCCGCAGCGAAGGTGTTAAACAAACTTGCAATGATTCGTTGATGGTTCCTCGATACCGATATCCCTTGAAAGTGATTACATATGAGCGCTGCTCCTCTCGTTTTTTCTCTGTCCACCCTTCCGTTAGCAGATATTCATTGGATTTTCCTTGACCCATTTGTTCGAATGCTTTTGGGTATCTCATCACTGGAGGGTCTAATACTTGAATGTCCCACCCATCCAAGGAACCTTTATATTACAATGTTTTCCTAAATTTCTGTACTTTGATTTTTGTGAGAGTGTTTTTGTTTTCATATTCAGTTTTTCAAGACTTTTTTTGTTTTTTCTTGCGAGTACAGGAGTGCACAATTGTGGCTTGTAGATCTGACATTCCATTAATCGAGATGTGGGTTCCACTTGCTTGATAGTTGCTTTTTTAACTTCCTTACTCTTAATCGGCCCCACCTATTGAATAGGATTTAGTTGTGAAATGAGGAGGAAGGCTCTTCCAGAGCTTTGTCATTCCAACAATGAAGCTTCATCCTCCTAGTCCATCTTTCGGAATCTAGGAACACCAGTTTCTTGGCTCCTAAGCAGTGCAAAAGTATGCTAGTTTTGTACCACTCAAAGATGTGCCTCAGTACCCTGGGCCAACATTGCGCAAAGCCTTGTCGGTTGTGCAAAGGACTTGGAACTCAATGTGACTTCTTACTGGAAGCCAGTGTAATTTATTTAGTTCCTGGGAAACAGATTGGAATTTGGGAATTCCTAGGAGAAGCCTGATGACCACATTTTGCACTCTGAAGCCCGTTAAGATGCTTTTCCTGCATGTTCATGTATAAGCCATTACAGTAGTCTATTTTTGATAATACTAAGGCAGTGATGACGTTTTTGTTTATGTTGGCTGGGATAAAAGGAAAAATTGTCTTGATCATCCTAAGAGCAATGAAGGTGGAGGAGACAGTGGCATTAACCTGAATTTCAAAGTTTATCTTGTTGTCAACTTGAACTCCTAGGTTCTTGCCCTAGGACAAGGGGATGTAAAGGTGGCCTAGTTCTTTCGGCAACCAGGAAGGGGCCCATACAGGAGAGAGGTTACCAAACAGTGCCACCTCTGTTTTTTCTGAGTTAGGCTTCAGGCAGTGTTTGTTCATCCATGATCTGATTGCTCGCATAGAATCATGGAAGCGGATACAGTATTTGGCATCATTGTTAAAAGCTGACACAACTATCTGTGTGTCCTCAGCATATGAAGTTAGGGAGAAGTCATAAGTTTTAATCAAAGTAGCCAATTCAGAAACATCTACATTAAATAATGTTGAACTGAGCACTGATAACCGTGGGACCCTGCATGGGAGGGAAAAAGGAAGGATTTATACTGGTCTAGGTCTACTGTTTGTAGTTTGCCTGACATAAAGGAAGTCAGTAAGGCCAAGAGCTAATTCTTGACTCCTAGTTCACCCAGTCAATTGATTAGCAGCTTTCTTTTGTGCTTTTTTTACGGAGTTTTATATAGTGCAAACTTGACCCGGTATCGGGTATAAGAGCACTTTACATAGCACCAGTTGCATTACATGAGGACACAGTCATCATTTTGTTAGGCACAGGGAGATTAAGTGATTTTTCCAGAATCACAGGATGTTCAGTGTCATTGCCGAGACTCAAACCTTGTTCCGCAGATTCGATGTTGACCACCCAAGCAGTTAGGCCAAATCCTCTCTTTTGATCAGCCTTATTACAGGCTTCTGACAAATCGAGGAAAATAAGAGCTGCAGCACCTCCTCTGTCCAGAGCAGCCGTTATCTCCTCTGTGGCTTTGATCAGGTAGGTTCTATACTATGCTCAAGTCTGAATCCAAATTGTGTAGGGCATTCATTACTTTCTCCACTATCTTTACAGGGAGTGGGAGGCGGGAAATGGGGTGATGGTTTTTGGGGTAGGCAGGGTTCAGACTGGTTCTTTTTAAGAGGGAGAATGGAAGCTCATTTCCATTGAGAGGGGAAGACTCCCATGATAAACATGTAGTTGAAAATGGATGAGATTTTATTTCTATCACATCAGGTGCTAGCTTTAGAGTAGCTGAGGGTCAGGGGTCTAGAGGACACCCAGATTTGGCACTGATATCCATTTTCTGCTAACAGATCTGGGGTAACTGGGAGGAAATCTGTGAAGGATGTTTGAACAGAATTTGCCTGTTTGGTATGGACCCTGGTGTCTGAATTGTTTGAGTCCTCAAACTTTGAATGCATTTGGTTGACTTTGTCTCTGAAGCTATGAGCCAGTTTGCCACAGAAAGATTGGGTATAGCCGGCTGCTTTACTGCTTGGAAGCGTGGCACGTTTGGCCATTAGCTGGGAGGGCTCCTTAAAGGAAACATTTGCTGACCCCATTTTTTGGGTAAAGTAGTTGCTCTTTTCTTTCCTCAGTAGGCATTTGTATTCATCTGTTTGTTAATTGGTGCTCGAATGGTTATTGAGAAGGAGAAACCGCAACCAGCAGGGACACAAAGTTCAATGACCTGCTTATGTCGGAGGTCCCTTCTGTTTGTGCCTGGGGGAAACAGGGGGAGCGTGCTGCCTAGGAGGGAGGGATTAGCACACTCATTTATCACCCGACTCTGAGTCAACCTCCCTGATTGATCCTTGCCACCTTAGCACCTGCACCCTCCCACGAGCAGGGTGCCCCTTTGAAGTCTAGGATGATCTGTGGCACTCTGAGGACGGTTTCCCTTTGAGGGTTGATCAACTGATAATTATGTTTCATATTGAAATGCAAAAAATTGAATATAGATCAGCAGGGCCTCGGAGAGAAGAATGGTGAATGTCATCGATATGAGGGAAGGGCAGGGCCGGTGAGTGATGAGAATTGCAGGGAAGCCTGGGCTGCACGTGCTACGTAAAGAAGATAATCACCCCTTTATACTCTATGGAATGACGGTGGCCCGTTCATCTGTGTCACGTTGCTCGAGCTGATTTGACAACACAAGGTTACAGAAAACAGACGCTGCTCTAGAAAGACGCCATGTTACCGAGTCCGGCAGCCACATGGTTTGTTAATGCGGAAAGGTACAATCTTCGATGAGTGACACGCCAATAATTGGGCAAATTAAGGCCTTTGGATGCCATTATGGCACGCTTTAAAAAGTGCATTTTTGCAAGCGTGTCATTTGAGTTTCAACTGTTGACAACACCACTTTGAAGTGATCAGCTATCTTAATACTGCGTACAATTATTTTAAAAAAAACACACAAATCCGACTGACATTTTGGAAAGGTAAAAGCCTTTGCAAAGATAAATATGATGTATGGGACGAGGTAGCCAGGCTGGTGAAAACAGCCACATAGGTTTGAACAACCACCTCCTAATGAGTCAGTGCAGGTGCTGAAGTCACATATGAGTTAGCTGCATAAATTAAGATCCCCATTGTTTCCCAGAGGCAACTTGAGCAGAGGAGAAAGCCAGGCTCTGTGCTCTCTTTGCAGCTATTTGTCTCTGTGTGGGAGAGTGCAGTGTGCTGCTGTGACGAGGTCCTCCTGGCGCACCCCACCACAGGGGAGAGGCAGAGGGTGCAGCAGGGGTGGAAGGCGGCCGGTGACAGGGGCTCAGTAGCCGTTGCTGCACCCATGGAGAGAAGGCGGAGGAGACGGCTGTTGGGATGCCAGTCTAGTCAGGCATGGCCTGGGTACGCACATATCTCTTGGTCTTCAGACTGATTGCCTCCAGTAACTTGTGCTCCTATTTCATGCTCTTTATGTCCTGTTTCTGTGTCAAGCAGGAAACGCAAGAGGGCTTGTTTTGGCAGGCGGTGGGGGCAGGGAGTGCGGCTGCTGAAGAGGAAATTTCACAGGTGAATTGTTAAACGTCAGGTGAATGGAGCGGGAACATTCTGCAGCTCTTACAGAGTTCGCAAGACTTGCAGCGACAAGTAAGAGGCTTGGTTGTGTTTTGTGCTGTATTTGTGTCACCGTTTTGCAATGCACAGTTAAAATTAGGTTTGGCAAAACGACTCACCTAACTCGGAGGAGTGACATGCTTTTATTTGGGAATTGGCGATAAAATGCATACAGTACAAAGCGATCATGATTTCCATGGGTTGGAACTGCCACCTCACACCATCATGCAGGTAGTTTAAAATGTATGCTTTTCAGATCCAGGAAGATTTTAAGTTGGCTAAATTGAAGTTAAAACAAGCACGAGCACCTTGTGCTCACAGAGGAGGAGGCATCAGGGGGAGGGGAGAGAGGAGGGGGTCTGGGCCGGTTTCCCTTGCGGGAGTGAGCAGGAGCCATATGTTAATTACAAACAGATTGTTTCAAAGCTCGTTCCCGCAAGGGAATCGCTAAACGTGCACGCGTTGCCATTCAAAGTAATGCAATGAGTGCACATTTTTGCCTCAAAAGATTAATCTATTTCTAAAGGTCTCATCCTATGCAGCGCATGCGCGCTGCGTAGGCAGAGCCAAAAAATGGGTTGTGTTTTTATCAGTTGCTTTGTTAGTAGGTCTATATCAATTTTGTTCCAAGCCCGAGTATGGATGGATCGGTCTGGGCTCAATTTTGTGGTATATTTAATCAAAAAATTATTGATTGATAGTCTGACCAGATTAATGGTAGCACCTCCTCTATCGAGATAAGAAAATTATTAGTAACCAAGCCATCTAACGTGTGCCTGACTAGGTGTGTGGGTTTATTAATTAGCTGTGCTAGTCTTAGCATACCCATAGTTTCAAGGAGGGCTTCTGTAGTTTTGTCAGATCAAGCCTTTAGGTGACATTTAGAATGCCCTAGTATGGTGGAGTCATTAGTGCATAAACTGGCCTCCTGCAGTGCACCAATGTTTTTCACATACCCACTTCTGGGGCCTGGTGGAGGGCAAAGTAGGTCACTTTGAACAGTACCAGAAAGAGTTGAAATAAAAGAAGAGGGATTTTTAATGTAGGAGGGCCCAATGTTGTGCCCTGGTTATTTTACACACAGCATTGGTTCTCATTTTCTTTGAATACTTTTTGAATGTTTTGGTTTTCTTTTTGCTTAACAGGGCCTGCAACAAATGTGAGCTGTGCATTCTCATTGCTCGTCCTGGGGTTATTCACAAGTGGTTACCAGAGGCAGTTTTGGCTTATTTGTTCACTTTCTCCTTGCACTGATGTATTTTCCCTAATTTGTGCCCCATTTTTTGCCAACAAAACAAGCCCAGCTATAGAGCAGCAAAGACTCGTCCAAATGCCTTTTAACACCCCTAGAAACGGAGGCAGGGCGGAGCTGACTAAAGGTCAGCAGGGCAGTGAGACAGTACGAGAGCTGCTGAACAGCAGAGGGGCAGATCAACAAGCTTACGGGCAAGTGAACAAATGTGTGGTGAACAGACTCCCTTAAGAGGCACAAGCCGCACCTGCCAAATTCCAGCTGCCTCCCTGCCACTAGAGGAGCCAGCAGTCTAAAGCTCTTACCAGCATGCCACAAGATGATAGAGGCCAACCTGCCTCTCTGCACTCTCTGCACCTAGTGCCTCAAGGAGAGGTGCCGGGGTCTGACTCCATGCTGCACCACTCACTAGTCTCTTGCTCTGGTCTATTCTGCAAAAACAATACAACTCCAGAACTCCAACACAGTGAAGAAACCAGTGGGTGGGCAAACGATTGCCGTGAGTGAACAGTGAAACTGCAGCGGCTGTAGGTAGGCAGAATCTCCCTTTCAGTGCTGCCAATGCTGCAAAACATTGCTTGCTGCCATGCTTAGCTGCTTCTGCTGCTGCTTCAGCAGCAGAAGCAGCTTCAGTGCCCAGTCGGTACTAACAGCTGATGATAATAAAGCTGTACTGTGCCCAGCGCTCACATGAATAGCTGGTAGAATGCATCCTACTATCACAAAGCCAACACTAAAGTGATAATAAAGTAAAAATGAAAGAACTGGCACTTACAGAAACTAACTTGTTCACAGATATGCTCATTGTGAAACGCCAAAATGCATCCACTCAAAGTGAGGTTAACCAGTTGCTTAAGTAGGCTGACACATTGCCTGATGCTGTATGCTGCAGTTAAAGGAAGCAAAACTTAAGTGACACAACATAACAATGAATAAATAGAGCTGACTGATAGCCTTTTACAGTAAGCATATTAAACATATTATTTAAGTAAAATGAAAAGATATTGGCTAATACCAGGCCAAAAAAGGGATATATAGTTGATTCTAATTCATATCATTCAAGTTAATACCAAGGCTGTATATTATCAGTAAGGTGTGTGCTGAAATATTGGATCGCGACCTACTTGCTTGAACAGATAAAATTAGCTAATTCCCAAGTACTAACATGCCTTTGGAGTCAAATACAGTACAACCCACAAGGCTCTGGTGTTCATTGTTTTACAGAGAATGCAGTCTGCATAGTTATTAGCTCTACAGTCTGTGCTTTTTGAGTTTACACAGCTTTTAATGGCATAATTTGCTTGTTATTCTGACAGTAGCTGGTGCTCTGTGTTAACCCCTTATTGTTAATAGGAGCTCCCGCCTTTAAATGTGGGCTGGGGAACACCTCAACAAGAGTGCCCTGTCAAGCAATGGTTTGAACTAGAGGGGTGTAATGAAGGTAGGTAGCCATTATGGTTCTTGGAAAGAGTTTCCATTGGTGATAACATTTGAAAGCTCGGGGATATAAAGATGGGATACAGGGCCTGATTTATATATTTGGGGCGAAGGTACTTGATCGCAACAGCTCCGGAGTTCCCACCCCACCAATATAGTGGTCCTCCTGACAAATTTAATTGCAGGCAGACCTTGAGTATGGCCATGTGGTGACTACTATGTCTCCACCGTGGCCAAACTTCTTCGATGGCCTCGGGGAGTAAGGACCATCTATAAAATTGCTAAATGTCCGTCCACCCACTTTAGATGGGTAGACATGTATTCGTTTTTTACTCTTTCTTACCGCCAGGTCAAACTTGGTGATAAGGAACAGTAAAAACATTATAGCCCCCAACCACCTCCGCCAGAGGAGAAGACTCTCATGGTGAGGAAAGCATCACATTTTTTCTTTCCATAAAGAAAATCTTGTTTTGGGGATTTTCATTTTGTAAAGAAAAAAATCATTACTCTCTTGTACAGTAGGGCTGAGTTCTGCTGATGCAGCCCTGTAGCACAGAGTAATGGTGCTAGGAAGAGCTGTCACAGCGGTTCCTGGCAATGCTTTTTTAAATGAGTGCCTGCTGATGGACATTTATAAATGAGGCGGGCAATCTCTCCATAATGATTACTGAGTAATTTAGTCTATCCCCATGATGGAACGGTGGCCATGATATAAGACTAGCCATATGTCTTTAAAAGATTATAGGCCTTTAGCTCATTTAAAGTGTTATTTTGTCACAGACTCAATGTAGGGTTGAGAAGTCCTGTTTAAATGATCTCTCTAGATGTTTTCAGATTTGTTGTATGCCTAATAGACCTAGAAGTTGTTTTAAATGTGAAGAAAAGACCAGTTTACAATCAAATTTCTCCACCATAGAAGCACCTCAGTCTTGGAAATCACAGATTCATTAGAATTTATACCATCAATGCATGCTTCTTAGAGGGAATGAGCTCATGAAGTTATCGGATGTGTATTAGATCTTCGCCCATTGGCTGAAAGTTATCAAAAATTCTTGGGCCTCATTTATGAAAGCCTTGCGCCACCGGTGTGTCACTTTTAACATGGGAAAAAGTGACGCACCGGTGGCGCAAGGCCTTCATAAATAATGTCTCTTGAGTATATTCCAGACCACTCCTTTCTGTAGCCCCTGTGCAAGCATTGTGCACTCTTTCATTACTCCTTTGTTTGCCTGGGTGACCTCTACTGTCACCTCTGTGCTGCTGTCATTATCCATATTATCCACCCATGCTTAACTGATACAGTTCTTCTAATATACTCACGTTGAAAAAGTTATTCTTCAAATTCTCTATCTCTCTAGGCTGATGCTTTCATCCTCGTGCTAGCCTACCAAGTACTGTAACTATCACTTCTTCTCTTCTGTCTGTGCTGCTGTAGTTGTAATACTAAATGACAGGCAGTCGTGCCCTTTTTTTCCAAGAGTGCACTACTCTAACCTGCCTGTTTGCTGGTTACAGGTCAGAAGTAAAGGTAATCATTGTGCTTATCAGCATCACCATTAATATAAATCTGTCAATTGGCATCATAGTGAAAGTACCTTTTTGTGTATCTGAGTGCCGGTCTGGACTGGAACAAGGAAATACACTTCACAAATGTAATCAAAAGGTATCAAGTAGTAATGACCGCATGCCAGGTCACAAAGGATAAATTAAAGATCTTTGACACAGTAAGTCATGACAAACAGGTCATATGTATATTTCTGTCTGATCAATAGTGTGTTTAATAGCTCCCTTCCTGGGAGGTGTAGGGACGAAAATTGTACTTTGCTTTACATATTTTATGAATAAAACACATATGAACATGTCCTGAATCACCTGTATCGACAGAGTGACCTCATAGATCAGTTTAAGAACTCACTGCAGGAGAAATGTAATGGGGAAAGTGTGACAAACCGAATGCGGTTTAGCATTGTAAAGTCATTGAGCAGAAATGTCAAGCCTCTGGCCAGTTTTACAGGTGCCATCAATAATGTGGCAGATACTAATGGAGCAATACGTCTTCACCCGCCTGCTCCTGTGCAGGGAATTGTATGCACACTGTGGAGTCTGTGACTTAATGAGCCTTAGAGTACCATGTGAATGTCTTTTGCACATGGCTGTCTCCCAAACAGACAGGGGCGTTTTAAATAAGGTGTGTTTTTTTACCCTAAAAAGGCTTTCGGCCTGGAAACAAACGATATTGGAGAAGGGTTTTCTCAATTATTTCGCTCTATGAATTTTAGCCAAAGCAGTACTTACCGGAGCGGTTCAATGATAATTAACTTGTAATAAATAGTCATATCTCAATGCTTTCTTTGCTCTTCATGTCAAAATCAAAAAAAGACAATATCCTATGTTTAGGTGGTGAAGGGAGAGAAAAAGAGCTGCCTCTGCGATAAAGGGAGAATTTCTAAAAACACTAGTGAATATGGCACTGCTACTTATTGTGGAGAAGTTGTAAGACTTCTCCTTGAAAATAAATGTACCCCTTTAGCGCTGACAGTTATTAAAAATGTTGGGGCAGATCTACAAAGAAGTGTTGCAGCGCAAGCTCTTTGGGTGCGCTACACTGCTGCACTTCCGAAGCAAAGGAATGCGGCATATTTACAGTAATATGTTGCATTCCGTGCTCTCCCCTGCGCTGGAACACAAACAGCAGCCATGCGCCTGCTCAGACACCCTTGCACCATGGTGCAAGGATGCCAGCATCATGGGAAGATTGTTTTTGTGCAGGAAGGAGCACCTTCCTGCACAAAAACAATCACTACAGGCATTGTCCTCTTTCAATGCATGCTGTAGAATGCAGCACGCTTTGAAAGCGGAAACAACAAGGAGAAATTAATACATTTCTCCTTTTTGCGCCTCGCCTCGCTGCAGGCGTAGCATTGCCACGCATTTCCAGATTAACGATAGCACGTAAATCTAGAAATGTCTCTCGTTCCATGAGTTTTGCTTAGGAACACCCAAAGCAACACCCAGGGAAACCCCCTTCCACACCAAGTGCTGCCTGTAAAAGGGCCATATTTACGAGGAGAGGAAAGGTCACGCAGGGTGGCTTTTCCTCTCCTTGTAAATATGGAGAAGTGAAATGCGGCTCCAGTACATCACAAAAAGTGATGTGCTGGTGGTGCAGGGGTGTTGTAAATCTGCCCCCAGTGTGGAGGATATTTGCTCCGGCAGTGTCTCCGCTCTCTTTACTGTACATGCCCTCTAGTAGTTGTCTCAGTACTGAGTGTGTTACTGTAAGTAATCAGTTGTTACCAGCACCATCTGTCCTGCACCAATACTGGTATGTGTGTTAAAAGGAAGACCCTACTTTCAGCATCATTTAGAGCCGGGCGACACAAACTAAAAAGCAACCAAAATCAAGGATACAGTTCATTATCCCAACAAAAACCCACACACTCTTCTCCCTGGGCTCGCAAGTGAGCAGAATGGAGCACATCCAGGGGCTTATTTACAAGCCTCTTGCGCCTCCGGTGCGTCACTTCTTCCCATGTTAAAAGTGATGCACCGGCGGTGTAAGGGGCTTGTAAATAGGCCCCCAGTGTATTATTGACTGGAAAGAGTGGGTCAGCGCTTGCCCTTCTTCCTTTATGAGGAAACTAACCAGTGAAGCAAGGGAAAGAGTGAGATTCCACCTCAGCATGAAACATACTTTCAATTATGATTGGGAAGCATTAGGAGGGGATATGCATAATACATAAGCAGTTGCAATGCCACTCATTCTGGGTTTAAAGGAATGTTGTATGGTAATGTGAAGCATTACAAGTAAATAGCATTGACATTTATATAGGTTTGTGTGGAAGCAAAGAATAGGTCAGATGCCAGTTACACTGTTAAGCAACATTGGGACACTGTGTAGTGCCCCCAACCATAGCACAATTGCTGCTGCATGTGCAATGTATAAACCAATATTCGTCATTTTAAACCTTTTCAATCCGTACTTTTACATTTTCCAATCCTTGTATTCATTAACCGTTTACAATCCACATGTAGGATAATGCCAATTTTCTAGGTTTCAAGTATTCCTGATGGGCCATCCAAACCTCTTCATTCAAGAATATGCACTGAAGCAGATTTCATTAAAATAGCAGTTTATTTGCAAACCCAATGCATTTCGGGCCTCCTTGGGCCCTTCGTCAGGGGTAACTGCTAGCTCATTGCTGGAATTCACTTAAAAATGCCAAACGACACTGTTAAGCCAGACCTAAACATCCATTCAAGTTAATGACTGCCCTCTTCCCATCTGTGCTGCTTCCAGACAAAACAAAACATCAATTATCTAGCTATCTAAGACACTTTAGTGGCATTGCAATGTCATGTGTGTGCCCCTGAAAGTTCAAGTTTAGGCAGCTGGAGAAATAAACAAGGTGGTCACAGTGCATAAAGGGCGAGCACGTTTTTTTGATGGAAGCACACAATTTCTGCCCAATCAAAACATGTACTTCTGGCCACTAACATGTGGACGTTGGCAACACACCTTTCTAGTGATGCTAACATGCTTGTCTGGTGACAGCTGTGCTGTGAAGCAAGGCCACAGAAAGTGGCATAGGGGTGGAAGAGACACAATGCACTTTATATTGATAATGTTTAGTTACACACATCATATTAATAGAGTTATTTGAGGACCCATGTTTTTAATACAGTGAATGGCAAATGAGCAGAGTATTGACTCTAAAGTAAAGTGCAAAGGAATATTACAGACCATTGTTATAGCTACTCAGTGGTATAGATGAAAATGTACACAGTGTCTGAATCCAATGTGCCAAGTGGTAAAAGCAATATCTAATGAAGAATGTGATTGATGCAGCTTTATTCAGGGACCACACTCATTCAAACCCTGTAACGAATTTAATGTGTATGTAGTAGCAGTAGCTTTGAGTAAGTGAATATCGCACTCAGCATTGCTGTGACCACATGACATTTCACTGTCAGACCCTATATGCATTTGGTCTAGAAATACAACAACTCTTTTCAGTCCGAATTCTATAGCTGGGGGCGTGGTCAGGCCATGAAGGAAAATGGCCGCCTGAAGAGAGGACACCGCTGTGGGACCGACTCTAAACGGAGGTGGTGTTCTCCTCAGCGTGACCAGGGCTGCAGCATTGACGTTTTCGAAGCATTAAGCACTCTGAGTATGGCTGGCCCGAGCTTCGCTGCAAAATGAGCTCTCCTGGGGCTCATTCTGATATGGAGAAGTTTTGACGTGACTGGAACCTGTTGGGCCCTGTGACGCGTCAAAAGCCTCGGATCATGCGTGTCGTGCGAGCCATGTCAGTCGCCTCTCTGAAGACTTCCTAATACCCTTGCATGACTGAACTGAAGCGACAACACCTTCCTCATTGCTGGTGCTTCTGAAAGGGTAGGAGGCTGCGACACATATCATAGGCCAATGTAAAAATGCCCTTTTGCATTTCCTCATTGACCCTGTAAATGAGAGAGAGAATGTATACAACATTCTGAGGTGACTAGAAAAACTTGCTCTGCGCACTGTTGCAAGCTATTTATCACTTGAATGTAGTAAAACGGGTCAGCGATGCCTACATTTCTGCTGATACTGCTGTGCATGCTATAATTGGGGAGTGTGACAAAGTCTGAAAAATCAAGGTTCCTGGATATTGCTGGGTAAAGGTCGATCTGGGTGGTACCTTGCGATAACTGGCGCTGGTAAAAAGGTGACCCCAGGTCTGCTGAAGAGCTGTTAGTACCAGAGCACTTGAAACACACCGTCTCCACGTGATTTAGGATTCCCGCCCACTGAGACCATTGGGGTCCCCCTACAGTCTGTTTGGGGCAAAGATTGTACAACAGTGTTCCCTTAACATCTAAAGAGAACTGTAACTGGACTTACACTGCAAATATTGTTAATTCCTGTGAAGGTGGTGGCACCTGGTGGTAATTCTTATAACACCAGTACTTGCCGCCCTACAGTGTTTTGACCCACGTAAAAATTTGGAACTTTTCTTCTTTGCATCTGGTCAATCTACTAGGCACGTGGCTAGGGCAGAAGTTGCTGGTCCTTTCTTTACTACTACTCAATGCCTTGACTAAACAAACATACTGTTATTGACTCCGGAAAGGCCCGGACCCAAAAAGTATAGTATTACACAAAGCAGCTGTGTGTAAGAACTTGAGCATCTTATAGAGTCTGTAATGCGTGAAAAGTCTTGGGCCTAAAGCCACATAGAAGAACTTTATACATAAAGTCTAGACTAACCTCATATCCACCCAAAGCATATATGAGACAGATCCTTTTTAGTAAACCCAACACACCAAGGAGTTGAACCAGTTGTCACTACTTGCGCTTCTGAAGCTTTAATCAGTCTATTGCATTGCCAGGTACTACAGCAAATGCATAAGTTTCATACGAGTAATATAGGCCACGCTTTTATCCCTCAACCTCTTCAGTCCAACAGAGGACGATGCTTACAACAACAGTCTTCAGGGTATAAGACTGGAACAACCAAAGTGAATATAGATTACGAGGATCAGGGATATAAACATTTCTAGTCTAGATGTATTAATACAACAAACTGCTCTCACCATAACTAACAGTATTTTGTCTCAGGTCCCAGCACAAGGTGAGACTATGGATGCCATTCTGCAAGAAATTTCAACAATCAGTCATCGCCTGGAAGATATGGACACTAATATATCCTCTCTTAATGGGGAGGTTAAGTCAATTAAGGCAGACATTGTGGGATTCCATTTTAGGGCAGAGGGGATGAACCAACAGTAGTAGAGAGCCGGCATGACTCAGTCCAAAGCATAGATCAAGAGCTGTTACTCCTCCTTAGCAAGCTCGGTGATTTGGACGATCGTAGAAGAAGAGATAAAAAAATGTTCTTTGGATTCCGATAAAATATTGAAAGTCAGAATACTAGAGCATTCTTATGTGATATTCTGCCAAAACTGGTCAGCATTACCTTTGATCCATCGCTTGAAATTCAACATCTACATCGTATTGGTCCTCCACGTAAAGGTATAGCCATACGCCCAAGACCCATCATTGCCTGCTTCTTGGGACGCGTTCAATCGCGACAACTATTGACGGCAGCTCGCGCACAAGGCTCATTCCTATATGATGGTAATGAAATCCGCATGACAGCTGACTTCTCCAGAGAAACTAATGATAGACGGAAAGCATTAATTTCTCTGAGACCTCAACTGAGAAGAATTGGCATCATATATAGTCTATTTGACCCAGTCTGTTTCCGCATCACCAAAAATAGGGACTTAAATGACTTCTATAACCCTGAGGATCTACAGCAATTCTTGGACAGCATGAAACCACAGGACATGGACATCCAGCATATCCCTACAGACTAGACTCATCGGGGTTCTAGACTTTCTCAGCAGACGTCGAAATACTAGTGAAGCTAGTCATCGTGGTAGAGAACTTGAGCGGATAAATTGCACAAGTGAGGATAAAAATGTGGCCTTACAAAACAGTATCTACCTTCACACAGGAATAGCATAGAGATAAATCTCACCCCCCCTTAAAGTCTGCTTCAGATGAAGAATACGTCTTAACAGTGTATAGTTTTTATTGCAGATGCAGCTATAGTTAATGTCCTCACCATGATTATTTTCAAGTTCCTCACATGAGAAACAGAGCGAAATATGGTTACTGTATTTCAAGGAAAGTAACATCTACACATGGGACAGATACATATTGATCTCTTTTATATTTTTATTTTTACTTTTCTTCTCATTTTTACTTATGTTAATACTATTATTGTCGTCACTATCTCTGTGGTCATAATCATATTTATAACTCCACTCATGCTTATATTAATGTGAGGTATTTTAAGTGCTAACTGTGCTTATTGTGTTCAAAGTCTTAATATGGGTACCTTTTTTTATGTTATTCACAGTTGTGACTCATAAGGCCTTAAGTCCTATTTGTTCTGTTATATTTGAAGCAAATGTTATAGTCAATTGAAGATATTGACTTTTCTAACTTTAGATGTGGCATACAGATAACTCTCCACTGTACTCTTACAAATCACAAATGTTTTATTATACACTTCTATACGCTATCATATCACGCCTCTCCCTTCCCAATAGGTAATAATATACACACACAGGTCCCCAGACCTTAATTATTCGCCCGTTTAGCCCTGGCTATTGTTATGCCCTCCCAATGGGCTCTTTCTGGCAGCGGGGCTATTGTGAGACCAGACCAGCGGTTAAAAGTACAGAATTCCGTTTATTACCACATCATTCTACATGTTTTCTTCAATTTTTTCCTCTTACCACTGTTATCCTCTCCTGTTAGGGTACCTCCCCTGACAAGCCTTACTATCATCTTCGAGACATTAACTGGGCTCTTTTGTCCATTCTCCCCTCTCACTTTCAGCACCATTGCCTAATAGGACTATAAAATGTAAGCTGAGTTTTAGACTTATTCCTCCTCATTGTCACACATCCTCCTATACCTCCCCACTTTCCCCCAAAACCTCACAAGTTCCCCCACTTCGCTAAAAGTCTCTGAACAAGTTTTCAGATATTATTGAGTACGAACACCACTTGTGTCCCTATAGACATGAATAATAATCACCCCTTACGTGCAATAACATGGAATGTTCACGGACTGACACATTATATCAAAAGGAATAAAGTACTCTCTTATTTACAATCAAAAAAGATAGATGTGGCTTTGCTTCAAGAGACACACCTTGATGCACTGGAATCTGAAAGCTGCATAGAGATTGGGTGGGAAAGGTGTTTCACAGTAGTGCAGGGGGGCAACCCCCAGACACAGGTCCTATCCGTAAATGTGGTGCAGCGATCCTTATCTGTAAATCTCCTCCAGTTGTGGTATCAAAGACATGGGCAGATCCAGATGGGCAATATGTATTTTGCATGCTACGAATAGGTGAAACCCATGTATGTGAGGTATCAGTTTTTGTCCCGACTGGTGCGAAAAAATAATTTCTCCTTTGACGGAACGGCTTATTAACAGAAATAGGTGCCTTGCAATATCTTATAGGTGGGGACTGGCATCTGGTAAGAGATCCTGTTCTGGACAGAACAGGTCCCTTTGACAAGAATAATGCCGCAGAGTCTTGATGGGTGATGTACTTGAAGATAATGGCCTGATAGATCATTGGCGTCTTTGCCATCTTGCTGAAACTCAATACACATTCCCTTTCTCTGCTCACGGAACTCTCTCTCATCTGGATTACTTTCTAATCTCCCAAAGTGTAGTCCAATTAGTCCAGAAATCCCATCTTCTAGAAGCGTCAATCTCTGATCATTCCCCGGTTCTTTTATCTCTGCAAACAGGATTAGCCAAGCCGGGACGTAAACCATGGCGCATGAATATTCAACTCCATAAAACTCCTAAGGGTAAATCCCAGTTATGGGATCACCTTCCAAATTACCTCTCCACCAATCAAGGGTCTGTGAACTCTGGTAGGACTCTCTGGGCTGCAACTAAAGATATCATACGAGGCCAACTTATGAGAGATGCTGGTCAAGCCAATAGGCAAAACGCTCCTCGGCAGAAAGAACTAGAACAGGACATTTAGTCATATACCCGTTTATATACTGCAAACCCAACTATACAGCATTGCAAGTCTTTAGATCAAGCCTGCCTTTTTACATCCAAGGCAGAATATGCTTTACAAACAATGAAGGGGGGACACTATGAACAGGGGTAAAAGGCAGGGAGACTTTTGGCATCGCAGTTGTGCCAGAGAGAGGCTGCCACGGCCATACCAGCCATAAGATCAACTGGAGGAATCATGTTGACTGGACCCCAGGATATTGTTAATGAATTTGCTTCTTACTACATATCCCTGTATACCCTGGAGACTGGATGGACCAGATCAAGATGATCTCTTTTCCAGCAGTAGTGAAGCTACCTCACCTCTCAAATGAGGGAAGAGTATTCCTTGAGGGAGAGATCAGTATGAAGTGATCTCGGAAGCAATAGCCAAACTTCCATATCATAAAACCCCGGGAGAAGTTGGATTTCCAGCTGAATTTTATCACTGGTTAGGTGAGGAGATAGTTGATACATAAGTATCTACGGGTCTAAACAAAAGAGGAATAATATGATGTCACACCGACTTTCCAACTCACAAACAAAAAACTGAAGACTAAGGAAAGAGAAATTAATCAATCCTAACCTGCTCTCATCAAGTAAGGGTACCCATCAGTCGCCACTCGGTACCGCCCTTCATCATTTGGGACTCCTTAAGGACCTGCTACCATACGTGCTATAGGTAATATATGAGGACGAGATGGAATATCCTTCATGAACCTGATAGCCCGTTGTCCTGTCCTTGTATTGTTGATTAGTTATGTATTTCTAGTGGGTGATGGGATTGCAGTGCATATGAAAAGTAAACAAAGTGTATTAAAATTGGGTGATGGAGCAACAAATACTTTATTTAGGTCTCTGCTCAATCCTCCAATGTTGAAAACAGAATAGCATGAGGCAGTTTAAAGCAAATAACTGCCTAGATGGTGTAGGTGGACATGTTTCAGCAAAAATGGAACAAATAATCCCTGCCTTCCTCAGGACCTTATTAATAATGCTACTGCAGTGTGTTCAAGTGACAGAAATCAATATGTACTATATTGTATATACTTATGTGTGTGTCATTGATTATATAGGGAGTGTATCTATGCTTGGTCTCAAAATATTTCCCCTAGGCTCCCACCCACCTAGTTGGTTTTTTTGATAGTTGATACTCTACAAGCCTCTTTTCAGGAAGTAGATCATGAAGTCTCTTTAGGATGCCTTTCTAATAATGCAATAATAGCAGTTTTACCTAAACCCGGGAAGGATCCATTACTTTGCAGCAGCTACTGTCCCATTTCGCTCCTAAATTGTGATATCAGAATACTGGCTAGTATCCTAGCCTCTCGACTTCACAAAGTCTTACCCTCCCTAATTCATCATACACAGGTGGGATTTGTGCCAGGACGCTCATCTAGGAATCATTAGCGTACTTGGGCCCATGCGCTTCGGTCTGCCAGATCTCTTCAGGATGATGCTCTGGCATTATCACTCGACGCGGAAAAGGAGTTGATCGTGTTGAGTGGGAATATCTTTTTAAAGTTTTAGAACAATTCGACTTGGGGGACCAGTTTATCGCCAAGGTGCAACTGCTATACAAAAAACCCACTGCACAAGTTAATTGTGGAGGTTTTGTTTCAGACTGATTCCTAATCCGCAGAGGGACTCGTAAGAGGTGTCCCCTTTACCCTCTTCTATTTTTCTTGGCTATAGAGCCCCTCGCAGCCACAATTCGTCAATCGACCATCGTTGTGGGCATTCATCTTCTGGTGGGAAAATCTAAACTTTATTTATACGCTGATGAGAATCTGCTCACTATTGCTGACTTGCCGTGCACTCTACCATCACTGCTCCAAATCATAGATGATTTCTCCTGCCCATATCGAATGGGACCACAAAAGCAGCTATACAGGGAAATCCCTTTCACTTTCAACCTTTACGTCTCAAGTACTTGGGTATTCTGGTGAAGAAAGGAACAAAAGGGATGGTTGCAGATAATTAAAGCCCTTTACTAACCCGGATGCAACATAACTTTGAAAAATGGAAGGTACTGGGACTATCCATGTGGGCAGAGTACAAGCTGGGAGAATGGTCACCCTTCCTCATTTCATGTATACCCTTGGAATGCTTCCTCTTTAGATTCCTTTGTCCACATTATGCCTGATAGATTCCAAGATTTAGGGCCATATGTATCATAGTTCCGTTTTGCGAATTCCAAATAGCGATTTTTAAGGAATCGCTGTTTAGAATTCGCAAAACGGTATGTATGTACAAAATCGCTTTTTTATAGCGATTCCTTACCATTCCTAATTTGCGATCCATAATCCCAAATTAGGAATTTTTTCAAGGGTGCAGGGGTGTCTCAAGAACACCCTGCTGCACCCCAGAAAATTACATTTGGGGGCATATGGCGCACATACATGCCCTAAGGGCATGTATGAGCGTCATATGGCACCTTTGGAATTTAAATAAATTGCTTTTTTAAAAGAATTCGCAACTTACCACCAACTAGAAGTTGGTGGTAATCTGCGAATCCTTATTGGCATTTTTGCATAAATATTTCTTTGATACATTGCATTTAAGGAATCGCAAATTTTGCGATTCCTTAAGTGCAATCGCAAAATAAGGAATAGCAAAATGTGCGATTCCTTATTTTGCTGCAAAAATGTTTCATACATACCATTTAGCTAATTAGCATTCGCAAAGGCCGAAATTCTGCGAATTTCGGCCTTTGCGAATGCTAATTAGCTTGATACATATGGCCCTAAATCTTTTTATGGGGATCAGCAAGACCCCGTTTGGCTGTGACAAAACTGAAAGCACATCACTCTAATGGAGGTCTGAGCCTTCCATCAATAGATCATTTTACTCTTGCATTGCAATTGTCTCAAGTGGCGCACATGCTAACATAAATTTCCAATTCACCACAATGGGTAAATATAGAAAGATACCTGCTATTTACAGAAGTGGGTCTCTCAGCCTTGTATGGGACAGGAACAAGCTGCCTTCATCCTACTAATCCATTACTGTCTGCAATGCGAAAAAACTTGTTAAAGGGCACCTTGTCTGTTGGGGTTTAACCCGCGTATACATGAGAAAGCCCCTGTGTGGAATAACATGGTTATTCACATTAAATGAAAAACATTATCCTGGCCCAAGTGGAAAACAGCAGGCATCCCCACATTAGACCAGCTTCTTCATGATGTTGACCTCAAATATTTTTTGCAAATAACAGAAGAGTGTGATCTTCTGATACAGCAAGCTGGAAACTACACATAACTTAGTAACTGCCTCAATAAGAGTTAAGGACCACATCCCTGGTTATTGCAAGCCTCACCAGTGTATCATATCTGCATACCTGGGTGAACCACAAAGAAGTTGCATCTCTTTTGTACAAGTCACTTCCATCACACCTGTTTTCACAGCCTTTATCACTAGATCTCCGTATTAGATGGCAAACCTGCTTATCGCTTTCTTACGAAGATAAAGAATGTATGGCGATATTGGAAAATTTAGATTGGGGCGCATGAGAGGCTAGACTGAAATTTTGTTTATTTAAAATTCTTCACAACTGCCATTGATCACCATTAAAATTGCATAGTGCAGGGTTACTTCCACATGCCAATTACTGGAGATGTGCTGCAGCTGGCTGTGACATAACTCTCACTATATGCAAGTGCCCTATGGTTCAATCCTATTGGTCTTACATAGGCCAGATCTTATATAATACATTACCTTTACATCTTCCACTCACACCCGCCATCATTCTCCTACATGATATGCAATATTTCCCAGGTCTCTCAAAGCCACAATGACGTCTTATGCACACGGCATTAGCCACAGCCAAAATATATATATTACGGCAATGGAAATCACCGAGTCTACCATCATAAGAGGCCTGGCTGGTGGCGATAATACACACAGCCTCCTATGAGCGAGTAATTTAAAATATTTAAGATCAGCAAGATTTATTTTCGCAAGTTCGGGCTCCTTTCCTACGTGCAAAGAATGGTCCATTCATGACATATTTGGAATGGGGATTTATGCTATTAAGATAATCTCTTATTGTCACCAGTTTCTCACTCATATTAACACAGTTATATAAATTAATGGGATTTACCTCTCTTCCTTCATTTCTCCCTCATATGATTATGCTCCTTGCTCCTGTGACCCTTTTCAACGTGAAATGGACTCTTGGTAGAAAACATGGGAAGGTAAACCTTCTGTGGAACTAATCTGTGACTGTATCCAGAGTGCACTCCATTGGCGTTGCACTGAACTTTTGTCTTTGACCCGGTCGAGTGGAACCAGATAGCCGCAATTGTTGCTTCATGCTTTTAGGCGCTATATTGCAGTTTATTCTTTGAAATCTCATAACTTCAATTCTACTGAATGGAGTTTTGTAATTTTGGTCTTGTTTTATTTCTTAAATCAAGCTCTATTTATTGAACTTGGTGTGGGATCTTTTTGTGTGGTTTTTTCCCTGTTTCACTGCAAACATACCTTACACATTAGCTCTAGGTTAAGCTTGGCCTGTGCAAAGCTACCAGGTGATTGAGTACAGGTTAATTTGGAGTATGCTTGTGTCTTACGTGGAGGAGCGTGGCTCAATGGTTAGAGCGGCAGACCCTGATGCAGAGGTATGGCCCGGCACCAGGGTTCAATTCCCGCCTTGGCGGCTCTTGGACTCAATTTCCCCGGACCTGATCATTCTCGCCTCGGTGCCTAGTCTAATCATGGGTCCCACTCTGTGACTCTGGGCAATAGCTTGCTTAATCTCCACAACGGCCCCAGCAGCGCTTGGATGCCTGTCTTCACCTTGGGGGTGCCCATGAGTGGACATTTCACAGGAAAGCCAGGATGGGTTCCACAGCGGTATGAATACAGCGCTACGAGACCTCTGGGTAGAAGTGCGCTATATAAATACAAACACATTTTACATTTACCTTGACCAGGATTGTGGTTTCTTTTCAAGCAGGGCTCACACCCCAGTCAACCAGTAACCCAGTTTCATCCAACTTGGAGATCAAACGTCTCTCCAGCAGATGTGAGAGCAATGGGTTTTCAGTCTGTTTAACTTAACAAGTTTCATTTTAAAAATAGGAGTTGAAGGCCACCAGGCTACGTCCATGGTTGTGTGAGTGGGTGGAAATAATATGTTATTAGATTAGGTCATGACCCTGGAAACCGTTACCACATTTGGCACTCTGGGTTTCATTCCACAACAACCTTGGTTGTTGAGGATCAAATAACTTCCATTTGAAAGCAACCAGACCTCTGGCTGAATCAAGGCAGCTGAGACACCTTTTAGATAGCACACCAAATTGACCATTAATGCACTACATGCTCCATGGAGTATCACCTCTTTACAAATTATTGAATGGATGAACAAAGTTTCTCATTCTTTTCCACTTAGAAACAATTCTGTTTCTCCACTCAGATACCTGTAATTGAAAAGCAGAAACCAGGTCTTGTGTAAAAAACTCTCCCTTATAGCTTCACATCTTTCCACTTAAAAGTGTTTCAAACAAGATGTAAAATGAAACGTTGAAATGGGCAACAATATGTACCAATGGATCAACCATACAGTTATGGGTGTTTCAATTACTGTAAAGGTCAATTTTTAAAATGTTCTTTATTTAACATTGTGTATGTTGCATCTTTTTTTGTCATTAGTCTTTGTGTGCATGTTAAATTATAAGACAAAAACAACTCTTTCGAATTCAGGTATCTTCAGGGCACACAGTTTGATTTCAGAGCCTGTAATGTCCAACTCAATGGCATAATCGATCTCAGCTGACTGTGCCCATGATGAAGAAGAGATAATTCATTCTGTGCTATATCAAATTCAAATGATACAATATTGTTTAAAGAATAAATATGAGTTAATAATGTATTAATGCCATTGTTTACAACAGCCAATCCCTTTTCCAAAACTCACTGTAAAGTTCTCTCATGACTTCAGCAGCTTCCTGCTGAGAAACTTTCAAAGTTCATTATATATTGTGTATACAAAGCATTTAGAATGTTGTGACCTCGATCCCAGCAAGAAAGCTTGTATATCCATGTCATCAGAGAGGAGAAACAAATGTTCCTTAACTGCTGATAAAATGGAATGCTGTAACCATTGCCGGCAAAACATTCCTACATTATAGGCAGTAACCACTCCTGAAAGCCATGTCTGCTCATATCAAGGGTCTGGGCTGTTAGCTTTAAACCCTGTTGTGGTGTCTAAAATTATGCATCTGAACCTGAAATTGAAACGTTACATGTACAATTCTGTATCATGTCAGTGAGCTGTTCTTCTGTAAAATTTGCAAAGTGTTGCCATTTGTCACAATATTCAAAAATATTTATGTAATTAATTTCAACTAAACCCATGCAGGTTGCTTGCTGCACTGCCTTGTTCAAAAAAAGCTTTTGCCTAGTGTTAGACCCAGGATACCTGGTTGGCTGAGGTAGGTACCTTAGGCCAAGTAGGAACCTGTGCTCCAACGTCAGGGAAAAGAAGGTCACCTTCTTAGATAGCCCCACTCCCCCCCTCGGTAGCTTGGCATGAGCAGCCAGGCTTATCTTCAAGGCAAATGTGTAAAGTATTCGCAACCACGATCACAATAATCCAATGATGACACCACAAATAGACTTCACACAAGTTTTATAAAAATGAGTATAAACTTTATGTAAAAAGATATACAATAAGACCACAAGATATAAAACCAACATATGAGGTTGTGTAATATTTCTCCTGGCCGGTTGTTGGGTCAGTCACTCCTTGTAAGTTCTGGCGATGTCAATGAGCACTTCTAAACATTCTACTGTACTCCTAATATCATGTCATATAGTTCGTAATGCTAGAGTCAGGCACTTTTGTAATGTAATAATACTGTAATGCGTAAAGCATCAATCAGGCACTCTGCAATGAAAAGAATGCAATACGTAAAGCAACAATTAGGCACTTTACAAGATAAAATAATGCAATGCGTAATACAACCACCAGATATGTTATTTTGCAAAAATAAGGCAACGCCAATACACTAATCAGGTAATTTGTTATGCAGGAATAATGCAATGCGCAATAGCTAATCAGTTATGCAGAAGTGATGCAATGTGTAATACGGCAGTCAGTGGAAGAGGTGTGGCGCCGCGGCCAGGGCGACTGACGCTGGAATCTGGGGACCACGGTTCGATCCCCGGCTCTGGCGGCAGCTTAGCCCAGCACCATGTGACTCTGGGCAATAGCTCGCTTAATCTTCCCGACGGCCCCCAGCGCCTAGAGACCCTTACGGGTGATTGTGCGCTTTACAAATGTGGACTTTACTTTACTCTGTTCTGCAGAAATTAAATACTACGCGGTACACTCAGGCCCCGATCACCAGGTCTTAGGCGGTCTCTCTGCCTCTCCTGACTAGCAGTCAGCCTCTCACTGTTGCCCCCAACACAGTAAGATGTTATCCCAAAGTGCAGCTTCGCATTCCAGCCCCTGTCCTGCCACTCCCTTGGCAATACGGGCGCAACACGAGCCGAAGCAGAGGCTTGCACTGCCAACACGAGAAAGAGGCCGAGAGCGTCTCCCTCTGAGCCTGCGCCCCATCCCAGAAGTCAACACACGTTACCTACGTCCAGTGGCTGGGTCTCCAATGCAGCTTTCTGAAATGGCATCGGCGGCTCAGGCAGGCAACTCAGCTCCTCCGGGACTCCGGGTCCGGGCGGCTTCAGTTACGAAGTTCTCAGGCTACAACAAAGCACACGCACACAGCGTCGCTGATTCTTCCTTCACTCCGGGTGCACAATCACTGGACGTTCCACACACAGGTCTCAGGCTGCATGAAAATCATGTGCACAGCGTCACTAAGACTCACTTTACTCCGGTGCACACAATAACAAGACAAATCCTCACAAAGGACTCCTGATGCACAACGCGGCCACACACAGCGACAATGAGACTCACTTGGATTCTGGTGCACACAATGACAAGGCTAATCCTCACGTAGGTCTACCGCACACGCACACAGCGTCGATGAGATTCACTTGGATACCGGTGCACACGATAACAAGACAAATCCTGACAAAGGTCTCCCAGTGCACAACGCACCCGCACACAGTGACGATGAGACTCCCTCGGATTCCAGTGCACGTGATCATGGGCAATCCTCGCAAAGGGGTTCAGGCCGCACAAAGCACACGCATACCGCATCACTGATCCATTCTTGGACTCCAGGCGCCCCCAATCACAGGCCGATCCTCCTCAAGGTCTCAGGCTGCACAAAGCACACGCACACAGACTCACTGAGACTCAATTGGACTCCAGGCACCTTCAATCACAGGGCAGTTCTTACAAGGGTCTCAGGCTGCAACAAGCATGCACACACAGTGCTGCTGAGACTCTCCTGGACACTTTTATGTTCCTGTGTTTCCGAACAGGGAGCCAGCTCACCTCAGGTCCTTGGGGATAAGTTACTTCACGACCCAACACACAGCAAAGTCTTTCAAGCAGGGTGACACAGCACACAGCAAAGTCCCTTAGACTTTCCTTGGTTGAAACAGCAAACTGCAAGCCAGCCCCAGATCACACAGCAAGGGTCAGTCCTATCCTTCAGTCTGTTCAGTTGTTTCTTCCTTGGCAAAGGTCCTCTTGGCCACGAAGTAGCAGTAGTCTTGTTCACACTTGATCAAGCCATTCTCCAAAGTTCAGTGGCTTCCGCTCTCATAGTTATACCGCTCAATGGATTTAAAGTTTTTGTGTTTCAGGGGGCACTGACCCCTGTTCAAACCAGTTCTGGGTGCCTCCCTGCCAGTGACACCTCTCTTCCTTTGATTAGTGGGGGTCTGGATTCTCAATCACTCAGCAGGAGATGAACCAATTGTTTAATAGCAGCAACCCAGGCCTCTTCACCTTCAGGGGCTTCTCCTCCCCCTAGGCTCCAGATGCAGGTCAATGTCAGAAATGTCAGAGCAAAAAAACTCAACCACTTCTAAAAGAGTGGCTTCTGAACACACGATGCAAAAACCACCTACATAAAAAGATGTGTTATTACATTGTGAGTTCAGGCATACTAAACTTCACCTTTCCATCTTAAGCTTTTAGGAAGACAGGCCGGAAAATATATTATCCAGCCTTCCCATTCTGTCCTATTGGCAAGATGGCCTTTCAACAGTGAAAAACTGTGTCAGGACATGACACACACAATAGTACATGTCCTACCTTTCACATGCACTGCACCATGTACAGGGGGTACCCTAGACCCACCATAGGGGTGTCTGATGTGCATAGAAAGGGAAGGGTAAGGTCTGGCAAGTGAATGCACTTGACAGAACAACATGGCAGTTTAACAAACTGCACGCAGGTCCTGCAAAAACCACCTGAGTTCAAGCATACTAAACATCACCTTTCCATCTTAAACTTTTAGGAAGATAGGCTGGAAATCATATTGCCCAGCCTTCCCATTCTGTCCTATGGGCAAGATGGCCTTTCAACAGTGAACAATGAAATGGAGAATATTTCACTGTTAGGACATGACACACACCTTAGTACATATCCTACCTCTCACATGCACTGCACCCTGTACAGGGGGTACCCTAGACCTACCATAGGGGTGTCTGATGTGCATAGTAAGGGAAGGGCAAGGTCTAGCAAGTGAATGCACTTGTTGGAACAACATGGCAGTTTAACAAATTGCACGCAGGCCCTGCAGTGGCAGTCCTGAGTTCCCTTTTTTTTAAGGCTTCTTGTGTGGCTGGCACATATAGTGCTGCAGGCCAACTAATAGCATTTGCATTACCAGCCCTGGCACACATAGTGCACTTTACTAGGGATTTTATTAGTAAGGCAAACATACCAATCATGGACAACCAATTACCATTACTTTATACAGAGAACACTTACACTTTGACACTGTTTAGCAGTGGCACAGTGTCCAAAGCATCTACTTTGGCAACACGATGTGAGAAAAAGGGTCTAGGGGGAAAGCAAAAAGTTTAGGGACTTGAGCCAAGTCCTACACCTAGGGATTGGGCAAACACAAAACAACGCATCATGGCCTTGTACTCACCAATATTATGTTCTCCAAATTGATTTTAACTTAGTGTTTTCCATCCAATACTCATACCCTTGTATGGCCAGTTGTGAAAAAAATGATTCAGAATGAATTAATTTTATTTGGGTCAGCATATTTTTCTTTGCTGGGGAAAGGGTAAGCCTATAAGAGTAAGAAACTGGTACAAAGGAGTTGTTGTATACACAAAAGGGGTGTAGAGTGCACAAAATCAAAGCCTTGAGACAAATGCAGGAAAATCCATAAATTGGAAAAAACTGCCCTCACTCACATACCGAAGTATGTGACATGCTTCATCATTGGGCCTGCTTACAATACACCCTGGTGTAGCCACACACAGGGCGGAGCATAAGGGAGGGGAAAAATAATAAATTCCACACAACGTTACAAATAACCAAAAGACACAAACAACACGTAACATGTAATGTGATGCCAATCACCATGTAATTGAAATAAGTATGCAACAATGGTGCAGTAAATAGGAAGTGTTAAAACTGATTAGGGGTGCCAATTGAAAGAATTGCTTTATTAGACGTTACTTGGTACCCTTATCAGGATTAAAAAGAGAAAGAATAGGATGGGAAATGTCTAGCTAGAGACTGAAAGGAAAATATCGTGGTGTGATATTGGTGGTGATGTTATTAAGTCAGTTCTAATGTTACGTATACTGGCAACATATAGTAGACTAATATACTGACACGGACCATCGAGTAGAATTTTGCCGATAGCCCTGGGTCACAATTCAAATAGAAGGAATATGCTATACAGGAACCATGGCACAGAATGAGATGGCAGACAGAAAAAATGGGGGGAAGGAAGGAGAGGATTTTTGTGGGCTAATATCACACCACGATATTTTCCTTTTTTTTCTCCCTTAGTAAATGTGTTCCCGTACTTTGGGACAAGCCTTAACACGCAACAAGAAGGGCATGGATCTAGATTGACCGGCTCATATCTGGGGGGCCCACGAAACCGGATTACGGTAGGGCTACTAGTGAAATAATAGGCGACAGTCCTGACGAAGACCGGGGTGACCAATTTTGGCACGATTAAATCGGTCAAAACATGTTGACCACAGCAGTGTTTGGAGGGAAGTCTTGAGGGATCTTTCAGTCTCTAGCAAGACATTTCCCATCCTATTCTTTCTCTTTTTAATCCTGATAAGGGTACCAAGTAACGTCTAATAAAGCAATTCTTTCAAGTGGCACCCCTAATCAGTTTTAACACTTCCTATTTACTGCACCATTGTCGCACTACTTATTTCAATTACATGGTGATTGGCACTGGTTTCATCACATTACACGTTACGTGTTGTTTGTGTCTTTTGGTTATTTGTAACGTTGTGTGGAATTTATTATTTTTCCCCTCCCTTATGCTCCGCCCTGTGTGTGGCTACACCAGGGCGTATTGTAAGCAGGCCCAATGATGAAGCATGTCACATACTTCGGTATGTGAGTGAGGGCAGTTTTTTCCAATTTATGGATTTTCCTGCATTTGTCTCGTGGCTTTGATTTTTTGCACTCTACACCCCTTTTGTGTATACATCTGAATTTACATGGGGGCATGGGGCAGTAGAGTTACAAGCCCTCACCTCTCTTTTCTGTAGAATACAAAGGAGTTGTTGCCAGAAAAATATGCTAACATTTTTAAGTATGGTTTTGTACTACCATCTGATGTTGGGCGATGTTACGAATGTTACCATTTAAGGCCTGCACGCAAGATGGTGGCTGACCAAAAGCGCTGAAACTGAGTCAAAATTGATCAGCTGCCTGCCCTCAGGAGATTAATCGTCGAGAGGGCATAGATGCTGAAGGCAGCTGAAAAAAGTGGCAAATCTGTGGAGAGAATGATGCAGATCCGTAACCAGGCAGCATAAAACATCGATGGGCAGACTAAACCAGGAACTGAGACCAGTGAATGCTGTCAACGAAGGAGCAGCAGAGATACAGCTTCGGAGGGAAAATAGAGAGGAGTTTGCCATCGGGCTGAAAATTTGAAGTGGAGGGCTGTGGCGTCCGAGGCCCATGGAGGAGGTGACTGTGTCTCCTCTCTGTACCCGCTGGAGACAACTTTCCATAAGAGGGGACCGGAGCTCGCACTGTGTCTGCTGGTGGTGAGGTCCGGTTCACGGAGAGGATCACCACAGAGGTCCAGGCGAGCAGTGATGGGACCCCAAGCTTAGACTGCAATCCCTGAGAAATTCTCCCTATTATTGGGAGATTGAAAGCGCTGAGACCCAGGGCCTGCTTGATTCGAAGGTGAGCGAGAGCATTGAGGGGGCACTGGGCGGTTGATTCCTCTCCCCCCTCTCCTTGAAAAGACGGTGTGAACCAAGACGCGGCAACCCAATTACGGGCAGGGAATGAGGGCAGCCGACTGGTGACAGTGAAGGGCAGAAAGTAATAGCCAGAAATTATACAAGAAATACTAGGCCCCCCCCAAAAAAAAAAAAGGTGATTTGAGGATGAGCTACCGAGGAGCATTGTGACCCCTAACCCCATGAGAGTACTGGGTACTACCGTAACCATAACCGGTAGACCAGGAGTAATTTACTGTAGATGATGACGTGAATCTGAGCCCAAGATTACATTAATGAGGAAACTCTGATTGTGGCGGTGAGCTGGGATCACTAAACATTGCGGCAAGCCTATTGTGGTAGACAGATGCCGCGAAGGCCCCAGGGGACACTAATCCCATTTCCTAGACATATCAGGAGAGGAGTTTTAGCAGTGAAGAGAAGGAACACTGTGACGTTGACTGAGAACATTGCAGCCCGCCTGGAGGCTTCCATGAGGGTTTTCCATAGCAAAATACAGAACCCTATGACTGCCCCGAGGACAACATCATGATATGGCTAGTCTAGAAGAACAATGAAGCTGTGCTGTACACTCTGGTGATATTCTGCATCCTATTATGGCTGTCCTTTGATATTCACGTCTCAGAGCCACCACTTTGTTGTTTCTTTTCCTCTCCCTTAGTCCGTAGGACCTCATCCTGCCGACCATCAGACCAACCCAGCCGGACCTTGGACATTTTTTCCCCTTGTCTCTATGTCTTATCTTCCTCTTACCCCTTTACCCTATCCCATTTCCCTTCCTTGCTCCATTCACCGTGTCCCCTATGTTCTTTAAATGCTTTTCTTAATACTTATGTAACTTTTAACTGATGTTAATTGCAACATTATTGTTCCTCATGTAAAGCTCTGTGATTCCTTCGGGTCTAGCCAGCGCTATATAATCACTTCTTAATTAAATATATTCCCATTTAGTACTCTTTCTCTCTTTGTCTACTTCCCTAGCTCCTGTCCCCTCCCCCCTGAATCTCTCCCCTTGCCAGCTAGCCGGCCTAGCCCCCGATCCTTTGTGCCCTTTGACTAAGCACTCCTTCTCCCCTTGTTGGGGAAAGATCCAATATTTATACTCTGGAGTGTCAGTGAACCCGCTGAGAGAGTCCACTGTGCCAAGAGAGCTACTCACAGCTGAGGTATGGTATGGCACCCCTTGCCAAAGCACTCCCTCTCCCCTTTTTGGGGAAGGATCCAGTTTGTAGGCCTTGGAGTCTCAGAGACCCCTCTGAGAGAGTCCACTACGTAAAGGGAGCCTCTCGCAACTGAGATAGGGAAGTGATACCACTTCCCCTGGGATCACAGCTTACTGGACTTTGGGCTTTGCTTTGATACGTCTACTGGTTTGTGTCCCCGTTGCCCTTCCCCGCCTCTCTCCATACGGTGTCTCTCATCCTCCCCTCCCCTTTCCTGCCTTTCATTATCTGTCTACTTCCCCTGCTCCTAGCCCCCGCCCCTAATTCTCTCCCCGTGCCTGCTTTTCCCCTTACCTATTTGTGCTCATTGTTTTATCTCAACCTTACAAGTAACTATGTTGCCATGCTCTAATAACTGTGTAACCTTTGTAACGATGTAACCTGTAACTATGATCTGATACGCATGTAAAGCGCTCTGATACCTCCGGGTCTAGGCAGTGCTATATAAAACCTTTAAAATAAAATTGTGGTAATTGAAAACTGCACATGGAGTACTAGCTCTGTGTAAGTAATGGTATGCATAGCTATGGCAACAAAACATTTCATCACAACTATCAGAATTTAAATTCAAATCCTCAGTTTCAAATACTAGATGATTTCTTTAGTTCAGAAAGCATGCTTTGGACTTGTCACATCTAAGTCTTCAGAAATATTACCAGGAGTGATGATGTCATACATAAGGAATCTGTAATGTTTCTGTAGGACCAAACATTTCAAATGGGACCTCACTTTATCCCAACCATTTCCATCAGGCACAGGAAATGCAGAGATGTTAACAAGCAGCAGGTCTCTCCGCAATTTATGTGATGAAGAATGAGGTGGCAGTACCTTACCTACCAGTTCAACAGCAGTGTGTTCTGGGAGCTGGGTTTTTAGTAGTAACAGAAAGTAGCACATCTTCAGCATCTGACATCCCCAGCCGAGAAGTTGAATTTCTGTATTATTCAATGTTTGTAGAGATATTACCTGTTTGGTAGTGAGAGGAGACAGGTAACTATCCAGGAGTACGTGTGGCCTTCTGTGTAGGACTATCCACATGGTTTGATTTGATGAGATCAATTGAGCGCAAATGACAAAAAAACAACTGAAATTCAACTGTTGTAGTTAACTGAAGTAACTATAACTCGTGCCCCCACCATCGAGTTGTCATCAATAATGTAATTTCAGATGTCACATTGATATTATCAGTAAAGTCCTAGAACCTCTCATGAGTGCTGTAATAAATGAGGTCATAAGCAATGCATGATGAGGGTGCAAACCATAGTTACTTCAATTAACTATAACTGGTGAATTTCAGTGTTTTTGTTTTAGTTTAAAGCGTTACATATTAACTCACAATTTCACCTAATTATTAATTCACTTTAAACTTTGTTTTTTTCAGTGAATTTCTGGATGTGTTTTAATGTAGAGTGAGATACTATTGCCTGATCTAACTATGGAGTCACTTTAACCTTTGTTTATTTCAGTGAATTGCTAATTTTTATAAAAATGAAGTAACAATATAAAGAGATGTCAATTTGAGTGAAGCCCACCTACTGGCTTTGTCAAAGAGTCATGACACAAAACTTTAAAAAAGCTGGCCTATGGGCATTAGCAAGGGGTCAGCACAGCAGCCTATAGAAAGCAGACCTACTGGGCTTGTCAAAAAGTCACCACAATAATTTAGCAATAACCATATTCCAAAGTAATCCTTATAAATACACACCAATATGCATTTTAATTATTTTCTCAAAAATATTTAAATAAAGCATTTTTGTTCCAAAGAAATTTAAATATATCTATAAGTCTTTCTTCAGATCACAAAATGCAGCTACAGAACCAACCACAAGAGGTCTTGAACTCAAGCTGAAGAGCATAACAGCAAGCCTGTGCACACGTAAACAGTATCTAGAAATGGAAATCTCTCTGCCAGTTGTACTTCCATCCCGTCTGGCATGAAGAATGTAGTGATTCTTAAAGTTGCAGTCCTGGTAATAGAAATCGAACTAGAGCTAGGAGTAGTAGCTTCTGATGAGAACGAATATGTCCTGTATATATTCGACACCCTGTACAAATTGTAGCACCAGTGGATTGCCCAGAAAATCAGATATCAAATACGAATATCCGTAACAGTGAGTACGCTGTATATGCCATTCTTTGGTTACTAGATTCTGTTTATGTTTGCACAGGCTTGTTCTTCTTTCTGTATGACCTTTGATCTATCTCTTAGGGGGGGTCAGGGGTTATCTCTCACCTGTAGCACCGTCCTAAGGGATATAGGAAAAACAATACGCGCACCTTATGTTGGCGCAACTTCCTACCACACCCCAATAATTCCTTTTCTTTTGTGTCAAGCTGAAGATAATACAGCTCTAGCTTGGAGTGCTTTAAAACTAATGATAAGCTCTCCTTGCGTTATTCTTTTAATGACCAAGGAGACTTACAATTTAAAAAAGATAATCATGAGGGCTGCACAAAAAACTGAGAAAAATATTAAAAGAAGCTCCAAAAGGCATCATGAGGTACCCCTGGCCAGGAACAGTGAATAATAAATTTGCCTCTGCTACTCATTTAGTAATCATTGTTTTTATTAATTATATTTTGGGTGTCCTGGTACCACCTGGAATGCCCACAATTGATAGATTGTACGGGCCATACAGGGTGCTGCTGGCACCTGGCCATTTTTCTTTATGGTTTTGCATTCCCCTTTCCTATCAGGGTCTCCCACAACTGTTTTTAAATGGTAGGGGCTGTGGGGGGAGCCCCAAAGCCTCTGCCGCACCCGCAGTCTTCCCAACCAGTGCCCTTCCTAGGTGCTGGCTCTATTGCTTTGATCCCACCCGGAAGGAACAACTTTTGTTTCTGATCCTGTTGGGAGTGAACAAAGCTATATCTCTGCCTGGGAAAGTGAGAGCAGGGAATTGGATTTGAATTATCAACACATACTCGCCTGGGCAGAGAACAAGACAGTGTCCCAGGGGATGTGCTTCATTAGGCCACAGCAATGGGGTCCCCGGGCACCATTGTATGGCTCAGAAAATGGTCTCCAATGCTCCTCTCTCCCAAAAATGATATTAGCCTCGGGGGATGGGGTCCTGAGGACTTCAAATGGCTCAGGGAAGGGAAGCCACATGCCCCCTCCCCATAAAAATATAATTTGCCAAGAAGATAGGATTCCCCGGGCTTTGAAATGGTTAAGGAATGGGGACAAACAACTCCTTACCTCCCCAAATAAAATGTACATATCCCCTGGGGCTTTCGTTTAAAACGGGCTGTAGCCTATCTTTTTTTTAAATGTTACCAAGGATCTGTGGATCCTCTATGATCCACAGAAACAGTTTTTAACCAAATTACGTTTTTGGTCCTAACAGGCTTTGTGGGTCACGGTATCCATACCATGCCCCCCATATGTTTTTTGTGGTTTGTTTCAGGACAGGGTACTGAGTCCATAGTCCTAAAATATCTGCAGGAACATCTTTGTTGATTTTGATGACAGCCAATCGGATCTTTCAATTATATCTGTTAACTCCAATGTACTACTGCCTCTCTACAGATATATATATACATTTTGACATTTAATTTATCAAAAACTACTAAACAGGTTTACAGCAAATCATAAACAGCCTGCTTTTTGGGGGAAAGATCTTGTTTTCTGCTAATTTTGGGGGAATGACACTCAGCTCTCTGTTCTGAATCACTGTTCCATTTTCCTATAGAAAACTGCATGGGGAAAGTGCATTTTGGTATCCTTCTTTTTCTCAGCCCAGCTTTGCAAATCATGCCAAAACTTTCAACGAAAGAGCTGAAGTGGATGAGCTGTTTTTTGGAAATCTTCAGGAAGATTCATCAAAGGGCATCAAAGTTATTGACAAATCAAAAAATCAGTTTCCAATGGAAACACAGTCCTAATTATAACTACACAGTGGTGACCGCCAGAGTGTAATATCTGAATAGGGTGAATCTAGCCGGGAGACTGCAGTGTTTTCATTCTAGGTTTAGCCAGTCCCTATGAACAGAAAGAACTTAATGTGCACCAGTTTCTGTCAGACGACCATACTCAGCTGTTAAAAAACTGTTACAAATACAATTTTAAATCAACTTTTACCCTTCTCTAGTTGGCGCGAAACACAATTAACTTATTCTATACTGCAGTAATACAGCGGAAAAAGTTAGCAAACATTGTTAAAAAATTAAAAATAGAAATCATTTTGATCAGAAAATAATTCAATATGCTTAAAAAAATCGTCAACAGAGCAGACCCACCAACAAATAAATGGATGCCGACGTACGAGTAAAACAATATAACTGCAAACAAATTTACCGGATTACAAGGATGTGTATCGCTTATGGGAACTAAAAGATAAATAACTATTGCATCTGTTCATATCCACTTTAAAATGTAGGCAAGTTTAGACTCACTACAATCAGAGTACATAATCGAAAAGAACATTAGGGGGTCCGTTAGGATGACGGGCGGACTTTCTCAAAACTAACACATAGAGACATTTGTATTGACTTCTAAAATAGTTTTTGTCTTTCATGATGCACAAAAAGTCACTTCTTTTAAATCACAGAATAGAAATGATAGCCATGCTGCCAATTGGAAAATAAGAAGACAACAAAGTTTACCTCAATTATTCAAATAAAACGGAAACTTCTAGATTTGCACTTATATATTGAACAGTGAAATACAAATGGTATATAAAAGTAAGTCAAGTGGAGTAAATATGCCTGCAGCTTTGAAAAAGCCAATGACTGTGCAATATGTTAGGGATTTGTCGCGCTGTAATGACAACAATAGTGTACTCACAAATAAGACATCTACACCGTCAAATACAGAAAATCATTCAAGCTTACACTGTTATGTTATATATATATATATGAGTATTATATGAGTATATATATAGATAAAAACGAAAGTATGTCTGTCTGTCTGTTTATCCTTTATGCATTACTACACCATTCATCTGATCGCCATGAAGATTTGGGAAGTTGTTGAGTACACTCCTGTGAACATAATCGAAAAGAACATTAGGGGGTCCATTAGGATGACGGGCGGACTTTGTCCGCCCGCCATCCTGTCGTAGTAGGGGACCGCCCGCCCTAAGGGCGGGGGTCCCGTGTGCAGCATTAGGATGCGCCCGCCACAGTGGCGGGCGCATCCTGCATTCATTCCATTGTGGCGGGCGGTGCATTCAGCACTGCCCGCCACAATGCCAGGAAGGCATGTCCCGCACTTCCATGCACAGCATGGCAGGCACCGCGCGGTGCCTGCCATGCTGTGCATGGAACTGCTGGGGGGTACCATAGGTACCCCCCATGTGCACCCCCCACCACCCCCGAGTCCTTGGGGGCCCGTAACGGGCCCACACAAGCAATCACTGCATGCCTTTCCATGGCGGCATTGCCACCTCGGAAAAGCAGCTGCAGACAGGCATCCTAATATGGATGGCGGTGTCTGATAGACACCGCCACCATATGGTCCCATTACCGCCCCGGCCGCAAGGCGACCGGGGTGGAAAAGCGGCGGACGGTCTTTCCGTCCGCCGCGGCCAACCATGCCATGTTAATATGGCGGGGGTGTTTTTAGTCAGGATGGCGGGCGGATTGCCCCCGCCAGGCCTGCGGTGGCTACCGCCTGCCTGGCGGGGGCAATCCGCCCGCCATCCTAATGGACCCCTAGGTCTCTTCACAGCTGCATGCATACTTGAGTCCCTGGTACCAATAGATTTGTATGCATTGAAATTGCCCTGTCACAGCTAATTGAATTCAAGGTAACTTTAATTTACAAAAAAGTCGTAGTTAGTTCTCAAAACGAACACATAGAGACATTTGTGTTGACTTCTAAAATAGTTTTTGTCTTTTATGTTGCACAAAAAGTCACTTCTTTTAAATCACAGAATAGAAATGATAGCCATGCTGCCAATTGGAAAATAAGAAGACAACAAAGTTTACCTCAATTATTCAAATAAAACGGAAACTTCTAGATTTGCACTTATATATTGAACAGTGAAATACAAATGGTATATAAAAGTAAGTCAAGTGGAGTAAATATGCCTGCAGCTTTGAAAAAGCCAATGACTGTGCAATATGTTAGGGATTTGTCGCGCTGTAATGACAACAATAGTGTACTCACAAATAAGACATCTACACCGTGAAATACAGAAAATCATTCAAGCTTACACTGTTATGTTATATATATATATATGAGTATTATATGAGTATCTATATAGATAAAAACGAAAGTATGTCTGTCTGTCTGTCTGTTTATCCTTTATGCATTACTACACCATTCATCTGATCGCCATGAAGCTTTGGGAAGTTGTTGAGTACACTCCTGTGAAGGTTTCTGGCATCATTTTTTTTTAAATATCGGTCCCCCAGGGCCCTCATAATCTTTCGAATACTGATGTATGCACCAGACGGAAAAACAACAAATCGTGTATCTACACTCACTCGAATAAATAAATAGAAGTCAGACACCATTCATCCGATCGCCATTAAACGTTGGGAAGTTGTTGAGTACACTCCCGCGAAGGATTCTGGCATAACATTTTTTTAAATATCGGCCCACCAGGGCTCTCATAATCTTTAGAATACTGATGTATGCATTACTACACCATTCATCCGATCGCCATGAAACTTTGGGAAGTTGTTGAGAACACTCATGTGAAGGTTTCTGGCATACATTTTTTTTAAATATCGGCCCCCCCAGGACCGTCATAATCTTTCGAATACTGATGTATGCACCAGATGGAATAACAACAAATCATGTATCCACAAGCACTCGAATAAATAAATAGAATTAAAACACCATTCATCCGATCGCCATGAAACTTTGGGAAGTTGTTGAGTACACTCCTGCGAAGGTTTCTGGCATACATTTTTTTTAAAATATCAGCCCCCCCAGGGCCCTCATAATTTTTCAAATACTGATGTACGCACAAGACGGAAAAACAAAAATCGTGTATCCACAAGCACTCGAATAAATAAATTGAATTAAAACAGCATTCATCCGATCGCCAGGAAACTTGAGGAAGTTGTTGAGTACACTCCCGCAAAGGATTCTGGCATCATTTTTTTTAAAATATCGGCCCCCCAGGGCCCTCATTATCTTTTGAATACTGATGTACGCACCAGACGGAAAAACAAAAAATCGTGTATCTACAAGCACTCGAATAAATAAATAGAATTAAAACAACACTTTGAAATGTTTTCCATAATAAAATGAATAATTTTCAATAAAGATGACACAATGCAAATTGAATGTTATCCTAACGAGTTTCCTTGAATTTCCTTTCTTCGGAGATCACAGCGACGGGTAAGCTAGTTATATATATATGTATATGAGTGATGTAACATGTCACGTCATCAGCAGTGCAAGTTATAGTTAGCAAAACTTACTATCAAGGAGGAATTTCTATGGTTTTGTACGAGTGAAATGTCCAGCTTACAATAATACTCCTGAAACTTATGGTTTTTTGCAGTGAATATATATATATATATTCACTGAAAAAAATCATAGGTTTTTGGAGTATTATTGTAAGCTGGACATTTCACTCGTACAAAACCATAAAAATTCCTCCTTTATAGTAAGTTCTGCTAACTATAACTTGCACTGCAGATGACCTGACATATTACATCACTCATGACATGGACAGTGAAATCGCTGATGGCATCACTGATGACATCTCAAATGACAACACTGATGACATCACTGATGACATCATCCAGTGACTGTGTGTTTCTGTAAAGTTTAAATATGTTTAATATATATAGTGAAAGGCGTATTGAAGAATGAGTGGGTGTGTGAGTGTCTGAATGGATGATTTAGTAGGTGCATGATTGACTCTATTAATGAGTGATTAAACATATCTTACTGAATGCATGGGTTAGTGACTAAACTGTGTGAATGTCTGTATCCATCTGTATGTTGGTATGTAACTGGCTACATGGGTTTGTGAATAGCTACATGAGTGTCTATATGTGTTATTGATTGGTTGTCCAAGTATCTGAGTGTTTATGTGGGTGGGGTGTGTGTGACTCTGTGCATAGATGTGTGAGTGGGTGATCCACTGGGTGCATGGTTTCAAGAGTGCATCTGATGGACTGTATGGGTAGGTGAGTGTGTGTATGGGTGTGTTAGTGAGTGAATGTATATCTCAGTGGTACATGTGTGAGTCACTACATATGTGAAAGGCAGTATATAAGTGTGTTGGAGTATATAAATGGCTATAAGTGAGATTGTTTTTCTGAGAGTGGTTGTATGGATGAGTGTGTGCTTGTATCAGTGATTGTATAAGAGTGTAAGAATGTGCTAGTATTTGTATGCGTTATTGAGCTGGTATTTTTATAATTGTATAGGTGAGTAAATGGAAGTGTGATTAATTATTTACATGACTGACTTAGTGTGTGAGTACCTCTATGGATGAGTGTTTATGTAGTTATTGATGTTGGAGTGTCTATGGTTTGAGAATAGCAGGCTGTTATTTTGAGTGGGTGTACCAAAGGTTATATTGGGGTGTGAGAAGATGCATCGATTTATCACATGGATGATGTCATCAATGATGTCATCAGTGATGTCATTTGAGATTTCATCAGTAATGTCATCAGTGATGTCACTGACCATGTCATGAGTAATGTAATATGTTACGTCATCAACAGTGGATTGCAGTGGGCGCAAGTTATAGTTAGCAGCACTAACTATAACAGAGGAATTTCTATGGTTTTGTATGAGTGAAATGTCCAGCTAACTATAATACTCCTACAACCTATGGTTTTTTCAGTGAATTTCTAAGGTTTTTAAAATGTTAATTTCTAACTATAACGTGCCTGAATCCTATGTTTTTTTTCAGTGAATTTCAAAGGTTTTTTAAATGCTAATTTCTAACTATAACGGGCCTAAACCTATGGTTTTTTCAGTGAATTTCAAAGGTTTTTTCAATGACAATTTTTAAATGTATTAATTGTTATATTTTATTTTTTTATATTGATATACTATATTTTTTTAATCTAATATTTTTTAAATTACATTACATATTTGTAACATAAATTGAATTTTTTTTTTTTAAAATATTGAAATTCTAATTTTTCTTATTTTACATTTTCTAAATTATATTTATATTATTTTCTTTATTGGTTTTTTAAAAAATTATTTTTGGAGTCATGCACCCAAAGCGCACCTTCATCGATCAGTGCGCGGAACCTAGCTGCCATTTTAGGATTGTTGTGTCGGATCCCCGTAGGGTATGCAATGGGTACGTATTTTCCTGCACACCCTATGTGGACCCCATGTGACCAGAAAGAAAAGGGATTTGATTGGTTCATAACACTTCCTATTCTAACTATTGAAGGACCTCACCCATTTCATTCACTCTTCTTCGGCCTTCTTTGGAGGAACAGCTCTACTAAGAAGAACCTATCTTTTTCCTGATTGCACACCTGGTTTTTCTTTCATTAAAGACAAATGGTTTCAGCACAGCAGAAATCCTCTGACTCAGAACACTCCAATGCAGAAAGATTGTACCTGAACCTCCACGTCCTCAAAAGTATACTTCCATAGTCTGGACATTTTTCACATTTCCAGATGGACTGAAAAAAGTCAATGCCACAAAAGTGATTTGCAAAATTTGCAAAGCTGTCCTGTCCTGTGGAGACCCAAACAAAAAATACTCTTGCGGGACAGCAAGTATGATGAAGCATTTACAATGTTTGCATCCTGTTAACCTGGCACATCAGGGGTGCAGAAGACTGCGGGAGAGTCTGCCACCACCACCGGCAGTACCGAGCACTTCTGTGGTGTCTCCTTCAAATCCAAACCTGGACATATATGTCCCCAATTTGCAAACTCAAAAATACACTGTGTAAAGTTTAATAGATTCCTCTGCTACGGTGAGCAGTCTGTATATTTGGTTTGCAGGGCAATTGACAATCATCGATGTTAGAGGTTTTTTTTCCCCCATAAAGTTAATTGTTTGTTCCTCCAGTTGTCTTTTTTTCCTTTAAAAAACCCCCCAAAAATCGGAAGGCAGCATATTTGTCTCTCTGTAGACCATCTTTCGTCAAAATAAATACTGCTAGCTCCACAATCTAACAGTGCCAATAGGCTTTATTTAGTGCCATCAACCAGCCATAAGAGAATTGGTAGAAGAAAAAGAGAATTCGAGGTCTCTTTTGACGTGCAAATTGAAGGTATTGTAGACCATCCTGTCCTCTCACTTCTTATGACTAGAAGCACCACAATATAGACACAGTCCTTGTCTTCTCCTGTGTTCTCGCTCGGCCTCAGACAGCAGTCCTCTGGTCAGGCTTATTTGCATTGATTCTTCTCCTGATGAAGCGAGTGTTTCGGATACAGGAACTTCTGTTCTATGAGCACTAGGTTGTGTCGTTCCTGTATGTGGATGAACACGAGATTTTCGTCTTTCCGATAGGCGTTCATTGAGACGATGTTCATCAGACAGTGCAAGATCCATTTGTTCAGTCACGGTTTCAGCACTGGGAGAATGTACCAACTCGTCCTTGATGTCTTCTTGCAGACCTCTGCAAAAAGGAGTGACTAATATTCGTTCCACCCAAGTGGTTTCTGCAGCTAGTTATGTACTGCAGGACATCCTGGTTCCCTTGTTGAACGTCACACACAGGGCTTCTTCTGCTGGGGTTTCCAACCCAGGTCTTTGAAACTTTTGTTTAAAGGCAGCAAGAAAAGACATGTAATTTGATAAGCGAGGATCGTCCAAGGCTACCAAAGGAGTCTCCAAAGCCAACGCAGGACCAGAAAAGGCACTGATCAGATACCCACCTTAGTACTATCCGATGAAACTGGACTGGGCGGAAGGCAAAAAATATTGTTAAGGAATCCAGAAATTCTTTTAACTTATTGGGATCTCTGGAATAACGAGGAGTGGTAGTAGAGACTGTAGGTACATCAGATGTCTTATCAGCCAACACTTGACCTAAGGCTGTATTTTGTTCACTAAATGTTGTAATTCTTTGGATTGTTGTTTTACAGTCTGCACTAATACCTGTGTCACTTCTACTGTCCCTTCCAGAGGTGACGTTTGAGGAAGATCCATAACATCAGGATCAAAACGGGTTTTGGGCGTTGCAATCTGTCAAGACTCGTGATGTTCTTACCGGCTCTGGCGTGTTGGAGAGCATTGACATCGTTCAGGATAGTATCAATAGATGTAAGGTCTAGGTCAAACGAGTGGAGAAGCAGCAGCATGTTGATACAACATGCATTTTGTCTCCCAGCGGTATGCCCATGCCCTGCCCATAATCTGCAACTTAATCATCAAGGGCTCTACTGCCAGCTCGAATAGGAGGGGGAGAGAGGGAATCCTGGTCTAATCGCCCTGCAACAGAATAACTGCTAGAAATGTGCCAGCCCATCTTGACTTTGGCTGTAGGGGAGACATGCAACAATTTGATCTGCTCTAACAGTTGAGGACTAAATCTGAATCTCTCTATCACCAAAATCATGTACTCGCAGCTCAACGTGCCAAACACTTTCAATGGAAAGGCTGCCTCTGGATAGTCACATGCAATCATTTCCAACATGTGAACAAAGGCGTATATTTAGAGAAGTATTATGGTGAGGGACAAACCCATTCTAATCTGGATGCAACAACGGCAACGACTCTGACTCCAGCACTCTCATCGACAACTTCGCCAACCTAGGACTGAAGCAGCTCGTCAACATGTCCACCCACAGAGTGGGTCACACCCTCGACCACATCTTCGCAGGAGGAACAAACATCGCTTCAGCCACACCACCCAGACCCCCCTGGACAGACCACCACTGCGTCCACTTCACCTTCAACACCACCACCACACCAAAACCCACCTTGCGCCTGCCACAACGGAACTGAAGCAAGGTCACTGAGGAGCACTTCAATGCCACCCTCCGTCAAACCCCCCCATTGCCATGACCAAAACCAACACCGCAGCCAGGTATTTTAACCGCTGGGTCTCCTGCTGAGCTGATAAGCTTGCACCCCTCTGCCCCCCACCAAACAATGCCCTATGAAAGCCGCCTGGTTCACCACAGAACTTCAAGAAGCCAGACGCTCCTGCAGATGCTTAGAGAAAACCTGACAAAATCTGAAAACCACAGAAGCACGGAACAACCACAAGAGCGCCCTAAAGGAATACCACAAGCACATAAGAGACACCAAATACACCTTCATATGAGACACAGTCCAAAGCAACGTGACCAACGCCGAGGAACTGTTCAACATCAGCAAAAGCCACCTGCGAAGCCACAGATGTCACACCTTCCCAGGAACTCTCGACAAACTCAGCTCCTACTTCCATCTGTAGATCAAGTCCCCCTACGACAATGATGAGACGACCATCACGGCCTGGGATCCCGCTACCATCAAACTCATCATCGCGACCATGAAGAAAACTCACTCAGGAAGCCCAATGGATCCCTGCCCACTTTACATATTCCACAGGGCTGCCACAGTCATTGCCCCGAACTAGGACGCTCCATCAACTCTCTCTCAGATCAGGCATCTACCCAGATGACTGGAAAAGGGCATAAGTAAAACCCCTCCTCAAGAAGCCAACGGCTGACCAAACGAACATGAAAAACTACTGGCCCTTCTCTCTCCTCCCCTTTGTGACCAAAGTCACAAAACTCCCAGATGACCACCTTCATCGAAGAGATCTCCATCCTGGATGCCTCCCAGTCTGGATTCCGCAGCAACCACAGCGCCGAGAGCGCCCTCCTCGTCGCCACTGATGACATCCTCATGCTACTGGATCAGGGATACACTGCGACCCTCATCCTTCGAGACCTCTCCGCAGCCTTCAACACCGTCTCACATAACACGCTCGCAGCCAGACTTCACGACTCTGGAATACAAGGAGCCGCCCTCGACTGGATCCAATCCATCCTCTCCGGCAGTACCCAGAGGCTCAACTCCCTCCCTTCCTATTCAAGCCCACGGAAATAAACTGCAGAGTATCCCAAGGATCATCAATCAGCCCCACGCTCTTCAACACTACATGGCCCCCCTCATCACCATCGTCAGACAGCACCGGCTCAGCATTGTATCCTAGGCTGACAACACCCAGCTCATCCTCTCACTCATGAAGAACCCCGAAGACACCAGACTCTGCTTCCAGGAAGGAATGAAGAACGTGGCAGCCTGGATGAAAGACATCTGCCTGAAGCTTAACTCAGAGAAGACCGAGGTCCTCATACTCGAACCCTGCACCTCCTCCTGGGACAACACCTGGTGGCCCGCCACCCTCGGCAGCCCACCCACCCCTACAGACCAGGCCCAGAACCTCGGCAACATCCTTGACTCCTCCCTCTCCATGAACCGCCAGATCAACTACCTACGCATCCTCCGTAAGACTCTCAAATGGATCCCCCACACTGCAGAAGAACTGTCACCCACAAACTCATTACCATCAGACTGGACTACAGCAAAGCCCTCTATGCCAGAATCTCCAAAACTCTTCTACACAAACTCCAACCCATCCAGAACTACACAGCCAGACTCGTCCTCCACTGGCTCCCCATCAAGAAGAGGGTCACCTTCAAACTCCTCACCCACGCCTACAAATCCCTCAACAACATCAGACCCAAATACAAATACCTCAATGAGACAGTATCCTTCCACATACCCAAGAGAAACCTCCGCTCTGCCGACCTCACCTTGGCATTGGTCCCCCTCATCCACAGAAACAGAACCGGCAGGAGAGCTTTCTCCTACATCGCAGCCAAAACCTGGAACGAGCTCCCGGTGAACATCAGATGCTCCACGACCGTGCACACGTTCATGAACGACCTCAAGACTTGGCTCTTCAACTGATCTGGAGCCGACCCTTCCCCCTCAGCACCTTGAGACCCTAACGGGTGAGTAGGGCGCTATATAAACCCCTGATTGATTGATTGATGAATGAGGGATAGAAGATGGGGGAAGAGTTGATCTGCTAAGAATTTGCCTAGAATTTAGTAGTCAGTATTTAGGATGTAAGATGGATAGTAGAAGGTAATATTTGTGTGGTCATGTTTAAGATTCGACTTAAGTATTGACATGAATATTCACAGGTGGATATTTGGAGGATGCCATTCTGAAATGATTCACCAAATTGGAGCTAGCTGAGGTGCGTCTCATACATCGCAAAGTATTCCACAGGGAGGCTATCCGAGCGAGGCATTTTACCACGTGCTAAAACCTGAATCGCCTGTTAGATATCCTGTAATGAGAGCCTCAGACTCCTCAAAGTCTACTAGGGAAATGGGTAACAGTTGTACCTCAAAAAAATGCTGCACGGCTGTTGGCCTCAATAGGGGACCCTCTGTGTAAGCACCTCATAGTAGTGTTGAATTGGGAAATTGATGGCATGTTGCATGAACACCAAAGTCTCAGAAGAGACCCAAATGAGATGTATAGACGTGTGAAGTTCTGATGTTGAATCAGACCTACCCTCAGCTTATCAGGCCTATTGGCCTCAGAATGAGTTATAGTTGATTATGTGGCCATGGCAAAACATTGCCAATACATCAGCATGTTCATCTTTGGCCTGCAATAACTGTTTAGAAAGTCATGGCGCTGTGTTTGCTCTATTCTCAATGTTTTATAAAGCAGATTCGGTTGAATTTAGGTCAGCCAGTATGGACACACAAGTGCCAATTGTGGTTGCAAAGTGACTAAGCATGGGCGTAAAATCCGTTCCGCTCGCAGAATTTGGGGATTTTCGGCAAATTCGCAATCCGCGAACTGTCGCGAATTTGCCGAAAATCCGTAAATTCGCACGCAGCGGATTTTTTTTGCTTGGTGATACAATTTTGCAGCGCGCGGCGTTCTTTTACCGTCATTCAGCGTTTGCCGAGTTGTTTTTCTCGATATTTTGCGAGTGCTGCGCCATTTTGGATCTTGCTGCGGGGAGTTTGGCGACTGCGATTACGTCATCACGGCTTGCCACCTTGCACAGCACGCATCGCGAGAGTTCGCAATTGCGAACACGTAGGTGCGGCGGGCAGCAACAATCTCGCACTCGCGAAATACAGATTTTGCAATTCTGCACAAGAAATCCACCAGCAAACAGCATAAACCTTCAGAAAATGATGATTTTTATCAGAATCACTCCTCAGGTTGACATTTGCCAGCCCTTTTTTTAGCAACGAGTCCATTTTTGGGGGGGGGGGGGGAGGAAGTGCCCCACAGTCTCCAACTTCCTGTTCCTGTCCAGCAGGCTCCTCCCAGTGCTTTCTTCATGTGCTGGTCACTTTCATTTGGACCTTGACCTGGAAGGATTACTCTTTGTGGATACTGCTGGATATTTGGATTTGGGGCCTTTTTGACTTTCTTTGGATCACTTTTGGATTAGAAATCAACTTTCACAAGTAAGTTTGTTTGGGGCATTACAGTTGCTGCAACTACAATTTTGGAACTTTTTCAGAACATTAAATAAAATATATTGTGGGTAGCCACAGTATCCAGTGGGACCAGGGTTAGTTATGGGTGCATGATACAACTGTTTTGTTGAATTTAAACATCATTGAGGCCATGGATGGGCTGGGATTGTGCTGAATTTTGTGTTTTTTGTCGATTTTTGGGGCTGCTGTTGTGGCCTTTTGCCCAGGGGTAGTGAGTGGTGCATGGACTGAGTCTGCCTGTGGGGTCTCTTTAATGTAAACATCCTGGATGGCATTGGATTGTGGTGATTTTTGTGTGTTTTTTGTTTTTTTGGGGTGTACTGTTGATGTGGACGGGCCATGTGGGTGGTGGTGGCCATTTTGAGTGCTGGTACAGGCAACATGTGCTTGGGGTGCACCCATTTTGCATAGCTTTCATCCATTATGTCCAGGGGTAGTGAGTGGTGCATGGGCCTAGTCTTTCTGTGGGGTATCTTCTTGAATTTAAACATCATTGAGGCCATGGATGGGCTGGGATTGTGCAGAATTTTGTGTTTTTTGTCGATTTTTTGGGGCTGCTGGTGGGGCCTTTTGCCCAGGGGTAGTACTAGTGAGTGGTGCATGGACTGAGTCTGCCTGTGGGCTCTCACTCTCTTTAATGTAAACATCCTGAATGGCATTGGATTGTGGTGATTTTTGTGTGTTTTTCTTTTTTTTGGGGTGTACTGTTGATGTGGACTGGCCATGTGGGTGGTGGTGGCCATCTTGAGTGCTGGTACAGGCAACATGTGCTTGGGGTGCACCCATTTTGCATAGCTTTCATCCATTATGCCCAGGGGTAGTGAGTTGTGCATGGGCCTAGTCTTTCTGTGGGGTGTCTTCTTGAATTTAAACATCATTGAGGGCATGGATGGCCTGGGATTGTGCTGAATTTTGTGGTTTTTGTCGATTTTTTGGGGCTGCTGGTGGGGCCTTTTGCCCAGGGGTAGTACTAGTGAGTGGTGCATGGACTGAGTCTGCCTGTGGGCTCTCACTCTCTTTAATGTAAACATCCTGGATGGCATTGGATTGTGGTGATTTTTGTGTGTTTTTCGTTTTTTTGGGGTGTACTGTTGATGTGGACTGGCCATGTGGGTGGTGGTGGCCATCTTGAATGCTGGTACAGGCAGGCCCTCCACATGTGCTTGGGGTGCAAGGGGCCATTTTGAAGACAGGCTGTGTCTGAGGCCTGCACCCATTCTGCCTAGCTTTCATCCATTATGCCCAGGGGTAGTGAGTGGTGCATGGGCCTAGTCTTTCTGTGGGGTGTCTTCTTGAATTTAAATATCATTGAGGCCATGGGTGGGCTGGGATTGTGCTGAATTTTGGGGTTTTTGTCGATTTTCTGGGGCTACTGGTGGGGCCTTTTGCCCAGGGGTAGTGAGTGGTGCATGGACTGAGTCTGCCTGTGGGCTCTCACTCTCTTTAATGTAAACATCCTGGATGGCATTGGATTGTGGTGATTTGTGTGTGTTTTTCGTTTTTTTGGGGTGTACTGTTGATGTGGACTGGCCATGTGGGTGGTGGTGGCCATCTTGAGTGCTGGTACAGGCAACATGTGCTTGGGGTGCACCCATTTTGCATAGCTTTCATCCATTATGCCCAGGGGTAGTGAGTGGTGCATGGGCCTAGTCTTTCTGTGGGGTGTCTTCTTGAATTTAAACATCATTGAGGGCATGGATGACCTGGGATTGTGCTGAATTTTGTGTTTTTTTTTACTTTTTGGGGTGTATAACTGATGTTCCTCTGTCTTCCATTGCTTTTAGGTGCACAAGAGAACCACCAGTGCCAGGAAGAAGTCCTGCTGCGGTGGTGCAACACAACGTCACGTGTGGCCACAGACAACTCTACAACTTGTGCAACTGTGGCCTGCTGTTCTGAGTGACATCTGAAGAAGATGGCCCCAAAAAAAGTTCCCCGTAGCTCCTCTAGCAAGAAAGTTGCCAGAAAGGAGCAGAAGAAGCAAGTTACCAAGCAGACTGGTGTGCCGCCCGCCACATTTTTTGGGAATAAAAAAAAAAGTACGCCTGCAGCAGCAGCGGGATCTGCTGGGGACCAAGCTGGGAGCAGCACCCCCGCTCTATTGGGCTCAGTGCCACCACCCCCACACCAACTTAAATCCAAGCCCTTGAGTGCTGCAGAGGCAGCCAGTCTACTTGTTCAATCACCATCGACCAGTGATGTTGGCTCATCGCAAGAAAGCAGCAGCAATGTCCCTCAATCAACACAGGTTGCTGTAACTCATCTGACGAGTGTTGAACAACCACAGCCGCAACAACAACCACATGTGCAAGTACAAGCCCAAGTACATGTTGAAGGAGAGGCAGCGCAAGGAGATGCACAAGCAGAGGTGCATGGAGGGGCAGAACAAGTGCCCACAATAGTTGTTCCTCCAGAAGTAGGGGCACATCTGGAAATCGACAATCAAGCCGAGGTATCATTCGAGGAAGCCACTCCTCCTGATGATCATTCATTGTCTTCCACATCCAGAGCAAGGAAAATATCAAGGGTGGTGTCTACATCTTCTTCAAGCCCACCTCCTTCTGAAGATATGGATCTTACTTGGGAACCAGCACCACTGCCGTCTGAGAGTGAGGCTGAGGCACACCATGATCTGACAAAGGTAGCTAAGCGTAAAAGGAAGGTCGTCGAAACTCTCATAGTTATGGAGTGTAATGACGCTCAACAAGAAGTGGCGTATACTCCTGCTGCTGAAGACTCTCACGACGACGACGCAGTCATCACAGGCTTGACTCCAGCCTCAGCGGGCATGCAGCAAACAGACATTTTGACCCTAGCCCGACAAGCTGCTGAGCGTGATGATGAAGTCGACGAGGAGGCAATGGGAACACCCCAATCATAGAAGTTAACTAGTACACCACCACCTACCGCTTCCATATTTCTTCCTCGCCAGAAGGGACCTCCATCCACCTCGACCTCAATTAGTGGTGGGCAAAGTGTACAACGTAGTAAAGTTCAGCAATACGCATCCTCCACTTCATCTGGCATTAGCAGCATGACCACCACCAGTATCGCCTCCTCCGGCCCCCCCAGACATTTCAAGTCCGCAGTTTGGGACTTTTTTAGTATTTGCCCAAAAAAGGAAAACCTAGCCATTTGTAGCATTTGTAAGCTTGCAGTTAGTCGTGGTAAGCTTGGTACCAACTATGGGACTGGAGGCCAGAGAGGTCATCTTGAGAGATAGCATGCTGTCCAATGGTTTGGGCACCTAAAGGAGATCAAGGAAGCCCGAATTGCAAGTCAAGAAAACGTTGATGTTCCATCTGATGATGACGAGGAGGAAGAAGCGTCACACACTTCACTTACACCCAGTACCCCTGTCAGCACACCCCTTGTGACCCACACTAAGAGTGTGGGACAGAGTGAGACACCAATGCGAAAAAGTTCATCAGCGAGCGTAACTGGGTCGAAGAAGTCATCATCCTCCCGTAAAATGGTCCAGGGCAACATTAGAACCATGTTGTTTTCAGACGCGCCATATGAACGCAACCACCCAACGGCGCGTCTGTATAACACTAAGCTGGCTAAAATGCTAGGGCTGGATCTTCTCCCTTTTTCTTTTGTAGAAGGGGTTGGTTTTCTAGAATTAGTGGCAGCGCTCTGCCCTAAATGGAAGGTTCCTAGCCGGTTCTATTTTGCCCGAGTTGCGGTTCAAGCACTACATGAAGATGTGCTAGAGGTGATTGGGGCAGCTTTGCACTATACATCTGACAACAGACATGTGGACCAGTGGCGCAGGCACTGATTACATGTGCATAACTACACACTGGGTCTCTTTTTCAGGGGTTAAAGCAAAGCTAAACGCAGGTGTTGACCTGGACAAAGTTTATAAAGCTGCTCGGAAACATGCAACACTAGCCATGTTTGGCTTGGAGAAACGTCATACAGCAGAAAACATTTTGAATGAGTTTAACACAAAGGTCTTTCACTGGCTGTCCCCAAAAAAACCGCAAGATTGGTTATGTTTCCACAGATAATGGCGCCAATGTAGTTAAGGCCATGGATCTGGGTCACTATTTCAGAGTGCCGTGTTTGGCGCACTGTATAAACCTGGTTGTTAAAAAAATTCTTGGATAAAGTCAGTCCAGCGTGCGAGTTAGTGGCCACCTGCCGAAAAATGTGCAACCATTTCAGCCATTCTTTTAAGGCCCGGAAGCAACTGAGGAGCCTGCTACATGAACGTCGAATGCCAGTGAAAGCACTCATCCAGGAGGTGCCAACACGTTGGAACTCAACCTTCTACATGCTTGAGCGTCTGTATGAGCTGTTTACGGTACTCGATCAGTATTTCTTAACACTGGGTACAGCTCAGAAGGACCTGAGGCTAGATGTGGCGGAATGGGAGCTAGTTGGGAGCTAGTTAAAAGCCTGACAGACATGCTTCGTCCTTTTGAGGTCTTCACGCGTGCAGTCAGCAGGGAGGACTGTAATTTGGGAAAAGCTATCCCATTGTTGCGCATGCTGGAGCACAAACTGAAGGCGGTGTCTTCTAAGTGTCAAAAAGATGAAGAAAAGCAAGAAGCTTTTGTTTTGGCGGAGAAATTATTAGAGCGCCTACTTGGCGATGAACGTCTTCAAAAGATCCACTCAGAACAGCATTACATTTGTGCTACTATTCTGCATCCACGCTACAAAAAGGCGCTGGCAGGCAGTGCATTATTTCCTTTTGGTGATGAAGATGTTACAAAGTACAAACATTGGCTAGCCTTGTCAGCCATGAGGTTTGAAAGAGAACGGCAGCAAATTCAAGGAAAAGGCAGTACATCAGCATCAGCAGGCCATCCCCAGTCAAAAGACTCCACTTCTGCACCTGTGGCTGTGGCAGAAGTGACCTCTCAGCAGTTAAAGACACCGGCAACCGGATCATCTGCACCAGACACAACAGAAATATCGGGTGATGATGGTGAAGAGGATTGGCTAGCTGAGCTTGGGTTTGGTTCTCAAAAGGTCCGAGCAAAAAGTAAGCAAAATGGAGGAACCATGGAGAACCTTGAGTCGATGGTGCAGGACTATCTGAATGACTCTACAGAGGTCTATGTTAATGCTGACCCATTGGTGTATTGGCATGGAAAAAAAGAATTGTGGCCAGAGATCACCAACCTGGCTATAAATTACTTGTCTTGCCCACTCGCAAGCGTGTCTTCTGAACGTGTTTTCAGTGCTGCTGGTGGCATTGTAACTTGCAAACGGACCTGCCTCTCGCCCAAAAATGTGGAGAGGTTAACAATGATCAAGATGAATCAGCACCTCATACCACCAGATTACAAAGTACCAGATTACACGACGGAAGAAGACGAGGAGGACAGCAATTTAGATGAGGGAATTTCTTCTGTGTTAGGTGACACTGACCTACTCCTGCCTGAATTCGCAGAGTATCAGGACAAACTCTTCTTCCCTGACACCGAGCCCTGAAAATAAGCCAATGAATCAATAACTTTCTTTTTCGTACTTATTCACTTTTATTCCTGTGTGTCTGTCTTTCTTTGTTTTGCACAGTTAATATAATTAAAACTTGAATCACCTGTACTTTTGCTTTTTGGCTGTTTGGGGGTCTTCTACTTGTTTTCGCCTGGGTTGACGGGTCTGGGGACATTGCTGGGAAGCTCTAATACCGGATAACATCCATGAGGGAATTTGTTTTGCATTTTCTGACATTTCGCTCAATGTAGCGTTTTCAGGGGCCTGTTTGGGGGGCTTCCTGGTGTTTGTGGGTGGGTTTCGGGGTCTGGGAGCACTGCTGGGTATGAATAGTTTTGATAGCAAGAGGTTTGAAGGAAATCCATGGAGGCAGAGGGGAGTTAGGGCCTAGCTGCAGAGCGCACGCTGAGTGATTTTGGAAATTTTCACAAAAGTGACAAAGTCCCCATTTTTGTACTTTTGCTTTTTGGCTGTTTGGGGGTCTTCTACTTGTTTCCGCCTGGGTTGATGGCTCTGGGGCCATTGCTGGGAAAGTCTAATACCAGATAAAACTGGTTTGGACAAAATCCATGCGGAAAAGCCTTTTGGCACTTTTTGTAACTTAGGGTTTGTTAGGGTTAGCGCTAGCAGCAGGATTGCATGTGTTTCGGGGTGTTCTTGATTTTTGCAACTGAGTTCTGGGGTCTTAGAGCACTCGTGGGAATGTGTAATTTTGGTTGCAAGTGATTTGAAGAAAATCCATGGTGGGAAAGGGGGGATCACTTACTCTGTGAGAGGCACTTAGTGTTGAAAACATTTAGCCATTTACACTTAAAGGTAGAAAATGATACAGACTTAAGTTTCAGGAAAACAAACTTACTGTTAAACCCCCACCCACCAGACTCAAAAGCAGTAAAAAACAGGTATGCTCAGATAAAGTTTCAAAAAGTATATTTGTGTAGCCCTAACAAAATAATCTCCCGCAAGATCCTCCCTAACCCCAACGATTGTCCTTCAAAAGTCCCAAAAATAACCCAAGTCCCAATTCCCACCCCCCAAAAGTCTCTAAAAAAGGGGCAAGGGACACTATGGCAGGATGCTGTTCACTTTAGCGGCCAGGGCATCATACTCCTTGCGGAGGGTGGCATGGTCGGAGCGGAGGCCTTCCACCAAGTTCTTATATGTTAAGACCTCCTGCTCCAGGTAGGACACTCTGAGGCATAAGCGGCGCTGGCGTGCCTTGCAACTCCTGTGGGGGGCAGCTGCTGTCTTTGCTGCTCGGAGGTGGCGGTTGGCTTTGGTAGCCCTGCTCCGTACCGCTGGAACACTGCGCTGGCTGGCAGCCCGTGGGGGCACGGAGGAGGATGCAGCTGTCCCAGTGGATGTACCAGTAGACTGCGTGTCCTCCTCCTCCAGGGCCAGCAGCCGCCGATATTCGGCGACAGTGGCATCCAGCCTCCGTTGCCGGGCCATTCGAGCCAGCTCCTTCCTTGTTGGTTTTTGGGATTTGGAAGGAGCAACTATATGAAGAAAGAAAGACATAGTCTGTAACCAATGCTCCTTAAGATTAACACAAAATGATTGAGCAGAAAGTTGTGTCACAGTACAACTAGCAACTTGAAAGCACAGTACATAACTATTGAGGCCAGTATCTATCTAACCTCCCACTTCTTCATCCTTGCTCTAACATTAGTGGGAGTTTAAGGAACAAATTCTACGAGCACTATGGACTTCCATTACAGTCGACGATGACAGTACACCAGTCTTATTCTTCTTCTTCTCTCTTGTTTAGGAAAATTGGTACGTTATCTTATGCAAGCCGGCATAATGCCAGCGCAGTGAACTTGCACCCGAGAAACACAGACGCACACCATGATGAGTGAGACAGACTTGCGTTACTGTACCGGTCCAGTACATGCAGGTGGTGAAGCTCTTACTTTTCTATTACGGGTGGCACTGAGAATACTCTGTTAAAAGGGCTACTGCTTAATTAATTTAACTTTCACCCTACAGTGCAAATGAGTACTAGAAAAGGAAAATGAAGAAGCTAAATAATCTGATTATCTATCACTTCACATGGGATGTATTTGATTACATATGGGATGACTTTAGGTGCTTTGCTTTTTATTGAGTGAACAGTGATACACCCACACATGAATGACGTACTACTACTAAACTAAACTTATTAAGAGAGGTAGGGAGTGTCCACCATAATAACTGGATATATGATGTGCTTGCAGTTGCAATACAAACTACTGCTACTATTCATGGTAGTATTTGGACAAAATTACAACTTCTTTTCCTTGCCTTTCCTACACTGGAATGGACGTGCGGGTGCGATGTTACATGCTCTTCAAAGTAACACTTAGTTCATCCAGTGACCGTCTACTCTCTCTAGATACACATATGCTATCTAAGAGTCAGATAGTACCATGATCCAGGCATCCATCCATTCAAAGTATATGCACACATACAGTTTCTGTTTCACTCACCTAGGCTGTTCTCCTTCCACCCATCCTTGCTTCATCATTCACCCAGCCATGCACCATACCATATTCTTTCCTTCGCAGCCACCTCGGGGACCAAGCAAACACATATCATTCTTCTTTGCCAGTCATCATTAAATTTCTCGTCCTTCCACACTTACTTACACCCTTCTTTCGCTTTTCGTTCATCCCATCTATCAAGTTCATCTCAGATCTGATTGGGATTCCTCTCGCCAAAAACTTCACAGCTAAGTCGAAGTACATTTAGAGGAGGCTACTACCTGGAGCAATGCTGTTTAAACTCCCTTGCATTCGCAAGGCCAGGATGGGAGGCCGTTCCTTTAGGTTTTTGGCAAGTAAACACTGGAACGAACTGCCCATAGATCTTCGTATGGAGCCCTCAGAAACAAGATTCCGTTCAAAACTTAAAACCCAACTTTTCCCTGCCAATTACAATTAGTGTTTCTAGCTTAATTTTCCCCCTCCCTCCGGTCTTCTGCCTTCTAGGGTCTTACAGCAATTTATAGCGCGGGGACACACTGTTTTAGTGTAACCAGGCGCTCTAGAAATGGCTATATTATTATTATTATTATTATTATTATTTATAATACACCCATGCAGAAAGCACACTCTGCAGTCTTCAATCTCAATAAGTAAGGAATATGTAGCTTACCTCTACCCGCCTCCTCCCCAGAAGTGTTCTCCTCATCCAGCACCACCACCTCCACGCTGGCCCCGCCACCAGATGTTCCACCTACAAAGTACATTTAAGAATGTTAGAATACACCACTCTCTACTATATAATATTTGGTCTAGGAATAAAGAAATGTGAAAAAAACCAGAAAACAATGTAATAATTTGTGACTGTCTAATCTAAAGTAAAAATGTCCTTTTTTCCAGCGAAGGCTCAGTGCATAGAGCTATGGCTGACTAGAATGGGAGTCCAATGGAATTGCCAAATGTGCAATCTTAGTTAGCTACACAGACAGACTAATAAGAATAATCTAGTAATACCACAGGGAGTCATAGTCGAGGCAGGATAAGAATTTAGATACAGTCTACAAGAAGATCAAAGACGATTTAGAAAAAATCGAATGAGGAACGCTAGGAATAAATAGGTACGCTATATTAAAATTAAAACTTACCGGGGCCAGCAAAGGAGCCCTCGCCTGACCGATCCTGTTCAGCAGCAGCCTCCTCCAATGCCCTCTTGCCCCTGGGGGGAGCTGATGTACAACATGAAAGAAAGAAAGACCAGAAAACATGGATGATATTTGTCAACCAAATCAAACATTTCAAAAGAACAATAACAAAATATTTTGGCGAAATAGCAAATACACAACTATTCCACGGGATATATTGACCGATCTCATGTGGTCTACTACGTTATTAGTATTGCTTGATTTGCGGACTGTCGACTTGGAAAGTTCTTATGTAACTCACTAAACAAACTACTAAAAAGGTTCGCCTAGGACTGGCAGGCAGCAGTCCGCAGCACGCAAAGTGACAGACAAAGTCCATCGTGATTGCAGATCAGCGACAACACTAAAAAGTTTCCTACTACATTAACCAGTCATTAAAATACTCAAACTATCGATCCACCACCACTATTTCTTCTTATCGCCATGTGTACAAAGGAAGGACTGGACTTGAGTCTGTAGGGGCTGATTTAGAAGCCCCTTGCGGCTCTTTTGCTCCATTGTTGCGTGACTTTTGTGACGCAGCGGCAGAACAAAAGAGGCGCCATGGTGCGGCGTATATTAACAACGTGACGCATATGGGAGATGCATCATGTTGTAAAGCCCTGCGCCATCAGGGGGCGTTCCGGCGCAAGGGAGGGCGTTCCTGCGCAGGAACGCATCCTAAAAGTGGCTGAGGGACATCTACAAGATTTTAATCGGTCACTTTGAGGACAATGATGCGTGACTCAAACCCTGCGCCTGCTTGATGCAGACGTACGGCTTGACGCAGAATTGGGGAGATAGGGCACCCCAGAGCATTGCTGGAGCTGCACCATCGTTGCGACGCAACTCCAGCAATGCGCCGCCTTTACGGCACAGAAGCGTAATGCTTCGGTGACGTTTTGGTGGCGTGGCGCACAATTACTGGCGCATCCCTGCTACTTTGCAGGGATGCGCCGGTAATTAAAAATCCTACCCTTAGTGTCTAGCATTACGCAGTTCTTTAAACTACACTCATGCATAATTTCACAGGCCAATGAAATGAACACAAAATCGAAAACAAATAAGCATAGTAGCAGCACTACTGAGAAGGAGAGCAGTGCACCTGAAATGCACAGAAGATTTTGAAATATAATTTACCTACAATGTAATCAGCAGCATTATTGCTCTTGGTAAAAAACAACAATTTGCAAGATAATAACACACAGAGCAGGAGAAAACAGAGTAGTAAAGAAATAGCTACTACTACTCACCAAGCCCGGGGATCTCAAGCCCTAGCAGGTCCAGCAGATCGCGTTCCCGGTCCAGGATATCCGTCCAACGGTGGGTGACTTGGTTGTAGGTGCGCCGGACCCGAGATTGTTGGTACATGGCCCGGCACACCTTCTCCCAGCGCTTCCGGCGCTCCCGGATCCCGTACCCGCTAGCGATCTTGCCGCCTGCCATGATGGTCCTGGGGAGGCGGCGCTGAACATAAAAAACTAGGACGCCCACCTCCTCCGCGCTGAAGATCTCCCGGGCTTGGACATTCTCCCCCCTCAAACGCCCGCACGGGAGCCGGGCACGGGGTGCGGGACCCTTCCCCTTCTCAGGATGCTTCCCGGTTCCCTTTACCATGGTCTGGGCAGAAAGGAAGCTAAATAATAAAGAAGAAATAGAATAGGGAAGAAGAAAAGAAAAGAGTTTCAAAAAGTAGTTTAAAATTAACAAAAAGTAGCAGAAAACACAAAAATATAGAGCTAGAAAAATAGAGGGATAGATAATAAGTAAAATAGATCAAAAAAAACTTCAAACAAGCAAAGGATGGCAGAGATTCAGAGAGGATACAGAAAGCATGCCCAGAACCATAGCAATGAATGAGAAACAAGATGGCCGCGCCTGTTCACGACCGCGTGGGTAAGTTCGCGCGAGATTTTCCTCGCGATCACACGCGAAATTGTACTAGCGAGCCGCACACTTTGCGAGATTACACATAGAGCCCGGAAACGGAATTACGTCACGCAAACAAGATGGCCGCGCCCATGTACGACTGCTAGGGTAACTTCGCAAACGTTGCACTACAAGCGGCTTGCGAACACGCAAAAAATCACGAGAACAAACACGCCACAAAAAAAACAAATCGTGTATTCGCACGAATTCGCGGCTTCCGAAATCGATCTCGCACGAATTCGCGCCCCGCGAATCGCGCGAAATTGCAGGAAAACGATTTTTGCAAAACTAAAAGCACTCAGCAGGTGCAAAAGTTCAATCTTATCATTAGTAACCATTCCCTATAGTGCTTCCTGAGGGGCCCCTCCAGAGTTCAGTTGCCTACTTGCAACTATTCTATGACCCTGCTCTGACCCTCACAGCAGGCTCATAGAATAGCTACAAGTAGGCCACAAAGGTCCTGTGAAAAAAAATTGCACTGCAACAGAAAGAAAATTACAGATAAGGAAGCAGATGCCAGCCAGACTGGAAGTTTACATTCAGTGACACATTGATCAAACCCAAATTAATTCAAGTCAGTTGAAGCAGGGCAGGTGTGCTTGCTTTTTTCACCCCCATAATCTACAGTGATAAACCAACCAGAGGGTGGGAGTGATGTACCAGAGGGTGGCATGGGTGTACCAGAGGGTGGCAGTGGTGAAACAGAGGGTGCTGTGAACCTGTGATGATGAACCAGACGTAGAAACAACATAGTCGCGGCCGTTGCGAGCCGACAAGTAAGTTCGCAATTGCGAACTGGTACACAAACCTCGTGAACTGGCAGAAACCCTTACTAACACAAAAAAAAATCCGCAAATTTGCGAGAGTTTGCGGATTCTGCGGATTGCAAATCCGTAAATACGCGCATTCGCGAACGCTAGATTCGCAAAATCCGCCCATGCTTAAAAGTGACCCCCCTGTCCTACTCTGGTCTGGTTTTTTGTGTTTTAGGTAGCTTGAGCCTAATTCAAAAGCTGTGGGTGCCCTAGGCAGATGTGATGTTCCCAAAGGGCTGCCAAAGTTTAGTAGGTCAACATGTTTCATGCCCCATTTGCCCCTAACGGATCAAGTGGCACGTCATCAGGACAGCAAAAAACTAAAATGTGATTGGTGCACCACCGCCTGGATCTATAAATTTGACTAGTTGCCAGACATGGTAGGATGTACCGTAGTAGGTTAGTACTGGGGTATTGTAGACCTAGTGAGAAGGGGAAAAAGGAGGAGAAAAAGGGGACAACCAAGTAGACATTAAAAGAGCGCGTGTCATCGCACTCAATCGATATTTGCTCACTTATTGAAGATCATTATGCTCCAGTGTATGAAGTGCTACAGGGGATTAATTAGAATGATCTTTAAATTTCAAATGCGGTGGTGAGGAGGAAATTTGAGTTATGCATCAAACTTAGGCCAGTGACGGTTTGAGCATAGTTGTGGCAGAATGCAATTAATAATTGACCCCGTAGTGGTAACTAGCGTAACCGGATGTTATGAACAGGAGCGGTCACACAAGTATTTCTGTGGTCATGCAGGGCATCCATCCACGTGGAGAAAAACGTGCCTGTGCTGGTGCACTATTCGTAGAGCTGGAATAGAACTGTAGGTTACTACTTTTTTGACTCATGTTGATTTGTTCAGATATAAAAGACTGAGTTTTGGAACATCTTCGGCTGCTGAGATATTTCAAGATGGTATTTGCCAAATAATTCAACCTGTTACACATGCTTTCAATTACGGTGATGACATACTGGTGTTTGGGACAACACAAAAGGAGCATGACAAGGCTCTTACACAAGTGTGCTAATTACTCACTGATACAGGCTTCACTCTAAATGTATAAAAGTGTGAGTTTCATAAAAAACAAACTTAAATTCTTTGGGCACATATTCTCTGATGGGGGAATTACTCCTGACCCGGATAATGTGCAAGTACTATCATCTACATGCCCTGCACAAGATGTTACCATGCTGCGATCCTTCTCGGACACGGCCAGTTATTGCTCATGGTACAATTGTGACTTTGCTACAGTGAGTGTCCCATTGAGAGACTTAACTTAATGAAATGTCCTATTTTACTAGACTTCTGAATGTGACCAAAGTTTCAAAGGCATAAATCAGGCAATTCAGAATGCAACTGAAATCCTAATTCACATACTGAGATCATAGTTGAGATCGTAGTTGATCTTACTCAACACAATGGCCATACGAATGCTCAGAGACAAATTGCAGCTTATGCCAGTAGAAACCTGTCTGAAACAGAACATGCCTATTCCCATCAAGAAAAGGAGAGTTTGACTTTAGTTTGAGCCTGGAAACACTTTCATGTGTTTCTATATTGGACACATGTCACTATTATTACAGATTATCAAGCATTGCTCACTATCTTTTTAAACACAAAAGATGTCTCTTCACATTGAAAGGTGGGGGTAACAACTGCAGGAGTATGACTATGTGACTGTACAAAAGCCAGAAAAAGATCAAAAACCACACAAATTACTTTTCACGAGTGCCACTACATCGCCATATCTAGAATTCAGCGCAGCTAAGGGGCATATCAATTTCATAGTGAGGTCCGACATGCCACTCCAGCTCCATCCATTAAACAGATTATTGCTGCTACCAAAGCAGATAAGGTCATGATCATCCTCAAAGACCTCATCATTGACACAATCTTGGAAGAAAAGCAGTCGATTATTTGCTGATGATGTTGAATTTAAAAATTCCAAAATGTATAGGATGAGTCCGTCCCTGGAGGGTATAATTCCGAGGGGCTCATGAATTGTCATACTTGAGAACCTGAGACAGAAAGTCATTGAGCTAGCCCATGAAGGACATTTTGGCATTTTAGCCACCAAGAGAGCTCTAAAAGACCATGCCTATGTAAATGATTTGAAAAAGAGCTGAAGTTGTGCCATCTTTGTAACTGCTTATCATCCAAGGTGACCCAGCATCCACTGAATATGCCTGACCTTCCTGCACATACCTGAGAGAAAGTTGCAGTTGATTTCTTTGGGCCTCTAGAAAACCTATAACATCTGATGGTAGTAATTCATGAATACTAGTTTTCTTTTGGTGGAAGGCTTATTATTGACAACCCATGACAAAGTAATTGTGTGACTTGACTACATTGTTACTGTGTGGGGCATCCCCGCTATTGTCAAATCTGACAATGGCCCACCTTTTAACAGCAAATAATTCAAGGAGTTTCTTGTTTGACTCGGTGTCAAGCATCAAAAGAGCACACCTCTCTGACCCTAAGCCAATGAGGTTGTGGAACGCTTTATGGACACCCGTGATTCAGCAAGAATGAATTGAAGGAATACATCTGAATTAAGCCCTGTGTCAAGCCCTTCATGCCAATCAATCAACTCCTCACTGCACAACTGGTGGGAGTCCTGACTTCTTGCTATCTGGGAGAGCCATCAGAACCAAACTACCGTAATTGATATCAGATCGATCACTGAGTGCTGATAAGATTTGTGTCATGGACACTTCTCAGAAGGCAAGATGAAAACATATGCAGATCAATTCTGATGCATCAAAGAAATGGTCTTCGATAAAGGGGACTCATTGCTAGACAAAGTGAAACAGAAGTGGAAAACAGACACTCTGCTGTTGACCCTTTGAGAGCTGTATTGTGCAAAGGACATAGGGTTACCGGACAGCGTCCAGGAAAGTCCATCCCCAGGGACTCGGCCAATTTTGTATATCTACCTCAAAACTTGTCACCTCCTGAGACCATGAACTAGGCAACTTTGCCTAAATGTCCAGGTCACACATCTGAACATGTGTCATCAGTGCAGAATCAAAGTGCAACTCATCTACCTCATATCACTATCCAGTTTCAAAACAAAGTCAAGTCAATGTTTGACTCTTTTTTAGATGCTAATCAACTTGAAGACCTAAACAGTAGATTGTCTAACCAGGGTCATAATGCTAGCACTCTACCTCAGTTTGGGCCACTGACTCTAAAATTGGGATTAGACGCTAAAAATACTAACTCAAATCGAATCAGGCTCTCCACGGAACCCATGCCCAGCCAAAATAATTCACCTGGCTCTAGAGGTGATAACCACGCATCTTACGACTATTTTCAACAACCTGTTTGAAGTATGTTATTTTCCAAAAGATTGGAAGATAGGGTCAATTTTTCCTTTATGAAAAAAAACAACCTAGACACCAGTGACCCTAACAATTATTGGCCAATAACTAGATTACCATTATCTGCTAAACTGGTTGAAAAAGTCAACAATCAGGAATTGGCAACTTTGATACACAATAATAGGAGTCTTGATTCAACGCAGTTCAGATTTCGTAGTCATCATAGCACTGAACAAGCGCTAATCTCAGCTATGGAGGAAATCAGACAGACAATAGATAATGGTGAAACCCTGGCCTTGATCCTTTTAGAACTGTCGGCCGTGTTAGATACAGTCAATCGGGCTCTCCTAATTGACCAACTTCAATCAATTGGGATCAAAGACAAAGCGCTCAAGTTCATTACTTCCTTTTTAGCTGAGCGAATTCAAACAGTTTCATTTGACGACTTTACCTCACCAGCCTTTTAAATGCCTAGAGGGATGCCTCAGGGCCCATCTCTGAGCCCCACCCTATTCAATCTTTATGCCACCCCACTCACAGTACCATTAAATCTTTTGGTTTTTTTGCTGGTCTCATATGCTGATGATACGCAGATTGTTGTGTCTGTAACTGGTACTCCTGAAGCTACTGTAGTCCTGTTTTACGACTGTATGCATCATATCGGGAAGTGGATAAGCAGCAACTGTTTGAAGCTGAACTCATCAAAGATTGAGGTCTTGTTGTTCGGCAAACCCCTCTTTTTGGTCCCCCGGCTGGTGGCCTCAGGAACTGGGGATATTGCCTACTCCATGCAGCAGAGCAAAATATTTGGGTGTAATTATCAATATCAAGCTATCCTTTGAAGGACAGTTAAATCACACCACCTCCTCGTGTTTTTATATTTTGAAAATTCTCAAGAAAGTGTAGCCCTCTGTTCCACTTAACCTTCAAAAGACAATAGTTACAACCCTTATTTCTTCTGAAAGTGGATTACTGCAATGAGCTCTTTGTCTATATTGTAAAGCGCTTTTTGCATAAGCTACAGATGCCGCAAAATGCAGCAGCTTGGTTACTGCTAGGCATCCAAAAACACAAACCTGCACCTCAAGCTTTGGTCCAAATACATTGGCTCCCTATAGGCAAATGTTCTCAATTTAACACACTTTGCATTGCCTTCAGAGCACAACAAGGCGTTGGCCCTATCTGATACAATGTTGTCAACGTTATACCCCAGTACGCTCTCTGCACTCTTCCACTACTGGAAATCTTGTAACCCCCAGATTTAAAAAAGTTAACCTGGGCATGAGGGGATTTGTATCATGTATATCCAGTTTGTGGAACTCGCTCCCGACAGAACTAAAACTCAAGGCAAATCTATTGAAATTCAGGAAAAATCTAAAACCCTGGTGTTTTTTATAAATCGTCCTAGTATCTTTCTATAGTAGTTCCGTTTTTTTAGTATGGCTTAGCGCCGAGATACCTCCGGGTAATTGTTGCGCTTTAGAAATTTTATTTTATTTCACCAGATTTGACAGACCAGTTTGAGTACCTCAAAACTTATTGAAGAAACATAATGTTCATGTTGTTTGCACTTGTTATTTAACAAAGGGGGAGATGTAGTGTCATCAAAGCTATGTGCGCTAGGACTCTTGCAGTCCTGGGTGCACTATGAGGGGACTTAGGTAATCTGTTGGCATGTGTTGAGGTGTGGTTATGAAAGGTTATGACGTAATGCAAGCACATCATAGTCGTATGGTGAAGAATAAAGATGTTTATTGCAGAGTTCCATGTGTGGGGAATTCATTTTCATGCTATAGAATTGGGGAGGACACTACAGATAGGTCGAATTAGAAGTTTTAAAACTGCACAAACAGGCTACAGTGGTAAGCATGCAGTCATAATGGGTAGTGCAGTCCACTAGTGACATCTAACTTACAGGCCCTGGGTACACTTTGTACCATATACTAGGGATGCATTGGTAAGTTAAATGCAACACTTTGGATTACAGCCAACGTCGACATGTTTTAGGCATTACAGCACATGTCATTTGGCATGGTTAGTACAGCCCAAGGGCAAAATAGCAACATCAATCTGAACAAATGTTGTTGATCATGCAGAGAAGGCATTTCCCCAAACATACCATATTTACAATGTTGCTTTTCTGGTAATTACTTTTTGTTTTATATAGTTTTACTCATTAATAAATCGTAATCTAATCTATTAGGCATCCGCATTAGTTTAACCATTATCTCACTGAAGTGCCTTTTATCAAGGTAAGGGGCACATAGTCTACAGAACACTCCATTGTAAAATATTGAGCTGTCCAGTGCAGAAGGTGGTCACTCGTGTTAATAGATAGTGACATTAAATATTAGAAAGAGAAAACACAAAAATTATTCTCAGTGGTCCAACAAAGGCCTGAAACTACATTTAACTAGCTAACATTAAAATCCCACTCTATGAATCATTTAAAAAATAGAGCTGAAATGTTTATATATAATATCATTTCTCCTTATCACTTGCACTCTGAAATCCTCTGTAACTGCAATATTTGTTATAAAAGGGGTTAAGATGGTTAGTCCAAGCATACAGATAGATAAGATGTAATATAGCATAATTGTATTGTATAAACACCATATCAGTTTATATTACTTTTTACATCACAGTCACAAAACGTTATCTGGAAATTGATGGTTAGTCTTGCTTTTTCGGGTAAATATACAGCAGTGCAAAACACGTAAATAAAAACGTGGGTCTAATGAATGCTAAATAAATCCATGACCAATAAAAATAAAATAATTAACTGTATGCCCAAACAACTTGAGATATTGCCTTAGAGAAACACAACGAAGACCATGAATGCCGCTATTTCAAAGCCCTGGAGAGTCATTATGACGAGGAGTCCAATGAGTACACGCCTTGCCTCTCATATTGCGTAGAAGAAACTGACTTGTTATGCAATCCAAGGAAGTTAAACATAAGCTATTATATCTGATCTGAGGCTGGGACAGGGTAGTTCCATTTCGGGTGCCTGCCTGTGCCTGGAGAGGGATGGTGGATAATATAGCCATGTATTGGTATTGTTGCTGATGTCACAGCTCATAGATTCGGGCGTTTCCTTCTGCAAAAATGTTCTACTAAAAAGACATATCTTTCATGTGGCACAAAAGTGTTCCCTCGTGGCCTTATCTTCACCTAATGTACAGTTGCTAAACTCATGAATACAACAGGAGATGTGCATCACAACTTCATCACAACTACCTATTGCTTCGTTCTTTCTGTGTTAAAGGAAATCGCACACCATATGGCCCATTTGGTAATACTTCCAGCAATTCTATGCTTGGGCATTGCAGTTCTATGTGTAAAATAGATGTTGCAATGTGTGCATGGACACATGACGCTTTCAGACAAATGTGTGTCTTTTCACCATTTCCGCTGCTTCACATTTTTGAGTCTGGGCATTAGTCACAGGTTAGGTAAACCACTCTACAGTTTACCACTTTCTTTGTGGTTCTTACAATGTTGCTATGACGTATGTACGTATGACGTATGACGCTATGACGTAGCAGAATGAGGAAGCATGAACTGGATCTTCTTTGAATAATCCTGGGTTGATTCCTGCCAAGATGGTTAGGCTATGGATTGTATCAATGTTGTGCAACACACTTTCTCTTGCATTTTGATGTGATTGAGCACGAGTCTGCAGAGAGAACTGAATGGAGTGAATTTGTTAATCCACCAGATACCCTTTCAAACATCTGACTGTGGGAATCCCATCAATCTACAGAATGAGATAGTTTGCCACATTTATGTAAAATTGGCATATCAAGCTCGTTACGAGATCACATTTTGTTAGGATTATGTAGATCCTTATTGAACTTCAAATGTACCGTGCTATTTGTCATATTGCTATTTATATTTGGAAGACCTTTGTTTAAGATTGCCATACATATCAACAGGTTAAACAAATCTTTCTTCTTGGATTTCATGAAGTCAGTCAATGGGTTTTCATAATGAAACACACATTTTGTATTTTTTGTCTGCTTTCCAATTGCTTATTTTAGTGTTGGAGAGGGGTTTGATATCCTGTTGACATTTTGAAAGCCTCAGTAGTTCTGCGCAATAGGACCTTTATCTTTTGTGAGTTGACATAGGAAAATGTGTCTATTGGTCTGAATATAAGTGGCTGGTTATATTCTGACTAGTGTGTGAACCACTGTTTATGGACGGGTCGGATTAAATAGCTCATTCGTTGGTAAATTACATTTTTTTAAATATATTTTTTTGTATTACGTTTTCAAAATACAGCACATCATGTCTCAATTACATATAGTTTCAAAGTGAGGAAAAATCAAACTACATTTTACTAAACATTATTGCGTTTCAAGAATAGAAACAGAGTTTTCCTAAATAACAGAGTGGCAACACAAAAAGGCAAAGAAGAAAGAAAATTAAAATATCTGAATTTCCATAGTATGACCAATAAAAAGGAACATACAAGTGGGAAAATTCATGTCAGAATGATACCGCAGGTACAAATAGCTGACTTTCTAACACATATAGCTATGGCCACCTATGAATCAGCACTTCCTTCCAGTTGTGAATAGGAGCTCATATCTGTCTGCTGAGTGTTTACACTCTCTTACCCTTCTTTTCATATATTCCCCTCTCAAGATTGAATACTGAGAGGAGCCGAGTGAGCCAAAGCTGTAATGTTGGGGGAGCTTTGTCAAGCCAGACCGAAGCTACGCAGATTCGTAATACTGCCATGGCAAGAAAAAGAAGGCGATAAAAGGAGGTTTGTGTCTGGGTATTATCGACCCCAAGAAGTATCAAGACTGGTGTTAACTTGACTTTAAGGCCCAGGGTAAACTCAAAAAATTTCGAAATGGAAGATTGCAACATATCCAGGCGAGGGCAAGTAGAAAACATATGGATTAGGTCGACGTTTAAAAAATTACACTGTGGGCACCTAATGCCCTCCTGCCCTCCCTCCCATTGAGAGATCTTAGCCGGGATATAATATAAAGAAAAGAGTGTTTTATAGTGCTGGGCCTGAAGCCTCGCGGAGCATAAAACTGTCGGTAAATTTCAGCAAGTCAATTTAACAGCAGAAATGTGTACATTGTTTACCGGACCATGTGGATTTTGATGCGTTAAATCTGAAAATCCACATTATTCCCAAATAACTCATAATAGGTGCTCTTTACTGTACCCAATAAATAACGTACCTCATGGTATTTATATATATATATATATATAAATATATATATATATATATATATATATATATATATATATATCAGGTGCACTAAATAGCACCTATATTTGTTATCATTACGTGCTAAGGCATTAGTCATTGCACCTGAAAAATAACGATATCAAGGGGTACCTTATTTATCAGTACGATAAATACCATCAATTATGAGTTCATGGGGAATACCATGCAAATTTTTGCATTTAACCACCAAAATCCCAATAATATAATAAATACTGTGGGGTAAATTTACAGACATTTTTTGCTGCTAGCATCACAGAAGTGATGGTAAAAATGTTTTTTCCTAATTTACTTTCCAGAAGATTATGCCTGGGTCGGGATATTATGAGGAACTCGTAATCAGGCCCATGTTTTCAGGTCTCGCATAGCGTCGCAGCACAATGCGCTGAAACGCTTTGCTAGTTATGCAGTATACAGTATAGTGGGGGGAAGCTCTGCCCACTTTCTGAGCATCTTTTTCATTGGCTTAAATTGTAAATGCTGCATTCTCATTGGTTTTTAGCTTGTGAGTTCCTCCTCCTGACAGCCATGTAGTCATTTTTCTCCCTCCATGGCTATCTGCCCCGTTACTTTAAAAACTCTTTTGTTCCCCTGCCTCCTCCCATTCCCTCCCGCAGTTTATAACTTCCATGCCCAGCACCCCCACTCCTATTCGTACGTTCTTGGATGCCCGCACTTTTGTTTCCAATGCAATAGGTCTCGTATAAATACGAGTCCTATTGCATTTGTAAATGTTTGTTTTCGAAGAGGTGTGGCGCCGCGGCCAGGGCGACTGACGCTGGAATCTGGGTACCACGGTTCGATCCCCGGCTCCGGCGGCAGGTTAGCCCAGCACCATGTGACTCTGGGCAATAGCTCGCTTAATCTTCCCGACGGCCCCCCAGCGCCTAGAGACCCTTACGGGTGATTGTGCGCTTTACAAATGTGGACTTTACTTTACTTTACTTTACTTTTCTCCTGGGATTGGCTGGGTGAGTTTGCACTATAGTTTGCCTGACATGTCCAGATGGCTATATTACGCATGCGTCCAGCAGCCGATATACAGACGCTCTTGCGCACGAAGAGGAAGAAGTAGTTCAGGAGTGTCATCAAAGACTGTCTGTGCTCGGCTGCCATGGCAGCCGCTGGAGACGTCATCATATGTAGCCTTCTCAGCAGTCTTACTTCATAGCAGGATTGGCTCCAGTGCATGGAGGGCTCTGGCCGCAGTGGTTCATGTTTGTCGTAAATCACATCATGTTCCCCTTCACTCTCCCACTCTTTCTCAGCTTGTAACTGCAGTGCTCAGAGGAGGCAAGCTCTTCCTGAGCAGTCATCTGTTCCCTGCCGTGCCCATTCCTGGGACAGCTCCCCAGGCCTCAGCCATGAAGATTGAGGAAGCACAAAGCCCTGCACAGGGGTCGTGGGCAGGAGACTGCTGGAGAGATAAGGAGAGATGTGCAGTTGTGGCACGGGCCTGAGCATGGTTTAAGGAGAGTACTTTACATTTTTTATCTTTTTTTGCCCCGATCGTTGTGTCTCTCCTGCCCGAGGAACTGGCCATGTAGCACAGCACCTTACATTAATGAGGTGAGAAAGGTGCACAAGCGGGTAGTAGCAGTAGCAGAAGGTTGTAAGTATTCTATGCATGTCAACCTACACGAGACAATATGTGTGCATGTATTTCAGTTCACATATCTGGGTATAATAGGAGTCTGCATATCAGGTACAGGCAGATAATTGTTCCTTGGAGTTTACCACCTAACACAAAGGCGTATTGTTTTGTGTCACAGTGAGCAGTGACTTTCCACATTCACAGCTCTTTATTGAAAAAGAGAGTGCTCTTTTGAGTGGGGCTCGTTCCAAAATGTTTCAAAATAGAAAAGAAAGTGGTTCAGTAGTATTTTGCTAAACTGGGGCCGTTTTTAAAAAAAATCAATCCCATTCCTGCTTAGATGTGATAAGTGCATTTGTGGTTGCTGCTGTTTTGTGTCCTGGACGTTTCTACAAACAAATTTGGCTTTGTTGTTCGTCTGCAGTTCTTTGCAATAAAATATATTTTGGAATTTGTGTGTGTTATAGCTGGGAGTAACACAGAGGGGACTTGAGCCCCAACCATTCATCTTGTTGCGGAGATGAAGGTCAGGGAGCTAAGGCTGAGTTTGGAGGATAGGGGCGGAGACAGTCTTTAACTGCCATCACACCCCTAGCTAGCCATCTGCTCATCGCCAAATTGTGTTATTTTATTTTTTATTTTTACTTCCACGCTGCATGTCTGATCAACAAACATCGGCCCAGATCACAGCAGTCCCTTCTGAGCCAAGCCTACCCTGCACACTGACAATGACAAGTTGTCATCCTGTGTTGTGTTCCCACCATCACCACTCCTCACAGAAGCTTTCTATTTTGGCACTGTTTAATAGAACCAAGTCGACAGGTGTTTCCATATCTTACATTAACTAAAAGGTCGTGTTTTTTCACTTTGAAGTGTGAATAAATGCATCATTGGGGGCATGTTGATCTCTCCACATATATATTCAGTGCGTTCCAGTGCTCCCTTCTGGCACATGCACCATACAAAAGTCAAATGAGTTATCTCTTAATTACTTTGCAAACTTTCAATTTGCCATAGTTAATGCATACAAAAGTGCAGTTAATTAAACCAAAGGCTAGTGCTAATCATACCTTTTGGAACGAAATTTGCATTTTCAGTTCGTGGTGAAAATGTACATATAAGTGCATACTTTAGTATTTATTTGTGCATCTTCAGTTGATTGAAAATGTTTGAACTGCTAGGACGTCTTTACAGTTTCTTAAAGATGTCAAATAAGGGTTTTTACTTACTCTTAAGTTTAATCTTACATTTGGGTTGACAGGTTGATGGCTAAATCACGTCTTCAGCACAATCAGACTATAACTTGACCACTTTCCAGTGTTTGCACCTCTAGTGTGATAACCATCAACAGGCTTCTTGCCTATTTCATCTCTCAATACCTTGCATTGCTTTCTCATTTATTCTCTTTCATGTTTCTATAAATGATACAGGATGGGTTTGTGTTTTCCGGCCTTAGAACTCAACAGCTGAGGAGGTGCTCATCTGTCTCATCATGTTCCTCGTTCTGGAGGCTGCGTTTCTGACACATTGACTTCACTACGGGACATTTTGCCACTGTCTGCCAACTCTTCACCAGTATTTACAGTTTATGATAAAACTGAAAGTCCACGATCAAAATATCATCCATTTTGCTTAATCAGTTTAATATTAAAATGTATTTCATCTGTTGTCAAACTTGATTTTCTCACTATTGCTTCACAGCATTTCAGTTCTCCTCCACATTTCACCCTCTTTCTACTCTCATGCTTTTTGCTCTGTCCTAACATGCCTGATCTTTTTTAGTCAGTTTATCCAACTCTCTACTTCTCTGACACATACATGGTTTGTCCTGCCTCCCATCACAGTCACTGTCCTTGTTTCTTGTCCTTTGTCCTTCCTCTCTCTCCTGCAGTTTTTCCGCTCATTTTCGTCATCTTTTATTCCGCCCCCCTCTTTTTCTCTTACCCAGTGTATCCCCGCCCTCACATGTCTCAGGTCGTCTTTATACCTTGTCATTTTCATCCCACAACCCTATCTCTCCCCTTAGCCTGTCTTTTCTCCGCGTTTGCTCCTTATTTCATTCTCCCCATCTCCACCTTCCTTTGTTCCTTTTCTCAACCTCTCTGCAATCACTCTTCATCTTTTTTACTCGCCTTCTTTTTCTTCTTGTCTATTACACATTTTCTCTCCCTTTATTCTATTTTTGCTACCCCATCCCTTTTACTAACATGATTTCCTTTCATCTCTCTCATCACCCCTCCCCATGCCATCTCAGTTGCCCTATTTTCACTTGTCCTCTCCTCAGTCCCCTCTTTATTCTGTTGCTCTCTCATTTTGCTCTCACTGCACAGCATCCCCCTTTTCTTCTCCCTCTTCATGGAGCATGTTTTACTCTGTTGGTCGTCTTTTCTCTCCCTCTCCCTTTCTCCAGTCCCTGTTATAGCCCATGTTTAATCTGACTCCCCCTTTCTCTTTGTCCCATTCTCGCTCTCATTTTGTAAGGTTCCTCCGTTGCACTCGGGATAAATTATGTGTTGGTGTTTGTGTTTATATGGAAGGGAGGGCCAAAGTTGTTTTTGTTTCCTTCATGTGTATCTCAGTAAATGTTTGTACGTACAGGTATTTGCGATTCTGGCTGCAGAATTGTCTAAGTTTATGTATATTGTATTGATGTGTAGGTGGCTGTCAGTGTGAAGTGTGCTTGCATGTTGCTGTGTGAGTTTGGGTGTTTCTAATTTTTTTACACAGATTTTCATTTTCCTGGAAGTATGGTGGTGTCCATGTTTCTCTTGGTATGTGTGTTTGTAGTTGTTTGTGGCAGTAACTACATTTTTCAGCATTTATTCGCTGCCTATAGCGTTGGTGTCTATATTCTGCTGTCTAATTGTATGTTTTTATCAGTGTGCGAATTGCATGTTTGATGGGTATCCTTGTGTGTTGCTACGCATCTACATGTGGCAGTGTTTGAATCATTTTCTATGCTGCTGTGTACTTTTGTAACTGTTTGTATTTCTTCCTGTTTGTGGCCATCTGTCCCTGTGTGTGTGCGTGTGTGTGTGTGTGTATGTGTGAAACACAAAGTTGCTATGGGTCTACTTATGTGCACTAGCCTGTGTATCTGGGTGTGCTTAAGTGAGAGAGAATGAGAAACTGTTGTGTGTATGTGTTCTTCCATTTGTAGATGTTTCTACATTTGTTATTTGCGTTTCACTGGTTTTCTGATTGTGTTTGTTTTCCTCCCTATGTTTTGCTGTGTTTGTCTCTTTGCCTGCCTGTGTGTCTGCTTTGCTGAAAGTGTTTGTATGTATGTGTGTGTAGAGCTGCGTAGTTTGATGAGAGTTTGTATATGTTGGTTGGTTTATTTGTTCACCCTGCTTTAAGTATTTGTTTTTGTGAGGGGTGTGCTTGGCCTCTTCTTATATACGTTGTCATTTACTGACCAAAAATTGGACACTTGAGGCCTGGTCACTTAAGATTCTGGCATACTGCTGGAATCCCATCATATTTGGCCAGGTAATCTGAATGGTAATGGTTTGCTTGGTTAACAGCTATACTATTTACATAGGTTACAAACAGTAATGAGAACCAGGACAAGTGGTGTCTCCTCCACCATGCAGCAAAAACAATTATCCCGGAAGTGAAAACAACCAATAGGGTTAAAATGCAATTTATGTTATGATGGTAGTCCTTCTAATGGTTTGTTGCTTAAATATGCATAGTTGCAACATTTCTGCCCCAAAAGAGGTTTGTTTATGCAGGCTAGCTTATTAATTATTACTTCCCCGAAATTGATATCACATGAACAGAGCTGACATTATAGATTATTAATATGTCATTTTAACGCCAACATGTAGCGTTGTCACAGCTGGATATGCCGTCATTAATAGTGCTTATTAGCAGTTGGCAAGCACAAACAAAACCAGCCTTGTTGCAGTAATCTTATCTTATCTTATCGGGATTTTCTATAGCGCTCTGACACCATGTATTGCGTCTTATATAGCGCACGTATCACCCGAAGGCATCAAGACGCTTGCCTTGGGAACCCGTCCTGGCTTTTCCCTGTGAGATAACCCCTACTGGGTATCCCCAGGGTGAAAGCCAGGCATCCCGCAGCGGGTGGGCCGCCGTAGTGGAGATTACGCAACTATTGCCCAGAGTTGCAGCGTGGGACCCCATGATTAGAATAGGCACCGAGGCGAGAATTATCGAGTCCGTGGACATTTTGGGCTCAGGACCCTGCCGCGTCAGGAATTGAACCCTGGTCCCGGACCTCTGCATCAGAGTCTGCCGCTCTAATCAGTGAGCCACACTCCTCCACCATAAGTTTCCTGTCGCTGATTGGGTACTGAGAAGTGTGAAGGAGGGGATCTAGCCGGATTGTGTGAAAAGACTAGTTTTCAGGAGTTTTCTGAATTCAAGAAGGGAGTTGGGAAATTTAAGCGGAAGGGACAGCGGGTTCCAAAGTTTGGGAGCCAAGTGAGCAAATCTACGACCGCCAAATTTTTTGAGTTTGATTGGGGGAATGACTAAGAGCTGGCGGTGAGAGGACCGTAGGTTGTTACCGGGCAATAAAGGGTGACCAGAGATTTAAGGAAGGCGGGAGAAGTCCCAAACACAGCTTTGAATGTCAGGCAGCCGATCTTAAACGCAGCCCTCTGTTCAACCGGCAGCCAGTGGAGTTAGTGAAGTAATGGTTTCGCAGACTGCCACTTCGGGATTTTATAGGCCAGTCTAGCCGCCTGGTTCTGCACAATTTGGAGCCTGTGGAGAAGGGATTTGGGTAGGCCATGGTACAGAGAATTTGAGAAATCCAGGCGGGAGAGCACCAGGGCAATCAAGACTTGTATCAGAGCCTCAGGTGTAAGGAGGTGGGAGACTTTCCTAATTTTTCTTAGCTGGAGCATGCATGATGATACGACAGCACCCACCAGAGGCTTGAGGGAGTGCTCTGTGTCAATGATAACCCCGAGACTCTTTGCTGACTTTGCCGGAGCAGGCGGGGAGCCAAGCTCCACCGGCCAAAACTGTGGACCCCAGTAAATGGGGCTGTTACCCGGGAGGATTAGCTCTGTTTTCCCCGGGTTCAGCTTGAGCTGGTTACGATTCATCCATTGCTGGATGTGTAACATAACCGCTTGACAGTCAAGAGCTGCATTGGGAGTGTTGAGGGGGAAGATAATTTGCAGATCGTCTGCATAGTTGAAGACGGTGATGTCCCACCTCTTCCGAGAGTGGATGAGCGGTTGGAGATAGAGATTGAAAAGCAGAGGGGACAGGGATGATCCCTGGGGCACTCCGCAGGTGGATAGTTCCTTAGCAGCCGTGAAAGGGCCTAAGCGGACCGCCTGGGTTCTGCCCGACAAGAAGGATTTTAACCAGGCTGAAGCCAGGCCCCGAATGCCGGCCTGCTCGACACGGTGGAGAAGGATGTTATGGTCCACCGTGTCGAACGCCGCCGACAGATCCAATAAGATGAGCGCCTGAGGCGCCCCTTTATCGGCATTACCCCTTAGAGAATCCATAACTGCCAGGATCACAGCCTCGGAGGAGTGGGCTGGTCTAAAACTGGCTTGATTAGGTTTGAGGTAGTTGGAACACTCGATAAATTGAGAGAGGCAACTGGTGACGTGTGCCTCCAAGAGTTTGGATAGGTAGGGCAAGAGGGAAATAGGCCGATAGTTGGCAAGGTCCTCCGGGTCGGCTCCGGGTTTTTTCAGCAGGGGCACCAAAACAGCCTCCTTGAAGGAGTTGGGTACCGTGCCCGTCTCAAGGGAGGTGTTTGACAGAGGCAAAATGCAATCCGGCAGAGCCAGGCAGATGTCATGAAAAACAGAGGGGGGACAACAATCATTGGGCGAGCCAGATTTGAGTCGGGCAACGAGTTTGGCCAGAGTGGTGGGGTCAAGGACAGGGAAGTATGATAGGGAAAGTGAGTTTCCATGAGAGGAAGCTAATATGGCAGCGGAGGAGGCGGGAGGGATAGTATTCTTAATCTTGATCATTTTTTCAATGAAAAAACTATTTAAGGCATTGCATGACTCTTGGGTGGGGGCCTGAGAAGGGAGGGTTCTGGCGTCAGACGTGAGCTCACTCATGACTCTGAAAATCTCCTTAGACTTGTTAGGGGCGACGAGAATCCTTTCAGAGATATGTGAGGATTTTGCTGCTATGATTGCACTTTTATATTTTTTTCGTGCAGCGACGTATGCCTCTCTGTCGGTGGGCGAGTAATTACGTCTCCACCTGCGCTCCATCTGGCGCAGTTCAAGTTGTTGAGTTTTCAGGATGGTATTGAACCACCTGTGTGACTTGCTGTGCCGGGATCGAGGGAATCTGGAGAGGGGAGCGAAATGGTCGCTGGCTTTGGTAATCCAACTGGAGAAATCATCCTCCAGAGTATGGACCGTCGCAACACTGCGCGGCGGGGGGCGAGTCTCAGCCAGGAAGGAAATAAAACCTTGAGAATCAAGGGCGCTCCATTTGCGAGCGACCCCACCTACCAGAGGAGGAATCTTTACACGACCCCTAACTGTGATCACGGTGTCGATCATATGATGGTCCGACCAGATACAAGGAGTGATCACAGGACAGGGGAGCGTAAGGTTGTGGGTCCAAATATGATCTAGAATATGGCCCCTGATATGGGTGGGAGAAGTGACAAGTTGGGTCATGTTAAGGTTAGAAAGAACTTCAAACAGTTCGGCCGCATGGGGGCCAGCGTTGCTGTAGTTGAAGTCGCCGAGGATAGCGACTCGGGCAGATGAAGTGATCAGGTTGGCTAGCTGTTCGCTGAGAGCGACGGGAAACAGAGGCATAGAGTGGGGGGGCGATAGAGAACAATAATGTGCAATAATGTGGTGCATCGCTAAATACTTATAAGGTCCCAAAGGCGAGACCGATTGCATTGCAAATGCTTGTTTAGTTCGCTAGTACTGCATGTCTGTTTAAAACCAAAGATGGGAATGTGGCATTCTGTTTTCAGTGCCAAGGAATTTGTGCTTCTTGATACACATTATCTATATTTGTGAACTGCGAATTACCACATTCACACAGGATTATGTTATATGCACACTTTATACATGAACAACTTCAGCCCTCATATGAATACAAAATGTGCTCATTTGTGCAGATGCGTCCCTCTACTGTTACCAAACTGGACATTGTAACATGCTTTTTATTAATGTATTCCGACAGCAGTCTGCAATGAGGCTGGTGCCTCGTAATTGTTGTCAAGGAGGCGTTCGCGCAAAATAATTTTTTATTCAAAAGTGAGTTCTTTGCCTTCTTTAACTCACAAGTAAATTTACAGCAATGCCTCTTCCTAACCCTTTGTGTGCATTTGTATTGGTTTCGATGTTATACATGCTGTATAATAATAATTGTGCTTGACTGAATTGGTGAATGCCAATAAACTGAACTTAACTTGATATATTTCGAATTTTAATGGCTCACATTCCTGAAACATAAACTGAATACATGAAGACTTACTGTAGACATAAAAGCTCCTAGAAATTAAGAATAATTTCATAATAAGTCTTTTTCATATATGTCTTTCTTACATCTAGTTTATTTGATGACGTATCTATGCACCTACAGGCGAATTCGTGGGGTTCAAAACAAATGTATGTCAATGTGAGGACTTACTTCAATCTACCGTCTTCTTTAAAAAAAAAAAGACGAGCTAATTTTCTGTCAAAGTGGCTTCCATCTGAAAGTGCTCCTGTCGCGTCTTACTGTGATGATACGAAGGCATACACGTTTGAAGGTCACAATGTGTCTCGTTCAATCAGCCTCAAGAGTCCATGCATTAATTCAGTACGGATGCAAGGTTTGTGTTTATGTCCGAGCCTCGTCCTACAAGGACCCCTTCTCCTCTATATTGATTAAAGGGGATGTCCGTGACGTCCCTTGCCAATGCTCTTTACACGTTCCCAATTCCATACAAACACTTCATCTCACTGCATGTTTAAAGAGTGTTTATTATTTGCTCTCCTATTACCGTGTTGGTCTTCCGCATCCTTTGACTTATCTCTGTGGAACTATTTCACGGTCTAAAGAACAGGCAATCCTGTGACGTGTTTTCCTGCACCTCCCAGTCCACATGTCTATGAAACACAACCTTTATACACGGATTTTATCAGAGCTAGTAATACTGAAGATTTTCTTCGAATAATATGTACTCTGCTTCTCTTGCGTTTACTGCATTTGTGCTGAAATTATATTTATTTCTGTCTCTCGTTACCTTCCTATTACCTGCTCGCCCTCCTATAAACGTCCTCAGATCGGCCATTAAATGCAATCATAGTCATCAGTTTGTGAAAACTGTGTGTTGCTTGGGAGTTGAATGCCACACTATATAGCACATTAAACAGTTTGGATCCAATTTTCAAGGTGATGGATCTCAGTCTTTTGCGAGATGATTATACATTTTGTGGAGCAGGGCTCGGTGACTTTATTGAAGGACTGAGCCAAAGAAGAGCTGCAGTGACAAAGAAAATAACTTTACGAAATAAAATTTATTAAAGTATTGAAAAGCGTTACTAATTCATTAAAGATGCTAAAAAAGCAGGCAAACTAAGACTGTCGTTGTATGTGATGCATTAAAATGTATACATGTCATTTTGATGAGTTATGCCTCTGGCCAAGGCGATTTTGTGAGATTGGAGGACCAAAATATGAAGCGGGATTGGCAAAATTATGCAGCAATGAGAGGAAAATTATGCAGCATTGTGCACTGCTTTCCGTGGCAGTAATAGTTCGCTATTTTATCGTTTTAGCACACATGAATACTCGGTGAGAAAGATTTAACCTCATTAGTACTAGTTTAATACTTGGATACTTCAATCAGCAATCGAAGGTGGCCAATTAGTCTTTGAAAGGGGTCTGCCATCTTGCATTATTTTTTGCATCTTGTGATCCTTGCGAGCTTTAAAAATACGTGTTGTTAAAATCTGGGTAATTATGTTACAGAGAGTAAAGTTGCAATTGTACCCGGATAGTTAGGTGAATTTGGTAAATTTAATAATTTACAAAAAAAGATCCCCATGAGCAGTGATGTTAATCTTCCCCCACCCGCAAAGCAGGATGACCCATCTAACGTGGATGAAATTTAAAATTGCAGGGATTTGTGTTTTCCACTGTCAGTAAGTGGCAGTCAGTAAATATTGAGGAAACGCCAGCTGCTTCATCTTCTTTGCGCAGTAAAAGAGGTCTCATCCTGAAATTCCTGGCGCTGAGTTAGCAGATGGAGCACAGTCTAGCCAATGAAAAGGGCACGCAGCTGCAGACAGAAGTTCATGCTACAGCCTAGAGTTCATTTTTAAACACAAAATGTTTTTATAAACTGTGCCAGAATGACCGTTTCGAAGCTGTTTACTTAGTAACTTTACAGAGGTTTTTCAGAAATACACTTTACAAACAAATACGCCCTGAGTTGGTTTCCGAATTTGCCATTTTACCCACAATTGGGTGCATCCATCCAGGGAATTTGCCTTATATTTGTATTGATTTTTTCTGGGCCTTTTGATTGTTTGTAAATGAAGACAGGGCCCTTCAGGGTAATTTTGAGGGCTACTAGATATTTGGGATAACATTCTGGAAGCCAAGAACTGGTTGTATGTCGGAATGTCAAATACAAAAATGTTGTCTGGCACAGTTGAACTGACCTATAGGGCAACCAGCAGTATCTGAAGGGCTGGTCTGACTGGTCAGTGTGAGGACTCTTTTTTGGGAGGCTATAAGGGCCTGTTTTATGGTCTGATGGGCCAGTTCTTAAAGTTGATTTTCCTGATATTACCCAAAACATTATGGTGCCGATTACGATATCGGTAGTAAAGCCTCCAACTGCTAGTCGGAAGATTTCCGACCGCGGTCGGAGGCTTTCTAACCAACACAGTAAGTTTGCAGTCTGACCACTGAATTAGGGTGTTGGCGGTCGGAGCATAAACCGGCAGGTCATTCCGACGTATTTCCAATCCGGCTCTTGGAGTCTTCCGGACGGTCGGACCCGCATTGAAATCCCTTATGGATGGCGGGTTCGCAATCCGGATTACGATGCTGGTTTCCGACAGCCTTTCCATGCTGGCGTTTCTGACACGGAAAGACTGTTGGAAAGTGACTTTGAGGGCCACTAGCAGGGTCCCCTTGCTTCCGCAGCCTATGGTTGGTGGCCGAGGGGGTACCTAGGGTGCCCTCCTGTAAATCCTTGAACTTTGTGGTAGGCACCATGGAGTGCCTGCCACAAGGTGCAGGGTTTTACACTCACCCCATTTCTTTATAGGAGCCTGTATTATGGCTGGTTGATGGCCGTTGCATAAGCTCCCTCAGGGAAATGTGAGTATGTGACCCAAAAGTGTTCGTTTGCACCCTAATCAGGCGGTGGGAACCGTGAACCGGAGGCCGGTCAGTCCCGAGTCTGCAACGCTGTCAGTCAGAGGCAACTCCGACCGACATCGTAATCGCCCCCAAAATATTCACGCACAAAGAGAGCGAGAGAGAGACCTAGTTGCATTCGCCCACACAAGATAATCAATCACAAAAGGTGAACCAGGTTGAGAGAGACAGGGGTGGAGGATAGAATCCACCTATTAGTCAACCTAAGATATCCAAAGAGAATTGGAGTAGATGCCTCACCCACATGCTTCATCATCTGCACCTAGCCACAGCCTGGTAGGATGGTACCACTAGGGGGGACTAAACCAAGATTGGAAGTTCTTGTATGGAGTATTATGCTGGATAGAAGTAGGGATCCAGAAAAGAAAAATGCTTAAAAATACCTTCCGGTATACCCCAATGAGATTCCTTTTTATTCTAGGATATCCAGAGTAGCAAGAGATGGGTTTTTGGGGGAATTATTCTCACAAACACACTTTATTTTGCCAAAATTTTTTGGCCCTCATTAAGATCTCATAAATAATACTTTCTATAAGAATACTTTATGAAAGACTTCCCAATCTTGGTTGAATCCGCCCTGGTGGTACCATCCTACCGGGGTGTGAATAGACACTGATGATGAAGCATACCACAACTAGTGGGAGAGGCGTCTACTCTCTATTCTATCCTCTGCCCCTGTCTCTCTCAACCTGGTTGCCCTTTTGTGTTTAATTACCAAAAACATTGCCTGCAGCGATCACAAATACATGAAATCTACCTAAATATTGAATTGTAAATATAATTTATATAAATATCAACCAAACAATTTTATGACATAACATTTTTTTCAGCTGATATCCTGACTCCTAAAGTTTGGGAATAGTCCTTGAAAATTAGGCAATTCATCTGTAGTCTAAGAGAACATCACGAAGTCCATGTTCATCAAAACAGGCATTATTTTTTAGATTATGAAGGCCGATTGTATCTTACAAGAAAAAAAAAGAGAATCCATCTTTTAAAATTATTTTATATGAAACTGAAAATGGATTCTTAAAAGACAAACAGCAGTTGGAGCTCTCAATCTCGGTTAAAAAGGGATCTTCATCATCAGAAATAAAACGAGCCTTGAAAATATTATTAATCTACTTCTGCCTGTATATCATATAATTACGTTACAGAGGAGACATTATTGCAACCAGCATTATGCACAAATACTCATAAAGCTGAGACCAGCCCCAAATCCCGTCCTCAGCAAACACATAATGGGAATGTTTTAGTGCAATTAAGACAGTGCCAGATATGAAATGATAATCTGGGGCAATTGATCTGCCCCCTACAAACACAGGGATATGATATTACATTGTTAAACTAGAGAGGTGAAAGGCATGAATCTTGATATGAGATATGGCTGAGTCCCCACAAAGTTTAATTCATCTAACTCCTAATATTTAATCAGGTTTCTGTGAAAAAATGATTGACTGCTTCACACAATAACCAAGGCATTCCTCAGAGACCACTGCATGAAACGAGTAAACAGCAACACTAAACCACATTGAATTTAAGAATGAACTGAGCTAAAAATCCCAAATTACTTTGGTTTAGAAGAACAAAAGCTAATGATTAAATTGGCATGAGTATAATCAAAATAGGATGTCATGAGCAGCAGTTAAACCCCGTCCACGGTGATGCGATGTAGTGGAGCAGAATAGGATCGAGACACCTTATAAGATGAATCAGCAATGAAGAAAGGTTGAGTATTGTGGAGAAGTGTGGCTCACTGGTTAGAGGAGGCAGACCTGGAAGCAGAGGTCAGCCCGGGACCAGGGTTCAATTCCCGGCTCGGTGGGGTCTTAAGTCCTAAAATGTCCATGGAGTCGACAATTCTCGCTCCGGTGCCTACTCGATTCATGGGTTCACACTCTGCGACTCTGGGCAACAGCTTGCTTAATCTCCACAACGGCTCCTTGTGGGGCTTTCACCTTGCGGATACCCTGCCAGGGTTATCTCACAGGGGAATACCAGGACGGGTTCCCTAAGCAAGCGCTTAGAAACCGCTTGGTGATTTGTGCTATATAAATTCCTGTACATTTACATTGTCTGTTGGCTTCCCCAGTGAACATCTATGGACAGTCTGAGGCATAGGCACCCTTTGCATTCATCAGGTGTTGAAGGAAGTATGGGTAAGGGCTCACGGTTTATCATGTTTAAAAGTCATTTTTTCTGTTACTTTTTTAGAAATTGAACATGCTCAGTAAGGAAAAATGCTGGGCCACCACCAGGAAGCACTTCATTGGGTCATCCTGACCATCTTACCAATCCTTACCAATCCTTGTGGGACCTAGTACTTTAGAGGTCTGAGCTGCAGGAACACAAACTCCATTGCAAGAGAGGTCACATCTTAATTGGCAGATTTTGACTTTTCCCACTCTTGCTGTCTTTGAAACTTTTCTGACAATACGAATTGGGGCAAGGTTAAAAAACTGTAAGTGGTATGCTCCTGATAGATCATGAGTATTTAAGTAATATTTTTGCTTGGTCAAATCCTGCTCTTTTCCCGTGAATTCCTAAAACATACTTAAAAAACATAACTAACATTGTGTTTCGTTAAACACTGAGAGCATGCAGAAGGATCCCAAACTTGTGAATCTGAGGGATTTAGGACAGAGAGAGAAAAAATATTAATGTGTTATGATAATAATTAAAAAAGTAATAATACAGTTTGTGGATTTCTAGCAAAATATTATTTGAAAAGATTGCTCTATTTAAATGTGTTTTGCTATGTTTCTCTAAATGAAAATCTGAAACTGCAAAGAGAAACTGTCTGTTTATTCATGAAATATGATTTAAACTATACTTATGCATTTATGTTTTCTTCAAGTGTTTTAAAGTTAGCACACTTTTGGTTTTCCATGTAGGCCTAAAACATGTATCATGTTTTTCCATTGTAGGCCTTAGAGAAATGTATTTTGTTCTTCATTATTTCCTTCGAAATAGAATAAAATGTTGATTGGATTGCTCCAGTTACAAGTATTATCACTGAAGTTTCTTTCTTACAATCTGAATATCCTCTCTCTATGAATAAATGTGTCAACTTTGTTGCAAGCTAACTCGGAAGCGAGCGCGTGGACATGCGGAGATTCAAGTATTCTTCCTATTATTGAGGGTGAAAATAAATATTGTTAATTCTTAGAAAACTGAAGACAGGGAACAAAGGTATTATGCGTGGTTACAGATGATTTTGAGCTGAAGAATGATCATTCCACAATCACACCATGGATCCCAACCATTAAAATCATGCAAAACACTGAAGAAGCTACTTGGTGGGCTGGAATAGTGAACATTTCAAGGTATAAAAACCTTGTGGGAAAAGGATGTGGGTGGCTATTTTCCTTGCAAACTTGGGCATGACATGCTGTCAATTTAAACTCTGCCTATTCTCAACTGAACTCTCCTGATTTTCCCCTGCACTTCCTCGGTTGATAAAGTTGAGCAGGCTGAAGGGCTAATTATTCCAGACCATTGCACGCTGTGCATTAGTCCACCTTGCGTCTCAGTCCTGATAATCAATTCTGAATTCTGGTTAATATTAGTTCTAACATTGCTTACTGAAAATGTAGTGCATGCTTATTCTGTCTCTTTCTCTCTCTCCTCACACCAGTTATTTGATTTATGATGTATTTGCTTTAAACCTTGATTGTATTGTGATTTTATCTGAATTCAATTGAAAAACCATGTATTATTAATACCAATGTGTTTTTGTGTATTGATCATTCATCTTGAAGATTAGATAACATTGCCTTGATAACTATACTGAGTTTGCTTTTACTTATTGATGAATATTATTGACAAGTTACAGCTATTGATTATTGTTGTTAGATAAGCATTTCTTCATTACATATCGTCATGAAGGAATGGCTTCTGTCTCTAATTATCTGAGTCCCTATGAGCTCTTACAAAGATCTATCAGAGGATCTCATGATTTGTAAGTGGATGTAGAGTTTCTATGGGCCCATACTCTGTGTTGTTGTGAATTATATTACTGGCATTTGAATTTATGGTGTGATGGGTAAATTGTGTTTGTGCCCAGAAACTTTTATGCCGCTTTCACTGGAACAGTTTTCTGGTAGCGTGATCGGATGGTTATTTTGACTAAAATATACTGGGTGATGAAGAGACAGAGTTAAAGATATTGCCAGAATATAGAAATTTGTACCTTTATGTTCTATGTTGTGGTCCGTGATTGACCTTAATGGAAGTAACGGGTCCGTCGTTGGCCTAAGATCGTGGGATAAAGCATAAGGGTGGTCTTAGTGTGGCATACACTAAGCTTGTTGTCTGCTGTGGAAGTGGTGCGTTGCAAAAGGCTTTGCCAGTGCTAATATAGGGAATCTTGAAGGGTGACAAGAGAGGATTTTTAAGGTTGCTTCAGAGAGCGCATCTGGAGATTCTTTGAAGATTTTCATTCAAGTGAGGGCGAAATCACGCTGTTCAATATATTGCTGGAAGCAAAAGGAATTCTTAGATTGTGTGGTTCTGTCGTTTTTAATTTAGTTGAGCAGACAAGTTGTTTTATGTTTGTTTTGTTAAAGACATTGTAAAAACACTGACTCTGAGTTTGTAAAGGGAGGGTCAATCGCAGGAGCTAAGCTGACGTCATTAGGTGCTGCGCTGGTATTTGACTGTTGGGGTGAATTTGTCAAAAGGAGCTGCTCTCATATAGGTTGGTTGGTGTGAGCTGTGCTTGTATTGGACAGCGATACTGGTTTTTATTGTTGGTAAGGAATCATAACACAGAAAAGAAGTTGTTGAAACATTTCTCATAAATGTTTGATTTTTTATCATAGAAGATCATGACGTTTTTAAAATTGTTGAAAACTTTTTTTAGTAAAGATGAGCCCATACCTATTAGAGGAGGAGTTCCTGTGGCTCCTAAAGGAACCCCTGCTTCATACATGTCATTTGAAAGTAGGTTATCAGACTTGTACGTGGTTGGAGAATTTGATGAAATACACTGAGCAAGATGTTATTTTAGCGTTTCCAGAGAATGGGACTTTTAACAGATGAATTTTAGAAACGTTAAGGAATCAAATTAATAATTTGAGAGCAAATCCTAGACCTATGAAGTATAAAGCTCTTGAAAGATGGGAACATGAGGCATACAAAAGATAAAGAGAAAAGTTTCATACTAAGTACACTTATACTGTGAGTAGATAATCAATGGCAAAGTGGGATGCCCAGTAGAAAATGCGGAGAAGAGACATAGCTGAAAGAATGCAAATATTTCCAGTCAAGGGATCTGAGTTTGGTGAGGGAGAGAAATGCAAAGAAAAAAAGAGGAATATTAAGGAGTCAACGACCAAAAATACTGGATTAGTTGTTGAGGGGGCTGATGATACAGATGATGATTTTTAGAATGAGCTATTGATGAATGACCTCCACCTTATCATGAAGAACAGAACATTGTGGAGTCAGTATCCTTTCCAAGTGCCCCAGTAATGTATGTAAAATTAGCATTTGAAAAAACATCACAAGAGCAGAATCAGATTCCATGTGAGAAGAATTTACGAGAATAATGACATCAATGAACCCAGATGTTTGGTCAGATCCAGTAACTATTGATCCTATTTTTCCATTATACAATAATGGACAAGGAGTTTCACAGGTACATCATTTAACAACACCCAATAGAAATATGAGTACGGGAAGTCAAAGGTTGGATGAGAATAGTGGAGCAAATGTAAGTGCTGCTACAAGCGAAGGGTTAGAACCATTAATTTGTATTTCAGAACATTCAGCAGAAACACCAAAAAGAGGTGTACATATAGACCAAAAAGGGCTTTGCAGATGGAAAGATGAATGACTCCATCATCAGGATGGAAAAAGAGGTGGAATTAGTGAAGAGAATCAGAGATCGGGTACATCTTTAGGTCCTTCTCCAGAAGAAATAGACAAGTGGATAAAAGAAATAGAATCTGGTTGTAGTATACAGAATAATTCTCCAAGTATAGATATGAGCAGATTAAAAGGGGAATTAGAAGAAATGATTCTGGGAACAATTAGTCCAGAGAGATTAGGTAAATATCGGGATAAAGAATTGCTTTTTATGTGTAAAGACATTACACGGAAAGCGAGAAACACACATGAAAACTGTGCTGAGATTGCAGAAACATATGGAGTTGACATGGAGAAGTCTAAGGATTTACAGAAGACATATCGATTAGATTTCAGTGGTAAAGACTTTGAAAGTTTGAATGTTTCAGGAAAACAGTTGCAGATCAAAGAGTTAATTAACTCCCTAAAGCGTTTGGGTGAAGTAGAACAATGGGAAGGTAGATGGGTAATAAGGAAAGGAACAGTAACTTCATTGGCTTTACCACTGTTTGTTCACATCCCATGGTCACGGCAGGATATATTATCATTTATGAATCATTTTCCCAGGTTGAGAGAGATGCTAGTGGAATGGTATAAACAGGTGGAAAAGTTTGTCAAAATTTCAATAGTTTTATGGAAAGATATGGATGGCTTGTTTGTCGTAGTTCCAACTGAATTATGAGTCAAGTGCAACATTGCTGTAGATTTGCCAAAAGAAGAATATCCAAGAGATGCAGACACAGGCGCTCCATCAGAAGAGGTTATGAAAAAATGTAACCAGGGTATTACGTATTTGAAAGGGAAAAGTTCACCAAAAGAAACAGATTGGGTGAAAATAAACAAGACTACTCAAGAGTTGAAAGAGTCAGTTCCTACGTCTTATGAGAGGCTTTTGCATGTGTTTAAGCAACACAATGGTATTGGGAATGTCTCTGAGAAAGATATGGGGCCTTTTATATAACGGTTTGTGTATGGATCAAGGCCAGAAATAAGTAACATAATTCAGCCACATTTGATTTGTACAGATTGGAGGATTTCAGTATCTACACACATTTGTGGGTTGCGACACCAGTCCAGTAAATCTGCTAGGAAGAGATTTATTGTGTAAGATGAATTTTTCAATTTATTGTACACCAGATGGGATAGCATTTCATATGGAAGATGACGATGTAGTATTTAAAATGACAAGGAACAGAATTGATTGACTTATATCCTCTATTTACAGCAAATGATTTACCAATAGAGCTGAGAGATACAGTGCTGTCTGATGTGTGGGGTTTTTCAGGTAAAGACATTGGTCTGATGAAAGGAGTAGCTCTAATCCAGGTTAATATAAAACCAAATGCAGAGTTTCTTAGAATACCTGCTAATAAAATGAGCCCTGAGAATATGGCAGGAGTAACACCTGTGATTGAAATGTTAATTGAACAAGGTATTCTAAAAGAGATTTTAGGAAGTCCTTGCAATTTGCCGATAATAAGAATTCGCAAACCTAATGAAAAGTACAGAATAGTTCAAGACCTTTGGAAAATCAATTAGATAGTGATACCCTTTTGTCCGATAGTACCACACCCAGCAGTAATTCTGTACCAAATTCCATGTGAAGCAGCCTTTTCCTTGATACCTTTGCATCCGGATAGTCAATATTGATTTGCGTTCCAGTTCGGAAAGCGTGTATTGGCATGGTGCCGAGGTCCTCAAGGGTATACAGAGAGCCCGTCAAGCTTCAATCGGCTGTTGAAGAAATGTCTGGTGACATTAATAATGCCTAATATCTCAGTTTTAGTGCAATATATTGATGACTTGCTGGTTGCATAGGGAACAAGAGAAGCCTGTGTGGCTGAAACAATTGCTCTACTGAAGCATTTAGCAGTAGGTGGGCATAACGGGTCAGCAGTGAAATTACAATTTTGTTCACAAGAAGTTCTTTATTTAGGACATAATATTGAGAACAGGGTCAGAAAAGTGTCTCAAGATCAGATCAATGCCATTTTGCAAATTAACCCGTCAATTACAAAAAAGGAGGTTTGAATGTTCCTCAGAATGGTTGGATATTGCAGGCAATGGATACTAAGTTTTTCACTGATAGCCAAGCCATTACAAAAATTGACACAAAAAGACATGTCAGATCCTGTACATCTTGATTATGAATGCATGAAAGCATTTCTTAAACTACAAGACAGTTTGTGTTGGGCACTAGCATTGGGAATGCCAGCCTTTAATAAAAGGTTTGCACTGTTTTGCAGTGAATGTGATGGTTGTGCACTCTCAGTTATGATGCAAATGCATGGAACAGACTGTCATCCAGTGGCATATTTTTATGCTACATTGTATCCAGTGGCTGCTGCCTTACCTAGTTGTTTGAAAACAGTTGCAGCTACTTGTATGAGTTTGGAAAAGAGTGAGAGGATTGTGATGGAACATCCGTTGAAAGTATATGTTCCACATTCAGTTGAGATTTTGTTAATGCATACTCTCACACAGCACCTTATAAGCAGTTGCTTAACAAAATATGACCAGGTGATTTTGGGTGCGGAGAATGTGTCTGTGATAAGCTGCACAAGTCTGAATCTAGCTACCTTGTTAGCGCTTCCTAGTTGCGAAGGGGTGGTGAACGAAGCAGATCATGATTGCCTGGATATGACTGATTTTTGTACAAAGATGAGACTTGACATACAAGATACTCCATTACCTGAATGTGATCATGTTTTTTCCTGATGGATCCTACATTTTCAGATCTGGAGGTTCAAGAGGCTCAATTAGCGTGACTTTGCCCTTACTTTGCTTGCTGTTTCCCAACCTTATCTACATTGACTACATTAACAACATCCATTACTCTATCATCTGATTCCTTCAACAAGACCATCAAGTAATCTATCCTTTATTCCACTTTGATTGCCTAATCCAATGATTGGTTCACCGATACTTAACAACTTTTGCCTCATTTTTTTATCCTTGCATTGGCACACAAAGTGATTCCTAATCAGCTGATCTGTGACGTTCTCAAATTTACAATCTTCTGCCAGTCTCCGTAAGGCTGACACATAGGGATCTATCAGCCTGATTCATGTACGGGCCGTTTTGCGTGTCCCTAATAGCGATTAATAGCGACTCGCTATTGAGGAAACGCAAAACGGCATTCATGTACTTTTCGGGGAAAAAATAGCGACTCGCACGCGGGCGCTAAATCCGTTAGCGACCAACTAAAAACGCAGAAAAATCGCTATTCCCGGCTACCTGCGTCGGGATTGCGACTCGCAATCCCGTGCGATCGGGAATGCGACTCGCAATCCCGTGCGATCGGGAATGCGACTCGCAATCCCGTGCGATCGGGAATGCGACTCGCATTCTCGCGCGATCGGGAAAACGGGAAGTCGCTTTCCGAGCACAGTGATGACATCACAACCAGGAAGCAGGCAGTTCCCACCCCCAAACACCACAGTGAGGCAAACCTCCGAGGGAGCAAGTCAGAAAGCAGACGCTAAACCAGCGATAGCGACTTCACAACCGCCTGTAATAGCGACATATCTGCTGCCATGTCTGAGGAACCTGTCCCTGGCCCCAGCAACAGCGCAGGACGAAAGCGAAAGCTGAAGTTCTCAGAGCAGGAGCTCGAGAACCTAATTGAAGGGGTGGTGGCCAACCATGACAGGCTCTTCGGGATCAACTCCAGAAAGGTCCCAGAGCAAGACAAGCGGAGGATCTGGCTGGGAATAGCCTCCAGCGTGAACTCGGTGGGTGTGGCCGATAGGTCATTGGAGGAGCTTAAGAAGCGCTGGTATGACCTCCGAGGTCGTGCCAAGGAGAGGGTGGCGGAGCGCCTTGGAGAGGCATCGGGCACTGGAGGTGGCGGACCGACAGTCCCACCCAACACACCCTTGGAGGACCAGGTCGAGAACACCCTTGAGAGGGAGGCGTGCGTTGGCGTCACCCCTCTGGACTCCTCCCGCCCCACCCAAGACACCCAAGGTAAGTGGCATGCGACTGCGACCCTGTCCCCTATGACCGTCCCTGACCAAATAGGCTCACTTATTGGCCCTTAGTCATGCCTTTGTTGCGCATCAGGGAATGCCCTGAAGCATTGTGGGAGATGTAGTATGTCCACAATGTAGTAGTACCCCAATGCAGCCAGACAGGTCCCAAAGTACGCAAATCCACAGCCATCCAGGGAATGTCACCCAGCATGCATGTAACATCAGCACGTCTGCCAGTCACATGCAACTAATGAGTATCCACTTACCCTCAAAGGTGGCGCAGAAAGCAGTGACAGCGAGAGGCTGCAGATAGATGAGGAGGCCCAGGAGGAGGATTCACAACCAGAAACCCAGGCACCAGCCCCTGCCGCTGCAACAACACCAGCAGCCAGGCCCCCCACCGTTGTGGCCCCTGCATCTGCCATCCCACCCGCAGCCAAGGCCAGGCCCCCCACCGTTGCTGCATCTGGATCTGCCGTCCCACCCGCAGCCAAGGCCAGGCCCCCCACCGTTGCTGCATCTGGATCTGCCGTCCCACCCGCAGCCAGAGCCAGGCACCCCACTAATGTGCCCCCAGTCCCTGCCGCACCAGCAACGCCTGCTGCAACACCACCTGCAGCTGGTGCTACGAGATCTGGGCCTGCGACAGCGGCAACACAGCGGCCAATCAGCAGGAGGGGCAATGGACATCTCCATGCCTGTATGAGCGTAGAGAGGCGCATGCTCAGGATCCACCAGCGCCAGTCACAGCAGCAAGGTGCCATACAGCTCCAGCTGCACAAAATTGGGCGCAATGTGGCGGGAGTGGGAGACCACGTGGACCGCATGACGGCGGCCATGGGCCGCATGACTGCAGCCATGGAGGCAAACACTGCGGCAATGAGCAAGCAGCGCAGGGCAGCAAGCCGGCGCCACCACCAACTCATGGGCCGGCTGGCCTCCTACAGCCGGTCTAATTATGTGGCTGCAAATGCCACCTCCCAGTTGTCACGCCGCTCCCTCACACAGCAGCACCAACTAGTTCAGTGCTGTGAGGACATCACCAGGGTCCTGGAGCACCTAACCACCGCGGTGATGGCACTACACCCTCCAGCTGTACCTGCCACTGTAGGGGGTGACGATGGCAGTGAGGGGGCTTCAAGCATCAGCAGCCAATCTGCAACACTGGTCCCGCCACTTAGGCGCAGCACCAGGGCAACGCCTGGTACAGGTGCCCCGGAGGAGGATGAGCCTCAGAGGCGGCTGGGCATCACACGCAGGAGGCGCACTTGACTCTGCCCAATATACACAGGCACAGGCTGACTATAAGCCTGCCATGGACTTGCACAATGCAGTATGAAGGAATACTGTTGGTTGTAAATAGTTGTACAGATTACCTTTTTCTTGTGAATGAAACAAATATATTTATTTTGCTGCACACATTAGCCTTGTGTGATCATTACATTTTGCATGCAATTGTGATATGTGGGGTGGTGGTAGAGGGTGGGCTAGAAATTGTTCGCTGTGATGTGGTTGCGACGTCTGTGGCCTTCAGCTGGGTTCTCCCCGCGTGCATGGTGCGCATGTGCTGGTGGCCGGTCGTCCCCTTCTGATTCACTGCCTGAGATCTCAACAGGTATCCGGCGCTTGGTTGCAATGTTATGAAGCATTGCACAGACAGCCACAATGCGGCAGCAGGCAGCAGGACTGTAATACATGGCCCCACCTGTCTTGTGCAGTATATGGAACCTGCTCTTGAGCAGGCCAAATGTCCTTTCTATACAGTTCCTTGTCCGGATGTGCGCAACATTGTAGCGCCGTTGCTGAGGTGTGGCAGGGTTGAGGTAAGGGGTCAGAAGGTATTCCCGTAGGGCGTAGCCACTGTCACCTGAATGAGAGGAGCAGATGTTGATTGCCTGTGCAGCGCAGTGCCTTCATTGCAATGTGACATTGTCGACAAAGTGTACTTACTAAGTAGGTGTCCTTCCCCAAACTCTCCCCTGAGCAGTCGTGTGTGGAGTCCGCTGTGCCTGAAGATAAAGGAGTCATGGGTACTCCCTGGGTACTGGGCGACAATGTCAGTGATGATGGTCTTGGCATTGCAGACCATCTGTATGTTGAGGGAGTGGTAGGACTTCCTGTTGCGGTACATATACTCCGTGGCAGCTGGTGGGCAGATGGCGACGTGGGTACAGTCTATGCAGCCGAGGACATGGGGAAAATGGGCTACAATGTAAAATTGAAGTTTTGTCAGGTCCAATTCCTGTTGGCTCGTGGGAAATGTGATGTGGCGGTGGAGCTGGGTGAGCATGGCGTCAACGAAAGTGTGGAGGCAGCGTGACATGGTGGGCTGGGATATCCCCCCAGCAGCCGCTACTATGCCCTGGAAACTGCCGGAGGCCAGGAGGTGCAGGCTGCACAATACCTGCACATGTGTAGGCACCGAATTGTTCCGCCTTGTTGGGTGCTGCATGAGGGGGTCAAGTTCATGTATCAGCCAGGTGATCATTTCCCCATTCAGCCTGTATTTGGCATATATCTGTTCTCTGGTTTGGCCCAGCAAGGTGACCCGCTGCCGGTAAATCCTTTCCTGCCTCATGCGTCTCCTCCGTGCTGCTCGCTGTAGCCTTCGCCGCCTCACCACCATGTACATTCCTGGCATTGTGGAACGCCTACTGCTGCTGCTAAATGTCCTTATGTGTGATTGGTCAGGCCTGGACCTGTTGGTGATTGGCCAACTGTTTTTCAAATTTTTGTTAATCATGGCTTTTATGGTTACCACCTGCTTTGAGTTGTCCTTAATTTGCGCCGCGCTAAATTGCGATTTTGGGGTTTTCCGCTATTGTATATTTTTCATGAATGCCGATTGAGAATATATTGCGTTTCGCTATTCATTTCGCAGATTCCGTGGTTGGTCGCTATTTCCGTATCGCAAATGCGCGACTACCAGGAATCTGCGACTATTATAGCGTAATCGCTATTTAAATCGCTATTCTGTTTTTGCGAATTCGCTATTTTGTACATGAATGCCGATTCCGTGTTTTGCACCCGCAATTGCATTTTCGCAGCCATTGCGGGCGCTATTTCGCTTCATGAATCAGGCTGTATGTCTTCTTTATCACTTTGCTTCCTTTTTAAGAACTTATACCTGAGTACCATTAGGCTGGGATGCTTGCTTAACCTGCTCTTGAGTTTGAAAACAGTCTCTCTGTATTCATAAGTTCCCTCACTCTCCTCTTGCATTACCTTTGGTAGATGATTGAATATTGATCTGCCTTAGAATCCCAAAGAGTGAAATAACAAGCATTTCTTCCTCTATCTACTGAATCTTGAGGCACCGTTAGCACCCAAATATGTTTAAAAGCCTCATGCCAAATTTCCCATCTAACCGGTGGCTCCCCGGGAGAGTCCAAGAAGATGGGTTGAGGACTTACAGCTTGCATGGTGCACATCCTACGCTGAGATGAGGAGTAAAAGTCTTTATACAGATGAAAACTCAAGCAGGAGATGATGAAAAGAACAAAAGATGTGACATGTCCAGGAGCACAAAACCAACACTACTGAATCCAAAAGAAAAAATACATAAAATGTTTTAATGTTAAAAGGATAAACAATTGCAATAGCAAATGTGAGACTTGTCAGGTGAGCAACAAGATGAAACAGTAGTACTCTTAAATTGTGAGCCTTGTCTGGCGTGCGCATCACCATGTTGCAGCAGACGGAATGCGAGCTCACAATAACTTTTATGTCTTTATATGATCTCCTCTTGTTATTATTACTAGTAATCTCAAGCCACCAAACTTGAGAAGCTTTGTAAGGTGTGCACATCACTGTAATCTAGTAGACGAGCACAAGTGGTTATTGGCATTCCGTTGCCAAAGTGACAGAAACTTGCACATGTACTTCCCGTGGCCAGAGGAATGAAGATTTGAAAATTTGAAACAAATGGTGGTTTTCGATGCAGAACGTACTTCGAACCTGAAGTACACAAGGTTCAGAGTACTGCTTAAAAAGGCAATGGGAAACTTCCCAACAGGTTAAGACGGCCCCCACATCGACAAGCATTGTAGCGTCTGACTAGGATGAGTGTTGGTGTGTGAGTGTCTGTATAGTTGTATGAGTGCATCTGATAGTGTTGTATTGATCAGTGACTACATGTATGAATGGTTATATGGGTGAATGAGTGCATGTGTCTGTAGACCTAGGAATTAGTAAGTGCGTTTCTAGTAACTGGTATTGGTGTCTCGATGGTTTTGAAAATGGTAGTCTGTATTTTACAGGGGGTCTATCAAAGGTTATCTTAGGGTTTAAGGAGGTGCATCAGATCTTCACGTGGAGGGTGTCATCAGTGATGTCTTCAGTGATGTCATTTGAGATGTCATCAGTGATGTCACTGACCATGTCATGAATGATGTAATATGTGACGTCATCAGCATTGCATTGCGGGGGCGCGAGTTATAGTTAGCTGAACTAACTATAACAGTGGAATTTCTATGGTTTTGTACGAATGAAATGACCAACTAACTATAACGTCCCTGAAACCCATGTTTTTTTTCCAATGAATATATATATATTCACTAAAAAAAAAATTGTTTTCAGACATGTTATAGTTAAGGATTAGCATTTAAAAAACCTTGAAATTCAGTAAAGAAACAATAGGTTTTAGAGGTATTATAGTTAGCTGGACATTTCACTCGTACAAAACCATTGAAATTCCTCTGTTATAGTTAGTTGTACTAGCTATAACTGGCGCGCCTGCAATCCACTTCTGATGATGTCCCATATTACATCATTCATTAACATGGACAGTGACATCACTGATGACATCTCAAATTACATCACTGATGACATCATCCAGTGAATGTGGTTTGCTTCCATATTTAAAAAAGTATTATCTACATAGGAATCTGTATTGAAGACTGAGTGGATGTAGAAGTGTCTGGATGGAGAATTTAGTATTACTGTGATTGACTGTCTACGTGCCTAATTTAAAGTGTGTTACTAAATATATGGGATACTGATTAAACTGTGTGAATATCTATATCACTCCGTCTCTTGTTGTGTAAACAACTGCACAAGTTGTTTACTACCTATGTGAAACTCTATATTAGTTTTTAATTAGTTAAGTGAGTATTTGTATCGGAGATTGAATGCGTATGGTGTTGGGTGAGAGGTGTGTGAGTGTCCAAAGATGTGCAAATAGTTGATTTAGTAGGTATATGATGTTAAGGCTGCATGTGAAAACAGTTGTTTGGGTGAGTGAATCTCTTTATGGGTGTTTTAATGAGTAAATATATTTCTCAATCATACATGTCTAACAATGTTGAAATATAAAAGGCAGTGTATGTGACAGTTGTTGTTTATAAATAAGTATACATAAGACTCAGTGATTGTATGAGTGATTGTATTGAAAACTGTATACTTGTAATAGTGATTTCATAACACACTAATTATGAGTTACTATCTATATGAATAAATAAAGTGGTGTTTGTATAAGTGTGTAGCTTAGTAAATGTAAATATGATCAATTGTTTACATAAGTGAGTAGGATGACCGGATAAGTGAATAGGATGTGTGCTGGTGTGTAATGTCGATGTAGGTGTATAAGTATATTTGATAATGTTCTATTGATCTTTGTTAGCATATATGAGTGAATCTATAGGTAAGTGTTTAGATGTGTGTGTAGATCTAGGGATCCCTGAGTGGGTTTTTAGAAACTTGTATTGGTGTGTCAATGGTTTCAAATATGGTACTCCATATTTTATAATGAGTGTTGAAAGGTTATACTACTGAATGATGAGGTGTGTCTGATAGTCACATGGATGATGTCATCAGTGATGTCATCAGTGATGTCATTTGACATGTCATCAGTAATGTCATCAGTGATGTCACTGACCATGTCATGAATGATGTAATATGTAACATCATCAGCAGTGGATTGCGGGCGCGCAAGTTATAGTTAGTACAACTAACTATAACAGAGGAATTTCAATGGTTTTGTAGGAGTGAAATGTCCAAGTAACTATAACATCCCTAAAACCTATGGTTTCTTCAGTGAATTTCTAAGGTTTTTTAAATGCTAATCCCTAACTATAACATGTCTGAAACCTATGGTTTTTTCAGTGAATTTCAAAGGTTTTTTAAATGATAATTCCTAACTTTAACAGGCCAGAAACCTATGGTTTTTTCAGTGAATTTCAGAGGATTTTTCAATGATAATTTTTAAATGTATTTATTGTTATATATTTTTTTCATATTGTTTTACTACATTTTTTTATCTATTTATTTTATATATCTTAATTTTTTAAATCACATTACACATATTTGTTAAACATATATATTTTTTAAATAAAAAAAAATACATATATATATATGCATATTATTTTATATTCTTTTAAATATATTTATATTATTTTCTTTATTGTTTTTTTTTTTTCAATTTTTTGGGGGAGTTACGCACCCAAACGCACCTTTCTCGATCACTGCGCGGAACTTAGCTGCCATTTTAGGCTTGTTGTGTAGGATCCGCGTAGTGTGTGCGACGGGTACGAATTTTCCTACACGATTGCTATGCGACTGGTACGCGACTTGTGGCGCATAAGCCACATGTACGTATTACGCTACGCGTCAGTCGCGCGGTTCCGTGTGATGTCATATGCGCGTTGGACGCGGTGGGTGTGCGCCTCCGGCAACATTTTTTAAAGTTCAAAAACATATATATCTATGTATTTAATATAAATATATATTAAGGCAAGACATTATCTGAGCTAATCATACAAATAATATTCTTTTAATTATAATAAAGTTACTTACTTTTAAATGCAATTTCGCGAAGTCACACTGGGTGCGAGCTGGGTGCGAGCTGTGTGTGCGCACCCTACGCAGAGTCCATGTGACCAGAAAGAAAAATATTTCATTTATTCATAACACTTCCTATTCTAAGTATTGAAGGACTCCACCCATTTCAGTCACTCTTCTTAGATCTTCTTTTGGAGAAGACCTCTGCTAAGAAGAACTTCTGTTTTTTGGGAATTGCAGGCCTGGTTGTGCTGTATCTTTGCAAAATGGCTTCTCAACAACCAACTTCAGATTCTGAGCACTCAAATGAAGAGGGGTTTGTTCCAGAACCACCACGTCCCAAAAAATACAAATCTATTGTCTGGAAATTTTTTGCATATCCAGAGGGATTGAAAAGGTAACCTGCAAAATTTTCAAGGCAGTTCTATCTCGAGGAGACCCCAACAACAAATATACCTGTGGAACTGCCAGTATGCTTAAACACCTGCAAAGTTTGCATCCTGTAAATCTTGCAAAAGAAGAATGCAGAAGACTCCAACAGAGTGTACCACCAGCACCGCAAGTTGCAAGCACTTCTGGGGCATCCACTTCAACATCCAGTTCGTAATAGGTTGCTTTGGTATGAGGAGCCATCAGTTGATTTGGTTTGCAGGGCACTGGAAAACCACCACTGTTAGAGTTTTTGTTTGCCCTAAAGTTCATTGTTGTGTGCGTCCCGTTAACTTTGCTTTCATTTAAAAAAAAAAAACATAAAAAAATTGTTCAAAATAAAAGTTATTTTCAGATTTAACTACTCTGGTAAAAAAAGAGCAACATTTTTATGCTAGTGTGTGAAAGTTTAGATGAATGTATGCGTAGTGCATAATTGACTGAAAGAATGCATTTGTGGTGTATGATGAATGTGTAAGTGCAGAACTATAAGGAAATGCTACAGCATGACACTGAAAATTCTTTAGCTATAGCGTGCTGTGGTACTTCCGAAGCACAGGGATGCAACATAAATATGTTGCAAGTCTGTGCTTCCTTCTGCACTACTGCTTAAACAGCAGCCATGTGGTGACACAGGTACCCTTGCACCCTGATGGTACCAGGATATCTGTGTTGTGTGGAGTTTGTTTTTGTGCAGGAAGACACACCTTCCAGCACAAAAACAATCAGTGAAGGCATTTTTCTCTTTCAATGTGTAATGTGCAATGCAGCATATATTGAAAGAGAAAAAATTAGGAGAAATTAAAATAATTCTCCTTCTTGTGCTTTGCTACACCAATTGGAGGATGGTGCAGCATTCACACACATGTCCAGATTTATGATTTATGGTAAATCTGGAGATGTTTCTTGTTCTATGAGTGTTCTGTGCAAACACGCACAGCAACACCCATAGAAAGCCCTTTCTATGCAAAGTGGTATGTTTTATGAGGTTGTATTTACATGGAGAAGAAAAGGTACACAGACAGCCTTTTCCTCTCTTTGAAAATATGAAAAAGTGTCTTGTGCTATAAGTATGATATGCATGCATATTATATAAAGAAATTAATTTATACTAGGGTTAATGGCTAGGCCAATCCTTAACTATATGAGTTATAAGTAAAATTATTTCAGTACTGCAAACAGAGAACAAGATATATTTATAAGTACATACGTTTTGGCAAACTGATAGGACACGTTTATAGATTAGTGAAGGGAAGTGATGGGTCCTGATGTGAAATGTGCAAACACACTCTGTAATTTGTTTTAAGTTGAGGAATTTTGTCTGTTTTAATCCTGAATTTCCATGGGCTCTACTAGCCCACCATATCTCTTTATTGAATACCATACTGGTGTGTGTTGCAGAGAAGTGCTCTGAAGCTGTGTCCTATTTTATACCTGTCTGCAATGCAAGTCTCTGGCACTTTTTGCAGATATGTGGTGGGTTAGTTGGCCCCCAGTGACAGTCAGTATTCATGTTAACTTCATCCTGTAACTTAAAACGCCCACAGAGTATCTTTCCACACATATCTACTCCATTCATCTCTCCTCTCTTCACCTGTGTACAAACACAGGCCATTGTGCATTTTAATACTTAGTTAAACTTACCTTCACAGTAATAGACATAAAAAACGCTACACATTTTATTCAGTTGTTTTTTATCATCTAAATTGCGGTAAATTGCATATTTTTGAATTAGGATCTGTGAAAGAAAAGAAAAATAGCTATAAAATATAATAATATAGTTTTAACAGCACAGCATCATTTTAACATTTTACAAACTATTTTCTTATTTCCTTTTTTGCTGTTCTCAGAATATATTGAATTTCACTAGAAACAGTGATTTCAATCGTACTCATCACATAACAGCGGGCAAAAAAAACCAATCAATAAGTTTGTTTAAAAAAAAAACAAGAATCCATCCTCAATAAAATACCATATAATACAAATCATAAATATCTAAAATGTTTACTGCTAAGACAATTTTATAACTTACATTTATAAACACTGTAAATGTTCTTTCTTAAAACTTTACCCCGAGACAATGTGCAAGAAAAAGTCCATAATTCAAAGAAACACCTTTCCTGAAGGCCAAATGTTATTATGAAATCCTGTATATTGTAATTGTGCAATAGTAATCGTATCAAAACAATTTTAATAAATTCTTCAATAGCCGAATTATGTTCCTAAAACTTTGGCTTTAAAAATATTAGGTAGGAATTTGGTAATTCCCGTGGTAAACGTTGTTTAAAAACCAACTGAGCATCATTACAAAGTGTCCAGCCTTTTTCACATTTTAGATAGGCAGTGTATTGTCCAGATGTTGTGGCAGGACCATCATGAAAAATTATTGCTACTGCTACAAAAGTCCTTCCTTATATTGATAGTTGACTTGCTACAAAATGTTTTATTAAAGTGTCAAATTGTCTCCCATCAGCATTGCATCATTACAATTATATGTTGTCCATATCATTGTATAAATAATGTTCATAACATTTCTGATTTGCATTGGCTACACTCCATGTTTTGATTTGCTGCTTTAACTAGTTTATTGAAAGACACTGATTTACAGTCTTGCAATGTCAAATGAATAAATCTTTCTTTGTGTCTATGTTAGTGCTACATGTATACATACAATGTTCACAATGATGTTCCCATTCATAACAAAGGCCAAAAAGATGTTCAATTTCTATTCCTCCATTTTTCAATATGGTAAGCAAATACATTAGAAATTCCTGAGCATCTAGTTGGATATTCTGCGTAAATTGTGTAGAACCAGAAACATAAATCCAAAAGGTTACAAACATCACAAACGCTTTGTATTTTACTTGTACCAGTTCTCAATTTTTCATAAACAGAATGCAACAAGGAACACATTTTTTCCCCGATTCTACATAATTTGTTGTTGCAAACCTTCAAGAAAAAAAACAACATTGACCACTACATTAGCATAGCAGTTGACACCTGAACTATTTTCAAACTGATAACAAACAATCTCTTCAACAGTGTTCTTTTTCTTTTTGCTTCCAATCACATTATCTTGCTTTTTTTCCTTCTATATACCTTCACTACAGATGTTCTCATACCTTCTTTTTTGACAGATCACATGCTTTTCAAATACAGGATATTGACCTAAATTGGGAGCGTACACTTTTCTTAAACTATTATACTCTTTTACACAGTTTGTATCTGCCGTAACCTTTGTGTCATCCAAATCAATCAAAAATAAACCAGATAAAGTTCTGACTCGCGACAAAGCAACATATGCCATACCCGCTTCAAACTCGGTACTTCCAATGTTCACCAAAGCACTGTCTACACGTAAATCTTGAGATTTATGAATAGTCAGTGCACATGGCAGAGAAACTGGAAACTGTTTTCTACGTACATATGAATCGTTAACAAGCAAAAAACTAACTGAACAATGACCAATTTGTTTCACTTCTTCAATATGATCAAATTTAATTTTTAAAAACTCAATACCATCTTTATTTGGATAATAAACAAAATCCACAACTTTGCCCATTGCTACATTCACTAAACCTTTTTCTACATCCAAAGTCTGCCTTAAAATTACCCAACAATTTCTACATGCATATAGATTCTTTTCTAAACCAGCAGTTTTAGATATTGATTTTTCTAAAGAATCAAATTTTGTCTTCAATTTTCCTGTCAAAATAATAGTGATTCCTTCATGCTCTATTTTATCAATAGCTTCATTTTTATTATTTCTACATTTTACAGTTTCAAAAGTTGTTCATTGAATATAGAACACTCACACAGGGGCCGATTCCAATTCGGTAAACCTATCGTACGACCGAATCGAATCCGTAGCCCTTTCCGTACGACTCGTACAATTCCATCAGAATCGTGTAGCACAATTCGTTTGAAAAATATATGACCGAGTTTTTGCAAAACGTACGAAAAGAATGGTAAAATCTGTTTGACACGGACCCTCACAGCAAACCGTAAGAATCGTAAACATGCTGTACGACCCAACAAGTACGATCCGGACCGGGGAATGAGAACGCAATTCATATGGAAAATGATGCCTATGAGCCATTTATATGGAGAGCCACACAATCACATACGCACCGTACCCCTGCAATCATGGGGTGCACGCACCGTACCCCTACGCACCGTACCCCTGCAATCATGGGGTGTACGCACCGTACCCCTATGCACCGTAACCCTACATACTGTAACCCTACATACCATACCCCTACGCACCGTACCCCTGCAATCATGGGGTGTACGCACTGTACCGCTGCAATCATTATCCGGGTGTCCATTTCGTACGCGGTTCGAGTCGAAATCGGAAAAAGAGTCGTACGGAGTGTTGACGAGGCGAATCGTACTTGCTGGGTCGGAAAATGCTGCTTCGATGCGTACGGACGTCGCGTACGGACGTCGCGTACTGCGTGTTCCGAATGCGATTCGTACGAATTATTAAGTCGTATGGTCTTTCGTACGATTCGTACAGAGATCTGCTTTGGGTCCAAATCGTACTTCATCGTACGTACGGGAACATTTAAGGGTACGATTCGTACGGGAAATATGGTCCGTATGACTATTTGTAAGGGATTTTACCAAATCGGAATCGGCCCCACAGTGTTGGCATTAAGCAGATTACAGATTTTTTTTCTGCAATTTTCATATATATTTTCTCAGAAACTATATTTTCATTTGGAAACAAATTGGAAAGTAGCCGACTCTGCAAAGCTTGTTTGCCATGTTCTGTCAGTACTCCAATTCTATTATCTTGAAGAATAGTTCCATAATCAACATCATTTGCCTGTCGCACATTTGTAATGAGTTCTTTGTATTCAAAATATGACCAAATGTTAACGTTTCCAACACTACCCACAGGCTTTCTGGTGTCTTCATGCACAAGTGATTTAAATACTGGTTGTCCTTTTACAGGAGTAAGTTGCAATAGATCTCCAAAAACTATGACATGTTTTCCTTCAAATAACACATCGTACTCTGTTTTTAGAATTTGCTGCATTCTTAAATGCACAAAAGCAAGCATTACATTTGAGACCATGCTTACCTCATCAATAATCAGAAGTTACATTTTCTTCAGTACTCTTAAAACTTCACAACGCGCTTCTCCAGATAGCTTGTGATGTTCCAATTTGTTTTCATGCTCCACAGGTAGCATCAGTAAACAATGTAATGTAATTCCTTTAATGTTGTGTGCTGCCAACCCAGTTGGAGCAGTTACAACACAAGACAAATGTGACTCAGTTGTTTTCTGTAGATAACTGGTGATTACTTTAATTAAGAAACGGTTTTCCTATTCCAGCTTGTCCACCCACATACATTTGGATAGGTTGAAATGATGTGCATTCTTTCTTCTCATGAATAAATCCATGGTCAATCAGTTGTCTCACTTATATATATTTCTTTCTGTTCAACATTTAGTTGTTTTTCCAAGTTTGCTAAGTCCGTTACATCTTCTTGAGCTTGATGCATTGCTGTTTGTACCTGATTCATAGCAATTGCTGCTTCATTTTCAACAATTGGTTGTCCTAGTAGATCTTGACTCTGTACAGCAGAACTTTGACTGTCTTCGAACTGCCTCTAGCAATCTCAGCTGCAATAGTAGCTTCTTGATCAATTTCATCGTTCAACATTTTCAGTACATTGTATGGTATCTTTACAAGCATTGAAGGAATCTTCATAGCTCTGAAAATCTCCAAGTAATTCCTATTCTGAACGCCACGGTTTGAACAGTTGCAAAAGAGCTAAATAGTAAAATTCCCTTTTATCAGCAGTGTCACATCTCAGCTTCCTGTGATTAATCAAATTTTCTTTCATTTGTTTTACCAAATATCCTTGAGAACCAATCACTCCATATTTTCCATCATTGATGTTCTCTGTAGTATTCCGTTTAAAAGTGTAGTTTTGCAGCACTTCATAGAGACACATGTTCTCAAGATCATGACTTCTGTTTGGTAATATGTATCCAACATATTAGTTTTCAAAATATCTGTACTTTCTGGATCTTTTTCTGCTAAATATTCAATTTCTTGAACAGATTTCAATACCCGATTTCGCATTGCAGCAAGACCTAAACTCACCCAAATTAATCTACTAGATTTGGAGTATAGAATTGCAGATCATAACCGATCTGAGCATTCATATGCTCCGATTTCAAGATGGGATAACATCTTCAATCTGAAACTGTATAATTTCTTACTTGGAGTCTACTCGTGAGAAATCTCTTCCCACATTTCTTTCAATTCTGTCTTTTCTGATTTTGTAATGTAGGACGTTACATATCGAGCAACAGCAATGGAATCGTCCGCAACGTACTGAATATCCATGTTAGCATTCCACATGGATAGAATAACCGGTTTGTAGTCATTTATGTATTTTGACTCTTCACTTCTTCTAAATTGTAGGTATTTTTGGAGACTTTCTTGTGGTATGTCGCATAGTTGACATTAAACTGTTAACTCTTCCTTTGGATATTACAGGACATGGAAATGCAAAATGAGATTTCGTATAGAACTTATCCTTAGACCTGTACTTTTGTCGACAATATTTTCCACATCGATGGCTTTGGAATCGTAAGACTTGTTTTCTTAAGTAGTTTGCTTCTGTGCTTTTGGGCACAGCACAGGTGTCATATACTTCAATAAAAGACAAAATAGTATCATCCGAATCTGTTCCAAATTTGGGGGCGTCCTTGATCCATAACCACATAGGTATATGAGGAGCACCTCTTGCTTGATACTCTTTTCACCAAAAGAAATCCACAGCTTCTCCAAGAGGAGGATTTTTTTATTGCAGATAAAAGACATCATAGCTTCAAATCTATGATCAAAATTACTGCATACAATAACATGATCCAAAGAGCAAAATTCTCCAGGTGTCTTATATTCAATATTTTTTATATTGGAATTTGCCTCTCGAAGAAATACAAGTAAATCATCCCAAGCATACTCAGCACAGCTTAGGGTAAGAAAACATGTAGGAGTTCCTAAGTTTAGTAATATACATTTAAGTTCTCCATGATGACAGTACCAATATTCATTAGTGCCACGCTGACATGCCATCAGATTAATCAGCTGAAATTTTAAATAATCATCTCTCTGATGCACTTTATCCATAAAATCCTTTACAGAAACATTTTGCAGATGTACTCCTGTTTTCAATATGTGATTAACTGCATATGAAAGTCCAGACAAGTCACTTTCAAACTAAAGATGAAATACATAAGGGATACATTGTCAAAATCTTGGATCTTCTGCAAATAATCTTGTTGTCCGATATTCAGATGCAGGAATCTGCACAGGACGTTCATCATATCGTCCACCTTTTCCCGTTGGAAACAACTGCAGAAAACAACGAGCTTCCAAGCTCTTTTCCCATACACTCATGGAACTTCCCTTTGCTTTTTTCATTTGGTACAACTCAATAGTGTACATCACTTCTTTTGAATCAAGTGGAAGTACACTGTAGTTAATTTGTCCATTGACCTTTCAGTATCTTCTGCTAAAAGTATTTAATCTTCTCCCATATAAACATTTTTTTAGTACATATTGTTTTCTATCTAATATAAAGTTGCCTTCTGTACTTTCCTAACATCCACTACCTCTTGCCAGATTTTCATACTCTTAGTAGGAACACCATTAACTAGAATAACTAGTGGTTGATTTTCTACACTCTCTACACCAATAGTTTCAATATGTGTCTTTAAATCTAACAGTAAATACACAACTCTTCCTTTTATTCCCCTTTGGAAAACTGAAGGAGGCAATTTACTTGTTTAGGCTCCATTCGAACAATAGCCTAAAACAGGTCCACACATTGAATGAGAATAGACTTATAGGTATTTAAATCTATCAGTTCTGGAGGAATAGCAACCAAGTCTAAATTATTATGTACAGCTCTAGCGAGCATTTTATTCTCATCTAATTTGTTATACCAATATTTACAAATACGCTGATCAGTACCCAAATCAAAACAATTTTCTAACAACAAATAAGTTGCAAATTCTTTCCACATATCATTATTTTCTCTTTCACTTTTTAAATACAGATCAACACTCCTAGTCTGATGTTCATAGTGAGTTCGCCGACAACAAATACAAGAAAAAATTGTCATTTCACCTGAAATCACCTTAAACTTTGTAATTTGATCATCAACATGTTTTGTAATAGTATGTTCCACATTCTCTTCAACATTTTCTTCTATTAATGTCTCAGTTTCTGCACTCTCTTGTTCATGACCAAAGTAACAAAACTCGGTTTCATCACACATCTTCTTCACATCTGATTCTGATCCACACAAAAGAGCATTGTTCAACTCATTTAATTTTAGTGCTGGACTTTTTGCATAATACAATCTTCTGACTAACCTCCGCATTTGAGTATGATGTACTGCTAACAGCCTGATATGGTGAAAAACACTTTGACATATTTTTCTAGAAAGACAAGCCAGAGAATGACCTCACAAACTAGTATTTTTTTACACTCTGCAAGGGTCTAGTCCATGCAACATCTTAATCGTTTGTTTATCACTTTTTTTAGTATATGCTCGTAAGAAATTATCTAAAGGATGAATAGATTCTTGTTGTACACTTCAAATACTACTGCAATCCCAAGTGTACACTGGGGCTTTAGGATGTCTGCCTAGAACTTCATCAGCTATCACTTCTTCTGCATTTCTCGAAACTATTTTTTCTTTCTCAATTGGACAACCATTTCTAACCTCAGAAGCTCAACCACTGGTGTCAACTGCATGCAACAAAGGTCTGAAAAGAACTCTCTTCATTAAAGAAAGGCTCTGAACGTGAAATGTGTTTCCACCCCCCCCCCCCAAAAAAAATAACAAATATTAGTTTGATTAATTACTATTTTCCTCTTACTTTTGGTCTTCATGAATAGGATTGGTTTATCTAGTGACCGACTTCTGCTTAAAACTAAAATAAATAATGTCCTCTTTACTTCAAAAGCCTACAATGGTTTCAATATGCTTCTTCTTTTTTATAAAATAGTGCTCTCTTTTTATATTTCTTCATATCTTTCAGTAAATTATTTACTACTCTATTATAAAATAATTTTTTGCGTATTGCTTAATACTGATTTTCTCTCCTTTTACCATATGTTGTATCCTTTGACTGTACATTTTTTTTTCCTTTCTTATTATTTTGACTATTTTTTCTGGTAGAAACATTTTCAGTGGTTTGAACATTCTGAACATTCTTTCTGGGCCTAGTAAGATTTTTTAATAAATTCCTTAGTGGTCTTACCAGAAGTTTTTTTCGTTTTAGCCACATAATGTTGTTCAAGTAACTGTCCTTTAGCTCTTTTTCTCTTTCTTGATTTTTCAGGCATAATACATTTAGTTTAATAATGATGAACAATATCTGTAAAAAATAAACATAAATAAATGTATATTAATAACTTTATAAATGATACTTTTCTATAACTATGCAAACACATTCTATATAGATACTGACTGACGGATTTTAGACCTTAAATACAAGTGTGAAGGTTACACCACTACATGCATAGTCCATAGAATTTGTAAGCACTCTGTGCCCTAAAGTCTGTCTCACTGCATGAGTACATGCATACTGAGTGAATGATTACAGTACTATAAGAGTAGGCACTGGGTGAATTCATAATTGGTTGGGTTTCACTTTACTGAATGGATTAGTACATGGTACTGAAAGAGTCACTATGGGATTGCAAGAGCAGTCACAAGGTGTTTGCTGGTATGTATGGATACTAACTGGGGAATTGTAGGCCTGAAATGCAAATGTGAAAGTGGCAAGACTACTACATGCAATAGTCCTATTGGTCAAACATCTGGAAGAACTTTTATTGGAATTCGCCTCTGCAGAAGTACTGTTACTAGGGGATTTCAACATCAGAGACCTGGCTTCAAACACCCATTCAGTAACCAAAAATAAAGAGCAAGAAGTCATGACCACTTTTTTAACCAATTACAATTTATGTTCTGCAAAGCAAATCACATTGGAACAGGATCCAGGTGCCCATCTTTCGCCAACATTTAAGAATCTTTCGACCATTGACTACATTTTTTTATCACCTTCTCTGGCAAATAAATTAATCATGATGGAAATCCCCACTTGTACCGAGAGCTATTATAACCCTTTGACTGTAACAATTGACTGGCAAATGCCTGCCGCTGCCAAAATAACTGAAGAGGGGTATTCAATGCAGGTCCAACTCCACACTCTAGTCAGATGAATTAAATGGGATGCTTCGGGTTCCGATAAGGTGGGCACCTGGCTCATGGGAACAACTCCAAACTTCACTCACAATGCTCCCACATACTTCCATCACTGGTGGGAGAACACCATTGTCAAATTACGAGACCTCTTAATAGACCCTGAAGCTCACCACAGACCCCCCAGGCCTCGCCCGAAGCAAATCTTTGACCCGGTGTTAGCCATCCAAATAAGAGCCCTAAGGAGGGCTGTGCGCCTGCACAGATTGAAAGGCACAGAGCACTCTGCTAACAATATGGCCTTACTGCGCAAAGCCTACAAAAAATTGTTGTGGGAAGCCAAGAGACAAAAAGAACAGAATGACTGGCTTAAAATATTTGCCCTGTTAAAGGGAAAAAACCTGGCCCAGTTTTGGAACCATATAAACAAACTTCGTCCCTCCAATAAGAGCAGGGGGAACACGGTCTGCAGGGGGAACACAAGATTGTGAAGAAGATTGGTCCCAGCATGTGATTCAACAATACTGTTGTGATCCCCTGGACCCTGTGGAGGACCGAATTAGAGATCGTGTCAATACTACACAGATAGAAACCCATGAGCTGACTACTCTGTGCGAGGTCTCCGAGTATTTGAAAGCCATGAAAAACGGTGGCACTCCCGGGCCCAACGGCCTTCGATCTTCGGTATTCAAATGTGCGCTGGAAGATTGGGCTAAGCTTTTAGTCCCCTTATACAACAACGTGTTTACTACCTATCAGTTACCAGACTCATGTAAAGGCTCTATCTTATGCCCAATTATTAAGAAAGGAGATCCCCCTCTCCCAGCTAATTATCGACTCATTGCCCTATTAGATCTTGAGGCCAAGGTATATGCCCGGTGTCTTCTCAGGCCGCTAGAAAAATGAGTTGCGGAAAACAACATTCTACCATACTTTCAAACTGAGTTTCGATCCTCGGCCTCCACAATAGACAATATCACCATTCTAGCCATCGTCAGACAACAAGCAGCGCAAAAAAATTAATCTCCCCCTTTATTGCTGCTTTATAGACTACAGCGCTGCCTTTGATAAAGTGTCTCGCAACACGTTATGGGGGAAATTAGACAAGTGGGGGTTTCCTCAGAGTCTGCTAGGAGTCCTTATATCCTTGGATAAGAACACATGGGTACGAGTCAGAACTGGCCCAACAACAGTCTCTGCAAAAATTCCAACCTCAGACGGCCAAGGGCAAAGTTGCGTTCTCGCCCAATCTTGTTCAACCTTTACACTGCCGACCTGGGAAGATTCCTGGAGAAAAGCAATCTACTTCCGCCAAAACTGGGCCTTGCAAAAACGAACCTGCACATTTTGCAATATGCCGACGATATTGTTATAATGAACCAGGCAAAATCTGGTCTCCAAAGAGCCTTAAGCATGCTCCTGAAATATAATACTGCTAACGCTCTAAAAATCAACCAGGAAAAGACGAAGTTTTTGATATTCTGCTGTTGCAAGAACAAGAAAAGTTTAAGGTGGAACATTGGGCCCGCAAAGATCAAAACAACATCAAAATACAATTACCTGGGGGTCTGGTTTACAGAGTCTTCCAGACCATCAGTTCACCTAGCCGCCTTGAATGAGAGAGCTGGAGCAATAACATACTCTCTCAACCGACTCAACCAGTCCCTGAGTAGTCCTTCTGCAGAACCCATTCTGAAGGTGATTAAAGCCACTCTTCTCCACGCCTTAAACTATGGGGATGAGGCATTTCCTGGCGAATGCTCAGCCAGTCTCGACCACGCCCAAGTTTTCATTCATAAAAAAATCTTCCATCTTCCGAATTTCATCCACAGGGCAAGCCTATGACTGGAGCTGGGCCTTCAAAGACAATCTATTTTCTGTGAGGCTGATACCCTGAAATACTTGATAAGGACACTAAAAGCTGCAGACACCACCCTAAAAGCCTGGTTAAAAGACACTCTTGCCAGCTCTGGGAATCCGTGGAATCGTCAAATCAAAAAGGTCATAAGAATGCTTGACATCGACAACTCATTACTAACCGCAGACACTATACCATACACAGTTTGGAAAAGGGTTACCAATAGGCAGGTCAGACATCCAGGTTCTAAAAACATCAACTATCCTGCTTTCCTTGAATAACTCATACCTCCCTGTGGTTTCTCAATCTTACCTCCTGGAAAATCTGAACGCAGTGGCTCGGAAGAACATAATGTTCATGCGTCTCTTAGGTCTGCGCACCGCTGGCATCAACCAATGGGCTCCAACAAGTGAGTAAGGGGCCTGCAGACTGTGCAACTACAGGTCTGAATCATGGTTGCATCTTCTGGGCTGTTGTCCCGCCCTTGACGCTCCCAGAAGACTTCTTTTAAAACCCTTACATTTAAAATGGGGCATCAGACGATGTTGAGAGGTATCGGCCCTTTCCTTTACTTCCTTAGACACTCAGGTGCTTGTAAGGAATGGAAAATATGTGAGACTCCTGGACAATCTCTTTTACCCTCTCTGGCCCCTGCCCTTCCAGTTCCCCCCCCCCCGAAAATATATCACTGACTTTTTTCGCCCCCTGTCCTTGTATTCCTGTACTAATTAATTGTATTCTTGGCTCTGGAAACTGTTACGTGATTATAATGGTAACTACAAGATTGCCTTTTTAGTTATATGTATATGAACTTAAACTTGATGGTTTTCTTATTTTTTGCTTTTAACGTGGTAACTGTGCTATGATGACACTTTATTGCAATGGTTTTAATTAACTGTGCTAATTTAAAAACACTGCATGAGTGAATGGATTAGTTCATGGTACTGAAAGAGTCACTATGGCATTGCAAGACCAGTCACAGGGTGTTTGCTGGAGTGTATGGATAGTGACTGGGGAATTGCAGGCCTGAAACACAAGTGTGAAGGTGGTTACACAACTACATGCATAGTCCATAGGAGTTTGAAGCACTCCGTGCCCTAAAGCCTGGCTCACTGCATGAGTACATGCATACTGACTGAATGATTACAGAAGTATAAGGAGAGACACTGAGTGAATTTATAATTGATTGCATTTTACTTTAGTGAATGGATTAGTACATGGTACTGAAAGAGTCACTATGGCATTGCAAGAGCAGTCACAAGGTGTTTGCTTCAGTGTATGGATACTGACTGGGGAATTGTAGGCCTGAAACACCAGTGTGAAGGTGGTTAGACCACTACATGCATACTGCATAGGAGTTTGACGCACTTCATGCCCTGAAGCCAGGCTCACTGCATAAGTACATGCATACTGACTGAATGATTACAGAACTATAAGGAGAGACACTGGGTGAATTCATAATTGGTTGAGTTTTACTATAGTTAATGGATTAGTACATGGTACTGAAAGAGTCACTATGGCATTGCAAGAGCAGTCACAGCATGTTTGCTGCAGTGTATGGATACTGACTGGGGAATTGTAGGCCTGAAACACAAGTGTGAAGGTGGTTAGACCACTACATGCATACTGCATAGGAGTTTAAAACACTCTATGCCCTAAAGCCTGGCTCACTGCATGAGTACATGCATACTGACTGAATGATTACAGTACTATAAGGAGAGACACTGGGTAAATTCATAATTATTTGAGTTTTACTTTAGTGAATGGATTAGTACATGGTACTGAAAGAGTCACTTTAGGATTGCAAGAGCAGCCACCGGGTGTTTGCTGGAATGTATGGATACTGACTGGGGAATTGTAGGCCTGATACACAAGTGTGAAGGTGGTTTGACTACTTCATGCATAGTGCATAAGAGTTTGTAGCAGTCCATGTGCTAAGGCCCTGAATCACTGCATGAGTACTTGGATACTGACTGAATGATTAGAGTAGTACAAGGAGAAATGAAGTTACCAAATGTTTCTCTCATAATGGTTGCCCAAATGCACACAGACTCACAGTATGACTCTAGAAAAGCAACACATTTGACATATTTCAGACCTACACTCTACTATGAAAGCCTGACTCATTTTGCAAATGCATAAGCAATGACTGAGCTTCTAATAATAGTAAAACTTGACTACATGACAGGTTTTAAAGCAGTTATATGTCTGCAAAGACATGAAGTACCCAAATGCTTCTCTCACAATGGTTCCCCAAATATACACATGTTCACAGTGTGATTCTAGACAAGCAACACTATCCATTGGTCTTTACCAAAACACATTTACTAGTCTGGAAGGGATAAGGTGACTGCACACATTCCACATATTTCATTACTGCACTTTAGAGTAGAAGCCTGACTCATTTTGAAAATACATAAGCAATGACTGCTTTCAAATTCTACCAAAACTTGGCAACAAAATAGGTTTTTAATCAGTTATATATCTGCAAACACATGAAGTATCCAACGGCTTCTCTCACAACAGTTCCCAAATGTACACAAACTCACAGTGTGATTTTGGATAAGCAAGACTATCCCTTGGACGTTATCTAAACACATTTACTGACCTAGAAAAACCTAGGGGACTGCACACAATCCACATATTTCAGTACTGCATATTAGTGTTAAAGCCTAAATCGTTTTGCAAATACATAAACAATTAATATTTTCTAATTCTACGAAAATTTGACAACAAGAATGGTTTTTAAGCACTTATGTGTTTGCAAGGATATCAAGCAACCAAATGCTTCTCTCACAATTTCCTCAAATGCACACTGACTCATAGTGTGATTCTATACAAATAAAAGTATCCCTTGCACTTTAGCAAAAACATTTAGTAGTCTGGAAGGGGTACGGTGAACGCATACATTCCACATATTTCATTACTGCAGTTTAGAGTACAAGCCTGACACATTTATTTTAAAATACATACAAAATTACTGCTTTCATATTCCACAAAAACTTGGCAACTTGATAGGTTTCTAACCAGTTATATATCTGCAAACACAAGAAGCACCCAAAGGCTTCTTTCACAACAGTTCCAAAATGTACACAGTCTCACAGTGTGATTCTAGACAAGCAACACTATCACTTGGTCTTTACCAAAACACATTGGCTGATCTAGAGAAACTAAGGTGACTGCACACATTCCACATACTTCAATACTGCATTTTACTGTTAAAGCCTAACTCATTTTGTAAATACATAAGCAATGACTATTTTCTAATTATATCAAAACTTGACAACAAGAAAGGTTTTTCAGCACTTATGTGTCTGCAAACACAGCAAGAAATCAAATGCTTTTCTCACAATTTTCCCAACTGCACACATTGACTCACAGTTTCATTCTCGATAAATAACAGTATCCCTTGCACTTTAGCAAAAAACATTTACTACTCTGGAAGGGGTAAGGTGACGGCATACATTCCACATACTTCATTACTGCAGTTTAGAGTACAAGCCTGACACATTTTAAAATACATAAAAAATGACTGCTTTCAAATTCTACCTCCACTTGGCAACATGATAGGTTTTTAACCAGTCATATATCTACAAACACATGAAATACCCAAAGGCTTCTCTCTCAACAGTTCCCAAATGTACACAGTCTCACAGTGTGATTTTAGACAAGCAAGACTATCCCTTGGACTCTATCAAAACACATTGACTGATCTAGAAAAACTAAGGTGACTGCACACATTTCACATATTTAATTACTGCATTTTACTGTTAAAGCCTAACTCATCTTGGAAATACATAAGCAAATACTATTTTCTAATTCTATCAAAACTTGACAACATGAAAGGTTTGTAAGCACTTATGTGTCTGCAAACACATCAAGCAACCACATGCTTTTCTCACAATTTTCCCAAATGCACACTGACTCACAGTGTGATTCTAGACAAATGACAGTATCCCTTGCACTGAAGTAAAAAACATGTAATAGTCTGTAACAGGTGAGATGACTGCACACATTCCACATATTGTAGAACACAGTCTCACAAAGTGGTTCTAGACAAGTAAGACTACTCCCTGGACTTTACCAAGAGAAACACATTAATCTTATTAAAAACAAACACACCACATACAGCCTCTCTCAAATGAATAAGTTACCTTTCAAACTGATTTGTAGATTAAGAAGTATGTCAGTCACACACCAGATTTTATTATACAGAATCTCTGTACTGTGCAGCTATTAGCAAAAAAAAATAGCAAACTTTCCCTCTCATTCGGCACACACAGTGGAGAAGCGTGGCTCAGTGGTTAGAGGCGGCAGACCCGGAAGCTGAGATCAGCCGTGGACCAGGGTTCGATTCCACGCCTCGGCGGTTCTCGGGCTCAAAAATTCCACGGACTCGACAATTCTCGCTCCGGTGCCTACTCGACTCACGGGGTCACACTCTGCGACTCTGGGCAATAGCTTGCTTATTCTCCACTACGGCCCCTCGCGGTGGGATGCCTGGCTTTCACCTTGTGGATACCCTGCGGGGGTATCTCACAGGGGAATACCAGCACGGGTTCCCTAAGCAAGCGCCTTGATACCTTCGGGTGATACGTGCGCTATATAAGTCGCAATACATTTACATTTACACATACATATACATATCAAATCACATTGTTTTCCACATTAAGTCAAAAGCTAACACACATTTCTATTGGTTACACATTTCAGCCCTTTCCAAATGACATACGTTTGAACCCTACCCCCAAACTGCTCACTGCTGCTACCATAGTAACAGTTCATAGAACACTCAACTGACCACATAGGTCACAAGTTCAGCACACAATGTTGCTAATCCAAACAGCAAGTGTGCCTGACTTTTCAAAATATCAGCTTATCCTGTGTAATGTTCCTTTCAAACAGTTTATTTAACTAATAAGAAACATGCTTTTAAAAAACAGAAACATGCAACCTATTTTTCAGACTAGAATGATCTCAAATACCCAATCATTTATTTTCTTTTTTCAAAACTGCATCTTATCCACCATTTTAGAAAAATCTCACTTCTCAAACTGTCATTTCACATACAGAGACCATCTGAGTGCATCCAGACCTCCCTTCAAGATGCTTAGAGTGTGGATTGTGGGACACAGGTATATTTTATGGAGCCAAAGGTATGCAGAAAACAGAGGCATAAACAAAGACCTAGCTTTGCCAAATGTAGACATTAAATGGATTTGACAGAGAGGGTTAAAATAGCACCAATTGATGTCATTGGTTTAATCCTTTTTGCATAGCCAACACCCTGACCTCATAATTGTGCATTGTGGTGGCAATGACCTAGGCACTTTGACTGGGGTAGGTCTGGAAATGCTTATGAAGGACACCTTTACAGAATTGATGTCACTTTTCCCCCAAACTGCCTTCGTCTATTCTAACATATGCCAAAGGCAGAAATGGAACTGGTCTAATACATTTTGTCCACAGATTGACAAATCTAGGAAACATGTCAATAAATCTGTTTCTGCTTTTCTCCAAGATTATAAGATGGGGTCCATTTACCACAACAATCTGCGTTTCAATATGGGTGGCATCTATAGGAGAGATGGTGTACATTTTACAGATGAGGGTAACAGAGTATTCCTCTTGAACTTCAGACTCTGCAAAGGTACTTACTTGTAGGTACCAAAATCTCTCAATAAACACAGGGCTCTTTTTAGAGCCACCCAAGATCCAAACACGTAAGCTTGATGTATATCTGAAAAAAATATATATTTTTTTGCTTGGAGTCGCGCACCCAACGCATCAGAGTCGTGCACCCAATGCGTAAAAGTCGTGCACCAAATGCGCTGGAGTCGTGCACCATACAGGTTAGGAGTCATGCAACCCACGCGTGCACACTAGGGGGACGTACTGAGCGCCGCGCTGGGTGCGCGACTCCTAATTTTACCGTAAAAAAAATAGCCCCTATCACTAATTTCTATTATCCCCGGGGACCCCATTCCCCGGGGCTTGTATAAAACATTGGGGACTGTAGGGGGAGCCCCAATGCCCCCACGACGCCCAGACGGCTCCCTGCATCCATCGGGAGCCGGCATTGCTTTTCCACATGGGGATCTGCTAACACACGGCTCCTCGTGTGGAAAAGCAATATGGTTTGGATTTTGAAAGAGAGATCAGGTTTTGCTGCTCTCTTTCAAAATCTAAACCAACTTTGCTATGGATGGGCGGGAGCCGCAAGACTCCCGCCATCTCATAGCAAACAGCAGTGTCCCGGGGGTGGGCACCCCGGGACACTTCAGGAGCCGACCATGGGTGGTGGCGGTCCCCAAGGCCACAACAAGGCTCCAGGAGGGGGGCCGCACGGACCCCCTCCAACAATACACAAAGCCCCGGGGGGTGGTGGTCCCTGTGGCTTGGGGGGGTGTTGATCCCCCAACCCTTGTATTTTGCTTGGGGGCCTTGTAGCCCCCTAAACATTTATTTTGTAGCCCGGGGGTTGCGGTCCCCAGGGCTGTGGGGCCCTTCTGGGTCCCCAATAAATTGTAATAATTTTGCCCCCGGGATTTGGCCCCCCGGGGGCTAATTATTAAAGAAGATCCAGTTTTTTTTTTTTTTTTACGGCAGCATCTACGCACCCTGTGCGCATTTTGCCATTTAAAAAAAAAAGTAATTTTGGGCCCTGGGAGTCCATGTGGGACCCCCTAAGCAGGGGGTCAGGGTATTTCTACCCTGCCCCCTTTATTCATTTTGCACACTTATTCCACCAACTTCTTCAGCCTCGCATCTACCGAGGCACCAAATGATTGCCAACACTTCCTGGTTTCGAATGGCAGAATGTACATATAAATATAGATATACATGTACTTTTAAATGTCATTTTCTCAGGAACTACTGAACGGATTTATACCATTTAAGCAAAAGACATGAGTCTGTACTAAAGACTACCCTTTTGACAAAGTTAGTGTAATTCCATTCAGCAGTTCGGGCTGTAGCCGCGATGAACGGTTCCTCTGGAAAATTGCATGGAGAAAAAACTTTTTGGGACCCCCTTTTATCTCAGCCCCCGCTTCACGAATCACACCACGTCTTTCAGGATAGGAGCGGACCGGAGCTGGCCATTAGTTTTGAAAATTGCGCAAAGATTCGTCAACCAACGCTAAAGTTATTTCAAATCGAATGTTGTGGATTTCCTATCGAAAATAGGTTCTAACTATAACTACCTACTGGCGACCCTATATATACATTTTGCACACTTATTCCACTAACTTCTTCAGCCTCGCATCTACCGAGGCACCAAATGATTGCCAACACTTCCTGGTTTCGAATGGCGGGATGTACATATACATATAGATATACATGTACTTTTAAATGTCATTTTCTCAGGAACTACTGAACGGATTTATTCCATTTAAGCAAAAGGCATGAGTCTGAACTAAAGACTACCTCTTTGACAAAGTTAGTGTATTTCCATTCAGCAGTTCGGGCTGTAGCCGTGATGAACGGTTCCTATGGAAAATTGCATGGAGAAAAAACATTTTGGGACTCCCTTTTATCTCAGCCCCCGCTTCACAAATCACACCGAGACTTTCAGAATAGGAGCGGACCGGAGCTGGCCATTAGTTTTGAAAATTGCACAAAGATTCGTCAACCAACGCCAAAGTTATTTCAAATAGAATGTTGTTGATTTCCTATGGAAAATAGGTCCCAACTATTACTGCCTACTGGCGACCCTATATATACAAAGCGTAACTCCCTAGTGTGATCATGAACAAACAGTAACACAGACACACTGTATAGCTGGTGCCAGATTATTTTATTGCTGTGATTTTTAACAGTGCTGTTTCTGACGCGTTTCGGACACATGACGGTGTCCTTGATCCCATTATATATATATATATATATGTGCTTAGAGCAGTAGAAGATCCTCGCCCTGCCTTGAATTAGTGTTGCTTTCACCAAATCCGCTCCAACAAGAGTGTGATCAATTATTGGTGTATATTTAATTTAGTCACATCTCAATATAAATCACACAGCCTGGGGGAAGAGGGTTAGGGTTTGGTGAATGGTTGGGAAGGGGGATTTGAGGAAAACACTGCACATGGACTACACATTCATCTTGGCAGCTGACCATCATAAATCTGTTAAGGGAGAAAAATGAAATGCATACATGATGAGGAGTAGTACTAGACTAGTACGGGGCAGTATGTTAAATATGCAATTGCCTGTCTGCCCACAGAAACACCCAAGTTAAATACATACATACATTATGTTCTGTTGTACCAGGCTTCCTTTGAAAGTTAGCTAATAAAGGTAAAATATCTGTAGAAGTAAAATACAAGCAAACAAACAACACACACAACCGTAATGAGTGAAGAGACAAAAAAATGAATCAAACGAAGAAAATACTGTTACTGTATTATATTTTTCCCAAATTTGGAGTTGCATCTCTCCGCATTCCTCTTGGTCCTTTTTTGGACTGTCTGTCCATCGATTTTGTGTGCCTGGCGGATGTAGTTTGGTAAGGTAAGTGTGAGATGTGTTTTTCATTATGGTGCAGGCTAATGAAGGGCCTGTATATGGAAACAGAAAAACGATATTGAAAACTCAAGGAGAAAAATTAAACTGCATATTTAAGGATGATTGCAACAAGAAGACTTTCAGAGGTGGAATGGCTAATTCATGTCTATTTCCGGCAGTTAGTTACCTCCAACAAGAGGAACAGGCCCCCCCTACCCAACCTGCACTTAGCTCCTAATTTGAGCTAGACAGCAGTAGAAAGGAGCACACACACAGAGCAACATAGCATTCTCCAAATTAAGTAAAAATTTCAATGTACCACTGCTATTTACACCACCACCACTACAGAGACATGTAGGTCTGGTCTGGTGTAATTTTTTACCTTTAGGCCACTACATGCCCTGAGTTATTCATTCCATCAATCATCTCTGATCCTCTTGACTCTGACTGCGAGTATGGTATGGTGTCCAAATCTGTACAAACCAAAAGTGTGCCGACTCCCGACTGAGTCCTCCAGACTCTGACTAAATGCAATCAAACAATTTTGTTATTGAACAACAAGAAGTGAAAGATTGACTTGAGTCACTTTTTTGTGTGTAGATTCAGAATAGTAGACATCATTCACAACAAACATCAATCACTCAGCATATGCAATGCATGCCATCACATTTACCTGTTCTTCCAGGGCAGTCCCTCTCGGCTTGGAAAGGTTATATATAGTCAGGGCCCGGATTTGGAGTCAGGCACAAATTTCACATTTGTTGTATTATCCCTCCAATGTCTGGCTTAAGGGAAATGGCTTTAGGGAGAGTCAGGAGTGGACTAGTGATTACTTCTTCACTGACAGCAGTTGCAACTCCAATTCAACAATAATTTAGTAAGACGGTCGGAATAGATTTGTGAACCAAAAAGACAGTGACACACACAAAAAATATAGAGTAAATAATGTTCCTCAGCTATATCTTTTATTTGTGCTTCAAAAAGGAAGAACAAAAGTAACTTGAGTTGGCTCGAGAGCCTAGTTGTCAGGGAATTAGAGCTTGTCCCTAAACTCTGGTGGTTCAACTATAAGTGGATCACCTAACACACTACATCCTCGACCTGAGTTGCTGTCATCATCTTCCTGCTGTGCTACTTTAGGTATGGTATAATCCAGTGGTATAAAGTGCTGATTGATTTTGATCCTGTTTAAAATCTCCAAGTTTTGGGGCAAGAGACTGGTCCTTATCACTGTCAGAACGGTACCAGCAGCACTGAAAACACGCTCAGAAGAGACACTTGCAATAGGGCGAGCCAGATAGTTTATCGCCAGCCTGCTGAGCACTCGGCATTGGCGCCTTTTCCCATACCAATACAGCAATGTGTTTTGATCAAAGTAGACCTTTGTTGGGTCATCCAGATAGGTCTTGACCATCTGCTCAATGCCCATGGGTGCTCCTCTTTGCTCCGCCTCTTTTGTCATTGCCTCAGCACTGGATATAACAGGCCCTTTCTGTAGGAACCACTTATGTGCCGATTTTGGGGCTGATGCTCCTGTTCTTGTTGTTGCTGTTGATGTTGTTCTTGGTTTTGGTAGTTTTGGCAACTGTGAGCCAACCGCACTGCCCTCAGGCTCTGAAGCCGGCTGCCCTGTAGTACATGTGCCCTGGAGTAGCAGGCCTCTAATTCCGTGCCATTCTTTTTCTAAGTAGCTGGCTTCCACAGCTATGCAAGTTTTGTAGTTGGCCACATCCCTGTCTGAAAAAGGAATGAAAGTGTGCAGTAATGGTTTATACCGTGGCTCCAGAATTGTGGCACAAATGTAATGGTTGGATGACACAATGCCCCTCTGCACCATTGAATTTTCAGATACGCGAATGGTTAAGCTCTCTACCAACTCATATGCTTCGCTTTCTTCCCCCACACCTGCGTGCATAGCAAACACCCCCCTCAGCTGTTCCTGCAGCATGTGCAACAATGGGATAGCTTGGCCCATAGAACAGTCTTCCTTGTTTACTGCACATGTGAGGAGCTTGAAAGAAAGTAGCATCTCTGTCAGGAATTTAAGTAGACCCCATTGGTCCATCTCAATGATCATGCTTTCCAGAGAAGCATCCCCTCTTTGCATGACATATTCATTGATTGGTCTTTGCTTCTCAAACAGATGTTCAAGCATCTAATAAATTAGGATCCAACGTGTTGCCACCTCCTGGATTAGTGGATTAACTGAAATTCTATTATCACATTGAATGATCGTCAGCTGCTTCCAGATTTTAAAAGAATGGCTGAAATGTGTGCAGATTCTTTTGCAGGTGGTCAGTAAGTTGCTGACTCTGTCTTCTTTTTTCAAAAAGTCTTGAACAATGATGTTTATGCAGTGCGCCAAACACAGGACCTTGAAATAGTCACCATCTGCCATAACCTTAACTATATTACTACCATTGTCCATGGCAGCAAAACCAATGTTAAACCCTCTTGGTCACATCCATTCAAAGACCTTGCTGTCAAAGTCTTCCAAAATGTTTGCAGCAGTATGAGATTTCTCCATAGCGAACATGGCTACAGTTGCATGTTTCTAAGTCACATAAAAAATCTCAGCAGTGTCAACACCTGCAAATATCTCTTCTCTAACCCCCACAAAAGAGATCCAGTGTGCCTTGATGCACATTTAATCAGTGGTTTGGTGACCGGTCCACATGTCAGTTGTCAGGTGGATAGTGTGAACAGCACTCTGCTGCAAAGCTTGTCCAAGCAATTCCAGCACGTCTTTATGTACTGCTGGAACAGCAACTCTGGTGAAATAGGACAGGCTGGGAACCTTCCATTTGGGCAGATGGCTGTCACAAATCCAAGAAAACCCACCCCTTCCATAAAAGTGGAAGGGGGAAGGTCCATTGCTAACATTTTAGCCAGCTTCTTGTTGGACAAACGTGCCATTGGGTGTTTGCGTTCATAATGCCCCTCCAACCTAAACATGCTGAGAATGGTAGCCTGGGTTTTTTTTCTATTCTGGTGCCACTGATGCAGATGAGATATTGATGCCAGATGTTAAGCTCAAGGCATGTTTTTTAGTTGCGGTGCTCTCTTGCCTGGGACATCTTGGTTTCTCAGCCTGACTCTTGTGCCATTGTGATGTTACTGGTGATGATGTGGGCGGTACCGCTTCAGTGCTGGGGACAGGGCTTCTTTGGTAACAGAGAAAATGTTTCCCTCTTGCTCACCTTCCACCATGATTGGATGTTCTTCTTCATCCCCTTCACCAACAACACATGCAATTTTTTGGCCGCTAAGGTGCGCCTCCCACTAGAGCAAGTGGTGTTTTCTCAGACGGGTTGTTTGGCCTCCGGTACTATAGTTTGTACCAAGCTTACCCTGATTAACACCTTGACCACAAATGGAGCACATAGCAATGTTCACCTCCTTCCTGCTAATCGAAAAGAAGTCCCAAACTAGGGAGGTCAACTTTCTGTGCTGCTGCAGCCACTTGCAATGTCCTATGAACTGGTAGGTGGGTGTGAAGTTTGACTCTCTGCAATACCTACTTCTACTGAGGTGCTTATGGTGGATGTAAGTTGATGCCGGTGAAATATGGAAGCTGGAGGTGGTGTTGGTGGTATCATCTATGTTGGTGGTATCAGTGCCACATCCCTCACAGCAGTTTGGGATGGGGTAATGTCAGTGTTCACTGGGGCGGGACTAATGTTCATGATGACTGGCTCATCATTATCCTCCTCTGCTACATTTACGTCCATAACTCCAAGGCTTTCTGGAACCTTCCTTTTCCCTAGCCTTGTCTCCTGGGCATGGGGTGTCTCCAACTAAGACTTAGGCGGGATCCAAGTGGTGTTTAGAACATCAGAAGGTAGGCTTGGCGAAGGTGATGGACTAACCCTCCTTTTCCTTGTTGGGGATATGGAAGACAATGGATCTTCTGAAAGAGTGGCTTGCTCTTTTTCCTCCTTTGCAGGAAGTTTGATCTCCTAAACTGCCCCTACTTTGGGAGGAATAACTACTATTTGGGGTAGTTGAGGCTGCTGTTGTCCACTTATCTGAGTTGCCTGCATTGATTGTGTACTATTTTGCAATAAGAATAAGTCAATTTCAACATCACTGCTCGTTGGCGTTGGGGTCGTGATTAGGCTAGCAGTCTCTGCAACAGACATGGGCTTAGGCTTAAGTTGGTGGGGTGGGTCCACTGATACCGGGGTGCTGCTCCCAGCCTGCTCCCCGGACACCGCTGCTGCAGGCGCAATCTTTGGTTTAGCAAAAAAGGTCATGGGCGACATACCGGTCTTGGTAAGTGGCAGTGCCTTCTTCTCACTAGCAATTTTCTTGGTACTGGACCTGGTACCTTTACTTTGGTGCCATCTTGAAGATGTCACTGCAGGCAGTGGTACAAGTTTAAGAGATGTCTGTGGTCAGACGTCATGTGATGTCGTACGCAGCAGGACTTCTGCCTGGCAGTACAATGGGTGATGTTGTCTCCTCCTCTTTTGTGTACCTAAAAGCAAAGAAGCAAGAAGAACATCAGTGAAATGCGGCATTCATTGTTGTGGTTCAATTACTACTAGTACAAACAAACAAATATAATATTTAACTTAGTGTGTGGTAACACTTGTTAGTATTATTAATAGTATTAAATGTATTACCTCAGTTATTAAAAAACATAAAAATAAATTTTAGTCATTTGTGAGACCTTGACAACAACAAGAGCTTTCATGGCTGTTGGTCTAGTGTATAGTACACTAAGGAAGGATAGGTAAGAAGAAGAACAACAACAAAAAGAAAAATGTAACAGATCCGGATTGGCATTGTGCATCACGTGGGATTCAGCATTCAGGGAGCTGCAGCTGACAATGGATAGGGGCAATAAGCCAAGAGGAACAAAGGAAAGACATGCAGGTCTAATGCAGAAGCACACTGGCTCCCCCTTCACAAAATGGCCGCCAGTCACATTGCCAGGCCACAACAACTAGAAAGGGAAGACAGACAATGCAGGCCTATGGCTAAAGCAAACTGGCTGCCTCCACAAAATGGCCACCAACCACATGGCCAGGCAACAACAACAGGGAAGGGAAGACAGGCATAGCAGGCCTATGGCAAAAGCACACTGATTGCCTTAACAAAATTGCCACCGGCCAATTGGTCCGGCTACCACAACAAGAAGCAATAAGCCAAGAGGAACAAAGGAAAGAAGACATGAAGGTCTCTGGCAAAAGCACACTAACTACCACCACCACAAAATGGCTCCCAGCCATATGGTCACTCAGAACAACAAAAAGCAAGAGGCCTAAAAAACAATGAACTTAAGTAGGTCTCCATGGACACAGACTTTCCAAAATGGCCCCAGGCCACATGGGGAGGCTCAGCCAAGGCAAATGCTGGTCCACTTTTACAAACACACTCACACACTAGCCAGACAAAAGAGACATGCTAAACAACATAGCTTTCATGCAACAATGCCAAAAATGAAAATCCACAGGCTAAAAAAGTTTGCAAGTTACACAACAACCACACACATCCAAGAAAGATATTTATCTAACACATATGAAAAAAGGGAAATACCAAAAAAACACACTTTGCATTTCAATTCAATTCCATCCATGCCCTAACTGATATTTAAATTAAACAGACACCACATAAACAGTTGTTTCATGCATCCATGAGTATCTCTGGGCCTACTGGCTGAAAGGCTTATTGGAAGACTACTGACCGGCTAGTGAATTAAATAAATATTGCAAATCGATTTCACAATTTGGAGACAATTAAGTTAACTGTGCAACATGTTTCCGTTATAAAATAAGAGAAATTACTTACAAATAACTAGGCCCCTAGTGAAACTAAAAGCCACTCACCACAAGAAATATTTAAAAAATGATGAAAAGTACAAATAAATGTAGGTGCAATGCCCCAATCAAAGAAACAACACCAATCTTCAAACTTACTTGTGACTTCTCAAATTCAAAAGTCCTCAGATCCAATGATATATGATGCAACAGACACAAAGAGGGATACTTCCAGTTCCAAATCCAAATGAAAAGGAGATGCCTGCTGAACAGGAATAGATAGTTGGAGACTATGGGGCACTTATTTCCTCTTAAAAAAAGTAAAAAAAGAAAAAGGACTCCTTGCACAAAAAAGTACAGACAAATGTCAATCTGACGAGTATATTTAATCCAAATCATCATTTCGAGAAGGTTTAGATGCAGCTTGAGAGAGAACCTTGTCCAGATTGCAAATTCTGCATGTTCGGGATCGCAATCTTCACAAAACTTCTGCCAAAGTCTGATAGTGCACCCGAATGACGTATTTGTGATTGCAAACTCTCGCTGGACCATGCAGCCACCTAGCAAATCTCATGACGCTTGCGAATGAACAGGAATGAATAGGAAATCTCGTTGGCGATCGCAGGCACCTGGTAAGTTGCTCCAGCATGCGCAAAAATGCATTTTAGGCTTGCAAATACAAAAAAAACCCAGCTCTGTTGCAGAGTGCAGAGGTTTGCGGCAACTCTGCATTCTACGCGGAATGTACAGTCGCAAAGAAATCCACAAACTCAGTGAGCGGAGCAAAGTTTTATGACCAAGGCTAATTGGCTTCCTGTCAGGGGACGTACTCAATTTAAAACTTTATGCTGGACCCATATGGGATTACAACAAAATGGTTGAGGTTTTGTCCAGGATTCCTTTAAATGGTACCAACATAGCAGGGGTCTATGGTCTATCACAGCTAACAAAGTGCAAGATCCTAGAATAAGGACAGAAAACGGGGGAGGGTAGGATATGATCTTTCTCAGCATGGATTGAATTACCTGACCATCTTGGATCTCAGTCTAATCTGTTAAGATTCATGAAAGAGATGAGAACCTGCATCTTTAACATAGGTTAGACCCCAAAGTAAATTGACCCTCCACATTTTTACTGTCGTCTAAGGGTTTTTCAGGACACTAGCATCAAGACGCCTCCTGGTAGGCGCATGCTTTACAAACCTTATAACATAACATATTACCTACTGGCGGTCGCCAGTAGGTATATATAGTTCGGATTTTTTCTCTATGGGATTTTTGAAAATTCTATGTCTAATAACTTTGGCGTTTGTGGACGGAATTGGCTGAAATTTTCAGGAAAATTGCACATTTTGTTTCTGAGCAGCCCCTGAAAATTTGGGGGGGGGGGGGGTTTGTCAAAGGGGGGCCGAGAAAAAAGGGGGGTCCCAAAACGTGTTTTTCCCATGCAATTTTCCATAGGGCGGTTGGACTCACTTTTAGGTCGAACGGCTGAATGGATTTGCACGAAACTTGGCAAAATTGTAGATATTGTTTGCTCGATGTGCCTTTGCTAGGTCTCAATATATGTATGGATTTTGAGAAATTAACGTTCAAAAAAATATATATATCTGTAACAGCGCTCCGGTTAGCGCTCCGGTTCGCGTACCTGACGCGTAACGGAACTTCGCAAAGCCAAGCTGATTGGCTCTCCGGTGTCTGTCAACATTCTAAACAGTCCGGAGCAGCCGCCATCTTGTCTCTTGGTAGGATCGAGAGACAAGAGGAGGCCAAAAGGTAAATGACCATAAGGGGATATAGTAGATCCTCCCTGACCCCCTAAGTTTGATGTAGAGGCTTTAAAAGGGCCCCGCGGGGCAAAAAAAACCAAAACATTTTTTCGTTTTTTTTGCATGGGGAGCGCCTGGTACGCGCACCGGGAAGCGGTCCGGGGAGCGTACTATGAGGATAAAAGAATGATAGACTTTTGAAATATTGTATGTTTATTGATTGTTCTTTTTGTTGTTTTTTTTTGTTGTTTTTTTATTTAAGTAGCAATATTTATGCTTATTAAATATAAATTTCTTTTTGTGATTGTTTTTCAAAATTTAATAGAACGTCTAACATTTGACTGTCCGAAATGTCCTCTTTTTAAGTGAACATAACTTCCAACATTTGAGTGTCAGAAACGTCCTCATATTGAATTAACAAATCCACAGATTCTACACATTGTAGAAGTTCATGGTCCCGTGATTCATCCATGAATTCCAAGTCATTGTGTTCAATGATTTCTTCATTGTTCATCTCTAGGACAATTTCAAAGGAAACGTTCTGTTCTCCTTCCATTTTTGTGCTGAAATTTGCATTAAAAAAAAAATCAGTAGAAATATGGCACTGTTGGGTTTAAGTTCAGACAGGTAGTTTTGATTTTTTAACAGTGAGGTTAACTTTGGGCAATGTATGGTAACAGGCAGGAAGTAGAAATATAAAAAAGTGCGTGTGAAGAAACGTAAGTAATTTCATAATTATAGCAGAGAAGCCTAAGTCAATCCATAAATATAACAGAGGAGCCTATCTCTATCTATAACTATAGCAGAGGGACAGTAAATAACTATTAGAAAATGTTTTTAAAAAATAACTTAAAGTGCCTCTTACAAATTATCAACTTACTTTACAGAGAGGTGAAGAAGACAAAATGCGAAAATCCTTTCAAGATGTACCTCAGGTAGTTGTAGTCAAAATGGCTGCGTTTCCCTCTCATTTTTATTTATATTCATGTACATAACCAATCAAATGTCAGGAAAAAAAAATAGAAAATGAAAGTAACATTTTCATTGGTTGTCAAATCTAACACTTCAGATGTGTTTTGTGAAGTAATTTACCTCAGGGTATTTAGAGAGGTCTACAGGCTAAATGGCTAAATGGAATTCCAACCAAATTTGTGAACATGGTAGGGATTGGTATGTAGTATGAGCTAATCTATATATGGTGAAATTGTCTCCAGTGGTTTTTCTGTAAATTACTTTCCCACCTTTTTTAATTGAGCGCTTCCCGGTGAGCGCCCCGGTACGCGAACCGGCAGCGTTACGGGAGTCCTCCATTTTGTGTTTTGGTAGAATTGAGATACAAGATGGAGGGCAAATAATGTTCAGAATGGGTTGAAGGGGGCACAGTAGACGTATCCTGACCCCCTAGGTTTTCTGGGGGTGGCTGAGGAGGCCCATATGTGCGAAAAAATACAATTTTTTTTCAAATTTTCGCGTGGTTAGCGTCCGGTGCGCGTACCGGGTAGCGCTCCGGAAAGCGTAAATTGTGAAAATTTGTAAAAAAAAAGTTACATTTAAAATGTATTTATAGTGATCATAGTTAGGGTAGCTCTGAGAAGAGCTTTTGGGTCTGTGGTAGATTTAGGTACTTATAAGTAGGTACCAATACATAGTTTTAAATTCAGGATGAAAACTCTGTTCCCCTCATCTGAGAAGTGAACTCCATCTCCTCTGTAGATATCTTGCATGTAGTAACGCAAGTTATTGTTGTACATGGAGCCCATTCCATGGTCTCTCATGTAAGCTGAAACAGACCTATTTACATGCTTCCTCGATTTCTCAATTTGTGGACAAAATTGGTTCGACCACCTCCATTTCTGTCTTTGGCATATATTTGAATATACCAAGGCAGTTTGAGGAAACAGTGCCATCAATTGGTCAAAGGTATCCTTTAAAAGCATTTCCAGACCTACCCCAGTCAAAGTGCCCAAGTCATTTCCTCCACAGTGCACAATTAACAGGTCAGGTTTTGGCAAATGCAAAAAGGTTTTCACCAATGGTATCAATTGGTGACATCTTAATCCTCTGTGGCCAATCCACTTGATTTCCACATTTTGTAAATTGAGGTTTTGTAAATTTCTGTTATCAGCATACCTTTGAGCCCAGTGGATGTAACTATGTCCAACAATCCAGACAGAAAACATGGTGAGAGGAGGTTCTGCTGCAGTCAGATGAAGTGTGGGTATGAAATGGCAGTTGAAAAAATAAGAGTTTATAATGAAAAAAACTGTGGAGTTTCTGTGCTAATGATTCAGTAGCAGTGATTGGTGGATTTTGATTGCTGAAAACAGAAAGTTAGGGTGCATGGATGAGTTCTTTGAAAGATGTAATTTGAATGGTCAAGAAAAAATCATTTTATGAAAGATTGCACTGGATACGCAGGTGTACTGAGAGTTCAGAGTTCAATTGAAACATTGTTGTGTGAACTTGTAAACATGACAGGTCTTTCAGGAGGTGGTTGCTATGAAAAGAAGGCAGAAAGGGCAGAGGGGGGAAGGGTGTTGATTTGAAAAAAGTGAGGGAAGAGTTTTGATTGGGTGACATGAGAGATATGTGTGATGAATTACAGCATTTCTGTGCCTTTGTTGGTTGCAGCCTCTGGAGTGCATAACCTTTGCTCTGCTAAAGAAAAATTGGTGTGTGTCTGAGACTGTTTTGAAACTCAAAAAGTATTTGCTAAGGTGAGAAAAGATTCATTTAATTTAGATAGAGAATAGTATGCTTTAGGGAGAAAATTATGAAGAAAGTTGTGTATTTAAAATGTTGCTTTGTGTCAAGTGTTTTACAAATAGATTTTGTTTCTTTGAGTTACATAGCCATGTTAAAAGTGATGCAAAAATGGTGCAAGGGCCTTAAAAATACGCTTTCATGTGTGTTAGGGCATTTTAAGTAATTTCCCCATGAATGTGGGTAATTAATTGTTTTATTTGATGTGTTTAAAAACGTTTTTTGAAATCAAGTAGGTTTCTTGATATGTACTGCTAGAGTTTCATAGGTTGCTTTGGGCATATTTACAAGGCCTTTGAGTCCCTTTGATGTTATTTTCCCCATTTTAATTTAAAACATTTACCCGTGGTGCAAGGTCCTTGTAAATACGCCCCCATGTGTGCTTGACAAATTTAGATTTTGTTTCTTTGAGTTACATAGCCATGTTAAAAGTGATGCAAAAATGGTGCTAGGGCCTTAAAAATACGCTTTAATGTGTGTTAGGGCATTTTAAGTCACTTCCCCATGAATGTGGTTGAATAATTAATTTACTTGATGTGTTTAAGAACGTTTCTTGAAGTCATTTAGGTTTTCTTGATATGTACTGCTAGAGTTTCGTAGGTTGCTTGGGGCATATTTACAAGGCCTTTGAGTCCCTTTGATGTTATTTTCTCCATTTTAATTTAAGTCATTTCCCCGTGGTGCAAGGTCCTTGTAAATACGCCCCCATGTGTGGTTGGCAAATTTAGATTTTGTTTCTTTGAGTTACATGGCCATGTTAAAAGTGATGCAAAAATGGTGGAAGGGCCTTAAAAATACGCTTTCATGTGTGTTAGGGCATTTTAAGTCACTTCCCCATGAATGTGGTTGAATAATTAATTTATTTGATGTGTTTAAAAACGTTTCTTGAAATCATTTAGGTTTCTTGATATGTACTGCTAGAGTTTCATAGGCTGCTTGGGGCATATTTACAAGGCCTTTGAGTCCCTTTAATGTTATTTTCCCCATTTTAATTTAAGTCATTTCCCCGTGGTGCAAGGTCCTTGTAAATACGCCCCCATGTGTGCTTGGCTAATTTAAGTACTGACAGGGTGTGCTTCTACATAGGACCTGTGTTGTGTTTTCAAATTATGACCAGAAAATCGTTTGTTTTTTTTAAAAACGCTTTTCACATTTATGAGAAGGTCATATTGGTGTCTGTTTCTTTAAATAAATATTTCAGTTTCCACTATGAATCTGTGACAATAATATTCCTTGTTTGCCGGTTTAAAAACACGTTTCTTGAACTCATTAAGGTTTCACAATATGTTCTGCAAGAGTTTCATAGTCACTATGATGATAATGATATACATTTAGAACTGTGTAGGAGGCATGGAGAATCTAAGGCTTCTGTAAGTGTCAAGGGAGGTGAGTAATGTACATTGCTCTGTTGCATACAGTCCTCATCTTCTGCGTACTCTTGGATATGCTAGACTACATCTGCACAATGAGATACCTAAGGAAAGGAAACACAGGTGATGTGAATGTGAAATGAGCAAAAAAAAAGCACGTTTTTCAATTACATCACCTGTGTTTCCTAATATTACGAATCACATTGTGCAGATGAGGTTTAGGCCTGTCCAGGGAGACAGAGGACGTCTGGCCTTTGTTCAAGAGTGCAGTGAACATGACTCACTTCATTGGTAGGCCTGCACATGTATTATCTCATTTGTACTCTTCAACAAGCCTAAATTTCATCTGCATCCCTGAGTAGGCCTCACCTCAAACAAACCTCTGGATAGGCCACACCTTATCGTCATCCTGAATCAATCATTTAAAATGTTAGGGGCAGATTTATGACGGCCGTGCGCCTCTTTTGTGCTGCTCTTGCGTCAGTTTTGTGACGCAGCAGTGATGCAAAAGATGCACCATGTTGCAAGATAGGCCTCAGTTCATCTGCAACAAGATACTGTCAGTTTAAACTGTAAACATTTAGGACTCTGTAGGGGGCATGGAGAAGCTGAATCTTCTGTTAGTGTCAAAATTGATGCACACCGTGCTCACCTTCTGCGTACTCTTTGATATGCTAGACTACATCTGCACAATGAGATACCTAAGCAAAGGAAACACAAGTGATGTGATTGTGAAATGACCAAAAGAAATTGCATATTTTTCAATTACATCACCTGTGTTTCCTAACATTACAAATCACATTGTGCAGATGAGGTTTAGGCCTGGTCAGGGACACAGAGGAGGTCTGGCCTTTGTTCAAGAGTGTAGTGGACATGACTCACTTCATTGGTAGGCCTGCACATGTACTATCTCCTCTGTACTGTTTAACAAGCCTAAATTTCATCTGTAAACCTGAGTAGGCCTCACCTCAAACAAACCTCTGGATAGGCCACACCTTATGGGCATCCTGAATCAATCATTTAAAATGTTAGGGGCAGATTTATGATGACCGTGCGCCTCTTTTGTGCCGCTGTTGCATCATTTTTGTGATGCAGCAGCAGTGCAAAAGATGCACCATGTTGCAAGATAGGCCTCACTTCATCTGCAACAAGATACCGTCAGTTTAAACTGTAAAGATTTAGGAATGTGTAGGGGGCATGGAGAAGCTGAATCTTCTGTAAGTGTCAAAATTGTTGCATACAGTGCTCACCTTCTGCGTACTCTTTGATATGCTAGACTACATCTGCACAATGAGATACCTAAGAAAAGGAAACACAGGTGATGTGATTGTGTTTCCTAACATTACGAATCACATTGTGTAGATGAGGTTTAGGCCTGTCCAGGGAGACAGAGGAGGTCTGACGTTTGTTCAATAGTGCAGTGGACATGACTCACTTCGTTGGTAGGCCTGCACATGTATTATCTCCTCTGTACTTTTCAACAACTTAAATTTCATCTGTAACCCTGGGTAGGTGACGCATCTGTGTTGTTTTTGCCCCATGGTGCTCTGCATTGTAAATGCGGCACACCATGGGTGGCAGAGCAGCGGTGCACGTTAACTGGTGCATCCCTGGGGATGCGCCAGTTAACATAAATCTGCTCCTTTACCTTTAAGTATGAGCAGGGGACACAGAGTCGGTGAGGCTTATCCAAGGTTAAGAAGAGATGAGTCCTGTTCACTGAAAACTTGGACATAGGCCTCACCTCCTCAGCATCGCTGGACATGGCTAAATAATAACTGCAAAATGTTACTCTTGTTAAACAATTTTACTATTATAGTCTCTGAGATTTGTCTCTTACTCTGCAACATCTCATTGTTGTTCTCTTTCTTTAAAGATAACAACATCAACCATGAGTGATAATGAGCAATCTGTTGATCTCGATCTTATCATTGAACTTGTCATTGAAACGTCAGTGGAAGTAGATCCCTTGGATGATTTAAATCCTGTGGATGATGAAGAATATGATGAGGATGCCGATTTGTCAGACTTGTATGACATAGGGTGGGCAGCTGACCTGCTCGAGTCTATTAACCTATAAAGACTTTTAGAAATAAATTTAAGATACTCGAAATGAAAAGTAACCATGTAAACCGTTTCATATAAAATTAAAAACAACTTCAAAAACAGCTTGTGTGAAGTGTCTTTAATAAAATAGTGAAATATGCTAATACAATTAGTTCAGATTCACATATAAAAGAGCACAGGTCAAATGTAGAAGCATTCTATTTCTTTGCTACTATTTGTGAGTTCTAAATTTGCCAATGCACTAAAAATTATTGTATGTAGAATTGACAAGTAGTGTGTTAATTTTTTGACGACTGTTATTGATTTACTGTTTGGTAATAGTGGTTAATAACATTTTTTATTATATTTTACCACAGATTCAACTGCAGATCATTTCAAAACTACAAAATGCCATCTAAAGAGAGAACAAGAAAGGCTACAAAACGTCAAAGACAGCAGCTTAGTACATGCTTGCAGCAGTCCTCTACAATAAAAACTCGTCAAGTCACCAAGAAAGCTCCGGGTAAGAGAACAAAATCATTCCTAAGAAATATTTTCAGAAAAAAAAATATTACTGCAGAACATGTTTTAGTCCAGAAAAAGAGAGCCAATTTAAACGGAAAGGAAAGGCCAATCAAAAATGTTACTGCTAGAGCAGGAGATAACTCTGTGCATGGTAGTAGAAGGAAAAATCAGTTTAGGGACATTCGTAGACAAATGTTCCGCAACAGGATAATTGGCAATTTGTTAAAAAATATTAAGAAAGGTCAACAGAAAGTGGCTTTTTATAAAAGAAAAAAAAAATATTGAGAAAATTATTGATGAGGCATTCGAAATTAAGCGAAAGTTATTTATTTTGATAATCAATAGAATTAGGAAACTAAACAAGGCAATTTATGATTTCAAATCAAATAGTAGATGGAAGAGAACACTTAATCGTAGTAATTTTTGTGAAGTATTTTCAGGAGAATGGATGCATAGTTCAAGTTGTGAGGCATTTTTTAATGAGGAGAGTTATTTCCAGGATAATGATTTGGTGCATGCAGTTGACACCAGTGGTCGAGCTTATGAGGTGAAAGATGGTAGTCCGGTTGAAAAAGAAAAACTTATGACAACAGAGGCAGAAGAGATGTTAGGTAATGAGGTTTTAGGAAAACGTCCTAAGGGACCAGTGTATACCTGGAAGTGTAGTAGTATTTGCAGTGTGCGACAGGATTCCATCAATTTGCTTTGTGATTTTGTACGGACATTTAATAGGAAAAGTTTGAAACAGAAGATGAAGTTGTTGCAAGAATTAGATCCTTGCAGAGTGAGAGAAGTGACAGGTTTGCATGGTCATTCATTGGCTTGTCTTTCCAGGAGAGTATGCCAGAGTGTTTTTCATCATTTCAGGATGCTAGCAGTGCATCATAATAAAGTGAGGAAATTAGTTAGAATGTTGTATTATGCTAAGAGTCCAGCAATTATGCTTAAACAATCATGCACTGCTCTTTTGCATGGTTCAGAAGTAGATGTGAAGAATATTTGTGCAGAAATTGAGTTTTGTTACTTTACAAGTAAAGAGGAGAATGTTGAAATTAACCCAGAAAAAGAAGGTAATGTGGAAGAGAGTGTACTGGTTTCCAGTACAGATAATTTTCAGAAGGAAATTGCCACGTTTGAGGTGAAATCAAGTGAGAGGCCTAATTTCACTTGTGTGTGTTGTCGACGCACTTATTATAAGAATCAGACTAAGTTAGTGGATTTATATGCAAAAAGTGAAAGGGAAAATAATAGTGAATGGAAGGATTTCGCAACATACTTGATGGTAGAAAACTGTTTTGATTTGGGATTGGATCAACGTGTGTGTACTTATTGTTGTAACAAATTAAATCAAAACCAGATGCCTGCTAGAGCGGTTCATAATAATCTGGAATTGGTTGACATTCCTTCTGAATTGAAGGATTTAAATACTTATGAATCTATTTTGATTCAAAGTGTCCATCCCTTTCAGGCTATTGTACGATTAGAGGCAAAGACTGGGAAATTGCCTCCATCAGATTTACAGAGAGGATTAAAGGGTAGAGTTATTTATTTGCCTCTAGATTTGAAGAAAAACATTAATACAATTGGAGTAGAGAAAGTGGAAGAGGAACCTCTGGTTATCTTAGTTAATGGGGTTCCGACAAAGAGTAAGAAAATCTAGCAAGATTTAGTGGATGTTAGGAAAGTCAAAAAGGCAACATTGTATTTGAAGAAAAACAATAAGTACTACAAGAATGTATATGTTGCAGAAGAGGAAGTAAGTGAAGAAGAGGATAGCGATTTGTGTGCTGGTCAAATTGAGAAAGTAGAAGCCTCTAAAAATGAAGAAATATATGAACATTATAGTGTTCATCCTTTGCATTCCAAGGAAGTCATGGGGAATGCTATTGAGTTGTTTCAAATGAAACAAGCCAAAGGGAGTCCCATTAGTGTTTGGGAGGAGAGTTTGGAAGCTCGGTGTTTCCCACAACTATTTCCAACAGGTCAAGGAGGAAGATATGATGAGCGACCTGATCAAATTCCTGCTTCTGAATATCGGACTTTACGATTATATGCAGAAGATCCTAGGTTTCGTCAATGCATTCCCTATTTGTTTCATCTACTGTTTGAAAGCGATCTGTCTGGACTGTCATATGCAGTGAACCACATCTTGAAAAGTGGTGTACAGATGCAAAATATCTTGGCAAGGGACTTTATGGATAAAGTCAATGTGCAAGACAGTATTTTGGATTCTCACCTGATTAATCTCATGGCGTGTCAGCGTGGTACTAATGAGTACTGGTACCGTCGTCATGGTGATTTAAAATGTATGCTGAGGAACTTAGGAACTCCCACATGGTTCCTCACTCTCAGCTGTGCCGAGTATGGCTGGGAAGACTTACTTGAATTTCTACGAGAGGCAAATGGAAACATTGAAAATATCGAACTCAAGACACCCGGAGAACTGTGCTCTTTGGATCCAGTGAATGTATGCAGGTACTTCAATCATAGATTTGAAGCTATGATGTCTTTCATCATGAACAAGAAAAATCCACCTCTTGGAGAGGTGTTGGATTTCTTCTGGAGAAAGGATTACCAAGCAAGAGGTGCTCCTCATATACATATGCTGCTATGGATCAAAGATGCACCCAAATTTGGAACAGATCCAGATGAATTAGTGATGAGTTTCATAGAACAGTATTCTACATGTGCTGTTCCAAACACAAAGGAAGACAAAAGCCTAAGAGAACAAGTTTTACGCTTCCAAAGCCATCGTTGTGGAAAGTACTGTCGTCGTAAATTCAGAAACAAGGACAAGTTCTACACAAAATGTCGTTTCGCCTTTCCACGACCGGTGATTTCCAAAGGAAGAGTGAACAGTTTTATGTCTTCGCTGCGACATAATGTGATGAGGAAATCACCCAAAAATACATACAATTTGAAAAGGAACGAAGAGTCCAAGTACATCAACGACTACAACCCAGTGATTTTGTCCATGTGGAATGCTAACATGGATATACAGTTTGTGGCTGATAACTGTATGGCTGTGGCTCGGTATGTGACATCTTACATCACCAAAAAAGAAAAGACAGAATTGAAGGATATGTGGGAGGACATTTCCCATGAAAAGAGCCTCAGTAAGAAGTTGTACAGTTTCAGTCTGAAGATGTTGTCGCATCGAGAAATCGGAGCTTACGAATGTTCTGACCGGTTGTCTTCAGCAAGTCTCTATGCCAAATCTAGGAGTATCATTTGGGCGAGTCTTGGTCTTGCTGCAACGCGTAATCGAGTTCGGAAACCTGTGCGGGAAATTGAGTATTTGGCGGAAAAGGAGCCAAACAGTACCGATATTTTGAAGACCAACATGTTGGATACATATTATCTAAATAGAAGCAGTCACCTCGAGAATGTTTGTCTGTATGAGGTTCTACAAAATTACATATTCAAGAGGAACATCAAAGAAGATATTGATAAAGGAGTGTATGCTGTAATTGGAAGTGAGGGATGTCTGGTCAAGCAAAGAAAATGCCACTTGGTAAACCATCGAAAATTGAGTGGCGAATCTCCTGAAAGAAAAGAGTTTTTCTATTTAGCACTTTTGCAACTTTTCAAGCCTTGGCGTGCAGAAGAGGAACTGCTTGGAGATTTCGTCTGTTACAAAGGTTCTTTCAATGCCGACAAGGAGACCATAGAATGTCCTGTTTTTCACAAATATCTAGAAATATTGAATGCGGAAATCGAGCAGGAAGCAACGATTGCAGCCGAGATTGCTAGAGACAGTTCTCAGGACAGTCAGAGTTCTGTTTCATTGAGTCAGGATCCACTAGGAGGACCAGTTATCGGAAATGAAGCTGTCACTGCCATGATTGAAGTGGAAAGAGCCATGGCACATGCTCAGGAGGATGCGGTTAACTTAGAAGACTTGGAAAGACAACTCAACGTTGAGCAGAGGAAAATATATGACGAAATTACCAATCAAATTGATCATGGATTAAGTCATGAGAAGAAAGAGTGCTCATGTACGTCGTTGAAGCCTGTCCGACTGTACGTGAGTGGAGAAGCGGGAACTGGAAAAAGTTTCCTCATTAAAGCAATTTCATGTTATTTGCAGAAAAGGACTGAGTCATCGCTGTCTTGTGTTGTCACCGCACCAACTGGACTGGCAGCACATAACATTAAAGGTATTACTTTGCATCATCTACTGATGCTGCCAGTGGAGCATGATAACAAATTACAATACCACAAGTTATCTGGAGATGCTTGTTGTGAAGTTTCCAGAGTGCTGAAGAAGATGAAACTTCTTATCATTGATGAAGTAAGCATGGTTTCCAATGTCATGCTTGCCTTTGTGCATTTGAGAATGCAAGAAGTTCTCAAAAGAGAGTATGATGTGTTATTTGGTGGCAAACACATCATTGTTTTCGGTGATCTTCTGCAGCTGACACCAGTGAAAGGACAACCTGTGTTCAAAATGCTCACGCATGAAGATACCAGGAAGTGCCTAGGGAGCATTGGCAACGTTAATATATGGTTAAACTTCAATTATGCTGAACTGCGTGAAAATATGCGTCAAGCGAAGGATGAAGATTATAAGAATATTCTACAAGATGTTAGAATCGGAAAAGTGACTGAGCATGGGAAAGAAGCTTTACATGCACGATTACTATCAAATTTGTATCCAGAAGAAGACGTTCTGCCAGAGAATATTTTTCGGAAAATTACTGAGAAGAAATCTGGAATATGTTTGATGCCAACTCTTGCAGAATGTGCCATCTTCAACAACAAAATGTTGAATTTAGAAAACCAATAGATTGTGAAACTGGAAGCTATTGACAGAATAGAGCATATGGGAGCAACAATTATTTTGTCTGAGAATTTGTAATCAAAATTGGATTCATTAGAGAAGACTATATCTAAAACTGCTGGTTTTGAAAAGACTCTGAATGTGTGCTTAAATTGCCGTATAATTTTAAGAAGGAATTTACATGTTGAAAGAGGTCTGGTAAATGGATCAATGGGTAATGTTGTTGATTTTGAGAAATACAGAAATAGAGATGGAATTGAATTTTTAAAAATTTAATTTGATGGTATTGTGGAAGTACAGCTAATTGGTCGTTGCTCTGCTAGGTTTTTGCTTGTAAAAGACTTATATGTTCGCCGTAAGCAGTTTCCTGTTTGCTTGGCATATGCGGTGACAATCCATAAATCGCAAGGTTTAAGTGTAGACAGTGCATTGGTGAATATTGGCAGTTCTGTGTTCAAGGAGGGTATGGCATATGTGGCATTGTCACGAGTCAGAACTTTATCGGGATTGTACTTGATTGAGTGTGATGTCACAAACATTTGTGCGGATCTAGATTGTGTTAAGGAATACAATAGGTTAAGAAGAGAGTATGCGCCACATTTGCCTCAATATCCTTTGTTTGAGAAACGTGTGGTAGGCCGGAAACGAAGAAATGTGACCAATAGTACGGAGGTTGTAGCAAAAAGACGAAAAGTTGATGAACCCAAAATTATAAGCAGAAAAAAAATGGATTCTGTTGAAGATGTTGTTGGTTTTCAATTTGAAAATAGTTCTGGTGTCAACTGCTATGCTAATGTAGTGGTTAATATTGTCTTTTCTCTAGAAACTTTAAAAGAAGAGATTGTGGTCAATTCGGATCAAAGATTTTGCAGTTTGTTGAATTCTGTGTTAGAGAAATGTAGCACTGATAGAACAAAAATAGAAAGTGTGTCTGAAGTTCGAAATCTGTTAGACAAATGTTCAGGTCAAACGCAATTCTCTCAAAATATTCAGCAAGATTGTCAGGAGTTTTTAATGTATATGCTTGATGTATTGCAAGATGAAGGTGTAGATGTAGATGATCTGTTTGGCCTTTCTTATCAATGGCAGCATGACTGCGAGAACTGTAGGGTATCAAGTACTACTAGTGTAGACTCAGAAAGATTTATATATTTAACTTTGCCAGACAGTAAATCAGTGTCCTTTAATAAGCTAGTAAAAGCAGCCGATCACAACATGGAGTGTAGCCAATGTAAGTCTGCAATGCAGTCCACATTATTTATACGAACATATGGCCAGTATGTCATTTTAATGTTCCAACGATGTAGGCCTGATGGAACAAAATTGACAACTTTAATTAAATATTTTGTGGCTTCACAGTTGTCAATATCAGGAAGGACTTTTGTAACTGCAGCCATTATATATCATGACGGTCCTTCAACAACATCAGGACATTACACAGCTTATTTGAAGTCTAGAAACGGCTGGTCATTCTGCAATAATTCTGTTTTAACTTAAAAAAAAAATTGCCTTTTGACCTTAAAAATTCTTACCTGGTGTTTTTACAACCAAAATTTTAGGGAAAGAATCTCGGGATTTGCTCTGAGGAATTTCAAGAGGTTCTAATGGCTCCTACACTATAACTGTTTGTTTTAATAAGCTAATTCAAGCAGCCAATCAAAACATGGAGTAGAGGTAATGTAAGTCTGCAATGCTGTCGACATATTTTGAACAAACTTTTGGTTATAATGTCATTTAAAAATTCCAACTATATAAACCTGATGAAAATAAGTTTTCAACTTTAATTACAAATGTTGTGGCTACACAGTCGTTGATTTTAGGAAGAACATTTCTAACTGCAGCTATTATATGACATGATGGTCCTTTGACAACATCCACTTATTACACAGCTTATTGAAAATGTAAAAAAAAGCTGATTTTCTGGAAATGATTCACATTTCACTATGAAACAATGTTGCCTTTTTATTTAAAAATATTCTTACTTTCTGTTTTCAGAAAAAAGAATTTAGGGTAGGTAACTGGCCTATAATGATTCTAGGAGTTGATATAATTTTATGTACTGTTTTAAATTGCTTTGTGATTAAAAGTAATGTAGAGAATTAAATAATTGTAGTAGTCATAGAGGTAGTGTAAGTCTGCTTCATAGTAAGCAGTATCAGTGTCATAGGAAATGTGGAACATGAGTGAGCAAGAAGGGTGAGATATTACTAGTACAGGATTGTGAAAGTGATCTTGAACGTTTTCTTTCTGAAAGTTGCGGAAAAAGAAAATGACGGGATTTGCTTAGAAGAATTCCAAGAGTTATAAATGGCTCTTACACGATTTGGCCTTGAGGAGAAGTGCGGTAGAGAGCGAGAAGTCATTTATTGTATGTAAGATATTTGTCAAAACAATGGAGCTTTTCTTTCAGAAAGTGGCGGGCTGAAAATAATAACAGCACAACAGAGTATAAGCTGTTCATAGGACATCCTTCGACGTCATGGAAAGTAAGTTACTTTTGAGGATTTCTGATTTCTGATTGGTTATGTTATATGGGTTTTTTAAACACAATCATTTTGATTGTGTTTTTTTTTCCCCCGCTGTTATATGATGAATACGTTCAAGTCACTGTTTTTAGTGAAATTTGATATATTCTGAGAACAGCAAAAATAAACCATTTAACATGTATAATTAATTCTGTACTTTTTGTATTTATGATATACATTTAGAACTGTGTAGGAGGCATGGAGAAGCTGAGGCTTCAGTAAGTGTCAAAGTTGTTGCATACAGTGCTGACGTTCTGCGTACTCTTTCATATGATAGACTACATCTGCATAATGAGATACCTAAGCAAAGGAAACACAGGTAATGTGATTGTGAAATGAGGAAAAAAAATACACGTTTTTCAATTACATCACCTGTGTTTTCTAACATTACGATTCACATTGTGCAGATGAGGTTTAGGCCTGTCCAGGGAGACAGAGGATGTCTGGCTTTTGTTCAAGAGTGCAGTGGACATGACTCACTTCATTGGTAGGCTTGCACATGTATTATCTCCTCTGTACTCTTCAACAAGCCTAAATTTAATCTGTAACTCTGAGTAGACCTCACCTCAAACAAATCTCTGGATAGGCCACACCTTATTGGCATCCTGAAACAATCATGGCCGTGCACCTCTTTTGCGCTGCCGTTGTGTCACTTTTGTGACACAGCAGCAGTGCAAAAGATGCACCATGTTGCAAGATAGGCCTCACTTCATCTGCATCAAGATACTGTTAGTTTAAAATGTATATATTTAGGACTGTGTAGGGAGCATGGAGAAGCGGAGGCCTCTAACTTAATTTCTTTGTAAAATTGGATGATTGTCAATCTTTTCCCTTGTCTTTTCTAATTTTTAAATACATGTTTTAATATTTTTCAAATGTTTGTTCTTTCTTTCACAGATTGAAAGTATAAAAATAACAAGTGACTAAGTTAACGACAATTATAAGGTAAATGTTTTCTACTCTTTTCGTTACATTTCTATCACATTTAACTTCTATTAGTTCCACTGCTTCATTTCTTTAACCCTCAATTTCCTGCCTTTGCTACTTCCCTCATTCCTTTCTCTATTACTTACTTACTCTACTCCTTCCACTCCTTTTCTCAGTCCCTCTGTTCTCATAGTTCCTCACTCCTGTTCACTCACTCCGTCTCTATTACTCTCACTGTCTCTGACTGATCACTCTTTCACTACTTGTTCATTATGCTTTCTCCCTGTAGTTCAAGCACACTAAGGGGCATATTATCAACACAGGCGATAAAATTATCGCTGCTTTTATCAGCAGAAAACTGCCGCAAAAGCGGCTTTAGCTGCAGTTTTCTGCCGCAAATGCGGCTTTAGCGGCAGATTTCTGCCGATAAAAGCAGGGATAATTTTATCGCCTATGTTGATAATATGCCCCTATGTTATTTACATTTCTTTGCTGTTTCAATCATTCCTTTTCTGTCACTTCTTCTTTTCTGCTTTCTGTTTTTTCTCTCTGTTATTCCACATGTTTTAACCTTAGTCACTATCATACATCTTGTTTTATTCCTATTTACTTTTGCTCACTGTTTTCTTAACACTTTCCCTCAGGATTCTTCTTTTAGTCCGGTTCTATCCCTACCTCTCATTCCACATCCTTTACTATTTTTCTTCTTATTTTGAACATTCACTCACATTCTCTAAGAAACTCTTGTTTATTATTCTTCTACTCTCCTTTTTTTCTTTCACTTCCTTATCTATTTTGTTTTTCACAATTATACCCTCTTCCATCTTTTCTTCGATAAATAGATCTATTAAACAGTATCTCTGTGTTACTCCCTCTAGCTGTCTTTCTTTTAACATTACTCTCTGTTTCCTTCCCTTATACTTACTCTTCTTTTTTTTTTTTTGTTTCGCTTCCGGTTCGCGTACCGGGTAGCGAACCGGGAAGCGAATCAAAAGAAATAGAGGTTGCCAGAGTGCTAAACATTGTAGCAATTTTTTATAAAGGGGAGGTAGTTCTGAAAATAACTTTTTTTTAATTATTTTTGTTGTTTTATATTTTTTTTATTATTTTTCTGAACATTTTTTTACTTTTTTTGTATTTTTTGAACGATTTTATATTTTTTTTGTTTTTTTTGGGGGGGGAAACGAAAACGATTCATTGTAAAGGGCTCAACAGGAGCAACAAAAAAAAAAAGATAATTTATTTTCTGAAGTTTTGGACAATCATGATTGTCGATAGCTCTGTTGATTACATTGATGCTACTTTCTCTGTAGCAAATCAACTGACCGCAATGCACGCACACTTGTTTGACTGTCCCGAACCTCATCTGTATATTTGGGACTGTCTCCCTCGCCTCTGGTCCCGTCACTTCCTCTACATTTGATCTTCTGGCCACAGGAGGGGGGTTATACTGCAGGTCACGTACCTGTGCAGCACTATAATTAATAGGGTGCCACCTCTCCATATGGCGATGCATGGTATAATTGCCATAACTATATTTCTTGTCTGCCCCTCTGGACAGATCTTTCTTACAAATAAGGCAAGTTACATAGCGGGCATTAACTTTTTTTGGGCCCCGGGGATATTTGAAAAATTGCCAAATGAAATGTTCCTTGACATGGGACCTCCTAGGCTCCTCAGGCAAAAACTGCCTCCTCTTTTGCTCCTCTTCCTCTTCTTTCTCTTCTTCCTCCTCTTGCTGAATGATAACCTGAGCAGGTGGTCCTCTCTTCCTAGGAGGTGGTGCTGGTGGTGGGGGTGCACCAGCTGCAGCTACAAGACTTGCCATTTTAAGTAATGAAAAAGGGTCTTCCTCTCACAAAGTTGAAAGTCAGAGTGATGAAAGAAGGAGGGGTTTTCATCATTTGGGAAAAACAATAGTTCTAAACGAATGAAAAGTGTTATTTTTAGGTCACATGACCTAGCCTTACATCATTAGGAAACCAAAAGTGAAATGAACCAATGAAAAGTTTTATTAAGAAGTCACATGACCTGTTGTGCTTACGTTACGCTCTCCGCGCCGCGTCCCGGATCGCTTCCGGGAAGCTGCGCTTCGCACCTCGCTTCGCATACCGGAGCACTTCCGGGTGCGCTAACGCGGCGCGTCATATGACGCATTACGCGACAACGCGATACATCGCGCTTACACGTCACGATGTTGTTTTCTAACGCGACAGTTGCGCAAACGGAACGTTTACTGGTTCGCGGACCGGATCGCGGCACCAAATTGAGCTAACGGAAAGCTAACCGGTTCGCGGACCGGGAGCGAAAAAAAAAAATAATGTATTAATAAACATATAAAATATATTTTTTGATTTAAAGAAGAATACATTTTAAAGCTTTTGATATTTGCTATTAAAAAACCATTGAAATTCACTGAAAAAACCATAGGTTATAGACCATATATAGTTAGGAATTAGCATTTACAAAACCTTGAAAATTCACTGAAAAAACCATAGGTTATAGACCATATATAGTTAGGAATTAGCATTTAAAAAACCTTATTTTACTCACACAAAATCATTGAAATTCGCATATATAGTTAGTTGTACTAACTATATATCGCGCACCCGCAATCCACTGCTGATCATGTCACATGGTCAGTGACATCACTGATGACATCACTGATGGCATCTCAAATGACATCACTGATGACATCACTGATGACATCTCAAATGACATCACTGATGACATCACTGATGACATCTCAAATGACATCACTGATGACATCTCAAATGACATCACTGATGACATCACTAATGAAATCTCAAATGGCATCACTGATGACATCACTGATGACATCACTGATGACATCTCCAATGACATCACTGATGACATCACTGATGACATCACTGATGACATCTCAAATGACATCACTGATGACATCACTGATGACATCTCATTTGACATTACTGATCACATCACTGATGACATCATTCATGTGATAATACGATGAACCTCTTCAGACTCTAATATAACCTTAGATACACTCAGTGTAAACAGACACTCACAGACTGTCACTCATCCATGGAGTTACTCACACACCTAGTCAGTCATGCAAAGAATCAATCACACCTCCATTTCCTCAACTATACAGTTATACGCACCTTACTTATTCAAACATATACTAACACATATGTACTCTCTTATACAATCCCTGATACAAGTTCACAACGATCCATACAGCCACTCACACATTCACTGGCTCTTATGCACAGTTATTTATATATGTCAACTCTTACATGTACTGTGTTTTACATATGTACTTACTTTGACATGTAGCACTGAGATATCCATTCACTCACCAATACACTCATGCACACAGTCAACCGCCCATACAGCTGTTTCCACATGCACTTTTGAACCCATACATCTAGTGAATCAACTGCTCACACATCTATGCACAGAGTCATACACCTCCCAGCCACCCACACACACACTCAGTCTCCCATACAAATACTTGGGCAACCAATCAATAACCCATATAGTTACTCATATAGCTACTGATCAACACATGCAGCAGTTTACAGAACAACAGACATAATGATGCACAAATTAAGACAGTTTAGTCACTAACCCATGCACTCAGTGAGACACATTTAATCACTCACTCATACAGTCAGTCATGCATCTACTAAATCCTTCATCCAGACACTTATACATCCACTCATTCTTCAATATGTAAGACATATTTTAACTTTACAGAAACATACAGTCACTGGATGTTGTCATCAGTGATGTCATCAGTGATGTCATTTGAGATGTCATCAGTGATGTCATCAGTGATGTCATTTGAGATGTCATCAGTGATGTCATCAGTGATGTCACTGACCATGTCATGAATAATGTAATATGTGACATGATCAGCAGTGGATTGCGGATGCGCGATATATAGTTAGTACAACTAACTATATATGCGAATTTCAATGGTTTTGTGTGAGTAAAATAAGGTTTTTTAAATGCTAATTCCTAACTATATATGGTCTATAACCTATGGTTTTTTGAGTGAATTTTCAAGGTTTTGTAAATGCTAATTCCTAACTATATATGGTCTATAACCTATGGTTTTTTCAGTGAATATATATATACATATATATATTCACTGAAAAAAACCATAGGTTTCAGGGGCGTTACAGTTAGTTGGACATTTCACTCATTCAAAACAATAGAAATTCCCCCGCTATAGTTAGTTCCGCTAACTATAGCTCGCGCGCCCACAATGCAGTGCTGATGACATCACATATTACATCACTCATGACAGGGTCAGTGACATCACTCATGACATCACTGATGACATCTCAAAAGACATCACTGATGACATTACTGATGATATCATCCTTGTGATAGAGTGGCAGACCTCCTCTCACTCTAATATAACCTTTGATACACACACTCAAAAATACAAAAGTTAACATTTTTAAAACAATGGACATACCAATACCAGTTACAACACACCTATTCAGTAATTTCAAGATCTACACACACATCTCCTCATTCACCAACAGTCCCTATACAGTCATTCATACATGTACTCACTCATCATAAGTACTCATACACCTATACATCCTGTTACATACCACCACTCATCCATAGAGTTACTCACACACATAGTCACACTTGCAAACAAAGTATCAAGCATACATTTAATTGCATATACAGTAATACACACACTACCACACTTACTTCCACAAACACCTACACATACTTCTTCTCTTAAAACAATCACTTACAGAAACACCTACTTATTTGTACAGGAACTCTTCCAATCTCTCACTCTCACATATACTCATTTATATACACCAATACTCACATATACCAGTTTAAAACATATGTAGTTACTCATAAAGACTCTATTAAGACAGTCAATCACTCACTAACACACCCATACACACAATCATCCACCTATACAGTTCTGCATACATGCTGTCTTCAACATATACAAACAGTGAGTCACTCATTCATGCATCTATGCACTCAGTAATACCCCCACCGTACCATACAGACACTCATACTGATACGCAAAAAAAAAAAAATAATAACCCATATAGACACTCATATAGCTACTCACCAACCCATTCAGCCACTTATACACAAAGTGAGAGACTGATACAGATGTTTAGATATTTAAACATTACTCACTAACCCATGTATTTACTAAGATATACTTAATCAGTCAGTTAATCAATTTTACAAAAATAATCATCCATTTAGACACTTATATACCCATTTATTCTTCCATCGACCTTGAGATATACATATATAAAACATATTTAATTTTCAGAAAAACACACATTCACTGGAAATTGTCATCAGTAATGTCATCAGTGATGTCATTTGAGATGTCATCAGTTATGTCATGAGTCATGTCACTGACATTGTCATGAGTGATGTAATATGTGACGTCATCAGCAGTGCATTGCGTGTGCACGAGTTATAGTTAGCTGAACTAACTATAACAGGAACATTTCTATGGTTTTGTTTGAGTGAAATGTCCAACTAAATATAACGCCCCAGAAACCTATGGTTTTTTCATTGAATTTCTATGGTTTTCTCAATGATAATCTCTAACTGTAACGTGCCTGAAACCTATGTTTTTGTCAGTGAATTTCTAAGGTTTTTTAAAAGCTAATTTCTATAATGTGCCTGAAACCTATGGCTTTTTCAGTGAATATATATATTTATTATACTATGTATACATGTGAAAATGTCTCGGTCCGCCTGTTTGCCTTAGTGGCATAAAAGAATTGGTGAAACTGATGTCAGCACGCCGACGAGGTCCTCTTACGATGACGTCATACAGTGTCGCTAGTGAAGCAGTGCTATTATGACGTCCTCGTCGACTTGAGAGAGCTAGGTAAGAATTTCCGTGGAATGCTGGTGCAGGGGATATTCACCTAAGTGTTCAGGCTAGTCCTTTGGGAACAACTGTTTATGTTGCCACTCCAAAAACCGAAACCAGTGATCCGAGGGCAGAGGCCCTGCAGATGGCACATAAGGTGGGGAGCCCAGTCGTGTGCAGCGGCAGGGCAGCGAAGTGACAAGCACCACAACCCACAAAAAAGGTAACGAGGGCACTAAATAACACAGGATCTTCTCTTTGTATCTGGCAGGAACATCGAAGTTAAAATGCCCTGGTACCAAAATGTAGAATTAGTGCTACAACGGTCTTCAAGAGGACCTGCGATGCCGCTTCTGCCTCCCGTACCCTGGATGCGGCACATGGGTCACGCGATACGGTCATACTGCGGTGGGACACACACTCGTTGACCTCTCATGGCACTGTTCCACACTTCAGCGAGAACGCTTTCGATTAGCTATGTTTTCTGATGACATGTCATGCCGGCCCCGTCCAACAACAGAACTTCTTTAGATCCGAACAGACTCTTCCACTCTCTCACCAGAAGTGAAACCAGGCCACGCGGATACTTTCACAATACAACACCCGGGAATGCACTTTTCGGTAAAAAAAACACATTCCTTCCTCCTAATTAATCCAATAAACGTCTCACAGAAGAACAGGGGCCAGCTTCGATCGGTAAACAGCCATTACAACAACTTTTTTACTTTGCAATACCATTACAATGCATGTATTACCACGCATGCGTTGTACATCGCAAAGTCATTACTATGCATTTTTTTAGAACGCATGGTAATTTACCACGCATGCCTTTACAACACATTTTTTTTCCTGCTTCCTACTAAGACATTTGAACAACACGACATACAAGGAGGGGGTTCAGGCAAGGAAAAACGGTCTGCGTGCCATAAAATATTGTAGACTGATATAACAAGAGTACACTATTGCAGCAATTTATACAGTGTGATCATAGGCATATAGTGTATATATTGTCGACGGCATTTCGAAGCCTATGTAGGGATAAAAGGGGTCATCCTCAGGACATTGTATTCATACCTGTAAACATTGAATTATTAAGACAGTCACTACGGTGGAAAGAACACTGCACGTGGCCGTACTGAAATGTTAAAACGTCTCATGGAGTGTTAGACAAGTGACAACCTTCTGCGTTCAGAACGCGCTACAGTCGGGGATGGACTCTAAGAATTGTGGAGGTCAGGGGGCTCTGGAGTAGAGCGGCGGCTAATTCCTACAGTGTACTAGGGGGGTAGGAGCCGTAAACGGGTTCATTGCTCTCAGTTGAGGCGATGCTCGTGATGACTGTCAAATTGCCGCAAGAGTGTACTCTTGTTATATCAGTCTGCAATATTTTATGGCACGCAGACCGTTTTTCCTTGCCTGAACACCCTCCCTGTATGTCGTGTTGTTCAAATGTTGTAGTAGGCCGCAGGCTGTGTCTCACTTGAATCTGTATAGATACTGACTAATAATTTACGTATCATTTATTAAATACTGTCCGGCTGGACAAAGAATATAGAAACTATTTAGTTTATATTTACGTCCACACTCATTTTTTGAACTGTCTGGGTACCACTGTCTTTACCCAAGGTTCCTGACCAATTGCTAAATTGGGTTTCCCTTGTTGTTTGGAACAAAAAGTAAAGATTTGTAATAGTAAATGACCATGCATTCTAAAAAACATGTAGACGATCCACGTGGTTGTAAGGAAACAGAGGCTGTTCTGGGTTTAGGGTAGTGCAGTGGTGTTTGTGTAGTGTAGCGGGTCATGCTGGGGGTAGCGTTTTATAGTTTAGGGTAGTGCAGTATTGTTTGGGTAGTGTAGGGGGTCGTGCTGGGGGTAGATTTAGGGTTTAGGGTAGAGCAGGGGTGTTTTGGTAGTGTAGGGAGTCGTGCTGGGGGTAGTGTTTTAGGGTTTAGGGTAGTTCAGTGGTGTTTGTGTACTGTAGGGGGTTGTGCTGTGGGTAGTGTTTTAGGGTTTAGGGTAGTGCGGTGGTGTTTGTGTAATGTAGGTGGTCGTGCTGGGGTAGATTTAGGGTTGAGGTTGGTGCTGTGGTGTTTGTGTTGTGGGGGATTGTGCTGGGGGTAGTGTTTTAGGGTTTATAGTAGTGCAGTGGTGTTGTATAGTGTAGGGTGGTTTAGGGTAGTGCAGTGGTGTTTGTGTAGTGTAAGGGGTAGTGCTGGGGGTAGTGTTTTAGGGTTTAGGGTAGTGCAGTGGTGTTTGTGTAGGTTAGGGGGTAGTGTTTTAGGGTTTAGGGTAGTGCAGCGGTGTTTGTGTAGTGTAGGGGGTCATGCTGTGGGTAGTGTTTTAAGGTTTAGAGTAGTGCAGTTGTGTTTGTGTAGTGTAGGGGTATGTGTTTTAGGGTATAGGGTAGTGCAGTGGTGTTTGGGTAGTATAGGGGGTCATGCTGGTGTTAGTTTTTTAGGGTTTAGGGTAGTGCAGTGGTGTTTTGGTAGTATAGGGGGTTGTGCTGGGGTAGTGTTTTAGGGTTTAGGGCAGTGTAGTGGTGTTTGTGTAGTGTAGGGAGATGTTCTGGCAGTAGTGTTTTAGGGTTTCGGGTAGTGCAGTGGTGTTTGAGTAGTGTAGGGGGTCGTGCTGGGGGTAGTGTTTTAGGGTTTAGGGTAGTGCAGTGGTGTTTGTGTAGTGTAGGGGGCATGCTGGGGATAGTGTTTTAGTGTTTAGGGTAGTGCAGTGGTGTTTGGGTAGTGTAGGGGGTAGTGCCTGCATAGTGTTTTGGGTTTACGGTAGTGCAGTGGTGCTTGTGTAGTGAAGGAGGTCGTGTTTTAGAGTTTAGGGACATGCAGTGGTGTTTGGGTAGTGTGAATGAATGAATGAATGAATGAATGAATGAATGAATGAATGAATGAATGAATGAATGAAAGGCATTTTTATACCGCGCAAAACTTAGCCCCAAGGGGCATCAAGGCGCACTACAGACAGACAAAGAAATCCAAACTCCAATGCCAGGACCAGAAGGCCAGCGGGAAAGCAGAGCCTAATATGCCTGAGAAAAAAGCCAGGTCTTAAGTGACTTTTTAAATATTGCTAAGGATGGTTGACTGGAAAGCTCAAAGGGGAGGAGGTTCCACAATTTGGGTGCCAAGACGGAAAAAGCTCTACCTCCCCATCTGACCTTGGTAAACCTAGGAACCACCAGCCTGTTCTTTGCAGATGAGCGAAGAGTTCTGATAGGGGTGTAGGCACACAGAAGAGATCTAATGCTTTCAGATCCTGAGCCATGGATAGCACCATGGGCCAAACAGAGAATTTTATAAGAGATCCTAGATGGAATTGGAAGCCAATGGAGATCCCTTCTGGCCATTGTTGCAGATGCTCTCCTAGGGAGACTTAGCACCAGTCTGGCTGCCGCATTTTGTACCATTTGGAGGCGATGGATGGAACCTTTATTGATGCCACCATAGAGGGCATTGCAATAATCTAGCCTCGATAGTACTAAGCCAGCTGTAGCTTGTTTCCGGGCTGCCAAGGATAGATAAGGAGCAATTTTCTTTAAAATTCTGATAGTGCCACAACAAGTTGACACTGTCCTATTTACCTGGGAGTCGAAAGAGAGGGTAGGATCAATTTGTACTCCAAGATTCTTAGCAATAGGAGTAGGGGTTGGGCACTCTCCAAGGGACGTGGGCCACCACTCCTTCGACCAAAGATCTTGGCTCCCTCCGAAGACCATAACTTCGGTTTTCTCACCGTTTAATTTTAAGAAATTACACGTCATCCATTTGGAGACTGCCTCCATACAGGTTCTGAACTTGGAAGCAATCTCACAAACTGGCTGGGTGATGGATACCAAGATCTGTGTGTCATCAGCGTATGATAACACATCCAGGCCAAATGATCTTACTACCTGTGCAAGTGGGGTAACATAGATGTTAAATAAAAGAGGGCTCAACGAGGAGCCCTGAGGAACCACACATTGCACCATTTGGGGATCGGAGAGGAAGTTGCCCATTTTTACTCTCTGCTCCCTGTGATGGAGAAAGGAGGAGAGCAGACTTAGGGCAGAGCCTCCTAATCCGATGTGCTTGAGCCTGGAGATCAGAATTGACGGGGACAGGGTGTCAAAGGCTGCTGTGAGATCTAGTAACACAAGAAGCGAGGGGTGTCCCTTGTCAACCTCCGATCGGATTTTATTTGTAACAACAGTGAGAGCAGACTCAGTGCTGTGAGCTGATCGAAAGCCGTGCTGAGAACTGTCAAGCAAGTTGGAATTTTCAATAAAGTTAGACAGATTTTGATTTATGTAAGATTCCAGAATCTTGGCTGGGGCCGGAAGTAAGGAGATAGGACGGTAATTTTTCAGAATTCCTGGGTCTAGGGAGGATTTTTTAAGCAAAGGCCTAACCGTGGCGGTTTTCCACAAGGAGGGAAAAATGCCCTCTCGAATCGCCAGGTTCATGACTTCCAATAAAGGGGGAAGCACCGACCTTCTGCAAGTTTTTAGGATTTTTAGTGGGCAGGGGTCAAGAGGTGAGCAGGACTTTGTGGCATATAATAAAAGATTAAGTTTTTCTAGAGACAAAGGGGGAAAACAAGTGAGCAATGGTTTGGGCACAACATTGGTCTTTCCATTTAAATCCTGGATTGAAGAAAAAGATCCTAATGCCTCGACATTTAGCTCTTTGTTTTTAATTTCAAGCGCACTATAGATCTCAACAATTTTATCATGGAAAAAACTAGCTAAATTATTACAAAGTTCCTGGGTATCAGTAGTAGGGTCAGTCTGTCTGGGTGCCGAGAGAGTGTCAATTATATTAAAAAGGTCTCTAGGGGATTTCAAAGATGTGGTCAAGTTAGTAAAATAGTGACTTTTTTCTTCCCTTATTGCCTTCTTGTAGTCTCTAAGAAGGGATTTATGCAGGGCTTTCCCCTGCGGATCAGGATGGGCAGTCCAAGACCTTTCTTGTTGACTACATTTCTGACGCAAAGTTTTTAGGCGATCAGAAAACCAAGGTTGAGAGGGGCTCTTACGAGCTGAGTAATGACGTCTGGCCGGGGCAAGAGAGTCTATGGCAGTAGGTAGGGCAATAGAAAGATCGGAAGCAGCCCTATTTGGATCCTCTAGAGAAGGACACCTGAGACCATTCATAAATGGTGAGAGAGTGTTATCGTTTATAGTTCTATAATTCCTTCTAAGGGACCAAACATCAGTTTTTGGTTTATTGCCTGGGTTGGGATTAACTTTGAGATGGAAGGGGACTGCCAGATGGTCGGACCAAGAGAGAGGAATGGGAGTGCCGGTCCTAAGTCTAGCATCATTAGAGAAAATGCCATCCAATGTATGGGAGGCCAGATGTGTGGGGCCGGTCACCAATTGGTCAAATCCACAGGCAGCTAAGCCCTCTACCAGTGCTTGCGTATCCTTTGAATCTATGGCCTCCAAATGAAAGTTAAAATCACCCAGAATGGTAAAATAGGGTTTATCAACATAAGGCTCAATAAGTTTGAAGATTTCATTGAGAAAAGTCGATTTGGAACCAGGAGGTCTGTAGCAGAGGATTCCAGAGAAGGAATCAGAGGGCGAGAAATTAATGGAAAAATATAGTGCTTCAAAGGTGTCTGAAGGCACGGAGAGAGGCTTGGTACAGCAAGTGAAGGTATCTCTGAACAAAATTCCCAGCCCCCCCTCCTTGCACCTAGTCCTATCAAGTCTGGCCTGGGAATAACCATCGGGAACTGCTTCAACAAAATCTGGGCCAGAGGTTTCAGAGCCCCAGGTTTCTGTGATAAAAACCCAGGGTGGTTTATTTTGAGAAACCAGATCATTAAATGCAACATTGTTACGCACAAGTGACCTAGCATTTAACAACAGGCCTGCCTCGCTAAGGAGATTGGGGGCAGGCGACTGATTTCCAATAGTGGCCGGATTTTTATGACGAGGATAAAGAGGGCGTCTAGAACTTGAGGTCCTCTTGCAACAATGAATGCTTACAGTACTAGATTTAAATAGTTCAAATAAGGTTTTTTTAAAAGCGAACACAAACTTGAAAATATCATTAGGCACAGAGCAGTGTAGGGGTTGTGCTGGGGTTAGTGTTTTTGAGTTTAGGGTAAGGCAGTTTTGTTTGGGTAGTGAAGGAGCTTGTGCTGGGTATGCTGTTTTAGGGATTAGGGTAGTACAGTTGTGTTTAGGTAGTGAAGGGGGTGGTGCTGGGGGTAGTGTTTTAGGGATAGGGTAGAGCAGTGGTGTTTGTGTAGTAAAGGGGGTCGTGCTGGGGGTAGTGTTTTAGGGTTAGGGTAGTACAGTGGTGTTTGTGTAATGTAGGGAGTTGTGATGGGATAGATTTAGTGTTTAGGGTAGTGCATTGTTGTTTGGGTAGCGTGGGGGGTTGTGCTGGTGGTAGTGTTTTAGGGTTTAGGGTAGTGCAGTTATGTTTGGGAAGTATAGGGTGTCGTGCTGGGGTTAGTGTTTTAGGGTTTTGGGTAGTGCAGCGGTGTTTGGGTAGTGTTTTAGGGTTTAGGGTCGTGCAGTTATGTTTGGGAAGTATAGGGTGTTGTGCTGGGGTTAGTGTTTTAGGGTTTAGGGTAGTGCAGTGGTGTTTGGGTAGTGGAGGGGGTAGTGTTTTAGGGTTTAGGGTAGTGCACCCAACCAGCCACAATATCCGTGGACAACGGGGATCATGACTCTTTTGAACTCTAGTTGTTCTTTAGAACACTCTGGGAAGCTGCAGTAGAACACAAAGGCATCAACTGCCAGGCTGCTCCTGTTGAAATATAAGAAGAAGATATTTGAGATCTCACTTAAAACATGTCCTAATTTTTCTTTCTATAGCACTAACCATAATTTCAATGACAAAATGAACCCCCTCGTTTTGTTTCTTTTTAAATTAAATGTTTTAAGAGTTACCAGTTTATTCCAATCAAGATGGCTTCAGGTGTGCCATCATTTTGTCATAAATAAGACTGTTAGCTCTCTAGTTGTTCTTTAGAACACTCTGGGAAGATGAAGTAGAACACAAAGGCATCAAATGACAGACTGCTCCTGTTGAAATATAACAGGAAGATATTTGAGATCACATTTGAAACATGTCCTAATTTTTCTTTCTACAGCACTAACCATAATTTCTATGACAAAATGAACCCCATCATTTTGTTCCTTTTTTAATTAAATGTTTTAAGTGCTACCAGTTTATTCCAATCAAGATGGCTTCAGGTGTGCCCTACTTTTGTCATATGTACGGCTGTTAGCCCTCTAGTTGTTCGTTAGAACACTCAGGGAAGCTGCAGTGGAACACAAAGGAATCAACTGACAGTCTCAGCCCTTGTTGGATGTACATGTTTTACTGAGAATGTCAGACTTCATTCTCACATGACTGAGAAAGATAATGTGATTTTACAGAAAATATGCTCTCATTTTAGCTTCTGGCGCACCTTCCAAAACTCTATGGGACAAACATGTGGAAATTGTTTTCTCTCAAACATGATTCATGATGTCCCAGCAGAAGGTTTTTCACAGGGTAAATCACCTTAGTATACACCTCAATTCCTGAAATTAGTATGGTACCATCAACAAATGACTTCTAATGTAACTAAAGTCTATTATCACCCTTTATAGTTCTCCTTTTTGTAACCCTCAAAATCTTCGAATCACTACAATGCATTTCAATGGGGTACTATCATGTATATTGGTCCCAAGATGGCTGCCATCAATTCCAGGATGAAGTGCTGATAGCCAATCAGATCTCACAATGACATGTGTGGTTAGGCTCTGCCCATATCAATATTTTTTCATTTTCAAATTTCTCAGGATTTACATCATTTATCAACAAGAGTTCTTTCTGAACCAAGGGCTACCTTTTTGCCAAACTTGGTGTAATTCCATTCAGCAGTTCGGGCTGTAGCCACGGCTAAAGTTTCCTATGAAATATTGCATGGGGAAAACACATTTTGGGACCCCCTTTTTTCTCAGCCCCCGCTTGCCGAATCACCCTGAAACTTTCAAGATAGAAGCGGACTGGAGCGGGCCACGAGTTTTAAAATGTTTGCAAAGATTCGTCAATCGGCGCCAAAGTTATTGGGATTTTTTTTAAAAGATTTTCCTATGGTAACTAGGTCCAAACTGTAACTACCTACTGGCGACCGCCAGTAGGTAATATATATATATATATATATATTTATTTTACATTTATATATTTATATATGCACTGAAAAAAATATTCTCTTCATATGTCCGGTACTTTGCTGTTTCATCTTACTGCCACTTGGCTGTAAATAAAGGGACTGAGAACTGCAAGTGATAATAGACCTCTTACTTGCATTTGCACTGAAAAATCAGAAACTTTGGTCATTATTATGATGCCGGTGGCCGACATGCCATCTGTGGCGGGCCCACTGATATTCACACAAGCGGTTTGACCGCCGGATTATGATCCGGTGGTCGGGGACATCTGCTGGAGGGACCGACCACTGCTTTTTCGACAGGCTCAAGGAGTCCGTCGGGGCAGCGGTGCAGCGGTGTGACTGTAATATCTACAATAGGGTTGGTGCCGGCTCAGGCACCGCGGTAAGGATTACAATGTCTGTTTCACTTGGCCTGGACATTGCGGTCCGACCACCATGTACAGGCAGACGGAAAGGGACTCTGGGGACCTTGTAGGGCCCCTCTCGACCCTGGGCCTCCACTATGGGGTCTTGGGGGCCCATGTGGTGCCCCCCCAAACATCCATGCACCACATGCCAGGCACCAGGTGTTCAAAAATATGCCTTTTTCAATTGCAGCTTGTGCTAAACTGATATTGAAAAAGGCATATTTTTGAATGTTGTGCAAGTCGTTGCATTGTAATATGGGGGGTTGAACCGCTGACTATTAGTCAGGCAGTTCCACTCCCACTGCAATGTTGGTTGGAAGCTCCTCTGACCGGCATCGTAATGAGCCCCTTCTTTTTAAAAAAGCAGCCCTACTAAATTGAAAGAACCAGTGCTATTTTAAAAATAACCCCATGTGCGTTCAGCTCCTACCAAGCAAAAGCAATCAGCCTCCTCCTCAGGGTTGGCACCTCAGGAGGTAGCAGGAGACGGCCCTGGGGTCTGTCTATCCCAGGGCCAACATGGCTCCATGAGGGGGGCCACACAGCCCCCTCCAATGTTTATTTAAGCCCTGGGTAGGTGGTGGTCCCAAGATCCAGAGGTCTTCAATGGAATGCTTCATTTATTTTCTTTGATCTCAAAGGAGGTAATGGTCCCCGGGGCTGTGGTGGGGCTGTTGCCCCCTGCATTTACTACATTGTTTGCCTCGGAGAGGTGGCGGTTCCCTGGGCTTTCATGTGCCCTAAAAGCAGGGCCCAGTGCGCCCCAATACATTATATATTTACTCATGCCCCAGGGACCTGGCCCATCTGGTGGCTCAACATTAAAGAAGTGCTGGAGCACATACTTCTTTTTGTTACTTTTTTGACAGGAGCTGCGGATCCATTTCAACTCCCGCTGAAGATGTGGAGAATAATGTTTTTTGCTGTGGCCCCAACACCCCATCTAGGGGGTCAGGGCATTCCTACCCTGCCCCTTTTTCTTTTTTTTAATTTTTTGTGGAATTGGCTGAAGCCAAGTCCCAAGATGGCTGCCAACTATTCCTGGTTTGCATTGTTGGCAGCCAATCTGATTTGAGCACCGGACTGTCGAATCCTCAGAGGATCTGCATCCACATATACACAAATTTGGACTTTCCTTAATATTTCCAAAACTACTGAACAGATTTATGCCAATTTACAAAAGTTGCTTTCTGGACCAACAGCTACCTTTCTGCTAAATTTGGAGCAATTCTACTCAGCCGTTCCGACTGCAATTGCGTCTAAAATCTCAATGGGAATTAACATAGGGAAAACAGATTTTGGGACTCCCCCTTTTTTACTCAGCCCCCGCATGACAGATCACCACGAAACTTTTAAGACAGAAGCTGAAATTAGTGTCATACTAGTTGTGAACATTTCCAGAGGATTTGGCAAACACCACCAAAGTTATTGGCAAATGAAAATGATGGTAGCATTGTATTGTTGTAATATTTTGTGCCATGATTTCTCTGTATGGTAAATGCCTTCAAATTCTCATATTTACATTTTAGTGCGAAGATTATTCTGAATGAGCTATTGTAATACCTGTAATGCTTAAATTTGTTTCCAATAAAATGTCTTTTCAAACGAATGGAGGATCTCCTTTTAACATTTTCACACCGATATTCATGCGACTCTTACTTGCTGAAACCAAGCTTGCTTATCTAGCATACAATGAATCAGAATCCCTACTAAGACATCACCATTCGTTTAATTGTGCACTGAATGCTGCCAAATAAAAGACAACAGATGGCACAATAAAACTCCCTTTAACTGTGAGTTTGTGACACAGTTTCAATATGATTCTGACACTGAAGAAAAAACGTTGGAACTGTGGCTGCTGCATGAAAGCAAGTCAACAATCGCTTCATATTATTTTGAAATGTTTCTCACTTCTCACGGTTCTCCTGGGGATGTGCAAGATGTCATGCTCCTTTCCAGATAATGTAACGTTCAATAGCAATAACACGGTAAAAGTGGTATACTGACTTCATTTCACCCATAAACTTCAATTAACACCAAACTTTCTTATTTAGGAATGATAGGTTTGAAATAAAACAAACAAATTACGATGCTATAGAAAAGTATGTAGAGGAACTTGCAACGAATCAAAGTATTCCAAATTCAGCCTAGATGTGCTTAATGCAGCGTTTCATATTTTTGTTTGTGGTGTATGTGTATCTAGGAGCAGCAAAAATATTTTTAGGTATGGTGACAGATAGCTTTACCTTCAAGTCATGAATGCCAAACAAATTTATAGAAATTAGCTTTTTGTCACTCCCCTTTCTACCATTGTTTGAAGGAGTGTCAACCATATTTTAAATCAGGTTAAAGGAATACTTTAGTATCATTGTTAGCAATTGGCTATTAGGTTACTATTTTGCCCGTCTAATGCACTTTTCACAGCGCAGTGCATGGAAAGTGAAGCAAAGCACTACAGTACACACTCATCTCTAATTCTAAAAGAGTTTTCCCACTCCCGTTGATGTTGCTCTACTAAAGATGATTTTGCTCCTAAATTAGATTTGCCCATCTAAAACTTCTGCTCATGTGGCACCATGGGAGATTTTGTACCGTGTATCATTTTGCACTAAAGTGTGATATTACACTTTGAAGGGAATTCACATTTCTGTTGCTTGAATGAGTGATTTTGCACCTAAATGTGCTTTTCTTCTAAACATGATGTGTAATAATCAAGTGTTTTTCCATACACATGCTGATTTTGTACCAAATGTGATTTTGCTCAACAATGTGACACCACAACCTTGCTTACTTAGTGCCAGTGGTCACTTTGCCCCAAATAGTGAATTTTGACCTTGAAATATATATTTTACCCAAATATGATCTTGCACATGAATATGACCTGTGCCCCTAAAGGTTCTTGACACTATTTTTGTGTGCCAAGAGTTATTTTGCATCTCAGTGCACTATCAACCAACTGTGATGTACTCCTTTTAAATCTAATGTGACTTTTCACTACAGCACTTTCTCTTTGTACCACATAATACCCTGTTGCTGTTTATTGTGGGTGTCTTACACTGAATATACTTCCCAATATCAGTAGTCTATTTTGGCATAACCTTATTATGTCCAACAAAACGGGTATGCACACTGTCCAAGCAGGAACCACAATCCTGGTCAGAATAAGTCAGAAACAAATTTACCTGTGCTTACCTTCTGGTAGCTTGGCACAGACCAGTCAGGCTTAACTTAAAAAACAATGTGTAAAGTACGTAGGCCCTATACACCTGAGATCCATACTTGAGAAGAGTAAAAGAAATCAAGATCAAAGCAATATATAACCCATGGAACATCAAGATATAAAATTGCTGATGTATACATTTGTCAGTATTCATAGTATCTCAGTTGTATTGCCTTCCCTTGTTGTTTTAGTTGTTTCTATATAGCTTGTGAGTGTGTATGCATGAGTATTTGTGATGGTGAGATAGTTTAGGAATTAATGTTGTTGTGACAATTTGCACTATTCAATCATATCTGGGGGTTATGTTGAGCTCTTTTGCCTGAAATTTTGTATTTAATGAATTTGTTTAGCTATATCTTTTATGTATTATAATAATGAACTTTAAAAAACTTTATAAATATTTTTGTCTTTTGAAAATTAAATGAAAACAAATAGTTGAAGCAAAGAAAAATAAATAAAATGAAATATAACATGTCTGTTTGAAACTCTTTACATGTGCTGCCTCCATTAAAATTGCAGATTAAGTCACTTTAAAATAACATAGGTCAGTTTAGAGGTTCTTTATTGGTAAAGTATTGGTGCAACATATCAAACAGTAATGCAGTGAAATAACCACATAAGATATGAACTTTTAAATAATAAACAGCTTTGTAGTACTTAGGGACAAATAGTACCAAACACAGCTATCTGGTCATGCTTGACCGGGGCAAATCCAAAGGTTCAGCCTGACCGCAATGGAATGCAGGTCAGATACAGGGATTAGGCTTGGCCTGCTGAACAGTACCTTGGATGTGTCGATGTCGAAGGCGACGTATGGAGTAAAGGAGGCGACGCGTCAATCCTGTAGATGTAGGTGAACAGTAGGTTCGGAGCAGCACAAAGCCAAAGATGCGTCACGACTCAAGATGCGATAAATATCAGGGCGATGAGTAGTCGAACCGATGAGCGGTAGGCAATGCAAGCAGCACAAAGTGCTGCTTTGGTGCTGAGCCGCACAAATTCAGAGATGTGCCAGAAACAGGGGACGAGGTGTTGCACAGTCGGTGATGTGGTGCCTGTAGGTTGTGGAGCAGCTGTGATGTGTCAGTGTCAAGGAAAGTGTTCCAGTTCTGAGCGATGCAATGGGTGAATTTTATTGGTTGCAGCACTTGGTACTCATTTCCAAGGCCCAGGAGTGGATTGGCCCCACTTGGCATAGAAGGACTTAAAGCAGATCCAGTCCAAGTGCAGGTTACAGGTTGAAGAGGGAAGTCTTTGATAGCCCTGGGACTTCAGAAAACAGGAAACAAGCCAACAAGCTCTTGGAAATACTTTGCTTCCAGGATGCAAACATGCAGGTCCAGTCCTTCTCACTCACAGGCATGAGTCAACCAGCCAACACAGCCCATGAGCCTTTAAATGGGCGGGAAGGGTGCCTATAGTCACACTCACTCTAAGGACACAGCCTCACGGTCTCCAGCCTCCCCGCGGCTCCCACCCGTTTAAAGGCTCATGGGGCATTATCTCCTTAGGGATCAAATTACAAAGTAGTATACTGATTAGGTATTGTATACTGTGCATGATTATTTAGCATGCTCATCACGTAGTAAACACTACATGTACATACACTACTTTTTAGATACCTTGTAGACATCGCTCCTTAAATATATGGTGAATGTAGAAGGGATCATTTTGGTCCTGAAGCAAAAGCCAGCGGAGGGCTTCAAAACATGCAGACAGACATTGGGGGGGCTGCTCATTAAAGGCAATATACCTCCAACCCCACTTTTAATAATACCAGCTCAAAGGAATATTACACTTTTTTAGTCCATAGAGCCAGGTATTTTTTAACTCACTCTCTCATTTCCTACTGACCCTTCCACTCACACTCCTACACAGCACAGTCTGTTGTTTCAAAAAACTGTGCTCTCACGTAGTCGTAGGTCATAGAACGCCCCGTCCCGCAGTAGGCGGGAAGACCCCTATGATAAAGCATGATACCAATGGCCCTTTTGGTGTGTGAGGGCCATTTTAACAAAACTGTGTGTTTTCCTCCACTGTAGGAAACATGCGTACTCTGGGAGGACACAGCTCTACATTTCTCTGAGGGTGGATCTCTGTGTTTTGTACCTATTGACTTGAGGAGGGCCTATCTACCTCCGTTGCTCCTGTGGGCAGAACCTCTTCACTCCCCTTTTTGGTTCTTTTGTAACTTGCTATGTCCTGCTGTTAGCTGTAATTCAATCTCTCCACAGATTATCTGTTCTCTGCTGCTCAATCACTATCAGCCAGTCTCTTCATACATTGTCTGTTCTCTGCTGCTTAGCCAGAGTGTCATGTCATGGAATGTTGATGTGTGCCTGTAAGCGTGTCAGTTAGTGAGAGTGCGCTGAGCAGTAAACATACTGTTCCCGGTGGGGCACTTTACCTTGTACATTGTAACCTGTAACCTAAGCTTTAACTCCTTCAATCAACCTTCAACTTGTTAATCTATATACATTGGCTACCTGACTCCAACCTACCAAGAGTGTATCTTTCAATTACAACACAGCCCTCTGTGTGGAGACAGGACACCTTCAGGTGTAAGTGTCCCATTCTGCTCAGGATGACCCATCAGCATGCAGATGGCTACTCAGTCACACCTACCTTTCCTTTGTGTGTGGCCGTCTAGAGGGAATTCAGGAAGCCATCCCAGATGTGCATTCCAGACAGACAGAATGCACCAAATAGATATATTAAGAGAATGCCAACTTTCTAAAAGTGGTATTTTCAGAATTGCAATTTAATAACCCACTACACCATAAGTTGGGCTTTTAAATTGGAATTCCAAAGACATCCATCTTATCCCAATTGAAAATTACACTTATAAACTGTAATAAAGTAATCCCAATGTTAACCTATGGGGGTGATGGGCCTTTTAGTAGTGAAAAATGTATGTACAAATTTTTCGCACCCAGGACATGTAAAACGTAAAAGTAGACGTCTTGCTCTTTAAGAACAATGCACCCTACCCTTGGGCTGTCCAGGGCCTACCTTAGGGGTGACTTATATGTATTAACCTGGAAGGTTTTGCTTGGCAAGAGAGTAAATTTGTCAGGTCTACATGGCAATTTAGACCTGCACACACAGACTCTGCAATGGCAGGCTAGAGACATGTTGAAAGTGCCCAGATTATTAAGCCTTGCAAAAATGAAGTCAACAAAACAGGAAGCAGAAGGCAAAAAGTTAGGGGAAACCAGGCCAAAGATGCTAGGTTTAACAAACACCAAAACAAATTGAAAATTATATCACAGTACAGGATCCATGAAACTACACCACAATGATCCCATTCCCACAGCCTATCAGAAACTATTATCATATACCTCCAGAAACCTTACTCATTGCAAATGCCCATAATTTGGAACAAAGTAACAGCTACAAAACGGCATAACAAAATACTGCGAAGGACCATTTTTATAGCTCTCCCAGTTGACACTACCACCTTTCAATGCAGACACAACATAAGTACATACATTGATTCTACGGCCACTTATCACTGACAAGAGCACAGATCTTTATGAAGTCCTAATATTGATCTGCTTCACATCAAATTGTAGCTCGATCATTTACATGAGATGATACAAAGTCTGAAAATCATACCCTTGCCCTTTCACTCAGGGCTCTCTTTCCTACCAGTCACTCCTCCCCATCTCGGAAGCCTCTCTTGACAACTACTTCTGAATATTGCATAATCCTCACAAATATCAGACCTCCAGAGCATTCCTCAATGCACATTACCTCTAACGCACCACAAACATCTGAACATTTTCATGGCAGATCTCACAACACATCCTTTGACAACAATCTCCAGAGCTAGGCATCCTAAAGACAAAGATCAATCTCCCTTACCAACGTTGATTGAATCACAATTCTCGCTTTACTGACCTATCTTGAACACATCACTTCAAAGCTGCTCTCCTGGCCTTTAGGCATGCAGATCTTAATGCGACTTCAATACCTGTCCTCATCCAAAACTGTGACTTTGATGCCATTGCACAGAAACCTAGAACTGCTAATCCCCCGTACTACTATCCAATCAGTAGGATACAGCTTCCACCTCAGAATAAACTGGAAGGTGGGTTATATTTTTCTACAAGCAGTCCCTTGCCGATGTATTAACTCAACAAATCCATCCTCTTTCCAATTCCTCACTGTGGAGATTGTAAATATGACACCTACATCATTGAGAATGAGAATCTTCTACCACCTACTTGATAGCTAAACGAGTTTTACCGTAGGCGTCTTTGATAATAGCGCATCCTATTGAGGTCAGATTTTCCTCGGAGATTTGAAAGACATCTGGGAAAATGATACCCACACACATCTCGCCAAATTCTTCCTATCAGATAACAACATATTATAATGTCAGACCTATCCTACACACAATAAAGGCTGGACCCAATGTTCACAGAGGAACACTGCACAAAAACACATGCCATGCTCACAGCCATTTGTTCAGACTTCTGTTTCATTCCTTTGAGTATCTTGACCATAACACAACCTCCCCAAGATGAACTGGCACTGGAAATGCTAGAGAAGTAAAACACACTGAGTGCAAGCATCGGCCAACCGAACAGGTTTGGCAATAAAGTGGCAACTCATGGAGACACAAGCGTCCAACATCATTAGTCTGGGACTACTGTGATGCGTCGTAGTGCAACTTGGCTCTTTCTCTGTCTTCTTTGTCTGCCAAGTCTTTTATTATGTAGGTTTGTGGTGCTACAACTTTTTATTCCATGAGCTTGTTGCTCCATGCCCCATATTAGCTTAGGAAATAAAAAATCGGGCACGGAGGTATGATTTTAAGAGGCATGCTGAAGAGATTTAGCAAAAGTACAGCGTTTCTGCGTTAGCATGCATTCGCGCATTAAAGTATTAACTAAAATTTTGCCAAAGCTCCTTTACTAAGAAGACTCAAAGTCAAAATGTTGAATTAAAAAAATAGCCTTAAATTCGAAATCAGTCTCATTTTAATCCTGAAAGTTGGTCTCATTGATAGGTCACACATCAGCATACCTGGTTGCCCCAGTGGTTTGCCTGTTAATGTAACTATGGATTCTAAAGATAGAAAAACATTACTTGAAATGTGCTGTGCCTCAATTAATTTGCCTGAAACAAAAAACGTATTTTTCTGCAGATATTCTCGTAAAATAGGCAGTTACCACCGAAAAAAAAATATGAAAAGAAATACATTTGTGACAAAACCCTGACTCAAGAAAAAACAGTGATTAAAGGTGAAAAAGCTCGGGTTCGATAAAAAATCGTGTTTCTCAAAAGAAGTAAATCAGGTATTGAAACTTTCAATCCGATTGTTTGCTTTAATACATTTCTTTTCAGCAAAAATGTATTCCTCATTAGGTAATGATAGTGACCCACGCCATCAGCGTTATTGCTAGTATGCAGTTACCTATCACATCAATCTACGTCAGACATTTCCTCTTCCAATGCAGGGTAATATTCTTTTTCTAAAATAACTTACACATGTAGGGCCAGATTCACAGAATGAACTTAAGACTAAATCCTAAACTTACTACTATTTGGTATTCACAGAATGCACTTACTACTTTCGGGATTCACAGAGTGAACTTACTACTTTCTGGATTCACAGAATGACCTTACTACTTTTGGTATTCACAGAATAGATTTAAGACTACTAACTTTACGTCCTCACTCGGGCCGAAAATTCCAGCCTGGAATTAGAGCTTCCAGCTTGGGGGCGGAGCTTGCGGCCCAGAGGCAGAGCTTCAGGCCCAGAGGCGGAGCTTGTGGCCCAGAGGCGGAGCTTCCGGCTCGGGGTGGGGATTTAGCCATGGCGGAAATCTCCACCTCTGGGCCGCAAGCTCCGCCTCCACTTTACACCACACACACACATTGCAGAGAGACAATCGTATGTGTGTAAATCAGTGTATAGGACATGTTACATCAGACAGGACTACAAGGTGTAGTGTAGGAGTGACATCATCGATACTGGTAGGCAATATAGTTTGAGTCCTTATTCTGGAAAAGCACAAATCCAGAATTTAAAATGCACATCATTGTTAGGAGTTCTCTTTCATAATAATAGCTGTTTTCTAGCCAAATGAACCCTTTCACAAGATGATGAAAGACTAGGCAAAAAATACATAGAGCTCTAACATACACCTTGCAGTGTGCATGCAGCTCTAGGGTGACAGTTAATAGCTCAATGTTCTATATCAGGATTTTGACTTATAAACAACAAGGAACAAAAGGAGCTCTCTCACAGATGCAGTAACCCACTGACTTATATACATTATAGGCATTTAGTTATGCGCATGGTACACATTCTTAGCAGCAGACATTTTAACCCTCTGCACTCCCTTAGGATGAGTCAAACCTTCCTCTAGACAAACCTCGGGTCTCTTTCCAGGAAGACGAGTAATCACCAGAATTATCTTGACATTTTAATTGATGTCGTGAAAATTGCTGGAGGCCAGGAACACTGCAGCATGTGTTTTTAAAATGATAATATATATTTTAAAAAATTACTCCCCCATCCCAAGTAAATGCCCGGTGTGGTTGCACCGATCGCACCACCCTAGAGTCGGCCCTGGTCTTCTGTGCCGCAACAGTGAGAATTATCAAGCCTTCCTGATTTACCTGTAGCTGGATTGCTGCAAGGTCACCCAATGAGCTGAACCTTTGCAACTATGGGGGATATTCACAAGGAAGTGGCTGAGAGAGGCGTTAGCCTCCTTGGTTTAACGCCTCTCTCCGCCACTTCGGAAACGGAAGGCTGCACCATATTCACAAGGATATGATGCAGCCTTGCGTTTCCCCTGCAATGGTGCTAAGTTTAACAAATTACTGTTCTAACTCCACCAAGTACTTACCTCAGAGAAGGTGCCGGACAGAGGCTGGGGGGCAAATTTACTATTTTAACTTCACCAAGTACTTATCCAAGGGAAGGCGCTTAACACTGAAAAGAGTACACATTTAACGTTTTTGTTTTAGAACATAAAAGCAAACAACAAAGCTTCTAAAGAAAAAAAATTAAAGAGCAAGATGTTAGTCTGCAAAATCATTGTGCAATACTGAAAGAAAATGACCAAGAGAAATGATTTTAGAAAGGCATAGAAAGAAGAATATATTTTTAAAAATCTTTACAACCTTAGATACACAAAAATGAAACATATGCCACAGCATACTTGGAAAGCTCTGGAAATCCCCAACATAGTAGCTACAAATCCTTGAGGACAAAGAGACAAGTAACTAATCAACAGGTAAACTTTTTAAGATAATAATTAAATGTAAAATAATAACATTCTTTTCACAGAATGAAAAAGGAGACAAATATTTAATTTCCTCCCTTTCAACAGTGTAATTTAAAAAATAATTCCCAACAGCCTGCATCAGTTTTAAAAAGGCACCACAATGGTAACACCTCACAATGTTCTGCACTGCATGGACTGTAATATCAATGCCCTGCAGGACCTTTTGTGCATGCACAGAGAGGGGCACATGTTGTGCCCCCCTGTGTGCACATAGAAGGGCACAAAGGGGGCCTGTAAGGTACCCTTTGTTTCCTCTCCACCAGGGTTTTCATGGGGGTGGAACTGCATGAAGAATCTGGCAGAGAGGTAACTCGTAATATGGTTGGCGGGACTAAGGCGGTTGCCCCAAGCATATTGCAGCCTCTGACTGCCACGCCACTGCCAGGTAACGGCAGTTCCCTGGTGGCTTCAGCAGTCCGACCACCCTAGTCGTAATGGGGTGGTTAGACCACGGCCCCACCACAAGTCTGGCAGTCCTCGGACCGCCATACTCGTTATTTGGCCTACAGTGGAGTGAACCACAGAACACAACTACTCTGCCTCTCCAATGGAGATTGAAGTTAGGGAAAGTAATCAACAAATAAAGACACTTGTGGCCCCCTCTAATGAACCCTGTGGCTCAGTTTTGAGGGATGTACCCAAGAACATCCCCATGCACATTGTCAGTAGAATGTTCATGATCCCAAACTGGAAAAGAATGGTTCAATGATAAAAACTGGTGAATAATCCCCAAAATTAACTCTATAAATCTACTCTGAAAACAACATACCCCCTAACGTACTGTTTCTTTTACTAAATAATCCTTTCTACTCCATGATTATGAGAACCCTCCAAAACTAATGCTAATCTTTAGTATAGTACATAACAGAGTAACCCTTGAGAATGGTGACATTTGGATGATGGATGGGACTTTAAAATCAACTGCCTATCCATTCACCCACATTTATACTATTCATGCAAATAAGAACAACACTGTCATCACATTCATTTACAATTTACTTCCTGACAAACAATCCTCTACTTAAACTAAATTTTATCTGTTGAAAAATCTTAAACAGTAAACCAAAGTTCTAATTACAAATGATTAATACAATTACTAAAATATATCTTAACACACATATTCAAGGATTTTTATTTAACTTTTCCCAGGCGTATTGCCGAAAAATTTAAAAAAATATTTAACTGAGGATTATATGTCAGATAGTAAACTGTAATATGAACTAAATAACTAACAGCATTGTGTTTTGTACCTCTTGAGTACATAGATGACAACTACACTTCAATTACAGAATCAGATTATTTTTCACAAAACAAGAAAAAAATGGCTTCACTTCTAAATTCAGGGCAGTGGACCTCCTATCCTGGGGAGCTTGGTAGTGCCTTACAAAGCGAACAGAGCGCTGAGGTCTGACCAGAGGTGTTTGCTCCAGGTCCCGAGAGTAAAAAGATCACGCACGGGCGGGAGACGATTCTCTGTGCACACAGCAACGCTCTGGAACTCCCTCCCCCTAAAACTTCGTGCTGAGACCTGCACCCTGCGTTTTCGCAAAGGTTTGAAAACACATCTGTTTCCCTTGTGAGTCGCTACTACTACTTCATGGTCCCACGGTTGATGCTCTGATCATAGCGCCGGGATGCCTCAGGGTAGCTGTGCGCTATATAAGTTTTAATAATAATAATAATAATTATTATTATTTTGAAGATACATCGATTGGCCATTTAAGCAGGTCGTGTCTCGGAATGAAGCCAAGAATTCCTATTGAATGGTGGAAATCATGTTCTACCGGCTTAGAAGGAGGTGCAACAACCAATAACGCCATGGAGGTTTGGCCTAATTCATTCAACAACTCAATAGAGAAAACTCACCACAACCTCTATCATTTTCTGTAACTTTTTCAAAAAGAATGACGTTTTCAGGAAATGAGGAAGGCACAATCATTGTCAGGTAGTTTGAATCCTCAGGTGTCCCAAAAAAATAAAGAGATGTATGAAAAAGTATTGTTAAAGATTCATCAATTTCCATTGATGATAGCTACAGACTGCCACAACCATATTGCATACATTTTACACCACTAACGCCAAATAATATTCTCTAAAATAAGTCTCCTGTTTTGGCTATACAAACCAAATAAAATTTTATTTTTGAAATGATGAGTACCCAAATAAACAGTTTCAGAAAAGGTTTGATAAAAACAAAAAATGACATTCCAATCTTTAACAATACATAAATAAGGAAATCCAAAAAACAAAATACCCTAATAATATATTAAGGGAAAAACTCAAAATCAATCATAAACTCCAGATTTTTTTCTTCAAATACAAAGGGGCCGATTACGATTCTGTTCGGAAAGGCTCCCCTTGTTTCTGACCGAACTGTACACTGTTCACTATGACCAATCACAATGCCTGCAAACCGATAGGGCTGTCCTAATGGTTTCCGAAAGCCATTCGGACAGGTACTGTCTTTCGGAGCTGAATCGTAAAGCTTTATGGACTCAATTTCCGAGCGAGCGATTACGTTGACTGATTCGGACAGCCGTTCCGACTCATTTTCTCCGGAATGAATCGCCTGCCAGAATCTGTGTTTGGGGGCCCGTAGCAGACCCCCTTCAACAAAGGCCCTCCGAAACGGGTCCATGGGATACTCAAGGGACCCCACTTTCCAACCATGGACAGTGTGCCATGGACTATGGGGTGCCTTCCATAGCGTACAAGGTTTTCCCCAGCCACTCCTTTCTACAATGTGAGCCTGTGCTCTTGTTTGGAACACAGGCTCCCATTGAAGTCAATGAGAGTCTGTCACAATCATATCTGGAAGCAGATACATCTAAATCGCTCGGCCGGATTCACCCGTTCTGAGTTGTCCGGAAAGCATTCCGGGACCAATTTGGTAGGAATGCTTTCTGGACCAAATTGCAATCAATCCCATAATCTTCTTCTTCCAAAATTGAAGAACTATAAAAAACAGAACACACAATAATTTAAATGTTGCTTTTATTTCAAATAGTTGTAGACATCATTTTTTACCAACATTTTAAAACCTCTGCAGAAAAAAACAACAGTCCTGATGTGCGCATGCAAAAACAACCTGTATAAGATATAAAACTGGTTAAGACTTAAATAACATACACTTCTTGAATAACTACCTACCTCCATCTCTCCTTACAATGCATTTAGACATCAATAAGTTAAAAAAAGTAAATAAACTCGTTCTTAACTGAACGCAGCTCTTCCTTGCTTCCGATCTCGACTGCAAGGGTCCACTGAATGTAGAAAAAGCAGGTAAATGTTTATGTAAAGCCAGAAGAATAAAAAAATAAAAATAGACAATTTCTTCATTTGAAGTCAATGGGAAACGATGGGAAAATGTTTAAATATTGTTAATAAGTATCTCTACCTGAAAGTTAAATTGTGCTTTATATTTATTTTAATAAATTCTATTTTTATTAAAACATTATTTTTATAATTATAAATGTATTACATATAAACTAGGTGTTTTTTAATCAAATTATCTAAACTGAAATGAAAAAATCTTGATTGAAATAGCATATCAGGGATGGAACCAGGAAAGTTGGAAGCTATGGGACGGATGGCACGGAGTACTATGTCTCAGGATAGCCACAGGGGATGCTGCTCCGCCCCTAAGCAATGGAGTTTCGGCGTCTCCGAGTTACGGCGGTTTAGACGTGGAGGTCCGGCCAGTGGCCCTGGCAAAAAGCTAAAGTAATAGGCTCTGATAGTAAAAAGTAATGGTGACATGGTGAATGGTGAAGTACGGCATTTGAATTTTGCTGCAATATCGTTTTCCTCTACATTGGGGAGCTGACAGCTGGGTGAGAGACACTGCTGACGGAGGCTAATGGTGAAGGTGGAGTTGAGTGAAGAGTGAAGCGGACAATTTTTCTGCAGCTGTCAGCTCCTTTTTCCACTTTTCCCCAGCTGCAGCATGAATGGCAAAAGGACCTAAAACAGCGTCTCGAGTTGGTGTGGAGGCAGGCTGTAAGTAAGAGAGACCGAGAGGTGAAAGGTGAAAGAGGTGCAGACTGGTTGCAAGCCCGAAGTCCAGGAGGTAGGAGGAAAATTATTCTACAAAAACATTGTATTCATTAATCATGCGCCACTCAAGGTCCGCATAGTAGTTTGGAACAGTTGGTGAACTGCTTAAATAAAATGGTGGATGAAATGCAGGCTGCAGGCGGAGGAGGGCAAAGCGGTACAGAGAGGTACAGAGCCTGAAACAAGAGGCTGGACATAGCAGGAACTGAGGCAAAAGAAGAAAGAGGCAGTAAAGAGGGAAAAGGACAAAAACATGGGGAAACATCTTAAACAAATGAACCTGGTGGCTAAAGTGGATTCAGCGACAGGTCTGAAAGCAAAAACACGCCGAGCACAGGCAAAAGCACAATCTTCTGTTGCCAGAGCAGAGCAGTCAATCAATCCTCCAAGCCTCAACCCCTATTTGAAAGCTCCGAAGAGGAACTTTCAGAGCCTTTCCTGGAAAATGGAACTGTGGTGATGCAGAATCAAGTAGACAGTGCACAGAATGCAGAGAACAAGTGGGCAGCGGAGTTCTCAGCAGGTTCTAACAAAAATGAAGTGCAAGGCTCTAAGGGTTTCCATTATTTAAAAAAAAGCCTCAGGTGATATCCCTCAAAGCTACAGTGGAACTTCCATGACCGGTGCAGCTAGGGGCAGAAGCCTTCCAGAACAGCCCCCCTCAGAACCCCTCTTGTTTGTCTCAATCACACCCTAAGAGCGTTGGACAGGCTCCCCCGGCAGTTGAGGCAGCTGTAGAAGATCCTTCACAAAAACTGGTAGAAAAGGCTACTCCCTTGACACGAGCAGCATCCACACCTCGTCAGCAGATCCAGTCTGAACAGATTCCAGCATTAGAATGCTCGGAAAGGCATCTAGGTATCCAGGAACTGCCCCAGAGCCAGCTGTCGTGGTCTGAAAGGGATGAGATGGGACATCCAGGACTTTCGGGTCAGCTCCTTGGAGAGCAGGCATGGGAAGAGAACACACAACAGGAGATATTAGACCCTGTCAACGGAGTCCGTATTAAACAAATAGATTTTAAAATGCTGTTAAATCTGATCCTTGAAGAGATAAGAGAGATGAAGAGATCTCAAGAAAAGGAGATTGCATCTCTCCATCAGTGCTTCGGGAAGATTGAAGAAGCAGTGGCCTGCTTCCCTGAAAGAATCCAAGAGGCAGAGTCCAGGATATCTCAGTTGGAGGAGCAAATGAGTGCAATGCTTGTGAAAATTAATGAACTTACAAAGGACAAAAGGAATTTAGAGAATAAGCTGGAGAAACGTGAAAAACACTCGCTACGTTCAAATCTATGACTGGTAGGGGTGCCTGTGGGAAGTGAGAGATCTCAAATACTACAGTGGGTGGAATCCTTTATCAAGCAGAAGGTTCTGCCTGATTATACAGAAGTTTAAATTATCCAAACTGTTCTTTAAAAAAAAAAATTCTACTTTACTACATCCACATCTTGTACATGTATATATATTTTTTTAATTAAAAATGTTTAGATCTGGGGAGGCGTGGCTTAGCAGGCCATCATGGCAGACGTGTGCTAGCCAGCTCCGTCCAGCCCGACAATAATCCTTCCTATATCCTTGCTCCTTTGGACCCTTATGCAGTCCTGGAGGGGGCACTTTGGCATTACTGACCTGCGATAGCGGTCCAGCGAGCAGTCGCGGCATCCGGAGCAGCTGGGGGCCAGATCTGGCGTGTCCAGGATGTGCTGCCTGGAGGCGGACGGAGGAGCCGGGGCGTGGAGTTTGGCAGGCCCTGGGTGCTGTGTGAATATTGTGGGCCGCTCGTTGGAGCTTGTAGGCGCGGGGCACCATCCTGTGTGCTCAGCAGCTGAGGCAGCATTGGTGGGGAATATCGGCCCCCAGAGACTCGGCGGAGACACTGGTGAGGAGCCGGGAGGTGGGTGCCCGTGGGGTCGGGCTGCGGCAGACCGAGGCACCGCAATTAAGAAAGAGGCCTATGTCGGAGGCCTGGGCGTGGAAGTGCCCGCCTCTCGTTCATTCGGCCGCTGCACTGTGGTTGGTGGCATCAGCGGCCGGAGATTGGGGGCCCCCATGGGCCTGAGTTGACGCCTGGGGATCGGTGGCTGAATCGGGCCATGTTGGGGTGTTCCTGAGGCATCCATGGTCTGCCTGCATGCCTCTGGTCCCCCTTAGAACGCCCCCTCCTGGGATTTACACCATGTATGAGTGGGCCGCGAGGGACACTGGGGACGATGTCACCGGTTGGTCCATGAAGCTTGGGTGTTTTGGAGCACCGGAGGGAAGGGGGGCCCTCCCGCATCATCTGGCCTTGAGATCGCTCTAGCAATCAGCTAGCCCACACCTATACTGTTGGCAGGGGGCCACTTGCCGGTTGAGACCGCCACTGGTGGATTGCGGGCCCCGGACCGGGGTTGCTTTCCTTTGGGGGCGGATCGGGTCTTGGACCTGCCTGCTGTGTGCCCGCGCTGAGGGGGTTCCTGTGTCGGGGCCTAGCCCAGCTTGGCCCGAAACTGCGAGGAGCCCTTGAAGATCACCATGACGAAGGATAAGGGCGGCAGTGGATCTACAAAACATGGGCCTATAGACAAGTTTAGTGGCCCAGGAGCGACGGGTGGCGCCACATGGAGGCCCCAGGAGGCCATACCGCACAATGCAGCTCTGATTTCGGCAATCACCCAATCCAGAGACATGCTTGATGCCAAAATTGGTGCAGTGGGCTCGGATGTTATGTTACTATGACAGGACCTACGGAATGCAGTGTTCGGCATTACGGAGGCAGATACCCACATTTCATGGGTGGAAGATGATGTTACGGTCCTCAAGCAGAAGGTGGCCGAGCATGGAAAACGTCCAGAAGGGCCTGGCGCTCCGGGTCGAGGATGCTGAGGGGCAGGCCGGCGGAACAACCTGCGCTTTGTGGGTTTCCCGGAGGGTTGCAAGAATGGTAATATGAAGCCTTTCCTCACACAATGGCTGGAAAGCTGGCTCCCTCCGGACGTCATGTCATGCTGCTTTGTCGTAGAGCGGGCCCATAGAGCGCTCATTCAGAAACCGCTGGTAGTGGCTCATCCATGACCAGTGATTGCGAGACTCTTGAACTATCTTGACCACGACACCATACTGAAGCAGGCCCGAGCCAAAGAACCTTTGCGCTATGATATCCACCGTATCCTGGTGTTTCCGGATTACACACGACTCGTGCATCAGCAACGCCAATCGTTCACGGCAGCAAAAGCCAGACTGAGAGACCTCAAGCTCCCTTATGCCTTATTGCTCCCGGCTCGCCTGCGTGTGGTATACCAGTCCCGCACCCACATCTTTGACACCCCAGAGGAGGTGTTCAAATGGACGGAAGAAACTGTGCGGAAACACACGCCGCCTGGGCTAGAATCAGATTCATCATTGAATAATGTGCCGTCGAAAAGTTCCCAAGGACAGTGCCACAGGGGGTACAGAAGATCCCAGTCCCAGAGGCGCTCTTTGTCCTGCGGAGCCTTCTCCCCGGGAGACCCTGCTTCCCAACATCGGATGCTAGATCCTTAATGTCTGTAAACAAGATGGAGCTGAGATGTTCCTCTAATTGGACTTTGTGAATGTTTGATTTAAGCTGTATGGAGGGAGCCCCTATGTGGGCTGAATCCCCACCTGTGTAGTTCTTGTGGTTGGTGGGCCTGGAAGACATGGGCTGTAAGTTGGGGATCCATTGGCGTGGTGGCCCGTGTCCCCCCATTGGGGGCTTGGCGCCAACCCCGCCGCAACAGGTACTTCAGCGTTTTTGAGGTATGGGGTAGGGGATTTGTTATGGGGACGGGGTTTGGTTGGCGGTATGAGTTGCGACTTCACACTGGGTTCATCATGATACACACACACACCGCCGGGACCCCTTATCCGTGTTATGACAACGCATGTTGCCCGATGGCTAGTTGGGCTATAGATGGTCAGGCATCCCCAGGCACCCTTCCCATCGTCAGTTGGAACGTGCTCGAGGTCTAGGACAAAATTAAATGAGGCGCAGTCCTGCACCAGGATAAGAGGGCCAGAGCTGACATTTTCTTCTTGCAGGAAACGCATCAGATGGGATCCAAGGTCCTGTGCCTGCAACGCTATGGCTTACAGCAGGTCTTTCACTCTGGGTTCACGCAGGGTTCCAGGGGGGTAGCGATTCTAATACACCACTGGGTCCCATACGTACATGCGCAACAATGGCTGGATACACAGGAGCGCTACCTATTCCTCCGGGGCACGATTGGGGAGGACCCTATAGTGTTAGGCTGTGTGTATGCACCCCTTTACTGTGGTCTTTGGTTGAGCAACTACTTACCTTATGGGCTGACATGCCTGACGTGGCCTCTGTGGTGGGGGGAGATTGGAATGATGTGATGGACCTGGCAGAGACAGGAGAAGGGCTGGTGGGGGCCTGGGCGGCGATCAACCCACAAAATTGCACTCTTTTGTTACAAGCCTTGACCAGGTAGACACATGGCGGCACACTCATGGGGACAGGAGGGAGTTTACGTACCTTTCGGCGGTCCATAAGTCCTTCTCTAGGATTAACTATGTATTTGTACGCTGGGAGATGGTTACAAATGTGGTGTCAGCTGAGATCCTCCCCAGGGGGCCTGTCAGATCCCTCTCCAGTGTCCATTGAACTGCAGATGGGCAGGGGACGGCAACCTTTCCGCTGGCCCCTTTTGGTATGGAATTTGCAGAATGACGAATACGAGAGGCACATGAGGGAGGCGATCGCAAACTACCTTATCGCCAATGTGGGGTCGGTCTCCAGGGCTGTGACACTTTGGGAGGCACTGAAGCCCACTTTACGTGGGGTGGACATAGCATGGTGCCTGATGGCCCGTAAAAAGCGCTGGGACGAGTTGGTCCAGGCTGAGGCGGAAGTGGAAGCGCTCGAGCGTCGGAGCCGAGAGGTGGGTGAAGGGCCGGTGGTGCTGCAACTACTCCTGACACAGCAGTCCTATGCCTCCCTCCTGATGGACGAGGCCCGACAGGTCTGACTGGCAACACGTAGCAGGATCTGTCAATGGGGAAACAAGTCAAGTAAGATGCTACATCGGCTCTGCCAGGGTACTCTAACCCCCAGGCCCTTCCGGGTGTGCTGGATGAGGGTGGGACAACGATGAATGTGGAGCCCAAAAATGTGGCCAAAGCACTGGCTAACCACCTCTTGCCACACATTTTGGCCTTGGTACACCCAGACCAGGCCTGGTTTATGCCCCAAAGGGCGACACAACACAACATAAGGCAGGCGAACGTGGCGCTGGTAGAGGCCGACAGACTGGGGAGACTGGCAGCACTCCTGCTGGCGGACATGGACAGGGCATTTGATTCCCTGAGCTGGGTCTACCTGTTCGCCCTCCTATGTCGACTCAATTTCAGCCCACGGTTTTTGTCGTACATGATGATCCTTTATACCTATCTGACAGAGTCGGTACGTGTGGCAGGAGCGGTCTTGTCCAGCTTTCCTATCGTGGCACCAGACAGGGGAGCCCCCTGTCACCATATTCATTTGCCCTAGCCATGGAGCCATTGGCGGCCTGGGTGCTCATTGATGCATCGACACACAGCTTAGGGGTTTTGAGTGGGCCCTGGGTTTATCCGACAGGATCGCATTGTATGCGGATGATGTCCTCTTTTTTCTTACTGCGTTGGATAGATCGGGGCCACGAATACTGAGGACCATGGAAATATTCAAGGAAATGACAGGGCTGTACATGAACCCCTGTAAATCCACACTGTGGATTTTAGGAGCTCGGGTGAGAGTGGGCACGTGGGCGTCCACGCTTCAGGTGGCAGTGGGGGGGCCTCAAGTACCTGGGTTTATTCCTGTTGGTTGTGCCGGCCATATCTTGGGAGCAGAACTTGGCCCGGCTTGGAAGCGGGTTTGTGCGGATATAAAGACCTGGTCACGTATGCCCTGAACAATATATGGCAGATCGTCGATCTTCAAGTTGGTTGCGCTCCCCCGCTTACTATAACAGCTACAGAATCACCTGTACCCGATCGTGTCTAGATGGTTCCGGCTGGTGAATTCTGTGCTGGGGCAGTTCCTCCGGGGGGGGCGGTGCATGTAGCGTTGCGCAGTGCTTTCTCTTCACCTACTGTGGAGGTCTGGCGACCTCGAATATTCTTTCGTACTACCAGGCCTCGCACCTATTAGTTCTTAATGATTGGAGGTATAGGGACAGGAGGGACTCGGCCTATGCATTGGAGCTGTTGGAGGGAGCATTTTTTAGGGGGCTCGGGGGTACTTGGGATCTTCACATAATTATCGAGGGAGTGATTTAGGGGCAAAAGGGGAACCTTAATTTGAGGTGGGGTGCACAAGAACGCTCATTCTAAAATGAAGGAAACAGATGTGTGAGTCATGAAAACCAAGCCAAAAGGTGAAACAGATTTATTTAGAAGGCGCAACTTCAAGAATAAGGCATTTAATATACAAAATATAAAATATAATGACCTTGCATTCCCAGAGATCAGACTCAGACTCAGATCAGAAGGCACTTTTAAATGGAAGCATTGAAGCCGCTAACGCAATGTAATATAACTTGTTCAGATTAAAAACCTCAATGACACATCTACAAATGCAACATAAGTAATATGATTTAAACATAGGAAAATGTTCTCAGAATGCAAAACACATTTGATCTAAAATGCTGAGAACACTCACGTTTGAACCTAAAAGAAGTCAGTCTTGCAAGTGTAATATAGGCATTACATTCTCAATAAGAAAACACCAATTTGGAGACAAAATAGCATACATAACATATACAGCAAATATATTGGCAAGTTAACTTGTATCTTAAAACATAAAAAAAGAGCTCTTGGGAAACACTCATACCCACCTGCCATCTACTAACAGACGGGTGGGGTAGTCCGACGAGAACTGTGTGGGCTCCCCTTTTATAATCTCTAAGGCTATGAGAAGCGCCTACAGTAACGTCATTTCACGCCACTTCTACCTACGCCACCTATTGCAAGGTGTGTACATTTATTAGACATGGTTGTGCTTTTTCCACCAAATGCGGCACCTAGACTAGGTGAAAGGTTATATTCACAGGCCAAGCGCTCCTCGTAAATTGCATAGGGCAAGCAGAAATATATACATATATGGATATATGTCCTAATTATTCATCACCCCAGCTTGACGTGGCTGTGGTGGGAACTTCTCTATTTTCACGTACAGATCCAGAATGTAACGAGCGATATTTCAACACAAAAGTGAGACATTGAACTCTGCGCCAGTAAACTTAGCACATGGGTAGGGTGGGGGCTCTTTAGTTTGGAGCAGGAGGCCTCGCTGAGAGAGGCTGGCTGTGATTCTTGGTCAGACAAGCTCAGAGCCTGCTATTCAATAAAGATGGGTGCAGAAGTTTGGTCAACATAACAAAAGGCCTACAAATTAGGCTGGCAGGGCCTACGTAGGGGCTCATACCTCAGGTGTAGGCAGAACGGGCCTGGGGTACCCCATGATAAAAAATGGACCCTCTGTCAGAGCGACGCCTTATCGGGCCTCACACCTTACACACAATTCTCTATTCAGCGACACTGCGTTGTATGCTACCACCGGTGACAAAGGTAGTGTTTCACATTTGGCAGCAGTCACTAAGACGAATGGGGTGGTGGAATACCCTACTGGAGAAACTCCTCTGTGGCATAATGGACGCCTGCCTGAACTGGCGGCCTTACAGGTATTTCAACCCTGTGGGATGCCATGCGGGATGGGTCCCTCAAGTCCTTCCGGGATTTACAGGGGGAATTTTGCATGCCCAGTCCCAGTTCTATCGGTATATCCAACTCCACCATGCGCTCTCCCCCAGTCTGGAGAGCCTTGACTCTCTCCATGAAATTAGCCCGTTAAAGGCGAAGGTCTTCATGGGGGATCTGGAGACCAAGAAGATATCACAAATATATCAGTCCCTATTCACTCACTGCTCTCCTATACTTCAGAAGCTAAGGGGGTATGGGAGGAGGTTGTGGGTACGCTGGAGGAGGAGGACTGGAGGGAGGCCCAAGCCACCCCTGGGGAGTGGTCATAGTTATGCGTCTCCGCCTCATCCAATTTGAATACCTTCACTGGGTCTACTTTACATGGGTTCGATTGTCGCTGGTGGGATTGATTGCCTCCACGGAATGTCTCCGGTGTGGCCAGGAGTAGGGCACATTCTTACACACTGTTTTGGCACCGTACATCACTTGATTGATTCTGGAGGGGGTATTCTCCTGTCTATCAGAGGTTTTGGGGTGGACACTTTCACGCACACCACAGTTTGCCCTGCTGCATGTGTGTTAGGGGTCATAGCAGCTCCAATCGCACTGGCCGACGCTGAGATTGAGAAAAACTAACTTTCCCATATGCCTCGGCACGCAGCATGACGTCTTTCTCTGCGATCCACGTGATGCGGAAGTCTTGATATGGTGAGGCAGTTGTGAAAAACGCTGCCAATTATTTTCCAGTGTCCAGATCTCCCTTGGCCATATCCCTGTTCCTTTGGTCTGGTAAGGGCGCCTGGTGAACCGCTTATTTCTCTTCTGCCCTGCCGGGATTGCTGATTTCATTATTTAGCCATTTTCTTTGACATTGGATCCCTCGTTGGGAGTACATTGTGTTTACTTATCAAATCCTTGTGTGAGAGCACTTCTCTAACCTCTCCAGAAGCTCTCACGTTTGCCGAAGGAATTTCTTCACATTGCCTATGTGTAGCTGGGGAGAATTCTTGAAGGTCATTTGGTATTCATCTTTCCCTGCTTTGGTGAAACCGTCTCTGATTGTTTACAGAGTTCATGTGAGGGAAATGCTACCAAATCTCTGATTTACTAGGGGTTGCCCTAGCCAACAATGGTCGCATGAAGTGCATAAAAGCTTGTAAGAGTGACGTAACTCTACAGGTGTTGTGCTTATTCCTTATGGAGTGCATGACTGAACTGTTCTTATGAGTCAAAATCTGCATCACTGAACTATTGACAATATTACTGCTCCTCATTCATTCGGCTTGCTGTTTTCTTTATCCTTCACAGGGGTGTCACTGACATATTGTCTTATTGGGCATTGGTGTGTTCCTCGCATTCTCAGGTATAACATAGTGAATGATAAGATGTACTCTGATGTCCATTAGTAGCACAAGATTGTTCCAAATGTGTCATTATGTTAGTTCAGCATAGTGAATGAGTAGAGGTGACACGCTCATCACCCCTGTTAGCAGGTAATCGTTATTTTCCTTTACAGGTTAGTGGAAGTATGGTACCAAGGTTCTGTAAGAAATAGATAGAAGAGGCAGAGGAGATTCTAAATTCTTCTTCTTCTTCTTTATATCTTACCACAGGTCTCCCTCCCTGCTGTCCCCATCCTTCCCCCGCTTAACCACCGTTTAGTCTGTGTATGGTGAACGTCCAGACTTGGGGCTATTGATAGCTGGACCACTAGAGCATTGATTTGATCCTGAGGATACATTCAGGCCTGGGACAGAATATTCGGCCCACGAATAGATTTATCCTCCCAGGCAAGTTGATTCTATGATGGCCACGTTAGATGATGTCATAGCAGCCCTTGCATTAGTACAGGTATTACTTACGGCTTCACGTAATGAAACCGCTGCATTAAACGCAAGGATAGACAGAATGCCACGCAATCCATTTGACATTGGCAAATCCTACGCAACCCACAACTAGTTCCATGGTAGTGGAAATTCCAACTCCTATACCTCTAGCCCCACCAGAGAAATTTATGGGAGACATTCCTAAGGTCCAAGTGTTTCTATCTCAGACCCTATTACACTTTAATTGCAATCCTAAAGTGTTTTACACCAATCAGACCAGAGTATCATTTCTAATTTTATTGCTAGCTGGAGATGCAGCTCAATGGGCAGTCCCTTTGGTTAGACAAAATGATCCGCTGTTGCACGACTGGGACACTTTTACGAAAGAGTTCAAGAAATAGCAGAGCAGACACTTTTTTAGCTGATAAGAAATTATTAAAGCTGAAACAAGGGAGCAAAGATCTATTAAGTTATTTAAACACAATTTCAAAGGTTGGTCGCAGAAACTCAATGGCCTGAAAGCAAACAATCAGCTATCTTCTATCAAGGCCTCAGAGATGAATTAAAAGATGTGATCGCACAAGTAGATCCCCAGCCTGAGACTTGTTTGGCGTTGATTGAATTAACCATGAGATTGGATCATCGTTTGAGGGAACGCAGAGCAGAAGGTAAGAAAAGCGAAAGATACCCCGCTCGTTTTGATAGAACAAGACCCCTGGAACCTGGTGCATCTTCCCCGGAACCTATGGAGATTGGATCAATCCATGCATCGTTGACTGTGGACGAAAGGGACCATCAGAGAAAAAACGGATTGCGTTTATACTGTGGGAAGAAGGGCCATTACACGAGGGAGTGTCCGATAAAACCCAAATTCAGTCGTACACGTCTGGGCACATCTATGGTGAATACTCCCAAGTCATCGTAGGAATACTAATGAGCTTGAGGTGTGTAGAAGGGGAGTCTTCGAGTGTATTGAGCATCCCTTGCCTCAAAAAAGAACATGGGGTGATTAAGGAACATTTCTTCATATCTATTGTACTGCAACCAAGAACCCTGTACCACACTAGCAATGGTGGACTCTGGCGCTACCGGGTATTTTATGGAATCTACAGAAGCTCACCGTTTAGGGGTCCAACTGGTTACCAAACTAATCCCAGAGGTGGTGTTTGCGGTAGACGGCAAACAACTGGAATCTGGTCCCATATGCCAAGCCACGGAACCCCGTATGGTAGAATGTATACAAGGACATCAAGAACTCCTATCTTTTAACATCATCCAAACCCTATCCTATGGAGTTATCTTGGGATTACCCTGGCTCTCCACCCACAACCCGGAAATCAATTGGACACAGAAAACATTGAAATTGAATTCTGAATTCTGTAAGGAACACTGCTGGAAACTCTTGCTCCCATCAGTGGTACACCTCTTCATATTGCCACTGCTGCGGAAAAAGAGATTGAACTGCCTTCATGCTCTCAACAGTTTCAAGAGTTATTTGATGATCAGAAGGTGGAAGTACTTCCTCCACACAGGCCCTACGATTGTAGGATCGATTTGAAGCCAGGTTCAGTGGTACCATGTGGCAGGGTGTACGCTTTAACCGAGCCTGAAAACCAACATCTACACCAATACTTAGACAAGTATGTGTCTTTAGGGTTTATTCGTCCATCCTTTTCTCTTGCGGCTTTCCCTCAATTTTTTTATTCCCAAAGCAAACAGAGAGCTAAGAGCTTGCATTGACTTTCGTGCATTAAATAACATCACGATACGTAATCAATATCCGCTCTTACTAATTTTGGTTCTTTTGGAGCAAGTAAAAGGAGCAGTGATTTTCACTAAATTGGATCTTCGCGGGGCCTACCATCTGGTGAGGATGTGTCAGGGAGGCGAATGGAAGACTGCATTTAAGACAAGGTATGGATTGTACGAATACCTAGTAATGCCTTTCGACCTATGCAATGTGCCAGCGGCGTTCTAATTCTTCCTGAATGACGTCTTACGGGACTACCTGGCCTGCATAGTCGGCGTATACATCATTGACATCTTGATTTATTTTACACAAGAAGAGGATCATGTGAAACATGAGTTTGATCCTAAAGGCTTTGCGTAAACATCATCTTTTCTGCAAGATAAGTAAATGCGAGTTCCATGTGACCACTGTGGAGTTTTTGGGGGTAATTCTTAATCCTTCAGGTCAGGAAATGGCGGATCCCAAGGTGAAAGCGATAACTGAATGGCCAAGTCCCAAGAATGTCAAAGGTATCCAATTTTTCATGGGATTCACTAATTTTTATAGGTGTTTTATATCCCAGTTTTCTGACAAAGCGGCACCACTCGCCGAACAAAGAAGAATGTACAGTTTCAATGGACACCTGAAACCCAGAAAGCCTTTGATGTACTTAAAGAAGCATTCATAACTGCTCCCATTATAGTGCATGCCAATCCCCTTTTGCCTTTGATTCTAGAAGCTGATGCCGTGCTTTCACAGGAGATACCACCACAGGGCAAATGCATCCAGTTGCCTTTATGTCCAAGAAATTGAACAAGGCCGAACAAAATTACACTATCACCGAAAAAGAGTTGCTTGCAATTAAAGAAGCATTTGGCGAATGGAGGCATTGGTTGTTACGAGCGCAACATATAGTCACTGTATACACTGATCACCGCAATTTTCAATTTCTGAAGACAGCTCAGCTACTTACCCCTCGGTTACTCAGGTGGATGACATTTTTCGAAGAAGACGACTTCATAGTAACATTCCGCCCAGGAAGTCTGAACAAAAAAGGCAGATGCTCTATCCAGCAAGAATCCACTACAGTATCCTGGTCCCATCCAGAGAGAGAGACCCTTGATCCACAAAAAGTTTACGGAGTGGTGCATATTGACAAATTCTTACCAGACGTCGGGAGAGGTCTTCAAACCTTTCAATGGAGGGATTGGTTGAAACAACATTCGGAATTAATAAAGAAACAGGCAGTGGTTATGAAAGGAATTCAGGTCCTAGTACCTACTGTTAAGTTAAGATGCCTAGGGCCAGATGTAGGTCACCAAATACCGGTCAGTAACGGCCGATTTCGGCCATTACCGACCGGTATTTGGTGATTGAGATTTAGGGGGCCGAATCTGTAAAATACCGAATCGGTAAATTTACCGAATCGGTAAATCTATATGTTAGTGGCACTGGAAACAGTGCCACAGGCCCCTAAGAATTAGTTATTTACCATGTAATACTATTGCATGGTAAATAACGAATTCCTGTGCATGCACATCTGTGCATGTACACCCGTGCCATGTGACACACATACATGCCCTCAGGGCATGTATGTGTGCCACATGGCACACAAGCCTGAATCAGGGGTGCAACAGGGTGTCAAAGTGACACCCTGTCCCCCTTGTCAATTCAGTAATGTTACCGAATCGGTATTTACCAATTCGGTAATTGCCATTGATTCCTATGGGACTCAAGGCCCATAGGAATCAATAGCAATTACCGAATCGGTAATTACCGATTCGGTAATTACCGAATATTCCCGATTCGGTAATTGATTCGGTAAAAATACCTACATCCCGATAGCTAGTTCTTAAATACCGAATGGGTATGATTCAGTATTTAAGAATCGGTAATCTGGGATTACCTACATCTGGCCCTAAGTCTTTCAATGGTGCCACCCAAATCCACTTGGATCATCATGGCAGGTCATCATGGCAGGGAAAAAACTGTGAAAAGATCCTGCATCAGTTTGGTGGCCATCTCTTAGAAAATACATTCCTGAATGGATTAAAACTTGTACAGTATGCGCTCAAACCAAGACCTTACCAGGAAAACCTCTAGGGCTGTTGCAACCTCTACCTACTCCGGAAGTTCCCTGGGAAAGATTTTCATTGTATTTTATAGTGGGGCTTCAATCCGACATAGGGCATACAGGGATTCTGGTCATCACTGACTTTTTAACAAAGATGGGACATTTTGTAGCCTGCAAAACTATTCGTTTAGCGGGACAACTGGCCACACTGTTGATGGAACATGTAGTGAGATTGCAGGGCTTGCCGAAAGTAATTGTGTGAGACAGGGGAATCCAATTTACTGCAAAATTCTGGAAGGTGTGGTGTTCCTCATTACATATCCTGTCAGCCTTGTCAACTAGCTTTCACCCCCAGGCAGATGGGCAGACAGAAAGATTGAACCATACTCTGAAACAGTATTTCAGGAGCTATGTCGGCTATAATACAGACACCTGGGTGAAGTGGCTCTTGTTAGCGGAAATTGCATATAATAATGCCCAACACAGTTCCACTAAGCATGGTGACCTGACCTGACCTGGTCAGAGCCGGTCGCTCCACCCGCCGCGTGGGCCATCCTTGGTGTGCCCGGTCTCCGCTTCCGCCGCTGCTGCCCGTTGTGCCTCTGCTGTGCCCCTGATCTCGCCTTAAGCTGTATTGTATCTGCCCTGTTGTGCCCCTGATCTCGTTTTGCCCATTTTTGCATGTTGTGCCAGTAATTTGTCTGTTTTGACCGTATTGTATCTGCCCCTGATCTCGTTTTGCCCGCATTGTATGTTGTGCCAGTAATTTGTATTTTGTTATGTTCTTGCCAACTGTTGTGCCCCTCCACCCCGCTCCCCGCTACCTGCCGCTGCTCCCCCGCGGCCCCACCCCCGCTCCCTCCAGCATCACCGTTCCACTTCCCTCCCCACTCGCCACCCCGCTCCCGCCTCCCAGCGGCTCCTCCCTCCCACTGGAAACATAGGGTTGTGTCCGCGAGGCGGGGAGCTGTGACCTGACCTGACCTGGTCAGAGCTGGTTGCTCTACCTGCCGCATGGCCCAGCCTTGGTGTGCCCGGTCTCTGCTTCCGCTGCCGCTGCCCGTTGTGCCTCTGTTGTGCCCCTGATCTCGTTTTGCCCATTTTTGCATGTTGTGCCAGTAATTTGTCTGTTTTGACCGTATTGTATCTGCCCCTGTTGTGCTCCTGATCTCGTTTTGCCCGCATTGTATGTTGTGCCAGTAATTTGTATTTTGTTGTGTTCTCGCCAACTGTTGTGCCCCTCCACCCCACTCCCCGCTCCCTGCCGCTGCTCCCCTGCGGCCCCACCCCCGCTCCCTCCAGCATCACTGTTCCGTTCCCCTCCCCACTCGCCACCCCGCTCCCGCCTCCCAGCTGCTCCTTCCTCGCTCCGCCCCCACACTCTCCATTTATGGCAGAGTCCGCGCGTACGCGCAGCGGGTGCGCCAATGGTGCGCCGAAGGCGCGCCAAAGGCAAGCCCATCTACGCCCGTCTGCGCCTGGCCCGCGCCAGCGCCTGGACCCCTGGCCCCACCATCGCCAGACCTCACGATGGACCTACAACGCCGCCACCCTCAACGCACTCAACACCGGCGGATCACCAGCATGCTACCATGCTACCCCGAAACGCACCCACGGACCCTTCACCTGCCAAACCTGCAAATTCACCTGCTCCGGACCTGCACCTCACCCGCCAAGCCAAACACCAACAGCAACCACCTCAAATGCATCCTGCTCAACACCCGCTCCGTCCACAGACACGCCGTCGAACTCTGGAACCTGCTCGACACAACATCACCAGACGTCGCCTTCCTTACGTAAACCTGGAAGAACGCCTCCTCTGCTCCCGACATCGCCATCTCCATCCCGGAAGGATACAAGATCACCCGGAAGGACCGCGTCAACCAGACTGGAGAAGGCATTGCCATCGTACACAAGAAAACCATCCGCATCACGACCAGCTCCGACGACACCTTCACTGCCGCCGAACATCCCCACTTCCAGATACACACCGACCCCAAGACCACACTCAGAGGCACCCTCAGCTACAGACCCCCGGGACCACGCACACGATTCAGCGAAGACATCACAGACTTCATCAGCCCGCACGCCCTCTCCTCCGCTGACTACATCCTCCTAGGGGACCTCAACTTCCACCTGGAGAACAACAAGGACAGCAACACCACCACCCTGCTGGACAACCTCACAAACCTCGGCCTCAAACAACTGGTGAACACCCCCACCCACTATGCCGGACACACACTCGACCCAGTCTTCTCTTCCAGCAAGCACATCTCCTTCAGCCACTCCACCGGACTTCACTGGACTGACCACAGCTGCGTCCACTTCAGCTTCAAAAGAACCGCAACCCACCACCGCCCACAACAGATCCCTCGCAGGAACTGGAACAAGATCACCGCCGACCAGCTCACCACCTCCTTCAGCCAGAACCCGCCCGCCAGTACCACGAACCCCAGCGAAGCAGCCATTAACCTCACGCAATGGATCACCAACTGCGCAAACGATCTCGCACCACTGAAGACCCCTCCAGCAGACACGGCAGCAAGAAAGCCCCCTGGTTCACCGACGAATTCAAGAACTCCAAGAAGAACTGAAGCACCCTCGAGAAAGCCTGGTGCAACGACCAGACCACAGACAACTGGACCGCCCTCAAGCACGCCACCCGCAAACACCACCAGCTGATCCACACCACCAAGAAGACAGCATTCAAAGAACGACTCGAAAACAACGCCCACAACAGCAAGGAACTCTTCAGCATCGTCAAAGAGCTCTCCAACCCCAGCGCCGGAAACAACGACATCACTCCCTCGCAAGACCTCTGCGACTGACTCGCCTCATTCTTCCACCGCAAGATCGCCGAAATATACAACACCTTCGGCGCTCCAACCACGTACCCCACCACCATACCATCGCCCCCCACGACCACTCTCAGCGCCTGGACCCCGGTCAGCACCAAAGACACCACCGCACGATGAACAGCATCCACTCCGGATCCCCAACTGACCCCTGCCCCCACCACGTCTTCAATAAGGCCGACACTATCATCACACCCCAACTCAGAGACATCGTCAACGCCTCCTTCAAAACCGCCACCTTCCCAGAAAGCTGGAAGCACGCCGAGCTCAGCGCCCTCCTGAAGAAACCGACAGCGGACCCCACCGATCTCAAGAACTTCCACCCCATCTCGCTCCTCCCCTTTCCTGCCGAAGTCATCGAGAAGACCGTCAACAGACAGCTTGCCACCTTTCTCGAGATGAATGGATCCCTCGGCCACTCGCAGTCCGTCTTCCTAGCCAACCACAGCACCGAGACCGCCCTCATCGCAGCCACTGACGACGTCAGATCCCTGCTCGACAGCGGAGAAACAGCGGCCCTCATCCTCCTGGACCTCTCCGCGGCATTCGACACCGTCTGCCACCACACCCTAGTGCAGCGCCTCAGCAACACCGGTATCCAAGAGAAGGCTCTGGAGTGGATCATCTCGTTCCTCGCCGGAAGAACCCAGAGAGTCCGCCTCCCCCTGTTCAGATCCGAGGCCGCCGAAGTCATCTGCGGCGTACCACAAGGATCCTCCCTCAGCCACACCCTCTTCAACGTATACATGAGCCCCCTCGCAGCCATCGCACGCCAACACAACCTCAACATCATCTCCTATGCCGACGACACCCAGCTCATCCTCTCCCTCACCAACAACCCAGCCTCCGCCAGAACCAGCCTACACGAAGGGATGAAAGACGTCGCCGAGTGGATGAAGAACAGCCGCCTGAAACTTAACTCAGATAATACGGAAGTCCTCATCCTGGGACCATCTCCCTCCGCCTGGGACGACTCCTGATGGCCCCCTGCACTGGGCTCCACTCCCAGGCCAACGGACCACGCACGTAACCTGGGCTTCATCCTGGAGTCCTCCCTCTCGATGACTAGACAAGTTAACACCGTATCGTCATCATGCTTCAACACCCTGGGAATGCTCCGAAAGATCTTCCGATGGATCCCCACTGAAACCAGGAAGACGGTCACCCAGGCACTCGTCACCAGCCGGCTGGACTACGGGAACACCCTCTACGCTGGCACCACAGCCAAACTGCAAAAAAGACGCATCCAGAACGCCTCCGCCTGACTCATCCTAGACATCCCCTGACACAGCCACATCTCCGGCCACCTGAGAGACCTGCACTGGCTCCCCGTCAGCAAGAGGATCATGTTCAGACTCCTCACCCACGCATACAAGGCCCTCCACGACCTGAGCCCCAAGTACCTCAATGACCGCCTGACCTTCTACACGCCCACCCGCCAGCTACGGTCGACCAACCACACCCTTGCCGCCGTTCCACGCATCCGCCGAGCCACCGCCGGCGGAAGATCCTTCTCTTACCTGGCAGCGAAGACATGGAACTCCCTCCCCATCCACCTCCGGCTAACCCAGGACCATCTCTCCTTCAGGAAGCAACTCAAGACCTGGCTCTTCGAGCAGTGACTGCCCTCCCTCCCCCAGCGCCTTGAGACCCTTCCGGGTGAGTAGTACGCTATACAAATGCCATGATTGATTGATACTCCTTTCTATTGCACATATGTTTTTCACCCTTCGTTTCATTCCATTCATTGTGCCTGGCAGGTGTGAGCATATTCCTGAAGTACAGGAAAGAATAGTGTAGATACAAAGGGTTTTGCAGCACACAAGGAAACATTTGATCAATTCCAAAGTACAGTGTAAGAGACAGGCTGACAAACATCGTAGGCCAGGGCCCGCATACAAGAAAGGGGATTTGGTGTGGCTATTGACGCGTAATATCTGATTCAAGAGATATAGTGTGTTCAATCCCAGGTACATAGGCCCCTACAGAGTTGTGAAACTTATTAACCCAGTGGCAGTAAAGATTGCTCTACTCTCTCATATGAGAATTCATCCTGTGTTCCACGTTTCTATGTTGAAACCTGCTTACAGTCCGGCGCATGCTAGACCAGTGCCGGTTTGGATCGATCAGGATGAGGAATATGAGGTGCCACGCTCAACACCCCAGTTAGCAGGTCATCGTTATTTTCCTTTACAGGTTAGTGGAAGTATGGGTACCAAGGTTCTGTAAGAAAGAGATAGAAGAGGAAATTCTAAATATTTCTTCTTCTTTATGTCTTGACACCGTTCTCCCTCCCTGCTGTCCCCATCCTTCCCTTCCCCCGCTTAATCACCCTCTAGTATGTGTATGGTTATTGTCCAGGCTTGGGGCTGTTGAGAGTGGACCACTAGAGCATCGGTTCGATCCTGACGATACTTTCAGGCCTGGGACAATGTGATGTGATGGAAGGGATTGGGGGCAGTGTTTAAAAAAGCCATCTGATGCAGTTGGGCCTCACATTGGTGAAACGTGATATAGCCAGGATGTGGAAGGATGCCCGGGCCCTCTCGGTGGCCACCTGGAAAAATGGCCTAGACTTCTGTATGGGGCTGGAACAGCCAATCTTTGTGGCCAGGGGATGTCCGCGTAAGTATTACAGGATATGGAAGCGGTGGGCGGACTATAGGGCTTTATGGCTGGAGCCTCCGATTGCTGCAGACGATTTTCCAGTGGAATGAGGGTAGGGGCTGGTAGGTCGGATCTGGCACAGGTAGGGTAGGGGGTTAGCCTGGGGTGTGTGTACTACAACTGGGTTTTTCTTTTTCCTATATTATCTGCTTATGGACTGGTCTCAGTGGACTTTGCGCAATTCAGGGGGGTTTCGGGGGGGGGTAAATTGGGGAGGGAGGGTCTAAAATCCGTGTCAAGTGTTTTGGTTGCTTGGGTTTTTGGGAAAAAAATGTCAGTTGCTGTCTTGCAAATGCACCAACAGATACTGCAGTTGCCTCTGGGGTACAGAGCCCTGCGACTTATGAGCAATTTGACAAGAACATTTGTTTTAAAATAATTGTTCAAATTAATGCTTAAGTATAACAGTTGATATCTAAGTATTAATACACTTCCCCACCCATTAACCCTATAGCCCTTGCATACCACTCCTAAAACTTTGTTCTGACATTTTCCGTTCATTTTCACTAATTATATTAAAACTATTTAACTTATTATCAAATGGACTACAACTTTACTAATCAGGTATCATACTTGCTACCTGAGTATTAATACACTTCCAAACCCATTGCTCCTATATCCCTTACATCCCACTCCTAAAAGTTTATTTTGATATTTTAAAATTAGTTAGCAAAAATTAATTTAGAAATATTTAAGTTATTATTAAATGGATTATACATGTAATACTTAGGTATCACAGCTGATGCCCGAGTATGAATACACTTCCCCATCAAGTACCCCATGTCCCTTACATCCCGATCCCAAAACTTAATTTTCATATTTTTAAATCAATTTGAAATAACTATTTAAAACATATTTAAATTATTATTACATGGATTTCCAATGTAATGCTCAGGTATCACAGTTGCTACCTGAGTATTAATACATTTCTCCACCAATTGCCCCTAAATCTCTTGCCTCGTACAAGTTAATTTTGACATTATAAATGTCCATATAATAAATCCAAAAATATATTGTATCTAAAAACAGTATTTACATATATACACATTAACTTTAGAAAAACAATTCCCAATACTAACCAATGTACTTACCAGAAAATGTGTATTAAAGGCATGGTTTGATAAGATGAAACAATTTAGATTTACATGGATTTAGTAAGAGTCGGCTTTTATTTATTAAAATTGGTTAAGAAATGTTGTTAATTTGTTTGTAGTAATTTATTTAGATTGTTGTCTTTTGAGTAAATGTGAATGTGGTTGACTTATGGTAAATAAGAAATCATCGTTGCAGAAAAATAGCAGTTATCACTTATGTTGTTGAATAGAAAAATATTGACCTGGGGTGCTAGCAATGATGAGATTGCAAAGTTTTAGAAGATTGAGGCTGACTTCTGTGAGTTGAAATTTAAATGGGGATACTTGTATTGTTGGTTTTAAACTTCTTGATGAAATACTTTACAAGGTTTACATTGGGCCACAATGAGGTTTAAAACGTATTGAGGAGCAGAGTCTATTGTAAAAAAGAAACGATGAAGCATAAAATCCAAGCCAGGTGTTCATGGATACCTAAAACTAAATACAACGGGGGGTCTAAGGGAATATTTATCGACCTAGCATTGTTATCATCCCTTAACAATATGAATACCAACAAATCAGATAACAATGGATCAAACAAAAAGGACTATCTAAGAACTAACTGTGTGACTAAGGGATACAACTGCAAAATCCACTCCGAGTGCAACGAAGTGAAATAATTGTTCCCATCAGATCACCGACCTGTACCGCCCAACATCATTTGGGATCCTTCACCCAGAAGGATAGTGGTTTTACCCACAGTAGATTAGGCAGGTGGTAGCCTCATCTAGTCACAATGTCTCAAATGTGATTTTGGTGCATTCTGGCATCAGGAGGTGAAATGACTAGCAGTGCGAAAAATGTTAAACTAAATCAAAAAGTGCTAAATGTCAAAGGTGTTTTAAAATTGGGTAGTGGAAAAGGAAACCTAATTTTATTATATCCTATCCACTCTCAGATATTAAAAAACAGTGCTAAGTAGTGCAAACAAATAACTACTTCAATTAATATATGGTCGACATGTTTCTGCAGTAAATTCTGCTTCCTCAGGACCTTAATTGCTGCTACTGCTATGTGCAATCAGTGATGTGAAAAAACATTATAAACAATATCACCTTGGCTTCGCCTGTTGTGATGAAGCATGGTCATCCCGTATTGGACGAAAATAAAGAAAAGAAGAAAGAAGACACACAGAATTTATAGATAGTCACCATACATTGATAACATATGTATCTTTTTACATTTTTGCCAACAAAGTTTTTGAGGTCAAATAGGTCCTTTTAAAGTAACTCATTGTTGGCCATAAACCTGTTCAGGCACATTGGAGTTATTTGTGTTTTTCACTCACCTAATAGTTAGGGAATGTACTCTCCACCTCACCTGGCTGCAGCTCAGGTAAAACAGAGCACCGCTCTATTGGAATGAAAAAGTAAAAAGTAAAATAAGGGAAGGACTTAAAACTAGCACTATATACCAATCGTAAGCATCAAAGGCTTATAGTCATACTATGTACTTGGGTTATGGCATGTCTATTAAAGGTATAGATCATGCAGCACTGATAATCGCTGCACCCCATGTATAACGGAATGTCAATCTCTGGCACGGTTCAGATGGTGCAGTCTAAGGACGGGGCGTATTACGTTCTATCAGACGCCCCATTGCAAGCAAGTCAGATCAAGTCACCACAGATCTCAAACTGCTTCTGGTGAACTTCTGCTTACATATGTATTCATGGTAGGATCAAAACTATGCCCCTAAGTATTCATCGAGTCAAGTGTGATCCGCCACTCGATCTGTGTGGTAAACAACGTGGGACAGAAAAGTTACTCATTCGTTCACTGTAACTATGGCCCGAGTTGTAAGAACCAGCCAGGCTGTTCCCGTAACGTATTTTGCCGTTCGCTAGTAAATCAATTTTCATAGTGAGCGGCTGCATGAAATGCGTGTTGATTCGCATTCCAGATAAAGCTGTAATCTTAACGAGTCACGCCCAAGCTTACCTGTCCGTCGGTACTCCGGACATCCGTCTAGGCTGTCTTGGGGAGGTACCCGATCGGACAGGAAGCTGTAACTAATGTCCTGGACACGATTACGCATCATGTCACGTGACCAAGCGTGCAAGCGTGATGTGTTGCTGGGAATTGTAGTTTGTTGTCATCATCTGATCTTAATGCGCTCTAGACCGATAACATTGTTCCGGACAGTTTGCGAGTATTCAAATGCTTGATACTGTGACTGTCGCTGCATTTTAGTAAATAAAATTATACGTATGAAGGGGTTGTCTACTCTTTTTCGTTTATGATTCTTTGTTTATAATTTTATGCTCGTATGGGGCTGTTTAGATGGCCATATTCTTATTCCTAATAACTAGATGTTATGATGAGGTATTTATTTGACTCTCTGACCAATTCATGCATCTTATCTCATTGATCATACAAGGGAGGATGTATATATAACCCTTCGTAGGTCATCTCTCATTGATTATACAAAAGGCGGTGTATAAGTCTAGGTGTACTGGTAACAGTTGTAACTTGGCCATTAATCATTAGCTATAAATCATTAGCTATAAATTACTTGATGATGTACAATCTCATGAGGAGAATTACAGCAACAGCACAATGTTACTATTAGGGTGTAGTATATTTTGCCAGAACAGTCCCTAAATAGTAGTGTGATTTTACAGTTGCTCGACATCATAAGACCATCCACGGGATGTCTTCATTCAGACCCGTTTTATCTGTCTGCAATTTATAAATCCATTTCTGTTCACGTTTGAAGAGAAATGTACTGACATCTTGTATATGGGGCGAGATCATTGGCTGTTCCAACACTGTCCAACGTAAGTCTGTTGGTAGATGGTGCGCTTGGATAAAATGATTCGTAAGCCTGGTAGCTTGCCTACAGCAACGTATCGAACTCTTATGTTCAGATATCCTTGTCTTTACTCTTCTTGTGGTCATGCCAACATACTTTTTGTTGCAGGGACAGCTGATTAGATAGATCAAATTCATACTATTACAGTTTGTAAACCGGCGCTGCTGCCATGGGCGGTCTGTGCCGATGTTTATGTTCATTGACCTAGATGTCTGGGGGCAAGCGGCACATTGTCCACATGGGTGATGGCCCATGACAGCAGGCATGTCCCAGAGAGTTCCAATCGCTCGTGGAATTTCACTCTTTGGTCTCGTATGGACCAATCTGTCCTTGAGGTTCTGTCCTCTCTTAAAAGCAAAAAGAGGAAATGGAAGAGTGTCATCACCTGTATTAAGAATGCTCCAATGTCTTTTTATAATCTTTTTGATTTGATTTGATTGCATTCCAAAGGTACTCACACAAGTGGTGCGATTAGTTTTAGGTTTAGAAGGCAAGACTTCCAGCAGACTCGCTCTGTTATTGTTGGCTGCTCGCTTTTTAGATTGCTGGATTAACCTCTTGGGATATTCTTTGACTGCCAAATCTTGCGCCAAGCTTCTTGCGTGAGTTTCAAACGCAATTCTTGTCGAGCAGTTTCTTTGTATGCGTAGAAGTTGTCACGCAGTGACTTAGGGTGACAGTTGTTGTAATTTAGTAAGGAATTACGCGCCATTGGCTTGCGATATAATTCCGATACTAAGCCAGTCGATGTACTTGATATTAACAGATCTAGGAATGCCAATTTCTGGACATCAAATTCCATAGTGAACTTCAAGAATTGATTCCTCTGATTCAGCCACTCATGAAATTCTTTTAGTTGACTCTCTGTACCACGCTACACAACGAAAATGTCGTCTATGTAGCGTTTCCATGTTCGCAGACACCCTAGATGGGGGTTGGTGTCTGCGAACACGTGCTCCTGTTCAAAATTATGCACATACAGGTTGGCGAGACTCGAGGCAAAAACGCTGCCCATACTGGTCCCGCCAACCTGCAAATACAGGGAGTCTTCAAATTGGAAAATGTTTTCCCTCATTGCCACTGTTGCCAGTGTCATGATAAGCCTGACTGGTGTAATCGAATTCAGTTCTCTTGTTGCTAGTAGTCCCTCGACAACCTCCAAGGTCTCAATTTGGGGTATAGACGTGTATAAACTTTCCACGTCGAATGACACCAATATGTCTGTTTGGGTATTGAATTCAATATCGGGTAGTAGCCTTAAGATATCTTTGGTGTCCAATAAAAAAGTGGGCATTTCTTTGACCATAGGCTTTACAAAAAAATTGACAAATGTCAACAAGGGCTCAAGAAGAGACCCTATCCCAGAGATTATGGGACGTCCGAGGGGTGGGCGATGAGCCTTGTGGACTTTGGGTAGTTGGTAAAAATATGGTGTTTTAGAGTTGGATGTCCGAAGGTAGTGACCTTCTTTGATGGTAATCCAGCCTTCTGTAAGTGCCTCTTCCACAATGTGCCCAATCTCTCTTGTGAGCCTTTCAGTCGGATCTAGAGTGAGTTTGCGATATGCTCTGGTGTTACTGAGTTGTCTTAAGCATTCAGCACGATACATATCAACATCTAGGAGTACCACGGCACCTCCCTTGTCCGCAGGTTTCACCACGACAAGCGGATTATTGGCCAGTTCTCTCATTCCTTCTTGTTCGAGTTTTGACAAGTTATGAAACATTTTTTGTTTGTTTTTAAACAAACCTTTGAGGTCATGATCTACTACCTCTTCAAAAGTTAATACCTTAGGTGGTAAACCTATTGCCGAGGGATTGAAGGTAGAGGGCTTTTTCAAACCTGTGTTATCATCAGAGTTGCAAATCTCTTTGCATTTGTTCTTATCTCTAAACATGTAGTGTAGTCTGATCTTCCAGTAAAATTTACCCATTTCAATCTGGGCTTGAAAGGGATCTGTCCTATTTGTAGAGACAAATCCCAGCCCTTTGTTCAACACACACTCCTGGGTGTTCGCGAGTACATGTGAACTTAGGTTGATGACTAAACTACTTCTGCTGATGTCCCTGGATACCTGTCTGTATTTTTGACAGGTGTTGTGGGTGAATCTGAACATGAAATTGACAGATGGGTAGTGGGTAATTTACGCAATTGTTTGATGGATTGAAAATGAGAGTCCAAGATCAGTGGCACATGCCAGTATGTATACTTTGGACATTTACAAGGATATTTGACATACGCAAGTGGAAGTGACAATTATATGTGAGCTGTTTATAGTCATGGAGCAAGATTTGATGGTATTTTTTTTTTACGGTTCTGTCCGTATTCACTCATAATTATTTTTGCTAAATTTTTCTATGTTCATATATATTTATTTTGGGTTTGTGAAAAAATTAAGCTAAAGCAAATATATATATCCACATTTATTTATCTGATAAATGTATTCTTCTAGCTCTCTGAGTTCTGAAAGTGGAGAGGAGTTTTTTTCCTTACTTGCGTTTGTCAACATCAAGTTGGCAAGAGCGAGAGGGAAAAATCTACCTCCGAGCGGGATTTTTCCTGATTCGTGATCATCAACATCAATTTGGCGAGCGCAAGCGTGGAAAATCAACCTCCCAGCAAGATTTCTCAACGCGGGCTGTCAGATTTCTCATTGCGAGTTGGCGCATATACTCACGACCGCTCGAGTTGAGAAACCGTCCATTCGAGTTGTGAAAGCTGCTGCTCGATAAAAAATCTACTTGAGTGGCAGAAAGCAAGCAGCACCCGCTTGCGCTGTGCATGGTGCAGTTTGCGATGATTGCACAGTGAGGACAAGCAGCTGGCAGTGAAAATCAACCACGACGGCATTTATCTAATGCACTCTGCTGCTCGTGGATCTCTGCGTTGTGCGGTGGAGTTTTTTTTGCACTCCTCCCGGCTTATTGTTATTGTACCTAAAAGGATGGTTGTTGTGCATGAATGGGATTTGCAATTGTGTAGAGATGGACAAAGGTTATTATATTTATCTCACAAATCTCTGAGTAATATCACACATTTGTAATTACTCAATGGAGAATAAAATGTAGCATTGCTGTGACAAATTCTCTCCACACATAGTAGTTTGTGCCACCTCACCGTAAAAGTGTACAAACCATAGCGATGCAGAAATTGATTATGCTTATGCTTCAATGGGTAATCTGCCAATCATCTTAGGGTGTAACAGGCTGCTGGAGCCCTATAATGAAGTTTATGGAAAACCGTAAACATGGTAAAACTAAAGCCAATATGAGCAGAATGTCCTGGTTGGATTCAGCACATCTTATACTTGTCTATGACATCCCGTTACGACCTAAGCAATGTAAGCAATATGTACTAAACACACATGGATAAAGATTCCTAGCAAAACACAATCGGTCCTGATTACCAGCTTTATTTAAATCTTTTAACAAAAACCTGTTATCATTGTGACAATTCCCCAGAAAAGGGGCAAACCATAAAGAGATCCAACAAAAACATAGATTGTAAATAGACTGATAGAAAAGCTTGGAATAATGGAAATATACGTAGCTCGGCATGTACCCAAAATGATGTACTAAGGAATGAAGAAATGGACAAAGATTCACGGAGAGGAGAAAGAAAGAAAACAAGCATTGGCAAAGCTAATTGTTCTCAGCAACCCGAAAGGTATTAGCGTGGTCTATGTCAGTGTCTTTGGTCCTTGTAGAATATGTAAAATGTATAATAAATAGTACATGTCTCAAGCCTCAATCATTGTAGGCATCAGAGAATATGAGTTATTGTTGACATGGCATTAAGGCTTTCTACTCCAGCATGTAGTTCCCACAAGGGCAATTCAAACCAAATGATAAATGGTGGCTTCACCTGTAGCACTGTCCTCCAGCCCATTTGTGAGGTTTGAATATGTTTAAATATTGATTGATAAACACATAGCATTACCCTAGATAGAGGGAGTCGAGCACCCACATGTTTAGAATGACAAAGAAAGATAGTATCAAGGTGGCAGGAGGGAGGTCTCTCCAACTGCAGTCCACTCTCTTCAAGTGAGGTGCACCGTGGACTCCATGTGACTGTATCAGAGAAGAATGAGGTGGTTGTGATTAGCAGTATTTATGGGGTCATTGTAAAGTCTCTTCAAGACTGACAGCAAGAAGAACCATTAGAAAACACTCATCACTGAAACATGTGGTTTATGAGCTTCTGTGGCCAGTAAACAGAGTACCATTAAAGTGGGTAATGATAACACCTGTTATTTACAGTGCATGGAGATGGCAGAAGTACAGTATGAAACGCTATATAGAAAGTACTTTACTTTTCTTCATATGTGCCCCACCGATGTGCTTGAGGTTCCATCAAAAAAGGAAGAGGAATTCATGATTAGTAGTGGAGTAGGAAGTTCTCATCAGTTGTGGTACATATGGGACCATTGGTGGCACCTGAGGAGGAAAAAGCACTCTTTGAAGAGATGAGTTATCAGTTCCTTTTTGAAGTGGTGATGTTTGATTGCTCATACTGTTCACCCTGTAATCAGTAAAATTCTTATAAACCCAGAGTGGATCCATTCTTTGTAACTATGGTTCGAATGTTTCAAAGAGGAGGGAGAGAGAAATATGACTATTCCCCAAGGCGCATCATCGGCCTTCGTCCATATTGCTGTTGGAGATCGAGAGCAGCTGCAAGTAGAACATTTTTACTCATAGTCTTATCGTCTCTGGAGTGTGAATGTTCAGATCTATTCCAAGCTTTGAAATCTATGGAGTCCAGATCTCTCCTTGAAGAGCTTTCTGCACCACTAACCTTTGAAAAGTTACTGATTCCTGGAGCCAATCTGGAGCTCTGTGGGCACCACCTTTTCCAGAAGATGGCCTCATAAGATGAGCTATTTGCCTCTAAACATTGACGGGCTTCGGGGTAGAAATATTAGCTGTAAGAGAGGGAAGCCCACTCGAATGTGTTGCTTTCCCTCAGTTTAGAGGTTGTTTGTTGGAGGAGATCCTGGCGTTCTGGAGATGGAGGTAAGGGACCACACAATGGAAGCACACTGGGCGGGCTGTATGTTTACCAAGATCCATGCAAAGATAGTGCACAAAAATGTACTTCTTCAAACGTTTGTGTCTAAAATGTCATGATTTGCATGAATTCTTATTGGAAATACAAAAACTGTACCAGTAAAAAAATGTAAACTTCCCTTTTATGCGATTTTCCTTAAAACAAACTTTACCCTAGTATCCAGTACCATCTCTTGACCTCTGGCCCCATCCTATATCCTATTAAAACCGTCTCCCTATGCACAATCTGGTCTTAAAGTCACTCTAACCTCACCCCCTATGCTCACCCTTTCCATTACTTTAAACCGAGCTCTACTCTAACTCCATTTTATTTAAAATAATGAATGGATTATTTACATTTTTGTTTTCAATGTCCAGAAGCATATACGGAAATCATTTTGTAGTTATTATGACTATTTTGCAAACTAAATTAATAGTAAACTACATTTAAGAGGTGTTATTTATATACCAAATCTTTTTATTGTCACTACATGTTTATTTCAAACTGGCACCCGGAAAGGCTAAGGGAGTAAATGTAAATGTAAATGTGTGTATACTTGTAAAGAGCACTGCCGCCCCATCTTGGGGCATCCTGGCGCTGTATACCGCTGTGGAACCCATCCTGGCTTTCCCTGTGAGATGCCCCCTCCAGGGCACCCCCAAGGTCAAGCCAGGCATCCCAGCGGTATTGGGGCCATTGTGGAGATTAAGCAAGCTATTGTCCAGAGTTGCAGAGTGGGACCCATGATTAGAGTAGGCACCGAGGCGAGAATGATCAAGTCCGTGGACATTGAGCCCAAGATCCTGCCGCGTCGGGAATTGAACCCTGGTCCCGCGCCTGACCTCTGCTTCAGGGTCTGCCGCTTCTAACCAGTGAGCCACACTTCTCCACTGGAAGCTGGAATCTGTGAATTGCACTACCTTTCTCTGGTTATGAGTTCAGGCTCTTCATACAATCAACCATTCGTCCTTTTGGCAGACACCAGCCATTTCCAAAATAGCACCCCTTGGTACCCAACTGTCAAATGATTAATTAAGTCCACGGGTTGCTTTTGAATGCGCTCGTCCGACATATGTCAGAGTGGTTGCCAGTGCAGGGCTCTGTGGCTAACGGCCTAGTCTGTATTCAAAGTGGAGACAAAGTTCTTTAGTACAAACAATGTGCCAATCTCCCATGAGACATCCCATATAGTTGGGATAATGGTGACGGCACCATGCAATGTGCCAAAAGTTGTGCACACTGGGAGGGTGCAAGGTGACAGCATCGTGTAATGCACCAATGTACCATTTATCGTACACTCTGCGAGGGTACAGAGCAACAGCCCTAGACAATGTGCCAATGTCCCATGAGCTGTGCACTTTGGGTGTAGAGGGATCAGGGAGACTGCACAGTACATTGTGCTGGAGCACCCGAGCTGGAGCCAATGTCTCATCAACCATGTGCTGAGCACTGTGCAACATGTCAGTGTCCAATGAACTGTGTGCTCTGGGAGGGATCAGGGTGACAACACCATGCAATGTGTCAGTATCTCATGAACCGTGCACTCTGAGGTGAATCAAGGTGGCAGCACTGTGCAATGTGCCAGTGTCCAAGGAGCTGTGTGTTCTGCAAGAGTACAGGATGCCAGCATGGTGCAATGTGTCAGAGCACCATCACGGAGACATGCGCTCCAGAAAGAACCTGACTGACAGCACGGAGGAAGGGGAGCTTGGGAGGGCAGCTGAACGTAGTGAGGTCTGGCCCCCTGGGCAGTTTGGGAGGGCTTTGGGCTGGCCAGATCGGCCATTTTGTGGTTATGGGCTTTTTTAGGGTGTAGCCCAATTATAGCCCATTATAGCTCAAGTGTAGCCCAAGTAGCCCAATACCTATATAATCCTATGGGAGGATTGCCAGCCACCATTTTAGGTTTTGGTGATCTGATGGCTGGCAGCATGGTAGGTGCTAATAGTTTTCTTGGCTGTTTAATTAGCAGTTTCTTGGCTGTTTAATTATGCATGTTTAGTGACTTAGACATAGTTATGCAGTACTATAAGCTCATGGAGGAGGTGCGCCTGCTGACAAAGGCAGGTTACCTGGATGTATTGATCCCTTCAGCTGCGTAGCTTACGCGCCCTCCTCAGTGCACTTCTGGGGGGGGCGCCATCGCGGCCTGCACGTCCCCTAAGTGGGCGAGAGGAAAATCGGTGGGTGTTGGGGGGCGCTCATATTCCTGAAGAGCGGCCCCTTAGTCCCCAGACATGCCGGATCCTCGTGCACATTCTGAGGCTCCGGCGAGAGGGTGTGAGGGGGGCCTGTGGGCTGTGGAGCGCATCTGTTGCTCGCTCCGGTAGGGCCTCGAATGAGGTCTTTCCTGTTCGGGGCCTTGGGACAAATGAGGGAAGGGGAAGGGGGATATGGAGGGACAGAAGCCTTTTGGAGGGGAGTGGGGTGAGGGGCCTGCCCAAAGAACATGAACCCAGAGACTCTCTGGGTCGTGAGGAGGCAGGAAGCCAGGGCGGTTTTGGTGTTTGGGAGGTAAAGGGAGCATACCCGGGTTGGGTTTGCCAGGGTGAGGGCCTGAGGGATTGAGAAGGGAAACTTGGTTTTAGGGAGTTGAGCGCGGAGGAATATAGAGGGGGTTTAGGCAAGGCCAAGCCTCAAATGGATTATGGGGGGGGAGGAGGAGGGGATCTCGGGGGATTGGGAGATGGCTGAGGGTAGCTATGCATGGGAAGGGATAGATATTTTCACCTCATGGAATTAGGAGGTGAGGGGTCTTAGTAGAGTGGGTCAAGTGGATGCTTATCTTGCACGGGGAGGGTCAGCTGGTTTGGAGGGCAAATGTTTAAATTTGAAAAGAGGGGCAAGGGGAGCAAAGGTGGGGGTAGCAGAAAGCTTGGTGGGGGCGCTCGGGGGACAGATCTTAATCAGGACCGGCCAGGGTTAGACATGACTGGGCTGGAATGGAATGAGTGGAGGAGGGGGGTTGAGTGACAGTTAAGTAGGTGATTTGTTTCAGTTAGGGTGTCATTGGGCAGAGCATACTGGGCTTAAATGGCAAAGGAGAAGGGAGACAGGGGATGAGTAGCAGAGGCCTGGCACACCAGACCAATCATTTATATTGCAGGGTGAGGACTCACGTCTGGGTGCGGACTTGGCAGAGTTGGGTGCGGTTTACTGGTGCCAAGTAGAAGGGAGGGTAGAGTCTCGCGCAGGGTACCCGTTACCATCGGGGATCCCAGCGCGGCCAGCACATGTAGGCCCTGAGCAGTCTCGCTGGCCCCAACACCGGACAGACCGCAGCGGTCGGCAGGACGGAAAACCAGCAGGAGAACGCAGTCAAAGGACTCAGCGATGTACCGGAGGGTGCAGTCAGTGCCCACAGAGGTGAGGAGTTATGGGACCATGAGGTGCCACCATGTGGGATCGGGTGAAGGCACAGAGTTAGATTTTGATGTGGAGAGCCTTTGCAGAAGGTGAGCTGAGAGATTATTTATATGGGGTGGGGGGATAAGAGCAATGTCTCTCGGAGAGTTTTTCAGGTTCCAGAAAGGAGTCAGAGCCTAGGGTAAGGCCAAGTCAGGATCGACCACAGGGCCACTGGCAAGGAGGAATGCAGCAACACAGGCACGCTCCTTAGAGCCAGGTAAAACATGGTAAGAGGAAGGGGCTGGTAAAGGTCTCCTTGGGGACGGGAGGAGGGGTGGTTTCAGGGGTAGGGAATAGGGTAGGAAATTATTGCACAGGGAAGTACGCGCAAAAGAAGGGTCTAGAGAAAAGGAATGCGAGCTGGCTAACCGGCCAAGTGTTCCTCTGACTATAGAAAACTGGATAGTAGCTTGATTGATTTATGTTAGTGTTTACTGCTGGGATTTCTATAAAAGGCTGTGCATACGTAGATTTTGCAGATTTCGCCATGAGTGCTCAAAATGAGGGGGAGAAACATCCCTTGGTCAACTGTTTTGGGGTGTGGTGGTTTCAGCAAGGGGGCAGCAGTGGCAGAGAGGGACAACACAGCAGGACTGCAGCAGCAGCATCTTGCGGGGTCAAAGGGAGCTAAAGATGTTCAGGGGTCTGGGACAAAAGGCTCATACCCCAGTTAAGGCAGATAAATACAGAGTTATGATGACCGGAAGGCTGCAGAAGTACTAAGGGTAGGGTTCAAAGTGGGGTTTTCAGTTGGATTATGCAGGGCCTAGACATTGGCGTTGAAGTCAGCAAAAGAACATTCACAGGTTATGCACGAGAAATTAGAAAAAGAGGTGAGGAAAGAGAGAATGGCCAGTCCTTTCCCAGATTGGCCTCCTGGTAACTTGATTGTGTCACCAATTGGGGTGGTACCCAAAAACAAACCTGGGCAATTCAGGCTTATTCAGCATTTATCCTACACAGAAGGGTGCTCGGTGAATGATTTTATTGATGTAAAGGAAACTACTGTTTCTTACTCGTCAGCTGACGTGGCCATGTCACCGGTAATGACAGCGGGCGCAACAGCGAGAATGGCAGAATGCGACATGAAATCATTTTTCCGTTTGCTTCCAGTCCATCCAGATGATTGGGATAATCTGTGTACCCATTTCAAGGGTAAATGGTAAGTGGACAAGGCATTACTGATGGGCATGCGCATTGTTCGAGTGTTTTAGCATCTTTCTGCAGTGGTTGTTTTAAAAAAGGACGAGGCACATGTTAGGGACCCATTACTTGGATGATTTTTCTTTGTTGAACCTTCGGATCCACAGAGTGCCAGGAGACCCTGAAAAAAGAGCTGACAGAGGTGGTTGGGAGTGCCATTGGCGCCCGAAAAGACGATGGGCCCAGCATGTCACTGTCTTTTCTTGGAGCTGAGATTGACTCCAGAAAAATGCCAGCCCGGTTGCCGGATGATAAAAGGGATAAAATGCTGAAATTGCTTAACGCCATGCTGGCAAAGGAAAAAGTAAGGGTCAAAGAGATATAGGCCTTGCTAGGGCATCTCAATGTTTCAGGTAGGTAGAGAGAGTAGGGAGAACCATTTGCAAGAGGCTAGTGAGGGCATTGGCAGTGAACCGTTTGCCTTATTATCATGGGCGTCTCTCTGCAGGTGTGAAAGAAGATTTGAGAATGTGGCGAGTTTTTCTGCAAACTTTCAATGGCATTCCACTGGCATGGGAGAGGGATCTTATTTGGGATTTGCAGATATTTTCAGATGCAGCAGGGGAAGTGTTGTGCCGAGCAGTGGCCGACAGAATGGAAGAAAGGGGGAAGGTGCATCGCAATTCTGGAGTTCTTGCGAATTCTTACCCTTAGTTGTGGCAGTGACACTATGGGGTAGTCAGCTTGCGCATAGGAAGGAAGGTGACTTTTAGAGTTGACAATATGGCAGTTGTAGAGATTGTGAACTGTCAGTCGGCAAGTGACGAACAAGTGTTACAGTTGCTGAGGGTTTTTGTCCTACATTGTTTGAGTCATGGTATAGCATTTGGAATACTGCACGTCCAAGGTGTAGACAATGCCATAGCGAATGCTTTGTCTCATTCACAGTGGGGAAGATTCCGTGGGTTGGCCAAGGATGCCAACAGGACCCCGACGCCCTTGCCGCAGCAGTTGTGGTACGTAGGCAACACAAGATGCTACAACTGGGCGTAGGATCACAGGCTAAGTCTACTAGGAGAGCTTATAATCTAGCATGGAAGGAATTTTTGCTGTCAGGCGCCCAGTGGCACTCGAATGAGTTACAGCGAAGGGACGAATATATTCAGTTTATCCTGGATATGATTGGAAAAGGCTTATACATGGTGTCAATTGCAAGGAAATTAGCAGGAATTGCATTCATGAGTAAATTGCTCTGAGGTTACATGCCTTCAGCGGGTGTATTGGGTGCAAGGATGCTAGAAGGATAGGCCAGGGAGCGCGTCCAGCTGAATCTGGTCATGAGACCCTTGTTGCGGCAGTGGCTGTGCAGCGTAATACAGATTGTGCCTAGGATTTGCACAGATACCTTCAAGTCATGCCTGTTTTCCACATTGATGGTGGATGTTTGTTGGTGCATTTGGAATGTCTGAGTTGTTAGGGGACAGAAGGGATGGAGGGATCGGGTGGGAAGATGTGGTCTTATATATGGTTTAAAAAAAATCCACAACGGGTCAGAAGGGCAAGGGAAAATGGGTGTTGTTGCAGTCTCCATTGCCTAAGCTTACCTTCCCTTATAGATGGGGCTTAACTGGCGAGCAGTCCAAGGATATCATGAAGTATGTTTTTGTGCATGCGAATGGGTAAGGAGTTACAGACTTCCACCTGCTAGCGGTGCTGAGAAAGGCACTAAAGGAATGGGGCATTCACAGTGCAGGTTTTGGAACACAATCTTTCCATATTGGGAGAGCATCTGAGGCAAGCAATAGAGGGTGGGGACAGGGTGGGGAGATGGTTGTCAGATTGTTATAAGCGATACTTGTGCTGCATGGATAAGGAATTATCCAGCAGCTGTTAACAATGCATACGTTCACGCAATGTTTCTCGTTTCAGCTTTGGTGGCTGGTCCCCTTTCATTGGAAAGGTCAATCGGGATTGTGGGACACTCCTTCGTGAAGTGAGCCCACAGGAAAATTATTTCGGACATAATCTTGATTTTAATGATAAACTGTTTAAAGTGTTATGGAAAGGAAAGGGGGCATGTTGTGGAAGGAGCCGATTCAGTGCCTTAACGGTCTGCTAGGTGGGGGCCGGTGTCTGGACATTTTGGTCTTCCATTTGGGTGGAAACTATTTGTGTAAAAAGAAGGGCATAGGCCTGAGAAGATGCATGAAGAGGGACTTAGCACTTATTGATCAACAGTGGTCTAGATGTTTTTTGGTATGGACTGAGTTTGTACCCCGCCGGGTCTGGCAGGGGGCAGTTAATCCAGAAGCAATGGTCAGAGCCAGGAGGACGCTTAATATGGGGATGTCTCATTTTGCAGGGAATTGATTTTTGATCGAATGTATTGTGCACAGGGACATTCGTTTTGATTCAGTGGAATTTTTGGGAGGACACAGGGTCCACTTGTCAAGGCTCGGGATGGACCTTTATTTGTTGTAAATTAGGGAGGTGTTAGCCAGAACATTAAATGTTCAGAGCCACCCTAGAAATTAAGAGGCCTATAGGACAGGGGGGGCATAAAAAAGGGGGATAGGCAGTAGTGGCCTTCACCTCCTTTTTCCTGGATGGTGGGGTTTTGAAAAGTTGGCCAGGGTTGGCACAGGTTTTTGGTTAGATATTGGAAGTTTGTGAGCAGAGGCAGGAAAAGGGTAGGCAGGTAGTCTAAGTTGCAGCATAGACGTTTGTTATTTACAGTTGCAGGAAGGCAGGAAGGGAACGGTGTGTCATTGGGGGAAAAGATTGAACTGCAATACTGTGTAATGTTGTTGTTATGTTAATGCCAGGGTGGAGGAACTTTTTAGGGGATCGTAGGGGCGGGTGTGGGATTAGATGTCAGCTATTAATGTATAGCGAGGCTTTATTTTTGTTAGGCAGTTACCAGTTGGTTATTTTGTAATATATACCTGTTTTAATAAAGCAGCCTGTTTCACACACAAAATGGGACTCGGTTTGGCTTGCCCCCTCCCTCCCAATGTGCCAATGTCCAATGAGTTGTGGTCTCTAGAAGGGACAAGGTGACAGAACTGTGCAGTTTGCAAAACATCCAAAGTCATGTACTCCCTGTTTACATACAGCAGGGTGACAGAAGGGGCTCTGCTTATGCCACAAAACACTCATCTTAGGATCTTAGGTCAACTGAAGGCCTGCGCAGGTCTTAAATATTCATGCCTGTGTGTGTATGAGAAATACAGTTGGTTTGTAAATATCGACCTGACATAGGGGATATAAAGGGGGATGTGACGTCGTGAGACAATCACAGCTGTTGACGGGAACCACTGCTCATGGTCACTGACACTCCCACCTCCAGATACAGGTGCATGACTGCTATGTCATCACTGAGTGGGCAGTGCACCACTACCCATGGGAGCAGAGCCAGGAAATGCATCAGGCTTTGTCAGTGTCACACTGTAGGTTGTGCCAAATAACACAGATTTAAACAAAGCAGGCAGGAGCAACAGTAGCCCAAGCAAGACTCAACCCATGAGGGTCACTCTATTTAAGGGAGCCAGATCCCGATGGGAGCCTGTGAACATAAGGTGTACAATCCTGCAGAAGGGGAAGAGAGCACTTGCTGTGTGTTGCCTCAAAGGAGGAAAAAAGTGATGGTACAAGATGGCGTAAAATTCAGACCATAACCCAGCCACGTATCAGCACTCAATGAAACTGTATTTGTTAAGGTTGAAGCCTGACTGTTGCATGTAAAACAAGGGGACTCTTTAAAAAAAATGGTCCCAAAACAATATCCTACAATGCCGTCTGTGTAGGTTGAAATGTAGTTGGAGGGTGCACTCAGGGAGGGCTACACACTGGAAGAGGCATGAGCTAAATTGTACTTATCCAACGGGGAGAATGAAAAATGGAGTGACAATGATGGCAGCCAATGGAAAGCCTTTGGATAGGCTGAAGCATACAATGTAGATACAGCATGTCTCGGTTCGAGACAGCCCATGCGCGCTGTCTAGAGCAGAGGACTAAAAATTAGAAAAGTAGGAGGGCAAGCAGGAATAGATGGATGAAGTTAATGAATGACTAAAGAGATGGATAAATGATGAAAAGGTGATACAAGTTCTGAATGCAACAAAAATTGAAAAAGGATAACCAAATGAATAAACAAGCATTAGCAAATTCAGGTCCTAAGTCTAGCTTTTGCAAGCTGGAACAAGAGTTGAGCTCTTTTGCAGCTTTTTATTGCAAGTAAATGCCTCAAAAAGTAATTTAAAAAAACAAGTAGATACCCAAACCTGGCCGCTATTAACATTTAATACACATTTAGCATTTAAAAACATTTACTGATATGGCTGTTTTACTCTAAATATTTTTCCATAGCAACAGTTTCAGTTGTTTTACCACCTAACCATGCACTGAAATCGCAGGCAGCTAAAAGGTTGCAATGTAACTTAAACACTCTGTCTCTAAAGAGGAGAAGGAAAATAAATCACCATTTAACTGGGCACCCAAGTTGCAGGCAAAATAAATAGCTGACATTTCAAGGTACTACAAAGAATAAACAAAATTTAACACACTGAACAAGATTTGTCTCTGAAGAGCAACATACTACTTCTAGGAAGATATGGAAAATGTGTACAGGCTTTGTGCTGTGCAGTCACTCAAAGTCAAGGGAGGCAACAGGTAAAGTGGGTTTATTTATTGTCCCATTCTGTATATTTTGGTGGGCAAAAGCAAACTGTAAATTACGTTTGGGCAGACAAATGGGTGTAGCCTGTTGACCTAAAATCCCTATATGTCTTGCATGTTTGGTTATTGTTTTAAATCTCAAGACAATATTCTAGTGAGAGCTAGCTGTTCCAAAGGCAAGATCTAAAAATGGATGAAAGGGTTACACAAAATATCAAAAAGCAGCTGGATGGGTGGGACTGAAAGTGGGATTGTACAAGGGAAGGAACAAGACGCTCATGGAATTACTGAGAAAGTGCAGGGGAGAAATAATAGAGGCATCCAGGAGGAAAGTAAGCAAGAAAATAAAAAAAATGGAAGTGGTGCAGGATGTAAAACAACAAAGAAGGCCAACAAAGGACTAAAAAAAGGGAAGGAAAGTACGAAAATGAAGGGGATGAACAAAGGATAAAATAGTAATAAAAGTGGAAAAATGCAGTGCTGGACCAAGGCTAAAATCAATGTTGTTGTTGGATCACAGCTCAAAGCATCCCCATCTGGGCCACTGACAACCAACCATCTCCAGCTGAACACGAACCTTGATCCTGTGTCACCTGTACATCCAAGTAGACCTTAAATGTACAGGAATTGCTATGCTTATTCTCTACTAGTACTCGACATGTGCACTTGAGCAGACTGTTGCTCAAGCATTTTGTTTGTCCAGACACTCTGGCCAACTATGGCCATCTGTAAGTCCCATTTAGTAGATATTGTATGTGGGAAAGCTTTAGAGGAAGCACATCAACAGACCTTGTTCTGAGGTATCAGTGCAGAAAAGGGATACTGCTCCCCAAAGATAGAGGTATGGTCATTTCTACTGGTGTTCAGGGGTCCATACTAATATAGCTCTGCAAATTTGCAAAGGTATAACCCTTTCTGCACTTGACTCACAGGGCAGTGAACAGTCACAGGCTTCTCAGGGAGGTATTATGGAGGTGCACAGGCCTAGAACTCAACAATCAACCAACAGACACAATAACTTTAATTTTCATCCCAATGCATGTCTAATTAAGAAAAGGCAGCACCTTTAATTACACAGCAGTGCTAAATTCAACACAGTTGGATCTAGTGTACAGGGCAGTGATCATTGTTATGATACTCCCTTGTGGTGCTTTAGCTCCGTATTTACCTCATGGTATTCTAACCGGTGTAACCTCTTGTTAGCTTGTCCCCATGGCAGTTAGAGCAGTAGGATGTGTCAGGAGCCAGTGCATGTCAATCACCCTACATGTCAAATGTCCTCTAAGTAAAATTTTTTCAAGGTTATTATTCTGATGGTGTAGTAGGTAATGCGTTTAGCCGATCACATCCCTCACCTGGCTGCAGGTACAGTTCTCCTACTGCAAGGCCAGGCAGACACCTTCAGAAATGCTCAGGAAGTACTAATCAGCAGCTTGCTGCTAACAAAAGTCCTCATGAAATTTCTGAAGATAGCTCTGTCTCAATTCTCCTCACTTCACTGTGGAAGCTGTCCTCATCCACACTATTATGCTGTGTCAAACTAGGAATATCTAAAATGAATTCCACCGGCTTCAGTACACAGGGCCTTTCACACTTTGAATCTATGCCGGCTTACCACTGCATAGATTCTACAAACACTCATCATACACACAGGAAGCCAGTTCTGGTCATGCATATAACAGTGGACTTTTACACAACAGGGGCGTGTGGGTCACATTCTTAGTATCAGAGATAAAATGTCTGGTCACATTGTCGATCTCAAAAACACAGTATGTTGCCATCACCACTTTATTTGCTATACCCATTACAAGGACAGGTATTCTCTGTCTACTATGATGGCACAATTTATATGCCCTTGCAGGTCACAGGACAGGTTCAGGACCTTGTATAATCAGGGACAAACCTAGGCAGCAGTGCACAAGTTAGATACACATGGGGCCAAAGTAAAAGTCAGGAAACTACATATACATGTAGTCTTGCACTCAGGGCAGCAGAATACACTCATATATCATGCAGGAGACATTCCTTTCTGAACACACTCAGCTGAGAAGAGAAACTACTGTGCATGCATATGGTCCTTTTTTGGTATTTATCTATTTTGGAAAGTGGTTTATTAGTAGTGATAAGCAGTGGTTTACTACTAGTAATAGGGCCACGAATACAATAAAGGTTGGCTTAGGTCTCAATAAATTATTCCCTTGCTCAACCCTTGGCGGTGGGCAATGAGCAGGTTGGCTTAACTTAGGAGACAGGTGTGTAAATCATTTAAAAACACCAATACATTGAATAAGTGGGACACAACACAGTATAAAAATCCAAAACTCATTTATCTGACTAGATTGTAATTTTATGAACAAATTGATACCCAATAGACAAAAATCCAATGTAGGGAAACGAAGATATACATTTGTTAAAGAATAAACAGGTTCTAGTGCTTAGAAATCTATAGCGTCAAATTAGGACATCTGGTCGCGCTTTAACTATTTGTGTGATAGTTCTTAGAAATCTAACAGTGACAAGCTGTTGGATTTATCATAACTAGCATTTTAAGTTTGTGAATGATATTTTTAGCTCGCTCCTTTCAATATTGTAAATGAATAAACAATTCCATTGTTAGCCTATGGAGCAAATTATCAACAATGGGAAAAACAAAATTTCCAATTTTCTCCCTACCAGGGCACATAACACATATTTTATACTGTGTTGGACTTGGCCCTTCTGGCAAGTTCACCCCTAAACAGTTTGCTTTTTAATTGTGACCTGGTGATAGTGATTTTTGGTTTCTGCGCACTTTACCACTGTGTCCCAGGGTAAAGTGCGTGCGTGCGCTAAGGTTGGCCTGCCCTCCCTTAGGAATGCATGGGGAATGTATGTGTCCATGTTAGTTCCTGATGTGTGGGGAGTGCAGGTTCGAGTTTGGTATGTGCGGACTCGTGTGATTAAATGCTGCGCGATGATGTGTGCAGCTTGAATGTGTCTAGTGTGTAAGTGCCACTTCCAGAAGTTGGCATGTCTGTGTAATTTATGTGCATTGGCTGTCTGGCTGGTGATTGGTTGGAGCCGGCTGGTGTGCCAGGCTCCATGAGTCAGGATGGGTCTGCCCCTGTGGTGAATGGGAGATCTGCATGTTGATGGCCGGGGAGGAGTGCACCTGGGACCTGAATAGGGCTGGGCTTTCCCCACACAATGCTGGCTCCGCCCCCTGTGGTCATCTTGTGACCCTAGCTTGACTAGTGAATAGGAAGAGTGGCTGAGCACAACAGAGTGCTCCAGAAACAGCTGCGACTGGTTTTTCCCCTCACCCTGAAGCCAGACAAAGGATTTAGGTGTATAAAGAGGGGCTGTGACCCCTTATAAAAGGTGCTCCTGCTGATCCTAATTGGGAGGGGGCCTGGTGCTGGGCGCCAGGAGGACCACCACTGGGACTGCCTCCCTCCCTGGAGTGCCCTGTGAGCTGGCCCCTGGGCCCAGCTTTGCCTCCCCCTTGCTTTCCCTTCTTTTTGGTCTTTGTCCCTGGACCTGGAGGTAGCCTGCCAGTGCCTGCGGAGTGCTGGCGTCCCCCTCAAAATAGCGCGTTGCGCCGCTGGTGCGGGGATCCCTTCCTAGAGGGATTTTCCGGCGTGGGGGTCCCCATTTTGGCTGATTTTCAAGGCAGGTGCCCGCCCTGCATTTCGCCGAGCCGGTTGGCCGAGTTGTGGCGCGGGTGCCCACCCCGCTTATTTGCCGACTTGCCACAGCCATCACGGGTGCCCACCCCGTATTTCTCATTATTTGTTCCACGGGTGCCCACCCCGTATTCTGCCTGAGGTAATCACTGCTGCCGGCCCGGGGATCCTCTGTGAGGCACTGTGCCCGCCTCCACTCCTCAGGGCCGCGCTGCCATTGGCTGCCGTAGCCAAGACCCGGAATTACTTCACCCCAGAACCGGAAGCCGACGGGAGCCCACCCCATGCTCCGGAGTGAGTAGGAGAAGTTCCCCCGCCAGTGAGTCTCCGGCGAGGGAGAGCACTGCCCGTGGCACCAGGGAGACCGCCGAGTGCAGCGGGACACGGAGAAGAGGAGTGACGATGCGCCCAGCCGCAGCCGGTGAGTGCGGGCGCCTCGGGGTGGGGGAAGCTCCGAGCCCGGTGTTCACTATTGAAGAGGAGGGCATCGCGGCACACTGCCGGTGCCCGCCCCTCCCCTCCAGCGCAAGGGAATTTTGTATTTAGAGCCTGTCGAGGCTCCACGGACTTGGAGGGCATTTGTTTATTTCGAGTCCCCCGAGGAGGGACTCCAACAAAGGGGCCATCTTCGTTCAGAGTCCACAAGGCTCCCAGGGGGCCATATCTGTTTTCCGATCCCAGTAGGCTCCCGCATTGGTTGTTGCCCCTACCATTCCTTCAGAGCCCGCGAGACGCTCCAGGCGGCATTATTTTAGTCTGAGTACCCCGAGAGGGACTCCCCCGAAGCGGGCATTTTTTAGTTTAGAGCCCACACGAGGCTCCTGGGCATTTTAATATTTTGGGACCCCCGAGCGGGACTCCAACGTGATTTGGGGCCATTTGGAGGGTATAGCGGCCCCGGTTGGCAGCGGGCCGCTCCCACCAGAGAGGTGGCATTTGTTCTTAGAGCCACGAGGCTCCTGCAGCCCCAGTTGTTTCTTCAGAGCCCACGAGGATCCAGGGCACCCAGTTCTCTCGAGCCACGAGGTTCCCACGTTGGTTTTGGGCCCCATTGTTTCTTTAGAACCCAGAGGAGGTCTCCAGCTGCCCAGCACTTAGAGGTCAGCTGCTTCAATTAGTCACCCCCAGGAACTCTTGCGCACTCTGCTTTGGCTGCCTGCCCTGACATTGTAGACACAGGGCGTTTCAGCCCCTGAGAGGCCAGTTGGCCTGGGGACAGTTCTGGTGTTGTTCCCTTGCTTGGGGACGTGTTTATACCCTATGTGATCTTTTGCGCAATTGTGATTTACCTGCCTAATGTGATTTCTGCATCATGTATAATGTCTTTGTGCCTATACCTCTGAATGTATTGTGGTGCTTAGGAGGTTGTTTTTCCTAGTATAAGGTTATGCTAGTGCGTTTATAATTCCTTGCGTGATATTTTCCTAAGGTGGTTAGGGTTGCGTAGGTGGTACTTACCTCCTACCAGTAGTTACTGGTTGTGTGCTCTATTTTCTACTTCGTGCTACAGTTATTATTGTTCTATCTTCTAAGCTCTATTCCTACAAGTATTATTATTCCTACAAAGTGCTAATGCTAACAAGTATTCTAGTTCTAAAAGTGCTTATTCCTGACAGTGGTCCATGTGGCCGTGTCCTATACATACATCCCCTGTAAATTCTGCCCGTGACTGTTGGCACATTGTAAAGTGTGTGTTTTTATCTAATGTGTTTACTATAATACAAAGGCTATTTTTATATATAACCTTGTGTGGAGTTTCCTTTGTGGTGGGCCTTGGGTGTTGTTGCTGGGTGCGCGCGCAAATACTTAACTTAGATTGCCTCCGGGATAAGCCTTACTGCTCGAGTCACGTTGCCTAGAGGGTGAGCAGGGGCTATCTTTGGCGTGTAACTCCCTTGCCCTGACTAGAGTGGTGGTTTCTGCCTGGCTTTGGCGTAAGCCTTAGCTGACCGGAAATCCCATTTCTAACATATTGTCTCTACTTATAGTTACATGGCACCCATCTCCTGGGGCACCTAGGGGAGACCTTAGGAATGCCTTATATGTAACATTAAGGTAGATTACTACTTTGGAAGTATCTTTAATTTCAAAGCGAATTTGCATATAATTTAATTTGAAAAGCAGTCTGCAAAGCAAGAATGCCTTTAAAATGAAAAATGAAAGTACAAGAAATCCACTGGGCCGCTATACCTCCCTGTCCTGTTATGTATGATGGACTTATAGGTAGTTAGAATCTCCCTTCCCTTATTATGTGCTAGGGACTAACAAGGATCCTACCTAAGCACCACATATTTGGCTTGACTGTTTGGGCTGGACTGTTCCCACATGGAAGAGGGTCAAGACTGATTTGCATGTGGCTGGGTCCAAACTGGGGTGATGTGGTGAGTAAAAGAATGATGGATTTAACCCAGATCCTTGTGACTGGGGGTGAATGTTCGCATTGTCAAGCATTCCGTCCATCAATTGTTTCTTTTGCATATGTCACCCTAAGTCGGAAGGGTATGCCCAGGCGTGGGTCCTGTGCTCACTACACCACTGGATTCAAGCTAGCCTGGCTGCTGAAGGGTGATACCCTGAAACCGGTCCAAGGATGCCTGTTTCCGTTTGAGGGAGGACCTGATTTGGCCATTCGGGCTGGACTGTTCCCACAAGGATCAGGGTCAAGACTGATTTACATATGGCTAGGTCCAAACTGGGGAGGTGTGGTGAGCAAAAGAATGATGGATTTAACCCAGATAATTGTGACTGGGGATGGAGAAACAACCATTACAATGCAACTTTTTCATCTCACTACCTTTACAATGAATCTTTTACAACGCAAGATCCTTCACAACGCATGCTAATACAACGCATGCTATTACAATGCAGATGCTATTACAACAAATGCTATTACAACGTAAGTATGGGTAAGTTTAATCTTATATTTTTTTAATAAAAGATATTGAAATATATATATATTTTTTTCTAAATATAATTTTAATGTTTTTACACACCCCTAATACCCTAATTTTAAACCCCCCTGTAGTAAGATTAGCACTCCTATACTATCCTGCACTTTTCCTAATTTTACAACCCCCAGGTTTTAGAATAGTAATTAATACTCGTACACTATCCAGCACTTACCCTATTTTTACACCTCCCTGGAGTTAGATTAGAAATGTATACACCTACACTATTCAGCACTTACCCTACTTTTACACCCCCCTGGAGTTAGAATAGTAATTAATACTCCAACACTATCCAGCACTTACCCTACTTTTATACCCCCTTGGAGTTAAATTAATCATTAATACTCCTACACTATCCAGCACTTACCCTACTTTTACACCCCCCTGGAGTTAAATTAATAATTATTACTCCAACACTATCCAGCACTTACCTTACTTTTACACCCCCGTTGAGTTAGATTAGTAATTAATACTCCAACACTATCCAGCACTTACCCTACTTTTACACCCCCCAGGAGTTAGAACAGTAATTAATACTTCAACACTGTCCAGCACTTTCCCTACGTTTACACCTCCCTAGAGTTAAATTAGAAATTAATACTCCTCCACTATCCAGCTCTTACCCTACTTTTACACCCACTGGAGTTAGAATAGTAAATAATACTCCAACACTATCCAGCACTTTCCCTCCTTTTACACCTCCGTGGAGTTAGATTAATAATTAATACTCTCACACTATCCAGCACTTACCCTACTTTACACCCTCCTGGAGTTATATTCAAAATTACTACTCCAAACTATCCAGCAATTACCCTACTTTTACACCCCACTGGAGATAGAATAGTAATTATTACTCCAACACTATCCAGCACTTATCCTACTTTTACACCCCCTTGGAGTTAGATTAGTAATTAATACTTCTACACTATCCAGCACTTACCCTACTTTTGCACCCCCTGGAGTTAGATTAGTAATTAATACTCCTACACTATCCAGCACTGACCCCACTTTTACAACCCACAGGAGTTAGATTAGTAATTAATACTCCTACACTATCCAGCACTTACCCTACGTTTAGACTCCCCAGGAGTTATAATAGTAATTAATACCCCAACACTATCCAGCACTTACCCTACTTTTACACTCCCCTGGAGTTAGAATAGTAATTAATACTACTACACTGTCCAGCACTTACCCTATTTTTAAACCTCCCAGGTTTTAAAAAAGTAATATAAAAACGTATACTATTTTACACTTACTATAATTTGAGTTTTAATAGTAAATAATAGTCAAAAATATTCTAACACTCACCCTACTTTTAAAACCCACTAAATCTATGGTTAGACATTTAAAAAAATACTTATTTTATAAATTAATATAATTTAAAACGTGTAAACTAATTTTTTTAACAAAAACATATTTTCATTTGTTTTCTACTGTTGTACTTTATTAAAAAAAAATAGACGTTAAAAATATTTAATAAAATTAATGGAACATATTTTCTCACGCTTTTACATTGACTTCAATGTAATGTTTTGTCCTTCATTTATTTCTATTGCTGTCTATGTGTTTGCCGCCTGTATCATTTTTGAGTTCATTTGAAGATTGACGCGGGATGGAACAGAAGAAAATAGGAGCATCATAAAGGTAAGTACATTTAAAAAAATTATATACATGCTTAGTTCATTAAAAAAACAATGCTATAAATAAAAATAATTGCAATGCAAGACTGTTTTATTTAAATTTTTCAAAAAAACATATTTTTTATTAAACAATAATTTTATAATTTTTAAAAAAATATAAAATTAATTTTGATGTATTTTATTATATAACAAAATAATTTTTTTAACATATCTTAGTTTAAATATTAAATAGTAAATAAATTGTCCTTTTTCTTTTTTCATAGCTCCGGATGACGTATACGCGTAGACGTGCTTCATCGCGGCCATATTGAGGAGTTTCGCTGGACAGAGCAGAAGCAAGGAGACCTGCGCTCAGGTAGGAAACTTTTAAAACTTAATTTATATTGTGAAAGATGTTGAGAGTGACATATATTGCAAGGAGAGAAGAGAGAGGAATAGATAATATATAAATATATATATATATGTTGCAGTTAGCTTTTTAGCATGTCTCCGATCGTGTTGTTAGAGTATGCCGTTGTCGGGTCACGTGTTATTAGTTTGAAAAATGATTTTATTGATTGATTATATTAGTTAAGTATACAATACTGTAAATATTTGCTTTTGTATGTATTTTTTCGTGAAATAATTTCTGTTGTAAAAGACCGGAGAAAGAACAATATCGATTTCGTTGGATTGGAATTATTCTTGGGAAAATGTTTTTTTTCCAATTTTTTGCAATAGAAAACGCTCTCTATTTTTATGGGGATTCTTTGAATTGCGGATTTTGAAGACTTGGATTTTAAAGAGAAGAAAGAAGATGGATCGTTGTTTGATGCCTGGCTTTCACCTTGTGGACACCCTGCCGGGGTTTCTCACAGGGGAATACCAGGACGGGTTCCCTAAGCAAGCGCCGGGACGCTTACGGGCAGCTGTGCGCTTTACAAGTCCAGCACATTTACATTTGATTTTCATTTCTCGATCGTTTGGATTTGGAGAAGATTTTTATTGGGGGATTTGGTTTAATCAATCTTTTTTCAAAGGTCTTTTTTAATTTCGAAAGGATTACCAATTTTGGACAATGGACCTTTTTTTTATCTATCTTACTTTTGAAGAATTCCCTATTGGATATTTTTTTGGGCTGTTTTGGGCTGTTTTTTTATTGGATTTCAAAAAGCATGGATATAGTTTGGATTTATAAAGAAAAGAAAAGAAAATGAAGACATCTAAGGTAAGGTGACCCGACTTTTTAATTTGATTTTTTTTTTAAATGTCAATTTAATATGATTGTTTATTTAATTTAGTGGTGTAGGAAGAGTTAGTAATGTAGAATGTGAGCAACATTATCCAGGTAGTCTGAAGCCAAACACAACGAAAATTGTTGTAATTCTCCCAATAGTCTTTAAGACATTTTTTTTGATCTTTTAGAAATGCATGGATTTTGAGTACCTGTTAATGCTTGTGACATTCTCATTTCTTGAAAACTTTGCTGGGAAAAATGGAAAAAACATCCCCGAATTTGGGTATCCGTGTACGTTTTGGTAATAACATGTATCATTACGAATTCAAGATCAATTATTATTTTCCTAGGACTTCTTTTTGATGTTTTAGATTTAATCACTATCAAAAGTTCAGTGTACGATGTGGATTGTTTATCAGGTAGCAAACTGTAAACTGAAGGACTACTCTATTGTTAATTTTTGCATGAACAGTGTACATTTGGGTGAATGGATGGGGCGTGCTTTTAAATGTCCCATCCTTCATCCACAGTTCACTATTCTCTAACTTGTCTAGATTACGGCGTGTGCTAAAGATAATTATTCATTTTTGAGTGTTTTTTTATCATGCAGGATGAAAGGTTCGTTAGATATAGAAACAGAGAGTTTAGGAGGAATTGGAATATCATAGTAGATTTGAGGTGTTGTTCTTTGTGGGTTACTTGCCTGTTTTTGTCTTTGAATTAGTCTCCTCAGATTAGGTAGAATAGGCATACTGTTAGCAACACTACTTTTAAACCCCCCAGGAGTTAGAATAGTAAATAATAATCATAGACAATCGAGCACTTTCCCTACTTTTTTACCCACCAGAAGTTAGAATAGTAATTACTACTGCACTATCCAGCACTTATCCTACTTTTACACCTCGAGGGATTTGGAACATAAATTAATACTCCTACACTGTCCAGCACTTACCCTACTTTTTCACCCACTTTGAGTTACAATATTATTTAATACTCCTACAGTATCCTGCACTTTCCCTACTTTTACACCCCCTTGGAGTTAGAATAGTAATTAATACTCCTACACTGTCTGGCACTTACCCTAATTTTTCATCTCCGGTGAGTTATAATGGTTACTAATACTCCTACAGTAACCAGCACTTTTCCAACTTTTACACCCCCCTGAAGTTAGATTAGTAATTAATACTCCTACACTATCATGCACTTACCCTACTTTTACACCCCCCTGGAGTTAGATTAGTGATTAATACTGCAACACTATCCACTACTTATTCTACTTTTACACCCCCTTGTAGTTAGAATAGTAAGAAATACTCTTACACTATCCAGCACTTACCTTATTTTTACACCCCCTGGAGATGGATTAGTAATTAATACTCCTACACTATCAAGCACTTTCCCTACTTTTACACTCCCCTGGTGTAAGACTTAATTTTTTTAACTCCCTATACTATTCAAAATGTAACCTACTTTCAAACGTATCTCGTGTTTACCTTAAAAATTAGCTTTCTAAAAACATGTATTTGTATTTTTTACCTTTTTTAAACTTGCTTGCTGGTTTTTGGAAATGTAGTTTCTTGATCCTCTTGTTGCTTTGTTGACCGTTTAGCTGTTAGAAATTAAAATAGAAAATATACGTTTTTTGTGCTTATTTGCGATGTAACTCTATGAGGAGTTAAAAGAGGTTTATTGATTTTTTTTCAATATTTTTAATTAGTATTTACCTTTAGTTTTTTAATTTCGATGTATTGTAGATGGTCTCGTATTCAGAAGAAGATGGTCTTCAGCTGGTTATTTTTCGCTTTTTAGAGTTGATATTTCTTTGAAGATATCTGTTGTGGGATATAGGTATAAAAAATGTTTATTTTCTAAATATTAAATCTCTATTTTAAGGATAAAAAATTATTTCAGTAGTTCATGGATATCCTGCTTTAAGATATTTTGTCCTAAAAAATTTTCTTAATTTTTTATTCCACATTTGTTATGTTATAGCTTAAAAACAGTTGCAAATTAATTCTGGTAATTTTCAAAAATAATTTTTAAAAAACCATACATTTTTTATTTAAATATTAATTCTGTATTCTCATTCATTACCTTTTCAAAGAGATGTCTTTATAAATTGTTCGTGTCCTTTCTTCAATCTTTTTTTGAAAGGTTTGTTCCAAAATAGTTTATTTTAGCTGTAATTTCGAAAACGAGACATGGTTTAGCTTTGTAAATATTTTTACATTTTTAAGAAAAAATATATATGTGTGGCTTTCTTCATTTCATTTTTCAAAAACACTCATTGTTCTTGAGTTTTGCTAAAAAATACATTTATGCCTGGGCGCCCAGGGCTGAAGCTCTTACTTTGCCTGGAGCATTCCCGGCTGCCTCTTTTTTCTGGGGCCTGGTGTAATCATAGGACATTTTCAGGACTTTAAACCAGCCTCATTTCTATACCCCAGTCTATCAAGGGTTGCCAGACAATACTATTGGTGTTATATAACATTCTAGATTCCAAATGTGCCATTCTCAATGCAGCCCGGAGCCAGTTTTCAAACAGGGGAGGGCTAGCATATTTCCACAGCTTGCAGATTTCTCTACGTGCAATGAGTATAAGAGTGAAGAATAAAGCACCCTGTGCCCCCCTAAATCTGCTAATGAGGTCCGTGTTCAAACCAAACAAAACCCTTACAACATTCAATCTAAGTGTCACCTTAAAAATACTCTTCAATGCCTTCTCCAAAGCACCCCAAAAATTACCCAGAATAGGACATTCATAAAAGACGTGGATATCATCCGCCTCTGACATACCACATCTGAGGCACAAGGGGGGTGGGCTAACAAACTTTGCAATTTTCTTTGGCGCATAGTAAAGCCTATTTACAACATAGAAGTGATTCTTTTTAAGAGAGGCAGACCTAACATATGTATACAGGTATTGTAGAGATGTATCATAGAGGGTGTCTGAGATAACATCCAAACTAGACAAGCTCCAAACAAGAAGTAATGAGGGGGCCTGTAATTCATCTGCCTCCATCAGTTTCCTATACCACAGTCCCACTTCCCTTTTCCTACAGCCCGGGGATTGGAGAGCAAACTCAATGTCCCAGTTACCGTCGATGTTCTCTTTCTCAGCGGAAAACCAGTAACAGAGTTGGATGTATTTAAATCTAGAGAAGGAGTCCCCAATTTTTGATCTCAAAACCTCCCAAGGGAGTACTCTCTCTGCTGTTACCAAGTCTGACCAAGTTGTTATTCCTGCTCTCCTAACAGGAAGGGACAGACTATGCTGGAGACAGATGGTGTACCGGGAGAATCCCATATTGGGGCAAAATCTGAATAGTATTTTATACCCCAACTTTCTTTTACTCTACTCCAAAGCAATAGGGCAGATTTTAAAACCTTACGGCGTACCTTTTTGTAGAACCTCGGTGCGCCGGATTTATACAAAAACCCAGGCCCACCTCCCTCTTGGTCCACCATCGTATTGAGGATCTGTCCCCAATTGGAAACATCTGGGGTAGTAAGGAGGCTTCGAATATTTTTTAGTTGAAAAGCGAAGGCATACCATAGGATATCAGGAAGCGCAAGTCCCCCCTTTAACAGCCTTCTTTTCAATTTTTATTTGCCCAAAAAAACTATCAATCTTCCCCTGAATTTTTTCCAAGATTTTATTAGGAAAGGTCAGGGGTATCGTATTGAACAGGTAGGTCAGCTTGGGCAAGATAACCATCTTGACCAGATTTACACGGCCATATATTGTTAGCGGAAGGTTTTGCCATCTCAAAAAGAGGTGGTCGATGTCCTTGGTCACCCTTTTTACATTATTCTTCACTATGTTGTTAAGGTCGGCTGTTATTAATATACCCAAGTACTTAAACTGGCTGCTTTGGGCTCCCTCCCATTCATCAACTCCCCCGCACATTATTTCTGTCTTTGAATTATTAATCAAATAGCCAGAGTATCGACCATATTCAGCCATTATCTCCTCCACTCTCGGGAATACCTCTACCAGATTGCTGGTATACACCATCAAATCATCCGCATACAGCGCCAACTGCCAGCTATATTCCTCTATTCTAAAGGGTGTAATTCGTTCGTCTGTCCTCAGCGCCTGTGCCAACGGCTCCATATAGAGGTCGAACAGGAGGGGCGAGATGGAACACCCCTGCCTAGTTCCCCTCCCGATATTGAAACGTGGTGTCAAAAAACCATTCAGTAAAATCGCAGCCGAGGATCCTTCATAACATCCTCTCTGTGCTTGGATAAAAATTGCTCCAAACCCCATTATGCTGAGAACATCCCAAAGAAATCGCCAATTGACACGGTCAAAGGCTTTTGCGGCGTCATATGCTGCCACCGCTAGGGGCTCCGACCGTGCCTCCGCAAGTTCTATACTGCCAATCAGCTGTAGGGTTAATTCTTGAATATATCTACCAGGTATAAATCCTTTCTGGTCAGGGTTAATAAGTGATGGAGCCAACTTGGTCAACCTCCCTGCCAAAACGCTGGTAAAGATTTCATAGCAGGGAGATTGGCCGATAGGAATCCGCCTTGAGGGGGTCTTTACCTGGTTTTAAAATTAGCACAATAGTAGACTCCTTCCAAGAAGGCGGGATTCTTCCCTCTGGACTATAGATATAATTAAACAGATCAAATAATCTCGGCACCAGGAGATCTCGAAGTACTTTATATACTTCGCCAGGAAGAGCATCGGGCCCCGCTGCTTTATTATTTTTAATTTTTTTATGGAAAGTTTAATTTCTTCCTCTGTAAAGCAGCTATTCAGCATATTTCGGCCTTCCTCATTCAAACCTGGAAGAGCCTTACTCTCCAACCACCGCAGAATGTTATCGGGACTTGGAGACGACTCTTCCTGGTATAGCTCGGAAAAGATGGAAAAAAACATCTTTCCATGTCCTCCTGATGACAGGATGTAGTGCCCTTCTCATCGAAAATTAGCCTATTAATATTGTTTCTGACTCGATCTGCTCTAATCTTACTGGCCAGTATCGCCCCAACTCTCTCACCATACTCATAGTTTTCCATAGAGTAAACAGCCCACTGTGTCTTAACTTTTAAGTCTAACAGTCCTCGATATTCTAACCGGAGGCGCTCTAGTTCCAATAAAACCTGCGGTAAGTCTTCTACTTGGGCACTTAGGGGTCCATTAGGATGTCGGGCGGTGCCACTACCGCGGCGATGGCGGGGCAGAAATACAGCTTTCTCCGCCCGCGAGCAGCGGAACTCACGCCCGCCACACAGGTCATTTCCCGTCCGCCGCGGAGCGCCGCGCTCCGCCATCAAGGTGCACCCGCCACCGCGGCGGCTGGAGCCAATCGAGACCCTCCGCCGCGGCCGATGACGTCCGCCCCGCTCGACAAATTAGGATGGCCCAAACAAGCAGACGCACGGCAGCGGAGACACCGCACAGCTGAAGCAGGCGGAAAGTCGACAGCGGACAACGAACGCCGAGACCCGACATGAACCCCATGGACCCAGCCCTCCACATGCATCCGGTCATGTACCTGCTGCAACACTATCGCCAGATGGGCCGCCGCGGACGCCGTCGCAGGTACGCCACTACACATATGCACCACACATCTCACATGCCGACACAGTGCTCAAACAAAACACTGGATCCTGCTGGGGGGCACAACACATTCACATGGGCACCCACACATCACCCACCTCACAACAAGGCACCCCACGGCATCCGGAACACACAACGTCCGCCAACCTGCAGCAACGTCACGGACACGTCACCGCCGCGGTCAACACATGCGCACTATGCAGAAGGCAGGGCAACACCAAGGCATGGCCAGGTCCCAAACATCACAGTGAGACACCACCCCGACCAACACTGCACCCCACCCGAGCTAGTTACAGGCCAGGTGCCTATCCCGTGCACCCCCATGCACACCAACAAGCACTGTAACAACAAGCACAATACACACACACTGCGACACACAACCAGGGACACAGGCACTGCAGGGTTGACTGACAACGAACACACAACACCAGTGCACTCCCCACAGCCCACACAATTGCATACAATCATCCACACAGGGCAATACAAAACAAACAACAGGCATACAACTCCTGGCTGACACATGTGTGTCTCACACCATACAGGGGCACACATACATACAGTACAAACTAACGCCCTTCACTCTGCACACCTCTGCCACACCCAACACCACACATGCCATGTAAGCCATGCCACCAGGACTAAGGGCCAACACAAGACGACCATACACATACACGCCTGGGCACACAGAAAGGAAAACACACACACCTCATCACATCATAGACATCGACTAAACCACAGCACAGCTGCACACCCTGTGCTGCCACTGTCCCCCAAGGTGACCTGTGAACAGTGTATGCAGCAATAGCAATTCACCAACACGAAAACTGCATGGCCTGTAAAATAGCCATCACAGAGTACAACATCAGCAGGGCCAGAATGGACTGAAGACCCTGTCCCCCCTGTCTAAAAATCATATGGCTACATAGAGCCTTGCAATGGTGATTTACAAAATAGAGCATGGTACTCAGTCAAGCATATGCAAACAAGAAAAGTACTTTAATCAGTAAGGAGACAGAGAAAACACACCATAAGTAACTGTATTTATTCACATATTGCACAGATGTAGCTACACAACATTAGTAGACATCAGCAAGTCACAAAATCATGTACAAATGGCACAGACTATGCACTGGTCAAACACAATCGGGAAGTGCAGAGTCCTTGGCAGAGCAGGGCAGAGTACTTCAGAGCAACAGGCCCAGAGTCCTTGGCAGAGCAGGGCAGAGTACATCAGAGCAACAGGCCCAGAGTCCTTGGCAGATCAGGGCAGAGTACATCAGAGCAACAGGCCCAGAGTCCTTGGCAGAGCAGGGCAGGGTACATCAGAGCAACAGGCCCAGAGTCCTTGGCAGGGCAGAGTACATCAGAGCAACAGGCCCAGAGTCCTTGGCAGAGCAGGGCAGAGTACTTCAGAGCAACAGGCCCAGAGTCCTTGGCAGAGCAGGGCAGAGTACATCAGAGCAACAGGCCCAGAGTCCTTGGCAGGGCAGAGTACATCAGAGCAACAGGCCCAGAGTCCTTGGCAGAGCAGGGCAGAGTACATCAGAGCAACAGGCCCAGAGTCCTTGGCAGAGCAGGGCAGAGTACATCAGAGCAACAGGCCCAGAGTCCTTGGCATAGCAGGGCAGAGTACATCAGAGCAACAGGCCCAGAGTCCTTGGCAGGGCAGAGTACATCAGAGCAACAGGCCCAGAGTCCTTGGCAGAGCAGGGCAGAGTACTTCAGAGCAACAGGCCCAGAGTCCTTGGCAGAGCAGGGCAGAGTACATCAGAGCAACAGGCCCAGAGTCCTTGGCAGGGCAGAGTACATCAGAGCAACAGGCCCAGAGTCCTTGGCAGAGCAGGGCAGAGTACATCAGAGCAACAGGCCCAGAGTCCTTGGCAGGGCAGAGTACATCAGAGCAACAGGCCCAGAGTCCTTGGCAGAGCAGGGCAGAGTACTTCAGAGCAACAGGCCCAGAGTCCTTGGCAGAGCAGGGCAGAGTACATCAGAGCAACAGGCCCAGAGTCCTTGGCAGGGCAGAGTACATCAGAGCAACAGGCCCAGAGTCCTTGGCAGGGCAGAGTACATCAGAGCAACAGGCCCAGGAACACACCCAGATCGCTAACAATGGTCTAGAGTAGCACACCTCTGTGTGGCACAGGCGTCTGAGGGTGTTGACAACTCACTCCTGGCTGTCATGTGGAGTGGGACCTGGCTGTGTGTCAGGGACTGCAGGTCCACTTGACTGGTGTGACAGAGGGACATGTGATGTGGCTATAACAGAGGGCCTGCAAGGTGGATGGCTGTGCGGACCAGGTGGCACCGTGGTACGTGGAGGTGGAGTCATGCACGCCCTTGACACAGTGTGGGTGGGAGAGGTTGGAGGGGTGCCCTTCCACTTCTTCGGAATATGAATTTGCTTCCCTGTCATGGGGTTGATGGGAAGTGGCGTTGACACCACCGGCACACCCCCCAACTGTCCCACATCAGGGTCAGACACTGGCACTCCCTCTGGAGAAGTGCTTGATCCTGCAGTACGCTTGGGCTGGCTACGCCTCTGGACCACCTTACCCTCTCTGGAAGGTGTACCCCCCACAGTGACCACCTTCCCACTTACCCCAGGGGTGGTGTCTACAGTGCCCTCCTGTCCCTTCTTGCCAGGGATGGCCACAACACTGCCCTCCTCTACCTGAGTCACTGGCCTGGACACAACACTGCCCTCCTTTGCCACAATGACTTGGCTGGTCACAACAGGGGTCTCCTCTGCCACAATGACTGGGCTGGTCACAACAGGGCTTCCCTCCACCTGCCTCGATGTACTTTGTTCTGGGGTTGATGTGGTAGGTGGTTGTGTCCCGGTGCTATCCCCAGGTGTAGCCATGACATCCCACACATCCTCTGTGGGCATAGCTGAGTCAATTTCTGGTGATGCCTCTGCAGCATGTGAGCCTGGTGTCTGACACAATGCTCTTCTGGCCTTGCTCTTCTGTGACTTCACCTTGTCTGTGCATATTGGGGGGGCCCTGCTCTTCTTTGGGGATAGAGTCTGTGGACGGGATTGTTTGCTTTGGGTCTGACCTGTGCTCCTAGTGTTGTATCGTTTAGTTGATGTATGTCCCAAGTGCTCACTGTCATCTGATGTGGCCACTGACTGGGTGGACGTCACAGGCACCTGAGCTGCAAAGGGGGCATGTGCCTGTTGGAGGGCTGACGTCACTGTACCTGACAATGACAGGAGTGTACGATGTAGGCCACCCACGTCAGAGAGTATGCCCTCCATGAATGCCAGAACCTGGCCTAATTTGTTATCGTGTGCACTGAAGGCATTGAGCAGGGCGGTCTGGCCCACGCAAAGTTGCGGCAGGAGATCTACGCACTCTGCACTGAGGGCAGCAGGGGGGACAGGTGCAGGTGCAGCGGTGCCATGTGTGAATGTCACACGTCCCCTCTTAGTGACACGGATACGGGCAGCCCCAGAGGAAGTGGATGGGAGGGTGGGCAGTGGCCGCTGATAGTCTGATGCAGCAGCAGACTCCCCATCTCCTGTGGCTGCTAACAGGGACGCATCCCCCCTGCCCTCAGATGAAGTGGTACTCTGTGTCTCAGCCACAGATTCCTCATGCATACTCCTGTCACCCTCAATAGCACTGGTATGGTCAGTGTCACTTGGCTCCGTCTCACTTTGCTCTGCTGCCGCTGTCGTGCTGGTCTCGCCACCACTTTCAGGATCATGTTCCGCCGTGGTGTCTTGCAAATCTGCATTAGTGACAGAAACATGGTTGTCTGAGTGTCATTGTCTGGTCACACGATATCAGATCAATGCAGCACATGAGAGGCCTAGAGCTACATGGTAACCACCACACCCTCCAATCACTGTGCAGCTACACACCATATAGACCACAACAGTGCCTGTCATGCGGACAAACAGGCAGGAGTGGACCAATGTCGATGAGACACAGCACTACACCCTGCCCATGGATGGTGTTCCCCCAGCCCACATTGACCTGCCCCATGGACATGATGTAGCCACAACAAACATCACCACTTACAGACCAAAAGGGATCCAGAGGGGAATACACACACCTGTATTGTCTACACATGCCACATTGTCAAATAGGCCATTACAATCACCATGTGCCAATCTGGGTTCACATTGTCGTCAGATGTGTGGGCCACTACCATGAAGGTGCATGCAAAGTAGTCAGACATGGTGTCACACTCAATAAGTGGACACAGCTGTACGGCAGAATAGGGACTACACCCACCATCACAAAGAAGAGTGACCATGTGGACAACAAAATGTCTGTCAAGGACTGAAAACTGCAGGCAGGAGCTGCACAGTAAGGCCATGGTGGGCCAATGCCTCATACAGACACACATCACAGTTGCCACTCACATCACATATCACAGCATGGCAGCACACGCACATCACATGTGTCACCGCTGCCACAGGCACTCTACACATGCATCCACTCCCAGACAAACTCTCCCTCCCCGGATACTCACCATCTCTGTCTTGCTGCTGAAGCCCCTTCAGACGTGCATCCAGGTCTGGATAGGTCACTGCCAGTATGCGTCCCATCAGCGGAGTCATGGTGCGCCGTGCCACACGCCCTGTGCGTGGTACCATCCCCAAGGTCATCTCTGCCACTTGCTTAGCCAGCTGGCTGATGTCGTCCCACCTCTTGTGACAGTGTGTGTGTCATCTGTTTGATACCCCCAGGGCTCGCACCTTTGCTGCTATGGCCCTCCAGACAGCCTTACGTTGGTGTACCTTGAGCTGCAGGAATGAGAGTAAAGAAGGCCAAATGAACATTTACACAATGTCATATGTCAGCATCTATCAGTACAGCAGCCAGACACTGAATCGGGACTCACAGTGACCTCCCTCCCTCCAGAACTGGGGGTACCCTCACAAGGCCACTCTGCATGGCATAAACATTAGTGAATGCATGCACACATTGAGGTTCGTAGTCTCCATGATAATCACACTAAAGAATGATGCTTCAACACAAATGCATCGACAGCACTGTGTAATTCAGAAATAGTACAGGGCATTGATGGGGCATATCCACTAATCAGTGTGAAGCAACTGTAGCATGTAAGTTGGCTGATGGACAACGTTTGGCTGTGCAGCCACTGAACCTACTCTCTGGGGCACACTGACTATGACTACAGGGGCACCCTGAAATTACATCACAAGCGGACACTGTCCAGGCAGCTACAAGGCAAACAACCGTTGGTTATGTCTGCCCGAAAAAGTAGCAAATCCCACTCACACATACAAGTATAGGCCTAGGACAGAGTCACAATGCAAAACACACACTCCCACCACCTGGAAACATCTTGTCTGTCAGTGTTTGTCTGCACCCCACATCAAAAAGCACATACTGCAGCATCATGAATACACGTCTGACACCACCCTGCCCTACTGCTCCCTTCATGTTGACTTACCACGACATTGGGGCCACCAAACAGGCGTGGGTACTGTGCCAGCACCTCGTTCACAAGGACATCCAGCTCCTCACTCGTGAATGGACTGGCACGGATCTTATCTGTTCTTGACATCCCTGTGGATATGGCAGACCTGTAGCGGAAGTGAGTTGTGAGGTGTCCCAGGCAGCAGGCTCTGTGAGCAGCAGGAGAGGTTCCCAGGCAGCAGCAGGAGAGGTTCCCAGGCAGCAGCAGGAGAGGGTCCCAGGCAGCAGCAGGAGAGGGTCCCAGGCAGCAGCAGGAGAAGGTCCCAGGCAGCAGCAGGAGAGGGTCCCAGGCAGCAGCAGGAGAGGGTCCCAGGCAGCAGGCTCTGCGAGCAGTGGGAATGTGTGGCTCACTCCCACAGATTTATAGCCCCCTGGGGTAGTTAGGAAGCTAATAAGCTGCTACAATTGGTTGTCTGGGTCTGCCTTATTCAAAAGCATCCAATGACCGCCTCCGCGGCGGCGGAGCACAGCTTCCGCTATTTTCAAATATGCATCATGCCACAGCGAACACCCATGCCATTGGCTGTATGCAATGCGCCATGGCGGTGAAGCACCGCCGGGGACCGGCGATAGGTACCGCGACTCATGCAGAGGAGCATAGCCACCGGCATGTACACAAGTCCATGTGCCAATGGCTACCTTGGCTGGGTAGATGGTGGTGCTGGGGTCACACCGCTGGGGACCGGCGGTAGGTACCGCGACTCATGCAGCAGAGCATAGCCACCGGCATGTACACAAGTCCATGTGCCAATGGCTACCTTGGCTGGGTAGATGGTGGTGCTGGGGTCACACCGCTGGGGACCGGCGGTAGGTACCGGTCCGCGACTCATGCGGCGGAGCATAGCCACCGGCATGTACACAAGTCCATGTGCCAATGGCTACCTTGGCTGGGTAGATGGTGGTGCTGGGGTCACACCGCTGGGGACCGGCGGTAGGTACCGCGACTCCTGCGGCGGAGCATAGCCACCGGCATGTACACAAGTCCATGTGCCAATGGCTACCTTGGCTGGGTAGATGGTGGTGCTGGGGTCACACCGCTGGGGACCGGCGGTAGGTACCGCGACTCATTCGGCGGAGCATAGCCACCGGCATGTACACAAGTCCATGTGCCAATGGCTACCTTGGCTGGGTAGATGGTGGTGCTGGGGTCACACCGCTGGGGACCGGCGGTAGGTACCGCGACTCATGAGGCGGAGCATAGCCACCGTCATGTACACAAGTCCATGTGCCAATGGCTACCTTGGCTGGGTAGATGGTGGTGCTGGGGTCACACCGCCGGGGACCGGCGGTAGGTACCGCGACTCATGCGGCGGAGCATAGCCACCGGCATGTACACAAATCCATGTGCCAATGGCTACCTTGGCTGGGTAGATGGTGGTGCGGGGGTCACACCGCTGGGGACCGGCGGTAGGTACCGCGACTCATGCGGCGGAGCATAGCCACCAGCATGTACACAAGTCCATGTGCCAATGGCTACCTTGGCTGGGTAGATGGCGGTGCGGGGTCACAACGCCGGGGACCGGCGGTAGGTTCTGGCATTTTCGTACACATTGCTGTGTATGTCAATCCTGGACAATGTATAAGTACCCTGCAGCTACATGGTGTAGGGCACATCATTGTACACACGATGCCACACAGCCATTGCATCCACAGGAGGACGCACGTTCAGTGTGAGCCACTTTAGCATGTGTTTGTGCCATTTTAGTAAGGGTTTTTATGTGTGATGATGATTGACAGACGTCAGGTGCTCTACATAGATGTCATGAGGTTTAATGTGTTGTTGGTCAGTGCAGACCTTGACCGGGCTGGTGGCACTGCATTGTATCGTACCTGACTTGTGGATTCACAACTGATCATGCACACAACCAGAAGTGTCCCTGCTACTGTGATCATTGTGTTAATGAATGGTTGCAGAATGTACATGATGCATTGAGGTGTGGCAGGTACGGCAGATGGGTATGACAGACATGTTAAGTCACATTACATTTGTGGCTCTAGTAGCTCCATGTCTGCGCATGTCAAAAGTTCAATCATTATATCCACTTTCGCATTACCCGATGTGTTACTGTCACTTAGGTATTGCCACTGGAGAGGCCTGCCCTCTGTGTGTAGCTATTGGCCAGCCATGTAACCAGATGTGCCATGCATCTCTCTGGCCCTTGTTGTTTTCCCATTACATCATTGATGCTTTGTGCTATGGCCATCTCATGATGCTTGTCATTGACCTATTCTTTATAATCCTAAACTAGGAGGAGGCCAAATCTCCTACGTCAGTTGATTGTGCTTGAGGACATGGAGAATGAGGCAATCATCAGGAAATTCAGGCTGGACAGACCGACATTGAAGATCGTGTGTGATCTATTGGAGCCCCACCTGCAGCCTCGCCGTCACTATCCTACGGCATTCACACCCACCTACAAGGTAATGGCAGCACTACACTTCTTTGCGACTGGTTCCTTCCAAGAGACCATGGCTAACGCTGGGGGGATGTCGCAGCCCATGTTCAGCATGGTGCTGAGGGATGTACTTGAGGCCATGATGATATATCGCAATTGCTACATACATTTCCCCAGGGGACGTGAATTGGCTGCCGTTAAGGGGGACTTCTATCCACTTGGGCGCATCCCACATGTAGTCGATGCCATAGATTGCACCCATGTGGCTCTGGTGGCACCGCAGGCGACGGAGCACATTTATCGGAACCGCAAACACTACCACTCCATGAATGTGCAGGTGGTGTGCCTTGCGGACATGACAATATCACATGTGTGTGCAAAGTATCCCGGTTCGACCCATGACTCTTTCATTATGAGGAACAGCATGGTGCCACGGATGATGGAGAATCTGTATCCCGAACGTGCCTGGATTGTGGGTGAGTTACACTACTGCTATCACGTGCTATGTGTCACTGGCTTTACTGTGGCCGTACAACATTGCTATGGGTGTTTTTCATTCACAGGGGACTCTGCATATCCCAGTAGGCCATGGCTGTTGAGCCCACTCCGGAATCCCCAGACACCAGCAGACATCCGCTACAATGAGGCATATGGCAGGACACAACGGGTAATTGAACGGACTTTTGGCCTGCTGAAGTCAAGGTTCCGGTGCCTTGACAGGACTGGAGGCGCACTTGCATACTCGCCTGGGAAGGTGTGCAAGATCGTTGTGGCATGCTGTATGCTACACAACCTGGCCATCCACAAGGGGGTCCCCCTGCTCCTGGACGATGGTGAGGAACCAAGGCCACAACCTGCTCAGGGACCTGAATCCAGTGATGAGGACAGTGGAGAGGAGGAAGGAGTTGACCAACGCCAGCAGCTAATCCAACGCTACTTCACTTGAAGGTGTGTGACAAGTTACAACGTCTACATAGTCTAGTGCGGTAGCTTTTGTTGTGAATGGATATGCGCAGATGTTCCCAATAGCCACATGTTCTGTCACCTATGTATGGTATTGTTGGAATGGACGTTACGTACGGAGATGTATTCTGGACCGTATTTGTGCATATCAGCTAGACAATGTGTAGTGTACCTGTGATAATTTGGATATTTGTGGAGCAGTGATCTGTGTGTGTTGGCATGATGAGACCAGTGACTGTAGTTCTGTTGTGTCTCCCTAGGTGCTCCAGAGTGTTCCTGCCCTGCATACTGTACATCATGTTTACACATCATGGACATTATCATCAATGTAAATACTGCACTAAAGAATTCAATACACAAAATCTGGAGTGTCAGGTATTTTATTTACGGGGTGGACATGTGAATTGTGCAGGAATATTTACAGGAAGGTGGGGAATGAGCAGTGAGTTGACAGTCATGGTCGCAGAGATGCAAGAGTAGACACCACATGGATGTGGTGACCCAGTCCAACAGACAGGTGCCATTGCCAAGGCAATGTGGGGAAAGACAGTCCAAACAGTGAATGCAGTTGGGGAGAGGGTTGTCTTCACAGCTGGCTCCGTGACTGGCGTGTGGCAGGTGCTTTGCTTCCAGAGACTCCCAGGCTCTTCTTCGGACACCCCCTAGATCTTGTTGGCGGTGGGGGGCCTGCTGAATGGCCAGCGGCGTCAGAGGACTTGCCCCTCTCTGTTGGCGCAGGGGAGGATGGTGGACTGTCATCCTGCTGCACAACAGGAGGGGACGGCGGTGATGGTTGGGACACAGGCCTGTCCCTCTGCAACGCCACTTGCTGGCCCATGAGGTCCACCATCTGTCCCAGGCGGTTATCGATGGACCTCATCAGCAGGATGAGCTCCCTTAATAGTTCATCCGACCGGCCACTTTGTCCCTGGACCTCTTGGTAGGCATCCACAACTCTGGTGAAGTGGTCCAGGGATGGTGTCCACTCCTCCCGAGGTCTGGTGTTGACCCTGGCCCTCCCGCCTGCTCTGCTGCCACGGACCTCTTCCCTCGCCACTGGTGCGCCACGCACTGGCTCTCTGCCCTCCACAGTTGTTGGTGTGGGCTGGTCATCCCTAGGGACAGGGAGGGTGCTGCAGGTGGTACTGATGGTAGTGGTGGTGTTGGTGGCAGTGGCTGCGGTGGTGGTTGCGGTGGAGGCAGAGGCCGTGACAGCAGGGTTCTGCTGCGTTGTTGTTGCAGCAGAGGTGGTGGTGGGGAGGATGGGGGCCTGGGACCTCTGGCTCTGTGGAACACCAGATGGGCCGGCCTGGAGCTCATCATCCAAACTGTCCTGGGAGTCTGCATCTGTGAGTCCATGTGCCGGAGGTGGAGACTGGCTCTGCTGGTCGTTGGTGTTGTCCCCAGCAGTGAGTTCTTCATCACCTGTGGAGTAGATGGGGAGTGGTCGGTGTTTGTGTCATCTGCGTATCATCAGCTGTCTGTACACTAGTGCAATTTGCTGTCATCAGTTGTACAAATCATGGCAACACCGTGTTACATTACATAGTGCAGAGTTACATCATGGAGTCATAAAGGTTGATTGTCTATGCATTGCGTACAATAGTTATTTGATTTCTACACACACACACTTCATGAAGATATACGGTTGTTACATACCTATAATGTGAGTGTGCAGGGTGCAATGGCTGACACTTGCTCCTGGCTGGGGGAGGCCTCCATGCTGCTGGGCTGTGGGACAGGGGGGCATGCTGGGAGTAGTGAGACAGGCCTCCCTCCCTCCCTCACACCCACAAACAGCCTCCAAGTGAAGATGGCTACCAACCTGTAAGTTTGTTTGTTAAACAGTGCAATGGCTGACACGTGCTCCTGGCTGGGGGAGGCCTCCATGCTGCTGGGCTGTGGGACAGGGGGGCATGCTGGGAGTAGTGAGACAGGCCTCCCTCCCTCCCTCACACCCACAAACAGCCTCCAAGTGAAGATGGCTACCTACCTGTAAGTTTGTTTGTTAAACAGTGCAATGGCTGACACTTGCTCCTGGCTGGGGGAGGCCTCCATGCTGCTGGGCTGTGGGACAGGGGGGCATGATGGGAGTAGTGAGACAGGCCTCCCTCCCTCCCTCCCTCACACCCACAAACAGCCTCCAAGTGAAGATGGCTACCAACCTGTACGTTTGTTTGTTAAACAGTGCAATGGCTGACACTTGCTCCTGGCTGGGGAGGCCTCCATGCTGCTGGGCTGTGGGACAGGGGGGCATGCTGGGAGTAGTGAGACAGGCCTCCCTCCCTCCCTCACACCCACAAACAGCCTCCAAGTGAAGATGGCTACCAACCTGTAAGTTTGTTTGTTAAACAGTGCAATGGCTGACACTTGCTCCTGGCTGGGGGAGGCCTCCATGCTGCTGGGCTGTGGGACAGGGGGGCATGCTGGGAGTAGTGAGACAGGCCTCCCTCCCTCCCTCACACCCACAAACAGCCTCCAAGTGAAGATGGCTACCTACCTGTAAGTTTGTTTGTTAAACAGTGCAATGGCTGACACTTGCTCCTGGCTGGGGGAGGCCTCCATGCTGCTGGGCTGTGGGACAGGGGGGCATGCTGGGAGTAGTGAGACAGGCCTCCCTCCCTCCCTCACACCCACAAACAGCCTCCAAGTGAAGATGGCTACCAACCTGTAAGTTTGTTTGTTAAACAGTGCAATGGCTGACACTTGCTCCTGGCTGGGGGAGGCCTCCATGCTGCTGGGCTGTGGGACAGGGGGGCATGCTGGGAGTAGTGAGACAGGCCTCCCTCATACCCACAAACAGCCTCCAAGTGAAGATGGCTACCTACCTGTAAGTTTGTTTGTTAAACAGTGCAATGGCTGACACTTGCTCCTGGCTGGGGAGGCCTCCATGCTGCTGGGCTGTGGGACAGGGGGGCATGCTGGGAGTAGTGAGACAGGCCTCCCTCCCTCCCTCACACCCACAAACAGCCTCCAAGTGAAGATGGCTACCAACCTGTAAGTTTGTTTGTTAAACAGTGCAATGGCTGACACTTGCTCCTGGCTGGGGAGGCCTCCATGCTGCTGGGCTGTGGGACAGGGGGGCATGCTGGGAGTAGTGAGACAGGCCTCCCTCCCTCCCTCACACCCACAAACAGCCTCCAAGTGAAGATGGCTACCTACCTGTAAGTTTGTTTGTTAAACAGTGCAATGGCTGACACTTGCTCCTGGCTGGGGGAGGCCTCCATGCTGCTGGGCTGTGGGACAGGGGGGCATGCTGGGAGTAGTGAGACAGGCCTCCCTCCCTCCCTCACACCCACAAACAGCCTCCAAGTGAAGATGGCTACCAACCTGTAAGTTTGTTTGTTAAACAGTGCAATGGCTGACACTTGCTCCTGGCTGGGGGAGGCCTCCATGCTGCTGGGCTGTGGGACAGGGGGGCATGCTGGGAGTAGTGAGACAGGCCTCCCTCATACCCACAAACAGCCTCCAAGTGAAGATGGCTACCTACCTGTAAGTTTGTTTGTTAAACAGTGCAATGGCTGACACTTGCTCCTGGCTGGGGGAGGCCTCCATGCTGCTGGGCTGTGGGACAGGGGGGTATGCTGGGAGTTGTTGTACTGACATTCCGGCCCCATACAGGCCTCCTCAGCAGAATGGCTGGCTACATGTTGGTTAGGGATGGACAGTGTATTGGTGGTTGGGTATTGCAAGGAGGTAAAACTCAATGTGGTGTTACACATTTGTCGGTACTTACCAGCCTCTGCTCCCCCGGCTACTCCTGTGAAACTCTCAGGTAGCAGGATAGCAAGCACCTTCTCCTCCCATGGTGTGAATGTCTTCGGTGGGATGGGAGGGCCACTGCCAGTCGCGTTTGCCAGCGTCCAGTTCTTGCTCCTCCTCTCCTTGACAACCCTCTTGAGATCATGCCACTGCTTCATGATCTCCTTCTTGGATCTTGGGGTGGCCCCAACTGCATTCACCCTTTGGACTATCCTTTCCCACATTTGTGTCCTGGTGGCTAATGGTGTCTGTTGGACTAGGTTACCAAATAGTTGTGGTTCTACTCTCACAATCTCGTTGACCATGACTGTCAACTCACTCTCTGTGAATTTTGGCATTTTTTGTGATGTCATGGTGTGGGGGGGTTGAGGTGTTTGTGGGTGCAGGGGTGTGTGGGTGCAGGGGTGTGGTGATGAGGTGTGTTATGTGCTGGGGGTTTGATTGTGATGGTGTGATGGTGGTGTTGATGGTGGTGGTGGGTGGGTGGGTGTGGTGTGTGATTTTGCCTCTCCTCTCAGATGTGGTGTGTGGCCTTCTGTTCTGGAAAGATGCAAAGGATTGTGGTGAGTGGAGGGGGTGGCTTTGTACTCAGCTGTGTGGGTGTGTCCAATTGGATTGTGGTTGTCAGGTGTGTTGTGGGTGTGGTTATGTTGTTTTGTATATTTGTTTGTCATTTCTGTATCTGTGTGTGTGTGTTGTATCTATTGGGGGCAGGGCTACTTTGTTTATGCAGTATTTGGCATCACTGCGCTGCTTTGACATCGACCGCCATGTATTTCATGTTCGTCCGCTGCGGTGACTTTGCTGGTGCTTGGCCGCCATTTCTCCCATGCAATCCTGCCTTCGACCGCGGCGGTCGGTGCCTGTGGTTCCGCCCGCGCCACCCTCGGGGATATCGTAATTTCCCGTGCGGTGTCTCCGCTTTCCCTGTGGGCGGTTTTGTATTTTCCGCTGCTTTTCCGACCGCCGCAGTCGGAGTTTTGTCATCACCGCACACGTCGGCGGTTTCATTTTCATCGCTACCGCCGCGGTCGGTCTGTACTGGCGGTCGATCCTAATTTGTCTGCCGGTTGAACCGCCTCCATGGCGGGCGGTTGTTTTCCGCCTCCATGGCGGGCAGGGTGGTTTTCCGCCCGCTATCCTAATGGGGTCCTAAATCTTAAGCTCTCTAGAGATGCAATTTTGTCTTCCAGTGTTTTAAATTTAATTGCCTCCTTCCTATTGTTTGAGCTAGTCAAACTGAGAAACTGACCTCGGATGTGGGCCTTATAGGTGTCCCAGACAATCTCTAGTGGAGCTGAGCCAATATTATTGGAAAAGAAATTAGTGGTAGACGTACCTACTGCTGTGACTATGTCCTGGTCATTTAAGATTGCCCTCTTTAAAGTCCACCTGGGGGTAGTAGTTCCTCTAGTCCTACCTATAATGAGGGAAAACAAAATAGGGGCATGGTCAGACAGAATGCTGGGTAGAATGTTTATGTCCAGCAGCGCCTCTAGACATAGCCTATCTACAAGGATGTAATCGAGCCTTGAGGCATGCCCATGTTTTTTTACTAAAGTATGTGAAGCCCGGCACCATATCGTTTTTAACTTTCCAAGTGTCAATTAGACCCAGCTCATGAATCATATTCACCATGGCACGACGGGATCTCGGAGCAGGGACTAACTGGCTTTAATTAGAACGATCTTGTCTGGGGTCAAGGAGAACATTGAAGTCTCCTCCAATAACCACCGGGGATGTAACCTCAACCAGTTTGGACTGTACTTTCAGCAGACAGGCAGGATCGTCGGTATGTGGCCCACAGTAAGAAACAATAGTCAAGTCGCTTCCGCTAAAGTTTGCATGCACTAAAACCCATCTTCCTGACTGATCTGTTATGGATGACCTATTAGAACCTCCATTGCCAGCCTTGATCAGGATTTCTACTCCTTTATTTGCCACCGACTGCTCAGAGCAGCAGAAAGCTCCAATCCATCTGAGTTTCCCAAAAACCTCTTTGCTTTCACTGAAACTCAGATGAGTTTCCTAAAGCAGAATTACCTTAGCCGCAGATTGCTCTAGATATTTTAAAATCAGCCTACGTCTCCGGGTACATCGGAGGCCATTAACGTTCCAAGAAATATTACAGGTCATCAAGTATCTTCCATCTCCTCCTACATATCCCAATGCTAGTGCGCCCTACTGAATTAAGCTGCTCAGTTTGAAGTTCTTGTGAGCTGATGCGAGATAAGGACTCATTTTTTTCTTTTCTCCCCTTGCAACCCCCCCCCGTGACCCCTGAACTCCCCCCCCCCCTGGGGAACCCTTCTTTCCTTCCTGAGCATTACGCTCTTAATATCATTGCTTTATTAGAAATATTTTTAAAAGAAAAATTCATTTTGTGTTACATACTACTTATAATGTGCTTTTTTTTCAATGTACTTACTTCTAATATTTTTAATTGCTTTTCAATATAATGTTCCTTGTTTTTTCAATTTTCAAGTGTGTTCAAAACTGTAAATTATAATGAATCTTATTTTAAAAATTTTGATTATTAATTTATTTATAGATAATATTCTTACTTATATGTGTTATTCTTACCTGTTTTTGGGAGAATTGATGTATGGCATTTGTTGAGAATTTGTTTTTCTGTGAACGTCAGAGTGTGCGGAAAATCCGTCTGCTCTCGCTGTTAGTCTGTTGACCACTCGCTTCTTACCGTTATTTATAGTTTTTTGTGTCTGTCACCAAATTTTACAGGAAAATATTCAATTTTATTTGTGTTTTTTTGTGATTCGTTGGATGTGAGAACCTATATTTTAATATACATTTTTTAAACTTACTAATTATAATCTTCGACAGTGATTACTCCATTTTGTTTTCTGTGGTTTAGAATTCTCGTCATGAAAACTGTTGTAGGACTTGTTCTTCACTGAGGTTTTAAAATGGTGGCTCTTTTCTTAGTTTTTTCTCTATTTTTTGTTGACTTAGCTTTCATTGAATTTTTACTGTTTCAAAATTAATATACTTTCCTCCTGTTGTTTTGATAGTTTTTTAAAAATATTTTTGTTAATCGAGTACTACACAAGTAATTTGAATACATGAGTATTAATTTCGTAAAAAAATTCCGTTGTTTCATGAATATGTGCTCAGTTGCGTTACACAATTTAATACACTTTCCCACCCAAAACCCCTATTTTCCCTGCATCCCGTTCCAGGAGTTATTTTACAAAATTGCAAAATCTATATTTTTTTGCGTTGTAATGGAATGCGTAGTATTGTTTTTCGTTGTAATGGTACTTTTAATGGTTTCTAATTACATCGCGTAGTAATGGTATGCGTTGTAGAAACATTTGTTGTAATGGTTTTTGAGTTGTGAAAAATGCGTTGTAATGGCATGCGTTGTAAAAGCATGCGTTGTAGTAACATACATTCCTGGGGATGAATGTTTGCATTGTCCAGCATTCTGTCCATCAATTGTTTCATTTGCCTGCACCGCATATTTAAAGCAGAGCACTGGCCCCGACTCTGGTAAGCAGAGGCATAATTAGAGTCAGTTACTACCAGTATCAATCACATAATGGTGGTGATCAGGGACAAAAGGGTGACTTTCTCACAATTTTATAGATGTATAACAAAGAAAGGCTGCAAGTGCCATATATTCAATCTTTGTATGCAAGGAACAAGGGCAACCCTACTCACAAGTAACCATGGAAAATAATATGTACAGAGAGACAGCGGTTCGTGTGGACAATGTACAGTATACTTAATACTAACTGTGCACAATGGCCGTTGCTACTGGTATACAAATGCTGAAACAGAAGACCATTTACACAGAACACGATGTAGGGGCCAATTATGGTTATTGCAAATAGTAAATTTATATTACAATACAGCTGAAAGAGTGCTCAGTGTCTCAAGTGAACTTAGAACCTATACACCCAGAGTGACAAATTGTAGCATGCATTGAGGTTTCATAATCAAGAAGGGGCTTGCAGTTCCTGTAGCGTGTGTAGCAGATGCCACTGCCAAATTATAATTTGAGCTAAGAGCACTTTTAAATGCATCTCATCATGTCACTGGAGTCCAAAAAAGCAACGATTCATCTTTTGGAGATGAAAAAGTGAGCTGCATTAGTCAGCTTCACCACTTCGTTAAATCAATAATCCAATATTAGTTTTCATCGTAATGAGAGGTCACCAAAGTCAGCCTCCTTCTGCCGGCTGTCGGCTACACACACTACAGGAACTGTCAGCCCCTTCTTCCCCTCACAGGGTGCCCAGCTGTGCCCATTGTGAGTAATCGCCTTGGTTTTCCCCCTCGTGATTGGTGTGCACAATACCATTCTGACATTACCTATTTTACTCAAGGTGTCCCTCATTGTTAGGTCCTGACGAGACCCCTTATTGGATGTGTGATTGAGACACTGTAGGAATGCATTGAAACTAACCATGTTGTTAGCCCTTACTAATGTTCTAGAAGGCTATTAACAAAAATTCTGCATTGAATAATGGTTGTGGTTGTTTTTGGTGATCATGAAACCTCAAAGTATGTTACAATTGGTCACTCTGGTTGTATAGGTTCTAAGTTCACTTGGGACACTGAGCACTTTTTCAGCTGGTTTACAATAGAAATATACTATTTGCACTGACAATAATTGGCCCCTATATTGTGGACTGTGTAATTGGTCTTCTCTTTGAGCATTCGTATACCAATAGTAACTGCCATTGTGCACAGTTAGTATAAAGTATCCTGTAAATTGTCCACATGAACCCTTGTCTCTCTGCTACATATTCAAGCTTGTCAGTAGGGGTTAATTTGCAAAAGGTTTAAGTTGACTATGTATTGCTTCATGCCTGAGAACTATTGCAAAAAGAACAATTTATGTACAGAATGCAGAACAATGAGCCTAAATCCATCGTCTGTGTGCTCGCCATTCCAGTTTGCACCTAGCCATATGCAAATTGGTCTTGACCCTGCTGCCCAATAGGAACAGTCCAGCCCGAACTGCCAGGCCAGGTCCTCCCTGGACTGGAAAGAAGCATCCTAGGACTGGTTATGGGCTGCCAGCCCTCATCAGCCAGGAAAGCTTGACTCCAGTGACATAGAAGAGCACAGGACCCACATCTGGGCATACCCGTCCCACTCGGGGTGACAAATGCAAAAACATACACTTTGCTCACCTGGTGCACATGTCGTCCCTTGTGGGAATAAGTGATTTGTTTACATTTATTAAGTCAAGGTCCAAGGCTACAATTGAGGGGACTTGAAATCATCTACAAACTCTACCTATTTCAGGAGTGGGACTTTCAGGAATCCCTTGTTATGTACTTGTGTGCACTCAGATATGCATTCTATTTCGGAATCCTGCTGTTCAGTGATATAATGCTCTGTGAGCAGAACGGCAGATAGCAGCTGCAGAGGTTTTCGTACAGCTGTCCCCTAATTTACCGGTGAGGATGAAAATTTCTTCAGTAAAGCTTTTAGCAGCAAATCGGCCATTGTATATTCTTCAAATATCACACTGGCGACAATGGAGATTCAGATCTCTCATTTTCCAATCGACTCCTTCAAGCTCCACCATTTTTTGGCTGTTGTACAATGTTTGATGCCTCGTTGTTCAAATTCACAGGTATTGAAGAGAGTTGTACGGCATTTACATTTACCGGGCAATTACCAATCATCAGGCGTGTGTGAAGTCAACACATGCGCAGCAGAATATTCATTTTTGTTACTGGTGGCGACCTTTTGAGGGAAATCACCAATCATTGCACTTGTGTGATATCAACCGTTGTGCATTTTACGGCTGTTTACAAGCTTGCTGTTTATATAACATGGCTACATGGTTTCTGGTGGACTATAGATGTTATGCTATGGGTGTCAGTGCAACACCCAGATTGTTTAGCTTTCCTGCCCATCAGCTATATTGGATTGGGTGCTTATGTGTTTGGTATGACTACATTTTTAGTTTCTCTGCTGTAGGCATTTTGGATTGGACAGTAAAGTGTTGAAAACACAAATATTTCTCACTAAACATTATCTAGGTGTGGACAAACCGATTTAGGATTTGTTTTATAGTTGTCTAATCCATGGACTAGTGCAGCCATTTTTCTTGTTTGGGTTCTTGTGGCATTTATAATACCAGTCATTGCGTATAAAGGCTTATGCTACTCTTATTGTTCTGCTGAAGTAATTTCTGTTCAGTTTCACAAAGAAAACCTTTCTTCTGGACATGCAGGCCATAACGCCACCACCTCCTTTTATACAACTACCAGGTGAATCAACTATTGGGTCGAAAGAATGGCTCAGCGTATTTCCTGCTTAACTTGGAGCAATGGATGGTTAAAATTTAAACCAGAAATAAAAAGATGGTTTTTGAAGCATTCCTTGTGTAAGGAGGGTCAGGACATGTTTTAGCACTTATGTGAATTCATTCAAGAACAATAGGTAGAGGATCCTTATAAATATAATGAGGCAATCAAGAGATTGGAAAAATAATTTTAATATACCACCTACTTTGATTGTGAGAAGGCACAAACTTATCTCAAGAAAAAAAGTCATCTTCAGAGTCTATTGATATGTATCTCACATCCCTTTGGGTATTAGCAGCTAAATGTGAATTCGGGTTGCTCACAGATCAATTGATTAGAGACCAGTTTGTAACTAGATGTTACAATAAAAAATCGAAGAGCAACTTCTATCTTGCAAAAATCCTTCATTCAATGAAACCATTGACATAGCCAATAGCATACGGAATTCTAAAGAAAATATGAAAGACTTCAATAAGACAGTTTATGGCACTACTACATATATGAAATACCATCACCAGCACAAGAAAACAAAGCATCAGAATATTCATGTGTTAGGTATGGTTCTAAATTTCACAACGATTCTTCAAAACAATGTCCTGCTTTGGATAAACAATGCAACAAATGTGGTATAACAGAACATTTTATAAGAGTTTGCAGAGTAAATTTTGTATTGCAGACGGCCAAGAAGGTCTTGTAAAAGGCATAGGAAACATTGTATTGTGTATCAAACTCCATGAGGATGAGGTGCTGATGTGCAAGAATCATAATAAAAATGTTGTTAACAATGGTGCACATATTCATCTTGTCAGTACCCATTTTGTAGGATAACAGGATATTCAGGGGCTGCTGGGCCCAACTGCGGTGGTTGAGGATTTTTACTTCGGAGGCCCCGGGCCCCGCCCAACTATGGATTCTGCTCCACTGGGCCAAGGACTTCTTCTCAGTGGTAGATTTGGTCAAGCAGTCAAGGCACTCTTTGGGGGGGGAGGGGTGTAGATATAGGTTAGCATACACAACTCACAATGGAGATAGTATGAACAATAAATCAATGTTCAGCCCAATACTTTCTTTTGTATGAAAAAATAGCATTTTATTTTTAATTCTACAACAGCAAAGAGATGCAACATTCAAATGCAATAACACAATAACCCTCGAGGTAGAGGCTCGAGTAGTTGCAAGGTGACTCACTGCCCCACCCTCCTTTGAGTAACGTGCTCAGGGTTATTCCACATTTACTAGTAGCTGAATGCAAACTATTAGGCTGTACTCACGAGTTCTCCCTTCTGACCTTTTAGGAACTTAGTCAACAATGTTCATAGTGCCACAGCACATTAGCGGGAAGACCTAAAGACCAAGATTCAGTCACACCTATTCCGGATGTCTGGTGGTGCTCAGCAGTGCAGTGAGTGTCCTCTCTTCTGGCACTCCACCGTCGGTTTCCTGTAGAGTGTAGTCAGACCACTCACAATGGTCGTTGAAGCACCTGGCAGTGTAGGCTCTTCATGTTGAGCTGCGCTACCGGTCTGTTTGCAGTGATCGGAGCTGCTCCCGCTCGGTGGACCCAAAAGGCAAGTAGCTCTTCCCCCTAGCATGGGTGGGGTGCAGGTGTGATCCTTCAACTATCAACTGGAGCGCCAATAAGGATGCAATGCCCTTGTCGGTGTCTCAGCAAACCTTGGGGACTTTGCCCGGAGCAGATCATGACGTGCGGGCTTGACCGGCTGGTCACAGCAGTTCCTCTTTTGTCAGGGGCAATGGTCTGAATTCTAGGCCAGAGTAGAACTGGAAGCCTCTCCTGGAATACAGGGTTGCAGTGGTACTCACTATCAGGACGCATGCTCTCCTTAGGTGATCACCCTCACTACTGCGGCCCCTCCTGGCATATAGAGTCAACAACCTTGGCAGTAACAGGTCCTGCATGCCTGGCCTATACTCAGTTCATCAGTGACCACTCTAGCACACTGGGTCATCATGGCAGTGTAGCTTGGAGTTTCCTGCCCAGTACTTCCAATACGGTCAGAACAATGAGGCCCACTCTTGACATATGTTTGTCAAAGAGCCAATACTGCACACTGGCAATGGCTCTATTGGTGCACAGATTCACATCTTGCTCAGGAAATCCTCGTGCAGGGCTCCCCACTGGACCTTGTACCCTCCAACGCTCTCCTCTTCCTCACAGGGGACATTGGTATAGACAAATAGGCGAGTGCTGGCGCTCCAGCCTCCAGGGCAGGTGATCTTGGTGCCCTGAGTGATGTCCCCTCACCCAGCAGGGAGAATAACAGGGTTTCCAGCCAGTCCTGGTCACAGGCAGACGTCTTGCAGGGCTTCTCCATCTGACACTCACCTTCTGGCTGCTTGGAAGATGTAAAATAATTGGGGACACAACCAACCCATTTCCAGACACCAAATGTCATTTATGGTCTGGGTCTTTGAAGTTTTATGTTAGGGTTCTGCTTCTTTTGAAGTGGTAATTTCTCTTTTTTATCTTCCTTCATGGAAAAGGTCTGCCACAGCAGGCATGAGTCTGAAGCAGATTTTCCACAACATGATTCCAAGGAATGACCAGAGTTTACACCTGGATGTCAGACACAGTGATATGTGCATTAAAGGGTTAGTACCAGACCCTGAGTCCTACTCTTTATGATTCTCTTATCAGCCCCATCTCCCTTCTTGAGATATGTATAAGCCCCTTCTTTGTGAATTATCACTAAATCAAAGAGCAGCCATTTGAGATGTAAAGACGTTCAATTCCTTCCCGCCAGTGTGTCCTCACAGAGCCCACAGAAATACCGCAATACATAAATCTGTCTGGGGGATACCTCTCCTCCTCGTTTCTTTATCAGGAATTCCGGGGATGCCCAATATGGAATCCAGGGTCCTCCTACAAATTAGCATTGCATGCACACTCACTCAGTGTACATTCATAGCACACTTACTGTTTTGCACTGATAACTAGGCACTGTACCCTCATGCACCAGCACACACACTCAGTTTGTGTGCACTGTTCAGCACTAAAGCTTCTTTTTCTTTAAGCAGACTATGTTATTTAAAAACACATGTACTGTCAGCACATAAACATACTAGAAGGTGCAGCACAACTCTTCTCCCTTCATATATTGCACTTCACGAAAGTACACATACACCTAACACATGTGGTCCCTGTTCATGCATTTCACAGCACTATATCTCTCATGTAATGTATTTGTCTCTGGTGTACACACACCCTAGTACATGCACTAACCACACATGTACTGCACAGTACTGTTCCATCCTTGTATTGTATAGGCCTGGGTGGTGAATTTCACCCCTTTCTCTGAGTTTTTCGCACTCAGCAGAGCGCGTGGAGTTCCAAAAAGATCCACTCTGCAATCCGCAGCGGAGTTTTTTTCTGTGCTCGCGAACAACAACGTTAAGTCGGCAAGCATGAGCAAGGAAAACTGATGCTAGACAAACTACCAGCGAGATTTCTCAACCTGGGCAGTCGCGGATGGCTGTTACAGCTCGCGTTGAGGAAGCTGCCACTCAAGTAGAACATCTACTCAAGTGGCAGGAAGAAGCACCGTTCTCTTGCATTGCGCATATCACCATTCACACTGATTTTCCAGTGTGGGACAAACACACAGCACTAAAAAACAGTGCAAAAGACGCAACCTAATGCACTCCTCTGCTTGTGGAACTCCTCGTAGGGTGGTGGAGTTTTTTGGTCACTTTGCGAATTCGATCCAGGCCTAGTATTGTACCCTTCCCAGGCACATATACAATCAACGCAGAGTCACTACCCTTGCACTATGCAGCACTCTACATCTACCTGATGTAGGGCAAGGATGAGTTAAGCATGGTGAGCTTGTAGACCTCACTCCAGTGCCACAGGGCAAAAAGGTCTTGTTCACTACTACTACCGATCACTACACGGTATAGCCACCACTGCATTTGTGCTGCTTAGTTCCTGGTGAAGTTGGTAGCCTTCCACCATTAAGAGGGTAGCTATTTGGGCACCCCTCCATGTCCAATAAGACTGTGATCTGTAAGACAGGTCTACATCATGGTGTACTCGCAAGATCCATGTTCACCTATGGCAAAAAATCAGCAATATGTATCCAGTCAACAGTACAGTTGGGCACTCAGGTCAGGGGTCTCTTACCAGCAGAACTTGTATCTGATTTTGATTCCAAAGTCACCATTATTTTCAGAGATACATTTTCGAAGCAAGGTTTTTCCCATAATCTTTTGCTGACCGTTTTAAATCCGGGTGGGTACAATGGAGTTAAGATAACGCTATAAGGAAATTTTGAAACCAGTATACAATTCAAAGAACAAATAGTTGAAGATAAAATTTACGTTCCATGCCAGTAAAGGAGCCTGATATTTTAGGATAGCATCAGGAAGATTGTCAAGGATGTATTTCGAAACCTGGATCAAATACTCAAATTCTAAGTGTTACAGATATGGCTGTCACCATTGTTGATCACATGAATACTGAAAGTTCTGATTTAGGAGTAATATTAGATTCACGGAAAAATGCTTTCAGGAATGACCTTAGTAGGAACACAGGATCTGAACACACTATTAACGTTTGGAAATAGCACTTACAAACAAAACAAAAACTGTGGTGTGCACCTTTGAGTAAGAGGGATAAGTTGAGTATGTCATAAAGGATTTGTGTAAGTGTGGTGTGATTGAACCTACTGATTCTAGCTTGTCATTATTGCCTATTGTAGTACCATTAAAAAGAACAATGAAATGAGAATGTGCACAAACCTTCAGAGTTTAAATAAAACCATCTGGGTGGATGGTCATCTACTTCCTGAAATTGGAAGTTTAGGGTCCTCAAAGTCCCTTTCTGTCAGCATTTTCATGGCAGTTGGACCACCAAAAAAGGCTGTCAGAAAGGGACATCGTTATCTCGACAGCGGTTCCTGCCTCGGCAATGCCTCCATTCAAGATAATAAGTCTGCCCGCCACCCCATCGGGATTACTCATCCTGGTGGAGTCAGTGGTCCGACCCCGACACACAAGGGTCTGACTGTCAGCATTGTAGTGTGGTGGTTGGACCTAAGTGCTGCAGGCGGTGGGGAGAGGAGTTGGCCTAATGGCTAGGGTGGTCGACCTTGAATCTGGGGAATCTGGTTCGAGTCTGGGCAATGACGCTGAACATCCTGTGATTCCAGGCAAGTTGCGGCAATTTAGCAATAATTAGGTTAATCATTAGCAGAAGACATCTTTTATTTAGAGATTATCTTGTCCGTTTACGGAATCCATTTTGCATTGCTGTCGGCCATTTTGTTTGCCATGTGCTCTGTCCTACCTTCCTGTCAACTGCTCTTGAAATCTGCCTAGAGACAAGATATGTTTAGTCTCCTCTGCCTTTTCACATGCTCAGTTGAGCATACTGCTGTCTCCAACTTGTAACTGTCAAGATGTGTCCACCAGAATTAGCTGACTGTCAGCCCTTCCCACTTGTTGCTAGCACACTCTCTGTATGACCTTATATGTAAATGAAACCAACACTCTGTGCCTTGTACCACCTTCATTTCAGCCCCTGTGTGGGTATAAAAGAACTAAGCTCCTTCTAGTCAGTGTGCTACCTCATACTATACCGAAGGGTGTTGTGTGAATGTAGTTCCACCTCATGAGGTTGAATAAACTCTGTCTTTTCTATTCCAGTTTCTGTGCCAACTTCTTACTATTGGTCTAAGGACTCTAAGCAGAGAAGGGTGAATCCCTTGCACTAGTAGGCCTGGCTGAGGCTTGCTACCACAAAATTATTCTCCCGGTGCCTAGCGAAAATGAATTTGTTCTCATGTAAGGCAACTGGTGCTTTGTAAAGCACTTTGATACTAACTCTGGGTGAAAAACTATGCTACGCTCGCAGAGTGTGTGTAGTTTGCGCAACTACGTGAATCGCACGTAGCACAGTGCAAAACCTGTAGCGTAGCAGGCCTTTTTTGCTCGCCGGGGTCCTCAACATCAAGTGCGCGACCGAAAGCAAGCAAAATCAACATCCCGGTGAGACTTTTTCCTCATTCACGATCAGAAACATCAAGTTGTCGATCGCGAGCGTGGAAAATAAACCTCCCGGCGAGATTCTCAACGCAGAGAGGTCAGGTTTCTCATTGCGAATGGTCGCGTATGCTCGCGACTGCTCGCGATGAGAAACTACCAGTCCGCGTTGAGAAAGCTGCTGCTCAAGTACAAATCTACACGAACGGCAGAAAACAACCGCTTGCACTGTGCATAATGCTGTTTGCAATGATTGCACTGTGCGGATAAGCATCTGGCACTGTGCAATCATGGCGAGCAGCATTTCCCTATCGCACTATGCAGTTCGCGTAGTGTGCGTAGTGCAAAGTGCACTTCCCATAGCTACACGTAGCGGGACTACGCAAACAACACCCAGGGTTATCTGATACCGGGTCAAGTTTGCGTTATATAAAACTTCGTAAACAAAACAAAAAAAGAAACTGTCACCAACTGTAGTGTACTTCCTATCTTCCCAATAGGCTCTGCGCATTGGAATAATACCTACAGCAGTAAAGGCCTAGGCCAGACGTTAACTAGGTCTACTACTGTCGATACTAGACTTAAGTTTTGGGTTTGCCAGCGTAGCTCAGAGTTCGCTAGAAACTTTCTCGAATGTTCAGGAAAGAATTAACTCCCCTGATTAGACAAGAAGGGATTTAGTTTCTGACAACCATAGAACATGACAACTTTGCTCTCCCCTAATCAAGAGTCAATCTCGAGAGTCGTGTGAGCACAAGGCAATTATTTTACTCAGTCAGTACGTGCATTCTTAGTCTCATCAGATTGTAGAGAAAAGGAAGAGACGGGCGTGTTCAATAAAAAGGTGTTATTTATTGATCAGTCTCTTTTCTCGTACAAGAGAAATGGATCGATATTATTGCAATACTTATAGTTAAGTAAAGTGCATACATTAAAAGCAATAGTATAAAATAATACTGTAAAAACATTGATATGGTTTCTGAGCCATATGATGTTTAAAATGATTAAAATATATTTACATACACATATACATTTGACTAAACGTACTCAACTGGTGTTTCTAAATACGCCTACCCCGTGTACCTGACCTAAGTCTAATGCGTGGGCGGGAATAGAAAGTTACAGTTTAAGTTAAGTTTGTTTTTGCCAAGTGAATAACTAAAGAATTCTCTGTGAGGGGTTATTCAGTTCTGTACCTGGAATTTAGGATGAATGAGGAATGGTATCTCTTTCTCTGCTCTCGATATTCCAGGCTGCCTGCGAGGGCTGCCCAGAAACGCCGGTGCTGGGTCTCTCGGCTTGAGATAGCAGCGCGTCTCTCAGCGCGTCAGGAAGGCGGGGCTGCTGCCAGCGGGGTCTGCTTCTGCTCTCGGCTTCGGCAAGTATGGCTGCTCCGTCTCGTCACCACGCGTGTGTTTGCATAGGGCAAGATCGGCAATATTTATACCTTAAAGGTGCCGAGATTGACGTAAGGATGGACATAGATACGTCAATAAAGATGTCATACGACTTGCTCGTTAGCACATTCTTTACTAAAGTTCTCTGTGAAATCAAAACAATGGCCGCACGGATTTTCCAGGTTGTCATAGGTTTGATTTGTTATGAGAACGTCGTATGCCTTATCAGGGGCTGGAGGAATGTCGCTTGTCTAATTAGATCTCAAGCGTTATGACCTAATCAGATAACACGTTCCTGTGCCGTAGTGTGACTGCGTCAGATAACGGTATCTGCATCATGGGGGCTTTTCTTGCCTCCTGGGCTGACTGTTAGTTAACTTGATAGTTAGTTTAAGCAGAATAGGGTCAGGAATAGGGGGATCGATTCAGAACCTATAGGAATACATGACACAACATGCTATTAGTAGCGGTCCCACCACCATCGTAATGAGGCCCAGTGTTTTTGTAGGGCAAAGAGCATCAGAGAGCTTTTGAGACCATCAAAAAAGAGTTGACATCTGCACCATTACTTAGTCCTTTTTCTACAGAGAGAAAACTCTATATTACTGTTGATGCCTGCAATGAAGGAATTGGGCATGTTTTGACTCAGAATTTGAATAATCATGATAACATCATTTCATTTGCATCACATACTCTGAAACCACAAGAAAGATCATATTCAACCAATCAATAAATCAAGTGGCTTGTAAAGAGCGACTACTCAACCGTATTCTGTAATAGAACATGTGATATTGGCTTGTAATGGGCTGTTGAAAAATTTAAACCTTATGCTTCGGGGACTAAGTTTACCATAAAAATTGATCTTAATCTATTAGTTCCTTTGTTGAGTGGTACTAATGTAAATACTAGCAAAAACTCCCTTTTGTGCACTAAGGAGGAGAAGGCCATTTGATGTTTTCAATCCAGCAATTGTTGTGCAGATCAGGAACAGTTGGGGTCGATGTGTTTCAGAGAAATGTTAGTGTTGCTCTTTCACACAGTAAAATTCAGGGACACCAGTTATGTACCAAGTGAATGAATGAATGAAAAGGCTTTTGTAAAGCGCGTGATTACCCAGGGGCATCCCAGCGCTATCAATGGTGCCCTTCAGCTATAAGCAAATGAAGGAAAAGGAAAGTTTTAACATGTTTTCTTAAAATCAAAAAATTAGGTTCCAGCCTTACGGGGTCAGGCAGGTGATTCCAGAGCTTGGCCACGTTATATGAAAACAGACGGCCTCCAGTTTGTGATCTCCTAATCTTCTGGACTACGATTAGGCCTTTTTTGGCAGATCAAAGTGACCTACTTGGCCGGTAGGGCTGAATCATAGAATGAATCAATACTGAGCCTTTTCCAGTGAATGCTTTATGTGCAATGCACAGCAACCTAAATTGAATTATTTCTTGGATTCGTAGCCAGTGCAGAGTAGCAAGAGCAGGTTTCGCTGAGAGGCATCTAGGGATGTTCAATAGGAGGCGAGCTGCACAATTCTGCACAGTTTGCAGTCTTTTCAAGTTGAGGTTTGATTCCATCAAGCGTACTAAAAAGTTCGATATCTGTAAGGGAGATTGGGTTTGTGCGAAAGTACCAAAAAGTAATGTACATAAGGGGGATGTGAGAATCAGTGTTCCTTTTATGGTACAAGAAGTAAGTGATAATGCTAGTGCTGTCAAGCTGTCAAATGGTCAATGGCAGAATTGTAAAAGGATTATGAAAGTGAGTAAGGAGTCTGCTGGAACAAGTTTGAATATACAAGGAAAAAGTGAAAAAACTTTGTCTAACCAGGATTATTTTATTCATTTTTCTCAAGGAGGTTCTTATGTTGTTCAGCCTACGAGAATCAATCAGAATTGTGACAATTTGGTTTCTTGTCATAGTCTTCAGGTAAATCAGCCCAAGAGAAAAGGGGTATTTCCTGCTCGGTTTTAAGATTGCATAATGATATGCTCTATTTACAGTACAATTTTTTTTTAAGTATATTTTGCATTGTACAGTGTTTCTTCGTGTTGCTATTGTTTTCTAAAGTTTGTGCTTACAATGTATTTGTATAAACATTATTTTTTTTGGTATACTTTGTTACTTATTTACCTCTTTGCATTCCATTTTTCCTGTTGTTGAAAGTGGGTGGTGGTTATGTCCTTGTGCTCGCTCGAACATACTTTCCATTTCGGAATCATACTAGACGGTGATGTGATACTCTGTGAGCATAACAGCAGACATCAATTGTAGTCCGTTACTGGAGAGAGAGTTTTTCCACCTATCCCCGAATTTACCTGTGATGAGATTTGTTTAATAAAGCTTCTACCGGCCATTGTACACTCTTCAAATATTACCGCCTGTTTTAATTGCCATTTGCCAACCGTACTTAGCATGCTGGGAAATGCAAGGCAGCCTTCATAATGAAAATAGTGAAACTATGAGCTAAAACAGCTACAGCCTCAACAAATGCAAGCTGAAAGCCACTGCTGGTATGGGGTCAGTTCACGGATATGTATTGTTCATTTGACAGGAGGAGAACTGGAACTGTCAAGCCCAGTTTAACGGAATTAGATTTGCAAACAAAAACCACAAAGTCTAGAACAATTTTGCTCACATTTAACTTCTTTATGACATGGTGACTGACTTCAAATCTAAGCCCTAGCTATCGTCAATCCTGCACAATAAAAGTTTTCTCAAATATTTCTCTCCAAGCCGAAGCATAAATAAGTGGATATTCTCGAAGTACACTCTTTCCTCTTAGGTACGATCGCTGCTGTTCCTTCTTCCATTTGCATGGTTTTCAATCCTGCACTTATGTAAGCAGTGTAACTTCCTCCCGGCTCCACCACGGTACCAAACTATCATCTGCCCTCAGCATCTACCTCCTCTGTCCACACTTAGCTCCTCCCCTTCTATTCCAGTTCAGCTTCCGACCCCTTTTTCCTCGCCGTGCTCCTTTTGTTCTGTTTACTCTGTCTACCCTTTTCAGGCTCTCCCCATTGAGGGCAGGAGAAATGATGGTGCGGGCCAGCAAGGATGAAGGAGCTCTTTTGGGAGACATAGTTGACGGGGTAGCAGTATGTCTGTAAGACCATACATTGTAACCCATACTGCTAGTTTGTGTAGAGAGAGGACTTAAAAATAGTGTTACATTGACACCATGCATTGCACCAAACAGCAAAAACTAGAAAAGGGACTATAAAAGGACAGTAATTCCGAGCCAAACGGTTAATGTCCAAGACTGAACATTAAAAGATATACGTTTGCTCTATATTGGCTTTTCTAATGCGCATCCAGCTTTTCCGGGAAATGTTGAATAGCCAAGAGAACAAGTATGTGGTGAAACAATTACTGCGGAACGATTCGCACAACATACTCCACTCTGTTCTTGAAGCTTAAAAGGCCATTTATAAGGACAGGTTGTAAAAACACAATACCTTAACCAAAACATACATTTTAACTCAACAATCCCCAAACCGATAACATTTCATGCACCTCGCCCATTCTCCCCTCACTCTTGCCGCTCACTTCCCACTCCACTCTGTGCCTCTTCCAACTCTCCATTCACCATCTCGCTTATCTTTTAACATCCTCTCCTGTATCTCCCGCCAACACACTCTAGCATCCCGCACCCCCATCATTCACCTGTTTCTCCTGCCCCGGAGGGGTGGGTGTGCCCGTCTGAGACTCCCCACTCCTCCAAAATACTGCATTAGAGAAAACCCCCATAGGGCAGTTACCTGCCCCACCTCTGTTAACCATGCACCTTTCGCCCTCACCCTGTCACTTCCTTGTGACACCAAATAGACTAATTTCACAATTTTCTTATTACATTCTGCATCTCCATCATATAATACCCATTCCACAACTGCAAAAGATATGCCGTCGTCCCTAAAAAGCAAAGGCTCCTCCAGTCGTATCCCAACATGAACACTTACTTTAATGTCCCTAGAGGCACAAAAAACTCTCATTGCCCTGTTGAGCTTCCTGCGGGCTTTCTCGACTGCCGCCAGCTTCACTACCCCTTTCCATACTTTGCATGGTACGAATTCTGTCCATACAATGAATGTTCCTGATAGATTTCCTTTCATCACTTCCACATCCCTCTGCATCTGCCGCAATACCGCCAGTCCTGACAACCGTATCATGTCATTTTTCCCAGATGCAGGACCAACCTCTTTGCAATATCAGTTTCGTCAGCCATGGCAACATAGCCCCCAACGCATCCCACCTTTTCCCGACCAATGCACCTCATGGTGGCTGCTTTTCAGACCCAGGTTACAGTTGTAGACCTGTCAATCTGTATATCTGGCTGCCAATGAACGAAAGTGTCCAACAATCCAGGTAACTGTCTTGGTCCCTGGACCCCCACACAACTTATGACAAGAAAAATATGTTACAAAGAACACACAGAGGCTGTCCCCCACACGCGCTGCAAGATACCCCTCTGCCCGAACCACCAACCATCCTTATTTCGGCACATATCTCTCGCAGCAACTGGACCTCCGCCTCCCAATCAGACGAATCCTATCCCATGACCATCCCAGTTGTGCCGCCGCAGTGGATGCCCCAATCCGGAATGAATGCATGCCGTACCTAGCCGATTCCTAGCCCACTCTCCTCAAAGTCATTCACAGTACCAGCAATAACTGAAAAGCAGTCAACTTCCCTCCTGACACATGACAAAATATTTCACCAGACCCCCTTGGGACCTGCCCAAAAATGTTAGCTGTTCCTGCACTGGGCACACCCACTCGCATCCAATCTCATTCAAACACACCCATTTTCACCTCCCCGCCTGATCCATTTTTGAATGCCTCTACCAAATCCCCAGTCGGGCACCATCCAAGCGTATTTCTTCAAAAGTTCTCCCTGGCCGCGTACAACTTACTTTAAAAATAAATACCCCCCAACTTCCCTGCTATCATCATCTGTGACAAACCTTTATCTATATATATGAGCACAAAACGCACAACTCCATATTCAGTGTCCTGACGTAACATGTTCCATGCATCCGCAGTACAGCCCATAATCGATCAAATTCAGCCCACGCCAGCCTGTAGCTACACCTTCTAGAATCAGCTATAGACTTTTCAACCAGGCCTATCACTCTCACTCCCCCCAGGCCCCGAAGCCATCCGTCAGCTCTGTCTTGCTTGCATCTGCCCCAGGTGCCAGCCGTAGGAATCGCTACCACTGCAAATGAGACAAAGCATCCACAATGTCATTATTCGCCCCTGGCACATGCTTCTCCCAAAATGCTACATTTGATTGCAAGCATTTCAGCATGAAATTATGCAGCAGCCACAAGACCCTCAAGTCCTTCACTCCCTTTTCTTTCACAAGCCCTACTACGGTCATGTTGTCTACATGGAACAGCACTGACCTTTTCTGAAATTCTGGGCCCCACACAGCCAACGACACCCGTAAGGAAAAAAAAACTCTAAGAAAGCTATGCTCCTGACCTTTTCTAAAATGTTGTACCCCACACAACCAACGCCACCCGCAAGGGAAAAAAACTCTAGGAAAGCTATGCTCCTCCGTTGCTTGATCCAATGTCCTAGCCAGTCCTCAGCGCACCATCTACCATCCCAAAAAACTCCAAAACCAGAGGCCCCGCTGCATCAGAAAAGATTGAAACTTTCCAGATCATCCTGTCCTCTGCAAAGTCCAACGACATTCCATTAAAGTCCGCCAAAAATGTCTGCCATATTCTCAATTTTACTAGTGAGATCCTGACTCTGTGGTGTGGTAGCACTGCCCCAGACATGGCCATGCACAGGCATCAACAAAAAGTCCTCCCCACTCTCACCACCCGGCAAGCAAAGTTTAAGAAACCCATCAGTTGTTGCACCATCCTTAAATCAATCTTTTTTTCCCCAATCACCCACAACAGGTAAGCCTGTATTTCCACCACCTTCCCTGTGGGCAACTGGGCCAACCACAGCACCGAATCCAATTGGATGCCCAGGAACGTTAATCTATAGCTGGCCCAGCTGTTTTCTTCGGTGCTAAGGAAACCCTAAAACGCCGTGCCATGTCTTCAAACCATTGTAACGCCCTGCGCAGTCTCCAGAACCACCCCTGCCAATGAATAAGAAGTCATCCAGGTAGTGAGACATCCCTGGTGACCACTTATCTTGGTGAATGCCCACTGCAGGAACGTGCTAAATATCTCGAACAATACGCAAGAGATTGCGCAGCCCATTGGCAACATCTTGCCTACAAAGATATCCCCTTCAAACTGCATCCCCAGCAAAGCAAAATCCACAGGGTGTATGGGCATGAGACAAAAGGCTGATTTTACATCACATTTAGCCAATTCTGCCCTCTGCCCACACAACTTTACTAGGCGGATCGCGTCATCTACTGAGGCATACAGTACCCTCAAATCCTTCTCTGCAATTAAGTCGTTATTGGACCTCCCTTCAGGCCAAGATAAGTGGTGGATCATCCTGTATTCTCCCGGCTCTTTCCTCAGGACCACCCCAAGAGGTGAAATAATCAAGTCATCTACCGGCCAGCCGACAAACTGGCCTGCTATCCTGCCTTATTCAACCTCCTTTCTCAATATCGCCACCACCACTTCGGGTAACTCTCTGGCCAATTTAACATTTTCTGCCCACTGTCATTCTCTTGGACCCTGAAACTTTCAGTAAATCCCCAGTGAATCTAAAACGCAGCTTCTCTGTCCCGGTACACCAAGAGCCACGGTCCAATGTCCTCGACCCTAACTGGGGTAGGAGCCCTTTGGCCAATCCTGCCCCGCCCTTAGTGGCCTGCCATTGCTCTGACAGCATGACCAATGTGAAACACTGAGTAAGTGCTTGTCGTCTCCACATTTGGAGCATTTGTGCTTGAATTTGCAGGGGTAGAGCAAACAGAAACCTTTGTTGTAATTCCAACAGTCACATATGTTGCCTCCCACCTGCTTAAGTGGAGGACCTGAGTTTCCTGTGCTAAAGTTACTTCCCCCACCCCAGCCCGGGCGGAATATGCCGGAATGGACCGATACGTCACCAGCATGCCACTAGCAGTATGTGTCGACACGGGTGACTGCGTGGATGACATCCACTGCATCCAAAGATCCTGGTTCACCTTCCCCCATGGTTTATCCGGGTTAAGACTAATATGTGCCCTAAACTCTTCATCATAACTCAGCAAGGCAAACCCCCTCAAAGTGCATCTGTGCCTTTCGGATGATATCCATGTTTTTCAATAAAGCTTTGGCCTTATCAAGATACCTTTCACAATAAATACTGGCATATATCAGAAAAGCAGAAGTTCAGTTCTCCATGTTAACGGGACTCTAGACCTCCTGGTCATCCCCCCTCCTCTTCTTTTGAACCCTCTTTGCCTGGATCTCCCTATGCAACAATTTGAAAACATCCGTGTATTTCTGCTACCAAATTCTGTTTCTCATTTTGTCTGACAAGTGAGACCCTAATGGCATAGCCAGAACCATATAGGGTAATTTCTTCTGGTGCTTGTCCTCTTTTGTCTTGTCCTTCCCTTCAGCTCCCTCCATTTTGTCCTTCTGTGCACTGGCCACCAGCAGCTGCTTGGACCCATTCTCTTTCCCCTTTGCAGCAGGCGCATCTCCCGTGTCCCCTACGGACCCATCCCCAACACCTACCGACCGGCATGGCTTTTTCCACCCCCCTTTTGTGCCACCTTCTCAAACCCGTCCACCAGTTGCCCTCACCTGTCAGGCTTGGTCATGCTTCTCGCTGCGGCCCTCTGGCACCTGTCGCCTTCTTCTGGCTCACCGCCTTTGTCTTGCCTTTGGCCGCACTTGCCTCCTGCAAAACACCAATCTTCTGCATTGACTCTCCCAGGCTACCCCCATCACCTATGCCAACTCATCCTCATCATATCTCACTTCACCTTCCTCCAACTCATCACTTCCTTCCCCATAATCCAGCTGCACCACAGACTCAATCTCCACAGACGACCACATCACTTCAGGCACTGCTCCTTTCCATCCTCTGCAATCGCCATTGCTGCCCGATCCCTCGGTGGGCCGCCGCAGACCTCCCTGCTACTTCTGACAATCGTTTCAGGTCTGTTTTGCTCCCTGCCAGCACCTGCCCCTGTCTACCAGTTTCCACCACTGGTTCACCCCTCCAGGCTGCTCCAACCTGAGGAGGCCCCAACACCATTGGGTCTTTCCACCGTCGCTAACCCAGTCTTGGGCTGGCTCCTTCTTCCACCCACACCCACTTGCCTTTGAGGCCCTTCACGCTGTTGGCCTCCGCTGCCACTGCCTCCTCCTCTGACGTGGGAGGTCAATGTCTTGGTTCCCCCTAAGTATGCAGAGCTCCGTCCACCTCTGTTCTGATTCCTGGGTCAGCCTGTGCTGATGCCGAATCTTCTCCTCCAGTGACATGTCCTCCCAACTGGGGAGCATGGAGGAGGGCTCCTGCCTCTGTACCCCAGTACCCTTATGCCACCCTGCATTGAAAAATGGCCCCCAGTGCCCCACTGGCATCCCCCCTTGGGGTGCTGTACTGCCAACTGTGGGGCCCCCACATCCTGGAAAGACCAGGTGTTCCCTGGCCTACTTGACAGATCTAATGAGAAATCTTCCCAGTACCCTTCCTCATGCTCCTGGTCCCCTCCTCTCATGGACAGGTTAATGGTCTGGTCAACGTGCCTGTGTGCCTCAGCCCCTGCGTGAACCCCCAGCATGACATTGGTCCCAGAAACCTGCCTGGTCCGCTTCTCAAAATCCTGCTCTCCCCCACTACTGCATTCCTGACCCAGGCTCCCAGGCACAACAAGGTGTGTAGGTGCATGCAAGATCTCACAACACAAGTGAGGCAGACAGCCTCGTGTCATCAGGCAAACGCATAGGAAGGCTGTCGCCTGCCCCGTGCTTCCCAGCCTCCTTCTTAGGCTGCCCACCCCCTACTTGTGCCGTTCTTCCTCCACATGGTGCAGCCTCCTGACAAGCCACCACTGCTGCTGCAACTCATGCCGACGCCATCCTCGGCGTGTGGGTCATCCCTGTCGAGGCCTGCTCCAGCACACCAGGCCGCAGGAGGTCCTCACGGCTGACCTCTGCAAGCACCTGCAGCGCAGCACGAACAACCTCCGCGTCGGGTGCCGCCATCAAGAATACCGCTCCTCAGCCTCCTACTCTAAACCCTTTCTGCCCCCACGACCAACCAATCAGCAGCTAACGATATAGATAACCCAGAGTCCTACTCACACCATCAAACAATTCCTTAACCCTCCTTAGTGATGTTGGGCGGAGGAAGAGGAAAAAACTCCTCCCCTGGCCCTTATAAACCTAGCCCAAATCCCCACCCCGTGACCAACCCCTTGCCCCCTAATAGCCTGTCCTTCAGGGCCATCATGCGTGAAAATCCCGAGGGAAGACTGGTCTGCGACCTGACTTCCCCCGGGGGCCGCATTAAAGCAGCCATCATGGATTTGTGTCAGCAAAGATGGTACAGCCTTAGGAGATGTTCTCAAAACAGCCGCATGCTAGAGTTATGGATTATTGTGATTGCTGGTGATGCTGTACTGGATAAAGAAAACAGTTTTTCTCATTACTGGGTAGTCTCTTTAAAATTAGAATTCAACATATTTCTGAAAAAGCATTCAAAACCATTAAAACATGCTTCTCTAGAAAGGCCTATTTTAAGTCAAAAACTGCGGCATTTTAATTTTGAGGTGAAGTTTAATCCTGTTCTTTGAGCACTTACAGGTCGATCACAAGTTGCAAACAAGCATTGACCTAGCCAATGGGGCTCACCTTTTGGCCAATGCTATTTGCTGATGTGTGTTGGGCAACGGAGGGGTGTGGTGGTATCTTGTGGCAAAGGGTGAAAAGCATCACACAAAGGATAGCGGAGGAGTTTATGAGGGGAGAAGCACACAACAGAGAGTGCAAGCTGCATATGAGGGAAAGAGCAACACCAGGTTGGGGGGAGGAAGCACTTTAGGAAGAGAGTAAAATAGCAAGTGAGGGGGAGAGAAAAGAGCTGGAAAACATGTGCCCTCTCATAGAGTAGTGAACCAAAAAGTAAGTGGGGACGCATTTTCAAGCACTGAGGCACTTTGGAGGCTCCTTTGGTCGCTGACCCGGCAACTGCAGCGGTACTCCCTGTACCTTCCAGGAACTAGCAGGACGACTCGCCGCACCCGTTCCGCGGGTGCCGCTTCGCTGCTTGGGACACCGGCCACCGGGTGAGTGCGGTCAGCGGGGCTGCGAGCGTGCAGGGGACTCCATTGCCCAGGAGTCCCTGCTAGACCTTTGACTGACATCCGGTCCGCTCTCCCTGCTGCCGCCCCCCGCCCTCTGCCATTTAAAAACCCTTTCCTTCTTTTTACCTGCGGGACGCATTTTCAAGCACTGAGGCACTTTGGAGGCTCCTTTGGTCGCTGACCCGGCAACTGCAGCGGTACTCCCTGTACCTTCCAGGAACTAGCAGGACGACTCGCCGCACCCGCTCCGCGGGTGCCGCTTCGCTGCTTGGGACACCGGCCACCGGGTGAGTGCGGTCAGCAGGGCTGCGAGCGTGCAGGGGACTCCATTGCCCAGGAGTCCCTGCTAGACCTTTGACTGACATCCGGTCCGCTCTACCTGCTGCCACGCCCCCTTGTTTTACTCGGCCACTAATTTATTGTCCCAACACTCCCGCAGCGCGGGACGCAGCCCGGGCGAAGACAGGGCAAAGACTGGGCCGTTTGAGGCCGTTCGAGGACGGCCGTGGACTGGACTGGCCTACCCTCTTTCGCCCATTTGGCTATATTGTTAAATTGTGGTTGGTGTAGTTAGTACTATTTATATTGTATAGGAGGTTTTATCCAGGTGTAATTTACTACAAATATGTCCGTAAGGATAACCCGTAGCAAGACTGGTAAGGGAAACACCTCAATCAGTGGCCCAATGGATGATTTTATTACTCGTACCAACCTGGCCATCGATGAGGAAATTTCTAAACTACAGACCCGTGTTTCTCTTGAGTTGGCAGCCGCTAGAAGATTATCGGAGGTAATTACCCTCTCAAAAAGATCTTCACTGGGGCACATAGCTACTACTGTTACCCCGGAGCGACCTGCCATCCGCAAGCCATTAGTCGTGCAGGCAGAGGTCCACCAGGTTCCAACTCCACAACTGGCTACACAGGTTGTAGAGCAAATTGTTGATGCTGGTGATATATTTCCACCTGTACTGTCTCCTTTGAAGAATGTTAGTTTTAACTTTTCAATTCCAGCAACTGCAAAAACTTTTGGTGAAACGCAGGTCACCAGCTCTAATTTTCCCGACCCCGTAATTTTTAACTCGACCAGAATTAAATCAAAACTGGGTAATTTCCCAAAAAGGAAAAAGATCTCCCGGTATACCTATTACGGGAAAAAGGCAAGAGTTGCGGTGGAACAGAAATCAAAACCGCCCATTGTACAAACCTCCAAAACAACTGAAGGGATTATCCTCAAAGAGGAGACACATTCAGAAGGTGCCAACAGGGGGGCTGTACCCACTCAAATCCTTACCACACTTCAAGAGGGGGGGCGTAACTGTTGAGGGCCAGGAGGGGAAGGAAGGGAAGGACGGGGAATTCATAGGCATAGTTTGGGAAACTCTCAAAAAACTGCTCTCCCCCCTTGCTCATAGACTCTCATCCATTGAAAACAGTTTGTTGGAGATGGAGAAAAGCATTATTGCTTTGGCCACTCTGGGCCTGAGAAGTCTAGAAAATCAGGGCATTGGGGTAGAGGACTCGATTCCACAGGTATCTTCGATTTCTCCACCTGTATTACCACCGGAACATCCAGTTCCGAAACCACGAACTGTGGGTGTTAACCAAACTGCTACATCAGTTAAACCTGTTGTTCCCTCCCGCTCTTGTTCTGTACCCATCCTAAAGCCTATTGTAGTCCCTCCTACTAAACCACGCCCCACAGAATTTCGCCAGCAGTATCCCCAGGGTACTTCTGTAAAGAATAATTTTAGAGGGGGTTACATTGATCTTCCCCCAGAGGCAAATGACTATGTGGTTGTTTTGACGGGTGTTCCCCAGCTTGAGAATGGCCACCATGAGAACCATTGGTCCTTGAAGAACAAGACAATGCACTGGCTCAATGTAAATCGTGCAATTCCCAATGGTAGGAAGAGTAGTGTGCTGATGGTACGACGTGTTCCTTGGGTGGGCCCTACAAAGAAATCTGTGGTTGGAGATTGTGTAGTGGTGACCTTTGAGGACCCACATACAGCACGTTATATTTGTTCTTGCCCCAATGGGGAAGGTTCTTGTGTTATCCCTAGACTCCTGTCTTTTTTTTATCCTCCACCTCCTAAAAAACTACAGCACGATGGCTGGACCCTGGTACAGCGCCATCCTTGGAGGACTTATCCCTCCAATTACCAAGATTCTTTTATGTGCTGGAATGGTCTACCTACTCAGAATAGGTTTGGCGGCCTTGAGGAGGTGGACTGACTTTTAAGGCAACCGACGCCTAATGTAGAATTAATGGCCTCTGCAACTTTGACAGCAGGGCCTTCTGCAAATCCCCCCGTAATGTCCGATCACAATCATGGGCATATGGAAAGCCATTCAACCTTGACCTTAGCACATATTGATAATGTTGTGGATTGTGCTGGTCCTAAGATTAGATTCTTATCCAGGGTACCGATTATGGACGCAGAAGTAAGGTTGGATAACCCACAGCTAGATAGTGTAGCTCCCCCCTTGGCACCAACGTTATTTAATGCCGAATTCGATCCCCCTAGCAGTGAGCCAATCCTACATTTGTTTTTCCTGTCATGGAACATCGCTGGAGTGGGGAAAAATCTGAAAGACCCAGAATGGGCAGATTATGTCGACACTTGCGATTTTTGCCTATTACAAGAAACTTGGGCATTGGATATTCCGCACAGGATGGGATACAAAACTTTTGGTATCAAGGCCACCCAGTCCGATAGGGGAAGGCCATGTGGGGGTTTGTTGATATGGCTCAAAGTTACTCTAGCGATAAGAGTTGATCACATAGACACAGGAACCCCTGACATTTTGGCTCTAAAAATTCTATCGCCCAATGGGGGTGAATACTACATTATTAATGTCTATAATAGACCGATAGGGCATTCCAAGATTTCGCCCACCTTGGAAATCTTGGATACCTTTTTGAAAAGTGTGGTGGGTGAGGTCCCTGTAATACTAGGGGGTGACCTGAATTGTAATTTCGAACCGATCCTTGGGATCTCTGACGTTTGTCAAGATGAGGACCAAGCATACAATATTCCTCAGCTTGAGACCGTTAATTATGCCCCGTCTACCACCCTGGCGGTTCAATTACTGAGGCTAACAGTTGACCATGGCCTTAGAGCGTGCAATGGTCGCCTTCCCTCAGATCTTACAAAACAACCCACCTTTGGGAAATCGAAAAGTAGACTAGATTTCATCTTTGTCTCTTTAATTATCTGGCATTTTATGATTGATTTTAAAGTATCATTACGGGTCGAGAGTGATCATTTTCCGCTGGAACTTTTTATTGATTCTCACATAATTAGAGTTATCAACGAGGCAGTTACTGATGCCCAATGCGAGCAGGCACATACAATTAACAATAATAGACGTGCTTTAAAATGGCCACATCTTTTAAGTGAGGGTAAGACCCTGGCTGCAGTTTACTCACTGTTTGACAAGACATTTACACCTCTTGTAGGACAACCTTTGTCTACTGATAATTGTGACCATTTTGTTGAGCTACATAAGGTCTTTTTTAAAGAATTGAGAGTTTATATGTCCAAATTGCCGATGAAGAAACAGCAAAATGTACGCGTGGGATGCCATGGAAAACTTTGGTATGACCATGCATGTAAATTGGCTAAGAGAAAGCTCCTATATGCGATCAGAAGTAAAACCCAAGATGATGTTAGACTCGCTAGGGAGGAGTATAAACGAGTACAAAGGGTATCGCAGAAAACATGGGAAGAGTCAATTTGGGCTGATATGCTGTTTGCTGCAAAACATAATGATAATGTTGGCTTCTGGAGGTTGGTTGCAAACAGGGGGCATGCTGGTAGACCTGTGCGGGACTCGTTCATTGATGAAATAACATGGGTGACACACTTTTCCAATTTATACAAACCATACGATAATGGTAAGGAAGAGGAGCTCCCATGTTCACTCCCACTACCTGTATGTTTAGATTTTACTTTGGAAGAAACATACAGGGCAATTAATGAACTGAAAAATAACAAAGCTCCCGGCCCGGATAAAATATCGGGTGACCTCTATAAACATGTACCTGAAGTTTGGGCACCCTATATTAACCGTTTGTTTAATGCTCTGTCCATAACTTGTAATTTTCCTGATAGTTGGCGTGCAGCAGAAGTTGTCCCTATTTTTAAAAAGGGAAATAGATCTGTTCCCTCTAATTACAGACCTATTAGTTTAATGGACATTCTGCAAAAACTCTATGCCAAGCATCTACTATTTAGGATAAATGACTGGCTGGAGGAATCGGCTATACTTTCCAAATTTCAAGCAGGCTTTCGGTCTAAGACCAGCACGATAGACCAGGTCTTTAGATTTTGTTGTTTGTTCTGGAAGTATGTTCACATTCGGAAAGGTCATCTGTATGTAGCCTTTATCGATCTGAGGGCGGCATTCGACCTTGTTCCTCGCAATCTGCTATGGAGATCGTTAAACTTAGCCGGTCTGCCAGAAAGTCTCTTGGTTCACATTATTGAATTGCATGCTAGAAATCACGCAAACATCAGGTGGGGTCTGAAAGGTGAACTGACGCGAGACATCCCGATTAAGCGTGGTGTTCGACAGGGATGCGTCTTGGCCCCCACTTTGTTCTCTATTTTTGTCAATGATGTGCCTGATTATCTTAATGCTTGCAGTAATGATTCACCACAGCTGAATGGAGAGAGAGTGCCTGCGTTGCTCTTCGCGGATGATACCATCCTAATATCCCAAACCAAGAAGGGCCTCCAGTCACTCTTAAACTCCTTCAGCAGTTATTGTGTGACCAAAGGGCTAGAAATAAATGTTGATAAAACAAAATGTATGGCTTTAAATCCCATTAGACCGGACAGAGGGAACCTGACCCTGAATGGGGAAACTTTAGGTACTGTGGAGAATTTTACCTACCTGGGGGTAGTACTCGATTCTAAGTTAACATGGAAGGCTCAAATCGAAAAAAGTAAGGTGGCATACGCCCATAATGCAAAACCTATAATCTGTAGATTGAACGCTAGTACAAGTAAAAGTATAACTCCCGTACTTGAACTTTTTAAATTTAAAATTCAATCTGCAGCCTTATATGGGGCTGAGATATGGGGACCTTGGGCCAGGGAGAGTTTTCAAGGCCTTGACAATAAATTCATGAGAACAATTGTAAAGGTCCCGACCAGCACACCACTAACACCTCTCCATTTCGATTTGAATTTCAAACGAACCGACCACCTAACCATCATAAGACCATTAATGTTCTGGATAAGGATTTGGTCCACTCCGGAACTAGTAGACTACAGAAATGGTCTTCAAGAAGTATTGAATTTAGATTCTTTCAATTCCCTTCGGTGGTTTGGGCATGTTAAAAAATGGTTTGTTAATCTGGGTCTGAGTTCGTTCTGGGAAAACCCAGAGAATTTACCAGCTTTTCCTAAAAATACAGTTAAAAGAGCATATTGGTGCTTTATGAACGACAGATATGTTCATGACAGTAGAATTGGCACCTTAACTAAACAATTTTTAACCTTCAAATGTGAACCATGTTTCGAATCCTTCTTGGATGAAATAGAGCCTCCTCTTGCCAAGACTCTCTTCTTGAAGTTCAGGTATGGGAATCTCATGCTGAATTCCAACACTGAGCGCTGGACAAATAAAAAACTGGACTGTCCTACAAGTATAAATGAGAGATGTCCTATGTGCTCAGATTTATGCAAGGAGAATGAGGTCCATATGTTGTTTATATGCAAAGCATATCTCAAAGCTCGAAAAAGATGGCTCAAACCTATGTGTGTTCTTTTAGGAACTAGATCATGTGCTACAGCGTACAGGATCTTAAAAACCAATACTGCACAGTTTATTGTATTCAGTATCAGTAGGTTTCTTCACTCAGTCTTTATTGTCCGAAAGAAACTGGGACAGGTGCTTTGAAGATGGATTTATTTTAAATAGTGAACCTTGCTGCTAAAAATTGTATTTTCCCGCTGAATGAATGATGTTTTCCGAATTAACTGTTGAAAATTATTTCTTTTTTTAACGTACTATTGAAATTATAGTCTTAAATGTTTTCTGATGCACGTATTTTATATCAACATATGAGTTAATGAATGTACTTATGTGTGTCTTTTATGGCCGACGGCCGAAATAAAGAAATTACAAAAAGTAGCACCTTAATAGTAATCAATGAAAGGATGCAGATTAATCCATTTAAAAAGATAGTAAAGAGGATATGTTCTAGGGGAGTGACAAACACATACAGAGGAAGGCAAACCTACAAATAAGAAGCAAGCAAATGAAAGTGACAATAAAGCCAACCAATCTTAAATAATGGGCAGCTTAAAAGTTTAATCTAAGTTCTTGGTAAAATCACATTAGATCTTTCAATACTAGATAGCTTGTACTGCTGGGTGGATGGGACCTAAAAAGCAGGCCACCTTCTCACATTGCTGCTGCCTGTGGTAAATGAAAATGGATTTACTGAGCTTTTTACAGATTTTTTTTGCAAAGACAAATTAGGACTGTGCTTCGAATAAATTGAAGCAAAATTAGTTCTTTGCTAACAGGATATTATGATGCAGTCACAATGCTAGAACGCAAATTACCTATCATCATGGACATCGATTCAGTACAATTCTAGCGGTAGGGGTTTGGCAGTAAACTCCGCTGGCAGAGTTTCTCTGAGTTTTGACCACTCCACGTTTCACTTGGAGTGCAGAGTTTGGCAAAACCTCCACCAACCACCACATGAATATCATGAAGGTCTGCATACTGTGCTTATACCCAAGGCAAAAATGTTCAGTGTACATTGCCCACGTGTCAAAGTATATGTGTTGCAAAGTGATCCATGTGCCCTGGGCACCCCATTTTTTTTATGACTCGTGCTTGTGGTAACTGACTCTGACTGTCCCTGGGCTCTGCTTTAACAAGCACATGGACAGTGCTATGCTGAAAACATACCTACAACACAGTGAAAACACCTACATACACTAGAGTACATTATGGGTTAGGGTTCCCCTATATACCTTTAAGTCCCAAGTATTTTTAGGGCATGGGAGTTTAGAGGCCAGCAGCCCTTTCTGCACTTGCATGTGTGCACTGCTGAGACCTGAGGTTAGTTTAAAAGCAGCCCTGTGTTGTAGGACTCCTTTTAAAATGTAAATTGTGCCCAAATTCCACTTTGGTGTTTGGGCCACTAAAATCTACATTTGTAAATTACAATATTTTGGCATATTCATTACCCGCAGAGTCTCACCTAGGTGTCCCAGTGGTGCGGGGTAAGGTACTTCTAATGAGGACCCTTATAAAATAGGTATTATACGCCTTGGGTTTAGTGAAGTTGCACATTTCGCTTCTCACATTGTGGTAAAGTGCTTCCCAAAATCAATTTTTGTGCAAGAAACACTGTTGAGTGAGGATTTGCAATATTTGTACATATTTAGAACCCCGTAAGTTCTCCCCTAGGTTTTCCGTGGGTTGGGGTTCCTGTATATATAGGCAGGGTCCCTATAAAATATGTTTTATAAGCCTTGCTGAGTCATTTTCCCCATTGCAGATCCCTAGCCACATAGGTGAACATGGCAAGTAGTTATTCATTAATAATTCACGCCAGGAGAATGAGAAAAAATAATTCAAGGACTTACTAGAATGTTATTGATTAATCCAAAAATATACTATTGTTGAATTTATCCTAACATGTACAGACAAAAACCTATAAGACTTTCTTGTCTTGTAGCCTTCCTGTGATCTGTCCTGATTGGCCAGAGTTAAGTGGATTAGCCAAGCTGCTTTTTTGAGGTACTAGTGTGAGTGATGACATGCTCATGCTCTGGGGTGTTGTCCGAAGCGGTACAAAAGGGGGTGGTGATGGACGAAGCATCTGAACCAATCAAACACTCACACCCAGTCAAAAGATCTGGGTTTAATCCATCACCGTTCTTTAGCCCACTCTGCCATCCCAGTTCAGACATGGCCATGTGCAAATCAGTCTGACCCTGTGCCTCATGGGAACAGTCCAGCCCGAACTGCCAAGCCATGCCTTCCCTGGACCAGAAACAAGCTTCCTAGGACCGGGTTCTGGCATTCCAGCCGTCTTCAGCCAGGCTTGCTTGAATCCAGTGGCAAAGTGAGCAAGGGACTCACGTCTGACCACACCCTGCCAAACTTATGGCGAACAAAGCGGTACAAAAGGGGGTGGTGATGGACGGAGAATCTGAACCAATCACACACTCACACCCAGTCACAAGATCTGGGTTTAATCCATCACGTTCTTTAACCCGCTCTGCCACCCCAGTTTAGACATGACCATATGCAGATCAGTCTGAACCTGTGCCTCATGGGAACAGTCCAGCCCGAACTGCCAAGCCATGCCTTCCCTGGACCGGAACAAGCTTCCTAGGACCGGTTTCTGGCATTCCAGCCATCTTCAGCCAGGCTTGCTTGAATCCAGTGGCAAAGTGAGCAAGGGACTCACGTCTGAGCATACCCTGCCAAACCTATGGCGAACAAAGCGGTACAAAAGGGGGTGTTGTCCAGCACCTCATTGGACAGGAGTGGCCTCCTGTGTGACCCCAGAGAACACTGGATACATATCTGAGAGGGGCAGTGCCTCTCAGATCTGCTGCTTGAAACTAAAGGAAGCAGAAGGGTCCATGCTGGAATGTTGATTTGCACCAACCAGGCCCTGCACTCTCACTGACTGCACCTGCTGCACAATCAGGAACTACAACCCAGTGGTCAAACCTGCTTCAAAAGGACTAAAGAGTGGACTTCCTGTAAGCTACAGGTTAACAGAGCTCATCTGGACCATCACCACCAAGAATCTCCAGCCTGGAGTACTACCAGTGGATTATAATGGTTTTGTCCAAGTGGATGTGGGAATTGAAGTCCCAAACATTCAAGGACCATCTTGGAGCTTCAAGACCCTTGAAGTAAGTTTTGGACACCGTGTAGCTTGGCTCTATCGGGCCAAAAACCTCCAGCTGATTATTGATGTATAGAAGTTCATTTCACAAGGCCTAAAGACTTCGAGAAATCCCACACTGCTTTTGTGTTCTGACATTTTTGCCATGCTTTTTTTCACACAATATAATATAATTGGAGACAGATAATTTCTAAAGGCCAAGTGCCAACCAGGTCATAAAAAGAATGAAAAACCCCAACATTCTTTGTCATGTATAGGTCTTAATAGTGATTGCAGTCTCCTTTACTGTAAACAATGCCCACAATAATGAAGTACAGCTACTTATTGACACAGGCAGGTACAGCATAACTTTACATCATAATGTTACACATACTCCATCATTCCATCCCAATATCATGTATTTTAAACCTTATTTCTCATCTCCACATGCAGTACTTTCCCCATTTCAACTAAAATGTACCCGTCTATTTTAACTTCCACATTGTCACTCATCTCTCGCTCTTTCGTTCTCATGATCGCTCTCACATTTACTTGCTCTCCAGGTCTTACTCCACCCCCCCTTCAACAGCAATCACCTCGGCTTGATTGTACCCATGGCACAATTTAATGAGTGCAACTTTACCCAGGCTCTATTAGCGATCCATCCCTTCCTATGTAAGGATATTGAGGAAGCAAGTCAAGTCAAGGAGTAGATAAATGGATTACAGACGCACTAAATGTGGTTGCCCCATGGACCACTAGCACTCAGCATAGACATACAAAGAATGTGCCATGGTTTGAGAAGGCATTACAGGTGTCTAGAAAAACATGTAAATGGTTGGAACGAAAATGGGGGGAGGACTTTCTAGACTCAGATAAAATGGCATACAGGCTTAAGGTAAGGCATTACCACTCACTCATAAAGTAAGCACAAGCGACCTATTACTCAGAGAGGACTGAGACAGCAGACAACTCATCTAGGGAACTATTTAGTATATTCAAACAGATATCCGCATTAGAGAGAACAGTAGCATCAACTTCCAGCTCAGAAGAGTCATGTAATCAGATTACGGACTTCTTTGCCAGGAAAGTAGATACAATTTATGATACCTTTTCCATGGATGCGCAAAATGGCTGCATCAAGCAAAATGAACAAATACAGGGATGGGATGAAAACAGTATTTCACGGTTCTCTTGTCCTTCCTTAGTAGAATTGAAAGAGGTAGCATTAAGTATAAGATCAGGCTCCCCAAAGGACCCAGCTACACTTAAAGTGATCTGTACAGGACTAGAGGTCATACTTCCCTATATTAAAAAATTGCTGGAAACCTCCTTCCAGGAAGGGCGGCTAGCTGGGATGTGGAAACAAGCAATTGTCCGACCACTGGAAAAAAAAACAACAGCTGACAGGAGCCTATTAGAGAACTTGCGGCCAGTCTCATTACTCCCCTACTTTTAGAAAATGGCGGAAAAAGTGGTCAATAGACAGCTGGGGGCACATATAAAGAAAAACTACATCCCGCTTCAGAACAACTTACTCAACGGAGACGGCACTTCTATATGCTACCAAGTCAGCACGGAAGAGAGTGGATCACGGATTGACAACGGCGCTGGTCCTATTCGACCTTAGCGCAGCTTTTGATACAGTGTCACATAAGTTGCTGTTGCACCGACTCAGAAGAGGGGGTGTAGAGGGGGTTGCTCTGGACTGGATGGTATCCTATCTATAGGACTGCAGTTTCCAAGTGGCACAAACTGTGTATACCTCTAAACCCATTTCTCTAGCACAGGCGGTGCCGCAGGGCTCAATTTTTAACCCAACTCTTGTCAATCTATATGTCGCCCTCTTGGCTGGGGTTGTAGAAAAGCATGGAGTTAAAATTGTGTCATATGCAGATGACACACAGCTAGTAGTCACCCTGGCCCCCATAGCAACACAAGCAGCTGCCAATTTGGCTGACTGCATAAAAGATCTGGCAGGATGGATTGCAGATAGTGGCCTGAGCCTAAACGGCAATAAGACAGAAATATTAATAATAGGAAATACCCCATCCATATGGTCTGCGGCCTGGTGGCCAGCAATCCGAGGGCCATTTCCGATCCCGAAGACTGAGGTTAAAAATCTGGAAGTACGATAGATTCCAAACTGACTTTCGAGACTCAGATTAAGAGGTTGTCAGGTAGATGTTTTGGAATCCTGAAGATACTCGGAAAAGCCTGGATATTCTACCGATGTCTGCGAGGAAAACTCTGATCCATGCTCTGGTCACAGCGAGACTAGATTATGGAAATGTGTTGCTCCTGGGTGTAACCAAAAAAGGGATTGCAAAAGCTGCAATCTATCCAGAATGCAGCAGCTCGACTAGCGCTGAACTTGCAGAGATGAGCGTTTTCCAAGAACGCACTGGAGATACTGCACTGGTTGCCGGTTCAGAAAACGCATCACGTTTAAGGCACTAACAGCCTGATTCATGAAGCGGAATAGCGCCCGCAATGGCTGCGAAAATGCAATTGCGGGTGCAAAACACGGAATCGGCATTCAAGTACAAAATAGCGAATTCGCAAACACAGAATAGCGATTAAAATAGCGATTACGCTATAATAGTCGCAGAGTCCCGGTAGTCGCGCATTAGCGATACGGAAATAGCGACCAACCACGGAATCTGCGAAATGAATAGCGAAACGCAATATATTCTCAATCGGCATTCATGAAAAATATACAAAAGCGGAAAACCCCAAAATCGCAATTTAGCGCGGCGCTAATTAAGGACAACTCAAAGCAGGTGGTAACCATAAAAGCCATGATTAACAAAAATTTGAAAAACAGTTGGCCAATCACCAACAGGTCCAGGCCTGACCAATCACACATAAGGACATTCAGCAGCAGCATTAGGCGTTCCACAATGCCAGGAATGTACATGGTGGTGAGGCGGCGAAGGCTACAGCGAGCAGCACGGAGGAGACGCATGAGGCAGGCAAGGATTTACCGGCAGCGGGTCACCTTGCTGGGCCAAACCAGAGAACAGATATATGCTAAATACAGGCTGAATGGGGAAATGATCACCTGGCTGATACATGAACTTGACCCCCTCATGCAGCACCCAACAAGGCGGAACAATTTGGTGCCTACACATGTGCAGGTATTGTGCAGCCTGCACCTCCTGGCCTCCGGCAGTTTCCAGGGCATAGTAGCGGCTGCTGGGGGGATATCCCAGCCCACCATGTCACGCTGCCTCCACACTTTCGTTGTCGCCATGCTCACCCAGCTCCACCGCCACATCACATTTCCCACGAGCCAACAGGAATTGGACCTGACTAAACTTCAATTTTACAATGTAGCCCATTTTCCCCATGTCCTCGGCTGCATAGACTGTACCCACGTCGCCATCTGCCCACCAGCTGCCACGGAGTATATGTACCGCAACAGGAAGTCCTACCACTCCCTCAACATACAGATGGTCTGCAATGCCAAGACCATCATCACTGACATTGTCGCCCAGTACCCAGGGAGTACCCATGACTCCTTTATCTTCAGGCACAGCGGACTCCACACACGACTGCTCAGGGGAGAGTTTGGGGAAGGACACCTACTTGGTAAGTACACTTTGTCGACAATGTCACATTGCAATGAAGGCACAGCGCTGCACAGGCAATCAACATCTGCTCCTCTCATTCAGGTGACAGTGGCTACGCCCTACGGGAATACCTCCTGACCCCTTACCTCAACCCTGCCACACCTCAGCAACGGCGCTACAATGTTGCACACATCCGGACAAGGAACTGTATAGAAAGGACATTTGGCCTGCTCAAGAGCAGGTTCCGTATACTGCACAAGACAGGTGGGGCCATGTATTACAGTCCTGCTGCCTGCTGCCGCATAGTGGCTGTCTGTGCAATGCTTCATAACATTGCAACCAAGCGCCGGATACCTGTTGAGATCTCAGGCAGTGAATCAGAAGGGGACGACCGGCCACCAGCACGTGCGCACCATGCACGCGGGGAGAACCCAGCTGAAGGCCACAGACGTCGCAACCACATCACAGCGAACAATTTCTAGCCCACCCTCTACCCCCACCCCACATATCACAATTGCATGGAAAATGTAATGATCACACAAGGCTAATGTGTGCAGCAAAATAAATATATTTGTTTCATTCACAAGAAAAAGGTAATCTGTACAACTATTTACAACCAACAGTATTCCTCCATACTGCAGTGTGCAAGTACATGGCAGGCTTATAGTCAGCCTGTGCCTGTGTTTTTCGGGCAGAGTCAAGTGTGCCTCCTGCGCGTTATGCCCAGCCGCCTCTGAGGCTCATCCTCCTCCGGGGCACCTGTACCAGGCGTTGCCCTGGTGCTGCGCCTAAGTGGCGGGACTAGTGTTGCAGATTGGCTGCTGACGCTTGAAGCCCCCTCACTGCCATCGTCACCCCCTACAGTGGCAGGTACAGCTGGAGGGTGTAGTGCCGTCACCGCGGTGGTTAGGTGCTCCAGGACCCTGGTGATGTCCTCACAGCACTGAACTATTTGGTGCTGCTGTGTGAGGGACCGGCGTGACAACTGGGAGGTGGCATTTGCAGCCACATAATTTGACCGGCTGTAGGAGGCCAGCCGGCCCATGAGCTGGTGGTGGCGCCGGCTTGCTCACCGCAGCAGTGTTTGCCTCCATGGCTGCAGTCATGCGGCCCATGGCCGCCGTCATGCGGTCCATGCGCTCTCCCACTCCCGCCACATTGCGCCCAATTTTGTGCAGCTGGAGCTGTATGGCACCTTGCTGCTGTGACTGGCGCTGATGGATCCTGAGCATGCGCCTCTCTACGCTCATACAGGCATGGAGATGTCCATTGCCCCTCCTGCTGATTGGAGCTGTGGTGTGACCGTGAGAGCTCCCACGCCTGCTCTGCTGGCCTGTCACAGTGGCTGGCCGCTGTGTTGCCGCTGTCGCAGGCCCAGATGACGTAGCACCAGCTGCAGGTGGTGTCACAGCAGGCGTTGCTGGTGTGGCAGGGACTGGAGGCACATTAGTGGGGTGCCTGGCTCTGGCTGCGGGTGGGATGGCAGGAGCAGGGGCCACAACGGTGGGGGGCCTGGCCTTGGCTGCGGGTGGGATGGCAGGAGCAGAGGCCACAACGGTGGGGGGCCTGGCCTTGGCTGCGGGTGGGATGGCAGGAGCAGAGGCCAGAACGGTGGGGGGCCTGGCCTTGGCTGCGGGTGGGATGGCAGGAGCAGAGGCCACAACGGTGGGGGGCCTGGCCTTGGCTGCGGGTGGGATGGCAGATGCAGGGGCCACAACGGTGGGGGGCCTGGCTGCTGGTGTTGTTGCAGCGGCAGGGGCTGGTGCCTGGGTTTCCGGTTGTGAATCCTCCTCCTGGGCCTCCTCATCTATCTGCAGCCTCTCGCTGTCACTGCTTTCTGCGCCACCTGTGAGGGTAAGTGGATACTCATTAGTTGCATGTGACTGCCAGACGTGCTGATGTTACATGCATGCTGGGTGACATTCTCTGGATGGCTGTGGATTTGCGTACTTTGGGACCTGTCTGGCTGCATTGTGGTACTACTACATTGTGGACATACTACATCTCCCACAATGCTTCAGGGCATACCCTGATGCGCAACAAAGGCATGACTAAGGGCCAATTAGTGAGCCTATTTGGTCAGGGACGGTCATAGGGGACAGGGTCGCAATCGCATGCCACTTACCTTGGGTGTCTTGGGTGGGGCGGGAGGAGTCCAGAGAGGTGACGCCAACGCACGCCTCCCTCTCAAGGGTGTTCTCGACCTGGTCCTCCAAGGGTGTGTTGGGTGGGACTGTCGGTCCGCCACCTCCAGTGCCCGATGCCTCTCCAAGGCGCTCCGCCACCCTCTCCTTGGCACGTCTGCTCTGTTAGTTCTGTAGGTATGTGGGGCCTTTACGTTGCAGAATGCGGTGGCCGAAACATACAGCCTGATTCATGTACGGGCCGTTTTGCGTGTCCCTAATAGCGATTCATAGCGACTCGCTATTGAGGAAACGCAAAACGGCATTCATGTACTTTTCGGGGAAAAAATAGCGACTCGCATTCTCGCGCGATCGGGAAAACGGGAAGTCGCTTTCCGAGCACAGTGATGACATCACAACCAGGAAGCAGGCAGTTCCCACCCCCAAACACCACAGTGAGGCAAACCTTCGAGGGAGCAAGTCGGAAAGCAGACGCTAAACCAGCGATAGCGACTTCACAAACAACTGTAATAGCGACCTAACTGCTGCCATGTCTGAGGAACCTGTCCCTGGCCCCAGCAACAGCGCAGGACGAAAGAGAAAGCTCAAGTTCTCAGAGCAGGAGCTCGAGAACCTTATTGAAGGGGTGGTGGCCAACCATGACAGGCTCTTCGGGATCAACTCCAGGAAGGTCCCAGAGCAAGACAAACGGAGGATCTGGCTGGGAATAGCCTCCAGCGTGAACTCGGTGGGTGTGGCCGATAGGTCATTGGAGGAGCTTAAGAAGCGATGGTACGACCTCCGAGGTCGTGCCAAGGAGAGGGTGGCGGAGCGCCTTGGAGAGGCATCGGGCACTGGAGGTGGCGGACCGACAGTCCCACCCAACACACCCTTGGAGGACCAGGTCGAGAACACCCTTGAGAGGGAGGCGTGCGTTGGCGTCACCCCTCTGGACTCCTCCCGCCCCACCCAAGACACCCAAGGTAAGTGGCATGCGATTGAGACCCTGTCCCCTATGACCGTCCCTGACCAAATAGGCTCACTAATTGGCCCTTAGTCATGCCTTTGTTGCGCATCAGGGTATGCCCTGAAGCATTGTGGGAGATGTAGTATGTCCACAATGTAGTAGTACCACAATGCAGCCAGACAGGTCCCAAAGTACGCAAATCCACAGCCATCCAGGGAATGTCACCCAGCATGCAAGTAACATCAGCACGTCTGGCAGTCACATGCAACTAATGAGTATCCACTTACCCTCACAGGTGGCGCAGAAAGCAGTGACAGCGAGAGGCTGCAGATAGATGAGGAGGCCCAGGAGGATTCACAACCGGAAACCCAGGCACCAGCCCCTGCCGCTGCAACAACACCAGCAGCCAGGCCCCCCACCGTTGTGGCCCCTGCATCTGCCATCCCACCCGCAGCCAAGGCCAAGCCCCCCACCGTTGTGGCCTCTGCTCCTGCCATCCCACCCGCAGCCAAGGCCAGGCCCCCCACCGTTGTGGCCTCTGCTCCTGCCATCCCACCCGCAGCCAAGGCCAGGCCCCCCACCGTTGTGGCCTCTGCTCCTGCCATCCCACCCGCAGCCAAGGCCAGGCCCCCCACCGTTGTGGCCTCTGCTCCTGCCATCCCACCCGCAGCCAGAGCCAGGCACCCCACTAATGTGCCTCCAGTCCCTGCCACACCAGCAACGCCTGCTGTGACACCACCTGCAGCTGGTGCTACGTCATCTGGGCCTGCGACAGCGGCAACACAGCGGCCAGCCACTGTGACAGGCCAGCAGAGCAGGCGTGGGAGCTCTCACGGCCACACCACAGCTCCAATCAGCAGGAGGGGCAATGGACATCTCCATGCCTGTATGAGCGTAGAGAGGCGCATGCTCAGGATCCATCAGCGCCAGTCACAGCAGCAACGTGCCATACAGCTCCAGCTGCACAAAATTGGGCGCAATGTGGCGGGAGTGGGAGAGCGCATGGACCGCATGACGGGGGCCATGGGCCGCATGACTGCAGCCATGGAGGCAAACACTGCTGCGGTGAGCAAGCAGCGCAGGGCAGCAAGCCGGCGCCACCACCAACTCATGGGCCGGCTGGCCTCCTACAGCCGGTCAAATTATGTGGCTGCAAATGCCACCTCCCAGTTGTCACGCCGGTCCCTCACACAGCAGCACCAACTAGTTCAGTGCTGTGAGGACATCACCAGGGTCCTGGAGCACCTAACCACCGCGGTGACGGCACTACACCCTCCAGCTGTACCTGCCACTGTAGGGGGTGACGATGGCAGTGAGGGGGCTTCAAGCGTCAGCAGCCAATCTGCAACACTAGTCCCGCCACTTAGGCGCAGCACCAGGGCAACGCCTGGTACAGGTGCCCCGGAGGAGGATGAGCCTCAGAGGCGGCTGGGCATAACGCGCAGTAGGCGCACTTGACTCTGCCCGAAAAACACAGGCACAGGCTGACTATAAGCCTGCCATGTACTTGCACACTGCAGTATGGAGGAATACTGTTGGTTGTAAATAGTTGTACAGATTACCTTTTTCTTGTGAATGAAACAAATATATTTATTTTGCTGCACACATTAGCCTTGTGTGATCATTACATTTTGCATGCAATTGTCATATGTGGGGTGGGGGTAGAGGGTGGGCTAGAAATTGTTCACTGTGATGTGGTTGCGATGTCTGTGGCCTTCAGCGGGGTTCTCCCCGCGTGCATGGTGCGCATGTGCTGGTGGCCGGTCGTCCCCTTCTGATTCACTGCCTGAGATCTCAACAGGTATCCGGCGCTTGGTTGCAATGTTATGAAGCATTGCACAGACAGCCACTATGCGGCAGCAGGCAGCAGGACTGTAATACATGGCCCCACCTGTCTTGTGCAGTATACGGAACCTGCTCTTGAGCAGGCCAAATGTCCTTTCTATACAGTTCCTTGTCCGGATGTGGGCAACATTGTAGCGCCGTTGCTGAGGTGTGGCAGGGTTGAGGTAAGGGGTCAGGAGGTATTCCCGTAGGGCGTAGCCACTGTCACCTGAATGAGAGGAGCAGATGTTGATTGCCTGTGCAGCGCTGTGCCTTCATTGCAATGTGACATTGTCGACAAAGTGTACTTACCAAGTAGGTGTCCTTCCCCAAACTCTCCCCTGAGCAGTCGTGTGTGGAGTCCGCTGTGCCTGAAGATAAAGGAGTCATGGGTACTCCCTGGGTACTGGGCGACAATGTCAGTGATGATGGTCTTGGCATTGCAGACCATCTGTATGTTGAGGGAGTGGTAGGACTTCCTGTTGCGGTACATATACTCCGTGGCAGCTGGTGGGCAGATGGCGACGTGGGTACAGTCTATGCAGCCGAGGACATGGGGAAAATGGGCTACATTGTAAAATTGAAGTTTAGTCAGGTCCAATTCCTGTTGGCTCGTGGGAAATGTGATGTGGCGGTGGAGCTGGGTGAGCATGGCGTCAACGAAAGTGTGGAGGCAGCGTGACATGGTGGGCTGGGAAATCCCCCCAGCAGCCGCTACTATGCCCTGGAAACTGCCGGAGGCCAGGAGGTGCAGGCTGCACAATACCTGCACATGTGTAGGCACCGAATTGTTCCGCCTTGTTGGGTGCTGCATGAGGGGGTCAAGTTCATGTATCAGCCAGGTGATCATTTCCCCATTCAGCCTGTATTTAGCATATATCTGTTCTCTGGTTTGGCCCAGCAAGGTGACCCGCTGCCGGTAAATCCTTGCCTGCCTCATGCGTCTCCTCCGTGCTGCTCGCTGTAGCCTTCGCCGCCTCACCACCATGTACATTCCTGGCATTGTGGAACGCCTAATGCTGCTGCTGAATGTCCTTATGTGTGATTGGTCAGGCCTGGACCTGTTGGTGATTGGCCAACTGTTTTTCAAATGTTTGTTAATCATGGCTTTTATGGTTACCACCTGCTTTGAGTTGTCCTTAATTAGCGCCGCGCTAAATTGCGATTTTGGGGTTTTCCTCTATTGTATATTTTTCATGAATGCCGATTGAGAATATATTGCGTTTCGCTATTCATTTCGCAGATTCCGTGGTTGGTCGCTATTTCCGTATCGCTAATGCGCGACTACCGGGACTCTGCGACTATTATAGCGTAATCGCTATTTTAATCGCTATTCTGTGTTTGCGAATTCGCTATTTTGTACTTGAATGCCGATTCCGTGTTTTGCACCCGCAATTGCATTTTCGCAGCCATTGCGGGCGCTATTTCGCTTCATGAATCAGGCTGTTATTGTCACCTTATAAGACCAAATGCCATTTAAGATCCACTGGGAAACATCTGCTTAAAGTCGCAAGGGTCAAAAAAGCATGTATGGGAGCGAGATCTTTCAGCTGCTTGGCAGCAAAAAACTGGAATGCCTTACCCTTGTCCCTCAGGGAGGAGCCATCTTAGAAAAGTTTTCGTAGAAAACTAAAAACCTGGCTCTTTACACAATAGACAGGAATTTGGCGATGATAGGCAAAGCACTGTTTACTGGATTTGTCAGTTACAAGTAACATTATTATTATTATTATTATTGCATTTATAACGCGCGACAGCTACCCATAAAGGGTTTCCCGGCGCGAATATGTAAAAGATACCTGAGTGAGATAATAAATGATGGACGGGTCTAGATGTTAAATAGCCAAGTTTTTAGGTTTTTACGGAATCTACAATAATTGTCTTCCAGACGTACTGAAACAGGCATTGAATTCCACAGCAAGGGTCCTTGGTAGCAAAAAGACTTGCCACCCATACGGGACAGCTTAATTTTAGGAATAGCGATTTTTTTTTTGTGTGGAGGAGCGCAGGGGGCGAGATGGATGATAGGGGGATACAAGGGACAGAAGATATTTCGGGGCTTTAGCAGCATTAATTTTATGCATAAAGCATAAAGCCTTGAATCTAATTCGGTTTTCAACCTTCAACCAGTGAAGGTCCGGAAGATATTGAGTGGTGGGGGCATGCCTTGGGATGCTGCATAATAGCCTGGCCGCTGAATTTTGAACTACCTGAAGTTTGCGGATAGTTGCTTTATTTGAACCTAGATATAGGACATTCCCATCGTCTATCCGTGACGTGATTAGGGTGTTGACCACGGTTTTCTTTGTTTGTTCAGGTAGCATCCAGCATATCTTTTTCAGCCGTTTTAAAATGGCGAAGCACGTGGCAGCTGTTTTTTCAGCCTGTTTGTGCATCTTAAGCGAGTCATCTATGATGACCCCTAAATTCCGTGCTTGAGGTACTGGAACCGGAAGTCTACCCATCTCAGTTGGCCAATGGTGCGTGCCCCACAGGTTTTTGTTTTTACCTAGGATGACGACTTCCGTTTTATCTCCATTTAGTTGGAGAAAATTGTCCTGCATCCAGCCCGCTATTTTCTGTAATCCACTTTTAAGGGTGGACTGGGCATCCATATTCTCAGATGTAAGGGCGTAGATGAGATGGGAATCATCCGCATAGGAATACATTACTAGACCCGCTTCTTCTACGACCTTAGCCAAAAGGCTCACATACAAGTTAAATAATAGAGGGCTTAAAATAGAGCCCTGTGGCACACCATGTTCAAAAACATGAGTGTCGGAACATGCTGTTTGGGAAAAGTCTTGAAATGTCCTTCCCGTTAAGAAGGAGGTGAGCCACTCCAATGCTGACCCACGAATACCAAGGGAGCGAAGTGTGGGGATTAAAACAGTGTGAGATACAGAATCAAAGGCCACGCTCAAATCCAATAATACAAGAGCCACTGTCTCTCCTTTGTCCAGGAGGCCCCGGATATTTTGCGTGACTCCAAGTAGCGTGGTTTCCGTCGTGATAACCGCTCTGAACCCAGATTGTCGAGGGGGTAATAAATCTTGGGTGGTGACAAATTTTGTTAGATTTTGGTTCACAAGTTTTTCTAAAATCTTGGCAAAGATGGGTAGTAGGGAGATGGTTCGAAAATTAGAGGTCTGATTTGGATCCGTTCCTACCTTCTTCAGTAAAGGATGGATCATGGCATGTTTCCACTTGTGAGGTACAGTATTTTCTTGTAAGGAGGTATTAAGTAGATTTGTGACCATGTCAAGTGATTGGGATGTGAGCTTTTTAAGTATTTTACAAGGTAAAGGATCTTTTGGTGACCCTGATTTGATGGAACTGAGTAGTTTAATTAGAGTCTCCGTATCCAGTGAAGGCCATCTATCTAAGATGTTTACCTGGGTTTGAAGCACATCCATATCAGATTTACCCACGTTTGTAATAGGTCCTGGAGGCGTGCTAACCGAAGAGACCTCACTATTCTTGCCTGCCACAATTCTCTGATGGATTTTGTCCACCTTCTGTATGAAGTAGGACGCTAAGGCTTCGCATTGTGCTTTATTTAGTTCGGGGGGCTTAACTATGGTTTTTGACCCTGAGAGTTCTTTCACCAGTTTAAATAAAGTTGGGAGCGATTTAAGGCATCCGATATAGTGGAGCAAACATAATCTGCTCGTGCTTTATCGCAAAGGGTCTGATAGCTTTTTAACTTATTTTTGTATTCTTTTTTCGCTTCTAGGGAATAATGTTTTCTCCATCTGCGCTCTAGGGTTTTACATTCTGATTTTTCCTTTTTTTAAATCTCGTTAAACCAGGGGGCAGGCAAACGTGTACCCTTGCATTTCGCCTTGGTTAGGGGGAGGCAAGTATCGATTGCGGTCAGGAGCCATTTCTGGACTGCTATTGATAATGACTGTACTGCCTGTTTTGAACAGGGTCGATGGGAATCTAAAAAGATGTTTAGGGTTTCCAAGTCCAGATTTTCCAATTTCTAATCTGCCTTGGATAATCCAAGGGGGCTTTATGTTCCTGTAAGGCGATCTGTACTGAGAATCTAACATAGCGCGGGGACACACCAGCAGGTGTAACCAGGTGCTCTACAAACATATAAATAAATAAATACACACCTGAAATGGAAAATAAATGCAAGGTAAACTCATCTGTGGGAAATGTGTTGTGCTGCAAGAAAACTCATTTGGTTGATTTGATCACTTCGGATGTCTAAGTCTGTAGCTAGAGAGTTACTGATTTGAATCCTTGTTGGCGCACTAGGGGAATAGTGACTTGTATTTATGATGCTATGAGGGCACAGCCTGAGACAGAAAGCACTGAGTATTTATGTACTTATTGTGGGTGTAGTTGGCGGAGTACTACTACGTGGAATTCAACGATCAGGCTCCCAATTAATAAAACAGAAATATCATACACCTTTGGTAAAATAACAAGTATCTCTGTCTTTACATTGTTTAAAACATCTTTATTAGTTTGATAAAGGCACACATACAGGGTTACATTTCACAAGTCAAAATGTACAGCAAGAGTGAGAGAACAAGTTAACACTTGAAATAGATAACGTTTTTATTAATCCTGGTGTTTCACCCACCCCCCTAAAGTGACATAATATATTTTATTGATGGTCTATACAAATGCAAATCCGTAGGGCCTGGTGGCAAGGCAAAAAGCAAGTCCATCAGTTTATTTAGAGACATGTATAGGTGACCCAACCTTTCCAGTTTTTAATGTGCCACAAATTGTTAGCTTCATCCAGTCCCAGAGTAGCACGATCTACATGTATATAGGTCATGACTTTATCAAGAAAAAGATTTCTACATGCTTTAGAATCCATATCTTTATGGAGGTAAAGAAACAGATTTTGTGCATCCCAGAAGGCCTATTTAGCACAGTTTAACAGTCGCCACACAGTAGGGGGACATTTTGCTGAAATTTCTTGTCCATAAAGAAGGGCATTAAAGCAGAAATACCCGCAATGTTCAAAAGGAAAGGCTGCAATAAAGTCCAAATGTTTTTGGCATAAAGGCAACCCCACAGCAGGTGGAAAACAGTTTCTTTATTTGCCACATCTTGTGCATGGGCAACATGCTGTGGGGGCCAATCCTCGCCGATGCTGAAAGACTTTTACTGGGAAGCATCCATGGACAGCCATCCAAGCCAGGTCTTGTTGACTGTGGATAATGTATCTGTGGCCCACCATCTTCCACACCCCCAAAGACTGTGGCTCTGACAGGATACCCAACACAATAGGCTGCTCTAGTTTCCGTAGCTCCTGTTTAAGTTTGGTAGGGTGTATGCATACACCTCAATCAAAAAGTTCAGTGTCCATAGTCTATATGAAGGAGCGAGGCCCCTTGTAGTATGGTGGTGCATTGTATGCCAGAGGAGAAAGGTGAGAATGGGCAAATAGTCCAAAACGTCTGAGCATCAAGCTGCAGTTTCACTAGTCGTTACTAGGTGTCCCTCACGAGTCAAATGCAAAAGCATTGACACTTTTTCATGAAGCTGCAGTTCCATTAGTCATTACTAGGTGTCCCTCATGAGTCAAATGCGAAAGCATTTGACTTGAGGGACACCTAGCAACAACTAGTGAACTGCAGCTTTATGTAATAATTTCAATGCTTTTGCATTTGACTCTTAAGGGACAACAAGTAACGACTAGTTGAACTGCAGCTCTTTGTATAATTATTTTGATATTGGATGCTACAATATTCACTTCCCACTGCTAATCTCGTCCCATAATGCTTGCAGGGCCTTTGCTTAGGATTGTTTAGCAGGAGAGGAGTTCATTGCCCGGGCCTAGTATTCACTTAATTTAAATATTGTATTACACACAGTATAAAATAGACTGCGAGCAGCATAAGATAGTTTGTCGCCTGGAGGAGGCCAGTGACATGGTTCATTGCAACACTCATGTGAGACCCAATCATTAACACACTTGCACAAAACACTGTTGCTGCATAATGTGTGTGTAATGTAAAGTTCTCCAACGTTCTTCATAGGGATGAGTAGCACTATTAAAGAAATTAAATAAATGTGAGAAAGGGGCTATGGAGAGATGAAGGGCAGTAGTGAGGGAATCTGTGAACATGGAAGACATTGGAGGCTACCAACAGAGATTGTTATACCACCTGCCACCAATGCTTAAAGTGGCCCTGCAGCCGAGTGACATTTTCATCATTCAAGTGCAACACTCCGGAAACAAAGCAATGAACTTTAAAGATGAAAGCTACCTCAAATAACACATTTTAATGAAGCAGCGTACACAAAATAAAGAACTTTAAAAATGAAAGTTACACCTGCTACGAAGCCAGCCTTACCGTGCCGTGCACTCTCGCTCCCTTGCTGCAACTAAAGATGCAAACCAAACCGATTCTCAATTTCACTGCTGCTGAAAGAGGCTCTTGGTCTAAGGTAGTTGGGATTGGAGCCATGTGAATAGAACTCTTGTGGGCTAATGTTCAGGGGCAGCTCTGCCGGTAAACACCAGAAGACGTTTACTCACTATCACTACAGCCGGCTCATTTGGTGATTCAGTAGGCCATCGTAAATGCAGTTTTGGTACATCACAGCAAGTGTGATTGAGATATAGGCGCCATGTCAGATTTGAGGGTCAGAATCCGAAGTCCTGTGATTGTGTGAGGTTAAGTCTCGGACTCGAACTTTAAATCTCATTTCCTGAGAGTTAATCTAATGGCCACATTCTGTGGCACCAGGATTCATGTGGGCACAGCTGCTTTAACTGCTACATTGTCCATCGCAGGAATTCTAAATTGTATTTTCCGAAGCCTGGTAATCCTGACGGCCTCTAAATATTACAAATACCCTCACTGTCAATTTTCGGGCACAAATATTTCTCACATGTATCATAATGATAATCTGTTTAGCTCTTACCTCAGGGTCTCCTGTGTAGACTCCACAGTGGTGTCAGGGCCCCAACTGTAGGGGTTGGTTCTGCTGCATAGCGCCCAGCACTCCCGAGACTAGGGCTGGGCATAGTTTGTAAAGTAGCGCTACGCGTAGCTACGCAAAGTGCACTTTGCACTACGCGATCTGCGTAGTAACCTTTTCCCACTGTGCAAGATGCCGTTCAATGATTGCATAGTGCGTACAAGCATCCAGCAATGTGCAAGTACTGAAAAACGCATCTTGCACAGTGCGAGCTGTAGTTGTCTGCTGCTCGAGTAGATTTTTACTCGAGCGGCAGCTTTCTCAACGCGGACTGGTAGTTTCTCATCGTGAGCGGTGTAGGAGAGTAGGGTCTGCTATCCTATGGTCACCCCAAATTTTTGCTTCACTGGTTTATGACTTAATGTGGCTGTGGGGCTGCTAATCAGACCCACAGCCTGCTGTTCTCTCTCTAAATTATTACCAATGCACTCCAGGTGCATTACGAATTGGAACTGGTTCACCTTATTGGCCCCTGTAACAGTGTACCCAGGTACCCAGGGCATAGGTGTTTCCAAGGCCTACCAGGGGCTGCAGCATGAATTATGCCACCCCTGGCCTGGCCTCCATATTTGACACAACTGGCTGATCACTCAGCTGGGGTAAGTCGGTGTAATCACCCCTTACTTAGGTATAGTATGTCTATATCTAACGTAAAATGGACACATATGTTCCTATCAGCCACTCCTATGGAAGGTCTCATCAATCCTGGAGGCAGAGTGCTTGGAAATATGTGAGATTGTGCTCTAGCATGAGCTGAGCCTGTCTGCAGCTTTCGGAACCACGTCCTTTAGCTATTCAATGATACTGCCATACCATATACTCTTAAGTGCATTATGAACCTCGCGGTTAAATGCTATCTTTGGTTTGGCTTTATCAAAACATGTCGAGTAAGGTGTCATACGAACTGGAATACTACCCCCTCGCCAGTTCTGGCGACAGGGGTAGCATTCCACTCTTCTAGAGGGACACGACATGTACATAACCTGAAACCCAGGTACAGTTAAACACGAGCCTCAGCATCACAAAATGGATGTTGCCACCACAGACACAAGTCTGACCTCCTGCTGCTGGGAGTCCTTCCAGCGAGGGAGGCTTGGACAAAGGGTTTCCTGCCTTGGGAGGTGCTAGCACCACCCCAGACAGGATTTTGTGTATTGGGTAGGACAGGGCTAAATAGAATGAGACATGCCTGGGGCACACAAGGTGTCCCTGTGCATAAGCCAGTCCAAACCGGTGCTGGGGCTTTCCAGCCCCAGTCTTGGCGCGGAGATGGACAAAGGAAAGGGGATGTCGCCACCCCCCTTCCTGGTCCCACCCAGAGGAGGGACCTAGCAGGTAATCCGGCCCCTAGATTTGGAATAAGAGTAGGAGCTGTGTCCCAAGACTTCAGATCATCCTGAACTCAACTTGAAACTAAGAAGAAAACTGGACTTCGACATTCTGCTGCACAGAAGACTGAAGAGAATCTCCCTTGTGGTCAAGGAGTGACCACCCTGTGAATACAGGCACCAACCAGCAACTTGACATCTGCTTTGCCGCCGCCTCCCGCCGGAGCCCGAGCCCAGAGCCCAACAAGACCTAGATTCCCAGACATCTCACAGCCCGATCCACAGTTCCTGAAAAGAAGAGACCCTTGGAGGCATTGAGAGACGTGGGACCGGCCATCTTGAAAGACCCCCGAGAAGCTGACTGCGCAGCCCCTGAGGCTCCCTCACCGCTGTGCTTTGGGGTTTGAGAAGCCCCACCACCGAGCAGCATCTGCACCAAAGATCAGCCCCCAGCATCTCCACGATCTGCATGGGGCCCTTTTGCACTTTGCCACTCGACGTGTCATCACGGTCACTTGCCAAGTGGCTCGTGGCCATCTTGTCAACGAAATCTACAATCTAAACTGCTGGACTGGTTGCTCCAGACTGGCCCTCGCTCCTGTAAAAAGGAGCAGCCCCTCTGACCTTGCTGGTCCGAGAAATAAGCTTTCTTCACTTCCTGCGTGGCTTGCCTTAGCCAAGGCCTGTTTGCTCCAATCAAGTTGTCGACACCGCCATCAGCTAGAGCTTTTGTGGGACAGCTCGTGATCGACTCCTGGATGTCCTCAACCTCTACGTGTCCATGTGGCTGCGGAGACAAGCTGCACCTCATCGCCTGTTTGCACCCGACATCGCCTGGTTCCATCCTGGTTCCACGGTAGTCACTGGCTAGTGACTTTGAACATTGTCCTCTCTGCTTTCAGGTCTTCACATCTTCAGATCCATCCTTGGATCCACCGGAACTCTCCTCGACGACCCGCCTGCAGCATCTTCATCTCCAGGTACCATCGACCTGCGTGACGAAACCCGACACTACTTGGCACCTGTGCACCCGCTTCCTGTGGGTGAGGTAACTCAGCAACGCCGGTGTTCCTACACTGGTACACACCTCTAGTGCCTAGATCTAAAGTTTTGTCCTTCTAGGTCAGTCGGAAGGTTGCTAAAACAGTAACTTTATAACTTTTATGCACCATTGACATTGCATTGGTGATTGCGTGTGCTTTAAGCGCTGCACCCGAGTCCTGCGGGCCTTTCCCGACTTCTTCACTGTTAGTCCCGAACAGCTCCAGCAATTCCCCAGGCCCTAGGCCTATTTCCTTTCCAATTGGTGGTTCTTATACCACTATTTTTGTATATGGTTTAAGTGGCCCCTAGGGCTCATCCATATTGTGCAACTTTTGTATATTTAAACTGTGTTTTGTTTTAACGCATTTGCTTCTGTGCTCATAAAGAGTATAGGGGATATTTGTAGTAAATAAATATATGTATATTTTCAATATGTATCTGTGTGGTGTCCTTTCATTTGGTATTCAAGGGGATTGTGTGTGGTAAAACAGCTTGCTTCACATGCCTTTACAGAGTTTAGCCTAAGACTGCTTTGTCCACGCTACTAGGATAGCTGGTCTATAAGGTTGACTTACAACCAATCATCATAAGGGTTGCTTGGCATGGTACAAGGTGATCACTAGAACTAGTGAGCATCATATACCAGGCCTACTTCTCACAAACGGCCGCGAGCATACGTGACCACTCGCAATGGGAAACCTGAACTTCCCGCGTTAAAAATCTCGACGGGAGGTTTATTTTCCATGCTTGCGATCGGCAACTTGATGTTGCTGATCACGAACGAGGAAAAAGTCTCGCAGGGATGTCATTTTGCTTGCTCGCGGTCGCCAACTTCACCGTGAGGACCGCAAGCAAGCCAAAAATTGACCGCTGCACTACGCTATGCGTGTTTGCACTGTGCTAAGTGCAGTTCGCAAAGTGCGAAGTAGAGCAAACTTCGCAAACTATGCGAGTTTAGCGTAGTGCTTTGCCCAGGGTTACCCGAGACTCTACTCCACTCAAGAGAGCGTGTGGTGGTGGCGCACATCACTGCTGAGTTTTCAGCGCGGGGACTGGCCAAAAACTGATGCCCAGGATGGTCATTGGTAGCTGTTTTGCATGCTACAAGTTTGATAGCCGTGGGACTCACAGACATGGTATGTCACACACCACACCACTACCACTATGCTAGGTGGTGCGTGTGCTGCAGCATTTGCAAGCACGTGTGCTTGCTCTTATATAACTGCACGTTACATGTGCAGTGATGCGTGCTCAGTGACAGTCAGAGCCGCAAGTGTGGGTGTGGGGGGTGGTGGCTGTACTGTACATCACTGACTATTGGGGGCGGCAGCGTGCGGTACTGGTGGTCCTTGGCGGCGGCCTTTATAATTTATTTGGGGACACTGACAGTGTCTGTGTCCCCAAATAAATTATAAAGGCTACCGCCAAGCACCCGCTTCCCCCAAAGGAGTGCCGCCTGAGGCGGACAGCCCCCCTAGCTATGCCACTGGTGCGTGGGCTGCAGCATTTGCAAGCAGGTGCGCTTGCACTTACATAACTGCATGTTACGTGTGCAGTGCTGTGTGCTCAGTGACAGTCACAGCTGCAAGTGTGGGTGTTGTGGCTGTACTGTACATAACTAACTGACTGTTGGGGCGGCAGCCGCGCGGCACAAATAAATTATAAAGCCACCGTCATAGCCCACCAGTGCCATGTGGTTGCTGCCCCAAAAATAGTGCCGCCTGGGGCAGAACCCCCACCACCCCTTCTAGCTATGCTACTGACCAGGAGTTGGTCGTAACGCAAGCTGGGCAAACGCTCACTGAATCTGGCCTGGTGAAGAGCATCGAGGGACCGCAGCAGAAAAAGCCTTGGAAATGTTTCTAAGTCATAACATAGAAAAGGTGGCCTTGAACAACCCCAAGAGTCAAGCCACCCCCTTTTAACTGCAAGCTGGCCTGGATCTCTGGTTCATCCTGCTTGAAAACTACAAAGCTCTGACTTTCATAAGTGTGCCCGGGAGTTTATTGCAAGGCAAGTCTGCCAACCCTCACCGAATCCGGACTGGCTGAGAACTTCAAGTGACCGCAGGAACAAAGCTTCAGAAAAGTTTCTAAGTCAGAAGGTAGAAACTTCGACCAAGTCCTACTGCGAGGCGTAGCCACCTAGGGCTCCATTGCAGTCATCCTGAAACTTTGACTTTGTCCGATCCAGCGCGAACAGATGTCCCAATAGACACTATAGGTTTCTATGTGCTATGTAGTCCTTAGGGCCAGATGTACAACCCTTTTTGGCCCTCACAAATGGAGATATACCCGTTTGCGACTGCAAAAAAGGGTAATGGCATATACAAATGCGATTTTGCGAGTCACTGTCTCGCGAAATAGTGTTTGCGACTCTCGCTATTAGGAATGGGTGCCCCTTCATAATAGAGAGACTCACTGCCTTGTACTATTGTTTTTCGACCGCATTTGCGGCCGTAAAACACTCACAGTTTATTACCTACTTCAAGTAGGTGGTAAACCACTCACAAACGGGAAGGTGTCCCCAGGGGACTGCCTACCCTTAAAAAATGAAACTGAAAACTTTAATTGTTCTTTTTTAAAGTCATTCCATTTACCTTTAAAGAAAACGGGCTGCATTAGAAATAAAAAAAACTGCTTTATTTAAAAAGTAGTCCCAGATATGGTGGTCTGCTGATCCCAGCAGTCCACTATCCCTGGGAGTGCTAGCCATTCCCAATGGGGTAGCAAATTGAGCTTCATCATGAATATTGATCAGGCAGGCAATTTACAACCCCATTGGGAATCGCTAACAGTGTCTGTGTCATTGTTGGAAATTGCATTTTGTGAGTTGCAAATTGTGAGTCGAAACGTGAGTCACAAAGTGACTCAATTTGCGAGTCGCAAAATGTAAGGCTCATACATCTGCCCCTTAATCTTTACAAATTCATATCTTCGATTCCCTGTGTTGGATTTGTTTGGTTTTGGTGACATTTTAAAGATACAAATATGTCCTATTTTTACGAATTTGTGCTGGAGTTTTAGTGTGTCTAAAATATTGACTGAATTGGTGTTTTTAAATGCTTTACACACCTGTCTTTTGAAGTCAATCCTGCCTGCTCGCAGCCAAGCTACCAAGGGTTGAGCATGGAAATACTTTTCTTTGACCTATTCTGAGCCTTAGACCACATTAGTGACCGTATTGCCAGTGGCAAATATATATTTACTAATACTTATAAATATAAGCCACTTCCAACACTCTGGCATATGCACATTACAAGGGCAGCATATACTTGTCTAGTACTGCAAGCCTCAGAATAATGTAGGTTATATAGACAACTGATGTTTGACCAGTAGTTAAGGCTCCAGGCATATGCACATTATGTGGCTACCTGGTACTTGCAAGTAACATAGGCCTGTTGTCCATACTTGTCCATATTATATCTACACTTATTGGCCAATTGTGCATGCCTTTGACAGACACATTATATGGGTATTGTGAGAAACTAGGGGGTTAGTTGACTGGAGTGTGAGCCCTTTTCAAGCACCAGCCATAGCCCCTTGCAGTGTGAACGACAAAAATACGCTAAATTATCCTGTGGCTAGCCCTGGGTGTGAAGGATTTATGCAGGACACAAACAGTAATAAAGTGTAAAACACACAATGCAAGAAAAAATTCACACCAATTTAGAAAACTATTGTGAAGTTTAATAAATTATTTGACATCAAAATGACAAAAATACAATCAATTGAACCAAAGTTATGAATACATTTTAAGTAAAAACGAGTGCATTAAAGATAAAAACAAGTGCATAAAAGATAAAAAGATTTTTTTAAATCAAACCACGGACACCTAATTGCATGAATCCAGGTGAAAGTAAAAAAATATGGCCAATAGCAATTGAGCTCATTTTGAATTCAAAAAGTAGATTAGGCCTGGTCAGTGCATAATTTCAGGCTTAGAAGAGCTTTTGAAAAAAAAATTCTGAGAAACTAAAATTCAGCGGAACAAGCTGCAATTGGTGTCTGCGGAGGGAGCAGCAGCGTCCGGGAGCTTTGAGTCAAAACTCTGTTGAAGATTTCTACTTTCGGAAATCTCTAGCGGGACAAAGCAGAAGCAGTTGCCGAAGACAGGTTCACGAGGCAAAATACCCTTTTGGTGAAGCACCACTGAAAAGGATTTGCTGCTGTGGAGAAAAAAGTAGTGGGAGAAGCTGCAAAGTGAATCCAACCAGTGATGCAACTAGTGTGGATAGGCAAGAAGGGTGGTCGCAGTCTCCTCCTGGTTCACAGAGAAACGTTTGGCCAAAAATGTCTAGGTATCAGTTGTGGAATCTAGCCATCTGGGAACTTTTAGCACCACAACCAATCTGTGCAATCGCCGGGGATACAAAAAAATAATCAAGTCTCACATGAACTTGATGTGGGGCTTAAAATAGGTATAGCCAGGGTCAACATGTTTTTGTGTAGCCCATGTATCCAAAAATCCGTGCACAGCACAGAAGTGTGCTAAAGACTTAAACACCTTAGGTTTGCTGCCTTGGTATGATCTTTCCCCAAGTTGACCCCCTTGAGATTTGATATTTATAATAAAATACCCACAAACTATATGGGGTAATGGCCACCCAACAGGCTCAGTATTCAGCCACTTAACCAAAGGGGGGGGCTTTCGTTGAAGTATGTCCAATTTAAAAAATATGGCAATTGTCACAAGCTCTGGAATAAATCCAAATTAATTTGAGAGCCAAGAAACCTATTGAAGAATGGACAGTTAAAATCGTCAACCTATCAACCCTGCCTGTTGCAATATTGTGGAATTGTCAGTGTGGGTCTCAATTAGGGAAAAGGGAAGATCAGACAGCCTGCACAAATAAAATTATGGGTAGATATATGTGTACTGCACTCATCATAAAAATCTACAAGCAAACGATGCCCAAGGTCAACTCACCGAAATAATGCCGGATCAAACTGAAATAAAGCCAGTCAACCTGGGGATGGAAAAGGAACCAAATGAATGTTCAGTTTCCACCTAGATTGCCATTAACTACTCACGGCGGGGCACAAAAGAGGTGGAAAAACTAATTGATAGTCAGCCAACTCCGCGACCTCCTGCCGACTTGCATCTGTGCGTGTCTCCTGGAGTCTCATACGGCAGCGCACAGCTGCGAGAGTTATTCCAGCACCATGGCAGAAAACCATGGTCTGACATTCCATGAAAGCGATGTGGCTGACATACTATCTGACCCATCGTTCCAAGCTGACTTTAATATCTCCAGCACCATCGCACAAACAACTGATTGGGAGAGCCTCACTGAAAAGAAGCGCAACAGGATACGCACTATCCTTCATGGGACAATCTTGACACAATACCTCAGAACCAACACGGCACCGAGGGGACTTCTAGTAACCAATGCCCCCAGGATCTTCCTTGATGACGCCACCTTCAGGAAGGACTGGGCCCAGATTGCCTGGCACTGCACCAGGGACTGGATGATCCTCATCATTAAGACAGCAAAACGCCTCTCAGAAGCCTTTCTGGTGGAAATCCAAGCCACAGAAAGCCACTTTAAAGCCACCATAACCGCCTACAAGAAGAAACTGGACGATCAAAATAAAGACATAAACGAGTATAAAGACTACCTGACTCAAGCAAAAATAAAGAAATTTGACAAAGACTTGAAGAAATTCAGTTACGCCAAAGTCTACCCATACTCAGAGGAAGATTATACCCCTCAGAACAAAAATACCAGTATGTCCAACACCTCAGGAGATGACAGCTCTGCGTCCAGTGACTCCAGCACTGGCTCGACGAAGCGGGGAGGACGCGGCAGACGTGGACAACGTTGGCAGAATAACTGGCAAGGAGGACAACCGGGACAATTCCACGGTTTCCCACCCAATTACGGCCCGATGCAAAATCCCTATTTTGGCTTCCCGCCCATGTACCCTACTGGGCCCATGCCCTTATTTACAGGCCACCAGGGACCACACATTCCTTTTTTAGGACAGGGCAGAAGTGCACGGGGCAGAAGAAGAACAAACCCGCAACAACTACAAGTACACTGGGGCGGAGAGGAGAACCCGGTCAGCGTGAACACACGCCAGAAGACGAAAGAGGGAACCCCGGGAACCAGCAAACAATGAGATCACACGAGCAACTCTCATTAGTTTTCAACCTGTCTAGCACACCCCTGACCCCAAAAGAACAATCGGTACTTGAAAAGGGCTTATCGTTTGTTCCAACAATGAGACTTGACAAGTTTAAACTACATGTGGAACTGGCACAATTCTTCAGGAAACTTAAACTGAAGTCATTCTTCGAAAAACCAATTGCCGAAATAGAATCAGTCCAAGACAATCCCAATGTCACTGGACTCCGACCAAAATCCACCTTTGTACCACCTCCCACTGCCATACCCCCCGAAATCACGACATTTGAACAGGCTGTGTATAACGATGTAGAGAGACTAAATCCTACCAATCACTTCAACAATCTATCATGGGAAGATAGGAACATCCTACAACGCCTGCAAAACAATCCGTTGATCATTATCAAACCGGCAGACAAAGGAGGAGGCATCGTCCTCCAAGACGAGCAAGACTATGACACGGAGTGTCGTAGATTACTGAGCGATAACAGGAACTATCGACGACTGGAACAAGACCCCACAAACGAATTGAGGACCACAATCCACACGCTGGTCAAATGGGCAGCGGATGCTGAGCACATATCCAAACAGGAAGCAGATTATCTCTGCCCACAGAACACCAGAACCCCGTATTTCTACACTGTTCCCAAAGTACACAAGGGGGTCAGCCCCCCTCCTGGAAGACCCATTGTGTCAGGGATCAACTCCCTATTGGAACCACTGTCACGTTACTGTGACTTTTTCTTGAATCCCTTAGTACAGTCGACCCCAACGTACATCAAAGACACCAAGCATCTCCTGCAAGTTCTCAACAACAAAGAATTCAACCCTACCACACAACTACTGGTGGGACTGGACGTGGAGAGTCTGTACACCAGCCTCCCACAAGATGCAACTCTCAAAGTACTTCATGACATCCTTATGGCAACCAACTGGGATTACCATACGCCAAGGGCCTTCATATTGTCATGCGCAACCCTGGCACTCAAAGAAAATTTCTTTGAATATGACGGTACCCTCTACCTACAAACCAACGGGACGTCTATGGGCAGTGTCTTCGCTCCCAGCGTGGCGGGGCTATACGTCCACCACTTTGAAGAGTGCCACATAACGACAGACACTAACCCCTACATCAACCATATCCTGAGCTGGCGCAGGTATATAGATGATATTCTGGTGGTCTGGCAGGGTTCCCACTCCGACCTGGACCAATTCATGACATGGCTAAACAATAGGGATCCCTACCTCAAGTTCACTAGCATGGCCAGTAACATCCATCTTCCCTTCCTAGACTTGGACATCATAGTCAAAGATGGCACCCTGACCACCACCACGTACTATAAACCAACAGCGAGAAATTCATTGCTTGACTTTACCAGCTTCCACCCCGCCCTCTCAGAGAGAACCTGCCTTATGGACAGTTCCTGCGTATACGCAGAAACTGCACAAACATCTCTGACTACAAAAAACAGGCTGCAGAATTGGCCAACAAGCTGGAACAACGGGGTTATCCCAAGCCCATCATCAACAAAACCTAGAAGAGGGCGAGAAACCAAAACCGGGAAGCTCTCCTTGAGACTGTCCCCAAGGATCAAGACACTAAACCCATCACCTGCGTAACGACTTATAACACAGCATCCAACGAAGTGTCAAAAATCATAAAAAAGCATTGGAAAATCATCAATTCAGGACAGAGGGAATGGGACACCCCCAGATTCGCATACAAGCGAAACTCCAATCTCAAAGACCGCCTGGTCAGCACCCGCCCCAGACCACCACCCCAACCTGCCACCAACACCCTTCGCAATATATGGGGCCTCCCCAAGGTCAGCGGGCACTACCCTTGCAATGACTGCAGCGTGTGTCACCTCACCACTCATACCAATCCCCTGGACCTGGAACCAAACAGGGTGTGGACCCAGCGTAGCCACACTAATTGCAACTCTCGCAATCTTGTCTACCTTATCACATGCAGATGTGGGCTCCGGTACATTGGGATGACCACACGGAAAATAAAAACTCGAATAACGGAACATCGTAGTACTATAAGATGTAAAAAGAACATAAGCAAAATGACCAACCACTTCATCACTCAAGGTCACACACCAAATGACCTAACCTGGACAGTCATAGAACAGATCACTGAAGGCACAGTGGACAATGATCGAAAACTAATGCATGCGGAACAACGGTGGATCTACCGCCTTTCCACAGCCACCCAGGGACTGAACGATGCCATCCCGTGGAATTCTCTGACCCATCACTAGTTGACCATCATGCCCCTATTATATAACTGTATATAATTGTGCTTAACATTCCTGGAACACTACCAGGTTAATTCTCAGCCGTTTGCAACTGAAATTGTTAAAGATTGTCCCCCACTCAATCTCATAGTATCATTGTTGATAACTAATGTGCCCCACGTTTATTATTTGGATTGAAAAAAGCGTATGTCCATCAAACGTCGCACCGCGCATGCGCGGCCGATAACACTTTAACTCCGCACATGCGCAGACCATTCCAGTCACAACGCGCATGCGCGAATTCCACGCGCTAACTTCCAGGCGGCTCCCCGGCGGACATACACCTACAACAATGCCTCCCTCCCGGTCTCAATGCGCATGCGCGAACCTCACGCGCTAGCTTCCAGGAGGCTCCCCAGCGGGGATACGCCCACAACAATGCTTCCTAGCGCGACTGAACGCTAAAGCGCGCGCGCACCCAAGGCGCCCACACCATCTCCAGGCACCATGACTCGGACATCCGAGTCTTTCCACCATTGCCTCCCATACTACAGGTGCATCTAATTATCCAATTAACCAGACTACTTAAGACCTGGGAAAACGCTCATTCCCCACCGGTATGCGAAGGAGGCACTACAGGTCCAGAGCAGGCTCTGCCCAGAAATGCTGTGAGTATGAGAAACAACCACCACGACTCCTGGTAAGCGCATTCTTTTTCCCAAACAGGTCTCCCTAATCAGTATGGTAAACGTTTGTCCCCCCAGGGTCAAGCCCTTGCCACCTCCCAACCTTGAGGTCAGACTGAGCAAAAACTAGCGTAAGAGTTCATTCTTGCGCCGCATTTCACTAATGCACCATGTTTTTCTCCGTCTTTTAATCACTTCACCCTCGAGTTACCAGTGCGATTCTCACTGTGATGGTACCACCAATACCATCACACCCTAGCCGCTTATAGCCCACCTGCACCCGCTATAGTGACGGCAATCAGATGTGCGCAACTCTGTACATCCAAATGACTCTATTTTTTCCTTTGTATGTTTTGTCTTTTGTCCTTTAATGTTATATGTACAGGTGGTCTTGAGAAGGGAATCCCCCTCTCACACATAGATACACTTTAGGGCTTGTAGACACATAGTCTCCACTACACTCCCACTAGTTTACTTACACTCACCTTTTTATCTAGGTCCTGAAGAAAGCCAGCTTAGTCATAAGGCACTGGCTGAAACATGTTGACCCATTGGATATGAGAGGTCGTAACTCGCCTCTTACATCCCCTTGCCTTATTTTTAACCGCTGACGGAGGCCCAGGTATTAAAGTCTAATTTCACCCTCGGGTACTGGGACCACCGCCTAGCCGTTTTAACATCACTTCCTTAACTATCTTCACTGCACACTCAGCAATATACCAGCTCCGCTGTAGTCAGGCGTCGAAGCACACCCGGGGCACGCTAGGTGCTACTGGGTGGGCCCGATGATGAAGCATGCCACCAACTAGGTTGGTGGGTGAGGGCTTTATGAACACACCTGCCGGGTGTTCACACTCCGTGACAAAACATACCAGAGTCTTCCCCCTCCCTTAATAACTTTTGTAATTTAAGTAATTTGAGCTAGTCTCTTTTTGATTAAACCACATATTAACCCGGGGACATGGACTAGCTTTCTGGTCCTATCTCTCTCTCTTGATTACGCATCACGCGGCACACAATATGCGCCTTTAAATATTGGATATAAAAATGTAAAAATGTAAATCTGTATTTGTAAAGCGTGAACTACTCACCCTTATGGGTCTCAAGGCGCTGAGGGCTATCTTGGAAAATTAAGTGAGCTATTGCCCAGAGTCACATGGTGCTGAGCTGAGCTGCGGTCCGAGCCAGGATCGCACCGTGAACCCTGTGCTCCGAAGTCAGCTGCACTACCACTGCACCACACCTCACCACTAGCCTAATTAATTCTGCATTTTTTCTGGTGGCTGTTCAAATCACAAATATTAACAGAGGCAATCCTTGCCTTACGCATTCACCCAAGTGTTCGTTTTGATTGTACCCATTCCCTATGTTCAATATTACCCCACCCCCCTGAGCCAGGCAAAATAAGTCCAAAGACCCTTGGGATGCCTCCTGCATCCTGCTGTCCCCCTTTGCCGCCCCTCACTCCCTAAAAAAAAGAAAATTGTGAAAACTAAATGAAAGTCCAAGCTACAGGGAATCAGTATAGACATAGCTTCTTCCTACTAGACCTACGTCCAGGAAAGCAATGGATTCTTTGGGTACTATTCTCTATTTCCCCCCACCCAATATTTCCTGCAGATACTCTTGAGCCTGGATTTCTGAGGAGAACACCCCGAACACCCCCTTATGGATAACCTTCAGGCGAGCAGGGCTCATTAAGTACACTCCACATCCTAGACTCTGCAATGGAGTAATTAATTGTCTCAGCAGCCATCTTCTCTCCACTGTTGTATGGCAGAAATCTGGCCTAACAAAAAAAGTATGCCCCTCAGCTGAGCGTCAAGCTTCCAGTCAAAGACTGCCTACCTCAAAAGAAAGTTGCCAAAGAAAATCAGAATGGCCCTGGGTTTCTCATTTTGATCCCTTTGTCTACTTTTTTCTTCAACATATGTGGAAATCGGTGCACTCTCTACACCTTCGAGTCCCAGTGTGCCAGTTCCGGAAAGGCCCCTTTCTGCAGCCGTAAGATGAACCCTCAAATGTCTTCTTCTGCATTTTCTGCTATGGCTAGCCTTAGGTTATTCCGCCGCTGCCGGTTCTCTAAATTCTCCATCTTCCACATGACATCTGTCATTCTAGCCTCATTCGTGGTTGCTTTTTGTTCGATAGTCTCAGCTCCAGCCTCAAGTACCACTATCCGTTCTTCGAGCACCGTAGTAGGTTCTGCGCTCTCAGTGCATGCCTTTATCACTTTCCTTATGGCTCCCCGTAATGTGCACGTGCAAGACGTACAACGCAGTGATTTTTTTATTGAAGGACATGAGGAGCAGGAAGGAGAGCGGCCAGGTAGGGGAGGTGGCAGACACCCAGGTAAGTGCCTTCTTTTTTAAATCATTTGGGAGGAGGGAGGACGCGGAGCGGCGCTTCACAGAAGTTTTTTCAAACTCCATTGAGCTCTGCGTAGAGGTAGTATGCCAGCAATGCCCACCCTTATTCAAGATGGAGGGAGCCTTTTCAGTCCCTGCGGCTCTGAACAGGAGGCCATCAACTAACCCTTGGAGTCACTGTGGTGGTCCTGGTTGCAGGTGATGAATTAAGGCTCAAACAGCAGGGTAAGCCTCTGAGGATTTAATGCAGGCTCCAGACAGCATCAGTCATTCCAAGTTCAAGAAAACAATTGTGTGGAGTACACAGCTGGGCACAATAGCAAGCAGTCCTCTAGGAGCCTTCCACAGGTCCAGAAAGCAAACTGAAGAGTGGGCCTGAGGATCCCATTTTTATGTCTGTTGCTGTCTTTAAAATAGAAGAAGTTTCTAGAGAATCCCTTTATTGTGCACACAGTTCCTTGACTCCGCTGTCCTTGCTCCAAGCTGGCTGCATGAATAATGCAGAAGTGACAAGTCCTTTGTGTGAAGGCAAGGCACAGACTCTCAGTTGCAAGTGGTGCTGTGTCCAGCTTTGCCCTCCACCCTGCCTGTTAATGGCCCATTGATGAACTCCTAATCCCTGTAATAATTACTTGTCTAAGAGGAATAAACAAAGGCCAGATGCAATCTACAGCCAGACATGTGACCCAAGAGAGTCTGCAGGCACCACATAGTTTAGGGCAGGAAAATTCCAATTTTCTAAAAGTGGTATTTTCAAAATTGTAACCTAAAATCATACTTTATCGTTAAAGACGATTTTTAGTTACAATTTCTCAGACACCCAAAAAAAAAAACACAAGTGTGTCACAACTGGGGGGGTTAGGACTCAGCCTAGATCCAGGTGTCGTTTCAAGCTTAACCATTGGCGGGTAACTCCACTCCGCTAGCGGAGTTTGCAGAGATTTGCCCTCTCTGCGTTCCTCTGCAAAAGCAGAGGTTGGCAAAACTCCGCCTCCGTGGTGGAGTGGACTTAGCCGCCCCCTCCCAAATGTTTTAAAATTGAAAGAAAGAAGGCACTTACCTGCTTGTCTGCTGCCTCCTTGCCTGGCCGCTCTCTTTACTGCACCTTGCGTCCTTCTTCAATTAAAAAAACACTATGTTGTACGTCTTGCGCACAAGATGCAGAGTGAACTCTATTGTTACACAAAATAAGATACATTTAACTTGCATTTATATGGTGCTTACTACCCAATGCGATGCGTTAATGCAATTTTTTGGTGAGTAGCACACTACTCAGGAACCCAAAAAAGAATAATGGTCATTTAGCATGGAGAAATATGAAAATAATTTGAGTGGTCGATATGTTAGTCTGTTATTTAGATTGAAAAGGATAGTGGAGTAATCGAAAAGGGAAGGGTTTGGATTTATATAGCACTTTCTACACCTGATGAGGTATTGAAGCACTTTTTGGCAAGTAGCACGCTATTCTGGAACCCCAAAAGGATTTGTGGTGAATTAATATAGGGAAATATGAAGTTAATTTGTTTTGAAAGGTGGACATGCTAGTCTGTTATTTGTATTGAAAAAGGACAGTGGAGAGATAGAAGAGTGAAGAGTTTTCATTTATATATTGTTTGCTACCCCTGATGAGGTGTTGAAGTGCATTTTGGCGGGTAGCACTCTATTCCCGAACGAAACAGGATTAGTCTGGAATTAGTATGGGGAAATATGAAATGAATGTGAGCAGGGGATATGTTAGTCTGTTATTTGGATTGGAAAGGAATAGTAGAGGGAAAGAAGAGGGAAGGGCCAAGGAAGTTTTTTTCTGGAGTTTATAGGAGTAGGAGGGGGTTTGGGATGAGTAAAGGGGAGGTGGAGGAAGAAGAGTCAAAGGGAAGGCTTTAGAAAGGCTTGTTTGAGAGATCTAGATCTGAATAGTAAAAAAAATATGAGATGATGAAAGGAGGGGTAGAGGAGGAAAGATTCTCGAAATGGTTATTTTGGGGATCATAGTAGTGGTATGGGGGTTGTGATGAATGAGAGAAAGGCGGTAGAGGGTATATTGAGAGATGTATAGGGTGAAAAATAGGATAGTGCATTGGAAAGAGTAGTAGAATGAGATTTTAAATGAGTCAGAGTTGAGGTAGAGGATATATTGAAAGAGCATTAGGGTAGTGTACTGGAGAGTGTAGTGGAATGAGGTTTGAGATGAGTCAGAGTAGAGGTAGAGGATATATTGCGAGAGATGTAGGGTGAGATTTAGGGTATTGCTTCGGAAATGCTCAATTGGAAGCAAAGTAATAAATATAAAGATACATACGTACATGGAAAGTCAGGTATGTATACGGAAGGTAATATATGTAGATTGAAGTTGCATTTAATAATAAACTCAGACAATCATGTATTTCTGTACTTAATTTATTTTTTTGTAATTCAGTAGTGAAGCAATTGTAGATAAATAGTTATGATTAAAGATATACTTATTTATGCAGTCACTTATATACATATTAAACATAGAATAATGTAACTATAGGTAATATGTACATTTGTAAAGCAGAATTAATGAATATCTATAAAACATAATTATTTTACACATTTATACTAAGCAATACACATATTTAGGTACATATCATAGCTCAAATAAATGCTTATATACAGGGGCATATACAGTATATTTATGTTTGAGTATGGTGGTTATGTGGGGAAGAGCCAACTCTTGACTAGTCTTCTCTCTAAGATAAGGTGGTTATTCACGGAACTAATGTTTGGAGATAAAAGGTTCCATAGTTTGGGTGCTTGAACAGAGAAGGATGAGCCACCTATGGTGTTTTTCTTGTACAGGAGATTTTAAGGCGAAGTGCCAATCTAGAGTGGATGTTCCTTTATTGAATGTATTTGGTGATTTTATTCCTGATGAAGAGTGGTACTGTTCCATGGATTGCTTTGTGTGTGAAACAAAGCAGCTTGAACCTGGATCTTCTGGTAACCAGTAACCAATGTAGAGCTTTCCAGACATGGTAGATGTGGGTGTGTGGCTTTATGTCCAAGAGTAGTCTGGCAATAGAGTTCTGATTCCGTTGTAGTATTTTCTGATTTGTTAAAGGTGATCCATGGTAGAGTGGCGTGATCGAGTTTAGACAGAACAAGAGAGATGCTAGCCTGTACTTTGTGTGGAAATCCCAGATAGGGGAAGATGCGTCACAGAGTTTGATGGTACCAAAGCTTGATCTTGCTAGTGCGACATCTTGGGATTTCATTGATAGTGATCCAGTGATAATCAATAACAACACAACATAGCACGGGCCCTTTCACATTTACCCCACATAAGCCGCGAATGATGATATATTTAGTTTCAAAACTAAATGAACACTGATAAATCAGTTGTTAATTATACAGGCTCCTCTCTCGAGTTCCACAGCTGATGACCACCATTGACAGTGTAGATATAACCTTCTACTGGTCCTGATGAATTGCCGTCAAATCGACATTTAGGCAAGAAACATGTTGACCTTGTAGCACAGTACCCTATAACATTACAGTAGGGGTGCACTACACTTAGTTTTAACCAGGATAGGGGCCACACTCATAAAACTAGTTTTGATTGGACCTCTACTTCCTGTTGTACTCCCACTTCTCGACACATCTACACTCACTAGGCCCCTCACATGCTCTGCACCTTGCGGCAATGAATAAAAGATTTCCTCTAAAGAGCCCCTTCAAGGGTGCCCATTGGGTATTGTAGCGTCGACCCAATAGGGAGCAGACCTAATGATGAAGCATGACACCTAGCTGGCTGGGTGTGTGAGGGCCCTAATTCCGAAAGGAGGAATTCCCCTCCTTGATCTGAGCCTTGTCTCACTTATGCAACCTGTATTGTTCAGTCAGGAACTGCATACAATTCTGTATTGATTACTTTGTCAGCTCCCATTTTAGATATCTACAAAATAATTTTTGGAACTACTCCTTGGATGCACAGTTCCTCCACTTTTGGGGAATTTTGTATGGACTAAGGAAGCAGCAGCCCCTGAATTTGAGTGAGATGAAAATCAGTTCTTATAATATCATCATTATTCAGATAGACTCTTAGAAATGTTAAAGCATTCTACTCTTATATGTCTCTCATTCATACCACATTTATACTAGAATCTCTCAGCAAAATAAAAACTACTAAAGAGGATGAAACTCCTTGGCCTAGCAAATAACACAATGGATATATGCTCAACATTAAAATATTTGTTAATACATTTCCTTCAGCATTTACATATTCTTTTTTTATAAATCTACAAATTACCTTTTTCTCAGTAAATTAGAAAAAGACCTTCGTATTCATTTTCTATCAATGAAAGACTTAAGCAGCTTTGCCAGTTCTCCAGTATTTTGTCGAGAAGCATTTTGGTGTGAGACACTTCTTCCGTCATACTCTTTCCTCTGGACACATTTGTCCATTGGATTCTTTGCTAGAATCTCTTTTGTAAGTTTTATTTTGGTGCGAGATATCAACTAATTGTAGTATGACCATGGTATGAATGAGAGAGATAGAGTAGAATGAGATTTTAACTACTTTGTGCTTGTGGGTTTGAGGGTATGAGGGTGAAGAAGTGTGTTTGGGTATTATTAGTGAAGTGGAGAAGTTTCAGGTTCTGATGTTTATATGTGCTACTGCATTTGACAAATAAAACATATATAATAATAGAAAGAACAGTTTGTGTAGAAATCAAGAACATTTGAATTTGTATTTTCAATTTGTGGCTCAATATTCTTCCATTTGATACATTGTATTGTAGACCTATGAGCACCTTTGAAGATTTATACTGAAAGCAGAATCATTTTTATCTACATAGTGTACTATTCTCCTGGTTTGAGTAGGCAGTAAAAACTTGAGGACTTTAGTTTAGCGTCTCCAGGATGTACACTAGTGCCCAGCATCTGGCAAGATGTTAAATGTCATGTGCTGCAACATTATTTCAAACACTCAGGTGTATATTAGCAAATAGTCAATGCATGAATTTGTTCCACCTGAGAAGAATGGCATGCCTCTTTTTGGAGTATTCCTGTATTTGATCAACATATGTAATCTATTGTCCTATTGTTGTTGCTGTATACAAATCTTTTTTGTTTTCCACCAGCCAAGTGCCTTACATTATTTTATGAAGTAGTACTATGTAAAAAACCACAATGTCTGGATTGAATGACAATACCCAACACTGGGGCACATCATGCCTGCCTAATTGGAATCATGCAGGAGAAGGTGTTGGCAACTTGAAAACTGACAAAATGTCATTGGTTGAAACAGGGTATCCAATAATAACTATAACCAAATGTTAAGAACTGGGGTCTCTAGATGGCAGTGGTTTGCATCCTGTCCAAGCAGGAATCCTTATTCAGGTCAGGGTAAGGGAGTCACACAGCCAAGATAGCCAAGATAACCCCTACTCACCCCCTTGGTAGCTTGGCAGACAGGCTTATCTCAGAGGCAATGTTTAAAGAGTTTGTACATAAACATAAAGTAAAACAGTAAAAACACTACAGAATGCCACTACACCAGTTTAGAAAAAGAGCCACTATTTATCTGAAGTAAACAAGACCAAAACTACAACAATCCAACATACACAAGTGATGTAGCATTTACTGGGCCCTTATTTTATAAAATCTCAATAAAGTCTGCGATGATCTCAAACTTAATTCATTTCTCTCTCTTGGTCCTCCAACGGACCTTGCTATGTGCCGAGAGGGGTTGGATACAAAAGGGTTTTAATAGTCATCTAATGAGGACCAGTAATTGGACAACTGGATTACAAATTAGAAATCAGATTCATATAAATTACTCTCAACACAATTTTGTAAATGGCCCAAATCTCCTGAAGAAACGTAGGTGAGCCAAAATCATACCCACTAAGAGTTCAGAGACAAAATGGCAACATTAGCATTTCGTGTCCTGAAATCTCTCTAATCTGATCACTTTTAGTCATTAGTATCATTTCCATTGAGAACGCTCATTCACTGTAAATGGATAAATCATGATAATAGAGTCAGATTTAGGTAATATATTTTAGTTTATCAATTCTTTAGCAGAATAAGTGCAATAAATAGCAAATGAGATATTTAGTAAAACAGATTGATTCCCAAAGGTCATAAGTTCAGGAAAGGACTTGAAATTCCAGTTTTAGTGGCCCAAGACGGAAAAGACCACTGAGCGAATGTAGCCTGTGTGCCAATTGGGAAATGAAGCTAGTTCAGTCGGGAAACATCGTTTACAACGCGATGTTTACACCGCACTACCTTTACAATGATGCCATTACAACGCAAGTTGTTACTACGACTTGCGCTGGAATGGCGCTGTTGGATAAGAAATATTGTAATTTTATATTCCAACACCTTCCCTACTGTTACGTGAGCTCGTGTTGGAATATATAATTATAATAATCCTCAATCCGCGCACACCAAAGCAAGTCGTTGTAACGACTTGCGTTGTAATGGCAGTGTTGTAAAGTACCGCGATCTAAAAGATCGCGGTGTACTGACGTACATCCATTCAGTCTGCATCAAAAGTTCTGAAAATCTCAGTAGTCAGTTTGTAATTTGCCAGCATGTAGAACGGTAGCTATCTGTCACCACCTTCAGCTGAACAAGAGTGCCTCTCTCCAAAAAATATTCCCCTGAAACTTTCTCATCACACAATAATATATTTTTAGCAATTCTGTTGATGGCAACTCCTAGTGGTGCCTCATTAAGTAGACCACTCAGTCTATTGGTCGGTTCATGTGGAATGTAGATCGGGTGACATAAAGAAGACACAAAATGCAGAAGAAACAGGTGGTACCATTATACAGTCCTTAAGTGATCCTGTTATATGAAATGTTAAAGAATGCCCCTTTAGCTAGATCCTATAATAGAAGTTTCAAAGGGCAGATTCCTAGGCAGCTGTCCATAAAGTAGCAACATTTTTGTAACATAATCTTTATACAATTTATGAGTATCTCAAGAAAAGAAAGAACATGATACTATCAAATGTTACACTGAGTGATGTTCCCATACTCAGCATGCATAGCAAAGCAGAAAACCTTCATGCGTACAGTTTGGCCTATGTTAATTTAGGCTAATATGCAGAATGTATAGGATTTATAAGAGTACATATATACAAATTCATGAAGAAGTTGAAATTCTAGTGAATGTTTTGATGCACTTGAGAACATTTAATGTGGTCAAAATATATTCAAGAAGAAACAGGGTACTACTACATATTAAAAGTACCAACATGTTAATGTACTTCAAAATATAGATAAACATTTTTGTTTTATGCAATTATCATTTGCACATGTATAAAGAAAATGTTCTGAAAGTTTCTCTAAAGCATCTTTTAGTTCAAAGATGTAGCACCTGTTTGTCATTTCAGTGCAAATGGTATTACACATATATATATTATTATAATGTTCACTATCAAAATCAGGTTATTCAAAATCTCATTTGTTATTCTATTATCTAAATGCACTTTGGAACTGATTAGAGGTAAACTCAATACGTGAGAATTCACCATGCACACGTTTTCCTTCACTAGTTATGTAAATACAATTATCTCTAATAAATCACATCATATATACCTTATACATACTATCATCTAGACTATTCTTTTTCTGCATGCTTTTACAATACAATACAGTAACTACAATTCTTTGTTCTCAACATTTTTCAATAATGTGAAGTCATCGAACGTTTATTTATTTTTCTCTATCAATTCCCCATTTGATGGCTAATCACACTCTTATCGTTATCATATCTAATGTCACTTATAGTTCTGTTCTCGTCAGTTACAGTCTCGACTGTTCTAATGTTTTAATGTTATCCTAGCAACCACATTGTCTGTCTTCTAGTTCTATCTCATCTCTCTTTTTACCCTTGTCTTTTTCTTTTTGTTTTTATGCATTTCAACATTTTAATAGTAATATTTTTGTATTAGAACGCAAGAAATTATGAATAGTAAAGTTTTCAAAACTTGTCCCACTAGTCCATTTCCTAGGTTAGTAACCTATCTCTCCATTGAAGAAATTCCCTTGGTTATTGATTCTCATGCACCATCAGTTTTTAATTTTGGTAATATAACCGCTAGCATATTTACTTTTCTCAGGGAAATATGTTCAACATTTTGAACATTCAGCATTCAGCAGACTCCGCCTTCCTTTGCGAGAAGGCCGTCTACTGCAAGTCTATTTTGAAGCACCTTAGATCTCATAACAATAATTTCAGTGTCTATGGATAAGAATTCTTCCGCAGTGCATGTAAACAATTGGTCAACTAAGGAGGAACACTTTCGAATTTTATGAGAATTTAGTATAACCTCAACTGATGGAATTATTGCACCAAATATATCCCCTGCCACTTCAGCAGCCTGGCACCTCATTTGAGTCTAGTATGTTTTGCTTCATTGGCTTTATTTGATTGATACACATGAATAATTTTTGGAAAAACTCTTCCCATATAATAAGATCTATAACACCTTTTTGGAAGCCTGTAGTAGGCCTTTTTCTCCAAAAATATAGGAAATTCACAGGTAATCAGGATCTACACATCCCAAATGTAATCCCCACCCACCTACAATTTGGAAAGTGTGATCACATTCACTATACCCAATGAAGATATTTGTAAACTCAGGGGTATATTATCAAGGGGTTTATCTCCGCTTTTTTGGCTTTAAAAGCCAAGAAAGCTGAGATAAAATTATCTCCCTATTACCAAGCTGTCGCTAACACCAGTTAGTGACAGCTAATAGGAGATAGCGACCATCTTGGGCCCCGCTTTGCATGTCAGTGATATTTATCACTAATGACATGCAAAGTGGGCGTGCCAAGATGTTAGCGACTGGAAACAGTCGCTAACATCGCTATCTCCTATTACCAACTTTTGGAGATATTCGCGCTAAGCGCGAATATCTCCAAAAGCTAACACCTGCCCTGAGCAGTTCTTCACCATGTTATCCAATGGGAGGTGGATAACATGGCTAAGAGCATTTGCTCGATAATGCATGAATATCGCTGACTTTTCAGCGATATTCATGCATTGCGGCCGTTTTTTATCTCATTTGCGATAAACCTTGCTAATAGCAAGGTTTATCTGCGATAAAAATCGCCGATGTGCGGCGATAATTTTTGTCTCTAAACAAGTTAGAGACAAAAATTATCGCTAGTTGTTGGTAATATGCCCCTGAGTTTTACATTGCAATATTCATAGCATCCATTTAAGTTGGCAGTCTAAAGCAATAGTAGCTTGTGTTCCCGTTTGTTTAAGTTCAGGTTATTTAAAAAGCCATAGTGGAACTTTTGTGTGATTTGCAACCTTTCCCATAATCTCACAACATCTATCCTCTATAAAATCTATAATATCCTTTTCTACTTTGCGTAAATTGTAAGTTAAAATGTGTGGCTGTGCATAAGCAATATCTAAACTTTGAGTAGGAATCACTAATCATTTCTGCTATCTGAGCATCAGGCACCCAATTCAAATGCTTTCTAATAGGAACTTCAGAAAAGGCCAAGTCAAAATTTCAATATTAATATTCAAATTGTCGTTTGCCATAAATCAAGCTGATTAGTACACTGCAAGAAATTCCATAAGTACCTGGTTAGTTATCCCCCTCAGACCGAGGTAACTGTAGACACACAAGTATTTTGTGCATCCATGGTCTCTACATTTTCATAGAGAAGGTTAGTAAAACAATTTAATGAAAAAGTTTTCGTAGTTTGATCGCCATGTAGAGTTTTTTCCATTATTATAACTTTGTAATACAGATTCAGAAACAGGGGTTAGTTTAGCTTTCTCTAAATCTACAGGGTGAAGCAAATTTAGACTTACAAGAAAATTGACAAGACCTATTGAAAATGCAGCAAGTATAAATGCACATATATGTTTGCGTTTTACTTATACTGACCTTGAATTGAATTAGATGTTAGAACCGTTTGCAGCAAAAGGTGAAAATAAGATAACTTGTTCAAATTACTTTTTTACATTCTTTTCTTTTCAGTTTGTATTTCTAAATGTGGATTTAGTTTTTAAGGCTTGTAGCTTGTGTATTCTATTTTAATTAGTACTGACCTCGTATTAATTGAATGTTAAAATGGAGCACAACAGTTTCTCAAAGTTGTTCATAGGTACTTGAATTGTTGAACAAAAGGGCATGATATGCTTTTTCTCATTCATTTGAAGGCAGGTAAGTCCACTCTGGAGCAGCATATTTGCGACTTGGTATTCTTGCTCTTTTAGACCTTCTCACTGACGGGTCTTCATTATCACTGTTGCTTTGTTCTGAGAGACTTCTATGATGGGGTGTGGTACTCGACGTTCAGTTAGGATGCGTTTTAATCTGTCTGATCTTTGGGTCCAAGGGTCTCATTTTACCACTAGCATATCAGCTGCAATGCTCCCTTTGTTTGGGTTGACATCTCACGTAGTCAGCTCTTCTTCTTGTGCCCCTTCTGTACCTACAAGAGCTGACTCTCTCAGATACCTTTTAGGATTAGTTCCAAGAGTCCCAGTAGCTGGTGCCCCCTCAACAGTTTGGCTAACCTGAGGTGTCTGTCTCACTGTAACCACATGCACATTAACAGTAGGCACTGTGTTTTCAAGTGGTCATGGGTCTCAGCGAGTGTGGGAGGCCTGCACTCAGTTTGGAAGACCACCACATTCAACAGCAGTTGTAGTTACCAGAATAACTTGGAAAGGCCCACTCTAACGAGGTTCAAGGCATGACTTGCGCACATGCTTTTACATCAGGACCAAGTCTCTGGTGCTGAGGTCGTGGCATTGTTCCTGTTGAGGCAAAGTTGTAGCTTTCCAAACCTGTTGAGACAATTAACGTACCACCTCAGCCCGTCCTTTACAGTAATCAAGCACCAAATCATCTATAATATTCACTAGCTAATTAGATGGAATTGCAGGCTTTTTCATTCCTCTCCCCATGATAATTTCATGGAGGAAGAGTCCTTTACTTCGGTGTGGGGTACTTCTTAAACTCATCAACACAAGATGCAATGGATCAGGCCATTTCAAGGATGTCGAAGCACACACTTTTGCCAACCTGGATTTTAATGTCCCATTTATGTGCTCTGCTAGGCCTAAAGCTTCTAGACGGTAGGCACAATATAGTTTTTGATCATCTGGTAATGCTGAACATAACATTTTTGGACCTCATTATTAAAATGAGTCCCTTGGTAAGATTCCAAAGAAGTCGGAAATCCAAAACTTGGTATGAGCTCTCACAACAATAATTTAGCCACAGTTAGACTGTCATTTCATCAGGTGGTGTAGGCTTCTACCCAACAACAAAAAATACATACAAATACAAAAATATATTTCAAACCATTACACAAAGGGCATCTTGATAAAATTGAGTTACAGCCTGATTAATGGCCCTCCAGATCTTCCTGCATGACTCATTGCAATGGGTGTTCTTTTGCCTACATTTTGTTCCTGGCATACTATACATCATTGACACAAGACTTGTGCTACAGCTGTGATTCTGGGAGTAAACCATGTTTGTCTAAAGAACAGTATCATAGCATCCCTTCCAACATGTGCAGATCCAAGATAATGATGCACCACGGGTCACAACGAGCTCTCCAGTAAAACTGGTCCCCCATCTCTTTAAACCCATACCTCATTTTGCTGTCTCTGAGTTCAACCTGCTCTTATCCATCACTGTCTCTCTTCTTCTGACACTTCATCTTACAATGCATTCACTTCCTCCCAAGTTTCTACTGTTGACAACTTCAATCTACAATTTATGACATCGGAATTCTCTTGAAGGGGTTCTCTATTGAATTTGTAAGCATTAGAGTGCAATAGTGCGCAGTCTCACCTGCATAGTGGTTGCCGATTGTAACATAATAAGTTCCTTGTTGGAGAGCAGGCCACTTCACCTCAAACATTTGGGCAGGCAGTTGTAGTGACAGCAGTAGGTATTGTTTTTGTAACTGATTTTGTTTTATGCAATTCAATAGTAGATTTTTCCTAATGTGATTTATGCTTTTTTACTGTAATGTATTTTATTATTGTACTTGCTTTTATGGTTGTTTGTACACACTGAATAAATCTTGATTAAATTGAATTGACAGCAGTAGGTTCTTCACACTTTAAACAGATGGAAACTGATCTACAAAATCAGGCTCCAAGGAAGAAAGAAATTGCTTTATGGTATAATTATCTTCTGGCTGCAGCAGAAAGAAAGCCATGTTGGGCCTGGGAGAACTACTTGCAGAGTGAAGAGCGGAAAGAGTCATGGCAAGTATCTAAAAACATGCTTTACCTTGTGATTAATTCTGCTGGACTCGGAAGAAACCACTTTTTTACATTCCACAGAATATACTGGACCCCTCTTAAAATTTCCAGAATGAAGGGTGGAGGAGATCCTAGATGCTGGAGGTGTGGATCTCAGAACGCTGACGACGTTCATGTATTTGCTTCTTGCCTTAAGATATAAGAATTTTGGAGTGATGTGGATAAGACTATCTCCAGGGTCTTGGGTGCCGATGTGAAGGTAAACCCATTCTCATCTTATTTGCCATTGTACATATGTTTGGAGGGGCACAAGTCCAGTGTGGGACACAACATAATTTGGTATTTTACCTGATACTGTTGGCCAGGAGAGAGATCTGTAAGCTGTGGTGCCAGGAAGCTCCTCCTAGTTGGAATGCCTGGTGGAACTCAGTCAAGTATTATAGAGCTGTCAATCAGAGGGTAAATGTTTCAAGAGGAAGGCCAGATTCGGGGTTGTTTAGGAACTGGTTGGATGACCCTCATTAAGATTATTTTATTTTATTTTACTTTACGATATCATTGATTAAGGTACGGGATATGTTCCTATGAGTCAAACCTCTGGGTCAGCTCTTGTTGTGTATAAACGTGCATTCGCTGTAAAGAAAATACCAGCTGAGACTAAGAACCACCAAAGTTATATGCGCCAGAGGTGGACCAGGTCGAGAGGTGGCAGTAGCTATGGAGGTCATATGAGGAAAAAAAAATAATACACATGTTCAGAAAATAAAGTTATTTTTCTTTATTAAATAAAAAAAGACGTTACTTATACATATAATATTATCCAGAATACTCTTTTCTGCATGCTTTTACGAGGCAATAACTAAAATTCTTTGTTCTCAATATTTTTCTATAACATGAAGTTCTCAAAAAGTGTTATGTTCAGCTTTTGCTTGTCTTCGAAGGTGTAAATGCAATTTTTGCTCTATCACAAGTAAAGATATCATTTTTCAATGGCCAAATAGGTTCGGTTCATAGAATTCTATGGATGCAATTATTTTAGAACAAAGTGCCTTTGATGTGAAATTCAAGGATGAGAGAGGCGCAGGGGAGGTGAGGTGCCCAAAAAACAAAGAGATGCGTTGGTTCCTTACTGCTAGGGGAGGTGAAGCGTTGGTTACTAACAGCCTGGTGAGGTGATGTGTTGGTTCCTTACTGCTACACCAGAGAGGTGATATGTCGGTTTCTTACTGTCAGGGAGGTGATGCGTCTGTTCCTTACTGTCGGGTGAGGTGATGTGTCAATTCCTCACTGTCAGGGGAGGTGATACGTTGGTTACTTACTGCTACGCAGTGGAGGTGATGTGATGATTCCTTACTGTCAGGGAGGTGATGCATCAGTTCCTTACTGCCACACCAGGAAGGTGATATGTTGGGTCCTTACTGCCAGGGAGGTGATGCGTTGGTGCCTTACTGTCAGAGGAGGTGAGGCATCAGTTACTTACTGTAAGGGGAGGTGATGCGTATATATCCAGACATTTGACTTTGGTTCCTTCCTGCTGGGCAATGTTGATGAAGAGAGGCATCGAAGTATGATGCGTCAAAAATCCAGATGGCTGGGTCGGTGTGGTAAAGCAGGTGCTGTGGCGATTTCACAGTCACAAAGCAGGCAATTAGTTATTTTTTAGCCACAAGGGCTGTATCGTAGTTGGAGCAGGAGCCATGGACTTCAGTGACGCAGGACTCAGACTGCTTGATGTTGCAGCCACACAGCAGGTGCTGCATTAATTCTTCAGCCACACTGCAGTGATGCATCGAAAAACAGGTGCTGGGAGTCAATGCATGGATTTCTCACCAGATTACCAGAATCCTCCTCCAAGGGACCAGGTACTGGATTGGCTCCACTTGGCAAATCAGGAATCTCAGCAGAAGGTCCCTGGCACTAGTAGTTGTAGCCTTTGATGGCAATGAGTTGTCTTAACAGGAAGCAAGCACACAGAAGCCCTTGGAGAACCTTGGATGCAGAATAAAGACAGCCAAGTCCAGTCCTTTAACTCCCAGGACAGAAGCAGCAAACAGCCGGCCATCATCATCACACAGCATAGGGAGAGTGGCAATTCCTCCCACAGCATCTAGCTCTTCTTCCTGGCAGAATGTCCTTTAGTCCAGAAGTGTTCTGATTTTGGGATGTCAGAGGTTGAATAATTATGCCCCTTTCTGCCTGAAAGTCTTTGTAGTGCACAAGACCCTGCCTTTTCCAGACCTGGCTTAAGACACACTACAGGGGTTGGAGACAGCATTGTGTGAGGACAGGCCAAGCTTCGACCATTCTAGCACAGGAAGGCACATCAGCCTGGTGATAGCCCATCAGGATATGCAGGCCACACCTCAGGTCCCTTTTTGAGACACTGTAGAGTGAATGCACAGGGAGAGGTGTGGCGCCGCGGCCAGGGCGACTGACGCTGGAATCTGGGGATCAGGGTTCGATCCCCGGCTCCAGCAGCAGGTTAGCCCAGCACCATGTGACTCTGGGCAATAGCTCGCTTAATCTTCCCGACGGCCCCCAGCGCCTAGAGACCCTTACGGGTGATTGTGCGCTTTACAAATGTGGATTATTATTATTATTATATTATCCCAACTATCATCTACCCCCCGATGTGGATTCTACAGACAGGCAGAGGCATTGAATGGTTAAGCAAGAAAATCCCAACTTTCTACAAGTGTCATTTTAAAACAGTTAATTTCAAAACCAACTTCACCTAAAGATATGTTGTTACATTGTGAGTTCGGAGACCCCACACTCCAAGTGTCCATCTGCTCCCAATGTGAAAATACACGTAAATTATATTTCAAGGCAATTCCCATGTTATCCCGTGGGAGAGATAGGCCTTGCAATAGTGAACAATGAAATTATCAGTATTCCATTATCAGGACATGTAGAAAATTACAGCCTATGTCCTACCATTTAAATACACAGCACTGCCCAAGGTGCTGCCTTGGGCCTACCTTACGGATGGCTTACAGTTAGTTAAAGAGAAGGTTTGGGCCTGGCAAGTAGGTGCCCTTACCAGGTCGATATGGCAGTTAAAAACTACAGACACTGCAGTGGCAGGTCTGAGCCAAGTATTTATTTCACTTTTTTTATTTACATTTGTTCCAACTGTTCTATATAATGGACTGGACCCTCTGGGCCATGTGTTTTTACATTAATTTCATCTATCTTTGCTCGCATTCACCAGGCATTGTAGGGAATGCTATGTGCCCTAGATGAATACTTATTAATTCATTAAATAGATTTTTTTCTAGACGCTATTTGTTTTCCATAGAGGACACTAAGTATCATTATGGAGCTTTTCCTGAATTGAAGCAGTGCCCTTTTTAACAGAACAATTAGTGTACATGTGGGAATATAATTAGTATGATGGTGATGATGGCTAAGTATCACTGTCTTCCTTCTTATTTTTTATTGTCTGCAGGAACACAAGGCTATACTGAAACAGATGGAGAGAAATCTGTGAAATATTTGACACTGGAGAGAAGAGATATGTCTGCTAAGTACTGCTTCTGATGATGCTAGAGAACAAAAAGTGAAGAAGATAGGCCTAACAAAAGAGGTTACTGCAAAGAAAGAAACAAGTGAGGAAAACGTGTGTTGCCAACAATAGCATCACCCCTCATTCAATTTCTGCAAAAACACGCTTACTAGATGTTCAATATTCTGGGCAGGAAGAATCACCCTGAATCAACAATGGTACCATCACCACCACCATAGCAAAGCAGATATCTTTCAGCACTCCAGTGAATACAGTCATTACTGAGACCAATGAGTGAGAAATCAAATTGTCCTAGCTAACTGAATCTTCCCATGAAACTCAATAGCAATAAGTGTGCTGCACCTGATTTTCTGGAAATATGAACAGAGGAGGAAGTTGAGCTAGACTGATCTTCCATTGGACACATCATCTTCACTTTCTCCTGGCAGCAAAGGAAAAACCACTCCCCCATGTTTTCTTAGCCTCCTGTGACATGGAATGGACCCCTGAATCCCGCCATGAGAGACAAGGGATAAGGAATGTTCCAGAAAGCCTAGTTGAACATCAGGAAGATGAATCAGTGATTGCTCCTGCCTAGAGAATGTGTGAATCACTTCTACTCAACTTGCTTCAAGCCATGTAAAGCACTTTAATGCTAACACAAACTTCTTCCATCTTTTCAAAAGCTGGGTCAACTACCATCCCTTGGAAACGTCAAACAAAACCATCTACCTCCATCACAACAACTTCTCATGTAGACTGTATGAGGAAGGTCTCCTGCTAGATTTAGAACATTTTTAGGCTGAGGCTGCATGGGGATCACATCAGAGACTGCAATTTGCTGAAAACCAGTGCATCATGAGAAGCCATTTTGACGTTATGGTACTGAAAGCTGTTAACAAAAAACTATTTGCAATTGAGTGGGAAAAGCACCTTAAAAAGAAAGCTGCGGCTTAGAGAGAAGAATTTGAAGTAAAACTTATAGATCTGGGAGGTGATTAAGAAGATGAGAAGAGTAATGGCAGCATGCAGACATTACCTGCAGCAAACTCAGCATGGCACAGTTTGACACATTGTAGCAATTGATTCTCTCAGGGTAGGAAAGCAGAACAGTCCAAGGCCTTCTCGGGGATGGTGGGTTTGCTAGTGACTACAGTACACTGGTATGAAATGACGACTCTTAATACATTATTGTTTAGTCAGTGCCATTTTTGTAGAAAGGAACATACTTTTATATCACACTACTTAACATTATGCATAACATTTAAAATGTAGATGATTGGCCAGATGAAAATACGTTTGGTGAACCTCCTATTACATTACTCCCCTAGTGGATCCTGAACCCTATAACCACAAAACCCCCCACTTATACCAGATGCAAAATCACAGGATAGGATGGTGACAATATAAATAAGACAGACCCACTGTCTTTGTTAGGGTGTTACCACATCAGTGGAAATAATCACATGTTATAATTTACACTGCCCAATCGTTGAACCTTTGGGGGACAATATAGTTATAACAACAAATAATACCTGGGGGTCAAAGAAGTAATAGTAAGTCAGACAGAATGTATCACAAAACCAAAACTACGCAAAAAACACCAGTGAGAATTTCATGCAAGCTAGTGACTGCAGGCCTAGTCAAGGCTCAAGAGCAAATGGAGAAAATAGTTCCCATCAGAAGCCACACTGTACCGCCCTCTTTCTCATCATTTGGGTTCTCCTTACCCAGGAGACAAAACGGCCGGTCAGATGTTACCGTGACCGATAAATGTGGCAAGTGGGTAGTATGTTATGTACAAGAACTAATAGTGGCTACCGAAAAAAGCAGTGTATAGTGATGAGGGTGAAAAAGTGAGGGGTATTAATAAAATTAGGTGAATTGGGTAGAAGAACAGAATGTATTAGTATCTCCCAATCCCTAAGATTAAAACGCAGGTGCAAGTGCGGGTTTGAAATAATAACCGCACTAAGTGGTCAACATGTTTCTGCATTACATAGAACAGAGTTTCAAATGCATTCTTCAGGACCTAGTTAGAGTAACACTACTGCTTTAATAGATAATAATAAATAAATGAAAAAATATCACCTGAAAGTCCCAGGTGTACTCAACCGTATACTGTTAATGCATAGTATCCAGTGGCATCGGATCCAAACAGAAAGACATACAAACAAAAAGACAAAAGAGCATAAGTGATTCATACTCAAATAGTTGCCATAGTGTGATGGAAGCACATTCACACATAATGGGACATGGATTCCCATATACACACTCACCCAAATATGATGGTTGAGAGGCTTCACCCCACCTGGCTGCAGCGCAGGTATAAGGAGCACCGCTCTAAAAACAATGAGTCACTTTTAGAGGTTTTCCAACAAAGGAAAAAAGGACAAAAGGAAAAAAGAGTTTACGCAGAGGCAAAGAGTAACTAAGTAGACCCACTAAGTGCTGCGTGGATTAATTGAGGGTGACCCGCCAGTATTGTGCCACAGCGATCAGAGTCATGGCTAGGAATTAAGTAATGACTCGTTAGCACATCGCGTCAGGCAGTGGTTGCAAAGGATTTACGGCTTAGCGGTAAGAGAGTGTAAGCATGTAATAACAACAATCAGAGGGACATCCAGGGTATTGGCTCGTTGAGGCCCTCCTTGTCGCTGTTCAGACGGTACACCCATTTCTGTTCAATTTTGAACAGAAAGCGACTGATGTCAGGACACGAATCAGGAATGTGGGGTTGTTCCAAGACAGTCCAGCTGAAGTCTTCGGGGCCATGTCCCTTCTCCAAAAAATGTGCAGTGAGACGGGTAGCCTGTTTTCGGCATCGCACTGTATCACGTGATGCTGTTTGTTCTGAGCCCGAATCTACATACAGCTCCCGCTGACAATCGCCGGCGCCCCCCCAGACAGTACAGATGACTGCCGGGAGACACCGACGGACAGGTAAGCGGGCCGCACAGCGCTCGTTTCCTGGCGCGCTCGCCGCAAGCCTGTTGTTGCCCATGCGAGAAGCAGCGTTGATCTCAGAGCGTACTCGCTCTCCGTTCTACCGCTAAGCCGTAAATCCTTTGCAACCACTGCCTGACGCGATGTGCTAACGAGTCATTACTTAATTCCTAGCCATGACTCTGATCGCTGTGGCACAATACTGGCGGGTCACCCTCAATTAATCCACGCAGCACTTAGTGGGTCTACTTAGTTACTCTTTGCCTCTGCGTAAACTCTTTTTTCCTTTTGTCCTTTTTTCCTTTGTTGGAAAACCTCTAAAAGTGACTCATTGTTTTTAGAGCGGTGCTCCTTATACCTGCGCTGCAGCCAGGTGGGGTGAAGCCTCTCAACCATCATATTTGGGTGAGTGTGTATATGGGAATCCATGTCCCATTATGTGTGAATGTGCTTCCATCACACTATGGCAACTATTTGAGTATGAATCACTTATGCTCTTTTGTCTTTTTGTTTGTATGTCTTTCTGTTTGGATCCGATGCCACTGGATACTATGCATTAACAGTATACGGTTGAGTACACCTGGGACTTTCAGGTGATATTTTTTCATTTATTTATTATTATCTATTAAAGCAGTAGTGTTACTCTAACTAGGTCCTGAAGAATGCATTTGAAACTCTGTTCTATGTAATGCAGAAACATGTTGACCACTTAGTGCGGTTATTATTTCAAACCCGCACTTGCACCTGCGTTTTAATCTTAGGGATTGGGAGATACTAATAAATTCTGTTCTTCTACCCAATTCACCTAATTTTATTAATACCCCTCACTTTTTCACCCTCATCACCATACACTGCTTTTTTCGGTAGCCACTATTAGTTCTTGTACATAACATACTACCCACTTGCCACATTTATCGGTCACGGTAACATCTGACCGGCCGTTTTGTCTCCTGGGTAAGGAGAACCCAAATGATGAGAAAGAGGGCGGTACAGTGTGGCTTCTGATGGGAACTATTTTCTCCATTTGCTCTTGAGCCTTGACTAGGCCTGCAGTCACTAGCTTGCATGAAATTCTCACTGGTGTTTTTTGCGTAGTTTTGGTTTCGTGATCCATTCTGTCTGACTTACTATTACTTCTTTGACCCCCAGGTATTATTTGTTGTTATAATATTGTGTTTGGGGCACATACCTGGTTGGTCGGTAAACCCGCCCTTAGACCCTTCCCCCAATTGTGTGTTGTATGTGGACAATATAGTTATTCAAATGCATTCGGTATAATTGCAAAAACATTGGCTTGCTTAGTGTTTCTCTCTAACCTGGTTTCATGCGAAGTGAGACAAGTACAGATACTAGTTCCTAGCTATCACCCAGTACTGTGACTGTGACAGCCTGCCAAATGTTGTATTATCCATCACCAACATTATCAATAAAGCATTTAAAATCACAACGTGTCGCTGAGTCTTCCTTCTACTGTTTTCAGACTGCTATTCCAGTCATAGGACCAACTACAAATGATCCCTGCACTCTAGAACCTTTGTAAAATGTACAGGCTGCAGGATAGGCTTGACATCTGGGCGAACCTCTCCTGTTGTGTCTGTCTCTTGCTCAACTTTCCCCAAATTACTCCTACCCATCTCTTGAGTGCTCCTAACCATCTTCTCCTCAGATGTGAGATCTATTGTGCCATAATATTTTTTCCACCATCAACTGATCTCATAGTCAGTAGGGTGACAATGGTATAAGCAACAATAAACCAGTACAATAGGAGGCTAAAAAAAATCCAAAGTTGCACACACTATCCTCTTTTCCTGAGCAATAATGGCTATAATGTTTTTGTTGGGAGAAGTGTAAGAACGGTTGGTGGTCAAAATGTTGCAAATGGGACTTTGGCAACCTACTCTATCTGGGAGCTACCTGTAAGGCAATAAATCGACTACAGGTGCTACAGAATGCAGCAGCTCGCCTCATACTAAAACTACCTAAAAGATCAGACTCCAAAGCTGCCCTCCAGTCCCTTCATTGGTTGCCTATAAAGAGCAGAGTTGAATTCAAAGCTCTCTGCACCTGCCACCGTATCCTTGCTAATAAGGCACCAGCACCACTCCAGAACCTAGTCACCAGGTATGTTCCATCTCGCGCTCTGCGCTCCTCGCAGGGAGGCCTACTTAAGGTCCCGAGGGTAAAGCGAGCTCGCATGGGAGGAAGATCCTTTCGATACCTGGGGGCTAAGAGCTGGAATGCTCTACCTCTCAATCTACGTCTGGACCCTTCTGAATCTAGTTTCCGGAGGAAATTGAAAACCCATCTCTTTTCAAAATAGTTGGCCCCTTCCCCTTTGTGTCCTATGAGTGCTTCAGTTAGCGCGGGGACACGCTTTTAGCGTAACCAAGCGCTTTACAAAATTCCCATAATAATAATAATAATAATAATAATAATAATAATAATAATAATAAATGCCTACAGCTTTAGTTTCTGTCACAGAAATGTGAGGCAAATGTGTGATTTTAGCCAAAGTTTAAGGTATTAAGGGAATTTTTATTAAACAACAGTGAGAGCTACACAAGTCATGCCTTGGGTATATATTGTTTTCAGAAATGTCTGGATTTGGTAGACTTTTTGTGGGTGGCAACTGTCCTGTCCCAACAGCTATCCACCTTGACAAAACTGGTCATTTTGTGGCTGAAAATGTGATGTCTCAATGTTGTGGTTTGGAGATTTCGTATCACAGAAGCTAGGCCTTGCTGAACAAATGAGGTGTTGTTTTAATCTGGGGAAGTGTGGGTTTTCAGAGTGGTAAATATTTTGTGGGTCACCACTTCCTCCAGAACTTTCTCTCACAGAAATGTAAGGAAAAAGTGTGATTTTAGACAACATTGAGATTTGCTGGCAATTCTGGGTAAGAAAACATAGTGGCAGTCATGCAAGTCCAGCCACAGTAGCTTCTCGGAGTTTCTAGTTTTTAGAAATGTGTGTGTTTTGTAGGTTTCCTTGATTACCAGCTGACTCAGAGCCTGAATAATGCATCGACTTAGCATTGCAAATGAGAGGAATTTGGATTTTACCTACGCAGTGCTGGCCCATTTAGCAAATATAAACCTAAAGGAATACACATTTGTTCATGCTTGACATGAAGATGGGGATGCTCTGGTTTCCAATAAAGACTATTGGGGCTTTAGGAGTAGGATGTTGCCTGATTTTGCACAATGGTGTGGTTTACTTAGTTTTTACTTCGCGTATCAATGGTCATTTATACGGAGGCTTTTAGAACTCACGTCTTCCTGCCATTTAGCACTTTACCTCTTAAAAGGTTTGGGGATCGAGTCTTCCTTCTCTCCATGGTCATTTTGGGTGGGCTGTGGAAAAGAGCAAATCAGGGCTTTACTGCTGGCTCTGCCATGTCCCCAACCCATTATAAAAGTAGGGCCGATGTGCGAACATATTGGTAAAAGCACCTGATAATTTTGCAGCACTTGTTAAGCTCACTAATTGCACTTTTTGCAATTTTAACTGATTTTAAGAGATGGTTTTCAGCAAATTACAGTCAGTGTACTGTTCACTTGCATTGCTGCTGTCTTTTGTTTAATGGCTAATTTTGCACAATGGTGAGGTTTACTTAGTATTGACTTTGTGTATCTCAGTTCACTTCTTCGCGGTCTGTTAGAACTTGCATCTACCTTCCGTTTAGCACTTTACCTCGAAAAATGCTGGGGGATCAAGTCTTCCTTCTCTCAGTGGTCAATTTAGATTGGCCTTGGAGAAGAGCAGGTCAGCATTTTAGTGCTGACTATGCCATGTACCCAAACCATTATAAAAATTGGGGCGATATCCCGGAGCCGGAACCTCTGATCAAATGGCCCCTCAGAAGTACTCTAAAAAACAGCTACTTCAGTTCAATATCTCTTGTAGGCTTTCACTATGCTACACCATTGAACTTAACATGGGTTCAGAAAGTCTTTATTGTGTGCACTTCCACTTTGCATGCCAAACTGGGCCCCTGCCGGCAGCTGAAAGTAATACAGAAAATTATTCAGTTTCTCTCCAGATTACTGACACGCTAATGCTGAACTGTGCACTGATAAATGCTCAATCAGTTTTTAAGCACAGATGTGAATTCCTTAATCATTTAGACACCTATGCCTCAGATATAGACTTTATAACAGAGACCTGGGCAGATGAAGCCTCTAACCCCGATTAGTTTCTGTAATCCCAGTAGGCTACGTTATTGCTAGATTAGACTGCATCGCTAAATGCAGAGGCAGTTTAGCATCATCTAGCAATATCATTTAGAGATTTTATTCAGCCAACAAGTTATTATGGATAGTGAGGTTTAGTCGAACACTGTTAAATAATAAACACTTTTAATGGTCTCTTGTTTGATAGGCCTCTGGGCCCCAAAGCTAACTTTTGAATGTCCCTAGGTGGATTTACTGAATCACTCATGGGGTTTGGCCACATGACCTCGCAACAGGCCATGTGGCTAGCCCTTGGCTGCAGATCTCGAAAGACATTTATAGCTGGGGGGTTGAAAGCTCATGGGTGGTTGTCCACAGGCCCCAAAATCAACCCCATGCATGCTGTGCTCAGCTGAAGGTCAACCACAATGGGGGGGGGGTAACCACCTGTGGGCAGTTGTCTTTAGATGTAATGGCTGCTACAGTTCTTCTAAAAGAGAGCTGGCACAGTGATTCCTCAGACGTAGGCCATCACCCAGGACACTGTCCAATCTTTTTTAAAGCGTCCTGTACGCCGGACACATGCCCATTCAGGAAGACAATGTATCAGGGGGTTTAGGTGTTTGGTGTGGCTAAAATTAAAGCCACACCTGTAGGCCATCAATTTACCTGATATGCTAAATACTTACCCATTTCCACTTATCATACTTAGGCTTACCTCCTGCAACTTTGTCTTCTCTGCCGTCATTTCACTGACAGCCCAACACAGGCCCTGGGTGCTTGCTTTAAGTTCATGATACCTGCCTGTCTCCTGATGTGAAATCAGCCCTGGAGCCTGACCATTTCTTTGTCTGCTTCTCTGCTCCATAGCACTAATAATAGAAAGTAAAGCACTTTACCATCAGGGAACTGTTGCTACAAATTGGTAAGGTGCATACCCAAATGTGATATGTGCTTTAGAACAATCACTTCTGGAGTTTCTGAAGTTCCTGAAATAGAAAAATTGTATATGAGCAATAGAAAACTGCCTACTTTGGTTGTTTTGCAACACTGTTGTGCTAAATTCTATTATTGGACATTTGGATTTTCAATTACATTTTCAAGGACTGATGCACAAGTTGGAAGAAATGAGGGAAGGATGTGATGATTTTCTGGATTTTTTCCACAAGGTATTGATCTTCTTCATGAGGTTAAATAGGTAATAGGAGGGTTCCCTTAGGGAAGTCACATTGTTACTAGATTTTATTAGACTCATTCAATGATTGTATTGCTTGTGTTTTTTTAGGGATCATCATATGTGTATACAGTGTGCCCTAAAACTACATCTGAAATGGCAAAGAGGGAAGTCTTTGGTAAGCTGAATTCAAGGGAGGCGAACTGGATTAATATTTTGACATTGTATCACATATCCTCTATTTATCATTTCATTTTAATTTGTTAGATACATACACATTCCATAGTGACCAGAAAGAGAACAGAAGGAAATACCTCTGTACAAAAGGACCAGACTAGCAGAGAACATTTCTTATTTGATCCACTGCGGTTCCAATGGGCTGCTGTAGGTGATGTGGAATCCTTGGATTGGGGAAGTCCATGCAGCAGAGGCAACGTGCCGGTTCTACGGGGGATAGGCAGAGCTGTGGAGGAGATGTGCGGTTCTTCTAAATCCACAGATGGGCTAGCAGGGCACCTACAGGCGCACTTCCAGTGTCCAGGATTAGGGTGGTATCACTGGGAGGTTAATACTCAAAGATAACGGAGACCATGTGCTGGACTCAAGATGTTCGGAAGCCTGTTCTGTCCATGAGGCTTCTTATCAGGAGCCCAGTTAAGTAGCCCTTGGAGTCACTCTGGGTTTCTGGGTTTAGATATGCATGTCCAGTCCTTCTCACCTAGGCAAGAGGGCAGCAGGTCAGCACAGCAGGGCAGCAGTCCTAGGAGAGTGGCAGTCATTTCAGCAGAACAATAGTCCTCTTCCTTGTAGAATCAACAAGCCCACCAGAGTACTGAAGAGTTGATGTTTGGGGTCCAGTATCTATACCTGGTGCCCACTTTGAAATAGGAGAAGTTTCTATAGGTTCCCACCCTCCCTGCCCTCTCCCAGCTTGCCTGGAGTCACAAAAGACTATTGACAAACCCTTTGTGAGAGTGCTCAGGCAGAGCCTTTGTGATGTAGTGTGGTAGGTGACAGCTCTTCCCTCTTGTTAACTCAGAGTGGCCAATCATGCCAACACCTACGTTCCCTTTGTCTCACAGTCTGTGATCAATACACAGAGACCAAGTGCCATCTACGCCTAGTCATGTGATTCATGATCAGGATGCAGGGACCAAATGGTAGGACAAGAAGAACACAAATTTCTAAAAGTGGCATTTTCAGAATTGTGACCAAATATTCTCCTTTACCATTAAAGAGGGCTTTTATTTACAATTCTTCAGACTTCAAAGGCAACTTATCTACCTGCACATAATTGAAAGTTACAGCTTATTAGATGTAGGAAGGTAACTCCAATGTTAAACTATGGGAGAGGCAGGTCTTGCAGTCGTGAAAAATTGGGTTGAACAGTTTCTCACTACCAAGACATGTACAACTTACAAGTAAATGTACTACTTTTACAATACACCACACCTAGCCATAAGGACTGTTCAGAGCCTTTCCTAGGGTTGACTTATGTGTATTAAAAAGAAAGGTTTAGGCCTGACAGAAGGTTTATTTTACTAGGTCAAAATGGCAGTTTAACGCTCTAGACACAGGCTGCAATGGCAGGCCCGAGACAGGTTTGAAGAACTACTTAAGTTGGTGGCACAATTGGTGCAGTTCTAATAACAGTGTTTCATATACAGGCCCTAGGCGCATGTATTACCACTTTACCAGAGACTTGTAATTAAATGAAATGTGTCAATTGTGGGGAAGTCAATTTTACAGAATTTTTTAGGGGTGTGCACAGGCACTTTAGCACTGGTTAGTAGTGGTAAAGTGCACAGTCATAAAGCCGGCAAAAAAATGTCAGAAAAGCAGGAGGGTTGAAGGCAAAATGTTAGGGTAGAACCACACCAAGATTGCCAGGTCTAACGTACCAAATAGTTGAATAAGACGAAAATGCAACACAATAACATGTGGGCACCAATTTATGAAAATATGTTGTTTTCATCTTGAAATAGACACCTCAATAACAAAAATCCACCAAAGAGTTCCCGTGAAATTAATTATCAAAGAAACAATAAACATTGCATTTCAGTAAAAGCAACAAATCTTTGTAATATACAGCAATCTGAGTTTAGGTTTCATCACATTAAGCAAGTTGAAAACAGCTATATTGGCACACCTGAGGGTGCCAACTCTGCTAGGGAGCCAGTCACAGGGACCGATGTGGGCCTAAAGGATAGTTACCTGTCTGTATTAGCAGTCTCCAGTCCTGCTCTGAATTCTATGGGCAAACCTTCCTTGAAGTCAATTGAGTGGTCCTTATTCAAGGGATACAGGACTGTGAAGATGCTCAAAGATGCTGAGGATGTGGAGCCATTGCAAGAGGACTTCCTCTTGCCACCCACTCATGTTTGAGTTTGGGGGATGATTTATGCCTCCCTGGTGGATGTCCCATGAAGTCTTTATGAAGTCTAGCATAAGACCAGTTGTTACAGGTCTACTAGCCTCTGATCATAGCACAACTAATGGTTTTCTTTGGTTGGTGATAACTTCTCTGCTGGGTGGCCAAGGAGCACTCTGACAACTCTCCAAAGTCCAGCTGACCAGGTGCAATTTTTGAGGGTCATGACTCGGTTTTCAAGGCTGCTCCTCAATGTCCACCAGTGGTCAAGGTTTTTGGTGCTAGGTTCTCAAGGGTGTAAGCTTCTCAGTTTTTATGGCTCTACGGTTATACAGGGAGTTAGCTAACTGACTACTGGAGGCATTTCTATGTCTGGCACTCGTGAGCAAATTTTCCATGAGTTGGGCATTGCAGCAACAGTCCTCTCTTTGCTAGTCCACAGCTACAGCAGGTGTAGTCCAGTCTTTGATGCAGTCTTTATTTGCAGGGTCCAGGGAACAGCAGAGAAGTCCGTCTTAATTCCTCCTCCTTTACAAACTTCAATTTGCTGCTGTGAGCCTAGGGGTTGTTGCGAATAACTAGCTAACGGGCCATCAGGTCCCCGCCTGCCTGATGGCAAGTTTCTGTGATGTGTGGCATTTAGCTAAACACAGAATGCTCTATTCTGCCCACATGTCAGACCCCTTCTTTCAGTGTTTGGAGCGCCCTAACCCAGCCCGGAGGTGTGGGTTCCTGAGGGCTACACTCCCCTTGAAAAAATGGATTGAGAGCAGCTTTTCCTTTTCTGCCTGAGAATCCAGCCTGCCTGCCTAGCAAAAGAGCAGCCACTTTCTAGTGTGACCTCCTTTTGCCTTCAAGGGTGGCTTTTCCTTTTAAGATTGCCTTTTGGGATAACACCCTTCCACGGGGCGGTCACACGTCTTCACTTTGAAGTTCATTTGTTCCTCTTTCTAGGAGCCATTTCACATCACCCCAGGACGTCAGCATGCTGTCTAGTGGCAACAGGTGTGCACAGCTGTAACCAGCTTCTAGAAACTTTGGCCAACAAAGTGCCAACTTTCTAAAGTTAGACAAAAACAAGGGGTAATAGGGAGGAAAGTTTGAAAATAACAGCATAGCACATATCCTACCTGACCAATATTCCAAAAAGTGTTCAGATCTGAGAAATACTTCCTAAAGGCCAAAATGAAGTCTACGGATCCCTTCAGATCAAACAGAGTATCCTTTTTAGGAAAAACAGACCCTCGCCCACCAAGGTGGCATGCTTCATCATTGGATCATGCTCCTCATTGGGCAGACGCTGCAATGCTCACTTGGCCCCATGAAGAGGATTTCAACAGTGATCTTTTTTTCCATCTGTGTATCTGAAAGTACTCAGGCACCTGATGTTTGCCCTAAGTCCTATATGGGCAAAGTTTAAGTAGATCAGAAGGAGTGATAACCAAATTAAAATGAACTATTTTGGATGAATGCCCTTAATGAGGTTAAAAACAACAAGGAGGAACTCTGCAGGGAATAATGATAATGATACCCGAGTTCACTTTGGGGTCAACATGTTTCTTGCCTGTGTGCCCCTACCTCGTATCAGTCACAATTCATCAGGACCGATCTACTGTTGTGAACCCTCTCAAGTATTCTGATGGTTCCCACCGTAACTGTCCTTTTTTAGGCTGTGTCCTATTTAGAAGAAAAATCCTTTTAATAACATGAAAGGTCAATTCCCCAATTTTTTTTTTCATTTTACATTCTTATGACATGTAAATAGGAAAATAACAGACAACCAACAAAAAAAGCAAACATTTGCACATTATTTGCTTTACTGTATCTATCTTTGTTGTTTTCGTATTAACAATTACTAAAGTCCACACACTGGTGCATTTTTAGTGTAGGCATACACACAGCATATCACAAACTCCCCACAAATAGGTGATAGGTGTGACCTTCTATATGTGTTCTTGTGATTGTGTTGAGTCATTTGCTTACCCAAAACCCTAGTGCGTTGGGCTCCTTGGGTAATCATGGAGGTGAGACTCCACGCTGACAATCTAGTTAATAGTTAGAATGTTATTATGAATTTTCCAAGGTATGGTGATCGGACAGGTTGTCCCATGCATCAGTACGTTCCCACTTACTTGCCAATAAAAGAGACACTGTGGTTTGCCTACATGCATCCACGTTTCCAGAAGTTGTTTCCAGGAAAACGGGCAAAGATTAATAGGAAGCACATTCCCAAGCTACTGAGAGAGGGAATATGCATTTGCTTCATATTTCCATCCAGGATGCTAGTTCTGTCTGAACATATTTGGTTCCATCATAAAAGAGAACAATGAGTGAGTTCTGAGCTTTATTAGGCAATGTTTTTCCATCTGATGCAATCATTATACCTAAGCCCCTCAGGAAAGAATGCTCAAAAACCAAAAAATAAAATTGTTTTTGTTTCATAAACAAAACAATTCCAGTAAACTACTTTGTAAATATTAGTTTTGTTACAAGGGAATCCCAAAACTGAGGGAGATTGTCCTTTAATTTCTTATTTTCAGTTTTATACTTTAGGCATTGATTAAGGTACAGTATGTCCCACATCAGTAAAACAGAATTTGTTTTAGACTTTTCTCTACAAAAAGAAATACTAATTATATATATCCACGAGAAACGAACCCGCTCACTCCCTCGGGAGGCGATGTTACCATCACGGATTCTCTTCGTTACATGGACAGTTTTCTCTTATCTCTCTTATCACAGGCGCCTACTTCGATTATCTTCCCGGGGTCAACAATCCTTCCCGATCACCCCCGTAACCAGAGCATAACCTGTGTTTACTGATACTTAATCATTGGATTAACCTTTAACATTTTACTATATTATAGAAACTTAAAACTAAAAGAGGGCAAAAACAAGAGTATAAGAAAAAATTAGAGAACAGGAGGAAAGGTCCGAGAGGAAAAGAGAGGAGAAAAAAAAGAAGAATAACAAAAACTAACATTTCTAACTATACTAAACAGGTAGCCTTCTCTGCCCAATTCTCATACAAGCTCCAAAATCTTGTACTCTTATTAGGCCGCATTCCCCTGTCCATTCTTGCTATCTGATGGATTGAATTTATCCATTCAGACTCTACAGGTGGAACATTTAAAATCCACTTGATACATAATTCTCTACGTGCCAACAATATCAAAACAAAAATAAGAACCTTTATATACTTAGACATGTTACCAATATGCTCTTCTTCAGGAATTACTCCAAAAATGACCAAAGCCAAGCTCATCTTAACTTCTTGACCCACCAGTTCTGACAGTACTTCCCCTATTTTCTGCCAAAATTCTTGAATGGAGGGACATCACCGGATCATATGTGATTCATCTGCATTCGGTTCTCCACATTTCTGGCATTTAGACCAACTTTCGAGGTGTCCAGTACGCCCTATGTATAGTAAAAAATGATTTTTCTTTAGTGGGCGGATTTCACATGATACCATAAATGCGATATAGATACCTGCCATAAACTTCTATATCCAGTTTCGGCAGATCCCTCCTCCAAGTTTCCACTTGCCAAATCTTGGGGTCATCTATTGACTGCACCAGTATTCAGTACCACATGGAGATCTCTTTTTTAAAACTTGGCTGCAAAGCGATTTTAGACTCCTGTGTCTCCTTATAAGTCGACCCTTGTTTCAAAGTTCGAGCCCAACTTAACAATTGACAGTATTTAAAGCAAGAAACCGCATTTTCTGTAATCTCTTGAAACTTTTGCCAAGAAATTAATTGTGTTCCCTCCAATAGCTGGCCCCATTTGCATATTCCTTTTCCTCTTATCGGCATTGCCAGAGCATCTTGCAAGCATGTGGGAGTTCCAGGAGAATGCCATATTGGTGCGTAATAACTATATTAAGGAATATGTAGTATCTTTCTGATCTGGCTCCATAATTTGCATGCCTCATAGAGAATCTTTAGTCTACTTTTTTTTTAAACTTAGAATACCCAAACTTATATAAAAAATAATTAGCAAGGTCAGGTGCGCCATATGTCAAAGCACGAAACATGGGAGTATATTGGCTTGAGTTCTAATAATGGTCTGACATTTTTTACATTGAAGGCTCCTTGATATTGTAATAGATCAGGGCTTGCTATACCTCCATTTTCTTTCTTTTCCCTACATTTCCTCCATGCAAGTCTAGGCCTTTTCCTGACCCAAATAAAACTTGAGAGTTCACCCTGTACTTTTTTAATCCATTCAGTCTTAAATTCTAATGGAATTGCATTAAAAATGAAAGTATACTTTGGTAACATTGACATGTTAAGAAGGTTTGATTTGCCAAGAAAGGATAAAGGTAAATGTTCCCATTGCTGCAATTGTTTTTTGACCTTAGAGGTGACCAGGTCAAAATTTACCTTTGCTAATGAGGCCAGATCTTGCATTAAATCAAACTCCAGATACCTAATCTTCTTTTTGACAAGATCACTTTGTGAGGTAGTAGTCCACTGCATTATTTCCGTTTTTGTGGATTTATAGCGTAGCCTGAAACAGTAGCAAAATAATCTAATATTTCCTATATTACGGGTAATGTTGGTTCCACATGAGTAGATCACTGCCATAAAGCCCAATCGTTTGCATGGAACTGAATTAGATGTGAAAAACATTTGTGAAGAAATTGAGTTTTGTTTCTTTGGTGAAAAAGAGGACAGTGCAGAAATTGATACAGCAATAGAAGGTAATGAAGAAGAGAATGTAGAGATTTCAAGTACAGAAAATGTTGAACATGAAATTACCAAGTTTAAGGTCAATTCAAGTGAAAGGCCTAATTTTACTTGTGCGTGCTGTCGACAAACTCATTATAAGCATCGGACTAGATTAGTTGATTTATATGTAAAAAGCAAAAAGATAAATAATAATGAGTGGAAGGATTTTGCAACTTATTTGTTGGTAGAAAATTGTTTTGATTTGGGTTCTGATCAACGTATTTGTAAATATTGTTCTAATAAATTAAATGAAAACAGAATGCCTGCTAGAGCTGTTCATAATAATCTAGAGTTGGTAGACATTCCTTCTGAATTGATGGATTTAAATACATATGAGTCTATTCTGATTCAATGTGCGCATCCTTTTAAGGCTATTGTTCGCAAGAAGCCTAAGAAAGTAAAATTGCCTCCTTCAGATTTACAGAGAGGATTAAAGGGAAGAGTTGCTTATTTGCCTCTAGATTTTAAGAAAAATATTGATACAATTGGTGTTGAAAAAGTAGAAGAGGAACCTCTGGTTATTCTAGTTAATGGTGTTCCGACAAAGAGTAAGAAAATCTGGCAAGAATCAGTGGATGTTAGGAAAGTCAAAAAGGCAACGTTGTATCTGGTAAAAAATAATCAGTACTATAAAAATGTGTATGTGGGAGAAGAGGAAACAACTGTACAAGACAACACTGATTTCTCAGCTGGGCAAATTGAAAAAGTTGATATCTCTAGAAGTGAAGAAATTTATGAACATTATAGTGTTCATCCATTGCATTCCAAAGAAGTAATGGGGAATGCTATTGACTTGTTTCAAATGAAAAAAGCCAAAGGAAGTCCCATTAGTGTATGGGAAGAAAGTTTGGAAGCTCATTGTTTTCCACAGTTATTTCCAACAGGTGAAGGTGGACGATATGACGACCGACCTGTTCAAATTCCTGCATCTGAATACCGGACTTCAAGATTATATGCAGAAGATCCAAGGTTTCGTCAATGCATTCCATATTTGTTCCATCTACTGTTTGAGAGTGACTTGTCCGGACTTTCTTATGCTGTAAACCATGTACTGAAAAGTGGAACACATCTACAAAATGTTTCGGCAAGGGATTTTATGGATAAAGTGAAACTGCAAGACAGTGTTTTGGAATCTCAGCTAATTAACCTCATGGCATATCAGCGTGGTACTAACGAGTATTGGTACCATCGTCATGGGGAATTGAAATGTATGCTAAGAAACTTAGGAACTCCTACATGGTTCCTCACCCTTAGCTGTGCTGAGTATGCTTGGGAAGACTTACTTGAATTTCTACGAGAAGCAAATAATAACATTGAAAATATTGAATACAAGACACCTGGAGAACTGTGCTCTTTGGATCCAGTTAATGTATGCAGATATTTCAATCATAGGTTTGAAGCTATGATGTCTTTTATTACAAACAAAAAAAAAACTCCGCTTGGAGAGGTGTTGGATTTCTATTGGAGAAAGGAGTATCAAGCAAGAGGTGCTCCTTACATACATATGCTGCTATGGATTAAAGATGCACCAACATTTGGAACAGATTCAGATGAGAAAGTGATGTGTTTCATTGAACAGTATTCTACATGTGCTGTTCCGAAAAGAAGAAAACAATTTAAGACATCAAGTTTTACGCTTTCAAACCCATCTTTGTAGGAAATATTGTCGTCGAAAATACAAATCCAAGGACAAGTTCTACACAAAATGTCATTTTTCATTTCCACGTCCAGTAACATTGAAAGGAAGAGTCAACCATTTTATGTCTTCTCTGCGACATACTGTGACAAGAAAATCACCCAAAAATACATACAACCTAAGAAGAAATGAGGAGTCCAAATTCATAAATGACTACAACCCAGTCATTTTGTCCATGTGGAATGCTAACATGGATATTCAATATGAGGCTGACAACTCTATTGCTGTGGCTCGATATGTGACGTCTTACATCACAAAATCTGAAAAGACGGAACTGAAGGAAATGTGGGAGGAAATTTCACATGAAAAGAGCCTAAGCAAGAAATTATACAGTTACAGTCTGAAGATGTTGTCGCATCAAGAAATTGGAGCATATGAATGTTCTGATCGGTTATCATCAGCAAGTCTATATGCCAAATCTAGAACCATCATTTGGGTGAGTCTAGGTCTTGCTGCAACACGAAACCGAGTTTTGAAATCTGTACAAGAAATAGGGTATTTGGCGAAGAAAGAACCAGACAGTACTGATATTTTGAAGACAAACATGTTGGATACATACTATCCAAATAGAAGTACTCATCTTGAGAACGTTTGTCTCTATGAAGTTCTGCAAACCTATACATTTAAAAAGAACGTCACAGAAGACATCAATAAAGGTGTATATGCTGTAATTGGTTGTGAAGGCTGTCTAGTGAAACAAAGAAAAGGCCATTTGATTAATCATCGAAAATTGAGTTGTGAATCTCCAGACAAAAGGGAATTTTATTACTTAACTCTTTTGCAACTCTTTAAGCCTTGGCGTACAGAAGAGGAACTACTTGGAGATTTTCTTACTTATGACGTTTCGTTCAATGCAACCAAGGATACCATAGAATGTCCTGTTTTTTCTAATTATCTGCAAATGTTGAACGAGGAAATACAGCAAGAAGCTACAATTGCAGCAGAGATTGCTAGAGACAGTTCTCAAGACATTCAGAGTTCTGCTTCACTGAGTCAGGGTCCACTAGGAGGACCAATTATACAAAATGAAGCTGCCACTGCCATGGATGAAGTTGAAAGAGCCATGGAACAAGCTCAGGAGGATGGAGTTAACTTAGAAGATTTGGAAAAAGAACTAAATGTTGTGCAGAGACAAATATATGACGAAGTCACAGAAAACATTGAGCATGGTTTATCTCATGAGAAAAAAGCGTGCTCATGTACATCATTTATACCTGTCCGACTGTACGTCATGGTTCTAGCGCTGGGATGCTCTAGGGTTACTACGCGCTCTACAAAACCTTAAAATAAATAATAAAATAAATAAATACGTGAGTGGAGAAGCAGGAACTGGAAAAAGTTTCCTGATTAAAGCGATTGCAACATATCTGCAGAAAAGAACGGAGTCATCGTTGTCTTGTGTTGTTACCGCTCCAACTGGGTTGGCAGCACACAACATTAAAGGGATTACTTTACATCGCTTATTGATGCTGCCAGTAGAGCATGATAACAAATTACAATACCACAAGCTATCTGGAGAAGCTTGTTGTGAAGTTTCAAGAGTCCTAAAGAAAATGAAACTTCTTATCATTGATGAAGTAAGCATGGTATCAAATGTAATGCTTGCTTTTGTGCATTTAAGAATGCAAGAATTTCTTAAAACAGACTATGATGTGTCATTTGGAGGCAAACACATCATTGTTTTTGGAGATCTACTGTAACTAACTCCAGTGAAAGGACAGCCACTGTTTAAAATGCTTACGCAGGAAGATACCAGGAAGTGCTTAGGAAGCATTGGAAATGTTAACATATGGTTACATTTCAAATATGCAGAGCTGCTTCAAAATATGCGACAGGCAAAGGATGAAGATTACAAAAATATTCTACAAGATGTAAGAAGTGGAAAACTAACTGAGCATGGCAAAGAAGCTTTACATGGACAATTAATTTCAAATTTGTTTCCAAATGAAAATATTCTCCCAGAGAATATTTATATGAAAATTCCTGAAAACAAATCTGTGATATGCTTGATGCCAACTCTGAAAGAATGTTCAATCTTCAACAACAAAATGTTAAAGTTGGAAAATCAAGAGATTCTGAAACTGGAAGCTATTGATAAAATAGAACATGAAGGAGCAACTATTATTTTGTCTGAAAAGTTGAAATCAAAATTGGATTCTTTAGAGAAGACAATATCTAAAACTGCTGGTTTGGAAAAAACTCTGTATGCATCTTTAAATTGTCGTATCATTTTACGACGTAATTTACATGTGGAAAGAGGTTTAGTAAATGGAGCAATGGGTCATGTTGTGGATTTTGTGAATTACCAAAATAGAGATGGAATTGAATTCATAAAAATTAAATTTGATGGCATTGAAGAAGTACAACAAATCAGTCGTTGTTCTGCACGATTTTTACATGTGAAAGATGTATATGTCCGCTGAAAACAGTTTCCTGTTTCTTTGGCATATGCAGTGACTATTCATAAATCTCAAGGTTTAAGTGTAGATGGTGCATTGGTGAATATTGGATGTTCTGTGTTCAAGGAGGGTATGGCATATGTTGCTTTATCTCGAGTCAGAACTTTATCTGGATTGTACTTGATTGATTTTGATGAGACAAAGATTAATGCAGATCTAAATTGTGTAAAAGAATATAATAGGTTAAGAAGAGAGTATGCTCCAAATTTACCTCAATATCCTCTATTTGAAAAGCGTGTGGGAGGCCAAAAAAGAAGAAATGAGAAAAATTGTAGTGAAGTTGTAGCAAAATGAAAAAAGTTAGATGAACCAGTAATTGTAAGCAGAAACTAAATGGATTCAGTTAAAGATGTTGTTGGATTTCAGTTTGAAAATAGTTCTGGTGTCAACTGCTATGCTAATGTAGTGGTTAATGTTGTTTTTTTTTCTCAAAAATGTACAAGAACAGATTGCTGAAAATCGTGAACAAACATTTTGTTGTTTAATAAATTCTGTGTTAGAGAAATGTAGCAGTGATAGAACAAAAATACAAAGTGTTTCTGAAATTCGAAATGTTTTAGACATATGTTCTGGTCTAAATCAATTTTCACAGAATATTCAGCAAGATTGTCAGGAATTTCTAATGTATATGCTTGTTGTTTTGCAAGATGAAGGTGTAGATGTAGAAAATCTTTTTGGCCTTTCTTACAAACGGCAACATGACTGCGACAATTGCTCCTTTCCAAGTAGTACTACAATAGACACTGAAAGATTTATATATTTGACTTTACCAGACTGCAAATCAGTGTCATTTAATAATCTAGTTAGACAAGCAAATCAGAGCATGATTTATACTCAATGTAAATCAGCAATGCTATCAACATTATTTATACAAAGATATGGACAGTATGTAGTTTTAATGTTCCAACGATGTAGACCTGATGGAACTAAATTGACAACATTAATTACAAATGTTGTGGCTTCTCAATTATCAATTTCAGGAAGAACCTTTACAACTGCAGCAATTATTTACCATGATGGTCCTTCAACAACATCAGGACATTACACAGCTTATTTAAAATGTCATAAAGGATGGAAACACTGGTCATGGATGAAAATATAAAACCACTGCTCGAAGCAGACTTAACTAACGCTAAGACAAAATTAGTTGACTTTTTGGAGATCAGCATGAAAAAGAGATGGGAGGCAAGTAGATTAGTGAACTATGAATACAGTGAGAAAAGAGGCAAGCAGTTGGCGTGGAAATCTAATAGCTATAGCTTAGTGAGAGTAATGAAGATAATTAAAAACATGTAGTTCTCATAGAGATAGTATATGTATATCACTTAGTGTATGCTGTGAGTATTATCGAAAATATTTATAGAAAAGTAAGCTAGAGGTGGCAATACAACTATTGTTTCATAATGTAAAAGATGTTGGAGCTTTTCTTTCAGAAACTCGGGTAAATGAGAGATTAAGAATACTCTTGACTAATTTCCAAAGAAAAGGACTTTCCGTATACTATTTGGCCTCATGGAAAAGTAGATGAAACAAAAGTGAGTTTAGATATGTTTTTTCAAAATTTTACATTATTTAATAAAACATTGTATGGGTTTTTTAAACACAATCATTTTGATTGTGTTTATTTTGCCCGCTGTTATATGATGAGTAGTATTGTGGTCACTGTTTTAAGTGAAATTCAATATATTCTGAGAACAGCAAAAATAAACCATATAACATGTTGTACAAATTAATTTGTATTTTCTATTCTTAAATATATATTATTCTCCCCTTCTCTTATGCTCACTCACCTATTTCCACCCTCTATCAGTCCTCTTAACTCACCCTCACTGGCCTTTTTTCACTCTCTCTCACCTCCCTTCCCTTATTCCACTTTCCTAACTTATCCTCATTCTCCACTCCTTCACGGCCCTTTCCCTCTCTCCCATCGACCACTTTCCAGCTGTCAGTCACTCTACTTCACTCCCCTTCCCCTTGTTTCCTTTCTTTGTTCCCTCAATAATTCCCCTTCTCTCACTCACCTTATTACACTTCACTCACTCCTTCTCTCACTTCCTCTGTCCTCTCACATTCTCACTCCCCTTCCCTCACTCCCTCTCTCTTAGCCTGACTGTCTCGATCCTCTCACGCCCTCACTCCTCTTCCGTCACGCTTACTCCCTAAAACTCACCCACACTCCCTTACTTACCTTTCTTTGCTCTCTCACTCAGTCCCTTTCTGCCACTATTTCCTTTACTACCTCTATGTTCTTACTCCTTCACTTCCCTTGTCTCAAGCTCACTTGCTTTTATCCTCTCTTTTTTTCCCTTTTTCATCAACCTCACTGCCCTTCCTTCACCTTCCCTCACCCTTGTTCCCTTACTCCAGTTCCTTCAGTTATCCTCATTCATCATCTTTAACTACCCTCCTCTTTCTCTCCTCACGCACTCACCTTTTCCTAGTCCCTTTTTTTTCACTTTTCTTCCCTTTCTTGCCTTCCTTTGCTCCCTCAGTCATGCTCCTTCCTTTACTCACCTTACTGCCCTTTACTCACTCTTTCTCTCACTCCCTCTGTTCTCTCATATTCTCACTTGTCTTCCTTCTCTCACTCTCTATTACCTTCACTCCCATTGTCTCCTCACTGTCTTACAACCCTACATTCACCCTCACTCACCTTCCATGCCTCATTTTCATTACTCCACCGTTATTCACTCCTGCTTCTCTGTCACTCACTTCCCTTTCTTTACTCCCCTTTCTTCCTTTAGTTTTCCTAATGCACATTCCTTTAGTATCTTACTCACCTTCAGTTCATTTCTCTCTCTTGCTCTTGTTCACTGTCACTGAATGTATCCATGTCATTATCCTTTTAGTAATTTTCTCTCTCTCTATTTCTTTTTAACTCTCTCTTACCTTCACCATTCCTTTGTTTTTCTTTCTGAGTCCTTGAGCAAGAAGCTACAATTGCAGCTGAGATTGCTAGAGATAGTTCTCAAGACAGTCAAAGTTCTGCTCCGTTGAATCAGGACCCGCCATGAGAACCAATTGTTCAAAATGAAGCAGCAACTGCTATGGAAGAGGTGGAAACAGCAGTGTATCAAGCTCAAGAAGATGTAACAAACTTAGGAAACTTGGAAGAACAACTAAATCTTGAGCAGAAAGAAATATATGTGCAAATGAGAACAGATTCAGCATGGATTACTTCATGAGAAGAAAGAGTGCTCTTGCTTATCATTTGAACCTATCCGAATGTACGCGAGTGGACAAGCTGGAACAGGCAAAAGTTTTTTTAATTAAAGTAATCACAACTTTTCTACAGAAAACAACTGAGTCGCATTTATCTTGTGTTGTCACTGCTCCAACTGGATTAGCAGCACACAATATAAAAGGAATTACTTTACATCGTTTATTAATGCTACCAGTAGAGCATGAAAACAAATTAAAATACCACAAGCTATCTGGAGAAGCTTCTTGTGAAGTTTCAAGAGTGTTGAGGAAAATAAAACTTCTCATTATTGACGAGGTAAGCATGGTATCAAACTTAATGCTTGCCTTTGTGCATTTAAGAATGCAGCAAATTCTTAAAACAGTATGACGTATTATTTAGAGGAAAACACGTCATCGTTTTTGGAGATCTTCTACAACTTACTCCTGTTAAAGGACGACCAGTGTTTAAAACACTGGTGCATGAAGATACTAGAAAGTCTTTGGGGAGCATTGGAAACATTTGGTAATATTTTCAGTATAAGGAACTTATTACAAATATGCCACAGGCAAATGATGCTGATTATGGAACTATTCTTCAAGATATAATAATTGGAAAAATGAGTGAACATGGCAAACAAGCTTTACAGAAACGATTACTTTCCAATTTGTTTCCAAATGAAAATATTGTCCCAGAGATAATGGAAAACAACGCTAGAAGAAATAATATTAGACCTTCTCCTTTACTTTCCTACCTCTCTCTTCCCATCCTTCGCTCCTTCACTCTTTTCCCTTCCCTTACTCTCCTTAATCTACTTCAGTAACTCCTTCTCTTACTTTCTCTGTCCTCTTAGTTCTCTTTTAGTTCTACAGTACCCTTCCCTCATTCTCTCTCTGTTAGCCTCATTCTCTCCATCCCCTTAGTCTCTCACTCCTCTTCTGTTACGCTTACTCCCTATAACTCAGCTATACTCCCTCACTTATCTTTCTTTCCTCTCTCATTCAGTCCTCTACTCTCACTTTTTCAATCACTTCCTCTGTCTCATCACTCCCTTACACCTCTTGTCTCACGCTCACTTGCCTTTATCCACTCTTTCCTCAACATCACTGCTCTTCTCTTACCCTTCCACACCCCCGTTCCCTTACTCCGTTTTCTTCACTTATCCTCATTCACCTTGTTCACTCCCCTTCTCCTCACTCACCTCCCACACTCACCTTCTTTCAGTCCCCCTAGTTCACTTCCCTTCCCCTCTCGTCCCTTTCTTTGCTCCCTCACTCATTTTCCTTTCCTCTCTCACTGCACTCCACTACACTCACTCCTTTTGAATTTGTTAAGAATACAGCTCTTTTTGAAAAATTGGAGGTAGTTCTAAAAAGAACTGTTTTTTTTGTTCTTTTTTAGTTTTTTTTCTGAACAAAAACAAAAACAGGGAATGCCAAACTGCTCAACAGGAGCAAAAAAAGGGCAAAATTAAGGGCTGAGGAGGGCAGTGGTGGTCTTCCCTTCTGCGTACAATGTTCATGATGCTCTGCTCTCCGTAGCAAAGCAGTTCATCACACTGCTTACATTTTATTGTGATGTCATTGAAAACAGGCTGAATGTTAGGGAACAGCTGCTCAGGTCTTCCTCTCACGGATGATGTTGTTGCTCCTCCAGTAGATGTTGAGGCGCCATCCCTTGGGGGATTACGTGCCAGGGCCCTGACACTCTCCCGGGCATAGTTCTGGGGGTGCCTCCTCTGAACATGCCGAATCATCGTCGAGTTGCCAAAACTATACTTCCTTCTAGGGTCACCCTGTGAAAGCACAGTTTGGCACATTTTACACTCCACCTTTGGAGCATTAACCTTTTTTTCACATGGTGGCATGGTAAAAAACTTCCATATAAAGTGATCCTTTACCTTGGGCTGAGGAGCCTCCTCCTGGATGAACTCATCCGAGTCCTCACTGCTGCTGGGTGGTCTAGCAGCCATTCTTTTCGCAAAAATGAAGAACAGAAAAGAACAGGTCTTGCTGTCTCCAAAGTGAAAGAAGAAGTAAAGGAAATGGGTGGGGTTTTCATTATTTGTAAAAAGAAATGTTAACAACCAATGAAAAGAGTTATTTTAAGGTCACATGACTTGACACGCTTACGCTGCGTGCACCGGAGCGCTTCTGGGGGCGCTTACTCAGCACGAACGTAGGCGCTTCCGGGGGCGCTTACACGGCGCGCCTAAATGACGTTTTGCTAGCTTTTTGGAAATGCAAAATCATTTTAATTCGGAAAATCAAAAACACTACTTTTATAAGTATGGTACTGAATGTCTTGCATTATTATTTAGTTTAAATACATGGTTTTTTTTACGCACGCGGAAATAGCGCTCTCGGGTGAGCTTACCGGTGCGCGCACCCTGAGCGCTCCCAGACAAAATGATAAAAAAAACATGAAAAATATATTGAAAAAATAACTTTTGGAAAAAAAATAATAGTAATTAATAGTTATAAAAAACAGCTAATAAAAAAAATTCACTGAAAAAACCATAGGTTTCACAATCGTTCTAGTTAGGAATTAGCATTTAAAAAACCTTTGAAATTCACTAAAAAAACATAGGTTTCACATTTGTTATAGTTACGAATTAGCATTTATAAAACCTTTGAAATTCACAAAAAAAACATAGGTTTCACACCAGTTATAGTTAGCTAAACATTTTACTCATGCAAAACCATTGAAATTCCCATGTTATAAATAGTTGGACTCACTATAACTCGCGTGCCCGCAATCCACTGCTGATGATGTCACATATTACGTCTTTGCTCAAGACGCTGCACTCTACTCCTGAGGTGGAAGCCGGAGTCTTTGTTTTTAAAAACCTGTTTGCTTTTTAATTTCCCTCACTGCTACTTACTTCTCCTTCTCCCTCCTCCTCCTCGCTCCGGTCCCTGCACTGCCGATCTTGGGGCTACTGCAGGGGACCAGGTTCAGCGACTTTAGCCGCCATCTTGGAGGGAGGGAGCCGTGAGGTAGCGGTCCAGTCGGCAGACCCTCCCGCCTCCCGCTGGTACTTAAGCAGCGCTATTCGAGCTGCGTGCTGCTCTTTGCTCAAGACGCTACACTCTACTCCTAAGGCGGAAGCCGGCAGTCTTTGTTTTTAAAAACCTGTTTGCTTTTTAATTTCCCTCACTGCTACTTACTTCTCCTTCTCCCTCCTCCTCGCTCCGGTCCTTGCACTGCCGATCTTGGGGCTACTGCAGGGGACCAGGTACAGCGACTTTAGCCGCCATCTTGGAGGGAGGGAGTCGTGAGGTAGCGGTCCAGTTGGCAGACCCTCCCGCCTCCCGCTGGTACTTAAGCCGCGCTATTCAAGCTGCGCGCTGCTCTTTGCTCAAGACGCTGCACTCTACTCCTGAGGCGGAAGCCGGGAGTCTTTGTTTTTAAAAACCTATTTGCTTTTGAATTTCCCTCACTGCTACTTACTTCTCCTTCTCCCTCCTCCTCGCTCCAGTCCCTGCACTGCCGATCTTGGGGCTACTGCAGGGGACCAGGTACAGCGACTTTAGCCGCCATCTTGGAGGGAGGGAGTCGTGAGGTAGCGGTCCAGTTGGCAGACCCTCCCGCTGGTACTTAAGCCGCGCTATTCGAGCTGCACGCTGCTCTTTGCTCAAGACGCTGCACTCTACTCCTGAGGCGGAAGCCGGGAGTCTTTGTTTTTAAAAACCTATTTGCTTTTTAATTTCCCTCACTGCTACTTACTTCTCCTTCTCCCTCCTCCTCGCTCCAGTCCCTGCACTGTCGATCTTGGGGCTACTGCAGGGGACCAGGTACAGCGACTTTAGCCGCCATCTTGGAGGGAGGGAGTCCTGAGGTAGCGGTCCAGTCGGCAGACCCTCCCGCCTCCCGCTGGTACTTAAGCTGCGTTATTCGAGCTGCGTGCTGCTCTTTGCTCAAGACGCTGCACTCTACTCCTGAGGCGGAAGCCGGGAGTCTTTGTTTTTAAAAACCTGTTTGCTTTTTAATTTCCCTCACTGCTACTTACGTCTCCTTCTCCCTCCTCCTCGCTCTGGTCCCTGCACTGCCGATCTTGGGGCTACTGCAGGGGACCAGGTACAGCGACTTTAGCCACCATCTTGGAGGGAGGGAGTCATGAGGTAGGGGTCCAGTCGGCAGACCCTCCCACCTCCCTACAGTATAAAATGTTGCCTATTTCCCGGCCGCGCAGCGGGCGCGCCAAAGGCGTGCCAAAGGCAAGCCCGTCTGCGCCCGTACGCGACCGGCCGGGACCCGGGGCCAGTCATAATGCCCAAAAATACTCCTACTCCTCATCACAACTACGGGCTTGCCAGGGCAACTGGTGTATCTGTCCTTCTGTCCAGACCCGCATCAATACTCTTGGAATCTCCCTTCTTACCCCCGCAGAGCGTGCTTCCTACGAAGGACATCCCCCGCAGCACACGGCAATTCCCCCCCCTCCTCAGGCAAGTGCTATTCTCCTGAATACCCGCTCTGCGGTTAAACACCAACTTGAGCTCCATAATCTCTTGATCTCTGCCCAACCTGACTTTTTATTTTTAACTGAAACCTGGTATTCCCCTGACTCATCCCCTGATGTTCTGGCTACCCTCCCTGACTCTTACTATGTCCTCCGAGCTGACCGCCCGGATGGGAAAATCGGTGGCGGTGTAGCCATAATCATGCACTCTAGACTCCAGCTACAACTTTTACCTTTTCCCCACATTCCTTCCGTAGACTTTCTAGTCGCCCGCTCCACCAATCTTGCGGTGCCCCTGACCTGCTTATTATTATACCATCCCCCTCAGACCAAGCCTCATTTTATTTCAGCCATTCAAGACTTGCTGGCCACTCTCGTGGTCAACAACTCTTCCGTACTTATTGTAGGAGACTTCAATTTCTGTCCCCATGATCCCCGAGAAGACCCAATGTCCAATGAATTCACTGAATCCCTTGGCTGTCTTAATCTTACGCCTGTGATCCACCTCCCCACTCATTCTGGTGGTCATATCCTGGATCAGATCTGGGTTGCCAACATTTCCATCTCGTCTCTGTCTATTTCCCCCTGCATTTGGTCCGACCACTCGTTCATATCATTCTCCTTCGACTTAGGAGCTATCAATGAAGTCCCTCCCCAAAAAAATAGGTGGTGCCGTAATTGGAACCCGGTGGACTTGCCTGCCCTGTGCGCTTCCCTCGCGGCCTCTTCTCCCTGTCTGTCAGTTCCCCCCCGACTCACAAGCTACCATCTTAAATATTTGGCTCTCCGCAGCTTGCGAGTCAGGAGCTCCTCTCAAGTTAGTTAGGTCTTGTCGCCCATATGAGGCTAACCGGTGGTTCACTGAAAATCTCAAAACTCTCAAACTTTCCCTAAGACAAGCCGAACGTCACTGGAGACGCACTTACTGCCCTATTCTCAAATCCCAGTACTCTGCTCTTCTCCGCAACTACAAAAAGGAGATCCTAGCGGCTAAAACGGAGTACTTCTCTGCAAAAATTCTCCTAGCTAGCAATAAGCCTAAGGAGATTTTTGCCATCGCCCATAATTTAGCAGCTTCAGACAAAGTTCTACCCAAACCGGTTCCTTCCCAATCCCTCTGTAACTCCCTCAACTCCTACTTCATCGAAAAGATAGCTACCATCAAACTCAATATTCCCCTGCCCTCCCACTCCTTCCTCCTCCCCACGCCCACCCCTCCCACCGCCTTTCTTGATTCATTTACTCTACTCTCAGAAGAGACCTTCCTTGGCCTCTTAGCGAAGGTCAAATCTCTATCCCCTTTAGACTGCTGCCCTGCCCGCATACTTAAGGAGGTCTTTTCCAACTGTCCTGGACCCCCTCTTACCCTGTTAAACACATCTATTCAGCATGGCACCGTCCCAGCCTCTTTCAAATCGGCCATTATCACCCCCATCCTAAAAAAACCTGGGAGTGATCCTTCCTCCCCTTCCAATTTCCATCCTATTTCCCTACTCCCGTTCCTTGGATAGACTCTGGAGACTCACATCACCCATTGCCTCTCGACTTATGTGGAGGACAACCAACTCCTATCCCCCCTCCAGGCCGGCTTTCGTCCAGGCCACTCGACGGAATCCGTAGTTCTATCTGTCCTGGATGAGCTCAGGCAACGTGCGGATTCCAATTCCTCCCAGGCCTTGGTCCTCCTCGACCTGTCCGCTGCCTTCGACACGGTCGACCATTCCATCCTTATTGACCGTGTCGAGGCAGCGGGCATTCGGGGCTTTGTCTTGGCCTGGCTCTCTTCTTTCTTAGAGGGCCGGACTCAGGCCGTCCATCTGGACGGCTTTTCGGCCGATCCCTGCCTGATCTCATGCGGGGTTCCTCAGGGCTCTGCTCTTTCACCCCTTCTTTTCAACCTATACATTCACCCCCTCATCCAGGCTCTACAAAACATGGAGGTAACAGTTTACAATTACGCAGATGATCTGCAGCTTATCTTTAATCTCTCTTCTTCCCCCGATTACAGCTCTAACCTCTGCTCTGTCCTTACCTTCATATTTGACTGCATGAATTCCAACCAGCTCAAATTGAACCCGGACAAAACGGAGCTGTTACTTACTGGTAATCTTCCCAGTCCTTGGTCCTCTGCATTTTGGCCCCCTGTCCTCGGTTCCCCCCCTTCCCTTCTGCCAAAGTAAAAACCTTAGGGATCCTAGTCAGCCAAGATCTGACTCTGCGCCCACAGATAAGCGCGGTTGTTTCATCTTGTTTTCTATCTTTACGCATCATCCGGAAAATCTCCCGCTTCTTTTCGACTGAGGCCCTTAAGCTCATTGTCATGGCCATGATTACCTCCCACCTTGACTATGGCAATGGGCTCTATGTAGGAATCCCGGCATACGAGCTCCGGCGCTTACAGCTCATTCAGAACCAGGCTGCACACCTGATACATCAGCTTCCTAAGTACCCTCACGTCACTCCCCTCCTCAAATCCCTTCACTGGCTCCCTATCTCCCAACGCTCTCTTTTTAAGCTAGGTTGCATCACTTTTATGGCTCTTGCAGGTGATGGAGCGAGATAGAAAACAAAATTTTGTTTAAACTCGTGAAGTCACATTTCCATAACATGAATAATAATATTAATGATTTGTGATATGTCGTGCTAATACAACTTAGATTAAACTTTACACATGGGGGGACTAACATGTGTGCTCATAAACGTGCATAATTGTTGCATCTTTTTGTTCGTGCAAAATAATAAAATAATTTATTGTTTTCGTTTTTTGTCATTACTAACTGCTGCAAACTTAAAAGAAGCATGTGCTTGTTTTGCTTTTTCCTTGTCTGTGTGATGTCATTTCTACTATTCTAGGTGCATATAAGTCTCATGGAATAACGGAGACTGGTAGATATAAACGCTGCTTTACATGGTCAGCGACTAGCTGCCGCCTCCCCCCCAATCCGGCACCCAATACCCAGGAACGTGAACACGAGACGTCTTTACTTTTTGGAAGGCGGGCGCTAGTCGCCCGGCCGTATTTATTAAAGTATGAAATTAAAAAAGGTTTTTAATTGCATAATCAACAATTTATACAAAAATTCAGCAGGACATTTAGGTTTAGCAATAAGTTTGAGAGCCTGACTTTAACAAAACTCTAATACAGGTTGTTTTCCTAACTTATACTAAACATCCTCATCTAGAATTTTTGTACATTTCTGGCCATATGGCAGGGTCACTACCGGTGTCAGGTCCTACAAGCTGCGCCTCCCCTCTGGATGTGCGCATGCGCAGTGTTACCCCGGGAATTGCCCGGTCTACCCCCTGAACTCCATTTACCCACTAAAGGAGGGCCCTTACTCTGCGCCGGTGGCGTCGTGAGTCCACGCGCGCGGGGTGGCTACCAGCCTAAGGAAAGCGTGAACTACTCCTACCCGCGCTCCTTTGCTTTGTAGCATCCATTACCTTGCCCCTGGAGTTGTGGGAGTGGCCCGCAGGCCCCTCCCCCTGGGCGGGAACCTCCATAGGATGATGCCCGCCCCCTCAGACCTCAAATATGTGCTCACCGATAATGACCTTACCGCATGCCCCATACCTAATAAATACGACGACCTATGGGAAAAAATTCTAAAGGACAGCTACACTGGCTAATAAAACAGTATCAACGTATAGCTACAAAGGGAAAAAAGGCCTAAAGACACATAGCATTAAATACAGTTCACTTCAAACAGTATCAACGTATAGCTACAAAGGGAAAAAAGGCCTAAAGATACATAGCATTAAACACCGTTCACTTCAAACAGTATCAACGTATAGCTACAAAGGGAGAAAAGGCCTAAAGATACATAGCATTAAACACCGTTCACTTCAAACAGTATCAACGTATAGCTACAAAGGGAAAAAAGGCCTAAAGACACATAGCATTAAATACAGTTCACTTCACACATGACTTGATAAAAGGGGGAAGAATTCCTAGAGAAAAGCATCAACAAAATATACCAACAGTTCATCTCTATTACCCTGTGAGACCCGTGGACCGTACATCCAGAACTTACCATTCAACCAGACATAAGAACTGCTACCAAACATTTTGTTCCAAGGGATGGTGGGTGGGGTAACAAAGAAGCCCCGAGCGCGGGGCACACCGTTTCGGCGAGGGAGCGTCCAGGGACAAGGGGGTCTCCTGGGCGCTCCCTATCTCTTTATTCCCGAGGGGCCAGGTGGCCCCTCCTCTAGCCCGCCCCCCTTGACCCGGACCCACTTCCCAGGATCCGGGTCAAGGTGGCCGCCAGCCAACCGGCGGTGGGCCGCGCCCCCCAGGGCACGCCCCCACCGCCGCATGGCAACAAAGGAGATAGTGGGGGCGACGGTCGCCGCGCCGCCATGCGTGCGGGGGGGCCGAGGGCCCCCCCTTTTCACATGGTCAGCGACTAGCTGCCGCCTCCCCCCCAATCCGGCACCCAATACCTGGAACGTGAACACGAGACGTCTTTACTTTTTGGAAGGCGGGCGCTAGTCGCCCGGCCGTATTTATTAAAGTATGAAATTAAAAAAGGTTTTTAATTGCATAATCAACAATTTATACAAAAATTCAGCAGGACATTTAGGTTTAGCAATAAGTTTGAGAGCCTGACTTTAACAAAACTCTAATACAGGTTGTTTTCCTAACTTATACTAAACATCCTCATCTAGAATTTTTGTACATTTCTGGCCATATGGCAGGGTCACTACCGGTGTCAGGTCCTACAAGCTGCGCCTCCCCTCTGGATGTGCGCATGCGCAGTGTTACCCCGGGAATTGCCCGGTCTACGCCCTGAACTCCATTTACCCACTAAAGGAGGGCCCTTACTCTGCGCTGGTGGCGTCGTGAGTCCACGCGCGCGGGGTGGCTACCAGCCTAAGGAAAGCGTGAACTACTCCTACCCGCGCTCCTTTGCTTTGTAGCATCCATTACCTTGCCCCTGGAGTTGTGGGAGTGGCCCGCAGGCCCCTCCCCCTGGGCGGGAACCTCCATAGGATGATGCCCGCCCCCTCAGACCTCAAATATGTGCTCACCGATAATGACCTTACCGCCACAGGCCAGCATTGTTAACCGACGATCTGGCCTCCCCCTGCCTAGACCTACCCTAGAAAGTTCTCACTCTAGCAAACCTTCCAACCAGGCCCAGACCCCAGGCCCCTTCCTTCCTCCGTCAAATGGACTCCCCTTACCAGGTAGGACAAATACACCCATGTTGGATCATCTGGAACCGGGGCTTGAAATAATTTGTCCCACTGTGTGTTGATCCTCTTTATCGAGTGATTCAACGCCCTGACCGGGTCCTTGCCACCCTGGGATCAGTTGAGACCCACCCACCGTGCCACCCGGGCTAGTCCTGAAGACCCACTCACAGTGGAGATGAACCCCTCAATGAGTATTCGCCTCCCAGTTTGGCCCATTCAGTCCCCCCTAGGTGAGGTATCACCACTGACAGGGGGTCGGGTTGCTGAGCTAAAAAGTCCCTGAAAGTAGTTCCTGAACTGACCATGGCACAGACCCTCAAACCCACTCTTCCCTGTCCTGCGTCCGGCACGTTGTTTGTGCTGGCACATTTTTAGCTCCTCAACTTCTGACGAGGAGTTCCTCCCCTGCGTGGCAGGTTTGAGAAACTGCAAGAACCAGAAAAAGACCAAGAAAACCTGGGTAACCATTTTTAGCTCCTCAACTTCTGGTGAGGAGTTCCTCCCCTGCGTGGCAGGTTTGAGAAACTGCAAGAACCAGAAAACGACCGAGAAAACCTGGGTAACCATTCCCACTTCCACCTTAGGGAATGGGTAACACTAACACCTGCCAGCAATACTTGGGCCCTTGGTGTCTTCCTTCTCGACGTATGCTTTCCTTTTGACGTCCACCCACTGATGATGTTGCGGTGTGGAGTACTCCTCAGATATCCGACATGGACCCCGCCGTGACTGACGTAAGCGTCCCTTGGGCTGTCCACCTGTTGCAGCTGTTGTGATATGGAGCACTCCCAGTATCAACCATGGACCCGGTCATACATAAATTGGAAAGATAGACACACACCATTAGTCTTTCCGGCAATAACTGCTGTACACGTGTCAGACTTATATTAAGATCCGTACACCTCAACACGCCGACAGCAAATGTTAAGCATAGCCTCAGTTTGTCTGTTTCCTACCCGCGTCTTTATGCATAGGATCTATGTGTTAAAACAAGACGGCTTACTTAGCAGTGCAGTATCACAGTTGTTGGCTCAAGAACTAGCACAGCCCAAACTCCGCCAGGCCCTAAGCTGACCCCAAGGACCTTTTAAGTACGCCACTTTGGCTTCTGGGAAATATCATCCCAGCCACCCGGACATGATCACATGCATCCCCAGAGCTATGTGATGCCGCAACTAGGCTCTTGGGCACCTTTTAGGTATGACATCAGGGTGTGTATCTTTATCAGGACCCCCATTAATCGTTCTAGAGGCTCTAGGCCCTGTCTCTATGCCATTCGTGGTTCCCCCACCATATTATTAATATATGGCTTTGGTGTACCCCTAGAGCTCAACGTATATGGTGGTAAATTACTGTGTGCTATAGAGGTCTTCACACCGAATCATTTGCCTCCAATCTTATCCTAGGCTCAACGTATATTGGCCGATTTACCTGTGTGTAAAATAAGTTTACTGACTGAACCAAAGGGGGTGTGTTTAGTACAAATACATATATTTGTTGTTATACACCTGCCCTTTTCCATTTACTCATTCATGACATTAAAGAGTGGTAAAACAAGTAGCTCTATATTCCTTCAAGACTTAGCCTGAAGGCTGCACGCAATACAGCTAACCCTAGGATAGTTTACTAATAATGTTGGTTTAAACCTATCATCCATGAAGGGGGCGTTTGGACAGGTGCAATGTTAAGACTGGCGTATATCCCCCCTATATTAGTGAACCGCACCCCATATGGTGATTAGCTCCACAATGAATTAAGTCCATTGTTTGGCTTTCTGCTTTGGCTTGCAAAGGAAGGTGGGACCTGGGAAACTGTCCCTCAGTCTCGCTAAGCCCTACCCTTAGATGTCGTTAACCCCCAGGTTGACCCCAATGGAAGGTGGTATACCCTATTCGTGAATGGTTCCAAGATTGTTCCAACTATCACCTAGCAGACCACTGATAGTCGTTCTATAATGACAAATTTGACTTATGGCGATGGCTGTTCCTCGCGTAAGAGAACTAAGCAGCAACCATGGCTTCGATAAAGTATAGCAAGTGCTTATGGGACATGAATAAGCAGCCCAGGCATGTCACCAACCATCCCATTCTCTAGGTGAAGTTTAATGTCCCCATGTAGCGTGGGCTCTGATTTAGACAATGAGTTTTTCAGAACTGAACTCATCAACCGAATGCCAACAGAGCATATTTTGGGTAACTCACCACCCCTGGTGGGGACCCGTCCCATCAGGGAGCTGCGTCTGCCTTGTGAATTCTACCCAAGTACAACCCGAGCATTTTAAACGCCCAAGCTCCCCATTGCTGGGTCCCCCCCGGCACGTGGATGCGATCCAGTTGATGGGCATTGGTGACTTTGTGTACCTCGGGTCACATTGAATACAGCGGATACCACCAGTGCCAATTTAAAATGGCGTAGGTGCCACCGTTTTTTGGGCTGACTGTATTCTTAACTGCTTGAGGAGCTGGGGATGTGTTACCTTACCACACTTGCGTTACACTGGTTACTGATGAAAGAAATGTTCAAGGTACAAGTCTAATTTCGGCTAGAAAGGCAGCAGCATGCCCCCCAATAACCTTAATGTAACAATATACCCCGATAATATACACAAAGTAATATAACAATAACATTAAAAAATTTTAGGGCACAACATCGCGACATAGTCAGATCTGCCTCCAGCCCAACAGCTATAGCCCAGCGCAGTATTTTTTGCAATAATGAAGTACAAACACTGCAAAACCAACTTTATCAGAACACATCGCCTTCCTCTTAAGATGTCACACAATTTGGTAACGACCAACCCTGAAGTATTTATTTAACACCCACCTGAATGTCTCAATTTACTACGAAGGACATAACAATGTTCCGTGATCCGGGACATTCTGTTTTGTCAAGCACAGGGAGATTACGCGCTTTGTCCAGACTCACGGGATGTTGAGCGTCATCACAGAGTCTCGAACCCAGTTCCCCAGAATTGAGAGCAACCACCCTAGCCGTTACAGCCACTTTGCCTGTGGTTGATCTATATCCTGCCCAAACTTCACAAACACCCTAATGGTAGTCCAGGCAGCCCCGTCATCTCTGCATGTGGTTTCCAGCAGAACCCTCCCACAATATCTAGACACCCTTTTCAAACCGTTTATTGTACTACTGGGGCAGCTTGTGATGTAGGACTCCCTTCTCTAATGTCACCCAAGACGAGACCATATCTGGGAATAAAGATGTGGTGAACTCAAGGACACTGCCACCGCAGGCCCCTCTAGAATATCTGTTGACATGGCATCACAAGTGATACCGCTATATAAATTATGTCACATGCTTTGGTAAGTTGAATGAGCTTTAGAACTGGCTTAACAATCAGACTGAGTGTTTACCATGATGCATGATACGGAGAAAGCCAATTTCTTGGACCTAGCCATGTTAGTTATAGAAGGCGAATAAGCGTGTAACTTGTACACAAAACCAATAAAAGCTCAACACATTATTACACGTCCCCGAAGGGCACCCAAGAACACTGGAAAGGAACTCTACCCTTTGAGCAAGTCCCCCGTATCCGAAAGTATTGTACCATTGAAGAGGACTACCTCACAAATGCCAATTCGCTCTCTAATAAGCTTAGCAATGGAGGATAGCGCACGGAATTAGTTCAAACTTCTTTAAAAGGACATGTTTTCCCTACGAGACCCTTTCAGTATTCCAAGGCAAGTACTAATTAATCCAATTATTAGTGTACTGAAATAAAACTGGAAAATTATTATTCAAAGAATGTGTACCCACTTCTAGTCGGGGGTCCAGACTAGACTACATTTCCAATTGAAATGCGAACCAATTCCTTCTATTTTGTAAAAAAGCCCTTATGAGAAGTTGTACCTAGGGCAAACCACTCAGGCAGTAAAGTCACGGATTTTACAACACCGGTACCGCATCAAGTGCGGTACACGAGCAGCACCGTGAATCCCTCTCAGGACCCGAACCGAGTCAGGTATCGGAGCGCTTTACATAGGAGATTAAGTGGCAGGGCGACACCGTGGCCTGCCATGAAATGACGGAAGAGGCAGAAGCACGTTTATGAATATAATTCGCGTTCTCAATTGGAACGCCCAAATCTATTCACGATTATTTCTTTATCTAAACAATATAGTACCATGAGACTTCATTGACCCTGCCTAAGTAATTTAAGAGCTCTAGCAACCGCCGCAGGGCGACACCGTGGCCTGCCATGAAATGACGGAAGAGGCAGCAACATGTTTATGAATATAATTCGCGTTCTCAATTGGAACGCCCAACTCTATTCACGATTATTTCTTTATCTAAACAATATAGTACCATGAGACTTCATTGACCCTGCATAAGTAATTTGAGAATTTGGCGCGAAAGCTATTGTGTCTCATTTAAACTCATGGCGCGATGTTCTCGTGGACAGCGCGCGACAAACCTGCCTCTGCTACCCCTGCGGGCTTCATTGCTTCATTGGACCGAACATTAATCAGCAATGACAGAAGCCCTCTGACCCTCAAAACGAAAGACTCATCTACAAAGGTCCTAAATGTTTCATGTTCTCATCTATCCATTGCCCTCCAAAACAATGTTGGCATTGAACCCCAAACGCAATGAATCAAACACTAAAACACAGCATATGCGTCCCAAGGCCAGAACACCTCCCTATGTCACTCGCGTGGTTCCCTCATATTATTGACTTATAATGTGTCTAAAAAACACCATTGCCAGAACCCGGGATCGAACCAGGGACCCTCAGATCTTGCGTCCAAAGCTCTACCAACTGAGCCATTTCGGCACCGGCCAGCCCACGTGGAGGGAGTTTCCCACATGCGGCCCTCCGCGGCATAGGACACTTAAATACAGTAAATGCAAACAGCAAAACAAAAACCCCAATGTCCTAGGGACATGCCAGTCAATGTGCGAGCTCCGCCACCCATGGTCCTTCCGACCACCCAGCCGTGTGCACAGCCCACGAACACGCAACATCCAAAAAACTGGGCACTTCCTTTCAACTTAATCACCTCTATTCCGCCGAAAGCAGCCATGCACTGCCCGTCCAGCCGTCCTCCGGTGTTTCTTCCTGGGCCCTGTCCCTGGTCCGAGTTGCCAGTCCTGCCGCTTCCCCTGTTTCCAATCGCCGTGCGCATCTTCCGTCCAGACCCCCTGCGCGAACGAGGTGCTATCCCTCCTCGGCTCCCCCGATCGCCCTCAGGGAGAACCGTCCAGCCGTCCTGGCCACCAACCCTGCAGGGAAACAAAAAGGAGACCATCACTCCGCCCCGAGCGCGGGGCCGTGGCAGTCGCGGGAAGGCTCTGCCCATCCCACGGGTCTCCAGAGCGGCTGGCTCCACGCGGCTAGCTCCTCCAGGAAACAGCTTGCCACACCTGGAAAATAAAGGGGGAAAAATTATTATAACAAAGAAGCCCCGAGCGCGGGGCACACCGTTTCGGCGAGGGAGCGTCCAGGGACAAGGGGGTCTCCTGGGCGCTCCCTATCTCTTTATTCCCGAGGGGCCAGGTGGCCCCTCCTCTAGCCCGCCCCCCTTGACCCGGACCCACTTCCCAGGATCCGGGTCAAGGTGGCCGCCAGCCAACCGGCGGTGGGCCGCGCCCCCCAGGGCACGCCCCCACCGCCGCATGGCAACAAAGGAGATAGTGGGGGCGACGGTCGCCGCGCCGCCATGCGTGCGGGGGGGCCGAGGGCCCCCCCTTTTCATTTGTTTGCAATGGCTAGATAACATTTTGATTAATCGGGTGGGTTAATTAATTAGTAAATCTTGGGGTGGATACAGAATCTACATTATTTCTTACTTTAATACTTTTCTTGTGTTTGTTTTATACTAGAAAGCTTAAGTTGCCTGCTTTTGGGCCTAGTCACTTGAGTCGCAGAAAAGAGCTGACTTGTAATTCTGCAAAAGTCACGAGACGCCCATTCTGAATTAAAGCGTTTATCAAAGCTGCATTCACAAAGCAAAAACTGATGTGCTGCCATCATTCTGTCGGACATGGCCAAGGTCGAAAGTGAACATTTTGTCAGCCTTAACTTGGCATCCGCGGAAGTTGCTTGGACGTAGTGAGAACAAATTTGAACATTTGTTGCAAACTCAGGAAGCTCCTGGTTTCACGTGGAAGAGACAATGGTCTTTATGAAACATGATCTAATGGAACTTTTGAAAAGTGGGTGACATGTCACTTGTCACTCTCAGCCAATGGGACGTCGAAGATTTCTGAAAACTTTCCTTTGCGTAGTTTAGTTAGTGTAGAAAGGTATAAAAAGTCATGCCCCTAGGGATGGGCTGGCTGCTGCTTTCTGACTTTCCGATGAGGGTGATGTGTTGACGGACTTTGCGTGGAGCACGTAAGAATCCTCAAAGAACTTTTCTTTAAATTCTATCTATTTAGCTCAGTTAGGGAATTAGGTTTTAGAAATGCTAAACTTTAAATATTCACTTTGATTTTGATTCACTTACTTAAATTGTATTTTCTCACATTTCTTTACATTCATGCTTGCTTCAATGCTAATAAAATTCATTTATAAAACTATCAATTTATATACCATAATTTAGTAAATAAATCTTACTTTTGACAAACAAGCTGGTCTTGGTTATTCAGAAGTGTAGGTTACTATTAGCTAGATTACGTCGCCAATGGTGGTCATCTAAATGGTTAAAGTTTTATTCTAATGACAATATTCCTTTCGCAGATGTATAAAATGTATATAGTTTGTAGATAATGTGTATATAGATTTAATCTGACCACCTGATTCAGTAGGCCCAAAATATGTCAGGTTTATAAATGGGTCCATATTTAGTATAAAATTTTGTTTATAGGTTATGAAGTTGGGTAGCGTTGTTTATGATATATTTTCTATAGGCCGCTGGATCAATTCTCTGGTAGCAGAAATTGATGGTTGCTAAGAGTAACCAAGGTAATATGGTGGTTGCTAAGGGTTACTAAAGTATTATGGTATGGAAATAGGATCGATGTTTTAACACATGTTGAGTTCGTTTTTCGTGCTATCTGTAAGCTATACCGGTATAGATTGTGTGGCGAGAAATTAGTCACGCAAGCCATCTGTTCTGTTTGTAGTGATATCGCCGAGTATCACAAGAGGTATCGCCGTGTACCATAGTGTTGTCGCCGAGCAGCACAGTTTTAGGGCTAGGTCTGAATCTTGTATAGTGAGGGTTTTCTAAGAAATTAAAGCAGCATGAGAATAGGGACAAAGCGCCTTCCATAAAACTCACTGTGATGAGAGTATTAGTTATATCCGAGCTTGAGTGAAGGGTAAATTAGCGTCGGTGCATGATTATCTATAAACAGGTTAGAGTCCTGTACGGGTACATGTTTCATATCTATAAACAGGTGAGAGCCCTGTACGGATAACGTCGTTATTTTGCTAACGGTGCATGATTTCTATAAACAGGTGAGAGTCCTGTACGGATTTCATGTGTGTTTGAAATTAGGGAAATTTCAGTGTGAAAGTGCGAGTTTGAATTGTATTTTATGTTCAAGTGGAACTCTTAGAACTTTCACTTCGCGGTGGGTTCAGAGCAAAGCGAGTTCATAATTATACGTGTTAGAAGGGTGGGGTAAGGTTACTCTACTAACAATTGAATATTATCCTTAGTGTGAATAGCGCCGTCTATTCCGAAGTGTGGATACTTGAATGTATGTAAACTATCCTAAATAGTGAAACGAACAGATGTTGTCTTTATAGTCATTGTTAAGAATTAATTTACACTGAAAAGTGTTCTTAAAATGGCGTTGTGAAAAGATTTTGTGAAGGAGGGGTAAACGCCAGTAGTGAGAAACGAGAAACCGCAGCTGCTGTGTACGTCACAGAGCCGCGCTGGGATTGGGTGACCTACGTCACAAGCTATATTCTGATTGGCTCTTGAGTCTCTGACGGCCTGTGAGCTGATTGGTCCTTCGGAAAAACTCCAAATTTATTGGTTGAGCAGAAAAGTGACATAGCTCAACTGTCATTGGCTTGTTGGTGTGTTTCGCGCACGGATTGGTTGTTTTACGGAACATCCCGGAAATATTTTACGAACGATTTTGTGAATTAGATTTAACTCTTAAAAATGAGTTATCACTTTAAACATGTTGAGAAAAAGCCAACATTATTTCAGAAGTTTAAGAATTTATTTTCACCTGACAAGAAAATTGAAACGCGAGGTGGTAAACTACTTCATAAGTATAAAACACCTGCAGCGTATATGGAAGGTGAATATGGATATCATACTGTCTTATGGTTCGATAGTTGGAAACGCTATACTAAAAACGACGGTGTTTTAACTTGGCCTGATGATGGTTCATTTAATGTAAAAGTCTTAAGAAATTTACGAGAGAAAATGAATGCTCTTGTTCCGAAACCGAGACCAACTCAATTTGAAGCTTTAGTTGAGTGGGAAGACGAGATGTATCAGTTACAAAGAGAAGCTAGTGGAATTAAAAGACCTTCTAAAAATCCACCTTGGAGAAGAGAAACTCATGAAGATAGATTGCGAATGTGGAGACAGGGAAACATGAGTGAAGGATTGTATTTAATTCATGAAATGGTAATGGGTACTCCTACAGGGAAATCTATGGAAAGTGAATCTGAGGATGCAGTTATGGAAGAAATATATACAACTGCTAGAAAGAATCAGCCTTTGAGACCTCCTAGATCATGGTCTACTCCGGTGGTTTCTACTGAAACTTCACCGAGTGCACCTCCAATTAATGAAGCTCCTAAACTTTATCCAAATAATTGTGAAATCATTGAAACTCCTAGAAGACCAGAATTCGAGAATGCTCGAAATGAAGGTAGACATTTTACAATGGCTCCAAGAGCAAGAGAACCTCCAAAAGATTATACAAGAGAGGCAAGAAATGTTGAAGATGTTGATTATAATGAATATTTAAGATCAAAAGAAGAATTAATAAAAAGAATGACAAAAGGCATGGAAGCTGTGACAGTTCCAGTAACAATTGGTCCTGTTCAACCCGTATTTGATCAAAAGGAAATAAACAAAACTGGATTAACTATTCCTTTAAATACAGAAATTCAAAAGGCTGCTGAGAAATTTTATTCAGACTTATCTGAAATAAACTCTTCTAAATCGAGAATGCCTGATTTAACCTTTAATGAGGATTTATCTCCAAAAACACCAATGGGTGCTATATCAGATATAGGTAGTCCTGAAGTCAGGGTAACCACACCAAAACTTGATGTGGCCAAATTAAAAGCGAATATCGAAGAATTAATAATTGGAACAATTGGTCCAGATAGTTTAAATTACTATCGAGATGATGAACTACTGTTCATTTGCAAAAGCATTCAGTGGAAAACAAAAAACAAATATGATCAACTAGAGGATCTAGCAGCAGAACTTGAAATCGATGTGAGTAAACAAAAGAATTTTGCGAAACATTACAGATTAGACTTTTCAGAAAGTGACATCGAGAGTTTAAACTCAATGGGAAGAATAGTTCATATTAAAGATTTGATTGTCTATATCAAAAAGCTAGGAGAACTGAACAAATGGAGAGTAAAATGGACGAAAAAGAAGGAAGATGAAAGATTGGAAAAATTGTCAAAACTATTTCCTATGAGAGAAATTGCAGGTGGAGGATATGTTCATGTCCCTTGGTCGAGACAGGACATTCTGTTATTTACAAATGACTTTCCGAAATTGAGGGAGAAACCAGTTGAGTGGTACAGGCAAGTCGATAGATTTATTAAAGTGTCAAAAGTTCTGTGGATTGATTTAGATGGATTTTTTGACATTGTCGTTCCATCAGATCTTTGGACAGAATGCAAGATATCGATTAGTTGGCCAAAAACAGAACCTGAGCGAATCAAAGAAACAGGTGCTCCAAATCCACTTGTAATGGATTTTTATGAAAAAGTAATTGTTTGGATGAAAAACAAAATTCCACCCAAAGAAGTCGATTGGGTTAAAATAGAAAGAACAGAACAGGAAACAAAAGAATCAGTTCATTCTTTTTATGAAAGACTACTGTTAATCTTTAAACAATACAGTGGTTATGAAAAATTAGATGAAAAAGACATGAGCCATTTTGTCTATAGATTTGTTTATGGACTAAAACCTGAAATTGGAGAAATGATCAGAAATAGTATTGTCGGATGGCAATCACTATCTGTAGATGATATTCTAAGGAAAGCAAAGTATTGTAGCGATGAAATAGAAGTAAAACAGAAGAAGCTGAAGGAGAAAGCCATGTGGGCTCAAGTAAAAGTGGCTGAGCAACAAATTGCCAGCATGGGAAATAAGAACACTAATTTTGTTCAAACTGGAAATACAAACCAGATACAAGGAAAGTTTAAAAGTAATAATTTCCCAAAGAAATTTAGCCCAAAGATTGAGGAGTTGAAACAAAGATTACCTTGTTTTAATTGTGGCGAAATTGGACATTGGAGAGACGAGTGTCCTCATCCTCCTAAAAACTTAAAGAATCCCTTATTGAATCCACAGATGCAGAATGGTGTTGACCTGCAGCGACAGCTACAGATACAACAGGGGTTAAACGAATTAAATATTCAACGACAGTTACAGCAACAGCAACAACAACAGGTGAATAATCGTCAAGACCAATTGCCACAACCACCTTTTCCGAATTGTGGGGGAGTTCAAAAATATAATCCAAACGTGGGATTTCAGGGAAGTGAACAGGTAATAAAACCACAAAAACAGCAAAAGCAGCAAAGGGTTCAAATGCAAAATGCTTCACAACAATTTTTATTAGCAGAAAGTCAAGACAGCGATTCTGATGATTATTGTTGACGGTGCCCGAGAGAGGAGGAAGAGTGTGTTGTTGGAGCCACTCTTGAGGTTGACCAGTCTGGTCCTTTTGTAAACGGGAAAGTTAATGATGTAGACATCACTTTTCTAGTGGACACTGGTGCTACCCGTTCTACTGTTAGATCAGTGGAAATTGAAAACCTACCTCTCTCTGGGGATACCATCCAAGTTGTCGGAGTAAGTAATCAACAAATTAAAACTGACTTAACTGATCCAGTACCAGTTGAAATTGGAAACTACAGAGATAAACACAGATTTGTGGTTTGTAATAGTAGTCCAGTAAATCTATTGGGCAGAGACATCCTATGTAAAATGAATTGTAGAATATATTGTTCTCCTGATGGAGTTGAGTTACAAACAATGGAGGAAGATGGTTTATACAGAATGACAATGATGATGATGGAAGCAGAAGAAACAAAATTGTTTCCTGCATTTGAAGAAAAAGATTTACCTGAAGAACTCAAAGAAACAGTGAAATCTGAAATATGGGATTTTACTGGAAATGAAATGGGTCTAATGAAAAACGTAGATCCAGTAAAAATTACATTGAAACAGGGAATAGAATTTCCAAACACTCCACAATATAAAATGAAAACAGAAACAATTGAAGGTATTACACCTATAATTGAAAAATTAATCAAGCAAGGTGTATTAAAAGAAATGGAGAGTAGCTCTTGTAATTCACCAATTATGGGAGTTAAAAAGTCTAACGGAACATTTAGAATCGTACAAGATTTGAGAAAGGTTAATCAAATTGTCGTTCCATGTTGTCCTGTGGTTCCAAATCCAGCAGTAATTCTATTTCAGATTCCACATGATGCTGAATGGTATACAGTCATTGACCTTTGCAATGCATTCTTTACTGTTCCCTTACATCCAGACAGTTATGAAATCTTTGCTTTCAGATTCCAAGGTAAGACCCTCGGATGGTCAAGAATCCCTCAGGGCTATACAGAAAGTCCTTCAATTTTTAACGAATTGTTAAAAAGATCATTAGAAGACCTAGACTTACCTGGTAGGTCTACGCTAGTGCAGTATATTGATGATTTGTTAATAGCTGCAAAGACAAGAGAAAATTGTGTAACAGACACAATAATTCTGTTAAATCGCCTTGCAGAAGAAGGACATAAAGTGTCCCCAGCAAAACTACAGTTTTGCAAACAAGAAGTAAAATATCTTGGTCACAGAATTGCAAAGGGAAAAAGACAAGTAACAATAGAAAGAATAAAAATGATTCAAGCAATGTTACCACCAAGAACACAAAGACAGGTAAGAATGTTCTTGGGAATGGTTGGTTACTGTCGACAATGGATAAGTGGATTTTCAGTAATTGCAAAACCACTACAAAGACTGACAAAGTCAGATGTAAAAGATCCAATTATTCTCAATGATGCTGAGATGGATTCTTTTGAGAACCTGAAAAAGAGCTTATGCCAAGCTCCTGCTTTAGGTATGCCAAATTATGAGAAAGATTTCGAACTGTATTGCAGTGAGAGAGAAGGATGTGCATTATCTGTGTTAATTCAGAGACACGGAAATTTAAAGAAACCTATTGCATACTTCTCTGCAGTTCTTGATCCAATTGCTAAAGCATTACCAGGTTGTTTGAAAGCAGTTGCAGCTACAAGTATCAGCCTCGAACAAAGTGAGGGGATCATTATGGGATTTCCTGTGAAAGTTTTTGTGCCTCATTCAGTTGAAATATTACTGACAAGAGGTAAGACTCAACATTTAACAAGTAGCAGATTGACAAAGTATGAGAAAATCATACTGGGAGCAGATAATGTTTCGATTTCAAGATGTTTAAATCTGAATCCTTCTACATTACTGCCTGATTCTGAAATTGTTGATGACATTGAAACAGAACATGAATGTTTAGATGTCATGGAATTCTGCACTAAACCAAGAAAAGACATCAAAGACAGACCTTTGTCTGAATCGGATTTTGTCTACTTTGTAGATGGCTCATGCTTAAGATCCGAAGGAGGTGTCTTGAAAGCTTCATATTCAGTTTGTACAGTCGTAGATGTTGAAGAAGCATCATGTCTTGAAGGAGTTCGTTCAGCACAGGTGGCTGAATTGATTGCTTTAATTCGTGCATGTGAAATATCAAAGGATATAAGAGTTACCATCATTACTGATAGTCAGTATGGGTACGGAGTTGTGCATGATTATGGACAACTCTGGTCACAGAGAGGATACATGACATCAGCAGGATCACCAATTAAAAATGCAGTTTTCATTAGGAGATTAATTGAAGCAATACAATTGCCAAAAGAAATCGCCATTGTCAAGTGTGCAGCGCACACTAGAGGAACTGATTATATTTCCAAGGGAAATGCCTTCGCAGATGAAACAGCTAAATACTGCGCAAGGAAAAATTATTCATACAATCGGGAGAGGAGTAAAGAAACTGATTCAAATTCATTAATGCTAACAACTGTTGTAGAAACATGGCATGAGATTAGAGATTTACAAAATGAAGCAGAAGATGAAGAAAAAGACTTATGGTTAAGATCAGATTGTAGACCACGTGAAGAAGATGGAGTGTGGGTTTACAAAGATGGCAGAGTAGTCTTACCAAATTGTTTGATTGCTGACATGGCCAGATTATATCATGGTCCAGCACATCTAGGAAGAGATTCTATGGTTAGACTTTTCAGAGAAACATGGTTCAATACCAAGTTTAGAACTATTGCTGAATCTTTTTGTCAAAGGTGTTTGTCATGCCAACAAATGAATCCAAACAGAAAATCAGTGGTGGGGACAGGAATAATTGGTCGAGAAGGTGGTCCCTTTACCAGGTTACAAATGGATTTCATTGAAATGCCCTTACACAATTGTTTGAAATATGTGCTTGTAATTGTATGCTTATTTTCAAGATGGGTAGAGGCTTTCCCTACACGACATTGTGATTCAATTACAGTGGCAAAACTAATGCTCAGAGAAATCATCCCAAGATACGGTTTTCCAGTCACTATTGAGAGTGATGGAGGAAGCCATTTTGATAACAAACTGATGAAGTTAATTTGCGAAGCTTTGAGCATTGAGCAGAAAATACACTGTGCATACAGACCAGAGGCATCAGGAGTAGTTGAACAAATAAATGGAACAATTAAAAACAGAATTGGAAAAATGTGTCTTGAAACAGGTATAAAGTGGACTGATGCTCTTCCACTTGTTTTGATGTCATTAAGAAGTACACCAGATAAAAAGACAGGTTTGAGTCCTCATGAAATATTAATGGGAAGAGTTATGAGGCAAGCTTTTGTACCTGTAGGTAAACTGTTGAGCATAAATGACAGTGCAATTTTGGATTACTGTAAAAGGTTATCTGATATGGTAACTTCTGTGTCTAATCAGGTGGGAACTGAAGCTCAATCAGATGAAAAGGTTTTGACACATGATCTGAGACCTGGCGATTGGGTCAGAACGAAAGTACATCGGAGAAGGAATTGTCTAGCTCCTAGATGGCAGAAACCTAGGCAGATAATTTTGATCACTACTAATGCTGTAAAGTGCAGAGGATTGAAACGTTGGATTCATCCTAGTCATACTATTCCAGTACCAACTCCTGAGAGTTCTGATGTTGAAAGTGATACCACAGATGATTCTGATTCTGAAGCAGAAGGCGAAACAGAAGGTGAAATAATTCCAGATTCTGAAGATCGACAAGAAAGTCGACATCTGGAAACTGTGCCAGTGAATGGAAATTTGACAAGAAAAGACTTGGAAATAATTGAAATAGATTCTGAAGGTGAAGAGAATCTGTTAAAAGGAAAAATAACTGAGGATTCGGTTGTCTCTATTGAAGACAAAGAAGCTGAACAAAAAGAAGTTTCGGACCAGGAGAGTATCGAAAGGCAGAGAACAAACTCTAAAGTAAGGAACAGAAATCCGAAATCTGGGAAGTTGGGGGTAATTGAGGAAGAGGAGGAGAACGAATTACCAAGTACCAGTGATGGAAGACAAAGTGAAGTTCCTGAAGGAGTGAAATTGCCGAATAGAGAAGTTCCTGAGTCAATTGAAATTTCAGACTACGAAACTGAAGAAAGTGACGTGGAAGGTGAAAGTGAAAACAGAAAGAAAAGGACTTGGAAGTCAGAATCAAATAATTCTGAACCAAAGAAGAAGTACGTGAGAAAAGCAGACTACTGGCCAGGTGGAAGATTGAGAGTCAGATTGATCAAAAAGCCAAAAGAACAAGTTGAAGAAATTAGTAGTCAAAAGAGTCCTGGAAAAGAAGTTGGAGTTGGAAGAAAAATTGAAGTGATATCGAGAAAAGGGAAGAGAATAATAAGACCAAACCAAAAATACAAGTCTCCTGAGTGGACTTACTTAGTAATTCCACCTGTTATTGACATATATGATAGTAGTGAAGAAGAAAACGAAATCCAAGAAATTAGTGACAATGATTGAGGTACAAAAATATTAAATTGGCAAAAGGCTGAAGAAAATTTGTTAGTTGACACAAGGTCGAAGAAAAACTGTTTAGTTGAAGAAAACTTATGTATGACATAAGGTCGAAGAAATCTTGTTTAGGGTTTTAAAAAAAAAAAAAAAAAAAAAAAAAAAAAAATATTTTAAAAGGGGGGTGTAAATATAAATTTAGAATTTTAAAATTTCTTTTTATTTTTTTAGGCTAAACTAACCAAAAATGCCTTATGTTAAGGAGAGCACTTCAAAGTGTTCTGTTTTTAAAAGATGCTGTAAGATGACTCTGGTGTGTCTGCTCATTTTAATTCTGCTCTGGTTGGTTCTAGCTGTGATTATCCCTTTAGAAATGAATAGAGAATTACACATAGTTAACATAACAAGCAAAGCTCTGGTTAGCCAAACTAAACATAGTGCGTCTGCAAAAGTTATTGATCATCAGCCTAACATTCATCAAGATAAATCAATTGGTGATTTCTCAAGTAATACATTCACAAAGCTATTGAGTGAATATGTTAAGGTAATGGATGCAAAAGACTGCTACGTCTGCGTTAAGTTACCTGCTTCTGTTTCTGAGGGAGTAACATATAATATGCTTCCTCTCACTTATGCTGTAACATGTAGTGTATTAACTAGTTTATTTTATCAAACTGGACGTTTAGAATATTACTATTCAAATTATGATGAAATTTTTGCAAATATTAAGATTGATAATGCTTTAAATAAGCATAAGAAAGCAAAACAAATGAGAGAATTTTTCCTTGTTACTAACGAACTCACTTACGAGTATGCTTACAAGAATAATCTAACATGTAAATTAAGTGCTGAAGGAAAGAAATTTTTGAACATGGTTGAGGAGAGAAGAGCAATTTATAAGAGGAATGAATTAGTCAAGCAGACTAAGTCAGGTTTCTGGCAGAAAGAGGATGAGAAATTAAATGGCAAAATGCTTGAAAATATTGCAATTCACATAGACAAACCCGTTAGTGGAAAACTTTGCATTAGAAGAGATAATACACTATTGATAATTATTTTGTAGGTGCAAGTAACTGTGAAGATACTTATCAGATTTTGGGAGGTTGGGGATTTATTTTTTATTTTTTTTATTTTTTATTTTTTGAAAACCTTTATTGGACAGAGAAAGCTCACAAATACGGGCCTACAACCCACCAGGGCTGGCCACCACATAGCAAACGTATCAGGAGTCATACACCAATTGTCACAGTATACAAAGGCAACGAGTCAGGGAAAAGAACAGGCATCGTAGAGCAGTCTAAGGAGCAATCAAATAGAAAGGTAGTTTTCTTTTTAAAAGGAACGGGTATGAGAGGTCAGGCGCATAGCGGGCCGGGAAACAAACCAGAGGGGCGGGGTCGCGGCGGGCAGCCACATAGCGATCTTAAAGACACAGGAGAAGCAAGTACGACAGAGGTATACCAATAAGTACCGGGCAAAACCACGAGCATGATGAAAGGCAACTGCGCACACTGTCCACTGCCCGCCCACCGCAGCCACCACCCATCCCACCAATCAGCACAATAAAGGACCCAAATACCAATACAATACGAAACGCACCCCCAGGTAGAAAAAACCCCACAAAAGGGGAGGGGAAAGGGAAAAGGGGAAAAAGAAAAGAAGGGACCCCAACCCAAGCACCCGCCCCCAGGTGACAAAACAGAAAAAACGAAAGTCCAGTACAAAATCGATCACAAAATAGGAAAACAGACATAGCAAATCCCCATCTTTGCAATACCGGGGAAATATACCAGAAAGACACCAGGGGGATAGATGGCGAGACAGAGCCCCGAAAAAGGGGATACACAAGGGCCATAGAACCAATAAGGGAGAAAAAGAGGAGGAGACAGAAGCTCCCTCCACAAACAACAACAGACCCTCCCACCCACCCTACAAGCCCACCCTACACCCCTGCAGAGGGCTACGGCCTACCCCCCGGCAGCGTGCCTGTCGCCCTAAATAGAACCCGAAATGTAGAAGAAAGAAACAGGCTAGAAACAAAGACAAAAGAGAAGGGACAGGGGAAGGAGAGAACAGCGCACACGGGGGGAGGGCGAAAAAACAGGATCATCTGCTTCCATCCCGCCACCTGCCACAAAGGAGGGGTAGAACCCACGGAAAGTCAATGATAATAGGATAAGTTTCAGGAGTCTCAAGAAAGTACACAACATTACAACAGCACTTGTCAGTCACATATCAAAAGAAACAAGACTACCGCATATAGAAATAGTTTCAGCCCTGTCCGCTTTTGTCCAAAGTTGTAACCATCCGAACAAACAAAGAGCAAACAGTGAGGGACACAGGGCACAGGAGTAAGTTCCGCGGCAGTCCTAAGAAGAAACGTGAAAGAAAATACTGAAGGTCCAGGAAAGGCATAGCACAAAGGTCGCATCGCAGGCTGAGTTCCAAGGACAGTGCGAACGAGGCAAGCCCAGCCGGGCCGGCACAGGCTTTCAGACCGGGGTGTAGACGCGATGAGAAACTGGAAAGATCATCGAGGCCAGGCCAGGAGATAAGCGGACCGCAGACCAGGGGCCGAGGCAACCGAACAGGATGACGAGGAACGCCGGAGACTTTCCGACCCAAGGATGCAGTCCCCGCCGGGAGCGTAGAGTCCAGGAGCACAGCAGCCGCAACCAGCAACGAGGAGGCCAAACCTGATGACGGGGGCCCGCACAGTTCAGAAGGAGGGTCCGCCTTCACAGCGGAAACAGGCGCCGCCACGGTAGTCCGCCAGGAGTTCAGTGCATCCAGGACAACTTGAAGCGTAGGAAAATCTGTACAAGATCCGACATCCGGGCCATGCGGCGGGCCCCCAGTGCTCGCCCAGGCCCGGCAGAGATTCCCAGGGCCGGCCGCCATCTTAGGAGCCCAGCAAGTCCTCGGTCTTCGGGGACCCCGGCCGGGGTAAGACCAGAGCAAAGGAAGGTCAGCCGAATTGCGGCAAGGCGCCCCAAGGCAGGAAGGAGAGCCAACAGAAGAAGGATGTCCGTCGGTCCCCCCGTGCCGCCGGCCCCGTTCTCCAGGCCCGGGCGGAAAAATTCAAAATGGCCGGGCCGGGGAACAGAAGGGGGACTCAGCCGAACAAGTGAGTAGGCTCTCCCGCGAGGGGCAGCGTTCGTACCTCTGGGCCCAGGTCAGTCGGGTCGCCAACGGGCACAGCCGGCCTATTCGCACATCAGCACCCGCGTCCAGCTCCACAGCGCCAGCAAGGGCCGAGCATCAAGCTCCGCAACGTCTCGGCACCGCAATGAGGTCCGGCCAGTCCGCCCCGGAGGCTGCGAGCGGGATCGCTGCACAGGATCGACAGCACTCAGGATCACCGGAGCAACGGGTAAGTGTCGGCGAAGCGACTTGAATACCACACACAGCAAGTGGGGCTTCCCGGGGAAGGATTAATACAGGATATACGAAGAGAAGCAGGCGGTTGAACGGAGCCGAGCTAAAACGCGGCCATCTCGGTCGCGAGCTAGGCTCCTCCCCCGAGGTTGGGGATTTAAAGGTGGAAAAGATCCTATCTTTCCTAGGATTTATTTTGTTTGTGGTGACAAAGCCTACTACAACCTTCCAGACCACTGGTATGGAACTTGTTATGTGGGAATTGTTTTTCCTAAAGTGTTTCATGTTGACAGAGATTCAGAAGGATTGTTTAAAATTCATAATTATGTAAATAGAGTTAAAAGAGAAACTTTTACTGAAGTTCTGGGAGATATTTTTCAAGCTGTAATACCTTTTGTTGGTATAACCCTAAATGCAGGGAGAATCAGAAAATTGTCCACTATAGTTGATAGATTATCAACTGACACAGCTGATGGATTTCAATTAGTGAATGTTGAAGTTATTGCAATTAGATCTATGGTAATTCAAGACCGTCTTGCTTTAGACATACTCCTAGCAAAAGAGGGAGGAGTCTGTGGCATTTTACATGTACAACATTGTTGTACATATATACCTGATGAAAGTAAGAATATTGAAATGTATATTAAGAATATTACACAAATGCATTCAGAGATAATTCCTTTAGAAGAAGATGATTTTACAGGGAAACTTTCAAAAAGATTTCAAGCAATTAAAACCTGGTTTCATGATATTGGAAGTTCAATTCTTGGCAAGATTCTGGCACCTTTGATTATAATAGTATTCATTTTTATTTTGACCAAAATAGGTTGTTTGTTACATAAAAGAAAGAAACAGTTGAAAGAAAAGAAAAGAATCTATAAACTCAGAAAAGAAGAAGAAAGAGAGATCGAATTACAGGAGTTACATAGAGAGCGTTATGCTAATTCCAAAGATTATGCAGAAACAGACTTTTAGGTTTACTGATACAAATGAATTTGAATCGATTTCTTAGAAATTTAAATTATCAAAATTTTGAGTGCTGGTGTGGTGATTTGTTAATCACCAGATGAGGGAGTTGATGGAGCGAGATAGAAAACAAAATTTTGTTTAAACTCGTGAAGTCACATTTCCATAACATGAATAATAATATTAATGATTTGTGATATGTCGTGCTAATACAACTTAGATTAAACTTTACACATGGGGGGACTAACATGTGTGCTCATAAACGTGCATAGTTGTTGCATCTTTTTGTTCGTGCAAAATAATAAAATAATTTATTGTTTTCGTTTTTTTGTCATTACTAACTGCTGCAAACTTAAAAGAACCATGTGCTTGTTTTGCTTTTTCCTTGTCTGTGTGATGTCATTTCTACTATTCTAGGTGCATATAAGTCTCATGGAATAACGGAGACTGGTAGATATAAACGCTGCTTTATTTGTTTGCAATGGCTAGATAACATTTTGATTAATCGGGTGGGTTAATTAATTAGTAAATCTTGGGGTGGATACAGAATCTACATTATTTCTTACATTAATACTTTTCTTGTGTTTGTTTTATACTAGAAAGCTTAAGTTGCCTGCTTTTGGGCCTAGTCACTTGAGTCGCAGAAAAGAGCTGACTTGTAATTCTGCAAAAGTCACGAGACGCCCATTCTGAATTAAAGCGTTTATCAAAGCTGCATTCACAAAGCAAAAACTGATGTGCTGCCATCATTCTGTCGGACATGGCCAAGTCGAAAGTGAACATTTTGTCAGCCTTAACTTGGCATCCGCGGAAGTTGCTTGGACGTAGTGAGAACAAATTTGAAAATTTGTTGCAAACTCAGGAAGCTCCTGGTTTCACGTGGAAGAGACAATGGTCTTTATGAAACATGATCTAATGGAACTTTTGAAAAGTGGGTGACATGTCACTTGTCACTCTCAGCCAATGGGACGTCGAAGATTTCTGAAAACTTTCCTTTGCGTAGTTTAGTTAGCGTAGAAAGGTATAAAAAGTCATGCCCCTAGGGATGGGCTGGCTGCTGCTTTCTGACTTTCCGATGAGGGTGATGTGTTGACGGACTTTGCGTGGAGCACGTAAGAATCCTCAAAGAACTTTTCTTTAAATTCTATCTATTTAGCTCAGTTAGGGAATTAGGTTTTAGAAATGCTAAACTTTAAATATTCACTTTGATTTTGATTCACTTACTTAAATTGTATTTTCTCACATTTCTTTACATTCATGCTTGCTTCAATGCTAATAAAATTCATTTATAAAACTATCAATTTATATACCATAATTTAGTAAATAAATCTTACTTTTGACAAACAAGCTGGTCTTGGTTATTCAGAAGTGTAGGTTACTATTAGCTAGATTACGTCGCCAATGGTGGTCATCTAAATGGTTAAAGTTTTATTCTAATGACAATATTCCTTTCGCAGATGTATAAAATGTATATAGTTTGTAGATAATGTGTATATAGATTTAATCTGACCACCTGATTCAGTAGGCCCAAAATATGTCAGGTTTATAAATGGGTCCATATTTAGTATAAAATTTTGTTTATAGGTTATGAAGTTGGGTAGCGTTGTTTATGATATATTTTCTATAGGCCGCTGGATCACAGGCACCGCCCCCGGCTTTGTCAGATCCAAAGTCCAGCCCTATCTCCCTAAAAGAAACCTTCGTTCTTCCTCCCTTATCCTCCTGGTAGTCCCTCGCTTCAAGAGAAAAAAACACGGTGGCCTTCGTTTTTCCACTTTTGCCCCTACTTTCTGGAATAGCCTTCCCTTTCCTATTCGGTCCATAACTAACTATATGGACTTCTGGAAAACTCTTAAAACTCATCTTTTTTCTTTAGCCTTCTCTCCACCCTAACCCCTCTCTTTTCACACTTTCTGCCTCCTTTTTTCTCTGCTGTCTGAACTCTGAGTAAAGCGCCATAAAACCGCTGGGTGTTAGTGCGCTCAATAAATGCCTTTCAACTTCAACTTCATGACATGGTCAGTGACATCACTGATGACATCACTGATGACATCTCAAATGACATCACTGATGACATCTCAAATGACATCACTGATGACATCACTGATGACATCATCCAGTGAATGTGTGTTCCTGTAAAGTTAAAATGTGTTTAACATATTAAAGAATGAATGTATGTATGAGTGTCTGGATAATGTATTTAGTAGGAGCGTGACTGACTGTATGAGTGGGAGATTAAATGTGTCTTACTGAATGCATGGGTTAGTGACTAAACTGTTAGAATGTGTGCATCATTATGTCTGTTGTTGTGGAAGGTGGTGCATGTATTGACTAGTAGCTATATGACTGGCTATATGGGTTAATTGGTAACCCAATTATTTGTATGTGAGGGTGAGTGTGTGTGGAGGTGGCTGGGAGGTGTGTGTCTCTGTGCATAGATGTGTGAGCAGTTGATTCACTTGTTGTATGGGTTCAAGAGTGTTTGTGGAAACAGCTGTATAGGAGGTTTACTGTGTGCATGGGTGTGTTGGTGAGTGAATGGATAGCTCAGTGCTACATGTCCAAGTAAGTACATATGTAAAACACAGTGCATGTGAGAGTTGGCATATATAAATGACTATATATGACAGCTTGTGATTGCATAAGTGAATGTATCTGTCAATGTGTACTTGTATCAGTGATTGCAAAAGAGAGTAAGTATGTGACCTAGCCTGACCTCGTCAGTGCCGGTCCCTCAACCTGCCGCGTGGCTCCTCCTGAGGTCACCCGGTCCCCTGCTGCCGCCGCCCGCTCGCCGCTGCCCCTGCTGGCGAGGCTCTTCTCCTCCCCCTGGTCTCTCCTCTGATAGCCACAGTATTGCCTGCTGTGCCCCTGTTTTTGTTCCTCTGTATTCTGTATTCCGCTGTGACCCAGTTTTGTTTTTTTCTGTTTTTCGCGCTTCTGCCGCCTGTCCCGCTGTTCCCCCCGCTCCCTCCCTGCCGCTGCTCCCCCACGGCCCGCCCCTTTCCTTCGGTTCCCTCTCCCATTCGCCACCCCGCTCCCACCTCCTAGCTGCTCCTCCCTCCCTCCTCCCCCCACTCTCCATTTATGGCAGAGTCCTCACATGCGCGCAGCGTTCACACACAGCGGGTGCGCCGATTGTGCGCCGAAGGCACGCCAAAGGCAAGCCCGTCTGCGCCCATCCGCGCCTGGACCGTGCCCAGCGCTATGACCCCTGGTCCTCGATGATACCAACGCACCCGACGGACCTATGACGCCGCCACTCTCCACGCACTCAATGCCGGACGGAACCCCGCCTGCTACCGAGCCACCCCGAAACGCACCCACGGACCCTTCACCTGCCAAACCTGCAAGTTCACCTGCCTCCGGACCTGCACCGCACCCGCAAAGTCGAGCACCAGCAGCAACCACCTTAAGTGCATCCTGCTCACCACCCTCTCCGTCCACAGACACGCCGTCGAACTCTGGAACCTGCGCGACACAGCATCACCAGACGTCGCCTTCCTCACGGAAACCTGGATGAACGCCTCCTCAGCCCCCGACATCGCCATCGCCATCCGGACGGATACGAGATCACCCGGAGGGACCGCGTCAACAAGACCGGAGGAGGCATCGCCATCGTACACAAGAACACCGTCCGCATCACGACCAGCTCCGACGACACCTTCGCCGCCGCCGAACACCTTCACTTCCAGATACACACCGACCCTAAGACCACACTCAGAGGAACCCTCATCTACAGACCCCCGGGATCACGCACACGATTCAGCGAAGACATCACAGACTTTATCAGCCCACACGCCCTCACCTCCGCTGACTACATCCTCCTAGGGGACCTCAACTTCCACCTGGAGAACAACAAGGACAGCAACACCTCCACCCTGCTGGACAACCTCGCCAACCTCGGACTCAAGCAACTGGTGAACACCCTCACCCACTACGCCAGACAAACGCTTGACCCAGTCTTCTCCTCCAGCAAATACATCGCCTTCAGCCACTCCACCGGACTTCACTTGACTGACCACAGCTGCGTCCACTTCAGCTTCAGCAAAACCACGACCCACCACCACCCGCAACAGGTTCCTCGCAGGAACTGGAACAAGATCACCGCCGACCAGCTCACCACCTCCCTCTGCCAGAACCCTCCCGCCAGAACAACGGACCCCAACGAAGCAGTCAACAACCTCACACAGTGGATCACCAACTGCGCAGATGACCTCGCACCATTGAAGGCCCCTCCCAGCGGATACGGCAGTTAGAAAGCCTCTTGGTTCACCGACGAACTTAAGAACCCCAGGAAGAACTGCCACACCCTCGAGAAAGCCTGGCGCAACGACCAGACCACAGTCAACGTGACTGCCCTGAAGCACGTCACCCGCCCTGAAGAACACCACCAGCTGCTCCGCACCACCAAGAAGACAGCATTCAAAGAACGACTGGACAACAACGCCCACAACAGCAAGGAACTCTTCAGCATCGTCAAAGAGCTCTCCAACCCCAGCGCCAGCAACAACGACATCACTCCCTCGCAAGACCTCTGCAACTTGCTTGCCTAGTTCTTCCACCGCAAGATCGCCGAAATACACCACAGCTTCGGCGCACCAACCACGCACCCAACCACCGAACCAACGCCACCCACCACCACCCTCTGCGTCTGGACCCCGGTCTGCACCGAAGACACCACCCACACGATGAACACCATCCACTCCGGATCCCCAACCGACCCCTGCCCCCACCACGTCTTCAACAGGGCCGACTCCATCATCGCACCCCAACTCCGGGACATCATCAACGCCTCCTTCAACACCGCCACCTTCCCGGAAAGCTGGAAGCACGCCGAGCTCAACGCCCTCCTGAAGAAACCAACAGCGGACCCCACCGACCTCAAGAACTTCCGCCCCATCTCGCTCCTCCCTTTTCCTGCCATCGAGAAGACCATCAACAGACAGCTTGCCGCCTTCCTCGAGACGAACTGATCCCTCGACCACTCGCAGTCCGGCTCCCAAGCCAACCACAGCACTGAGACCGCCCTCATCGCAGCCACTGACAACATAAGATCCCTGCTCGACAACGGGGAAAGAGCGGCCCTCATCCTCCTGGACCTCTCCGCAGCGTTCGACACTGTCTGCCACCGCACCCTAGTGCAGCGCCTCAGCAACATCGGATTCCAAGAGAAAACTTCGGAGTGGATCATCTCGTTCCTCGCCGGAAAAACCCAGAGACTCCGCCTCCCCCCTTTCAGATCCGAGGCCACAAAAGTCAACTGCGGCGTACCACAGGGATCATCGCTCAGCCCCACCCTCTTCAACGTCTACATGAGCCACCTCACAGCCATCGCACGCCAACACAACCTCAACTTCATCTCCTACGCCAACGACACCCAGCTGATCCTCTCCCTCACCAACGACCCAGCTACCGCCAGAACCAGCCTACATGAAGGAATGAAAGACGTCGCCGAGTGGAGGAAGAACAGCCGCCTGAAACTGAACTCAGACAAGATGGAAGTCCTCATCCTGGGGTCATCGCCCTCCACCTGGGATGACTCCTGGTGGCCCCCTGCCCTGGGCACCACTCCCAAACCAACGGACCACGCACGTAACCTGGGCTTCATCCTGGACTCCTCCCTCTCGATGACCAGACAAGTCAACGCTGTCTCATCATCGTGCTTCAACACCCTGCGCATGCTCCGAAAGATCTTCCGATGGATACTCACCGAAACCAGGAAGACGGTCACCCAGGCTCTCGTCACCAGCCGACTGGACTAAGGAAACACCCTCTACGCCGGAACCAAAGCCAAACTTCAGAAAAGACTCCAACGAATCCAGAACGCCTCCGCACGACTCGTCCTGGAAATTCCCCGACACAGCCACATCTCCGGCCACCTGAAAGACCTGCACTGGCTCCCCTTCAGCAAGAGGATCACGTTCAGACTCCTCACCCACGCACACAAGGCTCTCCACGACCAAGGCCCCAAGTACCTCAACAACCACCTGACCTTCTACACGCCCACCCGCCAGTTACGGTCGACCAGCCTCGCCCTCGCCGCCTTCCCACGCATCCGCAGAGCCACCGCCAGAGGAAGATCCTTCTCATACCTGGCAGCCAAGACAGGGAACTCCCTCCCCATCCACCTTCGGCGAACCCAGGACCATCTCTCCTTCATGAAGCAACTCAAGCAAGACCTGGCTTTTCGAGCAGTAGCGGACCCCTCTCCCCCAGCGCCTTGAGACCCTCCCGGGTGAGTAGTGCGCTATACAAATGTCATGATTGATTGATTGATTATGTGTTAGTCTATGTTTAAATAAGTAAGGTTTTGTTTGTATAACTGTATAGAAGAGGAAATGGGAGTGTGATTGATTCTTTACATGACTGACTAGGTGTGTGAGTAACTCCATGGATGAGTGGCTGTGTGTGAGTCTCTGTATAGGTGTATGAGTGCATATGATAGTGTTGTATTGATGAGTGACTGTATGTATGAGTGATTGTATGGGTGAATGAGTGGATGTGTGTGTAGACCTAGAAATCAGTGAGTGCGTATGTGGTAACTGGTATTGCTGTGTCAATGGTTTCAGGAATGGTAGTTTGTATTTAACACTGGGTGTATCAAAGGTTAGATTAGAGTGTGGGGAGGTGTATTGTATTATCACATGGACGATGTCATCAGTGATGTCATAAGTGATGGCATTTGAGATGTCATCAGTGATGTCATCAGTGATGTCATTTGAGATGTCATCAGTGATGTCACTGACCATGTCATGAATGATGTAATATGTGACATCATCAGCAGTGGATTGCGGGCGCGCGAGTTATAGTGAGTCCAACTAACTATAACGTGGGAATTTCAATGGGTTTATATGAGTAAAATGTTTAGCTAACTATAACTGGTGTGAAACCTATGTTTTTTCTGTGAATTTCAAAGGTTTTTTAAATGCTAATTCCTAACTATAACAAATGTGAAACCTATGGTGTTTTCAGTGAATTTCAAAGTTTTTTTTAAATGCTAATTCCTAACTATAACGATTGTGAAACCTATGGTTTTTTCAGTGAATATATATAGTCCCAGATGATGTGAAAAGGACATTGTCAGGGTTTTTCCTGGTGGCACTAAAGGCGCAAAATGTAAATCAACACGCACGGAAGGCTGCAGTAAACCACATGGCCCAGCATTCAACAATGAACAAGAACAGCTGAAATGCGGGACCCAACAAGGGGTTAACAAACGGAAGCACCGATACACTCCTGGCCGTGTGTGTGAGCTGTAATCACCTTCTCCTGCGGCGCCTTCTCCCTGACGAAGCTCACAGTGGTGAGCGAAATGCATTGGAGCCCAGAATTATGCCGCCCTTAAAAAGAAAAATAAACGCATTTTTAAAACTGGACAAAGGTCGCGACTCAAATTTCCTCTCATGTGGAGGGACTGCTGGAATATATATGGGCCGAGGTCCGGCCCAAGAGAAACGCACCGCCCTCAAAGAGCGCCATTCACACCCGAACCTGGACCGCTTTGCAGAACGTGTGATGCACGAAGGGCGTGAGGTGCTCCCATAGACTGGACTATGGTAGGGTCCCAGATGATGTGAAAAGGACATTGTCAGGGTTTTTCCTGGTGGCACTAAAGGCGCAAAATGTAAATCAACACGCACGGAAGGCTGCAGTAAACCACATGGCCCAGCATGCAACAATGAACAAGAACAGCTGAAATGCGGGACCCAACAAGGGGTTAACAAACGGAAGCACCGATACACTCCTGGCCGTGTGTGTGAGCTGTAATCACCTTCTCCTGCGGCGCCTTCTCCCTGACGAAGCTCACAGTGGTGAGCGAAATGCATTGGAGCCCAGAATTATGCCGCCCTTAAAAAGAAAAATAAACGCATTTTTAAAACTGGACAAAGGTCGCGACTCAATTTTCCTCTCATGTGGAGGGACTGCTGGAATATATATGGCCCGAGGTCCGGCCCAAGAGAAACGCACCGCCCTCAAAGAGCGCCATTCACACCCGAACTTGGACCGCTTTGCAGAACGTGTGATGCACAAAGGGCGTGAGGTGCTCCCATAGACTGGACTATGGTAGGGTCCCAGATGATGTGAAAAGGACATTGTCAGGGTTTTTCCTGGTGGCACTAAAGGCGCAAAATGTAAATCAACACGCACGGAAGGCTGCAGTAAACCACATGGCCCAGCATGCAACAATGAACAAGAACAGCTGAAATGCGGGACCCAACAAGGGGTTAACAAACGGAAGCACCGATACACTCCTGGCCATGTGTGTGAGCTGTAATCACCTTCTCCTGCGGCGCCTTCTCCCTGACGAAGCTCACAGTGGTGAGCGAAATGCATTGGAGCCCAGAATTATGCCGCCCTTAAAAAGAAAAATAAACGCATTTTTAAAACTGGACAAAGGTCGCGACTCAATTTTCCTCTCATGTGGAGGGACTGCTGGAATATATATGGGCCGAGGTCCGGCCCAAGAGAAACGCACCGCCCTCAAAGAGCGCCATTCACACCCGAACTTGGACCGCTTTGCAGAACGTGTGATGCACGAAGGGCGTGAGGTGCTCCCATAGACTGGACTATGGTAGGGTCCCAGATGATGTGAAAAGGACATTGTCAGGGTTTTTCCTGGTGGCACTAAAGGCGCAAAATGTAAATCAACACGCACGGAAGGCTGCAGTAAACCACATGGCCCAGCATGCAACAATGAACAAGAACAGCTGAAATGCGGGACCCAACAAGGGGTTAACAAACGGAAGCACCGATACACTCCTGGCCGTGTGTGTGAGCTGTAATCACCTTCTCCTGCGGCACCTTCTCCCTGACGAAGCTCACAGTGGTGAGCGAAATGCATTGGAGCCCAGAATTATGCCGCCCTTAAAAAGAAAAATAAACGCATTTTTAAAACTGGACAAAGGTCGCGACTCAATTTTCCTCTCATGTGGAGGGACTGCTGGAATATATATGGGCCGAGGTCCGGCCCAAGAGAAACGCACCGCCCTCAAAGAGCACCATTCACACCCGAACTTGGACCGCTTTGCAGAACGTGTGATGCACGAAGGGCGTGAGGTGCTCCCATAGACTGGACTATGGTAGGGTCCCAGATGATGTGAAAAGGACATTGTCAGGGTTTTTCCTGGTGGCACTAAAGGCGCAAAATGTAAATCAACACGCACGGAAGGCTGCAGTAAACCACATGGCCCAGCATGCAACAATGAACAAGAACAGCTGAAATGCGGGACCCAAAAAGGGGTTAACAAACGGAAGCACCGATACACTCCTGGCCGTGTGTGTGAGCTGTAATCACCTTCTCCTGCGGCGCCTTCTCCCTGACGAAGCTCACAGTGGTGAGCGAAATGCATTGGAGCCCAGAATTATGCCGCCCTTAAAAAGAAAAATAAACGCATTTTTAAAACTGGACAAAGGTCGCGACTCAATTTTCCTCTCATGTGGAGGGACTGCTGGAATATATATGGGCCGAGGTCCGGCCCAAGAGAAACGCACCGCCCTCAAAGAGCGCCATTCACACCCGAACTTGGACCGCTTTGCAGAACGTGTGATGCACGAAGGGCGTGAGGTGCTCCCATAGACTGGACTATGGTAGGGTCCCAGATGATGTGAAAAGGACATTGTCAGGGTTTTTCCTGGTGGCACTAAAGGCGCAAAATGTAAATCAACACGCACGGAAGGCTGCAGTAAACCACATGGCCCAGCATGCAACAATGAACAAGAACAGCTGAAATGCGGGACCCAACAAGGGGTTAACAAACGGAAGCACCGATACACTCCTGGCCGTGTGTGTGAGCTGTAATCACCTTCTCCTGCGGCGCCTTCTCCCTGACGAAGCTCACAGTGGTGAGCGAAATGCATTGGAGCCCAGAATTATGCCGCCCTTAAAAAGAAAAATAAACGCATTTTTAAAACTGGACAAAGGTCGCGACTCAATTTTCCTCTCATGTGGAGGGACTGCTGGAATATATATATATATATATATATATATATATATATATTCACTGAAAAAACATAGGTTATAGACCATATATAGTTAGGAATTAGCATTTAGAAAACCTTATTTTACTCACACAAAACCATTGAAATTCCATATATAGTTAGTTGCACTAACTATATATCGCGCACCCGCAATCCACTGCTGATGATGTCACATATTACATCATTCATGACATGGTCAGTGACATCACTGATGACATCACTGATGACATCTCAAATGACATCACTGATGACATCAATACCAGTTACTACATACGCACTCACTGATTCCTACGTCTACACACACATTCACTCATTCACCCATACAATCACTCATACATACAGTCACTCATTATTACAACACTATCATATGCACTCATACACCTAGTCAGTCCTGTGAAGAATCAATCACACTTCGATTTCCTCATCTATACAGTTAAACACAGAACACCATACTTTTCACACATATGCTAACACATACTTACTCTCTTATACAATCACTGATACAAGTACACATTGATATGCACAGAGTCACATACCTCCCAGCCAGCCACACACACACTCACTCTTCCATACATCCACTCATTCTTCAATATGTAAAACATATTTAAACTTTACAAAAACACACAGACACTAGATGATGTCATCAGTGATGAAATTTGAGATGTCATCAGTGATGTCATTTGAGATGTCATCAGTGATGTCATCAGTGATGTCACTGACCATGTCATGAATGATGTAATATGTGACATCATCAGCAGTGGATTGCGGGTGCGCGATATATAGTTAGTGCAACTAACTATATATGGAATTTCAATGGTTTTGTGTGAGTAAAATAAGGTTTTCTAAATGCTAATTCCTAACTATATATGGTCTATAACCTATGGTTTTTTCAGTGAATTTCATTGGTTTTTTAACAGCTAATATCTGTAGCTGTAAAATGTATTCTTCTTTAAATCCAAAAATATATTTTATATGTTTATTAATAATTTTTTTTTTTATATTTTTTTTTCTTCGTTCCCGCTTCGCGAATCGGGAAACTTCCCGTTAGCTGACCTTGATGCCGCGAAATAGACCGCGAGCCGGTAAACGTTTCTTTACCGCAACTGCCGCGTTAGAAAACAACATCGTGACGCCTCCCGTCCACATGACGTTTCGCGTTGTCGCGTGATACGTCATATGACGTGCTACGTTAGCGAACTGGTACGCGAAGCGAGGCGCAAAGCGCAGGTTTCTGGAAGCAAACCGGGAGGCCCTGCAAAGCGCGTAACGTAAACACAGCAGGTCATGTGACTTGGTAATAACACTTTTCATTGGTTCATTTCACTTTTGGTTTCCTAATGATGTAAGACTAGGTCATATAATCTAAAATGAACACTTTTCATTGGTTGAGAACTATTGTTTTTCCCAAATGATGAAAATCCCTCCTTCTTTCCTCACTCTGACTTTCATCATTGTGAGAGAAAGACCCTTTGTTACCAGTGAGCAATGGCTTCTTTAGTAGCTTCAGCTGGTGCTTCCCCACCACCTCCACCACATCCAAGGAAGAGTGGACCACCTGCTCAAGTTATAATTCAGCAAGAAGAGGAAGAAGAGGAACAGGACGAAGAGCACGAAGAGAGGCACTTTTTGCCTGAGGAGCCCAGGACGTCTCACCGGAAAGAAAACTTCATTTGGCAATTTTTTTAAATTCCCAAAGGTCAGAAAAAAGTAAATGCAAGATACGTAACTTGCCTTATATGTCAAGATAGACTGTCCAGAGGGACCGACAAAAAATACAGTTTCGGAAACTACACAATGCATCGCCATATGACTAGGTGGCATCCTAACAACTACAGTGCTGCACAGTTTCGTAACGACCTAGATAATCTCCCTATTATGGCCAGAAGATCTGTTGTACCGGAAGTAACGGGACCAGAGGGCAGGGAGATGGTGCCAAATATACAAACGAGATTTCGTGAAGTAAAACAAGTCTGCGTACATTGCAGTGGATTCATTTGCTACGGAGAAAGTAGCATCACTCTGATCAACAGAGCTATTGACAATCATGCTCATGTTTGTCCGAAACGCCCCAAACAATAAATTCTTTTTTTTTTTTTGTTGCTCCTGTTGAGCCCTTTACAATGAATCGTTTTCGTTGCCCCCTCCAAAAAAAAACAAAAAAAATATAAAACTGTTCAGAAAAATTCAAAAAAAGTAAAAAAAATTCAGAAAAATAATTAAAAAAATATAAAACAACAAAAACAATAAAAAAAAAGTTCTTTTCAGAACTACCTCCCCGGTATTAAAAAATTGGTACAATATTTGGAACTGTGCCAACCTCTATTTCTCTTAGTTCGCTTCCCAGTTCGCTCGCCGGTACGCGAACCGGAAGCGAACCAAAAAAACAGTAATTATAAGGGAAGGAAACAGACAGTTATGTTAAAAGAAAGACAGCTATAGGGGAGTAAACTAGAGATACTATTACCCGTAATCCACTGCTGATGATGTCACATATTACATCATTCATGACATGCTCAGTATGTATGGAAAGTGGCAGATTTATATTAACTAGCACATCCCCAGAGATGCACCAGTTAACGTGCACCGCTGCTCTACCACCCACAGTCTGCCGCATTTACAATCAGATAGGACAAAGCTGCATCAAAACCCTGCGCCTGCTTGAAGCAGGCATAGATCTTGACGCAGGTAGGGTGAAAGCTAAAGCAACAACTAAGTGTCGTGTGCAGAAGTTGCAAAAAAGGAAAAATGGCGTTTAAACCAATAATGAGCCCATGCTAACTTAACACAGTGTAAAGATATCCAGGATCTACATCAGTTTGGGGTTCACGAACCTGGCAGGTAAAAGGCACTGAGGCTTTGCACCGTGCATATCTCATCCCAAATCATATGTTGTTTGTGAATGAAACAATTTCCCAGACCAAATGCTTTGGATTGGCTACTTCTAAAAAATTAAACAACCCATCTATCCCGGAGTGAGAGGAATATGATGGTTGGAGTAATTTTACTCGGTTGTCCATTAAAGATTTACAGGCCCTACTCCATAATTCTTCCTTTAACATTTCCAGTATAAATCCAAAAGGTTGGCTGCTTTGGCAACGTGCCTTATCCACGGTTTAATAACGCTGCCTTTTGCTTTATATAAGTTTTCAAATTGTATGAAATATATACCAATAGGTCGTTATGCACCTTTAGGTAGTGGTTTTCTTCATGAGGTCTGGTCGCTTCCATACACATACAGATGTTTCAAAGATGATCAAGAAGTTTATCTGAATGGAGAGGAATGCACTGAGACGCCAGATCATTCACTAATGTGTAGGCACATACAGTTACACGGTTCATGCAACAAACACCGACCAAATATGGCTTGCGTGTTGCAAGGCACGCCAGTTCCTGCTATCATCCCCACGTTCAAGTTGTTGGAAAATGGTAGTTATTTGATGCTCAATAATGAAGATTGTTCTGGGTTAATTAAAAGTATTCCTTTTATCGTAACAGTAAGTGAACGGGTTATTTGCTGCAGAAATGTTCTATTTCCTCCCACACATGAACATAGGGAGTTTTCAATCTGGCCACAAATACCAACCTTGGGAACAGATTTCAACGGCATGGCAAGAATAAGAGCTCTTTTGTCTCAGTGAGAGGTGGCCTTGAGTTCGGCCCGTGAAACTTTCGTGCTTCACATAGCGAACACCCGTACAGAGGTGCAGACCCTTTTAAATACAGATTTGCCTTTCCATTTCAGCAAGATGGTTCGGACTATCTTTAACGCGTCCTCCACAAAGGGCCTGGCGCACTTTTTTAAAGTTGTTACCAGTGGTCTCGTGACTTCATTTGAGAAAATCTTTGGAGTCATCCCTGCTTTCTTTCATTCTATTTTTTCCACTGTGCTTGGTGGATTCCCATTTTTACTTGCATTACCAGCGGACGCTCTTGTGCTTTTTTACATTTTTAAATATGGATGTCCCTCCTGTGCAAGCTCCCGCCCTGCAGCTGCTGACGCTGTTCCGCAATCGCATGCTTGAATATTATGGCACAATGCCGTTGGCGATATTAAGCACGGCATATGGATTATCTTTTCGATTCTCCTACTTCACCTGTGTCCAGCCTGTATTTCACTGCCTGACCTGTGATTTCGATTGGGCCATTGATTTGTGTCTCTGCGGACCGGTTTCTCCTGACGTCGACTTTAATCAGCTGATGACTCCTATCATTACTCACGAGTTGGTTTGTCCTGGCGAAAGGATTATGGCTGTGGCATTGATGCATGGACTAATTGGTCCCTGGAATTTACTGGCGGCAACACAGTCTTTCTTGGAACAGAGCTTTCTTGAAAACCCACCGAGCTGTCCTCTGATGGTGATAGAGGATCCGGTGCTGGGAGAGCACGTATGTTCTTTTCCGCTTTTAAATTGGATGGCTGAACTCTTTTCGGATGAAGACGGTGACTTCCTATTGGAGGCTGTTGCAGCTTATTTTGCATACACAGTTATGTCATAGACCTTTTTCATGTTTGATATGCTGAGTACTAGCATTTCATTGACAATTCATTGACTTATTTGTCAAGTTTTTATTATTTAGCTTGCCTATTGGCTTAAGCCTCGATAAAGTAGTTGGCTGTTTTATTTTTCTTTAGCATTAAATTTTCCTAGTTTTTAATGTTTTACCTTGCGGACCGTCCACATATAAAGTTGCAATCTGCTCTCATGAGATGCCACTTCTATTATCTTATTCAGTTCGTTTCCGGATCATGGGGAAGTGTCATCTAGATCCTGGATATCTTTACACCGTGTTAAGTTAGCATGGGCTCATTACCGGTTTAAACGCCATTTTTCCTTTTTGCAACTTCTGCACACGACACTTAGTTGTTGCTTTAGCTTTCAACCTAGTAGTTCATCGTGGTTTACATGAGAATAATATGTTATTGCTCTACTATCTGCTTTGCTTGTTAAACTATATCTGTACAGCGACTTCTGAAGTTTCAAGAACAACACGATACAGAATTGTTATGAGGTCTGATCTCCACGACTTCATACTCATAACATAAGTGCAGCTTCTGCCAATTCTGGGCATGAGGCGGGTTTTATATTGCTTTGCCGAACACACATACACAACACTTGATGCGGTTCACATGAAGAGAGAGCTGGTGTATGCTGATGTGATTCCTTCAAATCTAAGACACTAAAGTATGGGCACGCCCTAAACCAACACAAAGAGACCTTCTTAGCAAATAATATAATATGTGTATTAGGGAGGGTCAGATATAAGCAGCCGCGGGCCGTGGAGGGAATTACGGTGAGGCAGGGAGGCGGGGAGGGGGAGGGGCAGGGTGGAGCCCTCTACACCCTGCCCCTCCCCCTCCCCGCCTCCCTGCCCCACCGTAACTCCCTCCACGGCCCACGGCTGCTTATAAGTGTTGCTAACTCTTATTCATTTACAGCATGTTAACATACTGTCACCATTCGCTTTTTATGTACTAGTAACTATGCTGGTAATTTTGCTACTGATAATATGTGTACTTCTATTATCTAAGATACTACGCCTGAGAAGACGGCATTAGTAAATAAACATTTCAAATACACATGTGTTCTTCTTAACTCCATGTTCTGGTTTCTAAGAAATATATAACGACCGACTGTTCATGAGTTCCACGTATCCTGAGGTACTATAAGTTCATATTCTGGATTGTCTAAACATTGAGAGTTTGTTATATCCAATGTGACACTGTACCTAGCTTGCTAAGGGGTTTTTGATTACTAAGGTGAGTTTTGGGGCACCCTAATTCGCCGAGGTTCCAATCCTCTGTCCACAGTTCTGTGTGAGAACAGAAACCCTGCGACAGGGACACCCCTGAGCCTTGCTGGAGCTTCATCACACTTGCGATACAACTCCAGCAATGCGCCACCTTTACGGCACAGATACGTCACGCATCTGTGCTGTTTTTGCCCCATGATGCGCCGCATTGTAAATGCAGCACACCATAGGTGACGGAACAGCGGCACAGAATGACTAACACATCCCTGGTGATGCGCCAGTCATCATAAATCTATCCCTATGCTTCTTATCTTGTTAGAGATGAACCGCCATATGTATCATCAAAGTTTTTTGCATTTCCTAAATAGCGAACTTTAAGGAATAAATAGCGATTCTTTACCATTCCTAGTTTGCGATGAGCTATTTGCTAATTACAAATTACCCATTCATTTCCATGCAGCAGGAGGCCCATAGGAATGAAGGTGCAATTTGCGATTAGCAATTACCTCATCGCAAATTACGAATTTTTCCGAGGGTGCAGGGGTGTCTCAAGAACACCCTGCTGCACCCCTGAAAAAGAAATTTGGGGGCATATGGCGCACATAAATTTTGAAAACATTCCTTTACCTCAAAAACGATTTTCAACTCATAATTTGAAAACACTGCACATGGGGAAATGACTTAAAATGTCCTTAAGACACATAAAAGCGTTTTTTGATTGCCTTTGCAGCATGTTTCAGTCACCTTTAACATGCCTATGTAACGCAAACATTCAAAATCTAAATTTGCCATGCACAGGTGGGAGCATATTTACAAGCAATTTGCTCCACAGACAAACTTCTTACATTGAAATGGGAAAAATAACATCAGAGACTCTCAATTACCTTATAAAGAAGCAGACACCATTATGTCCTTGTCATCAATATTAAAACCATTGCTTTTTCTCAAAAACGATTTACAAGTCATAATTTGAAAACACTCCACAGCTCCTATGCACATAAAAACCCTGTCAGTACTAATACTTCACATTTTCTCCAATTACAATTTCTCAAAGAAACAAAATCTATTTGTAAAACACTTGAGACAAAGCAACATTTGAAAAACACAACTTTCTTCATAATTTTCTCCTTAAAGCACACTATTTTCTATCTAAATTAAAGAAATCTTTTCTCACCTTAGCAAATACTTTGAGTTTCAAAACAGTCTCAGAAACACACCAATTTGTCTTCAGCAGAGCAAAAGGTATGCACTCCAGAGTCTGCAGCTATCAAAAGCACAGAAATGCTGTAATTCTTCACACATATCTCTCATGTCACCCAATCAAAACTCTTCCCTCACTTTTTTTCAAATGAAAACCCTTCCCCCCTCTGCCATTTCATGCCTTTTCTGCATGGCAACCACGTCTTGGAAGACCTCTGGTGTTTGCAAGTTCACACAACAATGTTGCAATTGAACTCTGAACTCTCAGTGCACCTCATATCCAGTGCATTCTTTCATTTAATGATTTTTTCTTCACCACTCAAAATACATCTTTCAAACAACTCATCCATGCACCCTAACTTTCTGTTTTCAGCAATCAAAATCCACCAATCACTGTTACTGCTTCATTAACACAGAAACTCCACAGTTTTTTTCATTTTAAACTCTTATTTTTTCAACTGCCATTTCATTGCCACACTTCATCTGACTGCAGGAGAACCTTCTCTCACCATGTTTTCTGTCTGGATTGTTGGACATAGTTACATCTATTGGGCTCAGAGGTATGCTGAGAACAGGAATTTACCTAACCTCAGTTTACAAGATGTGGAAATTAAGTGGTTTGGCCACAGAGGATTAAAATGTCACCAATTGATACCATTGGTGAAAACCTTTATGCATTTGCCAAAACCTGACCTGTTAATTGTGCACTGTGGAGGTAATGATTTGGGCACTTTGACTGGGGTAGGTCTGGAAATGCTTTTAAAGGACACCTTTGAGCAATTAATGGCACTTTTTCCTCAGACTGCCTTGGTATATTCAAATATATGCCAAAGACAGAAATGGAGGTGGTCAAACCAATTTTGTCCACAAATTGAGAAGTCGAGGAAGCATGTAAACAAATCTGTTTCAGCTTAATATATCATTTTTGTCTTTGGCATATATTTGAATATACCAAGGCAGTCTGAGGAAAAAGCTCCACCCTGCCCCTCCCCCTCCCCGCCTCCCTGCCCCACCGCAACTCCCTCCACGGCCCGCGGCTGCTTATATCTCACCCTCCCTAATACACATATTATATTATTTGCTAAGAAGGTCTCTTTGTGTTGGTTTAGGGCGTGCCCATACTTTAGTGTCTTAGATTTGAAGGAATCACATCAGCATACACCAGCTCTCTCTTCATGTGAACCGCATCAAGTGCTGTGTATGTGTGTTCGGCAAAGCAATATAAAACCCGCCTCATGCCCAGAATTGGCAGAAGCTGCACTTATGTTATGAGTATGAAGTCGTGGAGATCAGACCTCATAACAATTCTGTATTGTGTTGTTCTTGAAACATCAGCACTCGCTGTACAGATATAGTTTAACAAGTAAAGCAGATAGTAGAGCAATAACATATTATTCTCATGTAAATCACGATGAACTATTAGGTTGAAAGCTAAAGCAACAACTAAGTGTCATGTGCAGAAGTTGCAAAAAAGGAAAAATGGCGTTTAAACCGGTAATGAGTCCATGCTAACTTAACACGGTGTAAAGATATATAGGATCTACATGACACCTCCCCATGATCCGGAAACGAACTGAATAAGATAATAGAAGTGCCATCTCATGAGAGCAGATTGCAACTTTATATGTGGACGGTCCGCAAGGTAAAACATTAAAAACTAGGAAAATTTAATGCTAAAGAAAAATAAAACAGCCAACTACTTTATCGAGGCTTAAGCCAATAGGCAAGCTAAATAATAAAAACTTGACAAATAAGTCAATGAATTGTCAATGAAATGCTAGTACTCAGCATATCAAACATGAAAAAGGTCTATGACATAACTGTGTATGCAAAATAAGCTGCAACAGCCTCTAATAGGAAGTCACCGTCTTCATCCGAAAAGAGTTCAGCCATCCAATTTAAAAGCGGAAAAGAACATACGTGCTCTTCCAGCACCGGATCCTCTATCACCATCAGAGGACAGCTCGGTGGGTTTTCAAGAAAGCTCTGTTCCAAGAAAGACTGTGTTGCCGCCAGTAAATTCCAGGGACCAATTAGTCCATGGATCAATGCCACAGCCATAATACTTTCGCCAGGACAAACCAACTCGTGAGTAATGATAGGACTCATCAGCTGATTAAAGTCGACGTCAGGAGAAACCGGTCCGCAGAGACACAAATCAATGGCCCAATCGAAATCACAGGTCAGGCAGTGAAATACAGGCTGGACACAGGTGAAGTAGGAGAATCGAAAAGATAATCCATATGCCGTGCTTAATATCGCCAACGGCATTGTGCCATAATATTCAAGCATGCGATTGCGGAACAGCGTCAGCAGCTGCAGGGCGGGAGCTTGCACAGGAGGGACATCCATATTTAAAAATGTAAAAAAGCACAAGAGCGTCCGCTGGTAATGCAAGTAAAAATGGGAATCCACCAAGCACAGTGGAAAAAATAGAATGAAAGAAAGCAGGGATGATTCCAAAGATTTTCTCAAATGAAGTCACGAGACCACTGGTAACAACTTAAAAAAAGTGTGCCAGGCCCTTTGTAGAGGACACGTTAGAGATAGTCCGAACCATCTTGCTGAAATGGAAAGGCGAATCTGTATTTAAAAGGGTCTGCACCTCTGTACGGGTGTTCGCTATGTGAAGCACGAAAGTTTCACGGGCCGAAGTCAAGGCCACCTCTCTCTGAGACAAAAGAGCTCTTATTCTTGCCATGCCGTTGAAATGTGCTCCCAAGGTTGGTATTTGTGGCCAGATTGAAAACTCCCTATGTTCATGTGTGGGAGGAAATAGAACATTTCTGCAGCAAATAACCCGTTCACTTACTGTTACGATAAAAGGAATACTTTTAATTAACCCAGAACAATCTTCATTATTGAGCATCAAATAACTACCATTTTCCAACAACTTGAACGTGGGGATGATAGCAGGAACTGGCGTGCCTTGCAACACGCAAGCCATATTTGGTCGGTGTTTGTTGCATGAACCGTGTAACTGTATGTGCCTACACATTAGTGAATGATCTGGCGTCTCAGTGCATTCCTCTCCATTCAGATAAACTTCTTGATCATCTTTGAAACATCTGTATGTGTATGGAAGCGACCAGACCTCATGAAGAAAACCACTACCTAAAGGTGCATAACGACCTATTGGTATATATTTCATACAATTTGAAAACTTATATAAAGCAAAAGGCAGCGTTATTAAACCGTGGATAAGGCACGTTGCCAAAGCAGTCAACCTTTTGGATTTATACTGGAAATGTTAAAGGAAGAATTACGGAGTAGGGACTGTAAATCTTTAATGGACAACGAGTAAAATTACTCCAAGCATCATATTCCTGTAACTCCGGGATAGTAGGGGTGTTTAATTTTTTAGAAGTAGCCAATCCAAAGCATTTGGTCTGGGAAATTGTTTCATTCACAAACAACATATGATTTGGGATGAGACATGCACGGTGCAAAGCCTCAGTGCCTTGTACCTGCCAGGTTCGTGAACCCCAAACTGATGTAGATCCTGGATATCTTTACTCTGTGTTAAGTTAGCATGGGCTCATTACTGGTTTAAACGCCATTTTTCCTTTTTTGCAACTTCTGCACACGACACTTAGTTGTTGCTTTAGCTTTCAGCCTACCTGCGTCAAGATCTATGCCTGCTTCAAGCAGGCGCAGGGTTTTGATGTAGCTTTGTCCTATCTGATTGTAAATGCGGCACACTGTGGGTGGCAGAGCAGCGGTGCATGTTAACTGGTGCATCCCTGGGGATGTGCTAGTTAATATAAATCTGCCCCTTTACATTTAATTATGTGCAGGGGACACAGAGTCGGTGAGGTTTATCCAAGGTTAAGAAGAGATGAGTCCTGTTCAGTGAAAAATTGGAGATAGGCTTCACCTCCTCTGCTCCTCAGCATCGTTGGACATGGTTAAATAATAGCTGCAAAATGTTACTCTTGTTAAACAATTTTACTATTATAATCTCTGAGATTTGTCTCTTACTGTGCAACATCTCATTGTTGTTATCTTTCTTTAAAGATAAAGACAACATCAACATGAGCGACAATCAGCAATCAGTTGATTTCGACCTCATCATTCAACTCGTAATTGAAACATCAGTGGATGTTGATCCCTTGGATGATTTCAATCCTGAGGATGAAGAAGAACGTGATGAGGATGCAGATTTGTCAGAATTGTATGACATAGGATGGGAAGCTGACTTGCTTGAGCCTATGGAACTATAAACATTTATTTTATAAATGTATAATAAATAAAAAGTAAATATGTAAACCGTTTAATTTAAAAATAAAGACACCTTCAAAAACAGGTTATGTGTAGTGTCTTCAATAAAATATTAAAATATGGTCATAAAATTAGATCAGATTCATATATAAAACAGGACAGGTAAAATGAATATAAATTCCATTTCTTTTCTGCTATTTCTGTATTCTAAATTTGCCATGTACAAAAAATTCTTCTATGTAAAAATGTTAAGTAGTGTGTTAAGTTTTTGATGACTGTTATTAATTTACTGTTGGGTAATAGTGGTTAATAACATTTTTTATTCTATTTTACCACAGATTCAACTGCAGATTATTTCAACATTTTAGAATGCCAAGCAAAGAAAGAGTGAGAAAGGCTGCAAAACGTCAAAGACAGCAGGTGAATGAAAAAAAGCAGCAGTCCTCTAACAAAAAGATTTGTCAAGTCACCAAGAAAGCACCGGGTAAGAGTACAAATACATTCATAAGAAATATATCTAGTAAAAAAAATATTACTACAGAAAATGTTTCAGTCCAGAAAAGGAGAAGCAATTCAAACGGTAAGGAAAGGCCAATGAGAAATGTTACTGCTAGAGTAAGAGATAACTCTATGCATGAAAGTAGAAGGAAACAACAGTTTAGGGACATTCGTAAACGAATGTTCCGCAACAGGATAATTGGTAATTTGTTAAAAAATATTAAGAAAGGTCAACAGAAAGTGTTTTTTTATAAGAGAAAAAAAATAGTTGAGAAAGTTATTGATCAGGCATTTGAAATTAAACGTAAGTTATTTATTTTGACAATCAATAGAATTAGGAAGCTAAACAAGGCAATTTATGATTTCAAAAGAAATAGTAGATGGAAGAGAATAGTTAATCGTAGTAATTTTTGTGAAGTTTTTTCTGGAGAATGGATGCATAGTTCAAGCTCTGAGGCATTTTTTAATGAGGAGAGTTATTTCCAGGATAATGATTTGGTGCATGCAGTTGACACCAGTGGTCGAGGTTATGAAGTGAAAGATGGTTGTCCAGTTGAAAAAGAAAAACTTGTGACAACAGAGATAGAAGAGGTGTTAGGTAATGAGGTTTTAGGGAGACGTCCTAAGGGTCCTGTGTACACCTGGAAGTATAGTAGTATTTGCAGTGTACGACAGGATTCCATCAATTTGCTTTGTGATTTCATACGGTCATTTAATAAGAAAAGTTTGAAGCAGAAAATGAAGTTGTTGCAAGAATTAGATCCTTGCAGAGTGAGAGAAGTGATAGGTTTGCATGGTCATTCACTGGCTTGTCATTCCAGGAGAGTATGCCAGAGTGTTTTTCATCATTTCAGGATGCTAGCAGTGCATCATAATAAAGTGAGGAAATTAGTTAGAATGTTGTATTATGCTAAGAGTCCAGCAATTATGCTTAAACAATTATGCGCTGCTCTTTTGCATGGTTCTGAAATAGATGTGAAGAATATATGTGAAGAAATTGAGTTTTGTTACTTTGGAAGTAAAGAGGAGAATGTTGAAATTGACCAAGAAGAAGAGAGTAATGTGGAAGATAGTGTACAGGTTTCCAGTACAGATAATTTCCAGAGGGAAATTGCGACGTTTGAGGTGAAATCAAGTGAGAGGCCAAATTTCACTTGTGTGTGTTGTCGACGCACTTATTATAAGAATCAGACTAAGTTAGTGGATTTATATGCAAAAAGTGAAAGGGAAAATAATAGTGAATGGAAGGATTTTACAACATACTTGATGGTAGAAAATTGTTTTGATTTGGGATTGGATCAACGCGTGTGTACTTATTGTTGTAACAAATTAAATCAAAACCAGATGCCTGCTAGAGCAGTTCATAATAATCTGGAATTGGTTGAGATTCCTTCTGAATTGAAGGATTTAAATACTTATGAATCCATTTTGATTCAAAGTATCCATCCCTTTCAGGCTATTGTAAGAATGGAGCCAAAGACAGGGAAATTGCCTCCATCAGATTTACAGAGAGGATTAAAGGGAAGAGTTGTTTATTTGCCTCTAGATTTGAAGAAAAACATTAACACAATTGGAGTAGAAAAAGTGGAAGAGGAACCTCTTGTTATCTTAGTTAATGGGGTTCCGACAAAGAATAAGAAAATATGGCAAGATTTAGTAGATGTTAGGAAAGTCAAAAGGGCAACATTGTATTTGAAAAAATATAATAAATACTATAAAAATGTATATGTTGCAGAAGAGGAAGTAAGTGAGGAAGAGGATAGCGATTTGTGTGCTGGTCAAATTGAGAAAGTAGAACCCTGTACTAGTGAAGAAATATATGAACATTATAGTGTTCATCCTTTGCATTCCAAGGAAGTCATGGGGAATGCTATTGAGTTGTTTCAAATGAAACAAGCGAAAGGGAGTCCCATTAGTGTTTGGGAGGAAAGTTTGGAAGCTCGGTGTTTCCCACAGTTTTTTCCAACAGGTCAGGGAGGAAGATATGATGAGCGACCTCATCAAATTCCTGCTTCTGAATACCGGACTTTGCGATTGTATGCAGGAGATCCTAGGTTTCGACAATGCATTCCTTATTTGTTTCATCTCCTGTTTGAAAGCGATCTGTCTGGACTGTCATATGCAGTGAACCACATCTTGAAAAGTGGTATACACATGCAAAACATCTCGGCAAGTGACTTTATGGATAAAGTCAATGTCCAAGACAGTATTTTGGATTCTCACCTGATTAATCTCATGGCGTGTCAGCGTGGTACTAATGAGTACTGGTACCGTCGTCATGGTGATTTAAAATGTATGCTGAGGAACTTAGGAACTCCCACATGGTTCCTCACTTTGAGCTGTGCTGAGTATGGCTGGGAAGACTTACTTGAATTTCTACGAGAGGCAAATGCTAACGTAGAAAACATCGAATTCAAGACACCCGGAGAACTGTGCTCTTTGGATCCAGTCAATGTATGTAGGTACTTCAATCATAGATTTGAAGGTATGATGTCTTTCATCATGAATAAGAAGAATCCACCTCTTGGAGAGGTGTTGGATTTCTTCTGGAGGAAGGAGTACCAAGCAAGAGGTGCTCCTCATATACATATGCTGCTGTGGATCAAGGATGCACCTAAATTTGGAACGGATGCAGAAGACTCAGTGATGAGTTTCATAGAACAGTATTCTACGTGTGCTGTTCCAAACGCAAAGGAGAAAAAAAGCCTAAGAGAAAAAGTTCTACGTTTCCAAAGCCATCGATGTGGAAAGTACTGTCGTCGTAAATTCCGGAACAAAGACAAGTTCTACACCAAATGTCGTTTCGGCTTTCCACGACCGGTGATTTCTAAAGGAAGAGTGAACAGTTTGATGTCTTCGCTGCGACATAATGTGATGAAGAAATCACCTAAAAACACATACAATTTGAAGAGGAACGAAGAGTCTAAGTACATCAACGACTACAACCCGGTGATTTTGTCCATGTGGAATGCTAACATGGATATACAGTTTGTGGCTGATAACTGTATGGCTGTGGCTCGGTATGTGACATCTTACATCACCAAAAAAGAGAAGACAGAATTGAAGGATATGTGGGAGGACATTTCCCATGAAAAGAGCCTCAGCAAGAAGTTGTACAGTTTCAGTCTGAAGATGTTGTCGCATCGAGAAATCGGAGCTTACGAATGTTCTGACCGGTTGTCTTCAGCAAGTCTCTATGCCAAGTCCAGGAGTATCGTTTGGGCGAGTGTTGGTCTTGCTGCAACGCGTAATCGAGTTCTGAAACCTGTGCGGGAAATTGAGTATTTGGCGGAAAAGGAGCCAAACAGTACCGACATTTTGAAGAGCAACATGTTGGATACATATTATCCAAATCGAAGCAGTCACCTCGAGAATGTTTGTCTGTATGAGGTTCTGCAAAATTACATATTCAAGAGGAACATCAAAGAAGATACTGAGAAAGGAGTGTATGCTGTAATAGGAAGTGAGGGATGTCTGGTCAAGCAAAGAAAATGCCACTTGATAAACCATCGAAAATTGAGTGGCGAATCTCCTGAAAAAAAGGAGTTTTTCTATTTAGCACTTTTGCAACTTTTTAAGCCTTGGCGTGCAGAAGAGGAACTGCTTGGACATTTCCTATGTTATGAAGACTCATTCAATGCTGCCAAGGAGACCATAGAATGTCCTGCTTTTCCCAAATATGTAGAAATGTTGAATGTGGAAATTGAGCAGGAAGCAACGATTGCAGCCGAGATTTCCAGAGACAGTTCTCAGGACAGTCAGAGTTCTGCTTCATTGAGTCAGGATCCACTAGGAGGACCTCTTATCGAAAATGAAGCTGCCACTGCTATGAATGAAGTGGAAAGAGCCATGGCACATGCTCAGGAGGATGCGGTTAACTTAGAAGAGTTGGAAAGACAACTCAACGTTGAGCAGAGGAAAATATATGACGAGATTACCATGCAAATTGATCATGGATTAAGTCATGACAAGAAAGAGTGCTCATGTACGTCGTTGAAGCCTGTCCGACTGTACGTGAGTGGAGAAGCGGGAACTGGAAAAAGTTTCCTTATTAAAGCAATTTCATGTTATTTGCAGGAAAGGACAGAGTCATCGCTGTCTTGTGTTGTCACCGCTCCAACTGGACTGGCAGCACATAACATTAAAGGGATTACTTTACATCGTTTACTGATGCTGCCAGTGGAGCATGACAACAAATTAGAATATCACAAGCTATCTGGAGATGCTTGTTTTGAAGTTTCAAGAGTCTTGAGGAAAATGAAACTTCTTATCATTGACGAAGTAAGCATGGTTTCCAATGTCATGCTTGCCTTTGTGCATTTGAGAATGCAAGAAGTTCTCAAAACAGAGTATGATGTGTTATTTGGTGGCAAACACATCATTGTTTTCGGAGATCTTCTGCAGCTGACACCAGTGAAAGGGCAACCTGTGTTCAAAATGCTCACGCATGAAGATACCAGGAAGTGCTTAGGGAGCATTGGCAACGTCAATATATGGTTAAACTTCAATTATGCTGAACTGCATGAAAATATGCGTCAGGCAAAGGATGAAGTTTACAAGACTATTATCCAAGATATTAGAATTGGAAAAGTGACCGAGCATGGGAAAGAAGCTTTACATGCACGATTACTGACAAATTTATATCCAGACGAAGATGTTGTGCCTGAGAATATTTTTCAGAAAGTTACTGAGAAAAAATCTGGAATATGTTTGATGCCAACTCTTGCAGAATGTGCCAAATTCAATAACAAAATGTTGCATTTAGAAAAGCAAGAGATTGTGAAACTGGAAGCTATTGACAGAGTAGAGCATATGGGATCAACAATTATTTTGTCTGAGAATCTGAAAACAAAATTGGATTCATTAGAGAAGAGTATATCTAAAACTGCGGGTTTTGAAAAGACTCTGAATGTGTGCTTGAACTGCCGTATAATTTTAAGAAGGAATTTACATGTTGAAAGAGGTCTGGTAAATGGATCAATGGGTAATGTTGTTGATTTTGTGAAATACAGAAATAGAGATGGAATTGAATTTTTAAAAATTAAATTTGATGGCATTGAGGAAGTACAGCTAATTGGTCGTTGTTCTGCTAGATTTTTGCTTGTAAAAGACTTATATGTTCGTCGTAAGCAGTTTCCTGTTTGCTTGGCATATGCGGTGACAATCCATAAATCGCAAGGTTTAAGTGTAGACTGTGCATTGGTGAATATTGGCAGTTCTGTGTTCAAGGAGGGTATGGCATATGTGGCATTGTCACGAGTTAGAACTTTATCGGGATTGTACTTGATTGAGTGTGATGTCACAAACATTTGTGCGGATCTAGATTGTGTTAAGGAATACAATAGGTTAAGAAGAGAGTATGCGCCACATTTGCCTCAGTATCCTTTGTTTGAGAAACGTGTGGTAGGCCGGAAACGAAGAAATGTGACCAATACTGGGGAGGTTGTAGCAAAAAGACGAAAAGTTGATGAACCTGAAATTATAAGCAGAAACAAAAAGGATTCTGTTGAAGATGTTGTTGGTTTTCAATTTGAAAACAGTTCTGGTGTCAACTGCTATGCTAATGTAGTGGTTAATGTTTTGTTTTCTCTAGAAAATGTAAAAGAAGAGATTGTGGTCAATTCTGATCAAAGATTTTGCAGTTTGTTAAATTCTGTGTTAGAGAAATGTAGCACTGATAGAACAAACATAGAAAGTGTGTCTGAAATTCAAAATCTGTTAGACAGATGTTCAGGCCAAACACAATTCTCTCAAAATAGTCAGCAAGATTGTCAGGAGTTTTTAATGTATATGCTTGATGTATTGCATGATGAAGGTGTAGATGTAGATCACCTGTTTGGGCTTTCTTATCAATGGCAGCATGACTGCGAGAACTGTAGGGTATCAAGTACTACTAGTGTAGACTCAGAAAGATTTATATATTTAACTTTGCCAGACAGTAAATCAGTCTCTTTTAATAAGCTAGTAAAAGCAGCTGATCACAACATGGAGTGTAGCCAATGTAAATCTGAAATGATGTCCACATTATTTATACGAACATATGGCCAGTATGTCATTTTAATGTTCCAACGATGTAGGCCTGATGGAACAAAATTGACAACTTTAATTAAAAATTTTGTGGCTTCACAGTTGTCAATATCAGGAAGGACTTTTGTAACTGTAGCAATTATATATCATGATGGTCCTTCAATAACATCAGGACATTATACAGCTTATTTAAAGTGTAGAAATGGCTGGTCATTCTGCAATGATTCTGTTTTAATTTTCAAAAAAAAATTGCCGTATGACCTTAAAAACTCTTACCTGGTGTTTTTAAAACCAAAATTTTAGGGAAAGAATCTCGGGATGTGCTCTGAGGAATTTCAAGAAGTTCTAATGGCTCCTACACGATTTGGCCTTGAGGATAAGTGTAGTATAGAGACATAACTTCTTATCATAACACTGGACGTCATGGAGAAATACGTGCACTTTGAATGAGTTCAGAAAAACTGTTTCTTTTTATAAGCTAATTGAAGCAGCCAATCAAAACATGGAGTAGAGGGAATGTAAGTCTGCAATGCTGTCTACTGTTTTACATTGCTTTGTGATTAAAAGTGATGTAGAGAATTAAATAATTGTACTAGTCATAAAGGTAGTGTAAGTCTGCTTCATAGTAAGCAGTATCAGTGTGATAGGAAATGTAGAACATGATTGAGCAAGAAGGGGAAGATATTACTAGTCCAGGATTGTGAAAATGATCTTCAACATTTTAATTGTGAAAGTTGCGGAAATACAACATGACGGGATTGGTTTAAAAGAATTCTAAGAGTTATAAATGGCTCAGACACGATTTGGCCTTGTGGAAACGTGTGGTAGAGAGCGAGAAGTCATTTATTGTATGTAACATGTTTTTGAAAACGATGGAGGTTTTCTTTCAGAAAGTGGCGGGTTGAAAGTAATAACAGCACAACAGAGTGTAAGCTGTTCATAGGACATCCTTGGCCGTCATGGAAAGTAAGTTAACTTTAAGGAGTTCTGAATTCTGATTCGTTATGTTGTATGGGTTTTTTAAACACAATCATTTTGATTGTGTTTTTTTTTCCCCGCTGTTATATGATGAATACCTTCAAGTCACTGTTTTAGTGAAATTTGATACATTCTGAGAACAGCAAAAATAAACCATTTAACATGTATAATTAATTCTGTTCTGTTTGCATTTATGATGTACATGTAGAACTGTGTAGGAGGCATGGAGAAGGTGAGGCTTCTGTAAGTGTCAAAGTTGTTGCATACAGTGCTTATATTGTACGTAGTCTTTTATATTTCATTACTTTCACTGTTTCTGACTGATCTAAAAAATTTTTTTTAAAAAGAACAGTAAGTATAAGGGAAGGAAACAGACAGTTATGTTAAAAGAAACACAGCTATAGGGAATAAACTAGGGATACTGTTACCCGCAATCCTCTGCTGATGATGTCATTGAGCATGTCATGAATGATGTAATATGTGACATCATCAGCAGTGGATTACGGGTAATAGTATCTCTAGTTTACTCCCCTATAGCTGTCTTTCTTTTAACATAACTGTCTGTTTCCTTCCCTTATACTTACTGTTCTTTTTTTAAAAAACATTTTTGGGTTCGCTTCCGGTTCGCGTACCGGGGAGCGAACTGGGAAGCGAACTAAGAGAAATAGAGGTTGGCACAGTTCCAAATATTGTACCAATTTTTTAATAACGGGGAGGTAGTTCTGAAAAGAACTTTTTTTTTATTGTTTTTGTTGTTTTATATTTTTTTTATTATTTTTCTGAACATTTTTTTACTTTTTTGAATTTTTCTGAACAGTTTTATATTTTTTTGGGGTTTTTTTCGGAGGGGGCAACGAAAACGATTCATTGTAAAGGGCTCAACAGGAGCAACAAAACAAAAAAAAAGAATTTATTATTTGGGGCGTTTCGTACAAACTTGCATATGATAGTCAATAGCTCTGTTGATCAGAGTGATGCTTCTTTCTCCGTAGCAAATGAATCCACTGCAATGTACGCAGACTTGTTTTACTTCACGAAATCTTGTTTGTATATTTGGCACCATCTCCCTGCCCTCTGGTCCAGTTACTTCCGGTACAACAGATCTTCCGGCCATAATAGGGAGATTATCTAGGTCGTTACGAAACTGTGCAGCATTGTAGTTGTTAGGATGCCACCTAGTCATATGGCGATGCATTGTGTAGTTTCCGAAACTGTATTTTTTGTCGGTCCCTCTGGACAGTCTATCTTGACATATAAGGCAAGTTACGTATCTTGCATTTACTTTTTTCTGACCTTTGGGAATTTTAAAAAATTGCCAAATGAAGTTTTCTTTCCGGTGAGACGTCCTGGGCTCCTCAGGCAAAAAGTGCCTCTCTTCGTGCTCGTCGTCCTGTTCCTCTTCTTCCTCTTCTTGCTGAATTATAACTTGAGCAGGTGGTCCACTCTTCCTTGGATGTGGTGGAGGTGGTGGGGAAGCACCAGCTGAAGCTACTAAAGAAGCCATTGCTCACTGGTAACAAAGGGTCTTTCTCTCACAATGATGAAAGTCAGAGTGAGGAAAGAAGGAGGGATTTTCATCATTTGGGAAAAACAATAGTTCTCAACCAATGAAAAGTGTTCATTTTATATTATATGACCTAGTCTTACATCATTAGGAAACCAAAAGTGAAATGAACCAATGAAAAGTGTTATTACCAAGTCACATGACCTGCTGTGTTTACGTTACGAGCTTTGCAGGGCCTCCCGGTTTGCTTCCAGAAACCTGTGCTTTGCGACTCGGTAAGCGTACCAGTTCGCTAACGTAGCACGTCATATGACGTATCACGCGACAACGCGAAACGTCATGCGGACGGGAGGCGTGATGATGTTGTTTTCTAACGCGGCAGTTGCGGTAAAGAAACGTTTACCGGCTCGCGGTCTATTTCGCGGCATCAAGGTCAGCTAACGGGAAGCTTCCCGATTCGCGAAGCGGGAACGAAGAAAAAAAAATATTTTAAAAAAAAGTTATTAATAAACATATAAAATATATTTTTGGATTTAAAGAAGAATACATTTTACAGCTACAGATATTAGCTGTTAAAAAACCAATGAAATTCACTGAAAAAACCATAGGTTATAGACCATATATAGTTAGGAATTAGCATTTACAAAACCTTGAAAATTCACTGAAAAAACCATAGGTTATAGACCATATATAGTTAGGAATTAGCATTTACAAAACCTTGAAAATTCACTGAAAAAACCATAGGTTATAGACCATATATAGTTAGGAATTAGCATTTAAAAAACCTTATTTTACTCACACAAAACCATTGAAATTCCATATATAGTTAGTTGCACTAACTATATATCGCGCACCCGCAATCCACTGCTGATCATGTCACATATTACATCATTCATGACATGGTCAGTGACATCACTGATGACATCACTGATGACATCTCAAATGACATCACTGATGACATCACTGATGACAACATCCAGTGACTGTATGTTTCTGTAAAGTTAAAATATGTCTTACATATTGAAGAATGAGTGGATGTATAAGTGTCTGGATGAAGGATTTAGTAGGTGCGTGACTGACTGTATGAGTGAGTGATTAAATGTGTCCCACTGAATGCATGGGTTAGTGACTAAACTGTCTTAATTTGTGCATCATTATGTCTGTTGTGATGTAAACTGCTGCATGTGTTGATCATTAGCTATACGAGAGGCTATATGTGTTATTAATTGGTTGCCCAAGTATTTCTATGGGAGATTGAGTTTGTGTGGGGGTGGCTGGAAGGTGTGTGACTCTGTGCATAGATGTGTGAGCAGTTTATTCACTAGGTGTATGAGTTCAAGAGTGCATGTGGAAACAGCTACATGGGCAGTTGACTGTGTGCATGAGTGTATTGATGAGTGAATGGATATCTCAATGCTACATGTCATAGTAAGTACATATGTAAAACACAGTACATGTGAGAGTTGGCATATATAAATAACTGTGCATGAGAGCCACTGAATGAGTGAGTGGTTGTATCGATCATTGTGAACTTGTATCAGGGATTGTATAAGAGAGTAAATATGTGTTAGTATATGTTTCAATAAGTAAGGTGTGTATAACTGTATAGTTGAAGAAATGGAGGTGAGATTGTTTCTTTGCATGACTGACTGGGTGTGTGAGTAACTCCATGGATGAGTGGCAGTGTGTGAGTGTCTGTATACACTGAGTGTATCTAAGGTTATATTAGAGTCTGAAGAGGTTTATCGTATTAGCACAAGAATGATGTCAAATGAGACGTCATCAGTGATGTCATCAGTGATGTCATTTGAGATGTCATCAGTGATGTCATCAGTGATGTCACTGACCATGTCATGAATGATGTAATATGTGACATGATCAGCAGTGGATTGCGGGTGCGCGATATATAGTTAGTGCAACTAACTATATATGGAATTTCAATGGTTTTGTGTGAGTAAAATAAGGTTTTTTAAATGCTAATTCCTAACTATATATGGTCTATAACCTATGGTTTTTTCAGTGAATATATATATATATATGTATATATATATATATTACCTACTGGCGGTCGCCAGTAGGTATATATAGTTAGGATTTTTTCTCTATGGGATTTTTGAAAATTCTATGTCTAATAACTTTGGCGTTTGTGGACGGAATTGGCTGAAATTTTCAGGAAAATGGCACATTTTGTTTCTGAGCAGCCCTTTAAAATTTGGGGGGGGTTCGTCAAGGGGGGGCTGAGAAAAAAGGGGGTCCCAAAACGTGTTTTTAACATTGAGTTTTCCATAGGGCGGTTGGCCTCACTTTTAGCCCGAACGGCTGAATGGATTTGCACGAAACTTGGCAAAATTGTAGGGACTGGTAGCCCGATGTGCCTTTTGTAGGTCTCAATATATGTGCTACAGTGGATTTTGAGAAATTAACGTTTAAAAAAAGATATATATCTGTAACAGCGGACCGGGCAGCGCTCCAGGACGCGTACTTTTCGCGCAACGGAGCTTTGTGAAGCGAAGCTGATTGGTTCTCCGGCGTCTGTCAACATTCCAAACAGTCCGTAGCGGCCGCCATCTTGTCTCTCGGTAGGATCGAGAGACAAGAGGAGGCCAAAGCGAAGGGGCAAATGACCATAAGGGGGAATAGTAGATCCTCGCTGACCCCCTAGGTTTGATGTGGAGGTTTTAAAAGGGCCCCGCGGGGCAAAAAAAAATAATAATATTAATAATCGAACGGCTGAATGGATTTGCACGAAACTTGGCAAAATTGTAGGGACTGGTAGCCCGATGTGCCTTTGCTAGGTCTCAATATATGTGCTTCAGTGGATTTTGAGAAATTAACGTTCAAAAAAAGATATATATCTGTAACAGCGCACCGCTTCGCGTACTTTTCGCGTTACGGAGCTTTGCGAAGCGAAGCTGATTGGCTCTCCGGTGTCTGTAAACATTCCAAACAGTCCGTAGCGGCCGCCATCTTGTCTCTCGGTAGGATCGAGAGACAAGAGGAGGCCAAAGCGAAGGGGCAAATGACCATAAGGGGGCATAGTAGATCCTCGCTGACCCCCTAGGTTTGATGTGGAGGTTTTAAAAGGGCCCCGCGGGGCAAAAAAAAATAATAATAATAATAATCGAACGGCTGAATGGATTTGCACGAAACTTGGTAAAATATTAGGGACTGGTAGCCCGATGTGCCTTTGCTAGGTCTCAATATATGTGCTTCATTGCATTTTGAGAAATTAACGTTCAAAAACAAGATATATATCTGTAACAGCGCTCCGCTTCACGGAGATAAAATTATATCTGTATTACCTAGCTGTTGCTAACACCAGTTAGCGACGGCTAGTAGGAGATAGCGACCATCTTGGGCCCCACTTTGCATGTGAGTGATATTTATCACTAATGACATGCAAAGTGGGCATGCCAAGAAGTTAGCGACTGGAAACAGTCGCTAACATCGCTATCTCCTATTATCAACTTTTGGAAATATTCGAGATAAGCGCGAATATCTCCAAAAAGTAACAGCTGCCCTGAGCAGTTCTTAGCCATGTTATCCAATGGGAGGTGGATAACATGGCTAAGAGCATTAGCTCGGTAATGCATGAATATCGCTGAGTTTTCAGCGATATTAATGCATTGCGGTCGTTTTTTATCGTATTTGCGATAAACCTTGATAATAGCAAGGTTTATCTGCGATAATTTCTGACGGTAAAAAAATCTTTGCAATGCATCGTTAGGGATAAATATCGCTTAACTTTGGTAATATGCCCCAACGTCTGTTAACGTTCGATTCGAAGGAAATCAGGAAGTGTTGAAAAACATTGTCTGCGCCATCTTGTCTTTTTTCAAATGCCACACTTTTGTCGTGCACGGCAGCCATTTTAGATGCCTTGACCAGACCCACTCTGTGCACGCTGTCGATCCTTAGCATGGCTCCCCACCCTCGCAAGCATCTCACCCAGGCAGTGGTCACCCCCGCTCTCTGTCTTATGCATGGGTAATAAACCTCCCCCCATCTGCGCTGCTCTTCCCTGAGAATCACACCCTGTGCCCGCCCGACACCTCCCTTTCGCCCTATTCACTACCGCACCCTCAGACACTCCTTTTCCTCTGTGTCCGATTGTCCAGGCTGGTCCTAGGGTATCAGCTAGCCCTGCAGATGTAGTTTATGGCCACAGCTGTAAAGAATCACCCCTCTTCAAAGGAGTTATAGTAGATCAAGGCCCACACTCGATGAGATCCGTCACAGCAGAAGCGTTGCTATTATCTGAAAACCATCCTGTATTGTGATTGGGGAGGGGACCGAGCGTGAAGCGGAAGATTCTAGGGATGACTCTTTGTACATCAAAGTTTTTACAATTATGTGTCACATTAAAAATATATAGCACTCCGACAAAGTAGTAAGATTATAAAACTTTAATAATTTATAAATATATACAAGAAAACAAAAATAGTAATAACATATAAACATTTTTAGGGAAAAACAACGAAGTAGCGGTCGGCTGTGCGAATAGTCCCAACGCAGCACAACGTCCAGATTTCCGGCGTGGGGCGTCGCGGGGGGTGGGTCATCAGTAGCAAACTGTTGTGCGAATAGTTCCAAGGCAGCAGAACGCGCCGAAATCTAGATGACACGAAAGTGATGTCTAGTAAGTTGCCACCCAGCAAATAACGGCGTGGGGCGTCGCGGGGGGTGGGTCATCAGTAGCAAACTGTTGTGCGAATAGTTCCAAGGCAGCAGAACGATGGCACCAAGGTGATGTCCAGTAAGTTGCCGCACTGGTTTTGGTATCCTACAATGCTGCTGCGAATAACGGCGTGGGGCGCCCCGGGGGAGGCGGCGTGAACGGGCCTCTCCAGGTGGAGTGTCATCTGTTGTAGTGGGGCGCCCCTTTACCGTTTCAGTTGCCATTCCGTCCGTTTTTGGTCCACTGTGTCAAAAGCCGCAATTCAGCTGAGTTGCGCCCACTCTTGCGGTGCAGCGATAGGCGGCTGTCACAGGACTCTCAAAATGGCGGCAGGCTCTTTCCTTTTTGGGCCTGGTCCACTGAAATGGCCCTGGGACACCTTGGAAATCGGACGCTTGTCTGCTAGGTCTTGGACCCCATTCTCGAAAGCGTCCCCTCCGCCTTGAGAATTCATCAAAAGTTTTGGGGGCCCCGACTCCTGCAGGCTTCTGGTGGGGAGCGGCTGCCATGATTGCTCGCGGAATGACCACGACGGAGCTACGAGATGGTGGTGCTCTCATGCTGACGCCAGCTTCAGTCTGAAACATCCAGAAACAAGGTGGGGCTTTCATCGTTTGGGAAAAAAAAAAGTTTTCATCCAATGAAAAGTGTTGTTGTTAGGTCATATGATCAAGCCTTCCATCATTAGGAAACCAAAAGTAAAATGAACCAATGAAAAGTTTTATAAACAAGTCACATGACCTGTTATGCGGCATAGGGTATAAAATGGGGAGAAAATACGTTGGCACGTGAGGCGGCGTCAGTAGCGGACCGATGTGCGAATAGGCCGAAGGCAATACAACGCGCCAAGATCCGGATGGCACCGAGGTGGTGTCCAGCAAGTTGCAGCACTGGTGTGGCCATCCTACAATGCTGAAAGTCGGCGTGGGGCGCCCCGTTGGCCTGTGAGTTCGCGTCAGTAGCGGACCGATGTGCGAATAGGCCGAAGGCAGCACAACGCGCCAAGATCCGGATGGCACCGAGGTGGTGTCTAGTAAGTTGCCACACTGGTGTGGCCATCCAACAATGCTGAAAGTCGGCGTGGGGCGCCCCGTTGGCCTGTGAGTTTGCGTCAGTAGCGGACCGATGTGCGAATAGGCCGAAGGCAGCACAACGCGCCAAGATCCGGATGGCACCGAGGTGGTGTCTAGTAAGTTGCCGCACTGGTGTGGCCATCCTACAATGCTGAAAGTCGGCGTGGGGCGCCCCGTTGGCCTGTGAGATGGCGTCAGTAGCGGACCGATGTGTGAATGGGGCCGAAGGCAGTGCAACAATATTTTCGGAATAGAAGACACCACTAGGCGCTGAGATGCCAAGATCCGGATGGCACCGAGGTGGTGTGTAGCAAGTTGCCGCACTGGTGTGGCCATCCAACAATGCTGAAAGTCGGCGTGGGGCGCCCCGTTGGCCTGTGAGTTTGCGTCAGTAGCGGACCGATGTGCGAATGGGGCCAAAGGCAGCGCAACAATAGTTTCTGACTGACACCACAAGGCGCTGAGATGCCAAGATCCGGATGGCACCGAGGTGGTGTCATAGTTGAGAGTTCTGAGCAGCGGTTGTAACACTGTCTGAAGCTTATTTGCAGCTGCTGCAGCTTCACTACGCGTCAAGATCCGGATGGCACCGAGGTGGTGTCTAGTAAGGTGTACTGGTGTGGCCATCCTACAATGCTGAAAGTCGGCGTGGGGCGCCCCATTGGCCTGTGAGTTTGCGCCAGTAGCGGACCGATGTGCGAATAGGCCGAAGGCAGCACAACGCGCCAAGATCCGGATGGCACCGAGGTGGTGTCTAGTAAGTTGTCGCACTTCTGTGGCCATCCTACAATGTTGAAAGTCGGCGTGGGGCGCCCCGTTGGCCTGTGAGATGGCGTCAGTAGTGGACCGATGTGCGAATGGGGCCAAAGGCAGCGCAACAATATTTTCTGATTTGAAGACACCACAAGGCGCTGAGATGCCAAGATCCGGATGGCACCGAGGTGGTGTCTAGCAAGTTGTGGCACTGGTGTGGCCATCGTACAATGGTAAAAGTCGGCGTGGGGCGCCCTGTTGGCCTGTGAGATGGTGTCAGTAGCGGACTGATGTGCGAATGGGGCCAAAGGCAGCGCAACAATATTTTCTGACTGACACCACAAGGCACTGAGATGCCAAGATCCGGATGGCACCGAGGTGATGTCTAAGTTGCGGACTGATGTGCGAATGGGGCCAAAGGCAGCGTAACAATATTTTTTGTATGGAAGATACCACTAGGCGTTGAGATGCCAAGATTCGGATGGCACCGAGGTGATGTCTAGCAAGTTGCTGTACTGGTGTGGTCATCCTACAATGCTGAAACTCTGCGTGGGTCGCCCCATTAGCCTGTGAGATGGCGTCAGTAGCGGACCGATGTGCGAATAGGCCGAAGGCAGCACAACGCGCCAAGATCCGGATGTCACCGTGGTGGTTTCATAGTTGAGAGGCACTTCATCTGCAGTGGGGCGTCGAGATCCGGATGGCACCGAGGTGATGTCTAGCAAGTTGCTGTACTGGTGTGGTCATTCTACAATGCTGAAAGTCGGCGTGGGGCGCCCCATTAGCCTGTGAGATGGCGTCAGTAGCGGACTGATGTGCGAATGGGGCCAAAGGCAGCGCAACAATATTTTCTGAAGAGAAGACACCAAAAGGCGCTGACATTCCAAGATCCGGATGGCACCGAGGTGGTGTCTAGCAAGCTATGCAGTTGAGTTGTGTGCGCACTTGCGGCGAATAGGTCGAAGGCAGCATAAAAATGTTTTCTGAATAGAAGACACCACAAGGCGTTGAGATTCGGTTACCACCGAGGTGATGTCTAGCAAGTTGCTGCACTGGTGTGGCCATCCTACAATACTGCTCCGAATAACGGTGTGGGGTGCCCGAAGGGGGGGGAGCCGGCGTGAATGGGCCTTCCTAGGTGGAGGCTCGTCTGCTGTAGTGGGGCGCCCCTTTACCGTTTCAGTTGCCATTCAGCTGAGTTTCGGCTGCTCTTGATGCTACAGCGACAGGCGGCTGCAAGAGGACTCTCAAAATGGCGGCCTGTTCTTTGGATTTGGGCCTGGTCCACTAAAATGGCCCTGGGACACCTTAGAACTCGGACGCTCGATTTTTTTTTCCTTTCCTGTACATGCAAAAAAAGGTAAATGCCCGGTACGTTACACGCTTCATCTGCCACGATGAACTCTCCAGAGGAACCGAAAAAAAATATAGTTGTGGTAACTATACCATGCATCGTCATATGGAGAGGTGGCACCAATTAATTATAGTGCTGCATAAAAGAGAGATTTGGAGGAGAACCCCTGACCTGCTAGTACATTCATCAAAGAAGTGGCACTGAGAGCTTCAGAGGCAAGGGAAACGGTCCCAAATATTTAGAAGAACTTTGGAAAGATTAAAATGACATGTTTAGATTGTGGCAAATTAATTTCATGTGGACAGATGAGTGTTACTCTAATAAATACAGCATATGAACATGATCATAGTCGATGGTTGGTAGAGACATTTTGACTATATCCTGGACCTGCCTGTCCTCGCCCAAAATGGCGCCGGAATAAATGGGACTCGTAACTCCTTGTTGTGTACTGGTTGCAGAACCTTGAAATCACGAGATACGTATGCAGTTTTGAAGCACATGGCGGGCGGGGACGAGAATTGATTGAATATTTCGACATCCCTATTGATATTAAGTTCTGATGTGTTATTGATTACTGTACTGTTGAAAGTTCGAATTAACGTCACCCATGGTACTTGCCCGTAAATGTATATCTAGATAATTTTATTGTAACTGGCCCTGTCGTATTTTAATTATAAAATGTACGTCCACCGATTCCGTAACTGTTAGACACCTTAGTTCTTGCAACCTAATGGCCCGCCCGTTACGTTCCTCTACAGTGTAAATGTCTATTCATCATATACGATTACAGTTTGCTCCGTGGCAGGCCCACGTGGTTATAGGCTCGTATTTGTATAATGAAATTTTCACAATAAAGGTTTTTAAAAGAAAACATGGTAGTAGTATATACATTGGTAAAGTTTTTATAATAGTGACTGTTTTAGAATCATTAAAAGGCAAGTGAAATAAAGCAGACCAATTACATGAAGGGTAAAAGGTATAATACGAAGGAACGCAGTAAAGATAAATGGTCAAGGGCTGTTGTGTTTTCTATTCCTGCAACATAAAGTGATCGATAAGAATCTCATATTCAGGCGTATCGGCGACTAAGACAGCAGGTCGACCCTCTTTTGCTCAACGGCTCCGTCATGGGACGAAGAAACGCTCTTTTTCTCGAAAAAAGAATATATTTTACTTGCAGGACAGTTGTAAAATTTCCGGGAAAGTACATTAGCCTGGAACATTATAACATATATTTAAGAAAAAATAATGTTCGGAAGTAATGAAAAGCGTAATTTTTAGGTCATATGACCAAGCCTTTCATCATTACAATAAGAAAAGTAAAATGAACCAATGAAAAGTTTTATTAACAAGTCACATGACTTGTTATGCTTACATTACGCGCTGCGCGCCCCGGATGACTTCCGGATGCGCTAACGCGGCGCGTCATATGACGCATTACGCGACAACGCAGGTCCAGAATATAGTCAAAATGTCTCCACCAACCAGCGGTCGGAACACAACCCCTTTCAGCAGGCTAAATAGTTCTGTTAAATGACAACAGAAGGGACAGGCAACAAGAACCATCAGTCAAAGAGGGGAGGGCTAGTTCTTCTCTACCGGGTTACATTGGGGCGCTACCGGAACTGATTGAATTGGTAGTCTACAGTGTTTCTGGATGTTTCAGACTCAAGCTGGGGTTAGCATGAGAGCAGCACCATTTCGTAGCTCCGTCGTGGCCATTCCGCAACCAATCATGGCAGCCGCTCTTTATCGTTATTTTGGGCGGGGTGGGTGGCGGAGCCGAGCTGTTTTGCAGCCATCATTGTGTGGAGTTCAGTTCATCTCACTAGTTTTGTATTTGTCATGAGGGGTTGTTCCTAATGTTTCTATTTTAGCGAGGTCAAAAAGAGATCCCATTAGTGGCCTACTGATTTTGCTCGATTCCTTTTCTTTTTTTTTACACGATTTTTCGTTATCTGCAAAGACTAAACAGAGTTTTGCGACTCTGTGTTTGTTTGTAAATAGAGAATGAACCAAAGAGAACTAATTCTAAAACAGTAAATACTTGGATAACAATCAATCAAATGGAGAGAGAAGCAGGCACGACGGATTACAACGGGGGCAAAGGCCTGCGTTAACTACCTTTCACTATCTGCAAAGAGAGAGTACTCCTAATAGAAATGAGGGGGGGGGGGCACCATTCAAAGCAGATCAGTGTGCATAAACACGAAAATGTTTTCACTTACCACGTACTTGACATTCGACAGCTTATGATATTTGCTATTAAAAAACCATTGAAATTCACTGAAAAAACCATAGGTTATAGACCATATATAGTTAGGAATTAGCATTTACAAAACCTTGAAAATTCACTGAAAAAACCATAGGTTATAGACCATATATAGTTAGGAATTAGCATTTAAAAAACCTTATTTTACTCACACAAAACCATTGAAATTCCATATATAGTTAGTTGCACTAACTATATATCGCGCACCCGCAATCCACTGCTGATCATGTCACATATTACATTATTCATGACATGGTCAGTGACATCACTGATGACATCACTGATGACATCTCAAATGACATCACTGATGACATCACTGATGACATCTCAAATGACATCACTGATGACATCACTGATGACATCTCAAATGACATCACTGATGACATCTCATTTGACATTACTGATCCCATCACTGATGACATCATTCATGTGATAATACGATGAACCTCTTCAGACTCTAATATAACCTTAGATACACTCAGTGTAAACAGACACTCATAGACTGTCACTCATCCATGGAGTTACTCAGACACTTAGTCAGTCATGCAAAGAATCAATCACACCTCCATTTCCTCAACTATACAGTTATACACACCTTACTTATTCAAACATATACTAAAACATATTTACTCACTTATACAATCCTGGATACAAGTTCACAATGATCCATACAGCCACTCACACATTCACTGGCTCTTATGCACAGTTATTTATATATGTCAACTCTCACATGTACTGTGTTTTACATATGTACTTACTTTGACATGTAGCACTGAGATATCCATTCACTCACCAATACACTCATGCACACAGTCAACCGCCCATACAGCTGTTTCCACATGCACTTTTGAACCCATACATCTAGTCAATCAACTGCTCACACATCTATGCAGAGAGTCATACACCTCCCAGCCACCCAGACACACACTCAGTCTCCCATACAAATGCTTGGGCAACCAATCAATAACCCATACAGTTAATCATATAGCTAATGATCAACACATGCAGCAGTTTACAGAACAACAGACATAATGATGCACAAATTAAGACAGTTTAGTCACTAACCCATGCACTCAGTGAGACACATTTAATCAGTCACTCATACAGTCAGCCATGCCCCTACTAAATCCTTCATCAAGACACTTATACATCCACTCATTCTTCAATATGTAAGACATATTTTAACTTTACAGAATTATACAGTCACTGTATGTAGTCATCAGTGATGTCATCAGTGATGTCATTTGAGATGTCATCAGTGATGTCACTGACCATGTCATGAATGATGTAATATGTGACATGATCAGCAGTGGATTGCGGGTGCGCGATATATAGTTAGTGCAACTAACTATATATGGAATTTCAATGGTTTTGTGTGAGTAAAATAAGGTTTTTTAAATGCTAATTCCTAACTATATATGGTCTATAACCTATGGTTTTTTCAGTGAATATATATATATATATATATATATATATATATGTATGAAGTAAATCGTCACCAGCAAATGCTCTTAACTTGAAACAATGACAAAGAGCAGACCCATAAATCAGTGCAGAATTAGAGTGCTTTATTCACGCCCAGCCTGTTCGCCATAACGCGTTTCGCTTCCCCTGAAGCTTGATCACATGACATTTTGCGTTAGGAAAGGACCAGTATTTAAAGTGCAAGTGCAAATCATTCAGAGCTTGGCAGGCAACAACATAGAAAACATACTATCCTGTAGCAAATAATAACATCATCTTTTGAGATACATCGGGCTTGTACATAAATATTAAATATTTATAAATATACTATTTAAAATTCATGCTTAAATCAATTTTTAAAAATATCACATTTTTGATTCTTAAAAACCCAGAATTGATAAGAAATCTGTCTAAAAAAGCATTTAAAGCAGTACAGCCCTAGACAGTACAAAATAACTGCAAAATACAGCAATACTGTTCGCATATAGCTACATGTTTTGGTAATTCAAAATACATTGCCATGCCTAATAATATTGCCCCAGTGGGCTAAGACAAAATCACATTGTCTCTCAACTCTGTTGAAAAGCCATTCCCATGTGACTGGTCCTAAGGGATTAATATGTGATATATAGATCAAAAAAGTGCCAAAGTGCAAGTGCAATTATATATCATTTCAAAAAACTAAAATACATAATCAAAAACACCACCCATTAAAATCCTAAATATGACCAAAGGCGAAATATCTTAACATCATACGAATGTTATAGTTAGTCCTACTGTTTATATCTGTACATAGTTAAAAAAAAGCCCCTAGATAAAAACACAGTTGGTAATGAATGAACCCTCATATCTCTAGCATCTCACAAACAAGTATACAAATCTTCACTAGCGTTCAGCCCATTTGGATTCTTGCTGTCCAATTCTAATATATACCGTGTTTCGAGGAGGCGAAGCCTAGCTTTCCTATCCCCTCCTCAGGCAACACTGTATCTATTACATAGTACTGGAGATGGACTGGATTAGCTTTGTGAGTTGTTTCAAAGTGTCTGGCCACTGGATAAGCTTGATCCTTACCTGTCATCGCCCTTATGTGCTGGAGTATCCATTTGTGGGCGGGCAACCTGGTACTACCAACATACCTCAACCCACACGGAAACTCCAGCACATAAACCACAAAATCTGTGTAACACGTTAGTCTCTTAGTGATTTCAAGCGGAGGTTGTTTAAAAGGGCTGTTATAGCTGGTTTTGTTACACCCATAACGACAGGCCTTACACTGAGAACACTTCTTGAACCTTTTGCTGAGGGCCATCTACGTGCTAGAGATTTGAGGTTCTAAACTGTTCTTAACCAAAGCATTGGCCATTGATGGACACCTCCTCAAAGTAAAAACAACAAGTGATGGACAGAATGCAGAACATTGTCATACATTCACCCCAGTACAGAGATCTGTACTGGGGTGAATGTATGACAATGTGCTGCATTCTCTCCATCACCTGTTGTTTTCACCTCCTGAAAGTAAGCAAAGGTTTGTCTGGAACACTCAGACCAATAATGGGATCTCCTTTAATGAGATCCCAATTACGGTAACAAATTCTCCCTAAATCTGAGTGTTGCCTACTGTAGGATAGAATCAAGCGTGATTGTATGCCATCATCTTTAGGGGCATGCAATTTGTCCTTAGCTCTGGATGTTAGTCCTAGTTGTCGGGGCATATTCTGGGTCCGGATAATAGCAGACTCTATAATATCATTAGAATATCCCCGGACTAAAAATCTCAACCTGCTAGCCTCCAGTGCGGCCGCACATTCGGCCTCCGAACTGCATATCCTCCTGATGCGCAGCATCTCCCCATAAGGGATGCTGTGAATGAGGTGGTGCGTATGGTTAGTAGCCGAATGCAAGATCGTGTTTCCAGCCATTGGTTTTCTATAGAGTTTTGTGGCTAAGATGTTGTTATCCACATGAACCTGCATGTCTAGAAAACAGATAGAGGTAGCATCAATATTGGATGTGAATTCTAAATTCAGGCTATTATCATTAAGTTCCTTGACAAACTCCTTCGCCCCCTCCTCCGTACCTCTCCAAACAAAAATTAAATCATCTATGTAACGGAGGTACAAAATGATATTTTGCTCCATAGTGCCTGTGAGTTGTTGCATGAGGACCCATTCCTCCCACAGTCTCATATGTAAACATGCGTAACTGGGGGAGAAACAGGCCCCCATTGCAACTCCCCTGGTTTGTTGGAAAATCCGAGGTATCCTGAACATATAACCTTAGTCCTCTGACCCAGTCCTGTAGAAAATAGTCAATATATTAAACACATTTTCCATTGAGCTATTTATGGCTGAAATAATTGGTATTCCGGGGGGTCTGTTAGAGTCTTTATGTATTTTGGGGATCAGACAAAAAGTAGGGATAACCGGATGTTTGTTTTCAAAAAATGAAACTCATCCTCCAATATCAATCCCCCACTCTTCCAGGCCTGGAGTTTTGCATGCTGATCCATCCACGTGGCCTTGACAATCTGGATATTGCTTTTTTTTAGCATAACGTATTTCACAATTGTGATTCAGCTTCAGCCAAGTAGAGTTGGTGCGGCCACAGAACTATATTTCCACCCTTATCCGCTTGTCTGACTACAATATTAGAGTCAGACTCAAGCTTGCCAACCAGCTGTGTATAGCACCGATTCTGATTGCTGATTGCATACCGCTTTTTTGTTGGTAGAAATACATAGTTTTTTTAGGTCCTGTATGACCAAGTCCTGGTACACATCTATATTATCATGTACCATTACTGGCTGAAAAATTGATTTTGGCATTTGCTCATTTAATCAAACATCATGCTATCTGCCACGTTATTACCATCCCCCTGCTCATTTTGTAGAGACCAAATCTCCTCAAATGCTTCCCGATCCCCCACACTTAGCAATAATGGACTTTTGATGGCTTCAGACCATGGGTACTCACAAACTTTCTCTCGGGGGCCAAATTTACAGTGTGGTTTGTGGCCGAGGGCCGCACCGGTGGAGGCGGGTTAAGTGGGTGAGGGGAAAGGGGCTAGAAAGAAAAAAACTGTGACCATGAAGTTGAACACAGGCCCCTGCAGCTGACGCGTTCATCCACTGAGCCAACAGACCAGCATGCACACACATCTCTCTTTCTCTTTCTCTCTCTCTCTCTCCCTATCTCTCACTCCCTCTCTCGGTCTCCCTCCCTCTGTCTGTCTCCCTCCCTCTGACTGTCTCCCTCTCTCCCTCTGTCTGTCTCCCTCTCTCCCTCTTTCTGTCTTCCTCTCTCCCTCTGTCTGTCTCCCTCTATCCCTCTGTCTATCTCCCTCTCTCCCTTTTTCTGTCTCCCTCTCTCCCTTTGTCTGGCTCCCTCTCTCCCTCTGTCTGTCTCCCTCTCTCCCTCTGTCTGTCTCCCTCTATCCCTCGGTCTGTCTCCCTCTCTCCCTTTGTCTGTCTCCCTCTGTCTTTCTCCCTCTCTCCCTCTGTCTGTCTCCCTCTCTCCCTCTGTCTGTCTCCCTCTCTCCCTCTGTCTCTCTCTGTCTGTCTCTCTCTCTGTCTGTCTCTCTCTCTCTGTCTCTATCGCTGTCTGTCTCTATCACTGTCTGTCTCTGCCTCTATCTGTCTCTGCCTCTATCTGTCTCTGTCTGTCCCTGTCTCTGACCGTGTCTAGCTCCGTCTGTCCCTGTCTCTATCTGTCTCTGCCTCTATCTGTCACTATATGTCTTTATCTGTCTCTATCTCTATCTGTCTCACCTCACCCAGGCACTCACTCCCTGCTGCCCTCTGTCACCTCACCCGGCTCTCATTCCCTGCTGCCCTCCCACCTCACCAGGCTCTAACTCCCTGCTGCCCTCTGTCACCTCACCCGGCTCTCACTCCCTGCTGCCCTCCACCTGCCTCACCTAGCCTCTCACTCCTTGCTGTCCTCCACCTCCTTCACCCGGGCACTCACTCCATGCTCTGCCCTCCCACCTCCCTCACCCGGGCTCTCACTCCCTGCTCTGCCCTCCCACCTCACAGGGCTCTCACTCCTTGCTCTGCCCTCCTACCTCACCAGGCTCTCACACCCAGCTGCCCTCCCACCTCCCTCACCCAGGCTCTGACTCCCTGCTGCCCTCCACCTCCCTCACCCGGGCTCTCACTCTCTGCTCTGCTGTCCCACCTCACCTGGCTCTCACTTCCTGCTGCCCTCCACCTCCCTCGACTGGGCTCTCACTCCCTGCTACCTTCCCACCTCCTTCACCCGGCTCTCACTCCCTGCTCTGCCCTCCTGCCTCCCACACCCGGGCTCTCACTCTCTGCTCTGCCATCCCACCTCACCTGGCTCTCACTCCCTGCTGCCCTCCCACCTCCCTCACCCGGGCTCTCACTCTCTGCTGCCCTCTACCTCCCTCACCCAGGCTCTCACTCCCTGCTCTGCCCTCCCACCTCCCTCCCTCGGCTCTCACTCCCTGCTGCCCTCCACCTCCCTCACCCAGGCTCTCACTCCCTGCTCTGCCCTCCACCTCCCTCACCCGGCTCTCACTCCCTGCTGCCCTCCTCCTCCCTCACCCGGGCTCTCACTCCCTGCTCTGCCCTCCCACCTCCCTCACCCGGCTCTCACTCCCTGCTGCCCTCCACCTCCCTCACCCAGGCTCTCACTCCCTGCTCTGCCCTCCACCTCCCTCACCCGGCTCTCACTCCCTGCTGCCCTCTACCTCCCTTACCCAGGCTCTCACTCCCTTCTCTGCCCTCCCACCTCCCTCACCCGGCTCTCACTCCCTGCTGCCCTCCACCTCCCTCACCCAGGCTCTCACTCCCTGCTCTGCCCTCCACCTCTCTCACCCGGCTCTCACTCCCTGTTGCCCTCCGCCTCCCTCACCCAGGCTCTCACTCCCTGCTGCCCTCCTCCTCCCTCACCCGGGCTCTCACTCCCTGCTCTGCCCTCCCACCTCACCTGGCTCTCACTCCCTGCTGCCCTTCACCTCCCTCACCCGGGCTCTCACTCCCTGCTACACTCCCACCTACCTCACCCGGGCTCTGACTACCTGCTGCCCTCCCACCTCCCTCACCCGGGCTCTCACTCCCTGCTACACTCCCACCTCCCTCACCCGGGCTCTGACTACCTGCTGCCCTCCCACCTCCCTCACCTGGGCTCTCACTCCCTGCTCTACCCTCCCACCTCACCTGGCTCTCAGTTCCTGCTGTCCTCCCCCCTCCCATCCCCTCTCCCCTGTGTGCCAGCCTGGCTGACACAGCTTCCTGGGCACCCCAGTACTTCACAGGTCTTTGAAAGACCATTTACATGTAAATGAGGCTTTGTTCACCTCTAAGCGCCCCTGCAGCACCACTCTTGACTGTGGCTGGAATCGCCCGACCCCAACAGAGCAGTCTCTCGGATTCCGCACTGCTGCTCCCGAGGTGTTTGCTCAAGTTAAAAATAAAAACAAAACAGGTGCGATGTCTGAAGATCCGCGGGCCGCCATTGAAGGCTTGCCGGGCCGCTACTGGCCCGCGGGCCGTACTTTGAGTACCCCTGCTTCAGACGGTACCTTTTTCTTTGGCACCTGACGATGAAATTTACTTAGCTTCAGTTTTCTGATGAATCTAAAAGTGTCCATTCTTGTGTCCGCATAATTGAAGTTACAGGGGGGACAATAAGATAGTCCTAAGCCTTGGACTGATTCCTCACCTGGAGTTAACTTCAAATCCGTTAGATTAATTATTGCGGTGGGGTTGCTGCCTGGGCTGCGGAGCGGTTTTGAAATCGGTTCCAGCGTCCCCTTGCAGGTTTCTTTCCCCAGATTCCACCTTCTTTGCTCCTGCTGTGCTTGTAGTTTTTTCTTTGATTTGGTTTCCAATCAGCACCCGGGGATGCAAGGTGGCTCTCCGATCCTGGCAGAGGCAAATTACTTCTTCTGCCAGGGATAGTTTGGTAAACCCCAGCTGTTGAGGTGTGGCCGCATCCCCTTCAAGGTCACTTTCAGCTGCTGAGCTGAGATCTGAAGCTGACACAGACATTGCCATCGTTTCTCTTGTTGTTCTTTGTTGTGGATTATTGGTTCTCGCCTTGACCGCATCATAACGGCGAGCAAAAGTAAAAACGTGCCCATTGAGGTAGTCAATGCGATATCTCTCAAACTTGAAAGTCCTTCTTTTTTTAATGACTTCATCATCCTTTCTTAATCTGGCTATCATGTCTCCTCTTAGCTTTCTCAATTGGTCACTCATTTCCAATTTTCCAATTTCAACTTCAAGTGTTTCTATTTCTATTTGAATTTTTGCCCGATCACTTTCGGCATACTTTATCAATATAGCCATCAATTTACTGGAGGATTCTCTCCCAACCGGAAGATATCGGGACAAAGACCAGTGCTCCCATCACTTGGACTGTTCAGAGCCCATTAGTTTTTCCAACCTCTTGAACAAGTCCAGAGTGGTGGGATTGCCGGTAACTGCGCTCGTATGCATTGCGAATGATGGTCCCCCTGCCGGGAATCCAAGAACATGGTCTCCGCTGCCTCCTACCAGTCTCGCAACACGTTTGCGGACATCTTGGCAATATGGCTTTTAGCAATAATGGCTCTGCACTCCAATAAACGGCCTCTAGCATGCTGCAAAATTCTGCTGCCAGACTGCCGTGCACACTCCTTACCGGCACCTCCGCGAGGATCCTGCCTCAGCCAGACTACAGGCCCTTCGTCCTGTCAGCCGACACAGAACACACCAGCTTCGGCAAACGGATAGGTCAATCAGCGGCGTCCGGGGGCTCTTGCGGCTTGCTCCTTGCTGGAGTCGTTATTTCCTGTTCTAGGTTACCAGAAAAGACGATGCTTCCTGACGCGCTGCATAAAACACCAGGAGGGTTTCTGCTCGTACCTTGGAAGCTCTTCGGTACGCATATATATATATTTTTTTTTTCTTGGTCTGACATCCTCATTCTTCACCAGGAAGCACAATTTCCAAAACTGTGATTTCCTATTATGTCACAAGTTAGTGATTTCCTAATAGTGAATGACAATTCTTAGGAATTCCCTATTAGCAAATTGTAGGTTAAAAATATGTCATTTTGTGATTCCTAAATAGCTATTGCTACAGATTTGCTATTTGGAAATCACAAAATCAGAGCTTTGGACTTACTGGCCTTAGAGATTCTCAGGCTTTCAGACAGAGAGAAACAGCAGGGTCCAGTCCAGACGGATTTTAGATCTTTGGTGTCTTTCCAAAAGTCAAAACCGTGTTCAGACAACTGGGCAATAAAAGAAGCAGAATAAATCTGATTTGTGTTTGCCAACATATTTTTCTGTGCTGGAGTAGGTGCAACCTTACAATATGAGGCTGGGTCTGAAGTATTGAACCCTGATTTCTGTGCAAAGGTTTTTAAACTACTTTTCGGTGGTGTCAGGCAATATTCACATTGGTGGTATGTGAAAATATTTCCGGGATTAACAGATTCATGCAAAAAGTGATGACCATAATGTTGATAGTAATACATTGTTTCAAAGTCTGAAGTGGCTTCTAACATTTCATTATTAGAAAAAGCTGCAGATTTTTCTAAATCAGACAGCATATTATATACAGTTTCAGAATCCCAATCATCGGGAAATGTACTGGAGGTAATGATATCACTCAATGATATTTTAACCAAATGTGGTATTTTTAAAAGTTCGGTCCGGCCATATATATCATAATCAACCTTGTCCCATACTATACCATCAGGTATAGGAACTGCTTTAATGTTCACTGATGATAGGTCTCTCCTTTCATGATGTGATAATGGATGCGGTTTCAGAATCACATTCACGTTTTGTGCCGCAGCTCTTTCTCAAAGATATATGAGTGTGGAAGGGGTAGGCCCTTAGAACTCAGGACCTGGGTCCATGGGTCAGTACGAAAAGGTCGGTCTGAGTTTCAATTATATCATACAATTCTGGACATTAAGAAATGAACACACGAACACCATTAAATTTGAAACAGGTCAGAAAAAATAAATTATCTTATTCATTTCATTCGTTTTGGCATTTTATTCATGCAAGGTCAAGTTGCGATCCAATTGCAGCCAAACTTATGAGTTAGCGAGTTAAAGTATATACATGTAATTGTAACGTCATTACATTCGGTATTCGGAATAGGTGCTCTCGGTGAAAAAGGGGGGGGTAAGTGAATAAGTGAAGGGGACAGGGTAAAGGTGTTGTGACATAATTGTTACATCCAGTTTAAAAAATTGTAAAACCTCTACAATCAAGTCAATGGGCAAAGGTTCCCAAAAGTTACATCACACATAGACAACGAGAGTGCATCTCTTATTTAACTCCTATGTGTACACACCATAGGAGTTAAATAAGAGATGCACTCTCGTTGTCTATGTGTGATGTAACTTTTGGGAACCTTTGCCCATTGACTTGATTGTAGAGGTTTTACAATTTTTTAAACTGGATGTAACAATTATGTCACAACACCTTTACCCTGTCCCCTTCACTTATTCACTTACCCCCCCCTTTTTCACCGAGAGCACCTATTCCGAATACCGAATGTAATGACGTTACAATTACATGTATATACTTTAACTTGCTAACTCATAAGTTTGGCTGCAATTGGATCGCAACTTGACCTTGCATGAATAAAATGCCAAAACGAATGAAATGAATAAGATAATTTATTTTTTCTGACCTGTTTCAAATTTAATGGTGTTCGTGTGTTCATTTCTTAATGTCCAGAATTGTATGATATAATTGAAACTCAGACCGACCTTTCTCAAAGATAAGCATGCTAAAAACAGTTACTAGGCATATCCGGGAAAAGAAAGAAAAGTATTCCGGTAGATACCCAGAGTTCCACCCAGGGCGATACCGGGTAAGTCTTTTTAAGAAAATTCAGAAAGTATTTAAATCACTGTAGACAAGTTTTTTGGGCTGGTGTTGTTTCAGGTTTGGCTTGGATCGGAGGAAAAAGTTTCAAAGTCAATGAAATAGCCAGATGCAGTTTGAACAATTTCGGTAGTGTTGCAGGTTTTGTGGAAACCGTAGCTTGCTCTTGTTGGGGCATATTTACGTAGATATTGTGTTTGGTCGAATTGAAATTTGTCTTTCGGTGGAGTTCTAATTTTGAACTTCAGTGTCATAAGGAACGAGTTCCATTGCATTGTTGCTTAGTCCTTCATTCCATGCTGGTGACCCTTCAAATGTGATGAGTCTTTCTGTTTGAAATTCTTGTATAGTTGTGTGAGGAGGGTGTCTGTTATTCCGGAGTCCATGCGGCCTACTATCGCCCACATAGTGTGGTTTAATTAGGTCAATTGAGACAAATCTTTTCTTCTTTTTACCAGCAAGAGGTGGCAGAAGTACTGTTCTTGTTCCTTCAACTGGCAGGACAGGTACAAGCTGTCTATATGATGATCCAAATTCTTTTTTTCATCCGCTATTTTTTCACTGACCAGATCCCCGATTTTAGGGATCCAGACAGGTGTTGCTGTGACACTTTTTACTGCCACAGTGGCGGTTATTTTCACTTGGATGTTGCTCTGTAGTGCCCTGGATTCATTCAGGTCCTGTAAAACAGCCAAAACTTTATAGGTGTCAAAAGGATTTTTATCCGCCATTGTGCCTTCACAATCAAATTCATGTACCCACATTCTCTTCCCAAAAAGGACCTCATAAGGAGTGACACCCCCTAGAGAGCTTTTTGACTGATTAGTTAATGCCCTTTGAACTCCATACAGACGTTTTACACAATTTCCACCCAAGCCTAATACTCTAGCTGTTAAAGATTACTTTAAGTCCTGGTGTTTCCTCTCTGCAACCGAATCTCCCTCGGGATGGTAGAGAGAGGAGTACCGCAGACTTCCCATGGCCTCATTGTAAGCCCTAGAACTATACGCAGTGCCACAGTCAGAATGTAGTGTGCCGATTGAGTATTTCCCTATAAAGTCTCGCAAATATTTTATAACAGTTCGAGCCTCAGCTGAGCGCTGGGGCCACACCCATATGAACCTAGAGCAGGAATCCACTGCAACCATGATATACTTGTAAGCCCCATCAGATTGTAAGGGGCCGCAGTGGTCCAAATAAACACAAGCCAGCATTTTGTCTAATATTAGTATTGGAGTCTGCACTGGACAGTTTACTGTGGAGCCTTTCATCTGCTGACAGATGTTGCATTTCAAGACGTAGTCCTTAGTCTGCTTTCTCAGTCCTGGCCACCAGTAGTGCTGTTTTAATAGAGAAACAGTTGCTGAAACTCCTACATGTGCAGATCCTATAGCGTTGTGTGCAGCTAGGATTAATCCTAACCTACGATCCGTATTTGGTATTACTCTTTCAGCCACTTCAGGAATTTGAGCAAATGGAACATTGTTTGCATCTAACTTGTAGGAGTACTTGAGTGGAAATATTTTTGGTACTGCTGAGTTTTTGCGTGTGGCAATAATTGCAAACATTATCTCACCGTCAATTCTCATTTCTGAACGAGTGATTGCAGCTACGGAAGCAGTGTGTACAGCCCCCTTTGCAGCCTCACTGGCCAATTAGTTCCTTTAAACATGAATGCCATCATATTGATGACTCAATGTGTGTATTACTCTTGTACATTTTAGATTTTTGGGAACATGGTTGGAAAATGCTGGTAAATTTACCATTCCTTCCCTAGGGCAATCCACGACGAATGCTGGCGGCCATCTTGTTCAGCTAACAAAATGTCATAGCCAAACATCAGTTCTCCCAAAGGAGACCTCTAACAGTCCTGCATTTGCCTCCCTCCATTTGGAGTGTTATTTCATACAATTTATGTGGCACACTTACCCTAGTATTAGGTGTTTCCACCATGACATAATCATTCAAGTTTGCTGTCACCAGAAATTCCATCAGGTTCTGGCGAGCTATTGTTACTTCTGCTGCACTGTCTAGCATCAACAGAGCCCATTCCCCGTTCAGTAGTCGACTCCTCAGAATTCTGGGCATGTCTGATCTTTAGACATGCAACCTTCTTATTTTTCTACTGTGGTTTTGGTTTGGCGTAATCTTCTTTTTTGGAAGTATAGTCTTGAGTGTTCTGCTTGTCTCTGGAATTTGTACGCTCTTCTTGTCTGTCTGATTGTCCTTCCTTCTCAGGGTTTTTCGATGAACCCTGAAAAGAACGAGAGGAACATGAATCAGTGTCCTGATACCTGTCAGGTTTCCTAATATTATCCCTGTTCCTAAGGTTACTCCTCCTTTTGGAGGTCTCCTGTGGAGGAGATCTACTTCTGGACTGAGATCTGTTTTCTTTAATTTTTTGGTTTTTGTTATTGTCCCACTTCTTTATAGAAGAAGTAGATATCTGCTTGAATGTCTCCTTCTTGGGACTACCCATAAGTTGAGGTTTTAATGCTATTCCACCCAAACTGTCCCTTCCAAATTATGCATATGCAGTCTCAATTACTTTGGGTGAACCGTGTACCTGTTATAAAGGACAGAACTCCCTTAGGCATTGGCGAATAGCCACTGATGCTGCCTCCCCTTTAATATTTGCTAATATTATTGCTGATACCTGGGCATAGTTACCTGGTACCTTCATCCCTACTCATTTGGTATTTGTCTTAATACATCTGGTATTACAGTTAATGACGGGATACCATGAGTTCTGGTATATGTGGCAGCGAAAACTGTACCCCACTAGGTGCAATTCTCTATTTGTGGTGTTATCCCCATGGGCAAGCAGATTGTCAGCATTCTGTGTTTTCCACAAGGGCTAGTATTAGGAAATACTGCTTCTAGCTGTGTTATTTTCTGTGCCATCCAGCATGGCATTTGTTAAAGCTTTGCTGGCATCTTTCCCATTACTGCTTGTAATGTTTGTTGTTTAATTTTATTTGCTGTGTTTTGAATGTGAGCTGTATTTATTGTTACTATCGCTGGCTGGACTGTAAGTGTCCTCATGACAAATTGCGTAATTTTCTGTAAAGTTTTATTCATTCTTTGTGAAGTATGAGTAAGACTGGTCCTAGCATTGTTACAATGTCAGGATGTGATGTGTAGGCTGCTAATACTGGCCATGTTGCTCCTTCTCTTCCAAGTGGACCAAAGCTTACTCTGCCTCTTATATGGGGTAGGGTGCCTTTAAACCAGTATAAGTGTTCCTGGCATGTGTGAGCGGAACCTCAATGTCCTCATGCAGACAGTGTTCCGCAGGTGCATTCACTTCTGTGTAGAAGTGGAATGTGTTTGTCCTTGCATTTGCTGCTGGGAATGTAACCCACAAATAAAATACCTCTGTTCTGTATGATTCGTGTGCCCTTATCACAAAAGCTACTATACCCGCCCTAGGAGTTAAACCATGCGCAAGCAGTTTCAGGGTGACTGCATTACAAATATTTTCTGCAATGTGAATTGCATCTGCACTTTCTTCTGCATCCCAGAGGTGCAAGTTTTACACAACTGTTTCTGCGTTATCCGCGTCTTCAGTCATTGTTTTAGAGAAGAAGAACTTTTCAAGGAAACTTAAGATACACTGTTCTGCACAATTTTAGGAACACTGCGTCCTTCAAGCTTGATTAACCACCAGCCAATAAATAGTATATTTTGCCTACTCAGCTGTGGCGGAGTTTAGCCTACCCACTCCTGCTCTCTGGTGTTTTGTGAATAGGGATTTCAGGATCTGCACGTTTAGACAACATACACTGTAGAAGTGGTGTCAGACGAACTCTGATCAACCCCACCGGGTATGTTGACCCTTTTATATCAACTAGCTCACAGTGCCACTATAATCCCCTCTTACCAAGGAGAGGATACTTCTTGGCAACCATTGAACAAGACAACCCTGATCCCTCAGGACCGAGGAAACAATCCTCTACCTTTAGCTCAGTCACTCATGCTTACTTGATTTGTCTCAGAGAGATACACCGAATTAAACAGGCTGGGCGTTTACAATAAGCCTTTATTGAACAGTTGTCATTCTGGTGTAGAATAGATGTGCTGCAACAACCGTTAGACAGTATAAGATATACATGATTAGTAGTACTAGCAAGGTAAAAGAATGGTATAGTTCTACCATCTTACTATAATCATGAATATAGTCAAGTATATAAAAACATGATAGAAGATGCATACTCCTACAATGCCTCCCTAACTAGATGTACCTAAGTGTACACAGCATGGGCGTAGGTGTTGAGCCAAGAATCCCACTAGGATTTAGTCAACCCTATTTCCTGACGTGTGAGACTGTGGGAACCCATCCTGGTCTCGAGCTGAACATACCGCGATGGGATGTTAGACCACTGCGAGCTGGAGTGTCTGCATGCAGGAACCTCTGCATCTCTGGTCAGTGTGTTGGCCGGGAATTCTTGGTCTCCTCTGTCTATCTTAGCAAGATGTGATTTATATATACCAATAGTTCTCCCCAGGGGTCCTACCTTGCTGTATTACTGTGTCGGCCTAAGGATGACGTTGGGCATGAACTTTATACATAGATTGTATACAGGAGATGGCAGTCCTGCTGTGCTTCCAAGAATCCTCAAAAACAACAAGTGATGGACTGAATGTGGATCAATGTCACACACTCCCCCAGTCAAAAGATCTGGGCCCAAATCCATCGTTATTTTGCACTCCACACCACCCTGGGTTAGACAATGGCGATATGCAAATCAGCTCTGACCCTGTTGCCCCATGGGAACAGTCCAGTCCGAACTACAAAAGCCATGTCCTTCCCAGAACGGAATCAAGCATCCGAGGACCGGACCGGTTTCGAGGTAACACCTCTCTTCAGCCCGGCTAGCTTGACTCCAAGTGGTGTGGAGTGCCTGGGACCCACGTCTGGGCATCCCCAGCGCACTTAGGGCGGCAATTGCAAAAACAACAAGTGATGGACTGAATGTGGATCAATGTCACACACTCCCCCAGTCAAAAGATCTGGGCCCAAATCCATCGTTTTTTTGCACTCCACACCACCCTGGGTTAGACAATGGCGATATGCAAATCAGCTCTGACCCTGTTGCCCCATGGGAACAGTCCAGTCCGAACTACAAAAGCCATGTCCTTCCCAGAACGGAATCAAGCATCCGAGGACCGGACCGGTTTCGAGGTAACACCTCTCTTCAGCCCGGCTAGCTTGACTCCAAGTGGTGTGGAGTGCCTGGGACCCACGTCTGGGCATCCCCAGCGCACTTAGGGCGGCAATTGCAAAAACAACAAGTGATGGACTGAATGTGGATCAATGTCACACACTCCCCCAGTCAAAAGATCTGGGCCCAAATCCATCGTTTTTTTGCACTCCACACCACCCTGGGTTAGACAATGGCGATATGCTAATCAGCTCTGACCCTGTTGCCCCATGGGAACAGTCCAGTCCGAACTACAAAAGCCATGTCCTTCCCAGAACGGAATCAAGCATCCGAGGACCGGACCGGTTTCGAGGTAACACCTCTCTTCAGCCCGGCTAGCTTGACTCCAAGTGGTGTGGAGTGCCTGGGACCCACGTCTGGGCATCCCCAGCGCACTTAGGGCGGCAATTGCAAAAACAACAAGTGATGGACTGAATGTGGATCAATGTCACACACTCCCCCAGTCAAAAGATCTGGGCCCAAATCCATCGTTTTTTTGCACTCCACACCACCCTGGGTTAGACAATGGCGATATGCAAATCAGCTCTGACCCTGTTGCCCCATGGGAACAGTCCAGTCCGAACTACAAAAGCCATGTCCTTCCCAGAACGGAATCAAGCATCCGAGGACCGGACCGGTTTCGAGGTAACACCTCTCTTCAGCCCGGCTAGCTTGACTCCAAGTGGTGTGGAGTGCCTGGGACCCATGTCTGGGCATCCCCAGCGCACTTAGGGCGGCAATTGCAAAAACAACAAGTGATGGACTGAATGTGGATCAATGTCACACACTCCCCCAGTCAAAAGATCTGGGCCCAAATCCATCGTTTTTTTGCACTCCACACCACCCAGGGTTAGACAATGGTGATTAAGCATGGGCGTAAAATCCGCTCCGCTCGCTGATTTTTCGGATTTTCGGCAAATCCGCAATCCGCGAACGCTCGCGAATTTGTCGAAAATCCGTGAATCCGCTCGCGGCGGATTTTTTGCTTGGTTGCGGCGCGCGGCGTGGTGCACGGCGTTCACTTTCCGTCATTTTAGCGTTTGCCGAGTTGTTTTTCTTTGCGAGTGACGCGCCATTTTAGATTTTGCTGCGTGTTCCCGCGGGAGTTTGTCGCCCGCGAATACGTACTCGCGGCTTGCCACCTTGCACAGCACACCTCGCGAGAGTTCGCAATTGCGAACACGTAGTTGCGGCGGAAAGGAACAATCTCGCACTTGCGAAATAGAGATTTTGCAATTTCGCACAAGAAAATCACCAGCAAACAGGATAAACCTTCAGAAAATTATGATTTTTATCAGAATCACTCCTCAGGTTGACATTTGCATGGCCTTTTTTTTTTGCAAGGAGTCCATTTTGGGGGGGGGGAGGAAGGAAGTGCCCCACAGTCTCCAACTTCCTGTTCCTGTCCAGCAGGCTCCTCCCAGTGCTTTGTCCATCTCCTGGTCACTTTCATTTGGATCTGGAGCTGGAAGGATTACTTTTTGTGGGTGCTGCTGGATATTTGGATTTGAGGCCTTTTTGACTGTCTTTGGATCACTTTTGGATTAGAAATCAACTTTCACAAGTAAGTTTGTTTGGGGCATTACAGTTGCTGCAAGTAAAATTTTGGAACTTTTTCAGAACATTAAATAAATTATATTGTGGGTAGCCACAGTATCCAGTAGGACCAGGGTTGGTTAGGGGTGCATGATACAACTGTTTTGTTGAATTTAAACACCATTTAGGCCATGGATGGGCTGGGATTGTGCTGATTTTTGTCCTTTTTTTGGGACTGCTGGTGGGGCCCTTTGCCCAGGGGTGGTGAGTGTTGCATGGGCCTAGTCTTTCTGTGGGGTGTCTTCTTGAATTTAAACATAATTCATGTCATGGATTGGCTGGGATTGTGCTTATTTTATTGTTTTTTGTCGTTTTTGGGGGGCTGCTGGTGTGGCCTTTTGCCCAGGGGTGGTGGGTGGTGCATGGACTGAGTGTGCCTGTGGTGTGGTCTCACTCTCTTTAATGTAAACATCATGGATGGCATTGGATTGTGGTGATTTCTGGCTGTTTTTCTGTTTTTTGGGGGTGTACTGTTGATGTGGACTGGCCATGTGGGTGGTGGTGGTGGGTGGCCATCTTGAGTGCTGGCTGCTACAGGCAACATGTGCTTGGGGTGTAAGGGGCCATTTTGAGGAGAGGCAGTGTCTGAGGCCTGCACTTATTTTGCCTACTTTTCATCCATTATGCCCAGGGGTAGTGAGTGTTGCATGGGCCTAGTGTTTCTGAGGGGTGTCTTCTTGAATTAAAACACCATTGAGGCCATGGATGGGCTGGGATTGTGCTGATTTTATTGTTTTTTGTCGTTTTTTTGGGCCTGCTGGTGGGGCCCTTTGCCCAGGGGTGGTGAGTGTTGCATGGGCCTAGTCTTTCTGTGGGGTGTCTTCTTGAATTTAAACATAATAGAGGCCATGGATGGGCTGGGATTGTGCTTATTTTATTGTTTTTTGTCGTTTTTGGGGGGCTGCTGGTGTGGCCTTTTGCCCAGGGGTGGTGGGTGGTGCATGGACTGAGTGTGCCTGTGGTGTGGTCTCACTCTCTTTAATGTAAACATCATGGATGGCATTGGATTGTGGTGATTTCTGGCTGTTTTTCTGTTTTTTGGGGGTGTACTGTTGATGTGGACTGGTCATGTGGGTGGTGGTGGTGGCCATCTTGAGTGCTGGCTGCTACAGGCAACATGTGCTTGGGGTGTAAGAAGGGGCCATTTTGAGGAGAGGCAGTGTCTGAGGCCTGCACTTATTTTGCCTACTTTTCATCCATTATGCCCAGGGGTAGTGAGTGTTGCATGGGCCTAGTGTTTCTGAGGGGTGTCTTCTTGAATTTAAACACCATTGAGGCCATGGATGGGCTGGGATTGTGCTGATTTTATTGTTTTTTGTCGTTTTTTTGGGCCTGCTGGTGGGGCCCTTTGCCCAGGGGTGGTGAGTGTTGCATGGGCCTAGTCTTTCTGTGGGGTGTCTTCTTGAATTTAAACATAATAGAGGCCATGGATGGGCTGGGATTGTGCTTATTTTATTGTTTTTTGTCGTTTTTGGGGGGCTGCTGGTGTGGCCTTTTGCCCAGGGGTGGTGGGTGGTGCATGGACTGAGTGTGCCTGTGGTGTGGTCTCACTCTCTTTAATGTAAACATCATGGATGGCATTGGATTGTGGTGATTTCTGGCTGTTTTTCTGTTTTTTGGGGGTGTACTGTTGATGTGGACTGGTCATGTGGGTGGTGGTGGTGGCCATCTTGAGTGCTGGCTGCTACAGGCAACATGTGCTTGGGGTGTAAGAAGGGGCCATTTTGAGGAGAGGCAGTGTCTGAGGCCTGCACTTATTTTGCCTACTTTTCATCCATTATGCCCAGGGGTAGTGAGTGTTGCATGGGCCTAGTGTTTCTGAGGGGTGTCTTCTTGAATTTAAACACCATTGAGGCCATGGATGGGCTGGGATTGTGCTGATTTTATTGTTTTTTGTCGTTTTTTTGGGCCTGCTGGTGGGGCCCTTTGCCCAGGGGTGGTGAGTGTTGCATGGGCCTAGTCTTTCTGTGGGGTGTCTTCTTGAATTTAAACATAATTGAGGCCATGGATGGGCTGGGATTGGGCTTATTTTATTGTTTTTTGTCGTTTTTGGGGGGCTGCTGGTGTGGCCTTTTGCCCAGGGGTGGTGGGTGGTGCATGGACTGAGTGTGCCTGTGGTGTGGTCTCACTCTCTTTAATGTAAACATCATGGATGGCGTTGGATTGTGGTGATTTCTGGCTGTTTTTCTGTTTTTTGGGGGTGTACTGTTGATGTGGACTGGCCATGTGGGTGGTGGTGGTGGCCATCTTGAGTGCTGGCTGGTACAGGCAACATGTGCCTGGGGTGTAAGGGGCCATTTTGAGGAGAGGCAGTGTCTGAGGCCTGCACTTATTTTGCCTACTTTTCATCCATTATGCCCAGGGGTAGTGAGTGTTGCATGGGCCTAGTGTTTCTGAGGGGTGTCTTCTTGAATTTAAACACCATTGAGGCCATGGATGGGCTGGGATTGTGCTGATTTTATTGTTTTTTGTCGTTTTTTTGGGCCTGCTGGTGGGGCCCTTTGCCCAGGGGTGGTGAGTGTTGCATGGGCCTAGTCTTTCTGTGGGGTGTCTTCTTGAATTTAAACATAATTGAGGCCATGGATGGGCTGGGATTGGGCTTATTTTATTGTTTTTTGTCGTTTTTGGGGGGCTGCTGGTGTGGCCTTTTGCCCAGGGGTGGTGGGTGGTGCATGGACTGAGTGTGCCTGTGGTGTGGTCTCACTCTCTTTAATGTAAACATCATGGATGGCGTTGGATTGTGGTGATTTCTGGCTGTTTTTCTGTTTGTTGGGGGTGTACTGTTGATGTGGACTGGCCATGTGGGTGGTGGTGGTGGCCATCTTGAGTGCTGGCTGGTACAGGCAACATGTGCCTGGGGTGTAAGGGGCCATTTTGAGGAGAGGCAGTGTCTGAGGCCTGCACTTATTTTGCCTACTTTTCATCCATTATGCCCAGGGGTAGTGAGTGTTGCATACTTGCATGTCCGTAGTCTTTCTGTGGGGTGTCTTCAATGTAAACATCAAGGATGGCATGGGATTGTGCTCATTTTTCTGTGTTTTGTCGAATTTTTGGGGTGTATAACTGAACTGATGTTCCTCTGTCTTCCATTGCTTTTAGGTGCACAAGAAGACTCAAGAGAACCACCAGTGCCAGGAAGAAGTCCTGCAGCGGTGTGTGCAGCATAACGTCACGCGACGTCACGTCTGGACACCGAACCCTCTGCAACTCGTGCAACTGCTGCCTGCTGACCTGCTCTGAAGAGGATGGCCCCAAAAAAAGTAACCCGTAGCTCCTCTAGCAAGAAAGGTGCCAGTAAGGAGCAGAAGAAGCAAGTTACCAAGGAGACTGGTGTGCCGCCCGCCCCTTTTTTTGGGAGTAAAAAAAAAAGTATGCCTGCAGCAGCAGCAGCGGGATCTGCTGGGGACCAAGCTGGCAGCACCCCCCCCGCTCCATTGGGCTCAGTGCCACCACCACCACCACGCCAACTTAAGTCCAAGCCCTTGAGTGCTGCAGAGGCAGCCAGTATAGTTGTTCAATCACCATCGACCAGTGATGTTGGCTCATCGCAAGAAAGCAGCAGCAATGTCCCTCAATCAACACAGGTTGTTGTAGCTCATCTGACGAGTGTTGAACAACCACAGCCGCAACAACAATCACATGTGCAAGTACAAGCCCAAGTACATGTGGAAGGAGAGGCAGCGCAAGGAGATGCGCAAGCAGAGGTGCATGGAGGGTCACAAGTGCCCACAATAGTTGTTCCTCCCGAAGTAGGGGCACATCAGGAAATCGACAATCAAGGCGAGGTATCATTTGAGGAAGCCACTCCTCCTGCTGATCCTTCATTGTCTTCCACAACCCTAGCAAGGAAGAGATCAAGGGTGGTGTCTACATCCTCTTCAAGCACACCTCCTTCTGATGATACGGATCAAACTTGGGAACCAGCACCACAGCCGTCTGAGAGTGAGGCACACCATGATCCAACAAAGGTACTTAAGCGTAAAAGGAAGCTCGTCCAAAGTCTCAGACTTATGGAGTGTGATGAGGCTCAACAAGAAGTGGCGGATACTGCTGCTGATGAAGACTCTGCCAACGACGACCCAGTCATCATAAAGGTCACTGCAGCCCCAGCGGGCATGCAGCAAACAGACATTTTGACCCTAGCCCGAAGAGCTGCTGCGCGTGATGATGATGATGATGATGTTGTCGATGAGGAGGCAGTGGAAACACCACAATCATTGGAGTTAAGTAGTACACCAACTCGTCCCGCTTCCATATTTCTTTCTGGCAAGAAGAGACCTCCGTCAACCTCGACCTTAATTAGTGGCGGTGAAAGTGGAAAACTTACAAAAGTTGGGCAATCCAGATCCTCCACTTTATCTGGCATTAGCTTCATGACCACCACCACCAGTATCGCCGCCTCCTCCAGGTCCCACAGACACTTCAAGTCCCCAGTTTGGGACTTCTTTACTGTTTGTCCCAAAAATCCAAAGTTTGCCATTTGTACCCTTTGTAAGCTTGCAGTTAGTCGTGGTAAGTCAGGTACCAACTATGGTACCGGCGGCCAGAGTGGTCATCTTGAGAGAAAGCACGCTGTCAAATGGTTTGCGCACCTAGCTGCGATCAAGAAAGGCCAAAATCAAGGAAACGTTGATGTTTCATCTGATGTTGACGAGCAGGAAGAAGACGTGTCAAACACTTCCCTTACACCCAGTACCCCTGTCAGCAGCACACCCAATGTGAGGCACACTAAGAGTGTTGGAGCGAGTGAGACACCAACGCACAAAAGTTCACCAGCGAGCAAAATTGGGTCAACGAAGTCATTATCAGCCCGTAAATGCTTGGTCCAGGGCAACATTAGAACAATGCTTACTTCAGACGTGCCATATGAACGCAACCACCCACTGACGCGTCTGTATAACACTAAGCTGGCTAAAATGCTAGCTGTGGACCTTCTACCTTTTTCTTTTGTAGAAGCGGTAGGTTTTCTTGAATTAGTTGCAACGCTCTGCCCTAAATGGAAGGTTCCGAGCCGGTTCTATTTTGCCAGAGTTGCGGTTCCAGCACTACATGAAGATGTGCTGCAGGCGATTGGGGCAGCTTTGCAGAAGAGTGCTGTTCACACAATACATCTGACAACAGACATGTGGACCAGTGGCCCAGGCGATGATTACATGTGCATCACTGCACACTGGGTCTCTTTTTCAGGTGTTAAAGCAAAGCTAAACGCAGGTGTTGACCCGGACCAAGTTTTCAAAGCTGCTCGGAAACATGCAACACTAGCCATGTTTGGCTTGGAGAAAAGTCACACAGCAGAAAACCTTTTGGAAGAGTTTGACAAAAAGGTCTTGACAATGCTATCCCCCCTAAAACGCAAGATTGGTTATGTTTCCACGGATAATGGCGCCAATGTAGTTAAGGCCATGTTCCTTGGTGACCATGTTAGAGTGCCGTGTTTGGCGCACTGTATCAACCTGGTAGTTCAAAAATTCTTGAGTGATAAAGAGAGTCCAGCGTTCGAGGTAATGGCCACCTGCCGCAAAATGTGCAACCATTTCAGCCATTCTTTTAAGGCCCGGAAGCATCTGCGGAGACTGCTACTTCAACGTGGAATGCCAGTGAAAGCACTCATCCAGGAGGTGGCAACACGTTGGAACTCAACCTTCTACATGCTTGAGCGTCTGCATGAGCAGTATACGGTACTCGATCACTATTTCTTGACAGAGGCTACATCTCAGAAGGAGGACCTGCGGATGAGTAAGGCGCAATGGGACATAGTTAAAAGCCTGACAGACATGCTTCGTCCTTTTGAGTTCTTCACGCGTGCAGTCAGCCAGGAGGACTGTAATTTGGGAAAAGCTATCCCATTGTTGTGCATACTGGAGCACCAACTGATGGCGCTTTCTTCTGAGTTTGAAAAAGATGAAAAAAAAAAAAAACATTTCATTTTGTCTGAGAAATTATTACATCGCCTACGTGGTGATGAACGTCTTCAAAACATCAACTCAGATCAGCATTACATTTGTGCTACTATTCTGGATCCACGCTACAAAAAGGCGCTGGCAGACAACGCATTCTTTCCTTTCGCTGATGCAGATGTTCAAAAGTACAAACATTGGTTAGCCTGGTCAGCCAAGAGGTTTGAAAAAGAACGGCAGGTTATTGAAGGAGAAGCCAGTACATCAGCATCAGCATCAGCAGGCCATCCGCAGTCACAAGAATCCACTTCTGCACCTGTGGCTGGGGCACAAGTGACCTCTCAGCCGTTAAAGACACCGGCAACTGGATCATCTGCACCACACACAATGACAACACTAACAGTGGCTGGGGAGGAGGATTGGCTAAGTTTGATGGGGTATGGTTCTCGAAAAAATGTCACAGGCACAGCAAAAAGTAAGCAAAGTGGAGGAACAGTTGATGACCTTGAGTCGATGGTGCAGGACTATCTGAATGACTCAACAGAGGTCTTCCTTAATGATGAGCCATTGCAGTATTGGCATGGCAAAAAACAATTGTGGCCACAGCTCTCCAACCTGGCTATAAACTATTTGTCTTGCCCACTCGCAAGTGTGTCTTCTGAACGTGTTTTCAGTGCTGCTGGTGGCATTGTAACTCCCAAACGGAGCCGCCTCTCGCCCAAAAATGTGGAGCGGCTGACAATGATCAAGATGAATCAGCACCTCATACCACCAGATTACAAAGTACGAGAAAGCACGCCGCATGAAGACGAGGAGGACAGCAACGTAGATGAGGGGATTTTTTCTCTGTTCGGTGCCACTGACCTCATCCAGCCTGAATTCGCAGAGTATGATGACGAAATCTTGTTCTTATTCCCTGACACCGAGCCCTGAAAATGAGACAATCAATCAAGAACTTTCTTTTTCGTCCTTATTCACTTTTATTCCTGTGTGCTTTGTGTCTCTCTTTCTTTGTTTTGCACAGTTAATTTAATTCAAACTTTAATCACCTAATCCCAAAAACAAGACCATCATCAGAACTGTCTTCACTTGTTTGCTTATTGATTTGAAGGTGCCGCAGTCTACATTCCTCAGGTTCACAAGTTCTGAAGAACATGCTCCTCTATCCTCCTCCTCCAGACTGCGATTTCCCTCCAAGCAGAGTGCTGGATTACGCACAATAAAGAAAGACTCAGCACTTGTGGGGGTATTGTACTTCTTTGCGGGTGAGTTGACGGTTTTGGGCCCATTGCTGTGAAGCTCTAATAATGGACAAAAGTGTTTTGGACCAAATATGAGGTGGAAATTTCTTGCCGTTTTTGCTGACTTGCTTGCCTTTGAGGTGCTCTTTGGCGGGGTTCCGGGGGTTTGTGTGTAATTTTTGGTGTCTGTCGAAGCACTGCTGCGACAGTCTAATCTTGATTGCATTTGCTTTTCAGGAAATCCGTGGTGGAAAACAGGAGTTATGATGATTGATGATGATGACCTAGCTGAACAGCGCCGCATTTGGAACGAAGGCCGAGAGATATTGTAAGTATGAGATTTAGCTTTTTCGCTGTTTGGGGGTGTTGTCGGGTGTTTTTTTGCGGGTGGGTTGGCGCCGGCGGGTCTTGCCTGGGGCATTCCTGGGAAGGTCTAATACCGGATACAAGGGTTTTGGACAAAATCCATAAGGAACAGCCTTTTTTTTGCCATTTCTTCAGACATCTTGCTCAATGTAGCGTTTTGGGGGGCTTCCTGCTGTTCGTGGGTGGGTTGCGGCCGGGGTCTCTGTCGAAGCACTGCTGCGACAGTCTAATCTTGATTGCATTTGCTTTTCAGGAAATCCGTGGTGGAAAACAGGAGTTATGATGATTGATGATGATGACGACCTAGCTGCACAGCGCCGCGTTTGGACCGAAGGCCGAGAGACATTGTAAGTATGAGATTTAGCTTTTTCGCTGTTTGGGGGTGTTGTGTCGGGTGTTTTTTTGCGGGTGGGTTGGCGGGTCTTGCCTGGGGCATTCCTGGGAAGGTCTAATACCGGATACAAGTGTTTTGGACAAAATCCATAAGGAACAGCCTTTTTTTTGCCATTTCTTCAGACATCTTGCTCAATGTAGCGTTTTGGGGGGCTTCCTGCTGTTCGTGGGTGGGTTGCGGCCGGGGTCTCTGTCGAAGCACTGCTGCGACAGTCTAATCTTGATTGCATTTGCTTTTCAGGAAATCCGTGGTGGAAAACAGGAGTTATGATGATTGATGATGATGACGACCTAGCTGCACAGCGCCGCGTTTGGACCGAAGGCCGAGAGACATTGTAAGTATGAGATTTAGCTTTTTCGCTGTTTGGGGGTGTTGTGTCGGGTGTTTTTTTGCGGGTGGGTTGGCGGGTCTTGCCTGGGGCATTCCTGGGAAGGTCTAATACCGGCTAGAAGTTTGTTGGACAAAATCCATAAGGAAACACCAGTTTTGGCACTTTTTGTAAGTTAGGGTTCGTTAGGGTTAGCCCTAGCAGCAGGATTGCATGTGTTTAGGGGGGTTCTATTGCAACGCGGTTCTGTTGTTGTAGAGCACTGTTGGAGCGATGCTGGCTATGGATACTTTTGCTTGCAGGCAAGTGGTTTGAATACAATCCACGGTCTGTATTTGGGCCTACTGTTACTTTCAAAGTACGTTTTGTAACCATTTTTCTGCTAGGCATCGTTTTTGGAGATATGATTGGGTTCTTCTACATTTTTGCGACTGGCTTTAGTAAGGGTCTTGGTGGGAGCATTGCTGGGAAGGTCAAATTTTGTTCTAAAACACAGTAGTACACCCACCTTGAGGGGAAAGATCCGCTATAATATTTTGGCCATACTTATTGATCCTTAAAAAGGTGACTCAGACAGAGCACGCAATTTCAAAAATATTGTACTGTCTATTAGGGAAATCAAAGTGTCACTTTTTGAACCACACAGCGTACATACCTTTTATTTATTTATCAGTGGTATTGTAATAGCACTTCCTGTTTTCCGTTCAATAATTACAGGCCGGGTTTCAGTCAACATCCGCCAGGCAGGCAGTGGACAGGGTGTCTCTTCTGTCAGTGGTCACCACCACATTGATGGACGAAGCGTCAGCTGGAATGGAGGAGTGCCGCCAATAAGAGGAATTGTTTGCTGCATGCAACTTACTTACCAATTTCAACAGGACAACTCCAACAACATACGCAATACAGATACAGTATCCATTGTTTTCTTTTATTCTATGAGTGTGACTGCATGTGCTTACCTTTAGTTTGTAACCAAAGATTGTCTGTAAACTCTGTATCTTCAATTATTGTTTGTCCATGCTCTGCTTTTTTTTTCTTCTCTCAACAAAACCTACCCAAAAAGAAACCCCCATTCCCATCCATTTTACAAACCCTAACCCTCTTCCCCCGGGCTGTGTTGTTTTGCTTGATGTCTGACTAAAATGACATCAATAATTCCACACACTTGCTGGGGAGGATAAGGTGATAGCAGCAACAGGCTGGTGAAGGAATACGAGGATATCTTCTAGACTTACTCAGCTTCAGTACTATATCTTCTAGTAGTAGTGGCCAATGTCAAATAAATTCAACGCAAGTACTAGTTATACTTGCAAGCAAATACTTTACCATTTGTTAGGCTACATTATGGCACTGTTCTAGTGTACTGTCACCTGCTATTTTCTCGATCGTACCGTAACCGTTGTAATGCTACAGTAAGGAGGACAAACAAGGTTTCGTTGTCTTTTTTTCCATAGGCATGCAACTGCCACTGTGTCACACCACTAGTACCACCGCAATGAGGAAATGTCACCCGCCCAGGATTGACAATGTTAATCCCCATTTCACCTGGAGCCAGCCCTGGGCCTAGCCCTAATTTCTAACACAGATTACAGGTAAGATAAGCGTTTGGTGGGAGGTAGTATAATGGAGTATTATTTCGGAGTAGACAAGAGATTGACGGTTGTACTACTAAAGTCCTACGACTGTTCAGGAAAACAAAGTTACTGTTACACCCCCGCCCCCCACCCACCAGACTGAAAAGCAGTAAAAAACAGGTATGGTCAGATAAAGTTGAAAAATATATTTATTTAGCCCTAACAAAATAATCTCCCTCACCCACCCTAACCCCAACGATTGTCTCTGAAACGTCCCAAAACGATCCCAACTCCCAAATCCCACCCCCCAAAAGTCTATAAAAAAAGGGCAAGGGACACTCCACTACTGGAGGGTGCTGGTGCTGGTGCATGATGCGGCATGGGCATCATACTCCTTGCGGAGGGTGGCAAGCTCGGAGTGGAGGCCCTTAACCAAGTTCTTATACCTCAGGACCTCCTGCTCCAGGTTGGACATGCGGACTCGTAGGCGGCGTTGGCGTTCCTTGCAGCTCCTGTGGGGGGCAGCTGGTATTTCGGTTGCTTGGCGGTGGCGGTCGGCTTTCTTAGCCCGGCTCGGTCCCGCTGGCTTAGTCACGGAGGAGGATGCAGTGGTCACAGTCGAGGATGTTGCCCCGCTCGACTGCGTGTCCTCCTCCTCCTCCAGGGCCACCAGCCGCCGATACTCGGCGACTGTGGCCTCCAGCCTCCGTTGCCGGGCCAATCTAGCCTGCTCCCTCCTTGTTGTTGATTTGGAAGGAGCAACTATATGAAGAAAGAAAGACATAGTCTGTAACCAATGCTCCTTATTAATAACACAAAGTGATTGAGCCGAAAGTTGGGTCACAGAGTACAAGTAGCAAATTGAAAGCACAGTACATAACTATTGAGGACAGTATCTATGTAACCTCCCACTTCTGCATCCTTGCTCTAACAGTAGTGGTAGTTTAATGAACTAATTCTACGACCACTATGGACTTCCATTACAGTCGACTATGACAGTACACCAGTCTTATTCTTCTTCTTCTCTCTTGTTTAGGGAAATGGGTACGTTATCTTATGCAAGCCGGCAGAATGACATGGACACAGCACAGTGAAGTTGCACCCGAGAAAAAAAGTTGCACACCATGATGATTGAGACAGACTTGCGTTACTGTACCGGTCCAGTACATGCAGGGGGTGAAGCTATTACTTTTCTATTACGGGTGGCACTGAGAATACTCTGTTACAAGGGCTACTGCTTAATTAATTTACCTTTCACCCTACAGTGCAAATGAGTACTAGAAAAGGAAACTGAAGAAGCTAACTAATTTGATTATCTATCACTTCACATGGGACGTATTTAATGACAGATGAGATGACTTTAGGTGCTTTGCTTAATATTGAGTGAACAGTGATACACCCACACATGAATGACGTACTACAAGTAAATTAAAGTTATTAAGAGAGGTACGGAGTGTCCACCGTAATAACCAGATATATGCTGTGAATGCAAACGCAATACAAAGTACTGCTACTATTCATGGTAGTATTGGACACATTTACAATTTCTTTTCCTTGCCTTCCCTGCACTGGGACGGACGTGCGGGTGCGGTGGTACATGCTCTTCAAGGTAACACTTACTTCACCTGGCGACCATCTACTCTCTCTAGATACACATGTGCTATGTAAGAGTCAGAGAATACCATGCTCCAGGCATCCATTCAGTCAAAGTATACGCACACATACAGTTTCTGTTTCACCCACCCAGGCTGCTGTCCTTCCACCCATCCTTGCTTCATCATTGACCCAGCCATGCACCATACCATATTCTTTCCTTCCCAGCCACCTCGGGGGCCAAGCAAACAAATATCGTTCTTCTTTGCCAGCCATCATACAAGTTCGCGTCCCACTTACTTACACCCTTCTTTCGCTTTTCGTTCATCCCATCCATCACATTCGTCTAAGAACTTATTGGGATTCTTCTCACCAAAAACTTCACAGCTAAGTCGAAGTACATTTCGAGGAGGCTACTACCTGGTTGATTTGTAATTGTAATACACCCGTGCAGAAAGCACACTATGCAGTCTTCAATCTCAATAAGTAAGGAATATATAGCTTACCTGTTTCCGCCACCACCGTTTGATCCCCCACAGGAACGGCCACCAGCTCTTCTACCGCCGCCTCCTCCCCAGAGGCCTCCGAGTCCAAGTCCAACACAGCCACCTCCGCGCTGGCCCCGTCACCAGATGTTACACCTACAAAGTACATTTAAGAATGTTAATACACCACTCACTACTATATAATATTTGGTCTAGGAGAAATGTTAAAAAAACAGAATACAATGTAATAATTTGTGACTGTCTACTCCATAGTAAAAATGTCCCATTTTCCAGGGAAGGCTGTTGTCTTGCTGCACTTTTATGCACAACTGATGAATGCTTGCTTTTGATTTTTAACACGCACCACTTTTTCTCCTAACAGACAGAAGCTTGACTCCTGAGTCCTAAGAACACGACCAGGATCAAGTTCAAACTAGGTGAGAGTTCGGCTCGACCACAAGAAATGTGTCCAATTAATCGTCAGCACTAACCACTTTTCCGTTTACAGTTAAATAGTTTTATGACAAAGTAGATTTTAATAAATGTGTTTACTTTTAATAAAGCTTTTACACTTAAATAGACTCTGTGGTTTTTGTTCCTCTAGACTAGAGTGGATGAGCTAAAGGTTTTGGAATTTTTGCAAGCATGAGTGCCTCTGACACTTCTTGACTGTGCTGTGACTCCGTACTACTCTCTTGTCCTGCGTACGATAATCTAGAGATCATTGGGGATCTATAATCGGTGACTTCGGGAGCTGAATGACTCTGCCACACTATCTAGTCAGTAAGGAGACAGTGCATAGAGGTATTGCTGAATATAATGGGAGTCCAATGGAATTGCCAAATGTCCAATCTTAGTTAGCTACACAGACAGACTAATAAGAATAGTCTAGTAATACCACAGGGAGTCATATTCGAGGCAGGATAAGAATTTATATCCAGTCTACAAGAAGATCAAAGACGATTTAGAAAAAATCGAATGAGGAACGCTAGGAAAAAATAGGTACTGTTTATTAAAATGTAAACTTACTGGGGCCAGCAAAGGAGCCCTCGCCTGCCCGATCCTGGCCTGCATCCTCAGCACCCTCCTCCTGTGTCCTCTTGCCCTTGGGGGGAGCTGATGTACAACATGAAAGAAAGAAAAACCAGAAAACATGGATGAGATTTTTCAACCAAATCAAACATTTCAAAAGAACAATAACAACATATTTTGGAAAAATAGCAAATAGATAGACAACTATTCCACGGGATCTATCTCATGTGGTATACTACGTTATTCGTATTGCCTGATTTGCGGAACGTTGACTTAGAAAGTTCCTATGTAACTCAATAAACAGACTACTAAAGAGGTTTGCCTAGGCCTGGCACTGCAGGCAGCAGTGCGCAACACGTGACAGACAAAGTCCATCCTGCTTGCAGATCAGTGAATACTCAAACTATCAATCCACCCGCCACCACCGCCACTATTTCTTCTGATAGCCATGTGACTGTCTAAAGGAAGGACTGGACTTCAGTCTGTTGGGGCTGATTTATAAGTCCCTTGCGGAAGTTGCGGCTGATTTTCCTCCATTGTTGCGTGCCTTTTCTGACGCAGCGGCAGAACAAAAGACTCGCCATGGTGTTGGTGCGGCGTATATATTAAAAAAAAAAACACATATGGGCATATGGGCGATGCATCACGTTGTAAAGCCCTGCGCCATCAGGGGGCGTTCCGGCGCAAGGGAGGGCGTACCTGCGCAGGAACGAATCCTAAAAGTGGCTGAGGGAAATCTACAAGATGTCAATCAGTCACTTTTAGGACAATGATGCATGACTCAAACCCTGCGCGCTTGAAGCCGACGTACGGCTTGATGCAGCATTGGGGAGATAGGGTACCCCAGAGCATTGCTGGAGCTGCGCCATCGTTGGCACGCAACTCCAGCAATGCGCTGCCTTTACGGCACAGATGCGTAAGGCTTCTGTGACGTTTTGGGCCAATGGGTGGTGGTGGCATGGCACACAATTACTGCCGCATCCCTGCTACTTTGCAGGGATGCGCCGGTAATTGAAAATATGACCCTTACTGTCTAGCATTACGCAGTTCTTTTCTTTACAGTACACTCATACATAATTTCTCAGGCCAATGAAATGCTTCTGAACACAACATACAAAACAAAGAAGCATAGTAGCAAGCAAGGCTACTGAGAAGGAGAGCAGTGCACCTGAAATGCATAGAAGATTTTGAAATATAATTTACCTCAATGTAATCGGCAGCATTATTGCTCTTGGTAAAGAACAAAGATTTGCAAATAACAGAGCAGGATAAAACAGAGTAGTAAATGTACTACTACTACTACTCACCAAGCCCGGGGACCTCTACGCCGAGCGCGTCCAGCAAGTCCCGCTCCCGGTCCATGACATCGGTCCAGCGGTGGGTGGCCTGGTTATATGTGCGCCGGACCCCAGAGATCTTGTACATGGCCCGGCACACCTTCTCCCACCGCTTGCGACGCTCCCGGATGCCATAGCCGGTCGCGATCTTGCCGCCTCCCAGGATCGTCTTGGGGAGGCGGCGCTGGACGTGGAAGATCAGTGCCGCCACTTCCTCCGCGCTGAAGATCTCCCTCGGGACCACTTGCTCCCCCCTTAAACGCCCGCACGGGAGCCGGGCACGGGGTGCGGGACCCTTCCCCTTCTCAGGGTGCTTCCCGGCTCCCTTTACCATGGTCTGGGCAGAAATAAACTTAAATGATAAAGAAGAAATAGAATAGTGAAGAAGAAAAGAAAAGAGTTTAAAAAAGTAGTTTAAAAGTAACTAAAAGCTGCAGAAAACACAAAAATATAGAGCTAGAAAAATAGAGGGTTAGATAATAAGTAAAATTAGATCAAAAAACTTCAAACAAGCAAAGGATGGCAGAGATTGAGAGAGGATAGAGAAAGCATGCCCAGAACCATAGCAATGAATGAGAAACAAGATGGCCGCGCCCGTTCACGACCGCGTGGGTAAGTTCGCGCGAGATTTTCCTTGCGAGTACGCGCGAAATTGTACTAGCGAGCAGCACACTTTGCGAGATTACACATAGCGGGCGGAAACGGATTTACGTCACGCCAACAAGATGGCCGCGCCCGTGTACGACCGATAGGGTAACTTGGCAAACGTATAGCTAGAAGCGCCTCGCGAACATGCGCAAGATCACGCGAACATACACGTCGCAACAAAAACTATTTTGTATTCGCACGTATTCGCGGCTTCCGAAATCGATCTCGCACGGATTCGCGCCCCAAAAAACGCGCGAAATTGCAGAAAAAACGATTTTAGCTAAACTGAAAGCAATGAGCAGGTGCAAAAGTTCAAACTTAACATTAGTAACATTCAAGGTAGTGCTTCCTGATGGGCCCCTCCAGAGTTTGCAACTATTCTATGACCCTGCTATGACCCAAACAGCAGGCTCATAGAATAGCACCATAAAGGTCCTGTGAAAAAAAAATTTCACTGCAACAAAAAGCAAATTACAGATAAGGAAGGAAGCAGGTGCCAGCCAGACTGGAACTTTCAAAATTACTGACACATTAATGAAACACAAATTAATTGATGGCAGTTGAAGAAGGGCAGGTGTGCTTGCTTTTTTCAACCACCATAATCTACAGTGATAAATAAACCTAATAGGTGCCAGTGAGGATGTACTAGAGGGTGGCATGGGTGTCCCAGAGGGTGGCAGTGGTGAAACAGAGGGTGCTGTGAACCTGTGATGATAAACCAGACGTAGAAACAACATAGTCGCGGCCGTTGCAAGCCGAAAAGTAAGTTCGCAATTGCGAACTTGTCCCAAAATCGGCGCGAACACGCGCCAACACAAAAAACGGAAAAATCCGCAAATCCGCTAGAGTTCGCGGATCTTCGCGGATTGCGAATCCGTAAATACGCAAGTTCGCGGATTGCCAATCCGCAAAATCCGCCCATGCTTAATGGTGATATGCAAATCAGCTCTGACCCTGTTGCCCCATGGGAACAGTCCAGTCCGAACTACAAAAGCCATGTCCTTCCCAGACGGAATCAAGCATCCGAGGACCGGACCGGTTTCGAGGTAACACCTCTCTTCAGCCCGGCTAGCTTGACTCCAAGTGGTGTGGAGTGCCTGGGACCCACGTCTGGGCATCCCCAGCGCACTTAGGGCGGCAATTGCAAAAACAACAAGTGATGGACTGAATGTGGATCAATGTCACACACTCCCCCAGTCAAAAGATCTGGGCCCAAATCCATGGTTTTTTTGCACTCCACACCACCCTGGGTTAGACAATGGCGATATGCAAATCAGCTCTGACCCTGTTGCCCCATGGGAACAGTCCAGTCCGAACTACAAAAGCCATGTCCTTCCCAGAACGGAATCAAGCATCCGAGGACCGGACCGGTTTCGAGGTAACACCTCTCTTCAGCCCGGCTAGCTTGACTCCAAGTGGTGTGGAGTGCCTGGGACCCACGTCTGGGCAACCCCAGCGCACTTAGGGCGGCAATTGCAAAAACAACAAGTGATGGACTGAATGTGGATCAATGTCACACACTCCCCCAGTCAAAAGATCTGGGCCCAAATCCATCGTTTTTTTGCACTCCACACCACCCTGGGTTAGACAATGGCGATATGCAAATCAGCTCTGACCCTGTTGCCCCATGGGAACAGTCCAGTCCGAACTACAAAAGCCATGTCCTTCCCAGAACGGAATCAAGCATCCGAGGACCGGACCGGTTTCGAGGTAACACCTCTCTTCAGCCCGGCTAGCTTGACTCCAAGTGGTGTGGAGTGCCTGGGACCCACGTCTGGGCATCCCCAGCGCACTTAGGGCGGCAATTGCAAAAACAACAAGTGATGGACTGAATGTGGATCAATGTCACACACTCCCCCAGTCAAAAGATCTGGGCCCAAATCCATCGTTTTTTTGCACTCCACACCACCCTGGGTTAGACAATGGCGATATGCAAATCAGCTCTGACCCTGTTGCCCCATGGGAACAGTCCAGTCCGAACTACAAAAGCCATGTCCTTCCCAGAACGGAATCAAGCATCCGAGGACCGGACCGGTTTCGAGGTAACACCTCTCTTCAGCCCGGCTAGCTTGACTCCAAGTGGTGTGGAGTGCCTGGGACCCACGTCTGGGCATCCCCAGCGCACTTAGGGCGGCAATTGCAAAAACAACAAGTGATGGACTGAATGTGGATCAATGTCACACACTCCCCCAGTCAAAAGATCTGGGCCCAAATCCATGGTTTTTTTGCACTCCACACCACCCTGGGTTAGACAATGGCGATATGCAAATCAGCTCTGACCCTGTTGCCCCATGGGAACAGTCCAGTCCGAACTACAAAAGCCATGTCCTTCCCAGAACGGAATCAAGCATCCGAGGACCGGACCGGTTTCGAGGTAACACCTCTCTTCAGCCCGGCTAGCTTGACTCCAAGTGGTGTGGAGTGCCTGGGACCCACGTCTGGGCATCCCCAGCGCACTTAGGGCGGCAATTGCAAAAACAACAAGTGATGGACTGAATGTGGATCAATGTCACACACTCCCCCAGTCAAAAGATCTGGGCCCAAATCCATCGTTTTTTTGCACTCCACACCACCCTGGGTTAGACAATGGCGATATGCAAATCAGCTCTGACCCTGTTGCCCCATGGGAACAGTCCAGTCCGAACTACAAAAGCCATGTCCTTCCCAGAACGGAATCAAGCATCCGAGGACCGGACCGGTTTCGAGGTAACAACTCTCTTCAGCCCGGCTAGCTTGACTCCAAGTGGTGTGGAGTGCCTGGGACCCACGTCTGGGCATCCCCAGCGCACTTAGGGCGGCAATTGCAAAAACAACAAGTGATGGACTGAATGTGGATCAATGTCACACACTCCCCCAGTCAAAAGATCTGGGCCCAAATCCATCGTTTTTTTGCACTCCACACCACCCTGGGTTAGACAATGGCGATATGCAAATCAGCTCTGACCCTGTTGCCCCATGGGAACAGTCCAGTCCGAACTACAAAAGCCATGTCCTTCCCAGAACGGAATCAAGCATCCGAGGACCGGACCGGTTTCGAGGTAACACCTCTCTTCAGCCCGGCTAGCTTGACTCCAAGTGGTGTGGAGTGCCTGGGACCCACGTCTGGGCATCCCCAGCGCACTTAGGGCGGCAATTGCAAAAACAACAAGTGATGGACTGAATGTGGATCAATGTCACACACTCCCCCAGTCAAAAGATCTGGGCCCAAATCCATCGTTTTTTTGCACTCCACACCACCCTGGGTTAGACAATGGCGATATGCAAATCAGCTCTGACCCTGTTGCCCCATGGGAACAGTCCAGTCCGAACTACAAAAGCCATGTCCTTCCCAGAACGGAATCAAGCATACGAGGACCGGACCGGTTTCGAGGTAACACCTCTCTTCAGCCCGGCTAGCTTGACTCCAAGTGGTGTGGAGTGCCTGGGACCCACGTCTGGGCATCCCCAGCGCACTTAGGGCGGCAATTGCAAAAACAACAAGTGATGGACTGAATGTGGATCAATGTCACACACTCCCCCAGTCAAAAGATCTGGGCCCAAATCCATCGTTTTTTTGCACTCCACACCACCCTGGGTTAGACAATGGCGATATGCAAATCAGCTCTGACCCTGTTGCCCCATGGGAACAGTCCAGTCTGAACTACAAAAGCCATGTCCTTCCCAGAACGGAATCAAGCATCCGAGGACTGGACCGGTTTCGAGGTAACACCTCTCTTCAGCCCGGCTAGCTTGACTCCAAGTGGTGTGGAGTGCCTGGGACCCACGTCTGGGCATCCCCAGCGCACTCAGGGCGGCAATTGCAAAAACAACAAGTGATGGACTGAATGTGGATCAATGTCACACACTCCCCCAGTCAAAAGATCTGGGCCCAAATCCATCGTTTTTTTGCACTCCACACCACCCTGGGTTAGACAATGGCGATATGCAAATCAGCTCTGACCCTGTTGCCCCATGGGAACAGTCCAGTCCGAACTACAAAAGCCATGTCCTTCCCAGAACGGAATCAAGCATCCGAGGACCGGACCGGTTTCGAGGTAACACCTCTCTTCAGCCCGGCTAGCTTGACTCCAAGTGGTGTGGAGTGCCTGGGACCCACGTCTGGGCATCCCCAGCGCACTTAGGGCGGCAATTGCAAAAACAACAAGTGATGGACAGAATGTGGATCAATGTCACACACTCCCCCAGTCAAAAGATCTGGGCCCAAATCCATCGTTTTTTTGCACTCCACACCACCCTGGGTTAGACAATGGCGATATGCAAATCAGCTCTGACCCTGTTGCCCCATGGGAACAGTCCAGTCCGAACTACAAAAGCCATGTCCTTCCCAGAACGGAATCAAGCATCCGAGGACCGGACCGGTTTCGAGGTAACACCTCTCTTCAGCCCGGCTAGCTTGACTCCAAGTGGTGTGGAGTGCCTGGGACCCACGTCTGGGCATCCCCAGCGCACTTAGGGCGGCAATTGCAAAAACAACAAGTGATGGACTGAATGTGGATCAATGTCACACACTCCCCCAGTCAAAAGATCTGGGCCCAAATCCATCGTTTTTTTGCACTCCACACCACCCTGGGTTAGACAATGGCGATATGCAAATCAGCTCTGACCCTGTTGCCCCATGGGAACAGTCCAGTCCGAACTACAAAAGCCATGTCCTTCCCAGAACGGAATCAAGCATCCGAGGACCGGACCGGTTTCGAGGTAACACCTCTCTTCAGCCCGGCTAGCTTGACTCCAAGTGGTGTGGAGTGCCTGGGACCCACGTCTGGGCATCCCCAGCGCACTTAGGGCGGCAATTGCAAAAACAACAAGTGATGGACTGAATGTGGATCAATGTCACACACTCCCCCAGTCAAAAGATCTGGGCCCAAATCCATCGTTTTTTTGCACTCCACACCACCCTGGGTTAGACAATGGCGATATGCAAATCAGCTCTGACCCTGTTGCCCCATGGGAACAGTCCAGTCCGAACTACAAAAGCCATGTCCTTCCCAGAACAGAATCAAGCATCCGAGGACCGGACCGGTTTCGAGGTAACACCTCTCTTCAGCCCGGCTAGCTTGACTCCAAGTGGTGTGGAGTGCCTGGGACCCACGTCTGGGCATCCCCAGCGCACTTAGGGCGGCAATTGCAAAAACAACAAGTGATGGACTGAATGTGGATCAATGTCACACACTCCCCCAGTCAAAAGATCTGGGCCCAAATCCATCGTTTTTTTGCACTCCACACCACCCTGGGTTAGACAATGGCGATATGCAAATCAGCTCTGACCCTGTTGCCCCATGGGAACAGTCCAGTCCGAACTACAAAAGCCATGTCCTTCCCAGAACGGAATCAAGCATCCGAGGACCGGACCGGTTTCGAGGTAACACCTCTCTTCAGCCCGGCTAGCTTGACTCCAAGTGGTGTGGAGTGCCTGGGACCCACGTCTGGGCATCCCCAGCGCACTTAGGGCGGCAATTGCAAAAACAACAAGTGATGGACTGAATGTGGATCAATGTCACACACTCCCCCAGTCAAAAGATCTGGGCCCAAATCCATCGTTTTTTTGCACTCCACACCACCCTGGGTTAGACAATGGCGATATGCAAATCAGCTCTGACCCTGTTGCCCCATGGGAACAGTCCAGTCCGAACTACAAAAGCCATGTCCTTCCCAGAACGGAATCAAGCATCCGAGGACCGGACCGGTTTCGAGGTAACACCTCTCTTCAGCCCGGCTAGCTTGACTCCAAGTGGTGTGGAGTGCCTGGGACCCACGTCTGGGCATCCCCAGCGCACTTAGGGCGGCAATTGCAAAAACAACAAGTGATGGACTGAATGTGGATCAATGTCACACACTCCCCCAGTCAAAAGATCTGGGCCCAAATCCATCGTTTTTTTGCACTCCACACCACCCTGGGTTAGACAATGGCGATATGCAAATCAGCTCTGACCCTGTTGCCCCATGGGAACAGTCCAGTCCGAACTACAAAAGCCATGTCCTTCCCAGAACGGAATCAAGCATCCGAGGACCGGACCGGTTTCGAGGTAACACCTCTCTTCAGCCCGGCTAGCTTGACTCCAAGTGGTGTGGAGTGCCTGGGACCCACGTCTGGGCATCCCCAGCGCACTTAGGGCGGCAATTGCAAAAACAACAAGTGATGGACTGAATGTGGATCAATGTCACACACTCCCCCAGTCAAAAGATCTGGGCCCAAATCCATCGTTTTTTTGCACTCCACACCACCCTGGGTTAGACAATGGCGATATGCAAATCAGCTCTGACCCTGTTGCCCCATGGGAACAGTCCAGTCCGAACTACAAAAGCCATGTCCTTCCCAGAACGGAATCAAGCATCCGAGGACCGGACCGGTTTCGAGGTAACACCTCTCTTCAGCCCGCCTAGCTTGACTCCAAGTGGTGTGGAGTGCCTGGGACCCACGTCTGGGCATCCCCAGCGCACTTAGGGCGGCAATTGCAAAAACAACAAGTGATGGACTGAATGTGGATCAATGTCACACACTCCCCCAGTCAAAAGATCTGGGCCCAAATCCATCGTTTTTTTGCACTCCACACCACCCTGGGTTAGACAATGGCGATATGCAAATCAGCTCTGACCCTGTTGCCCCATGGGAACAGTCCAGTCCGAACTACAAAAGCCATGTCCTTCCCAGAACGGAATCAAGCATCCGAGGACCGGACCGGTTTCGAGGTAACACCTCTCTTCAGCCCGGCTAGCTTGACTCCAAGTGGTGTGGAGTGCCTGGGACCCACGTCTGGGCATCCCCAGCGCACTTAGGGCGGCAATTGCAAAAACAACAAGTGATGGACAGAATGTGGATCAATGTCACACACTCCCCCAGTCAAAAGATCTGGGCCCAAATCCATCGTTTTTTTGCACTCCACACCACCCTGGGTTAGACAATGGCGATATGCAAATCAGCTCTGACCCTGTTGCCCCATGGGAACAGTCCAGTCCGAACTACAAAAGCCATGTCCTTCCCAGAACGGAATCAAGCATCCGAGGACCGGACCGGTTTCGAGGTAACACCTCTCTTCAGCCCGGCTAGCTTGACTCCAAGTGGTGTGGAGTGCCTGGGACCCACGTCTGGGCATCCCCAGCGCACTTAGGGCGGCAATTGCAAAAACAACAAGTGATGGACTGAATGTGGATCAATGTCACACACTCCCCCAGTCAAAAGATCTGGGCCCAAATCCATCGTTTTTTTGCACTCCACACCACCCTGGGTTAGACAATGGCGATATGCAAATCAGCACTGACCCTGTTGCCCCATGGGAACAGTCCAGTCCGAACTACAAAAGCCATGTCCTTCCCAGAACGGAATCAAGCATCCGAGGACCGGACCGGTTTCGAGGTAACACCTCTCTTCAGCCCGGCTAGCTTGACTCCAAGTGGTGTGGAGTGCCTGGGACCCACGTCTGGGCATCCCCAGCGCACTTAGGGCGGCAATTGCAAAAACAACAAGTGATGGACTGAATGTGGATCAATGTCACACACTCCCCCAGTCAAAAGATCTGGGCCCAAATCCATCGTTTTTTTGCACTCCACACCACCCTGGGTTAGACAATGGCGATATGCAAATCAGCTCTGACCCTGTTGCCCCATGGGAACAGTCCAGTCCGAACTACAAAAGCCATGTCCTTCCCAGAACGGAATCAAGCATCCGAGGACCGGACCGGTTTCGAGGTAACACCTCTCTTCAGCCCGGCTAGCTTGACTCCAAGTGGTGTGGAGTGCCTGGGACCCACGTCTGGGCATCCCCAGCGCACTTAGGGCGGCAATTGCAAAAACAACAAGTGATGGACTGAATGTGGATCAATGTCACACACTCCCCCAGTCAAAAGATCTGGGCCCAAATCCATCGTTTTTTTGCACTCCACACCACCCTGGGTTAGACAATGGCGATATGCAAATCAGCTCTGACCCTGTTGCCCCATGGGAACAGTCCAGTCCGAACTACAAAAGCCATGTCCTTCCCAGAACGGAATCAAGCATCCGAGGACCGGACCGGTTTCGAGGTAACACCTCTCTTCAGCCCGGCTAGCTTGACTCCAAGTGGTGTGGAGTGCCTGGGACCCACGTCTGGGCATCCCCAGCGCACTTAGGGCGGCAATTGCAAAAACAACAAGTGATGGACTGAATGTGGATCAATGTCACACACTCCCCCAGTCAAAAGATCTGGGCCCAAATCCATCGTTTTTTTGCACTCCACACCACCCTGGGTTAGACAATGGCGATATGCAAATCAGCTCTGACCCTGTTGCCCCATGGGAACAGTCCAGTCCGAACTACAAAAGCCATGTCCTTCCCAGAACGGAATCAAGCATCCGAGGACCGGACCGGTTTCGAGGTAACACCTCTCTTCAGCCTGGCTAGCTTGACTCCAAGTGGTGTGGAGTGCCTGGGACCCACGTCTGGGCATCCCCAGCGCACTTAGGGCGGCAATTGCAAAAACAACAAGTGATGGACTGAATGTGGATCAATGTCACACACTCCCCCAGTCAAAAGATCTGTAACTTTTGTAGTTCGGACTGGACTGTTCCCATGGGGCAACAGGGTCAGAGCTGATTTGCATATCGCCATTGTCTAACCCAGGGTGGTGTGGAGGGCAAAAAAACGATGGATTTGGGCCCAGATCTTTTGATTGGGGGAGTGTGTGACATTGATCCACATTCAGTCCATCACTTGTTGTTTTTGCAATTGCCGCCCTAAGTGCGCTGGGGATGCCCAGACGTGGGTCCCAGGCACTCCACACCACTTGGAGTCAAGCTAGCCGGGCTGAAGAGAGGTGTTACCTCGAAACCGGTCCGGTCCTCGGATGCTTGATTCCGTTCTGGGAAGGACATGGCTTTTGTAGTTCGGACTGGACTGTTCCCATGGGGCAACAGGGTCAGAGCTGATTTGCATATCGCCATTGTCTAACCCAGGGTGGTGTGGAGTGCAAAAAAACGATGGATTTGGGCCCAGATCTTTTGACTGGGGGAGTGTGTGACATTGATCCACATTCAGTCCATCACTTGTTGTTTTTGCAATTGCCGCCCTAAGTGCGCTGGGGATGCCCAGACGTGGGTCCCAGGCACTCCACACCACTTGGAGTCAAGCTAGCCGGGCTGAAGAGAGGTGTTACCTCGAAACCGGTCCGGTCCTCGGATGCTTGATTCCGTTCTGGGAAGGACATGGCTTTTGTAGTTCGGACTGGACTGTTCCCATGGGGCAACAGGGTCAGAGCTGATTTGCATATCGCCATTGTCTAACCCAGGGTGGTGTGGAGTGCAAAAAAACGATGGATTTGGGCCCAGATCTTTTGACTGGGGGAGTGTGTGACATTGATCCACATTCAGTCCATCACTTGTTTTTGCAATTGCCGCCCTAAGTGCGCTGGGGATGCCCAGACGTGGGTCCCAGGCACTCCACACCACTTGGAGTCAAGCTAGCCGGGCTGAAGAGAGGTGTTACCTCGAAACCGGTCCAGTCCTCGGATGCTTGATTCCGTTCTGGGAAGGACATGGCTTTTGTAGTTCGGACTGGACTGTTCCCATGGGGCAACAGGGTCAGAGCTGATTTGCATATCGCCATTGTCTAACCCAGGGTGGTGTGGAGTGCAAAAAAACGATGGATTTGGGCCCAGATCTTTTGACTGGGGGAGTGTGTGACATTGATCCACATTCAGTCCATCACTTGTTGTTTTTGCAATTGCCGCCCTAAGTGCGCTGGGGATGCCCAGACGTGGGTCCCAGGCACTCCACACCACTTGGAGTCAAGCTAGCCGGGCTGAAGAGAGGTGTTACCTCGAAACCGGTCCGGTCCTCGGATGCTTGATTCCGTTCTGGGAAGGACATGGCTTTTGTAGTTCGGACTGGACTGTTCCCATGGGGCAACAGGGTCAGAGCTGATTTGCATATCGCCATTGTCTAACCCAGGGTGGTGTGGAGTGCAAAAAAACGATGGATTTGGGCCCAGATCTTTTGACTGGGGGAGTGTGTGACATTGATCCACATTCAGTCCATCACTTGTTGTTTTTGCAATTGCCGCCCTAAGTGCGCTGGGGATGCCCAGACGTGGGTCCCAGGCACTCCACACCACTTGGAGTCAAGCTAGCCTGGCTGAAGAGAGGTGTTACCTCGAAACCGTTCCGGTCCTCGGATGCTTGATTCCGTTCTGGGAAGGACATGGCTTTTGTAGTTCGGACTGGACTGTTCCCATGGGGCAACAGGGTCCGAGCTGATTTGCATATCGCCATTGTCTAACCCAGGGTGGTGTGGAGTGCAAAAAAACGATGGATTTGGGCCCAGATCTTTTGACTGGGGGAGTGTGTGACATTGATCCACATTCAGTCCATCACTTGTTTTTGCAATTGCCGCCCTAAGTGCGCTGGGGATGCCCAGACGTGGGTCCCAGGCACTCCACACCACTTGGAGTCAAGCTAGCCGGGCTGAAGAGAGGTGTTACCTCGAAACCGGTCCAGTCCTCGGATGCTTGATTCCGTTCTGGGAAGGACATGGCTTTTGTAGTTCGGACTGGACTGTTCCCATGGGGCAACAGGGTCAGAGCTGATTTGCATATCGCCATTGTCTAACCCAGGGTGGTGTGGAGTGCAAAAAAACGATGGATTTGGGCCCAGATCTTTTGACTGGGGGAGTGTGTGACATTGATCCACATTCAGTCCATCACTTGTTGTTTTTGCAATTGCCGCCCTAAGTGCGCTGGGGATGCCCAGACGTGGGTCCCAGGCACTCCACACCACTTGGAGTCAAGCTAGCCGGGCTGAAGAGAGGTGTTACCTCGAAACCGGTCCGGTCCTCGGATGCTTGATTCCGTTCTGGGAAGGACATGGCTTTTGTAGTTCGGACTGGACTGTTCCCATGGGGCAACAGGGTCAGAGCTGATTTGCATATCGCCATTGTCTAACCCAGGGTGGTGTGGAGTGCAAAAAAACGATGGATTTGTGCCCAGATCTTTTGACTGGGGGAGTGTGTGACATTGATCCACATTCAGTCCATTACTTGTTGTTTTTCCAAGAATCCTCATGCATAATGTATGATATTTTGAACTAGGGAAAACCCGTGTTCTGAATGCAGTGTAATATCTAGGTAAAAGGTCAGTCCCTGTAAACCGTGACAAATGTAATGTAGGGTGACAATATAGATGAATGGTAACAAGTTTACTGAGGCCTATAATATGGTACCAATATGGAATATAACTAACCCACATGATTTACTAATCCTTCATGTCTTTCTCTGTGAATTTCCTCACTGTTTGTTTATTATTTGATTCGATTAAACACTATGATAGTGAGATAATTGACTTATTCCTTGTGTTTTTCCAGAACGGTGCCCTTCCTGAGCTTCATGCCAGGTTAAGGTGTGGTTTGTCTTCCAACAATACACGGGTAAGATACATATACAGATTAACACATTATATGCATCTGTTGAATTGTTATGAACATGCAATTTGTAATTCTCATCCTAAACGTTTTTGAGAGTGGTTAATGGTAATGCACTCCACATTGTGCCTGTTACAGATTGTTTTTTTCACAAACCATTACAAACCAAGCGAGAGCATATCCAAATTTTAAAACTGTACAACCATGCAGAAGAATTCCTTAATTTGTCTTTCCAATGATGCTTTTATATAGGTGTTACCAGGGAATCCACTGGAAAACACACTACAGTTTGAATAAGGATCACTGGTTTTGTATTCTTTTTTCTTTTGTATCTTTTTCCTCTTTTTGAGTTGCTCAGAACATCTTTTTGAGTATTTGTGATCACCCTTGTTATTCCATGCTAAACTGGGATTTTGACATGCACTACACTTCACAGCAGCACAAGGTGGTCCTGACAGCCAAGACACCTTTTTCTTAGGGTCAAAAGGCTGAAACATGTAGACCACCATCGTTACTGACTGCATGTACATGTTATACCAACCAGTGCCCTGTTTTTAAATCTAGCCCCAGGACGTGTCAATAAAGGTAGCAAGACCACTGACTCATTGTCAGTGAAATTGCTCCCCCCTTGCAGCTCCACCATCAAGTTAGGCCTTCCCCGAGCCCCTCCACTCTCGAGTGTTGTTGTTCGAGGCCCTCCTCCATCAGCAGGTTTTGCCTGCGCCTCATCCCTGCTTGTGCACTGGACCTCTGTCTCCTTTCTCTCGCTCCACTCTTTCTCTCCGTTTTCACTGGTTTTTCACTGATTTGAATCTCCCCCCTTTTACTCTCCTTCTGTGTCTTTCCTCCGTTTTCACTCTTTTTACTGATTTCAATCTCCCCCTTTCACTTCCCCTCTGTCTTTCCTCCGTTTTCAATCGTTTTTTATTTGATTTCAATCTCCCCCTTTCATTCCCTTCTGTGTCTTTCCTCTGTTTTCACTTGTTTTTTTACTGATTTCAATCTCCCCTTCACTCCCCCCTCTGTGTCTATCCTCCGTTTTCACTTGCTTTTTTACTAGTTTCAATCTCCCCCTTTCACTCCCCCTCTGTGTCTTTCCTCCGTGTTCACTTGTTTTTTACTGATTTCAATCTTCCCCTTTCACTACCCCTCTGTGTCTGCTCTCCGTTTTCACAAATTTTTACTAGTTTCAATCTCCCCCTTTCACTCCCCCTCTGCGTCTTTCCTCCGTTTTCACTCGTTTTTCACTGATTTAATCTTCCCCTCTCACTCTCCTTCTGTGTCTTTCTCCCACTTTTCTTGCACCTTTCACTGCCTCATTTCCACTCTTTCCTCTCTTTTTGCCTTTTTGTGCCTGTATTTCCCTGCCACTGCTGCCCCCGCGACCCCTCCCCCCCCAGAATGAATAATGCGACCGGCAAAATCCAGCTCCCCTCCCCGCTCCCGCCTCCCAGCTGTCCAGCCCTCCCTGACCCCTACTTAATGGTGGCCGCTGCATGTCCGCGACCTGACCGGGACCAGCGCCAGGAACCCTGGACCTCCACAACTCTACGACCCAGCGGCACTCCACACTCTCAACCCAGGATGCAACAACAACTGCAAGCTAGCATAACCAGCCGACACCCACAGACCCTTCAGCTGTCACGCTGCCAGCACACCTGCAGCACTGCCAAGACCACGGACCCAGCGAAACCCGCCCACAAGACCACAACCCACCTGAAGACCCTGCAATGCATCCTCTTCAACGTCCAATCCTCCACAAACCGCCACCAAAGTCTGGGACCTCCTCGACAGTAACACCTCAGACGTAGCATTCTTCACCGAAACATGGACCAACACCACCTCAGGACCGGACATCGCCATTGCCATTCCCCAAGGATACAAGATCTCTAGGACCGCCACACCAGCCCGGAATGAGGAATCGCCACCGCTCACAAATCCAACCTCCGCCTGAGCACACTCCCTGACTAGCCCTTAGACCTGATGAAACACCTTCACTTCAAGGTACTGGCCAGCCCTACCACCACCCTCCAAGGAACCCTCATCTACCGACCTCCCGGACCCCGCAGACTTTTTGCCAACTCCATCACGGACATCATCCCCCCGCATGTCATCGCGTCCAGCAATTACACCCTACTGGGAGACCTAAACTTCCACCTCGACATGCAACTGGACCACAGCACCACATCCCTCCTGGACAACCTCCACAACATTGCACTCCGTCAGATGGTGACCAAACCCACGCAATCAGCAGGACACACCCTCGACCCCCTCTTCACAACAGGTAACTCTATCACCTTCAGCCACACCACCGAACTCCCATGGACTGACCACCGATGTGTCCACTTCACCTTCAAAACACCCACCATCCACAGACACCTGCTTCTGCTCCAACGAAGAAACTGGACCAGAATCACCTAGGACCAGCTAACCTCATCACTCAGCAACTCCACCCCAACCCTCTCATAAAACTACGACTCCAACACAGCAGCACAAACCTTGCACAGATGGATCTCTGACAGCGCCAACACCTTAGCCCCCCTCAAGAAAAACAACAACTCCCACACCAAGAAAGCCAGATGGTTTTCTACCAAACTTCGAGACTCCAGATGCATTTCCCGCCGCCTTAAAAAGGCCTGGAGGAACACAAAATCCACAGAAGCCTACAACAACTTCAGAGCCGCCACCAATGCCCACCACAAACTCATCAGAAAAACAAGGAAAAAAGCGGTTGAAGACAGAATCTCCACTCACGCACACAACAGCAAAGAACTCTTCAACATCATCAAGGAGTCTGCCCAACCCACCAGCGAGTACACCGGCATCCCTCCCTCACAAGACATCTGTGACAAACTCAGTACCTTTTTCCACCACAAAATCAAGAGCATCTACAACAACTTCGACAAAGACACCCAACACACTGAATCGTCACCAACCACCCGACATCCTGAAGCCAGCAATCGACAACTGGACAGCCCTCACCACTGAAGACACGCTGAAGACGATGAAGTCAATCCAATCCGGGTCCTCACGGACTCCTGCCCCAACACATTTTCAACAGAGCCGCCGACACCATCGCACTCATGCTCTGCCACACCATCAACCGCTCCCTGGCAACCACCACATTCCCCGACAACTGGAAACACGCCGAGGTCAACCCCCTCCTGAAGAAACCCTCAGCGGACCCCACTGACCTCAAAAACTACATACCCATCTCCCTGCTCCCGTTCCCAGCGAAAGTCATGAGAAAGCCATCAACAGCCAACTCGCCACATTCATCGAAGAGTACAACATCCTCGGCTCCTCCCAATCCGGCTTCCGAAAAAAACACAGTACAGAAACAGCCCTCCTTGCTGCAACAGACGACATCCGCACTCTACTGAACGAAGGAGAAAGAGCAGCCTTCATCCTCCTCGAGCTCTCAGCGGCGTTCGACATAGTCTCTCACCGCACCCTAATACGCAGACTCCACGATGCAGAGATCCAAGACAAGGCCATCAACTGGATCCGCTCCTTCCTCTCTGGCAGAATGCCGTGGGTCTGACTCCCCTTTTCCTCTCCGACCCTACACCTACCACCTGCAGAGTCTCCCAGGGGTCCTACAGTCTTCAACGTCTACATTGCTCCGCTCACCCCCATCGTCAGAACCTATGGACTCAACATTTTGTCATACGCAGATGACACCCAACTCATCCTCTTCCTATCCAACGAACCCAATACTGCCAGACACAATATTCAAGAAGGCATGGAAGCAGGAGCCAAATGGATGAAAAACAGCTGCCTACAACTAAACATAAACACAACAGAAATACTCATCATGGGCCTAAACCTCGACGCATGGAATGACACCTGGTGGCCCCCCACCCTCGGAAGCCCGCCCACCCCCACGGACCACGCACGCAACCGGGGAATCATCCTGGACTCAAAGCTCAAAATGTACAACCAGATCAACTTCGTCTCGTTCTCCTGCTTCCACATCCTCCGCCTCCTATGTAAGATCTTTAAATGGATCCATCTTGAACACAGAAAAACTGTCACTCACGCCCTGGTCACCAGAAGACTCGACTATGGCAACGCACACTACGCCCGGAATGAACAAAAACCTCACCCGCAAGCTACATAACTTCTATAACGCCGCCGCAAGACTGATCCTCGACCTGCCAAGACACTGCCACATCTCCCAGCACCTGCACACACTCCACTGGCTCCCCATCAAAGCTAAAGTCACCTTTAAGATGCTCACCCATGCTCACAAGGCCCCTCACGACACCGGACATGCATACCTGAACAGCTGATTCAAATTCCCCGCACCCCAGAGGACCTTACGGTCAGCCCTGCTCTCTTACGCTGTGGTCCCCCTCACCTGAAAGACCAGATCGGGAGGCTGTTCCAACTCCTTCCTCGCGGCCCGAACCTGGAACGCTCTTCAGCTCAAACTCAGACAGATAACATTGCTCCCCATCTTCGCAAACATTGGCTCTGCGACAGACCCCCCCTTGATGGCCTGGAGCCTGCTAACCCCCCCCTAACGCCCCCAGTGCCTTGAGACCTTATAGGTGAGTAGTCGCGCTTAACAAATGCCTTATTGATTGATAGAATGATTGATTGAGAGGTAGATTACGTCCCTGGTAGCTAGTTTTATTCTTTCACCATCACTTTTTTTTGCGCTGCATCTCTCACCTGACCTGATCAGAAACTCATCATTGTGGTATTTAGCATATCTTTGACTAACAACTAAAATATCCCTGAGCTCCTCCGTTTCAGTGAGGGGGTTGTAGCCCACAACAGGACTAGGTATCCTGGTACAAGGAGAATCCCAGTGATGAAGCATGGCACCTTTGGTGGGTGAGGGATTTTGTCCTATAAAAGAGATACCCCAGGGTTTGGTGAGACACTTTATTGCATAATTTCTTGCTCTCGCCCAACTACTTAGACCAGAGGGTTGTTTTTTCTGTGATTAATAGTAAATAGGGGAGTCATCCCTTGCAGGTATTTAATTTCTCCTAGGACCCCCCTTGTTTGTGTGTCTCATGGATGTACTCACATAAGCTCCCCTTGCATCAGGATATTCCAACCCAATAATAATAGAGGTTGATGAGCCCCCACTGAACGAAGGTTAGTCAGGTCTAAGCCTGGGAAATCCAAAAGCAAGTGAGCCCGGATGCCTCCAGCACAGCCCAAGTCCCTAGAGAAGGTCCCAAAATTCTAGTCTCCCCATCCACCACTCTCAATACATGACACCTCGAAGGCAGGTAAAATACACATTCCCACTTGCTCAAGAGAGTGTAAATGTATCAGGGAAGTTAGTGGTGATTCTTGATAGCAATTCAGCAAGCTCAGGAGAAGAAGGGAGCTCCTGTCCCCCAGGAGCTGATGATGAGAGTTGGGCTACAGGGGGTTCACAGGTAGTGGAGGAGGAAACTGAGAGCGAATTTGAGGGTAAAGCCAGGCTAACAAAAGCAGCTCATAGCTCTGAGTTAATGGGCCAGGCCAGACAGCACAAGGAAGTTGGTAGTGTCGGTGATGGACAAACTGAGGGAGGGCATTGACATCTGCCTCCCCCAGGCCCTGGTCCTCTTAGATTTGTCCGCCGCGTTCGACACGGTGGATCATGACATTCTTCTGAACCGTGTCGAGGCGGCGGGCATTGGGGGCACGGCCCACGCCTGGCTCCGATCCTTCCTTACGGACAGGAGCAGGCAGTCCACCTGGCAGGCTTTGCCGCCCCCCCTCGCAGAGTGACATGCGGCGTCCCCCAGGGCTCCTCTCTGTCCCCTTTGTTATTTAATTTATACATCTCACCCCTCATTTTTTCTTTACAGCAGATGGAGGTCTCGGTGTTCAATTACGCCGATGACCTCCAACTCATCTTCAACCTTTCCCATTCTCCTTCTTCCGCCCAGAATTTTCAGAGGGTGATGCTCTTCATCCAAAACTGGATGAACTGCAACCACCTCAAGTTAAATCCCGACAAAACAGAGTTGGTTTTGACTGGGAGTGGTTGCAGTCCATGGTCCCCGTCTTTCTGGCCTGACTCACTCGGTCCCCCTCCCCCCCCGGTCCCCAAGGTCAAAACCCTAGGCATCTTCATCAATTCCCAGCTTTCGCTCCACACACAGGTTCACTCGGTGGTGTCCTCCTGTTTCTTTTCCCTCCGCACTATCCATAAGGTTTCCCGTTTTTTCTCTGTCCCTGCCCTGAAGCTCATCCTCATGGCCATGGTGCTATCGCGCCTTGACTATGGGAATGTGGTCTATAACGGCGCCCCAGACTACCTGATTCACCGACTCCAGCAGATACAAAATCAGGCTGCCCGCCTGATTTTTGGATTCCCCAAATTTCACCACACCACCCCCCTGTTGCAATCATTGCATTGGCTACCGGTGAAGGAGAGGGCTCTCTTCAAGCTGGGCTGTATGACATACCAGGCTAGTTCTGGGACCGCCCCTGCCTTCCTTTGCGAGATAACAGGGCCATACACAGGGCACAGCACTGGGAAGAGTCTGAGGGCAATGCAAGGCTACTAGCATGTATCAGAGCCACATCGTTCGGTTGAGATAGGAGAGGGTCGGAACAAGAGATAAAAGAGCAAGGCAGCCTGGTACTGATCCACCCGTGACACAAGAAAAACAACCTGGCACCTGCGCATGCAAACAAGGGAAGCAGCAATGAGGGTATGCTTTGCTCCTCACAGGTACATGACAATGATAGGCAAACCTGAGAGAGTTAATAGCTAAAAGAGAAGGCAATACTTGTTCATACCCGTTTTGCGACCTATTAGCAGATTGGCCTAAGTAGAGGGACCAATATGACAGTTTTTGGCTGAGGTAAGTATAACACATGGCAGTAGTTGAGGAGGGCATAAGGCATGAATGTGAAAACCCCACTTGAGAATTCTTCTGCATACAGCAATGCCTCAAAAGATAGGTATGCTATGTGGGGCACAAACCTGTTGAGTCACCAAGAATGTGCCTGCTACTGCAGAAGGATGCAGCAGGGATTGTATATATGCGATGGGTCCACATGGATAAAGAGGGGTTCAGAACAAAGCCACTGTCATTTCTAAATGGGGCAGAGAAATGGATTACATGCTTCGATAAACACAGCAGGTATCAATCTAGCGATAGGAGACATTAAGGGTATGCTAAGTAGTTTAATTGGTGGAGCAGAATAACAGTATATTCACCCAAGCTCACATACCATCATTCACACTAGCAAATACTCAGCATGACCAGGCCACATTTAATACGCACAGGCATAGGATCTGGAAATTTTCCCTGAACGGTCAGATGTAGGAGTGCTAATGGCAGAGACCATGAAGCCAAAGGACAGCATAACTGATTACTGAAATAGAATTAGGGAAAGATGGGGAACAAGAAACCGGACAGCTGTGGGCCAATACGGGCCCTCAAGTCACATTTTTCTACAATATTTTGAAGAAATGGTTACTCACTGAGATACAAACCAGGTTGGACAGTGTAGTTGGTTAAGATACGAAACAGTGGAGGGAGATACAAGATCACATACTTTACTAACACAAGAAAAATCATGACAGGGATGTCGAGAAGCAGGCGTAAACCCAAAAAGACACAGCAAGACTAGTGTCCCAAAAGTTGAATAGGGCTGCCCTCGAGGTAACATTGATGGCCGCTGCCATGCAGATTGCTCTGGCACAATCGGGCATCACTACAAAACTTTGGGGGGCTACAAGCAGGTAGTTCTAAAGCAAAAACAGATTATTGTAGTGGAGGCCATGGAGGTTGGTCGCAACTAGATATTAGACAGTGCAACCTTTGTCACCTGGTAGACGAATGCTGGACAAAAGCATACCATAAGCAGCAAAAGCAGCAGATGTTAGAGTGTCAAGGCCAGCTGCTGCAAAACCCCATGAACATCCCTCTTCCATACCAAGCATAGAGTAATCAGAATATATCATACACTCAGTTGAAGGGATGTGTGCCGGTTGCCACACAACCTCAGCAGGGATCACGTAATTGGAATAGCACATGGCAGCAGCACCCACAGATGGGAATCCAGCAGAACAGTGACCGGGGGCACAACCCTGGCAAGGAGGGATGGCAGTGTGGGGAGGTAGCACCTTCACACAACCACAGAGCCAAAATCCATAGTAAAATAGACCTCTCAGGCAGATAAAGACAGACAGAAATAACTGCTGCAACTTATCATAACGTGCACTCCCCTACCCCCTTTCCCTAAAAATGGTTTCAGAACAGAAAGGGCTACAGGCAACAATGGGGTCCAGAAAGTGTTTTACTTGTTTCCAGTAGTTCCGGGTTAGTGTGGGCTGTGCCAATCAGGTGGCCACACTAAGTTCAGCATCAATGGTGATTCCATGAGAGCACAGAATAATCAGGTTAACCAAAGCTCCTACAGCAACTAGGCCCCACGCTGCTAATGATCCCCCAGGAGTGCTTCATTGGCCACGACCCAGGGGCAGGGCAGTCTGGCGATGGGATGGGAAAGAAAACTGGTCAAAAAGTCATTCTCAGTGACAGGAACAATGTTATTCTTATGCTTGGGATGATGGGACTATAATACTTCACAACCCGTGCACGTGAGACTTAGTAAGCAAGAGGCCTCAATGTAGAGTACCAAGACGTCTCAGATTTGCCCGGACAGTCCCACATTTTAGGTCATTTGTCTGCGATTTTTCCAGGTTTTTTGGAGGCCCAACTAAACTAGCCTTTATGAGCCCATACTTCGCCAATATACTGTAGTACCTAGGGGTCTGTGTTTGCTTTGTTGATAAGTGCTGTCTTCAACCCATTCTGCACCTCTCTGTAATATAAAAATGTAAGCCCTACTAGTATTTTTCTGAAAATATCTGATTTTTTGGATTTAGAATTCTGGTCACCCTACCTCAGTGAGATGACGAGCTCGAGATTCCAATTGGAGCTTCACTCAATCTTTCAAGGCATTGTGGGACCCGATGGATAGGGGGTGCAAGTGTTGGATACTTCTGAGTCTCTACTTCTGCTTCAAATGGATCATTGAGCAACGTGTGAGCTCCTTCCAGACTTAACCCTATTCCTAGCATGGGTCTGCTCAAATTGCTCCAGCCTTTCAGGCACCATCCTGGAAACAGTCAGCCCTGACTGCTGACATCACGGGGTCAGTATTGGGTAGGGGGTTAGATCTACAGAGCAGCCTCTGACCTCCCCCCTTGAGGCAAGGGAAAAAAAGAATGATGCGACTCAAGGAAACATCCAAAAATAAAAGAAAAGCTGCCCAAAACTAGCCCTAAACAAGATTTCATTTAAAAAGGAGGGGTTGAGATCAGCCAATTCCAGGTATCTGAGGCCGCAAGGGAGGGTTACGCTACACACCACGTGGTGGGAACAGGAAGATGCTCAAGCACAAAAACGTGTTCAAAGGGTATGTGGCAAACACCAGCAACACCAAATGGCAATATCCCCTATTCCTACAGTTTCACCCACATGTAGCAATCCTTTAAGGACTATGCTGCACAACCCATAGCAAAAAAAGCCTGGAGGTAATATCAAAACCAGGTAGCCCCCAGCAGGAAAAATTGCCTAAGGAAAGGGGCCACACAACAATTGTGCTCTTATGCATGCACCGAACGAGGCACCTTTGATAAAACTAGTGCCACCCATAGAACTCCTTCTAACACCACATTTCTCTCCCTCCCTGTATTCATGAGACCACTTCGCAAACCTACCTAACACTGATCTGACCACCAAGAACCGAAATGTCAGACAAGGTCCAAATAATCACCCTTACTCCCCACATTACTAAAAGGCATTTACAATAGGAGTTGCCTTCCGATACTTCACTAGATCGCAACTAGTAGGTTATTTGAATCCCACTCCTGGGGTAAAATACAGTGTCCCTTAAACGAGGCCAGGGCAGTAAGTTCAGTTCTGCTTGAGAATTTTGCGGAATTTGGGTAATTTCGCGTTCTGCGGAGAACGCGAAATTGCCCAAAATTCTGCATTCCGCGACTTTGTGGAATTTTTTCCCTTATTCGCGTTCTCAAAATGCGTGTTCGCTAGATGTTTCTCCCCAAGCACGCAAACAGCGAACGCGAACAAGAAAAAAGCATTGCGGACAAGCAATTTGCGGAATTTCTGCGTGTTTGCGGAGATTTTTTACCGTTTCGCGGAACTTTGCTTTTCGCGACTACGCAAACTCTGCCCACTCCTACCTGAAACCACTAATAATGGAGCATGTTTAATTAGCTGAATTGTCATCAACCTCCGCAACCCAAATAAAGAAAGGACACTGGCGAACTTGCACCAATGGAGGGAAGAAAAATCCACTGGCCCTCAGCACGGGGTCTGCTTAACACCCACATGGGTGCACCGTTCCATTGAGCAGGTGAGCCCTTTCATGGCTATGGCACCCTTGAACAACACAGCCACCAGAGGAGCACAGCTGACTCAGAAGGGACCCATACCTTGAACTGCAGTATCATGACAAACGTTATGTCTATCTATATGGTTATGTACGATCTGCCTACTATAGGTAGTCCCACACATAAGTACTACTAAGGAACTGCTGAGTCAAAATATATTCACTAATGGGGAGCTACCCCGCCTTCGTAGGAACCTCTATATGTTACCTACAATTACACTAAACAGAACACAAGCATCCCACATGCACTGCACAACACCCTTTTACATAATACATGGTACCAGCAGATTACCACAGTCAGCTCCCAACCATCAGCCAGGTCATGCTATGTCTGATCATTGAGCTCACATAATGTAGGTACAGATAGGCTTTACTTGTCCCAAGAAATAGCCCCAATAAAGCAAAGTGCTTTGCTCATCTCTACCTATGTAGGATAAGGGACAATATCCAACACAACAAGATAGAACAACACAGGGAAGATGCAACTCTGACCCGATTCATCGCCAGCCCAACAGTGCTATACACCCTAACTGAACCCACTGATAACCAAACTGAGTCTGACAGGATACATAGGAAGGGTACCATAGCAAAAGATATCACTTGGCATTGAGATTTCCCAGAGAAGAGATTTTGGGAGGTAATAAAAACCCCAAGTCAATGCACAAATATGTCTACTCCAGCATCCATTTGGGACCCAGAGTGGCTCTTAGTGTATCCAGGGCGGTCTTCTAAAAGAACAAGCGGTCTCTCAACTTGAAATTCCCATGTAGGGTTGTCCAACTCAAGGACAGAAAGGAAAATGAGTCATCATCACATGGGGGAGGTTTGATTAAAGAATGACTACTCTATGTCAGGAAATCTGGGACACCAAGGCAGATGGATACACTGTACTCCTTATGTTTCAGTGGAAAAGGAACACTTCTGCGGGGCACGAATACTTCTCCTGAGGCTTGAGCCGGGAGACATCTGTGCACTTTGCTCTACTTGCACAATTTGTTTATTTTATGGCACTTGGAAGCTAATTTCTTCGCTTCTAGAAGGCGAACACACTCTGCGGGACTGCATTCATTTAGGCGGGACCGACATTTTGGGGTTATTGGGGTCAGTGGACTAGGCTTTTCCCTGACTCTATATTTAGGGAGGCTGGCAAGGGCATGCAGTGTTACTTCTCCTGAGGCTTCAGCCAGAAGGCATCTATGCATTTTGCTCCACTTGCACAACTCATATATCTGATGGCACTTGGTAACTAATTTCTTTTAAAATTAGCAGTTTTTACATACCTCGTGTTTTAATGTTTGTCGCTGCTAATTGATTCTGTGTTGCCTAAAATCGCTTCTAGAAGGCGAACACATGCTGGGGGACTGCATTAATTTAGGCGTGGCCGCCATTTTGGGGGTATTGCAGTCAGCAGACTGGGCTATTCCCTGACTCTATAATCAGAGTGGCTGGTGCGAGCGCGCAGCGGGCATGCCGAAGGTGTGCCAAAGGCAAGTCCGTCTGCACCCGTCCACGCTCGGCCCGCACTCAGTTCCAGCACCCCTGCCCTTTTTATATCAGGTAAGCCCACCATCTGAAAGTATTTCAGAATATCCTTACTAGGACTCAACAGGGCTGGCAAGGGTGCTGGCTGTCTGCGTCTCACTTTCAATTCAGGGCCCTCACCTCTTTTAGTAGCCTGTCCCAGTTGTAATATGACACTGCCCCATATCCTATGCCAGACCATCAAGCCTATCAATAGCAAAAGGATAGTCATAGCTGAACATGAAAACCCAGTGTTCAAATGCATAATGCTTAATGCAAGATCTTTGATTAAGCACAGTACTGAGTGTGCGACGCTAATTGAGGAAAGGGACGTAAAGATGACATTTATCACAGAAGCATGGAAATATCATGCATCAGGCCTTGACTTAGCGAAAGCCACCCCACCAGGGTTCCTATGCCATACTTTAAATAGGCCTGACAGGATAGGGGGGGAGGTTGGCAGTTATTTACCATAACTCATTCAAGGCAGCCTTTCTCTCACCTCCAACTTAGCCTGTGAGGCGCTGTCTTATAACTTTAGCCTATCCCATCATCTCACTTTTAAAGGCATCCTATTGTATAGACCGCCGGGATCCAGGAGACCCTTCATAGCATCTATTGGAAACTTGCTGGAAGAAGGTCTCTGCACTGACGCCTATACAATTATGGGAGACCTCGACTACTATCTGGAGGCACTTACCGAACCAGATACAACATCCCTCATTGACATGATGAATAGCACCAACATTAGGCAGCACGTAATAGGCCATACCCACGTGGCAGGGCATACCCTGGATGGTATTTTTTCTACTAACCCCTGCCTTCTGTTCACTGGTCTGCTGCCTCTCGTTTGGACAGACCATGTAGCTGTTCAATTCGAGTTGGCACTTACGAACGCCCTAAAAGGCAGATAGAAATTAGAGCCTGGAACAAAGTTGAAGGCACAGCTTTAGAAGAACTCTTCACCATAACAGTGAGCCAAATGCCATCTGGAGTGGAGGTGGCTACCACCGCATACACAAACTGGGTGGAGTTAGCTTGTAATAAACTAGTCCCTGTAAAAACTATCTTTCCTAAAAGCTCACAATCCTCCACCCCATGGTTTACAGTGGAACTCAGGAACAAAAAACGTATATGCAAGCACCTTGAGCGGAGCTGGAGGAAAGACTACAAAAAAATAGAGAAAAGGTTATACAAAAGCAGCCTCCAGATCTATAAACAACTCCTTTTCACTACAAAACAAAAGTTCTTTGCAAACCCAATTGACTCTGCAAAAAACTCGGCCAAAGAACTTTTTAGAATGGTATCTAGCCTGGCCTCCCCCTGCCTAGCTAAAATTCAGTCGAGCCAGGAACTATGCACAGATATCGCCAAGTTCTTTCTGAATAATGTGGAGATCATCTTCTCGACCGCCAATGGACCAAGTGCAGTAGGGATGGTCATTGTAATGGAGGAACATAAGTCAGTTGAGGATTCTCTCCATACCTTTGAGAAGTTTGCGGCATTAGCTACCATCGACACTCATAGGCTCCGCATGGCAGCAAAATCAGGCTCTCATTATGATCCCTGTCAAGTCGCCGTCGTCAAACTGGCCTCAGGCCCGGTTGCTCTCTCACTTACATCCATCTACAATGCTATGTTTGAAACAGGGCAATTTCCTAAACTCTGGAATTTTGCCTCGATACTGCCACTACTTAAGAAGCCCAGCTTGGACCCTAAGGACCCTATTAATTTTTGCCCGATTTCACACCTTTGTCTCCCAGCTAAACGTATTGAGAAAACATTGAATCTACAACTTAGTGCCTGTCTATGTTACACAGAAGCCTTGGATCCTACCCAATATTGCTTCAGAGAAGGACATAGCTCAGGATCTGCTCTCATAAAAGCCACAAAAGAGATTAGGGAGGCCATGGATCGGGGTGGCAAGGCTGCCCTAATCTTACTGGATCTGCCACATCCTTTTATCCAGTCCATCATGGCCTGTTGATGGATCCTTTGAAGGCATGCGGAATCCAGGCTAAAGCATGGGAGCTTTTGAAATCCTTCTTAACAGACAGATTACAAATTGTGTCTCTGGGCGAATACTATTCTATTCTAAACCTTTCGTTCAGCCGGTGGAGTCCTGCAGGGGTCATCTCTAAGCCCTACACTTTTTAATGTGTATGTTTCATCTTTGGCCCCTCATTAACTCCTTGGGTTTTGGTCTCACCTCGTTTGCAGATGACACTCAAATTGTGGTGTCTCTGCTACCAGGACAGGAAGTGGGAATAGATAAACGCTTCCAAGATTGTATGGAAGCAGTCGGGAGGTGGATGTCGGAAAATATCCTAAAGCTCAATTCAGACAAAATGGAGGTCATTCTATTTGGAAACAAACCTAATTTCTGGACCCCTAATTAGTGGCCCGACTCTATGGGTACTCCTCCTACGCCCACCAAAAAAGTTAAAAACTTAGGAGTAATAGTGGACGATAAACTTAACTTTGGGGACCAAGTAAAAGCAGTGGCATCAACCACAGCGTACGTTCTCAGAACGATCAAGAAAATACTGCAGTTTTTAACACCTGATAGTCAGCAAACAGTGGTTACAGACCTTGTCCTGTCAAAGCTGGATTACTTTAATAGTCTTTATTTAAACATTCAATATTGTTTCATGAACAAACTCCAAATGTTGCAAAATGCAGCTGCCAGATTGCTTAATGGCATGCCTACTTTTTCTTCAATTTTCAGAGAAATCAAAAGCCTGCACTGGCTCCCTGTGAGGAAGTGGGTGCATTTTAAATCAATCTGCACCATTTACAATGCCCTTCAAGGAATAGGACCTGACCATTTGAAACAACAGTATTAATGGTACACACATCCAAAAGAACTCTTTGTTGGCTTGGAGGCAAATTGGTGTCAGTACCACCCACAAAAAAAAGCTATGTGGGGTGGGAGAAGCTTTGTTGCCTTGACTGAAAAAGCATGGAATGACCTCCCCTCCACCTGAGAAATGCCACCAACCTCTTGGCATTTAGGAAGGGACTAAAAACCATGCTTTTTTGACAAGTAAAATGTATCCATACCGTTCATTGCTCAAAGGACAAGTAACTAGGTCCAGGACACCCTTGGGTAACCTTTAAGCTTTCGAAATATTTATAACATAACATATTACCTATTCCAGATATGCACTGAGGCACCTCCAACTGATGGATTACTATTGGCATTGAGGCAAGCATACCTACACTCAGGTGGTTCCCAGTTGGAGAAGACTGTTTCCCCAGACTTGTATCAGCACCCATTAAATGAAAAAGACCACCTTGCTGCACCAAGCTTGTGAAAGGAGAGTTGCAATCAATTTTGGCTGGGCACAGTTCCAAGACATACCAGAAGAATTTAGACTGTTGATAGAAGGGGGAATGGGTGTCAATATCTTTCTTAACCTTGCAGACAGAATATAACACCCACTGGCTAAAAATTTCCCGGTGGGAAATACTCAAAAATGATGAACAACACTGAGCATGGTCTCAATTAGATCAAGGAAGAAATGCAAAGCCATCAGCCTCATGGTAATATAGCACCGCTATGCACTGAACTTAATGACCGCAATGGGGGCAGGAGTGTGTGCCAAGATTAGAGCCTCCTGCTGCTTGCTTAGCCCATGGAATGACATGGACAATGCAAGCACTGTATAATAATCAAAGAAACATGTGTGAAGAGGGAGGTGCCCCTGAGCAGGAGTGATTTTTCAAATTGGTTGTCCAGGCTCCCACAATGGATATCCAGTTTCTGTAATTTACTGTTGCCAGTTATTGTTGTGTTTCTATTGGTATGAGGCGTTATACAATTGGGATCACCTGCTGTAAAAGCACAGTACTCAAACTAGGTAGAATGAAGGTGATTAGGAAGGCAGTTTTAGTCAAAAGTGAGCATTAGGAACAACATGCACCAAATAAAGTAAGGCGAAGGAGCTGCAGAAGCGCCAGAGGGACACGGCTACAGGGGCTTGAGATAGTCCGAGCCACTGGTGGACACGTGGACGTGTGACAAGGGGCCTGTTTTTTCGCATGGTTGCTGGTATGCACTGACTGGGCAACCATCAGGTCTTTTGATTGATTGAGTGTGAAGATTGATAATAGAGAACCCCACACTGCCCTGATGAAGTTGCTGGAATGTTGAGCAACGAAACATGTTGGTACTAAGTAAATGAGTATGGTATACAGTTAACCATTTTTTATTGGGAAGGTCTGCAGCAGTGGAATAAAGTTGGATAGCCTGCAAACCTTACCAGTTTTTTATTTTGCGAACCAAATGTACTGGTTCTCTTTGGGGTTCTAGGTGCATATATATGTAGGTTTTTGAATAGTGCACATATTGGTTTCTGTTCACTGTTATTGCACCTCACAATTATAATTTATGGACACGGCACATTTTTGGTTTTCTTTATTACACACTACACAGAGAGAGAGTGACCGATGATGAGAAGTGGGTAGACTGGTAATTGCTAGCCAGGAACCCCCTCTGGTGTTGCTACCGTGAGGCACTCTCTCTCTCTACTCGCCATTTTTTTCACAGTGAGTAATGGCCTGTTGAGACGTTTTTATATATAGAATATACGCCTTGACCTAAGGAATTAGTGCTAATTTACACGTCCGTGGGATTTGAAAAATTATGGTAAATCGAACCACCTTAGTAGGTCCTTTATATAGGTGTTGTGAATAGGTAAGGCTCTATACTGTTGTTATTGAGTTGAGTGGGGGCGGCATTACCTTATATCCCCCTAACACTCCTATTGATTGATTACCAAATAAAGTAAGTCTACAGCTGCATGAGTTAGATAGTGTAGTTGAAAAATCATCTAGAGAGGGAATCTTAACATGGAAATCGATGCATTCATCAATAAAAATGAAATCTTGCCCTTATTAATAAAATTGCCCGTTCTGAACTCCACATCTCTCTAATTTAGCAAATCTGTAGTCAAGCAGGCCCTGAGACCTAGGCCCAGGATTATTGATTGATAGGTCACAGGTGGGAGGGTGCATAGTTGGCAGGCAAAAACTAGGGCAGGAAACTCTTGATCAAACCCACAGATAGGTGCAGCTACATTACAATGATCAGGGGAGATTCCCCCAATAAAGCACACATGGCTGAAGGGGGGATTTGTGTTCCTAAAAACACCATGAAATCAGAAGCCACATGAGTTAGGAACACAAAGTCAATCAGTATCTAACACACGTAGTGATGACGTGCTCTACATGGTGGAACTCTGGACACATTATCCACTGGTTACACTGTGTCCACATGAGGTTGAGACCCACCTATAGTAACTATTGGACTATTAATTTATGGCTCCAAAGGCAGCAACCAACATTCCTCACCATATACTGTACTCTGGAAACTTTTATAACCTGTTTTTTTTGTACAGAAGAATGACAAAAACCAAATGGAAATTGAGACAGTAATCAGACCTTGTGCCTGTAACTGTTCTCCTGGCCACAATGTTTAATTGAACAAACTTTTTTCCAAATGCCTCTTGTCTTGGGTTTTTTCTAAGGATTTAAATTTCAAGCAACAGTGGATGGATGGATGTGTGAGTGAAATGGTAGATGGATGGTTGAGTAAAAAGGTGGATGGTCAGATGCATGGCTGAATGAGTGAAAGGTTATATTTAAAGATGGCAGAGTGAACGGGAGGATGGATGGTTGAATGGGTGGCAGGATGGATGGATGAGTGAATGGGTGAATGGATGGGTGGATGAGTGAAAGGGTGGATTCATGATAAGAGAAAAGAGGGACAGATGAGTGAGTGAAAGCATGGATTGATGACTTAAAGGGTAAATGGATTGATGAGTGAGTGGATGGATGGATGGATGGATGGACCAATTGAAAGAGCTGATGGATGGATGAATGAAAGAATGGCGATATGGATGAGTGAAAGGGTACATAATGGATGGATGTGTAAATGAAATGGATGATGGATGAGTATAAGGGTGAATGGATGAATGGATGGATAGATGAGCGAGTGAAAGGGTGGGATTTAAAACTCAAGCAACAGTGGATGGATGGATGTGTGAGTGAAATGATACATGGATGGGTGTATAAAAAGTTGAATGGTTACATGCATGGATGAATGAGTGAAAGGTTGGCTTTAAGGAGTGCTGAGTGAAAGGGAGGAAGGAGGATTGATGGCTAAATGATTGGATGAATGAATGAAAGGGTAGATGGATAGATGTTGAGAGAATGGATAGATGATAGATGAATGAGTGAAAGCATGGAAGGATGAGTGAGTGAAAGCATAGATCAGTGAGTGGCTATATAGATGGACTGAGTGAAAGGGTGGATGGAAGGATGAGTGAAAGGGAGGGTAGATGGATGGTTGGATGAAATGGTGGATGGATAGCTGAGTGAAATGGTGAAGATAAATATAGATGGATGACTGAGTAAAATGATGGATGGATGGATGAGTGAAAGGTTAAATGGATGGATGGATGTGTAAGTGAAATGGCGGATGGATGGGTGAATAAAGAGGTGGAGGATAGATGCATGGATGAATGAGTGAAACGGTGGAAGTAAGAATGGACGAGTAAACGGGAGGATGGATAGATGAGTGAAAGAGCTAATAGATAGATGAATGAGTGACAGGGTGAATGGATGGATGGATGGATGGATGATGAGAGGCTGGAAGGATGAGTTAGTTAAAGCATGGATCGATGAGTTAAAGGGTAAATGGTTTGATGAGTGAGTGGATGGATGGATGGACCAAGTGAAAGACCTGATGGATGGATGGATGGATGAAAGAATGGCTAGATGGATGATTGAAAGGCTAAATAATGGATGGAAGTGTAAATGAAATGGCTGATGGATGGATGAGTAAAAGTGAGAATGGATGCATGGATGGATGGATGGATGGATAAGTGAGCATCTGAGTGAGTAAAAGGGTGGATGGATGCATGAAAGGGTAAACAGATGAATGGAGTTTCCTAAGGATTTAAAACTTAAGCAACAGTGGATGGGTGGATGGATGGATGTGTGAGTGAAATGATAAATGGATGGGTGAATAAAAAGGTGAATGGTTAGAAGCATGGATGTATGAGTGAAAGGATGGATTTAAGGGTGGGTGAGTGAAAGGGAGGAAGGAGGAAGGAGGAAGGAGGATTGATGAGTAAATGGGTGAATGGCTGGGTGGATGGGTGAATGATTCGATGAATTAATGAAAAGGTAGATGGATAGATGTTGTGAGAATGGATAGATGATAGATGAGTGAGTGAAAGCATGGATGGATGAGTGAGTGAAAGCATAGATCAGTGAGATTGAAAGGATGGATCAGTGAGTGGCTATATAGATGGACTGAGTGAAAGGGTGGATGGATGGATGAGTGAAAGAAGGGATGGATGGGTGTTAGGATAAATTACTGGAAGAATGGAAGGATGAGGGTAGGTGGATGGTTGGATGAAATGGTGGATGGATAGATGAGGGAAATGGTGAAGAGATTTATGGATGGATGACTGAGTGAAACGATGGATGGATGTGTAAGTGAAATGGTGGATGGATAGGTGAGTGAAGAAGTGGAGGATAGATGCATAGATGAATGAATAAAACAATGGAAGTAAGGATGAATGAGTAAAAGGGAGGATGGATAGATGAGCGAAAGAGCCAATGTATCAATGAATGAGTGGCAGGGTGAATGGATGGATGATGAGAGAGTGGCTGGAAGGATGAGTGAGTTAAAGTATGGATCAATGAGTTAAAGGGTAAATGGATGGATTAGTGGATGGATGGGTGGACTGAGTGAATGGTGAATGGATGGATGAGTGAATTAATGAATGAATGGATGGATGAAAGAATGTTTGGATCAGTGAAAAGGCGAGTAGCTAGATGGACAAATGAGTGAAAGGGTGGATGGAAGGGTGGGTGGATAGATGAATGCAAGGGTAAATAAATTGATGAGAGAATGGATAGATGGCTGAAAGGATGGACGAATGGGGGACAGGTGGGATGGATAAGTGGACAGATGTAAGACTGAGTGAAGGGATGGATATGTTTGATGAATAGGTCTGAAGACAGATGGATAGGTCTGGATATGGATGGGCAGAGAGGTGATAGACTGAATGATGGATAAAAGACTGAATAGATAGCAGAATGTAAAGATAAAATGGTGGATATCAGCAGGTTGATTGCAGGTTCCAAAGATGAATGGATAGATGCTTGGATCGAAAAGACAGGTAAGCACTTTCAGGGAGGCTTGCCATGACTTGCTTGGTGCCATAACAGCTTTGGTTCAAAGTTGGGGGCATTTCACTTTTCTGGCTACTCACTTGCCTTGCCTGCCCTTTGTATCACTGGTGGGAAAGAATTTGCAAAGGTCAACAGTCATGTTAATCAGAGTGCTTTGACCCAGAATACATGTTACAGGCACCAAATTGTTAGGACAAGAAAATGCCAACTTTCTTAAAGAGGCCTTTTCAGAATTGTGAATTAACATCTGACTTTACCCTTGAAGCTTATTTTAAAGTACAATTCTTTAGAGACCAAACATGACATTTCTTCTTGATCCACAGTAAAAGCTATCACTTATTAAATGTAATAAGATAACCCAATGGCCTGCTACAGAAGAGATAGCCTTCATACTAGTGAATAACTAATTTAGGAGTTTTTCACTACCAGGACATGTAAAACTTAACAATGCATGCCCACCTTTTTTAAATACAGTGCACCATGCTTTTTAACCTGTTTTGGGGCCTGTCTATACATATTAAAAAGGACATTTTAGGCCTGGCGAGAGGTTTATTTTGTTGGGTGGTCAAATTGGCAGTTTAAAACTGCACACAGCATGTAATGGCAGGTCTTTGAAAGGCGACTTTGGTGGGTGGCACACTAAGTGCCACAGGCCCATCAGCAGAATTTAATTTACGGAATCTGAGTACATGTTGTATCACTTTACTAAGGACTTGTAAGAAAAGTAAATGTACCAACAGGTGTCAGTCAATTTTACTATGACTTAAAAAGTGAGCACAGGCAATTTAGCACTTGTCAGTAGTGGTAAAGTGCACAGTTTCCTGCCAACAAAAAACATTTCATCAAACAGGATGGGAGTAGGTAACAAGTTTAGGGGAAGACCATCGTAAGGCTGACATGTCTAGCAATTTCTCATAAAAACACGAACAATGTTTTGGGTTAGTGGCCCCTTGTGATAAATCTTTAAAGTACATGATTTGCATCCTGGCTATTCTGTCATGTACATTTAGTCGAGGTTCTAATCAGATATTTTTACCAAATTCTTGTATATACATTTGTATTTTTGTATGTATTAATTAGTTATGCCTGCAATAAATTACCACTTGCAGGCCATTGGATTACTGAGTATTATTTTAGTGCATTGTTGACTTCTCAGTTTCTTACTCGCAGCACCTCCCAAAGCCATATTGTTGCTGCTTTGCCTTGCTTGCCTGACAGTATAGTGCTAAAAGGGGATATGTGATACCATGTGTGATGGACTGGGGTGTGGTGGCCTTAGGACTACAAAGGTAGATGGCCTTGAATAGCTCAATCACATCTTAGTGATTTCTGATTGCTCTGGCACTCCCAACAAAATCCAATATTTAGTAAAAGACTGCTTTGCTGTTGCATCAAGCAAGGCGGCACAAGCACTTAGGTAAAATGCACTATACCACACAGACCCAACGTGCTTGACTCTGCATGGCATAGTTATTTTTGAGTAACACAAGACAATGCAAGTCACTGTCTCGTGTTGCTCTGCACTGGGAATGTGCTCCATGGATGGATCATGGCTGTTCCCCTGCATCTACCCATGGTATTTGGTGCTTTCCCCGATTGCTATGACTAGTAAACCTTGGATTTTCTCAAAATGGTACGCCTTCCCAAAGGAGGTGTAACAGAAAGAAATGTTTATTTTTTCCTTGTTATTTCATCGTTCTGTGTGTGCTGCATTCTGCAGCATGCATAGAAAAAGGAAATTTGCCTCAAATGATGGTTTTAGTGCATGAATGTGCCGCTACCTGCACAAAAACAGTCCTGCTGTAATGCAGGCACTCTTGTAACATATCCCAAGGGTACCTGCATTGGCCCTAGCTTGCACTCAGTGTGCCAGCACAGATGGAGAGCAGGAGTGCGCCATGTCTTAGTCGATATGGCACATTCATGCCCCCTCAATTTGATGCTGAGCAGCAAGTTATCTTTCTGTTTTGCATTGCATTAAACCTTTGTAAATCTTCCTACATATTTCTAACAATACTGTTTTTAGAGAAGCTTCATTTGATACAATGTTACTTTATCTACTGCAGTTATTTTGATTTTAAAACTGGCCTTTTTGTTCAAGCTTGCACAAAGGTTTCTAGCTTTGTCTTCGACAGAAAAAATGTATCTAAGGAATATGTGGGGGTTATACCATGATCCCATTCATGACAATGTGATGCAGGCCTAGGACTATGATTTCTTGTTTGCTGATGGTTTTGCTTCATTAGAGTCTCTATTGACTTGAAGTATTAAGCAATGTTTCTGAAATATTCTTTATGCTCTGGGATTCACAAATCGATTTAAATGTGACCAGAAAATAAGTTATATTAGAGGTAATGGAACGAGAAGAGATCCATGCCAAGCTTGGTGCAAACTTTGTAAGAGATAGAGCAATTCCTCTCTCTACTTTAAAATGTCGCTGATTTTCTCTTGGCTAGGTGAGGATGTCAGGCGACCCTTTCTGAACTTTTCTGTGTGATCCCTAAGGAAGGAGCAGAACCATTAAAGGGAGTAATCAGTGATAAGTGCTTCATACTAAGTCCTACATTTACTATGATTTTGAATCAGGGTTACAATACTTTTATGGTGCAGCCCTTACACAAATACTTTTTGGTAATTACTAAGACACGCAAAGCAACTTTGAGTGTCTTTATGTAGTTTAGTAAATTCAACGTAATGTAATGCAGCGTATAGTGCTGTCTTGTGTTACTTTGTGCCAGGTAGGTTTTACATGGGTATTCCCATGCATCCACCCAGCTAGTATGATGCCAGCCCAGATTTATAAAAACTTTTAAACCTGGATTTATGCCAAAATGGATGCATATCTGATACAGGCATAACAAAGATGCCTTTAAGGATTGTTTGTTGCAGGAAGGTATTTTTTCCTGCACAAAAAAACAATTCTGGCTGTAGCGCAGGCACCTTTGCATCATGGTACAAGGGTGCCTGGATGCGCTAAGCAGCACACAGTGCCTGCAGGTACAGCGCAATGATTTATCTTAATAAACGCTCTCTTCCTGTCATTTTTTTCTAGCTCTATGTGCTACTGCATACAAGCTAGCCTGGCTGATGAGGGGTGAGACCCTAAAACCGGTCCCATGATTCTTATTTTCGGTCTAGGGAGGACCTGGCCTGGCAGTTTGGGCTGAATTATTTCCATGAGAAGGATCAAGACTGATTTGGATATGACTGGGTCCATACTAGGGTGGCATGGTGAGCACATGAATGATGGATTTAGCCCAGATCTCTTGGCTTGGGTCAGTGCTTGAAAAGTTTCACTACTCCAATCATCACATTGTTATGTTTTCATGCAAAGCTGCCCAGCAAGTTCCCTTGCTACTCTTCTTTGCATGAAATAATATTAAATATTCCCCTAAATATCCCTCTGCATCCCGCTTCTGGCATCCCATAACTGGGGAAAAGGTGGACTGGTTTGTGTATCTAATATTGTTAACATCTGCTGCCATGCGGAGTTTAGCATCTACCACATTCAAGATTTGGTCAGCCTATGGAATCCTGAAAAGGACCAATTTCTGTTAAGTTCTTGTGAGAAAGCAGCCCAAACCCACACTTGAAGCCTCGACACATCCCCGTACTTCGACCATGGTGTCCTTCTTCCCTGGGTCCGGATGACGACGACAAGGGCTGGGGGGAAAGCCAAACAGTGAAGAAGGACTTTTGTTCTTTTGCGAAGGACAGAACTGCACCAAAGGAACAGACAGCTGACTCGAAGGGCGGGGTGTGCAACCTATGACCCATTCATCACCCAGAAGGGTGGGGGAAAAGGGAACGGAAGGAAGGACGAGGGGCACAGGAGAGGAAACTGACTGACAAGAAGCCATATGGAACGGAGCTATGGAGGAGTTGAACAGGAGCTGTGTCACCGAGGAAAAGGCCACCGAGGAAGACGCAGCTGAGGAAGATGCCGCCGAGGAAGACATCACCGAAGAAGACGCCGCTGCATGAGATGCCAAACGCAAGGAGGTTTCCAGACGTGTGGTGTGAGGACTGGTGGACCCAGAGGACGCGCAGGATCCACCGCAACTCTGGAGAGTTGTGGCAGGAGGTAGTACGTGACTCGGGAGAGGGAAGGGTTGGAGAAACCGGGTGGCGGGCAGTCAAAAGCTTCCCGTAACCCATTTTTTTTGTTTGAGGAATATAAAAGGTGAATTGTTTCCTTAGTTTTTTTTCCCTCTCTCAACTACAACCTCTTTACAGCCCATTTAATCAGGTTGTTCACAGTGGTGTAATGGAAGCATCTTACGCCAGACCGTAAACAGTTATACTTATCACTCCTTTTATTGTTGTTTGTTATTCCACTTCCTCAATGGCACCTCTTAGGACTCCCTCCAGTTCACCACGGCACCGATAAGAAGAAACCCGAAAGAAGAAGAAATGAAGAAACTTCTACTTAGTCCACGACCCCCATGAACCATGGACAGTTTTGTTTACAGTTAAAAGAAACCATCGTTTGTAGAAAGTTAAGACACTCTGCTGCAATAAATACCCCACTATTACACCAATAGGCCTCCTCGCTTCTCTTTCCGCCCGTCCTTCCAACAGTTCTACTGTATCCAGAGTTACTTTTATGAAGTGCATGGTGGTAATAGAGTGCTTCAGAGTTCTGGGCCTCAGTATTTCGAGTTTGAGTTCGAAAATCTTTATTTCGATCACATGATCATAAAAGATATACATGACATCATAAAACAATTCATTTACAATTTAAGAACGGATTAAATAACAGTAGTGATCATGGTTAGGTAATATGATTGAGGTATGCCAGAAATCGAGACTATACTAACTCAGCAAGTCTCTTGATATAGCGTTTACGGGCATACCACATTGAAGTTAAAAATGTAGATAGTGCAAATACCAGAGTTGGGGCCAAATCAGTCTTTAAAACTCTTTAGGCAGGCAAGAAAGTTCTGAATCCCAAGTTTTTAAGTAAAGGAACGAGCCAGTACTTCCTGCTCCTCTCATAGGCTGGACAGAAAAAAATCACATGTACATCGTTCTCTTTTACATGGGGACACGCAGGGCAATTTTCTGTAGAGGAGTGGGAAGACCATGTTGCTGTGAAAGATGCCAAAGGGAGAGTCCCATATCTCCATTGAAGGAATAGTTTCCTAGTTATTGCCGGAGTCATGGCATCTAGGACACTTTCCAGTCGGTAGCAGTCTTTAATTTTTATGAACTGATTGGTTAGAGATCCGTCTCGGATGCCATCGATGGATTGTAAGAGCATTTGGTCATAATAGGCGCTCGATAGTACTTTTCTGGAGATCCTATTACTTGTGTTAACCGGATCTGACCATAGTTCAGGGAATCCTATTGCCTCAGAAGTACTCTTGATGTAATTTAGCCACGGTGTTCTTGTGGCATTCGGCAATGTTAGGAATTCCTGTAGCTCCGCTCTGTAAATACAGAGATCTGGGCTACTCCATAGGCGTCTCCAGAATGCAAGGGGTTTGAACCCCAACTCCTCCGTTATGGGCCGGAGGCCCAGATCCAACCTTAAAGGGAGAATTGGAGTACTCAATGGAAGAGCAGTAATCTGCCTCAGGAACTTGTTCTCAGTGGTGAGTATTTTTAGTGATGGGATATGGCCCCAGAGTTCGCCCCCATAAATAACACCTCCCCGGGCCTGTGCCTTGTAAATTTGAATAACGGGGGTGAGCGGCCGATAGGGTGATTTATTCGCTAATCTCATAATACCACCCGCCAACTGTGCCAGTTTGATATTTGCCTTTAATTGGTGGGGTAGCCACGTTAGATTTTCATTGAGCGTAATCGACAGGTATTCGATGGTGTGGACCCGTTCCAGTTGGACTGTGCCTAGGGAGGGTGGTGGGCGGTTGAGGGGCTTTGGGTTAGGAATCATGAATTTGGTTTTCTGCGGGTTGATTTCGAGTCCCCTATCTGTACAGAACTCCAGAAAACCATTCAAGACTCGTTGTATGCCCATCGGGGATTTGGACAGCAGCAGGGTGTCATCTGCAAACATAATTGCAGGCACCCTGCTGATGGTCAATTTTGGGGCATCGATATTGGGAATCCTATCCAAATGCGCGATTACCCCGTTCACAAAGAGGCAGAACAGGGTCGGTGCAAGCACACAACCCTGCCTTACCCCTCTGGAAACGGGGAACCTTCCTGTTAGTTTGCCGCCTCTACCGCACCTAACCCTCGCATAGTTGTTATGGTGCAGTCTCATAAGGATTGCCAAAATGTCTCCCGGGACATTCATCTCCTCCATAACCTGCCATAATTTTGCTCTTGGGACCAAATCGAAGGCGGCACGTAAGTCCACAAACACTGTGTACAAAGAGCCACCCTCAATTAATGCTGTTTTCCAATATAATAGGTTGAGCCTAAAAATTTGGTCGGTTGTGGACACCCCTTGCCTAAATCCCGCCTGGTAAGGAGTCAAGATCTCCATCTCATCGATCCAGTTCTGTAACCTGTCCAGGATCAGTCTCCCAAAAAGCTTTTGGGATACGTCGATAAGACTGATCGGGCGATAATTGGATGGGAGCAGAGGGGATCCCTTTTTAAAGATAGGAACCACCTCTGCCCCCAGCCAAGTATCGGGGACCTCCATCCCCCCCAAGACAGCATTAAATATCAGTGTGAGGTAGGGGGCCCATATCCCAGGTTCTTGTTTAAATAGGTCACCGGGTACCCCATCAAGGCCTGGGGCTTTCCCTGTTGATAACCCAGCCAAGGCTATCCTCACCTCTTTTTCTGTGAATTGGTCCCCTTTAAAGTCTGATACTACCCTGTTGGGTGATATGGTCAATGCCCCCTCCTCTATTGAGTACAGAGACTGAAAGTGAATCTGCCATACGCTAGGCGCTATGTTAGGTGCAATAGCCGGGGATGAATCCTCCGTTCCATTGGCCACTATACGCCAGAATTTACTAGAATCTCTGATGGTAAGTGATCTTACTAGTTCCTCCCAGTATTGTTGGTCCCACTCAGCCCTGGCATTCACCAGGAGTTGCCTATAGGCCCTTCTCCAGGATTGAATTTCTTCCCTACTTTTGTGGTCCTTTATTGCGGAAAGCAGATTCGTTTTTGCATCCCTGCATGTAGCATTGTACCATGTCCTCTTAGTTGTTGGGCCGGTTTTCCCTCCTTATTTTGAAAAAGGTCCAGCTCCAAGGTACTAATTAAATCTACATGAATCTGACCCAGCTTTTCCTTGTTACCCTCTTCTTCTATTTTCACCCCAGTGGAGAATGCGCTCTCTAGGAGTGGGGTAATTCTGGCATACAACTTTGGTAGCTTATTGGTACTAGTAACCAGTTTCTCCCACCTTACTCTTCTCCGGTTATTTTCCAAGAGCAGGCCTGACTTATTGTTACTCGGACCGGGGGCTAGATCCTCTTTTGCTGGCAAGACATATTCGAGCTCTAGGGCGTTGTGGTCACTGTCCCATCTCTCAGTGACCTTGAAATCAATGATTTGTGACCACAGCGGTAAATTAACAAGAATATAATCGAGTCTCGATTCGCTGCCTGGTTTGTTGTAAGTATGTTTACTAGGCATGTCTGATTTACAACGCCCATTGCAGGCCCTTAAACCTTGGTTTAAAGTAAGGGCAGTTATCTGCAGGGCGAGGGGAGTCCAGGCTCTGGGTGGCGGGGCCACCGTGGCCGGAATTAGCCATCGCGAGTCTTCTTCAAAGGAGGATCCATCACGAAGGCCTGGTAGTGGTTCAAAGTGCGAATTTAAGTCAGCACCCACTATGTAGTGGAGTTCACCTGGAATACTAACTAGGAAAGCCGAGAGCTCCTCTATAGTGGTGGATTCTTGTGATGTGGGTACAGGTCTCGAATACACATTAACTACCACCAGTTTCATGGAGTTTGGCCACTCAAGGAGGACAGCTAAGATGTCATCAGAGCCTGTCGCCATACATCTAGCCTGGCAGCCCAAATCTGAAGCTACCCAAGTTGCCAACCCTCCTGACGTTCTGCCCCGTCCCCCCCACTTGGCTGGTTTAGAGAATACGGCATAACCTTGTGGTATGAGTTCTTCTCTAGCCCAGGTCTCCTGGAAGAGGCATACGCTCTTTGAGTTTATAAAGGAGACCCACTCCTGATTATCAATTTTATTGGCCAACCCAGCAATATTCCATGAAATCATTGTCATGGATGATGGTTTGCTGGTAGGTGACCCTGTATTTGGGGCCTTGGAACCATTATTCTCATGGTTGACCAACGGGAGAGGCGGCAGTTTCCCCTGACCCAGAGCGTGGTTGGAATTAGTCTCGAATATATCCACTAGGGGAAGCTCTGGTGTGTGGTGAGGTGTTAGTCCCCTATATGCTTCTGTGGATTGCGGTCTTTCTAGGGATGTACTCCTCCCTGTCCAAATAGTTGGAGAGGACTCTCTTCCCTGTGAGTTGGATTGTCAATCAACCATTTCCAGACTACTGTATCTGTTGTAGGTTGGGAAATGGGCTGGGTAGTGCATTCTGTGTGGCCCTGGAACTCCTCTCCTAATTCCACCCCCGCCACCCCTCCTCCCAACTTTGTGCTCCCATCCAACCTCCTCCCCGTATGGTAAAAAGTGATCGGGAACTCTGAGTTTCTGGTAGTGTGGATCCCTTCTCTCCCTACGACAGCTACCCCAGTCGTCCAACATTTCCTGATGTTGCCCCCATCTCTGATCCTCTAAATTATATAAGTTTGAAGGGTAGAAGAACGAGAGCGGGAGGACTTGGATGTTAGTGCCTTGATCATCGGAGGGCCATGTGGAAATGTAGGAGGCTGTGTTTGGCTCTCTAAAAGTAACCAAAACACAGTCTCCACTGATTGATTTTCTAGAATATCCCACCCACGGGGCCCGCCTGACCATGATTATGTCACTAGTTATGCCTTGTGGAAGCGGTCTAGTTACAGACAGCCAACTAATGACTTTATTTTTGAGGGAGGGGATTGATTCTTGTGTCGTCGGTTTTAGTTCAGGGACCCCTGTCAAGATCACAGTATAAGGGGACGCCTCTGGTGGGAGATTCACGGGTTTCGATTTGCGGGGAATGGTGGGTTTCTTCCCAGAGAGAGTTCATTCAATTTGAGGTGTAGTTTGGATTGTAACAGGGTCTTTGGGTGGGGGAGCAATAGTGGGAGTTGGAATCGTGGACTGCTGGATCTTTTGAGGGGCGATACTTGTGTTAGGGTTAGGCAGAGATTTGGGGGTCTTGTTTTGAAGTACTGTTGGTTGTGGATCCCGATTGACTATAGCCGGGGCCTTTTTGTTTAAGATTGTTGTGGACTCAATTCCTTTTGTACATTTTGAATCTGTGGCCCCCTTAGCTCCTTTCGATTCAAGTTTCATTGAATCTGCTAGTTGGACAGTGGACTTTTCTATATTGACCAACCTAGCTTCGATCTTGATCAAGCGAGCTTCAAGGGGACTCAATAAGGACCTAAAAAGTGCACCTATATCAGCCAGTGTGATATCATCACTAGAGTCTTCCACTGCGAAGTTGTTTAAATCAGCAGATTTCGCTGTATGTGTGGGGGCCAAAGGTGAAATTGTTATACTAGGGATGTTCTGGTTGATGTCGATATTGGTGCCATTGGTAGCATTACCCTTTAATGGATTAGATTTTAGGGCTTTTGTCCTACTTCCTTCCTTGTTTGGGCCCCCCTTTCTCTTTTTTTGAATTGCGCCTTCCCTAGTGCCCCTAGTTAGGTCAGAGCTAGTCTCTTTATCGTTAACAATGGTGAATTGTGGGGTGTTTGGGCTTTAGGCAGAGTCATTAGGCTCATATCATCAAGGTCGCTGGGAACCTCTAATGTAAAATCTGGGTTGGTGGTTAATTCGCTAGATAACTGGTTTACCCCCCTATCCCTCGATACATTGTTTGTAGGTTCTAGTCTCCCCTCTGGAGTTCTAGCTTGAGCCATTGGCCCCAATGATGATCTCCTAACCCAATCTATTTCCTGAGAGATTCTTCTCTCCAAGACCTCTATTTCCTCGATCAAAAGTGATCCAGCTTTGACAAAATAATTGTCGATGGTGCCTTTAGCGGCTCCAGCCGCAGCCAGGGAAGATTTACTCCTGGTTTCCCTGGTACACATCGTTTCTTTCTTTAGCTGTAATTTGCGGGCAGTGGGAGTGGACCCGGCCCATCCTCTACTGTCCTCGAACGGCCTCAAACAGCCCGCTCTTTGCCCCGAGCCCCGTCCCGCGCGCGTCCCGCTGCGCGAGACGGCTATGGTATTTTTATCCTCCCAGGCGAGGGTGCGTTGCCGCTGCGGGAAGAGGCTGCAGGTGTGGAGATCGCCTCGCAGTCCCGCAGCGGTGTGGGCGGAGTGGGCGGGTCCGGGGTCCAGCAGCAGCCGAGGAGCGGGTGCCGCGACCGGGGAGCAAAGGAACACAATCCAACGCTGTTTCTGCACACGACGATGAGCCCAGTCAGGTCAGCCTCAGCCCCAAACTCTGAGTAGCACTCGAGCAGCGGGTGCTCCGAAAGTTTATGCGATATCCAGGCGGGGGGGCGTTGCCGCTGCGGGAAGAGGCTGCAGGTGTGGAGATCGCCTCGCAGTCCCGCAGCGGTGTGGGCGGAGTGGGCGGGTCCGGGGTCCAGCAGCAGCCGAGGAGCGGGTGCCGCGACCGGGGAGCAAAGGAACACAATCCAACGCTGTTTCTGCACACGACGATGAGCCCAGTCAGGTCAGCCTCAGCCCCAAACTCTGAGTAGCCTCAGTATTTAAATCTGCAATGGCAGCAAGGCATGAGTCAAAAAAGGTACTTGTTAGGTTTTATAGGAAAATTACTCTTTTTTGCATGATCATCCTTTTGTATTGGAATGATGCTGCTGGCTTTTTGACTCTGCACACCAAGACTGTCAACCATGCTGCAATTCATGTGCTCTGACTCCTAATACATGTTACAATTGGCTATACTCCTAAGTTTTTTTAGCTTACCTATAAATCCCTAGTTTATGGTACAAAGTGTAGCCAGGGCCTGTAATTTCAATGTCACTAGTGGACTGAGGCACAAGTTGTGCAGCCACTCATGACAGTGCAAAACATAACTTTAGGCCTACTACTGTAGCCTGTCTGTGCAGTTCTAAAACTGCAATTTTGACTTCAGTCAATCAATCAATCAATCAATCAATCAATCAGGGAATTGTGAAGCGTGCTACTTACCCGTAGGGGTCTCAAGGTGCTGGGGGGGAGGTGCAGCTCTGGTCAGTCGAAGAGGCTGGTCTTGAGGGTCTTCCTGAAGATGTGAAAAGTGGGAGCGCTTCTGATGTAGATCAGGAGCTCATTCCAGGTCTTTGCTGCGATGTAGGAGAAGGCTCTACCACCAGTTCTGTCTATGTGGATGCACAGGGTTTCGGAGAGTGTGAGGTTTGCGGATCAGAGGTTTGTTTTGGGTACCTGGAAAGAGCTTCTATCATTGAGATATTTGGTCTGGTGTTGTGGAGGCATTGGAAGGCATGGGTGAGTATCTTGAAGGTTTCTCTCTTCTCGATGGGAAGCTAGTGGAGGTCTTGCCGGATTTGGGTGATGTGTTTGTGTCGAGGGATGCCAAGGACAAATCTGGTTGCGGTGTTCTGTATGGTCTGGAGCTTGAGGAGCAGAGATTGTTTTTAATCCCCGCATAGAGGACGTTTCCATAGTCCAGTCTGCTGATTATGGGTGCGTGGGTGATGGTCTTTTTTGATTCAGGGGGATCCATTTGAATGTCTTGCGGAGGATGCAGATGGTGTTGTAGCAGGTGGAGGGGATGGTGTTGACCTGTTGGGTCATGGTGAGGGAGAAGTCGGGAACAGTGCAGAGGTTCTGGGCATGGTCCGTGGGGGTGGCGGGGCTGCCAAGGGCGGTGGGCCACTAGGTTGTCCCATGCAGAGGGAAGGGTCAGAGGATGAGGACTTCGGTCTTCTTCGAGTTAAGCTTCAGGCAGCTGCTGCTCATCCAGTATGCGACGTCCTTCATGCCTTCCTGGAAGCTGAGTCTGGTGGTGAGGGGTCCTTAATGAGGGAGCAGATGAGCTGGGTGTTGTCGGCGTAGGATACTATGTTAAGTCCATGGTGTCTGACGATGGCAGTGAGGGGGCCATGTAGATGTTAAAGAGCGTGGGGTTTAGCAATGATCGTTGGTGTACTCTGTAGTTGATCTGTGGAGATCAACTACAGAGTACAGAGTAGTACACAGAGTAGTGGAGAGGAAGGACAAAACTCTGATTCTTTGGGTTCTGCCAGTGAGGAAGGAGCGAAGCCATTTGATGGTGGTTCCCTGTTTGTCAGCGTTGTGGAGACTAGCGGTGAGTGTGCGGTGGGAGACGGTGTTGAAGACTTCAAAGAGCGCAAGTAGGATCACGGCAGTGTGTGGGCTAGGTCGAGGAGGGTAGGGATGTCGTCTGTGGCAGCGAGTAGAGCGGTCTTGGTGCTGTGGTTGCTGTGGAGTCCGGATTGGGAGGGATCGAGGTTGGAGTTCTCTTCAATAAATTTTGTTAATTGGCCGTTGACGATGTTCTCTGTGACTTTGGCCACGAAAGGGAGGAACGAGATGGGTTGGTAGTTTTTGAGGTAAGTTGGACCTGCTGAGGGCTTCTTGAGGAGGGGCTTGACTTCCACAGGTTTCCAGTCATCGGGGAATGTGCTGGCTTCAATGGTGGCGTTGCTGGTGTGTCATAGCTCAGGTGCAATGGTGGCGGCAGCTCTGTGGAAGATGAGCAATGGGCAGGGGTCCGTTGCGGCTCCTGAGTGAATGCCTTTCATGGTCGACGCAGTGTCTTCGTTGGTGGCCGGGGTCCAGTAGGAGATGGTAGGCAGGTTGACGTTGATGGGGGAGGAGTTGAGTGGGTGTCTGGAGTCTTTTCATTGAAGTTGTCATAGAGGGATCTCATTTTCAGGTGTAGTAGGAGCTGAGTTTGTCGCAGAGGTCCTGGGAGGGTGTGACGTCCATGGCTTCACAGGGGAACTTGGTGAATTCCTGAATGATGTTGAAGAGTTCCTTGGCGTTGCTGGTGTTGGCGTGGATTTTGCTTCAGATGAAGGTCCTTTTGGTGGATCTCATGAGCTGGTGGTATCATGGCATTCTTGTATGTGGTGCGGTCTTCCGAAGTTTTGCTGTTTCTCCAATTCTTCTCAAGATATCGCCTCCATTACTACCAGACGCTCACAAGGCTGAACAGCAACTCTGCCTGGCACTGGGATCACCAAAATAGATATAGGACGTGTCCTCCCCACTTAGCAAGCTAGAAACTGGACTATCTCGATCTGCCCCGGATTAGAAAGCGAAACTGGTCTACTCCCCTGGTCTCAAAGCATAAAAACAAACAGAGACTACAATACTATTCTCTATCTCCCCAACTTTTCAGCTATCTTAGACTAGTCATTCATCATTACTTAACCATGCCTAAGGAGTCGGCCATTTTAGACTAGTCATAATCTCTATTCCTTCATGCCCACTATTTAGCTTAACCACCCACACCTTACTCGCACTTACTATAGCTCTGTATCTACACCTAGCCACACAACCTCCTTCACCTACCTACACCTCTACTCTCAACATGGAACCCACGGGCAAGCACACATATAAAATTAATTACCCCCCCGAGTTCCCCCCAAAAAACGCCAAACGTTTTAAACACAACTTCTTGAAGTCCCACCCAGAAACCCCCTTTGTGGACACTTACTTCTCACTAAACAATGGAGCCAAGAGCACCGATATTATCTTCTACACTATACGTAGAGCACAATGGAGAAAAATGTTCCTCACCTTACTCACTATCTCCGTCACTAGGAAATCCGCTCATGGCCTAACACTTTCCACCGCACCATCCCAACTCTTCCCAGCGAGAGCAACCATCACTATCTACAACAACGGTATTATCTTAATTCAATCCACAGACAGGAACCTTGACCTATTCGACAACTTGTTCCCCACTTTCAAAGAATATATCTCCAACCTTCCGACTCCAATCCATCTGACCTCCAATCCTAGCACCCTTGACTCCACAGCGCCTCCTACCACTAATCGCCTATCCTCCCCCACCTTCCCTCCTTCTAACCTAGCACAGCATCAGAACGACACACCCCTCCTCCCTCCCCCAGTATTCTAGTTATTCACCCACCCGTTACGGTAACCTCACACCCCTCAATCCCAGGCGTAGATCACTCCTCTTCTTACATCCACCCCACCCTCACTCCCCCCGCCCTCCACCATAACCCTCCCCTCCCACTACCAACTGGACTCTCAGAACACCCCACCTCCTTTAACTCCACTCCCCCTCCCCACAACAGGACCATTTCCTATCCCATCTCCCCCATTCTCAGACCCCACTACCACACCTGCACCCCCGCCACCAATAGCCTACACTCATCCCCCAACTTCCCTCCCCCTCCTACCACTAACCCCCGCCCCAATAACACCAACCCCCTCACTAATCCAACCACACCCCTCCCCCCTACTTTCCTACCCCTCCTACCACCAACCCCCTCACTTATACCACCAACCTCAACCCTAATCCAACCACACCCCTCCCCCCCAACTTCCCTCCCCCTCCGACCCCCAACCCCCTCACTAATACCACCAACCCCTGCATTAACACCACCACACCCCTCCCCCCACTCCAGTACCCTTGACACTTACTCACCCTCAGTGCCCATCCCCAACACCTTTCCTAATCCCACGCTGGACAAGATTATGTCCACCCTCCTCCAAATCAAGAAGGCTCTTCACACCTTCAAAGAGTTACTCTTTATACACCCCAGATACCCCCTACCCACCACTACTTCCTCTCCTAACAAGTCCCCCACCCATCCTACTCACCCTCTCACACAAAACTCCCCACACTGGACCTCAATCCCCGCTCGCAATCCCACCAACCGCTCTCGACATACCATCAATCCACTTTCAGAATACGACATACGCACCCTCCTCCGCTCATATGACCCAGTTCCCCAAAACCACATAGCCACCACACACCTTTCCATCCCCATGATTCACTCAAACCCCCTTAGGCCCTCCACACACAACAACAGAGGCTCCGTCCCTAATAACCTTAAAAAAGTCCCCCTCACTCTAGAACCCTCTACCTCCCTTATCACCCCTCGGCTCAAGTGCACACTACTCAACTGCAGATCGGCCCCAAGACACTCCTCCGACATCGATGATCTCATCAAAACACTGGACCTTGACCTGACCATTCTCACTGAAACCTGGTTAACTGAATCTTCTACACCAATCATTGACATTCTAGTTCCCCCCAACTATCACATCATTAGACTTGACAGGACCGGCAAGACAGGCGGTGGAATCGCATGCACCTCCTGTGAATACATCTGCCTCAATGTCATCAGTGAGGGCAAACCTGTATGCTCTCTACACATCATTTACCATCCACCTGGGGACAACCTCATCTTCACCCAACAACTCATGGACACAATCACAACCAATTCTGGACGGCAAAACACTCAAATTTTCCTTGGTGATTTCAATCTCCATTGGAACGATCCCAATGACGAGTTGGTAAATAGTCTCAAAAACTTCCTCAACGCTCTTGACCTCACCCAAATCTGCAATAGCACCACCCATGACAAAGGCTCTATCCTCGACCTTATCATCTCCAAAGAGGACTCGACCCAACTTGGGTCAATTCAACCCTGTGACTGGTCAGACCACCACATTATCACATTCTTCATCAATGAAAAAGTTACATTTAACCCGGTTCAATCCACCAAATCCAAGGTCTGGAAAAGGGACCTGAAGAAACTCAACCCCAATTCTTTACCTTCACCCAGTGCAATCTCCTCGTTCCCCCTACCGGCGCCTCAGACGTTCAAGCTCTGACCGGCCACTACCTCAACTCTATGACCTTAATAATCAATGAGGCCGCCCCCTTGCAACTGAAGAGAGTCCCACTAAGAACTCTAACCCATGGTACAATGGTAGACTCAACGAAGATAGACGTGCCATGCGACTGGCAGAGCGCACCTGGAGATCAGCCCCTTCGGCATTGAACCTTAAAGCTCTTAAGAAAAAGAGAAACGCCTACTTTAGGAAAATCAAACGATCAAAATCAGATTTCTTTAGCCTCCAGCTCGACCAAGCAAAAAACCGGCCAAGAAAACTGTTTGAGCTAATCAAAACACAATCCAAGGAACAACCCCAACAATCACATAGCACAATGGGCGATATACCATCCTGTGAAGACTTCTCTGCTTTCTTTAATCTAAAGACTGATAACATCAGGAGCGATCTCCTCAATGACGTAAGCCTTTACTCTAGCCCCCACAGCATAACACCCACTGAACCAAAAAATAATGCTGCATGGTCGTCCTTTGACACCTACTCAGAAAAAACAATTGACAAACTGCTCAGCACATTAAAACCTTCTAATCACCTCACAGACCCCCTTCCTGCTAACGCTGTAAAGGACTTCATCCCATTGCTCCTCCCACTTTGGACAACCATTATTAACAGTTCACTTCAACAAGGACTCATCCCCGACTCCCTCAAAGTGGGACAAATCACACCTATCCTCAAGAAACCAACAGCTGCCCCTACTGACCTAAACAATTACCATCCTAATTCCAATATCCCCACCCTGGCCAAACTGTTGGAAACATGCGTAAAACTCCAATTGACAAAACACATTGATCAGTTTGACCTCCTCAACCCTCATCAATCAGGCTTCCGAGCAGGACACAGGACGGAAACAGCTATGACACACATAATTGATGACGCCTTCCAAATCCTAGATCAGAAAGATAACTGCCTCCTCATCCTACTTGATCTCTCTTCAGCATTTGACACCGTCAAACACGAGAACTTACTTGAGCTGTTAAATATCAGAATGGGTCTATCTGGGACTGTACTCAAGTGGTTTACTTCCTTTCTGCATAACCGGTCTCAGAAATTCAAGAGCAACAACTTGATGTCCCCACCTGTGCCTGTAACATTAAGCGTCCCAAAAGGATCTTCCCCATCCCCAACATTGTTCAACCTAGTCATGGAGCCAATCACCACTTTGTTACAAGCATCTAATGTACACTTTCACATGTACGCTGACGACACCCAACTCTATCTCAAATTACAATCCCCCGAAGACATCAAACTTCTGAACTCAACGCTCAGAAACACCCAATCATGGCTGGCCGAAAATCACCTCAAACTCAATGCTCTGAAAACAGAGTTCCTTCTGATCTCAGCTCCCGCGAAAATCTCCACCACTCAAACATGGCTTAAGCACCTAACTGCACTCAATGTCCAACCTACCATTGTGGACTCCGGGAAATCCTTAGGCATAAACCTTGACGCCAATCTCAATATGCATCATCATATCAGCAAGGCAACTAAGGGAGCTAATTTCCAAATCAATACTTTGAGGAAACTTAAACCCTTCTTCCCAGCTAAGGACTTCCAAACTGCAGTACAAGCCCTAGTCATTCCTCGGATATACTATGGAAGCGTCGCCCTCTGCGGACTCCCCCTATCAAGAACCGCACCCCTAAGAGCCTCTTTGAATGCTGCAGCGAGACGTATCACTGGATCAAAAAAACGCTTGCATATTTCCCCTGACTTAAAATCCCTGAACTGGCTGCCTTTTGAAGCCAGAATCCATCTGAAAATCGCCTGCATGACACACATGGCTGTACACCACAACTCGCCCAGCTACCTCACTGACAATATCAGGTGGCTCAAGAGCCACTAAAAGCACAAAAAATCTTCTTCTGAAACCTCAAAGATTCCGGAAGGAAAAAACCTATAAACGCTCCTTTTCAGGAATGGCACCCAGGATCTGGAATGCACTCCCTCCAGAAACCAGACTTATTTCCTCCACTGCATTTTTCAAGAAGGAAGTAAAAACAATCCTCATGGATAAATTCACCTGAACATTTACTTTGGATTTATTTGAGACTATGCACCTACTTGTACTATTTGTTTTTTCTGATCGACTATGCTCCTTCATGTACCTACCCTATTTGCTACCCATTTATTACCTACAGCTATTCTGTGCTCAAAAAGTCGGTTAAACACTCTCTTGTTTTTCTTACCCCTTGTATTTGTAAAGCAGTCTGATATCTGCAAAGATCTTGTTTGCGCTATATAATACTTTCAAAATAAATAAATAAAATAAAACCAGGTGGCCTATCTGGGGCGCTGTCCATTGGGGTTGCGAAGGGGGGCAAGGTTGTATGCGCAGTTGGTGATCCATCTGTGAAGATCTTTGGCTGCGGAATTGGCGTTGGTCGAGGTGGGGGCCCTTTGCGGTTGAGGTTGAAGTTAAGGTGCTGCTCAGTGACCTTGCTCCAGTTTCTTCGCAGAGAGTGTGGTGCAGGAATGGGACTTTGGGTTGGTCGATATGGAGGTGTACACAGTGGTGGTCTGTCCAGGGGGTGCATGGTGTGGCTGAAGTGAATATTGTTATCTCCTGCTAAGATCAGGTCGAGGGTGTGTCCTGCATTGTGGGTAGGGGTGGTGACGAGTGTTTCAGTCTGATGTTGGCGAAGTTGTCCAGGAGGGTAGCAGAGTTGGGGTCCCTGAGGTTGTCGAGGTGAAAGTTGAGGTCTCCGATGAGTTTGAAGTTCATAGAGGCGATGATGTTGGGCGCAATGAGGTCAGCAATGGTAGTAGTGAACCTGCTTCAAGGTCCGGGGGGTGCATAGGCAAGGGTGGCCCCCACGGTCATTCTGTGGCTGGTCTGGATCTGTAAATGGAGTTGTTCAGTGGTGGACAGGGGGTCACTTGTGCTAGAAGTGGTGAGTCAGAGGGAGGGTGAGTCCTCCTGGGCATTTGGGGAGGTCCTTTCTCTGGATCTTGTATCCATTGGGGATGACGGTGGCGATGTTAGGGGCAGAGGTGGGGTTGGTCCACGTTTCCTTGTAGAAAGCGATGCCTGGCGAGAGGGTGTCGAGGAGGTCCCAGATCTCTACAGCATGTCTGTGCAGGGAGCGCGCATTGAGGATGATGCCCCTCAGGGCTTCGGAGGAGCTGGTGTCTGGCGTGGGGGCGGCGGCAGTCGGGGTGCGGAGGAGTTGTAGCTGTGGGTGGCCGGAGAACCAAGGTCCCTGGCACTGGTCACAGTCAGGTCAAGGACGGGCGCAGATAGGCTGGACTTTGGCACACCTTCTGTGTGCCAGCGGTGCACCCGATGCACATGTCAGCTGCATGGCCAAGTAGTGCCCACCATTTAATAGGGAAGGGGGAGGGAAGCGCAGCTGGGAGGGAAAGTGGCAACCAGCAGGGGAGAGGGGTTTCGGGGGCTGCAGCAGTGGGAAAAGGACAGCAAAAAACTGGCATGGATGACACAAACAAAGGGCACAGGTACAGAGTCAAATACAAATAAAGACAGAAAACTAAAGGCATAATAACAATAAACAACACAAAAAGACAGATACAAATAGAAAAATGGGCACACCTAGACAGACACCAGCTGACCAGCAGAAGAGCAAGGCTCTCCTACTGGACCACCAGAGATGAGGTACAGGTTGGAGCCTGCGGGTGGAGGGGGGCCTCGAACACCTACCTTCACAGAGAGGTGCAGGGGGCAGTGGCACAACTGCAAAGCTGCTGGAGCGGAGAGCAGAGTCTCTGACCAGGAGGTCAGAGGTCTTGTCATACTAACCCGTATTGACAGGCCTAAATCCTCCATTTAAATATTAACGTCATCTCTAAATAGTGCAGAATAATAATAAGACTGGGTGCATGGCTTTTAGAAGTGGGACATGTAAATGCATAATGTTAAACGTCTCTTTATTTTTTTAGAATTTTTATAAAGAGCTCTGTCCCCATCTGGTAGTCTGACACTTGCCATAATGGTTAAAGGTAATACATGCGGTAATGAGGGAAGGACCATAAGAACATACATATCAGAGCTCCAAGGAGAGGGACGACTCAGTACCAATTACTTTGGTAAAAGCCAGGTCTTGAGAGCCTTTCTCAACTTTAACTAATCGGTCATAGCTCTTAGGAGGGGGGGAAATGAATTCCTCCCCTCCTCCCCGCATGGTTGCCAGTACCGTAAAGGTCCTGTCTCCTTGCCTGGATTTCCTAAACTTGAGCTCACAAAACAAATTAGCAGATGCAGATTGAAGAGGTCTGCTAGGAATATATCTTACCAATCTCTTTTGCAAGGGGACAGGGCCCATCTCATGAAAGGCTTTAAAGACCAAGCAAAAATATTTAAATGGGATTCTTTGCTTAAGTGGAAGCCAGTGTAGCTCCTTTAATGCCAAAGATGCAAAGGCCCTCCAAGATCTGTTCAAGGCAAGTTTAGCACCATTGACAGAGGATGCAGGAGGTATTCAGGTGCATCCAAAAGAAGAGCATTGCAGTAGTTTAAATGACTAAGAACAATACTGCAGACTACCAAGGCTCTGGCAAAAGGTGGAAGCAACTGCAGAATCTTCAGAAGACTTTTCAAGAACGCCAGCAATATGCAGCTGTTTTATTGACATGACTTTCCACACTAAGGACCCGATTACGAATGCGGTGAATCCGCATCCTCCGGGCCGGCGGAAGCCATCGCCGGCCCGGAGGATGCGGATTCACCACTGCGTTGAGAGAAATGACCCCCCGCCAGATTAGGATGGCGGGGGGGTCATCTGCGGACGGCAAGACCGTTTGCCGCTTTTCCGCCGCGAAACCGCGGCGGAAAAGCTCTAATACGGTGGCGGTGTCTACCTGCATATTAGGATTCGCTTAGGGATATGCCTTTCTGCGGTGGCAATGCCGCCACAAAAAGGCATACGGTCTTTCCTTTGGTGGCCCGTTGCGGGCACCCAGGGTGAAGGGGGGGTGGAGATGCACATGGGGGGTACCTATGATACCCCCCTGCATTTGCATGCACGAAGCGGCAGGCACTGCTTGCATTTTTAACATTGCGGCGGGTGCTGCTTCAAGCAGCACCCGCCGCAATGTTAAACATACAGGATGTGACCGCCAGGGTGGCGGTTACATCCTAGTTTGCACGGAGGGACCGCCGCTGCCCCTGCGGACGGTCCCTCCACCTCTGGGGTGGCGGACGGACGCAGGTCCGTCCACCATCCTAAAAGGGCCCTAAGTTTGTCATCAAAGGTGACTTCCAGATTCTGAACTGTGTTAACAGGAGCAACAGTCCCCATGAATAATCCAGGCCGGAGATGGGGGGGTAACACCTTCCAGATTGTTCAGGCTGTGCAGCAAAATATCTCAGTCTCATTCCCATTAAACTTCAATGAACTGAGCCTGAGCCACTGCATAATATTGGTCATGCAATCGTGAAAAGAGGAGAGTTCCTAATTGCAAGATAAAGAAATAATAAGCTGAGTGTCATAAGCATAGTTAATTAGAGTCACTTTATGAGACGTAATAAGTCTAATCAATGGGACCATATACATGGTGAATAAAATCGGGTTGATGGCAGTGCTCTGTGGTACTCCCTGATTAGTGGCCCTGACCTGGGAATGATAAGGAGGGAGAGCATCTGCTTTACTTTTATTTTGAAGGAACAAGCGGAACCATTGCAAAGCAGTTCTGCACACCCCAATGGACTCCAGCTGAGCTAGAAGGGTAGCATCACAAACAGTGTTAAATGCAGCGAAGCAGTGTAATAAAATCAGTGCCTCTGAATGCCCTTTGTCAACTCACATCCTTAGCTCAGCCATGTCAGTAATCAAAGTTGATTCAGTGCCATGACCGGGCCTAAATCCTTTAAAGTAACAAGATCCTAAAAGCTATTTTCACCGTTGTAGGTTTAGCTGGTTTAGTTACTAATTGCGTTATCTCCAAGGTGCCGTCGACCTTGTTGTGGGGGATAAATATAAGTTGTGTTTTGGAGACTGTTGGACATGTATGATTTTGTTTGGCATGTGCCACTGAATAAGTATACATTGCTTTGACAGATGAGTGTTGTTTATTGTGTTTGTTGCACAAGTTTTATGTGTTCTATTATTGAATATTTATCAACTTTATATTATTATGACTTTTTGTGATTTGATTCAATAAATGTGATGTAATGTATTCTAAAAAACATTATTTTTTATTTCTTATCTTGTTTACAAATAAAAGAATTAACACTGGAGAGTTCCTTTCGGGGTTATGTGACATTGGTGTGTTTTGTTTATCAGTGACGATTAGCAATTTTATAACAGTTGTAGGCAGTGGGACAAACCTGCCAAGTCAATCCCACGAATGTGCTTTTCCCTTGGGCCAAAGATTCTGTTTGCTCCTGTGCTAAGCTGTTCCACAGCAGTACATCCTTAGCCCTGTTTGACTACAGTTTTTAGTTGAACTCCAAAAAAAGTGACTAAGTCTGAATGTAGAAATCTTCACCAGGTAAAGGTGCCAAAACAATACGAGCAGGTGAGGGACCTTCCTTGGGTGCAAATCTTGAGTTTTTCCTGCTCAGCGCTTTCCTGCTTATAGCCAACAGCTTCACTAGGACCTTGTCCAACAGCTATCTGGCCTTGTGGCACCCTTCTCATGTACAGCCAACTACCATGCCACGTTGAGGATTTTTGACTACCAATTCAAAGACTAGGTCAGAAGCTAAAACCTCCAACCAGTATGAACCTGGTTACTGAATCTGACCTTCTCTCCATCATGGTCAGCCTTAAATTGCTACAAGGGCCCAAACCAGCACAACCAGATGAGTGTGGCTGTCGCTTGAATGCTTTTTTGCCTTATTTTTATTTAAAAGTTTAAAAATTCATATGTCTGTTTCCCTTTAGTGGATTTTTGTCACTTCGGTATCATTTGTTCATTTTGGTATTATCTATTTTTATGAATTTGTGTGGAACTTTTATTTTGTTATCTTTTGGAATTCGGGGCTCTTTCGGTATTTTTAAGTGCTTTTCACATTTTTCCTTACTAGATTGAAACCTTAACTGGCCCTAACAAGAATAGTGGTAATGTTAGTTAGTGGGGAACTGTATCTTTGGGGTTGAGGTATGGTGGTGGATGGAGGCTTCTACAGGTCATAACTGTCCTAACGACGAAGATTGTAAAATGAAGGTGCCTATTATGCCTTTGAGAGGGTTTGTAGTTGTTGTGATATGTTGGGCATTGACAAATTTATGGATCAGAGTACACATGAGCTGTTTGTTGCCTCTCTAATACTCATAGAAGTATATATACAAGAACTTGTGCTAAACATCTCCAAAACATGTTAATGCAACTTTACACATCACAGTATATTGCGGCAAAATAACCCTGTGTCAACGTGGAATTCACAACACGCGGTACCATGTGATAGTCTGCCGAAAACGCAGCAAATATCCGCAATACAACTACAGCGATGGAGATAAAAACACAGACCCCAACGCGTAAAAAGACGCAATGTGCCCAAACGCGATAAGAAAAGAGTGACATCCAGCCAGTTGCCCACAATGCCCACGTGTAATGCGGGAAAAAGCACAAGAACAGCATACGGAAAATGGAGGACAATCTGAACTCCACAATCCCCATGGAGGAACACCCAGGAATACAGGGCCCATGGAAGGCCAATGAGAAGAGGAAGACAGGGTACAGTAGCCAGGAAAACCCGATTATCACCACGGATGAGCCAGAACACCACCACCAACTCTACGTCACCTCCCACGTGTCATTGACATCAAAGATGGCACACCATCTCGGACCTTGTGAATGCCATCGCATGGCAGAGGAGGACAATGGAAGAGCACAAGATGCCCATGACTGATATGATGGCAAAACCAAGCTTCGTTTGTTGTTGGGGTATGGCTGTGTGCGGGGCTTATCGCGTGGTTTTGACTCGCTTCGCAGATTTGGCAGTTCGTTGTGAAAGTGGTGTTGTGGCTTTTTCGTATGTTTTTGCACGGAAACCCCTATTGTGCATCTCATTACGGTTAGTTGGTGGTGTCCACAGTGGAGATAAATTTTGGGGCAGTTATCGCTTGAATATTGGCGATGTCTGCAGTTTGTACCAGCTGGTGAATGGGGTGGTAAATCTATCTCTACTTTTGATGCGTTAAGGTGGGGATAAATCAGAGATAAGTTCTTGTGAATATCCCCCCGTGAGAAGTATGTGTTTGAACCACGAGTTCTCTAAAATGTTTTCACTTTGCAGTGGTGTACAAGTATTTAGCACATGATAAATTTGTCAATGAGTGGAAGAATGGTGTAGTTGTGGCCCTAAGCCTGACGGCTTTTCTCTACCTGGCCTTGAAGAAGCTAGATGCCATTTATTTGTTGGCAATGAAGACGGTGGGACTGATTTGACCTTTTTTATATAGCATGGGCGAGATGAGTGCAATTTTGTAAGGGATTGTCTTGTGTCAGACCAATCACTAGGGTAGGGGATGTGTTAGAATAAAGTGTAAAAGCAATATCCTTTGATGGGCAATGAATTTCTGGAGAATAATTTAATTTTCAGGCTGTCACATGTTTCTAGGGTTTCCTTTTAGGTTGGGATGGTGTTGACCTCAGGGCAGTTTTTGGAGTAGATGGCTGAATCAGAGGCAGATTTCTATGATGAGAAAGGCTTTAGCTGGGCCACTGCAGTAGGCATAGTAAATGTGTTTCCATCTGTAGGAGGCACCTTAAATATATATAAATGTATATATGCTATACAAATCACGAATTATAATATGTTCATGACATTTGTTTTTACAAGTTGTTCTAATTTGAAGTAATTTCGCAGTTCAATAAATCTTGCTCATGTTTGGTAACAGAGCAAAAGCGGTGCTGGCCAAGATTCCTATTTTAATTTAACATAATTGCTATGTTTTATTCATTTGTAATTATGTGCAGCGTTCACGAACAATTATGCTCAGGACATTTCCTTTATATTTGAATGTTGTTATTGTTTTCTCTTCTAAAGAAACAGTGAGCATCATAAACAAACCAACAGCATTGGTACACCGAAAGAGACATGTTTGAGCAGCTTTGTTCTTGAGCATGAATGTTGAGCCTCCATGCCTTTTGTACTGCTTCGCTGTAACAAATGCCATTCACTAGGGACATTTATTGTTTATTTCCTATCATTTGAATGCAAATCTGTGAAATACTGCTTCTTAATGCATTTAGCAAAACACTAGAGAATGTGCTTGAAACTTAAATGGTGTTGACATGTAAATATAAAATATGCGTTATGTGAACCCATTATGACATTGTCTTGAATGTATCATATTTTTAGCCATAAATATATCTCTGTCATAGGCCAGATTGCTGAGTGAGAAGGGGGCACTTCTTGGCAGGCCCTGTGCATTGAAATGATGACCTTGAGCAGCTGTTCAATCTACTTATCTTGAGCTCACTGGGACATCCTTTCTGTGCCCCCGACACTGCTGAAGAAAGCACGAAACGCAGAACACATTCAGAACCCTTTAAGTGTCAGCAGTAAATAATGAAGGTGAAAACAGACACAGCCCCCTTCCGATAGTTTGAAGGAGATATGTAAAAGACATTGAAACAGACATGCAATCAGATTGCTTGATTAGCATGAATGTTTTAGTGCTCTTTGTTTAATTAGAGAACGCATTGCACAGAAATCTGATGGCTCATTTCAAAGGGCAGGTTTTTTCATTTGAAAATTGGATACCACTTAAGGCTACGAAGGCACACTAAAATGAAATATACTGAAGCATATTCACCCTGAGCCAATATTCAGACATGCTAAAAGAAAGTTAGGTAAGCTTCATGTTATTTACTACAATCAATCAATCAATCACTGACACTTATAGAGCGCGCTACCTACCCATAGGGTCTCAAGGCGCTTAGGGGAAGGGGGGGGGTTCCGCTACTGCTCGAACAGCCAGGTCTTCAGCTTCTTCCTGAAGGAGAGGTGGTCTTGGGTCAGGCGCAGGTCGGTCGGGAGGGAGTTCCAGGTCTTGGCGGCCAGGTAGGAGAAGGACCTTCCTCCTGTGGTTGCTCTTCGGATGCGGGGGACGGCGGCGAGGGCGTGGTTGGCTGAGCGGAGGTGGCGTTTGGGAGCGTAGAAGTTGATCCGGCTGTTGAGGTAGTCCGGGCCTTGGTCGTGTAGGGCTTTGTGTGCGTGGGTGAGGAGGCGGAAGGTGATTCTTTTGTTGACGGGGAGCCAGTGAAGGTCTCTCAGATGTCCGGCGATGTGGCTGTGTCGTGGGATGTCGAGGATGAGTCTGGCTGAGGCGTTCTGGATCCGCTGGAGTCTCTTCTGAAGCTTGGCGGTGGTACCGGCGTAGAGGGCGTTGCCGTAGTCCAGTCGGCTAGTGACGAGGGCCTGGGTGACGGTCTTCCTGGTCTCGGTGGGGATCCACCAGAAGATCTTCCGTAGCATGCGTAGGATGTTGAAGCACGCTGAGGAGACGGCGTTGACTTGCCTGGTCATGGAGAGGGAGGAGTCCAGGATGAAGCCCAGGTTGCGTGCATGGTCTGTCGGTTTGGGTGCGGTGCCCAGGGCGGGAGGCCACCAGGAGTCGTTCCAGGCGGAGGGTGAAGAGCCCAGGATGAGGACCTCCGTCTTGTCCGAGTTCAGTTTCAGGCGGCTGGTCGTCATCCACTCGGCTACCTCTTTCATCCCTTCGTGTAGGTTGGCTCTGGCGGTGGCGGGGTCGTTGGTCAGGGAGAGGATCAGCTGGGTGTCGTCGGCGTAGGAGATTATGCTGAGGTTGTGTTGGCGTGCGATGGCCGCGAGGGGGCTCATGTAGACGTTGAAGAGGGTGGGGCTCAGAGAGGATCCTTGAGGGACGCCGCAGATGACTTCGGAGGCCTCTGACTTGTACGGTGGTAGGCGGACTCTCTGTGTTCTTCCGTCGAGGAAGGAGATGATCCATTCCAGCGCCTTGTCCCGGATTCCGACGTTGCTGAGGCGCTGTACTAGGGTGCGGTGGCAGACCGTGTCGAATGCCGCGGAGAGGTCTAGGAGGATGAGGGCCGCTGTTTCTCCGTTGTCCATCAGGGCTCGGATGTCATCGGTGGCGGCGATGAGGGCGGTCTCGGTGCTGTGATTGGCTCGGAAGCCGGACTGTGAGGGGTCGAGGGATCCATTCGTCTCGAGGAAGGCGGCCAGCTGTTTGTTGACGGTCTTCTCGATGACTTTGGCTGGGAACGGGAGGAGCGAGATGGGGCGGTAGTTCTTGAGTTCGGTGGGGTCCGCTGTTGGTTTCTTGAGTAGAGCGCTGAGTTCGGCGTGCTTCCAGCTCTCAGGGAAGGTGGCGGTGTTGAAGGATGTGTTGATGATGTCTCGCAGGTGGGGTGCGATGACAGCGTCGGCCTTGTTGAAGACGTGGTGAGGGCAGGGGTCGGTCGGTGATCCGGAGTGGATGGAGTTCATCGTGCGGATGGTGTCTTCGGTGCTGATCGGGGTCCAGGCGTGGAGGGTGGTGGTGGGGGGAGGTTGTTCTGTCATGGTGTGCGTTGGTTGTTTGTTGAAGCTGTTGTGTATGTCCGCGATCTTGTTGTGGAAGTAGGAAGCGAGGGAGTCGCAGAGGTCTTGCGATGGGGTGATGTCGTTGGTTCCTGCGCTGGGGTTGGATAGCTCTTTCACGATGTTGAAGAGTTCCTTGCTGTTGTGCGCGTTGTTGTCCAGCCGGTCCTTGAATGCAGTTTTCTTGGCGGCGCGGATCATCTGGTGGTGCTTCCGAGTGGCCAGTTTGAGGGTGGTTCTGTTGTCCGGTGTAGGTTCCCTTCTCCAGACTTTCTCGAGGGCTCGGCAGTTCTTCTTGGAGCTCTTGAGTTCGTCGGTGAACCATGGGGCTTTCTTGCTGCCGGGTCTGCTGGGCGGGGTTCTCAGCGGGGCGAGCTCGTCCGCGCAGATGCTGATCCACTTCGTGAGGTTGTCGGCGGCCTGGCTGGGGTTCGCTGAGCCGGCAGGGGGGTGCTGGCTCAGGGAGGTGGCGAGCTGGTCTGCTGTGATCTTGTTCCAGTTTCTGCGGGCGGCCTGTCGCTGGTGGTGGTGAGTCGTCGTTCTCCTGAAGGTGAAGTGGACGCAGCTGTGGTCCGTCCAGTGGAGTTCTGTGGCGTGGCTGAAGGTGACGTCTTTGCTGGATGAGAAGACGGCGTCGAGTGTGTGTCCGGCGAGGTGGGTGGGGGTGGACACTAGCTGCTTGAGTCCCAGATTGGCGAGGTTGTCGAGCAGGGTGCTGGTGTTGCGGTCGTTGTTGTTCTCCAGGTGGAAGTTGAGGTCCCCCAGGAGGATGTAGTCGGCGGAGGGGAGGGCATGCGGGCTGACGAAGTCGGCGATGTCCTCGCTGAATTGGGTGCGTGGTCCCGGAGGTCGGTAGATCAGGGTGCCTCTAAGGGTGGTGGTTGGGTTGGTGTGGATCTGGAAATGCAGGTGTTCGGCGTTGGTCAGGGTGTTGTCGGTGCTGGTCGTGAGACGGATGGTGTTCTTGTGGATGATGGCGATGCCTCCTCCTGTCTGGTTGGCGTTGCGGTCCCTCCGGACGATCTTGTAGCCCTCTGGGATGGCGATGGCGATGTCGGGAGCTGAAGAGGCGTTCATCCAGGTCTCCGTGAGGAAGGCGATGTCAGGGGCTGTGGCGTCTAGGAGGTTCCAGAGTTCGATGGCGTGTCTGTGGACGGAGCGGGTGTTGAGCAGGATGCACTTGAGGTGGGTGCTGCTGGTGTTCGACTTGGCGGGTGCTGGTGCGAGGCAAGTCCGGATGCAGGTGAACTCGCAGGCGTGGCAGCTGAAAGGTCCGTGGGTTCGTCGTGGGGTGGCTTGGTGGCAATCTGGGAGTCGGCCGGTGTTGAGTGCGATGAGGGAGGCGGCGGAGTACGTCAGACGGGTCGGCCGGGGTCCTCGTGGGCCAGGGGTCCTGGCGCTGGTCGCGATCCGGTCGCGGACGGGCGCAGACGGGCTTACCTTTGGCGCGCCTTCGGCGCACAATCGGCGCACCCGCTGCGCGTGGCCGCTGCGCGTTCGCACGGTCGCCATATAAGGCGAAGTGCGCGGGTGGGCGGAGCAGCTGGGAGGCGGGAGCGGGGAGGGAACAGAAGAAAAAAAGGGGCGGGGTCTGCGATGGTGGCGGGAAGCGGGGAGCGGGGAGGGAAGACGGGGGCGGCGAGGAGGGCGGGAACAGAAGGAGATTAGAGCAAAACAGGTAAAAAAACGGGCTAAACACTATGAGACAAAAATCAAGCACAAGTTCAGAGCAAAACAGGTAAAAAACGGGCTAAACACTATGAGACAAAAATCAAGCACAAGTTCAGAGCAAAACAGGGGAAAAACGGGCTAAACACTATGAGACAAAAATCAAGCACAAGTTCAGAGCAAAACAGGGGAAAAACGGGCTAAACACTATGAGACAAAAATCAAGCACAAGTTCAGAGCAAAACAGGGGAAAAACGGGCTAAACACTATGAGACAAAAATACAAGCACAAGTTCAGAGCAAAACAGGAAAAAACGGACGACAGCAGGGACAGCCGGCCGCGAGGCAGGCAGCGAGGCAGAGAGCGAGGAGAGGGGGCACACGCAGCAGCTGGTGGCCGTGCGGCGCGGGGGTGTCCCACATTGTACATTGTTTTCCAGTGAGAATCAGTCTGTCTAAATATTGTCCGAGGTTATAACTGGCTCGGAAATAAGCTTCCTTGTATATAGGACTTCTTAGCAATGTTTGTAGAGGGAGTTGTTTTTTACCGTCAAGTGTTATTCTGGAAGGCACGTGGAAGGGGTTTTTAATTTGTGAAATTTGTGTAACATTGGGTTTGTGTTCTTTTATCAGATGATGGTGAATTGGCGAGAATATTAAACTGTTCAATTTGCTGTTTGATTAATATGTACATGTCACCGATTTAACCTCACTTATAAAAACACTTCCTGTTTAGAGTAAAAATATAAAGCGGTACAAAAGGGGGTGGTGATGGACGGAGCATCTGAACCAAACAAACACTCCCACCCAATCAACAGATCTGGGTTTAATCCATCACCGTTCTTTAGCCCACTCTGCCACCCAATTCAGAGGAAAAATATACCATTTGAAGGACACTTAAAATACCACACACTACAGAAAAGAGAGAAAAACATTAGATATTTAAAACAGACACAAAATGCACTACTTTGTTGTTAAAGTGGAACATTGTGGCAATGAGCCTGGGATCTAATAGCATAACACCAGCAATGTGAATGATAATAATTTTAAATTTAATTAAATGGTATGGCCCTGACAATAGTACAAATGTTAATGTATGGTTGTTGCCTCTGCGTTTACGTATATTTGACGTTAATAATAGCTTATTTTCACATTATAGCATCAGATATGCACTACCATTGCCACAATAGACAGAAGAGCCTATGGAAGAGAAGAGAACAACAAACAGAGGCATAGCACTTCCGGAAAACATGGAAAATAATTGAACTGTGAGAGACACATTTTAATTATGTGTGATTGTGTTGTTATTTAAAACCATAGCCGTTTAGAACAGTTTTATGGTGCCCACGCCTATGTTTGGATGATGCAGCACTTCTGTATTACAAAATAGGAAAAGCAGATGGGAGGCTAGGATGTAGGGTCTTGTGTATTACAGAGTGTGAGACCCCTAAGGTACCTAATGGTCTCCGTAGTCTAGTGAGGTAGGTGATTGGGTGTGGTAAATAAAATTCATGACGCAGTATGTTTCAGTTAATGGTTACACTCTGAGAAATAAAGACATGTAATGCTGAGCTCCGTGTGGCGTAATTCATTTACATGCTACCGGGATGGGGCAGCGCTACCACTGGCAACAAGCTATGGGGATACCTAAACCTCACAACTCAAAAGAGTCAAGAGTGCTCTCACCGGGAATTTGCAGAGGTCCAGCAAACTGCTTGTGCATGCCACTTGCACCTCAGTTGAACGTAAGAATCAACAGTTGCCATATGCAGAGTCAAAGTACAATTTCAGCCAGTACAAGACCTACTAAGAAAAGCAAGACCCCATGGAAATTGCCAATACAACTGAGATATGATGAGTGACGCCACAACGTAGCACAGATTTGTCATTTATACAGTGTGGAAATATCAAAGGCAGTATCAACCAGGTACAGAAAGCGCAACAAACTGTGACAGCGAGGTGCAAAAGAAAGCTGCAAGAAGAAGGTAAGCACAAAGAAATGCTAAGAGGCAGATATCAAACAGGTGTAAGTGTGAAGGATGCCAAGTGCGCACACCTCAGAAAGAGAAAAGATTATCTACTTACCAAACATCTAGAGTAAAGTAAGTCATAGGACCTGAGCGCCAGGTGCAGCAACCCAAATGTAAGTACAAGGCTGTGCTTACAAGGCTGTCGAATCATGCCAAACTGACCAAAGAGTCCATGAACGGTGGTTGGAATAGTGCAATTTCAGCCTTTCCATGACTGCCGAAGAGAGTGCCCTATACAGTGCTGCGGCCCTCCTATAACTACTATTACTGTTCGATATTGTCAAGCGCAGAATATTGGTGCTAGATGGCTTGTCTGGATCAAAGCTTTTGATAATTTCATTGATGTGTTGGTAGAAGCAGATGATAAAAAGATCATTAAATATCTCAAATATGTAGCTGATGATGGAGTGAAGGAAGTGATAAAGAAAATACCAAGAGGCAAAGAAAATTCATACCATCAAATTAAAAAAGTGCTGAACACTATCTTCAATCTGATGTGAATGCTGAAAAGGAAAGGTACATTTTCATGCAAGAGAGACAGGGAGTGGAGGAATTTGTTTAAAGTCTTAAAATTTTTATCAAACACTATAATTTAAATGAGTTCAATGATGAAGAAACCATTCAACTCAGAGTCATAGATGGTTGCCTGTCTGAATCCTTCAAGCTCCGAATGCTGAGAGAAACACTCAATTTTGAGCGTGTGCTCATGGCAGTCCGAGCTGAAGAATGTACCGACAAACAAGCCGCTGACATGGAGGCTGTGGAGCCCAAAGTGAATCAGCGTTGAGTATGAAAAGCAAGAAAAAACACTAGGTAGAAGGATGCAAAGTGATGTCTCCTAAGAAAAACAGAATTACTTTTCTCAATATATGTTTTCTAATGTTTTTTACATTTTACAGAGTTTTTAAAATGTTCTTTTCGCATTTTCCTGATATTCATCAACTCCATGTCTGCCAAAGGTGCACAGCCACACAAAAACATTCATTTTCTAAGAATTATTTCATTGGACCTGCACCTCCTGCGTTCCACATCCCAACATATGCAGATAAAGCAAACATTTACATCTGTATGTGATTAGAGTCACAGCCATTAACCAAACATGTCGCGCAAAACACTGAAGGAAAGGAGCAAATGCACTAACTATCCGAAAGGAATTAAGGCAGAATATACAGCACAACAGTTTAAAAAAATCTAGTTTTTTAAGGGTTTCCTAATAAAAAAAAAACTAAACAGACACTCTGGGGCCCATTAGGATGTCGAGTGGATTGCCCCCGCCAGGCTGGCGGTAGCCACCGCCGGCCTGGCAGGGGCAATCCGCCCGACATCCTTTCCTGAATGCCCCCGTCACATTAGTATGGCAGGGGGGACTGCGGCGGACGGGAATAACATCCGTCGCTTTTCTGCCCCGGTCGCCTTGCGGCCGGGGCGGAAAAGGTTTAATATGGTGGCGGTGTCTATTAGACACCGCCAGCCATATTAAGTTGGGCCAGGACAGATGCCTTTCCGTGGCGGCAAGGCATGCAGTCTTCATTATGGGGGCCCCCTGCAGGCCCCCAAAGTGAAGGAGGGGTGGGGGGATGCACACGGGGGTACCTGTGGTACCCCCCTGCATTTGCATAAACAAAGCGGCAGGCACCACGCGGTGCCTGCCGCTTTGTTTATGCAAATGCATCACAAGCATCTTTGGCATTGTGGCGGGTGGGGCTGAGTGCACCGCCCACCACAATGCTAAACATGCAGGATGCGCCCGCCACAGTGGCGGGCGCACCCTAATGCACCCCACGGGACCCCCGCCCTTATGGCGGGCGGTCCCATTCACCGATGGGATGGCGGGCGAACTAAGTCCGCCCGCCATCCTAATGACCCCCTCTGTGTGGGGAAAAATGAATAACCTCTCATCAATGAGTAAGGCATTACACACTTTGGGGTACAAGTATTCGCTCACTTGTTGTGCTAAATTAATGGAGGCATGCTAGCTGGCGCCCTAGTTATAATAGTTAGTTGTACTTTGCTACTCTATGCAGTCTGCAGCTGGGGCAGCTGTAATAGACAATTATCTTATGCCAATGGCCCTGCTCTTCTTCAAAATGCCTTTCAATTTTACCCTGACCACAAGGCAGATGAATAATAATGAATGATACAGCTCATGAAACCTCAGGTCTAATGAATAATAATGAATGATGCAGGTCATTAGGCAGGTCATACAGACATCCGTTGTGCCATAAGTAAACAGTGGGAAAAGAGATGCACTGAAGTATAGGGAATTGATTAAGGAACGGGAAATAGTCTGTATTTTGGCACTATCGTCACAGACAATCCCATCCTCAAAAGTCAAGCACTTACTTAGTCCCACTTTACTCCCTGGCCTCACCCTCCACCACACTTTATACTTATTTTTCCAAGAAATACATTTGCTTGGCGGTAAGGTAAGGAAACTTAACTTACTCTACTGCATGGTAAGTTAGAGGGATTAGGTAAGTAGTCATTTTATTACCGATTAGCGGAGTGTCACTAATCATCATCATGTGCCAAAGCTTTGGTTAGTGAATCACTGTGGTTGACAAATGCTGAAAGAGAAAACTTTGGCCAGGAGTGAATTTGGAATGGAAGCTAGGATGAAATACATCACTTGTCCCAAAAAATGTGGCGCATGCCAAGAATGTATTTTTCAAATTTTAGGGAAGGCGGGGACAGAACTTAGAAAAGAATAAAGGAGTGAAGTACTAGAAAGTGAATGAGTGGACACTGGGGGGAGAAGGGAAAGACACCTTGTTTTTACATTGCCATGCATTGAAAACTTTGCAAATGCCACATTAACTGAAGCAGACACACTTTGCACAGCCAACACTGCAGTGCCATATTGAACCATGCAGCAGCTAGGTCATCATGAGTGGCACTAGAGAAACGCCACAGGTAGGAAGGAAGGAGACGAATGATGATGGGTGGGATTCATAAGTTCTGCCTCCCTTAAAAACTACTGTGAGTCAAAGAAGTAGACAGAAATACTACCCCAACCCTCTGACTCTAAACTTTCATAACACCATTTCAAGCAAGTAAAGTAAGTGAGCACATCTCTATCCAGAACAGCTCCCCTGTTTCTTCATACATGCAATTATCCATTCATCAGTTCATTGTTCTAGTATTCTCCAACCTTGACTTTGATACACACCATTTAAGCTTTTCATTCTCTCATTCAGTCTTTCACCATTGAAAACCATCCATCCATAAATATCTATCAATCCAAACATGGCTCTCTATGAACCTTATACCAACATCCATGCATCCTTTCACCCATTTAACCATTCACACATCCTGCTTCAACCCTTCCAAACATTCCTTTTACCCATTCAGGCAGGCATCCTTTCACCCATAACCTTTCACCCATCAAGACAGGCATCCTTTTACCTGTATACCCTTTCATCCATACTTCATCCAGCCAGACAATCATCACCCACCTATATGCATCATTTCTCTCATATTACATTTCACCCACCCTTTCTCCTTCCATCCTTTTCTCCCTTTGCCGTCAATCCATTGATGATCAAGTTCATTATGGACCTTTGGCTGCTGACTTGCAGATAGAAGAGGCCATTAACAACTCAACTCCTGCATATCTGCTAAAGTGATCTGTTCGTTCATGAGTCAATGCCAGGGATGAACGGATCTTGTAGAGTTGCTCTTCACAGAATACTACACAGAATACTGCTGAGTTGCTTAAAAACCCACCGGAATTCTAGGGAGTACCGCTCCGCCTGACACAATTAATGAAACAGCCTGCTGTTGCTTAAACTAATGACAGCTGCTTCAGGGACTATACAGGACACCTGTTTATATCGTCCGGGTTTCCTGATTGGCCCTGAAGAGCAGCAACAAGGCTGTACGTTATCGCTGGGCATAAATGTGCAGGGGTGCACATTCCATCTAGCCACAGAGATTTTAGAGCGGGGAGGTTCACCACCCCCTTCTCAGTACAGCAGCTGCGAGCTGGCACCTCTGTGTATAGAAAAGTTATGTAACCAATGGGTTGCTTACCAACCATTCTACCATTCATAGAGAGAACTTCCTCTTCTCAGATGTCCGATGACTTTGTTCACTCTGTGCAGAAGTGAGAGTACAGCGGGGGTGAGAAGAATGACCAGAAACCTGCACCACTTCAGAACAGAGCGGGAGGGAGGAGCTCCAGTGTTGGAGAGGGACGGGAGGGTAGAGTGGCAAGAGAGTGGAAGGGCAGAGGGCGGAGTGGCGAGAGGGGCAGGAGGGTGGAGTGGCGAAAGGGGCGGGAGGGCCGAGCTCCAGTGTTGGAGAGGGATGGGAGGGCGGAGTGGCAAAAGCACAGGGGGTAAAGAGCAGATGCTGAGGTCATGCAGGGGATAGAGCACAGCTGCAGAGTGCCTGCAAGGGGTACAGAATGTGCGGCGCACAGAGAGTTTAAAACATGCACAGGGGAGCAGAGCTTTCATTGGTAATCTGCAACAAGCAGATCATTCATCTCATTAAGCACTAAATTGTATGACGGCTCACGGCTGTTTCACATTGAGCTACCGGAGTGAAACCTTAGCTCAGTGTCTAACAGGGAGGGTGCTCTGCAGTATGTTGCCTACTTAGGATACGTAATGCCCTCAGCAACAGATGATGGCCATCTGGGAGTTCAAAGTCTGTCTCCTGTGGGTTAGTGCGGCAGGTCTGTGACTTCCTTATCGGCACAGCTGTTTTGTTTGTAAACACGGGGTGCTGGGAGGATGTGTGGAGAGTGGTAGTAAATGTGCCTTGCATAAGTAGGAATACCCAATGAATCATGAGTTTGTGAATGTTCACATATGTTCTATGGCACCCTTGGTCTTGAATTTACACTGTCCCGCCCCGTGAGTGCATTTGCTCACATTTCTGCATGAAGTAATTATTAGTTAATTCCTTTGTACCTGTATAAATGAATGCTTTGTGATTACATTCTTAAAGCATGGGATGTGTGAGCCTATAATTCAGCTTAATTGGAAAATGGCTGTGAAAACTAGGCCTTCCTTGAGTATTATTTAGTACAGTGCACATGGTAGACAATGATGGGCTGGTGCTGTTGACCGGCAAACTCAACTACGCTATGTGAGATGTGGAGTTTTTTGCCGTACTCCGCCCTCCAAACGGAGCGCAAAGTGAAAAAAACATCGCAAGCTCTTCTAGCAGAGCGTGGTCCACCACCCACCCTTAGTCAACACCCTTTAAGTGAGTATATTACTAATTGTCAATAAGCAAGCAAAGTGACTTACAATCCTCCTGTCCCTGCCGCCGCTGGAATCCCCCCCTTCGACTGTCGCTGCCTCGCTCGCTGTACTAGCACTTTCACTGCCAGCCCCGACACTGGTGGTCTGTGTGGCTAGAAAAAACATTACACGTTTAAGATGCCAGATTAACCTCCCACTGTTATTTTCTTTTTAAGAAATTACAACCACAATACATCACTACAGTCCGGTTACAGTAACATTCCTCAAAAAATCATGTTGAGCATTTTTGTTGGTTGGCAATGTTTGAATATCCAGGTAGTCAAGCCAACCAAAAACGTTTTGTAATGGAGGGGCAGAGCTATGCTGATTCTGAGTCATTGAAGTGCAATAAAGGGATGGAATAATCAGTCAACAAATGACATTTGGTCTTGTCGTCATACTTTCAGCTATTTTGCACTGCCATCAACTGCTGGCATACTATGATAATACATTATACACACCCTTGGGGGGGGTCCATCATGACCATGGAGACTCTCTCATTTTACTATTTGAGCATGAGCAAGATAAAGAAAGCCTTCTCAACAAACATGCGTAAAATAGTTACCATACTTGGCCATTCAAACTTCACAGTATCAGTCCACAAGAGATATAAGGGGAAGGGAAAGCTTACTGACAAAGCAGAAGAAGGAAGCTACAGGCAGACTAGTACTGACAGTTTGAAGTGAAGTACAGAAACTTGAAATAAAAACAATTCTAAATGTGGAGCAGTAAAAGTTAGGGAAATAATGGTAACAGGAGTACTTACTGGGGCCAGCATAGCCATCTGCCACGGCATTTGTGGAGGCACGCTCAGCTCCCTCACCCGCCTCAGTTGTGCCAGGCCCAGCCCTCTTCTTGCCCCTGGATGATGATGTAAAAAATAAAATTAAAAAAAGGATTAGTGTTCCAGGTAATTATGTCCCCAAAAATATTTGAAAGGGAAGAACAAATGCAGTAACATTGAACTTTTCTGAATCAGATTGCATATAGTACTAATATCATGGACCTATTCCTAATTTCCTAAACTGAACCCTATTCTAAATTTCCTAAATTACATTTTGGCACTACTAATAATTTTCAACAAATAATCTTTGCTTCACATCCCATTCTCAATTTCTCAACCCAGTTTGGCAGGCCAACTCAGTCTGCATTTGTTTAAATGCATAGTGCATGCACACTACTCATCTCTGGGAGATTGCTTGGAGCTGTACAAGCTACAAAAAAGAAAAGCACAGAGAAGTAAGGTAACACTAGCTCAGTAATATTAATAACCACCACAAGTGAGTGCCAACAAGTAGGATTAGTTAGCGCTGAGTACCTGGATAGATGATGATAATAATAGTTGTAACATCAACTTAACGTATCTCCGAGTGTGAGCAGTATGCTACCTATTTAGGAAAAAAATATTAGCGTAGAACACAACAAATAAATATTACTCACCTAGCCACGCAACCTCCATGTCCATCAGCATGAGCAGGTCCTGTTCCCAGGATGTCAGGACCCCAGAGCTGTGGTGCACAACCCAGCACACTCTCACCGAGGACTGCAAATGCTCCCAGAGGCCATACCCACAACCAGGCATGCTGCATGACACACAACCCACAAGGAAGGCAGCTTGTGTTACGGGTGGTTCAGAAGGGCTTACTGCTCTGCCATGGTGCTGGGTAGTGGGGAGAACGAAACAAGAAAGGAAGGAAAACACATGAGGAAGTAAAGCATACAATGGAAAAAGTACAAAAGTGTCAAAAAACACCCCAAAAATTACAAAAAACATCAAATACACTAACACAAAGACACACACTAATATGATAAATAATAATTATGGGTGGATGGCATAGATGGGGGAGGATTAAAGAGATTAAAGAAATATTGAAAAAATAGGCCCAGCATCTCACAGTGTTTCCAGTGTAAGAATGCACTTCATGTTGAAGAATATGTAATACGTCAAGCAAATGGGTGTGGTGAGAAACTCAACCAGCTTGCGGAACTCCGCATATTGCGACTGAGTTTTTTTGGCACTTTGCGGAAATCCATGTAGTGCGACTACGCAAACTCCAACCAGTTCTAGTCAAGAAGAGGTTCTTCTGTGTCACTGATGAGCAACAGTGAAGAAGATGGGTGTACGATGGCAATGCTGACTACTGAAAGACATGCACATGTAGGTTTGGCTTTTTGCAAGAAAGAATATAAGTCAGAAAAGGATTGACAAGTTAAATCACAGAATTCATTTGGACGTTGTCCCAAAATTGAAGGTTGATGGTTGCTATATACCATTTATCATAGACAGCGGTCCATTGATAAATATCATGCCAGCCAAAAAGTACCATGAACTGTCTCTACTGCCACGTCTCACACCATCGAAAACCCAAGCATACACATGGGCAGCCTTGATATGATTGCAAAGTTTAGGTTCCCTTATGGCGACAATGAAACATAAAGAGAAGGCACAAGCCCCAATTCATGTTCTTTAGGGCACTTTGTAAAGTGCCTTTCTACTCAGTTTTAGCACTGCTGCTGCTGCTGACTAATTTCTGTGAATTACAAGATCAATACTCATCACCACATGGTGAATCAGTTTCAATCATTGTTTCATGGATTAAGAAAACTTAAGACAATGAAGGTGCACGGCCACATTAATGAGGAAATTCATCCTGTTTCTCAATGACATTGTCAACATTGCATTAAATCTACAAGAGGCTACTGAAAAAGAAATTGAGAGTTTGCTTAAACATGATATTATTGAGGGCTCTGCTGCTCCCATGCCATGGGATTCACTGATAGTGGTTGTACCTAAAAAAGACAGTGGAGGGTCTGTGTAAATTTGTGTTGACATGCGTCAGGCAAACAAGGCAATCAAAAAGAATAGCATCCAGGTCCGCACATTGACAAAATGATTACTCAGTTGAACAGTGCCAAAATTTTATGGAGCCTTGATCTGAACAAAGGATTTCATAAGCTCAAATTGGAATAAAATGTTGGGTACATTATATACTTATCAACTCACGTTGGCTTAATTGTCTTCAGCTGCCAAACTTTTCCAAGGTGTCCTTTGTCACATTACATAATCTATCACTCATGATTTCAATTACAGTGATGATATACTAGCATTTGGGGCTACATGAAAGGAACATGATAGAGCCTTTATACAAGTATACTAGATAATTGCAGATGCAAGTCATACATTGAATGCTGTAAAGTGTGAGTTTTACAAAACAAAACTAAAATTCTTTGGGCACATTTTCCGAAATGGGGGATTGACTCCCTATGAAACCAAAGTTAAGGCTTTGTCATCTACTTCCCCTCCACAAGTTGTAACCAGGCTGCGTTCTTTTCTTGGTATGGCAAGCTATTGTTCCAGGTATATCAATGACTTTGCCACTGTATGTGCCCCATTGAAAGAGTTAACATAATGGAATGTTTCATTTCAGTGGTCACGGGAGTGTGATCAAAGTTTCAATATGATTAACCATGCAATTGAAAATGCGGCTGAAAAGGCTTACTTTGATCAGAAATTTCATACGGAGATAGTTGTGGATGCCAGTCCAGTGGGCTTGGTTATGGTTCTTGCCCATCATAGTGGACATGCAAACGTACAAAGGCGTAATGTAAATTATGCCAGCTGGAGTTTGTCACAGACTGAACGAGCTTACTCGCAGCCCGAAAAAGAAAGCCTTGCTGGTCTGTTGGCTTGCAAACACTTTTTCATGTGTTTATGTTTCGTAAACCTTTTACGCTGGTTACCAATCATCAAGCACTGCTCAGTATTTTTGGCAAACCAAAGGCCAAGATGCCCCCTCACATTGAGAAGCGAGGGCTGAGACTGCAAGAGTATGACTACACATTTGGGCACCAGCCGGGAAATGATCAAACTCTGCTGACTGCTTTTCTCCAGGGCGCATACAGTGTCAGAGTGCCCCTTCTAAACTGGCCAAAGCCTATGTCAACTTGATTGTGAGATCTGGTACTCCTGCAGTTATTTCTGTAGAGGAAATAAATGCTGCTACAAATGCAGGTAGTAATATGTTCATCTTTAAAGGCATTATTATGCACCAATCCTTGAGAACTCATGCTGGACCTCTAGATAACGATAATACATAAATAAAAATGCAAGAACGTGCATGAACTGTCAGTGACACAAGAAGGGATTACCTTGTGAGTGTTGAGAATTGTCATTCCTGAACTGAAAGTTTAAGACAACAAGTCAATGAAGTGACACATGAGGGACATTGTGGAATTGTCACCAGAGAGCGAGCCTGCCAGGACCATGTTTGTTTCCCTCGTCTTCATGAGTGAGTTGAGAGAGAGCTCCAGGCTTGTCATTTGTGTAGGGTCTTATCTTCCAAAACAACAGAATATTCTCTAAATATGTCAGTACTTCCAGAACACTTCTGGGAGAAAATGTCAGTCGACTTCTTTGGACCCATTGAAAATGGCCATTACCTCATGGTAATCATTGATAAGTAGTCCTGATTCCCTCTGGTGAAAGAATGTTCATCAATCACTTATAATCAAGTACATGAAAGGCTTTAAGGCAAATTTGCAACCTGGGAAGTTGTGTTCATTCTAAATTCTGACAATGGCCCACCATTCATTGGTTTTGAATTTAAAGAATGTCTTACTCATTTGAAATCAAGTATCGGAAAAGCACACCTCCATGGCCACAGGCTAATGGCATTGTTGAACATTTTATGAACATTCTTAAGAAGGCTTTACAGTGTGCGCTAGAGAGACTTGGAACTCAAGTCAGTTCTTCAGTCTACTCTTCGTGCCTACAGACCTACTACCATTCTACAACCAGCGAAAGACCAGCTGCCCAGATGTTCAGGAGAGACATGGATACCAAGCTGCCCCAGTGGACCATGGAAAGAACAATTGATGTCAAGAAAATTCTACTCACAGATCTAGCTTACAAGTCCAGAATGAAGACTCATGCAGTCAAGCATTGATGTGCTCGGGACAATTATGTTTCAGAAAGGGTATCATGTTCTTGTCAGGAAGAGGTGAAAATGGAAATCTGATGCTCCATTCAATGCCGATCTATTGCAAGTTGTGAGTAGAAAGGGACATATGGTGATGATCACCATCCTGGAAAGTCCATTATGAGTGATTCATCACATTTCAAGCACCTGCCTCAGAATCGGTCGGCTCTAGACACCCAGAGTGAAACTTTGACATTAGAGGGCCTAGAGAGCCCGAGGACTGCATCAGTGTCTAGATCACCAGTGCCTGCTACAGTTGTTTCTTATGTGTCTCGTCTCTGCCTCACACTACGAGAGCTGGAGGAGTGGTTTGAGCGCCTTGAGACCTCATTGAAGAACTATGATATTTTGTTTTTACTTTTTATTTAACAAATTGGGAGATGTAGTGTCTTGTGTATTATAGAGAGCAGGACTCCTATAGTTCCTAAAGTGTCCATAGTTTTGTGACATAAATGATTGGGTGTGGCAAGTAAATGCTGCTATAAATGCAGATAGGAACATGTTCATACTTATAGACATTATTATGCACCAATCTTGGAGAACACACGCTCAACCTCTTGATAACAGTAAAGAATATCAAAAATTCAAGAATGTGCATGATGCACTGTCAGTGACAAAAGAAGGGATTATCTTGTGAGGGGCGAGAATTTCAGTTTCTGGTTACACTCTAAGAAATGAAGAGTGGTAATACTGAGCTCCGTGTGTGGTATAATTATTTTACATGCCATCTGGTTAGGGAGGGCGCTGCACAGAAGAACATGGATGAATATGTTGGTGCCACAGGTGTGACCGCTCTGAAATCTTAACTGGTAGCCATTTATTTTGTTTCAACGACTCATAGAGCAAAAGGCCTTTTCTACACTAAACAATTTGATTGCTATTCGCTGTGACATTTCTGTTAAAGTTGACACGTGATCTATTCAGTTCACCCTATTAGGTCTTATTTCCTCTAAAATTGACATCATTTGGAAGAGAAATGTGTGCTCACTTCCTACTAGTAAGGTGAGTGGCTTGAGGAAGTAACAAAAGACACTCTTTAGCCCTGCCCTTGTTCGAAATCTTTAAAAAGGGGCAAAGGTAAGTCACAGCCCAAAACTATTTCCTAGATGCCTCTTTATTTTTAATTTATATGATGTAACATTTCATCCTATAGTTACAGTCATATTTGCATTTAACAAATGTTGTCACTAATGCTCCACAATTCAGCCTTGTACACCGCTAAATACTGCCACAGAACATAAGTAACTTGTTGCATTCAAGATGCATCAGCTGAGGTTTATCTAACCATAAGACATCACACCAATAAGAGCCTTGTATTTTTGTATAGTTTGCAAAAGGGGGAACCATCAAACAAAACTAATTATTTTCAGAATGCTTTTCACTTTTAGTGCAATGAGGTTTGGTATTTTCTCTGAGCAGGTGCTTTTGGATCTACTCTTAGTGGACATGTGCCTCTTTCACACTGGACACCACATATGATTTAGCACACACGTGCCACTGCAAGGATGAGTCGTTTTGAGCAGTTGTGCAAGTCAATATGCATTTATTTTAATTTAATATAGTGGCACTTGTTTTAGCAAGCAAATCAATAGTGGTCTTAGGTGTTCCTCGTCCAGCTTACAGCCCCCACCCCAAAAAAACCCTAATGTTTTTTATGACATAACATTTACGGCATGCATTATACGATTTGAAACCCTCGTTTTTTGGGGCACCAAAAATAGTTACTGGGAGTGTAAAGAGACGTACGTTCCTGCTCCTGTTCTAAAAAGAAAAGAGGTCCTTGATACTTGGCATTTTCAAAGAGCACATTTTACTGGGTGTACCCACAGTTTACATGTATTCATTGGAGGCCACGAAGGGTACGAGCACGTTTACAATCAAACATATTGAAAACATGTTTTAAGGTGCCCACATAATATGTTATTCCTGCACGTCCTTAGTCTGGAATATTAATTGATGAGTTAGAGACCCTGTAACATGATAAACGTAAACATAAATCTTTGTGCTTCATTTGAGGTATTGCTTGGTCAATCACGGTTTTGTACCATATTTTAATGGTTGAGACCCCACTCACCTCTCATGAGATGGGAAATCAAGAGTTACCTGCACTATAGTAACCTGTAAAATGGTCCCTATTTTACACACGCCCGGAGTTACTGATACTGGGGTACGTGTAGTTCCTGGAATTCCTGCCGTTTCGACCCTGAGTGATGCTAAATTTACCAGGGGAATCGCAATTCTATGTCATATTCTTCAGAAATACCTTGGGGCATATTATCAACAACTAGCGATATTTATCGCTATATAAGCTTAGCGACATTTTTTTTATCATCGCGCATCGCCGGATTTTATCGCAGAGATAACGTGCTATTAGCACGTTTATTTCCAAAGCGAAAAAATATCCGGCGATAGAGGCGAAATGCTTGAATATCACAGGAAATTCTGCGATATTCAGGCATTATCGCTAATAGGGACTTAACCTGAATATCCACCTCCCATTGGATATACAGGCTAAGAAGTGGTCTGAGCAGGCGTAAGGATTTGGTGATATTCGCCATTTGCGCGAATACTTTAATCGCTACGCCTGCGTTGATAATAGGTGATAGCGAGGTTAGCGACTGCTTTCAGTCGCTAACAGCTTGGGTACTCCCACTTTGCATGTCATTAGCGATAAATATCGCTGACATGCAAAGCGGGCCTCAAACCGCTTGCTATCACCTAAAAGCTATCGCTAACTGATGTTAGCGACAGCTTGCTAATAGGGCAATGAAATTATCACTGCTTTGCGTCCGAAAACGGCCAAAAAAGCGGCGATAATTTCATTTTGCCTGCCTTGGTAATATGCCCCCTAATTTCCCCTGTAATTTCACAAGGAGATTTCAGCTGCTGTCAGCACTAGACATCTTTAGGTGAAAGTAAAGAGAGCCATGATGTTCCAAAGGAGCTTGTAATTCTGACGGGCTCGTGCCTGCTGTTACCAGCAACATTGGAAATTGAACCTAAAAGGTGAACCAGCTGACCGTGGTACAGATTGACGAGATTACATTATATGCAGATGGAGCACACATGCAAAATTAATTCACAGGCAGCAATGTGCTAGTGACTTTGAGTGGATCTTTCACAATATGGCTTCAAGATAAAATTGCCCAAGGGTAATTCTGTAATAAGTTATATTTTGTATGTGTGCCACTAATCTATGAAGTATTAATTTAAACCTACCGAAAGCCTATCTAAAACAGTCAAAAACACAGTTTTTAATTAGTATATTGAGTAAACAATTAAATGAAGTCAGTGGGATAAATCAATGAGCGGTGATTTCTGCAGTCAGTTTAACTCTCATGTAGCATTTTGCCATGCTGAGAATGATACTATAAAAAGTAATTGCCTCGCTATGTTTGTAAGTTATTCCCTCCTCTGTGACGTTAATGGGGTTTCTTAGTGTGATGAAGGAAGCCTGCCAATTTCAAGCACTCATGCTTCATTTCTCAATAACTCTGATCTAGGAAGTCAAGTGTTTTGTTGCAACCTTTTCCCCATTGTAGTTTATCAACTTAATATCGAAATAAATATATAATGGATTTGAAAGCTAGGCAGCTAGCGTTATCTGTATATTAGACCTATATTTGCACTGATAAATTAAAACAAAATAATAAAAAATAAACATGCTGAGAAGTACTGGCGGCAACTTCTTTTGTTTCTTGATAGTTGTATGAAATTGCATACTATTGAAGAATGAAAAAATCATCCCACAAGTTATAAAGCTTTGAAAACTTGACGAGTGATGAGGTTGATATTCAAATTGAGAGTCAATGAAGGCAACTTGCTGAGAGTCACACTGTGATACCTGAACAGTTATCGCCCAGGGTTAATTAAGGTCGATAACACTTCCGTCACTAACACAGGCTTTAGTTGTTTGTGGATTGAATAGTGTGTTTGTGTGTGTGTGTGTGTGTGTGTGCAAAAGCATGTGAAATATCGCCAGAAGAAAAGCTGCTTCCAAATGTTTTCTTATAATGTGGTCTCATGTTAATCAACTTTTGTCTTTAATATTAATAGAGAGGCTTTTGATGGAATCATAATAAACTGAAAATCATATCAGGATCGGGAACATTGTTCATTCACCTGCTTCTTTCTGTGGCTCTCGGAAGGTAACCAACAGAGAAGGCGCCCACCCTTGATCTGTCTAGACAATCCTAGCTCTCCTTACCTCACATGGAACAGTTTTAGAAATCACACTCTCAGCCAGTGACTGCTTTCCTCGATTTGGAGATCAATCATATGTACACTTCACTCTGTCCCTTGCTCCACTCTACCACTGTTTGAGTGTAAGCAGGCATATACATGCCTGTATATTAGCCCTGGCCTAAATTATCAGTGTTCAAATTACCTTTTTTCATGGCATTCCTCCAGATTGTTGCCTTCATTACCCTATTTGTTTGCTAAGCCCGTTTTTGTTGGCTCTCATGACTCTGCACACTTTACTTTTGCTAACAAGTGGTAAAGTGCTTGTGCTTTCCCTCCCAAAAATGGTAACATTGATATGCACATATTTGGACTCCTTAATTTACTTCTAAGTCTATAGTAAATGATAAAACATGAACCCAGTGACTGTAAATTAAATGCTACAAGCGCGCTGCAGCACCCATTGCACTACCCACTGAGGTAGCACTGTAAAATGCTAAGGCATAAACCACCCTTTTCAATCATTTTAAGTCACCCCTCAACTAGGCCCTAAATGCTCATAGGGCAAAGTGCAAGGCATTTGAAAAGAAGGACCCTGTATGTAAGATTTGTATGCCCTTGCAGTCAATTCTTCCCAAAGTTGTTTCTCACTGCAATATGGCTTGCTCTCCAATAGACTAACTCTGTGTTACCTTATACGTGATGAAATTCCGTTATGGAACAGCTGGAAAAATGCTTCTTTCACTTATATGAATTGTAATTTTAAATTCTCTTTGATGTTAAAATCAAATTCAGGTCCAGGTCCAGTTGGGTTAATTTGTAAAACATCATTTGTAGTGGCAATGGGGTGAGCAAAGAATGTTGCTGGGTTTACGGTGTGGCAATTAACAACCTTCAGTGAAAGTATTACTTCTTAGCTTGATACTCTCTGTGTGGTAAGAGTAGTCTTAGCCCTTTGTATTATTGCAGATGCAGCATGCTCTGTGTATAGTGTCAAAGGGGTACCCAAGACCATGGGGATGCTGTTCTCAACAGTGAACGCTGAAGTGTGCAGGGCTTGTTCACAAGGGTAGTGTCCTTTCAGTACATAATCTAGCATGTCACTGAAGTAAGCCATGGGCTTATTGCCCATGGGGTACTTCTGGCTAAGGACTGCTGTCACAAATTGGACATCACAGTGAATGAACAGGTAAAATTCTTTAGTGTAGTCAGGGGACCACAATACTTGTGCATTTATTTCATTTTCCAACTGTGCAAATGCTGCCCTCATTTCAGGTGTCAAATCTAGGTTATCCTGTCTGCCCTGGACTATTTTCACAACCTTCAGCAGTGGGGCAGTGATGGTGGAGAAATCAAAGACCCACTGAAAGACATAGATTTCTGCATTTCTTTCACTGTTTATGGTTCAGGTGTATGCTTAATTGTCTCAACTTGATCTGGGATAACTCGTCTACCTGAGGCTGAGAGAAATTGGCCAATGTATTTTACTTATTCCTGCCAATATTGAAGCTTTGTCTACTTTATATCCTCTCTGTGCTAAGGTGGTCAATAGGGCAATGGTGTCCTCTCTGCATGCTGTTCTATGGGATTGCAAATCAGAATGTTGTCAACATTTTGTAACAGGGAGCTATCACATTGAAAGTTAGACAAATCAGCTTTTACTATTCTGTTAAAGACATTTGGGGACTCACAATACCCCTGAGGTAACCTGGAATAACACATCAGGGTACCAGGAAAACTGAAAGCTGTTAGGCATTGGCTGTGTGGATGAAGTGGGACACTGAAGAAGGCATTCTTTGGGTCAATGGCAGAAAAGTGTTTAGTGTCAGGGGGAATGCTTGTGGGGTCTGGGACAATTGGGATTTCTGATATGACAAGATCATTAAGGAGTTGCAGGTCGAGTACTAAACCCCACTGATTAGTATTTGCCTTGTGCACAGGAAACAGACAGGTGTTGCAGGGAGATGTGCCGGGGTATATGACTCCCTGATCCCGTAATGCTTGTATGCTGGGCACACTACCCTCCAATGCTTCCTTAGACAGGAGGTACTGATGCACTCTTGGAGTATGGTGCCTTCTTTCAGAGTTATTCTGAATGGGGCAGCAGCCCGGATGAGGCCCACATCATTGGGGTCATCGGTCCAGAGGTTGGCAGTCTCATGTATGGAATCAAATGGTTTACCTGACGTTTGTGTTCTTATTTCTACTGTCAATGAGAGGGGGAATTGCATTTTCTTCGACAATCTCACTTTTTGAATGGTCTTCACAGGGGCCAAACAGTTAATCATCCAAAATCTCCCTTCCTGACCTGCCTGGTTTTATGAAAATGACGCAGGTCCAGGTGTGGGCACGGTCATCATATGCTTGGAGGGCTCGTATGTTGGCATTATTTCAAGACTTTGTATGTCTAAGTCCATTTGTTTGTCGGGCATTCGGGAATCCTGTGACTTTCGCCAAAAGAGAAACTCTCTCAGTATCTGGGCAGTACAGCCCTTCAGTTCAGGTGTTGAGGCGGGCCCTGATCTGATCGCTCAAGAAGGAGTCCACAGACACTGCAATCATTCTTGCCGAAGTTGTGCCTGGAATTGAGCAGGTCATTGTACTGTCAATTAAAGTGGATGGCTATATTAAGTTTTGCCATGAGGTCACGTCCCAGGAGATTCACTGGAGAACGTGTCGAGTAGAGCAGTCTTTGCTCTACATGGTGACCTCCTTTCTCTATTGGTATTGGCCTGGTGAAAGGGACCCTAACTATTGCCCCAGAAAATCCCTGTGTGTCTGCTATCTGATCTGAAATGGGCAGTTATCCTCCTTTAATACAGGAGTACATAACACCTGTGTCAATAAGAAAGCTGTACGTTTTGTTGTTTACGGTGTTAAAGACAATGGGGTCCTCCTCAACATTGGTCGTAAATGACTATACTGGACACACACACATTCTCTGTGGGCTGTCCTAACAACTATAGCCTCCTGTTTGGTATTTTTCAATGGTGCCCTGTGCAAATGTGCCATTGGAAGGAATCACCGTTCCCTCTTGAGGTGCAAGTTATGATGTCATTTGAAATGTTGGTGCTTGGGGCATCATTTGGTACATGGGTGTTTGTTTTTGTTGTATAGGTGCCTGTACTTGCTGGATAGGTGCCTGCATTTGGGATTCTGAGGGTGCCTGGAGGTGTGACACTGTTTGCTACATGAGATGTTGTTGTATTGGTGGCAAATAGGAATACATTATTTGGGGCTGAATTGCCCTGGGCTGTGGAGGCTGGGCATAGTTCTGTTGTAGAGGTCCTGTACTTATTGCCCTCACCTCAACCCTCATTCTGGTGTGACAGTCCTTTTGATAGTGTCTAGGTTTCTAATAATAGTAGCATATTAAAAGCTCTAATTGTTCTCTGGCCATTCCTTGTTCAAGCCTTCCCCTCTTGCCCTTCATACCAGTGTTTCAACTTTCTTGCCCTACTTTGCTGTCTGTTGTTGTATGGCTGTTGAGGCTGATTGTTGTATGGGGGCTGTAGCTGCATGTGAGGTGCAAAATCCTGTGTGTTCCCTGCTAATGCATTTAGTGCAGTTTGGGGAAACCCTGCAAAAGCAGTCATCTTGTTAACTGGCGCTGCAAACATGACTGTGTCCGGTGAGTCTTTTTTTCTTATTAATCTTCTGCTGGAGTAGCTTACCAGCTGCATTGTCAATTTTTACCTTCTTGTTCCTATCCTGCTCTTGCTTCTTTTTACAGAAATGAATGATGTGGTCCGGAATCTCAGGCCACAGTTTGGATTCCATGGCATCTAAGCCATTTAGCTTTTTCAGCCCCTCTACGGGCAATCTTTTTTTTACTGTGAGATAGAAAAATCTACAGTTCACTCCTGTTGCATTCCATTTCTCCCCTAATTCTTAATGCCAATTTTCCTTTAGTCGTGAGATGTACTGTGCTGGATCCTCATTTGGTTTCATTGTCTGGGACATGAGGGACCCAATGTTTGGGATATCAGGGAAACTGCAGCGTAACCGTGAAAATATGGTGGTGGGTATCTTGTTGAATGGAGCACCCTCATATTTTGTATTAGTTAGCGATAGTCAAGGTAGTCCTACCTTCAGTATGTCTTATGCTTCTTCTCATATCAGGGAGGTGAGCAGACTTTTAATGTCACCTACCGCTAGGGTGATATGAGCTGTATGTTTTTCTAAGGCGGCTATTCAGCACCCTCCGTTAGTGGCTGGAGTTCGTTTCATCAGGTTGTCTTTGTCCATTTGTGGCCATGGGACATATTGAGGGGAAGTGTTTGGGCTTTTGAACAGTAGGGGCATCGGATGTGTCACTGGGGTATTTGTTGCAGTAGGTCTTGGGACGTCAAATTGACATGCATATTTCTGCCAGACATGACATGCATATTTCTGCCATCTCCACGGCCACCTTCAGCACCTACCCTCTGCTCCTCTTGACCAGCATTAACGACAATGACACCATCAAAGTCATGAACACAATACACTCCGGATCTCTGTCTGACCCATGCCCACACCACATCTTCAACAAAGCCAGTGCCACCATCGCACACCATCTCCGGAAAGCCATCAACATCTCCTCCAAGACAGTGACCTTCCCGGAGAGCTGGAAGCACACCAAGATCAACGCCTTACTCAAGAAACCCAAGGCTGACCCTAAGTACCTCAAGAACTTCCGGCCCATCTCCCTGCTCCCGTTTCTGATGAAGGTCATCAAGAAGATCGTAAACAGACAACTGACTCGCTATCTCGAGGAGAACAGCATCCAAGACCCATCCCAGTCTGGGTTCCGCATCAACCACTGCACCAAAACTGCCCTCATCGCTGCCACCGATGACATAAGGGCCCTGCTGGACAACGGAGAAAGCACAGCCCTCATCCTCCTGGACATTTAAGCTGCCTTCGACACCGTCTGCCACCGCACACGCCTCCACGATGCTGGGACCCAAGACAAGGCTTTGGACTGGACCACCTCTTTCCTCTCCAGCATAATCCAGAGCGTCCCCCTCACCCTTTTAAGCTCCGAAGCCACCAAGATCATCTGCGGCGTATCCCAGGGCTCATCCCCTGTTTAATATCTACATGGCACCGCTCGCCCACGTCGCCCAACTGCATGACCTCAACATCATTCCCTACTCCGATGACACCCAGCTGATCCTCTCCCTCACCAAGGACCCCCTCACCACCAAAACCAGCCTCCACGAAGGAATGAAAGCCGTCGCTGAGTGGATGAAGAACAGCCGACTGAAGCTAAACTTGGACAAGATGGAAGTCCTCATCCTCGGCTCCACCCCCTTGGCCTGGGAGGAGTCCTGGTGGCCGACCACACTGGGAACAGCTCCAACACCCACCGACCACGCACGCAACCTAGGGTTCGTCCTAGACTCTACTCTCTCCATGACAAATCAGGTCAACGCCATCTCGTCCTTCTGCTTCAACACCTTACGCATGCTCCGCAAGATCTACAGGTGGAACCCCACCAAAACAAGAAGAACGGTCACCAAGGCCCTCGTCAGCAGCAGGTTGGACTACGGAAACGCCTTCTACGCAGGAGTCTCGGCCAAACTCCTGAAACGACTCCAGCGCATTCAATACGCCTCTTCTCGCCTGACCCTCGACATCCCTTGCTGCAACCACATCACACCCCACCTGAGAGACCTGCACTGGCTCCCCGTCAACAAGAGGATTACCTTCAAGCTCCTCACTCATGCACACAAGGCACTACACAACAGCTTACAAGCATACCTCAACAGACGACTCAGCTTCTACACCCCCACCCACCAGCTCTGCTCCACCGACCTCACCCTCGCCACAGTCCCCCGCATCTGAAGAACGACCTTCGGCTGCGGATTATTCTCCCACCTCGCTGCCAAGACCTGGAACACCCTCCCCATCCTCCTACGGCAGACCCAGGACCTGCTAACCTTCAGAAGACTCCTCAAGACCTGGCTATTTGAGCAGTAGCAGCATCCCCCCCAGCGCCTTGAGACCCTCACGGGTAAATAGTGCACTTTACAAATGTCCTGATTGATTGATTGATTGATTGATTGATTGAGATCTTTAAGCATGCCCTCATGTAAGGGGAGTCCCAATTTTCATCTCCCTCCCCATGTAAGATACAGTCTTCTGCCGTTGCCATGCTCTATGGATCAAATGATCCATCTCAAGGCCATGGAATCATCTGCGGTGCAATACTTTCTGTCCATCCTGCTAAAACATCAGTTAATGTGTAAACGTGGAAGTCAGAGCATTTCCCACATATAACTATTTCATTGGGTGTTAGGTCTTTACTTTGTATTGTAGTTTGTTTGTTGAGCATCATGTTTCTGCATTGTCTCTGTGCCTGGTAGAATGTATCAGGGCTGTCCCTGAAACATCATAAGCTATGTCGGCTTGTGAGGGTCACCCTTGTCTTCTCAGAAACACCAGTCGCTCTGCCTCATTTTTCCTTCATCTCTTAAAGGTCGGCTCAGTTTGATCTGGGTGAAACCTCCCAGAAATGGCATGTGGGAAATCATGTGTAGACTCAGATCATGATGCTACTGTCTATGAAGTTGCCAGTGGGCCTAAGGGCATGTCGTTATTGGCTTGAGCACAGAGGTGGTCATGGTCAGTGTAGGAATGTAGGAGCTGCTTCTTATGGTTACCCCACTTTTTGCTAAATGCAATACTGGTTTTGACTAGTCTGACTGGGATCCTGCTAATCAGGACCCCAGTCTGTCTGCTTTTTCCTTAAACTGTTAATCCATGTACTTGGGTACACTTCAGATTGGATGCTGGGGTACCCTTGTCAGCCCCTAGTATATTGTCTACATGTACCCAGGGAATAGGTACCCCAGAGCCCTCCCATGAGCTTAAGCATGTAGTATGCAACCCATGAAACTACAGGCTGGCCATTGCAGCCCGTGTATCTTGGTGCATGCACCACTTACTTAAGATATAGGTTTACTGTATCTAAGTGTTACTGCACTTAAAAACTATAAGTCACCCCTATAGCAGGCCTTTACAATCCTGAAGGCAGGATGCTTGGTTCCAAATAAGATGTGGCACTGCATGAACAGGAGCCCCCTACAACCTATGTAGTCCTTTCTCCCGGTTTTCAGTGAAGCAGCCATATAAGACATTCAGAGGGGCATTAAGACACCGTGAGATGACCAACTCTAAAATGCCTGAAACAAACCGTATTGTGTGTCGTGTCAAACATGTTGGAATCATAGCACACACCAGTAACCAGTGTGGTAGGTATGATTCCACCCCTCAGAAGTGAGCATCGTGGCATCCCTGGTGATCCCAGTACCAGCCCTCTAATGCACAAAATGGTTGCTGTTGACCAGAGACACATTTCCGCCCTCCTGCTGCTGAGCCAAACGCAAGTAGGTCCAAGGCAGAATAATAGGCATCCTGTCACAGGGAGGTGTGACCCTCCCAGACAGGATTTAATGTATTAGGGCTGGGTGGGTACGCTTGCCAGCGACTGAAAGCCTGCATGAGGGGCACATTTAGTGTCCCTCTGCATCGTTCAGTGCAAACCAGTCCTGGGAGCTATTGGCTCCCGCTCTGGTGTGAAACTGGAAAAAAGACATGGGAGTAACCTCCCTCTGTCCGGACCCTCCCCTGGGAGGGTCCCCTGAATCTTTCCAAACCTCTCCTATGAGTACTTAAGGGCTTACCTGGCTGTAGGACCTTAGATTCGACAATGATAAGATTCTGAACAAGAAACCACTGCACTTTGACCATCTGGACACTCTGGACTTCGCTGGACTTCATTTGGGCGCAACTTTGTCTCCCTCTCAGTCTGTAGAATTGTCTGTGCCTGTTTGCCACATAGGATCTGTGAAGGACCTGTGGAGCATCAAGGACAACTGAAGATAATCTCCCTTGAAATGAAGGAGTCACTCCCCTCCATTCGCAGGCACCTCAACACTTCTGACCGGTCTGCTGATCCTAAGCTCCTACGAACTCCGAAGGATCCAGCTACACAGGAGGTAGGTTTAGATGTCTCTCAAGGCTCGAGCTACCATTTTACCAAGTTTGAGGTCAGTGTCCCTTGTGGGGCTGCAAAACCCAAACCCCTGTGCACCGCGTGTATTTGCAAGTGCATGTTTTTGTTGAAGATTCCTGAACAAGTGCACAGGGCTCTGAGTAGCCCCAACGTCTGGAATAATTTCCTATAAAAAAAACTTTGACCTCCTTGCACTGAATGCTCCATGGGCTGTTGTTTGGTGAAATCGCTCAAAGTCCTCTCGCGTCCTCTCGCGACTCATGTGCCTCTGGCCTGTGGGTCCAATTGAGGGTCAAATTTTCTTTTCTTGGGCTCCCCTATTGCTCCAGGCTTGCCCTGACTCACCTGTGTGTGATGATTGTCTTGGGTGTTGCTAATCCAAATCGTACACTGCCTTGACCTTCTGCATGGGTTGCCGTTGCCAAGGCTTGTTGGTGCAGGCGTCAGACACCAACCCCTCAGCACTCATCATCCTTTGTGAGACAGCTCACATCCAGCTCCTAGTTGTCCTCAACATCTCCTGGTCCCCACAGCTGCAGAGCAAAGGACTCCATCAACCAACCTGAAGCACCTGGCATCAATCGGCATTCGTTTACCAAGCCGCTGGGCACTGCCAAGTGACCCAGACTCTGTCCCCTCTGCTTTCAAGTACTCCTTGACAAGAATCCACCTTTGTATTCCGGTGGGCAGTTTTGATGGCGGTTTCCGACGCCACTTCCGACCTATGCACCCGGCACCCCTGGGATAGGTAACTCGGGTCCTTCGGTATCCATGGATGGGATGGCGCTCCAACCTTCTGTCTTCCAGGGGTTTCTTCAAAGTCCCACAGGAAGGGTCCTTAAATTCTAAAACCTGAACCACAACTTCCCCATAGATTCGTAGGGAGCATGCGGTTGTGTTCTCATACTGCACAACCACTCCTTGGGGTCCCTATCAACTCACTTTGGGTGGTTCCTTGGGGTCCCAGCAATTCTACGTCCTCTGGACACAGTCTTGACTATAGTCATTGTTCTTATACCACTTATTTAGTATATGGATTGATCCCCCCCGGGGCCCACTGTGTATTTGTGCTATTTACTGTCATTTCTTTGCTCAAGTATTGTGTGCTTTGTGATTATCTCTGTGTAGGAGATACTGTGTCCTACTAGATAGTGTTATATTAATAAATACATATGTGTACACCTACTGTGTTGTTCCCCTTTAGCCAATACTATAAGATTGCATTCTGGTAAAACAAGCTGCTTAACATTCCTTCAAGACAAAGCCTGAAGACTGCTCTCCACAGCTACCACTTGGATAGCTTTCTAAGATTATCTTTGACCTCTTAAATCTCCATAAGGGTTGTTTAGACCAGTGCAAGGTGCCCACTTAAATTAGTGGACAGCATATACCAGCCCAAAATCTCACAGTCAGTCATAGTGACCACAAGGGGTACACTTGGAAAGGTGACATTTTGAGTCTGCGATAAACCCTCAGAGAATTTCTGGCTGGGAAAGTGTGGCGGTGGTGGTGCGTTCGGAGTGTCATTGGTGCTGACATGATCCTTACTTCTTGGATCGTCTACCTAAGAAAGCATTTTACTAAGCTGTTTTGCCACCTGTTCTACCTTTTTTGATAGATGGTGGAGATGTGTATGGCCGTCATTGGGGATGAGTGACTGTTTCTCTCATGGTATGTCAGTCTTAAAGTCATCGATGAGTAGGCTGTCAGTACTTTTGCTTAGGTTAGCTGTGTGTCTCCATTTGTTCATGTTTGGAGGGGCAGATGGGCCTGGAAATTCATTTTCCCAGCTCCTGGATCTTTGCGATGCAGCTGGGCGGTCCAGGAAGGCTGCCCTGTCCTTATGCTGAGACAGGGTGGCAACGACTGTTGGAAGGAGCGATGCTGGAATGGGAGGTGTTGCTGCTGGTCAGTGAAAGAAATGAGGAATTCAGAGTGTGGGCTGTGGTTCGTTGCATGTAATATGTGGGAGGTGGCATCACAGTCGTCATCTTCATCTGATTAATTTGCAACATTAGTTTATGTTGATGAAAGTTTCAATATGAACTGTGCATCAATTTGACTAACTATCCCTTGTGCTACAACGTTTATCAATGGCCTTGAACTGCTAACATTTTGTGGTGTATGTGAAGTATCTGCAATGTCTTGTTCTGTTGGCGGAGGTGGTGGAAGACAGTCTTCTGATATATCATAGTAGCCAGTGGGTGGCATGTCATTTGAAGTTGTAGTTATGTGCAAGAGAGTCTGGTATATACCGCTCACATGGAACACAGGTGGGGACATAGGCACACTTGTTGGTGCCATGAATGGCTGGGTATTATCTTTAAAGACGCGACACAATTCTAGGATATCTTTGCATTTTTGAAACTTGCTGCTTTTGTATTTAGCCTGTAGGAACGTGTCAGCATGATCTAGTAGAGTACGGTCAAAGGTGCCCTCAGGTGGCCAGGGGTGTGTGGAATTCCTTGTATATATGCAGCGCGAATTTAGAAGGTTTTTCCTCCTGATCGCATTTTTTTAAATCTCACTATCCCGAGATTTAAAGAGATGCGATCAGGAAGAAAAACCTTCCAAATTTGCGCTGCATCCCATTGGAATAAACTCCCGCAGTCTATTCGCTCAATTCAGGAAGAACTCCCCTTTCGTAGGGCTTTGAAAACTCACCTTTTCTGCTAAATCCTTTTGGAGTTAGAAATATTACATCCGCTGGAGCGCCGGGACACCCCGTTGGGGTAGCTGCGCTATAAAAGAGACACTAAATAAAATAAATTTGTGTAGCTTCTTGCAGTGTTTTCTAATTCTCTATTATTGTCCTGTAAAATTGTTCAGCACATGTTGGATTGGAGTAGCCATAGTGACCTCTTTCTATTGGCTGTTGTGTGTAGCTGGGAAACGTAGGGAAGGACTATTGTCACCCTTATGTGGTGTTCTTGTCTGGAATATAGTTAGTAGGACAGTGCTAGTTAAAGGCATTGCTGGGAGGAATAAAGAAGGTACTATAAGGGGAGACATAGCAAAAGGCAATAACAAATGTGGAACATGTTCCATGTGTCCACTATGCTTGGAAGGCAAGAGTGTTACTTTTGCCGGGAAAAATCTGATTGCCACAACTTTAAAAAACGGCCGCAGTAAGAACGTGGTTTATCTTTTGATTTGTCCATGTGGACTAGGGTATGTGGGGGAGACAAGTAGAGAGCTCCGTACACGTCTGTTAGAGCACAAATCTGCAATTAGAACAAACAAGATAAATGCCCCCCTGACAGATCACTTTCGAAAAAAGAACCACGACTTTAGCGATTTTAAATGGTTCATTCCCGAAAAGATTGTGATAAATAAAAGAGAAGGTGATCTGGATCAAAGAAGGAAGAAAAGGGAACAATGGTTCATGTGTTATCTTAACACAGAGGAGGAAGGTCTAAATTCCAGAGAAGATTGGATTAGGATCATACAAATATAGACAGAGAAAAGATTATTCTTTAGGGACAGTGAGGACCATTTAGACATAAGAACAACAATATGCTGAGAATAACTAGATCAAAAGTTCAATGCAGTATTCAGTACTAATATTGCCAGGTCCTATAGATCTTAGAATACAGATATGAGGGTATTTAGAATCATGTCTTGTGCAATAGTTGTAAATTACCAATATCAAGATCGCTACATAGAATTGAGTACACATTAGTCCACAATAAGAATGGGCACGGGGAGGGGGGCACACAAATATACACCCCATCATAGTAACCCACGCTCGCAGGGGAGTACAACACACACAATGAACAAGAGAACCATAGTGAGGCAACTCTTGATTAGAGAAATCCCGCATACCATGTCCTGGAGTTAGATGCCGACAACAGGAGTGGTGGCTAGAGCAAACATAAGTCCGCCTGAATCAAGATAAGGACCATGGGATTGGTGGGTAGAGTAAGCACAAGTCCACCACAGTGTAGATCAGGACGGTAGATATAATAACATACATTGTGCACTTCTGTGTATATGGATTGATAATAATGAAATATTAATGATTAGGAAATTGTGGATAGATCGATTTCAAAGTTGACACCACATTACGAAAAAATACAAGCCCAACCGTGTGACTCCCTTAACCAATCATAAGTGAGCACACACATACAGCAGTCAAGAGGGGACCATGTGATAAGAACCAATTAGGAAGCTGATTACAGGAGTTAAATAGAAGGGACTCAGAGGAGTATTCAGTGGACATTATTGAACCCGACACTCGGATCTTGGCGACGATATCGCTACATTCAAGGTAAGGCGTGAAACGCTAGCTAGTAGGGTTGGGGGCTTATTAGTCAGAAGTCCGGATAGAGTATAATCACGGAGCAGCTTTTTTAATACCTTAATGATTGTTTAAAGCTGCACGTCGAAGAAGAGACATTTTAAGCCTAACAGTCGAGCGACACCAACATATAAACCCCAACAATTTTAACACGTGGGACACGAGCAGAGATTATTATAAGGGAAAGCAAAGTGAGTTAGTGATGAGAGTTGTATGTTAATCACGGCAAGTAGTATTTGGACGAAACAGCTAACGGTAGGATGATGTATATCTTTCTTAGACTGTTGAAGTGCGGAGCTCACTGAATGTATAGGAGCGTCACATCCGCAAATGGCCACAAGATTCTAGTTTGAAACAAATAATCTGAGCCAAGGTTACGCCTTGAAATAATTAAAAAACAAGGTGAGATAACAACACTTGGGTTCAGAGGAGAGGATAAATGTGTGTTCAAACCGAGATTTTATTACAGGACTGGAGGCTTCAGATTATTCTTCTCTATTCTTTACTGCAAAATTACAGCAGCCAATAAAAACACACAATTAGTTTACATTAACTAAATTGCCCATGATGCTTCTCATAAGCCACGCCTCCACAGCCCATAAGAGCTGTCTGCACAGTCCCATAATCCTCTTTCTTTGCTGCTCACAGCAAGAGTTAAGTGCACCTTATCATTCCTATTACATATGCTTTTTTTGTGGCTCTATTGATTGTTGAATATTATCGGCTTATGCACCATAGAGTAGTCGGTTGATTGCTTTCCTTCGGTGCAAGAGATTTTCTGAGCTTAGTTGTTTGGGTGCTCTGACGCCATTCGCTTGAGTGCGACTCCACTCACGGTCGCATACATGAGAGCGGTCACTGACCTTAAACCTGCCATTTCTCTGACCCGCACTGCTGAGCCGTTTTTTCCTCGGCGGTTTGTCCCCGAGTGTGGTGCTTCTTGCGCTGGCGTTTGGGCTTTCCTCATCGCCATCTCACGCCGCATTTGCTGAGTGGCTCTCGGCCGACGTGCGCTTCCCAAGCGCGGGCGTTTCGGCTTCCTTTAGGCTCCTTTGGGCGCACGTTGGGCTACGCACGCCAGTGCTGATTTTTCAAACGCATTTCCTGCACTTCACTGGAGAAACCGCCTCTGCTGCAGGATCGCCTAATTGGCTGCAATAATTATTGCCAAAGCGGAGTGAGCACACGCTCCTTATATTATTTGCTTATATTTGTCTTAGGTCACTGACCTTCTGATTACAGCTTTGCTGAGGGGTTTTCAACTCTTCAGAGTATCTCTGTTTGTTTGTTTCATGTGTGCAAGTGGGCTGACCCCCCCGTACTCCTCCTAGTGAGTATTCATATACTATTGAACCCTACCTTTTGTGGGCCATGGAATATTGGGTTAGATACCCTAATGAGGATGAGGAGGATGTTTATGACCGGCAGACTGAGACTGTTATGGAGGATCACCTGGTTGAGGCTCTGGACGCTTCTGTCCAATCCTCGGTTAACAAAGCCATCGAAAATGCGGTTCCTCAGACCATTCATCAAGCATTGGCAGCTGCGCTAAGACCTATTAAAAGGCAGCTGGTGAGCTGGAGATGCCAAAAGTGAGACCTGAAGCAGTCTGCACTGCCTAACAGTGCGGCGGGTGAACACTCTTATGCAGGTGCCAAGGCAAAGAGCAAGCAAAGGGTGCACGTGGACACTGACACACACCTCTACTGGCACGGACACTGACCCATCTGAGGAGCAAGCTCCTCTGCAGAAAAGAGCAAAAACATCTACTCCGTCGGTTTCTGAACTTCCCTATACACCGTTCACGTTTGATCCCACTGACATTATGCATCCGCGGTCCTCGGACTGGACTCCACCTCATGAAGTTTCGCACTACCTGCATGAAAATCTCAGAAAAAGTTTTTCTAAGGAGGTGCGTAACCGACTTTGGTCGGAATGCCCTAGACCGGACATACCCAACAAAGTCGCGGAGACCCCTGAAATTGATGTGAGCCTTCTCACCTTTTTGAAGAAATTTGCCAGGGACCCAAAGAGGGGCGTAGACCGCGCTTGGCGCGTATGCCAAGACAAGCTACTGGACGTCGTGGGTCCTTTGGCGAAAATACTGGTGATGGCCCTTGTGGCCAAGGAGACTTCTACCCCTGTTGACCCACACATCCTTGCGGGCTGGATCCAACGGGCAATATGTCTTCTGGGGAATGACAATTGCGTGCTTTCGGCTGAAAGGCGCAAGTCGCTCCTAATGCGAATGGATAACAACCTCACAGAGCTCGCTAATGCTGAACCCGGGCCCTTGGCCGACGGAAATCTCTTTGGAGAAAGATTTGTAAAAGACGTGTCTAAATAAGTCGCACTTTTAAGGCGCAGTCCGGAATCAAAAGAGTGTTCCAGTAAGGTGTTTTTAACAGGGCCGGATGAGGCAGGGGCCGCTCGTCAGGCCATAACTTCAACCAAGGTTCCCAAAGAGGCGACTCTGGTCGCGGCAGAGGAGACTGGGATTTGACGTGTGGAGGCACTTTCTACCCCTCTCGTCGCAGGTTTAATCGACGTCGATTCCAGAGCGGTGGCACTATGTTATGTTATGTTATGTTATTGTTTTTTATTGTGCGCACAGCGACTCCAGCTAAGGAGCATCCTGGCGCATTTGAGAAGGAAGAACATAAGAAAAAACATAACACAGCAGGAAAAAACAAACAGGCGGAAAGGACCACTCTAATTTAAAGGTACATCAAAGAGCTAAAGACTAAGAGGGGCAACTAAAACAGAAAAGTTTTCAATGCTCTTAGGAAAGCCATAAGATCCTCCAGCAGGCGAATTTCCACCGGAAGAGAGTTCCAAGCTGATGCCGCTTTTACACCAAAGGAACGTCCCCCCATACGGCAGAGCCTGTAATTAGGGACTACAGCCAAGGCCTGGCCCTGGGAGCGAAGGGTGCGAGTGGGAACATAGAAAGAGAGAAAGCAGGACAGAATTTCAGGGCCTATGCCTCTAGAGCAGGCTTCCAAGCCCAACAGTCTTCAGGTGAGTGTAGCGGACCAATCTCTTCTACCTTTGGGGGGTTGCACACAGAATTTTCATCAGGATTGGCAGAAACTCACACAGGACGCATGGGTGTTACAATCAATCATGGGTTTTCACTTAGAGTTCTATTCCCAACCCTTTCAACACGAGTTTCCCGCACAACTCCATTTTTCCCTACAAGAATGCAGTTCTATAGACAAAGAAATCGCAGACTTACCGCAAAAACACACGATAGCTCCATGCAACGCGGGACCTCACGTTTTTGCATGCAACATTTTTCTAGTACTGAAAAAGGGAGGTGGAAACAGGCTTGTTCTGAACCTGAGGGATTTCAACCAGTTTCTTACTTACAATCACTTCAAGATGGAAGGGATCCATCTATTAGCAGACCTGTTGCAGCAAGGGGATTGGCTAGTCAGGTTAGACCTCAAAGACGCTTATCTCTCCATAGCTGTCTTTCCTCCTCACCGGGGCTTCCTACAATTCCGGCGGAACGATCAGTGGTACGAATATTTGGCCCTTCCTTTCGGGCTCTCATCAGCTCTCTGTGGCTTCACCAAGGTGATGAAGCCGGTTGTGGCACACCTACGGGAACGAGGTGTGTGGTTAATCATTTATCTGGACAACATTTTGCTTATGGTTCAGAATCCGGACATCCTACTACAACACCTGCAGCTCACGACTGCGTTACTGCAGAGTTGGGGTTTGTAATCAATCATCCCAAATCAGTTCTTTACCCGACTTGGACAATAGACTTCCTTGGTTTCATGATAGATTCGCAGGCAGCGCAGTTATATCTGCCCAAGACAAAGTTGAAGGACCTCAAGAGGGAGATACTAGCACTACTCAACAAACAGATGGTCTCACTCAGAGCCATTGCCAGGTTAGTTGGACAATTGGCCTCCTCGATTCAGGCCATATTTCCAGGCCCTCTTTACTACAGGGCCCTACAACGGCTAAAGATACAACATCTCCAGAAGGGTTTGTCCTACACGGACTCTATTCTGTTGACTCAGGAAGTGAGGACCGAACTTCAATGGTGGCTGGGCCACGTGGATGCGTGCAACGGCAGGGCGATATTTGTATCACAGCCAGAGCTAGTTATCGAGTCTGACACCAGCCGCTGGGGCTGGGGAGCGCATTGTGGAGACATCTCCACAAGAGGAAGATGGTCCCCTGAAGAGTTGTCACTACACATCAATTGCCTGGAACTCCTTGCGGGTTCATTTGCAATTCAGATGCTATCCCCCAAGCAGACATCTTGCTGCATCCTACTCCACATGGACAATGTGTCGGTGTTGAGGTATATCAACAAGTTGGGAGGCACAAGGTCATCTCTTCTTGTCGAGATAGCTAAGGATTTTTGACATTATTGTCTCGATCAACAGATCTCAGTGATTGCGGAGTACATCCCGGGCCAGTCCAATCAAGTGGCCGACTGGAATTCCAGGCATCTCAGGGATTACAGTGACTGGAAGTTGCTCCCCAAAGTATTTCAGTGGCTTCAGAGCATTTGGGGCCCATTTCAGATAAACATGTTTGCCTCCAGACTCACTCGTCAAATTCCTCAGTTCTTCAGCTGGAGGCCAGATCCGATGGCAATGGCGACCGATGCGTTCCTTCAGGTTTGGTCGGGCGCACTTCAGTACGCTTTTCCCCCATTCCTCCTGATCCCCAGGGTGATGACACAGGTAATCAAGCAACGGGCAGAGATAGTCCTAGTGACACCGTGGTGGACGTCTCAAACTTGGTTCCCAATGTTGCTGGAGTGGAGTTGCGACCTTCCCAGGATTCTCCCCACTTCGACATTGTTGCTCCAGGGCCCTCTCAAGGAGCAACATCCAATGATTCTGGAGGGACGTCTCACGCTGATGGCATGGAGGCTTTCCGGCAACAGTGGCACATGCCAGGAGTTTCAGACAAAGCTTCTGAACTTGGAAACGTTACTCCTCAGCCTGGAAAAAACGGGTGGATTTTTGCCTGGAATGGCAAATTGGATGCTGTGGGGGCAGAGTTACCGCAAGTGTTACATTTTCTCTCAGATAAAACTTTGGAGGGCCTTGCTTATCGCTCGGTCAATTATTTCAGATCGGCCATTTCAGTGGGTCATTACCTGGTTGACGGGAAAACGGTTGGCAAGCATCCGGTGGTATGCAAGCTTCTTAAAGGCATACAAGTCACCAACCCGCCTAAACCCAAATATACGGGGTTGTGGGATGTATCCTTAGTCACTTCCTTATTCAATCGCTGGCCTGCTAACAATCTCCTTTCTAGGAAACAGTTATCAGTCAAACTGGCTATGCTGTTATGCCTTTCGGCATGTAGGCGTTCCTCGGATGTAAGAGCTCTCGACATTACAGGTAGAGTATTTACTCCAGAGGGAGTTTCTTTTACTATTACTGGACGCACTAAGACTCTTTCACGTCATATTGACTACAACCTTTTTCCTGACAATGCTAAATTATGTGTGGTGCAATGTTTAAAAGTTTATGAGGAATGTACGAGTTTACTGAGGCCTCAGGGTTGTTCTCAGCTATTAGTTGCCTTACAGAAACGATTTAAGTTAGTGTCTGCAGCCACTATTGGCAGATAGCTTCGGTATATCATGCAAGAAGCAGGTATTGACCGCCAAAGATTTGGAGCACATTCTGTCAGGGGCGCTATTGCCTCCAAGTCATATATGTTGGGTTCTAACATTCAAGATATCATGCGTTGTGCTGATTGGTCTTTAAAATCAACATTCAAAGTGTTTTATTATAAGCCAGTGGGAGATATTACATCAGTGGTTTTTGGCAAGCGGTAACTAGCATAATCCAAAGCCTCCGGTCCTGTAATAGAATCAAAAATTTGCTAGCATTTGCGCCAAGAATTTTCAATTCTATTAAGGCGCCAAGAATTTTCAATTCTATTAAGGACACGGAGGCGAGGATTATCCCACCCCGCTTTATCAGATTGTACTAAAGCTTACCCACCCATGAATAAAGTTACGACATGGCTTTTGTTATTCAGTGGTTACAGGGTTTTTATTTCCCTTTGTTTTAAGATCGGATAAGAAGTCTGATTGGAAGATGGATGCTCTCAAGAGTTTATGTTCAAAGGATTCCTGGTTGTCTTCCACGTTGGAGGATGTAATGGACCTGTTCACGTTATTCTTGGACTTTTGTTCCCTGCAAAGAAAGAGGATTATGGGACTGTGCAGACGGCTCTTATGGGCTGTGGAGGCGTGGCTTATGAGAAGCATCATGGGTAATTGTTAATGTAAACTAATTGTGTGTTTTTATTGGCTGCTGTGATTTTGCAGTAAAGAATAGAGAAGCATAATCCTCGCCTCCATGTCCTTAATAGAATTGAAAATTCTTGGAGCGAATGCTAGCAAATTTTTCACTCCCTATGGGTACTTAGCTGCACACAAGTAACAGTAGCGACCAAGCCTGACAATAGGTCTGTGTTATGTGTTTTGTTTTCTGCATTAGTGAAAGCGGAATATCAATCAAGAACATAAAACGAGTGAACGCTAAAGATTTTATCAAACCAGTAAAAGTCCCAATGACAAAAGCACAAGTCCCAGGAAACAAGGTACTTTTTCAAAATAGCCAGACCTAATGAAATCAAAAGCCAAGAAATACTGAGCTAACATGTGAGGGGTATTCCTTATGAATAATCAATGAGGAGGTAATGGTCACTGTTATCCAGGTGGGAGGGTTAAATCCATATAAGTTGGTCAGTATAAAGGGGAAAACGCTAATATTTGTGTTTTATGTAAAAAAAATGGTTTACAATTGCCCATAGAGATTCTGGAGATTGTAGAGAGTACTAATAAATTATGATACAGAGGATGTTGATGAATCGTTCTAATAAACTCAATATGTATAAATCTGGTCACTGATTATATATATTTGTTTTAAGGGGACAAAAAAGCAATTGACATAATACATAGACAGAAACATTGTGTCTTAAAAAGATGGTGTGATTAATTAGAAGCCATTGAAATGCGTTGACGCTGTTGAAAGCACAATCTAAGGACTGACACAAACGGGTTAAATACTGATTGGATCAATGTATTACCTGCAGTGTTTTTAAGTCCAATTTGATGTGCACCTGTATTTGACAAGGGTTGGATCTTACATTTGTGTTTGTCTCTAATATGATGGTCATAATTGTAAAATGTTGATAATCAATTTCCCCTCGATTCATATATACTGTATGTTTTTTAACAAAGGAAGAATTTGTTTTATTGTGTTGTACTTTTGAAGCTTTATGGCGTTTTATCTTTTGTAATGGAATGTGAACTAAAACATTTTTTATAATAAAGTATTGTTATAACGTATTAGATATAGCATTCAATATTTTAACATTTGAACTGCTGGGTCAAGGGATTTTTCTTGCTTTGTCTACTTGGGAAAAGCCAACAACATGGTCGTTGATGAGGTACACAAAAATCTGTGGCGGTAGGGATTCTACTGATGTCGCTATCGTTCCCTAGTCACTCTAGGTGTTTTTGGGGTCTTTCCATGTCACGTACTGCATCCTGTTCTGCAGGCGATGTTAGATGGCATGAGGGGAGATAGCTAATCAAGGGTTCTGGGAGGTGTAGTCCAAATCTGGGACAGGCACTGGCTGAGGGATCTTCTCCCTGTGGCTGACACCTCATGTCTGGTGAGTTAGACTCCTGGGATCCTGTTTGCTCTGCAGTGTTGTCAGAGTGATACGACTATATAGGTGTACTTTTAGCGTCTGTGGATGTGCTGTCTGAAGGGTGCGCCTCCTCTACCAATACCTCCAAACAGTAAGATCCTGTGGGAGACTCCCACCAATATTTTTACTCCATTGGGGAAATAGGGGAATATGAGGATTCTCCAGCCGTTGAGAAACTCACTGAGCTCTACTGCAGAGTGGTGGGCCAGACTAGGTTCTGGCGGGTACTGAATTTGTACTGGGGTATGTGCGGTCAGTGCAAAACACCAGGAGCCCTGACAGCCCAAGAAATTACACACCGCTTGAGCTTTTAACCCCTTCGCTGCTAGGCCTTTTTCCCCCCCTGTGCTAAGCCCTTTTTTGGCGATTTGGCGCAGTGCGCGCTTATGCCCCTGTAACTTTTTGACCACATAAGGTATGCACGCCAAATTTGCCTCCTTTTCTTCCAACATCATGTGGGTTCTAAAGGTGCCCAGGGTTTGTGGATTCACTTGGAGGGGTCCCAGAAATTAAGCAAAATACAGTAACAATTTTGTTTTTTTCAGAAAAATTGGAAAAATGGGTTGCAAATGAAAGCCTCTGGGTGTTTCCCTGCAAATGTTATCCAAAAAGGGTTTGTGGGGCTGAAATCAACATTTTCCCAGATTTTAGGGAATGACAGTCTTTTGTCAGAGAACCAATATTTTTCATACAGTTTTGGCATTTTTCTGGGACACTTGCTATTTTTAGAGCTTGCAACCTCCTTCCAGTTAATGGTAGAAATGAGTTTGAAAGCAATAATGGATCCTGGAAAGCTATACATTTTTGAAAAGTAGACAATATTCTGAATTTAGAAAGGGGTCATTTGTCTAAATCCATTAAGGTTTCTTTATACAAACTAACAGTTAGATATTGGAATAATTGAAAATTAGCTGAAAAAAACAGCCTTTTATCTCAACGTTTTCACCTGTAACTTCTTCTAATTTTGACAGCTGTTTGAAAGCAATATACCGTTACATCCGTTTGACCTTCCTGATTGTGGGGATATATAGGACTTGTAGTTTCACCAAGAACCCGACGAACCCAGAGCCAAAAACTGAGCAGCAACTTGCAATGGTATAATATTATGTACTGGGTATAGAGCGCTTATTCTTTGAAAATGTATACATGGCAAAATCGGTATGAAAGACACCTATGTATTTATGAATTGGGTACAAATTATAGAGTTTAGAAACAGTATATATTTGCACATTTTCAAAATTGGGAATACTCATAATAGCATGAGAATTATTGGTCATTTTTCAAAAAGATTTTTTTTTTACACAATGTCTTTCATTGGGAAGGGAGAAATGCATGAAAACTCAATAGGTAATAACAGTTTATTTACAAATCTGAATTACCCTAAGTCTCCCGATAAAAACGGTACCTCACTTGTGTGGGTCGGCCCTGTGCCTGCGACAGGAAACGGCGCAAAATGCAACGTGGTCACACCTCAATTTTGCAGTTAAAAATTTACCCTTTTATGCCTAGCTGTAGTTTTTGCTCCCTAGCTCTGCCGGCACCTAGGGAAACCTAGCAAACCTATACATTTTTGAAAACTAGACACCAAGGTAAATTCAGGATGTGGTGACTCGACTGCCTCCCACCAGGTTCTGTTACCCAGAATCCCTTGCAAACCTAAAAAATTGGGGGAAAAAATGCATTTTCCACACATTTCTGTGGTGAAAAGTTCTGGAATCTGCGTGGATCAACAGATTTCGACCCACCCCACGTTCCCCAAGGTCTTATGAGAAAAATGGTACCTCACTTGCTGGGTCTGCCTAGTGCCTGTGACAGGAAACGGCGCAAAACGCAACGTGGTCGCACCTCAATTTCGCAGTCAATACTGGCCCTTTTTTGGCAAAGTGCCTACCTGTAGTTTTTTAACCCTAGCTCTGCCGGCACCTTGGGAAACCTAGCAAACCTATACATTTTTGAAAACTAGACACCCAGGGAAATTCAAGATGGGGTAACTCGACTGCCTCCCACCAGGTTCTGATACCCAGAAACCCTTGCAAACCTAAAAAATTGGGGGAAAATACGCATTTTCCTCACATTTCTGTGGTGGAAAGTTCTGGAATCTGCGTGGATCAACAAATTTCCACCCACCCAGCGTTCCCATACGTCTCCCGAGAAAAATGGTACCTCACTTGCCTGGGTCTGCCTAGTGCCTGCGACAGGAAACAGCGCAAAACGCAACATGGTCGCACCGAAATTTCGCTTTGAAAACGGGCCCTTTTTTGGCAAAGTGCCTACCTTTCATTTTTGAACCCTAGCTCTGCCGGCACCCAGGGAAACCTAGTAAACCTATACATTTTTGAAAACTAGACACCCTGGGGAATTCAGGATGGGGTAACTCAACTGCCTCTCACCAGGTTCTGTTACCCAGAATCCCTTGCAAAGCTAAGAAATTGACAAAAAAAACGCATTTTCTTCACATTTCTGTGGTGGAATCTTCTGGAATCTGCGTGGATCAACAAATTTCCACCCACCCCGTGTTCCCCCAGGTCTCCAAAAAAAAATGGTACCTCACTTGCCTGGGTCTGCCTAGTGCCTGCGACAGGAAACAGCACAAAACGCAACGTGTTCGCACCGCAATTTTGCAGTGAAAACGGGCCCTTTTTTGGCAAAGTGCCTACCTTTCGTTTTTAAACCCTAGCTCTGCCGGCACCAAGGGAAACCTAGCAAACCTATACATTTTTGAAAACTAGACACTCAGGGAAATTCAGGATGGGGTTACTCAACTGCCTCCCACCAGGTTCTGTTATCCAGAATCCCTTGCAAAGTTAAAAAATTGACAAACTAAACGCATTTTCCTCACATTTCTGTGGTGGAAAGTTCTGGAATCTGCGTGGATCAACAAATTTCCACCTATCCAGTGTTCCCCCAGGTTTCCCCAAAAAAATGGTACCTCACTTGCCTGGGTCTGCCTAGTGCCTGCGACAGGAAACAGCGCAAAACGCAACGTGTTCGCACCGCAATTTCTCAGTGAAAACGCGCCCTATTTTGGCAAAGTGCCTACCTTTTGTTTTTGAACCCTAGCTCTGCCGGCACCTAGGGAAATCTAGCAAACCTATACATTTTTGAGAACTAGACACCCAAGGGAATTCAGGATGAGGTGACTCAACTGCCTCCCACCAGGTTCTGTTACCCAGAATCCCTTTCAAATTAAAAAAATTGACAAAAAATGCATTTTCCTCACATTTCTGTGGTGGAAAGTTCTGGAATCTGCGTGGATCAACAAATTTCCACCCACCCCGCGTTTCCCAAGGTCTCCCCAAAAAAATGTTACCTCACTTGCCTGAGTCTGCCTAGTGCCTGTGACAGGAAACAGCGCAAAACTCAAAGTGTTCGCACCGCAATTTCGCAGTGAAAACGGGCCCTTTTTTGGAAAAGTGCCTACCTTTCGTTTTTGAACCCTAGCTCTGCCGGCACCTAGGGAAACCTAGCAAACCTATACATTTTTGAAAACTAGACACCCAGGGGAATTTAGTACGGGGTGACTCAACTGCCTCCCACCAGGTTCTGTTACCCAGAATCCCTTGCAAACCTAAAAAATTATCCTAAAAAACGCATTTTCCTCACATTTCTGTGGTGGAAAGTTCTGGAATCTGCGTGGATCAACAAATTTCTACCCACCCCGCGTTCCCCCAGGTTTTCCAAAGAAAATGGTACCTCACATGCCTGGGTCTGCCTAGTGCCTGTGACACGAAACAGCGCAAAACGCAACGTGGTCGCACCGCAATTTCGCAGTAAAAATGGGCCTTTTTTTGGCAAAGTGCCTACCTTTCGTTTTTTAAGGTAAAGTAAGGTAATTATACTTGTAAAGCGCACTGTTACTCCATCTCGGAGTGTCCTGGCGCTGTATACCACTGGGGAACCCGTCCTGGCTTTCCCTGTGAGATGGTCCCTCCTTGGCACCTCCAAGGTGAAGCCAGGCATCCCCGGCATTGATGGGGCCGTAGTGGAGATTAAGCAAGCTATTGCCCAGAGTTGCAGAGTGGGACCCATGGTTAGCAGAGGCACCTCGGCGACAATTATCGAGTCCGCTGACATTGATCCAAGACCCTGCCGCGTCGGGAATTGAACCCTGGTCCCGGCTGATCTCTGCTCCAGGGTCTGCCGCTTCTAACCAGTGAGCCACACCTCTCCACTAACCCTAGCTCTGCCGGCATCTAGGGAAACCTAGCAAACCTATACATTTTTGAAAACTAGACACCCAGGGGAATTCAGGATGGGGTGACTCAACTGCCTCCCGCCAGGTTCTGTTACCCAGAATCCCTTGCAAATCTAAAAAATTGACAAAAAAAACGCATTTTTCTCACATTTCTGTGGTGGAAAGTTCTGGAGTCCGCGTGGATCAACAAATTTCCAGCCACCCTGCGTTCCCCCTGGTCTCCCAAAAAAATGGTACCTCACTTGCCTGGGTCTGCCTAGTGGCTGCAACAGGAAAAGGCCCAAATCGTACGGTGGAGACCTAAAATTAACCTATAGCAAAACCACCTTATTTTTTGGGGGGGGCACCTGAGTTTTTGGCCCGGGGCTCGGTGGCAAACTTGGGAAACTACCAAATCAAAACAGTTCTGAAAACTAGACACCCGGGGGAGTCTAGGGAGGTATGGCATGGTGGGTCCCTCAACGTTTTCCTACCCAGAATTCCTTGCAAACCTTAAAATTAGGTACAAAAATCACTTTTCCATACTTTTTTGCGTGGGATCTCCGTGCCGGCACAAATGTCCTACCACCCTGCGTTCCCCTTGTTCTCCCGAGTAAAATGATACCTCACTTGCGTGGGTCGGCCAAAGCAGAACAGGCCAAAAATATATTTTTAAGAAATTGTAGCATTCAGGATTGACAAATTAAGCACAGAGAATTCTACTGTTTTGGGGTCATCCTAGCCACAGGCCTTTGGCCCACCCACACAAGTTAGGTATCATTTGACTCGGGAGAACAAGGGGAACGCTGGGTGGTAGAACATTTGTGCCAGCACGGAGATCACACGCAAAAATGTATGGAAAAGTGTTTTTTTTAACCTAAATTTAAGGTTTGCAGGGAATTCTGGGTAGGAAAAGGTTGGGGGACCCATGCATGCCATACCTCCCTGGACTTCCCCGGGTGTCTAGTTTTCAGAACTGTTTGGGTTTGGTAGTTTCCAAAGATGGGCGCCGAGCCCAGGGCCAAAAACTCATGTGCCCCCCTAAAAGTAAGGTAGTTTTGCTAAAGGTAATTTTTAAGTCTCCACCGTACGATTTGGGCCTTTCCCTGTTGCAGCCACTATGCCTACCCACACAAGTGAGGTACCATTTTTATCAGGAGACCTGGGGGAACGCTGGGTGGGAGGAAATTTGAGGATCTACGCAGATTCCACAACTTTACCACACAGAAATGTGAGAAAAAAGCGATTTTTTTTCTGAAATTTGAGGTTTGCAGTGGATTCTGGGTAGGAGAATGATGAGGGACCCATGCAAGCCATACCTCGCTGGACTCCCCCCGGTCTCTAGTTTCCAGAAATGTATGGGTTAGGTAGGTTTACATACATGGCCCCTGAGCCCCAGGCCAAAAACTCATGGGAACCCACTTGCAAAACCAGGTTGGTTTGTGATAGGTAATTTTGATGTCGCCTCATTCGGTTTTGGGCCCTTGCCTGTTGCGGGTCCTTGACCCACCAATGCGAGTGAGGTATCATTTTTATCAGGAGACCTGTGGGAATGCTGGGTGGGATGAAATTTGTGGATCCATGTAGATTCCACCACTTTCCCACACAGAAATTTGAGAAAAAAGTGATTTTTTCAGCAAATTTGAGTATGCATGGGATTCTGGGTAAGAAAACTTTAGGGGACCCACGCAAGTCATGCTTCGCTGGACTCCCCCGGATGTCTAGTTTTCAGAAATATGTGGGTTTGGTAGGTTTCCCTGGATAGGCGCCAAGCCTGGGGCCAAAAACTCATGGGACCCCCCTTGCAAAACCAGGTTATTTTGTGTTAGGTACTTTTGATGTCGCCTCAATAGGTTTTTGGCCCTTTCCTGTCACGGGCACTAGGCCTACCCACACAAGTGAGGTACCATTTTTCTCGGAAGGCTTTGGGAACCATGGAGTGGGTGGAATTTTGTGGATTCATGCAGATTCCAGAACTTTCCAACACAGAAATGCAAGGAACATTTGTTTTTTGGGACACATTTTTAGGTTTGCAAGGGATTCTGGGTAACAGAACCTGTTGAGAGCCAGTCAAGTCACCCCATTCTGGATTTTCCTGTGTGTCTAGTTTTCAATAATGTACAGGTTTGCTAGGTTTCCCTATGGGGCGGCTGCGCTAGAGCCCATAATCCACAGGTAGGCATATTACAAATCCGTGCCTAGTCCGCTTTCTGCTGCCCTGGGGGGAAGATTTTGGGGCTGGGGTTGCCCCGATATGCCCCCAAGGGGGGCAGAAACATTATGGCAATATTTCTTTGGGGGTGGGGGCATTGGTATACCCATTCTGGGCAGCCCCCACCCCCACACATAAAAAAGCCAGCGTAATCGTTAGCTTCAAGTGGGCTTTTTGCCCCCCCGGGGGGCAGATTCGGGGCTACTGCCCCCATCCTCCCTCCAGGGGGTGCAGAAAGGCTGTCATTGTTGTGGGTGGGGGGTGGGGGCATTGGCATGCCAGTTTTGGGCAGCCCCCAACCTAAGAAAAATGTGCCCAAATATCCTGTGTGTCTTGTGGTTTTTTTGCTCCCCCGGGGGGGGCAGATTGGAGGCTACTGCCCCATCAGCCCCCAGGGGGGCAGGAAGGCTGGTATTTTTGTGGGGGAGGGGGTGGGGGCATAGGCATGCCCGTTTTGGGCAGCCCATCCAAATTCAAATTTGCCCGCAAAAAAATCCCTGGCGTCTAGTGGGCTTTTTGTCCCCCCCGGCGGGGCAGATTGGGGGGTAATGCCTCAATCTGCCCCCCAGGGGGGTCAGAAAGTCCACTAGACGCCAGGGAGTTTGTTTTTTGGGTAAATTTGAATTAGGGTGGAGTCTGCCCAATGCCCCCAACTTAATAAAAATGTGCCCAAAAAATCCCTGGTGTCTAGTGGGCTTTTTGCCCCCCTGGGGGGGAGATTGGGGGCTACTGCCCCATCTGCCTCCTGGGGGGGGCAGGAAGGCTGTAATTGTTGCGGGGAGGGGGTGGGGGCATGGGCATGCCCGTTTTGGACAGTCACACACTATTTCATATTTGCCCCCTCAAAAAATACCTGGCATCTAGTGGGCTTTTTGCCGACCCTGGTGGGGCAGATTGGGGGCTAATGCCGCCAATGGGCAGAAAGACTGTAATGGTGCCGGGGGGTGGGGGCATTGGTGCGCCCATTTCGGACAGCCCCCACCCTAAAAAAAGTGCCCCCCAAAAAATTCCCTGGTGTATAGTGGGCTTTCTGCCATCCCCCGGGGGGCAGATTAGGGGGCTACTGACCCATCTTCCCCCCAGGGGGGGCAGAAATACTGAATACAATAAATCTATTTATGGGGGGAGTGAAGGCCCTTGCCCAAGGGGCCGCTCCCCCTTCCCTTGTGTCTAGTGGGTGGATCCCTGCTTGGGGATCGCCCTCCTGGAAAGGGGAGATTCTCCCCTTTCCAATGATACCTCTCCCGTCTTTCTACCTGTTCAGGGGGCTGGGATAGGCCCCTGAGCATGTAGAAAGTGAAACTGAAATGAGCCTAAAGGCTCATTTTAGTTTAGGTTTGTGTTCAATGACAACAGCGCGACGTGCGCGCTGATCGTCATTGAACAGAAACCAGGGAGGGGGACTCGGGAGCTGGGGAAGCTGGGGAAGCTCTTTCCCAGCTCACAAGGTCACAGGGGGGAAAAGGAAATCCCTCTGCTGTCTTCAGCAGAGGGATTTCGTGCCCCTAGCCTCATGACGGAATGGTTCCGTCATCAGCACAGGAGCACCGATGCTCATGACGGAACCATTCCGTCATGAGCATGGAAGGGGTTAATATGTTTATTCCTAAGATGTCCCAGGCAGTTGACAGAAAATTACTTTGTTATTCAGTAATTGGTGTTAGCATGTCTGTTTGACTGTTGGCAACAGATCTGTTATGTATTATATGCAGACTTACCTCCGTCTTGTCTCTTCTTCCCCCACTTCTTGTATGAAATTGTCTTTAGCACAGTATACCTGCCTTAAAACTACAGTGACGTATTATAGAGAAGTTAATTTGGCTGTATTTAAAGTTCTTCTTTGGATTGCGTGTTTGCGTTTTAAATCAACCGGCGAACACAATGGGACCGTGAAGAATAATACGAGTTCTAAATAAGGTTTTTGATTTATCGGTGTGGCGAGATATACAGACAAACACAGGCTGCGTTTAGCAGAGGAATTCTTACTCGCTGTCTACCTGGAGTGATTTAAATTCATAAGCTCCGTGATACCATAGCTTGAACTGGGCTGGGAAATTTGTGAAACTATGCTGTGGTAAATCATTATGATTTTTTGATGCCCATTGTCCTGATGAGGCCTAAAACTGCTTGACAGGCCGAAACGCGTCGACAGTTATCACCTATTTCGACACCCTCTTGATTTTGAAATTTCATGGACACAATCCATAGGAGTTCAATTTGATTAGAAGCTATAAAGCCATTGATTATTGCTTCCCATGCTCCTTGATATCTTGGTGTTCGAAAAGGAACTAAGGCCAGAAAAGACATTGCCAGTATTTTCCTTGTATATAATTAATTGGGCTTCATATATAACCCAAGGATTTAGGGTTAACAAAAAGAAAAATTTGATTGTGTTGATTGTTTTCTCACAAGATGAAATATTGTGTGACTAGTTGATTTGTACATATGATAAAAAAATGAAAAAGGATTTTTTAAAAAGAAAGTTACAAATCATAACTATTGTTTGTGTACCTTTTCTTTTAGTTGGTGTTAATAACCACTAGATGAACGTTATAATATTATGATAGATTGACTCTGTACAATTCATAATGTTTCGAGGCAGATAATTTCTAGTATCTGTCCTTGCTAATAATTTTTCTTTAAGTAAAATAGCGTTGGCAGCACTTGTCTTTAGTAAACTAAAGTATTTAAAGGACCAGCATTGATTTAAGCCTATGTTGTAGTGTAGCTCCTATTTTCCCAATAGGCTCTGCGCATTGGAATAGTACCTACAGCAGTAAAGGCCTAGGCCAGACGTTAACTAGGTCTACTACTGTCGATACTAGACTTAATTTTTGGGTTTGCCAGCTAAGCTCAGAGTTCGCTAGAAACTTTCTCGAATGTTCAAGGAAGGGATTAACTCCCCTGATTAGACAAGAAGGGATTTAGTTTCTGACAACCATAGAACATGACAACTTTGCTCTCCCCTAATCAAGAGTCAATCTCGAGAGTCGTGTGAGCACAAGGCAATTATTTTACTCAGTCAGTACGTGCATTCTTAGTCTCATCAGAATGTAGAGAAAAGGAAGAGACGGGCGTGTTCAATAAAAGATGTTATTTATTGATCAGTCTCTTTTCTCATACATGAGAAATGGATCGATATTATTGCAATACTTATAGTTAAGTAAAGTGCATACATTAGAAGCAATAGTATAAAATAATACTGTAAAAACATTGATATGGTTTCTGAGCCATATGATGTTTAAAATGATTAAAATATATTTACATACACATATACATTTGACTAAACGTACTCAACTGGTGTTTCTAAATACGCCTACCCCGTGTACCTGACCTAAGTCTAATGCGTGGGCGGGAATAGAAAGTTACAGTTTAAGTTAAGTTTGTTTTTGCCAAGTGAATAACTAAAGAATTCTCTGTGAGGGGTTATTCAGTTCTGTACCTGGAAGTTAGGATGAATGAGGAATGGTATCTCTTTCTCTGCTCTCGATATTCCAGGCTGCCTGCGAGGGCTACCCGGAAGCGCCGGTGCTGGGTCTCTCGGCTTGAGATAGCAGCGCGTCTCTCAGCGCGTCAGGAAGGCGGGGCTGCTGCCAGCGGGGTCTGCTTCTGCTCTCGGCTTCGGCAAGTATGGCTGCTCCGTCTTGTCACCACGCGTGTGTTTGCATAGGGCAAGGTCGGCAATATTTATACCTTAAAGGTGCCGAGATTGACGTAAGGATGGACATAGGTACGTCAATAAAGATGTCATACGACTTGCTCGTTAGCACATTCTTTTGCAAAAGTTCTCTGTGAAATCAAAATAATGGCCGCACGGATTATCCAGGTTGTCATAGGTTTGATTTGTTATGAGAACGTCGTATGCCTTATCAGGGGCTGGAGGAATGTCGCTTGTCTAATTAGATCTCAAGCGTTATGACCTAATCAGATAACACGTTCCTGTGCCGTAGTGTGACTGCGTCAGATAACGGTATCTGCATCATGGGGGATTTCTTGCCTCATGGGCTGATTGTTAGTTAACTTGATAGTTAGTTTAACCAGAATAGGGTCAGGAATAGGGGGACTGATTCAGAACCTATAGAAATACACGACACCCACTCCACGCTAACTATGGTCATATCTACTAATCTATGCATAGTATAACATAGTACAACATACTATAGAGTATAGTGTATACCTTACCACCCCAAAATACATAAATGCATTTCGAAATTTTCCAATATACTGAAAAATTGCAGTCATATATATTGTATGCACTTAAGCTATGAATTAAATGCAAAAGTAAACACGCATTGTTATGCATTATTGCTTTTTGGTATATGAGAAATACACATGAAATGGCTCTTAATACGGCTATACAGAAAGGAAGTCCGAGACCATTTCATCACATAATAAAATATTTGTGAACCTACCAGCGGGCAGCTAAAGTCTATATAAAGTATCTAAAAATAGAAATCTTAGTTCTCTAGGAATAGTTTCTTACTTTAAGCAGAAGATCAGTGTCCCGGGAAAAAATATGTAGAAAAATATTTTAAGGGGCATGCTGAAAAAATTGCTGTCCGTGAACTGGATGGTAATTGTTCATGTGACTTTATTTTTAAAGTTGAAGGCCGAATTCAGGGAACGCCGTGTGCGAGTTTACTCAAAAGTCTCTATTTCTGTTCCGGAGAGAACATCATATCATTCAGGCTTTCGAAAAAACTGTCAACAGCTTCATGGGAAAGTTCCACTAAGTCGGAAATAGGGGTAACCATGCATTCATGCGCATGATTGTCTCCATTGACATTCTGATTTGCATTGCTGACAGAAGGTCGTACCTGTTCGATGTTGCTTTCATCTTGAACTTCACTACTCTTCAATCGTAGTGGTGAAGATTCCAGGAATGCCGTCATCAGGATTGGCAGCCTTTGAGGGCAGCACAAAGCGTGAACCTTGGTAGCAACCAACAGTGTATCTGCATCCACCGGCGCATCCGATTGTAGCGTCAGACAGGTGTCTAACACGCATTCTTCTCCGCATAGCAGACACCTTAGTACAGGTAAAACGCACCTTTGCCACATTGGTCGAAATGATAGAAACCAAGTCATGTTTAGGTCTCTAAGCCGGGAGAGTCCCAGGATTTTTGATATCCGGTCCCGGTATCCAATGGCTAGGATCGTATCTTCCATTGTCACGAGAGTTTGATCTGTGACATGGGTTGCCATAACGAAAAATAAGGACTAGGAATAGGATTCCCGCAATTAGTCCTAGGATCAGGGGAAGTCCGCCAAAAATCGAATGGACGAAATCTGGAAAAATACCCAGTATGGCTTTGAATGGTGTTAATGCCATCGAAAATACTGTCTTAAATACCTTTGAGACCCCAGTGGTATCAGAAATATTTAAGATTTCGCTTAGGATTTCCGCGAAATGTACGGGGGAATTAGTTGATAATAATGTATGTATCTCTGCAGTCGTCCTTGCGACTTGTAGATCATATGTTTCTTTTGATGACGTGAGCCTTGTAGGCGTCTGTAGAAGCACTGTTTTCATTCTGCTTAAAGTATCTATTCGAATAGAAGTAATTTTCAAACCGGGCCATGCCCTTGCCTCCCTGTCTGGAAAGGAGCTGGGGAATAAAGAACGTCCACAGCACTTGACCTTCGCCGTTGTAGTTACTAGATAAGGAGTCCCGGGCATAAGACTGCAACATCTGCGGTCTACAATAAGAATGTAACTCCCATTATAGAGTCTTTGAAAGAATGGTTCTATTTCAGTTGCAGGTGCGCCTTGCTGGTGACATGAAAGGTTGTATGAATTCCCTTCACAGGCTCCATGCAAACTAATTCCGTGACACAGAAGCGTGCCGCTTAGTGACATAGCACAATTGTTGCCACTAAGAAACACTTTCTGTCCTTTATTACTGACACATGCATGTGAATAGGGCAGGTTCCAAGTTGTTTTAAGGTACCCCTTTCCCAATTTCTCGTACATGCCAGCCTGTATATATTTTTGGCAGTATTGAAACCTGAAGGTTGAGATTGGAATATTTATGATTCCGTGGATTATCCATTCACTGACAGGTCGTTCTGACATTGTCAACGGTAATCTTTCTAGTTTTTCAATGCTCAAGATTGTATAATCAGCACCCTTTTGCGCCATACCGATTTGTCTATCAGTAAGGTTAAAGATTTGGAATAGTGACGTTGTGTTGATTAAACGCCAAGGCACATAGCCTGAACGCAGATTTTGTAACGTCCAGCCAAGCTGTACAATAGAACGCAATTGTGACTGACCATGTTGTAATAACAGTAAGTCTTGCGATAATATATCGATTGCTGAAGACACAATGCTGTCCAATGAACAAATTCTGGAGGACAGAGTCATTAACCCATTATCCACTACAGAAAGTGATTTTTCCAAATTAATACGGTCAATTTCCCGTATTCTTTCTGCTGTTTCAATTTGAGTAACCTTCCAGGCCTCATTGTATGCTGCATATACAGAGGCTGCTATGAAACGCTTTTGACGCTGTTTGCGTGGTCCCAGTATGAAATCACGCAAGTCAGCACCATCAGTAAGTAAAGTTAGGTGTTGCTTAATTTCAGGCAGTGTGGAAGACTGTAGCCATTGAAGGCATAATTTGCCCACACTGTAGGTTGTTATTATCCCTGGGTGATGTCTTTGGGGATATCTTGGGTCTGGCCTGGTCATTTTAAAAACCCTGTGTTTTATTCCGGAATCTTTCTTGACAGTTATTTGTATCTGTGGGCCAGATCAACCATTGTTTCCAATCAGGATGTGTTCTGTTTTGGTTAAGTATATGGTTTACGTCTATTTCTTCATCTGTATCAGAGCTGTTGCTAAACATTGTTGGCTTTGGAATAGACGGGTTATTTAAATCTTTGATTTTGGCTAAGCCAAGACAGGTGGTTTGTTGAACAGTGTCATTTAAAAATATCATTTGTTCTGGGATCATGCAGGCTCTAAACAAAGCTTCTAAACCCTGTACTTGCCATTCTTTTGTACCCCAAACACTTTTCAAATCAACATTTTTGTCCCAATAATCAAATCCAAAAGTATTCATTTTTTCAAAGAATGAATCTGAATATATCAATTTTGTGTTGGTTATTATGGTTTTCATCCCTGTCTTGTTTGACAATTTGTAATAAAATGTTTCAGCATTAGTTATGTTAAAACCTGAAAAATATGAATATTTGTCATAAACGGTTCTTGAACTCCCTTTTGGAGGTGTTGCACAATGTTCCCATTGATTATAATTTAAAACATTTCTAGGTTGTGCAGATTTATGCAAAAAATGGTTACCATAATGGTTATAGCAATACATACTATCATAATTTGTAGAACCTTGCAAATAATCATGTTTTGTAAATTTAGCAGACATTACTAAGTCCGACATCATATTGTTAATACTTTCAAAGTCCCAATCATCAGCAAATGAGTTTGGTTTTGCAAAGTCACTCAAGGAGATCTTGATTTGGTGTGGATATTTCAGGATCTCGACCGGACCATAAATTTCATAGTCAGTGTTGTCCCAGGCTACCCCACCAGGTATTGGAATTGCTGTGAAGTTGGCTGAAGAAAGTTCTCTTTTCTCGACGTGTGAAGATGTGTGTGGTTTGAGGACCAAGTTGATGTTCTGACTTGCTGTGTCCATTTTAGCACATTTTCCCTCAATGAAGCGTCCCAAAGTAAATACCATGATGAGCCAAAGTATGAGGATAAATGTACCAAAACCCACCCAAAATTCAATCCATGGAGAAACCAGATATGTTTCTTTCAGTTGTTTCAAAAGTTCCTTAGCTTTGTCTTTAAAGGATTTTGATGATGGCTGTGTCTTTGGTTCACTGAAGCCTTCAGAGGAATCATCGAAGTTGATGAAGTAACCAGATGCAGTTCTGTCAATTGTTCCAATTGGTTCAGGATTTTTGTTTTTTGCATTGTCACTTGGTACTTCAGTATAGATTGGTGTGTCTCTGCTAAATGTTTTTATTTGGGTTTTCAGAGGTCTTAGTTCTATTGCATTGTTGCATAGTCCTTGTTGTTCTTCTGTAGGCGTTTCGAATGTGATGAGCCTCTTTGTTAGGACCTCTGTACTGGTAGCAAACCTTGGTGTTCTGCTACTTATTGGGAGTCCACTTGGCCTACCGTTTGTTATCGGCCACATGTTGTGGTTTTACCAGGTCGATGGATACAACTCGGTTCTCCTTTTTTCCAGCAAGTGGCGGTAGTACAACTGATCTTGTCCCGTTGACAAACAAGACAGGAACTGCTTTTCTGTAAGAAGGCCCAAATTCCTTCTTTACCGCGATCTTCTCCCTGACTAGATCCCCGACTTTTGGAATCCAGACAGGTCTTGCTGGGACAGGTGGTGATTCTTCAGTGGTCGTTGGCTGTTGTTTCAACTGTATGTTGCTCAGGTCTTTTCTTGTTTTGTTTAAGTCCTGCAAAATAGCCAAACGGTCTTTGACATCAAAGGTTTTTTCTATTACCACTGAAGTCTGACTATCAAGGTCAGAGATCAACATCCTAGTTCCGAATAATAATTCGTACGGACTGAATCCCTTCAGAGAATTTCTTGGCAAGTTATTTAGACTACGTTGGACACTTATTAGATGTTTGACCCACCCAGCTCCCGAACCTAATATCCTTTCTATTATAGATTGCTTTCTGCCTTGGTTTTTTCTTTACACCATCCCATACCCTCAGGAAGGAAGTGAGAAGATTCCCGCTGGGCTGTGCTCATTTGGCCATGTTTCCCCCCCAGGCTGGATTGCCTGAGTGAAAGAAATGGTCGAACGTAGCATGCTCTTAGCGTATATGCCATTTAGACTCGCAAATCTTGTATAATAGTCCGGACGTCAGCCGAGTGCTGGTGATCTACATTATAAGTGGAGACTAGCCTGTATATGTTAACCGCAAGCCATTCTTTTTGCTGGTAATATTATCTGCCTTGATACGACGAGGTATTAAACTGCTTCTCTCCCCACTGCGATCTCTGTTGCAGTTTGGGCAGTTTTTTACAAACATGGTGTAGTGCAGGCTCATGCCTGGCCACCAGTACCGTGATTGTAATTCTTCCAGAGAATCTTTTAATTTAAGGTGTCTGAGACCCTCGCCCATGTGTGCGTCTGCGATTAACAAGTTTCTCCTGTCCATGTTTGGAATCACTCTATCCCCCACTCCAGGGATTCGAGCAAAAGGGACGGAGTTTGCATCGATTATGTATGTGTAATTGAGTGGATAGTTGATCGGTAACGCTGAGCAGTCGCCTTTTGATGACGTTTTCACCGCCAGCAATGTTTCACCGTCAATGTATTTTAATGTACGCTTTTTTCGATCTACGGGAGCCGGTTTAGTGGCTGCCGCTGCGGCTGCTTCAGCCAATGAATTCCCTACAACGTGAACGCCATCACGTTGATGACTCAGTGAGTGTGTCACGTGAGTCTTTGGTAGTTCTTTTTTCAAAAGAGCTACTTGTTCCCAGAGCAGTCTCTGCTTTATTGGTGCATCTGTGTCATCTTTGTAACCGTTCTGAATCCATGTCTGCAAATCGCTGTTATATGATTTGACGCAGTAATATGAATCTGACACTATAAGTGTCGGGAATTCGCGATCCGCATTATCTAGCGCCATTTTCAATGCGATTATTTCATTCTGTTTTTCTGAATTAGTTTCTACTGAGTGTGATTTTGTTAATAGAGGTTTTAATTTACCTCCGCGCCACACTTCTTTTGTAATCTCACATGTGGGGTTGTATGCATGTTCTCCCCAAACGGAGGGTTGAGCATGTCCGTCTGTATAGATTACACAGGCGTAATGTCGTAGAGGAAGAATGTCGATTGGCAGAGGATACGTCTTTTCATATTTTAGATTTTTTAATTCTTCTAGTTAATTAGAAAATTGTCAACCAGGCTATACTTGATAATTCATATCCTACGTATAAGACTGTCAGATGGGCAATTCTGGACTTTTTAAAGTTGAATTTGTAACCCTCTGCAGTGAACCCAAGTATTATGGTGTTCACCCTTTTCAAGTGAGTCTCCAAGTCATCATCTGTTAGGTAAATGTCATCAACATAAGATAATGCTTCATCATCATATAGTTGTAGTAATTCTGTTACTCTCGCTGAGAATACCCCTGGGCTGTTCTTGTACCCCTGGGCTAACCGACAGAATTGTTTTTGAGTGCCATTTACTGAGAATGCAGTTAAATATCTGCTCTCTGGTGCTATATTTTGACAAAAGAATCCATTGGAGATGTCCAAGGTTGTTTTGTATTTTTTGCGCACTATGTTATTCATTAGTGCAGCACTGTGTGAGTTTTGCACTGCAAAAGTTTTGCAACATGTGTTAAGGTGTCGGTAATCCAAAACTAGACGGTATGAATTGTCTGGTTTGGAGACCGGAAACAAGGGATTGTTCATTTGTGAGGTGCAAGTTTCAATCACCCCCTGGTATTCTAGCTGATCTAGTATTTCATTTACTTGTTTTTTAGCTTCTTGCTTAATTGGGTACTGCCTTTGTGCAGTAGGTTGTGATTTTAACTGGATTTTGTGAGGAGGAGAATCCTCATCCCATCCTACGTGATTTTTATATAAAGCAGGTGCTAAGGCCACTGCCCACTTTCTAGCAAGTGTGTAATTTTTTATGAATCGGGATTTGATTCGAGAAGGCAGGCATAATTACTTCTTCGCCATGAGGGCACTCCCTGACAAACTCTGGTGGCCAGTCTTTTTCAGCTAGAAGGATGTCATAGCCTTTGGAGAGGTTATCCCAAAATAGTCCCCTTATTTTCCTAGTCTTATCTCCCTCTATACGTAATGTTATCTCGTATATCTTGTGGGGCTTGCTAACTCTGGTGTCTGCAGTTTCCACTTGAAGGTATTCATTCGTGTCCACTGTCTCCAGATGATTCATAAGGACTTTGCGAGCTATGCTCACCTCTGCTGCGCTGTCTAGCATTGTCTGAGCCCACTCTCCGTTTTTCAGTTGTGTCCTCAGTATTCTCGGCATTGTTAACTACCTTGATACTGGCTACCTTCTTTTTTGGAAATTGTAATTTCTTTTTTAGTTGAGCAGGTTCCTTGTCTTTGGACTTGGCGTGCTTTTCTGATCGTCCTCTTCTTTCCGATTTCTGCAAGGAATTCTGAAAAGATTGAGAGGGACGTGTATCAATGTCTTGATATCTATCAGGTGTTTTAATATTATCCCTATTTCTAAGGTTATATCTATTCCCAGAGGGGTCACTCTGTGGTGACCTCTGTCTTTGGTTTGGAGATTTCTCTCGTCGCCTAGGAGACCTTCCTCTGGGCTGGAATTTCTTTTCTTTAGGATTGGATTGTTTGTTTCCATCCCAGTTCTTTTTTGGTGAATTATTATTATAAAAAAATATTTTTTCTGGACTTGTAGTCAGTTGCGGTTTTACTGGTATTCCACCTAGACTATCTCTGCCTAGTTCTTCATAGGATTTTTCTATGATTCTGGCAATTTCAGCTGGTTGGTCTGCTATATCTGTCTCTTTTAACCTCTGGCGGATCGCCACGTTTGCTGCTTCACCTTTTATGTTGGCTAGTAATATAGCCGAGACCTGCTTGAAGTCTTTCAGTAATTTCATACCAAGAGTTAAAGCAGGTTCTGGACCGTATTCATCTTGAATTTGTTTTAGCACATCTGGTATCACCGAAATGGATGGGACACCGTGCGTTTTTGTGTAGATGGAAGCAAAGACTGTACCCCAAGTGTCACAGTCCTCAATGTGTGGTGCGATTCCCATTGGGAGACATATAGTCAGAATCCTGTGTTTTTCCAGCGGGCTGGTGTCAGGAAACACCGCCTCTATTTGGGTAATTTTCTGTGCCAACCAGAATGGTATCTGTTCCCGTTTAACTGGAACTTTACCTAGGCAGGATTGGATGTTTTGTGGTGTAATTTTATTTGTGTTCCCCTGGTGAGGGGTCAGCTGTGGAAGTTTAATCGCTGGCTGAATTGTTGAAGTCCGCATTACATACTGAACTAATTGTCTATGAATTTTTAGTAGTTGTTTTAGCTGTATTAATAGCTCTGCTGCAGGCATTCTTTCGATGTCTGGATGTGGTGTGTATCCGGCTAAGACCGGCCACGTTGCTCCTGGTCTACCTAAAGGACCGAGCCTTGTAATGTGATTGTTATGTATTAGGGCGCCATCAAATAAGAGCAAATGCTCTTGGAATTTGAGTGGTACTTCCACCTCCTCGAAAGGAGTGTAAATGTCAGGTGGTACCTCTATTTTGTAATAGTGGAAGTACTTTGTTACAGCATTTGCTGCTGGAAAATGTATCCAGGTATAGTATACCTCTGTCTGCCGATATTCGTGTGCCTCAATTACGAATATGACTGTGCCACCTCTAGGTGTCAGTCCATTTTCTATAAGTTTTAAGGTTATAGATCTCCTTTTGCTGACCGGAATGAGTATTATATCCGCGTCTGCATCCTTTAGTGCAGTATCTGCTGCTGCTATTTCAGCTGCTAATCTAACTGCCTCTCTTTCTTCATCACTGTCTCCCATTTTACAGACAGGATGGTATTATGTCTATTTGCAGATCAGGTTTCTTTATGGAACAAAGATTAGATGCACAATATTATGGAACTGTTTTTATCCTTCAACGTTGACTAGACCAAGAACCATACATAGGAGTTCCCTCCTGCGAGGTTTTGGAGGATATAACCTTTCACCCACTCCAGACGTCTTTGGAGTATTCGGGAAAAGGGGTCTGAGTGAGAAAGCACGACTGAGTTACTCTAAATGTCTTACGTTAGTTTTATCGCCCTTTCCAAACGCGTTGGGCGCCATGTAGTGTAGCTCCTATTTTCCCAATAGGCTCTGCGCATTGGAATAGTACCTACAGCAGTAAAGGCCTAGGCCAGACGTTAACTAGGTCTACTACTGTCGATACTAGACTTAATTTTTGGGTTTGCCAGCTAAGCTCAGAGTTCGCTAGAAACTTTCTCGAATGTTCAAGGAAGGGATTAACTCCCCTGATTAGACAAGAAGGGATTTAGTTTCTGACAACCATAGAACATGACAACTTTGCTCTCCCCTAATCAAGAGTCAATCTCGAGAGTCGTGTGAGCACAAGGCAATTATTTTACTCAGTCAGTACGTGCATTCTTAGTCTCATCAGAATGTAGAGAAAAGGAAGAGACGGGCGTGTTCAATAAAAGATGTTATTTATTGATCAGTCTCTTTTCTCATACATGAGAAATGGATCGATATTATTGCAATACTTATAGTTAAGTAAAGTGCATACATTAGAAGCAATAGTATAAAATAATACTGTAAAAACATTGATATGGTTTCTGAGCCATATGATGTTTAAAATGATTAAAATATATTTACATACACATATACATTTGACTAAACGTACTCAACTGGTGTTTCTAAATACGCCTACCCCGTGTACCTGACCTAAGTCTAATGCGTGGGCGGGAATAGAAAGTTACAGTTTAAGTTAAGTTTGTTTTTGCCAAGTGAATAACTAAAGAATTCTCTGTGAGGGGTTATTCAGTTCTGTACCTGGAAGTTAGGATGAATGAGGAATGGTATCTCTTTCTCTGCTCTCGATATTCCAGGCTGCCTGCGAGGGCTACCCGGAAGCGCCGGTGCTGGGTCTCTCGGCTTGAGATAGCAGCGCGTCTCTCAGCGCGTCAGGAAGGCGGGGCTGCTGCCAGCGGGGTCTGCTTCTGCTCTCGGCTTCGGCAAGTATGGCTGCTCCGTCTTGTCACCACGCGTGTGTTTGCATAGGGCAAGGTCGGCAATATTTATACCTTAAAGGTGCCGAGATTGACGTAAGGATGGACATAGGTACGTCAATAAAGATGTCATACGACTTGCTCGTTAGCACATTCTTTTGCAAAAGTTCTCTGTGAAATCAAAACAATGGCCGCACGGATTATCCAGGTTGTCATAGGTTTGATTTGTTATGAGAACGTCGTATGCCTTATCAGGGGCTGGAGGAATGTCGCTTGTCTAATTAGATCTCAAGCGTTATGACCTAATCAGATAACACGTTCCTGTGCCGTAGTGTGACTGCGTCAGATAACGGTATCTGCATCATGGGGGATTTCTTGCCTCATGGGCTGATTGTTAGTTAACTTGATAGTTAGTTTAACCAGAATAGGGTCAGGAATAGGGGGACTGATTCAGAACCTATAGAAATACACGACAATGTATGTAGAGAGGGGATTTATTTTATTCACAGTCAAATGTGCCAATTGTTGAGTCTGTTTAATGTTTGTCTAGAAGGCTATTCAAGTTAATGGCTGAAAAAGTTCAGATTTGATTATATTTAGGCTATTTATCGAATGGCTTAGTGGGCAAAATGACAGATGGCATTTTGCTTTTGTTTACAGTATTATTTACTGTGAAAGTAAGATCCATAAAGCACGTTAACAGTGAACATCTAAGGCAATGGGATGCACACACACAAACAAGGACTCCAATATTTAAACAGACTATATACACATTTTACAGTCCTGCATTATATTCTCGCTAATAATATTCACACAATTTACATACTTTTTTACATTCCCAGATTATATCTCGCTAATGTGAACCACAAAACGTTAATGCAAATAGCGCAACATTGTGTCCATATGCAAGACATCGATCGTGTTCGGAAACACAATACAGTAACTTGAAAATATGGAGACAGAAGGAATAATGAGCTGCCCCCAAGAGAAAAAAAGCAGCTTATTTAGAAGCCAAGAGAGTATTTAAAAAGGAACAGCAATTACTTCCAACTTACACAATGGTGATTATTTTCAGAGACAAAATGAAAGAAAGAATTCATACGTTCTGAGGAATCGGACAATAGCAATAAATAACTTTCTCTTCAATTTTAAGAGAAGAGGAAATGACATTCTGCCTTGCCTTGATCAGGCAAGGGAATCTTATGAAATGGAAGCATTGCCTCTTATTTGACTGTGAAGACATAAACAATGCAAGATAGTGCGTAGTGTGACAAGCTAGTGGGCGCGCCCCTTTTCATATGCCGTCTATTTGGACACGTAAAGATTTCTGTTTTTTAACCTGTTAGATCAGCATAAGCTGAGTGGCACAAAACTGTGTGCCCTCTTTTTCTTGTTACCCTATAATGGACGGGTAGAAACCTCCAGGTTCTAACCGTTAGCCCCTTCCCCGCAGGGCTAATTCCCCCACAGTAAGAGGGGAAGAGGGGCCGCGCGCGGTGCCGCGGTGCTGCACAGTGGAGCTGTGCTCATGACGAGCTGAGCTAATCATGACGCCGCCCACTCAATTAAACACCCCACACAGGAGGGGAATTATGCCCACGTGGGCATTCCGCGGCATTTATGATGAACTCCGCTCGTCATGAGCACAGCTCCAATGTGCCTCATGCTGAGCTCGTCATGAGCGTCCAACAGGTTAAAACTTGCAAAAGCTATGGGGCACTGTACCATATGCTCTCCTTTTCCTGTTTTTAACTAATTAGACAGGTGATCCCTGTCTTTTTAGGCAGATGATATGAAGAAAAATACAAAAGTACTGAAATGCTAAGTTCAATCTTGCAGCGAAACCCAAAGACAACAAACCTCTACACGTCCACAATAAGTATCAGCTTGTGCCTACTTGGTTGTGTTTAAAAAAAGGAATTTGGACGTGGCATGGTGACAGTCTGTAAGATTACGGAGGAACCAGGACAGGAGTGTTGCACCCACAGACCCATCAAAATCGAGACCCAGACGCCACTAAGAAAAAGTAAAGAGGAAAACAAAAAAGCTCTTTGACGTACCTGTGTGTGTCTGGAGGCTCAAGCGAGAACACCTGGCGTGCAACAGACCCAGCCCGCAGCCACAGGGATAACCGCACTCTCTAGAGACTGCAGATAATTATCCATGTCTCTTCGTTGGTTGCCAAATCTTAGGGTGTGTTTTTTTACCAAGCAGGAACCAACAATATATACTCTGAGACGCAGGTAACGAGTCAGAAGAGGCACTTTATTCAAACAAGTAAGTAACAAGTGTCAAAGACACGTCATTAATCAAGGATAAAAACACGCAATCTAGCAAATATTAAATCACGGCAATTCAGAGAGGCAGAGGGAGAAATTGAATAGCAAAATGCATCAAGGCAGTATACCCTTATCTAATAATGAAATATCAATAAATCAATCAGCTAGCTGGGAGCACCTTCCCGTGAAAGACACTGTAAAAGGTGATCAATGAGTTGTTCAATGGACAGTGCTTTTATACAGTTGAAATGAGGAACTGGTGACTGCAGAATCAAAATATTAGCAGGCGCTTGACCGCAGAACATAACAAAAGCTGTGCAATTTATTGAAAACAATTTGACATCACTTTTTGAAAAATAAGAAATGCAGAAGTCATGAAAGATACCAAAGTTTAACAAGGTTATTTTGAGCCATGTAGCCCGTCTTAGTTTCAAAAGCTAGCAAAACAACAGGTGCTAAGTTGCGATTAGCCCCCACCGCTACTCTTAGCCCATCTTGTTCTCCTAGATCACAGATGCATCCTGTTTATCTCTTCTTGGTGTTAATTTACAGTAAGATGTGCGCACAGAGGACAGGGACTCTGTGACTTGTTTATCAGTAAGGCAGTGACCTGAGGTTATTGGCCTTCGCAGGAGAAAATCAGCTGAGGTTGCAAATGGTTAGATCAATAAGGCAGTGAGAACAATGTTAGCATAACCCAGTCTATGGCTTTGCAGGGGTCTTTGAGTTTCTCAGGCCTCAGGTATGTACAGAATGTGCCTGGGGCCCTATACACTAAAATTAGACCCTGCCTCACTGTGCAAGGATTGTGCCCAATCTGACAGGGATGGCTTTAACAACAACCTCAGTATGAAGCTTTGGATCAAAATATGCCATTTCAGTAGCGTTCTCAATAGCTTGTTTAATTTTCTGGAAGCTTTGTTTGCATTCATGTGACCAAAGAAAATAAATATTATTTTTCATCAAGTTTCTAAACTGCACACTGACAGTGGCAAACTTTTGTATGACATCTAGATCAATAACGGGCCATTTCGAAAATTGTACGTAACATGAAAACATCTTGTGGGGGACTGGCAGATGTCAGCGCTTGCACTATTTCTGGATTGGGTGTCACACCTCCATCCGAAAAGATATGGCCAAATATTTTAACTTTGTATTATGGATCTCACAATTCTTGGCATTCAAAGTTAAATCGACATCAGAGAGCAACAGACACTACTCTAGTGTGGGAGCTTTGCAATGTTCCTTCTGTGTAGCTCCGAAAACTAATATGTCATCACAATATGGAAAGCATTCATGACAGGCTGTATGATACATTGAATGACATCTTGGAATAGCCCTGTAGCTGATGACATTTCAAAACTTACTGTCTTCTAACAGAACAGACCAACTGATGATGTATTTTATTCAGATCCAGGTGAGAGAACACCTGTGCACCATTCAATTGTGTTAGCATATCGGCAATGTGCGGACCGGGATGTTGTCCTCTTTCAATTGCCTTGATTGTTTGACACATATCCACACCGATGCAAACAACTCCTTCACTGTCCTCTTGTGCTTACTACCATTATGGGAGAAAGCCATAAAGTTTGACCAGTGGAAGGCTTAATGATATTGTGTTTGAGTTAGGATTCAAGTTCTTTTTCAACAGCTTCCTATAAGTGAAAGGCAAGTTGTCTGTGTCTTTGGGCAATAGGGCAGATATCCTCATTAATGTCTAATTGGACTTTCATAATCTTGAGCTTTCCCAAACCATGAAACAACAAAGGGAATTGACTTACTATTTTGTGATGAGCATTCATGTTCAAATCACGGATATCAATCCCATATCAGCAGCTGTGCTGTAGCTGAGTAAACAGGCATTTGACGCCATACCTTGAACGTCACGAATGGATGCTTGTACTTTTGTTTTCTCATGCTTTATCATTGCTACAAAAGAACCTTGGGGTATATTATCAAGGGGTTTATCTCCGCTTTTTTGGCTTTAAAAGCCAAGAAAGCGGAGATAAAATTATCTCCCTATTACCAAGCTGTCGCTAACACCAGTTAGTGACAGCTAATAGGAGATAGCGACCATCTTGGGCCCCGCTTTGCATGTCAGTGATATTTATCACTAATGACATGCAAAGTGGGCGTGCCAAGATGTTAGCGACTGGAAACAGTCGCTAACATCGCTATCTCCTATTACCAACTTTTGGAGATATTCGCGCTAAGCGTGAATATCTCCAAAAGCTAACACCTGCCCTGAGCAGTTCTTCACCATGTTATCCAATGGGAGGTGGATAACATGGCTAAGAGCATTTGCTCGATAATGCATGAATATCGCTGACTTTTCAGCGATATTCATGCATTGCGGCCGTTTTTTATCGCATTTGCGATAAACCTTGCTAATAGCAAGGTTTATCTGCGATAAAAATCGCCGATGTGCGGCGATAATTTTTGTCTCTAAACAAGTTAGAGACAAACATTATCGCTAGTTGTTGGTAATATACCCCCTTGACTTTTAGTGACGTTGATGTAGCCCACGTATATATTTTTGATGTTGTATGTCGAGGCAATAGAGACAGTTCATTATATTTGTCCTCAGGCATAATATTTATTGCCGCACCACTATCGATAATGAAAGCTATTGAACAACCATTGACTTTTAGTGTGATTTCGGTCAATGTTTGAATGACTTTGGTGCCTTGTTGCGTCAATTTTTCTTGGACAGATGTTTTTCATCACAGGTGTCAATAGTGACGAGATGCACTCCTTTTCAGTACTCTTACTTCAATATTATATCTGTTACTGCGTGCAGCTTGGTAAGTGCCCTTCCCAAATGACACCAAGGTTAACGTACATGTGTGAAATGGGGCTTGTTTCCGCCCCAACCAAACGCACAGCATGTAAATGCCTAGTTGGCAATTGTGTATACATAGTTAATCCAGTTTTTAACGTAAAATCTTATTCCATATTTTTCAATTTGTCATCATTTTTCTCCAATTTAGTCCCCAAATGGAATCCAAAAATGCCATTTCCAAATTTCTTAATGTTTAAACTGTGCTCTTCAGGCCTCTTGTGAAAACATGAACAGATGCGGGCAACGCAGTGCCCTTCATCAGGGGTCACTGTAAATACAATAAAATAACCAATTACTATTTGCACTTGTTAACATCATGTTTCAGTTGTTATTGTGAAATTAATGTGCAATCCCTCACAATGAATGTGATTAATACAGCCCTTCAATTATCACTAACTTCAGTAATTCGCTCATCGGATGTGTTCCTACGTTCTTCCCCCTTCCGAGTGATTCGTTCACAAAATGTTTGCCATCTGTTTCTCCACCCCATTAACCTAATGCCTGCACAATTTCTCAACTTTCCAACAATTGAATTTAAGCTGAGTATGACTTCCATTCGTTTTTCTTTCATCAATTTATTATAACTTTTACAAATGCTTTATATACCTCTATTCACAAATTCAACTCGTCAAATTCGTATGCTCGTTTCAGTGGTTGCAAGCTTTTTAGCTGTGTGCCTACATGTCACAAATCATTACGACCACTCGTCGTTCTCCCCTTTCCAGAAGAATCTTTATGTCTTCCATTATTCCTCCCACATTTAAAAACCCACAATTCAACATATCCCGTCATCACGATCTTACAAAAATAACGTCAAGTATTAGACCTACTGCAACAACCATGATGCAGTGCGGATGTATTGGCGCTCTGCTGTGCAATCCCGATCTCTTGGTATTGTGTAAAAATGTTTTTTATTAAGGTAAATGAATCTATTTCTCTAAAGAAATAAACCCAACAATTATGACGAACCTCGATATTAAGCAAACCATGTGGGCGAAATACTTCTGTCATCTATGTTTCACCAAATATTAAATCCGTAGTTCAAGTGGGTGCATTCCCGTGAGTCGGGCAAAAATTGTAGAACATACATCAAAAGTGACGAGATGCACTCTGTTTTAGTACTCTTACTTCAATAATATATCTGTTACTGCGTGCAGCTTGGTAAGTGCCCTGCCCAAATGACACCAAGGTCAACATAAACGTGTGAAATGGGGCTTGTTTCTGCCCCACCCAAATGCACAGTATGAAAATGAACATGATTAGTACAGCCCTTCAATTATGACTATCTTCAGTAATCCGCTCATCGGAGCACAGTTTAAACATTAAGAAATTTGGAAATGGCGTTTTTGGATTCCATTTGGGGACTAAATTGGAGAAAAATTATGACAAATTGAAAAATATGGAATAGGAATTTAATTAATAAATTGGATTAACTATGTATACACGATTGCCAACGAGGCATTTTCATGCTGTGCGCTTGGTTGGGGCAGAAACAAGCTCCATTTGACACGTTTTCATCATAGGTGGCCAATCCACCATTCTCATGCTTCTCTGAGGTAAATATCAACCTTGCTTATTCACTTTCACTTAATACAGAAGAACTGTTTGACAAAGATTTATATGTCAATCAGCTTTTGAGTTGGGTCCATTTGCCTTAGCTGATCTGGTTGCTTGGCTTTATAGGCATGAGCTGAACTTCGCTTCTGAAACGTTCGGGTGGCTATTACTGCTCATTTTGCCTTGCAAATCATCACATCCTTACCATAGCCTTTGCAGATCTACCCAATGAGAGGACAGTTACCTTGGTGTGGAAGCATAAATCCACACCTTAAGCACATCTTATATTTTTGTGGGAAATGTACTCTGTGTCCCTTAGCCATGTGCATTGGCTTACATTTCACATTCATGACTGACTCCCTCTTGGCACCTCCAGACTCCATGTCAGCAGCTTGTCGATCAGCATGCTCTTCAGCTCTGGTAGCCATGAGAAATCGCTCCAGACTAAGAGTTTCTCTCAGCATTCGCTGTCTGCACAAGTCTGACAGGCACCCATCAATCACTCTGTGATGTATTGCTTCCTCATCATTAAATTCATTGAAGTTGCAGGGTCTCATCACGGTTTCAAACCAACAGCCTAATTACAATGGAGGCTGTTGGTTGTGAAAGGAGTCCATCTGCCAGTATGAACCAGCATGTAATCCCTATGGATGGCGTTTTATGCTGCCCTGATTATGATGTCGGTTTCTGGCAGGATTTCCATGCCGGGCTTTCTGACATGGAAACCCTGTTGGGAAGTGACTTTATGGGCCCCTAGTAGTGCCTCTTCAGACAGTGGCCTCTGGTTGGGGTCTGAGGGATACCTATGGTGCCCCCCTGTTCATCCCTGCACTGTGTGACATGCGGTACAGGGATGAACACAAACTCCGTTTTCTGTATGGGAGCTTGTGCTGCACCCAGTTTCCGACTGCAGCACAAGCTCTCATACAGAAAAGGGATGGTGCGGTCACATCAAAATTCAGCAGTCGGGACCGCCAACTGGAGGTAAGTTAGAAACGTATCCGCAATGTTGCGCTTGCCCGACCACGAAATAAGGCTGATAGTGTTTGATGAGTGTTTCCAGACGCTCAACAATTTTGTCAATAGTCTCATGGCTTTCTGTCATTCCTTACTTAAGATGTACCTTTAGTAATCTACCTTTGACATTGGATTGAACTTGATTCATGGTTGCTTTGATATGACTGTATATAATTTCTTCAGCTTGTGGCTTTTTCTTCATGACTACTTTTACACCTTCATCAGCAAGATTTTTAAGATGCTTGATAATCTTTTTATCTGCTGCTTTAATCACATTAATGAAATCATCAAATGTCTCTATTCAGGCAGTCTATCTGTCACAAATATTGAACTTTTTGGTGGTATCGAATGGCGGTAGTGGCTTCAAGAAGCCGGCGGCATGGTAATTATTTACAAGATTGGCTAGCACTGAGCGTGGAGTTCCTCCTGAAACCATCTGTTGTCCGCTAGGACCTGCTTTGTCCATACGATCTCTGAGGCCCTGTGCAGTGCTGGCCTCTGGGTCATCTTGAACAACCTGTGGAACCTTGGCCTCCCTCGTGGTCTCCAGGAGAGCCCTGTGCCATCAGGAGACCTTGGGAGTTGTTCTGAGCTAGAAGCCACCAGCTTTTGTGGTGGGCCATTTAGGGTATAGACAGCTTCACATGCACAACCTCTGGTGCTATCTCAGGGGTTACTTCCCCAGTGCAGTGGCACAATGGCTCTCTTTGTTTAGCTCTGGTAAGCAGGTGAATGTTTTAGTATTTGACTTTAGTTACCTTTAAGCATCTCTTTGTGCCGTCTAATACAGTACCTCTCTTTGCAGCCTTCCCAGCAGATTCTCAATCACCGATGTGTAGACTTCTCAGTGGAACTTTCATGAACTTCAAATACTTTACACAGAACTGGAGCTGCACTTTGATTACACAAATGGCTAACGTTGATTCTGCACTTTGACGGAAGCACACACGCCACGTACAAGCAGTTTTCTTCGGGTTACTTATACCCTATTCCGTTGCCAGTTGTAGCATCCTGTCCAGCCCGGGTAGTCGCCAATGACTGCGTCAAACATGGAACTTAGTATAACAAGTCTTTATTCTTCTTCGTGTAACCGTGAACTCACCGTTCAACACCTGCATTTAATCCACTACACTCTAATGCTTACGTCACAGTTCTACAGAGTCTATCAGTAGTCACGAAGGTTCCGTCAACCCAAATCCACAGGACCCTACAGGGGTTAGCTTTGGCAGTGCCAGCTGAGGCTTCTCTCTGAGTAGTTTTCCTACCTCTAACTAGAGTTGGATATCCATAGGGTTACTAGGTTGGGAGGGCCACCAGTTTATGCTGTGCCTCCTACTCTGTCAAACAATAAATAAGGCCCAATCCATTTATCTATCAATCTTTTTAGACACATATATGTTCATTCTTATTTAGGGAGTTCCTCTTGGACAGTCCACTTGGGAAAAACCTGGGAGATAGTGGCTTGAGATAATTAAGGAAGCACATAATTATCTAAAAGATTTATTGGCGGGTTGTCATGTTTTTTATAAGGTTCATGTTTGAATGTTAGAAAAGATGTAATGCTGCCTCTGACCACATGTACTGTCTCTGGGTGTGTGTTTTTGTCCTCCTCTCCTTATTGTGTCTGATTAGGTAGTAGTCAGCTTTCTGTCAGTGTCTCATATCATACGTATGTGCATTCAAGTCTTTTTTTCTTCCCTTACATTTACCAGAACAAGGTTAACCAAGATTATTCAGTCCCTCTAAGGATTGAAATTCAAACCCTTCCTCACAGCACCTACCAGCATTAGAACGTGTGCATCAGGCCGTGGACCAATTAGGTGATGGTAGTAGGGGACATAGCACCAGGTTTTATGAGGCAGCATTTTACATTTGCTGTTTCATCTGGGTAACCTCTTTGTGGTCATTGCGATCCTCATGCTTTGGCTCTCTCCCTTGGCTGAGGCTGCAATCGGCTTCTCCATCCCGGGTTACCTCTTTATGCCTAGCTTGCTCTTCTTACTTCCTGGACAGAGACATTTTAATGCATGGGCAAAGTGGGCTCTGGCCCAGGGCCCCAGCCTTCCAGGGGGCCCCCTGACAGTCTCAGCTCTGTTCTCCAGAGTTTTGCCCTAATGACCTTGAATATTTCTTAAACGGGTTGTTTTAAATTCTGTTTTCCTTTAATCTATTTTTATCAATTTGATGTGTGAGATCTAGTACAGTCATTTTGCAGAGAAATGTTCTGTTTATGTTTCATGCAATATACAAAAAAAAGAATTTATTTTACATACAAACAAGGCCTAACATAAGAAATGGGAGGGCATCACAGAGATTATTTGCGGTAATATTGGTGAGCGGCTCCTGTGTTACAATATTGAAAACACACATAACTATCCCTGAATATTAGATGTAAACACATTTAGGGCCTTATTTATGAGAAGTGATGCATCGCTGTGTGAAAACAGGGATGCGTGACTTCTTAGTGTGCCCTCCTTGCGACATGATGGATGCGTCATATTTACTGTATGACGCATCATGCAAGGAGTTACATATACGTCAGTATTTCTGCTGTATTTGTAGGCGCAAAAGTGATGCATTGCTAGGTTTTCTGACAATAGACGCAACTCCAGCAATGTATCCTTCCAAATGGGGCAAGCCCCAGGTGAAAGGGCTTGCATTAGTCTTACGTCTGCTGTGAGGCAGGTGTAAGATATTAATGCAATGGCGTCCTAGAAGTGGCACACTGAGTTCTCCTAGATTTCAATGCGTCACTTCTACAAGGCTTTTTGCGGCGGAACACCCAACCTGCATACATTATACCTGGCGCAGGCATAATGTGGTGCTAGGGTTTACAAAGTGACGCATTTGCCTAAATGCGTCACTTTGTAAATAGGGCACAACATGGCACATTTTTTACGCAGCCAGTGTGTCACAAATAGTGATGCACCAGCAGCATAAAAGTGAAGCAAGGCCTCATAAATAAGGCCCTTAGAATTTGGACGAGTGTTCCTTTGCATTGTCAGGGACCTAATGAAACAAAATGAAATAGTGTATTTAATAAAGAGCACAGCTACTCAGACTAGAGTGTCTCAGCGCATGACAGCGGGAGGAAAACGTGCGTAAAGGACCCATCAGTTATTAAAAAGCCAGGTTTTTAAGTTCTTTCTGAAAGAGAGTAGGTCTGTGGTTAGTCTCAGAGAGTCTATTCCACAATTTTGCACCGAGAAAGCTGAGGGATCTGCCTCCAGTGTTGGCACGATACAGTAAAGGGGGTGGTGATGGACAGAGTATTCCGAATTAATGCAGAACACTCCTACCCAGTCAAGAGATCAGGGCTTGATCCATCACCGTTTTTTAGCTCACTGCACCATCCCAGTTCAGAACCTGGCTATATGCAAATTAGTCTGTCCCTGGCCCAGTGCATCATGGGAACAGGGCAGACCAAACTACCAAGCCAATTCTTTCACTGGAAAGGAAACAAGCTTCCGGGGACCGGTTTCTGGCATTACAGCCGTCTTCGGCCCGGCTTGCTTGAATCCTGATGGTGCAGTGAGCAAGGGACTCGCATCCGAGTATACCCTTCCACGCTTATGGAGGCCAAAACGATACAGTAAAGGGGGTGGTGATGGACAGAGTATTCCGAATTAATGCAGAACACTCCTACCCAGTCAAGAGATCAGGGCTTGATCCATCACCGTTTTTTAGCTCACTGCACCATCCCAGTTCAGAACCTGGCTATATGCAAATTAGTCTGTCCCTGGCCCAGTGCATCATGGGAACAGGGCAGACCAAACTACCAAGCCAATTCTTTCACTGGAAAGGAAACAAGCTTCCGGGGACCGGTTTCTGGCATTACAGCTGTCTTCGGCCCGGCTTGCTTGAATCCTGATGGTGCAGTGAGCAAGGGACTCGCATCCGAGTATACCCTTCCACGCTTATGGTGGCCAAAACGATACAGTAAAGGGGGGGGTGATGGACAGAGTATTCCGAATTAATGCAGAACACTCCTACCCAGTCAAGAGATCAGGGCTTGATCCATCACCGTTTTTTAGCTCACTGCACCATCCCAGTTCAGAACCTGGCTATATGCAAATTAGTCTGTCCCTGGCCCAGTGCATCATGGGAACAGGGCAGACCAAACTACCAAGCCAATTCTTTCACTGGAAAGGAAACAAGCTTCCGGGGACCGGTTTCTGGCATTTCAGCCGTCTTCGGCCCGGCTTGCTTGAATCCTGATGGTGCAGTGAGCAAGGGACTCGCATCCGAGTATACCCTTCCACGCTTATGGTGGCCAAAACGATACAGTAAAGGGGGTGGTGATGGACAGAGTATTCCGAATTAATGCAGAACACTCCTACCCAGTCAAGAGATCAGGGCTTGATCCATCACCGTTTTTTAGCTCACTGCACCATCCCAGTTCAGAACCTGGCTATATGCAAATTAGTCTGTCCCTGGCCCAGTGCATCATGGGAACAGGGCAGACCAAACTACCAAGCCAATTCTTTCACTGGAAAGGAAACAAGCTTCCGGGGACCGGTTTCTGGCATTTCAGCCGTCTTCGGCCCGGCTTGCTTGAATCCTGATGGTGCAGTGAGCAAGGGACTCGCATCCGAGTATACCCTTCCACGCTTATGGTGGCCAAAACGATACAGTAAAGGGGGTGGTGATGGACAGAGTATTCCGAATTAATGCAGAACACTCCTACCCAGTCAAGAGATCAGGGCTTGATCCATCACCGTTTTTTAGCTCACTGCACCATCCCAGTTCAGAACCTGGCTATATGCAAATTAGTCTGTCCCTGGCCCAGTGCATCATGGGAACAGGGCAGACCAAACTACCAAGCCAATTCTTTCACTGGAAAGGAAACAAGCTTCCGGGGACCGGTTTCTGGCATTTCAGCCGTCTTCGGCCCGGCTTGCTTGAATCCTGATGGTGCAGTGAGCAAGGGACTCGCATCCGAGTATACCCTTCCACGCTTATGGTGGCCAAAACGATACAGTAAAGGGGGTGGTGATGGACAGAGTATTCCGAATTAATGCAGAACACTCCTACCCAGTCAAGAGATCAGGGCTTGATCCATCACCGTTTTTTAGCTCACTGCACCATCCCAGTTCAGAACCTGGCTATATGCAAATTAGTCTGTCCCTGGCCCAGTGCATCATGGGAACAGGGCAGACCAAACTACCAAGCCAATTCTTTCACTGGAAAGGAAACAAGCTTCCGGGGACCGGTTTCTGGCATTACAGCCGTCTTCGGCCCGGCTTGCTTGAATCCTGATGGTGCAGTGAGCAAGGGACTCGCATCCGAGTATACCCTTCCACGCTTATGGTGGCCAAAACGATACAGTAAAGGGGGTGGTGATGGACAGAGTATTCCGAATTAATGCAGAACACTCCTACCCAGTCAAGAGATCAGGGCTTGATCCATCACCGTTTTTTAGCTCACTGCACCATCCCAGTTCAGAACCTGGCTATATGCAAATTAGTCTGTCCCTGGCCCAGTGCATCATGGGAACAGGGCAGACCAAACTACCAAGCCAATTCTTTCACTGGAAAGGAAACAAGCTTCCGGGGACCGGTTTCTGGCATCAGGACCATCAGGATTCAAGCAAGCTGGGCCGAAGACGGCTGTAATGCCAGAAAACGGTGATGGATCAAGCCCTGATCTGTTGACTGGGTAGGAGTGTTCTGAATAACTCAGATACTCTGTCCATCACCACCCCCTATTTTGGCCACCACAAGTGTGGAAGGGTATGCTCAGACATGAGTCCCTTGCTCACTGCACCATCAGGATTCAAGCAAGCTGGGCCGAAGACGGCTGTAATGCCAGAAACCGGTCCCCGGAAGCTTGTTTCCTTTCCAGTGAAGAATTGGCTTGGTAGTTTGGCCTGCCCTGTTCCCACGATGCACTGGGCCAGGGACGGACTAATTTGCATATAGCCAGGTTCTGAACTGGGATGGTGCAGTGAGCTAAAAAACGGTGATGGATCAAGCCCTGATCTGTTGACTGGGTAGGAGTGTTCTGATTAACTCAGATACTCTGTCCATCACCACCCCCTTTTTGAAATATTTTGGCCACCACAAGTGTGGAAGGGTATGCTCAGACATGAGTCCCTAGCTCACTGCACCATCAGGATTCAAGCAAGCTGGGCCGAAGACGGCTGTAATGCCAGAAACCGGTCCCCGGAAGCTTGTTTCCTTTCCAGTGAAGAATTGGCTTGGTAGTTTGGTCTGCCCTGTTCCCACGATGCACTGGGCCAGGGACAGACTAATTTGCATATAGCCAGGTTCTGAACTGGGATGGTGCAGTGAGCTAAAAAACGGTGATGGATCAAGCCCTGATCTGTTTACTGGGTAGGAGTGTTCTGATTAACTCAGATACTCTGTCCATCACCACCCCCTTTTTGAAATATTTTGGCCACCACAAGTGTGGAAGGGTATGCTCAGACATGAGTCCCTTGCTCACTGCACCATCAGGATTCAAGCAAGCTGGGCCGAAGACGGCTGTAATGCCAGAAACCGGTCCCCGGAAGCTTGTTTCCTTTCCAGTGAAGAATTGGCTTGGTAGTTTGGTCTGCCCTGTTCCCACGATGCACTGGGCCAGGGACAGACTAATTTGCATATAGCCAGGTTCTGAACTGGGATGGTGCAGTGAGCTAAAAAACGGTGATGGATCAAGCCCTGATCTGTTGACTGGGTAGGAGTGTTCTGATTAACTCAGATACTCTGTCCATCACCACCCCATTTTTGAAATATTTTGGCCACCACAAGTGTGGAAGGGTATGCTCAGACATGAGTCCCTTGCTCACTGCACCATCAGGATTCAAGCAAGCTGGGCCGAAGACGGCTGTAATGCCAGAAACCGGTCCCCGGAAGCTTGTTTCCTTTCCAGTGAAGAATTGGCTTGGTAGTTTGGTCTGCCCTGTTCCCACGATGCACTGGGCCAGGGACAGACTAATTTGCATATAGCCAGGTTCTGAACTGGGATGGTGCAGTGAGCTAAAAAACGGTGATGGATCAAGCCCTGATCTGTTGACTGGGTAGGAGTGTTCTGATTAACTCAGATACTCTGTCCATCACCACCCCCTTTTTGAAATATTTTGGCCACCACAAGTGTGGAAGGGTATGCTCAGACATGAGTCCCTTGCTCACTGCACCATCAGGATTCAAGCAAGCTGGGCCGAAGACGGCTGTAATGCCAGAAACCGGTCCCCGGAAGCTTGTTTCCTTTCCAGTGAAGAATTGGCTTGGTAGTTTGGTCTGCCCTGTTCCCACGATGCACTGGGCCAGGGACAGACTAATTTGCATATAGCCAGGTTCTGAACTGGGATGGTGCAGTGAGCTAAAAAACGGTGATGGATCAAGCCCTGATCTGTTGACTGGGTAGGAGTGTTCTGATTAACTCAGATACTCTGTCCATCACCACCCCCTTTTTGAAATATTTTGGCCACCACAAGTGTGGAAGGGTATGAAATGAATGAAATGAAAAAGAAACTTATAAAGCGCTCTGTAGCCAAGCGGCTTCCTGGCGCTGAGGAACACATCGATATCTGCCTAACATGTGCGGGAGGGGTTTAGCCCGGGAAAGCCTGAAGAAAGAAAAAAGTTTTAAGGGCTTTCCGGAAATGAGAAAAAATGGGAATGGAGCGGATAGAGAGGGGAAGAGAGTTCCAGATCTGCGGAGCACGCACAGAGAAGCGGGTGCCCTCTGTGCGGGACTTACGGTAACGGGGAACGTGAAGAAGAGAAAGGGAGGAGGAACGGAGGGTGCGGGGAGGGGCGTGAGAGGAGATCAGAGAGTTGATGAAGAGGGGAGCAGACTGGGCCTGCGCCCGAAAGGCCAGGCAGGCAAGTTTGAACAGAGACCTGAACTGGACGGGGAGCCAGTGTAAGGTTTTAAGGGCGGGAGTGATGTGGGAGAACTTCGGAAGACGGAGGACAAGACGGGCCGCCTGGTTCTGGATGGCCTGGAGACGACGGGTCTCGTAGGCAGGAATGCCTACGTACAGGCCATTGCCGTAATCCAGGCGGGATGTAATGAGGGCAGTGATGATAACTTTGAGGGCAGCAACAGAAAAAAAACGGGAAATCTTACGGATAAGGCGGAGGGAAAGAAAACAAGAGGATACAACAGAGCTAATGTGAGCATGCATCGAGAGATCATTGCTGACCTTGATGCCCAAGGTACGAACAGAGGGAACCGGGGAAGGTGGAGGACCAAAGGAAAGGGGCCAATGGACTGGGGACCAGGGGTTAGAGGGGCCACCAGTGAGGACAAGCTCTGTCTTGTCAGGGTTGAGCTTCAAATGATTGAAGCTCATCCACTGAGAGATAAAGACAAGAGTCGACCGGAGCTTGGGAAGAGAGTGAGTGGGGGAAGATAGATCAAAGACGAGCTGGAGGTCGTCAGCGTAGTTATACACCGAGACCCCCAGCTCAAGGAGCGATAAAATGAGGGGGCGAATATAGAGGTTAAAGAGAAGAGGGGAAAGAGAAGAGCCTTGGGGTACCCCACAGGTGACCGGAAGGGGAGGAGCAGAGAAGGTAGAGAGGTGGACTGCCTGTGATCGTCCCTGCAGAAAGGACGCGATCCAAGAGAGGGCGACGCCCTGGATGCCCGCTGCGCTGACACGGTCGAGAAGAATAGCATGATCGACCGTGTCAAACGCAGCGGACAGATCCAAAAGGACTAAGGCCTGAGGAAGATTGCCATCGGCCTTGCCCTTCAGTTCATCAAGGACCGCAAGGACCACGCCCTCAGTGGAGTGGCCCGGTCGAAAGCCAGCCTGGTGGGAGGCCAAGATGTTGTTCTCCTCGATGTAGGATGAGAGACAGGATGTTACATGGCTCTCAAGGATCTTCCCTAGATAGGGGAGAAGGGAGATCGGCCTAAAATTCGATGGAAGGGAGGGGTCCAGGCCAGCTTTCTTCAGGATAGGAAGCACAATGGCAGACTTAAAGAAAGAGGGGACAGAACCCAGAGCCAGACAGGAGTTAAGGAAAGTTAGGGGAGGGGTAGGACAACTAGTGAATAAAGTTCTAAGGATGCGAGCGGGTGCACAGTCCACCGGGGAGCCAGACTTGACCTTAACAAGAAGGCCAAGAAAGAGCTCAGAAGAAATGGGTGTGAAATGATCAAAAACAGGGGCAGAGAAAGGGGAGTGATCCAGTTGATCAGGGGGAGGCACAATCGGAATGTTGGCCTTAATGGAGATTATTTTGTTAATGAAATAAGTGTTCAACGAGAGGCAGAGAGATTGCGAAGGAGCAGGGGAAAGACCCGCACGGTCAGAAGTGGCAAGGCTACGGACGAGAGAAAAGATCTCACGAGTTTTATTGGCTGAAAGGGCAACGCGGTCGGAGAAGTATTTGGATTTGGCCGCTAAGATGGCCGATTTATAATTGTTGAGAAGAGCCCTATATTTCAGGCGGAGAGTGGGGCAATAGGTGCGACGCCAGCGACGTTCCGACCGTCTGAGCTCGAGCTTCAGGGATCTGAGGTCATTGGAGAACCACCTGTGGGCGTCGTAAAGACGGGCCGATCTGATCTTTTTAAGAGGAGCGGCCTGATCACAAGCCGAGGAAAGCCAAGTGTGAATAGAATCCGCCTGGTTTTCCACAGAGAGGTCGGTCAGAACGGGTGCCGATAAAGATAGAGAGGAGGAGAGCTCGTTGAGATCAACCTTATTCCAGCACCGAGCCCAGATGTTCTTGGGCAAGGTAGCTTTCTCAGGCTGACCTAAGGGGATGGAGAAGGAGATCAAACAATGATCGGACCAGCCACAGGGGGAGATAGAAGACACCAGGGGATTGCAACGGAGAGACCAGATCTGGTCAAGGATATGACCATGGGTGTGGGTAGGGGTCAAAACATGGGACGAGAAGTTAAGACAGCGGAGAGTAGCGGAAAAATCTTTTGAGAGGGGGTCCTCCTGCGGATCGCCCGGCCAAAAATTAAAATCCCCCAGCAAAATTAGCGAAGAATTATCTACAGCCAGGGTGGCCAAGAGGTCCTGCAGAGAGGACACAAAAGAAGACATGTACTGGGGGGGGCGGTACAGAAGAATCACCGTGAGGGGAACCGGGAGGTTGAGAGAGCGGGCCACCAGGAAATCTACATTGGTGATACCAGGATGCGAAAGGAGCTGAAATTGCAGGGATCGGCGGACTATCATCGCCACGCCACCCCCAGATCTTCCATCTGGGCGGTCGGCGCGGAGGGCGTAGTGAGTAGCAGGAAGAATCGCGAGAAGGTCAGGAAGTGAATGGGAGGAAAACCAAGTCTCGGTAAGGAAAAGAAAGTCCGGAGGGTCAGTGTCCAGTAGGTTGAAGAGAGCGGTTTGATTTTTTACGGCCGAGCGTGTATTCAAGAGAATAGCAGAGGCGTCAAGGGAAGCAGGGGAAGCACGCGGAAGGGAGGGCGGAGAGGAGATTGGGGAAGAAGAAGGCAAGACGACACCGGGAAGAGGGGGGGCATAGATGCCATGCGAGGATAAGTGTAGGACTGCAGATGGGGAAAGAGGGATAGAAGCAGAGAGAGATGAGAGTTGGGCCGAAGAGTACACCAGAAGAGGGGCAGAGTCTGTGGCCCCTGGTCCCGGTCGGTCGCGGACGGGCGCAGACGGGCTTGCCTTAGGCGCGCCTTCGGCGCGCAAACGGCGTGCCCGCTGCGCCCGTCCGCTGCGCGAACGGTAAAGGCACATGTTAAATAGGGAAGCTAGGAGGCGAAATCAGGGGGGCGTGGCCAAGTAGTGGGCGTGGCCGGGAGGGCGCCCGCTGAAGGCGGGAAGCGAGTGGAAGAGATCCCGCTGCAGCGTCCAACTCGGCTGCGCGGAAGGGAGAGAACGAGGGCAAGGTCCCTGAGCAGGTGAGGAGAGGGTGGGATTAAAAAGCGCACTCAAGCGCTGTAAAATCAAACAAAGAATGAGGGCAGAGAAGAAAATACAACTAAAAGCTCCCGCGGATGGCAGGGAGTGATCCTGGTGTAAGTCAGCTTATATTCAGCTGCTATATGGCGTTCTAGGGGGCGTGGCCAAGTAGTGGGCGTGGCCGGGAGGGCGCCCGCTGAAGGCGGGAAGCGAGTGGAAGAGATCCCGCTGCAGCGTCCAACTCGGCTGCGCGGAAGGGAGAGAACGAGGGCAAGGTCCCTGAGCAGGTGAGAAGAGGGTGGGATTAAAAAGCGCACTCAAGCGCTGTAAAATCAAACAAAGAATGAGGGCAGAGAAGAAAATACAACTAAAAGCTCCCGCGGATGGCAGGGAGTGATCCTCAGACATGAGTCCCTTGCTCACTGCACCATCAGGATTCAAGCAAGCTGGGCCGAAGACGGCTGTAATGCCAGAAACCGGTCCCCGGAAGCTTGTTTCCTTTCCAGTGAAGAATTGGCTTGGTAGTTTGGTCTGCCCTGTTCCCACGATGCACTGGGCCAGGGACAGACTAATTTGCATATAGCCAGGTTCTGAACTGGGATGGTGCAGTGAGCTAAAAAACGGTGATGGATCAAGCCCTGATCTGTTGACTGGGTAGGAGTGTTCTGATTAACTCAGATACTCTGTCCATCACCACCCCCTTTTTGAAATATTTTGGCCACCACAAGTGTGGAAGGGTATGCTCAGACATGAGTCCCTTGCTCACTGCACCATCAGGATTCAAGCAAGCTGGGCTGAAGACGGCTGTAATGCCAGAAACCGGTCCCCGGAAGCTTGTTTCCTTTCCAGTGAAGAATTGGCTTGGTAGTTTGGTCTGCCCTGTTCCCACGATGCACTGGGCCAGGGACAGACTAATTTGCATATAGCCAGGTTCTGAACTGGGATGGTGCAGTGAGCTAAAAAACGGTGATGGATCAAGCCCTGATCTGCTGACTGGGTAGGGGTGTTCTGATTAACTCAGATACTCTGTCCATCACCACCCCCTTTTTGAAATATTTTGGCCACCACAAGTGTGGAAGGGTATGCTCAGACATGAGTCCCTTGCTCACTGCACCATCAGGAATCAAGCAAGCTGGGCCGAAGACGGCTGTAATGCCAGAAACCGGTCCCCGGAAGCTTGTTTCCTTTCCAGTGAAGAATTGGCTTGGTAGTTTGGTCTGCCCTGTTCCCACGATGCACTGGGCCAGGGACAGACTAATTTGCATATAGCCAGGTTCTGAACTGGGATGGTGCAGTGAGCTAAAAAACGGTGATGGATCAAGCCCTGATCTGTTGACTGGGTAGGAGTGTTCTGATTAACTCAGATACTCTGTCCATCACCACCCCCTTTTTGAAATATTTTGGCCACCACAAGTGTGGAAGGGTATGCTCAGACATGAGTCCCTTGCTCACTGCACCATCAGGATTCAAGCAAGCTGGGCCGAAGACGGCTGTAATGCCAGAAACCGGTCCCCGGAAGCTTGTTTCCTTTCCAGTGAAGAATTGGCTTGGTAGTTTGGTCTGCCCTGTTCCCACGATGCACTGGGCCAGGGACAGACTAATTTGCATATAGCCAGGTTCTGAACTGGGATGGTGCAGTGAGCTAAAAAACGGTGATGGATCAAGCCCTGATCTGTTGACTGGGTAGGAGTGTTCTGATTAACTCAGATACTCTGTCCATCACCACCCCCTTTTTGAAATATTTTGGCCACCACAAGTGTGGAAGGGTATGCTCAGACATGAGTCCCTTGCTCACTGCACCATCAGGATTCAAGCAAGCTGGGCCGAAGACGGCTGTAATGCCAGAAACCGGTCCCCGGAAGCTTGTTTCCTTTCCAGTGAAGAATTGGCTTGGTAGTTTGGTCTGCCCTGTTCCCACGATGCACTGGGCCAGGGACAGACTAATTTGCATATAGCCAGGTTCTGAACTGGGATGGTGCAGTGAGCTAAAAAACGGTGATGGATCAAGCCCTGATCTGTTGACTGGGTAGGAGTGTTCTGATTAACTCAGATACTCTGTCCATCACCACCCCCTTTTTGAAATATTTTGGCCACCACAAGTGTGGAAGGGTATGCTCAGACATGAGTCCCTTGCTCACTGCACCATCAGGATTCAAGCAAGCTGGGCCGAAGACGGCTGTAATGCCAGAAACCGGTCCCCGGAAGCTTGTTTCCTTTCCAGTGAAGAATTGGCTTGGTAGTTTGGTCTGCCCTGTTCCCACGATGCACTGGGCCAGGGACAGACTAATTTGCATATAGCCAGGTTCTGAACTGGGATGGTGCAGTGAGCTAAAAAACGGTGATGGATCAAGCCCTGATCTGTTGACTGGGTAGGAGTGTTCTGATTAACTCAGATACTCTGTCCATCACCACCCCCTTTTTGAAATATCCAGTGTTGGCACAGCATATTTAAGGCATGATGGCCAGGTTGCCATTGGAAGATCTTAGGGGTCTATATGTTGTGTAGCGATTAACGCGTTTACTTAGGTAGCCGTCTCCTAAGCCGTGGAAAGCTTCAAAGAAGATGGTCATCGCTTTGTAGTCGATCTGTTCTTTTTAATGCGGAGCCAGTGTAGAGACTTAAGAATAGGGGTTATACTAGATCTGGGTTTAGATCTCAGGATGGCTCTGGCCGCTGTGTTTTGTACCACTTGTAGGCGCTGGATAAAGGATTTGGGAAGACCGAGGTACAAGCTGTTGACACAGTCAAGCTTTGATGTCACCAGAGGCTGCACCATGATCTTTCTGCTCTCAAGCTGTAACAGTAGCAGGATTTTTTTTGCATCCAGAGTATGCCAAAGCAAGCACCAGTGAGATTTTGGATAAGCATGGGCGTAAAATCCGTTCCGCTCGCGGATTTTGCGGATTTTCGGCAAATTCGCAATCCGCGAACTCTCGTGAACTTGCCGAAAATTCGCAAATCCGCGCGAAGCGGATTTTTTACTTGGTCACACTTGCCAACTAGAATACTATACAATTTTGCGGCGCGCAGCGTTCACTTACCGTCATTCAGCGTTTGCAGAGGTGTTTTTCTCCATGTTTGCGTGTGCTGCGCCATTTTGGATCTTGCTGCGGGATCCCGCGGGAGTTTGTCGACGTCATCGCGGCTTGCCACCTTGCACAGCGAGAGTTTGACAACGCGAGTACATCATAAAGGCCCGTGATCACGCATCGCGGGAGTAAACACTTGCAAACACGTAGATGCGGCGGGAAGCGACAATCTCGCAATTGCGAGATTGCAAAATTTGCAATTTCGCACAAGAAATCCACCAGCAGGCAGCATAAACCTTAAAAATTATGATTTCTATCAGAATAACTCCTCAGGTTGACATCTGCCTGCACTTTATTTTGCAAGGAGTCCATTTTGGGGGGGGGGGTGGAAGGAAGGAAGTGCCCCACAGTCTCCAACTTCCTGTTCCTGTCCAGCAGGCTCCTCCCAGTGCTTTCTTCATGTGCTGGTCACTTTGATTTGGATCTTGACCTTGAAGGATTACTTTTTGTGGATGCTGCTGGAAATTTGGATTTTTGCAAAACTGAAAGCACTCAGCAGGTGCAAAAGTTCAATCTTATCATTAGTAACCATTCCCTCTAGTGCTTCCTGAGGGGCCCCTTCAGAGTTCAGTTGCCTACTTGCAACTATTCTATGACCCTGCTCTGACCCTCACAGCAGGCTCAGAGAATAGCTACAAGTTTGCCAAAAAAGGTCCTGCTAAAAAAATTACACTGCAACAGAAAGCAATTACAGATAAGGAAGCAGGTGCCAGACTGGAAGTTCAAATTCAGTGACACATTAATCAATCAGCCCCTTATTCATTCATGTCAGTTAAGGCAGGGCAGGTGTGCTTTTCCCCCCATAATCTACAGTGATGAAACAGAGGGTTGCATGGGTAAGCCAGAGGGTGCCATGGGTGAGCCAGAGGGTGGCATGGGTGAAACAGAGGGTGGCAGTGGTGAAACAGAGGGTGCTGTCATGAACCAGACGTAGAAACAACATGGTCGCGACCGCTGCTACCCGACAAGTAAGTTCGCGTTTGCGAACTGGTAAAAACCCTTGCGAAATGGCAGAAACACTTGCGAACACAAAAAAAAGGAATCCGCAAAATTCGCAATTTCGCGGATTGCCAATTCGCAAAATCCGCCCATGCTTAATTTTGGATTTGAAAGCGCATGGAGAGTGTCTTGTTTATGACAGTTCCTAGGGTTTTAACTTTCTCCTTTTCCGCGGTTGGGGGCGGCAGATCTTTTGGCCACTAAGAGCTCCAGTCAGGCGTTTCTGGATTACCAAAGAAAACAACTTCAGTTTTGTCAGGATTGCACTTCAGCTGATTGATCTTAAGCCATTTAAAAACCCTTGCGAGGCAAGACCTAATCATTGCCCTGTCAAAGTCAGTTCCTTTTTCACTTGTAAAAATCAGCTGCGTGTAATCAGCATAGGAAATAATTTTGGCACCCTCTTCCTCTACCAGAAATGCAAGGAGAATAGATATATGTTTAAAAGGGTGGGACTGAGAATGGAGCCCTGTGGGACACCTACATTCATGTCCGGAACCAGGGATGAGATAGGGGGGAGCCAGATGTCCTGAAATCTATTTACCAAGAAGGATGATATCCATGTTAAGGCGGTCCCCCCCAGGCCGATGTTCACAAGTCTCTCCAGGAGCCTCTCATGTGGGACCGCATCGAAGGCCGCCGACAGATTGAGCAGTATCAGAACAGCCTTGCCTCCCTGGTCCAGCTTACCCGTGAAAAATTCAGTCACTTCCAGCAGAGCGGACTCCGTACTGTAGTTAGCCCTAAAACAGGATTGGACTCATGAAGGAGCTACCCTTCTTTATTGTGTTTTTAGAGGACCTTGTTTACATGCTTCTCTAATACTTTGGAGAGGGGCGTAAAAAGGGAGATTGGCCTGTAGTTGGCAGGCTCTGTAGGTTTGGCGTTTTTTCATCAGTAGAAGAATCTTAGCATTCTTCCATAATTTCGGCATGCTGCCTGAGGAGAGGGAAGCATTAAAGAGCTGTTTTACTGTGGGGTGTATGGTGGGAGCTAATAGGTTACGGATGTTCACTGGACGTAGGTCGGTGGGAGAGCCAAACATAATGCTTTGGAGTAGGGTCAGTGACTCTTCAATCTGAAACTCAGGGAAAGTTAGTAAAGATGGAAGTATTTAGCTATTTGCTTAGCCATTCTTCTGTGCATGCTCCTTCCTTTGTGCCAGCTTTCGGGCAGTAAAGGGTTTAACTATGCTAAAGATTTCCTTACTCCTATTTCGCCATTTTCTCTCTTGGTTTGAAAGAAGTTTTTCTTGGCTGCATTCATGAGAATGTAATGAGCTTTTAAGGTGTCTTTCTACACCTTCCTGTCCTCAGGTAGATAGGATTCACGCCATTTCCCTCTGCCCTGTGTTAGCCCGAGGGGCTGTGGCAGAGTTGGGAATGATGAATTTTAATAGGAGGTGCTCAGAGCAGGTAATGGGAAGAGGTAGGCTTACTGATATGTCAAAGTTGTGAAAGATTTGGTCTATGGTATGGCCCTTCTCATAGGTGGGCGAAAAATAGATGGGAGGATGTTGCAGGCCTGCAGCATCTCCATCAATAAAATTGTTTGAGGGTATTTTCCATTGTAAATATGTATATAGAAATCTCCCAGAATGAGGCAGTTTTTGTATTTTAGGTCAAGGGCGGTGGAGCATGTATTAAGCTAAGTAATAGGATTTCCAATTGCCCCGGGAGGTCTGTGAATCAGAAAACTAGCTATACTATGATGGCGTGGTATGAGGTACAGCGGAAGCCTAAGGATTCTGTGCCCTTGATGTTTTCCAACGGGATTGGAGAGCAGTCTAGTTTTTGATTGTAAATTATGGCGACACCGCCCTGCCCCCCTTCCCACTCGGTCGGTCCCTCCTAAGGATTTTATAACCCATAGGGTTGGCCGAGGTGATAGTAGGGTTGGAGGCTTAGAGCAACAATTTAAAAGGTTGGATTTTAAGTCCTCTTTTTTCTTATTTGCATGGGAGGTTCTTGGGTACGAGTTTCCTGGGCTGGAGGAGAGACCAGTTGCACTTATTGCATCGAAAGTCTACCTCCAAACTTGGATCAGCCACTGTACACTGACATAACGGTAGCCGCCTAAGGCTAAGCAGCTTTTTCCTTATTGTAATTAGTGGAAGAAACTCACGGGAGGAGAACTGAGCAATATGGCAGGCGCTGGATGCCTCCGGGCGTAGATGGGCTTGAGTTTGGCATGCCAGCGGCACGCCCACTGGGAGCGTCCTTTTGCATCAGAATATATAAGCTAATGCCTATTATGCAAACTGGCTCGCTAATACAGCTGAGGAAGCAGAAACTGCGTTGGTGGAAGTAAGGAGCCTGATAGTAGCCCCAGCCCTCCGCACAATCGGTGTATCAGCAGCAGCAGACCAGGACTGGAGGAAAAGTGATATGCAAATCGGAGCAGCTAAGGAGGTGTAGGCAAACAAAATAAACTAATGTGCAAGTGCCCGTAGGTAGGAGAAATTGTTAAAAAGCATAGAGTAATTCAGCCACACATATACAATTTGAGGAAGTGAGCTAGACCCGTTTTTATATGCTGGGGTAATTGGTTAATTGTTTAATTAATGAGGTAGGTGTGCCGATACAGATGGAGCCATGGGTCAGGTAACTGCGGCGGCCATCGTTAAAAGGTGAATTTTTCGTGAAAAGTTGTTTTCAATGCTCGGTTGGACTCGGCAATGAATGGTAACGATAGGTGACAGAGTTACAACTTGACCGAGTCTGTGCGTAAAGTATATCCCTGAGGTATGCTATCTTCGGCCTGCGCGCATGCGTGCTTACATACCTCTCATGATATGCAGTCAATACGCATGCGCGTAGTAGAGCTGAGTGCTATCTGCGTCAAACGCGCATGCACCGTAGTCCCGTCAACACGCGTGCGTGTAGCCGAGCTGTGCGCTAACTCAGACCAGCGCGCATGCGCAGTTGCATACTCATCGTAACCCCAGCATATAAAAACAGGTCTAGCTCACTTCCTTCACATCCACGGAAGCCGCGGACGAAGGAGGAAGCACGACGGTGCTGGGGGCTGAGTAAGTACGGCATAGCCGATCGAATGGGACGGTCTTTTAGCCTCGTCTAAACTTCTGCTCTCTGATCTATGGATACCTAAAGAACCGAATAAGACAGTACTGGGTGTATCCTCATTTAGAAACTTGTACTCTTAAACATGGAGACCAAAAGAACTGAATACGACAACACTATGTGTATTCTCTACCCTTTATCTCTCCCTCTGCAGTTGGGACCCCATATTACCCCACTGTCTAGTACCGGCTCATGAGGCATTGATTCCTCTTCCTGATAAGTATGTATTCGGTACTAACCACTCTCCTGGCAAAATAACCACCTCATGTGTGTCCAATCACCGTGTGCTAGTGTTTGTAATCCCTGTGTGTGTTTTCCTACTCACGAAAGATCCCAGTACCTGAGTCGGTATATATGTATGTGTGTCTCTTCCTCCCTCACAGGTGACTAAGAGCTAAGCGCATTTGGGATCCGCGCAATTATAATCACCTTTTCTTATCTTACAGGCATACTACATCATTAGCTTGACAGTAGTAAGGATTGTGTAATTATAAAGTTTATAGCTACACACATTGATAGATTGTTTTCTTCACTTATTTATTGTATATACACTTTTTCACTATCTTTTGTGGAGTAACACTAGTGAGTGACAGGGGGATCTTCCCCTAGGTCCTGACGAAGAGGCCTCACGCCTCGAAACATGTTGACCCACATAGGAGAGAGAGCCCATTAACCTGCTCGCTCTCTCCGCTTCACACCCTTTTTAATAATACCAGCCAGTGTTTATTAAAAAAGTTTTGTTACCACTAGGCCAGGTATTTTTTAAGTTCACTTTCCTTATCACTCCTGACCCCACTGACACTCACTCCATACACATAGCACCCCCATCTAAAGGTGCTCCAGCGTAGTCGCTTGTCGCAGCACTGCCCCGTCCCGCAGCGGGACGGGAAGACCCCGATGATGAAGCATGACACCAAGGGCCCTTTTGGTGTGTGAGGGGTATTTTAACAAACAAGGTGTATTCCACTGACATCTGGATATACACCCACCCTACGTAAGGTGGACCCTTTTGATTAATAATATCCAAGTAAAGAGGAGGACGTGCCCACCTTGGTGCCCATCGGCACCACCTCTTCAATCCCCCTTTTTGATTTCTTTCCTACTATTTACTGAGGCATGCCATTTGTATGTTGGGGGGCAGCCATTTTGTGCTTCATGAGTGTTCTGGAAGAATTCTCTCATGCTGCTGCCCTCTTTGCCTCAACACTACAGCTTCTGCTTCTTTATGTCTCAGTATTTTCAGGACTGAGGAATTTATATCTTTTAAGATGGAGCATTATTGAGTAAAGCTGCTTATTACTTGATGTATTTTATTTCTACACACTTTCCCTAATGTGCAGCACAATCAATACGCTCCTATTGTTTAGCTCGAACAGCATGCAGCTTTAATTTTCATTGCATTTTTACATTGAAAAGTGAACTTATTACGCTTCAATATTTGCTATGTCTTAATGAATATTTGCACTCTTGTGCTCACATACAGACATCTCATTCGTCTGCTGAAGTTCTCACTGTTTCTTACACGGTTGCCGGGCCTCCTACATTATTTTTGTTCTCATAGAGTTGTAGTTTATGCGTATTTGTTGGAGGAAGGTGTTATGAAGGTAACTTATGGGCAGCATCAAAACAGCGCACTCTTCATCCTCTCAACCAAAGTGCATTTTTATTAGGAATTCCAAGATAGGGGGGCGTGACTAGTGGCCTGAGAAGACGGCCGCACACTAGCAGAGCTCTGTGACGATAGAGCCCATCCCCGTTTGAAATCCGTCTATTAATCCGATAAAAAGTTGGAGCTGTGCCCACGCATCTGAAGCGGGCGAACCTCCGATACATGCTGCACTGATTTGTTCATCTGTACCCCTGGGCCCCTCGAAGTTAGACGGTGGCTTAGATTGAGGCCTAATTACCACGCCGGAGCCGGGGACTAAATTACACCAGCTGCCCGACGGTGCGGAGCCCCGAACGAGGGGGGCGAACAATCGGCGTGAAGGTGAGGAGCCTGGGCCTGCCCGACGTAACACCGACAGGGGAGTGACAGGGAGGACCCCCATCGATGGTGTAGCTGGGAATACTGCCTAAAGTGACTGTTCACGGTAGCACGGCCGGAGCCCGGCGGCGAGAACATTCGCGCCAAAGCAACTGGAAGACGGCCTTCACTCCGCAGAGGCAGCTCCGTCAGGTACGGGTTGAGGGCCCATTTCTAAAGAGTGTGTAAACCCCCGGGGGGCCACAGAAACTATAGCTACAACCAGATGTACCCGCAGGAGAGGCGGAGTATCACAACGCTCACCGCAGGACAGTAAATACTGGTGCGTGCTCCGTAACTATGGCAAACTGGCCATCGCGGCGTGTTCGTGCCGGGCACTAGGGGCCATAGTGTAGGGCCTGACATCACGCTGTCCTTTTGCTGCAATTGGCCCTCCAATCCACAAGAGAAAGGCTCTGACATCCCAGAAAGGGCCCCGGAACAACCGTAAGTCGGTCGCAGACCAGACGAGAATGCCCCACAGGGCAATGACCAGAGCCCTAGAAAATGAGCGGCAGAGGGTCCAGAGGGCAACCGCCCCTGAGGCTAGATAAATACGCATACACCAAAGGCAACCCAGACACGCCGCGGGAAGACACACCGCGCACCTCGCCCCAGCAGCCCCGGCCCAACATCCAGGCAGCGGGCGCAACGGGCGCAGACCAGATCACCATCCAGGATGTCATGGCAGCATGGAAAATGATGCAAACTTCAAGGGGTTCCATCTCCACTGATGTCTCCCTAGTCAGAGCGTACTTTGCGAAACTATCAGATCGCTTAAAAGAAGTCAAAAAGACGACGTCAGGACTTACGGGAGACACAGCCGAACTTAAACAAAAAATGCAGCAGTTGGAGGATGACAACCGTCTCCTGAAAGCCAAACTCGATGACCAAGAAGGCCTTTCCTGGTGAAATAAAGTGCGCCTAGTAGGTGTGCCGGAATCCTCTGGGGGCCCAACACTAGACCTTTACGTGGAAGACCTAATCCAAAACCAAAATTCAAATGAAAGGACTGTCCAATTACTTCTCGGTGGAGCGTACCCACCGAGTGCCTGGAGGGAAGCCACGCCCGGGAGCACCACTGCGTCCGATATTGGCGAGGATATTTAATTTCCGAGACCGTGACGCCATCTTGCAGGTCCCACGAGTTGCCCCGCCACTGAAAATTGATAACTCAGAGGTCACTTTCTATCCCGATTACACAGCGGCGGTGGCACAGCAACGGCGCAGTTTCACAGAAATCAAAAAGGAACTCAGAGCACGGGAGCTGAAATATTCGATGATCTTCCCAGGGAAGCTGCGCATTGAATCGGAGGGGAAAGTATGGTTTTTCGAATCCTCCGGGGACGCGCAAGACTGACTGGAAGGATGGAGACCAGGGGGAGTACCCAAGAATCGCGACGCGCTGCGACACAACGGATGAAGGGGCGACTAGTAGCCACAATGGACAGACTTCAAGACAGAACCTTGCACCGCGATCACTGATGGATTTAAGTTTGGAACTGACCAACATGTACTGTGCAACCACGCTATGGCGCTACTATCTGAACAAGGCCCGGGGATTACCGTTGCAAGCGGGGAGGTGGGAGGCGGTCTTAATTGCACTGCAGATATGTCGCCCTGAGGTGAGATGTTGGACTCAAAACGAAGACTGCCGCACTACCGCAGGTAGGATTCACTATGTTGGCACAGCACCACATGAACACTGTAAGGGGACAAGGGTTTCTTTAAAGTCACTGAAGTCTCACCGTCCAGAATGTTGCAGTTGTCTCAGGGTAACAAGCACTCTGCTCAGTTGGGGTGGTGGACAGTTTAGGGTCCGCCGGGCAGGGAGGCAGGGTGGTGGGTTGGGGGTTTACTTGTTGTTGGCTTAATTTTGCATTATTATAGGTTATTTAGATCACAATCACCCCATGAATGCTTACGATTACTTACATGGACCATGAGGACACACACAGGTTTCTGGTGCATAACGCCAAACTGTATGAACACGTACATCCAACACTTTGGCAACGCAGTTCAGAGAAATATTTGTTACATTAGGGCTTTAAAGACTACACGCAATGGCACACTCTGATGGGGAGGTCCCTGGCTCCCAGGCTATGAAAATGTCATACTGTCAGTGATATCCAGGAACGTGAATGGTCTGGGGCACAAGATAAAATGAGGTCTAGTTCTACAATACCTTAAGCGGAAGGGCCCCACAGTGGCACTACTTCAGGAAACACACTTACCGGGCAGGGCCTGCAAAGCCCTAGACCGGTGGGAGTTCAAAATGGTCACTCATGCTGAGTTTACATCTGGATCCCGCGGGGTTGATATACTAGCCACAAAAGCTCCCCACTGGTGTTATACGAAACACCTGCTCCGATGACCAGGGCCGCTTCACCGCCATGACTTGTCAATGGGAAGGACGTAGGTACAATATGGTCTCCGTATAAATACCCCGGCACTGCACCAGGCCGCCATCAGAGACTTGGGTAAATTCCTGTTAGATCTACCGGAGGGAGAACTGATCCTGGGCGGTGATTTTAACTCTGTGGTAGACGCCTCCGTAGATCACAAGCCTCCCAGGGACACTCACGGACACAACCATACCCTGAGGGACTTCTTAGATGCGATGGGACTGACTGATATATGGCGGCTTAAACACCCTACAGATTGCCAATATACCTTCCACTCAGGGGCACACAATAGTCTGTCACAAATAGATTATTTATTGACGCTAGCAGTCCCCCCCCCGAAAAAGTGAGTGCAGTGGAGCATCCGTCACGTGGCATCTCAGACCACTCCCCGATACACCTCACCTATACAACGCATGTGCCCAGTTGGCGACGGATCTACCCACTATGCCCAGGATATCTCCAAACCCCCAGCATAGCTAAGGCCCTAAAGAAATCCACTGAACAGTACTTTGCAGAAGACACACACTCTGTAGAATCCCCAAGCATATTATGGGAGGCCTCCAAGACAGTGATCCGCCGACACGCCATCTCCACCATTACCCGACACACTCGAGAACGTAGGGAACACCTAGATAAACTGGAAACAGCGTTACAAAGGGCGGAAGTAGCGCACGCAGAAACACCCACTGATGCGACTACACAAATCCTAGCACTGGCAACCCAGGAATATAGGGCGTACGTATGGGAACAAGCAAAAACTAAGCACATAAACACCTTACACAGAGTATACGAACTAGGAGACAAGACAGGGAAGATGCTGGCTTGGTTGGAGAAAAAGGAGAGAGCAAATAGATGCATTGCACAGCTGACACTAGGAGATAGCACCGTCTCCACTGATCCCCAGCTTATTGTAGAGGAGTGAGCGACTCATTACGAACGGGTATACACGCCAAGAGCCACGGCCGCAGTAGACGACATCACACACTTTTTACAAAATATAGACTTACCGGCGTTGCCACTGGAAGATATGCAGACGTTAGAAGCAGACCTTAAGGCGGAAGAATTGGGATTAGTACTAGCGGCCCTTCACACAGGGAAAGTCATGGGACCCAATGGTTTGCCAGTAGAACTTTACAAAAAGATGTCAGGCACCATCACACCGCACTTGCTCGCTATGTATAAGGACTGCAGAGGGCAGGGAATCCTGCCCAAAGATCAGAGACTAGCGACGATCGTGGCAATTCATAAACCTGGCAAACCTGTGACACAGCCGTCATCCTACCGCCCGATCTCACTGCTAAATGCAGAAGCTAAAACACTGGCGAAGGCGCTAGCGCTTCGGCTGCAGCCATACCTTACCATCTTAGTCCACCCAGACCAGTCTGGTTTTATGCCCGGTCGCAACACTGCCCTCAACCTACGGCGCCTGCATGGCGTGATGGCCAGCATACCCCTGATAAAAGAAAACGCGGCCATCCTTTCACTAGAGGCCACGATGGCGTTCGACTTGGTCGAATGGCCGTTCCTTTTTGCAGTACTTCGGAAATTGGGATTTGGTCCTGAATTCTGCGGATGGATTGAACTGCTATATATGGCACCGCTGGCGCATGTGGTGGCGAATGGCCATATTTCACGGGAATTCCGGTTGGGAAGTGGAACGCGGCAGGGTTGCCCGCGGTCTCCTCTCCTCTTCGCCCTGTGCTGGAACCTCTGGCTGCACGGTTGAGACAGAAGCCGCGAATTTGGGGGATACGATGGGAGGCAGATTGGGAAAACCGGGTCTCCCTATATGCCGACTATGCACTAATATACCTAACATCCCCGGCAGAATCCCTGAGGGCCCTAATGGACATTCTTACGCAATACGGGACAATGTCCGGGTATACCATCAATTGGTCAAAATCACTCTTGTATGTGCCACATGGGCCTACACCCGACCTACCCCCGGGATGTACACTCCAAATCGCGAGTAACGGGTTTAAATATCTGGGGATATATGTCACCCTGCAGGATGATGTGTTCATGTCAGAAAACCTAATGAAACCCCTTACGCAGCTCAAGGCAGACGTCGGACATTGGCGTACTCTGCCGTTGACACTGCTGGGGAGGGCGGCATTATTTAAAATGTTGGCACTGCCCAGGTTCCTCTACGCCCTCCAAAATACCCCTTTCCTAGTCCCTCTTTCTTATTTTAAGGCCATTGAAGCGAAAGTCACCTCACTGTTGTGGGACGGTCGACCACCCCGTATTGCACAACGCAAGCTGGTACAAAGCTGGTATGACGGTGGCATTGCCCTACCGGATGTGAAACTTTACTATTGGGCCTCACAATTGACGATCATAAATCATTGGCTGCATGTTCCCCATGAAGAACCAGCATTCCGGCTAGACAGGGCCATCCTTCCTGCACAAAACTTGATGAAAGCTCTCTACACTAATAAAAGAAAACATATAAACACAGGTCCCACCGCACACACAATTAAAATATGGCAGAGGGCGCTGGGATGGGAGGGAGTGCTAACACTTGCAACGGCACTTTGGGAGACTCAACGGCTCGGCACCCTAGTGAACACCAAGGGATTCAGACAATGGGACCTCATCAGTATCTCAAAGGTTGGCGACCTCTGGGTGCGAGGAGAGATCCTCACTTTCGCAACATTACAAGCCAAGTATAACATGGGTGACACCGAACGATATAGATATTTACAAATTAGGCATGCCCTTCAGGGCGCAATTCTCCAGGGCACCACACTGGCTGATTCCTCACCCCTTGAGGATAGAATTCTAACAGACTACATGGACAAAAAAGCTATTTCACAAATGTATAAAAAGTTAGTTAATAATCAACCCAACCACACAATGCTTCATCGGCCAAATGGGAAGCAGATCTGGGAGACACTGACGACACCGACTGGTTGGGCGCACTGGCGTCAGCCCGTGAGGCGGCGATCCCGTCACGACTCAAGCTGATACAGCTCAAGGTGTTACACCGGGTGTACCACTCCCGTAGCCTCTTACATAAGCTAGGGCGCGCACCTGATCCTTTCTGCCTTAGAGGCTGGGGCAAGTCGGGATGTTCTTTCATGTCATACGGGACTGCCCCTAAATACAATCATACTGGGACCAAGTTACAACCGAAATATCGGAGGTGGGGGGGGGCTGAGGTCCGGCGAGACCCCCGGTGTTGCCTCTTAAACATCTGGCCACCTACTGACCTAAACCTAGCGCTACAGAATGGGGCTACACTAGGCTTAACCATCGCCAAGCGGAACATTGCCAGACACTGGGGCTCAGGGTCACCGCCAACATTTAATCAGTGGGGCAAATCAGTGGGGCACAGATATGGACATTGCCATGGTGGTGGAAAAAGCGGTATACACTCACAGGGGCTGTCCCAAAAAATGGTCCAGAATATGGGGAAAATGGAATGAAACAAGAGGGAATATCTGTGATCCGCCACACGTGACATCCACCCCAGAGGATAGCCCATGAACGAGATCCGATTCAAGGGACAGAGTTGTAGGTCTACATGGGAGGCTGCAGGGGGGAGGGTACAGCAGAGACCGGTATTGCAGACGTGGGGGAAATGTTGAACTGCCGATATTGATCTGTAATGTGTGCAATGTTGATGTAAATTGCTCAATCATACATAATTGGAGAGGATTGCTTTTTAATAGTATTCCAAATGTTGGTGATTGTACAAATGAGAAATGACAATAAAATGTTTAAAAAAAAAAAAAAGAACTCCAAGATATGTTCTCCAAATTAGAAGATTGTCAAACGTCTTCTCTTCAGTGGTCAGAGGTGACAATGGATTCCTCTTCTGTGCCCCAAGAAAAACCCACTACCAAGCGGCTAAAAAAGGACCCTCCTTCTCCACCTAAACCTCGCCAGTATCTAGGGAGCTTTTGTTGGAGGAAATTAGGGCTTTGCGACCCTTTATGGAAGAAGCCAACGCCAAATTGCAAATTCTAACAGATAACTGGTCTCAACTTGAAACAAGGGTCTCCTCAGTGGAACAAAGTGTCTCTTCCTTCAAAGAAACCTGCGCCAATGTTTCTCATCTACATTCACAAGTTTCTTCGCTCCAAAGGCAAGTGGAGGATCTTGAGAACCGCAATAGACTGAACAATCTTTGCATTTACGGCCTGGGGGAGGGCATTGAAGGGACTGACCCTCTTGCTTTCTTCCAGTTATTTCTTCCAAAGTTACTTCACATGCCGCAATGACCGAGAGGAGTCACCTTATACTTCTTAGAACACACCGATTTATTGAAGGTATTATCAGCGATCAAGGCTTCTCCCTGAATCACATGATCAGGCTCATCTTTGTTCTTTGCGCAGGATTATGCCAAAGCCACTGCAAATCGCTGCAAAGCTTTCCTGAACATGAGAGCTGATCTACGGTCAAAGGGGCCAGATACAGCCTTTTTCATCCATGCCTTTTCAAAGTTACTTACAACAACCGAACAACGACGTATGAAGATCCTTCACATCTCCAAAGCTTCATAAACTCTTGTAGCACGTCTACTATGGACTCTTTGGGTCCTTCCTCTTCATCCAATACTTGAGAGTGTATTATCCTTTGAATGAACTCCTCTAGACTTTGTTTCTCTTTCCTAATGGTTGTTATTTCATGTTTTGAAGCTCCTAGTTTCTCAATAGTTACCGCATTTTTCGATGTTACTAAAGTTAAATATGTCACTGGAAACATATTTACTGTTATTATTGCTTAATTTTATCAATATTCTTCCCAGTGATCCTTCTTACCCTCATTGTTTTTGTCTCCACAGATTGTATATCCCTGTCTCGTGATGTTCTCCTGGTTTCCCGTTCTGTTCACCTTGGATGTGTTGCCTACTTCATGTGGTTCCATCCCCCTCCTCGTGTCTTCCTGATTGTGCTCCCTTGATTTCTCCTTTTGTAGGTATGTTTTACTTATGTATGTTTATCATGCTTATGTCTCTAAATGTTATCCTACTTCCAATCCTATATTTTCTTCTTTGTTCATCCTCGGTTGTTGCTTTCTTCTTAACTTATTACTGTCTTTTTTCCTTCGTTATTCTCTCTAGCTGTTCTATTCCTCTTTACCATCACATTTATTTCATTATTACTCACCTTCTTCCTTTACCTTGCTTCTTTTATTATTGTTTTAATGTTTTGGGCTTTCTCTCATGTTCTCTCACTTTTCTAGATCAATATATTTCTAATAACCCATGTCATTAAAAGTTATCACTTGGAACGTTAGGGGTGAATGCCTATTAAGAGACAAATAATTCTGTCTCATTTAGCCTAGCTAAATGTAGATATTGCATTTCTCCAAGAAACTCACCTTACAGATACTGAATCGTTGAAACTTAAAAGAAGTTGGATAGGTAAGGTGTTTTACTCTCCAGGAGATGGCAAACGTAATGGAGTAATGATACTATGTCGTAAGTCCCTTACATACTCTTTGCTTTCTCAGGAATCAGATACTAATGGTAGATGGCTAAATGTTAAACTATCTCTAAAGGGTGTTCCAGTCTCTTTTCTGAATGTATATGCCCCTATAGGCGGTGAACCTTCATTTTGGCCCGATTTCGCCAAACATAGTACTCATTGTATGGATGATAATTTCATTCAAGCGGCAGAGTGTAATCAACCTCCGATCCTTTCATTGACAGAGTCTCCAAAGTTTCTTTTGTCCCCAATAAACCCCATAAATCTTTTGTTCAAGCTGTCACGCAACATAAGCTCCTTGACGCCAGGCGTCTATGCAATCCGACTACTAGAGAATTTACCTTTTATTACCAATCCCATCACTCTCAATCAAGGATTGATTATATTTTTGTCTCATAAAACTCAAATTTACACAGAAATTGGTCCTATTTTATTGTCAAATCATGCACCTGTCTCAATGAGCATTGACATATTACCTAAAGCTAAAGGTCCTAAAAGATGGCGCTTTAATAATTCTCTTCTTTTGGATCCTAAGTTTAAAGATTCCTTTACTAGTTTCTTTGATGAGTTTTTTTAGCTAAATCAAACTCACCCTATGCCTTACTCCACATTATGGGATGCATTCAAAGCCAAAGCAAGGGATTTTATAATTGGCTTTGTTGCAAAAAAACTGGCCGCAAATTCACTGGGGACCTCCTACAGAAAATTAAGAGGCTGGAGCACTCTTACTATACCTCACATTCCAAAGATTGTCTAACAGCCATTATGAATGCCAAGATGCAATTCAACAAAAAATCTACGGAAGATGCTTCTTTATATTTGTTAAAATCTAGTGCAAAATGTAATGGGGGTAAAAATAAACCTGGGAAAATCTTGGCTAACTATTTAAACGTTAGACATAATAAACTCAATTATTGAATCTATTTATGATGCAAATTCTGATCTCAAGTTTAAAGATGCTGATATTTTAAATGAATTGTCCCTTTTTTATAAAACGCTGTACTCCTCTGAAATACAACCCACTACTCCATCGTTATCGCATTATTTCTCTAGCATTCATAAACCTGAACACTCTCCTCCAGACCTCTCTTCCCTTGAATTAGACTTAACACAACAATAATTAGTTAAAGCCCTTCAACACCTTAAAAAGGACAAAGCACCGGGACCAGACGGTTTCAAGGTTGAATTTTATCACCATTTTTCTAAACTTCTATTGCCAAACTGTACTCCCTCATAGATTATTTCACCACTTTAGGCAGGTCTTTATGCTCCTTCTCTGAAACACACATATGTTTTATACCCAAAGAAGGTAAAGACTCTAAGCATTGCAAAAATGATAGGCCCATATCCTTGGTTAATATTGATTACAAGATTTTTGCTAAAGCATTAGCGATACGACTGGATTCCTATCTACCAAGCTTATTAGGCGAAGAACAATCTGGGTTTGTAAAAGGGGGATGTATGACGTTATAACGCATACTTTTACCACGCCTACCATTACCACGCAATTTTTACAACGCAGGATCCATTACAACGAAGTACCATTACCACGCATGTATTTACAACGCATATACCTTTACAACGCATACAAATACAACGTAAGTATTGGTAAGTATATAATATTTTTTTTAATTTAATTTAATTAAAATTAATATAATATAATTTAATTTAATTTAATTTAATTAATTTAATTTAATTAATTTAATTTAATTTAATTTAATCAATTTAATTTAATTTAATTTAAATTAAATTATATTTAATTTTTACCCTGTACCCTTTTACCCAAAAACCCAAAACTGACCCTGAACCCTAAAAATACCCCTTTACCCAAAAACCCAAAACTGACCCTGAACCCTAAAAATACCCCTTTACCCAAAAACTCAAATCTGACCCTAAACCCTAAAAATACCCCTTTACCCAAAAACCCAAAACCAATCCTGAACCCTGAAAATACCCCTTTACCCAAAAACCCAAAACTGACCCTGAACCCTAAAAATACCCTTTTATCCAAAAACCCAAAACTAATCCTGAACCCTAAAAATACCCCTTTACCCAAAAACCCAAAACTGACCCTGAACCCTAAAAATACCCCTTTACCCAAAAACTGAAAACTGACCCTAAACCCTAACAATACCCCTTTACCCAAAAACTGAAAACTGACCCTGAACCCTAAAAATACCCCTTTACCCAAAAACTGAAAACTGACCCTGAACCCTAAAAATACCCCTTTACCCAAAAACTGAAAACTGACCCTAAACCCTAAAAATACCCCTTTACCCAAAAACTGAAAACTGACCCTGAACCCTAAAAATACCCCTTTACCCAAAAACTGAAAACTGACCCTAAACCCTAAAAATACCCCTTTACCCAAAAACTGAAAACTGACCCTGAACCCTAAAAATACCCCTTTACCCAAAAACTGAAAACTGACCCTAAACCCTAAAAATACCCCTTTACCCAAAAACTGAAAACTGACCCTAAACCCTAAAAATACCCCTTTACCCAAAAACTGAAAACTGACCCTGAACCCTAAAAATACCCCTTTACCCAAAAACTGAAAACTGACCCTGAACCCTAAAAATACCCCTTTACCCAAAAACCCAAATAATATTTTTAATAAAATAATATACTTACCAATACTTACGTTGTAATGGTATGCATTGTAAAAGTACCTGCGTTGTAAATACATGCGTGGTAATGGTATGCGTTGTAATGGATCCTGCGTTGTAAAAAATGCGTGGTAATGGTAGGTCGTGGTAAAAGTTGCGTTGTAAAGGTTGTATACCGTAAAGGGGAGTTTTATAACTGATAACACGAGACTCCTTTTTTATGTTTTGCCTAAATCCTTACATTTAAAAAAAAACTCTTGCAGCAATTGCATTGGACGCTGAAAAGGCGTTTAATAGAGTTGAATGGGCCTATTTATTCCATGCCCTTAAATGCTTTGGTTTTGGACCTAAATTTACTTCTTTAATCTCCCTTCTTTACTCTAATCCACATGTGGTGGTTTGTGCCAATGGTTTAGTTTCTCCTTTTTTTGATTTAGGAAGGGATGTACGTCAAGGATGTCATCTCTCCCCATTCCTTTTTAATTTGGCTTTGTAACCTTTTCTTTCTAAATTACGTCAGAACCCCAATATTCATGGTTTTCAATCACCACACTCCCATGTCAGACTTGCAGCATACGCCGACGATATTTTACTCTTCTTATCCAAACCGAATGTTGCAATCCCTGCTTTTCTAGCTGAGGTACGTGAGTACTTCACTATTTCTGGTTACAAGTTGAACAATGACAAATTTTAGATTTTACCTCTAACAAAATACACTTTCAAATCAGATTTTAGTGCCTCTAGTTTCACATGGAGTCCTAACTATATTAAGTATGTGGGATTACATTTTGCCTCTTCAATTTCAGATACAGTCTCACTTTTTATGAATAAATGTATTCAAAGGATTTCGGATTTGACTGCCAAATGGCACCCTCTTTATTAATCATGGTGGGGCCACCTTGATACTATAAAGATGATGTTGTCTCCAAAAATCATATATATTATCCCCAATATCCGAGTCCCTATCCCTACAAAATTTTTTAAGAGGATTAATTCTACTCTTTCCTCAATTCATGGAATAATAAAAAATCTCGAATGTCTCTTCCTAAATGTATACGTCCCAAGTCAGAAGGTGGAGTTAACTTTCCGGACTTTCTGGCATATCAGAAAGCATTTCTTTAAGTCAAGCCTCCCTTTAGTTAAGAGATCCCGAAGATGACTGTCCTTTATAGACTACAATTGAACGCTTTTTTTGTCCCCTTTTTCTTTTGATGAATTCCTTTCCTTTTCACGTAAACCACAAGCATTATCCACTCCTATAACTAAATTAACATCTAAATTACTTTTATCTGCTTCCCCCTCTCCTCACAGTACCGTAGATTCCTTTCTTAATTCTACTATTTGGCACAACAAAAAGCTACTCATTAAGAACAAACCATTCTATTGGATGACTTGGCGTCAGAAAGGATTTATTTATTTTCCCAGTCAGCGTTCATGCCTTTCTCATTACTCAGTCAATTATTTAGCTTGCCTACCTCATTTATTCCCAAATACCTTTTGCTTAAGGAAATTGTGATGGATACATACACCCAGTTATCTAACAAGCACATCTTTCTCAACACCTCCAACTCTGCCTCACAACTTCATTCCTTATTAAAAACTACTCCCAAAGCCTCCCTTATATATAGATATGTTCTTAGCACTAACACTACTAGACCAAAATCCAAAATAGAAGAGGCATGGGAACGTGATTTTGCATTATCTTGGCCAGTGTCTCTATGGAATAATATATGGATCAAAATTGGTAAACCATCCGGAGCAGCTAATGTAACGCATACACTATTTTTTTATATATAATAGGCTTGTCTTCACACTACATGATTTAAGTAAAACATTTGCAACACCATCAGATGTTTGTTGGACATGCTCTTCCCCGAATGCAGATTTATACCACATGTTATTTACTTGCCCTTTTGTACATAATTTTTGGAAACAAGTATGGTTCTAAATCAATTAGATTTTTAGAACCAAGATTTCTTTCTCTTTTATTAATGTTTTTTTGGGAAGTCGCTCATCTTGTTGGGAAAATGTTTTGCCTAATGTTAAAATGATTGATTTGTTAATAGCAGTCGCATTTAAGCAAATTACAGCTAATTTTCAAAAATTTCTTTTAGAGCATGGTGGTACAATGTTTGTCACATCATAGATTAGATACTTCATTTGTATACCCCGTACGTATGGCAACAAAGCATCTAGAATTATGGCTACCTATTACGATGTATCTTGATGCAAGCACCAGTAGATCCTTCTGGTTGCGCCTACCTCAGCAAGAAGTCTCAAAACATCCTTGAGTCCCCTAAAATGTTCTTAACTTCTTGAATATTTACTACTTTTTATGATTGGTCTATAGCATTTTACTGGTTTTCACACGTGAGCCCAATTCATACAATGTTATTGAGGTATTTTCAAAAAATTTACCACAACCTCACTACTAAGGTGTCTTGTTTTGAAAGTACTTCATCGGACACAGATTCCAGTCAGAAGGATTTCAAGCTCCAAAAATGAGAATACGCCTATTTTTCCTACCATCCATTCTCATCATCCATCCGGACAGGGAGTGATATTACTGGTTTTCCTGCCAAAACCATTTTTAAAACAAGAAGACAAGCAAGAGAGAACCAACCCTCTCCAAGGACCAACTTAATGACAGCTGCAACACGGAGCCACATTGTACACGTGCAGCGGGTGTGCCACTGGAACATCACAGGCAAGCCAAAGGCAAGTCTATTTGTGCCCATCGACAGCAAGACCCAGTCCAGTGCCAGGAACCAAGTTCTGATTACTGCCTAGAGATACTCTGTAGAACTGCTTAGGTCGCTAGATGCCAGATGCCTTTCCCCCAACTGCTGCCATGCTGCTCCTCTCACCACAGTAGGTGCTTTTGTCTGTACCCACTGCTGGTTCTCCAGCAGTCACCCACACACACCCACTGCACAAATACTAACAATGTCCTCAACACCCACTCCCAAGAAGCACACCACACAAGCACCAACAACACCTACACTCCCAACCCAACACCAGGCGCCACAGCGAACCCACACATCAAACCCATTTTCATGCATGCTTTTCAACAACACAGTTACTCAGCAAACACACAACCAAAATATGGGAACTTCTGACCACCAACGCCCCTGACATCCTCTTCATGACAGAGACCTGGCTTAACCCCTCATCGGGTCCCAACATCACTACAGCAACACAATTGGGCTACAAGATCACTCAGCAGGAGTGCATCAACAAACCATGAGGAGTTTTCACTATCATCTACAAGTAATTAATCAAATGTACAACATCCAAAGAGAATTGCACCTCATTCATGAAACATCTGCACTTCAAGTTGCAAATCTACTAAAACTTCACCAAGAATGGATCCCTCACCTACCGACCCCCTGGACCAGGAGCCACCTTTAACAACCTCATTACCATTTTTGTCGCTCTGCTCATCATTGTCTCCAGAGCCTACATTCTTCTTGGGGACCTCAATTTTCATCTGTAAAAATGAAATGACCCGTGCTCCTCAGCACTCTTTGAAAGCTTAAGCAACATGAGACTCAGCCTGCCTATCAGAGAAACAACACATACCACATGACACACACTGGACCCCATCTCCACCACAAGTGACAGCATTAAATACAACGTCACCACTAAGACCAACCACTCCATCATCCACTTTAAAATCAACACACCTCAAGTCAATACCCTACCAAATTCACCACTCAAAGCCACAGCAGGGGCAACATCACAGAAACAAACAGCTTCAGTACCCTCTCAGTACTGATTAGCCTAGCCCCTCTGACAACTTGAACAAGGACATCAATGCAATGCAATGAAATGAAAGTTTATAAAGCACAACATATAGCCAGAGGTGTCCAGGCACTACTTTCCAGCAGAGAAGACCGTCTGGAAGTAGTACAGGATTAGCATCTAAATAGCCAGGTTTTGAAAGATCTGGAAGGATGAAATGATGAGTGTGCCAGCTGGGATTCCAACCTGTAACCACAAGGTCAAACACATATCTCTGGAGCAATAGTCACCTGAGCCACCACGCCAACTTCAATAACTTGACCAAGAATTGCTTGTACTCCATCACACCCACCAAACCCAATAAACATAAAAGATCAAACGAGCAGGCCTGCAGGTACACAGAAGACCTCTGAGACACCAAACAAGACTATAAACAGCAAGAAAGGAAATTGAGAGCCAGCCACCACACCTTCAACAGAACTACCTGCAAGGCTGAATTCAGATTCTGTCACAAGCAAATTAGAGACACCAAGAAAAAGCATGTGTCGACTCCATCAAAGGAAACACTAACAGCTGAAAGGAGATCTTCTCAATTGTGAATGATTTCAGCCACTGTTAACAACGCTGCAGCCTCCCAACAATTGTGTGGCAATCTATCCACATTCTTCCACAACAAAATCGCAAACATCTACAGCAACTTTGTACACAGAGAAGTCTTTGCTAACCTACCCACCACCAACCAAGAAGGCCACCTGACCGAAGAACCCTCAACAGAAAGAAGACAGCAGACCCGTGCCCCCTCCACATATACAACCTGTAAACATGACCAATCAACACCCTTCTGATACACATCATCACCACCTCCATCAAGTTTGCTACTTTACCGGATAAATGGAAACTTACAGAAATCAATGCCCCTTCAAGAAGCCCACAGCTGAACCAAATCACCTGAGCAGCCTCCAACCCATCTCCATGTTCCATTAACAAGCAACTCACAGACTACCTCGAACTTCACCATCTTCTAGACAACACACAATCAATGCAGAAAGAACTATAGTAACAAAACAGCACTCATCGCGTCCACCAACAAAATTAAAAACATCCTGGACCAAGAAAAAACAGAGGCCCACATCTTGCTTGAGCTCTCCCAGGCCTTTGACACTGTCTCCCAAAACACCCTCATCAGAAGACTCCATGAGTTTGCCATACAAGGATATGCTTTCTAATGGCTCTGTTCCTTCCTCACTGTAAGAACCCAAAGGGTCAGGCTGCCAGACTTCACATCAGAGACCAAAAATGATATGTGGTGTGCCACAGGGATCATCACACAACTTTTTTCAACATATACATGACTCTGCTCGCCAACATCATCCGATTACAAGACATCACCTTCATCTTCTAGGCTGATGAGACCCAGCTCATCCTCTCTCTGATGGACAAGACAAACACCAACAGGAGCAAATTCTCCAACTGTAAGACCATGGAAGCAGGCTACATGTGAAGCAAGTGCCTGAAGCTCAGCTCTGACGAGGCAGAAGTTCTGGTCGTCTGCAACAAGACCTCCCTATGGTATTCCACCTTGAGGCCATCGGAGCTAGGACCAACACCCACAGACCACACAAGAAAAATAGGGACCATCCTAGATGACAAGCTCAACATGACGGCTCAAGTCAACATAGTGTGCACCTTGTGCTTCCACATCCTATGCATGCTGCGAAAGATCTTCAAATGGTTGTCTCAGAAGAGCAGACGGACTGTCATCTAAGCACTCAACAGCAGTATGGACTATGGCAACACTCTCTACCCTGGCATCTCCAAACAACTTCGACACAGACTCCAGAGCATTCCACACGCAATGCAAAACTCATACTCGACCTCCCACACCACATCCACATGACACCTCAGGAAGCTTCACTCACTCCTCATTCACAAGCACAGCCAATTCAAACTTCTTATGCACACACAAAAGCCGAACACAACCCAGGACCAGAATATCTCAACCGATGAATTCACTTTCACCAACCCACCAGTCTGCTATGCTCTGCCTCACTTTCATTTGCACATACTCCCTGCATCCACTAAAGCAAAACTGAAGGTCCCCCATTCTCCTACATCACACCATAAACATCGAACAACCTCCCTCAATACCTCAGAGCCTTCTCCTCACTTCTTGAGTTGCACACGAAGCTGAAGACATGGCTCTTTATATAAGTACCTTGGAACCGCACACCTATACACCTTGCCCAAGCACCTGGATACCCTCTCAGGTGAATAGTATGCTAGACAAAACAACATAGCATAACATAACACAACATAACATAACATGTCCAAAGGTAGACATCTTGAAATGGCAAAAGTACAAAAGGCATCCAACTGACAAGAAGACTTTGGTCGTGTGAAACTGGAATTTTTACAACACAATAAGCAGCTTCAACATGACTGCAATCAATGGCTATCTGACTTTGAGAGTACTTTACCGGATATAGTCTGCAAGCTTCAGATGCAGGTGGTGGAATGGCGAAGCACCCCCGAACATTCCCTCAGAGGACAAAGGAGCGGTGGGAGAAATGTCCTTAGGAATCCTATAGCCATCTTCTGCTCACAGTGGAACGGTGGTTGCACTGGGGAAGGCATTCCCTGCACTTCTCTGTGGAACGCATCCTGGGTAGTGAACTATCATGGACAATAAGGGAATCAGAAGGTGAGAGCATCCATGTTGTCTCTCTGCAGTTCTCTGATCATACCAATCTTTAAGTTAGGGGACAGGGACCCAAGGGAAATGTAAGGGTTGGAGTCAGGTACTACCAACGAATGGTGGAAGGAATAGAGCGACAAAGTATACCTACTCGGAAAGAAGAAGACACCAAGACTGGAACTGGTGTGGGACTGCCTGTGGTACAAGATAGACCAGTGAAACAGGACTTGAACCAGGTGGATCCCTGCATGTGACAAAGAGACTCTACTATCCGTGAAGTAGACTGTGCATTCAGCAGGAAATCCTGTAGTCTGAAACAAGTGACCAGTATTATGACAACTGCATTGAGCAAAAAGACCCATCTTAGAGTTATACCTCTGAGATAGTGCATCTGCAAGTGGAAGGTGGGTGTCTACAGTTTAAGATATTAATCTTCCTCTCTAAGAGCACATGGAGGTATGAGAGGCCTCAGGAAGTTCCGTTAGTGAGTGGCTCAGGGAAAGGTGAGTTTTGCTAAGGAAGACAGATGTCAGGAATCAAAAGCATGACCCTCCTTTTCATGGCCAGCAATTACAGGTTGGGAAGGCTCACAGATCTGGTGCATGCTGAGTTTTTGAGAAATGTGGCACTGGAATGTGTTTTGCCCTTCAAGCTGAGGAGGTGAAAGGGCCCAGAATCAGCAGGTGACTCCTTGCCAGCCCACAATCTGGAATTGAAGCCTACACAAGGTACTGGATTTGAGAAATGATATGTGGGGAGTGGCCTGTAGCATGCTTCATTAAAATGACAGCTGTCAGTAGTTCTAGCCATGTGACATCTTTGCCTACACAGTGACGAAGGTCAGAGATGACCCTTAAAAAGCAAAAGGGCCAGAATTGCATTGGTAATTTGGACCACATAACCTGGTCCGTTCACAATCAGGGATGTATTGACAACTGAGATAACATTATTCCTCACACAGGTAGGGTCTGCTAATGAGAATTAGTCTTTCCTATGCATAGGGATAGTGCCATCCAGAACAGCCTAAACAGAAAAGGTGCTACTGCAGAGATGACCAGAAGAATTGCCATTTTGATTGGATTCTTCAGATATGCTGAATTTGATTCCCCTTGTCTGAGTGGCCATTTCTGTCTCCTCAAGCATAAGTGATGGGCCACACCACAAAGCTTTGTTGGTAATCTAAAGCACTGAGACCCAAAAAGGCTATGCTTTTCAGGCAAGAAGTGAAGCTAACAGGGACCTTTGTACACCTATGCTTGGAGAGGTTCTCCTGCTCGGGCAAAGGGATTTTGAGTTTGTGGATATATAATTGCTGCTACCACCAGTAGTCAACAAAAGCATTTAAATCATGACCCAAAGGGCTATGGAGGGGAATGGAAATACATCAGTCTTAACGCAAGACCATGGACTGAAAACTGAATCCTGCACCTTCCAAAGTGAGATGTTAACAGAAAAAAACAGTTGTGTGACTTAGATTGAAAGGTACTTAGATAAATGCGGCAAAATCATGAAGGTCGTATATACCACTAAGCAAGGATTAGGAAACATAATTGACACATTGATGATTGACATACACATGCCATGAGAGGACAGGAAGTAAAGAAACTTCCTTAAATGGTGGAACACACATTTAAAAACGTACCAGGAGCCATTCACATTCTTAGTGTGTGGCTTCCTGTCAGACCTGTGGTTGCCAGCCTGCTAAATTATTAAGAATGGGGTTTAATTGTGTAGATATAAGGGATGCTGGACACTATAAGCCAGATACCAACAATGTCATGATATTCCCATGTTATACATCAGAAGTAGAACATTGTTGCTTATCCTTAAAGGCGAAAAGAAACTACAAGACCTAGGAACATGGTACATGCTTTCCCTCTCAGCAAACCTGAAAATATTCATGGATAGCAAAGGAGAGTGGGATTAGGTGGTGGCATTTACAGCTGCCTGAGATGAATGACAGTCTTGAATGTGTAAAAAGAACAATTAATGGACAGAATGCAGAGCAATGTCATACATTTACCCCAGTACAGAGATCTGGGCCTAAATCCATTGTTTTATTCCTCACCATGCCTTTCCAGTTGGAACACAGTCAAATGCAAATCAGTGTTGACCCTGTGCCCAATGGGAACAGTCCAGCCCGAACTACCAGGCCAGGTCCTCCCTGAACTGGAACCAATCATCCTCGGACCGGTTTCGGGGTTTCACCCCTCATCAGCCAGGATAGCTTGACTCCAGTGGCATGGACAGCATGGGTCCCATGTCTGGGCTCACCCGTCCCACTCGGGGTGACAAATGCAAAAAGAACAATTGATGGACAGAATGCAGAACAATGTCATACATTCACCCCAGTACAGAGATCTGGGCCTAAATCTAACTTTTTTTTTTGCTCACCATGCTTTTCCAGTTTGAACCCATCCATTTGCAAATCAGTCTTGACCCTGTGGCCAATGGGAACAGTCCAGCTCAAACTGCCAGGCCAGGACCTCCCTGGACTGGAACCAAGCATCCTAGGACTGGTTTCGGGGTTTCACCACCTCATCAGCCAGGATACCTTGACTCCAGTGGCATGGAGAATGTGTAGCCACAAAAATGACAGCAGAAGAGTACGGGAAGACCCAAAAGTGTGAATAGACTGTCACATCAACAAGCGCAAAAGACAAAGTAAACTGTGGCAGCTGTTCCTGGATTCAACAAGACCTCCATGCTTGTCTGCTGGACACAGCACGTTGGCTTAGAGAGAATTCTCTTCAATTCAATGCCGACAAGACAGAGGTCTTGCATTGTGCAGTAGATAGAATTCCCCCCACACTCCTGCTTGATTTCGGGTCCATTCCCACTCCCACGCCATTGGTTCCCAGCAATACGGTACGTAACTTGGGAGTTTGGTTCGATAACAGACTGACCCTTGAAAATCATTTGAACAAAATAGTTGGGAGCTGTTTCTCTATGACTAGAGCATTTCGGAAGATCCTCCAGATGTTATCAAAAGAGGCCAGAATATTGATAGTCAGAAGCACCATCCTTAGTAGGTTGGATTATTGTAATGCTCTGTTGCTGGAATCTCCAAGATATCTAATCGAGAAACTACTGAGAATACAGAGCATGGCGGCTAATATGGCTTTAATGAGACCACGCCGCTCCTCCACCTCACAGGCACTCTCAGATTTGCACTGGCTACCAATTTTTAAAATGATCTAATTTAAGGCACTATGTTTAGTGTTTAAAGCTCTGCATGACATTGGACCCAAAAGGCAGCAGGTTACATTTTCATGGTATGCCACTCCGCAAAGTATTCGCTCTTCCTCGGCTAATCTGGTGATGGTGCCCAAAGTCAGAAACACTAAATCAGGAGGCAGGACCTTTAGCCCGGCAGCCTCACACCTTTGGAACAAACTTCCATTTGAAATCGGACAAGTGGATGATCTCTTGCAGTTCAGAAAAAGGATAAAGACATGGTTTTATCTTAGAACCTGACCTCTGCCATCCTGCTAATCCTTCTGGTAACTGCGCCTTATTTGTATCTATGCCTAGCTACACATTAGTATCAGAGCCCACAGGGTGTTAGCTGCGCTTTACAAGTGTTGATAATAATAATAATAATAAGAGAGAGCATGCTGTGGCAGTTGCTCCTGAAATCAAACACAATCAGAAAATAGACAATACAATAGACACACTCCGGACATTGGTTAAGATATCAACCACATTTTGCAAGAAGAGCAACGATGGACAGTTGTGACACCAAGATAAGCAGATTACCTAATATGAGAAGGAAGGACTTTGTAGGGACAGGGGATCACACATCCAATATCTCAGTCACAACGGATGACAAGGTGACAACATAATGCTATCTCAAACTGCAGACTGGTTCTATAACAGGTCTCCTCAATATGGGGAGATCAACAGGGGTTGATTAGAGAACTGCTTGTTTTCCCCTACAGCTCTAGTTCATGCTGAGGGCCTAGAGTCACTAGTGTGTCCTTGAAATTAGTTCTGTATAGGACGCCACTGGCCTTCAGTCCTGGGGTGGGGGTTGGGCTTTGGATTAGTTTATACCTTTTTGTTGTTTGGGTAGCTATCAAGCAATGCGGATGCAAAAGACTTTTGGGTTCTAGGGCCTTGGGCATGACAGGTGAGGGCAATATGGTCCAGTGTAAAATACTCTAATGGGGGAAAGGGGAGATGGTAATTCTTCAAGTCTACTTCTAAAAATAGGCATGCCATGTATGCAAAGTTATCTACAGTTACTCACATAGAATATCAAGGGAATAATTAACACTAATAAAAGATATAAAATACATGCCTACATTGAAATATGGGAGCACACATTGCACATTGCATGAAACCTACCTCATTACATAGAAAATATATAAGATCCATAGAAGGAAGGGAGACCATTGTTTTACACTGGTCATACTTTCTAAGCTATAGTTGCCCAGACCTCATGTCCCCCCCCAGATTTCCCTTACAGCTAGTATTGTAATGACTGTCAGAGAAGACAGGCTTGTGCTCGACTGCTCGTCAGTGGCAATTTTGATGTGCTGAAGGTGACACTGTTGAATGTATAAACACCCAGCTCTGATGGAGGCCAGTACATTGACAAGCTAACCTAACAACTAGAGGAGTTTTCACATACGTAACTTATTCCTGTAAGTATGTTACACATATAAGTTTTCTCTTACGCTTTTCGATAACTTTACTAGATTTAGCTATTTACTGTTTACAGGCCTGATTCACAAATGTAAACTTACACTTTTGTGTAAGTTTATTCTTTTTCTGCATTTACAAACTACAATTTGATTGCAACTTTACATCTGCGAAGACACTGCAGTTGGGGCGGAGAGCTATGTGTGTAAAAATATAGGACAAGCCTCATCGTTTTATGTGCTGAGTTCTCCGCCCTGACTACGGCTTCTCCACAGTCATTAAGTTAGTATTAAATAGTAGTTTGTGAATAATGAAAAGTAGTAAAGTTACTCAAAAGTGTAAGTTTGCCTTTGTGAATCAGGCCCTACGAGGGCAAAGTTACTCAAGAGTGCAAACTTACAGATATCCACCCCCAAAACAGGAGGTGGAGTTAAATTTATGAATGTAAGTTACTACAGCCAAAAAGCAGCAGGAGTAAGTCCAAGGCCACACATTACCAATCACTGATACTACAACACCCTTCAAATCAAAGCAATGGAGGTAGGGATTTAAAATAGAACCCTATAGGAATAAATTATTTTGCATTTTCAAATATGAATACAACACTAGTGTGACAAAAATGTATTTTAACTATAATGGCTATTTTTTGACAAAATGTTTAATAATATTTTTTATTTAAACATAAATGCAATTTTAAAAAAAATAATTCAGTTAGTTTAAATAAATGTTATGCATAATATTTGACACTTTTTAATACATACAAAAGAAATATAAACATTTTATTTTAATTGGGAATTTTTTAATACATCTTTTTACATCATTTCAATTTAATTTAATACATTTAAAATAAATAATTAATTAATTCAAACTTAAGTTAATTGTGCTGTACATTCTTTTGTTTTACATTTCAAATACAAATATAAAATCATTCACTTTTAAAAGGTAACATAAAACATGTTTATTATGTTTTAGAAGTTTAATAAAATTTTTACATTTTCCCTATACTTTACTATGAGGAGGTCATCCTAAAGCACTATCAAGTTAATGTAAGTTTACCTTTTAAGTATTTTCAATATAGTACTAAGAATCTAAATAACATTTTTGAAGTTTAAATTTAAAATATCCCATCCAAAACAAAATATTCATAAATATTTTATTGTGCATTAATAATGATTAAAAGTAGATGTATTTATAGATTAATGCAACTTAATGTTACTTTGATCTATACATTGAAAGAAGTTATTAAAATGTAACAAAAAATAATACATATGTTTTATTTGTTATATTAGCTGGAGAACATTTACTACTGTTTTGGGTCCTTTTTTTACTGTAGTATCTTTAGAAGTGGAGTTTGTGAATAGGAATAGACTTACTCTTTTGAGGCTGGGTGCACATCCCTCCTTAACCCCCACGCTAGCCTTGCCTAAACCCCTCCTCACACATTCATTAACCCCTCCTATTTAGGGGCCAATCCAATCTGGGTCGGAAAGCACTCAGACCGAGCCAGATCCGGGGTGTTTTCCAACCGATCCGGACTCCTGCAGTCAGACCGAGCGAGTACGATGCGGTCGTATGCTGTCGGACTCGGTTCGGTCGGACTTCCATAGAAGTCAATGGGAGCCAGTCGTACGACGCGTACATTGGCTCCCATTGATTGAATGGGTATGTCGCGAACAAGTGCGTCCCCTACAGTGGGTATACTTTGGTGCCATCCGCACCATACATGCCTGTGTTGGGGAAAACCATGTGTCTCTTCCTGTGTCCGAGTCGTAAGGCTGCGAGTAACAGGGGTTTCGAAGAGGACCCCCAAAGTCCAACTCCAGGAGCTACTGCGAGCTGGACGCTCCGACTCGATCCGGGTGTCTGAATCGAGCATCGTACTTGCTCTGTTGTGAAACGCCTCCATTGCACGCCACGGTTTGCTTGTGACCGAGTGGTACTGAGCGGTTCGGAGCCAGAAACGATTCAGACGGAGATTTCACACTTGTTCGCATCGTACTCTCCGGACCCATGTACGACTCGGACAGAAATTCAGCCTCTGAATCGGGTTCGCTAATGCCGAACACAGCCTTCTTTCATTATCTGACCTAAGGTCAGCCAATGAGAGAAGGCAGAAGCCCCAATGCTCCTGGCACCCCAGAGCCTACCTTCCCAGAGAGCTGCAGTGAAGGTAAGTTTTATGTTTTTTTACATTTGGTGTGTGCGTTTATATATCAATGTATGTATATTTGTGAGTGAGTGTTGAGAATGTATGTGTGCACATGGGTTAATGCATGGGTGTTAGTGTGTGTGTGTCCGTGTGTGCACCCCTCGCCATCCCTCCTAAAATTTACATACCACCACAACACAGTATCTCAGAGCTAGAATCTCTGCTATCAAAAGCAGACATTTTTAAAGTTGGAAAGGCCATGGTCTGTAGGGAAAAATGTGCTTCAGAGATGGCCTTCCAGTGAAATTTTACTCCACCGAAATGAACATATTGGCACTAAAACTGTCTGACGTACTCTGTAGCTGTACAAAGAGCAGCTGTGCCAAGTACAGCCAATGAAGCCCTCTTAATATTGCTCCCTAAATATGTAGTTATTGACTACTAAGACATCATACTACCCTGATATATGCTGAACATCAATTACTGACTTATTAACTAAATACTAGTTAACAGACTTCTGATAGAGTAACAATATCGGGATCAGAGTGGGTTTGTTCCATGGTTCCACACTGCAAAAATATTAGGAGACCAACTATTCAAATGTCACAGGTGCTGAAAGACCCTAGGCACAGCTGACCATGCCTCCTGAACCAAACTTGCACAAACACACCATAGGCAATTAACAAATAAAAGGCAGCGGCAGACCAAGGTCTCGCACATCAAGTCCTTTAGTACAGTATATTTTGAAGTGGTGCAATCACTTCCCACACCCGCCGTCCAAAGGTGTCAAAAACTATCGTTTTTTTCAAAGTAAGCGGAAGGTGCACACGTTGCGGAGTCAAGACGCAGCAATCCAGATCAGTTCCAAAATCACTTCCTTTTTTTTTGTATAAATCTTTCAAACTGGCACCCAGCCAACGTGTTTTGTTCCCGTTTTTTGCCAGTGGGAACTTCGTCAGGACTCTTTTATATGGTTGTGAAAGAAGATAATAATGGATAAGTAAATTCAAGTACCACCGTAAATGAAAATAACAGTATCAATAATAGTCTGTATTCCAAACTCTGATATATGAACGGCTTAATAACCGGCAACCTTGCGCCGTTCGCAGGAGGAGATGTGATATATATTTTTTTTTGGACATTTTTAAAGCGCCTGGTTACGCGCACCGGCGTGTCCCCGCGCTGTGGTAAGTGAAAAGAAATGCAGCCCCACCCACCCTCAGGGAGATCTACCTACTGTATAGGTGAGTTTTAAGTCTTTTTCTGAACGTGGTCTCAGATAGCTCCAGTCTTAAGTCCAGAGGCAAGGCGTTCCAGTGCTTGGGAGCAAGGTACCTGAAGGACCTCCCTCCCATACGGGCCTTCCTTACTCTCGGAACCTTCAGTAACCCAGTACGGGAAGAACGGAGGTTGCGCGTAGGCTCGTACCAAGTCACCAGACCCTGTAGCGGAGCAGGGGCTTTACCGCTCAGAATGCGATGACAGGTGGAAAGAGCTTTGAACTCTACCCTTTCCTTAACAGGGAGCCAGTGTAGTGCCTGAAGCGCTGCTTTGGAGGGGGATTTCTTAGGGAGCCTCAAAACTAAGCGCGCAGCTGCATTTTGCAGCACCTGGAGGCGGTTCATGACCTTCGCCCCCAGATACAGCAAATTCCCGTAATCCAGGCGCGACGTGACCAGGGCATGCACCAGCGTCCTGCGAGCCACAATAGGGAGGAGATCTAACACCTTCCTTAAAGTTCTCAGGACGCCGAAGCAAACCCCTGCCACCCGGTCAATCTGAGACCTAAAGGCCAGATCCGCATCCAGCCACATTCCGAGATTCCTTGCCTCCTGACAGGGCACTGGAATCTCTCCCAAACAGGGTGGCCACCATGCCGACGACCAGGCAGACGGCCCTCCCCCCACCACGAGTACCTCGGTCTTGCTGCCGTTCAACTTCAGGCAGTTGGCGGACATCCAGGTAGCAAGTTCTTGCATGCAATCCCTGAAGTTGTCCGCCGCAAGACCGGGCACACGCGAGAGGGAGATGACCAGCTGCGTGTCGTCGGCATAGGACACCAAGCGCAAACCGAATCTTTCCACAATTGCCGCTAGAGGGGAGACATAGAGATTAAATAGGGTCGGGCTCAGGGACGAGCCCTGAGGCACGCCCTGGCCCAGCCCAATCTCTCTCGAGTAGCAGTCGCCCAGACGGACCCGAAAGCACCTGTCTGACAAGAACGATCGGATCCAACCAAGCGCAGCTCCTGATATCCCTCCTTCATTCAGACACTGTAGCAAGGTGGAATGTGCTACAGTGTCGAATGCGGCGCTAAGGTCCAGTAGGATCAAGGCCATAGTTTGGCCTTCATCCACACCCTGTCGCAAGGCTTCTACCGCCATGAGGAGGGCAGACTCTGTCGAGTGGCGGGGACGGAAACCAAACTGAGAGTCGTGGAGCAGGGAAGCCTCCTCCACAAACTTCATTAGTTGGAGATTCACGTTTTTTTCCGCAACCGTCGCCATGTAAGGCAAAAGAGAGATGGGGCGGAGATTTTCTAGTTTTTTGAAGCTGACATTAGCTTTTTCTGCAGTGGAAGTACAATTGCTTGTTTGCAGGCAAGGGGTACAGTCTGCATCTCAAACGAGGCATCTAGTAAATGGCGAATGTAGGGTTCTAGTGCCTGCAAGCTACCCATCAGCCTCTTAGGAGTAGTGGGGTCCCTCGGGGAACCAGATTTTATGGTCCCACAAATGCGGATAAGTTCCTCAATTGGTGGGGTAGAAAAAGTGGTTAGCCGCTGTTCCCCTCCAACCTTAGTGTTTTTCACAAGCTTGGGACTATTGCCAGCCTGATGAGAGAAGGTGGTATATATCGTCGCCACTTTGTTTGTAAAAAACTCTGCTATGCGGTCACAGCCCTCCGCCGAACAGAGCTCTTTGGGCACCACTGCAGGCTTTCCTACCGCAAGTGATTTGTAAATAGAAAATAGTTCTTTTGTGGAGTGTGCAGCTTCATCAATTCTATTGGCAAAGTATGTGGTCTTGGCCTTCCTAATAAGTCTGTGGTAGATACGCCTATTCGCAGTATACCCTGCTTTAGCATGAGCCGTGAGGGATGCTCTCCATAGTCTCTCCGCACGCTTGCATGCTACTTTGGCCGCCCGCACCTCCTCATTGTACCATGGTGCTGTCCTCTGAACGCGGCCCCCCTCCCTTACCATGCCGAGTGGGGCCACCAGGTCCAGGGCCTCTGTAATCCGCTGGGCCAGGTTGGTGTTAATTTCCTCCACTCCCACTCCCCCTGGGTTACCCTTCCTGGTAAGTGCCTGGTTGAATTTAGCTTGTGAGAAGGCCGCCCATCTGCGCCTGGGATGTTTATCAGCAGATGGTTCAGCCGGCCGTAATCCCTGCATATGGATTAAAAAGGGTACAAGATGGTGATCCGACCATGGAATGGGTACAGGATCCTGGGCTTCCACTTGTTCCCAGTTTGAAAAAATTGGGTCCAAGAGGTGGCCCAGTTGGTGTGTGGAACTCTTAACCTTTTGCTCAAACTGAAATCCCGTCATCACTTGACAGAATTCCTTAGCCACCTTGTCAGTTGGGTCATCTATGTGTAAGTTAAGATCACCCAATATCAGATATTTATCAGCTCGCAGTGCAGCCTCAGTGATGCCTTCAAGTAGGCTCTCAGTGAATCTCGCTGCCGTGCCAGGAGGCCGATAGATCAGAAGGCCCTTCAAAGTACAGTTTCCATTGATCGAGATAGAGAAGGCGCCAGCCTCGCTATCCTCAAGTTTAATGTTTTCCAGATGACATTGGAGGCCCTGTTTGGCTACGATGGCTATTCCGCCACCTCTCCCTCGCACTCTATCTAGCCTCAACAGCGAATAACCCTCCGGAATGGCCTCAGTGATCTCCGGCATGGAGTCCTGGTCTAGCCACGTTTCCGTGAGGAAGACCAGGTCCCCTTGCTTTCCACTGAGGAGGTCATGTATGTCTAGGCTGTGCCTGCGTAAAGAGCGAACATTCAGCAGGCCACAAACTAAGCATGTTGATCACTAGTATCGACAACCCCCCGATGAAAAACAAATTTACAGTGATTACAGCCCGCCCTATCTTCGGCCGTCATACTATGTAAGCATGGTCCTACGTGCCCACTGCGAAGGGTGACTAAGTCCTCTCGACTCCAGCATAAATGGCTAGTGGAAGAGGCAGGGGGTATGGACCTGGCCCGCGACCGGCCGCGGACGGGCGCAGACGGGCTTTGATCATTTGCAGTATCTCACCACTTGAGATAGTCACATCTACAATATTGTGCTCTTTAGAATCCTCTTCCCTCCTTGATCTACTTTGGGCCCAAGTTTTGCATCCATGTGGCCTTTCTTATTTTTTAAGATGAGAGGGAACACAGACCCCCTCCCTGAGCCACCTGAGTTTGTGAAGATTTGTCAAACTGCACCAACGTTATTATCAAAACTAAAAAGGCAATTCCTTTGGAAACATTGACCTAACTACTATGATCAGCCAGTGGTGACCGTCACTGAGTAATATATAAATATAAATGAAGGTCAAGGCAGTACCTGGTAAAGGCATTGTGTGGTAAATGATGCATGGTAAAGGCACTGCGTTGTAATGTCTGCCTTGTAAAGGTTGTTTCCCTTGAACATATGTTGGGGAAAGTCATAACCAAAATAGAGGGAAATAAACCCTCTGAAAAGATATAGGCCAAGGAACAAGGTTCATCCAGAAAGGAGTACTCACTAATGGGAGGATTGACTATGCGTTCTTCCCTGCCAGCAATGCATTATGTCAACCCCTACTCTGTATCCCAAAGCATAAGACAACCGCGTTCCAAGATCAAGGCCTTTAGAAAGGTACTTTGACACTTGTCATCACGGAAACAATGAACTTACAGGCACATTGCACACTCATTGCACTAGAACGCAACATAATGGGCTAATCATATTATGAAAAATATATTTCTTGTTCCTAGCAGACAACACAAATGCATTATCAACCATTATCAACCATATATTGTACAATATTAGTTGCAGTATATACTCGTTATGGGTAACCACCTGGTGTAGTGATTGGAGATCAGTAATTTGTAGAAATGAATGTCCATGTGAAAAATTAGAAATGTAAAATAGGAGATGGGCAATAATAATCTACATTTTACACTGTTCAGTATCAAGAATGATTGACACTTCTGAAAAACAAAAACATGATTACCGCAAAATAAAAATAAAAAATGTCTAAAAAAATGAGAGATCAGGGAAATGTCTGTGATGGTGACTGGATGGATTGCTACCTCTATGCGGTAATCAGTGCTGATAATTCCATCAATATTGATCAGTGCAACATATTTATTGGCAATAGTAAAGAGGGAGGTTGTGAGAAAAGGCAGCACCCTACTAGGCAATCTGCAAACTATTGGCATGATTCACAAAAGTAAACTTAGACCAAAAGTCTAACTTTACGACTTTTGGCATTCACAAAGGGACTTATGGGTAGTATTGTTATGACTGCAAACTTTTTGCACTGGAGGAGGAGTTTCTGCACTGGGGACAGAAATTCTGCCATCGGGGCAGAGTAAGTTCAATTTCATTCTGACACACCTTTCTCAGTGCCTACCAGCCCTCAATGCAGCGCCAGCTGAAAGTTGTTAGCCCACAGCTGGTTCCAGTCTAGCTGCAGTCATAAACTTAGAGCTGCCACACACAAACATTTCTAGACCTTTCAACACGTCGCTGAATGTGTTTGTCAGTTTGTCCCTTATCATGTGACAGAATGATTTCAGTAGAAGAAGGAGAGCGGAGAGGATCTTTAGAAAAATGATCAACCTCTTTGGGACGTCCAGCCAAGGTGTCAGGTCCAGATACCATTTTCCCCCTGATGTCATCTTGGAGATGGTTTATGGTGGGAGCAGGATCTTGACTCTGAGACATGCCGCTCTCATGGCATCCCAGCCTATGTCAAGATTCAAGCAGTTCTCCATTTCTTTGCCTCTGGGTCTTTCCAGAGGGTGCCCAGTGACATCATGGGCATGTCTCAGGTAAGCCAGTCCTGATGCTCGCATTAGGTACTGAGCTGCATCAATATAAGAGTGTATATCCACAAAGTTATGGCACTAACACTGGCAGGAAGGCAAAGGGTTTCTAGTGATTTCTACCACTATTCTCACTTCCCATGTGTGGTAAGAACAATTCATTGCATCCATGTGGCTCTTCAGCCATCTCACCACAATGCACACATCATCCGCAGCAGACACCACTGGCACTCCATTACCGTGCAGGGTGTGATGCTATCAGTGGCTGCCTTACAGATGAGTATAAGGTGATCCCAGGTAGTTCACATGACATTTACATATTCCACAGTTTACCTCGTGCCCAGTGGCTGGCAGGGGGAGAATGTGGCCATATGTGGCTTCTGGGTAAGTACTTAAGCAGCAGATGAATCTGATATGTATAACTGTTGTTTCAATATACACAACTATTATAAATCACTAATCCTTATGACACATACAGGACCCCAACAGACACTCATGTACCATTTGATGCACCATGAACTCTACAGATACAAACGGGAACTGTACAAATATATCCTTATTTTCCTCCTCAAGTGATGCTGCGTATGCACTCTCCCCTCATCTCCTCACACCATACAGACGTGAAACCATTGCACCTCAGCATAGGTACAATAGAGCACACATACGTACACCAGCCACCATAGAGCTCACTTTTTGCCTGCTAAAGTTGTGATTCAGATGCCTTGACCATGTAGGAGGGTTGCTTCTGCTGTACTCCTCTGACGTTTTGTGCAAGATTATAGTAGCCTATTGTGTCTTGCACAGCATTGCAGTAAATTATGGCTTACACATATCTCTGGACCCTTACCTAGGTTTGAATCCAAGGAACAGGGCCATTGTACTAAACAGAGGGCAGAGTTTGCAGGTGCACAGCCAGCTGGTTGACACTTTATTCACTTGAGCAACAAGTTGTGTTGTGGCCTATATGTGGTTTGGTGCTCTGTTGCAACGATGATTGGTGTATATTTAATGCCATACATTCCATCCTGAGACAACTCTGTAACTCATACATAAAGGGTGTAAACATCAGCTGTTGTCAAGAGTCAAAAAACTCATTTCATGCACGTCAGTGATCAGTGACAACAACGGCTCAAAGGACTCCGTTGACTTAAGGGATTAAGTGTCACTGTATGTTTGAGACCTTCCTGGACAGTATTACAATAATAATTTAGCAATTGTCTCCGAGAACACAGTTGTTGTCGTGCTGACATATTGAGGATTTCAAGGTTCAACAATTTGTTGCCCAGGCTAAGAAGATGCCATGGTAATATTACTACACACTCCTTCAATGTCCCTGTCGCATATGTATTCCAACATTACTAAATGCATAATTGTAACCAACTTTGTGGAGTTGTGCTTAGGATTTGTAACATGAAACTAATGTACAGTAATTGAGAGTATCCTGGACCTGATTCACAAAGGGTCTCTGCACTCGTGGCGGAGGCCTCGCAGTCTTGGGGAAGTTCCTGCAAACGGGGCAGAATTTCCACAATGAGAACTCTCATTGCTGAGATTCTACCCTCAGTGCAGAGACTCCCTCATGAGTGTGGGGCCTCTGCCACGAGTGCAGAGGCCCTTTTGTGAATCAGGCGCCTTGTATTTGTGTGTGCTGCAACTCATGTGGCAGTGTGGCAAATGATCTGTCATACAAACACCATGGTTCAAGTGGATCTGTGTAATGACATGGGTTGTCTATGCTCATATGCTGCCAAAGTTTTGCAGGTCCATGTGTGATGTGCTACTCCAGGCCAGTTATATATTTCTTTGAATTCTGGGACTAGTAGTTTTGTTTTACTGTAGGAGAAATTAGACTACAGGTCCTGGAATTCAAAGAAAAAATCTGAACTGGAACAGCACATCACGTATGGATCTGGGAAACTTGGCAAGGCGGGATGCTGACACACAGACTACTTTGTGCATCCAACTAATAACCAAGGGCCCGACTCTGTATACATTCTTTGTTTTCCACCTTGACTGTGTAATCCTTACCCTGAGTGTTGAGTCTCCCGCCCCGGGTGTGGAGTTTTCATTCTGAGGGCATAAACTCCGCTCCTGGGGTGGAGATTCTGCAGTCTGGCCAGAACTCAAAGATCTAATAAATGAAATTACAAAAACGAAATGAAAAGCAGGATGTTCAATACAGGAAGTTGCAGGCAGGTATTTTCTGTTCATTCTGAGTCACCATCACCTCCAAACAAGATCCTCTGCCATCCAGATGCTCTGTTTACCTAACCTGCCCTCAAAATGGTTAAAGGACTTCAGGACAAGGCATCGTCTTTCAGTCAAACTCAAGTGAACCTACTAACTGATAAGTACCCTCAGCTTTATGGGGGACCGGGGGAACAGCTGATTATTGCAGTGCTCACCAGATTCTGACAAGATATCACAGCGTGCTGCAGTGCAGTGGGTGTGTAGCATCGGCTGGCCACGATGTGTCACATGAACTGGGAGGACCTGCGATGCTGGGCCTGAATTGAAGCTCAGGACTAATTGGGTGGGTCCTCCAAGTCCCACTCACAGAGGCCCCGCCTTAGCCCACTGTACAGTAGGGTCCTGAAGACAGCCTGGTCGGTCCTCCAAGCACAGCGGAAGGAGTTTGAGCAGCAGAGACCTGGTAAGCGCAGGAAATGCATTATGTGTCAGGTATTGTAAGGTGAGTGGTGAAAAAGATGTTCACATTTATTTTGTCACCTTTCACCTTATCTGAGTAATGGCTGCAGTACTTATAAGGTCTATGTATCATTGGATCACTTGGAATGCTGATTTATGTGGGCATTCTGGGATTTGTAGTGTTCTAAACACAGCTGAGAAAATTACCCATAAAGCAGCATTTTAATGAATAAATGCACTTACATCATCATGACTAGTGAACTACATACCTTATAACTGTTGTATGTAATTGTAAAAGAATGGCTTGGACAATGTCTAATGTTGGATTGAGAAGGATTTAGGTGTTGGATACCTTTTGTGTGTGTCTTATGTCACCTTTCACTTTATCTGTGTAATGGCTGTGGTACATATACATATATGTATCATTGGAGCACATGGAATACTGATTTCTGAGGGCATTCTGGGACTTGTAGTGTTCTAAAAACAACTTGGTAAATTACCCTTACAGTAGCAGTTTGATAAATGAATGCACTTACATCATTATGACTAGTGATTTTTGGGCCTTAAAACTGTTGCATGCAATAGTGAAGGAATGGTTTTGGACAATGTCTAGTGTATTATATTTATATACCATGAAGTAACAGCTGACTTTCAAAATGATACAAACATATTCAAAGGGGATAACATACACACAGCTTCTCAACAGTGGCATGTATGTAATATGTAATTTCTAGAGGCATGATTCACAAAGGGGCTCAACACTCGTGGCGGAGGTCCTGCTGTTGTGGGGGAATCTCCACACTCGGGATGGAATCTCCACAATGAGAATTCTCACTGCGAGCATTCTGTCCCAAGTGCAGAGACTCCCCCATGACTGCGGAGCCTCTGCCATGAGTGTAAAGCCCCTTTGTGAATCGGGCCCTGAGTAGTTGTACTAACCATGCACATGCGAGTACCAGTGCACTGCACAAATGTACTTGTCTTGATATGCTAAATGTGGCACTTACCATGTCGAGCATCTGATTTGGTCAAGGGATAATCCAATATTTAGAATCAAATCTTTGCTAAGGTCCTATCCAAGGCCTTGTTTGTATATATACACCCCATTGTGCATGTATTTGTGTTTCACTATGCTGCATAATAGTTGACATTTGATAGCAAGTATAAGACTGTTGAGACTGCACATCACATGATAATCCTGGATCCACCTTTAGGTGTGAATATATCCATCCAGACTGTGTCCCATCTCCACTTGTAGATTTACATTGTGAGATAACTATATTTCAGTGTCAGGAAACTAACATTGCACTACAACTGAAAAGTATACTCATCTAAATTGAGGAAGATGTTATTGTGTGAGTAAAGTCTGGGAATTACAATGATGGTACACATACATTTGTGTCCAAGAACCATGTAATTGGCTAGTGAGATAAAAAAAAGTACAAGGTCAGCACTGATTTTATGTAGTCTCATGCTTTGTTTTGAATTGAACACCAACTACATACTTGTTTGGCTTCTATTTCAGTGGACCAGGCTGGCCAAAAACCAACAGGAGAGGACCAGGGGCAGAATGGGAAATTCTCAGCTTGTTGGTAGGCACGTCGTCTTGATACTACCAGTGAGCAGGAGGAGATACACAATACATCAGGAAGGGGCTAATGTATCTACCAAAATGGAGCCTTCAACATCCACAGCAGCAAACCTGTTGGAGGCTGAAGAGACTGATAGGGGAAACATTGAGAGGGACACCTCCAGCCAGGGAGGGAAAGATTGTGGCCCTTCCTCTGCCCCACCTTAACCAGTGCAGGTCCCATCACCATTTGGGCTTGCCAATGACCCCTCCCCATCTAATTCTTGAGGGCCACCTTTCATTGGGACCATCATCTGCACCCCCACTTGTCCCCCTACAAGTGTCTGCCCAGAAGAGCTAAGGAAGACATTTGTCCCCTACTTCCCACACCCATGATGTTCTACCCAAAACCTTCCATGTGTGATTACTCCTGTGGCTGCATCCTAGGAAGTGATGGTGGAATCTGATATTGACTAGAAAGTATCCTCTTGGGTCTTACAGGAGATCTGTAATAAACTCTGTATGTTCCAGGAGGCACATTCCAGGGACATGGCCAAAATCAAAGCCTACAGTACTTCCTTGTGTGCAGCCACATTGTCTGTGTTGGCCCAATGACTGACCCAGACCACTGTAGTTGTGTTTCTCAGTTCATCTTCCCTGACTGTTTTCTCTACCACCCCTTGTACCTTCCTATGTTTCCTGCTCCGGTGGGGAGTCTGGTCCTGCTCCGGACAGCCAGGTAGAGTCCACAGGAGCAGAGGAGCGCACATTATGGAGAAGGAGGATAGTGAAGATGACCAGTGATGGGACTATGTTTGAACTATGGAATTATCCTTTAACCTTTGTACACAGACTGCTTTCCCTGACATTTCCTGGTGTGTTTTTTTATTTTTGCCCAAACACTACTAGTTCCCTTGACCATTTGACGCTCTGCTGATTTTAAAGCATTTCTTGTTGGGACTGACCTGCCTGTTACTTCACAGCTCGCGGAACCCGCTCCGCGGGTCCCGCATCGCGTTGGTGTCATCTGCAGCCGCTTCTCAGGTTTGGAGGACAAGTGGAGGGAAGCTTTTGACCGGGGATGCGAGCGAGTGCGTGCACTCACGGAGGGACTCCAAATCCCAGGAGCGCCCGCCAGCCCGAAGGAGCAACACCTGGGCCGCTCTCCCCGACCCCTCCCACCCTTCCACCGATCATTTTAAAAAGGCACTTCCTGGTGTGGAAAGCGGGACGCTCTGCTGATTTTAAAGCATTTCTTGTTGGGAATGACCTGCCTATTACTTCACAGCTCGCGGAACCCGCTCCGCGGGTCCCGCATCGCGTTGGTGTCATCTGCAGCCGCTTCTCAGGTTTGGAGGACAAGTGGAGGGAAGCTTTTGACCGGGGCTGCGAGCGAGTGCGTGCGCTCACGGAGGGACTCCAAATCCCAGGAGCGCCCGCCAGCCCGAAGGAGCAACACCTGGGCCGCTCTCCCCGACCCCTCCCACCATTCCACCTCTTTTGTGCAGGTCCTATAACAGTCATTAGTACTCCCGCAGCGCGGGAGAGCGCGCGGGAGAAGCCCGGGACAAGGGCGGGACCGTCTGTGGCCGTCCGGGGCCGCAGGAGGCCGGGCTGGGCTAGGTCTCTAACAAATGGACTAGATTGTGTTTTTGGGTAAATTTTTAGTATTTCATATCTGTTACCCTTTCTGGTTTTAGTTGTTCTTAGCCTGTTATTTATTGATAATTTTTTCACCAAACCGCATAGTTTCTTAAAGAATGTCTTCTTCTACTCCAAACACCCGTCCTGATCAGGTGGGTGTTTCTATACTCGGCCCTTTGGATAGATTTTTTACCAAAGCTACTAAAGATATTGATCGTGAACTTTTATTGGCAGAACGAAGGGCCGAACGGCGCCTATCAGTAGAGGCAGTTAAAAGACAGGCTTCTTCTGCTAATAGAGGCGTACTTTCTGTATCCACAGTAGAACAGCCGGATTTAGATGCTGAACTTTTTAATACTGATGGGATTCCACAAATCTTTCAGGAAAATCCACCTTTCCAGGGGGGTCAAGGTATGACGGTGACCATTTTGAGTGAATCGTCTATGGCTACTACTGACAATCTTATAGATCTCAATGCCCCATTACCCCAGGAAACTAATACTCACTGCCCTTTTAATGTAAACGCTATTCCCCCCCCTTTGAAGCTACAAACAGAGGTTGTTAGTTTGTTGCCTTCCCCTCCTTCTCCAGAAACAACTGAGACACACCATGGTCAGAAGCGTAAAAATGGTGTCTCTTCTCCAGCAAGGAAGAGGAGGAGGCGGGGAAACAAAAATAAAAATAAAAATAGGTCCCTTAACCTATGGAAACCCTCTGAGATGGCATCTCCGAGACCATCATTGCCAGTAGAAATGGGGAACATGGCGTCGGAGGGAAAAATAACAACACAAACAATTGTAGATGGGGAGAGTAGTAATAAAAGCTATAGTACCGAGCTTTTGGAAGTACTTGGAAAAATGTTGCAATCATTTGTTTTACCACTTGTAGAAAGGTTAAAGATCATAGAGAAAAAACTGGACTGCCTCCTTCCTCAACCAACATCCCGAGATAATGTAGTGTTACCTATCTTGGTTGCTGGACCTGGAGATCAAAATACCAGTAAACCTCTTAGTCAGCATAATTCCCCCAACAAATTAAAGAAACCAGTTGCTGATAAAAATAGTTTATCCCTGCCAAATACGCAAGTAATTGCATTATCCAAAAACATAGAAAAATGGAAAGTACCTGTGGCTGTCCCGAAGCCTACAGAACATAAGAAGGCGACCAATTTGGAAATGTCGCATACTGGTATGGCTAAATTGCAATATAAAAATACGGTACAATTACCTCCAGATTCGTATGGTTTTGTTATTGTATGAACTGGAGTTCCAATTGTTGGGGAAAAGGAAATTGAATCAAACAAGAGTTTAAAAAATAAAGAGATTCATTGGCTGTCCGTAAATAGACCACTACCAGCATACTTGAATGGGGACATTATATCCGTTAGGAGGTGTCAATGGATAGGCATACGCCCCAAGGATATAGATGGTGATCTGATTATAGTGAATTTTAAGGAACACAAGGTGGTATCCTATATAAACGATTGGTTTGTTGGTAGTAATGAAGGCGGAGTTTCTACACGTAGTTTGACATATTTTTACCCGGAGAATATGATGTTATCATCAAAAAAAGAACGGCAGAGATATGGTTTAAATATCAACCATTATCCAAAACCACCTATAGAATACTCAGCATTTGACTATAAAAATAGAAATCCTAGATTCCATACCTCAGCCAATCATCGAAATTCCTATTTTGATTTAAATAGCCAATATCGGATTGATCCAAGTGAAAACTGGAACATTCCATTGTCTAATATGTTCTACCCCTTGACCCCCCTAAATTTGAATGATTGACTCCCTGTAATTAAACATCCCCTAAATGATTCTGGGACGATAGGAGGGGATAGTATGTCCCCTTCTAGAGGTACGAATACCAGTGAGAATCTGGAAATGAGTAGTGATGAAAAGGGCACCTACCAAAATGGGGTATATGAGGTAACCAATCCAGGGGCTAATACCGAAGAAATTGAGGCAGGCCAATGTGGCCAAGATCAATCTTTGGATAGATCGCTAGTGGAAAAAGAGGGTGATTGTGAAAAGGCTCCAAAAACTAGTGAAAGGTGTGGTAATTTTCGTGTACTCTCATGGAACATAGCAGGTTTTGCCCATAGGGAGGAGGATTTGGTATGGGCAGATTTTGTGGATTCTTTTGACCTAGTTTGTTTCCAGGAGACCTGGAGTGTAGTGGACCCAAGTTTGGATGGCTTTCAGGCTTTTAATACCTTAGCGATACCATCAAACTCAGGGCGAGCCAAGGGTGGAATGATGACAGCAATCTCTGTAAAACATAATTCAGTGACCGTTAATCTTGTGGTGGAAAGTACTTGGTACCAGTTGTTTATTATTAAGAACCTTACTAGAGAAACTGTTCTTCTTATCAACTGGTACTATAATATTTTTGACCCAAATAAAACAGAAATTATTGAAAATTTGTATGAAGAGATTGTTAAAGTAAGAAATAAAGTCTTTCCCTTACTTATTATGTGGTTAGGTGATTTTAACTGTGAGCTGTGTAAATTTAGTGGGTCTAAAGCATGTGGGCTGATGGATTTAGATAATCATCCTATGGTCCATTTTTCACATACAAAACAAGGTGAGGCCCTAAACAGCATTTTAGTAAATAATAATCTATTTATCCTTGATATGAATAATTTTATGGGTAATATGAATATGAATACGAATATACCCTCTTTTCAGGGCACAAGAGGCAGAACTAGCACAATTGATTTTGCTATAGTATCTACGGGTTTCTTTAGTTACTTAAACAACTTTAAAATTGAGGTAAACCCAGCTAGTGATCATAACCCCCTAACCCTGAGTCTCACTATAGCTGCTGAACTAAAGTCGCATCAGGAACATCCAGTAGCATATAGTAAGAACCAGGGTATTACTGTAAAGTGGAATAAAGTAGCCGTGGAGGAATTGGAAAAGAATATTTTTAAGGAAAATGCGGCTCAGATAGACATATGTCTATCATCCAATCCGGATCCAGTTCATTTAATCAGGAGCTTCGAGAAGTTAATGGAAAATGTAGCTACACATTTACTAGTAAAGGAAGGGGGGAAGAAGCATGATCTTGGACCTAAATGGTTTAACGTAGAATGTTCTGCAGCCCAAACTACTCTGGCTAAAGCATTGCGTATAAAACCTAGAGATGGAAGTAAGGTTATATTAGCTAGGAAACAATATAGGCAGGCAATTAAAAAAAGGAAAAATGAATTGAAGTCCAAAGCATGGGAAGATTTAGACAAGGCATCTGACTTAAGGGACAATAGACTCTTTTGGGAAGTTATAAATAGGCCCTTTTTAAAATCAGGGGAAGAAAACACTATGCGAGTTCACCTATCTGAAGAAACTTGGGTAACTCATTATAACAAAATTTTTAACCCCAAAGAGAAATTATATAATATTGCCCTGGAGGAGGATGATTCCCGTTATTTTAATATGGACTCAGCTAAGAAGCTTAGCGATTCAATAACGCTTGCTGAAGTAAAGTTAACCCTGACTTTGGGGGCAGCCTCAAAGGCCCCAGGCCCTGATTCAGTACCTTTAGATCTTTTTAAATCTAATCAAGAGGTTTGGTCTCCCTTACTTATGAATGTTTTTAAGGCAATAATAACTGGCCCAATTCCGATTTCATGGAAAGAGGCCGTTTTGGTCCCAATTTTTAAAAAAGGTGACAAGTATGACCCAAGATGCTATCGGCCGATATCACTAATAGACTCAACATGTAAGTTGATGGGTCGGGTGATACTGGCACGGTTGGAAACATGGGCGGAGGCTTCAGGGGTGATTGTAGAATCACAATATGGTTTTAGGAAAGGGAAGGGAACCACCGAGCAGTGTCTGAACCTTGCTTTGATCATGGGCAAGTACATGGGTGCCAGGAATGGCTCTATACACTTGGCATTCATGGACTTGTCCAGTGCTTTCGATACAGTGTGCAGGGAAAAATTGTGGCGCATGATGGCCTCTATGGGGTTTGAAGAACCTCTGGTCACCCTGCTCCGCAGGCTGCACACTGCTACAATGGTAAGGGTCAGATATGGCCGTGGTGGGGAAAAATCACAACCAATTTTATCTACTGAAGGCGTCCGACAAGGATGCATTTTAGCACCTTTTTTATTCTTGATTTATACAAATGGTTTGGAGGGTTTTTTGTTAGAGACATCTGCTGACTTTCCAAAAATAAATGGAAAAAGAATCCCAATGTTGTCTTACGCTGATGACACTGTTTTAATGACACTTACCCCAAACAGCATGCAGATTTCTCTGAATGCTTTTGATACCTTCATGGGCAATTTAGATTTAGGTGTCAACTTTACCAAATCTTTTGCCATGACTTGTGGTCCAAAAAATGTGAAGATACGGAAATATGTGGTAAAGAATGCTAACATTGACAAGGTGGCTAACTTCTGTTATCTGGGAAACCTCTTTAATAAAAAATTAAGTTGGGAACCATTATTAATAGCACGGGTTCAGAAGGCTGCCCAGTTAATCGAAGCCCTTTTCCGCTTTTCTAGTAAATTGGGCCAACGGCGTGTTGCGGAAATTATATCATTATATAAGGCTAAATGTGTTTCCGTTTTGACCTATGGTTCAGGGGTGTGGGGTTCGGATAAATGTGAAAGAATACAAATTGTGGAGAATAAGTTTGTTAAGCGTTTGTTATGCGTGCCATTGAGTACATCTAATATATTTTGCCATGAGGAAGTTGGTATTGAGTTTATAAATGACATTATTCATGTTGCCCCACTGATATTATGGGCAAAGGTTTGGCAATCAGAAAATTTGAAATTAACAAAAGATATAATCCAAGATTGTCAAAAACTTGATTATTATACCCAAATCCCGTGGCTACGATATGTTAAAGAGACCTTCTTTAAGATAGGTCTAGGAAAAATGTATACAAACCCAGAACTACTTGGCAGGGATACCAAGGAGATTATTAAGAAAGCCTTTAAATCTAGTTTGGGTTCTTTTAGGACAAATGACCATCTACTGAGCGTACAAGGAAAACCAGCTCGCCAGTTCTATTTGTCATATATTATGAACACACAATGGCGCTTTTATTTAACAAGATTTCGCCTTGGTACACTACATTTTTTGTTTGCTTTCCCTAAACAGGGGGGATGGTGGGAAAAGCTACCCAACTGCCCCTGTAACAATAAGGTTTCGCAAAATACTCTACATCTCTTGTTTTTTTGTACCTTGTATAAAGTTCCAAGAAATGTTTTTCTTAAACCTTTATTGGCATCATTTCATACACGTTATTACAAAGAAGCGTATGATTGTTTGTTGTCCCTATCAACTGTACATATTTGTAATGCCGTCTTAAATTTCATCAGATCAGCTATGGTGATTAGAAACAGATATTAATGATATTCGGACTTTTCAGAAAAGTATGTAAATATGTATAATGTTTGACTAATCTTATGTGATTTTACAAATTTTTTGTTATGTACACTTTTATGGTTTCTATATGAAATCGAAATAAAGTTTTGAAAATTGATTGACTAGAAAGTATCCTCTTGGGTCTTACAGGAGATCTGTAATAAACTCTGTATGTTCCAGGAGGCACATTCCAGGGACATGGCCAAAATCAAAGCCTACAGTACTTCCTTGTGTGCAGCCACATTGTCTGTGTTGGCCCAATGACTGACCCAGACCACTGTAGTTGTGTTTCTCAGTTCATCTTCCCTGACTGTTTTCTCTACCACCCCTTGTACCTTCCTATGTTTCCTGCTCCGGTGGGGAGTCTGGTCCTGCTCCGGACAGCCAGGTAGAGTCCACAGGAGCAGAGGAGCGCACATTATGGAGAAGGAGGATAGTGAAGATGACCAGTGATGGGACTATGTTTGAACTATGGAATTATCCTTTAACCTTTGTACACAGACTGCTTTCCCTGACATTTCCTGGTGTGTTTTTTTATTTTTGCCCAAACACTACTAGTTCCCTTGACCATTTGATTTAATTCTCTCTTTACAGTGGACAGGGTTCTATATTTAGTTTAGAACGTAAAATATAAAAATAATTCTAGAACACCATCTCTATTTTGTATACCGTTATTATATATGCTGGATTCAAAGTATGGAAGTCAACATCGGTAGATTTTTAGATTACACAGATGGCCATACAAATCTACATGTCTTACTCACAAACATTTATCAGCACATATATGGCCTACAACCAGAGTAACCAATTGGCCATCATCAACTATTAGGCAACCCAGGATTTACTTGTGAAAAATATATTTTGATTTCATATATTGGGGGTGTTCATATTTTACAGTGATCGTGAGGAATATCTCTTGCGACTTCCAAATTGTGGTGGTGAGAATCTCTGTAAGTGTGTTTATTGTATTAATGGTGATGTGTGGGTGGTTGTGGTGTATCTACCTGTACATTTGGTGGGTGTGACTGTACAGGGGATGAAGGTATCTGTATAGGGGTGACAGTGCTTGTACAGCTGGTGGGTATGACTGTACAGGTGTACAGCGCCAGGATACCCTTTGGTTGACAGTTGCGCCTAACAAGCATTAAATACATACATACATACATACAGGTGGTAGGTTGATCTGTACAGGTAGTGAAGGTACCTGTACAGCTGGTGGGTGAGCCGCCAGAACAGGGGGTGATGGTGCTTGTACAGATGGCAGAGGTGCCTGTAAAGGAAATGAAGGTGCCCTGTCCAAGAGGTGAGGATGCCTCTACAGGCAGAGAAGGACATGACTGTTCAGGGAGGATGTGATTGGGAGGGGGGAATCCGCAGGGGTGGTGCCTATGTACATAGGGGCTACCTGTACAGGTTGTGGTACAGGTGCATAGGTGGGGTGTGGTATAGGTAGGTGTGTTGGTACTCCTCCATGAACAAAGACTTTAGTACAGTTTCAACATACCTTCCATCACCTTCATGGCCAAGGAATTGTGTCTTACACTCTCTTTCCTGTAGATTGCTATGATGTCATTTTGCCTCCTTGCCTGTCTAAGACACAAGTCTGTCTGTCAACTATCTGAGGGAATTGTTGTATTCCCAGTAGTGAGTCTTAAAGTTCATATGCAGTAGCCCCTATAGCACGAATGTTCTGCCTCACATCAGCCTGTTGTTGGAAAAATTCATCCTCCCTTTGGCCACTTTGACCATTTGCCAGCACCCTTTGCATGTGATTGCCTTTGATTTGACTGTCGGATCCACCAGCATGGAGAGGGGTGGTACGTGGGAAGCTGTATGGGGGGGATTGGTGTCTAGGGGATATGTGCTCCTAATCAGTGGTGTTAGGTCCCACAGATGCTTGAGAGAAGACCTGGAATGCACTGTCATGGGAGGAGTGTGTAGGAAAAGCAACATGTTTACCCTGGATGTGAGAGCTGTGAGGAGCTGATGGTTCTTTTTGGGTAGCTGAATGCTGTGGCTGGTTGGCTGACTGCTGGGAATGGACAATCCTTAGAGGAGTTGTAGTGGGAGGCACAATGCTGGCTGGACCTGGTGTAGGCTTCATTGTTTTGCCCAGTGGCCCAACAATGCACTCCTAATCATCGAGGTCCCGTCCATGACCAGCACCTGATCATATTCTTGATCCTCAATTTCTTCCTCCTTATCCTCCTCTTCTTGAGTGGTGCTGGCTACTGACATTGCTACTTTGAGGAGGATTGGGTTATCTCCTTGATTGCCTGCTGCCCTCGATTGGTGGATAGTTCAGCTTCCTCAATTTACTCATTGTCCTCAGCATCTAAAAAACAGAGGTTGCATCAGGATAAGAATTTTCCATAGTATATTAAGTGCTACAACACAAGATTTAGGCCAAATAATCTTTGCATATATCCGATATTGCACATGTGAACTGATTTATGTAAACCAACACACAATAGCTCACACTGCAGCATTGAGGTGGTCCATGCACATATGCAATGCAAATTCAAACTCACCAGCTCCAGCCACAACTCTATGTTGTATTGAAACCCCCTGTGATGTCAGCTGTAGGACTTAGCTCGTTGAGTGTGAGGGGGAAGATGTGGTCCACAACTCATCAGTTTCAGAAGGAAGTGACAACATTGATAATATTGAGCATGAATTACATGTGAACATGCAAAATTAACACAGCCATCACGGATTATGTTGGGAACATATCACACTCTCACTTCAGATTGGCAATATCGGGCAATGTCCTTTCACAGGGATTTGGTTATTGTGCAAGATTTTGGAATCAGTAGTTTACAACGCTTCGTGGCACACTTACCTGATGGACGGATAGTAGTGAGTCTGACTGCTGTAGCCACAATTTCTCCCAAATCCCTGAATACTTTGTATCACTGAGGAAGCCCTGACAGCAGCTGTAATGTGACATACATATCTATATTTCAATACCAAGAATGATAAGAATCATTTAACATGTATATGTCATAGGTGTAGACTTTTAACCTAGTTGTGACTACTCCTCTTTAGATAAGACAGTATAAGCAATTTGATACATACTGTATTAATTTAACATAAATGTAGAGTCATCTTTTCAATTTGATTCAATTAAAATCCTTTAATTAGCTAACATGTTTTGAAGAAGTATACTCTTATGAGCCATATCTGAGCATATGGAGATAAGTGACAACAGGAATATTGGGCACACACCACTTACTGCTTACATATCATCTAATATTTAAGACTATGAGCCTTTTATCAAGTTATTATCAAGTGTACTTACCAGGGTCTACCATCTGCCCAGTGTGTGCTGCCTGACCACATGTCACAGATGAACGTGGAGCAGAGATCACTGTAGTCTGTGCTTTTCTGGCCAACGTCATAGGGCCTAAAGCCTAAAATGATATGAGTGTATTTAGTTGACATTCCAGTTGACATGTATAATGAACAACATTTCTTAGTTTAGTTCACATGTTTGAAACAATTTGATGGATTCTATATAAAACATCCATGGTTTGTCTGATTGCAATTTAGTAAATGAGGCCCTCTTCTGGCCATATTTACATTCCAGTTTGTGCTTGTGGTATGGGTTGATGTGCCCCATGATGTTGCCTTCCTGCAAGTACATAAACCTCGGCTCCAGTGGGTGAATCTACTCTGGCTGTATATGGCAATGAAAAGAAGTCAACAGACAATACCAACAAATGAGAATTATGTACAATGTTTCACGTAGAACTCAATTGCATTTACAAAACAAATACCTGCCATCCCATTATGGTCATCCTTGACAGGCAGCCCTGGCAGCAGGTGGGGGTGCATGGTGAAGAGGATATCCTTCTCAAGTGGGGTGAGATCGAGATGGGTTCTAGTTTGTCCACCAAGGAGAGCTCTGGCCACTTCCATCCTGGTGAACTTCTCCATCACACGAGTCTTCTCATCCTGCCACTTCTTTTTTATGTCTGTGATGATCTGGACATCCTCCCCAAGTGCACTGACTGCAGTTGTCTACTGCTGCCATTGGGTTGCCTTCTGTCTTGCACTTCTGAAGCATAGAGCTAACCCATGCAGTTGTAATCTCAATGTCCAGGCAACTAAGTAACAATGTTAGTGTTTCATCATGACTAGAGTATGTGACTGTGCCCCTGTATGGCTGCCCTGGAAAATTTCTGAAGGACATCTTTTGGTCGGAGTGGGGGTTATAATAATGTACGGCTATCTGACAAATAGGTTCCTTTCATTTATTTAAGAGAACTGCTGTGAAAATGTTTAAGCTAATGTCTAGAGTTTTGTGGCATTGTGACATTAGTCAGGGGCAGCTCCTCTAGTGTGGTGGAGGAGCATCACCCTACTGCTTTTAAGCAGTGCAAAGTAAAGGAAACATAAAATGATAATAACTTTGAGTTATTATCATATTATGTATCCTGCTGCTTTGCGGGTGGGCTGGGCTGCTCTACTCTCGGAGCAGGGCTTGGGAGGACTGGTTTGCCCACTCCTAATTGCACATGACCGTTTGGCCGGCACTGCCCAAAACAGTCATGCACAATTTCCCTGTTCTCCATGCAAGCTGCATTACAGCCTGCGTGGAGAACATGCCCAGACCCTCATTCACTGGTTGAGCATCGAACCAGGATGCTTAGACCAATAACAAAGCTGCATTGCAGCGTTGTGATTGGTTAGGAGAGCCTGGGTGCTTCCCAACGACAATGCTGCAATGCAGAGTTGTGATTGGTCAGGGTAGCCTGGCTATGCTTCCTGTGCCTCAGTCTGACAAGGAGAACAGGAGCACAGACAATGGATCCGGCACTACAAGGTGAGTGTTTATTTTATTATTATTATTATTTTTCTTTAATATTGCGCACCATTTCCCCACCACTCCCTGCGTGGCTGCATCCGCCCTAGCACCAGCAAGCAATTCGCCATTGACATTTGTTGATTTCTTTTCCCATTCTATGATCCTCAATTCTTTAGTTTCTCTTTAAATAACAAAAATGACGTAAATCTTTCAGTTGCATTTCAAAGTATAAAGAATCACCAGGAGAATTCATTGTCTGTAACATTTTGGCTTGTGACACAGCACTATGTAGTACTAGAGACACAGAATACTGAACTATTTCATTTGTTTTACTTTTTGGGTACCATTTACATGTCAGTTCAGCCTGTTTATCGGGCAAAAACGGCAGAAGCTTTTGGGACTGAATGAATAATCCTACTCTTTATGTCATCTTTAAATGTAATAATGAGGACGAAATGAAAAAAAAATATTCTCCAAGTAATGCAGAGCTCAAATACAGTTATCACACATTAAGTCAAACTTGGATAGATTAAAAGCTAAATTAGCCCAAGTTCAGATAAATTCCACAGCTGATCTTTGATTCAAGAGAACAACCCCAACAGGCTGACACTTAATTAATAAAGATTAATGTGGAACAATGTAATATCTACTATCCGATTAAATTTGACCTCTGGGAATCAATTAAACCAGCAACCTCTCATCGATTCGGAATATTAGGTACCCACGAGAATATACCAGCCCCTTTTGCTCTGAGTGAATTGATAACTCTGGTTAAAAGTTGCTAATTTAGCACAAGTACCCCAGAGTGTCCTGATATTAACATTCCGAGGGGGGTAGTACATGTTTAACATAAGAAAATAATGTGTGCACCGGTAATGGTTGACGTGGAATTATTTGTAATATGTATTTTCTGTGTAACTTATTTTTCTCAGAAATTAGATCCAATTGACTAAGAACATATTTGTGACTCCAGATGAAATATACTTGGTGTCAACTTGTTGTACTGTATTTCAAGCATCTTCATGTCAGACCTTAACGATGCTTTATATTATAATCTGCTTTGTGCAGAAAATACTGCCATAGCATTCAGTATGTGGAAGAAAACCTTTATATGAGCTGTATTCAATTAGAGGGTATTCTTTTTTGAATGTGCATTGAAGGCTGGTGGCGGTTGTTTTCCTTATGTCAGTGCTGCCTGCAGACCCACGGCGTGAAAAATAACGAGACTTCCAGTAAATTCTTTGTTTAAATGACAATGCTAATTCACAATTGCCTTTATGGCAACTTGAAATTTCAAGACAACACTGCTGCCAATTAAAAGTGCCACTGTTGAGTTTAAACACTCCTATTCTTTTCATGAATTTCAAAGGAGTGATAAAAGCATGCAATTTAAATAAATGCAAGCAGGTTTTAAAGATTCTGAGAAAGCCTGCATGTGGTGATCTACTTGTGTTCTTGGGATTTCTGAAAATGTATTGTGGCATTTCAAATACAGGGAATATGATATCACAATATTTCAAACTACAAAGGCTGCATATTTTAAAGACTCATCTTCAGATTAATTTTTCTTTCAATTTATCATTGCTGGTCCAACATTAACTGAATACACTATTATGCAGGATCTGACCCCTTATCAGCTATGGTAAGTTAGTGGTTTTCACAAGTTCAATGATTATTGTGAAAAAGTGCTAATTTTTGTGTTGTTCCCTTCATTTCTATGGACTGACACTGCTGGTGTGTTGACGCTGTGCACTGGGCCACTCCTAACAGGCTCCCGTGCATGTGCTCTGAGCTCTAAAACATGTTCAGATTGACTAAACTTGAATGGGCAAATTTAACATTTATATAAGGCCATAGTATATTATGCAATCCACTAGTGTGACTAGCAACTATGACTTCAGGCCTACCACTTTACCCTGGATGCTGCCATTTTAAAACTGCCACGCAACCTATCAAATTAAACTTTTGACAGGCGAAAACCTCCCTTCTAAATAATAATAAGTCTTCCCAATATCTGTTAGCCACAAAGCAACATGCATGATATTTTTTATTAGAACATCTAGAAATGTGAAGTTTACATATCTGTAAAGTAACTTGCCCCCAAAAGCTATTGTCATTGTGAAAAGGCTGGCGAGCCAAAGAGAAACACTGGGAAGCTATACGAACTAATATTTCTGCTATAGCTATCTTGGGACCATCTAGAAAAATAATTCAAAGACTGTTTTTTATATTTATCAATTGCTCAACTTAATGGCGAGGTAGGATTATTAATAAATATTTAGGGGACATTTAGAAAGTTATCTTTTACTTGCCTGAAGTTCCACGAGGCTAATTTGCATTAGCCTTCAACTTTCAACCAGCTGGTGTATGGCCCTGATAAGATGTGGAAAGGGCTTGCAGAGCAGAGACAATGTCCTGGCTTTAGAGAAGTGTTTTGTTCCTCTGACATGAAGACCAGTTGGGCAGCGCTGAGCTGAGCCTTGTTTTTGGATGAGTTGTGTGTCTTGCTAGGTTGTTTGATTAGGGTAGATATAACTGACATCGACTTTCTAAAGATGATTTTCTACTTGTTTTACTGTAGCATTCAATCAATAACTATTTTGTATACCTTAGTATGTTGCTCTAAGTGGGACATGTATGCCCAGACATGGGTCCTGTGCATATGGTGTCACTGGGACCAAAGTATACCTTGATGATGAGCCCTGACTAGGACAAAACCAACTGGTCAATGGTTGTTTGTGCTTTGGTTTGGGAGGACCTGGCTTGGCAATGTGGGCTGGACTGTTCCAATAGGGGCAGGGTTAAGGCAGGTTTGAATATGGATGGATCCAAACTGAGGTGATATTGTGTGGAAAATAACAATGGCCTGGGATGTAACCTGAGTAATTGTTACAGAGACGGAATATCAAGTAAAAAATATTGCAAATATTGTGTCAAAAATATTGTGAGTCAGGATTATCGACAGACAAATTATCATGCTCAAGAATATTGATTTTAGGTAAGTAATAGCAATTAAAAAAATATTGAAGTCTTTAATATCATTTGTAAAATTATAGTTGTTAAAAATGTCGATTTCTTATTAATGTAATGTATTTTAGCATATATTTTATATGTGTGTGATGTATTTTTTTGTATAAGAATTGTTAGTATGTTTATTATATGTGTTAACATTTTGGTAGTTATTAATTTTTATCATTGGAATTTTCCGTTTTTAGTTCTGGGAATAGGGTGGAAAGTAATTTAATTATATAAAATGTATTGATTATTTTTAGTAGTTATTACTTTTTTATTATTTGAATTTTGGTTTTACGTTCTGTAGCAGATTGTGGGTGTATAGGGGAACAGGGTGGGAGGTAATTCTATTATATTATATTTATTGAATCATTTTTATTTATTGATATTTTTTAATTGAGATGTTCTAGTGTTAAATGTGTAAAATAATGTATTATTTATGATTTAATAATTAGTTGTTAATTAATTTTAAATAATTATTTGGCAATGAATTATGGTAATTGTGCAATTATTTAGGTGTGTGCTGTGATGTTTATAGAGGAAAAGTGTGAGAAGAAATCCATTATTTTATTGATGAACTATTATTTTGTTGTTAATGAATTTAAATTAATTAATTAACAATTAATAATGGTAAGTGTGCAATTAATTGTATGTGTCTGTTGTGGATATAATAGTGTTAAAAAATGTGTCCTCAATGAATGTTTATTATTTTTGTATTATTAAAAAATGTAAATGCATTATTAATTAATTATGGAAATGCATTGAAATAAAAATGCTGAAGTGTTTTTTTATTGGTGTGGTTTGATAGGGTAGGAAATAAAATAGATTCATTAATGTTTTAAATAATTTGTTTGTTAATATTTGCTCCTTTAAATACATTTTGTTTATAAATGTATTTCATAAAATATTTGTACCTTTTTGTTATATATAATTAATATTGTAATATGTGTTCTTTTTATATGTTTGTTATATTTAATCGTATATTTTTAAAATATTGTTTATTTATATGTAAGATTACTTGATGTTTTCAATTGCTATCCAACACTTTCCCTACTGTTGCACTCTTTGGAGTGGGAATAGTAATGTTTGCCCCTTTGTTTATACAACACTTTCCCTACTGTTGCACTAACTGGAGTGCAAATAGTCATTTTACCCCTCCCTTATCCAACTTTTTCCCTACTGTTAAAATCACTGGAATTGTAATAGTAAATGTAATTCTTCCCTAGCCAACATTTACCTTACTTTTGCACTCACTGGAGTGGGAACAGAAAATTTTACGCCCCCTCCCCCCGCTATCCAATACTTTCCCTACTGTTGCAATCTTTGGAGTGGGAATAGTACATTTTTGACCTCTACTATCCAACACTTTACTTACTCTTGTATTAACTGGAGTCCGCTATCCAACATTTTCCCGACTGTTGTATTTATTGTATTGCAAAATGTACATTTTAATTTTTTTATTAGTTTAATGTTTTAATTCATTAAAGAATGTTTTTTTTATTTTAAAATATTGATATATGTATATATTTTATTTTTATATAATGCAAAAGTTACAAAATTAAATAAAGATAAAGTCATACATTATGTAATAATTATTATGTTTGTGTGTTCATTTTTTTAAATTATGTTTTTTTATATTTAGTTAAAATAAATGTTAAAAGTAAATTATTTGTTAAAGATAATACTAATATTTGGTATATTTAATATATATTATTTTATTTTATTTATCTTTTTAAATCGATATTTTTTACATCTGTATTTTTAATTTCAATATTTTTGATTCAATATTTTGTACTTACCTGTTTAAGTATAGTATATCTATAGTTTATACTTCGATATTTTGTCGGTTAACCGAGTAATTTCCAGTTGTTGAGATCAATTCAAGCATTCAAACCATCAATTTTTCTGTATACTTTACTGTGTAGCCTCAGTGGGATTGGTATGCCCAGACATAGGTCTTGCACATACTGTGTCACTGGGCCCAAGCTATCCATTGCTGATTAGTCCTAACTAGGCTTAACTGGTCCAAGGTTACTTATTTAAATTGTTAAATGTTTATTTGGTATTTCATTTAAGTTTAATTTGTTAATTTAAATGTATATGTTATTTTTTGTAGTAGAGTGAACTCTTTATATTTTAGTTGTGGTTGTTTTCTTAGTAAGGGAAAAAGTGTTTATGAAAAAACATTATGGTACTTAAAATATTGAATTGATAATGATGAACATTTTAATTAATTGTTTATCATGTAAATTGTTTTTTTATTTGAATCTTTCATTTTTGAATTGATAAGTGCAAGTAATAATAATATTTGTAAAATGTATTTTATATGTATTGCTGCTTACATTTTATTTGTTTTATATAAGTAATATGTTAAGTGTATTATTGTTTTATTTATTGTTTTATTATATTTGGAATTGGCTTTTTCCTGGGCAGTAGAGAGGAAAGTGTATTTCAATAAAATGTATTTAAAAATTACATTTATTTGATCATTTATTTTGTATATATGTAACATCTTACATTCATTTTAACATTTGTACAGTTAATATTTGTATTTAAAATATGTCCTAATGTATGTATTTACATTATATTTTATTTGTTGTAAGTTGGAATTGTATATGTAACTCCTCCAAAGTCCCCAAATGTCCCTGATGTTGCTTAGATTGGAGTGGGAATAGTAAGTCTGATTCCTCAGAAGTATTCACTTCAATAGGTTGCTCATAATGGAGTGGTAGTAACTAACTGCTCCGAAGTCTTACACTTTTCCTAGTGCTGCACAGAATGGAATGTAAATAGTACATGTATCCCCTCCAAAGTCCAACACTTTTGCTACTGTTGCTCAGACTGAAGTGTGAATAGTAAATATACCACCGTTGAGGTCCAACACTTTCCATACTGTTGTTTAGCCTATTTCCCAGGTTTTTGAGTATGATAGAGCAGAGTAATAAATGTTATGAACGCACGGTTTATCACTTTACCTATTTTATATTAAATGAGAGGTAAATTCATTATTTTTGCTAAAGTGGTTTATTTTTAATTTTTTATAATCATTTTTTTTAAATGTATCTTTTTATTTAAAATATATTTTTACATAAGTTTTACTAATGTAATTTTTATATATGTTTCCAATGAGGGTTTTAATTGTTTTGTTGTTGTTAATTATATTTTTGCATTTTTTTAATTGCCAATATAATAACAAACAACAGCGAGTTTCAGGTTCCAGAGCCTTTTTCAAAATAAATTCCCCACAACCTTCTGAAATAATATACAGAACAATCTAGTAAATACAATAAACAGTGTACATTTCTGCATATAACATGAACATATACCCAATTAAAAAAAATACAATTCATTACAGTTATCTCAAAGAATGTAACATGAAAGATGGACCCACTAGTTTCCTAACATTATATAATTGCAAAAAACTGTAACCCATTTAAACATTTGCAATGGCATAATTGTTGCACATTATCAGGTCCATCTATCATTTTGAATTCTTTGATTAGATAAATGTCATGAATTTGGTATTATAATGTATCTGCTTAGTTTAAATTATTAATCCAAACTATTTTTATATGTTTTTATTTTATATGTTAAAATTATGTTTTATATATATGTATATATATGTATATATTCACTGAAAAAACCATAGGTTGCAGGCCTTATATATTTAGGAATTAGCATTTAAAAAAACCTTTGAAATTCACTGAAAAAACAATAGGTTTCAGGAGTTATATAGTTAGGAATTAGCTTTTAAAAAACCTTTGAAATTCACTCAAAAAACTATAAGTTTTAGGGGTGTTATAGTTAGCTGGACATTTCACTCATACAAAATTGCTCCTATATAGTTAGTTGTACTAACTATATTTCGCGCACCCGCAATCCACTGCTGATGATGTCACATATTAGATCATTCATGACATGGTCAGTGACATCACTGATGACATCTCAAATTACATCACTGATGACATCACTGATGACATCATCCAGTGAATGTGGTTTGCTTCGTTATTTAAATATGCATTATATATATAGCAATTTGCATTGAAGAATGAGGTGATATATATAAATAAATATTTGGATGGAGGATTTAGTAGCAGTGTAATTGACTGTTTACTTGACCAATTTATAATGTCTAACTAAATATAGTGGATAGTGGATAGTGACCAAACTGTGTGAATATCTGTATCACTTTGTCAGTTGTTGTGTAAACTGATTCTACAGTTGGTTACTAGCTATGTGAAAGTCTATATTAGTTATTGATTAGTTAACTGAGTATTTGTATGGGAGTGTGAAAATGTGTGAGGTTCGGTGGGGTGAGTGTGACTGTTCAAAGATGTGTGAATAGTTGATTCAGTAGATATATAAAGTTAAAACTACATGTTTTAACAGTTTGGGTGAGTGAATCTCCTTATGGGTGTGGTGATGAGCAAATATATTTCTCAATGGTACACTTCCAACAAACTAGAACAATAAAAGGCAGTGTATGTGTCAGTTGTTGTATATAAATAAGTATACATAAAACTCAATGATTGTGTGAGTGACTGTATGGATAACTGTATACTTGTAATAATGATTTTATAATTCACTAAGTATGACTTACTATCTAAATGAATAGATGAAGTGGTGTTTGTATAAGTGTTTTGCTAAGTAAATATGTAAGTATGATCCATTGTTTGCATAAGTGAGTAGGATGACTTCATATGTGAATAGGATGTGTGCGGTTGTTTAATGTCGATATAGGTGTATAAGTATTTTTGATAGTGTTCTATTGTTCATTGACAGCATGTATGAGTGAATCCACAGGTAAGTGATTAGATGTGTGAATACATCTATGAATCACTGAGTGGATTTGTAGATACTTGTATTGCTGTGACAATGGATTCAAATATGATACTCTGTATTTTACAAAGAGTGATGAAAAATTGTAATAGTGTATGAAAAGGTGTATGTGATTGTCACGTGGATGATGTCATCAGTGATGTCATTTGAGATGTCATCAGTGATGTCACTGACCATGTCATGAATGATCTAATATGTGACATCATCAGCAGTGGATTGCGGGGGCGCGTAATATAGTTAGTACAACTAACTATATAGGAGCAATTTCAATGGTTTTGTATGAGTGAAATGTCCAGCTAACTATAACACCCCTAAAACTTATAGTTTTTAGAGTGCATTTCAAAGGTTTTTTAAAAGCTAATTCCTAACTATATAACGCCTGAAACCTATGGTTTTTTCAGTGACTTTCAAAGGTTTTTTAAATGCTAATTCCTGACTATATAAGGCCTGAAACCTATGTTTTTTTCAGTTAATTTGCAAGGTTTTTTAAATGCTAATTCCTAACTATATAAGGCCTAAAACCTATGTTTTTTTCAGTGAATTTGCAAGGTTTTTTAAATGCTAATTCCTAACTATATAAGGCCTGAAACCTATGGTTTTTTCATTGAATTTCGAAAGTTTTTTAAATAACAATTTTTAAATCTATTAATTGTTATTTTTTTATACTGATTTACTACATTTTTGCTGGCAGGTGTTCAGAGGGCATGCCCCCTTTTTACAACGTTCTGCAGCACAATCCCAGGCGCCTTTGCAGAGGAGGAACTTATTCCCCTTGCATACTTGGGGTCCCTGGGGGGCAACTAGCCCACAAGGAGCCCCCAGTATAAGCCAGGGAGCTGCATTACAGAGAGGTGTAATGAGGCCACACCCTTTTTTACACCTCTCTGCAACGCAGCCCCCAGGCGTGTTTGCAGAGGGGGAACTAATTCCCCTTGCATACTGCGGGTCCCTGGGGGCAAACTAGCCCACCTGGAACCTGCAGTATGCGCCAGGGGGCTGCATTGCAGAGAGGTGTAATGAGGCCACACCCTTTTTTACACCTCTCTGCAGCGCAACCCCTGGCGTGTTTGTAGAATAGTAGCTAATTCCCCTTGCATACTGGTGGTCCCTGGGGGCCAAGTAGCCCACCAGGAGCCTCCAGTATGCGCCAAGGGGCTGTGTTGCTTTGCCCCGAGGACGGCGGTCCCCGGGGCAGTGTTGGAGGGATTGTGGACCCCCCACACTTCTTTATCACTAAGCCGCCGCGATTTGGTCCCCCCGGGGGGTAATTTTAAAAAAAACAGACCAGGTTTTTTTAAAAAGAAATGTGGGCCTTTTTGGTTCTTGTGGGACCACCAACGGGGGCGGCCTAGGGGGTCAGGGTGTATCTACCCTGCCCCCTTTTTGTGTTCTTCACATTTGTTTTTCTGCTTTCTTGTGCCTCGGTCTATCTACACGCACACATATACACATATATATATATGCATATATATATGCATTTATATATATATATATATATATTCACTGAAAAAACCATAGGTTATAGACTATATATAGTTAGGAATTAGCATTTACAAAACCTTGAAAATTCACTGAAAAAACCATAGGTTATACACCATATATAGTTAGGAATTAGCATTTAAAAAACCTTATTTTACTCACACAAAACCATTGAAATTCCATATATAGTTAGTTGCACTAACTATATATCGCGCACCCGCAATCCACTGCTGATCATGTCACATATTACATCATTCATGACATGGTCAGTGACATCACTGATGACATCACTGATGACATCTCAAATGACATCACTGATGACAACATCCAGTGACTGTATTTTTCTGTAAAGTTAAAATATGTCTTGAGTGGATGTATAAGTGTCTGGATGAAGGATTTAGTAGGTGCATGACTGACTGTATGAGTGAGTGATTAAATGTGTCTCACTGAATGCATGGGTTAGTGACTAAACTGTCTTAATTTGTGCATCATTATGTCTGTTGTTCTGTAAACTGCTGCATGTGTTGATCATTAGCTATACGAGAGGCTATATGTGTTATTAATTGGTTGCCCAAGTATTTCTATGGGAGATTGAGTTTGTGTGGGGGTGGCTGGAAGGTGTGTGACTCTATGCATAGATGTGTGAGCAGTTTATTCACTAGGTGTATGAGTTCAAGAGTGCATGTGGAAACAGCTACATGGGCAGTTGACTGTGTGCATGAGTGTATTGATGAGTGAATGGATATCTCAATGCTACATGTCATAGTAAGTACATATGTAAAACACAGTACATGTGAGAGTTGGCATATATAAATAACTGTGCATGAGAGCCACTGAATGAGTGAGTGGTTGTATCGATCATTGTCAACTTGTATCAGGGATTGTATAAGAGAGTAAATATGTGTTAGTATATGTTTCAATAAGTAAGGTGTGTTTAACTGTATAGTTGAAGAAATGGAGGTGAGATTGTTTCTTTGCATGACTGACTGGGTGTGTGAGTAACTCCATGGATGAGTGGCAGTGTGTGAGTGTCTGTTTACACTGAGTGTATCTAAGGTTATATTAGAGTCTGAAGAGGTTTATCGTATTAGCACAAGAATGATGTCAAATGAGATGTCATCAGTGATGTCATCAGTGATGTCATTTGAGATGTCATCAGTGATGTCATCAGTGATGTCACTGACCATGTCATGAATGATGTAATATGTGACATGATCAGCAGTGGATTGCGGGTGCGCGATATATAGTTAGTGCAACTAACTATATATGGAATTTCAATGGTTTTGTGTGAGTAAAATAAGGTTTTTTAAATGCTAATTCCTAACTATATATGGTGTATAACCTATGGTTTTTTCAGTGAATTTTCAAGGTTTTGTAAATGCTAATTCCTAACTATATATAGTCTATAACCTATGGTTTTTTCAGTGAATTTCAATGGTTTTTTAATAGCAAATATCATAAGCTGTCGAATGTCAAGTACGTGGTAAGTAAAAACATTTTCGTGTTTATGCACACTGATCTGCTTTGAATACTGCCCCCCACCCCTCATTTCTATTAGGAGTACTCTCTCTTTGCAGATAGTGAAGGGTAGTTAACGCAGCCCTTTGCCCCCTTTGTAATACGTCGTGCCTGCTTCTCTCTCCATTTGATTGATTGTTCTCTTTGGTTCATTCTCTATTTACAAACAAGCACAGAGTCGCAATACTCTGTTTAGTCTTTGCAGATAGCGAAAAATCGTGTAAAAAAACAAAAGGAATCGAGCAAAATCAGTAGGCCACTAATGGGATCTCTTTTTGACCTCGCTAAAATAGAAACATTAGGAACAACCTGTTGAAAATAGCAATGCGTATGTACATAAGCGGCGTTCATTTGTGTTCACAGTACCCCTTGTTGATTGTTTCAATCGAGCATTGAATTGTTCGAAGTTAATTCTCTTAAGGATCTTCTCTACCTGCAAACGAGGAAGAATAGGAATATTCTCTCTCCCTTTGCAGATAGTGAAGGGTAGGTAACGCAAGCCTTTAACACGTCGTACCTATTTCATTCCTCATTGATTGATTGATTGTCCGAACATTGACTGTTTGGGAATTAGTTCTTTTTGGAGGTATTCCCTGTTTGCATATAAACGTAGGAAAATCTTTGCAAGTAGTGAAAGGGTACGTAATGCGGACCTTTCTCCCCCGTTGTAATCTGTCATGCCTATCTACTCCCCACTGATTGATGCACCTTTTTCACCCGGACCATTTACTAGAGATACGTCATCTGGCCCGACCAGAGAGCACCCCTAGTGAAAAGGACATATGCAATAATAACGAAGTGATCACTGTATCCTGTTAACAGAAACTTTACCATGAAACAACCTGGAAAGAAAAAAATAGGAAAACGAAAATCAGTAGGCCACTGATGAACATGAACTTTTATTAAACAACAAACAAAGAAACGATAACATAACGTAATGATAAAACCTATTAATGTCCTAGAAACAAGAAAACGTTAAACTATGCCAGTGGTGAGAGACCAGAAAAACAGTCCGAGAAACCAAATCCGAGAAACCAAATCACCCCTCGCTGTCCCAACTCATGCACTCTGAAAGTTCAAAGTTTTGAGGAGTGCTTGTAACATTGTCTGAAGCCTATTTGCAATTGCTTCATCTTCACTATTCTTAAAGTAAGTGGGGGCTGTTGTGATGCGGTGCCACCCTGAACCGCTTGACGGAGGCCCCCGAGGGACGGTGTCATGTCGCGGACTCGGAGGGGGCGCTTGGCTCCGGCCCCCTCCCCAAGTCGTGTTGCCCTGGTGTGGCCTGAGATCGCCCCCGACATAGGTGGCCGGCTCCCGGGGTCAAGCGGAACTTTTTTCCTTTTGGTGACTCTTCCATTCTTCACCTTGTCCCACAATCCGTTTCACCTAAAGACACGCTGTAGTGGGGCACCCCTTTTCCGTTTCATTTGCCATTCAGCCCGCTTTTGCTACACTGTGCCTCTTCCGCTATTCAGCTAGATAGGCGGCTGCCACAGGACTCTCAAAATGGCGGCCATCTCTTCAGATTTGGGCGTGGTCCACTAAAATGGGCCTGCGACACCTTGGAACTCGGACGCTTGTCTGCTAGAGCTTGGGCTCCATTCTCGAAAGCGTCCCCTCATCCTTGAAGATTCTACAAAAGTCTTGGGGGGCCCCCGACTCCCGCAGGCTTCTGGTGGGGAGCGCCTAGCATGATTGCTCGTGGAATGGCCACGACGGAGCTACGAAATGGTGGTGCTCCCATGCTAACGCCAGCTTCAGTCTGAAACATCCAGAAACACTGTAGACTACCAATTCGATCAGTTCCGGTAGCGCTCCAACGTGACCCGGTAGAGAAGAACTTGCCCTCCCCTCTTTGACTGATGGTTCTTGTTGCCTGTCCCTTCTGTTGTCATTTAACAGAACTATTTAGCCTGCTGAAAGGGGTTGTGTGCCGTCCGCTGGTTGGTGGAGACATTTTCACTATATTCTGGACCTGCGTTGTCGCGTAATGCGTCATATGACGCGCCGCGTTAGAAAGTTTAATAAATTATTAAACACAATAAACAATCCTTAAAAAATAAAAGTCTATCATTCATTTTTCATTGCAGTACGCTGCCCAGAAAGCTTCCCGGTTCCCGGACCGGGCGCTACCCACGCAAAAAAACAAAAAAAAAATTATTTTTTTTTGCCCCGCGGGGCCGTTTTAAAGCCTCCACATTAAACCTAGGGGGTCAGGGAGGATCTACTATGCCCCCTTATGGTTATTTGCCCCTTTGTTTTGGCCTCCTCTTGCCTCTCGATCCTACCGAGAGACAAGATGGCGGCAGCTACGGACTTTTTGGAATGTTGACAGACGCCAGAGAACCAATCAGCTTCGCTTCACAAAGCTCCGTTGCGCGAAAAGTACGCGTCCTAGAGCGCTTCCCGGTCCGCTGCTACAGATATATATCTTTTTTTAAACGTTAATTTCTCAAAATCCACTGGAGCACATATATTGAGACCTACAAAAGGCACATCGGGCTACCAGTCCCTACAATTTTGCCAAGTTTCGTGCAAATCTATTCAGCCGTTCGGGCTAAAAGTGAGGCTAACCGCCCTATGGAAAAATCAATGTTAAAAACACGTTTTGGGACCCCCCTTTTTTCTCGGCCCCCCCTTGACGAAACCCCCCCAAATTTTCAGGGGCTGCTCAGAAACAAAATGTGCCATTTTCCTGAAAATTTCAGCCAATTCCGTCCACAAACGCCAAAGTTATTAGACATAGAATTTTCAAAAAACCCATAGGGAAAAAATCCTAACTATATATACCTACTGGCGACCGCCAGTAGGTAATATATGTGTATATATATATATATATACATACATATATAAACATATATAATCTGCATATCTATATAAATACAAATATAAATGCATGCATACATATGCATATATGCATACATATGCATGTTATTTACATAAAAGTTTGAAAAACATTATTAAAAGCAAAGCTAAAAAGCCACCTCATTACAAACAGAATGGCTTTAACTTAAACGAGGGCAAGATCTATTGCATTTTCGATGCTTGTTTACTTTGGTTCCATCAAGAAGGCATTCAGATGTGTCACACATTTGCCATAAATTCTGAATGTTAGCACTCTAGTTGCTCATTATATCACTGTAGTAAAGCTACTGCTCACCAGGGAAGTCTGCTGCTGGTATTCAAAGTGCATGTTTCAGTCTGCATGTCAGAACTCTTTAAATGAAATAGAAGAGGATTTGAGAAGCCACTCAAAATGTGCCCTAATTTTTCTTTCTGAAGCACTAATCATACTTTCTATGGCAAAATGAACCCCCTCATTTTGTTCCTTTTTAAATTAAATGTTTTCAGACTTACCACTTCATTCCAATCAATATGGCTTCTGTTGTACCATACTTTTGTAATAAGTAAGACTGTTAGCGCTCTAGTTGTTCTTTAGAACACTCTGGGACATTCTGTCATTGGGATATACTTGGGCTACATCTGGGTGATATGTGGGCTACATTTGGGCTCTTTTGTCTCTGGTGGCAATCTTGGGAGACTGCATGTCAGATTTTTTTAATGAAATAGAATAGGATTTGAGAAGTCACTCAAAATGTGCCCTAATTTTTCTTTCTGCAGCACTAATCATACTTTCTATGGCAAAATGAACCCCCTCATTTTGTTCCTTTTTAAATTAAATGTTTTCAGACTTACCACTTCATTCCAATCAATATGGCTTCTGTTGTGCCATACTTTTGTCATAAGTAAGACTGTTAGCGCTCTAGTTGTTCTTTAGAACACTCTGGGAAGCTGCAGTAGAACACAAAGGAATCAACTGACAGTCTCTGTCCTTGTTGGATGTACATGTTTTACTGAGAATGTCAGACTTCATTCTCACATGACTGAGAAAGATAATGTGAATTTACAGAAAATATGCTTTCAGTTTAGCTTATAGATCCCCTTCCAAACCACTGTGGGAAAAGCATGAGATAATAGTTTTCTTTCAAACATGATTCTTGATATACCAGCAGAAGGCTTTTTCACATAGTAAAATCACCTTAGAACACACCACAATTCCTAAAATGAGTATGGTACCATCAACAAATGATTTATAATTTAACTAAAGTCCTAAAACCCTCTATTAACTACAATGCTTTTTAATGAGGTGCTATCATGTATATTGGTCCCAAGATGGCTGCCAACACTTCTTGGATGAAGAATTTGAATTTTGAAAACAATTTTTTTTTTGTTGCCGTGGGGGTCCTTGTGGGACCCCCTGAGCAGGTCTAGGGGGTCATGTTGCTTCTACCCTGCCCCCTTTTTGAGTTCTACACATTTGTTTTTCTGCTTTCCTGTGCCTCAGTCTACTGAGGCACAAGATGGCTGCCAGCACTTTCTGGTTTGGAGTATTGACAGACATTGGGAGCCAATCAGAATGCAGCTCATGCTCGGAAAGGTAAGCTTACAGTAAGCTTACACGTAAGCTGCTATAGATATATATATTTTTTCTCTTTTGATTTTCTCAGGAACTACTGGAGGGATTTTCACCAAATATAGCAAAGGCACATCTGAGTACCAGACCCTACAATTTTGCCAAGTTTGGCGTAATTCCGTTCAGCGGTTCGGGCTGTAGACTTGTCAGACCGTCCTATGGAAATTAACATGGGGAAAACATGTTTTGGGACCCCCTTTTTTTTCAGCCCCCACTTCATGAATCCCCCCCGAAACTTTCAGTGAAGGAGCGCAGCAGAGCTGGCCATAATTTGGAAAAATTACACACAAATTCCTCAACCGGCGCCAGAGTTATTCCCAATAGCCAGATGCGCACTGGTGTCTCTGATCTGGGAGCTCCGGGCAGCTCACCCAGTCGACCCCAGCCGGTTGGTGTGGGAGCTCCGGGGGAGCAGCCCAGTCGACCCCAAACGAGCACCGGTGTCTCTGATCTGGGAGCTCCGGGCAGCTCACCCAGTCGACCCCAGACGGCTATCATGGCCATCGGGTCGGGTGCCTCGACCACTTCACCCAGGCTACCACGGTTGAATTCTTTCCCCCTCCCTTCCTTTGAAGAATTCTGTAAGACTGCTTACTCGGTGTCATCGGGGTCTCCGCTTGATCCGCTGCCCCCCAAGTTTTGGAAGGCCTTTCATGAAGAACTGTTCCCACCTCTGTTTTCGATCTGTCTCCAATCCTTGGAGTCGGCGTCGGTCCCAGAAAGCTGGAAGTTAGCAGTGGTGTCGCCTCTGCTAAAAAAGCCAACTTTGGATCCGGCTTGTCTCTCCAACTACAGGCCGATCTCCTTGCTTCCCTTTCCGATCAAGATCTTGGAAAAGTGGGTAACTCGCTCTCTCTCCGGCTTCCTGGAAAACATAGAGTGGTTCGACGAGGCCCAGTTTGGCTTCCGACCTGGACATGGGACGGAGACTGGACTGGTGACCGTGTTGGACAATCTGCGTTCGCGTGTCGACAGTGGTCGGGCAGCCTTTCTGGTGCTGCTCGACATGTCGGCCGCTTTCGACACGGTCTGCCATCGGACCCTGGTCCGGAGGTTGGAGGAGTGTGGGATCAGTGAGGGGGCTAGAGACTGGCTGATTTCGTATCTTGAGGGCAGGCAACAGCTGGTTTCACTTCCGCCTTTCAGCTCGGAGCCAAGGAAAATAGGACAGGGGGTTCCACAGGGCTCGGCCATCAGCCCGATATTGTTTAACCTGTACCTCCGCCCTTTAGTCCAGCTAATAAAATCTTTTGGGGTCTCGGCATTTAATTATGCCGACGACACTCAGCTGGTGTTTTCCTTGGATGGGAATAATGCGGTCTCGCTGAGCACCTTCCATCGCTGTACGGCAGCCACAGCGGACTGGCTACGAGCCAACTCCTTGCAATTCACCAGCTCGAAGACGGAGGTGCTCCACTGTTCTACTGACCGTATCCCGCGGGCTCTACCCACGGATTTTTGGCCGAGCACTTTTTCCGAACCAGTGCTGGCATCGGAGTCAGCACGTAATCTAGGGGTTATGTTTGGTCCTAATTTACAACTAGACCTACATGTTAACAAAACCACGGGAACATGTATGATGCTGCTTCGCATGTTACGTAGAGTTTTGCCTCTTCTCCCTGCTCAGGCCAGGCCGGAAGTAGTCCGTGGGACTATATTAAGTCGGCTTGATTATTGCAACGTACTTCTCCTGGGGGCCCCAAAAAGCTTGATTGGGAAGCTTCAGAGGGTGCAGAATATGGCCGCTAAACTGGCCCTTTCTCGACCCAGGTCTAGCTCCTCCACTCTTGCGCTACGAGATCTGCATTGGCTCCCGGTAGATCTACGGGTCCAGTTTAAAGCGGCATGCTTGGTGTTTAGAGCTGTACACCTTTTGGGCCCTATCCCGCTGCAAAACATGTTTGCATGGTATTCGGCCCCACGGCTTTTGCGGTCGTCATCGGCTCACCTTTTGGTGGTGCCTAGGTTTCAAAGAGTGAGGATGGGCGGCCGCTCTTTTAGGGTGGCTGCAGCTAAATTATGGAACTCCCTCCCGCTCACTCTTAGGAGTTACAAGGACTATCTTCCGTTTAGGAAGGCCTTAAAGACACACCTTTTTCCTAAGTAATGGTTGCGCGACTGCTCTAGTCTAGTGCGTGGTTCTCTGATCAAAGCGCCAGGATGCCCTCTGGGTGACAGGCTTGCGCTCTATAAGTATATTAAATAAAATAAAAAATAAAAAATAGAATGTTGCGGATTTCCAATGGTAGCCAATCCTAACTATATATACCTACTGGCGACCGCCAGTAGGTAATATATATATATATATATATATATATATATATATATATATATATTCACTGAAAAAACCATAGGTTATAGACCATATATAGTTAGGAATTAGCATTTAAAAAACCTTATTTTACTCACACAAAACCATTGAAATTCCATATATAGTTAGTTGCACTAACTATATATCGTGCACCCGCAATCCACTGCTGATCATGTCACATATTACATCATTCATGACATGGTCAGTGACATCACTGATGACATCACTGATGACATCTCAAATGACATCACTGATGACAACATCCAGTGACTGTATTTTTCTGTAAAGTTAAAATATGTCTTGAGTGGATGTATAAGTGTCTGGATGAAGGATTTAGTAGGTGCATGACTGACTGTATGAGTGAGTGATTAAATGTGTCTCACTGAATGCATGGGTTAGTGACTAAACTGTCTTAATTTGTGCATCATTATGTCTGTTGTTCTGTAAACTGCTGCATGTGTTGATCATTAGCTATACGAGAGGCTATATGTGTTATTAATTGGTTGCCCAAGTATTTCTATGGGAGATTGAGTTTGTGTGGGGGTGGCTGGAAGGTGTGAGACTCTATGCATAGATGTGTGAGCAGTTTATTCACTAGGTGTATGAGTTCAAGAGTGCATGTGGAAACAGCTACATGGGCAGTTGACTGTGTGCATGAGTGTATTGATGAGTGAATGGATATCTCAATGCTACATGTCATAGTAAGTACATATGTAAAACACAGTACATGTGAGAGTTGGCATATATAAATAACTGTGCATGAGAGCCACTGAATGAGTGAGTGGTTGTATCGATCATTGTGAACTTGTATCAGGGATTGTATAAGAGAGTAAATATGTGTTAGTATATGTTTCAATAAGTAAGGTGTGTTTAACTGTATAGTTGAAGAAATGGAGGTGAGATTGTTTCTTTGCATGACTGACTGGGTGTGTGAGTAACTCCATGGATGAGTGGCAGTGTGTGAGTGTCTGTATACACTGAGTGTATCTAAGGTTATATTAGAGTCTGAAGAGGTTTATCGTATTAGCACAAGAATGATGTCAAATGAGATGTCATCAGTGATGTCATCAGTGATGTCATTTGAGATGTCATCAGTGATGTCATCAGTGATGTCACTGACCATGTCATGAATTATGTAATATGTGACATGATCAGCAGTGGATTGCGGGTGCACGATATATAGTTAGTGCAACTAACTATATATGGAATTTCAATGGTTTTGTGTGAGTAAAATAAGGTTTTTTAAATGCTAATTCCTAACTATATATGGTCTATAACCTATGGTTTTTTCAGTGAATTTTCAAGGTTTTGTAAATGCTAATTCCTAACTATATATGGTCTATAACCTATGGTTTTTTCAGTGAATTTTCAAGGTTTTGTAAATGCTAATTCCTAACTATATATGGTCCATAACCTATGGTTTTTTCTGTGAATTTCATTGGTTTTTTAACAGCTAATATCTGTAGCTGTAAAATGTATTCTTCTTTAAATCCAAAAATATATTTTATATGTTTATGAATAATTTTTTTTTTTAATATATTTTTTTCTTCGTTCCCGCTTCGCAAATCGGGAAGCTTCCCGTTAGCTGACCTTGATGCCGCGAAATAGACCGCGAGCCGGTAAACGTTTCTTTACCGCAAGTGCCGCGTTACAAAACAACATCGTGACGCCTCCCGTCCGCATGACGTTTCACGTTGTCGCGTGATACGTCATATGACGTACTACGTTAGCGAACTGGTACGCGAAGCGAGTCGCAAAGCGCAGGTTTCTGGAAGCAAACCGGGAGGCCCTGCAAAGCGCTTAACGTAAACACAGCAAGTCATGTGACTTGGTAATAACACTTTTCATTGGTTCATTTCACTTTTGGTTTCCTAATGATGTAAGACTAGGTCATATAATCTAAAATGAACACTTTTGATTGGTTGAGAACTCTTGTTTTTCCCAAATGATGAAAATCCCTCCTTCTTTCCTCACTCTGACTTTCATCATTGTGAGAGAAAGACCCTTTGTGATCACTGAGCAATGGCTTCTTTAGTAGCTTCAGCTGGTGCTTCCCCACCACCTCCACCACATCCAAGGAAGAGTGGACCACCTGCTCAAGTTATAATTCAACAAGAAGAAGAAGAAGAGGAACAGGAGGACGAGCACGAAGAGAGGCAGTTTTTGCCTGAGCAGCCCAGGACGTCTCACCGGAAAGAAAACTTCATTTGGCAATTTTTTAAAATTCCCAAAGGTCAGAAAAAAGTAAATGCAAGATACGTAACTTGCCTTATATGTCAAGATAGACTGTCCAGAGGGACCGACAAAAAATACAGTTTCGGAAACTACACAATGCATCGCCATATGACTAGGTGGCATCCTAACAACTACAGTGCTGCACAGTTTCGGAACGACCTAGATAATCTCCCTATTATGGCCAGAAGATCTGTTGTACCGGAAGTAACGGGACCAGAGGGCAGGGAGATGGTGCCAAATATACAAATGAGATTTGGTGAAGTAAAACACACCTGCGTATTTTGCGATGGATTCATTTCCTACGGAGAAAGAAGCATCACTCTGATCAACAGAGCTATTGACTATCATATGCAAGTTTGTCCGAAACGCCCAAAATAATAAATACTTCTTTTTTTTGTTTTGTTGCTCCTGTTGAGCCCTTTACAATGAATCGTTTTCATTGCCCCCTCCAAGAAAAACCCAAAAAAATATAAAACTGTTCCGAAAAATTCAAAAACAGTAAAAAAATGTTCAGAAAAATAAAAAAAAAAGTTCTTTTCAGAACTACCTCCCCGTTATTAAAAAATTGGTACAATATTTGGAACTGTGCCAACCTCTATTTCTCTTAGTTCGCTTCCTAGTTCGCTCGCCGGTACGCGAACTAGAAGCGAACCAAAAACAGTAAGTATAAGGGAGGGAAACACACACTTATGTTAAAATAAAGACAGCTATAGGGGAGTAAACTAGAGATACTATTACCCGCAATCCACTGCTGATGATGTCACATATTACATCATTCATGACATGCTCAGTGACATCATCAGCAGAGGATTGCGGGTTTTTTGACAACATGCCTTATCCACGGTTTAATAACGCTGCCTTTTGCTTTATATAAGTTTTCAAATTGTATGAAATATATACCAATAGGTCGTTATGAACCTTTAGGTAGTGCTTTTCTTCATGAGGTCTGGTCGCTTCCATACACATACAGATGTTTCAAAGATGATCAAGAAGTTTATCTGAATGGAGAGGAATGCACTGAGACGCCAGATCATTCACTAATGTGTAGGCACATACAGTTACACGGTTCATGCAACAAACACCGACCAAATATGGCTTGCGTGTTGCAAGGCACGCCAGTTCCTGCTATCATCCCCACGTTCAAGTTGTTGGAAAATGGTAGTTATTTGATGCTCAATAATGAAGATTGTTCTGAGTTAATTAAAAGTATTCCTTTTATCGTAACAGTAAGTGAACGGGTTATTTGCTGCAGAAATGTTCTATTTCCTCCCACACATGAACATAGGGAGTTTTCAATCTGGCCACAAATACCAACCTTGGGACACGTTTCAACGGCATGGCAAGAATAAGAGCTCTTTTGTCTCAGAGAGAGGTGGCCTTGAGTTCGGCCCGTGAAACTTTCGTACTTCACATAGCGAACACCCGTACAGAGGTGCACACCCTTTTCAATTAAGATTTGCCTTTCAATTTCAGCAACATGTTTCCGACTATCTTTAACGCATCCTCCACAAAGTCCCTGACACACTTTTTTAAAGTTGTTACCAGTGGCCTCGTGACTTCATTTGAGAAAATCTTTGGAGTCATCCCTGCTTCCTTTCATTGTATTTTCTGCACTCTGGTTCGTGGATTGGCATTTTTACTTGCATTACCAGCGGACGCTCTTGTGCTTTTTTACATTTTTAAATATGGATGTCCCTCCTATGCAACCTCCGACCCTGCAGCTGCTGACACTGTTCCGCAATCGCATGCTAGAATATTATGGCACAATGCCGTTGGCGATATTAAGCACGGCATATGGATTATCTTTTCGGTTCTCCTACTTCACCTGTATCCAGCCTGTATTTCACTGCCTGACCTGTGATTTCGATTGGGCCATTGATTTGTGTCTCTGCGGACCGGTTTCTCCTGACGTCGACTTTAATCAGCTGATGACTCCTATCATTACTCACGAGTTGGTTTGTCCTGGCGAAAGGATTATGGCTGTGGCATTGATGCATGGACTACTTGGTCCCTGGAATTTACTGGCGGCAGCACAGTCTTTCTTGGAACAGAGCTTTCTTGAAAACCCACCGAGCTGTCCTCTGATGGTGATAGAGGATCCGGTGCTGGGAGAGCACGTATGTTCTTTTCCGCTTTTAAATTGGATGGCTGAACTGTTTTCGGATGAAGACGGTGACTTCCTATTGGAGGCTGTTGCAGCTTATTTTGCATACACAGTTATGTCATAGACCTTTTTCATGTTTGATATGCTGAGTACTAGCATTTCATTGACAATTCATTAACTTATTTGTCAAGTTTTTATTATTTACCTTGCCTATTGGCTTAAGACTCGATAAAGTACTTGGCTGTTTTATTTTTCTTTAGCATTAAATTTTCCTAGTTTTTAATGCTTTACCTTGCAGACCGTCCACATATAAACTTGCAATCTGCTCTCATGAGATGGCACTTCTATTATCTTATTCAGTTCGTTTCCGGATCATGAGGAGGTGTCATCTAGGTCCTGGATATCTTTACACCGTGTTAAGTTAGCATGGGCTCATTACCGGTTTAAACGCCATTTTTCCTTTTTTGCAACTTCTGCACACGACACTTAGTTGTTGCTTTAGCTTTCCACCTAGTAGTTCATCGTGGTTTACATGAGAATAATATGTTATTGGTCTACTATCTGCTTTACTTGTTAAACTATATCTGTACAGCGAGTGCTAAAGTTTCAAGAACAACACGATACAGAATTGTTATGAGGTCTGATCTCCACGACTTCATACTCATAACATAAGTGCAACTTCTGCCAATTCTGGGCATGAGGCGGGTTTTATATTGCTTTGCCGAACACACATACACAACAGTTGATGCGGTTCACATGAAGAGAGAGCTGGTGTATGCTGATGTGATTCCTTCAAATCTAAGACACTAAAGTATGGGCACGCCCTAAACCAACACAAAGAGACCTTCTTAGCAAATAATATAATATGTGTATTAGGGAGGGTGAGATATAAGCAGCCGCGGGCCGTGGAGGGAGTTACGGTGAGGCAGGGAGGCGGGGAGGGGGAGAAGCAGGGTGGAGCCCTCTCTACCTTGCCCCTCCCCCTCCCCGCCTCCCTGCCCCACCGTAACTCCCTCCACGGCCCGCGGCTGCTTATAAGTGTTGCTAACTCTTATTCATTTACAGCATGTTAACATACTGTCACCATTCGCTTTTTATGTACTAGTAACTATGCTGGTAATTTTGCTACTGATAATATGTGTACTTGTATTCTTCACCCTGCTTCTCCCCCTCCCCGCCTCCCTGCCTCACCGTAACTCCCTCCACGGCCCGCGGCTGCTTATAAGTGTTGCTAACTCTTATTCATTTACAGCATGTTAACATACTATCACCATTCACTTTTTATGTACTAGTAACTATGCTGGTAATTTTGCTACTGATAATATGTGTACTTTTATTATCTAAGGTACTACGCCTGAGAAGACGGCATTAGTAAATAAACATTTCAAATACACATCTGTTCTTCTTAACTCCATTTTCTGGTTTCTAAGAAATCTATAACGACCGACTGTTCATGAGTTCCACGTATCCTGAGGTACTATAAGTTCATATTCTGGATTGTCTAAACATTGAGAGTTTGTTATATCCAATGTGACACTGTACCTAGCTTGCTAAGGAGTTTTTGATTACTAACGTGAGTTTTGGGACACCCTAATTCGCCGAGGTTCCAATCCTCTGTCCACAGTTCTGTGTGAGAACAGAAACCCTGCGACAGGGGCACCCCCGACCCTTGCTGGAGCTTCATCACACTTGCGATACAACTCCAGCAATGCATTCGCCGAGGTTCCAATCCTCTGTCCACAGTTCTGTGTGAGAACAGAAACCCTGCGACAGGGGCACCCCCGACCCTTGCTGGAGCTTCATCACACTTGCGATACAACTCCAGCAATGCGCCACCTTTACGGCACAGATACATCACGCATCTGTGCTGTTTTTGCCCCATGATGCGCCGCATTGTAAATGCAGCACACCATAGGTGACGGAACAGCGGCACAGAATGACTAACACATCCCTGGTGATGCGCCAGTCATCATAAATGTATCCCTATGCTTCTTATCTTGTTAGAGATGAACCGCCATATGTATCATCAAAGTTTTTTGCATTTCCTAAATAGCGAACTTTAAGGAATAAATAGCGGTTCTTTACCATTCCTAGTTTGCGATGAGCTATTTGCTAATTAGCCGAATGTAGCCCAATGAAGCCCAATGTAGCCCAATGTAGCCCAAAGATGGCCGCCAGACACACAAAAAAACAAATGTAGCCCAAATATCAGCCAGATGTAGCCCAACTATAGCCCAGTGACAGAATGACCAATCAGCTTCGCAAACCTCCGTTACGCGAAGCGGAGCGCTGTTACAGATATATATCTTTTTTTGAACGTTAATTTCTCAAAATCCACTGGAGCACATATATTGAGACCTAGCAAAGGCACATCGGGCTACCAGTCCCTAATATTTTGCCAAGTTTCGTGCAAATCCATTCAGCCGTTCGATTATTATTATCATTATTTTTTTTTGCCCCGCGGGGCCCTTTTAAAACCTCCACATCAAACCTAGGGGGTCAGCGAGGATCTACTATGCCCCCTTATAGTTATTTCCCCCTTTGTTTTGACCTCCTCTTGTCTCTCGATCCTACCGAGAGACAAGATGGCGGCCGCTACGGACTGTTTGGAATGTTGACAGACGCCGGAGAACCAATCAGCTTCGCTTCACAAAGCTCCGTTGCGCGAAAAGTCCGCGAACCAGAGCGCTGCCCGGTCCGCTGTTACAGATATATATCTTTTTTTAAACGTTAATTTCTCAAAATCCACTGGAGCACATATATTGAGACCTACAAAAGGCACATCGGGCTACCAGTCCCTACAATTTTGCCAAGTTTCGTGCAAATCCATTCAGCCGTTCGGGCTAAAAGTGAGGCCAACCGCCCTATGGAAATTAACATGGGAAAAACGCGTTTTGGGACCCCCCTTTTTTCTCAGCCCCCCCTTGACGAACCCCCCCAAAAGTTTCAGGGGCTGCTCAGAAACAAAATGTGCCATTTTCCTGAAAATTTCAGCCAATTCCGTCCACAAACGCCAAAGTTATTAGACATAGAATTTTCAAAAAACCCATAGAGAAAAAATCCTAACTATATATACCTACTGGCGACCGCCAGTAGGTAATATATATATATATATATATATATATATATTACTGCTCCGTTTCCGCGTAAGGACACATCCACTGGCCTCGCGGATAAAAAAGCACTCTCGGGGGATAGATTTGGAAATTTATTCAAACTCCAAAACACTGCATGACGAACATTTGTTCATGCAGTGTTTTGGAGTTTGAATAAATTTCCAAATCTATCCCCCGAGAGTGCGGAAACGGAGCAGTAATTTATTTAGTGGGTGCACCCCCACTACGAGAAGCACCCGCCTGAGAGTGCGAGCCATTGGTGTTTCAAAGAAGCTTTAATATATATATATATATATATATATATATATAACATCAGAAGAGATGACATCCACCAGCACTGTGCACTTTAAAAAGATGTATTGTATACTGAATTATGTAGGGAACAGACTTAAATCCATAGTCTCTTATCAAATATTGGCAAAACATCATGTATTTGGAGAATGAGCAACAGTTCTTGTAGAATAGTGATGAATATGGGGAAAATAAATTCATTATATATTGATATTGGAAACGTAAAGTGATATGGATTGGAGAGGTGATGATTATGAAAATGTATTTTGCACTATGCACTTTGATTAATTTGCACTTCCCTTATCATGCTGCTATCTTCAGATTTTGATCCCCAAAAAGAACAGGGAATGGTCTGCAAGTGGGGTATAACAACCATCCTGCAATTTGCACTATAATTAATTAATTTGCACTTTCCTTATCATACTGCTATTGTCAAATCATTAACCCCTAGAAAAAGAACAAGGAATAGCCAGAAAGTTGGGAGAAAGGATTTGGAGGGGAATGATTTGGAGTACCTGGATGAGGAGTGTAGCATTTAAAATTGAGAAGTATAAATTATGAAAGTAGTGTTACACGAGGAACCAACATCAATCTGCACTTTAAAAAGAAATTTGCAATGAAAAGTTACACTTTAAATTACTTTGCACTTTCATTGAAGGATGTATTGATATGAAATTGTCGTAAGGAAATGAAACATTTTTAATGTATTTCTGAAGAATAGAATGAAGCCTCCAAAAAATACAAAGAAAGTACTGACACTGATAAGAAGAAATACATGAAACATATAAAAGACGAAATAATAACAGAAGAAACAATAACACAAGCAATAACCTCGGTCATTTGACTTTTTTTCTTTTGCTATACATGGTCACGGGCTCCGATAATGTGAATCAGGGGTAGATGGATTAATGGACCTTATGCTCGCCCATTGGAGCTTTAACATATATATATATATATATATATATATATTCACTGAAAAAACCATAGGTTTCATACCAGTTATAGTAAGCTGAACAGTTTACTCATTACAAAACCATTGAAATTCCCACATTATAGTTAGTTGGACTCACTATAACTCAGGCGCCCGCAATCCACTGCTGATGATGTCACATATTACATCATTCATGACATGGTCAGTGACATCACTGATGACATCACTGATGACATCTCAAATGACATCGAATTAATTGTTCGAAGGAAGGAGGAACACCGCTGCTCCACCCATCCCTAATTTTTCCCCTTTTTTTTGCTCCTGTTGAGCAGTTTGCATTCCCTAGTTTTGTTTTTGTTCTGAAAAAAATACAATTTTTTTTTAAAAACGTTCAGAAAAAGTAAAAAATAAAAAAGAAGAAAAAAACCAGTTCTTTTTAGAACTACCTCCAATTCTCCAAAAAGAGCTATATTTCTTACATATTCTCAAGGAGTGAGTGAAGTGGAGTACAGTGAGAGAGGAAAGGAAAATGAGTGAGGGAGCGAAGGAAGGGAAGAGAGGGGAAGGGGAGTGAAGCAGGCGGACTGAAAGAAGGTGAGTGTGGGAGGTGAGTGAGGGGAAGGGGAGTGAACATGGGGAGTGAGGATAAGTGAGGAAAGTGGAGTAAGTGAATGGGGGTGAGGAGGGGTAAGAGAAGAGAAGTGAGGTTGAGGAAAGAGTGGTGATAGAGGGTGGATAAAAGCAAGTGAGCGTGATACAAGGAGAGTGAGGGAGTGAGGAGACAGAGGGAGTGCAGGAAAGAGTGAGAGATGGGGACTGAGTGAGGGAGCAAAGAAAGGTAAGTGAGGGAGTGTGGGTGAGTTAAAAGGAGTGAGCGTGACGGAAGAGGAGTGAGAGAGTGAGGGGACAGAGGTAGTGAAGCTAAAAGAGAGGGAGCGAGGGAAGGGGAGTGAGGATGTGAGAGGACAGTGGGAGTGAGAGAAGGAGTGAGTGAAGTGGAGTAAGGTGAGTGAAGGAAGGGGAATGAGTGAGGGAGCAAAGGAAGGGAAGAGAGGTGAAGGGAAGTAAAGCAGGGGGTCTAAAAGAAGGTGAGTGTGGGAGGGGAGTGAGGGAAAGGAGAGTAAACATGGGGATGAGAATAAGTGAGGGAAGCGGAGTAAGGGAACGGGGGTGTGGGTGTGATGGGCGAAGAGTAGTGAGGTTAAGGAAAAGAGTGATGAGAAAGTAAATGTTGTTTGTCAAACTTACCTTATAAGTAATGTAAATTTAATTACATATTTTTAATAAATGTAATATCTGTGGAAGAGAAAAAAAAGTACGTTATAATATTTATAATATATATATTTCAAATACAAGAGACAAGGCAGGAGATTAAAAGTCATAAAAGAGTACTAAGAAATAAAGTAGGAGTAAAGGACACAGAAAGGGAAACAAAGGAATGGTGAAGGACAGAGAGAGTGAAAAAGAAATAGAGGGAGAGCAAATTACTAAGAGGATAATGAGACGGATACATTCAGTGACAGAGAGGAAGAGAAGGAGAGATAAATGAAGTGAAGGTGAGTAAGACACTAAAGGAATGTGAGTTAGGAAAACTAAAGGAGGAAAGGGGAGTAAGGAAAGGGGAGTGAGTGACCGGGAAGGGGGAGTGAGTGAGAGAAGAAAAGTGAGGTTAAGGAAAAGAGTGATGAGAAAGTAAATGTTGTTTGTCAAACTTACCTTATAAGTAATGTAAACTTAATGACATATTTTTAATAAATTTAATATCTGTGGAAGATAAAAAAAAGTAAGTTATAATATTTATAATATATATTTCAATATACAAGAGACAAGGCATGAGATTAAAAGTCATAAAAGAGTACTAAGAGATAAAGTAGGAGTGAAGGACACAGAAAGGGAAACAAAGGAATGGTGAAGGACAGAGAGAGGGAAAAAGAAATAGAGGGAGAGCAAATTACTAAGAGGATAATGAAGGAGATAGATTCAGTGACAGACTGGAAGAGAGGGAGAGAGAAATGAACTGAAGGTGAGTAAGATACTAAAGGAATGTGAGTTATCAAAACTAAAGGAGGAAAGGGGAGTAAGGAAAGGGGAGTGAGTGACAGGGAAGGGGGAGTGAGTAAGGGTGAGTAAAGGGGCGTGAGAGAGTGAGGGGACTGAGGGAGTGAGGGTAACAGAGAGGGAGTGATGGAAGAGGAGTGAGGAAGTGAGAGGACAGAGGGAGTGAGAGAAGGAGTGAGTAAAGTGGAGTAAGTTGAATAAGGGAAGGAGAATGACTGAGGGAGCAAAGGAAGGAAAGAAGGGGAGTGAAGCAGAGTGACTGTGAAAAGGTGACTGCGGGAGGAGAGTGAGGAGAAGGGCAGTTAAGGATGGGGAATGAGGATAAGTGAGGGTAGTGGAGTAAGGGTACGGGGTGAGGGAGGGTGAGAGAAGGGCAGTGAGGTTGAGGACAGAGGAGTGATAGAAGGTTGATAAAGGCGAGTGAGCTTAAGACAAGGGCAGTGAGGGAGTGAGGACATAGAGGTAGTGAAGGAAGGAGTAAGAGAAGGGGACTAAGTGAAGGAACATAGAAAGGTAAATGAGGGAGTGTTGGTGAGTTGAAGGGAGTGAGCGTGACGGAAGAGGAGTGAGAGAGTGAGAGGATGGAGAGAGTGAGGCTAAGAGTGAGAGAGTGAGGGAAGGGGAGTGAGGATGTGAGAGGACAGAGGGAGTGAATGAAGTAGTGAGTGAAGTGGAGTAAGGTGAGTAAGGGAAGGGGAATTACTGAAGGAGCAAAGGAAGGAAAGAAGGGGAAGGGGAGTGAAGTAGAGTGACTGAGAGCTGGAAAGTGGTGGAGGGGAGAGAGGGAAAGGGCAGTGAAGGAATGAGGAATGAGGGGTAGTGAGGGAAGTGGAGTAAAGGAATGGAGGTGAGGGAGGGTGAGAGAAGGGCAGTGAGGGTGAGTTAAGAGGGGTGATAGAGGGTGGAAAAAGGTGAGTGAGCGTGAGACAAGGGGAGTATAATATATATTTCATAATACAAAATACAAAATAACTTGTACAACATGTTATATGGTTTATTTTTGCTGTTCTCAGAATATATTGAACTTCACTTAAAACAGTGAGTTCAATACTACTCATTATATGACAGCGGGCAAAAAAAACACAATCAAAAAGATTGTGTTTAAAAAACCCATATAACGTTTCAATAAATAATCTAAAACTTAGAAAAAACATATCTTAACTCATTTCTGATCCACTTACTTTTCCACGAAGCCAAATGGTATATGGAAAGTCCTTTTCTTTGTAAATTACTCAATAGTACTGTTAAACTTCCATTTACCCGAGTTTCTGAAAGAAAAGCTCCAACATCTTTTACATCATGTAACAATAGTTATATTTCTAGCTGTGGCTCAGTCATAATCAACATTTCCTATAATACTGATATCACTCACTATGTGATACACTTACACTACCTCTATGACAACTACAAGTTTTTTATTATCTTGATCACTCTCACTCACAAAGTAATTTTGAACAGCAAACTAAGTTTTATTAACTGCTCCAATCTTCATAGGCCAATTACCTTTCCTAAAATTTCGGTTGTAAGAACACTAGGTAAGAATTTTGTAGGTCAGAAGGCAAACGTTGTTTGAAAGTCAGTTGAGTATCATTACAATTAGTCCAGCCTTTTTGACATTTTAAATAAGCTGTGTAATGTCCTGATGCTGTCGAAGGATCATCATGGTAAATAATTGCTGCAGTTGCAAAGGTTCTTCCTGAAATTGATAATTGAGAAGCCACACAATTTTTAATTAAAGTTGTCAATTTAGTTCCATCAGGTCTACATTGTTGGAACATTAAAATTACATACTGTCCATAAATTTGTATAAATAATGTTGATAGCATTGCAGATTTACAATGAGTACAGACCGTGTTTTGATTTGCTTCTCTAACTAGATTATTAAAAGACACTGATTTGCAGTCTGGTAAAGTCAAAAATATAAATCTTTCAGTGTCTATTGTAGCAGTACTTGAAAAGGAACAATTGTCGCAGTTATGCTGCCATTTATTAGAAAGGCCAAAAAGATTTTCTATATCTATACCTTCATCTTGCAATACAACAAGCATATACATTAGAAATTCCTGACAATCTTGCTGAATATTCTGTGAAAATTGATGTAGACCAGAACATATGTCTAAAACATTTCGAATTTCAGAAACACTTTCTATTTTTGTTCTATCACTGCTACATTTCTCAAACACAAAATTCAACAAACAACAAAATCTTTGATCCCGATTTTCAACAATCTGTTCTTGTAAAGTTTGAGAAAAAAAAAAACATTAACCACTACATTAGCATAGCAGTTGACACCAGAACTGTTTTCAAACTGAAATCCAACAACATCTTTAACTGAATCCTTTTCCTTTCTGCTTACAATTACTGGTTCATCTACTTTTTTTTCTTTTTGCTACAACTTCACTACAACTTTTCTCATTTCTTCTTTTTCGGCCTACCACACGCTTTTCAAATAGAGGATATTGAGGTAAATTTGGAGCAAACTCTCTTTTTAACCTATTATATTCTTTTACACAATTTAGATCTGCATTAATCTTTGTCTCATCAAAATCAATCAAGTACAATCTAGATAATGTTCTGACTCGTGATAAAGCAACATATGCCATACCCTCCTTGAACACAGAACTTCCAATATTCACCAAAGCACTATCTACAATTAAAGCTTGAGATTTATGAATAGTAAGCATGGGCGGAATTTGCGGATTCGCAATCCGCGAATTTGCGTATTTGCGTATTTGCGGATTGCGAAAATTCGCAAAATCCGCGAATTCTCGCGGATTTGCGTATTTTTTGGGGGGGGGTGTGTTCGCACGGGTTTCTGCAAGTTCGCGAGGGTTTTGTACAATTTTGCAAATTGCGAACTTACTTGTCGGGTCGCCAGTTTTGCGAACTTGTTGTTTCTACGTGCCCAGCCTGTTTGCAAGGCTTTCTTCATCACTGCCACCCTCTGTCACCACTGGCACTCTCTTTGGTCACCCATGCCACCCTCTGGCTCACCCATGTCACCCTATGTGTCATCACAGCACCCTCTGGTTCACCAGTGTACATTATTGGGGCAAAGCAAAGCACTGCCATCCTCTGTCAACACTGGCACTCTGGTTCACCCATGCCACCCTCTGGCTGGCACACCCATGCCACCCTCGGTGTCATCACAGCACCCTCTGATTGACTAGTGAGTGTACATTATTGTGGCAAAGCCAAGCACACCTGCACTAAGTTTTGCAAACAACAACACCTGCCCTGCCCCAACTGACATTAATGAAGGCTGGCACCTGCTTGTCTGCTCCCTTCCTTTTTGTTGCAATAACAGGATGCAATGGCATACTTGTAACTATTCTGTGACTGTCAGAGCAGGGTCACACAATAGTTGCAAGTAGGCAACCGGATTCTGGAGGGCCCCTTCAGGAAGCACTACAGGTAAATGGTTACAAATGATGAGCTCGAACTTTTGCACCTGCTCGTTGGTTTTGCTTTTGCAAAACTCGTTTTTCGGTAATTTCGCCCTATTCGCGAGGCGCGGCGTTGTGCGAACTCGACCGTGGAAGCCGCGAACTCGTGCGAGTTACCCCAAGGTTGAGTATGGGCGCCCCCATTTTGTTTGCGTGACGTATTTCCGTTTCCGCCCGCTAAGTGTAATCTCGCGCAATGAGCGCCTTGCGAATGCAAGTTCGCACGAGTTCGCGAGAGAAATCGCGTGCGAACTTACTTACGCGCACGTGATCGGGCCGCCATCTTGTTTTTCATTCATTCCTATGTGTCTGGGTATGGTGTTTCTATCCTCTGTATATCTCTACCATCCTTTGCTTGTTTTAATATTTTTTTGATCTATTTAACTTATTTTCTATCCCTCTATTTTTCTAGATCTATATTTTTGTGTTTTAGGCTACTTTTGTTTACTTTTCAACTACTTTTTAAAACTTTTATTTCCTTCTTCCCTACTCTTATTCTTTTTCATTTTGTCTCTTCTTTACTGCTAACACCTGCCCAGAACATGGTCAAGACAGCTGTCAAGCTGCCCAAGACGGGCACCGCAGCCCGTGCCTGGCTCCCGTGTGGTCGCTTGAGGGCGGAAATGGTGTTGCCCCGGGAGATCTTCAGCCCTGAGGAGGTGGGCGTACTTGTTTTTTATGTGCAGCGCCGTCTCCCCAGGACCATCGCGGCAGGCGGCAGGATCGCTGCTGGTTACACCAACAGCCAGGAGCGACAGAAGCGGTGGGGGCAGGTGTGCCGGGCCCTTTTTAAGATCACGGGGGTCCAGCGCACCTACAATCAAGTCACCCACCGCTGGACCGATATCCTGGACCGAGAGCGTGACCTGCTAGACGTGCTGGGAGTGGAGGTCCCCGGGCTTGGTGAGTAGTAGTAGCAATTTTTTCATCACTCACTACTCTGTTTTTTCTCCTGCTCTGTGTGACTGTGTTATATTGCAAATGTTTGCTTTAACTTTTTTACAAAGAGCAATAATGCTGCTGATTACATTGATAAGAGAGGTAAATTAATATTTCAAAATCTTCTGTGCATTTCAGGTGCACTGTTCTCCTTCTCTGTGGCGGTGCCACTGCTTATTTGTTTTCTATTTTGTGTTCATTTAATTGGGCTGAGTAATGTATGAGTGTATTTTACAGAACTGCGTAATGCTAGACACAAAGGGGCAGATTTACAAGCCCCTTGTTCCACGTTTACGCTGCCTTACCTGACGCACAGCGACGTAAACGTGGCGCATCCCTGCGAGTCATGTACAATGTGATCCATCTAAGGAGATGCGCCACGTGAAGGCCTGGGCCTGCGCCACAATGCGTGCGTTCCCACGCAAGGGGGGGGGTGGCGGTCAGGCAGCTGTGCGCCTCGCAAAAGTGCCTGCGTGAAATCTACAAGATTTAACGCAGGCACTTCCGCGACGCTGCTATGTCAATTCTTTATGCCTGCTTGCTTGAAGCAGGCGTAAGGACTGATGCGGTATGTTGAGTATTGGGCAGCCCTGAGCATTGCTATAGTTGCATCGCGCCCGCGACGCGACTCTAGAGATGCGCCCCTCTTTCGTCACGAGATGCGTCACGCATCTGCCTACCCTTGCGCCAGGGTTTGCCGCATTGTAATAGCGGCGCATCTGCCGTGACGCAAGGTTAGTTTTGCGTTACGCATTTGTTCTGGTGCACATCTGGAGGTGTCCAGCTCAGAACTCGTAAGTATGCCCCTAAGTGTCAGATTAGCAATTACCTGCGCATCCCTGCAAAATGTGCGGCACGCCAGCACCACCCATGGTGCGCCGTATTTACAATGCGGCACACCATGGTCCCAAAACGTCACCGAAGCGGTACGCATCGGTGCCGTAAAGGCGCTCATTGATGGAGTTGCGTTGCAACGATGGCGCAGCTCCAGCAATGCTGCGTCAAGCCGTAAGTCTGCTTCATGCAGGCGCAGGGTTTCAGTGACGCATCATTGTCCTAAATGACTGATTGAAATTTTATATATTCCCCATAGCCACTTTTAGCATGCGTTCCTACGCAGGAACGCCCTCCCTTGCGCTGGAACGCTCCCTTATGGCGCAGGGCTTTAGAATGGGATGCATCTCCCATATGCGTCACGTTGTTAATATACGCCACACCATGGCGCCTCTCTTGTTGTGGCGCTGCGTCACAAAATTGACGCAAGAATGGAGCAAAAGAGCTGCAAGGGGCTTGTAAATCTGCCCCTAGAGTAGAGGCTCAGGTGCAGTCCTTCCTTTGTAGCCCTCATTTTAGATGAAATAGTTGGTTCTTGTTCTTTCTAAATGTTTGATTTGGTTGACAAGGACATCGACAAGCAGCAATCATCAATGTTTTCTGTTCATTCTTTCATGTTGTACGTCAGGTCCGCCCAGGGGCAAGCGGACCGAAAAATCGGATGCAGTGGCTCCAAAGGAGGAGGATGCAGGCCAGGGCGGCGAGTGCTCCTTTGCTGGCCCCAGTAAGTTTTCATTTAAATATAGAGGACCTATTGTTGTCCAAGCGTTCCTAATTTAATTGTTTCGAAATAGTGTTTAGATAGGAGCAAAATCAATAATCCTACTGTTGCAGGGACAATTCTCCACAAACCGAACTATGGACACCAAAGACCAGAGTAATAATATTTCAGAGTGGCGTGTTTGGCACACTGTATAAACCTGGTAGTGTCAGCGGCACGGACTCCTCCTTGCAAAAATTGCAAAACTTTTCGCTCAGTCACTCTAGTCTGGAGGACCAAAAACCACAGAGTCTATTCAAGTTTAAAAGCTTTATTAAAAGTTTAAGTAAACACATATATTAAAATAAAGTTAGTTGGAAATGGAAAAGTGCTTGGTGCTGAGTTGATGAGTAATGGAACACATTTCTTGTGGTCGAGCCGAGCTTTCACCTGGTTTGAAGTTGATGTTGCTCTTGTCCTTAGAAGTCCAGTTTCTGTCTGTTCAGAGAAAAATGGTGTGTGTTAAAATTAAGCAAGCATTCAACAATTGTGACAAAAAAGTGAAGCAAGACAACAGCCTTCCCTGGAAGGAGGGACATTTTTACTTTAGACTAGAGTAGACAGTCAATTAATTTTTCTGTTGTTTTCACATTTTTTCATTCATAGACCAAATACTAGTGAGTGGTGTAATCTAACATTCTTAAATCTACTTTGTAGGTGGAACATCTGGTGGCGGGGCCAGCTCGGATGTGGTGGTGATCATTGACTCTGAGTCCGAGGATCACTCTGGGGAGGAGGCGGCGCTAGAGGAGTCGGACCAAGAAGTACAGACTGTGAGGAAGGAGACAGTGGCGGTGGCGAGTACAGGTAAGCTGGATCATGGTACTATCTGACTCTTAGATAGGATATGATGTGTATCCGGTGGTGGCCCAGTGACAAATTACAATATGGTAATTACAGCAGGCTGGGACCGACAGACAGATAGAGGCAGAGACAGAGAGAGAGGAAGACAGAAGGAGAGAGAGAGAGAGGGAGGGAGCCAGAGGGAGGGTGAGGGAGGGAGACAGAGAGAGAGAGACAGCGAGGTAGAGGGAGACACAGGGAGACATAAAGAGGGAGACAGAGAGAGAGAGAGAGAGGGAAACAGACATATCGCCTGGGCTTCTGCCAGATCTCTTTCATATGAAAGAGCATCAAACCAAGGATACAAGTGAGTTGTGGGAAGGGAAATGGTGATTCAAGCGCCCCCCCTTGCCCCTCCCTGCGGACGCCCATGATGCTGGCCTAAATAGTTTTGTACTGCGCTGGCTAGTTGCTAGTTGTACTGTGACACAACTTCCTGCTGAATTATTTTGTGTTAATCATATTCTTAAAGAGCATTGGTTACATATTATGTCTTTCTTTCTTCATATAGTTGGCAATACTAAAACCTCAAAACCGACGAGGAGTATGCTGGCTGTACTGGCCCGGCAACGGAGGCTGGAAGCAACTGTTGCCGAATATCGGCGGCTGGTGGAGCTGGAGGGGGACGACACGCATGCCAGTGCATCAAATCTAACATCTACATCCTCCTCCGTGACCCCATGTTCTGCCGGTAAGCGCAGTGCTCCAGCGAACCGGAGCCGTGCTGGAAGACGCCACCGCCGAGCAGCAAAGGCTGCACCTCACAGTACTGTTAAGACTCGCTTGCGCCGTGCACTCCGCAGAGTGTCCGACCTAGAGGCGGAGGTCCAGAAATGGAACGAGTATCAGAATGTGGTGGAGGGCCTCCGCCTAGATCACGCCACCCTCCAGGAGAAGTATGATGCCCTGGCCCTAAGGCATGATGCCCTGGAGGCCAAACTCAACACCTTGCATTCCTAGAGTGTCCCTTGCCCCTTTTTTAGAGACTTTTGGGGGGTGGGAATTGGGAGTTGGGGTTTTTGGGGACTTTTGAAGGACTATTTATTTGTTGGGGTTAGGGAGGGTCTTGCGGGAGATTATTTTGTTAGGGATATAAATATACTTTTTCAAACTTTATCTGAGCATACCTTTTTTTTACTACTTTTGAGCTTGGTGGGTGGTGGTTTTGCAGTAAGTTCATTTAACTGAACACTGTCATCATGTTGGTTCACGTGCAATAGGCCAAATGTTTTCCAAAGTAAATGCCTGTCACAGAGTTTGTTAATTCAATAGCCCTAGGACTTTACTACTAGTACCACTGTCACTCTCTCGCCCTCCGAACACTCCATTATACTACCTCCCATCCAAACGCTTATCTTACCTGTAATTTGTGTTTGAGGGCTGGCTCCACCTGGAATTCACAGAGTCCTAAAGCGTTCTGCAGCAGGGCCACAACTGGAGTTTCCCGGCGTGGATTTTCTGCAAAACAAAAGCAATCAACATTAGAAATATGGCAGCGGTGCTCACACACCACAAAAACCTAGAAGCCCCACAGACAGCACCCCTAAGACAGGCAAGCGAGCAATAATAACGCCTAAACGTTCACGTGCAATAGGCCAAATGTTTTCCAAAGTAAATGCCTGTCACAGAGTTTGTTAATTCAAGAGCCCTAGGACTTTACTACTAGTACCACTGTCACTCTCTCGCCTCTCCGAACACTCCATTATACTACCTCCCATCCAAACGCTTATCTTACCTGTAATTTGTGTTTGAGGGCTGGCTCCACCTGGAATTCACAGAGTCCTAAAGCGTTCTGCAGCAGGGCCACAACTGGAATTTCCCAGCGTGGATTTTCTGCAAAACAAAAGCAATCAACATTAGAAATGTGGCAGCGGTGCTCACACACCACAAAAACCTAGAAGCCCCACAGACAGCACCCCTGAGACAGGCAAGCGAGCAATAATAACGCCTAAACGTTCACGTGCAATAGGCCAAATGTTTTCCAAAGTAAATGCCTGTCACAGAGTTTGTTAATTCAAGAGCCCTAGGACTTTACTACTAGTACCACTGTCACTCTCTCGCCTCTCCGAACACTCCATTATACTACCTCCCATCCAAATGCTTATCTTACCTGTAATTTGTGTTTGGGGGCTGGCTCCACCTGGAATTCACAGAGTCCTAAAGCGTTCTGCAGCAGGGCCACAACTGGAGTTTCCCGGCGTGGATTTTCTGCAAAACAAAAGCAATCAACATTAGAAATGTGGCAGCGGTGCTCACACACCACAAAAACCTAGAAGCCCCACAGACAGCACCCCTAAGACAGGCAAGCGAGCAATAATAACGCCTAAACGTTCACGTGCAATAGGCCAAATGTTTTCCAAAGTAAATGCCTGTCACAGAGTTTGTTAATTCAAGAGCCCTAGGACTTTACTACTAGTACCACTGTCACTCTCTCGCCTCTCCGAACACTCCATTATACTACCTCCCATCCAAACGCTTATCTTACCTGTAATTTGTGTTTGAGGGCTGGCTCCACCTGGAATTCACAGAGTCCTAAAGCGTTCTGCAGCAGGGCCACAACTGGCCAATTTCATCCCTTAATAGACCTTGCCAGCAATGGCCCAGCCAAGACCTGTAAACCCAAGCGCAAACAAGTTTGACAGTTGACACCCCCAAACAGCCAAAAATGCAAATCGGGGAAAAAAAGTCACACTTGTGTTTTGTTGTTGTTGTATTTAATGAGGACTCACTACTTCCAGTCCCCCTTTGGGGACTCAACGTAAGTTTCTTCATTGTGCAGAATCCAGGCATCAGCATTACGGGAAATGGATAGGATGAGTGGAGGAGGAGGATAGACGACCAGGACTGAGTTCTTGTCAACTAACTGTTGTGAACATGAGGAATGCTGCGGCATCAAAATCAAGACAGTTCTGCTGATGGGCTTGTTGTTGCTTGTGATGGGGTGATTACAGTTTTGTTGTGAATGTGATGAAGCACTTGCTAAACAAAGAAAGACAGACACACAGGAATAAAAGTGAATAAGGAGGACTAAATTTACAGTTAATGAGTCATTGACTCATTTTCAGAACTCGCTGTCAGGGAAGCAGAACTCGTCCTCATACTCTGCTAATTCATCACTCGGTTGTACTTCTGGTAACTGAGGAGAACTTTCCTCAGGTAGGTCGGTGTCCTCTTCTTCCTGCGTGCATTCTCGTACTTTGTAATCTGGTGGTATGAAGTGCTGGTTCATCTTTATCACGGTGAGCCGCTCCACATTTGCGGGCAAGAGGCGGGACCTTTTGCAAGTCACAATGCCACCAGCAGAACTAAAAACACGTTCTGAAGACACGCTTGCGAGTGGGCAAGACAAGTAATTGATAGCCAGGTTGGTAAGCTCTCGCCATATTTTTCTTTTCCCATGCCAATACGCCAATGGGTCCTCAGTAATATTGACCGCTGTGGAGTCATCCAGATAGGCCTGCACCATTGAAATAATGTCCTCCCGCATTCCTGTACTTTGCACTTCTGTGTCCTTTCTGGGACAAGGAAACCCTAGCTCACTTAGCCAATCCGCTTCAGACATATCGCCTGGGCCTGGTGCAGAATCTGATACGGTTGCTGGTGTTGTTAACGGCTTAGTGGAAAAGTCACTCACTTCTGCCGGAGGCACAGATGCAGAAGTGCTTTTTTGGGACGCCTGATGGCCTGCTGATTCACTAGTAGTACTGTGTTCTCGTACAGTTTCCTTCCGCTCTCTTTCAAAACGAATGGCTGACTGAGCTAGCCAACCTTTGTACTCTGTAACATCTGATGTTTCAAAAGGAATTATTACTTTGCCAAACAATGGCTTTTTGTAACGTGGATCCAGAATAGTAGCACAAATGTAGTGCTGTTGTTTCTTGATATTTACAAGCCGTTTATTGCTAACTAGGCGTTGTAATAATCTCTGCGCCAACTCATATGCTTCATTCTTTCCAGCATCTTTTAATTGTGAAGACACCACCTTGACTTGGTGCTCGAGCTTCAGCAACAATGGGATAGCTTTGCTCAAAGAACAGTCCTCCCTGCTGACGTCACGCGTGAAGACCTCAAAAGGACGAAGCATGTCTGTCAGGCTTTTAACTAGCTGCCATTGCTCCACCGCTAGCATCATTTCTGTCGTATCACCACCCAGGTTGTAGAAATACTCATTGAGTACTGGAAACAGCTCATGCAGACGCTCAAGCATGTAGAAGGTTGAGTTCCAATGTGTTGCCACCTCCTGGATAAGTGCTTTCACTGGCATACTACGTTCATTTTGCTTGCGCCTCAGCTCCTTCCGGGCCTTAAACGAATGGTTAAAATGTGTGCATATTCTTCTGCAGATGGTCAGTATTTTGTCGACTGCAAGTTCTTTTTTCAAGAACTTTTGCACGACAAGGTTCATACAGTGCGCCAAACACGGCACTCTGAAATAGAAACCGTCCTCCATGGCCCTAACTACATTGCTGCCATTATCAGTAGAAACATAACCAACCTTGCATTTTCTTGGGGGCAGCCATTGCGAGACCTTTTTGTTAAAGTCATCCAAAAGGTTGGCTGCAGTATGACTTTTCTCCATGCCAAACATGGCTAATGTTGCATGTTTACGAGCACCCTTAAAAATCTCGACCAAGTCACCACCTGCATTTATCTGTTTTGTAACCCCTGAAAAAGAGACCCAGTGTGCAGTGATGCACATGTAATCAAGGGCTTGGCAACTGGTCCACATGTCGGTTGTCAGGTGTATAGTGTGAACAGCACTCTTCTGCAAAGCAGCCCCAACCAACTCAAGCACCTCTTTATATAGTGCTGGAACAGCAACCCTGGCAAAATAGAACCGGCTAGGAACCTTCCATTTAGGGGCCAGTGTTGCCACGAGTTCAAGGAAACCCACACCTTCGACAAACGAAAAAGGGAGAAGGTCCACCGCTAGCATTTTAGCCAGCTTAGTGTTATACAGGCGTACAATTGGGTGGTTGCGTTGAAATTGCACATCTGAGGAGAACATGGCTGAAATGGTGTGCTGGACAAATTTACGGGATGATGCTGATGCCTTCTTCGACCCACTTCTGATCAGTGTTGACATTTTCCGCATTGGTGTGTCTCCCAGACTCTCAGTGTGCCTCCTATGTGTTCCGGAGGGTGTGGTGCTGCCAGGGGTACTGGGTGCAACCGGACACATGTCTGACGCTTCTTCTACCTCCCCGTCATCTTCAGATGAAACACCTAGTATGGGTATATTTTGGCCACTTGCCCTTTGGGATTGCTTTCCCTTGATGTTTGCTAGGTGCGCAAACCATTCGACAGCGTGCCTTCTTTCAAGATGACCTATCTGGCCTCCGGTTCCATAGTTGGTACCAGTCTTACCACGGCTAACGCTAGTCTTACAAATGCAACAAACGGCTATGTTATCATACTTTGCATGGACACTAAAAAAGTTCCAAACTGGGGACTTGAAACCTCTGGTTTTGGCGCACGAGATGATACTGCCAATGCCAGATGAAGCAGTGGTGGATGAGCCTTGCAGACATCTACTGGGTTGTGCAATTATTTCAGCAACCCTACTTGAGGGAGTCGAGCTGGATGGAGTCCCCCTCTGGGGAGAAAATATGGGAGCTGTAGGTTTTGTTGAACTTGTTGTACTACTTGACTGCATTGGTGGTGCTACCAGTGGCACGTCGCCAGGGTCACGCTCAGCCTGACGTCGGGATAGGGTATAAATGTCTGTCTGCTGCATGGCCGGTGTGGCTGGAATGACGTGTGTGATGACTAGGTCATTGCTGTCATCCTGTTCATCAACATCAGAATGAACCACTTCATCAAGTCCGACGTTCGGATCCATAAGTATGAGCTTTCCGGGGCCCTTCCTTTTAACATTTGATATCTTTCGCAGCTCATGGTGTGCCTCCCTCTCAGACGTTGGAGATGGGTGCCAATCTAGATCCAGATCATCATCTGATGGAGCGGGGCTTGAAGAGGAACTTCTACACACACTCCTTGATCTTTTCTTTGGTGGGGAGCTGGGAGAAAATTAATCATCAGAAGGAGTGCCTTCGTCTTCCTGACATGATACCCCGGCTCCAAAGTCAATTTCCTCCTGTGCCCCTACTTCTGGAAGAACAATCATTGTGGGCACTTGCACCGCTCCATGCGCCGCTACATGGGCCTCTTCACTGATCGCTACTTGCAACTCTCCATGGACCTCTCCTTCTCGGCCTTCTCCTTCTCGGCCAGCTCCTTCTCGGCCAGCTCCTTCTCGGACAGCTCCTTCTCGGACAGCTCCTTCTGGGACAGCTCCTTCTCGGACAGCTCCTTCTCGGACAGCTCCTTGCGCATGTACTTGTGCTTGTACTAGTAACCCATACAGTTGTTGTTGCGGCTTTGGTTGTTGAATAGTACTTGTGAGATGAGTTACAACCTGTGTTGATGGTGTGCTGCTACTTTCTTGCGATGAGCCAACATCACTGGCCGTTGGCGATGTAACCACTAAACAGGCTACCTGTGCAACACTCATGGTGGGCCTTTGTTTTCCCCACAAAAATTTAGTGGTGGTGCCACCAGTCTCCTTGGTAAGTGGTGCCACTTGCTTCTTCTTCTCCTTAGTAGAGACATCTTTCTTGCCAGAGGACCTACGGGCACCTCTTTTTGGAGCCATCTTCTTCAGATGTCGGAACAACAGGCCGCAGCAGGACTTCTTCCTGGCACTGATGCTCAACGATGATGCGGATTTATTGACTTTATGCACCTACAAGCAAACGAAGACAGAGGAACATCAGTAAATATATGTTGCATATGTAGCACTTCAATAAATAGTTTGCAAGTAGGCATTTATGAATACACTCGTGCACACCACACAATATGGAAATTTCAAAATTAAGAATTGCTAAATTTTTGGGAAACAGGAATTTAACATTGATCCAAGAGAGCACACACAGAGAGGGTTATAGTTTCATGTACCACTGACTCCCCCTGGGCACAATGGGTGAAAGCAAGGCAAAATGGGTGCAGGCCTATGGCACAAAGCTCACTGCCTGCCTTCAAAATGGCCGCTTGACCCCCATCCACATGGCCAGGACCATGCCTCAAAATGGCCACCACCAACATAGCCAGCCCCCAACCGCTACTCCAAAAAGTAAAAAAACACAACACAAATCAAATCACCACAATCCAATGCCATTCATGAAGTTTCAGAAGGCTTATGCTGCCTGCTGGTGGTTTTCTGGTGCAAAATTGCAATTTTTACAATTTCGCGAGTGCGAGATTGTTGCTTCACGGCGCGAACGTGCCGAAAAACCAGCAAAATCCGCGAACAGACCGATTCTGGGCCCCCTGGCCATAATGGATGAAATCAGAGCACACTGGGTGCAGGCCTATGGCACAAAGCACACAAACTGGCTTAAAAATGGCCCATAGACCCCCACCCACACGGGACCAGGCAATAAAATGGCCCCCACCCACATAACAAGCCCCCAACACCACCCCAAAAAGTCGTAAAACACACAAAAATCACCACAATCCAATGCCATCCATGCCCTGGCCAGAATCATGTTAAAAATTAATTTCAACAAAACAGTTGTATCATGCATGCACCCATAACTAAGCCTGGTGGTTTTCAATTCATGTGCAGAATTGTAATTTTTACAATTTCGCGAGTGCGAGATTGTTGCTGCGCGGGACGCGAGCAGTGCGAACACAAGCAAAAAAATCCTCAGCTCGTGAACTTGCAGATGTTCCCCCACAAAAAGTCGAAAAACAAGCAACACACACAAAAATCACCACAAACAAACAACATCAACTTACTTCCTTGTGAAATAAAATTTCGAATCCAAAAGTAATCCAAAAGGCCTCAAATCCAAATATCCAGCAGCATCCACAAAAAGTAATCCTTCCCAGTCAAGATCGAAATCAAAGTGGCCAGGAAATAGACTAAGCAATGAGAGGAGCTTGCTGAACAGGAACAGGAAGTTGGAGACTGGGGCACTTCCTTCACCCCATCCCTATGAGAGGAGCTTGCTGGACAGGAACAGGAAGTTGGAGACTGGGCCACTTCCTTCACCCCTCCCCAATTGTAATTTTTGTACTTTCGCGAGTGCGAGATTGTTGCTGCCCGCGCCGCGGACCGCGAGCAGTGCGAGCACAAGCAAAAAATCCGCTTCGCACGGATTTGCGTATTTTCGCCACATCCGCGAGAGTTCGCGGATTGCGGATTTGCCGAAAATCCGAAAAATCCGCGAGCGGAACGGATTTTGCGCCCATGCTTAATGAATAGTCACCACATATGCCCAAGAAACAGGAAACTGTTTTCGGCGGACATATACATCTTTCACAAGCAAAAATCGAGCAGAACAACGACTGATTTGTTGTACTTCTTCAATTCCATCAAATTAAATTTTTAAAAATTCAATTCCATCTCTATTTCGGTAATTCACAAAATCAACAACATGACCCATTGCTCCATTTACTAAACCTCTTTCCACATGTAAATTCCATCGTAAAATTATACGACAATTTAAACATGCATACAGATTCTTTTCCAAACCAGCAGTTTCAGATATTGTCTTCTTTAAAGAATCCAATTTTGATTTCAACTTTTCTGACAAAATATTAGTTGCTCCTTCATGCTCTATTTTATCAATAGCTTCCCGTTTCACAATCTCTTGATTTTCTAACTTTAACATTTTGTTGTTGAAGATTGAACATTCTTGCAGAGTAGGCCTCAAGCATATCACAGATTTGTTTTCAGGAATTTTCGTAAAAATATTCTCTGGGAGAATATTTTCATTTGAAAACAAATTTGAAATTAATCGTGCATGTAAAGCTTCTTTGCCATCCTCACTTACTTTTCTAATTCTTACATCTTGTAGAATATTTTTAGAAACTTCATCCTTTGCCTGTCGCATATTTTGAAGCAGTTCTGCATATTTGAAATGTAACCATATGTTAACATTTCCAATGCTTCCTAGGCACTTTCTTGTATCTTCATGCGTAAGCATTTTAAACACTGATTGTCCTTTCACTGGAGTTAGCTGCAGTAGATCTCCAAAAACAATGATGTGTTTGCCTCCAAATAACACATTATACTCTGTTTTAAGAATTTCTTGCATTCCTAAATGCACAAAAGCAAGCATTACATTTGATACCATGCTTACCTCATCAATGATAAGAAGTTTCATTTTCTTCAGGATTCTGGAAACGTCACAACAAGCTTCTCCAGATAGCTTGTGGTATTGTAATTTATTATCATGCTCTACTGGCAGCATCAATAAACAATGTAAAGTAATCCCTTTAATGTTATGTGCTGCCAACCCAGTTGGAGCGGTAACAACATAAGACAGCGATTACTCCGTTCTTTTCTGCAGATAAGTTGCAATTGCTTTAATCAGAAAACTTTTTCCATTACCTGCTTCTCCACTCACGTACAGTTGGACAGGCCTAAATGACGTACATGAGCACTCTTTTTTCTCATGATATAAACCATGCTCAATCTGTTCTGTGACTTCATCATATATTTGTTTCTGCTCAACGTTTAGTTCTTTTTCCAAATCGTCTAAGTTAACTTCATCCTCCTGAGCTTGTTCCATGGCTCTTTCCACTTCATCCATGGCAGTGGCAGCTTCATTTTGGATAATTGGTCCTCCTAGTGGATCCTGACTCAATGAAGCAGAACTCTGACTGTCTTGAGAACTGTCTCTAGCAATATCTGCTGCAATTGTAGCTTCTTGCTGTATTTCCTCGTTCAACATTTGCAGATAATTTGAAAAAACAGGACATTCTATGGTATCCTTGGTTGCATTGAAGGAATCTTCATAACTGAGAAAATCTCCAAGTAGTTCCTCTTTTGTACGCCATGGCTTAAAGAGTTGCAAAAGAGCTAAATAGTAAAATTCCCTTTTGTCAGGAGATTCACAACTCAATTTTCGATGATTAATCAAATGGCCTTTTCTTTGTTTCACCAGACATCCTTCACATCCAATTACAGCATATACTCCTTTATTGATATCTTCTGTGATGTTCCTCTTAAAAGTATAGGTTTTCAGAACTTCATAGAGACAAACGTTCTGAAGATGACTACTTTTATTTGGATAGTATGTATCCAACATGTTTGTCTTCAAAATATCTGTACTGTTTGGTTCTTTCTCCGCCAAATACTCAATTTCTTGTACAGATTTCCAAACTCGGTTTCGTGTTGCAGAAAGACCTAGACTCACCCAAATGATTGTTCTAGATTTTGTATATAGACTTGCTGATGATAACCGATCAGAACATTCATATGCTCCAATTTCTCGATGCGACAACATCTTCAGACTGTAACTGTACAATTTCTTACTTAGACTCTTTTCATGTGAAATTTCCTCCGACATTTCCTTGAGTTCCGTCTTTTCTGATTTTGTGATGTAAGACATCAAATATCGAGCCACAGCAATAGAGTTGTCAGCAACATATTGAATATCCATGTTAGCATTCCACATGGACAAAATGACTGGGTTGTAGTCATTTATGTATTTGGAGTCTTCATTTCTTTTTAAGTTGTATGTATTTTTGGGTGATTTTCTTGTCACAGTATGTCGTAAAGATGACATAAAATTGTTCACTCTTCCTTTCGATGTTACTGGACGCGGAAATGCAAAACGACATTTTGTGTAGAACTTGTCCTTGGATTTGAACTTTCGACGACAGTATTTTCCACAGCGATGGGTTTGAAAGGGTAAAAGTTGATGTCTTAAATTGTTTTCTTCTCTACTTTTCGGAACAGCACATGTAGAATATTGTTCAATGAAACTCATCACTGTGTCATCCGAATCTGTTCCAAATTTAGGTGTCAACTGCATGCACCAAATCATTATCCTGAAAGTAACTCTCTTCATTAAAAAATGGCTGACAACTTGAACTATGCTTCCATTCTCCAGAAAAAACATCACAAAAATTAGTCCGATTAATTACTCTTTTCCACTTACATTTTGATTTCAAAACATTGATTACCTTATCTAGTGTACAAATTCTATTGATTACTAAACTGAATATTTTTTTTTCACTTCAAAAGCATGATCTACAATCTTCACTATACTTTGCTCTTTCTTGTAAAAATCAGTCTTCTTTTTATAAATCTTAACATTTTTTAATAAATTTAATACAATTCTGTTATAAAACATTCGTCTACGAATGTCAATAAATTGATTTCTCCTTCTATTACTATAGACAATATCATCTCCTTCTACAGGGCACTCTGCTTTTTCTTTGTATTTACAGATGATTTTTTTTTCTTTGAAACAATATCCAGATGTTTTTTACATTGCGTTAATTTCCTAAAAAACTCTTTTGTTTGCTTACCAGGAGCATTCTTTTTTTTTCACTGAAGAATGTGCTGTGTTTTGGATGAATCTTCTAATTGTGTTTTCTTGGCCAATAAACCATGTTTGTAACTTTTTATTCTTCTTTCCTTCGTCGGCATATTCTTTTTTTTTTCTATAGATGATTACAATCTGTGGTAAAGAAAAAATAACATATTATAGACCACTACTAACATACTACATAGCAATTACAATAAGTGAACCATATTAACACTAGTTTACAACATAAGTAGGTTTATAGCACGGCAACTGTGTCACAGCAACACAGCAGTACAGTTTCATTATAAATCTCATTCTCTGCCTGCACCATCTCACTCTTTGCGTGTCTCATCTCACTCTGTGCCTGTGTCTCATCTCACTCTGTGCCTGTGTCTCATCTCACTCTGTGCCTATGTCTCATCTGACTCTGTGCCTGCTCCATCTCTCTCTTTTTCTTTGTCATATCTCTCTTTGCATGTCTCATCTCACTCTGTGCCTGTGTCTCATCTCACTCTGTGCCTGTGTCTCATCTCACTCTGTGCCTGTGTCTCATCTAACTCTGTGCCTGTGTCTCATCTCACTCTGTGCCTGTGTCTCATCTCACTCTCATCTCACTCTGTGCCTGTGTCTCATCTCACTCTGTGCCTGTGTCTCATCTCACTCTGTGCCTGCCCCATCTCTCTCTTTGTGTGTCATTTTTCTCTTTGAGTGTCTCATCTCACTCTGTGCCTGTGTCTCATCTCACTCTGTGCCTGCCCCATCTCTCTCTTTGTGTGTGTCATTTCTCTCTTTGCGTGTCTCATCTCACTATGTGCCTGTGTCTCATCTCACTCTGTGACAGCCCATCTCTCTCTTTTAGTGTGTCATTTTTCTCTTTGCATGTCTCATCTCACTCTGTGCCTGTGCCTCATCTCACTCTGTGCCTGTGTCTCATCTCACTCTGTGCCTATGTCTCATCTCACTTTGTGCCTGTGTCTTACCTCACTCAGTGCCTGTGTCTCATCTCACTCTGTGCCGGTGTCTCATCTCACTCTGTGACAGTGTCTCATCTCACTCAGTGCCTGTGTCTCATCTCACTCTGTGCCTGTGTCTCATCTCACTCTGTGCCTGTGTCTCATCTCACTCATTTTTGACAAGGATCACACTGAGTGTCTGTGTGAAATAAGGAATTATATTTTCAACATTTTTCAATAATGTCACCTGTGTGCTCACAGTTTGCATCTCTTAGCTTAAAGGGTACTCTGTGCCTGTGTTTCATCTCACTCTGTGCCTGTGTCTCATCTCACTCTGTGCCTGTGTCTCATCTCACTCTGTGCCTGTGTCTCATCTCACTCTGTGCCTGCCCCATCTCTCTCTTTGTGTGTGTCATTTCTCTCTTTCCGTGTGTCTCATCTCACTCTTGTAAATGTTTTATGGTAAAATGTATGGCTTTAACATTTTTGACAAGGATCACACTGAGTGTCTGTGTGAAATAAGGAATTATATTTTCACAATTATCAATAATGTCACCTGTGTCTGCTCACAGTTTGCATCTCCTAGCTTAAAGGGTACTGTTTCTTTTTGCATTGTGTCTCATGTTTCTATGTAATGCTGGCAAAAAAATGAATGGTGCATATTGCAAATAAATTTTGGAAATGAGTCAGGTTGTGATCCTTGTCAAAAATGAGTGAAATGAGACACAGGCACAGAGTGAGATGAGACACAGGCACAGAGTGAGATGAGACACAGGCACAGAGTGAGATGAGACACAGATACAGAGTGTCTAATATTCAACACATGGGCTGAGTTCTCTGTCTTAAAGAAATGACTGTGATAAATGGTTTTAGTAAAATGAGCACTTTTAAAGTTTTTTTCATGCTGCCTAAGATTCTCTAGTAGTACATATCCTAAAGCCTAACTGACTTCAAGAATACTTGTATTCCCATAATATTAAACACGTCAACTAAGCAAATTATTCACCCAGATTCATTTAAAATCAAGCTTGACTCACAGTGTGATCTTAGGCACATGACCAGGATGTTACATGTAATCTACCATGTCTGTCTCTGCCTCCACTATGTGTGTTGGTGCTCATACTATCTCAATGTCTCTACTGGCAAAAAACAGACCATATATATATAAGCAAGACATAACATTCCTTTTTCATTTCAACAGCACACCCTGGATCTTTATTGCACAGCTTAGAGCCTATTTGTGAACTAAGAGGCCAAACAGACATGCTGCCTAAGATTCTGTACTAGTACATATCCTAAAGCCTAACTGACTTCAAGAATACATGTATTCCCATATTTTTAAACACATCAACTAAGCCAATTATTCACCCAGATTCATTTAAAATCAAGCTTGACTCACAGTGTGATCTTAGGCACATGACCAGGATGTTACATGTAATCTGCCATGTCTGTCTCTGCCTCCACTATGTGTGTTGTGCTCATACTATCTCACTGTCTCTACTGGCAAAAAACAGACCAAATATATATATATAAGCAAGACATAACATTCCTTTTTCAATTCAACAGTACACCCTGGATCTTTATTGCACAGCTTAAAGCCTATTTGTGAACTAAGAGATCTCTAAATCTTTCTCCCAAGACAACTCTGTCTCAGATTTATCCCTGGGAGTGGATACGCTATGTAGAAATGTATATATGGCAGAAGCCCTGGAGTTATTAAGTAAGAGCAAGCGCAGCGTGTCCATAGGGACAGACTGAGGAGAAGTAGGGTCTTGAGGGCTTATGCAATGCGATCGGGTATTTTCAACGGCTTGTGTTAAAAGGAGATATTTGGAGCTAAAAGCTGAGGTAAGTTAAAAGAGCTACTAGCATATTCAATAGACAAAAGCTTGTTCTGATCATATAATTGATGTACCCATATCAAGCCTCGTTGTCTCCACATTTTCCAAAAGATGGGTTTGTTTTTTATCAGAATGGAAGCATTATGCCATATTGTAGTATTCAAAACTGAAGCCCAATCACTGGAATTCGTAGAGGAGACATTCTGTAGAATCCTAGAAGAATGTTTGAGTATGGGGTTAGAGATAGATTGTGGTTTACATGTGAAAGACAAATATTTTTGGAATGAAAATGGGAGGATGAAGGAGTGTTCAATCATGACCCAAAGGGGGTTATTTGTGATAGAGTCAGAGAGCCACCTCAAAGCTTGATGTACGAGGAAGGATTTATGGTAAATCAGAAAATGTGCCCCCCCTTCCAATTTTGGGCAAATCAATTTTGATATAGACATATGCAAATTTCTTGCTACTCCATAAAAAGGAGGATATTATGGAGTTAATTTTTAAAAAATATTTTAAGGGTATGGATAGCCGAATGTTAGAGATTGGAATTCGTATTCCTTTGATAGATGTTGAATTATAACGATTCGACTTTTCAGAGGTAAAATGTCCCCGTCACGATAGTAACATCACTCAAGTCCGTATTGTATTCAAAGAGCGGACATAATTATTTAACCTCCTCAGCGTGATGGCTTCAAAAATGTATCTGGCTGTGTAGAATATTCGTAGACATCACAGTGATCCTGCTTTTCACACGATGAGACCGATAATCGTGGAAGAAGTCTTATGCGGGACTGCTAATAGTGCAGGGAAAAGTTCCCACAGGCTTTGATATGCCTGAGATTCCATTGTATCGTTATAATTCTACATCTATCAAAGGAATACGATTTCCTTTCGAGGATCGATTGCTAGCGCATATGAACCAGCGGAAAATCATTGCAAACAAATTGATAACCTTTAGGCTTCGTACGGAATGGTGTATTATTTGCAATAAGCCCTGATGAAGTTCTCTGATGGAGAACGAAACGCGTTGGTTGGAAAGTAAAGTGTTTTGTTGGACATTGAACATGAAATAAAGAAACGTCATTAAAACTTACCTTGTGATCATTGGACTTATCTTCGCGCACGCCCACACAATTGCATTAGGGTTCCATTTCATTGTTAAAGAGGATAATCGTTGTACATAGTTGCCCATGCAACATGATATTGTTTCTGAAATGGAAGAAGTGAAATGCATACCTAAATATTTGATGTATTGGGGACTCCATGCAAAACCTTATCATGCTGCTATCTTCAGATTTTGATCCCCAAAAAGAACAGGGAATGGTCTGCAAGTGGGGTATAACAACCATCCTGCACTTTGCACTTTAATTAATTAATTTGCACTTTCCTTATCATACTGCTATTGTCAAATCATTAACCCCTAGAAAAAGAACAAGGAATAGCCAGAAAGTTGGGAGAAAGGATTTGGAGGGGAATGATTTGGAGTACCTGGATGAGGAGTGTAGCATTTAAAATTATAAATTATGAAAGTAGTGTTACACGAGGAACCAACATCAATCTGCACTTTAAAAAGAAATTTGCAAAAAAAAAGTTACACTTTAAATTACTTTGCACTTTCATTGAAGGATGTATTGATATGAAATTGTCATAAGGAAATGAAACATTTTTAATGTATTTCTGAAGAATAGAATGAAGCCTCCAAAAAATACAAAGAAAGTACTGACACTGATAAGAAAAAATACATGAAACATATAAAAGACGAAATAATAACAGAAGAAATAATAACAAAAGCAATAACCTCAGTCATTTTTCTTTTTTTCTTTTGCTATATATGGTCACGGGCTCCGATAATGCAGAGTCCATCATGTGAATCAGGGGTAGATGGATTAATGGACCTTATGCTCGCCCATTGGAGCTTTAATATATATATATATATATATATTCACTGAAAAAACCATAGGTTTCATACCAGTTATAGTAAGCTGAACAGTTTACTCATACAAAACCATTGAAATTCCCACGTTATAGTTAGTTGGACTCACTATAACTCACGCGCCCGCAATCCACTGCTGATAATGTCACATATTACATCATTCATGACATGGTCAGTGACATCACTGATGACATCACTGATGACATCTCAAATGACATCGAATTAATTAATCGAAGGAAGGAGGAACACCGCTGCTCCACCTATCCCTAATTTTTCCCCTTTTTTTTGCTCCTGTTGAGCAGTTTGCATTCCCTAGTTTAGTTTTTGTTCTGAAAAAAATACAAAAAAAAATTAGAAACGTTCAGAAAAAGTAAAAAATAAAAATAAAAAAGAAGAAAAAAAAAAGTACTTTTTAGAACTACCTCCAATTCTCCAAAAAGAGCTATATTTCTTACATATTCTCAAGGAGTGAGTGAAGTGGAGTACAGTGAGAGAGGAAAGGAAAATGAGTGAGGGAGCGAAGGAAGGGAAGAGAGGGGAAGGGGAGTGAAGCAGGGGGACTGAAAGAAGGTGAGTGTGGGAGGTGAGTGAGGGGAAGGGGAGTGAACATGGGGAATGAGGATAAGTGAGGAAAGCGGAGTAAGGGAACTGGGGTGAGGAGGGGTAAGAGAAGAGAAGTGAGGTTGAGGAAAGAGTGGTGATAGAGGGTGGATAAAGGCAAGTGAGTGTGAGACAAGGAGAGTGAGGGAGTGCAGGAAAGAGTGCGAGAAGGGGACTGAGTGAGAGTGCATAGAAAGTTAAGTGAGGGATTGTGGGTGAGTTAAAGGGAGTGAGCATGAGGGAAGGGGACTGAGAGAGTGAGGGGACAGAGGTAGTGAAGCTAAAAGAGAGGGAGCGAGGGAAGGAGAATGAGGATGTGACAGGACAGAGGGAGTGAGAGAAGGAGTGAGTGAAGTAGAGTAAGGTGAGTGAGGGAAGGGGAATGAGTGAGTGAGCGAAGGAGGGAAATAGAGGGGAAGAGGACTGAAGCATAGGTACTGAGAGAAGGTGAGTGGGGGATGAAAGTAAAGAGAAGGATGGGCAATAAGGGGTAGTGAGGGAACTGGAGTAAGGGAACGGGGGTGAGGGAGGGTTAGAGAAGGGCAGAGAGCGTGAGTAAAGAGGGGTGAAAGAGGGTGGATAAAAGTAAGTGAGGTTAAGACAAGGGGAGTGAGGGAGTGAGGGGATAGAGGGAGTGAAGGAAGGAGTGACAGAAAGGGACTGAGTGAGGGAGCAAAGAAAGGTAAGTGAGGGAGTGTGGGTGAGTTATAGGGAGTGAGCGTGACGGAAGAGGAGTGAGAGAGTGAGAGGATGGAGAGAGTGAGGCTAAGAGAGAGAGTAAGGAAAAAGAAGTGAGGATGTGAGAGGACAGTGGGAGTTAGAGAAGGAGTGAGTGAAGTGGAGTAAGGTGAGTGAGGGAAGGGGAATGAGTGAGGGAGCAAAGGAAGGGAAGAGAGGTGAAGGGAAGTAAAGCAGGGGGTCTAAAATAAGGTGAGTGTGGGAGGGGAGTGATGGAAAGGAGAGTAAACATGGGGATTGAGAATAAGTGAGGGAAGTGGAGTAAGGGAACGGGGGTGTGGGTGGGTGAGAGAAGAGTAGTGAGGTTAAGGAAAAGAGTGATGAGAAAGTACATTTTGTTTGTCAAACTTACCTTATAAGTAATGTAAACTTAATTACATATTTTTAATAAATGTAATATCTGTGGAAGAGAAAAAAAAGTAAGTTATAATATTTATAATATGTATTTCAAATACAAGAGACAAGGCAGGAGATTAAAAGTCATAAAAGGGTACTAAGAAATAAAGTAGGAGTGAAGGACACAGAAAGGGAAAAAAATGAATGGTGAAGGACAGAGAGAGTAAAAAAGAAATAGAGGGAGAGCAAATTACTAAGAGGATAATGAGACGGATACATTCAGTGACAGAGAGGAAGAGAAGGAGAGATAAATGAAGTGAAGGTGAGTAAGACACTAAAGGAATGTGAGTTAGGAAAACTAAAGGAGGAAAGGGGAGTAAGGAAAGGGGAGTGAGTGACAGGGAAGGGGGAGTGAGTGAGAGAAGAAAAGTGAGGTTAAGGAAAAGAGTGATGAGAAAGTAAATGTTGTTTGTCAAACTTACCTTATAAGTAATGTAAACTTAATGACATATTTCTAATAAATTTAACCTGTGGAAGAGAAAAAAAGTAAGTTATAATATTTATAATATATATATCAAAATACAAGAGACAAGGCAGGAGATTAAAAGTCATAAAAGAGTACTAAGAGATAAAGTAGGAGTGAAGGACACAGAAAGGGAAACAAAGGAATGGTGAAGGACAGAGAGAGGGAAAAAGAAATAGAGGGAGAGCAAATTACTAAGAGGATAATGAAGGAGATAGATTCAGTGACAGACTGGAAGAGAGGGAGAGAGAAATGAACTGAAGGTGAGTAAGATACTAAAGAATGTGAGTTATCAAAACTAAAGGAGGAAAGGGGAGTAAGGAAAGGGGAGTGAGTGACAGGGAAGGGGGAGTGAGTAAGGGTGCGTAAAGGGGCGTGAGAGAGTGAGGGGACTGAGGGAGTGAGGGTAACAAAGAGGGAGTGATGGAAGAGGAGTGAGGAAGTGAGAGGACAGAGGGAGTGAGAGAAATAGTGAGTAAAGTGGAGTAAGTTGAATAAGGGAAGGAGAATGACTGAGGGAACAAAGGAAGGAAAGAAGGGTAGTGAAGCAGAGGGACTGTGAAAAGGTGACTGCAGGAGGAGAGTGAGGGGAAGGGCAGTTAAGGATGGGGAATGAGGATAAGTGAGGGAAGTGGAGTAAGGGTACGGCGGTGAGGGAGGGTGAGAGAAGGGCAGTGAGGTTGAGGAAAGAGGAGTGATAGAAGGTTGATAAAGGCGAGTGAGCTTAAGACAAGGGCAGTGAGGGAGTGAGGACATAGAGGTAGTGAAGGTAGGAGTAAGAGAAGGGGACTAAGTGAAGGAACATAGAAAGGTAAATGAGGGAGTGTTGGTGAGTTGAAGGGAGTGAGTGTGATGGAAGAGGAGTGAGAGAGTGAGAGGACGGAGAGAGTGAGGCTAAGAGTGAGAGAGTGAGGGAAGGGGAGTGAGGATGTGAGAGGACAGAGGGAGTGAAAGAAGTAGTGATTGAAGTGGATTAAGGTGAGTAAGGGAAGGGGAATTACTGAAGGAGCAAAGGAAAGAAAGAAGGGGAAGGGGAGTGAAGTAGAGTGACTGAGAGCTGGAAAGTGGTGGAGGGGAGAGAGGGAAAGGGCAGTGAAGGAATGGGGAATGAGGGGTAGTGAGGGAAGTGGAGTAAAGGAATGGGGGTGAGGGAGGGTGAGAGAAGGGCAGTGAGGGTGAGTTAAGAGGGGTGATAGAGGGTGGAAAAAGGTGAGTGAGCATGAGACAAGGGGAGTATAATATATATTTCATAATACAAAATACAAAATAACTTGTACAACATGTTATATGGTTTATTTTTGCTGTTCTCAGAATATATCGAACTTCACTTAAAACAGTGAGTTCAATACTACTCATTATATGACAGCGGGCAAAAAAAACACAATCAAAAAGATTGTGTTTAAAAAACCCATATAACGTTTCAATAAATAATCTAAAACTTAGAAAAAACATATCTTAACTCATTTCTGATCCACTTACTTTTCCACGAAGCCAAATAGTATATGGAAAGTCCTTTTCTTTGGAAATTACTCAATAGTACTGTTAAACTTCCATTTACCCGAGTTTCTGAAAGAAAAGCTCCAACATCTTTTACATCATGTAACAATAGTTATATTTCCAGCTGTGGCTCAGTCATAATCAACATTTCCTATAATACTGATATCACTCACTATGTGATACACTTACACTACCTCTATGACAACTACAAGTTTTTTATTATCTTGATCACTCTCACTCACAAAGTAATTTTGAACAGCAAACTAAGTTTTATTAACTGCTCCAATCTTCATAGACCAATTACCTTTCCTAAAATTACGGTTGTAAGAACACCAGATAAGAATTTTGTAAGTCTGAAGGCAAACGTTGTTTGAAAGTCAGTTGAGTATCATTACAATTAGTCCAGCCTTTTTGACATTTTAAATAAGCTGTGTAATGTCCTGATGCTGTCGAAGGATCATCATGGTAAATAATTGCTGCAGTTGCAAAGGTTCTTCCTGAAATTGATAATTGAGAAGGCACACAATTTTTAGTTAAAGTTGTCAATTTAGTTCCATCAGGTCTACATTGTAATTAAAATTACATACTGTCCATATCTTTGTATAAATAATGTTGATAGCATTGCAGATTTACAATGAGTACAGACCGTGTTTTGATTTGCTTCTCTAACTAGATTATTAAAAGACACTGATTTGCAGTCTGGTAAAGTCAAATATATAAATCTTTCAGTGTATATTGTAGCAGTACTTGAAAAGGAACAATTGTCGCAGTTATGCTGCCATTTATTAGAAAGGCCAAAAAGATTTTCTATATCTATACCTTCATCTTGCAATACAACAAGCATATACATTAGAAATTCCTGACAATCTTGCTGAATATTCTGTGAAAATTGATGTAGACCAGAATATATGTCTAAAACATTTCGAATTTCAGAAACACTTTCTATTTTTGTTCTATTACTGCTACATTTCTCAAACACAAAATTCAACAAACAACAAAATCTTTGATCCCGATTTTCAACAATCTGTTCTTGTAAAGTTTGAAGACAAAAAAAACAACATTAACAACTACATTAGCATAGCAGTTGACACCAGAACTGTTTTCAAACTGAAATCCAACAACATCTTTAACTGAATCCTTTTCCTTTCTGCTTACAATTACTGGTTCATCTACTTTTTTTCTTTTTGCTACAACTTCACTACAATTTTTCTCATTTCTTCTTTTTCGGCCTACCACACGCTTTTCAAATAGAGGATATTGAGGTAAATTTGGAGCATACTCTCTTCTTAACCTATTATATTCTTTTACACAATTTAGATCTGCATTAATCTTTGTCTCATCAAAATCAATCAAGTACAATCCAGATAAAGTTCTGACTCGAGATAAAGCAACATATGCCATACCCTCCTTGAACACAGAACTTCCAATATTCACCAAAGCACTATCTACAATTAAACCTTGAGATTTATGAATAGTCACCGCATATGCCAAAGAAACAGGAAACTGTTTTCGGCGGACATATACATCTTTCACAAGCAAAAATCGAGCAGAACAACGGCGGATTTGTTGTACTTCTTCAATTCCATCAAATTTAATTTTTAAAAATTCTATTCCATCTCTATTTCGGTAATTTACAAAATCAACAACATGACCCATTGCTCCATTTACTAAACCTCTTTCCACATGTAAATTCCGTCGTAAAATTATACGACAATTTAAACATGCATACATATTCTTTTCCAAACCAGCAGTTTCCGATATTGTCTTCTTTAAAGAATCCAATTTTGATTTCAACTTTTCTGACAAAATATTAGTTGCTCCTTCATGCTCTATTTTATCAATATCTTCCCGTTTCTAACTTTAACATTTTGTTGTTGAAGATTGAACATTCTTGCAGAGTTGGCCTCAAGCATATCACAGATTTGTTTTCAGGAATTTTCGTGAAAATATTCTCTGGGAGAATATTTTCATTTGAAAACAAATTTGAAAATAATCGTGCATGTAAAGCTTCTTTGCCATCCTCACTTACTTTTCCAATTCTTACATCTTGTAGAATATTTTTAGAAACTTCATCCTTTGCCTGTCGCATATTTTGAAGCAGTTCTGCATATTTGAAATGTAACCATATGTTAACATTTCCAATGCTTCCTAGGCACTTTCTTGTATCTTCATTCGTAAGCATTTTAAACACTGATTGTCCTTTCACTGGAGTTAGCTGCAGTAGATCTCTAAAAACAATGATGTGTTTGCCTCCAAATAACACATTATACTCTGTTTTAAGAATTTCTTGCATTCCTAAATGCACAAAAGCAAGCATTACATTTGATACCATGCTTACCTCATCAATGATAAGAAGTTTCATTTTCTTCAGAATTCTGGAAAAGTCACAACAAGCTTCTCCAGGTAGCTTGTGGTATTGTAATTTATTATCATGCTCTACTGGCAGCATCAATAAACAATGTAAAGTAATCCCTTTAATGTTATGTGCTGCCAACCCAGTTGGAGCGGTAACAACACAAGACAGCGATTACTCCGTTCTTTTCTGCAGATAAGTTGCAATTGCTTTAATCAGAAAACTTTTTCCATTACCTGCTTCTCCACTCACGTACAGTTGGACAGGCCTAAATGACGTACATGAGCACTCTTTTTTCTCATGATATAAACCATGCTCAATCTGTTCTGTGACTTCATCATATATTTGTTTCTGCTCAACGTTTAGTTCTTTTTCCAAATCGTCTAAGTTATCTTCATCCTCCTGAGCTTGTTCCATGGCTCTTTCCACTTCATCCATGGCAGTGGCAGCTTCATTTTGGATAATTGGTCCTCCTAGTGGATCCTGACTCAATGAAGCAGAACTCTGACTGTCTTGAGAACTGTCTCTAGCAATATCTGCTGCAATTGTAGCTTCTTGCTGTATTTCCTCGTTCAACATTTGCAGATAATTTGAAAAAACAGGACATTCTATGGTATCCTTGGTTGCATTGAAGGAATCTTCATAACTAAGAAAATCTCCAAGTAGTTCCTCTTTTGTACGCCATGGCTTAAGGAGTTGCAAAGGAGCGAAATAGTAAAATTCCCTTTTGTCAGGAGATTCGCAACTCAATTTTTGATGATTAATCAAATGGCCTTTTCTTTGTTTCACCAGACATCCTTCACATCCAATTACAGCATATACTCCTTTATTGATATCTTCTGTGATGTTCCTCTTAAAAGTATAGGTTTGCAGAACTTCATAGAGACAAACGTTCTGAAGATGACTGCTTTTATTTGGATAGTATGTATCCAACATGTTTGTCTTCAAAATATCTGTACTGTTTGGTTCTTTCTCCGCCAAATACTCAATTTCTTGTACAGATTTCCAAACTCGGTTTCGTGTTGCAGAAAGACCTAGACTCACCCAAATGATTGTTCTAGATTTTGTATATAGACTTGCTGATGATAACCGATCAGAATATTCATATGCTCCAATTTCTCGATGCGACAACATCTTCAGACTGTAACGGTACAATTTCTTACTTAGACTCTTTTCATGTGAAATTTCCTCCGACATTTCCTTTAGTTTCGTCTTTTCTGATTTTGTGATGTAAGACATCAAATATCAAGCCACAGCAATAGAGTTGTCAGCAACATATTGAATATCCACGTTAGCATTCTACATGGACAAAATGACTGGGTTGTAGTCATTTATGTATTTGGAGTCTTCATTTCTTTTTAAGTTGTATGTATTTTTGGGTGATTTTCTTGTCACAGTATGTCGTAAAGATGACATAAAATTGTTCACTCTTTCTTTCGATGTTACTGGACGTGGAAATGCAAAACGACATTTTGTGTAGAACTTGTCCTTGGATTTGAACTTTCGACGACAGTATTTTCCACAACGATGGGTTTGAAAGGGTAAAAGTTGATGTCTTAAATTGTTTTCTTCTCTACTTTTCGGAACAGCACATGTAGAATATTGTTCAATGAAACTCATCACTGTGTCATCCGAATCTGTTCCAAATTTAGGTGTCAACTGCATGCACCAAATCATTATCCTGAAAGTAACTCTCTTCATTAAAAAATGGCTCACAACTTGAACTATGCTTCCATTCTCCAGAAAAAACATCACAAAAATTAGTCTGATTAATTACTCTTTTCCACTTACATTTTGATTTCAAAACATTGATTACCTTTTCTACTGTAAGAATTCTATTGATTACTAAACTGAATACTTTTTTTTTTACTTCAAAAGCATGATCTACAATCTTCACTATACTTTGCTCTTTCTTGTAAAAATCAGTCTTCTTTTCATAAATCTTAACATTTTTAAATAAATTGAATACAATTCTGTTATAAAACATTCGTCTACGAATGTCAATAAATTGATTTCTCCTTCTATTACTATAGACAATATCATCTCCTTCTACAGGGCACTCTGCTTTTTCTTTGTATTTACAGATGATTTTTTTTTCTTTGAAACACTATCCAGATGTTTTTTACATTGCGTTAATTTCCTAAAAAACTCCTTTGTTTGCTTACCAGGAGCATTCTTTTTTTTTCACTGAAGATTGTGTTGTGTTTTGGATGAATCTTCTAATTGTATTTTCTTGGCCAATAAACCATGTTTGCAACTTTTTATTCTTCTTTCCTTTGTCGGCATATTCTTTTTTTTTTCTATAGATGATTACAATCTGTGGTAAAGAAAAAAAAACATATTATAGACCACTACTAACATACTACATAGCAATTACAATAAGTGAACCATATAAACACTAGTTTACAACATAAGTAAGTTTATAGCACAGCAACTGTGTCACAGCAATAGTGCAGTACAGTTTCATTATAAATCTCATTCCCTGCCTGCACCATCTCACTCTTTGCGTGTCTCATCTCACTCTGTGCCTGTGTCTCATCTCACTCTGTGCCTGTGTCTCATCTCACTCTGTGCCTGTGTATCATCTGATTCTGTGCCTGCCCCATCTCTCTCTTTTTCTATGTCATTTCTATCTTTGCATGTCTCATCTCACTCTGTGCCTGTGTCTCATCTCACTTTGTGCCTGTGTCTCATCTCACTCTGTGCCTGTGTCTCATCTAACTCTGTGCCTGTGTCTCATCTCACTCTGTGCCTGTGTCTCATCTCACTCTCATCTCACTCTGTGCCTGTGTATCATCTCACTCTGTGCCTGTGTCTCATCTCACTCTGTGCCTGCCCCATCTCTCTCTTTGTGTGTGTCATTTTTCTCTTTGAGTGTCTCATCTCACTCTGTGCCTGTGTCTCATCTCACTCTGTGCCTGCCCCATCTCTCTCTTTGTGTGTGTCATTTCTCTCTTTGCGTGTCTCATCTCACTCTGAGCCTGTGTCTCATCTCACTCTGTGCCTGCCCATCTCTCTCTTTTTGTGTGTCATTTTTTCTCTTTGCATGTCTCATCTCACTCTGTGCCTGTGCCTCATCTCACTCTGTGCCTGTGTCTCATCTCACTCTGTGCCTGTGTCTCATCTCACTTTGTGCATGTGTCTTACCTCACTCAGTGCCTGTGTCTCATCTCACTCTGTGCCGGTGTCTCATCTCACTCTGTGCCAGTGTCTCATCTCACTCAGTGCCTGTGTCTCATCTCACTCTGTGCCTGTGTCTCATCTCACTCAGTGCCTGTGTCTCATCTCACTCATTTTTGACAAGGATCACACTGAGTGTCTGTGTGAAATAAGGAATTATATTTTCAAAATTTTTCAATAATGTCACCTGTGTGCTCACAGTTTGCATCTCTTAGCTTAAAGGGTACTCTGTGCCTGTGTTTCATCTCACTCTGTGCCTGTGTCTCATCTCACTCTGTGCCTGTGTCTCATCTCACTCTGTGCCTGTGTCTCATCTCACTCTTTGCCTGCCCCATCTCTCTCTTTGTGTGTTTCATTTCTCTCTTTCCGTGTGTCTCATCTCACTCTGGTAAATGTTTATGGTAAAATGTATGGCTTTAACATTTTTGACAAGGATCACACTGAGTGTCTGTGTGAAATAAGGAATTATATTTTCACATTTATCAATAATGTCACCTGTGTCTGCTCACAGTTTGCATCTCTTAGCTTAAAGGGTACTGTTTCTTTTTGCATTGTGTCTCATGTTTCTATGTAATCCTGGCAAAAAATGAATGGTGCATATTGCAAATAAATTTTGCAAATGAGTCAGGTTGTGATCCTTGTAAAAAATGAGTGAGATGAGACACAGGCACAGAGTGAGATGAGACACAGGCACAGAGTGAGATGAGACACAGGCACAGAGTGAGATGAGACACAGACACAGAATTTCTAATATTCAACACATGGGCTAAGTTCTCTGTCTTAAAGAAATGACTGTGATAAATGGTTTTAGTAAAATGAGCACTTTTAAAGTTTCTTTCATGCTGTAGTAGTACATATCCTAAAGCCTAACTGACTTCAAGAATACATTTATTCCCATATTTTTAAACAGGTCAACTAAGCAAATTATTCGCCCAGATTCATTTAAAATCAAGCTTGACTCACAGTGTGATCTTAGGCACATGACCAGGATGTTACATGTAATCTACCATGTCTGTCTCTGCCTCCACTATGTGTGTTTGTGCTCATACTATCTCACTGTCTCTACTGGCAACAACCAGACCATATATATATATAAGCAAGACATAACATTCCTTTTTCATTTCAACAGTACACCCTGGATCTTTATTGCACAGCTTAGAGCCTATTTGTGAACTAAGAGATCTCTAAATCTTTCTCCCAAGACAACTCTGTCTTAGATTTATCCCTGGGAGTGGATACGCTATGTAGAAATGTATATATGGCAGAAGCCCTAGAGTTATTAAGTAAGAGCAAGCGCAGCGTGTCAATAGGGACAGACTGAGGAGAAGTAGGGTCTTGAGGGCTTATGCAATGCGATCGGGTATTTTCAACGGCTTGTGTTAAAAGGAGATATTTGGAGCTAAAAGCTTGAGGTAAGTAAAAAGAGCTACTGGCATATTCAATAGACAAAAGCTTGTTCTGATCATATAATTGATGTACCCATATCAAGCCTCGTTGTCTCCACATTTTCCAAAAGATGGGTTTGTTTTTTATCAGAATGGAAGCATTATGCCATATTGTAGAATTTAAAACTGAAGCCCAATCACTGGAATTCGTAGAGGAGACATTCTGTAGAATCCTAGAAGAATGTTTGAGTATGGGGTTAGAGATAGATTGTGGTTTACATGTGAAAGACAAATATTTTTGGAATGAAAATGGGAGGATGAAGGAGTGTTCAATCATGACCCAAAGGGGGTTATTTGCGATAGAGTCAGAGAGCCACCTCAAAGCTTGATGTACGAGGAAGGATTTATGGTAAATCGGAAAATCAGGGAAATTTGCCCCCCCTTCCGATTTTGGGCAAATCAATTTTGATATAGACATATGCGAATTTCTTGCTACTCCATAAAAAGGAGGATATTATGGAGTTCAATTTTTAAAAATATTTTAAGGGTATGGATAGCCGAATGTTAGAGATTGGAATTCGTATTCCTTTGATAGATGTTGAATTATAATGATTCGACTTCAGAGGTAAAATGTCCTCGTAACGATAGTAACATCACTCAAGTCCGTATTGTGTTCAAAGAGCAGACATAATTATTTAACCTCCTCGGCGTGATGGCTTCAAAAATGTATCTGGCTAAGTAGAATAGTCGTAGACATCACAGTGATCCTGCTTTTCACACGATGAGACCGATAATCGTGGAAGAAGTCTTATGCGGGACTGCTAATTGTGCAGGGAAAAGTTCCCACAGGCTTTGATATGCCTGAGATTCCATTGGAATCTCAGGCACTTGAGTGATGTTACTATCGTGACTGGGACATTTTACCTCTGAAGTAGAATCGTTAAAATTCTACATCTATCAAAGGAATACGATTTCCTTTCGAGGATCGATTGCTAGCGCATATGAACCAGCGGAAAATCATTGCAAACGAATTGATAACCTTCAGGCTTCGTACGGAACGGTGTATTATTTGCAATAAGCCCTGATGAAGTTCTCTGATGGAGAACGAAACGCGTTGGTTGGAAAGTAAAGTGTTTTGTTGGACATTGAACATGAAATAAAGAAACGTAATTAAAACTTACCTTGTGATCATTGGACTTATCTTCGCGCACGCCCACACAATTGCATTAGGGTTCCATTTCATTGTTAAAGAGGATAATCGTTGTACATAGTTGCCCATGCAACATGATATTGTTTCTGAAATGGAAGAAGTGAAATGCATACCTAAATATTTGATGTATTGGGGACTCCATGCAAAACCTGAAATGGTAAACTCAGCCTTTAAAGTATATTTTGTGAGAGGTAATATTTCGCATTTATCTTTGTTTAGTTTATAACAGAAACATATGCAAAGGAATCAACTTCCTTCAAAAAGGCTGGAAGAGAAGATTGAGGTTGTGAAATGAATAAAAGGCCATCGTCAGCATATGCTGCCATTTTCATGGTAGTCTCTTTAAAAGTAAAACCACGAATATTCGAATTTTGACAAATTTTTAATAAGAACGGTTCTAGACCAAGATTAAAAAGAAAAGGCGAAGGCGGGCATCCCTGTCGGACAGCTCTACCGACCTGAAAATAGGAAGATATACCACCATTCGCACATACAGCCGCTCTTGGGTTAGAATATAAAATAGATATTAGAGAAATACGGTTTGGACCGAAGCCAAACCGTTTAAGGGTACGAAAAAGATAGGGCCATTCCACTCTATCGAATGCTTTTTCTGCATCTAGGGCAATTGCCACCAAAGAACGAGAAATGTGCGAGGCTTTGGATTGGACATTGAAAAATAAACGATTGTTATCCGTGATAAGGCGTCCCTTCACAAAACCAGATTGTTCTTCACCTAGTAAGGCAGGCAGCTGAGATTCTAAGCGTGATGCTAAAGCTTTTGAGAAGATTTTGTAATCTATGTTAACCAGAGAAATGGGTTGATAATTTTTGCAGTGTTGTGGATCCTTACTATCTTTAGGTATAAGACATATAAGGGCATCCAAAAAGGAGCCAGAGGATCCACCAGATTGTAAGAATTGTATGAGAATATGTAATTTTGGAAAGAGTAAATGTGCAAAGTGGGTGAAGAATTCCACAGTAAGACCATCCGGGCCAGGAGCCTTATCTTTTTTTAATGTTTTAAGGCAGTAAAGAACTCTTTTTGCGAGAGGTCAGATTCTAAGAGTGATAGGTCAGGGCGAGTATCAGGGGTGTATTGAATGTCGGACAAAAATTGAGAGATGGATTGATCAGAAGAAAGAGTTTCAGATGTGTACAGTGTCTAATAAAACTGGAGAAATTCATATTGGATAGCTTCATCTTTGAATTTCAGTGTGTGGTTGTGATCAAAAATAGATTCTATATTGAGTTTATTGTGTTTTACTTTTAAATATTTAGCCAATAAATTTCCAGCTTTATTCTGGCCACCATAACATTTTGCACTAGACTTAAGTAAATAGTTTGATGTGTTATTAGTTGTATCCTGATTGAATTGAAATTTAAGTTTTATGAGTTCAGACAAACAAATTTTGGATTTGGAAGAATAATAGGAGTGCTCCAATCTCTTTATTTTGGCTAGAAGTTCATTGGTGACGTTTCATATCTAATAATAAAATCTCTAGCTGATGCCTTAAATGCATCCCGAATCACATGAAAAGGCAGAGAATCTGATTGGTTAAATAGGAAGTATTTGTTAAAAAAGGAAGCAAAGGACGATGTGAAAACAGGATCTAGAAGCAGGGCATTGTTAAAACACCATTTTCGGGATAAATTAGGCTACTGCAATACATCAAGGATAATAGTGACGGGGGTATGGTCGGATATTAAAATAGAGCCAATATATGCCGACGCCAGTGATTGAGAGACATTATGAGATATAAAGAAATAATATAACCGTGATTGGGTGTGATGTGTTGGGGAATAATAGCAATACTTCCTCAAAGTGGGATTACAAAGTCTCCAAGCATATATAAGCTTGTTTTGTTTGATTGTTTGTATAACAAATGTATGAGATTTATGAGGTATAAAGGGAGTTGACGAATTCCGATCTAAAAAAGGATTGAGAATTTCATTGCAATCTCCTGCAAGAATAACATTGTTATCAAAACATTGTGTAATTTGTTGGGCTAAAGAAGTCCAAAAGGAGGAATCACCAACTGTGGGGGCATACATATTCAACAAAGAGATTGGAGCATTATCCACCATACATTTAACAAATATCCATCTGCCTAATTTATCTGCACATTGCGATAATATTTTAACAGGAAAGGATGTGCCAAAAAGAATAAGAACTCCATTGCCTTTACCATCACTCTGGGAGTAGAGAACCTCTCCCACCCATCTTCTTTTTAGTTTAGCAGATTCTTCAGCTGTCAAATGAGATTCTAGTAGACATGCAATATCTGTTCCCAATTTAGCTAAATGAGTTAAGACTCTCTGTCATTTAATAGGTGAGTGTAAACCTCTATTGTTCCATGAGACAAATTTTAAAGGCATAAAGTAACATTATAAATGTATAATACGTTACAACTAAAGCAAAATTGTGAACAAGTTAAACTATACCAAATACTTAACCAACTGTATGCAAAAGAAATCAATCATAATACAGAAGAAGAGAATCGAAAAAAGAGAAAAGTATTGTGAATAAACAACATGTAAGATGTGAGAAAGAATTTCAGGATAGTAGAAAGTATTAACAGGGAAAGAGGTCGAGAAAAGACAGTCCAGGGGAGAAGAATGTAGAGAAGAAAGAAAATAGTACAAGAGATGAGACAAACAAATGAGATAAAAGACTTGCATATATTCGAAAACATACTGAAGGTGGGGGGATGTGAGGCCACAGGGAATAATGACGTGTCCAAAACTCAAAAGGGAGGGCGAAGAGGAGAACAGGACCAAGGAACGCTGGGATATAGGGGAAAGGGTGGCACGCAGGGATAACCTGTAAGGAGTAAAAAGAATGTTAAATATAAAGTTGAGACAATATTTTCACAAATACATTTTGTATACTACGTATCGGCTGCCAAGCATAATCAATAAACAGAATTAAAAGTCATAAGAAGAATATGCACATTTCAGGAGTTAGAAATGACTATTTAGAGCCTGATGAAGAAGTGGTGTCCATAAAATCGGCGTGGTAAGAGTATAAGAAGCTCTTACGTTTTATGGGATCTTCATAGGTGTTAGTGTTATTATTGATGGTCACTTTGAATAAACAAGGATGAAATAAGCCATATAGTGCACCGATTGATCGAAGTTGAGTCGTGATGCTAGGAACTCTCGCGCCGATCTGCAGTTGATTTGGCATAATATTGAGAGAAGAATAAGGAGTTTCCTGACTAAGTAATACGATTCATTGCCTTTGCCACAGATAAGATACATTGCAAGTCGGTGTACTCTAAAAGGTATAAGATCACTCCTCTTGTCTTTCTTGCTGTGGAGGAGGACATCATAGGTGGTGCTGGACCCAGCCTATGAGCTCTCTGAATATTAAAAAGAGTGCCTTCTGGTAGCTAAGCAACTTTGAAAGAAAGGATTTAAAAAAGGCAATTGGATCTGAACCTTCTGTTCCTTCAGGAAGACCATAAATGCGAAGATTATTTCTCCGATTTCTATTTTCCACATTTTTGTTTTGCTTGTGAAGAAATGACACCTGTGACCATAAAGTGTCTATCTTGTAAGTAGAAGAGTTTAAGGAATCCACATTCCACATCTGTAATTTAGAATTTGTTTCTTCAATGAATGGTCTTAGGGCCCTAATTTCTTCTAGTAGTATATCCATTGTAACTGAAGTAGGCTACTTAGGAGGACGAGGAGGGTCATTTTTCAACCTTTTAGACAGAGTTTTAGTAGTACCAGAGTTGAAGGTAGCAGTAGATGTCGACGCGCCCTTAGGTGAGATATTGGTTGGATCATCCATGGCAAGGCAACTGTAGTGTGAGCTGATGTTGATTGAGGATCCACAAGACGAAGATTTGGGTTGTGTAAGGTCTTTAGGTAATCTAATCTTCCCATATATAAGGATAAAATAAAACTGCAATATCGGAACCAGCGAGATCTCAACTTTAAAGACTTCAGTATTGAGCTCCTTACTGCAGTATGTAGAGGCATTAATTCAAGAAGACGCAAAAAAGTATGGTGCCATTAGAGGAAACAGTTCCGAAGTTGTAAAGAAGCCATTAGGGATAAGTCAATGAAGAAAACAGAGCATAGAATACATTTGAATCAGTTCGCTGAATTGAAAACACCTGCAGAATAGTACAAAGTGGTCGCTAACAAATGCACAAACTATGTCGGAACGATTAGGTTTAGCCAAAGTCAGTAAATGTTCATGTAGAGCTGACAGAAACCTACTATTAGCGGAACAATACCATGAAAAGCAGTGCCTGGAAAACAGAACTTTGTCAGTGAAAAGATATGTCAATAAGAGGCAAAAGCTCAATGAATCTGCCGCTCAATACAACAATGAGGTGAAATTGCCTGTACAGTTGACGCTTTTTACATAATGTGGAGAGTAAGTTTCTTGATGATGCAGGGTATCAAATCCTCTACATGTGGCTAACTTGTTTAGATTGAATTATGACACTCCAAGAAGAAATATGCAGCGTGGAGAAGAGAAGGCAAACCAGTGATAATGTAGTAAAAAGGGATGCAGGAGTGATAAAAGCATTCCCCAACCCATATAAACAGGCAAATGTAGAAATTCAGTCAGCGTTCTGAGGCAAATTCGAGTAGACAGTGCTGTAAAATGGTGGCCGTCAAATTCAGGAACTATTATATCCAAATTGTGTCGCTGTCATAGTTGTTTAGCATGGTAAAACATTCGAGAAATATGCAGAGCGCCCATTCAGCGATATTGCCAGTCAGTGATGCGGGGAATTCGGTAGAGAAAGCATCAGCGCGATAGAATGGGAGCTCCAGCAGGGCTGACGTGCAAAATAGCGGGCGCAGTCTCCAGAGCACTGCGCCACAACTCACGAGCTCGATAAAAGTGTTTCCAGCACCATACTCACGGTGAAAAATGAATCCTGATGAAGCTCAAGGCTTCCGATGCATATTCTTTCGGTTTCACGGCCACGCGGCTGAAAGGTGCTGCGTTCAGGCCGATTCCCCTCCCGCCGACCCGGGAGAGCTACGGGCTTGCCACCATCTCCGCCGGGCACTAGCCACGCCCCCCCCCTTTTAGGCTACTCTTGAAGTCATAAAAGCCTGCTTGTTTCTTGGCCTGGCATTGAGGGCTATGCAGAGATACTTATTAGCCACCCTGCACCCTTTATCAAACCAGACAGTTTTAGCAGTTCAACAGGGCCCAGAGAGTTCAACATTATAGTTCTAATGGAAAGCATCTAAAACAAGGGCAAGGGAAGCCTCAAGATTTAGCAGAGATTCCATGATCAGGCTCAAGTTTGGCAGGACAGAGACTTTAAGCAAACTGGAGATTGATATATTTCTCTATTTAACCCTGCAGCCCTGGTCCTTTGAGATCAGGCCGGATGGTCCAGGGATGGGATCAGCAAAGATGATCACTGGTATCAACATCTCTATCTTGATGGGCTTATGATCACTATAGCATGATTTGTGTACCTTCCCAGAGCTTACAAATTGTTTATGTGTCCTGGAAATGAACACATTATCTATATTTGACCCTCTCCCTAGCCTACAAAATTGGGTAATTTGATAGAGAGATTCTCCACTGCACCCATCATGCTACAAAGGCCAGCCTGCCTAAAAGCATTATACAGTTGACTCCTTCCAATGTCTGATGTTGAAGAACAAAATGGAATGTCGCTAGCCAAAAAAGGATCAGAGGCAGAAGGGATTAAGCCCAATTTAGCATTAAAATCTCCTCCCAGTAACACATCAAAACAGTTGAGCATGGAGAGAGACCTGGTCCCAGGAGTGGACAAACCTTGGAACAAGGTTTCAAGTATACACAGACTGTGTTATAAAAGTTATCTAAAAAAAGTGAAACTCTTTAGATAGTACATACCATATAATCTGAATCTAGCTATTCCCAAGGGAACTGGTAGAACTCTGAGATGTTTGGAGATGTAGATCATGGTGGCTAACCCACCTCAAGCTTTTTGGCCTGGGTAGGAAATAGGTGGCACGATGAAACATTTAAAGTCGTCCCAGGCAAACAACTCCTGAGCCAAGGTTTCTTGGAGCATAATCTCATCGAACTGTGTAATGAACTTTAACCACCCAGGGTCCAATAACTTGGCCCTAATACCTGCAATATTGCAGCAAAGAAACCTTCTGGCAGAATCCTGTGAAAAATCGCTGCTTCAATAGGGTGATTATTCATCGGCGGCCTGCCAACTTGTGGGTTATGGTTTGGAGTGTTTAGGTGTCAGTCATTGTGATCAAAGTCCATCAAGGGGAGACATCTGTTAGAGACGGAAATGCATGATTTCTCAGTAGCCCACATCACTGGGGGAAACCCTGTTGTATGTTGAAGTTGTAAATACCTGTAGAAAAAAACAAATGGGAGGATGTTGATACCCACATCATAGGGATACTGCTGTTTTGCACTGTGGACCAGATGTCTGGCTAGACTGGGTGACTTACAACTGATTACTGTGCAAAACCCTTTCAGGTTTTTTACAGTGAGGGCCAACCCACCCAACATTTCTCACAAACAGTATATCCCTGTATTTGCTGATAAAATTAGAATTGCGACACAACCAATGGCTTTCTTGTTTTTAAGATGAGTGTTAGATTTCTCAATATTAGGAATCGAATGAGGAACCCATATTATAATTGCAACATATGGGCAGCACTTCAGTAGCAGGTTAAGACAGGCAGACATTTATTGGACTGAGGATGCCCTCCTGAACCCCATACAAACCCTGCCTCAGAATGGCTAGTCTATGTCCTCTGAGGCAGTCCTCCACTAGTTGAGGGGACCACAACATCTCCAATGTTTAAGGGGTGGCTGAGGAGGAGCAATGTCATCTTGTAAGGTGCTTTGATTAGAACAAGCAGTGTTTATGTGATAAGACCTGCCAGTACCCCCAGGGATAACTGTAGAGTTACAGTAGTGGTAGTGTGCATTTTGGTCAAGATTAAACAACAGTTTTTAGGTTATGCATCTCTCCACCAATAGTACGATGCACTGAATAATATTGTATTTAAACTTGTCCCAAATAAAATTCCAGTCTAAGGTGGGTGCTTCACAATCATCCTGGTGATCTGCAAATGGAACTCAATTACTTAGGGTTTGTGATGGGAGTCACTACTATTTAGGATTTTGTTGGCTTCATTCCCTGTTACAAGCTCATGGTGAACAAACATCATACTAAGGGGAACAGATAAGTCAACAAGATTAGAGCGGGAATGAGAGACCTGTTGGGTTGGTGGCGGGAAACTAAAGCCATACCCTGCATCTAAAGATAATCGCTGCTCCATGAGGATGATTTCTTTTGCAACCACCCCTACTACAATTGATAGCTAACAAAGTCTAATCTGGTGCCATGATATGGCTAGTTGTAAGAGTCTTTGTCCCCTTGCAGTTTCCACCCATACCCATCATGGGCTTACCCTTGAACTGCTGTGCTAAACTGCTTGGATTATCTGAGAAGTAACACAACCAAGGGAGAAGAAATTACAAGTCAGGCACTAATAAATCAAAGTAATGATCAACACTCATTGATTGAAATATCAGGGCTAAAGAGGCGGGCCCAGCCCTGTCTCCTTTGGTCGATTCTTCATCCATTCTTTGCCCGGGCACATGCCCAAGTGAACCTTGTGCACATCCTGTGTTACTTAAGTAAAGCTAGCACTTTCAAGCGCCTGGCTGGTGCACGGTATGACCCCCCTTTCTGTAATTTTCTGGGGTTTGTAGTTATGCCCCACCTCCAGTGAATTCATCACACACTGCAGGTGGAAAGCCAGCAAACTCAGGCGCCTAGCTGGCGCACAGTACACCCATAGCCTTCTCTGCAGTGCTCAGGGGCTTGTAGTACCGCCCCCACCTCCAGTTAATGTGTCCCATGCTATGGGAGGAAAGCTGGAAATTTCAAGTACCCGGCTGGTGCACAGTACAGCCCGCCACCTTCTCTGTGGTACTTTGGGGCTTGTTATCCTGCCCCTACTGTCAGTGAGTGCATCCTGCACTGTGGGAGGAAAGTCAGAAATTTCAAGCGTACGGCTGGTGCATAGTACAGCCCCCACCTTCTAGTCAATGCACTAAGGCTGGTACGCTGGCCCTATGGGACTGATGGAGACTGTCTATTAGGCACCCCTCATGGGCAAGAAATTTGCATACGAGGATCTGCAGATCTACCCAGACCCACACAGATATAGGCATACTCAGGTGGATCCATGGATACAAGCCCTAATTTAAAAAACTCACCCACTCACAGACCCATACACCTACTCACCCACTCACTCACATTCTCGCACACCCACTTACACACCCCCAGAGCCACTCACACACCCTTATAGCCACTCACACACCCACTCAAAAACACAAACAATACTCACATACCTACTCACAGACAGGCATAGCCAATCCCACATCCACTCACACAACCGCTTATACAATTACACAATCACTCACATACCTACTCACACACCCATTCAGCCACTCACACACCATTCACAGACATACAAAACCACTCACACAGATCCACAAAACCACTTACACACCCACTCACAGGACCACACACATTCTTTCCCACCCACTCACAAACCCACGTATATACCTACACAACTACTAACACACCCATATACACACCCATACAGCCACTCAGACATCCCCTCACAGATCTGAAAAAAACACTCACACACTAACACACACACTCACACACCCACGTACATACCTACACACCCACATACATTCACTTACACATCCTCACACACTCATATAGCCACTCCCACACCCACACCCACACAGCCATGCACACATCCACTCACACATCCATACACAGGCAGTGATACACTTATAGAAAATGAAACAGCATATGTTTGTATTAAATGTGTTGTTATTTGAGATGTCATCAGTGATGTCACTGTCCTTGTCATGATTAATACAATATGTGAGGAGCATTACATGGGTATAAGGTATAGTTAGCTCAGGTAACTATGGTTTTGTACACGTGAAATGTGAGCCCAACTGAAAGGCCCTGTAACCTTTGTTTTTCTGTGAATTTCTAAGGTTTTTATCATTCTATACCTAACTATAAAGTCCTTGTAACCTTCGTTTTTTCAGTGAATGTCATTGGTTCTGTACAATGTGTACTGTATTACCATGTGAGTGGGTGTTTAAGTGGTATATGGGTGTGTGAGTGGTATATCGCTGTGTGAGTCTGTGAGTGGGTGCATGAAAGTGAGAGTGGATACAAGAGTATCTGAGCGCATCTCTCAGTGGGAGCATCAGTTTCAGAGTGAAACTGAGGGTGGGTGTTTGTTAGAAATGGGGTTCTCTGGTTGACCGGTTTGTCCCCTGTCCAAGTTTGGTCCCTTCTTTTATGTCATGGTAAGGGGATTACACTTCTAAAAGAACCCCTGATCACCCCCTTGGTAGCTTGGCATGAACAGTCAGGCTTATCTCGGAGGCAGTGTGTAAAGCATTTGCACATAATGTACAGTAACACAGTGAAACACTTCAAAACGACACCACACCAGTTTTGGAAAAATAACCAATATGTATCTATGTAAAGCAAGACCAAAACAATAAACATCCAACATAAGGTAATAAAGATATACATTTTTCAAGAAGGATTTTAAAATACAGTCCCTTGAAGTTGATAGCTCCGGCCAAGGCTGTCACATTGTTGTGAACAAACAAATCCAACAGTTCAGGCTGACTGCTGTGGTGCAGGTTGCGGCTCGGTGACAGCATCTAGTGGCATTGGTGAGACTAGGACTCTGGTATTAAGTGGGACAGTGCTCACTGCGGTGCTGACAGGTCATGGTGCAAGCATCATCGTCGTAGCTGCTGTAGTACTGTCATCTGTAGATGATCTGGTGTCACTAGCGCTGGCGTCAGGGGGCCAAGGCTGTGGTGTGGGATGGGGTGGTGCATTGAGTAACTTATGACTGGTTCCCTAGGCCACAGTGAAGGCAGAGGCATCAATCCCATGATGAAGCAGCGTAGTTGGGATGTGAAGCGAGGTGGTTTGATGTTTTTGGTGTGCTTGAGACTTCCAACAGGAGGCAACATCAACTCAAAGCACTTGGAAAGACTGTAACAGCAGGATTCAAAGAAGGTCCAGTCAGGTCACTGCCCAAGATAGAAGCAGCAACTGCAGGAAAACCAAGCAAAACAACAATCAGAAAAGGGGAAGTACTCCTCCTGACAGCTCTTCCAATTCTTCTTAATCTAAACGTGTTCTAAAGTTCTGGGGTCAGGACCCCACATTTATACTACTTTTTCCTTTGAAGTTTTAGGCAGCAAAGCCCTCTTGCTCAGTAAAAACCAGTTCAAACCTCTCTAGTCCAGCTTCAATACTGGAGGTAGAGACTGCAGGATGGAGAGCAGACAGAGCCTTTTCAGGTGCTAGTGACAACACCTCCTCACCACTCTCAATGCAGAAAGGTCTATTCAGCCTGGCCTTGTGACTGTCCAGAGTGAATGCGAATCCCCATGTGCTGTTACTCCAAACCGAGACAGGGAATACACAGACATACTCAGGTACACGGATGGTTAAACAAGACAATATCTACTTGTCTGATGTCTATGCCTGAAGTGAAGAGAATTTAACATTGTTGGTGGCTCGTGGTAAGCGGTTGGAATTCAGAGCAGGGCACGACCGGGGAGTACAATGATGAAACCCAAATGCTTCGGAGGGGGTCTAGGGGGAGTGGGCTGCTTCAGGCCAGTGGTAACTGTGGGACAACTGCTCACAAACATGCGAACCAGAAGCCAGGAATCCGGGAAGCTGGATTGGCGAGTTCAGTCAGTTGGCTGCATACAGCGCACCGGAAAGCCATTAAAACATTAAAAAGAAGAAACTTGGAGAGGATTAGTTCAAAAGCCCTCACAAAAATATAAAAAATTGATAGGGCTGTGGGGATTGGCAACAGGAATAAGACACATCAAATTTAAAGTGCAACACAGGGGTTAGATAATGAAGGCACTTTATGAATTTGGAAAAAAAATAGAGAAAATGAAACTGAAATAGAACAAAGAAAAGCAAGGAAATTTCACTGAGATTGAACTGACTATCAAAATTGACCTTTACATGGAAATATGACGGCGTGAGAAACAGAGCTTTAATGGACAAAGCAATGGAAATGAAGGGAGTCTCAGTTGCCTCAATAGATAGATCTGAATTCATCTCACCAGATGAAAAAACAAATGAAAGCAATCTAGATTTTTCTGGGGAACTTCAATTGGTCTGCATGAAAACGAGACAGAGGGTAAGAGGGAGAGGAGCAACCACCAGAAGAGGCAGGAAGCTAGGAAAATCAAAATCAGAAGAAGTAGAGGAAGTTGAAAAATTAAAAATAATAAAAGAAAAGAGAAAGTAAATCAGCAGAATCTTATTGCGAACTTGTCCAAGAAAGTATTAAATGAACAGCAGATAAAATTCCTCAGTAAAAGACCCTCCTTCGTCCACCAGCCGTTCCACTGATAATTCAGATTGTATATGTATAAAATGATCTGAAGAAGGAGAACATGATCAGTTTTTTTTTCTCACAGAGACCTTTTTTAACCAACATTTTAAAATTATTTTTTATTTCTAAACTATCCTACCTGGATAAAATGGCTATTGTGCCTAGGCAACCCTGTCCCAGCAACTGGTATATAATAATTTGCCACTCTTCTCAAACGGGTCTTAGACTCCTGATGAGATTTTGCCTAAAAAAATGAGACACAGTCACAGATGTCACTTGCTTTCCCCTCCAAACAAGCATAGGAGATATGTGAAAAACTTCCTAATTTGAATTTACCCTACCTCTCTTTGCATGAACCGCTCCCTCTATTGAGGCAAAACCGTTGTCATCTTTTTCTCTATATTTGAATGTTTCTTCTATTTTGCGCTCTATAAGGCAAAGATTACAAAATTAACCTATTTGTGCATTAAGGGGGACTTTTTTGAGAAATCCTACTTTTCTCTGCACCTCCCTATCCCACTGCATTACGAATTCCGTTATGAATTCCATCGCATTCTTACCTCAAAAATACAGAGTAGCGGAGCCGAACAGGGTTCTCCTCCCTTCGGCAGACAGACGGGGGTGACGGGAACACGCTGAGTTTAAATACCCATTGGTTGGACTTAATTACTTATGGGATCGATAACTGTCTACACCTGCAATTATTTTAATTGGCCTCTGCCTCCCTGTATTATACTCTGCACTGACTCTGTTGTTCTCATCCCAGAAGTACTACCTCCACATGGAGCGGTTTTGTTTGCGCTGCCTCCTATTACTCAGAAGACGTAAACAGAAACAGCACACCAATCTCGAAGTTAGCTACAGCAAGCATCGGATCGAAAGAACCTGTTACACACTCACATATAAAGCACAATGTCTCTGAATGGAGACATACAATGTGGAACAACAACGATTACTGTCTTTTTTTTTTTTTCCAGATTGAATAATTAGTGATTAAATTCATCCAGTCCTCACTGGAATTTAATCCCTTATCTATTGTGTTCAAATAACAACTAAACCACTGCTCCCTCTTCATTCCTATTGTCTCCAGATTGCCTCCTGTTCTGCTACCACAAATGTTTTCAAGAATGAACCAACTGAACTGATTACACTTGTGGTTCATTTTTACAATATGGCCTGTTAAAGGGGCATTTTCTTTGTTAATCCTTATTTCAGATTTGTGTTCAAGTAGGCGAACTCGCAGGTCCCTGCTCGTCTCACCGATGTACCCTAGTCCGCATGGGCAAACAAGCAGATATGTCACATTCTTACTGTGACAGTTGTTCAGTGACCTCGCTCTAAGTGTCTTACTGTTAAATAGCAGGCTTTTTGTCTCTATACAATTGGGGCATATAGAACAGGTCCACATTTTTGGTTACCTAATGCCTTCTGCCTGCATAGAGTGTTTTGATTGTCAGACTCAAATTTTTTAATACATTTTATCTAAGGAGTTTCTGATGGTATTATTTTGCCTAAACGAAAACAGTGTTTTTTGTATTTGGGTATTGGGACCGCTATTTAAGTTTTTCCAATTTTTGGTAATATTTTTTTTTATTTTGTTACTCATACCCGAAAACTAACTGACAAACACTAGTCCCTAAATATTTTTATTCTTTTCCTCTTTGGTGACATCTAAAAGTTGGTCGCGGTCATAGAAACTTGCCAGTTTGAAAGAACATTTCATTCTTTTTTTCAGATATCCTCTGTCTTTTTATTTCTTTACCAGTCTCAGAGTGGTGGTAAAAATCAGTTAGGGTGGTACAATTCCAGTGCAAGCGTGAAAATTTCCCAAAAGGAATATTATCCTTTTGTGACTTGGGATGGTTGCTCTCGTACTGCAGTAATGTATTCTTATCAGTAGACTTCGTAAACAGCTCCACCTGCAGTAGGTCTTCCAATTTTTTAAGACAGATGTCCAGAAAATCCACACCAGTGTCACTAAAAGGGGCAGTGAACCTTAGATCCTCATCTTCCAGATTCAACCATTCTAGGAAATCCAGCAAATTACTGCTGGGACCTTTCCATATAAAGATAATATCATCTATGAATCGGTGCCAGCAAGTGACATTCTCATAATATGGTGCCAGTTCATTGTAGATGTGAGTTTGTTCAAAATCACTTATATATAGGCAAGCCAGACTAAGGACGCAGGTTTCCCCCAAGCTGGTCCCCTTAGTCTGTTTATAAAGCTCTTTCTTAAACAAAAAAATATTATTTTTTAGGACGATCATGATACAAGCCCTAATGAAATCTTTATTGCCTCCATTGAGATCTTCTTGGTCTAAAATCGATGACAGGACATTGAGTCACAAAGAATGGGAGCAGATCTCATACAGGACGCGTCACTCCGCATATCATACGGGACTCACAGAAACACTGACTAAGGTATCAACTTATTGGTACTACACCCCCGAAAGACTACACGAAATGGATAGCGGTAAAGATAACATCTGTTGGAGGGACTGTGGGCAAGTAGGCACACTAACGCATATCCTGTGGGAATGTCCGCTCTTGCAATCTTTATTGGAGACAGGTGATACATGAAATTGACACTCATTTCAACATCGAATTGCCATGCTTCCCCGCATACATCCTACTGGGACTACCGAACCGATTGATGTACCCCCTAAGATCCCACAGGGGACGCCAGATTGCTATTGCATTAGGCTCTGCGGTGCAGAATATCCTTACACATTGGCGTATCGCCACGCCCCCCTACATCACAGGGTGATTACATAGATTATGGCATGTGTTGGGCATGGAGAAACTGTCCCTCACAGTAGCCGGGGATATAGAGCAGTTCGACGACCTTTGCCAGCCATTCCAGTCCCTGCTGGTCACAGAATTCAGAGAACTCACCTGCCCCAGATACCTTCGCCTTTTACGGCTCACGACACCTGAAGGGACAGCATCTTGAATGGACTTCGGGTGAGGCTTCCTTACTGGGGAGCGGCGAGGAAGAACGGGATAGGGTAGACCGAAGCACGGGATGAAGGGAGGGCAGGGTGGGGGGCTCTAGGGGGTGGAGGGCTCGGGGGGAGGGGATCCGGGGGGGGGGGTCAATCTCATTTTGCAACACTTCTTCTATAATATCTGTGTATCTTTGCGGACTGGACTTCTGCTAGAATATCACCTTGAGAGAATTTGTGCCTTGTGTGCGCCTCTGGCCAGAGCGGTCTCTCACCTTCTATACAATGCCTATCCTGTTTTTTTTTTGTGTTGCTCCAATAAAAACATAAAATCGATGACACTGTCAGGCCCGACAGCTGGTTACGCACTGACTGCTCTTAGACGGGTTATCAGGAAGTATACGACCCTTGTAGACTACCTTTCCCGGCATTCATAGCGTGAGTCACGCCCCACGTGACTCGGACGCTATGCGGGAAAACGGATATAATGCAATCATTGCAATTATTCAATGCGGATGGCCATTCCTGAGGTTTCCTGGATTTCTGGAGGTCCGTGGGCGTAAGGGCGCCGAGCACCATTGAGGATTGTCATGGGTGCGCTATTTTTGGTCTGTGTGTCCATGTGCCTACCGACGCACCATGCTCGCTCCTCTGTTGGCGAGGCTGCTCCTTAGCGGTCTCTTGCAGAGGAAAGTGCTGGCACCCAGTGGAGTATTTTGTATTTTCTGCACGCTCCTCTTTTGGAGGAGATAGTTCAGTTCCTGTACTGTATCATTGCAGAGGATCGCCAGGAGGGACTCCTTGGCCAATCTGCACCTTTTTCCCTGGCGGAGAGATCATCACCAGAGAACTACATTTCCTTTGCTTATCAATTGATGATATTGTTGGTTTCTTATTCTTTTGGAAGCATTCCATGGGGCACCCTCTTCAGGGCAGTACTTTATATTTGGTCTGTTTCAGAGTGATTAAGACTGAGGAAATGCATGCATCAGGAGAACAGATCACTTTGTTTTCTTTGCAATCTCATCGTCATTGTTCATGCCAACACTGCCTCGTTTTCAGCATTTTACAAGTGGTGATTGTACCTCTGCTGTTCCTTATTTCTTCACATTGCGATTGTTTGTTATATTTAATTTTCCTAGGAGAGAGAGACAAACGGGGTGTACAGGAAGTTGCTGCACTGCATTATATACCGATCCACATGTATCCTCGGTTCCATGTTAGAGGTTTGCAATCACCCTCTTCTCTCTTCTGGTATCGATATTTCACTCTCTTTCTTTACAGGTAGGGGACACATCATTACAGTTGCTCATATAACTGTGTGCCTTATAGGATGGTGTTGTTTGAACAGGCAACTGAGTATTGACTTGTGTTCTTGTGTCCTTCTCAGATCTCCTTCCCTGCTGTCCCTACCCTTTCCTTCCCTCGCTTGACTATCTCATCAGTCCATGTTTAAATGTAATCCAGACTTGAGGCAGTCGAGAGGTGGACCACTTTGTGCACCAGCACAACCCTGAGGATTTAGGAAGGTGGAACCTGACCGTAGGTGTAGGTTCATATGTTCTATCCTCCAAAAATTATGGAGTTTTACTGTCCTAAAAAAACTCCTCAAATCTTTTTCTAGCTCAAATGTGTTTGGGGGGGCAGTTGGAGCAAAACTGAAATCCTTAATACCTCCTCCTCATCCATGGTCAGAGTTATGTTGGACAAAATAATTATAAGGAATTCACCTACCTCCAGTACCGTTGGTTCCTGGTTTTTAGATAATCTTGTTCAGGATAATTTTGAGGTGGATGGTTCCTTATTTGATCTTCTCTGACATAATTCCTGTAACCTCTCTGTCCCCGGTTCTGGCATCTGCCTAAAAAAGGCTTGTGCTCAAAATTGGGTATTGATCTACCTGGTAGTTCATTTACCTGTTCTTCCTCACTGCTTGAGCATGATGTTTCTGAAAATGTTATTCCCTTTTTTCACCTCTAGAAAAAACTTGTCTCAGGAATTGTGGCTTTTCCCACCGTCGTTCCCTTAATGTGTTATAATATTCTTTCCCAAGGAATGGATATACCACCTCTACACTAAACTTATCAATGTCCTTACGTAATTTCTTTGCCTTTTTGTTGGTGAGATATTCTTGGTATCCATTAGATTCTAATTCTACCTCATCTAATTTCTTCTTTTCATCCTCGAGTACTGTATTTTGTTTAAATAGGGTCTCTAGCTCATCGATTTGCTTCCTCTCAATAATATTTATTTCTTGGGCTGTTTCAATAATTAAAATTAGCCAATCTCTACTACAGCGATTGGCTATATGAGTGCAAATCTCCAAAAATGTTTTATTTTCATTAAACAGCCCAGGTTTGTTTCTGATGTGCAGCTCTATGGGGATCACACCTGCTTTCAAGTACTCTATCAAAAAATTAGCATGAAGTTCTGTACGTATTAATTTCTTCTTATAATTTAAGATGTTTACCAGTTGCTCATGGTTAGATTATTAATCATGGCTACTATTAGTATTATTAATCTGAATCACCAGTGCAACGGCTGGTGGACGAAGGAGTGATTAATTAAGGACATCCACAATTTCATTAGGAGAGCATATGTGCAAAAGTGTCTATTAAACTATACAACTGATCGGTGTATATAATGTTAGGTTTGATACTATATGACCATGTATCTTAGCACAGTATTTGACCAATATATATTTGTTTCACACAAAATTCAGTTTGAGGGGAACGTTACAGTGCATTTTTGTTTATTTTAATGGGGGGCCCAGAGGGGCCCCCCAACCCTGGGGACCGCCACCCCCGGGGCTTTAATATTATGTATGCGGGGGGATCATGCCCCCCCCCGCAGCTCCGGGGACCGCCACGCACTGGGCTTCTTTTTTTAAAATAAAAAAAACCTGTGTGTGGGGGGCTCCTCCTGGAGCCCTTGATGGCCCTGGGGACCGCCACCCCCCAGGGCCGGCTCCTGCAGTGTCCCGGGGTGCCTACCCCCGGGACACTGCTGTTTGCTATTGTAGGGCTCAAACTGCTTTGGTTTTTCAAAAATCAAAGCGGATTGCTTTTCTGCATGGGGAGCAGCATGTTAGCTGCTCCCCATGCAGAAAAGCAATGCCGGCTCGCACAGGATGCGGGCAGCCGGCAGGGACCGTGGGGGCTTGGGGACCCCCCACGGTCCCCAACGGAGAGGGCAGGCCCCAGGGGATGGGGACCCCGGGGCCATAAGTTGCCCAGGAGGGGGACCACGCGGCCCCCCTCTACCATTTTAGAATTAAAAAAAGAAGAAAAAAAAAGATTGGCAGGCCCCGGGGGATGGGATACGAATTCCGATTTTCAGCCCACTACTGAGCCCGAAAAGTATTTCTAACCATACTTACAGTAACTTGAATTTCCTTCCATAGGCTAACATTGACTGGTTTCACTTGGAAATTCTTCTAAGTGTGGAGTTTTGGAACTTTAAAAAAATCCTCTAAAATCAGCCGAACTACAAATTCCGATTTACTCACCTGTTATCAGGAGAGACCGCAGTGCTGCATCATTCAACCCACTACTGATCCTGAAAAGTAATTCTAATCGTAGTTACAGTAACTTGAATTTCCTTCCATAGGCTAACATTGACTGGTTTCACTTGGAAATTCTTATAAGTGTGGAGTTTTGGAACGTTAAAAAAATCCTCTAAAATCAGCCGAACTACGAATTCCGATTTACTCACCTATTATCAGGAGATACCTCAGTGCTGCATCTTTCAGCTCACTATTGTTCTTGAAAAGTAATTTTAACCGTACTTACCAGTAACTTGAATTTCCTTCCATAGGATATCATTGCCTGCTATATAAAATATATATAAATAAAAAAATATAAAATAAAAAAATATATATTACAATTTCAATATTTAAAAAAAAAATTTTTTTTCAATTTATATAAACAATATGTAATGTAATTTAAAAAATAAAATATCTAAAAATAAATACTTTAAAACAATGTAGTAAATCAGTATAAAAAAAATATAACAATTAATACATTTAAAAATTATCATTAACAAAACCTTTGAAATTCACTGAAAAAACCATAGGTTTCAGCCACATTATGGTTAGGAATTAGCATTTAAAAAACCTTAGAAATTCACTGAAAAAAACATAGGTTTCAGCCATGTTATAGTTAGGAATTAGCATTTAAAAAACCTTAGAAATTCACTGAAAAAAACATAAGTTTCACACATGTTACAGTTAGCTGGACATTTCACTCATACAAAACTATTGAAATTCCCCCATTATAGTTAGTTCAGCTAAATATAACTCACGCACCCGCAATGCACTGCTGATGAAATCACATATTACATCACTCATGACATGGTCAGTGACATCACTCATGACATCACTGATGACATCTCAAATAACATCACTGATGACATCACCCTTGTGAAAGAGTGGCAGACCTCCTCTCACCCTAATATAACCTTTGACACACACATTCAAAAATAGAAACTAAAATTTTCAAAAAATTGGATGTACCAATACCAGTTACGACAACCTATTCATATATAGATATAGATATAGATATATATATATATATATATATATCTATATATATATATATATATATATATATAGATATATATATATATATATATTACCTACTGGCGGTCGCCAGTAGGTATATATAGTTAGGATTTTTTCTCTATGGGTTTTTTGAAAATTCTATGTCTAATAACTTTGGCGTTTGTGGACGGAATCGGCTGAAATTTTCAGGAAAATGGCACATTTTGTTTCTGAGCAGCCCTTGAAAATTTGGGGGGGGTTCGTCCAGTGGGGGCCGAGAAAAAAGGGGGGTCCCAAAACGTGTTTTTAACATTGAGTTTTCCATAGGGCGGTTGGCCTCACTTTTAGCCCGAACGGCTGAATGGATTTGCACGAAACTTGGCAAAATTGTAGGGACTGGTAGCCCGATGTGCCTTTTGTAGGTCTCAATATATGTGCTCCAGTGGATTTTGAGAAATTAACGTTTAAAAAAAGATATATATCTGTAACAGCGGACCGGTTAGCGCTCTGGTTCGCGGACTTTTCGCGCAACGGAGCTTTGTGAAGCGAAGCTGATTGGTTCTCCGGCGTCTGTCAACATTCCAAACAGTCCGTAGCGGCCGCCATCTTGTCTCTCGGTAGGATCGAGAGACAAGAGGAGGTCAAAACAAAGGGGGAAATAACTATAAGGGGGCATAGTAGATCCTCGCTGACCCCCTAGGTTTGATGTGGAGGTTTTAAAAGGGCCCCGCGGGGCAAAAAAAAATAATAATAATAATAATCGAACGGCTGAATGGATTTGCACGAAACTTGGCAAAATTGTAGGGACTGGTAGCCCGATGTGCCTTTGCTAGGTCTCAATATATGTGCTTCAGTGCATTTTGAGAAATTAACGTTCAAAAACAAGATATATATCTGTAACAGCGCACCGCTTCGCGTACTTTTCGCGTTACGGAGCTTTGCGAAGCGAAGCTGATTGGCTCTCCGGTGTCTGTAAACATTCCAAACAGTACGTAGCGGCCGCCATCTTGTCTCTCGGTAGGATCGAGAGACAAGAGGAGGCCAAAGCGAAGGGGCAAATGACCATAAGGGGGCATAGTAGATCCTCGCTGACCCCCTAGGTTTGATGTGGAGGTTTTAAAAGGGCCCCGCGGGGCAAAAAAAAAAATAATAATAATAATCGAACGGCTGATGACCATAAGGGGGCATAGTAGATCCTCGCTGACCCCCTAGGTTTGATGTGGAGGTTTTAAAAGGGCCCCGCGGGGCAAAAAAAAATAATAATAATAATAATCGAACGGCTGAATGGATTTGCACGAAACTTGGTAAAATATTAGGGACTGGTAGCCCGATGTGCCTTTGCTATGTCTCAATATATGTGCTTCAGTGCATTTTGAGAAATTAACGTTCAAAAACAAGATATATATCTGTAACAGCGCTCCGCTTCGCGGAGATAAAATTATATGTGTATTACCTAGCTGTTGCTAACACCAGTTAGCGACGGCTAGTAGGAGATAGCGACCATCTTGGGTCCCACTTTGCATGTGAGTGATATTTATCACTAATGACATGCAAAGTGGGCATGCCAAGATGTTAGCGACTGGAAACAGTCGCTAACATCGCTATCTCCTATTATCAACTTTTGGAAATATTCGAGATAAGCGCGAATATCTCCAAAAAGTAACAGCTGCCCTGAGCAGTTCTTAGCCATGTTATCCAATGGGAGGTGGATAACATGGCTAAGAGCATTAGCTCGGTAATGCATGAATATCGCGGAGTTTTCAGCGACATTAATGCATTGCGCTCGTTTTTTATCGTATTTGCGATAAACCTTGATAATAGCAAGGTTTATCTGCGATAATTTCTGACGGTAAAAAAATCTTTGCAATGCATCGTTAGGGATAAATATCGCTTAACTTTGGTAATATGCCCCAACGTCTGTTAACGTTCGATTCGAAGGAAATCAGGAATTGTTGAAAAACATTGTGTGCGCCATCTTGTCTTTTTTCAAATGCCACACTTTTGTCGTGCACGGCAGCCATTTTAGATGCCTTGACCAGATCCACTCTTTGAACGCTGTCGATCCTTAGCATGGCTCCCCACCCTCGCAAGCATCTCCCCCAGGCAGTGGTCACCCCCGCTCTCTGTTTTATGCATGGGTAATAAACCTCCCCCCATCTGCGCTGTTCTTCCCTGAGAATCACACCCTGTGCCCGCCCGACACCTCCCTTTCGCCCTATTCACTACCGCACCCTCTGACACTCCTTTTCCTCTGTGTCCGATTGTCCAGGCCGGTCCTAGGCTATCAGCTAGCCCTGCAGATGTAGTTTATGGCCACAGCTGTAAAGAATCACCCGTCTTCAAAGGAGTTATAGTAGATCAAGGCCCACACTCGATGAGATCCGTCACAGCAGAAGCGTTGCTATTATCTGAAAACCATTCTGTATTGTGATTGGGGAGGGGACCGAGCGTGAAGCGGAAGATTCCAGGGATGACTCTTTGTACATCAAAGTTTTTACAATTATGTGTCACATTAAAAATATATAGCACTCCGACAAAGTAGTAAGATTATAAAACTTTAATAATTTATAAATATATACAAGAAAACAAAAATAGTAATAACATATAAACATTTTTAGAGAAAAACAACGAAGTAGCGGTCGGCTGTGCGAATAGTCCCAACGCAGCACAACGTCCAGATTTCCGGCGTGGGGCGTCGCGGGGGGTGGGTCATCAGTAGCAAACTGTTGTGCGAATAGTTCCAAGGCAGCAGAACGCGCTGAAATCTAGATGACACGAAAGTGATGTCTAGTAAGTTGCCACCCAGCAAATAACGGCGTGGGGCGTCGCGGGGGGTGGGTCATCAGTAGCAAACTGTTGTGCGAATAGTTCCAAGGCAGCAGAACGATGGCACCAAGGTGATGTCCAGTAAGTTGCCGCACTGGTTTTGGTATCCTACAATGCTGCTCCGAATAACGGCGTGGAGCGCCCCGGGGGAGGCGGCGTGAACGGGCCTCTCCAGGTGGAGTCTCGTCTGTTGTAGTGGGGCGCCCCTTTACCGTTTCAGTTGCCATTCCGTCCGCTTTTGGTCCACTGTGTCAAAATCCGCCATTCAGCTGAGTTGCGCCCACTCTTGCGGTGCAGCGATAGGCGGCTGTCACAGGACTCTCAAAATGGCGGCAGGCTGTTTCCTTTTTGGGCCTGGTCCACTGAAATGGCCCTGGGACACCTTGGAAATCGGACGCTTGTCTGCTAGGTCTTGGACCCCATTCTCGAAAGCGTCCCCTCCGCCTTGAGAATTCATCAAAAGTTTTGGGGGCCCCGACTCCTGCAGGCTTCTGGTGGGGAGCGGCTGCCATGATTGCTCGCGGAATGACCACGACGGAGCTACGAGATGGTGGTGCTCTCATGGTGACGCCAGCTTCAGTCTGAAACATCCAGAAACAAGGTGGGGCTTTCATCGTTTGGGGGAAAAAAAAAGTTTTCATCCAATGAAAAGTGTTGTTTTTAGGTCACATGATCATGCCTTCCATCATTAGGAAACCAAAAGTAAAATGAACCAATGAAAAGTTTTATAAACAAGTCACATGACCTGTTATGCGGCATAGGGTGTAAAATGCGGAGAAAATACGTTGGCACGTGAGGCGGCGTCAATGTGGAGGCTTTAAAAGGGCCCCGCGGGGCAAAAAAACAAAAACAAATTTTTGTTTTTTTTGCGTGGGTAGCGCCCGGTACGCGTACCGGGAAGCGGTCGGAGGAGCGTACTATGAGGAGAAAAGAAAGACAGGGTATAAACATTTTGGCAATTTTGTTATAAATGGAAGGTAGTTCTGAAAAGAACTGTTTTTTTATTCTTTTTCTTTTTTTTCTTTTTTTTTATGAATTTTCTGAACAATTTTTTGATTTTTTTTTGGATTTTTGAAAACTATTTTGTGTTTTTTTTGTGTTTTGTAAGGGGGAAATAACAAAAAAGCAGGGTTAGAACATGTCTCAACAGGAGCAAAAAAAAAATAAAAAGGATTCATTGTTTTCTCATCTTGTAGCATTTATGATTTTCTCCAGCTCGGTTAATCAAAGTAATACTCTTCTCTCCATAAGCAATAGTTCCTCCACAATATATACAAACTATTTTGTAGTGTGCAAAAGGAGCTTGAATATTGGGGATTATTTCTCGGCCTTCTGGTCCGGCGAATGAGCTTTGACCCCTGTTGGTGCTGGGGATGACATCTGGGGGGTTGGCAGCAAGATCCCTTACTTGTGCTTGGGAAAGATTATTAGGATGCCATCGCTCCATGTGGCGAATCATTGTATGATTGCCAAAGCTGTATTTCTTGTTGGGGTTGCCACGAGAAAGTATATTTTTGCAAATCAAACAAGACACCTGGGGTGCATTGACCTTCTTTTGTCCAGGTGGAATTTTAAAGAATTGCCATATGTAGTGGTCTTTAATATGGCTCTGCCTTGGTGTTTCTGGCAGGAACTGCCTTACTTGCTCTTCCTCCTCCTCCTCCTCTTCGTCCTCATTATCTTCCTCTCCACCAAAGTCCAGTGTTGGTGGTGGTCCTTTTGGTGGTGGTGGTGGTGGTGGTTGCTGAGAAGCACCAGCTGCAGCTATTACAGAAGCCATTGTGAAAAATAGGTCTTGCTCTCTGGAAATAGAAAGTAAGAATGAGGTAAAAAGAAGGAGGGGTTTTCATCATTTGAGAAAAAAAAATAGTTCTAAACCAATGAAAAGTGTTATTTTTAGGTCACATGACCAAGCCTAACAACATTATGAAACCAAAAGTGAAATGAACCAATGAAAAGTGTTATTAACAAGTCACATGACCTCTCACGCTTATGTTACGCGCTGCGGAACGCGCCCCGGATAGCTTCCGGGTCGCTGCGCTTCGCGCCTTGGTCCGCGCCCCGGAGCACTTCCGGGTGCGCTAACGCGGTACGTCATAAGACGCATTACGCGGTAACGCGATACGTCGCGCTTACGCAACGCGCCGCGGATCGCTTCCGGGGAGCTGCGTTTCGCGCCTCGGTCCGCGCCCAGGAGCACTTCCGGGTGCGCTAACGCGGCGCGTCATAAGACGCATTACACGACAACGTGATACGTCACGCTTCCGCGACGCGTCACGATAATGATTTCTAACGTGGCAGTTGCGCTAACGGAACGTTTACCGGTTCGCGGACCGGGTCGCGGCATCAAATTGAGCTAACGGGAAGCTTCTTACATCATTAGGAAACCAAAAGTGAAATGAACCAATGAAAAGTGTTATTACCAAGTCACATGACCTGCTGTGTTTACGTTACGCGCTTTGCAGGGCCTCCCGGTTTGCTTCCAGAAACCTGTGCTTTGCGACTCGGTAAGCGTACCAGTTCGCTAACGTAGCACGTCATATGACGTATCACACGACAACGCGAAACGTCATGCGGACGGGAGGCGTGATGATGTTGTTTTCTAACGCGGCAGTTGCGGTAAAGAAACGTTTATATGCTCGCGGTCTATTTCGCGGCATCAAGGTCAGCTAACGGGAAGCTTCCCGATTCGCGAAGCGGGAACGAAGAAAAAAATATATAAAAAAAAAAAGTTATTAATAAACATATAAAATATATTTTTGGATTTAAAGAAGAATACATTTTACAGGTATAGATATTAGCTTTTAAAAAACCAATGAAATTCACTGAAAAAACCATAGGTTATAGACCATATATAGTTAGGAATTAGCATTTACAAAACCTTGAAAATTCACTGAAAAAACCATAGGTTATACACCATATATAGTTAGGAATTAGCATTTAAAAAACCTTATTTTACTCACACAAAACCATTGAAATTCCATATATAGTTAGTTGCACTAACTATATATCGCGCACCCGCAATCCACTGCTGATGATGTCACATATTACATCATTCATGACATGGTCAGTGACATCACTGATGACATCACTGATGACATCTCAAATGACATCACTGATGACATCTCATTTGACATCAATGACCACATCACTGATGATATCATTCATGTGACAATACAATGCATCTCCTCACATTTTAATATAACCTCTGTTTCACCCAGTGTTAAAAAGAGTATAATTTTTGAAACCATTGACACACCAATACTAGTTACTACATACGCACTCACTGATTGCTACGTCTACACACACCTTCACTCATTCACCCATACAATCATTCATACATACAATCACTCATCTTTACAACACTATCATATGCACTCATACACCTATACAGACACTCACAGTCTGCCACTCATCCATGGAGTTACTCACACACCTAGTCAGTCCTGTAAAGAATCAATCACACTTCCATTTTCTTGTCTATACAGTTAAACATAGAGCACCTTACATTTTCAAAAATATACTAACACATACTTACTTTCTTATACAATCATTGATACAAGTACACATTGATCTGCACAGAGTCACACACCTCCCAGCCAGCCACACACACACTCAGTCTCCCATACAAATACTTGGACAATCAATCAATAACCCATATAGTTAATCATATAGCTACTGATCAACACATGCAGCAGTTTACAGAACAACAGACATAATGATGCACAAATTAAGACAGTTTAGTCACTAACCCATGCACTCAGTGAGACACATTTAATCACTCACTCATACATTCAGTCATGCACCTACTAAATCCTTCGTCCAGACACTTATACATCTACTCATTCTTCAATATGTAAAACATATTTAAACTTTACAAAAACACACAGTCACTGGATGATGTCATCAGTGATCTCATCAGTGATGTCATTTGAGATGTCATCAGTGATGTCATCAGTGATGTCACTGACCATGTCATGAATGATGTAATATGTGACATCATCAGCAGTGGATTGCGGGTGCGCGATATATAGTTAGTGCAACTAACTATATATGGAATTTCAATGGTTTTGTGTGAGTAAAATAAGGTTTTTTAAATGCTAATTCCTAACTATATATGGTGTATAACCTATGGTTTTTTCAGTGAATATAGATATAGATAGATAGATAGATAGATAGATAGATAGATAGATAGATAGATAGATAGATAGATAGATAGATAGATAGATAGATAGATAGATAGATAGATAGATAGATAGATAGATAGATAGATAGAAAGATTTTAATATAATGTATTGGTTCAATGTATTTTAAATCATATTTTTACTAATTAAATATTTCAAATAAATATGTAAGCTTGATATTGTTGTAGATTTTGTTTTTGACACAATATTTCTATGCTTGAATATTATTGTTCTCACTAGTCAGTAATACTACCATTTTACAACATCCACTTCTCACTACATTTGATAAGATTATTATATTGCTTTTGATTTTTCCCCCTTTGTGGCAGAAAAATCCACTGCATTAAATACCTTTACACTAACCAGGAATTCCTTTATGAATACCTCTCAGGCATAAAATGGTAAATGTGGTCATAAACTTCAATTTGTGACCACATTCATATTTCTGATTAAGGCACCAGGTATGAACATGTAAATATATATCTTAACAAGGGAGAAGTGAGAAAATTAAAATAGGCACCACTTTGAACCAAAGCTCTTATGGCACCAAGCAAGTCACTTCAACCCTCAACAGAAGAGAACTTGTGTCTCTTTTATCCAAGCCTCGGTCCAGTAATCCTTTTATCCTTCCACCTACCCACTGATATCCACAATTTCACCTTTGTACTCTGTTATCCATTCATTCTTCTATCCAACATTCAGTCTGACACCTTTTGGTCCGTCCATCCACCCATCTACCCATCCATCTCCATTCCTATCCATCAAACATATCCATCCATCCATCCATCCATCCTTTCAGCCATCCATCCCTCCATCCACCCTTTCTGTCATCCATCCATCTGTCCACACTTTTACTCATCCATCCATCCATCCATCCACCCATCAATACATCCATTCACCTATCCCTCCATCCATCCATTCACTAATCCATCAACCTTTACACTCCACTGGAAATGAGCAGATACAGAATTTCCTTTTTAGACCTCTCAATATATGCTACCCCGACAGATCTATCAAGCGAACTGTATCGCAAACCAATGGCATGCAATTCTCTACTGAGATTTGACAGCCAGCATCCAAGATCCCTAAGGGAAAATCTACCTTTTGGCCAGTTTTTGCGCCTTAGGCGCAATTGCTCTACATCAGAGTCTTATAAACATCATGCGAATAATCTGTCCAAACAGCTGCAAGACAAGATGTATCCCAGACACCTGGTCAGAACGGCTTGCAAGAAGGCTTCCCATAATCACAGAGAAGCTTTACTGGAACAAAAAATTACTAAACCCCCTTTGGAGCGTTTGACATTTGTCAACACCTTCAGCACCATGAGCAATGCTTTACAGAAATGCATCCGGAAGAATTGGCATTTCCTCAATACCAGAAATGAACAAATCCCCTTGACACTTTTTGCATTTAAGAGAGGGCGTAATTTTTGGGATGTTCTGGTACATACAAGACCAAGGATGAAACCTAGCACGAATAACACCTTATGGGACTTACCTCCGGTCCAAGGCCATTTCCTGTGTGGTAATTGCTCGATATGCCCTCAAACTAAACAAACTAAAACAATGGACATAGGCACTCAAAGACCATGGTTTCAGTCACATTTTTCCAACTGTAACAGTGACCATTTAATCTATTTAATTGAATGTCCGTGCAAGGAACGATATATGGGCATAACCACAAGAAAGGTACGACAATGCATGCTGGAACATAAAAGTACCTTCCGTTGTGGCAAGTCTAATACCAAACTGACAAGACATTTTTTGGAGCATAAACATAAGCCTGAAGAATTCTTCTGGACAGTTCTGGAGAAACCAGCCATACCCTCCCATGTTAGTGACAGGACTAAATACCTTTTTCAAAAAGAGCAGAGGTGGGTGTTCAAACTCAAAAGTGATACACAAGGTCTCAAGGATGACATTCCTTGGACCCTGCTATGAACATAAGAAGAAAAAACCCACCAAACACAGAGAATGGCCTGTGTAAGGCACTATCAAGGGAAATAATTTTGCTTTACTTTCCTGGGCTAATATCATCTAGCCCAGCGTTTATCAGCACTCGAGCGTGCTTCTGTTACGGTCCACGTCTGTTTACTATGTTCTCTACAAATCCCTACGTAATGGTAGGGCAACATACAGTCAAAGCTTTTATGGGTGCCCATAATCTATATACAGAAAGGCATGTGATAGAGGACTACGTTCTAGAGTAAGCGCTCTGACACCCTTATTAATATTATTGGTGGATGTTTCTCAGGTCCTTTTTGCAATCGAGGTGCAGTTATAGGACATATGAACACACTATCAATATTCCTTAGGTGTTTACTATGTTGATTGCAAGTTATGCTTATTGCAGACTGTACAGAGTAATCAAGTGACTGAAGGATGCCTCTATAGACTAGAAGGCATATAGATACTAGAGACTTTTAATACACTTAACATGGAGATTTCTGTTGTTTTACATACAGTGATCGTCTAGACAACACTGTGTTTTTTACTTGAGGAGATTACGAGCCCCATATGTGTCTCTCTCTGGTCTCTCTATGCGATAATAGGTGATTGATGCCATTTTACGGACTACATTTCCCAGTCCGATGACGTAATTTTTCGAGTTCCCGTTCCCCATTGGACAGGCCCCTGTGACGTCAAACGTCACATGATCCGGCCCGGGGCGCTCTAATGGCTGCTGTCAACAGAGAAACGCTACCTCCCCCTGCCTCAGGACTCAACCCGAGGTATCGACGGAGAGGTAAGCGTTTTTTGACCCTGCATTTAGCTCTTTAAGTGTAGCGGAACGCTTTCACACCGCGTACGTTTAGACATCTGTTTGCTTGTTATTTCTGTACAGTTGCCACTGGTATTACAATCCCCTAGCATGTCAGTCTGAGGGAAGATAAAACCCTTATTTTTGAGAGAATATAAAACCTTCTTCCTTGCTCTAACACTGATTAGCTAGATCATTACTTAGCCTGTCTTCCTCGATGGTGGCTATTAACAATATATGCTCCTCAGGATTTTTGTAGAAGCAATGTATGTCACACTTTCAACGAATTAGTGAAGTTAGTTCTTTGAAGGGTTCTTTATATCTCCATACCAATACGAGTAAGTCGTTTTTGTTTGACTTGCCATAATTTTGTAATTTTATTACTGGGGACATTTGTTATTTCTTTTTAGTAATCAGACCTTACACACAAGATCACTCTGTCCATATATTCCATGATAGGACAGGTGGTTCATTGGGCTGTTGTGTATATATATATATTTTTAATCCTATTTTGCAGGGCGGTGCCTCCCTTGACCTGAGTCAGTGCCAGGTGAGGTGAGGCTTGTTACCTCACACAGGATAGGTGAGTGAACCACTACTTTTTTGTATTTTATTTGGTTATCACAGAACAGGCCAAGAGTGAGTGATCGGCATAGTATGTAAATGCCCTTTCTGTAGTTTGATGTTTGCTTTATCTCTACAGGTATGAATAATCTTTCATCCGGTATAGAGGTACTGTGATTGGTCACATGTAATTACATTGTGATATTTTGTTGCTGTTTTGTTTTCACTGTTTCAAAATGTGCACTTAATGCAGTAGCTTTTACAACTAGGTCCTGAAGAAAGCCGGGGTCCTTGAGCCCATCACGGCTGAAACTAGTAGACCATCTTTTTCGGTAGATAAATTCAAAGCTGACACTGTGTTTTTTAACAAGCTCACCAGTGGTAACCAATAAATATATTTTGGACTACTGTTGAACCTTTTTTAATTCACTTATATTCACAATTCTATCTTTGCACTGCATCTTTTGACTAGCCAGGTCAGTATACTTCTTTGAGATACTCAGCCTGTCATTTTTTCATCTTTGTATCATTGGCCTCACATCACGCCTAGTCCACCAGCGTTTGGCTTGTTGCCAGAAGAGCTGAGGTGACAGGGGTAATTTTGGAATTCCAAATGATGATACTGGCCACGAAAGGCAGTTGATGGAAATCCTTACTATCTGTCTCTCCCCTCCTCAGGGTTTCTTCTGTCATGGAGTTGTACTTATGTCAGGATCGTCTTACTACCACTAGCTGTGTTATAAGTATATGATTTGCTTTTGAGTCTTGCTCTTACCTGTGTTCTGTGACTACTTTTTCTTTTTTTCCTTGTTAGACCACCAATTTTCTTGTGTTGTTTATAAGATATGCAGGTAACCATTTTACACAGCATTCACCATTCTGTCCTATAGGGTAAGATAGCCTTTCAATAGTGAAAAACGAAATTGGTAGTATTTCACTATCAGGACTTGTTACTCACACTAGCACATGTCCTACCTTTCACATACACCGCACCCTACCCTGGGGGGTACCTTGGACCTACCATAAGGGTGTCCATTGTGTAAGAAAAGGGAAGGGTACGGCCTGGCAGGCAGGTGCACTGACCAGGTTGACATGGCAGTTAACAAACTGCGCACAGGCACTGCGGTGGCAGGCCTGAGACCTCTTTTCAGCCCTACTCATATGGGTGGCACAATCAGTACTGCAAGCCCACTAGTAGCATTTGAATTACCAGCCCTGGCACACTCAGTGCATATTACTAGGGACCTACTGATAAAACAAAAAAGCCAATCATGGATAACTAATCACAAAACAATTTACACAGGGAGCACTTGCACTTTGGCACTGATCAGCAGTGGCAAAGTGCCCAAAGCATCTAAATCAGCAAAACCGAAATCAAGCACTGTGTCAAAAATACAGGAGGTTAAGGCAAAAAGTCAGGGGAAACCACACCAAGGATGCCAGGTCTAACACACCCTATTACTCATCCATCCTTTCATTCATCCATCTATTCCCCCACCCATCCATCCTTTTGCTCATTCCTTTTTCTACCCTTTCACTCATCCATCCATCTATCTACTCAACCATCCATCTATCTACTCATCCATCGCATCTTCTCTTTCACTCATCAATCCACCCTTTAATGAAGCCATCCCTCCTTTCACTCATCCTTCCCCCTTTTCCCCCACCCACCCATCCATCTATTTATTCTTACAGTCATCCATTTATTTATACTTTCACCCATCCATTCTTTCACTCATCAATTCTTAGACTCATCCTTATTCTTAGACCTGTCCTTTCACTCGTTTAAGGATGGGTCCATCCACCCTTTTACTATCGATTATCTATCAATCATCCTTTCACTCACCCACTCACCCTTTCACCTTATTTATGAGCCTTTGTCTGCTGAGTTGCAGACAGAAAAGGCCATTCAAGAGCCTCCAGTGTGGGGAGGGCGGTAGGTCGTGACGCCCCTATGTCTGAACATTGTTAGACATGTTGTATTCTGAATATCAGCTATACATCCTGCTTTCTTACACGGTCAGAAACACAGGCATTTGTTCCCTACATCTCGTATCTAATGCGGCCTCCTCAGCCCAGTCTCGCGTATAAGTCATACTCTTCCTGCTCCGCATATTAAGTCAAAATAATCCTGTTACAATAACACACGCTCTCTGTAAAGCAGGCACCATTTCTTTTTGGGTATTATTATATGCACTCTCTTTATATTTCTCTCAGAGTAAGCTAAAATGCACCTTACCTTAATCGCTCAGAGATCTCTACAGAGTCACATAATATAGGGCCCGATTCACAGAATGAACTTAAGACTAAATCCTAAACTTACTACTATTTGATATTCACAGAATGCACTTACTACATTTGGGATTCACAGAGTGAACTTACTACTTTCGGGATTCGCAGAATGAACTTACTACTTTCGGTATTCACAGAATAGATTTAAGACTACTAACTTTACATCCGCACTCGGGCTGGAAATTCTGGCCCAGAGGTGGACCTTCCGGCTTGGGGGCGGAGCCTCCGGCTCAGAGGTGGGGATTTAACCATGGCAGAAATGCCCACCTCTGGGCCGCAAGCTCCGCCTCTGGCCCGGAAGCTCCGCCTCCGGGCCACAAGCTTTGGCCCCAAGCCGGAAGCTCCACCTCCGGGCCGGAATTTCCGGCCCGAGTGCGGATGTAAAGTTAGTAGTCTTAAATCTATTTAGTGAATACCGAAAGTAGTAAGTTCATTCTGGGAATCCCAAAAGTAGTAAGTTCACTCTGTGAATCCCGAAAGTAGTAAGTGCATCCACTGAATACCAAATAGTAGTAAGTTTAGGAAGACTTTTAAAGGGCAGCTGAGACTGCTTGCACCGCCTGTTTGGTAAAGTTGGTAAAGACGTGACTTATCGCCTTTCTTTCTCATATCGCTCCTCTTCCTGAACAGACTGCAGTGTCCTTAGACTAAGCCATGTGGTAAAATAAACCTGTCCCTTGCGCCACTAGCATTTCAATGTAAGGGTGTTCAATGGCTTGCTCCAATGTGTCTTAAATATCTCGGTCTATAGAACCAATTCTACAGAATGTGACTCTGAAGTCAGTCTGTTCTTTCATCCGTTCTGTAAGGGAATCTGATGACAGAAAAATGCTTTCGGAAGAGGACAATTGGTTAGTCTTATTCCCCAGCAGTGGTCATTACACCACATGAACACGGATAGGAAAGTAGGTCAAGACATTTAGAAACAAAACCACTCATATCTACAGAACTTGTGTACAAATTGTGTATTGTAGATTTTCTGTTGCTGTATGTGATTATGCCTTATACAGTTTCTGTGTTCAGTCTTAACTCAAAGGTTACAGCACACAGAATCAGTACTCTAACTCTTGCGATACTTTTTACATAGAAATAGCAAGATGTGGCTGACTTTCGAAGCAAAAGAGAATATTGACTTAAGTTCAAAGTATGTGAATTAGGGGCTAAATACTGAGGACCAGATTTACAAAGAAGTGCCCCAGTGCAGCAACACCGCCCCACGCTGCGACCCTTCCGACGCACAGGAATGCAACATATTTACAATAATATGTTGCATTCCTGTGCCCTTCCCTGCGCTGGCACATAAACAGCTGCCATGCGCTGGCTCAGGCACCCTTGCACCATGGTGCAAGGATGCCTGAGTAGTGTGGAGATTGTTTTTGTGCAAGAAGGGGCACCTTTCTGCACAAAAACAATCACTACCGGCATTTCCTCTTTCAATGCGTGCTGTAGAATGCAGCACAGATTAAAAGAGGAAACAAGCATTTACAATGCAATCGGTCTCGCCTTTGGGAACTTCTAATGGGCTTATTTACAAGCCCCTTGCGCCACCTTTGCATCACTTTTCCCATGTTAAAAGTGACGCAAAAGTGGCGCAAGGGGCTGTAAATAAGCCCCGAAGTATTTAACAATGCAGCACATTTGCGCACTTGTGTCCTGAAATATTTATAACAACCATTTGTACCTCTAAGAAAGAAAGCACACTTCAGTGTGTAAAAGAAGCTATGAAAACATATTAATGCTGCCTCTGCGGCACTGTGCAGTAACAGACACCAATGCTGTCATCCCATTTCTGCTGCAATTGCAGACTACTTGCTCTTTGTAAAGCTGCTGTGAGAGGGACACACATCTGCTGGAGCTATGCCCACCACACATTTGTAAAGATCCATAGCAGAAATAGTTTCTTTGAAATGCCTTGAATATGACAATAGTTGGCTATGTTCCAATTCCTAGGGGCCTACAGGAAATATCACTCAAAGATGAACCTTATTATTTCCTTTCTATGACCATCTTTAGATTCTCCGTACTCTACTCCTAGCCTGCATTTACTAACAGCAATTCAAACTACTTCATCTCTCAAACCCCACACATATTTGGAGGTGCACTCATATGATAATGAAGAAAATGGCGATCCGGTGAATTAAAATACTTGCCCAGGAACACATCATTTGCAACCAGTTTATGGTTCAAGAGCATTACAATTAGGTCAAGTAGATTATTTAAGTCACTACACCTGCAGGGCTATTAACAGTTTTAGGACTTTTCGAGGCCTGTTACCTAAAACAATCTCTGGAGTTTACAAGCTCACATCAGCAGCGGATTTCACATGAGAAGCCCACTTGGGTCTGGAAGACCTAGAGCGACTAAGTGGTAAAATGTCAAAAGCATTTTACAAACCAAATAAATGAAATAAAATGTAAAGTCCATAATTCATAGATCAAAACCTTAACTATGCTTGTCTATAACACATTATCTTATTTCATCACTTTTAATAGAAGCAGCATATAGTTCATAAGAATAAACCACAAGATTTAAGCAGTCCCTAAAACCTTCTTTGACTGCAGTAACAAATAGTTTTGTTGCAAGTTTCTTTTTCTTTTTAAGGGCAGAAGTTTTTTTTTAAGCTTCAAGAAATCCAGGAAGATAAAGAGTACATAATCGGGGCCTAAAAGAGTTTCACACAAGTTACACCAACACTTCCCAATCGGAATGTGGCTCCATTTACCTTCAATCTACCGTAGCGGACGTCATATCTAGCAAAATGGCAAAAATTACTGCTTTACACTGGGGTTGAGCCAACTGTCAAAATATTGGTTGTTATAACTCTGAATCTAGAGTGTTGTTTGTGAATGGATTTGTTTTAGTCCCTACTTCTTTTAATTAAACTATGGCCGATAAGATCTGCGCAGTACACACACATCTGCTTGGACATTCACACAATGCCCGGGTTTTCACATATATGTAATCACAAATAAAGTCTTGCAGTCTACAGACATGCACAGTCACAGAACATGAGTCTAAACGTATACTCACAAAAAAGCACGTGTACACTACATGCCTGCACACAAACATTCACAAAATACATGTCTGGGCATATATTTGCTCACAAACTACATTTGTGGAATACATGCATAGCACGCATACGTTCACGTACACAACACACAGGTTTACGTACATGTATTCAAATGTTGGTAATAAATAACGCCTGTACCCTGCATATACTTGCACATACACATTCAAACAATTCATAAGTCTTCACACATAACTACTTATAACACAAGTAGCATTCGTGCAGTACACACACACCTCGACATAAAATTACCACGTATGTATGACACACATGCACATAGACATGCGAACAATAAACAGGTCTACAAATATATACCCACAATTAACCACCATGCAATATATACATGTTCACATTCAAACCAGTATTCCTGTATTCAAGTGTATGTACCCACACAGATCACATGGCTTTGCAAACATATCTACAAGTACACTGATACAAGCCATACAATTACAAAATGCGCACACAAACATAATGCCTGAATAAAACATATTTAGAAATACACAGAAGGAACAAGGTAGCCATACCTGCACACAATTGGACAGGAAAGATGTGCATGTGCACAGTAACATAACATATTAGTGAACATAGCCACAGACACACGCATTCATGCATACAATGCATGCACAGTACTCACAAACACACACAGGCATCTAAACAAAACATTAGATCAACACAAAGGTGCAAAGCATATTGTTAAGGAGATTATATAATACACTAATTTACACTAGTCTACAAAATGCAATTTTTCACAAAACACGAAACACAAGCGTACACTTTGGCACCCGATTTGGAAAATGCATACATTTACACGTACACAAAACCTGTTGACACATACCTACGCAACAACATAAGTTTAACAAGCAACAAGAACATATGCACACAAAAAGCATACCTTCAAGACCACATGCACCCAACACGCTTGTCTACACATGCTTGTTCTCACAAATAGCACTTGTGCACATCGCACATGTGCACATACACATTAACACAACACGCAGGTGTATGCAGATACAGTATGTGCCTTAAAACAACACACAAGACTTATGTATGCACTTATTCTTAGAGCCCGAAGATTACATGTGCTCACGCCAGGACAATGTCTGTCACATTAAGCATGCTTACAACTACCTATGGAGCGCACATTCCATAAGTGCAAACTTACAGCCAGAGCAAGGGACCCTTTACACTAGGAGACGACCACAGACACCAGCACAATGCACACATATGGCTCTCCAGGTCCTACCGGGGCACTCTAAACATAATGTTAAAATGTATTAAAGACATGACTAGCCAGATTTTAGAAGTGGGGGGATCTGAGGGGCATGGCGTGCCCTTACTTTTTTAATTTTAGGAAAACAGTTCCACTACTTTTTGTCAAAAGTAAGCCGTCCCGGACGGGTAATAGTGTGCGCACAACGTGACACACTCCTCACCACCACTGCCAACATCCATCACACCCCACTCTTGCTAGGCCCATAAAGTCACAGAATGCGGTTATATTGTCTAGGGCGTAGATTTTATTCACTTCAAGCAGGATAATTCAAGACAACCACTACATGGATATAAGTAAAATACTTGGATACACAGAATATACATGTTACACCCTCTAGTGATATTTTCATGTCAAAGGCACTAAGATATTAAAATAATTATTACATTTCAGCAAAGCATTAAGCTGTCCATCCTCATGAAAACACTACTGCGCACATTCTGCCGGCAGGCCACAATGTGCTACAGCAAACAGTTGCATTATCTGAACCAGAGCATGGCATAACGCACAGGCTCTCAGAGGTACCTGAACAATGTCAAAACTTTCCAGCACACACCTATCAAATACATCAAGACATTAGAATTGTCATCACAGGTGAGCATAGCCTTATGTTGTTCGTAGTCTTGACACCTCTGCTGCGCACCTTGTGCCGGCAGGCCACAGCGTGCCGCAACAAACAGTTACCTTACTTGAAATCCAGGGCACCGCATAGCGCATCGGCCCTCCGAGGTGCCTGAACACAGGCGGTTTCCCCAAGATTCATCTCAGTCCTTAAGTGACGTGTTCGAGCAGTAGCGTTGAGGACCACCGGCAGGCCGGTCCCCCTTTTTACCGCCAATCCATTGCACACTTCAATCCTACCCCGTCTTGGGGTCCATCCAGTCACTCAACCTCCTTTGTTGAGCATGCCCCTTCGTTGTTAACTGTCAGCGCTCCGCCACCCCGCTTTACCTCAATGCCGGGTGGGTGGGTGGTTTTCCGTCACTCTGCGGCTGTGGTCCAGGGAGACAAAGAGGACGTCCCCCCTCGATGCACGGCCTTAAATACCTGCCAGATAAGATTCGGTTTCGTTTACCCCTGGACACTCCAGAAACCGCAACTTAAGCCAGTCTGGACCCCTCCTCAAACCAGCCCCCAGAGTGATGCTTGGTCACATGGCGCAACTAAGGGAGCCCCTCCTCTAGGCGAGTGGGGCTCCTGCTCATTACAGGAGCTGAAAAGCTTCAGCTAAGCTAAAGTGTCTTTCAGGTAGCCTCCTGAGCTGTGAAAACGAGGAAGGGGAAGGCAGAAAAACAAGCCTTCTTGGCAGGGTGCCTGATTACCTCAAAGAAGAGTAAATGTTCCAAATGCTAAAATCCACAAATGTAAAGGGCGTCTGGAAGCCGGTATTTGCTTTAACTGCTGGAATTCCTTGAAACGTCCTGGTGGAACACATTTATTTATTTTGAGAGGTACTGTAAGGGAACTACCTGCTAAGATGTGACGTTTGTTCTTTTAAAAGACAGTAACCATAAACAAGTAAAATATAAGAATATAGGGCTTAGGCGTGTGTCAGTAGCACATTAACATAACATTAGCATTTCCATACTGTTCTGAAAACCATCAGAGCAGCGAAGGGCCCAACAGTATTCCAATATAACAGCACGCTTTAAAATGTACTGTATGTAAGCAATTAAGGAGCCGGCACCAGCAAACGCGCATATTGTATCCAGGGCGGGCCGGGTTATACGCCATCAGGGGGTCAAGTCTCATTCTGAGAGCACATTACTATGCTGCAGAGTGTCCCGGGGCGTGGATAGACCGCAAGTAAGTGCGGTGAGTGCCCGATGCCTTTGGCTCTAATAGCAGCCAGCGACTGCGAGGTGGCGCGCAACATTATTTGCATTATAGATGCGAGTGACCGCGGGGGCCATGGGAGGGCATACCGGGCCCGAAGAACAGAAGGGATCCAATGCATAAAAACTACGGGGGGCTCAGCTAGTGAGTATGCTGAGCGCTCGAGTTGAGGCATGAGTTTTAGCTTGGCAGGGTATGTACTGGGATTGCACGTACCGGTTTGTGAATATGGGGGAGTAATATGGGGATGCTGGTGTTGTGAGTATCCCCAGCGCCCCAGCCAACAGCATGACTATAATTTATATTGCATGAACAATAAGATGCATGTACATTGTTGAGGGAAGAGGGGAGCACTGGGGTAGTGAGTAACTCCAGTGCCCCGGACTACAGTAGGGTTAGGATGCATGCACAAGGTTTGGGAACCTGTGGCACTGGGTGGGTGAGTATACCCAGCATGCCGATCAAAGGTAGGGAAGAATCAGGAAGCCCGATGCTGCGGAGTGCAATGGGAGTGTGTGGTGAATGAGTAAAAAGGGGGCATTGGCTAATTATTTTTCTTTTCTTTAGTGTGGAATGCCTCTAAAGCGGGCGCAAGGGGGCAAGGATGCACCTGCTACACAAGACGAGTTTCATTCGTTGTCGGTGCTATGGGAGGCCGCTAAGTAAAGGGGTATCAATTAGGCGCTACGGACGCTGATGCAGGGGGCCGAAACGAGGGTGCATCAAGACGCACAGTGGTCCAAGCGCTCAAGGCAGACGCCGGATCGGTTCAAGGATGCACAACCGGACAGGCGCAATAAGTTCGTGGACACAGGTCAGCCTTTCACAGCCACAGACATTGTACAGACTACCGACGCAGCCGTAGAAGCGGGTCACGGGCCCTTGGAACAGTCAGGTGGGGCAATTACTCAGGCGTCAGAGCCCCCCACGTTAACCAATGTAACACAAAAGGGATGATGGGGTCAACATCACCCATCACACCCGCCTCTGCTCCGGTAGTGGTGCACCAAGGCAGCGGGATAGCACAGGTATGGGTCCAGTCAAAAGGGGTGGCTCAATCTTTTAGGGCCGGCCAATAGTAATGGGATTTCAGGACTGGGGGTCCCCTTAGCAGTGCCAGCGTTGGCCCTGGGGGCAGTATTCGGAGGTCAGCCCCCGCTGACACACAGTCCGGTAACGTATTGGTCCGCGTCATCGGCGGTAGCCCCATCGGCAGGAATCACATGGCATGTGCCAGCAGAAACCAGGGAGAAAATATTCAGGGGGGTATTCATAGATGTCCTCAACTTCATCAATGCTATGGTTGTCCCGGGGAAGAACAGAGCAGGGAAAAAGGGCGAGTTCAAACAGAAGAAAGTTTGGGTTGATTGGCCCATTAAGAATTGGGCCACAGGGTTCGCTATATATGCAGCAATCATGGTAGAGAGGTATCCCACATTAGCAGCCCAGTTAATCAGTTACGGGGAACATCCTTTACAACGCAACTTTTACAACGAAGTACCTTTACGACGCAACCATTACAACGCAACTTTTACAACGTCTTGCGCTGGGGGGCGCTCTATGATAGGGAATAGTTTCCAACACCTTCCCTACTATCCACGGGGACTGGAGTTGGAATAGTAAATTAAACTATTCACTATCCAGCGCCCCCCAACGCAAGTCGTTGCAACGACTTGCGTTGTAAAACTTGCTTCGTAAAGGCATGCGTTGTAATAGCATGCGTTGTAACGTCATACATCCATCAGTTACATGCCCATGATCACGGGGGCAGCTTCAGAATTCCCCGGCACAGCTTGGCTTCACTATGATAACAAATTCAGTCAAATGAAAGCACTGCGCCCGGAGGTGGCTTGGGAACAATGGGAGAACATTAGGCATGCAGAGTTTTATTCAACAACGTCAGCTAACAAGACCAATCAGTTGTTTCATGGGGACAGGGGGACAGGGGATAAGAAACAGGCCTGTTTGCAATTCAATAAGAATGAGTGCAACAGTGGTGCAGCATGTAAGTTTAAACATATATGTACCTTCTGTGGAATACAAGGTCACCCAGAGAGTAAGTGCTACAAGAAAGTGGGAAGACCCAGAGAGAAGCCTGCCACATACCCAGCCCCAGAGCAGGGGCCATGGTGCACAAGCATCCTAGGAACTTACACTTGCCCATCCAGCGCCACGTCCTGACGCGCCCCTTCAGTAAATATGGTAAGATACTAGAGGCACATTTTTTGCACCAAGGTTTTAAATTTGGCTTTCACTTTCCATCTAGGTCTACCCCGTCCAGGAGTCTGCCACGCAACCAGCTCTCAGTCCTGCGGAACGCTGTGGTACGAAAATTTGCGTGAAAGCGTACTCGCCGTTCGCAAAATACGCAAACTTTCGGGAGATTGCGGATTTTTTATTTTTGCGAGTTCGCAAGATCTTTTTCACCGTGGCTACCGCAAACTTGCCCATGCGGTCGTATATGGGCGCGGCCATTTTGTTTTTCACTGTTCCCGATGCGTATTTCCGTTTCCGGTCGCGGGTTGCATGCTCGCGTTGCGTATTTGCTGTTCCGGGTCGCAGGTGAGTGTTCGCGTCCGTTTTTGCGTGCTCGCGAGGAAAATATCGCGCAAACTCACCCACGCGATTGCAATGGGCGTGGCCATCTTGTTTTTCATTCATTGCTATGGTTCTGGGCATGCCTTTTCTATCCTGCTTCAATCTCTGTAATCCTTTGTTTGTTTGAACTTTTTTTAATCTTTTTTACTCATTATCTATCTCTCTATTTTTGTACATCTATATTTTTTTTCTACTTTTCGTTGCTTTAATAACTACTTTTTTACACTCTCTCTTTTCTTTTATTGACTTTTCCCTATTCTTTCTAGTATTTTTCTTTCAACCCAGGACCATGGCAAAGGGAGCTGGCAAGAATTCCAAGGGGAAGAGTTCCACACCTCGCAGCCGGCTCCTTTGCGGGCATTTAAGGGGGGCGTCTGTAAGTCCCAGGGAGATCTTCAGCGCGGTGGAGGTGGCCGCCTTTGTCTTCTTTGTGCAGTGCCACCTCCCCAAGACCATCGCAGCAGGCGGCATGCCCGGTACCTGGTACGGCCTACGGGAGCATCGCCAGCTATGGGGTAATGTGTGCCGGGCCATGTATCGGGAGTCAGGGGTCGACGCACCTACAACTAGGTGACGCTTTAGTGGTCCGCCATACTGGACCGGGAACAAGACCTACTCGATCTGCTTGACGTCAAGATCCCTGGGCTTGGTGAGTACTAGTAGCTATTTAATAACTACTTTGTTTTCTTCTGCTCTGTGTTATATTGCAAATATATGTTTTTTCCGAAGAGCAAGAATGCTGCCGATTACATTGCAGGTAAATTATGTTTCAAAAGCTACTGTGATTGCAGGTGCTCGCCTGCTCAGTGGCGGTGCTACTATGCTTACTTGTTTTCAATTTTGTGCTCATTTAGCCTGAGTGATTATGTATGAGTGTACTTTACAGAACTGCGTAATGCTAGAGACTAGACACTCAAGTCCAGTCCTTCCTTTGTACTCCTGCCACTACGAAGAGATAGTGGTGGTGGATAGATAGGTTGAGTATATTATGACTTGTTATTTAGTAGGACATTTTTTATTGGTCTGCAACATGATGGACTGTGTCTGTCACTTCGCGTGCTGCTGAGTACTGCGAGACCTAGTAGAACCTTTTTGTAGTTGTTTAGTGAGTTACATAACTTTCCAAGTAGACTGTCCGCGAATCCAGCAATAATAATATCCTAGTAGACCACATCAGATAGGTCAATACATTTATTGCAATTGTTGTTTATTTCCCCGAAATAATTTTGACAACAACCATCCATGTTTGTGTCCTTCTTTCATGTACATCCGCACCTTCCAGGGGCAAGAAGACAGAGGTAGCTGCGCTGGAGGAGCAGGAAGGCCAGGATCGGTCCACCGAGGGCTCTTCTGCTGGCCCCAGTAAGTTTTCCTGTTAATATTAATAATTATACTTCCCTAACTTTTACAGCACCTATGTAATTCAAACGTTCATCATAATTCTATTTTTTCCTAAATCGTCTTTGATCTTCATGTAGACTGTTTCTAAATTCTTATCCTGTATCTACTATGACTCTCTCTTTGCTACTACTATTTATTATTATTAGTCTGTTTGTGTAGCTATCTAAGCTTGCACAGTTGGCAAAAGGTGTTAAACAAAACTCCTATTCAGCAATAGCTCTATGCACTGAGTGCAGTCCTCTGGGTTGTCCATAATGTCTATTGAAGTCTTCTTAATGTTTATGCTTTGACAATTCCCTACATGAAAATGTCAATTCCACCAAGAGTAAGATACTAGTTTACTTTTTGATTGGATAGGAGGACATACTACTACTGTTGCAGGGACTATTCTGCACATACAGAACTATGGACAAGAAATTGGGCATTGGTTATAATAGGCGCAGTTAGACTTTCCCCATACCTCAGTCATAAAAGAAGTTGAACCCCCAATCTCCTTAATGACTAGTTAGTGTGTCAGAGTCATTATTTAGCTCCCGAATGCATCGATGATCCCCAATGATAATAAAACCCACAACATAAGACTACGGAGTGAGAGTCCCGACCTCTCAGAGTCACGGAATCATGCTTGCAAATTGTAAACCCTTTCGCTCACTCACTGATGAGCAAAAACCACAGAGTCTATGTAAGCCGTCCCGGGACGGGTAATTCCAGGAGCTGAAAAGCTTCAGCTAAGCTAAAGTGTCTTTCAGGTAGCCACCTGACCTGTGAAAAGAGGAAGGGGAAGACAGAAAAACAAGCCTTCTTGGCAGGGTGCCTGATTACCTCAAAGAAGTGTAAATGTGCCAAGTGCTAAAATCCACAAATGTAAAGGGCGCCTGGAAGCCGGTATTTGCTTGAACTGATGGAATTCCTTGAAACGTCCTGGTGGAACATATTTATTTATTTTGAGAGGTACTGCATGGAAACTACCTGCTAAGATGTGACGTCTGTTCTTTTAAAAGACAGTAACCATAAACAAGTAAAATATAAGAATATAGGGCTTAGGCGTGTGTTAGTAACACATTAACATAACATTAGCATTTCCATACTGTTCTGAAAACCATCAGAGCAGCGAAGGGCCCAACAGTATTCCAATATAACAGCATGCTTTAAAATGTACTGTAAGCAATTAAGGAGCCGACACCGACAAACGCGCACATTGTATGCAGGGTGGGCCGGGTTATACCCCATCAGGGGGTCAAGTCTCATTCTGAGAGCACATTACTATGCTGCAGAGTGTCCCCGGGCACGGATAGACCACAAGTAAGTGCGGTGAGTGCCCGGTTCCTTTGGCTCTAATAGCAGCCAGCGACTGCGAGGTGGCGCATGCCATTATTTGCATTATAGATGCGAGCGACCGCGAGGCGGTGCGGTGGGTAGCGGGGGCCATGGGGCGGCATACCGGGCCCGAAGAACAGAAGGGAGCCAATCCATAAAAACTACTGGGGGCTCAGCTAGTGAGTATGCTGAGCGCTCGAGTTGAGGCATGAGTTTTAGCTTGGCAGGGTATGTACTGGGATTGCACTTACCAGTTTATGAGCATGGGAGAGTAATATGGGGATGCTGGTGTTGTGAGTATCCCCAGCGCCACAGCCAACAGCATGACTATAATTTATATTGCATGGACAATAAGATGCATGTACATTGTTGAGGAAAGAGGGGAGCACTGGGGTAGTGAGTAACTCCAGTGCCCCAGACTACAGTAAGGTTAGGATGCATGCACAAGGTTTGGGAACCTGTGGCACTGGGTGGGTGAGTATACCCAGCACGCCGGTCAACGGTAAGGAAGAATCAGGAAGCCCGATGCTGCGGAGTGGGATGGGAGTGTGTGGTGAATGAGTAAAAGGGGGCATTGGCTAATTATTTTTGTTTTCTTTAGTGTGGAATGCGTCCAAAGCGGGCGCAAGGGGGCAAGGAGGCACCTGCTACACAAGACGAGTTTCATTCGTTGTCGGTGCTATAGGAGGTTGCTAAGTAAACGGGTATCATTTAGGCGCTACGGACGCTGATGCAGGAGGCCAAAACCAGGGTGCATCAAGACGCACAGTGGTCCATGCGCTCAAGGCGGACGCCGGATAGGTTCAAGGATGCACATTAGGACAGGCGCAATAAGTCCGTGGACACAGGTCAGCCTTTCACAGCCACAGACATTGTACAGACTACCAGCGCAGCCATACAAGTGGGTCACATGCCCTTGGAACAGTCAGGTGGGGCAATTACTCAGGCGTCAGAGCCCCCCACGTTAACCAATGTAACACAAGAGGGATGATGGGGTCAACATCACCCATCACATCCGCATCTGCTCCGGTAGTGGTGCATCAAGGCAGCGGGATAGCACAGGTATGGGTCCAGTCAGGAGGGGTGGCTCAATCTCCTAGGGCTGGCCAATAGTAATGGGATGCCAGGACCGGGGGTCCCCTTAGCAGTGGCACCGTTAGTCCTGGGGGCAGTATTCGGAGGTCAGCCCCCGCTGACACACAGTCCAGTAACGTATGGGTCCGCGTCATCGGCGGTAGACCCATCGGCAGGAATCACATGGCATGTGCCAGCAGAAACCAGGGAGAAAATATTCAGGGGGGAATTCATAGATGTCCTCAACTTCATCAATGCTATGGTTGTCCCAGGGAAGAACAGAGCAGGGAAAGAGGGTGAGTTCAAACAGAAGAAAGTTTGGGTTGATTGGTCCATTAAGAATTGGGTCACAGGGTTCGCTATATATGCAGCAATCATGGTAAAGAGGTATCCCACATTGGCAGCCCAGTTAATCAGTTACATGCCCATGATGCAGGGGGCAGCTTCAGAATTCCCCGGCACAGCTTGGCTTCAGTATGATAACAAATTCACGCAAATGAAAGCACTGCGCCCGGAGTTGGCTTGGGACCAACGGGAGAACATTAGGCATGCAGAGTTTTATTCAACAACGTCAGCTAACAAGACCAATCAGTCCTTTCATTGGGACAGGGGGACAGGGGATAAGAAACAGTCCTGTTTGCAATTCAATAAGAATGAGTGCAACAGAGGTGCAGCATGTAAGTTTAAACATATATGTACCTTCTGTGGAATACAAGGTCACCCAGAGAGTAAGTGCTACAAGAAAGTGGGAAGACCCAGAGAGAAGCCTGCCATATACCCAACCCCAGAGCAGGGGCCGTGGTGCACAAGCATCCTAGGAACTTACGCTTGCCCATCCAGCTCCACGTCCTGATGCACCCCTTCAGTAAATATGATAAGATACTAGAGGCACATTTTTTGCTCCAAGGTTTTAAATTTGTCTTTCACTTTCCATCTAGTGCTACCCCGTCCAGGAGTCTGCCACGCAACCAGCTCTCAGTTCTGCAGAACGCAGTGGTACGCAAATTTGCTTGAAAGCGTACTCGCGGTTTGCAAAATACGCAAACTTTCGCGAGATTGGAGATTTTTTATTTTTGCGAGTTCGCAAGATCTTTTTCACCGCGGCTAACGCAAACTTACCCATGCGGTCATATATGGGCGTTGCCATCTTGTTTTTCACTGTTCGCGTTGCGTATTTCCATTTTTGGTCGCGAGTTGCATGCTTGCTTTGCGTATTTCCTGTTCCGGGTCACAGTAGCGTGTTCGCGTCCGTTTTTGCGTGCTCGCGAGGAAAATATCACGCAAACTTACCCACGCGGTTGCAATGGGCGTGGCCATTTTTTTCATTCATTGCTATGGTTCTGGGCATGCCTTTTCTATCCTGCTTCAATCTCTGAAATCCTTTGTTTGTTTGAACTTTTTTAAATCTTTTTTACTCATTATCTATCTCTCTATTTTTTTACATCTATATTTTGTGTTTTTTTCTACTTTTCGTTGCTTTAATAACTACTTGTTTTAACTCTCTCTTTTCTTTTATTTACTTTTTCCCTATTTTTTCTAGTATTTTTCCTTCAACACAGGACCATGGCAAAGGGAGCTGGCAATAATTCCAAGGGGAAGAGTCCCACACCTCGCAGCCGTCTCCCTTGCAGGCATTTAAGGGGGGCGTCTGTAAGTCCCAGGGAGATCTTCATCGTGGTGGAGGTGGCCGCACTTGTCTTCTTTGTGCAGTGCCACCTCCCCAAGACCATCTCAGCAGGCGGCACGCCCGGTACCGGGTACGGCCTCCGGGAGCGTCGCCAGCTATGGGGTAAGGTGTGCCGGGCCATGTATCGGGAGTCAGGGGTCCGACGCACCTACAACTAGGTGATGTACCAGTGGTCCGACATACTGGACCGGGAACAAGACCTACTCGACCTGCTTGGCGTCAAGATCCCTGGGCTTGGTGAGTGCTAGTAGCTATTTAATAACTACTTTGTTTTCTTTTGCTCTGTGTTATATTGCAAATATATGTTTTTTTTCCGAAGAGCAAGAATGCTGTCGATTACATTGCAGGTAAATTATGTTTCAAAAGCTTCTGTGATTGCAGGTGCTCGCCTGCTCAGTGGCGGTGCTACTAAGCTTACTTGTTTTCATGTTCGTGCTCATTTGGCCTGAGTGATTATGTATGAGTGTACTTTACAGAACTGCGTAATGCTAGAGACTAGAGACTCAAGTCCAGTCCTTCCTTTGTACTCCTGCCACTAAGAAGAGATAGTGGTGGTGGGTTGATAGGTTGAGTATATTATGACTTGTTATTTAGTAGGACATTTTTTATTGGTCTGCAACCATGATGGACTGTGTCTGTCACTTCGCGTGCTGCTGAGTGCTGCGAGACCTAGTAGAACCTTTTTGTAGTTGTTTAGTGAGTTACATAACTTTCCAAGTAGACTTTCCGCGAATCCAGCAATACTAATATCCTAGTAGACCACATCAGATAGGTCAATACATTTATTGCAATTGTTGTATATTTCCCCGAAATAATTTTTTATTGTTTTTTTTAAATGTTTGATTTTGTTGACAACAACCATCCATGTTTGTGTCTTTCTTTCATGTACATCAACACCTTCCAGGGGCAAGAGGACAGAGGTAGCGGTGCTGGTGGAGCATGAAGGCCAGGATCGGTCCACCGAGGGCTCTTCTGCTGGCCCCAGTAAGTTTTCCTGTTAATATTAATAATTATACTTCCCTAACTTATACAGCACCTATTTATTCCAAACGTTCATCATAATTCTATTTTTTCCTAAATCGTCTTTGATCTTCTTGTAGACTGTTTCTAAATTCTTATCCTGCCTCTACTATGACTCTCTCTTTGCTACTACTATTTATTATTATTAGTCTGTCTGTGTAGCTAGCTAAGCTTGCACAGTTGGCAAAAGGTGTTAAACAAAACTCCTATTCAGCAATAGCTCTATGCACTGAGTGCAGTCCTCTGGGTTGTCCATAATGTCTGTTGAAGTCTTCTTAATGTTTATGCTTTGACAATTCCCTACATTAAAATGTCAATGTCCACCAAGAGTAAGATACTAGTTTACTTTTTGATTGGATAGGAGGACATACTACTACTGTTGCAGGGACTATTCTGCACATACAGAACTATGGACAAGAAATAGGGCATTGGTTATAATAGGTGCAGTTACACTTTCCACATACCTCAGTCATAGAAAAGAAGTTGAACCCCAATCTCCTTACTGACTAGTTAGTGTGTCAGAGTCATTATTTAGCTCCCGAATGCAGCGATGATCCCCAATGATTATACAATCCAGAACATAAGACTACGGAGTCAGAGTCCCGACATCTCAGAGTCACGGAATTATGCTTGCAAATTGCAAACCCTTTCGCTCACTCACTCATGACTAAAAACCACAGAGTCTATGTAAGTTTTAAAGCTTTATTAAAAGTAAAACAACTAGCTCTGTGTGTACTCTGTATATTAATTTTAGATTGTGCATTAAATAAAAACATTTATTAAAATCAACTTCATAGAGGAGAAATGGTGAACTCATGAAAACTGAACAGTGGCTGATTTACACATTAATTGTGGGAGACCCCTCACCTTGTTGGAACTTAAAGTACTGGTGGTGATGATGATGAGTAACATATTGCTCTTGTTCGTAGAAGGGAATCTTCTGTCTGTTATGAGAACAATGGTGCGCATTAAAAAGCAAGCATTCATCAGTTGTGCCAAAACGTGTAGCATGTTATGGCTAAGCATAAACAAAAACACCCTCCCCTTCCGAAAGGGGAATTTTTAGTTTAGACTAGAGAGTCACAAATAATTAAATTTGTTTATGTAGTAAAAAAAAATGTCATTCCTAGACAAAATAGGGAGTGGTGTATATGGCATCTTTAAATATGAAATGTTATTTCTAGGCAGAAGCCCATCGGCATAGACAACCACCAGTGGCCAGCATGGAGGTGGTCACTCCAGGGGCGGATGCAGTGCCACCAGTGCCAGCAGGAACTGCTGTGGGGGATGCCTCGGTAGTGGTGGGCAGTGGTAAGCTATTATATTCCTTACTTATTGAGAATGCAGAGTAGGCTCGCTGCAGGGGTGTATGTTGCACAGTACAAGTAGACTTTACTGTTAAGAAGACTTACACATTTAGAACTAAGTTTTTGTCAGCCAGGTAGAAGACAGTCACCCTTGACTTCGCATTAGCAATAGCATTAGTGGCTGGAGTTGACGAGTAACCAATGGCCTCCTCTAAATTTGACTTCAACTCAGCTGTGAAAGTTTTATCGAGAAGCCAAGTCAGATCAGAGATGAACTTGATGGATGATGGATGGGATGAACGGAAAGGGAAAGAAGGGTGTAAGAAAGGAGGAAGGACAAGCGAGTTAAATTAATGACTGGCAAAGAATGATACGTGTTTTTGAATGCAGGCAGAGGTGGCTGGTAGGAATCTGATGCATGGCCGGTTGAAGCAAGGATGGGTGGAAGGAGAAAGAAAAGAGGACTGCCTGGGTGGGTTGAACAGAAACTGTATGTGTGCGCAATATATCATTTGGGTTAAATTCGAATGCAAGTCAAGCATAGATGCATGGGTGGTGGTTTACAAAATAAAATAAAAAGGATGTTTGTCAGTGAGAAAAAGTAAGGTTTGTCTAGTTGAGAGTGACATTAAGAAGAATGATTGACATTTACTTTGAATGGATGGATGCCTGGATGGTATCTTCCTCATAGATAGCATAGGTGTATGTAGAGTTGACAGAGTAGACTGTCACTGGATGAAGAGTGTTAGTTTGAAGAGCATGTAACACCGCACGTCCGTGCCAGAGTAGCAAAGCCGAGGAAAGTAGAAATTGTAATTTCTAAGAATACTCCCTTGACTAACAGTAGTTTGCAAGCACAGTATATATTGTGTATCTATAATGTATAGCTCACATTATCAATTTAAGTCACAAGTGCCTCCCTCCTGCTAATACGGGGACCACTTACTACCTATGGTAATAATTTTTTTTCAACTCTGTCATTCATGTGTGGCCTATCGGTGTTCACTCAATCAATAAAAACAAAGCACCTAAAGTCATCCCTTATATAAGCAAATATCATGTGAAGGGATATATGATCATATTATCTTCTTCATTTTCCTTTTGTAGTAGTCGGGGGCAGGGCAGGGTGAAAGTTAAATTAATTGAGCAGTATCCCTTGTTGTAACAGAGTATGGCCAGTGTCACCCGTAACAGAAAAGTAAGAGCTTCCCCACCTGCATGTAATGGTAACAGTAACACGAGTCTGCGTCATCATGGCTGACGCCCTGACTTCGTTAGAAGCGGTCGCTCCCTTCTGCCCTGCTGGCTCCTGCCTAAATCTGCCTGGTATCGTCTGCATTGCGCTGCTGACCTCATTTAGCGCTTGAACGTGCCTGTAGCATTATTTCATTGTTTGCATTAGCATTATCTCATTATTTAGACGTGCCTGCTTGTTTGCTCGACTGTGCCTGCATTGCATCATTCATTCAGATTGCCTGTGTTGCTTATCCCGCATTGCCGCATCGTTGGTCTATTTATTGCTGTGCTGCCCACCGCGTAAATAACTTCATCACTTTCCCCAACCGGATCTGCACTCGCGTTTCAGCCGCCATTATCAGTGTTGTTGTTTTGCCCGGAGCCCGCCCCCTCCACCACGCACCCGCCTCCCAGCTGCTCCTCCCTCCCACTAAGGGGCAAGGCTTTCCCTGACCACCGAAGCGCTGTGACCGCCCTGACTTCGTTAGAAGCGGTCGCTCCCTTCTGCCCTGCTGGCTCCTGCCTAAATCTGCCTGGTATCGTCTGCATTACGCTGCTGACCTCATTTAGCGCTTGAACGTGCCTGTAGCATTATTTCATTGTTTGCATTAGCATTATCTCATTATTTAGACGTGCCTGCTTGTTTGCTCGACTGTGCCTGCATTGCATCATTCATTCATATTGCCTGTGTTGCTTAGCCCGCATTGCGGCATCGTTGGTCTATTTATTGCTGTGCTGCCCACCGCGTAAATAACTTCATCACTTTCCCCCAACCCGATCTGCACTCGCGTTTCAGCCGCCATTATCAGTGTTGTTGTTTTGCCCGGAGCCCGCCCCCTCCACCACGCACCCGCCTCCCAGCTGCTCCTCCCTCGCTCTCCCCATCCTTTATCCATATATGTCAGATGCATTGTCGCGCAGCGTCCACGCGCAGCGGTCGCGCCCCCGTCGCGCCGAAGGTGCGCCAAAGGTAAGCCCGTCTACGCCCGTCCGCGCCTGGACCGCGCCCAGCGCCAGACCCCCTGGCCCCCGTCCCACCCGCATTAAATACGACGCCTCCACCCTCTTAGCCCTAAACACCGGTCGACTCCCCAACTGCGCCCAAGCCGCTCCTGGACACACCCATGGACCCTTCACATGCAACTCCTGCAAGTATGACGGTACCAAGACCAACTCCTCATCCACGAACACCAAACAGAGATCTGACACCAACCACCTAAAATGCATCCTGCTCAACACCCGCTCGGTCCACAGACACGCCATCGACCTCTGGAATCTACTAGACACCATCTCTCCGGACGTCGCCTTCCTAACAGAAACATGGATGAACGACTCATCAGCCCCAGACATCACCATTGCCATCCCGGAAGACTACAAGATCATCCGAAAAGACCGCACCCACCAAATAGGAGGAGGCATCGCCATCGTTCATAAAAACTCCATCCGCATCTCAACCAGCTCAGACGCCAAGCTCGCTAGCGCCGAACACCTTCGCTTCCAGATCCACACCGACCCCAAGTCCACACTCAGAGGCACCCTCCTCTACAGGCCACCAGGACCCCGTGCACAATTCAGTGAAGACATTACTGACTTTATCACCCCACACGCCCTCCCCTCCGAGAACTACATTCTATTGGGAGACCTCAATTTTCACCTGGAAAAGAGCAACGACAGCAACGCCACCACCCTTCTGGACAATCTCGCCAACCTCGGACTCAAACAACTTGTTAATACCCCCACTCACTACGCAGGTCACACACTCGACCCTATCTTCACCTCCAGCAAACATATCTCCTTCAGTCACACCACAGTTCTCCATTGGACGGACCACAGCTGCGTTCACTTTGTCTACAAAAAGACCACAACACACAACCATCCTCAACCTACTCTGCGAAGAAACTGGAACAAAATCACCATCGACCAGATCTCCTCATCGCTTCTTCAAAAACCCCCTGCCCACTCATCGAACCCCAACCAAGCAGCCACTAACCTCACTCAATGGCTAACCAACAGCGCCGACAACCTAGCACCTTTGAAAAAACGTCAAACCAAACTAGGCAGAAAAAACGCCCCCTGGTTCAACGATGATCTTAAGAAATCCAAGAAACTCTGTCGCTCCCTTGAGAAGGCCTGGAAAAAAGACCCAAACACCAGCACCAGGGACGCCTTCAAAAACGCCACCCGCATACACCACCAACTGATCCGAACTGCCAAGAAAGCCGCATTCAAAGACCGACTAGACAACAACGCCCACAACAGCGAGGAATTATTCAACATCGTCAAAGAGTTTACCAAACCTACTGCCAACTCCAACGACATCACTCCCTCTCAAACCCTTTGCGACTCCCTAGCTTCGTTCTTCCACGACAAAATCGCAGACATCCACAACAGCTTCGACAACCAACCCGGAGACCAACCCACCCAACTTTCTGCCATACCTTCTCCCCCCCTGAACATCCTTAATGACTGGAACCCAATCTCCACTGAGGACACCATCCGCCTGATGAACTCCATCCACTCAGGATCCCCAACAGACCCATGCCCTCCCCACATCTTCAACAAAGCAGACTCCATCATAGCACCACACCTCCGAGACGTCATCAACTGCTCCCTCAACTCCGCCACCTTCCCGGAAAGCTGGAAACACGCCGAACTCAGCGCCCTTCTGAAAAAACCCACAGCTGACCCCACCGAACTCAAAAACTACCGCCCCATCTCGCTCCTTCCATTCCCGGCCAAAGTCATCGAGAAAGCTGTCAACAATCAGCTCGCCGCCTTCCTCGAAACCAACAATTCCCTCGACTCCTCACAGTCTGGCTTCCGAGCCAAACACAGCACTGAGACCGCACTCATCGCAGCAACAGACGACATTCGAACTCTACTGGACAATGGAGACACAGTCGCCCTCATCCTCCTCGACCTCTCCGCAGCCTTCGACACAGTCTGTCATAGCACCCTGTTACAACGCCTCAGAAACATCGGAATCCAAGGAAAAGCACTGGAATGGATCACCTCGTTCCTTGCCGGAAGAACTCAGAGAGTCCACCTCCCACCATTCAAGTCAGAGGCCACTGAAGTCATTTGCGGCGTGCCACTAGGATCTTCACTCAGCCCCACCCTCTTCAACGTATACATGAGCCCCCTCGCGGCCATCGCACGCCAACACAACCTCAACATCATCTCCTACGCTGATGACACTCAACTGATCCTCTCACTCACCAAAGACCCTAACACCGCCAAAACCAACCTACATGAAGGAATGAAAGAAGTAGCCGAGTGGATGAAGCACAGCCGTCTGAAACTGAATTCAGACCAAACAGAAGTCCTTATCTTAGGTACCTCCCCCTCCGCCTGGGACAACTCTTGGTGGCCAGAGGCCCTTGGAAAAGCACCCATCCCGACGGACCACGCACGGAACCTGGGCGTCATCCTGGACTCCTCACTCTCGATGACCAGACAAGTCAACGCCGTTTCATCCTCTTGCTTCAACATTCTTCGCATGCTCAATAAAACATTTCGCTGGATCCCTACCATAACTAGAAAAACGGTCACCCACGCTCTGGTTACAAGCCGCCTGGACTATGGAAACACCCTATACGCCGGTACCACCGCAAAACTTCAGAAAAAACTCCAACGCTTCCAGAACGAATCAGCCAGACTCATACTAGACATCCCGCGTAAAGACCACATTTCTGATCACCTGAAAAACCTCCACTGGCTCCCCGTCAATAAGAGGATAACATTCCGCCTCCTAACCCACGCACACAAAGCACTTTACGAACTTGGACCCGAATGCCTCAACACACGACTTTCCTTCTACACCCCCTCCCGCCAGCTACGCTCTTCCAACCAAGCCCTTGCTGCTGTACCTCGCATCAACAAAACAACCATGGGAGGAAGATCCTTCTCCTACCTGGCGGCTAAAACCTGGAACTCACTTCCCATTCACCTTCGCCTCACTCAGAACCACCTAGCATTCAGAAAGCAACTTAAAACCTGGATATTCGACATGTAATTCCCCACCCTACTCCAAGCGCCTTGAGACCCTCTGGGTATGTAGCGCGCTATATAAATTAATTGACTTGACTTGACTTGGCTTGTGTCTGTTTTTCTTGGGTGCAACCTGACTGCGCTGGCATTATGCCAGCTTCCACAAGTTTATGTACACTAATTTCGCTAAACAAGAGAGAAGAAGACTGGTGTACTGTCTGAGTCTAATGTAGTGAGTCCATAGTGCTAGTAGAATTCCTGAAACTCCCACTAATGTTAGAGCAGAGGCAGACGAAGTGAGAGGTTAGATAGATACCTGCCAAAAATGTTATGTACTGTGCTTAAAGGTTGCTAGTGCTACTGTAACATAACTTTCTGATGACTTATTTTGTGTTAATCTTAAAGAGTATTGGTTACGGTATTTTTTTCTTTCTTCATATAGATACCCCTTCTAAACCATCGAGGAAGGAGTTGGCTATCAGGGCCAGGCGTCGGAAGCTGGAGGCAATTGTCGCCGAATATCGGCGGCTGGTGGCTCAGGAGGAGGAGGAGTCTCAGTCAACAACAACAGCTGGATCCTCCTCCACTGCCCCTGGGTCATCCAGCCAGCGAAATCCTCCAGCGGTACGGCGCCGTGGTCCGGCTGCCACCCACCACCGCCGAGCAGTGCAACCAACAGCTGCCCCCCACATTACATGCAAGGCGCGTGTGTACTGCCTAACCCTGCGAGTGGCCTACCTTATGCAGGAGGTGGAGAACAGAAAGTCCTGCTTAAGGCCCTCCGGAAAGAGCTGCGGGACCACCTAGCCACAGGACACTGCCGGCCAAAGTAGAAATTTTCTTTTGCCCCTTTTTTAAAGACTTTTGGGGGGTGGGATTGGGTGTTGGGGTTTTTGAACTTTTGGGGACATTTATTTCATGGACATTGGTTGGGGTAAGGGAGGGGGGTGGGTCGGGTCTGGTGGGATTGTTTATTTTTGTTAGGGTCAAAATAATTATTTATTTCCACTTAAACATAGCATACGCGCTTTTACTGTTTTGTGGGGGAGGCAGGGGGGGTTAACTGTACATTTGTTTTCCTGAAACTTAACTGGCTGGTTAATTCAAATTGTCTAAGTAATCGCCCAAATTTGTACAAAAGTGCCACTGACAGAGTTAGTGAATTCAATTGTCCTACTACTTTACTAGTACTACCGTCAGTCTCTCCTCTCCTCCTAGTCCATTATTCTTCCTCCCCTAAAATGCTTATCTTACCTGTGATTCGTATTTGAGAACAGGGCTAGGCACAGGGCTGGGTGCATGGCAAATGGCGATTAAAGGTAGACTATGGAATCCTGGACGGATGAAATGGCATAGTTGTGGTGGTAGTAGTAGTGGTACACACTGGCAGTGTGTACCACTACTACTACTACTACTACTACTAGCAGCATATGAAAAAAAAAGAAAATGAGACATTGAGTGGCCTGAGAGGAGCATTAGAACAGTACGAAAGTACAGTACACAAGAACAGTGCCATAAATTGTAGCCTAAGCAATAATAAAGTATTCAATCAAAAGTTAACTACTAGTTGTGTGGAATATGGCTACTACAAGAACTAGTACTGAAGCACACAGCAGCTTAAGCTTTAGTCACGAGTAGGAGGATGTTGTTGATGATGAATCCACTCGATGGCGGACATGAAATTCTGAATTGATTTGCAAATACTCATGGTTATGTGTCAAGCAGAATAAGAATATATCCTTGGATTCCTTGACTTGCCTTGAAATTGATTTTCTGTTGCTTTTGACCTTATCCTCCCCAGCAAGCGTGTGGAATTATTGGTGTCATTTAGTCACACCTCAATGAAAACTACACAGCCCTGGGGAAGAGGGTTAGCGTTTGAAAAATGGATGGGAATGGGGTTTTTTGGGAAAGTTTTTGGGAGAGAGAAATAAAAAAACAGTACGCATGGGTAAACAACAAATGAAGAATAACAAATCTTTGTATACAAAGATATCCATAAATCTTTTAAGGGACATAGGGAAGTGCATGCATGAAGTTGTTTGCTAAATGGATGGTTAGGTTACTGAAAAGTAGTACTTACTACAACTTACTAACTAGTACTAAACAAATAGATAGTACAGGGCTGCAGTAGAGAATAAACAGTTAGTAGTACATTACATTAGTTTTAGAAATAGCAAAGAAACATATCAAATAGCTGTAGGGATGAATTTGAAGCAGAGAGCAAACGCACAAAGTCGCACTCATAGAAGTTCACAACAATAACATTATTTAAAAGATAAGGACAATTGAAGTGGATACTGTAACTGTATGTTGTAGTTGTCCTGGTCAAATTGGAAAGTTGCATGCATCCAGCCATTCCTCTTATTTGCGGTACTCCTCCATTCCATCGGGCGCTCCGTCAATCAATCTTGGTGACCACACTGTCCACTGCCTGCCTGGCGGATGTGGAATTGCGGATTGCTATGGTAAGCCTGAGTTAATGTTTTTCCCATCGCACAGGGTAAGTTCCGGCCTGAAATTATCGATGGAAAAACAGAAAGGGATATTAGAACACCCCGGAGGAAAAATATAAGGTACGGTGTGTAGTGCAAAAATAACACTTTCACTTTCAGAGGCGACAGTATTACATACATGCATCATTTCTAAAGTGCCTACTCTGAGTCTCTGCTTCCAGGATAATAATTAGCACACAGAAGGCCAGGGCCATGCAGACGGCCAAGGCAAGCACCACTGAGTGAACCAACCTCCATGTGGCATGCCTCTTTGACACAGACAGACAAAGCAGATCTAATTTTATACAGCAAGCCACATAGCCGCAATTTTACATGAACTACTGTCTGGACTCTGGCATAACACTACACTGGCTCGACCACTCCATACCACGAGTAGACAGACATGTAGTTCTGCTGTGGTTGTTGTTGACTTGTTTACCTGTTTGCCACTCACGAAATGGCTATAGTTCTTCTGTAAATCGACGATGATGATCCATCCATCCCAGTGAGTGACTGTGAAGATATTATGTAACTTTGGTCATCATGACTCATCATCATCATGGTGTTGGCCAACTCAATGTTGTTCATGCAGTCACAGTCTACACACAGTGAGTCCAAGGACATTTTCCATATTAAAAAATGCAACGTAGTGGCCCCTGCAGCAGAAGTACAATTTGTATTAAACAAGGTAAACAGAGTAGACTTGAGTTACATTTAGTGTGTAAAAGATTAAATAATAACAGAACACATAGGATTCATTTCATGCGCAACAAACAAACAGCAATTGCTTTCATAAGAGCCAGACAGCCAGTGTTTTCCACTGCATGCCATCTCATCATTCATTACCTGTTCCACTATTTGTCAGCATCTTATTCTTAAGTGAAAGGCCACAGGAAAGCCTCTTGTGTCAATTTCAGAAGTAACAGTCAGCATAGTCAGTCATTACAGTCCCACTTCTTTTGAGGGGACTCGTCTACGAAGCGACTGTTTCTTGATTCTGTGTAATCCGGCCATCTGCCTTGAGGGAAATGGATAAGGGGAGTCTGGAGGAGGAGGATAGAGGAGCATGACTGAGTTGTGAACTTGTGAACTTCAGGAATGCAGACAGCGGCACCTTTAATATGGAAATAAGATGAAGACAGTGCTGTTGATGGATTTGTTGTGATTAAAGTTTTGTTGTGCTAAAAGTTGCAAAACAAAGAAAGACACACAGAAATAAAAGTGAATAAGGACGGAAAAAAAAGTATTTCAAGCCTAGGTGTCAGGGAAGTAGAGCTTGTCCTCAAACTCTGTGAATTGACAGTAGGTCAGCTAACAGAGAAGAACTTCCGCCACCTAAGTCGGTGTCCTCTTCTTCCTTCGTGAATTCACGTATTTTGTAATCTGGTGATATGAAGTGCTGATTCATCTTGATCATTGTAAACCTCTCCACATTTTTGGGTGGGAGGCGGGTCCTCTTTGAAGTTACAATGGCACCAGCAGCACTGAAAACATGTTCAGAAGACACGCTTGCGAGTGGGCATTCCAAATAATTTATAGCCAGCTTGGTGATCAGTGGCCATTGAGGCTTTTTCCCATACCAATACACCAATGGGTTCTGATCAAAGAAGACCTCTGTTGGGTCATCCAGATAGGCATGCACCATCCACTCAAGGTCCTCCAGGGGTGCTCCACTTTGCGTACCATCTGTTGCCTTTGCATTAACAGTGAAACGAGCAAACCCTTGATGAGTTATCCAATCCGCTTCTGACAATATTATGGCCAGGCCTGGTGCAGGTAATGATACGGTTGCTGGTGTCGGTAGCGGCTCTGAGGGAAAGTGACTGCCTTCGGCCACAGAAGTGGACCTTGACGCCGGATGGTCTGCTGCTTCAGTAGTACTTGTGGTGGTTCCTTCAATTTCCTGCCGCTCTTTTTCGAACATAGTGGCTGACCGAGCTAGCCAATGTTTCAACTTGGAAACATCTGCTTCAGAAAAATGAATTAATGTATTGCTGGCCAGAGCCTTTTAGTACAGTGGATCCAGAAAAGTGGAACAAATGTAATGTTGTTCTGAATGTATTGCTTTAAGCCTTGCATTGTCAACTAGGCGGCTTAAGAAGCTCTCCGCCAACTAATATGGGTCTTGTTTTTCAGCATCAACTCGGAACGTTGAAGACACCGCCTTCAGGTGGTGCTCTAGCATGCGTAACAATGGGATAGCTTTGCCCAAAGTACAGTCCTCCCTGCTGACTTCATGCGTGAATACCTCAAAAAGACGAAGCATGTCTGTCAGGCTTTTAACTAGGTCCCATTCCTCCACCTTTAGCCTCATGCCTTTCATAGAAGCATCCCGTGCGTGAAAGACATACTCATTGATTGCCAAGTACTGCTCAAACAGACGCTCAAGCATGTAGAAGGTTGAGTTTCAACGTGTTGCCACCTCCTGGATGAATCCTCTGACTGGCACTCTACGGTCATGTTGAATGATCCTCAGCTGCTTTCGGGCCTTAAAAGAATGGCTGAAATTTGTGCAGATTCTTCGGCAGGTGGTCAGTAACTTGCTCACTGTGTTTTCTTTTTTCAAGAAATCTTTAACAATAATGTTAATGCTGTGCGCCAAACACGTCACTCTGAAATAGCCACCATCAGCCGTGGCCTTAACTATATTACTGCCATTATCCGTGGAAACATAACCGATCATGTGCCTTCTTGGCTGCAGCCATTCAAAGACCTTACTGTTAAACTCCTCCAAAATGTTTACTGCAGTATGAGATTTCTCCATTGCAAACATGGCTACTGTTGCATATTTCCGAGTAGCTTGAAAAATTGTGACACTGTCAACACCTGCAGCTATCTTCTCTCTAACCCCGCAAAAGAGTCCCAGTGTGCAGTGATGCACATGCAATCAACAGCTTGGCAACTGATCCACATGTCTGTTGTCAGGTGGATAGTGTGAACAGCAGTATTCTGCAAAGCTCCCCAATCACGTCCAGCACATCTTGATGTAGTGCTGGAACCGCAACTCTGGCAAAATAGAACCGGCTAGGAACCTCCCATTTAGGGCAGACAGTTGCCACCAATTCTAGAAAATCCACCCCTTCCACGAAAGAAAAAGGGAGAAGGTCCAGCGCTAACATTTTAGCCAGCATTGCATTATACAGACGTGCCGTTGGGTGGTTGCGTTCCAATGGTGCCTCCGACCAAAACATGCTTTTAATAATGGTCTGGACCGTTTTCATATGTGATGATGTTCCAGACTTCTTCAACCCAGTTAGGCTCATTGATGTACTTTTTTGCATTGGTGTTTCTACCAGACTCTTACTGTGCCACCTAGATGTTGCTGGGGTAGAGGGTGTGGGTGCTACCACTGCAGTGCTGCTGCCAGGGGTACTGTGTGTACCAGAAAAAATGGCTCTCGCTTCTTCACCTCCCTGCTGCACGATCAGCTCCTCGTCATCAGATGCAATATCAATGGCTACATTTGGATTTCTACTTTTGGCTTTCCAGACGTTACTTAGGTGTGCCTCCCACTGGATGCTGTGGTGTTTTTGGAGATGACCTCTCTGGCCTCCCGTGCCATAGTTGGTACAAAGCTTACCCCGACTAACTACATGTTTACAAATCGAACAAATGACTAGGTTTTCCACCTTTTTGCTAATACTAAAGAAGTCCTAAACTGGGGGGGTTGAGATTTATGGTGGTGGTGGAGGTGCCACTTTCAATGCCAGATGAAGTGGAGGATGGGTGTGGTGGAATTTGAATCTGTTGTGCACTTACAGCACCACTACTTGAGGTAATGGAGGTCGATCTGGATGGGGGGCCCTGCCGGCCCTTCTGAAGGGAAAATATGGAAGCTGTAGGTGTGTTGGTGTAGTAGTTACCTCTGTTGTTGGTGGTACCAGTGCTATGCCGCCCATATCCTGCGCAGCATTTCGGGATAGGGTAAAATGTCTGTCTGCTGCATGCCCGCTGGTGCTGGAGTGACGACTGTGATGACTGGGTCGTCATCATCAGACTCTTCATCAGCAGCAGAATACACACTTCTACTTCTTCTTTGTCATCACCCATAACTGAAAGCCTTGCGGGAACCTTCCTTTTCCCTAGCTTTGTTGGCTCATGGCGTGCCTCCCTCTCAGACTGAATTGGTGGTTGCCAATCAAGATCTAGATCATCAGAAGGAAGGGGGCTTGAAGAAGAAGTTGTAGTAGCCCTCCTTTTCCTTGCTGGGGATCTGGAAGACAATGGATCATCAGGAGTGGCTTGCTCGGCTCATACCTCCGCATGAATCTCGAATTCCTGATGTGCTGCTACTTCTGGAGGAACAAGTATTGTGGGCAGTTGTGGCTCTCCTTGTGCCTCTCCTTGTGTCTCTCCTTGCGCCTCTCCTTGCGCCTCTCCTTGTGCCTCTCCTTGTTGCACCTGTGGTTGTCGTTGCGGCTGTGGTTGAACACTCGTCAGATGAGTTACACCCTGCGTTGATTGGATGCTACTTTGCGATAAGTCAACGCCAACATCACTGGTCGATGGTGAAAGAGCTATTAAAGTGGCTGCCTCTGCGGCACTCATGGGCTTGGGCCTAACTTGGCATGGTGGCACTGAGACCAATGAAGCGGAGGTGCTGCTCCCAGCTTGGTCCCCGGCAGACACCGCTGCTGCAGGCGTAGTGATTTTTCCCAAAAAAACTGTCTGTGGGCACACCAGTCTCCTTGGAAAGTGGCGCCACTTGCTTCTTCTGCTCCTTCTTACTGGCAGTGCCACTGGCAACTTTCTTGGTAGAGGAGCTACAGCCACCTTTCTTTGGGCCCATCTTCTTCAGATGTCAGAACAGCAGGCCGCAGTTGCACGAGTTTCAGAGTTGTCTGTGGCCACACATGATGTCACGTGACGTTGTGCACACACCGCAGCAGGACTTCTTCCTGGCACTACAACAAGTAATGACGATGAGGATGATTCCTGGTTCTCAGTCTTTGTGCACCTAAAAGCAAAGAAGCCAGAGGAACATCAGTTAAATAAATGTTGCATATGTCGTGCTTCAATTAATACTATTGCAACTAGGCATTTATTATTATTAACACAATTTGTATTTGTATTTGTATTTAATTTATTTATAGAGCGCTAACAATCATCCTGAGTAGGATATCACGGCGCTAAGGTTGAATGCTAAGAGGTACAATAACCACACTGAGTAATGATTTATTCTGATTTAGGGAAAAGTAGTGTCTTTAGTTGTTTCCTAAAAGATAGAAGATCGTCACAACACACCCAAAAACGGAAGGACCCAAAATAAAAAATGCAATTCTAATCAAAAATGGATGTTTAAATTAATAGAAGAGAGACCAGACAGAGAGAGTTGTTTCATGCATCCATTCATACCCTAGGCCTATTGGCCCGCAAGCTTGCCGGCCTATGGCAAAAACTGCCTGGCCTCAATATGCCCCCCCACCCACATGGCTAGGCCAACAACAACTACAGGAAGGCTAGGCCAAAAGTAACACCAACAAATCGAAATACACACATAAATCACCTCAATCCAATGCCATTCATGCCCTAAATGATGTTTAAATTCAAGAGACCCCACTGAGAGACTTGATCCATGCACCACCACTGACTACCCCTGGGCATAATGGATGAAAGCAAGGCAGACTGGGTGCAGGCCTATGGCACAAAGCACACTGCCTGGCTTCAAAATGGCCCCTACACCCCACCCACATGGCCAGGCCTGGACCAGACCCCAACAACACCCAAAAAATCAAAATACACACATAAATCACTTCAATCCAATGCCATCCATGCCCTAAATGATGTTTAAATTCAAGAGACCCCACAGAAAGACTTGATCCATGCACCACTGACTACCCCTGGGCATAATGGATGAAAGCAAGGCAGACTGGGTGCAGACCTATGGCACAAAGCACAGTGCATGGCTTCAAAATGGCCCCTAGAACCCCACCCACATGGCCAGGCCCTGGACCAGGCCTCAAAATGGCCCCCACCCACATGGCCATGCCCTGTACCAGGCCCCAACAACACCTAAAAAATCAAAATAAACACAAAAATCACCTCAATCAAATGCCATCCATGCCCTAAATGATGTTTAAATTGAAGAGACCCCACAGAAAGACTTGGTCCATGCACCACTGACTACCCCTGGGCCTACTGGCTAGTGTGGCTTTAACACGCACCCCAAAATTAAAAAAAACTTCCACATATAACAGTGAGCTATTCAATTCCATGCCATCCATGCCGTAAATGATATTTAAGTTCAACAAAACTTCCCAGAAACAGTTGTATCATGCACCCATGACTAACCCTGGGCCTACTGGATACTGTGGCTACCCACAATATATATTTTTTTAAATTGTGAAAAAGTTCATAAATTGTAGTTGCAGCAACTGCAATGCCCCAAACAAACAACACTAACTTACTTGTAAAATCTCAAATCCAAAAGTGATCCAAACAAAAAGTCCTCAAATACTAATATCCAGCAGCAGCCACAAAGAGTAATCCTTCCAGCTCCAGATCCAAAAGAAAAGTGACCAGGACATGGACACAGCACTGGGAGGAGCATGCTGGACAGGAACAGGAAGTTGGAGACTCTGGGGCATTTCCTTCCTCCCACCCCCCCAAAAATGGACTCCTTGCAGAAAAAAGTGCAGCCAAATGTCAATCTGAGGAGTTATTCTGATCCAAATCAGCATTTTCAGAATGTTTATGCTGTGTGCGATAGATTTCTTGTGCAGAATTGCAATTTTTGCTACTTCGGGAAAGCGAGCTGTTCAAATCTGCCGGATGTCAGCTGCGAGTCGCATCTACGTATTCGCTATTATTTACTCTCGCGATATGTGATCGCGGGCCCTTATGACGTATTCGCGTTCTCAAAGTCTCGCAGTGCAAGATGGCGGGACTCCATGACATACTCGTGGTTGAAAAGTTCTGCGCAATCACGCAGCCAGATCCAAAATGTTGCAGCGCACGCAAACTGGGAGGTAAACAACGCGGCAAACTCAGAATCATGGTAAGTCAACGCCGCGCGCGCGCGAGGTGGTATTTTTGAAGCGCGAACAAGCAAAAAAAAATTGACAACGCCTGAATTGCAAATTGTTTGGCAATTTTGCGCAATTTTCGGATCGCAAAATTGCCAAAAATTCGCAAATTCCGTGAGTGGAACGAGTTTTCAGCCCATACTTACCGGAGGTGTCCAGGGAAAAGATCATGAAAGAAGCAACCATGGGGAGAGTAGCAGGTCCTTATCAACAGTTGCCAAGGTTGGACTTAATATGTTCACCATTGGGGTTGGTGCCTAAAAAAGGAAAGGGGAAATATCGCCTGATTCATAATTCGTCAAGTCCACCAGGGTTGTCAGTAATGATACATTGGACCCAGAACTGCATGCAGTGCGTTATACCACATTTCACGTGGCCATACAAAAATTACAGAGGTTAGGCGAGGGAGCGCTAATGGCCAAATCCGACATAGAAGCTGCTTTTCGCCTGCTGCCGGGGCACCCAGAAGACACCATGTTGCTGGGTTTCACTTTTGAATGGAAGTTCGTTCTTAATCTTTGTATGCCTATGGGGTGGTCTATCGCATGTGCGGTGTTTGAGACATTCAGCAGGGTTCTGGAATGGGCAGTTCAGGCCCTCTTAACATCGACAGACGTGGTATACTACTTGGACGGCTTTCTATTTCTAGGCCAGCAGGGCTCTCCGGTGTGCAGGATGACCCTACTGGGCTTCCAGTTTTTGGCAAAAGCACTGGGGGTACCCTTGGCAGAGGGAAAGACAGAGGGGCCAGCGACATGGTTTACTTTCTTAGGTATCGAAAAATGACACCATAGCGGGAGTGTGCAGATTTCCTCAGGAGAAAGTTACAGCATTTGAGGCCACCATAGATGACTGTTTGGCGGCACGTAAGGTGATGCTTCATCAACTGCAGGTCCTGGTGGGGCAGTTAAATTTCACGCTCAGAGTGATACCTATGGGCAGAACATTCTCTAAGAGCATAACAATGGCGATATCTGGTTTGCGGGCCAACCACGATCACACCACGCTTTCCAAAGAGGTTAGAAATTATCTGGCAATATGGAAGGAATTCTTGAAGGGGTTCAATTGAGCAGTACAGTGGCAACAACAAAGTCAGGCAAACGCAGAGTTAGAACTATTCACAGATGCAGCAGGCAGCATAGGATTTGCGGCCGTGTTGGGTACCAAGTGGTGTATGCAGCACTGGCCGGTGGACTGGGCGGTGTCAGGGCTAACCCGCAACATCATCTTCTCAGAGCAATTCCCAATCATTGTGGCATTGCATTTGTGGGGCACCCTGTTGGAAAATAAGCGCATTGTAATCTGGTCTGACAGCATGTCAGAAGTAATGGCAGTTAACAACCAGAGAGCTAAATGCCCTTGGATTCTTTGCTTACTGAAGGAACTAGTGCTAGGATGTCTGCAGCACAATGTATTCTCTACTGCAAAACATGTGCCAGGAGTGGACAATGCAGTAGCTGATGCCCTGTCCCGTTTTAAGTTAACAGAGTTCTGAGCCTGATTTCCACAAGCCGACTAACAGATGACGAACTTCCCGGAGGGGATATGGAAGCTTGGTGCCCACTGCCCCAGAGCTGATAACCGCATCCCTGGCTGCCAAGACTAAGAGTATGTATGAGAAGGCGTGGCAGTCATACTTGAATGTCATCAGAGGGGCAGGGGCAAGAGAGAGGTTGTCCCCATAAAGTGTCCTGTTATTGATAGTACACCTGAAAGAGAAAGGCAAATCGCTACCCATGGTAAGGAGATTGCCTTTTTTGCAGGGTTGGGGGGTGTGGCAGACCCTACAAAAGACCTAAGAGTCAAAAGGGTGGTGAAAGGATGGGAGAGATTGCTCCAAAGTGTGAAAGACAATAGGAGACCCATTGATGCAAGTAGACTTGCTAATATCTTGGAAATACTGCCGGCATGTGTTTTTCCCCTTCTGAACCACAATTGCTGAGACTAGCTTATTCTTTGGCTTTCTTTGGGGCATTTAGAATTTCTGAGCTACTACCAGCCTCTAGGTCAGATGAATAAGGGGCATCAACATGAAGGACGTTATAATAATTAGGGATGCGTTACATGTTAGAGTAAGGCGGTCCAAGACAGACCCTCTGAGGAAGGGGACATGGGTCCAGTTAGGAGCGGTGCAAGGGGCCATGTTCTGTCCGGTCACTTTAGCGAGAAACTTCTTGCAGATTAGGCCAGGGAGAGGGGACGGCAGATAGTTATTACATGCAAACGGTTTCCCCCTCACAAGATTTCAGTTCACCAGGATATGTAAACGTTCGCTGAAGTGTTTGGGGGTGGAGAGAATAAATTTCACATCCCACTAGTTCGGCATTGGGGCAGCTACAATGGCAGAAGCATTAGGCCTCTCCTCGGATCCTATTAAGAAGGTGGGGAGATGGAAGTCATCGTGTTTTGAACATTATGTAAGACCCCACCTAGCATAGTCCCGAAACAGCCTGGGGGGGATGGCTGTTTGACGTATTACACCACCCAGTTACTACCCCTCCATCCACTCTCTTATCCTCTATTTCTAAATTTAATGCAGGTGTCCCGAGACAGAGAACGCAGGTATGCTGATGTAGCCATTCATTTATAGAGCAAGTCCCCAGAATAGTACCTTACTTAGAACCTATCAATGTATTGCCCATTTCTCTCGCAAACCCAGTAGTCAACAAATATTTAAATGTGACCCATACCATTAATAAACAAAAACAATTTGGAAAAAGGAGAATAGAAACCTTCAACGTGTGTATGGTATAAAAGTATACAATTTATTACAAATCAAATTAAAAACAGTGAATATACAATATAATGATAGTACCCAAAATCACAAACATCAATGATTTTAAAAAAAATTGGTTCATCAAGTAAACACAATCTATTTTTGTAAAAAATTTCCCAATATTTAAAAAACAATATGAAAAAATTTCACAGTTGTTGTAGGAGTCGACGCGGCGTTTCGGTGTTTGAATGATTTCACCTTCTTCAGGACAAACAATTCTATTTAAAAAAACATCACAATTAGGTACATACTGTTATTACCATCCAAATTTACATAGTTGTTTCATATTCTTACTAACACTTAATTCTAAAAGAATCATGGGGCACATTTTGACTACATACTGATTGATGTTTTTATTCTAAGGGTTTTACATAAAGGCTTTATTGGCAATACATTTGGTTCGTAAGGTGTGGTGATGTGTAGTCACCATTTTGGTAGCTGATGTCACGTTGGAAAGAAAACATATAGCATACCTGTGGGTCATTAATATTACACTCCTCGCTTTCTTGGTTTCTTAGAGGTAGTTAGGAGCGTAGATTTTCTTATGTTGGAAACTGCTAGTCTTTGTTTAATTCCAGACACGAGTTTCATTCATCTAAATAATTAACGATCACATTATTGGTTTCAAATTAGGTTAGATAAGGCATTTCATTCAATTTGCCTATTTGTGCTATTAAATCTTATAGTTATTTACCTCCTCGTTGCAGGAACTTTTTCAATGGTGAGGATGCTGGAGGGGGGCCACCGTATTGATAAATAAAATAACTGAAATTAAGAAAAAAAGGTTTTGTACTTTGCACCCCTTAGTTAGAGTTTTGCTTTACCCATTCAGTTTATGTTAGAGACAAAATCACAGGGTTTCTGTTGGTATATACATGGGGATGAGTAGTATATTATATGTTACTAAGGGAGGGACTATGTATATCATCTTCACTTTACTCAAATGTCCAGTTCACATATTTTATTGGCCATTTCTGTAGTAGTACCATGGTGGCTATTTAGTCTTACCCCAGGATTTTTTATAAAAATTTCAGTATTTTATTTATTAAATGCTACTTACTTTATAAAAAAAGGATAATGTATCCCTGACTACAGCGCCACTGGATGCCTTCAATTCTCCCGGCAGCGTCAGAGTAATCTTTTGAATTTAAAAACCAAGGTCTCTCATCAATCCGACCTGAAAAGGTTGTACAATATTTTGTGTTATTTTCATCACATATATGAACCCTCCACAGCAAAAAATGCACAGTGCTCTATTTTATAGAATTGTACGATCTGCTGTTAGTAATTTGTACCATTGATTTAATTTTCATTAACCTGGTCTTGCCGTTTAGTGAGGGGTTTTCCCTCGCTGGTCTTTAGCTACCCCCTGTGTTTTTTGTGGTCTAGATAGCACCCGTCGTTGCTGGTAGGACTATAATTGTGCTATCGCGTTGGTGTAAAGGCCCCTGTGGTGCCCGATTCACTGTTTCTCAGACGCGTCTGCTATTAAAGCTCGCTAGCGCAGTCTCCCGCACTCTGAGACGACTATGTTCTTTAAGCGCGTGCGTTCTCGTTCTCACCTTGTTTGTAGTAATCGGCCTCCCTGCTCCCCTCTCAGTCCGGCTCGCAGTTTTTCTGTTATCCGGCTAGTGTTGATCCTGCCGTATTTAACCTGTGATAACGCGGGAAAAACCTTAATTGATCAGCGCGGGAGATAGACGTGGTGATTACGTCATTTCTCTGTGCGCTGAGTTGAGGTGGACTACAAATGTAGTTCTATGTATAGTCACTAACGTTAAAAAACGAAGGACTTGTCTTTGAAGGATTTAAAACATCTTACTGATTGATTTATGTAATATTTTTAACGCTATCATATTATTTAGTGATCGCGATTTCCATATCGAAAAAACTCGTGATATTCCGTCCTAAAATAATAATTAGTTTGTTGATATTCTAGTACCCCTGTTTTTACTGGGGACATCTAGCTATATTCATGGAATATCTAATATTATCATCGCGGTTATTTACAGCAGTAGTTCTGGCTATCAGGTGAGATACTGATCGCTCTGGACGTAATGGACGTCTTCTATGTTTAATTCCCCTGTTTGTTATTGTTCACAGTTACAAGACCTGGTCCTTGAAAGGTGTCTATGCCTCAATCTAAATGGTAATTGTTGATAATGTTCCAGGGATACCAGTATCTACCGCATTTTGTATGGACCAGGTATGCCACTAGTTTCTGCAATATTAAAGATCCATTATCTATTTTTTGGACGAATCTGTATGTATAGGGATCTTATTAAATTGCTCATTTTAGCTATTTACAAAATTCTTTCCCAGTCCTCTCTGGAGTTAAGGCCATCATTGACAGAGTTAAAACGTGACATGTAGAATTGCTCGCGTTTTTTGCGCTTTATATTAATGTCACCTCCTCTCATATTTTGGGTTACAATCTCTAGACCGCACCATTTTAGTTCCTCTATTTTGTGGCCAGATGCTTTCCAGTGTTCTGTGAGCGGTGCTCCAATTTTGTTACACCGGATGGCAGACTTGTGTTCGTTTAATCTTAGTCTGATTTCGCGTGATGTTTCGCCGATGTAAATATAGTCACATGGGCATCTCAGCATATAGATCATATTTTTAGATCTACAGTTGATAAAGGATTTGATATTATGTTTCACTTTCTTATGCTCAATGCAGTGGCCCTTAATTATATTGCTGCAGTTTGAACAATTACTGCATGGGAAGGTGCCTACCGGAAGGGGGTTATTATCAATGGTTTTTTGGGAGTGATGGCTCTCTCTGTACGTATGGACTATACTGTTTCTTATCGTCCTGTTCCTTCTGAAGGCGAACATGGGTTTTGGAATTGGTTGTTTATTATTTCTGTTATTTACCAAATTCCAATTCCGGTTAATTATATTTTTAATTTTATTGCTCACTCCACTATAATTTGTTACGAAAACTAGTCTTTTTTCTGTTTCCGGATTTTTTGTTTTATTTTGGAATAGATTATCTCTATTGTAGTACCTTGCCCTCTTTAGGGCCTGTTTCACCATCTTTTTTGGATATCCTCTATCCAGAAATTTATTAGACAAATTTTCGGCATGTTTTAGAAAATCTGTATTTTCAGAGCAGTTACGTTTTCCTGGCTAAATCTAGGGGATGAAAATCTCAAATTTACAAGTAATTTTGATCGAGAGAGGTGCGAATTCCTTGATATAATAATAAAACACTCTGATGGCACCTTAAAAGTTGAGCTATTTACAAAAAAGACCGACAGAAACACTATGTTACACTACCAGAGCCACCACCCACCATGTCAGAAACAAAATATCCCATTCGGACAATTTTTAAGATTAAAACGTAACTGCTCTGAAAATACAGATTTTCTAAAACATGCCGAAAATTTGTCTAATAAATTTCTGGATAGAGGATATCCAAAAAAGATGGTGAAACAGGCCCTAAAGAGGGCAAGGTACTACAATAGAGATAATCTATTCCAAAATAAAACAAAAAATCCGGAAACAGAAAAAAGACTAGTTTTCGTAACAAATTATAGTGGAGTGAGCAATAAAATTAAAAATATAATTAACCGGAATTGGAATTTGGTAAATAACAGAAATAATAAACAACCAATTCCAAAACCCATGTTCGCCTTCAGAAGGAACAGGACGATAAGAAACAGTATAGTCCATACGTACAGAGAGAGCCATCACTCCCAAAAAACCATTGATAATAACCCCCTTCCGGTAGGCACCTTCCCATGCAGTAATTGTTCAAACTGCAGCAATATAATTAAGGGCCACTGCATTGAGCATAAGAAAGTGAAACATAATATCAAATCCTTTATCAACTGTAGATCTAAAAATATGATCTATATGCTGAGATGCCCATGTGACTATATTTACATCGGCGAAACATCACGCGAAATCAGACTAAGATTAAACGAACACAAGTCTGCCATCCGGTGTAACAAAATTGGAGCACCGCTCACAGAACACTGGAAAGCATCTGGCCACAAAATAGAGGAACTAAAATGGTGCGGTCTAGAGATTGTAACCCAAAATATGAGAGGAGGTGACATTAATATAAAGCGCAAAAAACGCGAGCAATTCTACATGTCACGTTTTAACTCTGTCAATGATGGCCTTAACTCCAGAGAGGACTGGGAAAGAATTTTGTAAATAGCTAAAATGAGCAATTTAATAAGATCCCTATACATACAGATTCGTCCAAAAAATAGATAATGGATCTTTAATATTGCAGAAACTAGTGGCATACCTGGTCCATACAAAATGCGGTAGATACTGGTATCCCTGGAACATTATCAACAATTACCATTTAGATTGAGGCATAGACACCTTTCAAGGACCAGGTCTTGTAACTGTGAACAATAACAAACAGGGGAATTAAACATAGAAGACGTCCATTACGTCCAGAGCGATCAGTATCTCACCTGATAGCCAGAACTACTGCTGTAAATAACCGCGATGATAATATTAGATATTCCATGAATATAGCTAGATGTCCCCAGTAAAAACAGGGGTACTAGAATATCAACAAACTAATTATTATTTTAGGACGGAATATCACGAGTTTTTTCGATATGGAAATCGCGATCACTAAATAATATGATAGCGTTAAAAATATTACATAAATCAATCAGTAAGATGTTTTAAATCCTTCAAAGACAAGTCCTTCGTTTTTTAACGTTAGTGACTATACATAGAACTACATTTGTAGTCCACCTCAACTCAGCGCACAGAGAAATGACGTAATCACCACGTCTATCTCCCGCGCTGATCAATTAAGGTTTTTCCCGCGTTATCACAGGTTAAATACGGCAGGATCAACACTAGCCGGATAACAGAAAAACTGCGAGCCGGACTGAGAGGGGAGCAGGGAGGCCGATTACTACAAACAAGGTGAGAACGAGAACGCACGCGCTTAAAGAACATAGTCGTCTCAGAGTGCGGGAGACTGCGCTAGCGAGCTTTAATAGCAGACGCGTCTGAGAAACAGTGAATCGGGCACCACAGGGGCCTTTACACCAACGCGATAGCACAATTATAGTCCTACCAGCAACGACGGGTGCTATCTAGACCACAAAAAACACAGGGGGTAGCTAAAGACCAGCGAGGGAAAACCCCTCACTAAACGGCAAGACCAGGTTAATGAAAATTAAATCAATGGTACAAATTACTAACAGCAGATCGTACAATTCTATAAAATAGAGCACTGTGCATTTTTTGCTGTGGAGGGTTCATATATGTGATGAAAATAACACAAAATATTGTACAACCTTTTCAGGTCGGATTGATGAGAGACCTTGGTTTTTAAATTCAAAAGATTACTCTGACGCTGCCGGGAGAATTGAAGGCATCCAGTGGCGCTGTAGTCAGGGATACATTATCCTTTTTTTATAAAGTAAGTAGCATTTAATAAATAAAATACTGAAATTTTTATAAAAAATCCTGGGGTAAGACTAAATAGCCACCATGGTACTACTACAGAAATGGCCAATAAAATATGTGAACTGGACATTTGAGTAAAGTGAAGATGATATACATAGTCCCTCCCTTAGTAACATATAATATACTACTCATCCCCATGTATATACCAACAGAAACCCTGTGATTTTGTCTCTAACATAAACTGAATGGGTAAAGCAAAACTCTAACTAAGGGGTGCAAAGTACAAAACCTTTTTTTCTTAATTTCAGTTATTTTATTTATCAATACGGTGGCCCCCCTCCAGCATCCTCACCATTGAAAAAGTTCCTGCAACGAGGAGGTAAATAACTATAAGATTTAATAGCACAAATAGGCAAATTGAATGAAATGCCTTATCTAACCTAATTTGAAACCAATAATGTGATCGTTAATTATTTAGATGAATGAAACTCGTGTCTGGAATTAAACAAAGACTAGCAGTTTCCAACATAAGAAAATCTACGCTCCTAACTACCTCTAAGAAACCAAGAAAGCGAGGAGTGTAATATTAATGACCCACAGGTATGCTATATGTTTTATTTCCAACGTGACATCAGCTACCAAAATGGTGACTACACATCACCACACCTTACGAACCAAATGTATTGCCAATTATACCTCGACATTTCCCAAATAAGCCTTTATGTAAAACCCTTAGAATAAAAACATCAATCAGTATGTAGTCAAAATGTGCCCCATGATTCTTTTAGAATTAAGTGTTAGTAAGAATATGAAACAACTATGTAAATTTGGATGGTAATAACAGTATGTACCTAATTGTGATGTTTTTTTAAATAGAATTGTTTGTCCTGAAGAAGGTGAAATCATTCAAACACCGAAACGCCGCGTCGACTCCTACAACAACTGTGAAATTTTTTCATATTGTTTTTTAAATATTGGGAAATTTTTTACAAAAATAGATTGTGTTTACTTGATGAACCAATTTTTTTTAAAATCATTGATGTTTGTGATTTTGGGTACTATCATTATATTGTATATTCACTGTTTTTAATTTGATTTGTAATAAATTGTATACTTTTATACCATACACACGTTGAAGGTTTCTATTCTCCTTTTTCCAAATTGTTTTTGTTTATTAATGGTATGGGTCACATTTAAATATTTGTTGACTACTGGGTTTGCGAGAGAAATGGGCAATACATTGATAGGTTCTAAGTAAGGTACTATTCTGGGGACTTGCTCTGTTCCTTCAGCTTATTCTCCTTGTCCCTAATCTGACTGCTAAGGAGGCCTCCCTCTTTTTTATACATACAGCCATTCATTTATTCACAGAGGAGGGCACTTCTTCAACAAATTGCGAGAAGACAGAGTGCAGAGAGCAAAGGGAATCGATCACCACTGGGGAGGGATCAGTGGGCAGCGGCTGGCAGACCTACCAGCCGATTTGCGGGGAGCTTTGGCCAAGGGCATGCCCATCCCAGAAGTGCTGGTGATTCAATCCGGGGGCAATTATATGATCCTGGCGGGCCAGAGGGGAGTAAAAGAAGCACTGTTCTCCACACTTTCAGAGGTTCGGAATATGCTACTAGACACCACGATATTTTGGTCAGAGGTGATCCCACGTCAAGTTTGGGCAAATGGGGCCGGCTAAAGAGGTGAAAAAATCAGTGAAAAGATTGAATCAGGCAGTGACAGAACTCTTGAAAAGTTCTCGCATCTGACCCATCAGGCATAAACTAATACAGGTGACAAGGGCGTAGTTGAATTTGTCAGATGGGGTTGATCTGTCCAACGCAAGTATGGAGCTGTTTATCCATACCATTTTATGTGCCTTGCTGGTGGCGCTAGAAGGCACAGTGTGGGGAGGTCGAGTGCGCCAGTAAGCTCCTCGCCCTGTGGCGGGGTCCTTGGCAAGAGAAATAACTGGGACCCCGTTTGGCGGCGGCTGCTTGGCCCCAGAACAAGGTGTGCAGTCAATTGGGGGCTCTGGGCTGGCGGGAGAGGGGGCTGACCTGCTGGTGACCCTGGACTCTCTGGCCCTACCTGAGAAGCTGGCGCTTGTTATAAGCAGTTTGTGAATTTACCTGCTGCTCTGGTGGCCGGTTGGCTGTCAGCACAGAAGAGAGCAGGGTATCTTGGTTGTGGCCTACTGGCACGACCAGCGGCAACTTCTGGAGATCCAGGAATGTAAAAACAAATATGCAGCCCATGGCTAAAAATGAACCAGCCTTCTGTTTTATTATGAGTGTGTTTGGTGTGCAATAAATAATAAAGTTGGTCAAGTGTTGACAGACAGTGAGTCAATGTTTAAAGTGACGGTATCTTAAATTAATAAAGACTACGCTGTGAAGACGAACTACAGATTTAGTGTGTTTTCTGGGAACTAGCCTACACAGCAGGGGGAGGAGGGGCGATTCACACTTTGTATGCCAAATCACACGCTGGACAAGCACCTGTTCTAAAAGCCGGGCGTCTTCTTAAAACGCAGGATGACATGCTGCTGTCACCGTGGCAGATCGGGTCTATGAGAAGCCTTGCCTACAGGTAAGTGTGCACATTGCAGGATACCAATGCACCTTGCTGCATTAGGCTCATGATCTACAGCCCCCTACCTCTACTGTCTCATGATAAAATTGTAAATTGATACTTGTATAGCGCACTACTCACCCGCATGGGTCTCAAGGCGCTTGTACGAATACCGCTGTGGAACCCATCCTGGCTTTCCCTGTGAGGTGTCCACTCCTGGGCACCCCCAAGGTGGAGGCCAGGCATCCTTAGCGTTGTGGGGGCTGTTGTGGAGATTAAGCAAGCTATTGCCCAGAGTTGCAGAGTGGGACTCCATGATTGGAATAGGCACCGAGGCGAACATTTTTAGGTCCGTGGAATTTTGAGCCCAAGACCCGCCGAGGCGGGGAATTGAACCCTGGTCCCGGACTAGACCTCTGCATCAGGGTCTGCCGCTCTAACCATTGAGCCACCCTTCTCCTGAGGCCTCCTGTTGAGCCCTCTGCTCCCACCATGAGATCGGTCTGCAGCCTGTGCCTTGGACTGCGCTGTAAGTCCCCAGAGGCACGCGAATATCACCCTCAAGACCAACACAGCCCTCTGACCACCACATTTCCTGATTCCATGTGCGTCTTGGCTGCCAGAGTCTGATGCTCACCTTCATCATCGCATATTCTCTAAGACAGTGGTCCCTATTATTGGAAACAATGATCAGTGAAAACAATGATCATACACTTGTGAAATGTCTTTTGTCCTGCCGGACAAGAAATTTATTTTCAATTGATCAGAATAATATTTATGAAAAAATGGGAAAACCATTCAGTGTCAAGCGACAATTGTCCGTGCAGGTAGGGAAAGAGCGCAGTGGCTCAGATAGAGGGCGGCTCAATGGCTGTATTTGTGCACCTCTCGAATCGTAGCAGCAATGCCACTGCGCTCTTTCCCTACCTGCACGGACAATTGTCCTTCCTGCTGATACAACTCCGTTTTGATATAACATTCATCCCTCGAGACGCCGCATGTAATTAACTGCCCATGAAGAAACCACACACTATTGTGACTAAAGGCTTAGTGTAATTAATGGTTAAGACAACATTCGTTATTCCTTGTCCTGATGATGATGCCCTAGATTCAAATACGGCATCGAAACGTCGTCGACCTTAGAACCCCCAAATGCAATATATGATTGAAATATTAACAATTGCAGTGGTGTGATGTAATATAATTCAAAATCTGTAACAACTGACTAAAAGTATACAGATGCAACTTTTGCCTTGCCTTTGTGGCCACCAGTTCTTTGTTGTCTTGTCTTGTATTTCAAGGGTCACGGCTGTGCCCGCTTGACACTGAATGGTTTTCCCATTTTTTCATAAATATTATTCTGATCAATTGAAAATAAATTTCTTGTCCGGCTGAACAAAAGACATTTCACTTATCAAGTGTATGATCATTGTTTTCACAGATCATTGTTTCCAATAATAGGGACCACTGTCTTATAGAATATGTTACTGCCCAAGGTCCCTTTGGCATACCTTTTGGGTTCCCTTGTGTTTGTGTAAAACACCTTCATCATCGCAGTTTGCCTGAGATCCGCCGCCGGAAAGAGAAACAACTGCTGCCCAGAAAATGTGCATATTACCAGCTGACTGCTTCTGTGATTATGACCCTGTGAGGCTTCATATTTGATCTGACCCTATCGCCTGCTGCAGCTGTTGTCGGAACTCCTTCAATAGCTCCTCTACGCTGGACACCTAAGCCCGGAGATGGAAGAGAGGGGCCGCTTTGTTTCAGAGGCCCTGCACTGGCTGGGTCTCCAGTAGCACAGATCAGAAGCAGAAACACAAGGAGTGCCAATCCGTGGTTGGCCAGGCCGGCTGCCCCTTCGCTGCTTGTGCTGTCTCTGCCTTCCACAGTGATTTGTAAAAACACCACTGTTTTGTCACACATGTGTACGATGTAAGGCATCCCGCGCATGCGAGTCAAAGAGTGCAAATCTAGCCACCAATCTCAAAACAAACAAGAATTGGAAATGCAATAGGACTCATATTTACACGAGCCCTATTGCATGTTAAACAGAATTGCGGGCATTAAAGAAGGCACGAATGGGGGGGGGGGGTTGTGGTAAAAAAAATTACGGACTGCAGGAGGTAACAGGAGAGGCAGGGGAACTAAACTGTTTTTCTAGTAAAGGGGCCGATAGCCCCGTAAGGATAAAAATGGCGACATGGATGTCTGGAGGCAGGATTAACAACGTAGAATAGAAAGAACCAAAAGGTATTAGGGCACTAGCACAGTGAAAAAACAGAAAATCCCTTAGGAACCAGTATAGTCAAATAGACTTTACTCGAACACACTCATCATTCACTTAATTCACATCACTCAATCACCTTATCAGTTCATTCCAAGATTAAGCCACCAAATGCAAAGGAAAAATGCAACACCACTGGATTAAAAAGTATATGACATAAATTTATGTAACCTAATACAGAATCTTCTCCAGTTAAAAACACAACGAAATACTAACCGTGGTTACACAATATTAAAAAGATTTAGTTTACAATTCATAAAAATACATCCTACAATACGCATGAAAATAAAGAGAGAGTGAAAAAGCAAAAGTTAGACCTGACAAATTTGTCTTAACAAACTACACATCCGTTTTGGAATTTCACTCAGGAACATGGGCTAAAGTATTCTCTACTTTGCTTATCAGACACCACTGTTCCCCAAGCAGATTGTGTACATAGAATTTGCGTCGATGCGTTTCGATAGAGAAATCTTTATAGGTCCATCTTTTTCTAGACTATATGGATATGCAATCAGTCTGATAATTTCTTTCTCAAGCGAAAACCTACAATAAGATACAGTCATTGTTATTCTATCACTCACATATGCATATAAACAGCATGTTAAACATAGTGTATATTTTTATATATACGGGAACCGAGGGAGGAAAGGACACGGAATGCCGGGTTATCGAGAGCAGACTGAAGCAGAAAGATAAAGAAAGAAAAGAAAGAAAGGGAACTGAGACAGAAATGTAGAAAAAAAGAAAAAAAAAAGAGAATAGCCCATTCCGTTACCTTTCCTGTCCCATTTGATGACATAATAACACTTTACTAGTTTGTTTATACACGTCCCCATCAACAAAGATTGTTTTATTTAGACACAACAAAGTTAAAAAACTAGATTTCTTGGTGTGCATTTAAAAAGGGAAGAATACAATATTACAAAAATTGCCATTCTCCTTTGCTAATGTGGCTCGATCATGCACCCCCCACATCTAGGTGCCCTCGTGCACTAGCCATTCATGCACACCTCACCAGACCATTCCCAATTTTTACTGAATTCTCACCTTCATAATATAAGGCGGATAGAAGAAGGGGGAAAAGAGCCTCTCTCCTTCGCGACAGTTTAGAGTCAAAACACTTATTTTATTTTCCAAAGGGCTGTGAAATAAAAAGGCAGAAATTAAAGCCAAATCAATTCTCTGCCCGCCTGGTTGTTTCTATTGTCAAAGGATGGTCTCACCTTACTCAGAATCTATAGAAGAATTCCAGAAGGCCTTGTAAGAAATGTCCTTTCTGGCTGTTCTCTCCTTTTGGGAGTGGCTCCTGTATATGTATCTACACGCATAAAATAGTTGCAATTACTAGTGGTATTTACCCTATTTTGGCCCTTATATAGGCAGTAGAACAAAAACAGGGAGCAAATAATTACCTCTCCTAAAGTCTAACGCAGGAACACACTCTTTAACTATTATCCGGTCCTCGCACTACCACTTCGGTAAATGCACTGTTTCTTAGAATGATGTCCCTGTTTGTTCATTGGCGGGATCCTATATGAAAAAACAACAAATCGACACCTATCTCAGGATGCCAATACTATGGCCTAATGTTATCAATAGCCTATTCGTTCTTGCGCATCTACTCTTATTTGCAAAAGGTTGCTGCATATTACAAGCCTACATCGTAAAGGTCGCTCTTTCAACAACCCTCTTCAATAGCTCCTCTACGCTGGACACCTAAGCCCGGATATGGAAGAGAGGGGCCGCTTTGCCTTCAGAGGCCCTGCACTGGCTGGGTCTCCAGTAGCACAGATCAGAAGCAGAAACACAAGGAGTGCCAACCGGTGCTTGGCCAGGCCGGCTGCCCCTTCGATGCTTGTGCTGTCTCTGCCTCCCACAGTGATTTGTAAAAACACCACTGTTTTGTCACACATGCGTACGATGTAAGGCATCCCGCACATGCGAGTCAAAGAGTGCAAATCTAGCCAGCAATCACAAAACAAACAAGCATTGAAAATGCAATAGGACTCGCATTTACACGAGCCCTATTGCATGTTAAACAGAATTGCGGGCATTAAAGAAGGCACGAATGGGAGGGGGTGGGGGGTGGTTGTGGTAAAAAAAATTACGGACTGCAGGAGGTAACGGGAGAGGCTGAGGAACTAAACTGTTTTTCTAGTAAAGGGGCCGATAGCCCGGTAAGGATAAAAATGGCGACATGGATGTCTGGAGGCGGGATTAACAAGCCAAGCACCAATCATGATACAAAAGTTATGATTCAAGCCAATTAAAAATAAGGCCGGAAAGTGGGCAGAGCTTCCCTCGCTATACTGAAAACAGCATCGCTGAATGAGAAAGCACATGCGCTGCCTAGCAAAGACCTAAAAATGAGGAGAAATGAGAACATTTCTCCTTGTTGCGCCTGGCTACGCCTCCCCTGGGGAGGCAGAGCATTCAGACCAGATTTACGATTCCTCATGAATCTGGAAATGTGTCTTGTTCCATGGATGTTGCGTGGGAACACCCACAGCAACACCCATGGAACACCCCTTTCACGCAAAGTGCTGTGTGTAAAGGGGTCATATTTACAAGAACAGGCAAAGCGCAGGGTGGCTTTTCCTCTCCTTGTAAATATGGAGAAGTGAAATGCTCCTCCAGTACGTCACAAAAAGTGACGCATTGGTGGCACAGGGGGCTTGTAAATCTGTCCCTTTATGATTTGTATTGACATATGCCAGGGTATATTGCAACGAAATTCGTACATTTTCAACTTCAAAAAGGGTTAAAATTATAATTCTGTATAATAGAATTTACACAAACTCTTATTTATTTATATTGACTCAAGTTTTTGTCTTTTTCGTACGTGTAGATAATTCAATTGCATCCATATTGATTTTTTTTTTAATGTGGCCATTGTATTATTGTATAATTTTGGCACAAAGCTGGAACGAGACTTAAGTGCTCAAAAGGAGAAATTTTTATGCTGCCTCTTGAACATAACCTGATTATAATACTATTGTTTTGCACAGGGTTGTCACCTACAAAAATGACAAAACAATTTGACAAATTTAAAACGACTGCTATGGAGAAGAGGTTTGTAAGATGTTGTTTCTGTGTTATGTTTTTTCCCTCATGAATATATCTGAATACATAGTGCGCTCACACGTGCCACTCGCTGCGCCCCGCTGCATCCCTCTCAAGGAAATGGACAAAAGTCATTACTGTGGTTTAACCAAGGGCGTAGCCTTTTAATCACATGGACACAAAATTGTGCAATGATAAGTGACCACTTTCGTCATAGTAAAGCATACATCGTTATGAGAACACCGTTCATAAGATCCACCAGATCACACATAATTGTTTGAGAAGCAGGATATAGGGCAGATAAACAGTTCATCGATTGTGTAGGCAACACATCAGTATCTCGACCTTCCTCTACCGAGGAACATTTCCAAAAGGTTAATGGCAAGTGCCAGCAGGCCCCTTACCTTATCCATCACCCTCACCATCAATCAAGTATATACATTTATTAATAACTTCCAGGGCACCGCAGCGTGGTCCATCCCTGGCCGAGTTACCTACCACTAGGTAACTCCCCCAAAAGGTTCAATTTTTCAGGCATCCTGGGGTAGAGCTGAAGGGTCCAGGACCACCAGCAGGTCAGTCCCCCCCCTCCTGCCTGCCCGGTGCTCGCATAATGAAAACCCCCTTCCAAGGGGAAAATTCCAGTAAATCAGTCCACATTTGGGGTAGCCCCCATTTCTGCTGCAAGAAATTACGCCCCCTTCTGCCTTCTTGCCAGGGTGGGTGGGTGGTTGTGCGAAACTGGAGTAATGGATCCTGGAGCTCGGTGGAGGGAAAAAAGAGGCCGATTCCTCGCTTGCGGGGCCTTATATGCTGCTGCCCCCCTTTGGCGCCCTCCGATGATGTCATGGGGGTGACCCTTCCATTGTGGCGACACAGAGGACTGACGACTCTCCACCTTTGGCTGCTCCTGCCCGTGTTGTGACTAAGGGCGCCCCTCTGCTATGCGCCGGATGCTCCTTCATAGTGCGCTCACACGTGCCACTCGCTGCGCCCCACTGCATCCCTCTCAAGGAAATGGACAAAAGTCATTACTGTGGTTTAACCAAGGGCATAGCCTTTTAATCACATAGACACAACATTGTGCAATGATAAGTGACCACTTTCGTCATACTAAAGCATACATCGTTATGAGAACACCGTTCATAAGATCCACCAGATCACACATAATTGTTTGAGAAGCAGGATATAGGGCAGATAAACAGTTCATCGATTGTGTAGGCAACACATCAGTATCTTGACCTTCCTCTACCGAGGAACATTTCCAAAAGGTTAATGGCAAGTGCCAGCAGGCCCCTTACCTTATCCATCGCCCTCTCCATCAATCAAGGGTATACCTTTATTAATAACTTCCAGGACACCGCAGCGCGGTCCATCCCTGGCAGAGTTACCTACCACTAGGTAACTCCCCCAAAAGGTTCAATTTTTCAGGCATCCCGGGGTAGAGCGAAGGGTCCAGACCACCAGCAGGTCAGTGCCCCCCTCCTGCCTGCCCGGTGCTCGCATAATGAAAACCCCCTTCGAAGGGGAAAATTCCAGTAAATCAGTCCACATTTGGGGTAGCCCCCATTTCTGCTGCAAGAAATTACGCCACAGGGCGAGTTGGCCACTGACGTAATCGCCCTCCCCCCGCTACCCCTGATGTGCCTCTTTAATACCGCTGCGATTGTCTGTTGCCCGCGAAAGGGGCTGATGGTCCTCATACTGCCAAGGGTGCCTCCTCCCTAAGGGGCCTCGCTCCATCTCCCGCACCCTCCTTTATGGGTGCTTAAAGATATGCCTCTGTCCCAGATTCCTCCATGGGTACCCATATACAACTCGGTTATGACTGCACCTGGTATACTGAGAGCCATAGCAACGTTGTTGTCTGGCACGCTCGGCTTTCTAAAAAACTAGGGGTAATAAGACTCTACACCTGTTGTGCCCCTAGTAGATATACTCTTCTTCATCCTCTTGCCATCCTCATCACTTGCCTACTATTTAGAAACCTACGGATGTGTCTTTAGAAACCTACTGATGTGTCCCCGCCGATGGTTGATGTGTTTAGCTTACCCGACCCTAGAGCCCTTCCCCTGTCCGCCGGGAACCTAGCTGCCTACCTAGTTGGGCCTATGAGTTGTGAGAAGGGTGCTGCCTGCGCAATCATGAATACTTATTGAATGACCTCGCCCACAGGTCCGGAATCCCATGGAAAAACGATTCAGGTGCTACCACTGACTCCTCAATGGTTGATTCGCCGCAGTTCTTTAGTGCCTCAGCAGCACCCTTCCCTTCCCCTAGAGGGAATTGCTCCCCCCTATGTCCCTAGATATTCACCCTCCGGGCGTAACAATGACCTTGGACCCCAGTGAAGCTCTGCAGGAAGGGAGCCGGATTCTACTGCCACCCTAGTGTCACTCAGCTAGTGCCGACTTTCCTATATAGGAGGGTTGTGGCCCGCCTACTAGTGCTCCGTGAGGGATCCCCCTCCTACTTAGAATAACTCAAGGCACCTTTAACGTACTATTTCCTTGCACCCCATTCATGAACTTTGGGGGCCCCTGCCATGCCACAACTTGGCGTGCTATAGAGAGCCGCCGGGCTGTTCCCCACTGCCATTATGCTTGTCGAGGGAACATAATTTCTATTCCGCCTCCCTTCCCTATTGATGCTTACCCATCTTACCTCACTCCTGGCCTGCTGGAGGCCGCTACTTGCATTAGCTTGGTCCTATCCCTTGTTTACTTGTTGGATTGTTAATTAGCACCAATATGCAGACCCATGCCCGGCGTGCTCGCCGTACTGCGAGGCTGTAGCCCCCCTTTAAGCCTATTTAAATCTCCCGCACTGAGTATATTTGTGTCTTTGACTTGCACTGGCAGTGCTTATGGCCTAGTATATTTGCTGCTGCCCTGGGGCCAGAGCGACATCCGTCTGCAGTAACACCACCCTGGCGGCTATAATATTTACAATTATACTTGTGCCTCTATCTTGCACTGACACCGCTTATGGCCTAATATATTGCCGCTGCCCTGGCGCATCAAGCGACAAACGTCTGCGGTAGCACCACCCTGACGGCTATAGATTTACTGGGTCGGACTTAGTGATGCTGTAGCCCTGTCCACGTACCTTGATCTCCCGTGGTGGCGATACATGTGTCCCCTAACGCATTGTGTACCTGATAATTGATTCAGGCCTGAAACGCCCCGGCATGAGCCCCCACTTAACCAAACCTATTGAATGGCTCATATCCTACTGCACACCGAACTACGACTGCATCCTAGAAGCAAAAACAAGGATGTTGTCTAGTGTAGACCTTGAGCGGTGGTGCCGTAGCACTACGTCTCCCTCCTCCTCATTCTTAAGCACTGTGGCCAACCAGCCACCCTTACTTTGCCCCCATGTCCCTTATTGTTCAGGGGGGGTACCATCTCGCTCCCGATGACAACCTGCATCGGGCCTGGTTAAACCTTACGTCGTTAAGATACTCTCTGGTCCACTTGCCGCAATGTACATATCTGGTGGCCCAATACTTGAACAAACCTGGTAGCGGCGACCCAAGCCCGCTGCACCGGCGGCATCTTGGATACCCATAGCATCTCTGTGCCTGGCCACTGGCTTATTGATGGCAGACTTAAGCCCCCTCTTCTTGGGTGCCGCCAGTGTAGCTGATGGTTACATCGCCGGAACCGGGCCTTCATGTCTGGCCTCCTCATCACTCGATGCAACCCCGAGACACATGTGAAAACAACAAGACAACAACTGGTTAGCGTTTAAGGTGTTGGAAACAAGGAAAGCAATGCGGTCCTTCAGCAATAACATGCGATATCTTTAGCTCATTTAGGGAAATGGAAATTCCCCTTGGAAGCATGTTTTGGTTATTTGAATGTTCACGTCACGTTTGTACTAGAAGAAACTCCCTTCAAATAGCTCAGCTATTCGATTTTGCCTGTTTTTTCCTGTATGCATGAAGTCGTTTGTATGTTCTACTCGAAGGTGTGCCTAGCGCTCGGGTGTTTTGGGACTTTAATTAGATTGTCGGTAACACTGAAGTATTTCGTGACTGAGGTCTGCTTAAACAGCTCGTGTTACACGTTGACTTTGCACTTTGCTGAACAACGGTGTTTGTAGTTACAACTAGTCCAGGAAACCAAAAGAGCGAGACTGCCAGCCTGAGAGATTACAAGAAAGGAAAGGCGTAAAGCATAGGCGTGTACATGCTTTCAGGAGATCTGTAATTCTAGTGTAAACTGGACGCACTGTTATGCATGGTTCTCTTTAAGACTTTATCAGAGTGGAAAAGAAAATATATATGTGAAAATACAACCACTTCAAACATTTTCAGAAATATACTGTCACTGTCGTGGCCACTCTCCCGCTTTATATTATAGCACCTAGGCCCCCTGAAAAAGCATTTGGCATGTACTTGATTGTTCGACATTTTTAAAACTGTGACCGCACGAGTGGCGTGCTCTCGTACTGTGGTCTATGGGGACCCAACGAGCATAAGGGCCCCATGCAGACTAGAATTATACACGAATATTCCGTTAAACATTTTTATTCTTGTGAGTGGTTGTGTGGGCATGGCCCATAGCACTCCTTTGCCCTGGGGCCTATAATGCTATTAAGAATGCCCTGACCAGGGAGGAGCAAGCAACCAAGATGGCCACATAAGCTCCCGGCTCCGTAGACCTCCGTCGCTGGCGGACTTATCCTGAACTTCATCCTGACCTCCCGCCAGACTCCCTGTGTGTCTGAATCGTTGCTGAGCCCAGGGGGGCAATCCCAGAGTTTTTATCGCCTTTATTGACGAAGTTACACCGTCTTTCATTTTTGGGCCTCCTCCGGTGTGTAAGCCGGGGCCTCGAGTACTGACCCAGCCGGGTTTCAGTTGAACAACATCAGCCGTGGGTGCCCGGCAGAGTCCGGTCTCATCGGAGTGGAACATATCCTCTATCCTGGTGGTGGTCTTTGGTCCCTGCGAATACTGGACGAACGGCGACGAGACGTGGTTGCCGCGGTGGGTGGGGGGCCAGGTCCCGGAACCCTGCTGCAGCCCTCGGGGTCCGCGGGTGGGGCCCCCGCTCTCGGCAGTGGTGTAAAGGTTGCCAAGCCTGTGAGTCGCCAGTCGCCTCCGTCCACTCCGCGCCTGTTGGTTCCCCCGGAGTAGCCGGCCTCCAGGGTTGAAGATCTGATTTGTTATCGTTCACGCGGAGATGGATCGGACGGTGTGTGGACCGACCCTGGGGACCGTAATGGCCGCCATCGGGGCTCTTCGCCTGCAAATGGAGGCTGCTCTCCACAATTTGTCTGCGCGCCTTGAGACTGTTTGTTTGAGACCGGACTCCAGCCTTGTGTCAGACCTGCAACATACGATTACCCCCGCGCAGCTTGATTTACCTCGAGAGGAGAACCCCGAATATGTTCTGAAACTGGTGCCAATTGTACCCGCACGATTACAGCGTTACGTTACTGGAGCCCCTGAACACCTAGCAAGATCGGCGAAGTCATCGCCCGCACAGGACTCACTTCTTCTTTCTCTTCTGGAGACCTCCACTAATATTTTTTGGATTGACTTTCGTGTATCCGATAGACTTCGAGACTTAACCTTTTTGACTCTTTCAGGCTATATTGATCTCCTTTTTCAACAACGCTTTGACTCTTTTACTACTATATTGGTTCTACTGGATGGGGTCTGTGCAATGGATCGTAAGGGCCAGGGCTGAATTTGACTTGAATTCGGTACAGTGACTTTCTTTTGGCTCTGCTGGGTTGTATCTGTGGGAGTGCGGGCCAGATGGAATTCTTATTGTCTGGGTTTGGTGTGACTGCTACGATTGAAAAGGGATTTGCTGCCTCTGTGGTATCGGGGGCTGGGCGGGACGGTCTTTTCTCTGTTGGTGGCTCCCCTATTGGTTTCCTTATTAGTCTGTTATAACATGCTTAATACCACGGTAAGGGATGTCTGCTTTTGGCGGGGGGGAGGGGAGTCCGGGAGCCCGTATCGTCTTGTAATACATCTCCTCCTCCATCTTTTCCCTGGGTGTAGTTTAGGGGGCGACAGGCACGCTGCTAGTGGGGTTAGGTCGTAGCCATCTGCAGGGGTGCAGGGTGGGGGGTTGAGCGGGTTTTTTTTATTTTTCCTTTATTTTGTTCTATGACCTTTCTATTCCCTTTTCCCTTCTTCACAAGAGATGTGGCATATGCTCCTGATTTTTCTGTCCCTCATATCTGGGTGTCGCGTGTCCAATCTGCGTATCCTGTATTCCTGGTGGGCGGGTTCTGATGAGGTTTGCTTATGGTTATCTGTATCGTATTGTTTTGCCTCAGCTCTACGCTGGTATTGATATTTTTCAGATGCCTATAATTGTAATGTATTTCCTCAATTCCTTCACCCGTTCACCACTGTAATATGTCCCACCAATGACACCCGTTATGTACATTTTTACTCTTGTGTTATAATCAATAAAAATATATATATATAAAAAAAAGAATGCCCTGACCTGTGATATGGAGCACAGCCGAGAGATTCCAATGTGGGATGCACTGTGTATGGGATATGGCCGCACAATATTTGAAATAGATTGTTGTAATACGCGGTTTACAGATGGAATAGGTCCAAACAGATCAAATGGTGTTCAGCTAGTCACTGGGCGCCTTTTTGAGTGCATTATATTGTGTAATTTTAATTATAGGGCACTTTATACCCCTGACAAGGCACCAGCGTACATTTGAGGATGGGTAGCATGTTCCCTCCTCGGGTGTGCTTGGACTGAAGTGTGTGGATCACTGATGGGGTGTATGGGGTTGTCTTTATGCTGTGCATAAAGACATAGTCACCCTGTGTTACCCAAATGGTTACATACCCGGAACACCAACATCCTAAAATGACTCTACCCCTCTTACTCAACCCTCTCTTAAGCTGTTTTCCCCCAATGTATCATTTTCCTTTCTACAGTTAACTTCCACTCCTTTCAGTGTCAATGTCTCTGGTTATTTGTAAAGCACTGCGCTCACAAATGTGGCTAGGTTGTGCTATATAAATACCACAAACAGGGACGGCCATTAGCATGGGCAGGTTGGGCCCACACCCTGCGAGCCAACCTTCAGGAGCAGGGCGCAGGAGCAGCCTGAAATAGTCTTGCTCCAAATTGGCTCTAAAGAAAAGTGTAGTAAACAATGTTCTGAAGTCTGTTTTCCCCCTTTCTCCTGCCCACCCCCGCCATCTTCTTCCTACCCCTTCCATTTTCCCAAGACACTGACAATTAAAGATGATAAGTGGGGAGCAATCTGGGCCAAGGCTAGCTCTGGCTTCTAATAAACCAATAACTAAATTAAATAAATTGCATCACTGTGGAGGTCATTGCTTTTATTGGCCAGATTGCCACTCTACAGCATGTGCTAACCAAATGAGCACTGATTAGGAGCCTGTGAAATTTTAATATCAACAACTTAATTAATATAAATGCGATTAACAACTGCCATTAAGTTTCGCAAAACACTTGCAGAATTTGGGGCATCAATGGCACTAAATTGGAGTCACCCATTGTTACACCTGGCATCATTGGCATGGTTCTCCATTTAACTTTTTCACTTCAGAACTCCTGTTTTTACTGACTGGGTTTTTGCTGACCGTATGACTTTGCACACTTTCCCACTGCTAACCAGTGCTAAAGTGCTACTTCTACCGCATTAAAACTAGTTAGATTGGCTTATACACAATTGGCATCGGAGACGCCAGTACTGTAGGACAATTGCAGAACCACGGTACTGCTTGGTGCAAGCGAGAAACATGAGAGTCTGATGCAACGCTGCTGACTGTGGTCTAGTGCAGCGGAACGGCCTGAGGCGGTGAGTGCAAACCGTGAAACTACAGCTTACGCGATCCCTGTGTCTGCCTGTGCCGGCCCGACCCAGAGTGACTATATTACTGCTGGGGGCCCAGGAGCCTAATCACCAGGATATGCGGTAAAGTAGATGTAGAGCAGACGTGGGTCACCCGAGACAATGACATGCAGTGAGTTGCTGAGGCCAATAAATGCAAAATAATCCGAATGATGCAATGCACGCTTTGAACTATGGCGAGGATCGTGAGGTGGGTCTGCTGCGCAGCTGGAGCCCGTACTGCAGTCGGCTGTTTGGAGGGGAATATATACACTTGCAAGAGTTACTGAACTTGTTACTGCAATATTAGATGTGGTCACGACTCCCCCATAAAGACACCACTTTGCAAGCTACGTAAAATGAATTGCCGTTGATGTGATTACCATATCAGAATATGGGAAGAACTAAGATCGCACAATAAACCGTCCAGACATAAAAGAAATCCGACACTTGCAACTTACGCTACCATCTCATTGTGCTTACCACTTCAATAGGCAATTTTACAGTATATTCGCAAAACATTCTGTGGGCCCTCTTACACCCACTTCGAAGCAGCAAACCGGCTTATTATCCCGGGTCCTTGATGATCCCCTCACGCCCTGCCGCCTCTCGGGATGACGCTATGGTATCCTACGTGTCGAGCTAACTGGCTGCTGATCCGGCCAACCAAGGGATAGACCAGCGAGGGATTCGGCCGCCATGCGCTCTTCAACTTGCTTGACTCACGCTTCTTACTGGCCAACCTCCTCCGGATACGTCGGTCAACTTTTTGGCCTTGTGCTATCGCCATCTCTCGCGGTGGTCCCAACATGCAAAAAAAAAATAAAGTAGGAATTATCCTCGGCATAACGAAACAAAACCATTATAAATACCAAAGCTGATACATTGTCTGTGGCTACGCTATTTGTACCCCCCCACCCAGCCCCACCATCTACTGGGCTAAACTTCTGTGCCCTTGCGCACACTACGAACCTTGTGCGAAACTGGAGTAATGGATCCTGGAGCTCGGTGGAGAGAAAAAAGAGGCCGATCCCTCGCTTGCGGGGCCTTATATGCTGCTGCCCCCCTTTGGCGCCCTCCGAATGTGTCATGGGGGCGACCCTTCCATTGTGGCGACACAGAGGACGGACGACTCTCCACCTTTGGCTGCTCCTCCCCGTGTTGCGACTAAGGGCGCCCCTCTGCTATGCGCCGGATGCGCCTTCATTTTAAAAGACACTTCATTGAATTTATTATGTTGTCCCATAAAATCATAACTTAAGATGGGGAAAGGTTCCTGTAAACTGTTATATTCTGGCGTAATGTCTGACATTTTTGCATTACAGTTGTAATGCTTAATGACTGAGATCATGCGATTATGCCACACTGCGTAAACAAGACTTGCTGTGGGTAAAAATCATTTTGCCGGAGCTATTGATAACATTAGGCCATAGTATTGACATCATGAGATAGGTGTCGATTTGTTGTTTTTTCATATAGGATCCCGCCAATGAACAATCAGGAACCTCATTCTAAGAAACAGTGAATTTACCGAAGTGGAAGTGGGTAAAAATCATTTTGCCGGAGCATGGAAACAACGCGAATAAACTGAAAGTGAGTAGCTGCTGTTGTAACATTGCGCAGCGATGAAAGACCTCAAAAATGAATTTCGGAATTAATTCTTAACCAAGCAAACTGTGCAGGTCTCTTTTTTAGTTCGAAATGTATCTTTTTCATTATTAATTCATTGTTTAACTACAGGGGAAGTGTCATAGAGAGTGATGCTGCTTTATATGTAGTATCAACTTTCTCTTCCTGGTCTGAAAACTCCACTCTGGTCTTATTGATTGGATAAAGCCTTTTTGGATTTGGATACTATAGGGAAAGCATGACTCATGCTTTGTTTGCACTTTCTCCAGCATTATCTACCCTTTAGATTTTCAAAATATTTGTGGATATCAAGTAAGTTCAGAGCAGGACTTTGTAAAGTGTTTGATATTTAAGATAAGGCAGGCACCACTATTTTCTTCCTTTTTTTATTTTTTAAAAAGTTCCTGATGGTCTTGAGTCTTGGCTAGGGTAGCAGATAAGGCCCATGTGGTGTTTATGGGATATGAGTATACGGACAAAGGATACTTTAGGATGTTGGAGATCTGGGGTTATATATTTCCTAATTTCATTTTCAGCCACTGTCCGTGCAGGTAACAGCAGTGGGGCAGTGAGACCGTGTAAGGGGGGTTTTCGAGGGACGATGCAGAGGGAAAATTAATTATTTATTTAATTTTCCCTCGGCATCATCCCTCGAAATCCCTCCTTAAACAGCCCCACAGCTGTTACCTGCACGGACAGCAGCTGTTTGTGCTTTTATCCATATCTGTGTTTATACAATGGTGTTTTTCTGTTTGGGATCTATAAATTCTCCACAATCATCAGGAGGACGTATTACTTGAGACAATAAATCCTTTAGTACATCTAGCAAGCCTCCATAGAAGATAGACATGCATTTCTCCTCCGGTCAAACAGTTTCTATTATCAATCTATTGAAAGTAGAAATGTAATGCAATCAATCTGACAACCCTTGTTTTAGACTTAAAAACTTGTTATCAGCTGTTTGGGGAAAAGCATGTTTGGAAAAGCTTTTCTTCATTGCATTTTCAAATGCTACAAAGTTTTATAATAAGAGGCCGTTGCATTCTACCAGTGGCACCGACCAAAGAGCTGACCCAACACCTAAATAGGAAAGAATAGAAGCTACTTTGGCTAAATCATCTGGGAAGTCCCAAGATCGGGCCATAATGTGTAGATGGCATTGATTTGAAAAATTCTCAAACTTATTTATATCACCATAAAAGCGCTAAGGTGGCACCAAAGGAATGAGAGGAGTTGTGACCACAGTGATTTCAGTTGATAGGGTCATGGTGTTACTTGAAGTGGCTCCCCCTGAAGCGTTAAAGTGAGGAGGAAGGAAACAAGTAGTCTTTATGATCGGTTTTCCATCCTGACACGATGTAGATGCCCAAGAATTAGGTTGAGACCCTTTCAGGTGTGTTTAAAGTACTGTTACATCCTGTCTCGGAGCAGCGTTTTCTGATTGTATAGCTGCAAGCATGGGAGCTGTATCCTGTAAACTTATCTTCTGCTGAAAGGATTCCAAAATGTCCAGACAAAATGTTATCACGTGGGCTTTGCCTTCTGTCAGAACTGATAACAATACAGCACCTACCTTGTTGCCTGTACTGTTTACTTTGCAGGGACGTTAGAAACCTACCTCCGTATTCCCTACCTTGCTGCCTTTGCACCCGAGCAAAACAATGGAGTCAGATGGAGACTGAGAGGAGGGCTGGATGGGACATTATAGTTGGTGAGAAATGAAGACAGTTGTCGACCAGTTGAAACAACAAGAATCTGCGTAGAATATTTTATAACTTTTGTCTACCCTATCAAGTACAAGACCCTGAATCCTTCCTTTCCTCCTTACCTGTACTCTACTGAATGAAATGGGATTTCCTTAGATGTATTGATGTTCATAGAATACTGGCCTACCTGACCTGTTCTTAAGAGATTGGAATCACTGATAGAATATGTCTAAAATAAAAAACAAATCTTAAGGCCCTGGGTAGGGAACCAATGAAACAAAATAACATAGATACACAATTGACTTGCACGTAGCCTGAACACCGCAGGAACACTTTAGTACGGTATAAGTAACACCATGTTGTTATCACAGGTATTCTGTATATTCCTTGGTATATGGAAAGTTCTTGTGATTTTTGTATTTCCTTATCAGCTTTCCAATGTAGCAATGATGTTTGTGTTCTAATAATTTGTAAATATAAACAAGTTCTAAAAGTAGTTCACTTGTAATCTCAATCAAGATCTTGATATGCGAGTAAAACTAAGTTTAATGTTCTATGTTCACATATGTTCATACGATTTCCAAGATGACACACCAATAGTTTTCACGTTTTCACTAATGATCAAAGACTTTGTGCTTACTTGATTGCATTGGGTACCATTCATAACTTCCTCTTTTACCTTTAACTTGAGGCTAAGCGGATACTATGAAGGAAAGGAAAAAGCAAGCATTAAGTCCCAGCTAAATATTGATCACATATATACACAATGCTATTACAATAGTGGTCATTATCAATGCTATTAATAGTTGTTACAATGTGGTCACACTTACTGTACTTTGAAGAACAGAATCAGTACGAGATAAGTCCATATAGTACAACCACTACAAAAACATTATGGAGTGCTGGTGCATGGGTTAGTGGTTGGGATTTTAACAGAAAGGATGAAGTCTACATGCTGTACGATCCTGTGTCATGACACCCATACGTTGCCCTATTACCATTAATACGTGCTGACATATATTGGGACTAGGTAGCCAGTTTTTATTTGCTATCAATGAAATTGCAATGATAAACTTAATCATATTTTTATTACAATTTAGAAAATGTCACAGAAAGTTGGAATTTTTCTGCCCCCAGCCCTTTTGTGTGGCTGGGTGTAACTGACAGGTATACTTTGTGAATTCCTCTCAGGCAGTCATACAATAGAGGGATTGGCTGTGCATGAATAAGCCATCTGCTGACAAGGTGGGGGTAGAGCTGAACACAGCATAACTTACAACTGAATGGCCCTGCCTTCACACAATGGTCTTATCACCTCAACATTGTTATTGCAGCTAGATTGGACAGTCAGGCAATTCCTCGCACTTCAAAGAACCTTTCTAGAAACTTCCAGAGGAAGAGCACCAGAGTAAAAAAAACGTGCCTCTTCAAATCTCTCCCTCACCTGTTGAAAGACTCTCAGAGAACTGCCTGCTGCTGTGCCCTGCTTTGCACTTTGCAAGACTAATTTGCTTTACCTGGAAAGACTGATTTGCTGCCTGAAGCCTGCCTTGAACCCTTACATGTTAGCCCAGCTCTTGAGCCCTGCATCTTCACCAGCAGCAAGGGCTACCAGAGTGATTCCAAAGATTAGTTTGTTGGCCTTCTGTTCATAGCCACAGGGACACAAAAGGCTTACATATTTTGAACCTGCACCTGGACCCAGACTGAGTGAGCCCTGAATCCCCAAGTGGAGTCTCATCAGTCCTGGCCCTTTGGTTGTGGTGATAGAGGTGCCCAGATGATCAAAACCCAAAACTGAGGACTTGGAAATTTTTGGCTAAAAGGTACTCATAGAACCAGAAGACTGGGACCAACCTGCTCCCCTATCTCCCTGATGTGCATCTCAGGTTAGATTGACTTTGCAGCTTCCCCACTACATTTTTCTTTGCAGCCGTACATTGTGTTCAGCGGTCCTTCACCAAAGGGGTACCCAAGCCCCTGGAACTGTTATAAGCTTCAGCCTTCTGCCTTGTCCTGCTGGAGATTCTTAACTTCCAAAAAATTCTGAATGTAGAAATAATCCCCGCTGCTCTGATCCAAGGCTCCCCGACAACGATACTCCCTCCTTGGACAGCTTTGTCCCACTGAACTTTAATTCCTCAGAACATTTTTCTCAAAATGTCTTCTAAGTCCAAAGGTAAACGCTCAGGGGGTGAAGTCAGCATTTTGCAAGGGAGACAGGCCCTATTCAAGTGCAAGGAAATCTCCTCCCACTACACTAAATTTAGCCAAAGTCTATTCAGCTCAGCTCCGAGTCATCCAGGAGGGGCCAGGCACACCTCAACCCCCCAGTGGGTGTCTACAGTGAATGTGCATCCCCGGCCCCTGTCACTCCAAAACCAGATAGTCAATACACAAACAGGGAGAGGCTCACAGAATGGTTACACAAGAAAATGTCTACTTTCTAAAAGTGCCATTTTCAAACACACAATTTAAAAAACCATCTTTACTAAAAGATGTGTTATTAAATTCAGAGTTCAGAGAGGCTAAAATGTATTTCTCTGTATTGTCCCAATGGGAAGTTATACTTGTAAGATGTTACTAAGTATTTCCCATTCTGTCCTATCTTGCAGATAGCCTTTCAATAGTGAAAAACAAAATTGGTAGTATTTAACTAAATCAGGATATGTCATACACATCAGTACATGTCTTACCTTTCATATACACTGCACCCTGCCCATGGGGTACCTTGAGCCTACCATGGGGGTGCTTTACATGTAAGAAAATGGAAGGTTAGGGCCTGGCAAGTGGGTGCACTAGCCAGGTCGACACGGCAGTTTACAAACTGCACAGACACTGCAATGGCAGGTCTAAGATACCTTTTTCAGGTCTACTCATGTGGGTGGCACAATCAGTGCTGCTGGCCCACTAGTAGCTTTTGATTTACAGGCCCTGACACACGTGTCCTATAGCCATCAACAACAGGTCAGAAAAATATAGGAGGAACACTTTTGGGGTTAACCCTTCAAAAAGGGCCAAGTCCAACAATAATGAATAGTATTGTACTGACTAGACCACACTAGAGTTCAGAAACCATCTTACTAACACTTACTGCTCATACTGCTAGCCAACAAGAAGTGAAGAAGACATCACCTAAGAAAGAGGTTCCTGTCAAGTAGCATCCAGTGAGGTAAATTATTCTGCTGCCACCATTGGCATCAATCCCTCGTCCTATTTTTACAAAGTGTGCACTCTGTTCTGGGCAGGAAGAGAAGGGGAAGAAGATCACCCCAGGACCAACAATGAACCAAAGCAGATGCCGCTCATGGCTGCAGTGACTGACATTATGGCTGTGACCAGTCAGTCTGAAATTGGACTTTTTCTACAAATCAGATCTTCTCAGAAAACTCAACAGCAACAAGAGCCTGCTACATTTGACCTTCCTGAGCAGCAAGTTGAGCTTGAAGCATAGCAGGATGTAGTGACTGCTCCTACATCAGACACAGCACCTTGATCATTTCGCCCCACTGCCCAAGTACCCTTCAAATGGATCCTCAAATCCCACCATGGGAGAAAAGGAAAAAGGAAGATTTCATAAAACCCTTTCACAGTGCAGAAGATGAATCAGTGATTGTTCCCTGAGTGGCCCTGAGGAAATGCATTTGACTTATATTCAAACTGCTGCTGTAACATCACTATCTGCTTCCGTGTTCTGTAAAAATCTGAAAAATAGAACCAGCATTCCATCTTAAGTGCACACAACCATAAGGAAAATCATGCACGGCCTGGCTCCACCACAGCATTTGGCTCTGGTTTTCAAAAAGAAGCTCCCTTTCAGAAGTCTTTATACATAGGTAGAATGAGGATCACAGTGCAAACAACAGAGTTTATCGCAGGTCAATGTGTTGTGCGGGAGCCACATGAACATTATGGTTCTGTACTCCACTTGGACCATATCACAAACGAACATGTAATGGTATGGCAACAGCAGCTAAAAAAATTGCTGTTACTAAGAGAGAAGAAACCAAACAGATAGAAAGAGGTGCTCCATGGAGGTCACTTTAGGTGATTGTCACAAAAGGATACACAACAATCCACTATAAAAGCTATGTTCAGAATGGAACCTCCTGACCAGTGAACCCACACTCTGGTCTATTTAGAACTTGGGAAACTTTCCAGAATGTTAGCGATTGACCTACTCTGGGTCTTTTGGTGGAAGGAGAGGAGTTTCTGAAACTTGTGGAGAGCATTTGTCCAAAATAGAAAGTCAAACTTATTTGTCAACTGGTGCTGTGCCAAAACTGCACCATCAAGTGCTGCAATTTTCCTTTGGGGTGGTGCGGTGAGCAAAAGAATGATGGATTAAACCCAGATCCTTGTGACTGGGGGTGAATGTTTGCATTGTCCAACATTCTGTCCATCAATTGTTTCTTTTGCAAAAGTGGCCCTAAGTGGGAAGGTTATGCCCAGATGTGGGTCCCGTGTTCACTACACCACTGGATTCAAGCTAGCCTGGCTGATGAAGGGTGATGGCATGAAACCGGTCCCAGGATGCTTGTTTCCGGTCCAGGGAGGACCTGCCTTGGCAGTTCGGGGTGGACTGTTCCCACAAGGAACAGGGTCAAGACTGATTTGCATTTGGCTGGGTCCAAACTAGGAAGGTGTGGTGAGCAAAAGAATGATGGATTAAACCCAGATCCTTGTGACTGGGGGTGAAATTTAATTTTGGCGTGGGATGTGTGAATCCACCTACTGTGGAACCTAATGAGCCCCTTCTGCGTAGATCCATGGATCCTAGAATCCTAGAAGGATCCTCATGGGTTTAGAAACTCTGGAGAGGATCCATAGGAAATATAGAAGGGTCTGGTTATTGAACTGTGGCCAACTGCCATTGCCCATGCCATGCACAGTGGGCGGGGCTCTTTGCTGCAAATTGACCTTTTGTATTTTAGTGAACTTCCACCCCCATTACGCACCTCACATTTTGAGTACCTTATGGCATGTAAAATTACATTACTGATGACATCACTGTTGACATCATCCGTGAGAGTCTTATTCACATTTTCCATGAACTCATGCGATATTTAAAAAAAAAGTCAATTGTTTGCAAATGGAGTACACTCATGACAAAAAAATGAATATGATTACACATGTCTATGCATATGATAAACATGCATGTCAGAGGTCGTTTGCTGCATGATTCACCTAGCAGTGAAGTTTTGGGTGGAAGGAGAACTGCTTCTTTAATAAGATAAAGGCTGAACACACTTGGTGTGGGTTGCAAAGGCGCATTTGAAAATAGGTACTACAATATGGCAAACCTGGTCACCAAAATCCGTGAAAAAAGTCAATGATTTTAATAGAAAAAGAAAATCCATCTGAATATGTCTGACCTCAAGCCCCTGTAAAAAGTTGTCATTCGGAGCAATATATCAAATGTATATTAGGTGAAGGTTTCTTAGATGTTCATATTTGAATGCAGAGCTACCCTGTTGCTTTCGAGTAATTACAGTTGTTCAAGAATGTACAATGTAGGGGTGACCACTTACACATGCTTTTATGTAACAGTGTGATTTTGAGTATGGCTGTGAAGTTGGATGCTGTGTACAAAACAATGGAGCTGTGCCCATCCATTGCTACCTTTCAATGGTGGCTTATAGTTGATTGATGCAGTGACATCAACTATTTAATTTTAAATTATGAGCCCTGTGACTTGTTTTGGTTGGTGTTCCACTGTAGCAGGGTTTCTGTTCTCCCACAGAACTGTGCACAGAGGATTGGAACCTCAGCGAATTAGGGTGACCCAAAACTCACCTTAGTACCCAACAAACCCCTTACCGAGCTAGCTACAGTGTCTCATTGGTCATAACAAACTCCCAATGTTTAGACAAACCAGAACATGAGCTTACAATACCTCAGGTTACGTGGAACACATGAGCACTCTTTCGTTATACAATCATTTCAAACCAGAACGTGGAGTAAATGAGGAAACGTGCACTTTTGAAATATTTATTTACTAATGCCGTCTTCTCAGGCGCAGTATCTTAGATAATACAAGGAGACATATTATCAGAAGCAAAGTCATCAGCATAGTTACTAATCCATAGAAAGCAAATGGTGACAGCATGTTAACATGATGTCATGAATAAGAGTTAACAACACTTATTTCTCACCCTCCCTAACACACATATTATATTAATAGCTAAGAAGGTCTCTTTGGGTTTGAATTAGGGCGGGCCCATACCTCAGGATCCTAGAATGAAGAGATCACATCAGCATACACCAGCTCTATCTGCATGCGAACAGCATCAAGTGTGTTTTGTGTGTGTCGAGCAAAGCAATATAAAACCCGCCCAAAAGCCAAAGTTGGCAGAAGCTACACTTATGTTATGTCTATGAAGGCGCGAAGATCAGACCTCATAACAATTCAGTATCTTGTTGTTCCTGAAGGTTCAGCACTCTCTGTACAGACATAGTTTATTGAGCAAAGCTGATATCAGAGTAATAACATATTATTCTCATGTAAACCACAACGAACCACTAGGTTGAAAGTTAAATCAACAATTAAGTGTCAAGTGCAGAAGCAGCAAAAGGAAAAATGGCGTTTAAACATGTAATGTGCCAATGCTAACTTAACGCATTATAAAGATATATAGTAGCTATATGACACCCCCCCATGATCCGAGGACGGATAAGATAAGATAAGATAAGGGCAACTTCATGAAAGCAGAGTTCAACAACCATGAACAACCTTATAAGTATCAGCAATCAAATCAAAATATAAAAAATGTCACAAGCACTCAAGCCAATAGGAGTGGGAGGTGAAAAGAAAAATGGGGCATCATCATAAGTCTTTTCAAGGCAAGACCGAATATGCAAAATATGCAGCTACAGCCTCCAACAGGAAATCACCGTCTTCATCCGAAAACAGTTCAGCCATCCAATTCAAAAGAGGAAAAGAACAAACATGTTCACCCAATACTGGAGCCTCTATTACCATCAGAGGACAACTCGGTGGGTTTTCAAGATAGCTCAGTGCCAAGAAATCTTGCGCCGCTGTAAGAATGTTCCAAGGACCCATTAGTCCATGCATCGCTGCTAAGGCCATAATCCTGTCGCCAGTACAAACCAACTCGTGAGTAACGATGGGACTCATCAGCTGATTAAAGTCGACTTCAGGAGAAACCGGTCCGCAGAGACACAAATCAATGGCCCAATCAAAGTCACAGCTTAGGCAATGAAATACAGGCTGGACACAGGTGAAGTAGGAAAATCAAAACGATAATCCATATGCCGTGCTTAAAATCGCAAGCGGCTGCATGCCATACTATTCAAGCATTCGGTCCCGAAACAGCGGTAGGAGGGGCTGGGCTGCTCCTTCCACACGTGGGGCATCCATATTTAAGGAAGCAAACAACCACTAGAACGGCTGCCGCTAGTGCCAGGATAACTGGGAATCCATCAAACAAACTCGAAAAAATGGAATGGAAGAAAGCAGGGATGACTCCAAAGATTTTTTCAAATGAAGTTACAAGACCGCTGCTAACAGACTTAAAAAAATGCGCCAGCCCATTTGTGGAGGACGCGTTGAAAATAGAACGTACCATCTCGCTGAAATGCAACGGTAAATCAGTATTTAAAAGGGCCTGAACCTCGGTCCGGGTATTAGCTATGTGAAGAACGAAAGTTTACCTAGCCGAACTCAAGGCCACTTCTTTCTGGGACAATAGAGCCCTTATTCTGCTCATGCCGCTGAATTCTGCTTTCAAGGTTGGGATGCGTGGCCAAATGGAAACCTCCCTATTTTCATGTGTGGGTGGGTACAGGACATTTCTGCAGCAAACGACACGCTCAGTTACAGTTACCACATATGCTATACCTTTAATTAACCCGCAACAATCTTCACTATTTAAAAGTAAATAACTTCCGTTCCCTAGTAAGGTGAAAGTCGGGGTGATTGCAGGAACCGGAGTCCCTTTTAAAACACAGGCCAAGTTCGGCCGGTCTTGGTTACAGGAACCGTGCAATTGTATATGCCTACACATTAGCGAATGGTCTGGTGTTTCCGTACACTCCTCACCATTCAGATAAACTTCCTGTCCGTCTTTCAAACATCTATAAGTGAAAGGAAGGGACCAGACTTCATGGAGAAATGCACTACCTAAGGGCTCATAGCGACCTATGGCAACATATCGCATACAATTTGTAAATTTATACAGTGCAAATGCAAAGTTATTAAACCGTGGACAAGCCACGTTGCATCGTTGGCATCTGCCACCGAAAAAGGCAAGGACTCCAATTTCTCAATATGTAACATAGAAAATGAAGCATCCCGCATGGAAAGCAAGCGCTGCTTGTCAGTCAAATTAAAGGGGGCAAAGAGAGAAGAAACATTCATGTAGGTCCATGGCACCTTGCCAGCCTTCAACGTTTGAAGGGTCCATGCAAATTGCATGACAGAACGTAATTGATTCTGACCATGGTACAACACAGACACCTCATCATGCACAATATCCACTACAGAAGACACAATATTATCCAAAGTGTAAATGCGGGAAGAAAGCATGTTAATACTATTATCTACCACAGCAAGTACCTTTTCTAAATTTGCCTGATCTATAGCTCTAAGGCGTGTCGCAGCCTCAATCTGTGATGTCTTCCAGATTTCATTGTAAACAGCATATATCCATCTTTTTGATCTACCACTAGCCGGGCCCTTTATGAAATCATTTAAATCCACATCATCATTCAGCTTTGCAAGATGTAATTTAACTGCAGACAATGTGGAAAGTTTCAGCCAATTCTGACACAATTTGCCCACAGAGTAAGTTGTGACAGAATGCTCAGTTTCAAAACGTGGATCAGGTCTGACCTGTGTAAAGCCATCAGATAAACCCAGAAAACGGTGCTGGCATGAATCTGCACTTCTGTGCGACACCATCCAACCTTTAGGATCCATACTGGATATGTTAAATGATGAATTCAGCAATAGGGTTTGTAAGTCCCTAATCGAAAACTGAGTATAATTACTCCAGCATGTATATTCTTCTAATTCTGGGATGGTCGGAGAATTTAATTTTTTAGATGTAGCCAATCCAAAGCACGTCGTTTGTGAAATAGAGGAATTCAAAAACAACATTTGATTCGGGATGAGACAAGCACGGTGCAAAGCCTCAGTGCCTTGTACCTGCCAACTCTTAGAACCCCAAACAGATTTTAAGTCAATAGTTTCTTTCCATGATTCATAGCCGCCTATAGCCAGCTGATCAAGAAAGAACTTCGAATACAACAATTTGGTATCGGTAAGTCTAACCTTGGACATAGGCTTCTGTGTCATTTTAAAATAAAAGGACTCGGGATTAGACTGATTGAAGTCAGTAAAATGAGTGTACTTTTTTAAATAAGTACTCGAACTGCCTTGTTTAGGAGCTGGGCAATGCTCCCATTGTGTATAATTTACAGTATTCCTTCTTGATGCTGTTTTATGTAAGAAGTGATTGCCAAAATGTTGAAAGCAAAACAAATCACCATAATTAGCAGATTCTAAGTACAAATCTTCTGCATCAAAGGCAGCATAGTATTTCAAATCAGAAAACAAAGACTCTACGGCCTGAACATCCCAATCATCAGAACGAATGTTTTGTTTCACAACATCCCCCATGTTAACCCTAAGCACATTGGGGACATTAACAACCTCGGTAGGGCCATGAATTTGAAACCTAACGGCATCCCACACTATTCCATCAAGGACAGGCCAAGCAGTGATGTTAACAAATGTCAAGTCTCTTTTCAATCTGTGTGCAGAATGCGATGAGGAAAGGGGGGCCAAAGTTCCATTTAGAAGTCGGATGCATGTTCTTTCTTCGACATAGTGTCCATTCATAAGTCGGAAAAAATAAAACACAAACCCAATTGACATGAAAAGGTAAATTGAAAAAAGCACCAGCCAAATATATGTCCAAGGAGGAATCAAAAAGTGTTTTTTAAACAAGCTGGCATAAACTGCAAAACGTGAGGGTGTCTTAGAGGCATTGGAAACAGTGTCAAATGAAAATCTGGATTCTGTGGCCAAACGGGCTTGCAGGTCAGGCACGGACAAGTCAGTGGGGTAAGCATAGTCTACTTCAGCAAGGTCTGTACCGGGCAAAGTACTTAATAAAGGACTGGAAATAGCAGGCAACTCGATTGCCACCTCAGATTCATGAGTAGAAGCAGTGGGCAAAACTGAATTTCTCACAATTGAAGGACAGGAAACAGCCGGTGTCATGCTAAGAAGAATCGGCCACTCTGTGTATCTTGACATTGTCAATTGAGATAAACCTGTTTTCCTTACGACCAGGAAGTGGTGGTAAAATGACTGTTCTTGTGCCCTTCACTCCAAGGACTGGAACCGGAGTCGATAGGAAGGACCAAATTCTTTCTTGTTGTCGATCTTCTCTCAAACCAGTTCTCCAACTTGGGGTAGCCAGCCGACTACCGGGATCTGCAACGCAACATCCGACGTGGAGGGCAAATGTTCCTTTGCAAGACTGTCTCTGGTCTTTTGTAGATTCTGTAAAACAGTACAATGTTCATCTACGTCAAAGGTCGTGGCGCGAGCCACGCAGTCTAGACCGTCAAGGTCAGGGACGAACATCTTGATGCCAAAGAGCATTTCGTATGGGGTCCGCCCACCCAGAGACCTTCTAGGGAGATTATTAAGAGCACGCTGCATGCCATAGAGGTGGGCTAGCCAGTTTCTGCCAGTGCCTATAACTCGAGCTGTCAAAGATTGCTTTAAATCACGGTTCATTCGCTCCACTACACTGTTACCCTCAGGTCTGTAGGGAGACGAAAACTTGACTTGGACCCCCATCGAATTCATGGCATCCTTATACGCCTTAGAGGCGAAAGCCGGACCCTGATCCGAATGGAAGGTACCACAGGCAAAAATCCCTACAAAGATGCGCAAATCTCTAATGACAGTCCGTGAATCAGCGCTGCGATGGGGCCAGACCCACACAAAGCGTGTGCATGAATCAACTGCAACTAAGATGTACTTATACGCAGTATCAGATAAAAAAGGACCGCAGTGATCCAAATAAACACAACCTAGCGGTTTATTAGAAATGTACAACTGAGTCTGTGGCGGACGCGCAGCAGTCGAAGGTTTAATCTGCTGACATATGTCACAAAGAAGGACATAATCACGCGTCTGTTTGTACAGTCCCCGCCACCAGAAACGTTGTTGTAATTGAGTTACAGTGTCCGAGACGCCCGCATGCGCAGACGCCACACCTTCATGAGCCGCTGTAATCATGTCAGCTCTGCGATCCGAGTTGGGAATCAAACGTTCCCCAACATCAGGAATTTTCACAAAAGGAACCTTTTCGGGACTTAAGTGGTACGTGTACTTCGAAGGGAACCCCGTAGGATGTTTACCTCCCTTCTCAGTGGCAGCAACTGCCGCCAAGATGTCACTATCAATCTTACTTTTGGACCGTGTAACTGTTGCAACTAAGTATGTAGACACTGCTGATTTCGCTGCTTCATCAGCAAGCGAGTTACCGACAGCGAGGACTCCAACACGCTGGTGGCCTAGAGTATGAATTACAAAAACAAGAACAAGTTTTCATTGTAAGACTGGACACAGTAGAAAGAATCACTTACAATAAGAGTAGTAACACTAGGATCTGCGTACTCCAACGCTAGTAAGAGAGCACGAAGCTCTGCCAATTGTGCGGTGCAATCACCCAGTGGCAACGTGTGCACTTCCCTGGAGATGAACTCATCGTGCAACATAGCACCGACCACAATGGCGCATGCGGAAACGTAGGCATGTTTAGAGCCATGCGCAACCTGCGGCGAACCATCAGTGTAAATGATACAATGGAAGTCCTCCAAAGGTCGCATAGCTAGAGGAGCAGGATGAACAAACTCATACTGCAAGTACTCTGGCGACCGCAATGAGGCATCAAAAACAAACGTGACATCCGTGGACATCAAGGACGCAGCCCACTGAATCCACCGAGGGTGCAAAGCTTTTGAATTTGGTACACTGGCTTTTGTGACTGCCTCCAAATGAGGACAGGGTGTAACAACCAACATGCGTTTTCCCTGTGACAGAGCCCGTTCTTTAAGAATAGCCATCTGCACAGCTGTTAAAACCTTTTCCACAGTGGGAAACCGCATCTCAGCTGAAGTGTACAAGTGTGACTTGTAAGCAATAGGTACTGTGTCTCCTTCATTAAAAGTGAGGTACGTGAAACCCACTGTCCCCGGTATAATTCTTATCACCAGGTTGGTATGGTTATCACGAGTCAGTAAGAACTTAGAAGCGAGCAGATCAGCCTGCAAGGACTGCAAGATGGCTGAATGCTCAGGCAGCCAGCATGATTTTGAAAAAGTTGGTTGTATCAAAGCATACAAAGGCTTGATACGCTGGGCATATTCCAGAATGTACGTCCTCCCGAAATTCAAAAGCCCAGTAAAGACTGTAATTTTTTCAGTGTTGTAGGAGCGCGCAACTGTGCGCATTTCTCCAAGAAGTGAGGAGCCAAACCTCTACCTTCATTGTTGAGCTCATAGCCCAGAAACAACACTGTGTGCTCAGCAATGTGCGATTTTGCAAAGTTAAATTTGTAACCCATGTCTGCAAAGTTACAAATAATACAATTTACACGACACAGATGCTCCCAAATATCGTCGTCTGTGAGATAGATGTCATCCACATACGAACAAGCATCCGTGTCGAGTGCCTCCAAAATAGAGACTATGCGTGCGGTAAATATACCAGGTCTATTCTTATAGCCCATTGGGAGATGCCGGAATTGTTTTTGGACCCCAGCGCATGTAAAACTGGTCCATTGAGAGCTAAAGCTGTCCAATCTGTGGGCATAGAAACCGTTGGATATGTCAAGCGTTGTTTTAAAACGCTTACGCACAAGACCATCCACTAGGGCAAAGCCGTGAGTATTCTGTACTGCACAGTTACGGCAATGCGAGTTCAAATGCCGGTAATCCAATACCAAACGATATGATCCGTCAGGCTTGGTCACAGTAAAAAGAGGATTATTCATCGGTGACACACACGTTTCAATAACTCCTTGATATTCCAATTGTTCAAGGATTTCCGCGACGGAAGCCTTTGCTTCACGACGAATGGGATATTGAGGTTGAGGCTGCGGCTTAGACCGCAACGGAATTTCGTGGCATGGGGATAATTTGTCCCAAACACATTGGTTACGGTACAGAGCCGGTGCGAGAGCCTGAGCCCACTCTTCTGCAAAATGCTGCGCATGCTCTTTTTCGAGACAGTGTTCGCGAAACTGGGGAGGATCACCTCCTCCCCTCGCGGCGCCGCGAGCACAAAAGGTGGGGGCCAGTCAGCCTCCGAAAGCAAAATATCATACGTAGAAGACAGATTTTCCCAAAACACCCTTTTGACGGTACGCTGAATGTCACCTTCAATTAACAAGACAATTTCATAAAGTCTTTCAGGGGGAGCAAGCCTCGTATTGGCTGTTTCTATTACAACGTAGACATCAGTTGCTGTCACCCTCAGTAGTGGACGCAGCGCCTCTCTCACTATGGTAATCTCCGCCGTGCTGTCCAGCAAGGTCAGAGCCCACGTCAGATTCCGAAGACGCGTTCTCACTATCTGTGGCATATCGATGCGCTGTTAAGGCCGCGACTTTCTTTTTCGCAAACTGCGGTCTTTTAGGCATAGAATCCTCCTGCTTCGCCGCGCCGTCTGTCTGGCGGGACTGGCCACGTCCTTGTTGGCCACCACGTCCCCTACCGCCTCCTCCTCCACCGGTCTTCGGGGCCGATGAGTCCTGAAAGGAACGAGGAGAGCGTTGTTCAGAAACCTGAAATCTATCAGGTGATTTAATCATCGCGCGATCGCGCAAATCATATACTCTTTCAGTTGGCGCAGGAACTTGCGGCGCAGGATATGAATCCTGAGTTTGCTGTTTTTGCTTCCCCTGTTTCTGTTTTTTAGGCCAATTCTGTTTATTGGACTTGGGCTGGACATCTGCTGTTGCAGACTGTCCCTGTGGTTGTTTTTTCTCCTTGACAGGAAAATATTTCAGACCTTTACTTGTGCGACCTATAGTTTTATAAGCGGCCAAAACAATCTTCGCTAACTGTCGGAGTTTATCGGCATCGGGCAGAGCAGCCAAAGCATTCGACACCTGAAAGTTCACCGCATCTCCCTTTATATTGGAGAGGATGAGATCGCTAACAATCTCAAAAGAACCACACGAGCGCATACCCAATTCAACCGCTGCTTCCGGTCCGTGATCATCCTGAACACGTTTAACGATCGTAGGCAGTACGGACATAGACGGGGTGCCGAAACACCTCGTATAAATGGCCGCAAAAGTTTTTCCCCAACTTTCACAGTCAACGAGTTCAGGAGTTAAATCCTTAGGCAAAGTAATCGTCAACATTCTATGTTCATCAGCAGGAGTAGAATTCGGAAACACAGCCTCCAGTTGGTCAAATTTCTCGGCAAGCCAGAAAGGGAAATCATCTTTATCATCGGGACGCTTACCAAAAACCGAGTTGACCATAACCGGATTAAGTCTTAAACCGCCATGTTCCGCCTGAATGGCCGGACCCCCCGGGGGACCTCCCGGTAGATGATGACCAATGTATTGCACTAATGCACGAATCACGGCAATCGAGACAACATGCAGTCTGCGAATATCCACAAGGGGACAAGCGCCGTGATTCGGGTGCGGGGTGAATCCACCCAACGCAGGCCAATTTGTGCCTGGAATGGACAATGGACCTAACCTCGCAGCGGATAAAGAGTGGGGAAGGGCGCCATCAAACCAAACGCAATGCTGCCAATGATCAATAGGTATTTCCAGTGCCCTGTACGGTGTATATTCAGCCGGTACAGGTGAGGGTGTGTATGTGTGGAACACGTTAGAATTAGCGTCCACTTCCGGAAACGTTACCCACGAATAAAACAGTTCGAAAGGGTACACCGGATCAGCACATACCACCAAAATCACAGCCAAGACATCTAACGGGACTTGGTAAGCCTGTAAATGGTTGCGCACCGCAATGCGACTATGCTGCGGGATGACCACAGCCTGCGCCATGATTGCACTGTAATAACAGAAAAAACAAAGGAAACTTTGTAGCACAACTGGGTAGTAATTCAAAAGATACCGTTTTAGATAGAATCAAGCTTGAAAAAGACCTATTTCAAAAAATAGGCAGGTTTCACCGACACCACAGTTTTCCGGAAACGACAGTGAAGGGGTTAAGGTTTGATCGATATACTACTCGAGTGTCATGATATAAGTCCACCAACGTATGGGCGCCATGTAGCAGGGTTTCTGTTCTCCCACAGAACTGTGCACAGAGGATTGGAACCTCAGCGAATTAGGGTGACCCAAAACTCACCTTAGTACCCAACAAACCCCTTACCGAGCTAGCTACAGTGTCTCCTTGGTCATAACAAACTCCCAATGTTTAGACAAACCAGAACATGAGCTTACAATACCTCAGGTTACGTGGAACACATGAGCACTCTTTCGTTATACAATCATTTCAAACCAGTACGTGGAGTAAATGAGGAAACGTGCACTTTTGAAATATTTATTTACTAATGCCGTCTTCTCAGGCACAGTATCTTAGATAATACAAGGAAACATATTATCAGAAGCAAAGTCATCAGCATAGTTACTAATCCATAGAAAGCAAATGGTGACAGCATGTTAACATGCTGTAATGAATAAGAGTTAACAACACCTATTTCTCACCCTCCCTAACACACATATTATATTAATAGCTAAGAAGGTCTCTTTGGGTTTGAATTAGGACGGGCCCATACCTCAGGATCCTAGAATGAAGAGATTACATCAGCATACACCAGCTCTCTCTGCATGCGAACAGCATCAAGTGTGTTTTGTGTGTGTCGAGCAAAGCAATATAAAACCCGCCCAAAAGCCAAAGTTGGCAGAAGCTGCACTTATGTTATGTCTATGAAGGCGCGAAGATCAGACCTCATAACAATTCAGTATCTTGTTGTTCCTGAAGCTTCAGCACTCTCTGTACAGACATAGTTTATTGAGCAAAGCTGATATCAGAGTAATAACATATTATTCTCATGTAAACCACAACGAACCACTAGGTTGAAAGCTAAATCAACAATTAAGTGTCGTGTGCAGAAGCAGCAAAAGGAAAAATGGCGTTTAAACATGTAATGTGCCTATGCTAACTTAAGGCATTATAAAGATATATAGTAGCTATATGACGCAACTTAAGGTGAATTAATAAAAACGTTATTTTTTGGAGGTCAATCTTACAAAAGATTGTGAACCTATTAAAATCCATTGAAGCTATTACTTTCTTAGACAAATTAATGCAAGTAAAAAGAAGGTAGCATACACTAAGGGGGTGATTACGATGCCGGGAGGCACCACAATAGGATGTGACCAAACACTGTCCGGCCGTAATACATGGTCCCATAGGGAAATGGGAGGTGTTGTTCATCCCATCACCCTATGGTAGGCACCTTGGTGCAGGGATCAAGTTCCCCCTCTGCCCCCAACCAGAGGCTGCACACACAAGGGTGCCTTGCTGGGGGACCCCAAACACACTTTCTGACATGGTTTCCATGTCGGACAGCCCGGAAATGGAAGTCATGGCAGAAACTGTGCATGGTAATCCCAATGGCAGAAAGGCCTGCTCTTTGGGATTACGAGCTGGTTAGGACTGGCTGACGGGCTCCTTGAGCCCTTGTAAGTCGGCGGGAATGACCAGCCGGATTCAATTACGACCGGCTGATACATAATCAGCGATGCATCGGTCCTGAAATATGACGAGGCTGTTGTGCAAGGGGTGTTGCATCAGCATGAAGATTCCATAGATGGTGCTTGGGTTGCAAAGTCCAGAGTCGCGCATATAGCCCACAGTCGGAGCAATGCATTGGTTCCAAAGAGCTGCAAGGCTGCGATGAGGAGTACGTCATCGAGGTTGCTGTTGGTGTGGGATGTGAGGGCCTGCACTGAGGATGCGTAGCACAGCAGCAGTTTTCAAGGTGATGCAGACTATGGCCATTATGTGGGTCTTTGCTATGGGTCTAATCCACGTAGAAGCAGGGATGCATCAGTTCTGCTTGTGGTTGCACCACAGGGCAGAGGAGATGTATCACTATAGCTGGATCCTTGAAGGCTGGTAAGCACCTTAAGCCCACTTCCAAGGGTCCAGGACTGGGATAGAACCCCATGGCCTTGGCAGGGTAGATTTTCTGTTGGAAGGGTCCATGTGTAAATGCAAAGTTCCTTGAAGTCTGTTATGTCCAGTACAAGTGTATAAAGGCTGGCAATCCGTTTTAAGTATTCAGAGTGAGGTACTGTGTCTTCTTGTGGCTAGATCTTTACATAGGGGCAAGAGCCAAAAGGAGCGGGATCAGGCTTAGGCAGGACAAGAGAAAATGTTATTGGCTACAGTTTCCTCCTGAAGGTTACACACAACACAAACTGGAAAATCAAATGGTACTCATTTCAAACTGAATTATTTAAGGGTTAGGATGCCTGTTCGAAACTGGAAATATAAATTTCTATCCAGTGGCACTATAATGGTGTCCCTGAAGTGTTTTTATGCACAGAGTGATTACAAATCAAGGAATTTGCTTGTCAGAGAAGTGCTTGTAGCTTTTTGGACTTCATCACACACTGATTTTTCCCAGTAACAGTTATTTAAGGATTTCTTGGAAGGTATTGGAGCTCTATCAGAGTTTATCCACAGGTTACACATCCCTATGGTGCAAAGTAGCTGCTGGATATTGTGAAGCCAATGTATTATATGGAATCAGTCAGATTCAATAGCATTCCTAAGGGCAGTGGTGTAGTGGGCTAATTCAAGGGTAAACCAGAGGCGCTTCCAGAACAACAACAGGCGCAATCTACATTTAGCCTCTATCCTTTTTACACCCATATCCAATGTCAGAAGGTATAAGGCAGTGCTAGATGGTAAATCTGCAATATTTCTCAGGAATTTGTATTCGTATCTGATGAGCTAATCAATGTTTACAATGCCTCACAATTCTCCGCTAGATAGGGCAGAATCCTGGCTTTTGCCTCATAAATCTGAAGGGCAGGTGCTATAAGTTTACTGAAGGAGGTCCGATGCTCTTTGGAAATAATCCCCACTATTTGTTTATGCAAAATAACCACCTTGCTAACATTAGGGTTCAAAGACATAGCATCAGCAAAGTAACCCCCAAGGAAGCCAAAGCATTCACCCTCTCCAGGGGCACGTTCTCAAATACCAATCTCCCTCTGTGTTATTTGTGTGGGTTAAAAAATATTGTCTCCTGATCTGAGAGGAGAGTCCACGGTTCTCCCTTTTAATGGCTGCTGAGTATGAAAAGGTGGCAAATTAGTTATAAGCTCCGCCTGTTTGTCCCCTCCCTTTCCACGTTAACAGAAGTGCTGGCTCCAGGTGGGTTTGCCTCAGAGTGTGGTTGCAGTGATGTCATCAGTGATATCATCAATGATGTAAGTTCAGATGCCATCAGTGATGTCATACATTATGCCATAGAACATGCCATCAGTGATGTAATATGCGAGGCTATAAGCACTACGTGGTGCTGCTGCAAGTTATACTGAGCTCTATTAAGTATAACTGGTGAATTTCTGTGTTTTTTTGTGTTAAAAACGTTAATGTTGTCACTTACATTCACCTAACTATAATGTTACTTTAGCCATTGTTTTTTTCAGTGATCATATATATATATATATATATATATATATATATATATATATATATATATATATATATTACCTACTGGCGGTTGCCAGTAGGTAGTTATAGTTAGGACCTAGTTTCCATTGGAAATCCGCAACATTCTATTGGGAATAACTTTTGCGCTGGTTGAGGAATTTGCGTGTAATTTTCCGGGCGCGCCACGGAAGTGCGCGAGCGGAAAGCTGATTGCTCTTGGGTGTCTGTCAACATTGCAAACTGTCCGGAGAGTCGACCATCTTGTGTCTCGGTAGAATCGAGACACAAGAGGTGAAAAAAAGGGGGAAATTATTAAAAGGGGGCAGGGTAGACACCCCCTGACCCCCTAGGTTTTCTGAGGGGGGCCTAGAAGGACCCTGAAGGGCTAAAAAATGAATACATTTTTTTTAAATTTTCACGGGGTAAGCGCTGGTGCGTTCCCATGTACGCTTCCAAGTACGCGTACACTGAGTGTACCACGGGGAAAAACAGTGAAAGAAAATAGCGTAAAATAAGAATTCAGAGTGCTTAGAGGTAGGGTAGCTCTGAAAAGAGCTGTTGTGTTATGTGGGTGTTTTTTGTATTTAACTTTACCAGACTGCAAATCAGTGTCTTTTAATAATCTAGTTAGAGAAGCACATCAAAACATGGTCTGTACTCAATGTAAATCTGCAATGCTATCAACATTATTTATACAAAGATATGTACAGTATGTAATTTTAATGTTCCAACGATGTAGACCTGATGGAACTAAATTGACAACTTTAATTAAAAATGTTGTGGCTTCTCAATTATCAATTTCAGGAAGAACCTTTGCAACTGCAGCAAGTAGTTTCCATGATGGTCCTTCAACAACATCAGGACATTACACAGCTTATTTAAAATGTCAAAAAGGCTGGACTAATTGTAATGATACTCAATAGACTTTCAAACAACGTTTGTATTTCTGACTTACAAAATTCTTACCTAGTGTTTTTACAACCGAAATTTTAGGAAAGGTAATTGGCCTATGAAGATTGGACAACTTAGTCTGCTGTTCAAAATTACTTTGTGAGTGAGAGTGATCAAGATAATAAAAAAACTTGTAGTTGTCATAGAGGTAGTGTAAGTGTATCACACAGTGAGTGATATCAGTATTATAGGAAATGTTGATCATGAGTGAGCCAGAGGTGGAAATATAAGTATTGTTACATGATGAAAAAGATGTTGGAGCTTTTCTTTCAGAAAGTCTCTCACCCTCCCTCACCCCCGTTCCCTTACTCCGCTGAGCTCACTTATCCTCATTTCCCATGTTCACTCCCCTTCCCCTCACTCCCCTCCCACACTCACCTTCTTTCAGTCCCCCTGCTTCACTTCCCTTCCCCTCTCGTCCCTTCCTTCGCTCCCTCACTGATTTTCCTTTCCTCTCTCACCGTACTCCACTTCACTCACTCCCTCTGTCCTCTCACTTCCTCACTCCTCTTCCATGAATGATGTAATATGTGACATCATCAGCTGTGGATTGCGGGCACAAAAGTTATAGTGAGTCCAACTAACTATAACGTGGGAATTTCAATGGTTTTATATGAGTAAAATGTTCAGCTTACTATAACTGGTGTGAAACCTATGTTTTTTTCAGTGAATATATATATATATATACGGTAAGCATACTGTCAAACGTACAATTACAAGCACGAGCTGCATGCTGATTGGCTGTCAACTGTCTGTCAACACTCGAAACCAGGAAGTGTTGGCAGCCATCTTGTGCCTCGGCAGAACCGATGCATAAGAAATCATTGATAGAACCAAAAAAACACGCAAAGGGGGCAGGGTAGAAACATCCTGACCCCCTAGGCCTGCTCAGGGGGTCCCACATGGATCCTTGCGACCAAACATTTTTAAAATAAAATCACGCAGTATGCGTATGGTACGTGTACTGGGCGAAAAAGAAAAAAAAATGAAGTCTGCGTTATTGTTAATTAGCCCCCGGGGAGGCCAAATCCCGGGGGAAATTGTTTTTTTATAATGGGTGGCCCATAGGGGATCGCCACCCCCCCGGGACTTTAACTATATGTATGCGGGGGGGCTCATGGCCCCCCACAGCCCCAGGGACCGCCACCACCTGGGGCCTCTTTTTATAAAAAAACTGTATGGGGAGGCTCAAGCCCCCCCACACACCCCGGGCACTGCCACCTCCCCGGGGCTCTAATATAGAAAATAGGGTGTTCCGTGAAGGACTCCCTAGCCCCGGGGACACCACATCCCGGGGCTTTTGAATGTTGGGAGGGGGGCAGCACAGCTCCCCTCCTGGAGCCTTTGATGGCCCTGGGGACCACCACCTCCCAGGGTCGGCTACTGCCGTGTCCCGGGGTGCCTACGACCGGGACACTGCTGTTTGCTAAGTGGGGTGGGAGGCCTCCGGCTCCCACCCTACCACAGCAAACTGCTTTCCTATTGGAAAGAGAGAGCCGGTTAACCTGCTCTCTCTTTCAAGTAGGAAAGCAGATTGCTTTTCGTCAGAGAGAGCAGCATGTAAGCTGCTCTCTCTGATGAAAAGCAATGCCATCTCCCGAAGGACGCGGGGAGCCGGCTATGACTGTAGGGGTCTTGGGGCTCCCCCCACGGTCCCCTACGTTATATTTTTGCCCCAGGGGATGGGGTCATAAAAAATTAGTGATAGAGGCTATTTTTTTTTTACAGTAGATTTACCGTGCATGTACGTACGACGTATGGTGCAAAGTTTGTAAGCCATCCCGTAAACATACCTAAGCAAGAAAAATAAAAATATTTTTCAGATATTTATGAAGTGTATGTGTTTAGATGTTGGGTGGCTCTAAAAAGAGCCCTTGTGTTTATTGGGAGATTTTAGTACCTACAAGTAAGTACCCATGCAGGGTCTAAAGTTCAAGAGGAAGACTCTGTTCCCCTCATCTGTAAAATGTACACCGTCTCTCCTATAGATGTCATGCATATTGAAATGCAGATTGTTGTGGTAGATTGACCCCATTCTATAGTCTTGAAGAAAGGCAGAAAGAGATTTATTCACATGTTTCCTAGCTTTCTCAATCTGTGGACAATAGTGGTTGGACCAGTTCCATTTCTCCCTTTAGCATATATTAGAATAGACATAGGCAGTTTTGGGGAAAAGTGTAATCAATTCTGCAATGGTGCCCTTCATAAGCATTTCCAGACCTACCCCAGTCAAAGTGCCTAGGTCATTGCCACCACAGTGCACAATTATGAGGTCAGGGTGTTGGAGATGTTAAAAGGATTTCACCAATGGCATCAATTGTTATGTTATGTTATGTTATGTTATGTTATTTTAATTTATTCAGCGCACAGCTACTCGGAAGTGTCCTGGCACTAACAGCAAAAAGAGGCAGGAGAAGCTCAGATACCAAAATAAAACAGAAAAGTTTTTAGGGCTTTCCTGAACAGAAAAGGGTCAGAAGTGGCTCTCAGGGTCAAGGGCAGCTCATTCCAGGCCAGACAAGCCTTGCGGACAAAGGAATTCCCGCCCAATTGCTGGCGCTTAAACTTCGACGTCTGCATTAGCAGCAGAGAAGAAGAACGCAGCTGTCTCATTGGGGTGTAAAAGGCGAGTCTCTTCTGCAAATAACTGGGACCAAGACCATAAAGGGCCCGTTGCACGATAGAGAGCATTTTAAATTGATGTCACTTTAACCCTCTCTGTCCAATCCATTTAATGTCTACATTTGGTAAACCTAGGACTTTGTGAGTTCCTTTCTGTTTTGCGTACCTTTGGCTCCAGAAAATATAGCTGTGTCCCATAATCCACACTCTAAGCATCTTGAAAAGAGGTCTGGATGCACTCAGATGGTATCTGTAAATGAAATGGAAGTTTGAAAAGTAAGATTTTTCTAAAATGGTGGATAAGATGCAGTTTTGAAACAAAAATGAAATTATTGGTTGTTTGACAACATTCTATACAGAAAACTAGGGTGCATGTTTCTGTTTTTTAAAAGCCTGATTTTTATTGGTTAAGAAAAACTGATAGAAAAGAACGTTACATAAGATAAGCTGGTATATTGTCAAGTCAAGCACACTTGCTGTTTTGATTTGCAACAATATATGATGAACTTTTCACCTGTGTGCTCAGTTAGGTGTTCCCTGAAGTGTTTCTATGGTAACTGGCAGAATGTGGAATGGGTTGAAAGTTTTGTCAGTTGGAAAGGGTTCAAAAGTTCAAGCAATAGAAAAGTGTGCTCAGTTTTGATTTAATGTGGGAATAAATGTGATTTGTTATTTATTTGTATATGTGTGTAGATTGAGTGTGTAGATTGACAGGAAAAGTTTGCTATTTCCTATAGGACTTCATGACGCCCTAGGGCTGCTTAGGGGGTTTTACAATGATCCCTAAGGTTAAAATCTTTTATTTGTTCTTGCTTAGGTACGCTTACCGGACGACTTACAGACTTTATACCGTAAGTCGTACGTACATGCATGGTACGCGCACGGTAAATCTACCGTAAAAAAAATAGCCTCTATCAGTAATTTTTATAATCCCCGGGGACCCCATCCCCCGGGACTTCTTTTTTAAAAAAATTTTTTTTAAAACCACCTGTGTGTGGGGGGGCATAAGACCCCCCACACGCCCGGGGACCGCCACCTCCACGGGGCTCTAATATAGAAAATAGGGGGGTCCGTGACGAACCCCCTAACCCCGGGGACCACCACCCCCCGGGGCTTTTGAATGTTGAGAGGGTGGCCACGCGGCCCCCCTCCTGCAGCCTTCGATGGCCCTGGGGACCACCACCTCCCAGTGCCGGCTACTGCAGTGTCCCGGGGTGCCTATGCCCGGGACACTGCTGTTTGCTATGGTACGGCGGGAGCCTCGCGGCTCCCACTCTACCACAGCAAACCGCTTTCATATTTGATAGAGAGTTTTCAAGTAGGAAAGCAGATTGCTTTTCGTCAGAGAGAGCAGCATGTAAGCTGCTCTCTCTGATGAAAAGCAATGCCGGCTCCTGAAGGACGCGGGGAGCCGGATGGGTCCGTGAAGGCCTTGGGGCTCCCCCCTGGGTCCCCAATGTTATATTTGAGCCCCGGGGGATGGGGTCCCCGGGGATTATAAAAAATTTGTGATAGAGGCTATTTTTATTTTACGCTAGATTTACCGTGCACGTACGGACGACATATGGTGCGAAGTTTGTGAGTCGTCCCGTAAGCGTACCTAAGCACGAAAAAATCAATTAAAAAATTGATTTTACAGATATCTATCAAGTTTATGTGTTTATATGTTGGTTGGGTCTAATGAGACCTTTTCTCTTTATTGGTACTTATGCATAGTCTAAACTTGTTGAGGAGCAGTATTTTATAGAGTGCTGAACTTTTGACCTTTGTTGACAGTTGACTTTTGCATGATCTGTTGGGGGTAGGGTGGAAAGTTATGTCAGTTGGAAAGGTTTGTAATGTTGAACCAATAGAAATGTGTGTTTGGTGTTGAATTAATGTGTGAAGGATATTGATTTGTTATTTACATGTATATATATGTAAATTGAGAGGGAAAATGTGCCATTTCTTGGTTCTGCTGCAAACACTGAAGTAGAGAGATTCTGTATAAGAATACCTGCTGTGTGAGTGGCATTCTTCTTAATCTACAAATCAATTTCAAAGGTGAGTTGATAAGTTGTAAGGGAATGTATGTGGTACATTAGTTTTTAGTAAGAGTAATGTGTTCTCTGCATTTGGATAACTATTGTGATAAAATAATTTGGTAAGTTAATTTGTTTAGTGAGTCACCTTTGTGCAATAAAGTGCAGTACTAATAAATGTAGAATGAGTGCAGTCACTTTTTCAGTTGTAGAGTAGTTAATGGTGTTGCTTGTTTAGAATTAAGCTTGTGTTCTAAATCTACAATTTTGCAGTCAGTATATATACACTGCTGCATACACTTTTGGCAAATTTATAAGCCCCATGTTGTCTTTTTGTTGTATTCCTCTGTCTCTCCTCATATTCCTTCTATCTCCTCATTTTCTCCCCTCTCTCTTCATACTTCATCTTTCTCTTCATACTCCCTGTTCTCTCCTATTACTCTTCCCTTTCTCCCTTCATACATTGTGGGGCAGATTTACAAGCCCCTTGTGCGTCTTTGTTGTTCTATTGTGTCACTTTTTTTGATGTAATGTAGGCAAAAATAATGTAGTAAATTGCATATATATTTGCAAATGAGTCAGGGTTGTTCACTGAAATGTAGTAGTTATATACATGGAATGTGTATAATCACTTAAACGTTTTTCAGTAGTAAATGTGTTTTGGTGTAATGCATGGTGTCATTTGTTTTGTCTAATATCACACTGTGCATCTGTGTACATTAAGAAATTATATTCGCCCCTTTTTCCATATTGTCTACCCTCTGTTGTCATACTCCCCCCTATCTCCTCTTACTCCTGGTACTACCCCTTTTTCTTATATTCTCTTCTGTCCTCATACTGCCCTTCTTTGTGTTTATATTTCGCTGTCTCTCCCCATATATTCCTTTTGTCTCCTCATTTTCTTCCCTGTCTCTTCATATTTCATCTTTCTCTTCATACTTCCTGTTCTCTCCTCTTTCTCCTTTCTCTCTCTCTTCATAGACTCTGGGGCAGATTTACAAGCCCCTTGTGTATTTTTGTTGTTGTATTGTGTCACTATTTTTGATGTAATGTTGGCAGAAAACATGTAGTAAATTGCATATGTATTTTCAAAATGAGTCAGGGTTGTTCACTGAAATGTAGTAGTTATATAAATGGAATGTGTACAGTCAATTAACCGTTTTATAGTAGTAAATGTGTTTTGGTAAAATGCATGGTCTCATATTTTTTTGTCTAATATCATACTGTGCATCTGTGTACATTAAGGAATTATATTTTCCCGGTTTTCCATGTTTTCCACCCTCTCTTGTCATACTCCCTCCTCTCTCTTCTCTTTTTTTATATTTTCCTCTGTCCTCATACTGCCCTTCTTTGTGTTTATATTTCCCTGTCTCTCCTCATATTCCTGCTGTCTCCTCATTTTCTTCCCTCTTTCTTCATACTCCATCTTTCTCTTCATATTCCCTGTTCTCTCCCCTTTCTCCTTTCTCTCTCTCTGTATACACTGGGCAGATTTACAAGTCCCTTGTGCGTCTTTGTTGTTTTATTGCGTCACTTTTTTTGATGTAATATTCGTTGAAATAATGTACTAAATTGCATATGTATTTGCAAAATGAGTTAGGGTTGTTCATTGAAATGTGGTAGTAATATACATGGAATGTGTATATTCACCTAAACGTTTTACAGTAGTAAATGTGCTTTTGGTATAATGCATGGTCTCATACTTTTTTTGTCTAATATCACATTGTGCATCTGTGTACATTAAGGAATTATATCCGCCCCTTTTTCCATACTTCATACTCTCTCTTGTCATACTCCCTTCTCTCTCCTCTTACTCCTTCCTCTCTCATCATACAACCTCCTTTTTCTTATATTCTCCTCTCTTCTTATACTTCTCTTTTCTCTTCATACTTGCTCCTCTTTTTGCATACTTCCCCTACTCTTCATATTCTCTCCTGTCTTTATATTCACCCCTGTCCTCATAGTTCTTACTGTCTCCTCATAGTACTCCCTCTCTCCTTATACACTCAGTCTTCCCTTATATTTGTCTTTTTTCCACATTTTTGTCTCTCTCTTTCTTTATATTCCTTCCTATTTCCTCATATACACTCTTCACTCCTTATATTCTCCCTTTCTTCTTATTCTTGCTCTTCTTTGCACATATTCCCTATTCTCTTCTCATGCTTTTCTTTCTCTTCTTATACTCCCCTCCCTCTGCTCACACTTCTTCTCTCTTTTCTTATACTCCCCACTCTCTCCTGATATTCCCCTATCTTCTTATTGTCACATTCCTCTTCTCATTCTCCCCCCTGTCCTTATACTCACCCTGTTTTTATATTCTCCTCTCTCTCCTCTTACTTCTCCCCGTCTCCTCATACTACTGCCTTTTTCTTACATTCCCTTTTATCCTATACTCCTTCTCTCTGTGTTCATATTCTCCTGTCTCTCTTCATATTCCTTTTCTCTTTTCATTTTGCCTCCTCTCTCTTTATACTTCCCCTTTCTGTTCATACTGCCTGCTCACTTCTCTTACTCCTCCTTGACTCCCTGCATACACTCTGCAGCCCTTTCCTCATACTCCCCGTCTTTTCATACTGATCTCTCTCTTTATATTTGTTTCTCTCGTCATACTCCTCCCTCTTTCCTCATACCCCTTTCTGTATCCTCTGTTCTTGTACACCCCTTTTCTCCTTATGCTCCACTTTTCCTCACATTCTCCCTGCTCTCTTCTGGTACTCCCCTCTCTCCTCATACACACCCCTCTTTCCTTATATTCCTTTTTTGTCCTTATACTTGCGCCTCTTTCCACATATTCCTTCTTTTCTCTTTATAGTCCTTCTTTCTCTTCCTATACTGCCCCCCCTCTCCTCAGTTTCTCTCTATTTCTTCTTATTCTCTCCCTTCTCATCTCATACTCCCACCTTTCTCCTCATACTCTCCCTTACCTCTTCATACTTTCCAGTCTGTTCATACTCCATTTATCCCCTTATACTGCAGTGTCTGCTTATACTGCCCTTTCTCCTCATATTTTCCCTTGTCTCATACTCCTCCTTCTCTTGTTGTAACTCCTTCTATTTTCATACTCCCACCTTTGTCCTCATAATCCCCCCTCTCTTCTTATAAGTAACATAATAGTATATTTCATATATTTATTTTTGTAATGTTCTATATATTTTTTATAATAGATTCTATTTATCAACACTGACAAAAATTCATCGTGCCTACAAAAACTGAAAAGAGGAAGCAACGAAAGAAAGCTGTTTATTTAAAGAGATGTCATCCACAAGATTTACCTGAAGAACAATGTGTTAACAAAAAGAATAAAAGTCCTTGTAAGAGAACGAAGACTTTTCTTAGGAAATTATTAAACACTAAGGGCCAGATGTAGGTCGCCAATTACCGGTCGGTAACGGCCGATTTCGGCCGTTACCGACCGGTAATTGGTTTTCGAGATGTAGGTGCCAATATTTTACAGATTCGGTACATTTACCGAAATGGTAAATTTACAGAATCTGTAAAATACCGAATCGGTAATTTTACCGATTCGGTAAAACCCAGATGTAGGTAGCACTGTTTACAGTGCTACAGGCCTTCAGAATTTGGTATTTTATCACCCAATCCAATTGGGTGGTAAAATACCGAATTCAGGTGTGCATGCACATCTGTGCATGCACACCTGTGCCATGTGACACACAGACATGCCCTTGGGGCATGTCTGTGTGCCACATGGCACACATGCCTGTATTTGGGGTGCTAGAGGGTGTCAAAGTGACACCCCCTGCACCGTTGCTGAAATTGGTATTTACCGAATCTGTAAATACCGATTCGGTAATGCCCATTGATTCCTATGGTCTTCAATGACCATAGGAATCAATGGGCATTACCGAATCGGTATTTACAGAATCGGTAAATACCGAATCTTAACGATTCGGTATTTACCGAATCTGAAATACCTACATCTCCCCCCCTCTATTTTACCACTTCTTAAATACCGAATCGGTATGATTCGGTATTTAAGAAGTGGTAAAATAAAATTACTTACATCTGGCCCATAGAGTAGTGTGCACAAAGTCAAAAATACTATTTGTGTATCTGGAACTAAAAACAAAAACAAGAGAAAAGGTAACAACCATGGAGAATCATCTTGTGAAAATACAGTGTATAGTAAAAGGAGGAAAAACCAATTTAAGGAAATTAGGAAAAAAAATGTTATAATAGAGTTGTTTCGAATTTAATTAAGGAAGTGAAGAAATGTAAAAAAACAGCATTTTATTAACAAGAAGAAAAGTATAGAAAATCTAGTTGAGAAGGCTTTTGAATTGAAAAAAAAATGTTTGTTTTAGTAATCACTAGAATTCGACAACTAGATAAGCCACTCCATTTAATGAAGGCCAAAAGTAAGTGGAGAAGAGTAATTAACAGAAGTCATTTTTCTGAGTTTTTTTTGGGTGGATGGAAACATAGTTCAAGTTCTGAGCCTTGTTTTAATGAAGAGAGTTATCTTCAGAGTAATGATTTGTTGCATGCAGTTGACACTAGTGGTCGTGCTTATGAGGTTAGAAATGGTTGTCCTATTGAGAAAGAGAAAATTGTTTCTAGAAATGCAGAAGTGGTGTTAGCTGATGAAGTTTTAGGGAGACGTCCCAAAGCTCCATTGTACACTTGGAATTGCAGTAGAATTTGTAGTGTACGGCAAGAATCTATTACTAAACTATACTAAGAAAAGTGTTAAACAACAGATTAAGATGTTGCAAGGACTAGACCCTTGCAGAGTGAGAGAAAATACTGGTTTGCAAGGTCATTCTCTGGCTTGTCTTTCTAAAAAAGTATGTTGAAGTGTTTTTCACCATATCAGGATGTTAGCAGTTCATCATACTCAAATGAGGAAATTAGTCAAAAGATTGTATTATGCAAAAAGTCCAGCACTAATGTTAAAAAAGTTGAACAGTGCTCTTTTGCGTGGATCTGTATCAGATGTAATGAATGTTTGTGATGAAATTCAGGTTAGTTACTTTGGTCCTCAGGAAGACAGTGCAGAAACTGAGACATTAATAGAAGGAAATGTGGAAGAGAATGTACAACATTGTAGTGTAGAACATTTTGAGCAAGAAATTACAAAGTTTAAGGTGATTTCAGGTGAAACGCCAAATTATTCTTGTATCTGTTGTCAACGAACTCATTATAAAAATCAGACCAGGACTGTTGATTTGTATTTAAAAAGTGAAAAGGAAAATAATAATGAGTGGAAGAATTTTGCAACTTATTTGTTGGAAGAGAATTGTTTTGATTTGAGTTCTGATCAGCGTATTTGTAAATATTGTTATAACAAATTAGATGAGAACAAAATGCCTGCTCGAGCTGTGCATAATAATTTTGAGTTGGTAAATATTCATTCTGAACTGATGGCTTGAAATACCTATGAGTCTATTCTTATTCAATGTGTGCATCCATTTCAGGCTATTTTTCGTATGGAGCCTAAGACAGGAAAATTGCCTCCTTCAGATTTACAGAGAGGATTAAAGGGAAGAGTTGTATTTTTGCCTCTAGATTTAAAGAAAAATATTGAAACAATTGGAGTAGAAAATGTAGAAGATGAACCTTTAGTTATTCTTGTTATTGGAGTTCCTACTAAGAGTAAGAAAATCTAGCAAGAATTAGTGGATGTTAGGAAAGTGAAAAAGGAAACGTTGTATCTGGTAAAAAATAATCAATAATATAAAAATGTGTATGTGAGAGAAGAAGAAATAACTGTACAAGAAGATAGTGACTCGTCATCTGGACAAATTGAAAAAGTGGATGTGTCCAGAACTGAAGAAATCTACGAACATTACAGTGTTCATCCACTTCATTCTAAAGAAGTGATGGGGAATACTATAGAGTTATTCCAAATGAAAGAAGCAAATGGAAGTCCCATTAGTGTATGGGAAAAAAGCTTGGAAGCTCGTTGTTTCCCTCAGTTGTTTCCAACAGGGAAAGGAGGATTATATGATGACCGACCTGTGCAGATTACTCCATCTGAATACCTGACATCAAGATGTATGCAGAAGATCCAAGATTTCGATAATGTATTCAGTGTTTGTTTTATCTTTTGTTTGAGAGTGATTTGTCTGGACTTTCTTATGCAGTAAACCATATATTGAAAACAGGTGTACATCTGCTAAATGTTTTGGCAAAAGAATTTATGGATAAAGTACTGCAGAAGGATAATGTTTTGGAATCTCAGCTAATTCATGTCATGGCATGTCAGCGTGGTTCTAATGAGTACTGGTACCATCATAATGGAGAATTTAAATGTATGCTAAGGAACTTAGGAACTCCTACATGGATCCTTACTCTAAGCTGTGCTGAATATGCTTGGGATGATTTACTTCAATTTCTTCGAGAGGCAAATCCAAATATACCAAATATTAAATACAAGACACCTGGAGAATTGTCCTCTTTGTATCCAATTAATGTAGGCAGGTATTTCAATCATACATTTGAAGCTATGATGTCCTTTATCACCAATAAAAAAAATCCTCCTCTTGTAGAGGTTCTGGATTGATTTTAGAGAAAGGAGTATCAAGCGAGAGGTGTTCCTCACATACATATGCTAATATGGATCAAAGATGCTCCCAAATTTGGAACAGACTCAGATGATAGTGTGTTGTCTTTTATTGAAGAATATGCTTCATGTGATATACCCAAAAGTACACTAGATAAGGACTTAAGACAACAAGTCTTACGTTTCCAAAGCCATTGTTGTGGGAAATACTGTCGTCGAAAGTACAAATCTAAGGACAAGTTCTACACCAAATGTCGTTTTGGATTTCCACGTCCTGTAATATCGAAAGGAAAAGTGAACAGTTTTATCTCATCTTTGCGACATACTATCACAAGAAAGTCTCCAAAAAATACCTACAACTTAAGAAGAAATGAAGAGTCATAATACATAAATGACTACAACCCAGTCATTTTGTCCATGTGGAATGCTAACATGGATATTCAATACATTTCGGACAATTCCATTGCTGTAGCTCAATATGTAACATCCTACATAATCAAATCAGAAAAAACAGAATTGAAGGAAATGTGGGAAGAGATTTCCCACGAGAAGAGTCTGAGTAAGAAATTATATAGTTACAGTTTGAAGATGTTATCTCATCGAGAAATTGGAGCGTATGAATGTTCGGATCTCTTATCATCTGCAAGTCTATACTTAAAATCTAGAAGAATCATTTGGGTGAGTCTGGGTCTTGCTGCAACACGAAATCGAGTACTTAAATCTGTACAAGAAATTGAATATTGAGCTGAAAAAGAGCCAGAAAGTACAGATATTGTGAAAACAAATATGTTGGACGCATATTATCCAAAAAAAAGTCATCATCTTGAGAACATGTGTCTCTATGAAGTGCTGCAAAACTATATTTTTAAACGGAATGTTACCGAAAACATAAATAATGGTACATATGCCGTGATTGGTTCTGAAGGATGTTTGGTGAAACAAAGATAAGGACATTTGATTAATCACCGTAAACTGAGTTGCGAAACTCCTGACGAAAGGGAATTTTACTATTTAGCTCTTTTGCAACTTTTGAAGCCGTGGCGTTCAGAATTGGAAATACTTGGAGAGTTTGAGAGCTGTGAAGATTCGATCAACGCAAGTAAAGATAATATAGAATGTCCTGTTTTTGCTAATTATGTGAAAATGTTGAACGATGAAATTGAGCAAGAAGCTACATTTGCAGCTGAGATTTCAAGAGACAGTTCTCAAGACAGTCAAACTTCTGCTCCGTTGACTCAGGATCCACTAGGAGAACCAATTGTTCAAAAATAAAGCAGCAACTGCTATGGAAGAGGTGGAAACAGCAATGTATCAAGCTCAAGAAGATGTAACAAACTTAGGAAACTTGGAAGAACAACTAAATGTTGAGCAGAAACAAATATATGAGCAAGTGAAGACATCTACGAACATTACAGTGTTCATTCCGCTTCATTCGGAAGAAGTGATGGGGAATACTATAGAGTTATTCCAAATGAAAGAAGCAAAGGGAAGTCCCATTAGTGTATGGGAAAAAAGCTTGGAAGCTCATTGTTTCCCTCAGTCGTTTCCAACAGGGACAGGAGGACGATATGATGACCGACCTGTGCAGATTACTCCATCTGAATACACGACATCAAGATTGTATGCAGAAGATCCAAGATTTCGATAATGTATTCAGTATTTGTCTTATCTTTTGTTTGAGAGTGATTTGTCTGGACTTTCTTATGCAGTAAACCATATATTGAAAACAGGTGTACATCTGCAAAATGTTTCGGCAAAAGAATTTATGGATAAAGTACTGCAGAAAGATAATGTTTTGGAATCTCAGTTAATTCATCTCATGGCATGTCGGCGTGATTCTAATGAGTACTGGTACCGTCATCATGGAGAACTTAAATATATGCTAAGGAAATTCGGAACTCCTGCATGGATCCTTATTCTAAGCTGTGCTGAATATGCTTGGGATGATTTACTTCAATTTCTTCGAGAGGCAAATCCAAATATACCAAATATTGAATACAAGACACCTGGAGAATTGTCCTCTTTGGATCCAGTTAATGTAGGCAGGTATTTCAATCAGAGATTTGAAGCTATGATGTCTTTTATCACCAATAAAAAAATCCTCCTCTTGTAGAGGGTCTGGATTTATTTTAGAGAAAGGAGTATCAAGCTAGAGGTGCTCCTCACATACATATGCTAATATGGATCAAAGATGCTCCCAAATTTGGAACAGACTCAGATGTTAGTGTGTTGTCTTTTATTGAAGAATATGTTTCATGTGATATACCCAAAAGTACACTAGATAAGGACTTAAGACAACAAGTCTTACATTTACAAAGCCATTGTTGTGGGAAATACTGTCGTCAAAAGTACAAATCTAAGGATAAGTTCTACACCAAATGTCGTTTTGGATTTCCACGTCCTGTAATATCGAAAGGAAGAGTGAACAGTTTTATGTCATCTTTGCGACATACTATCCCAAGAAAGTCTCCAAAAAATACCTACAACTTAAGAAGGAATGAAGAGTCATAATACATAAATGACTACAACCCAGTCATTTTGTCCATGTGGAATGCTAACATGGATATTCAATACATTGCGGACAATTCCATTGCTGTAGCTCGATATGTAACATCCTACATAACCAAATCAGAAAAGACAGAATTGAAGGAAATGTGGGAAGAGATTTCCCACGAGAAGAGTCTGAGTAAGAAATTATATAGTTACAGTTTGAAGAAGTTATCTCATCAAGAAATTGGAGCGTATGAATGTTCGGATCACTTATCATCTGCAAGTCTACACTCAAAATCCAGAAGAATCATTTGGGTGAGTCTAGGTCTTGCTGCAACACGAAATCGAGTACTTAAATCTGTACAAGAAATTGAATATTGAGCTGAAAAAGAGCCAGAAAGTACAGATATAGTGAAAACAAATATGTTGGATACATATTATCCGTCAAAAAGTCATCATCTTGAGAACATATGTCTCTATGAAGTGCTGCAAAACTATATTTTTAAACGGAATGTTAACGAAAACATAAATAATGGTATATATGCCGTGATTGGTTCTGAAGGATGTTTGGTGAAACAAAGATAAGGACATTTGATTAATCACCGTAAACTGAGTTGCGAAACTCCTGACGAAAGGGAATTTTACTATTTAGCTCTTTTGCAACTTTTGAAGCCGTGGCGTTCAGAATTGGAAATACTTGGAGATTTTGAGAGCTGTGAAGATTCGATCAACGCAAGTAAAGATAATATAGAATGTCCTGTTTTTGCTAATTATGTGAAAATGTTGAACGATGAAATTGAGCAAGAAGCTACATTTGCAGCTGAGATTTCAAGAGACAGTTCTCAAGACAGTCAAACTTCTGCTCCGTTGACTCAGGATCCACTAGGAGAACCAATTGTTCAAAAATAAAGCAGCAACTGCTATGGAAGAGGTGGAAACAGCAATGTATCAAGCTCAAGAAGATGTAACAAACTTAGGAAACTTGGAAGAACAACTAAATGTTGAGCAGAAACAAATATATGAGCAAGTGAAGACATCTACGAACATTACATTGTTCATCCGCTTCATTCGAAGGAAGTGATGGGGAATACTATAGAGTTATTCCAAATGAAAGAAGCAAAGGGAAGTCCCATTAGTGTATGGGAAAAAAGCTTGGAAGCTCATTGTTTCCCTCAGTCGTTTCCAACAGGGACAGGAGGACGATATGATGACCGACCTGTGCAGATTACTCCATCTGAATACCCGACATCAAGATTGTATGCAGAAGATCCAAGATTTCGATAATGTATTCAGTATTTGTCTTATCTTTTGTTTGAGAGTGATTTGTCTGGACTTTCTTATGCAGTAAACCATATATTGAAAACAGGTGTACATCTGCAAAATGTTTCGGCAAAAGAATTTATGGATAAAGTACTGCAGAAAGATAATGTTTTGGAATCTCAGTTAATTCATCTCATGGCATGTCAGCGTGGTTCTAATGAGTACTGGTACCGTCATCATGGAGAACTTAAATATATGCTAAGGAAATTCGGAACTCCTGCATGGATCCTTATTCTAAGCTGTGCTGAATATGCTTGGGATGATTTACTTCAATTTCTTCGAGAGGCAAATCCAAATATACCAAATATTGAATACAAGACACCTGGAGAATTGTCCTCTTTGGATCCAGTTAATGTAGGCAGGTATTTCAATCAGAGATTTGAAGCTATGATGTCTTTTATCACCAATAAAAAAATCCTCCTCTTGTACAGGGTCTGGATTTATTTTAGAGAAAGGAGTATCAAGCTAGAGGTGCTCCTCACATACATATGCTAATATGGATCAAAGATGCTCCCAAATTTGGAACAAACTCAGATGTTAGTGTGTTGTCTTTTATTGAAGAATATGTTTCATGTGATATACCCAAAAGTACACTAGATAAGGACTTAAGACAACAAGTCTTACATTTCCAAAGCCATTGTTGTGGGAAATACTGTCGTCAAAAGTACAAATCTAAGGATAAGTTCTACACCAAATGTCGTTTTGGATTTCCACGTCCTGTAATATCGAAAGGAAGAGTGAACAGTTTTATGTCATCTTTGCGACATACTATCCCAAGAAAGTCTCCAAAAAATACCTACAACTTAAGAAGAAATGAAGAGTCATAATACATAAATGACTACAACCCAGTCATTTTGTCCATGTGGAATGCTAACATGGATATTCAATACATTGCGGACAATTCCATTGCTGTAGCTCGATATGTAACATCCTACATAACCAAATCAGAAAAGAAAGAATTGAAGGAAATGTGGGAAGAGATTTCCCACGAGAAGAGTCTGAGTAAGAAATTATATAGTTACAGTTTGAAGAAGTTATCTCATCAAGAAATTGGAGCGTATGAATGTTCGGATCACTTATCATCTGCAAGTCTATACTCAAAATCCAGAAGAATCATTTGGGTGAGTCTAGGTCTTGCTGCAACACGAAATCGAGTACTTAAATCTGTACAAGAAATTGAATATTGAGCTGAAAAAGAGCCGAAAGTACAGATATTGTGAAAACAAATATGTTGGATACATATTATCCATCAAAAAGTCATCATCTTGAGAACATATGTCTCTATGAAGTGCTGCAAAACTATATTTTAAACGGAATGTTACCGAAAACAAAAAAAATAATGGTATATATGCCGTGATTGGTTCTGAAGGATGTTTGGTGAAACAAAGATAAGGACATTTGATTAATCACCGTAAACTGAGTTGCGAAACTTCTGACGAAAGGGAATTTTACTATTTAGCTCTTTTGCAACTTTTCAAGCCGTGGCGTTCAGAATTGGAATTACTTGGAGATTTTGAGAGCTATGAAGATTCGTTCAACGCAAGTAAAGATACTATAGAATGTCCTGTTTTTGCTAATTATGTGAAAATGTTGAACGATGAAATTGAGCAAGAAGCTACAGTTGCAGCTGAGATTGCAAGAGACAGTTCTCAAGACAGTCAAACTTCTTCTCCGTTGACTCAGGATCCACTAGGAGAACCAATTGTTCAGATTAAAGCAGCAACTGCTATGGAAGAGGTGGAAACAGCAATGTATTAAGCTCAAGAAGATGTAACAAACGTAGGAAACTTGGAAGAACAACTAAATGTTGAGCAGAAACAAATATATGAGCAAGTGAAGAAATCTACGAACATTACAGTGTTCATCCGCTTCATTTGGAAGAAGTGATGCGGAATACTATAGAGTTATTCCAAATGAAAGAAGCAAAGGGAAGTCCCATTAGTGTATGGGAAAAAAGCTTGGAAGCTCGTTGTTTTCCTCAGTTGTTTGAAACAGGGAAAGGAGGACGATATGATGACCGATCTGTGCAGATTCCTGAATCTGAAAACCGGACATCAAGATTGCATGCAGAAGATCCAAGATTTCGACAATGTATTCCGTATTTTTTTTATCTTTTGTTTGAGAGTGATTTGTCTGGACTTTCTTATGCAGTAAACCATATATTGAAAACAGGTGTACATCTGCAAAATGTTTTGACAAAGGAATTTATGGATAAAGTACTGCAAAAAGATAATGTTTTGAAATCTTAGCTAATTAATCTCATGGCATGTCAGCATGGTACTAATGAGTACTGGTACCATCGTTATGGAGAACATAAATGTATGCTAAGGAACTTAGGAACTCCTACATGGTACCTTACTCTAAGCTGTGCTGAAAATGCTTGGGATGATTTACTTCAATTTCTTCGAGAGGCAAATCCAAATATACCAAATATTGAATACAATCCACCTGGAGAATTGTCCTCTTTGCATCCAGTTAAAGTATGCAGGTATTTCAATCATAGATTTGAAGCTATGATGTCTTTTATCACCAATAAAAAAAATCCTCCTCTTGGAGAGGTTGTGGATTTATTTTGGGGAAAGTAGTATCAAGCGAGAGGTGCTCTTCACATACATATGCTAATATGGATCAAAGATGCAGTCAAACTTCTGCTCCGTTGAGTCAGGATCCACTATGAGAAGCAATTATTCAAAATGAAGCAGCAACTACTATGGAAGAGGTGGAAACAGCAATGTATCAAGCTCAAGAAGATGTAACGAACTTAGGAAACTTGGAAGAACAACTAAATGTTGTGCAGAAACAAATATATGAGCAAGTGAGAGAACAGATTGATCATGGATTACTTCATGAGAAGAAACAGTGCTCTTGCTCATCATTTCAACCTATCCGAAAGTACTTGAGTGGACAAGCTGGAACAGGAAAAAGTTTTTTAATTAAAGTAATCACAACTTTTGTCACTGCTCCAACTGGATTGGCAGCACACAATATTAAAGGAATTACTTTACATCATTTATTAATGCTACCAGTAGAGCATGAAAACAAATTGGAATACCACAAGCTATCTGGAGAAGCTTGTTGTGAAGTTTCAAGAGTCTTGAAGAAAATGAAACTTCTCAATATTGATGAGGTAAGCATGGTATCAAACTTAATGCTTGCCTTTGTGTATTTAAGAACGCAGCAAATTCTTAAAACAGAGTGTGCCGTATTATTTGGAGGAAAACACGTCATCGTTTTTGGAGATCTACTACAGCTTACTCCTGTAAAAGGACAACCAGTGTTTAAAACACTGGCACATGAAGATACCAGAAAGTCTTTAGGGAGCATTGGAAATGTTAACATTTGATCATATTTTGAGTATAAGGAACTTATTACAAAATGCGACAGGCAAATGATGCTGATTAGGGAACTATTCTTCAAGATATAAGAATTGGAAAAGTGACTAAACATGGCAAAGAAGCTTTACAGAGATGATTACTTTCCAATTTGTTTCTAAATGAAAATATTGTTCTTGAGAAAATATATATGAGAATTGCAGAAAACAAATCTGTAATCTGCTTAATGGCAACACAGCGTGAATGTTCTATATTCAATGAAGACATTTTAAAGTTGGAAAATGAAGAAATTATAAAATTGGAAACTATTGATAAAATAGAACTAATATTTTGACTGAAAAGTTAAAGAAGAAATTTGATTCTTTAGAGAAATCGATAAGTAAAACTGCTGCTTTAGAAAAGAATTTATATGCTTGTGTAAAAGGGAGGGTAATTTTACGACGTAATGTGAATTTGAAAAAAGGTTTAGTAAATGGAGCAATGGGTAAAATTGTTGATTTCGTTAAGTATGTGAATAGAGATGGTATTGAATTTTTGAAAATCAAATTTGATGACATTGCAGAAGTATAACAATTTAGTTGTTGCTTAGCTTGGTTTATCTTGTAAAAGATGTGTATGTACGCAGAAAACAGTTTCCTTTTTCTTTGGCGTATGCGGTGACCATTCATAATTCTCAAGGTTTAAGTGTAGATAGTGCTTTAGTGAATATTGGAAGTACCGTGTTTAAAGAGGTTATGGCATTTGTTGCTTTGTCTCGAGTGCGAACTTTATCTGGATTGTACTTGATTGATTTTGATGAGACAAAAGTTAGTGTAGACGCAAAGTGTGTGAAAAAGTATAATAGGTTAAGAAGAGAATATGCACCCTATTTAGGTCAATATCCAATATTTGAAAAGCGTGTGGTAGGTAGAAAAAGATTTGAGGATATCTGTAGTGAAACTGTAGAAAAGAAAAAAAACAAGATGAAGTTGTGATTGTAAGCAAAAAGAAAAAGGACAGTGTTGAAGAGAATGTTGGGTATCAGTTTGAAATAGTTGTGCCGGTAACTGCTATGCTAATGTAGGTATGTTATGTTATGTTATGTTATTCAGAATTTGTCAAGCGCACGGTCACCCAGAGGTTTCATGGTAGTTGTTAAAGTTGATTTTTTTCTTGAAAGTTTGCAACAGCAAATTGTTGAAAATCAGGAAGAAAGATTCTGTTCGTTGTTGTATTCTGTTTTTGAGAAATGTAGTAGTGATAAAAGTAAAATACAAAGTGTTTCTGATATTCGAAATGTTTTAGACATATGTTCTGGTTCTACTCAATTTACGCAGATATTCAGCAAGATTGTCAGGAATTTTTAATGTTTATGCTTGTTGTATTGGAAGATGAAGGTATAGATTTTGAAAACCTTTTTGGTCTTTCTTATAAATGGCAACATGACTGTGAAAATTGTTTATTTACATGTAGCACTAACATAGACACTGGTAGATTCATATAATTGACTTTAAATGACTGTGAATCAGTTTCTTTTAACAATCTAGTTAGAGGAGCAAGTCAAAACATGGAGTGTAGCCAACTTAAATCCGAAATGTCATCAACTTTATTTATACAAAGATATGGACAGTATGTAATGTTAATGCTGCAACGTTGTAGAGCTGATGGAAGAAAATTGGTAACTTTAATTAAAAATGTTGTAGCTACTCAAGTATCAATATCAGGAAGAACTTATGTAGCTGTTGCAATTATTTTTCATGATGGACCTTCTACAACATCTGAACATTACACTGTTTATTTAAAATGTCTGAAAGGTTGGATACATTGTAATGATAGTCAATTGGTTTTTAAACAACGTTTGCCTACAGAGTTACCAAATTCTTACCTAATATTTTTAAAGCCAAAATTTTAGGAACAAAATTTGGCCTTTCAGGATTACTGCTGTTAAGGTAGGTTGGTCTGGTGTTGTAGCATACTTTGTAAGTGAGGGAGAGGAGCTTGAAGGTTATCCTCTTGTTGACGTGAAGCCAGTGTAGATATCTCAGGTGGTGGGTGATGTGGATGCGGTAGGGGACATTGATGATCAGTTGGGCGGAAGTGTTTTGGACTCGTTGTAGTCATTGTAGGTGTTTGTCCGAGTTGAGATTTAGAGAGTTGATCCTTATACAGTTGGTGACGTCTTTCAGTGGTATGTGGCTCCTTGCTGAGGGAGAAGATGAGTTGGATGTTGTTGTCCTAGCAGATAATGTTCAGGTTGTGATGGTGGGCCACTTGTGTGAGGGTGCTATGTAGATGTTGAATAGTGCCAAGTTGAGGGATGAGCCCTAGGGGATGTTGCAAATGATGTCGCTGGTTTTGGATCAGAAAGGTGAGAGACAGATGCTGAGGATTAGTATTGAAGAACTTCGAAGCTAAGAAATTTAGATATACTATTTGGCCATGAGGAAAAGTATGTAAAACCATAAAAAATTATTTGTTGTATATTTTGTCCGCATATATTTGCAGTGTAAGGAAATTAATGATAGTGTTTTGTTATTTTAGAATTGTTTGACATATCTCATAGTTACGTAAGAAATTGCTGTTAGAAAAAAACATTTAACATATGTTTTATTTCTATTTTTTAGATTGTTATTGAGAATGTTGAATCTGTTTTTTAAGATAATCTTATTGATTGTCTTTTTTTTGCCCGCTATTATGTGATGAGTACTATTGAACTCACTGTTTCTAGTGAATTTCAATATATTCTGAGAACAGCAAAAAAGGCAAATGAAATGCTTTACAAATTATTTTGTGTTGTAAAAGATATATTGTAACTGTATTTTTTTTTGTCTTCCACAGCTGCTAATTTTATAATATATCATTTTTTTATTATGTATTATGTTTAAGGTAAGTATAAATAACTGTTAAAAATGGTCGATGGAATGTGCTTCTACAGAGTTGAAGTAACAAAACATGGATGGAGTACATAAGTGTGTAAAGATGGTTTGTATCTTTTAAACATATTTCAAAAAATGAATATATATATATTGAGTGTACCAGTATTCTTTGCAGTTTACTACAACACAACTACTAGTTTAGAACAGGTAAGGTGATTAGACATATTGTACTTTTTTTAGAACTGCATTTTATTATAGCAGCCTGAGTTCTTTCCTACATTGATGAGGAGTGAATGGTTTGAAAATGTAAGAAAATTTAAAAACTGAACATTCATATTAATACTTATATTTATATAATCTTGTAAAGTAGTTGAGAATGCTATTTGTATAATATTTTTTAAAGGGCAAAATAGTTGATAAAGCTAGTTTTGTGTTATGTATTAGGAAAAATGATAAAATGAAGTGTTTATGTTTTTGTACAAGGACCTACAACATAAGAAATTCACTATAGAAAAACAACAGAACATTAAGAAAAACGATTTCGAAATTAGTAAGAGTCTCATAGAAGAACTAAACATACCTTTCATGGGCAGCGAGAATGAAGAGGAAGAAATTAGTGCTGCAGATATAAGCTGTGATTTCCTAGACGAAAGCTTGGGTGCTGATTTTGTGGCAGCATTAGATGACATCGAGTTTGATCATATGACTTTTGAAACTGATAACCAGAAAAATGAAATACCTGATAAAATTATTTTAGAAGCTCTATTAAATTATGAGATGTTACAAGAATAAATGTATTATTATATTATAATAATTGTTGAGACACTCTTCTTGCAGAATTGTAATCATTCAGCTAGTACTGAAGCACTCATGGTGCAAATTGGCCCTTAGGGCATGGACTCATTCAAACACTTAGAGACTATGCATGCACTCTTCAATGCACCGGCAAACTTGTGTTTTATAGATTCTATTTCCCAGTCTATATCCTTACATTTCCAGCAAACTCTCTGTGATTGCTGATTCAGTATTGTACTGAGCTATTCATCAGAATGTCCTTATCTATGCACTGTGCTAAAAATGAAGCTCTTTTAAATTCAGTCAGACAATCTCCTTGCAGAACTGTAACTTTCCAGTCAGTACCCAAGTAATCATGAAGCAAAGTAGGCCTTAGGCCATGAACTGCTTTAAACACGTATACACTATGCATGCAGCCTTTTATGTACCTGCAAACTTGTTTTTTATACATTCAATATCCCAGTCTGTATTATTAGACTTTCACCAATCACTCTCACTCTACTGTTTCAATATTGTAGTGAGCCTTTCAGCAGTATTTCCTTATATATGTACTGTGGTAAAACTGAAGCTGTTATAAATTCAGTCAGGCACTGTCTTTGCAGAACTGTAATCATCCTCTCAGTACCTAAGTACTCATGCATTAAAATAGGCCTTAGGTCATAGTCTGCTTTAAACTGCTATACTCTTTGCATACAGTATTTTATGCAACGGTAAACTTGTCTTTTATACTTTCAATTCCCCAGACTGTATCCTTACACTTCCAGCAAACACTATCACAGTACTGTTTCAGTATTATATTGAGCCATACAGCACTATGTGCTTATCTCTTCACTGCTCTAAAAGTGAAATTGCTATACATTCAGCCAGACAGTCTCCTTGCAGAATTGTAATCAGTCAGGCAGTCACCAAGTACTCATGGGGTAAAGTGAGCCTTAGGGCATGCACTGCTTAAAACCCCTATAGACTATGCATGCACTTTTCCATGCACCGGCAAACTTGTGTTTTATACCTTCAACTCCCCAGTCTCTATCCTTACACTTCCAGCAAACACTCTGTCATTGCTGATTCAGTATTGTACTGAGGTATTCAGCAGAATGTCCTTATCTATGCATTGTGCTAAAAATTAAGCTCTTATAAATTCAGTCATGCAGTCTCTTTGCATAACTGTAATCATGCAGTCAGTACCCAAGTAATCTTGGAGCAAAGTAGGCCTTAGGCCATGGACTGCTATTCAGCAGAATGTCCTTATCTATGCCGTGTACTAAAACTGAAGCTCTTAAAAATGTAGTTAGTCACTCTCCCTGCAGAACTGTAATCATCCAGTCAGCACCCAAGTAATCATGGAGCAATATAGGCCTTAGGCCATGGACTTCGTTAAACCCCTATAGACTATGCTTGTAGTATTCTATGCACCTGCAAGCTTGCCTTTTATACCTTCAATTTCCCTGTCTGTATCATTACACTTTTACCAAACACTCTCACACTACTGTTTCAGTAGTGTAGTGAACCATACAGCAGTATGTGCTTATCTATACACTGTTCTAAAAGTGAAGCAGTTACACATTCAGCTTGACACTGCTTGCAGAACTTTTATCATCCAGTCAGTACCCAAATATTCATGTAGTATTGTAGGCCTTAGTATATGGACTGCTTCAAACTCTTATTTAGTATGCATGTACTCTTCCATGCAACTGAAAACTTGCCTTTTAACCATATGATTACCCAGTCTCTATCCTTATACTCCCTCCAAACACTTTGCCACTACTGTTTCAATATTGTAGTGAGTCATATAACAATATATGCTTATCTATACACTGTACAAAAAGTGTATCAGTTATATATTCAGCTCAACACTCTCCTTGGAGAAGTGTAATCATTCTGCCACTACCCAAGTAGTCATGCAGCAAAGTAGGCCTACGGGCATGGACTGCTTCAAACACCTATAGATAATAAATGCACTTTTCTAAACATCTGCAAACTTGACTTTTAAAGTTTGAATTGCCCAGTCTGTATCCTGACACTTCCTCCAAACATTTTGCTACTGCTATTTTAATATTGTAGTGAGTTATACATCAGTATGTTCTTATGTATGCACTGTTCTAAAAGTGAAGGTGCTATATATCAGCTAGACAATCTCTTTGTAGAAGTGTAAGCATTCACTCAGTTTCCAAATAGTCATGCATCAAAGTAGGCCTTAGGGTATGGACTAAGCATGGGCGGATTTTGCGAATTGGCAATCCGCGAACTTGCGTATTTACGGATTCGCAATCCGCAAAATCCGCGAACTGTCGCGAATTTGCGGATTTTTTTTTGTGTGTTCGCAAGGGTTTTTGCCAGTTCGCTAGGGTTGTGTACCGGTTCGCAATTGCGAACTTACTTATGTTGTTTCTACATCTGGTTCATCATCACCGGTTCACAGCACCCTCTGTTTCACCACTGCCACCCTCTGGTACACCCATGCCACCCTCTGGTACATCACTGCCACCCTCTGGTTGGTTTATCACTGTAGATTATGGGGTGAAAAAAAGCAAGCACACCTGCCCTGCTTCAACTGACATGAATTAATTTGGGTTTGATTAATGTGTCACTGAATTTAAACTTCCAGTCTGGCTGGCACCTGCTTCCTTATCTGTAATTTGCTTGCTGTTGCAGTGCAATTTTTTTTCACAGGACCTTTGTGGCCTACTTGTAACTATTCTCTGAGCCTGCTGTGAGGGTCAGAGCAGGGTCATAGAATAGTTGCAAGTAGGCAACTGAACTCTGAAGGGGCCCCTCAGGAAGCACTACAGGGAATGGTTACTAATGATAAGATTGAACTTTTGCACCTGCTGAGTGCTTTCAGTTTTGTCTGTAATTGCTTTCTGTTGCAGTGTAATTTTTTTAACAGGACCTTAGTTGTATACTTGTAGCTATTCTCTGAGCCTGCTGTGAGGGTCAGAGCAGGGTCATAGAATAGTTGCAAGTAGGCAAATGAACTCTGAAGGGGCCCCTCAGGAAGCACTACAGGGAAAGGTTACTAATGATAAGATTGAACTTTTGCACCTGCTGAGTGCTTTCAGTTTTGCAAAAATCCAAATATCCAGCAGCATCCACAAAAAGTAACCCTTCCAGGTCAAGATCCAAATCAAAGTGACCAGCACATGAAGAAAGCACTGGGAGGAGCCTGCTGGACAGGAACAGGAAGTTGGAGACTGTGGGGCACTTCCTTCCTCCCACCCCCCCCAAAATGGACTCCTTGCAAAGAAAAAGTGCAGGCAAATGTCAACCTGAGGAGTTATTCTGATAAAAATCATAATTTTCAAGGTTTATGCTGCCTGCTGGTGGATTTCTTGTGCGAAATTGCAAATGTTTCAATCTCGCAATTGCGAGATTGTCGCTGCCCGCCGCATCTACGTGTTTGCATGTGTTTACTCCCGCGAAATTGTATAGTATTCTAGTTGGCAAGTGCGACCAAGCAAAAAATCCGCTTCGCACAGATTTTACGAATTTTCGGCAAGTTCGCGAGAGTTCGCGGATTGCAAATTTGCCGAAAATCCGCAAAATCCGCGAGCGGAACGGATTTTACGCCCATGCTTATTATGGACTGCTTCAAATCCCTATAGACTATGCATTCACTGTTCTATACACCAGCAAACTTGCCTTTTATACCTTCATTTGCCCAGTCTGTATCATTACACTTTCACCAAACACTCTCACACTACTGTTTCAGTATTGTAGTGAACCATACAGCAGTATGTGCTTATCTATACACTGTTGTAAAAGTAAATCTGCTATACATTCAGCCACACACTCTCCTTGGAGAATTGTAATATTTCAGCCAGTACTCAAGTACTCATGGTGCAAAGTGGGCCTCGGGGCATGGACTGCTTCAAACTCCTATACACTATGCATGCACTGTTCTATGCACCTGCAAATTTACCTTTTACATGTTCAATTCGCCGGTCTCTATCCTTACACTTCCACCAAACACTCTGTCATTCCTGTTCTAGTTTTGTAGTGACTCATTGATCAGTGTGTAGTAATCCATTCACTACATTTAAACAGTAATCACCAGATGTACAATAAGTGGTACATCCCCAGAGATATGCCAGTTATTGTGCACTGTGACATCACCAGAATGGATGCACCGTATTTACAATGTGGTGTATTATGGGGCAAAAATGGCACAGATATGTGATGTATTTGTGTTGTGAAGGTGGTGCATTGCTTGACTTGCGTTGCAAGCACAATGCAGCTCCAGCAATGCTCTTGCGGCCCTATGCTTACAATGCTGTGTCAATCCTTATACCTGTTTCAAGCAGATGCAGGGTTTTGACGCAGCATAAGCCCAAAAGTGACTGAATGAAATTTTATAGATTTCACTCAGTCACTTTTAGGAGGCGTTCCTGCGCCAGGACACCCCACCCCTGTGCAGGAAAGACTCCTTCTGGTGCAAGGCTTTACAATGTGATGCACCTTCTATATGCGTCACATTGTAAATACCGCACATCATGGCACACTTTTGCACCACCGCTGCATCACAGAAGTGATGCAACAGATGTGTAAAAGAGGCATAAGGGGGTTGTAAATCAGCTCCTAACACATACAAATTCACCCAGGCAGTTCCATCAGCAGTGCAAATTGAAGCATAGACTTGTAACATATTTATATGCATATGTTACATTCAAGTGCTTCGGAGGTACTACAGTATACTATAGATAAACACCTTATAGATTTATGCTGTAGCACTTGATTATAGTTCAGCACTTTCACACTCACTATACACTAGTAATGCATTCATTCATTCATTTATGCACTACACATTCATTCAAAGTTTTACACACTATCATAGAAATATCGATCTTTCTTTGAGCAGTGGAGGTAGTTCTGAGAAGAACTTTTTTTGTCTTTGTAGTTTTCTATTTTTTTGTATTTTTTAACAAGTTTATTTTTTTGTATTTTTAAACAAAAAAATGACACTAGAACCAAAAAAAGTGTGGCACATCAACAAAACAGTAAAAAAAGAAAAAAATATTGACGAGAACAGCAGTGGTCCCGTTTCTTGCGGAGAATGAGTTGCATGGATTGTTCTCCATAGCTCAGTAGTTTGTTGCAAAATTTACAACGAATAATCAGGTCTCCAAATTCAGGTTGTATCTTTGTGACCATACCGCTCGGTGGTGGTGGTGGTGGTGCACTTGATGTACTGGGAAGAGCAGATCCCTGCCCTCGTGCAACCTTCGAGTTTGAACTCTGGCATAATTCATAATAAGTAGATTTTTGACATGACACACCATGCTTGCAGTGCCGGAAAAGTACTTCTTGGTCGGGTCACCCCTTGAAAGAGTAGCCTGACAAATTTTGCAGGTCACCTTGGGAGCATTGGCCATTTTTGTTCTTGGGGAAATGTAAAAAAATTCCAGATTATTGCTTCATTGTGCTTTTTCTGAGGCTCCTCAGGTACAAAATGTTCCTCAGAGGAATATTCTGAAGAAGAGTCATTCCTTCCAGTCATGGTGGTTATTTCTTCCAAATGGCTTGAGATCTACAGAAGAGATGCTTCTCCTGTAGAAGTCAAAGTAGAATGATGAAAATGGGAGGGGTCTTTCAACAGTTGGAATTGGAAGTGTTATGAACCAATCAAATCTCTTCTTTTAAAGTCAAATGGGTTTGCGTACGCTTACGGTGCGAGTACGTACGACGTACCGCCGCGATTTGCGTAATTGCTTTAAAAAGTAAAATGCGCTTATTAAAAGTTTAAAAAAACTATTTCCATGATTATCCCAGATAATGTCTTCCCTTAGTATGTACATTAAATACATAAATATATGTTTTTAAACAATTAGAAGCTTTCGCGCCATACGCATACAGGGGGCCTTACATGACGTCACACAGAAGCGTTGCTGCGATGCGTAACGTCAAAGCGCATTCATACAATATGCGCGGATACGCGCAGAGTACGATTAGCCATACAAAGTATGGTGCGATCACCGTACACGTACTGTACGATTACCCCTCAAAAAATGAAAAAGGAATTATATAGAATTTAATTTGAATATATTAAAAAACAAATTAATTAATAAACAATATTTTTGAATTTACTTTTGTTATTATTTTACATTAAGAATATGAAACTTAAAAAATTAAATAAATAAAATAAATATAAATATTTATAATAAAAATGTAGGAAATTAGTAGAAAAAGAAAGAAATACAATAATGAATACATTTAATACATTTAACAATTAACATTTACAAAACCTTTGAAATTCACTGAAAAAAACATGTTTTACACATGTTATAGTTAGGAATGAGCATTTAAAAAACCTTGCAAATTCACTGAAAAAACATAGGTTTTCACATGTGTGAGAGTGAGAGTTTGGAAGAGTTCCTGTATAAATAAGTATGTGTTTCTATAAGTGATTGTTTAAGAGAGTCAGTATGTGTATGTTTCTGTAGAAGTAAGTGTAGTGGTGTGTGTATAGCTGTATATGCAAGTAAATGGATGTTTGATAGTTTATTTGCATGTGTGAGTATGTGTGTAAGTAACTCTATGGATGAGTATCGTTGTGTAACTAGGATGTATAGGTGTATGAGTACATATGATGAGTGAGTACATGTATGAGTGAATATATAGAACTATTGGTGAATGAGTGGATGTGTATGTAAATGTTGGAATTACTGAATAGGTTGTTCTAACTGGTATTGGTATCTCCATTTATTTGAAAATGTTAGTTTCTATTTTTGAATGTGTGTATCAAAGGTTATATTAGGGTGAGAGGAGGTCTGCCACTCTTTCACAAGGATGATGTCATCAGTGATGTCATCAGTGATGTCATTTGAGATGTCATCAGTGATGTCATCCATGATGTCACTGACCATGTGATGAGTTATGTAATATGTGACGTCATCAGCAGTGCATTTCGGGTGCAAGTTTTAGTTGGTTGAACTAACTATAACGAGGGAAATTCAATGGTTTTTTATGAGAGAAATGTCCAGCTAACTATACCATGGGTGAAACCTATGATTTTTTCAGTGAATTTCTAAGGTTTTTTAAATGCTAATTCCTAACTGTAACGTGGCTTAAACCTATGGTTTTTTCAGTGAATTTCTATGATTTTTTAAATGCTAATTCCTAACTATAACGTGCTTGAAACCTATGTTTTTTTCAGTGAATATATATATGCACTGGAAAACTAAACACCCACTTCCTTTACAAAGAAAGTTTGCATCTCTTCAACCTCTCTAATTTTTCACCTTAGTCATCTTCCACTCAATCAACACAACAACTACAAATACACACACCTACTTGCTACCATTCTTGCCTGAGCTTATCAATTCTTCTTCTTTAATTCAAATTCAAAGTGCAGGCCCTTTATTCAGCCTTCTTGGTAACTACTACCCGTGAATAGCAGTGGGTAATTTGCACGCTTCCGTCCTTTCTTGCGTCTTTTCTACCACACACTGCGGCAGGTTTACAAGCCCCTTGCGCCACTTTTGCATAATTTTTCCCACAACCTTGTAAATCTGCCCAACTGTGTGTACTTTTTGCACTAGCTTTCTTCCTTAGATGTGGTACTAGTTTCTCTTGCTCCCACTGCAGAATCCAACACCATATCTGTGTAATGACCTAGAAATCCAAAGATACACTTCACTGACAATGCAGTGGGTAGTTTGCATCACTCCAACCTTTCTTACTTTTCACGTTTTTCATCTTCCACTCAATCTACACATCATCCACCCATACACACATCTAATTGCTATATTCCTTAGCTGTGAGTATCAACTATTCTTCTATTTTATATTCATATTCAAAGTGCAAACCCTTTATCGAGCCTTTTTGTTGTAACTACTGTTCCAAGAATTCTGCTCATACACAGAACTGTGCATAAAGACCTCAGTGAATTACAGTGTACCAAAACCCACCTTACTACACAAACCCCCTACCACAGTAGCAATCAGTGACTCATTGGTTCTTCGCCCTAGAGCAAAAACACCAATGACTAGTCAACCCAGAACATGCGACTTAGATTACATGAAGTAAAGTGGATAACAAGAACACTCTTTCAATATAGTCTTACACCAGTCCAAAACAAGATGTAAATAAAGACACGAGCAACTTTGAAATGTTTATTTCTAACGCCATAATCTCATGCATAGTAACTTAGAAAATACAACCAAACATATTAACAGAAACAAGGTTGTCAGCATTGTTACTATTCTATGAAACACAAACAGAAAAAGCATCCTACAATGCTAAAGGTAAACAAATTTATAATATACCTACATTTCATCCTCCCCACCCAGCAGATTAGTTTATAACTACAGAAAGTCTCATAGGATTACACGGGCAGACCCATACCTCTGGTACTCAGCAGTAGTGGATCACATTCAGTGCTCCACCAACTGTCAAGATACAAATGTTCTCCAACTGTGTGTAACGTTGCCTCCACAATGCATTGTGAAACGCGCAAATATCAGAGGTGGCCACAGCTGCATATGTATTATGGCTCGAATGTGCGAGGATCATTCTGAATAAAAGACACAGTATTCAAGATAACCTTGATGTTCCATACTCTCACTATACACAAAAAACTAGCGAAGCAGTTTACAAATCTAGCATTCCAAATTATTCTCATATAAAGCAAAATACTCAGCCTTCTCTAAACAATATCACAAGTACGTGTCGCGTGCAAAGCAGAGCAGGAAAGCAAAAATAGCGTGTAAGCTTCTAATAAGCCCATGCTAACTTAACAGGGTGTGAGTACAAGGCTCAGCCCCACGGCACCCTTTGTTGATCAAAGCATGTAATATAAACGTGGGCGAATTAGGAACGCAGAGTCCAAGCCTAAAAAAGCAGAGTCAAGTTCACATTTCCAAAAAAAAGTTATTCGCTCTTTGATAGAAAGCAGTAGCTAAATAATAAAGAATAAGTAGAAAAATAAAAGAGTCTCAATCCAACAGCGTGTAAGCACAGTATGTAGCAACAGCCTCCAACAAGAAGTCATTGGTCTCATCTGAAAACATTTCAGCCATCCAATTCAATAGTTGGAATGAACATACATGTTGCTCAACGACTGGAGACTCTATTAACATCGGAGGAAAACTCGGGTCATCTTCAATGTAACTGCGTGCCAAGGACTCAAGCGCCTCTGCAAAAACATTCCAACGTCCCATTATTCCATGTGTCGCTGCTAAGGCCATAATCCCGCCGCCAGAACAGAGCACGTCATGAACCACTAAGGGGCTCATCAGCTGGTCATAATCTGCGTTGGGAGACACCGTACTGCAGAGACACAAATCCAGGGCCCAGTCGAAATCGCAGCTCAGGAAATGAAACACAGGTTGAACGCATGTGAAAAAGGAAAATCGAAACGATAATCCATAAGCTGCACTCAATGTAGCCAAAGGCAGCGCTCCGTAATAACTAATCCTTCAGTTACGAACCATCAACAGCCGGGACATATTGTCGTCTGCTGCAGGATGTGCATCCATATTTATGTAAACAAAATAATAAAAGCACACCGGCAACTAATGCGAGTATTAAGCGCAATCCACCAAAGATGCTGAAAAAAATCGAATGAAAAAATCCCCAAAAGACACCAAATATACTTTCTAAAGAAGTAACAAGGCCACTGCTTCTAACTTTAAAAAAGTAAGGTAACCCCGTAGTCAAGGACGCATTAAAGATACTCTAAATTAACTCCCCAAAATTCAAGAGCACGTCTGTATTTAATAAATCATGCACTTCTGTGCGGGTGTTTGCTACATGAAGGACAAATGTTTCTGTACCAGATAGAAGAGGGACCTCTTTTTGAGACAATAGCACTCTTATATGACTCATTTGGTTGACTCTGCTTTCAAGGTCGAAATCGACAGCCAGATGGAAACATCCACCTTCCCATGCAGATGAGTTAACACAACTTTTTTTTTACCAAACCACACGCTCACTTACCGTAATCATGTAAGCGATGCCTGCTAACATTGCACAACAATCTCCATTATTTCAAAGACAATAACTCCCGTTTCCAGTAAACTGAACGTTGTCATGATAGCAGGTGTCGGACTACTTTTCAAAACTCAGTCCAAATTAGGCGCATCTTGTATACAAGAGCCATGCAATTGTATGTGTCTACAAATTAAGGAGTGATCTGGTACTATTGTGCAATCCTCGCCATTCACATAGAATTGTTTTCCCTCCCTCAGACACCTATATGGAAATGGTAATAACCAAGCTTCATGCAGATAAGCATCCCTAAACATCCATATCTGCCTATAGCATAGTATTTCATGCAAACCTCAAACTTAACCAGGTTAAAAAATAACATTATGATACTGTGGATAAGCCACACACCTGAATTGGATCTCCAATGAGTGACCACTTTTAACCATTCTCATAGCGCGCCCTGTGCTCTGATTTGACAGTGAGAGAGTGACCGCACCATAGTTTGTACTGCTAATCATTCTCAGCATACGCTACAAATACCCTTTGACATAACACGTAGCATCAAAGCTTCCGTGTGACGTCATGCATGGCGCCCCGTACAAAAAAGACGCAAATGTTTTTAATTGTTTAAAAACATATATTCATGTATTTATTGAACATACTTCAAAATAAAACAAGGACCCCCTGTTTCCACATAATGTTCCTAGGACAGGGTAAATACAAATAGATCAAAATTTCCTAGGCAACAGGTGACCTGAAGGTATTCAGGTAAGAAAATAAGCAATGGATAAAATGGAGCCTCAATGTACTGACCACAACAAATATGTAATAATAAAAAAAAAATATATATATATATATTTATTCAAAATGTCAACATATACAACAAACACAATACATCAGAGATTGTTAAAAAAAGGTTGGCCACAATCGCAGAAATGTAGCGCCTTCAGTATTTAAAAAGAACACAATAAAAATTATATTTGTTAAACAGTGTTCATATAGTCAAAAAACAAGGTTTAATGTCTAAACAGTCCATTTAATGTTGTCATCAGTCTCTAAGCGCGTTTCGGCGAGTAACCGCCTTCGTGAGTAGAATCACTTGGTATTCGGTGTAAAACACTTTACTGCACTTCACTTGATAAGATATGTAGCTGAGATGTATAAAATAGCTGATAATGTTTTATATGTAGGCCTAGAATGATATAATGGCCATATAAATATAGGATAGCGAGCGGATTCCAAACAACTGTCAGACCTAGATCATGTTGTTCAGTTTGCATTGGTAGTATACAATCACCTGTATATTTATATGTGGGGAACCACTAAGTCATCCACATTCAAGGTAGATCTTTGTGTATTGCTTCAAAAGGCTTTCAATGGGTATGGCGTTGATTATAACAGGTCGAAAACGTCCTTTCTTTTGCTTTACGAGGTGACGCAGGGATATGTGCAGCCTCTGTGTGGCATTAGTTGTAACAGGTAGAAAATGTCCTTTCTTTTGCTTTAAGAGGTGACACAAGGATATGTGCAGCCACTGTCTTTTTCAGTATACTCGGTTGGTGCAGACAGGGAACGCGGGTTGGATAAAAGTTTGATATACGTGATAGCATTTCGCCGTGCAAAAAAACGCAAATGTTTTCAATTGTTTAAAAACATATATTCATGTATTTAATGAACATACTAACAGAAGACTTAATCTAGGATAATTATGGAATCACTTTTTTTTAAGTTTTAAAAATCCTATATTACTTCTATATTGTATGAGTGCAGCTGCCTGCCCCTCCGCCTGGTACCCTAGACTCCACCATGCCCAGACCCGGTTCATAAGCACGCGTGATCGTCACCACAAAACCATTAGCACGCATATCGCTTTTCCACACATGCTTTCACAACTAGAATGCGTTTACCACACATGATAAACGCATAATCGTAATAATGGTTTTTTGTTGACTAACACGTGTTGTAATGGCGGTGCCTTACGTCCTTCAAATTAATTTCTAGGTATACGTGTGACAAGTCTGATAAGATCTGAGGCCAAGGACATACACCGTGGTATCTGTGGCACGAAATCTCATCAATCACAGAGAAAATATGCGCAGGGTAAAATGAAAGTAACAGGTATACTAATAAATAACGGAGGAAAACTACTAAAATGGCGGTTGGACGGAGTATGTAATCAACGTTTGGTGCCTCAACACTACATTTCAAATAAATATACATACAATATGTTCATTAATATATTACAAAAGTATACCACCGGATGACACACATGACCCGGGAAAAGAAAGCGGCAAATTTAATACCTAAAATCAGGAGAGGTTTGCTTGGCGAACTTGAAGAAAAAGAAAAAAAAGTGCATTTACAAACAAGGCTGCGCATGTGTAGAGAGTACAACTGAAGCAGGAAAAAAACTGAAAGTTTTAAATACTGTCAAAGATATATAGCTCCCAAAATTGCCCCCGGAATTTGCCCCCCGAGACCTCCTGAATAAAACAGACTTCTAGTTTCTTTTTCCTTTTCCACTGCGTACGAGTACCATACGTGTACACCGTGATTTTTTATTTAAAAATAAATAAAAATTGACCCTAAAAATCCATGTACGACCCCCTGAGCAAGCCTAGAGAGTCAGGATGTTTTTACCCTGCCCCCTTTCCTTATTTCTCAACTTTGTTTTACTGTTTTCTTGTGACTCGGCTCTCGCGACAAACAAGATGGCTGCCAACATTTCCTGTTTTGGAGTATTGACAACCAATCAGCATGCAGCTGCTGCTCGTGATTGTACGTATTTCCGTACGCGTACGCCAAGATTTTTCTTTTTTAAAAAAATGAAAAAAGAGCTTAAACATCCATGTACGACCCCCTGAGCAAGCGTAAAGGGTCAGAATGTTTCTAGCCTGCCCCCTTCCCTTATTACTCAACTTTGTTTTACTGTTTTCTTGTGACTCAGTTCTACCGAGGCACAACATGGCCACCAACACTTCCTGGTTTTGAGTTTTGACAGACAGTTCAAAGGCAGTCAGTATGCAGCTCGCACTCGTAATTGAACGGATCTCCGTATGCGTGTAGAACTCTGTCTCTAGATATCGCTATGATTTTAATTGTAATTTTCTCAGAAACTACTGAACGGATTTACACCATTTAACAAAAAGCACAATCTGCGAACCGAACTCTACCTCTCTGCCAAATTTGGTGTAATCCCGTTCAGCCGTTCGGGCTGTAGCCCTGGCTAAAGGTCCCTATGGAAAATTGCATGGGGAAAACATGTTTTGGGACCCCGCTTTTTTCTCAGCCCCCACTTGATGAATCAACCCCAAACTTTCAGCGAGCAGGCCATTTTCTTGGAGAAATTCACGAAGATTCCGACGCCAAAGTTATTCCAAATAAAATGCTGGGGATTTCCTATGGAAAGTAGGTCCTAACTATAACTACCTACTGGCGACCGCCAGTAGGTAATATATATATATGTATATATATATATACATATATATATATTACCTACTGGCGGTCAGCAGTAGGTAGTTATAGTTAGGATTGTTTTCCATAGGGAATCCGCAACATTCTATTGGGAATAACTTTGGCGCAGATTGAGGGATCAGCCTGTAATTTTCCTCAAATTTGCCTCGCGGTGGTCCGCTCCTTCTCTGAAAGTTTGGGGGGGATTCGTCAAGCGGCGGCCGAGATAACAGGGGGTCCCAAAACGTGTTTTCCCCATGTTAATTTCCATAGGGCGGTTGGACTCACTTTTAGCCCGAACGACTGAATGGATTCCCACGAAACTTGGCAAAATTGTAGGGACTGGTAGCCCGAAGTGCCTTTGCTATGTCTCAAGATATGTGATCCAGTGGATTTTGAGTAATTTAGGTTCAAAAAAATATATATATCTATAGGCGCGCACTGGCGAGCGCTCCCGGCGCGCACCGCGAGTTCTCGCGCGGAAAGCTGATTGGCTTTCGGGTGTCTGTAAACATTTGAAACAGTCCGGAGCGGCCGCCATCTTGTGTCTCGGTAGGATCGAGACACAAGAGGTGGCAAAAACAAAGGGGGAAATAACCAAAAGGGGGCAGGGTAGCCCCCCCCGACCCCCTAGGTTTGATGTGGGGGCCATAAAAGGGTCCCGCGGGACAAATAAAATGTTACATTTTTTTTTATTTTCGCGGGGGGAGCACCCGGTACGCGCACCATCTGGAAAAATAGTGAAAAAATTTGTGTAAAATAATCATTTTGAGTGATCAGAGGTAGGGTAGCTCTGAAAAGAGCTTTTGGGTTCTGTGGCTGATTTAGGTACCTACAAGTACATCCCACACACACCCACACGCAGACACCCCACACACACACCACACACACCCACACACACACTCCTCACACACACACACCCACACATCTCACACACACACCCCACACACATAACCCTACACCCCCACACCCACACACTCCCCACACACACCTCACACACCCACACCTCCACCCACACCCAAACACCCCACACACCCACACCGACACCTTACACATCCACACCCACACACCCCACACACCCACACTCACACACACCTCATCCCCCCCACACACATACACCTCACAGACAAACCCCACACATCCCACACACCCCCCCCCACACACACACCTCACAGACACACCCACACATCACACACACACACACACATTCCACACACATACCCCCCACACCCACACACCCCCCACACACACCTCACACACCCACACCTACACCTACACCCAAACACCCCACACACCCACACCCACACACAAACCTTACACACCCACACCCCCACCCACACCCACACACCCCACACACCTACACCCACACACACACGTCACCCCCCCCCCACACACACACACACACACCTCACAGACACCCCCACACATCCCCCACACACACCTCACCCCCCTCACACATGGGGAAAACCCAGTGAAACAGTAAAATAATAATTTAAAGTGCTTAGAGGTTGGGTAGCTCTGCATAGAGTTGTTGTGTTGTGTGGGTGATATAAGTACCAGCATGTAGGTACCAGTGCAGAATTTTAAATTCAATGTAGACTGTGTCCTCTGTAGATAATTTGCATGTTGTTACAGAAGTTATTGTGGTATATGGAATCTATACTATAGTCTGTCAGGAAAGCAGAAACAACATGGAGGCAGGAGATGAAAAAGAGATGTCAAATACACATTGGAGATAATAAAGTGGGAGAAAGGAAGTAACTATGAGCAAAATTACTATGTAACACAAAAAAGTTGCACAGTATACTATAAGTCTCACTTTATATTATAATCATTTTGGTACTACTTCATGAATTACATATAAAAATGAATAATGTCTCGAACAATTTCTGATTATTAAATATACATTTATTTTTCTGATTCTTTTTCAAAATTTAATAAAACTTCTAACAATATATTGTCTGGAATGTCCTCATTTTCATTCTGTTATTCTATTGCTTCCATACACTCAAGTAATTCATGGTCCAGAGACTCATCCATAAAGTCAAAGTCATCATTCTCAGCAATATTTTCTTCATGGTTGTTTTCAATAACAATTTCAAAAGAAATATTCATTTTATTCTGTTCTCCTTCCATTTTCCTGCTGTAGATTGCATAAAAAATAAATATATCAGTAGAGATAGGGCACTGTTGGGTTTAAGTTCAGACAGGTAGTTTTGATTTTTTATCAGTGAAGTTATCTTTGGGTCGTGTATGGTATCAGGCTGGAAGTAGAAATATAAAAAAGTGTATGTGATAAAACCTAAGTAAATTCATAATTATACAAGAGAAGTCTAAGTCAATCCATAAGTATAACAGAGAAGCCTATCTCAATCTATAACTATTACAGAGGGATAGTATATAACTATTAGAAAATGTTTTCCCAAATTAACTTAAAGTGCACAACATACTTCACTTTCCAAAATAACAACTTACCTTTGTGAAAGCAGTTGAAGTTCTCAGTGAAAATCCTTTTCAAATGTACTTCAGGAAGTAGTAGTCAAAATGGCTGTGTTTCCCTCTCTTTTTTTTATATATATTCATGTACATAACCAATCAAATGTCAGGAAATAATAGTGGAAAATGAAAGTAACATTTTAATTGGTTGTAAATTCTAACACTTCAGATGTGTTTTTGTCATGTAATTTACCTCAGGATATTTGGACAGGGCTGCAGGCCAAATGGCTCAATGGAATTCCACCATATTTGGGAAAATGGTAGGGACTGGTATGTAGTATTGCCTATTCTATATTTGGTGAACTTCTCTACAGAGGTTTTTATGTAAATTTACTTTTAAAAAATGTTGGTAGCGCTCACCGGTGCGCGCCCCGGTACGCGTACCGGTAAGCGCAACGGGAGTCCTCCATCTTGTGTTTTGGTAGATTTGAGACACAAAATGGAGGACAAACAACATTGGGAATGGGTAAAAGGGGACACGGTAGACACCCCCTGACCCCCTAGGTTTTCTGAGGGGGGCTTAGGAGGCCCATATAGGCCAAAAAAAACAATTTGTTTTTTAAATTTTCGCGGGGTGAGCGCCCGGTACGCGCACCGGGAAGCGTACCGGGAGCGTACTTTGGTGAAAAATAGTGAAAAAAGTTAGAGTAAAATAATCATTGTGAGTGATCAGATGTAGGGTAGCCCTGAAAAGAGCTTTTGGGTTCTGGGGCTGATTTAGGTACCTACAAGTAGGTTCCAATGCACAATCTTAAATTCAGGAGGAATATTCTATTCCCCTCATCTGAGAAGTGCACACCATCTCCTCTGTAGATATCTTGCATGTTGTAACTCAAGTTGTTGTTGTATATTGAACCCATTCCATAGTCTCTCATGTAAGCAGAAATAGATTTATTCACATGTTTCCTTGCTTTCTCAATCTGTGGACAAAATTGGTTGGACCATTTCCATTTCTGTCTTTGGCATATATTGGAATATCCCAAGGCAGTTTGTGGAAAAAGTGTCATCAATTGCCCAAAGGTGTCCTTTAAAACCATTTCCAGACCTACCCCAGTTAAAGTGCCTAGGTCATTTCCACCACAGTGCAAAATTATAAGGTCAGGGTGTGGCAGATGGTGAAAGGTTTTCACCAATGGTATCAATTGATGACATCTCAATCCTCTTTGGCCAATCAATTTTATGTGCACATTTGGTAAATCAAGGTTGTGAAAATTTCTGATAGCTGCATACCTTTGAGCCCAGTGAATGTAGCTATGTCCAATAATCCAGACAGAGTACATGGTGAGAGGAGGTTCTGGTGCAGTCAGATGAAGTGTAGGAATGAAATGGCAGTTGGAACAGTAGGAGTTTGCAAAAAAAAACTGTGGAGTTTCAGTGCTCTTGAATCACAAGCAATGATTGGTGGATTCAGATAGTTGAAAAGTGAAAGTTGGGGTGCATGGTTGTGTTCTGTGAAAGAAGTCATTTGAATGGTCAAGAATAAGTCGTTAAAATAAAGATTGCACCTGATAAGCTGGTTTATTGATATGTCAAACATCCTTGCTGAGTTCATTTGCAACATTGTAGAATAAACGTTTAACTTGAGAGCTCAGTGAGGAGGGAGTTGCTATGGTAACAGGTAGAAAGGGCTGAGGGGGGGAAGGGTGTTGATTTGAAAATAGAGAGGGAAGAGTTTTGATTGGTTACCATGAGGAATATGTGTGTAGAATTAGAGGTTTTCTGTGCCATTCATGGTTGCAGTGCCTGGAGAACATACCTTTTGCTCTGCTAAAGAAATAATGGTGTGTGTATCTGACACTGTTCTCAATCTCCCAAAGCATTTGTAAAGGTGAGTTATTATTCATTCAATATAAATAGAGAGTTCAGATTAAGAAGCACATTGAGCTTCTTTGCTGTTGGTTTGTGTGATGCTTTTTGAAAATGCATGGTATCAATATTTGCAATAGAGAGGAAATGTATTTTGTAAAATAGTGAGTTTTCAGAACTGAAATGGAATTCTTGTACATAGGACCTGCGCTGTGTTTCTAAAATGTTATTCAAAAAACGATTTGGGGGCAAATCAATGGTTTGACATTTTTGAGAAGGAATAAATAGTGTGTGCATGATTACATAAAAATATTTGAACCTTTCACAATCATATCACCTGTGTTACCTCAGATTAGGAAGCAGAATGATCTTCTTTGCTGTTGGTTTGTGTCATTTTTTGGGTAATGTCTGGTAGGAATGTTTGCAATAGAGAGGAAATGTATTTTGTAAAATAGTGAGTTTTCAGGACTGAAATGGAATTCTTGTACATAGGACCTGCGCTGTGTTTCTAAAATGTTATTAAAAAAAAACAATTTTGGGGCAAATCAATGGTTTTACATTTTTGAGAAGGAATAAATAGTGTGTGCATGATTACATAAAAATATTTGAACCTTTCACAATCATATCACCTGTGTTACCTCAGATTAGGAAGCAGAATGAGCTTCTTTGCTGTTGGTTTTGAAATTTTTTGGGTAATGCCTGGTAGGAATGTTTGCAATAGAGAGGAAATGTATTTTGTAAAATAGTGAATTTTCAGTACTGAAATGGAATGCTTGTACATAGTACCTGTGTTCTATTTCTAAAATGTTATTCAAAATACGATTTTTGGGCAAATCAATGGCTTTTACATTTTTGAGAAGGAATAAATAGTGTGTGCATGTTTACATAAAAATATTTGAACCTTTCACAATCATGTCACCTGTGTTACCTCCGATTAGGAAGCAGACTGAGCTTCTTTGCTGTTGGTTTGTGTCAATTTTTTGGGTAATGCTTGGTAGGAATGTTTGCAATAGAGAGGAAATGTATTTTGTAAAATAGTGAGTTTTCAGAACTGAAATGGAATGCTTGTACATAGGACCTGCGCTGTGTTTCTAAAATGTTATTCAAAAAACGATTTTGGGGCAAATCTATTGTTTTACATTTTTGAGAAGGAATAAATAGTGTGTGCATGATTACATAAAAATATTTGAACCTTTCACAATCATGTCACCTGTGTTACCTCCGATTAGGAAGCAGACTCACCTTCTTTGCTGTTGGGTTGTGTCATTTTTTGGGTAATGCTTGGTAGGAATGTTTGCAATAGGGAGGAAATGTATTTTGTAAAATAGTGAGTTTTCAGAACTGAAATGGAATGCTTGTACATAGGACCCCTGCGCTGTGTTTCTAAAATGTTATTCAAAAAACGATTTTGGGGCAAATCAATGGTTTTACATTTTTGAGAAGGAATAAATAGTGTGTGCATGATTACATAAAAATATTTGAATCTTTCACAATCATGTCACTTGTGTTACCTCAGATTAGGAAGCACACTGAGGGCCTTATTTATGAAAACAGCGATGCGTTAGTTTTCACTGCGCACTCCTTGCGACTCCAATGATGCGTCATATTTAATGTATGACGCATCATGTCGCAAGGAGTTACAGATAAGTCAGTATTTCTGACGTATCTGTAAGCGCAAAAGTGACGCATTGCTGGAGTGTGTCACAAAAGTGACGCAACTCCAGCAATGCGTGTTTTCTAATGGGGAAAGCCCCATGTGAAAGGGTTTGAGTCAGCCTTACGCCTGCTGTGAGGCAGGTACAAGATTTTGACATAACAGTGTCCTAAAAGTGACGCAGTGAAATCTCATAGATTTCACTGCGTCACTATTACAAGGTTTTTTACGAGGGATCGCCCCCTCTGCATACATTATACCTGACGCAGGTATAATGTGGCGGAGTGGTTTAAAAAGTGACGCATCTACCTAGATGTGTCATTTTTTAAATATGGCGCAACAAGGCACATGTTTTATGCTGCCGATGCGTCACAAAAAGTGACGCATCACCAGCGGAAAACTAACGCAGGGCCTCATAAATGAGACTCTGAGCTTCTTTGCTGTTGGTTTGTGTCATGCTTTTTGATAATGCTTGGTATCTACATTTGCAAGATAGAGGATGTTTATTTTGTGAAATAGTGAGGTTTCAGTAGTGAAGTTGAATGCTTGTACATAGGACCTGTGCTCTGTTTCTAAAATGTTATTCAAAAAACGATTTTGGGGCAAATGAATGGCTTTTACATTTTTGAGAAGGAATAAATAGTATGTGTATGATTACATAAAAATATTTGAACCTTTCACAATCATGTCACCTGTGTTACCTCAGATTAGGAAGCACACTGAGGGCCTTATTTATGAAAACAGCGATGCGTCAGTTTTCACTGCGCACTCCTTGCGACACCAATGATGTGTCATATTTAATGTACCTCAGATTAGGAAGCAGACTGAGCTTGTTTGCTGTTGGTTTGTGTCATTTTTATGGTAATGCTTGGTAGGAATGTTTGCAAGAGAGAGGAAATGTATGTTACCTGTGTTTCCTCAAATTAGGAAGTGGATTGTGCAGATGAGGTGAGGCATGTCCAGGGGCGCAAAGGAGTTGAGGCCTGTGTCCATGAGTGCAATTGAGAGGACTTACCTCCTCTGACCGTTAGACAAACATTATGTAATCTGTGGCCCTTCGACAGGCCTCAATACATTGAGTATAATTGATGGTAACAGGGTGCAGATGAGATGAGGCGTGTTCAGGGGTGTAAATGAACTGAGGCCTGTCTAATGGTGCAGATGAGTTGAGGTCTATTCTGGGTTGCAGATAAGGTGAGGATTGTCCATGGGTGCATAGGAGGTGATGCCTGTGTTGAGGAGTGTAGTGGAAGAGAGGTCTGTCCAGGGGTGGAAAGGAGGTGAGGGTTGTGTCTAAGAGTGCAGTGGGGGATAGGCTACATGAAGTGCAGTCCAGTGGACTCTTAGACACCGGCCTCACCACCTATGTTCCCCAGGACAGTCCTTACCTCATGTGTACAATCTGCTTACTAATCTGAGGAAACACAGGTGATATGATTGATAAATGTGCAAATATATTTTTTTAAACATGCAGATACTATCTAATCCTTGTTAATAATGTAAAAGTAATTCATGAGCCCGAAATATTTTTTTAGAATTATATTTAAAAAACAGAGATAAGGTCATATGTAGAAGTATTATAGTGTTTATATTGTTTGCTTATTGTAATGGTTTTGTTGTTTGGTAATAGTGGTCTATAATGATTTTTTTATTTTTATTTTTGTTTTCCACAGATTTAAATCAAGATTTCAATAGTAAGGAAATATGCCCTCAAGGGAAAGGAGACGAAAAGATTGTAAGCGGAAAAAATCAAAAACAGCAACGGAATTAAAGCAGTCTCCTACAACAAATACTTCAAAAAACAGGGAAAAAGCTCCTGGTAAGACAACTAAGTCTTTCTTACGGAACATATGTAGATCAAAACAAAATGTTGGACAGTATGTAGAAAAAGAGAAGGAGAGAGCAATTTTGAAGAGGAAGGAGAGATTCCGAAAAAATGTTACTACTGCAGCAGGAGACAATAATATGTATAGGAATAGAAGGCAAAATCAATTTAGGGACATTCGTAAACGAATGTTTCGCAATAGGGTGGTTTTAAATTTCTTAAAAAATATTAAAAAAGGTAAACAGAGATCTGCTTTTCATAAGAAAAAGAAAAGTGTAGAGAAGATTGTTGATCATGCTTTTGAAGTTAAGAAAAAATTATTTATTTTAATAATCAATAGAATTAGGACACTTAACAAGACAAATGGTGTTTTCAAATCAAACAGTAAATGGAAAAGAGTAATTAATCGGACTAATTTTTGTAAAGATTTTTCTGGAGAATGGATGCACAGTTCCAGTTGCGAGCCATTTTTTAATGAGGAGAGTAACTTTCAGGAGAATGATTTAGTGCATGCAGTTGACACCAGTGGTCGAGCATTTGAGGTGAAAGACGGTTGTCCGATTGAAAAAAAAAACTTGTGCCTAGAGAACCAGAAGAGGTGTTAACTGATGAAGTTTTAGGGAGACGTACTAAGGGTCCAGTGTACACTTGGAAGTGTACTAGTATTTGTAGTGTGCGACAGGAATCAATCGATTTGTTTTGTAATTTCTTACGTACATATAGTAAGAAAACTCTAAAACACAAAATGAATATGTTGCAAGACTTAGATCCTTGCAGAGTGAGAGAAAACACGGGTTTGCAAGGGCATTCACTGGCTTGTCTTTCTAGAAAAGTCTGTCAGAGTGTTTTTCATCATTTTAGGATGTTAGCAGTGCATCATAACAAAATGCGGAAATTAGTGAGAAGGTTGTATTATGCAAAAAGTCCAGCACTTAAGCTTAAACAATTAAACAGTGCTCTTTTGCATGGAACTGAATTAGATGTGAAGAAGATTTGTGAAGAAATTGAGATTTGTTATTTTAGTGAAAAAGAGGACAGTGTAGAAATTGACACAGAAATTCAAGGTAATGTGGAAGACAATGTACAGATTTCAACTACAGAAAAGTTTGACCAGGAAATTATCAGGTTTAAGGTGAAATCAAGTGAAAGGCCGAATTTTACTTGTGTGTGTTGTCGATGAACTCATTATAAGCAGACTAGATTAGTTGATTTATACGTAAAAAGTGAAAAGATAAATAATTATGAGTGGAAGGATTTTGCAACTTATTTTTGGGTGGAGAATTCTTTTGATTTGAGTACTGATCAGCGTATTTGTAAATATTGTTATGATAAATTAAATAAAAACCTAATGCCTTCTAGAGCTGTTCATAATAATCTTGAGTTGGTAGACATTCCTCCTGAATTGATGGATTTAAATACATATGAGTGTATTTTGATTCAATGTGTCCATCCTTTTCAGGGCAATTGTTCGCATGAAGCCTAAGATAGGGAAATTGCCTCCTTCAGATTTACGGAGAGGATTAAAGGAAAGAGTTGTTTATTTGCCTCTAGATTTCAAGAAAAATATTGATACAATTGGTGTAGAGAAAGTGGAAGAGGAACCTCTGGTTATTCTAGTTAATGGGGTTCCGACAAAGAGTAAGAAAATCTGTCAAGATTTAGTGGATGTTAGGAAAGTCAAAAAGGCAACGTTGTATTTGGTCAAAAACAATGAGTACTACAAACATGTATGTGTTGGAGCAGAGGAAACAGCTGCAGATGAAGACAGTGATTGTTCAGCTGGCCAAATTTAAAAAGTTGATGTGTCTAGAAGTGAAGAAATATACAAACATTATACTGTTGATCCTTTGCATTCCAAAGAAGTAATGGGGAATGCAATTGACTTGTTTCAAATGAAATCAGAAAAAGGAAGTCCCATTAGTGTATGGGAAGAAAGTTTGGAAGCTCGTTGTTTTCCACAGCTATTTCCAACAGGTCGAGGTGGACGATATGACGATCGACCACTTCAAATTCCAGCATCTGAATACCGGACTTTAAGATTATATGCTGAAGATCCTAGGCTTCGTCAATGCATCCCATATTTGTTTCATCTACTGTATGAAAGTGACTTGTCTGGGCTTTCTTATGCAGTAAACCATATACTGAAAAGTGGAGCAAATCTCATAAAAGTTTCGGCGAGGGACTTTATGGAGAAAGTTAATCTGCAAGATAATATTTTGGAATCTCATCTAATCAATCTCATGGCATGTCAGCGTGGTACAAACGAGTATTGGTACCGTCGTCATGGGGAATTGAAATGTATGCTAAGAAACTTAGGAACTCCTACATGGTTCCTCACTCTTAGCTGTGCCGAGTATGCATGGGACGACTTACTTCAATTTATACGCGAGGCAAATGCAAATATACAAAATACAGAATTCAAAACACCTTGAGAACTGTGTTCTTTGGATCCAGTGAATGTATGCAGATATTTCAATCATAGATTTGAAGCTATGGTGTCTTTTATTACGAGAGGTTTTGGATTTCTTTTGGAGAAAGGAGTATCAAGCGAGAGGTGCTCCTCACAAACATATGTTGTTGTGGATTAAAGATGCACCCAAATTTGGAACAGATTCGGATGAGACAGTGATAAGCTTCATTGAAGAGTATTCAACATGTGCTGTTCTGAAAACTACCGAAGAAAACAGTTTAAGGCAACAAGTTTTACGCTCTCAATTACATCGTTGTGGAAAGTACTGTCGTCGAAAATTCAGAAATAAGCACAAGTTCTACACAAAATGTCGTTTCGGGTTTCCACGACCAGTGATTTCTAAAGGAAGAGTAAATAATTTGATGTCTTCTCTGCGGCATACTGTGACTAGGAAATCACCAAAAAATACATACAATTTAAAAAGAAACGAAGAGTCCAAGTACATCAACGACTACAACCCAGTGATTTTGTCCATGTGGAATGCTAACATGGATATTCAGTTCGTTGCTGACAACTCTATTGCTGTGGCTCGATATGTGACGTCTTACATCACAAAAAAAGAAAAGACAGAACTGAAGGAAATGTGGGAGGACATTTCGCATGAAAAGAGTATAAGTAAAAAATTATACAGTTTCAGTCTGAAGATGTTGTCGCATCGAGAAATAGGAGCATATGAATGTTCTGATCAGTTATCATCAGCAAGTCTCTACGCCAAGTCTAGAACAATTATTTGGGCGAGTCTAGGTCTTGCTACAACACGAAACCGAGTTTTGAAATCTGTACAAAAAATTGAGTATTTGGCGGAGAAAGAACCAAACAGTACAGATATTTTGAAGACAAACATGTTGGATACATACTATCCAAATAGAAGTAGTCATCTTGAGAAGAGTTGTTTGTATGAAGTTCTGCAAAACTATATTTATAAGAGGAACATCAGAGAAGATATCAATAATGGAATATATGCTGTCATTCGGTGTGAAGGATGTCTAGTGAAGCAGAAAAAAGGCCATTTGATTAATCATCGAAAATTGAGTTGCGAAAATCCAGAGAAAAGAGAATTTTTCTATTTAGCTCTTTTGCAACTCTTTAAGCCATGGCGTACAGAACTACTTGGAGATTTTCTCTGTTACGAAGATTCTTTTAATGCAACCAAGGATACCATAGAATGTCCTTTTTTCCAAATTATCTGCAAATGTTGAACGAAGAAATAGAGCAAGAAGCCATAATTGCTGTAGAGATTGCTAGAGACAGTTCTCAAGACAGTCAGAGTTCTACTTCATTGAGTCAGGATCCACTAGGAGGACCAATTATCCAAAATGAAGCTGCCACTGCCATGGATGAGGTGGAAAGAGCTATGGAACAAACTCAAGATGATGTAGTTAACTTAGAAGATTTGGTGAAACAACTAAACCTTGAGCAGAAACAGATATATGACGAAGTCACAGAACAGGTTGAACATGGATTCAGTCATGAGAAAAAAGAGTGCTCATGTACATCATTTAAGCCTGTCCGACTGTACGTGAGTGGAGAAGTGGGAACTGGAAAAAGTTTTCTGATTAAAGCAATTGCAACTTATCTGCACAAAAGGACTGAATCACCGCTGTCTTGTGTTGTTACCGCTCCAACTGGGCTGGCAGCACATAACATTAAAGGGATTACTTTACATCGTTTACTGATGCGTCCAGTTGAGCATGATAATAAATTACAATACCACAAGCTATCTGGAGATGCTTGTTCTGAAGTTTCCAGAGTCCTGAAGAAAATGAAACTTCTTATCAGTGATGAAGTAAGCATGGTCTCAAATCTAATGCTTGCTTTTGTGCATTTGAGAATGCAAGAAATTCTTAGAACAGACTGTGATGTCTTATTCGGAGGAAAACACATTATTGTTTTTGGGGATCTACTGCCGTTGACTCCAGAAAAAGGACAACCAGTGTTTAAAATGGTCACGCATGAAGATACCAGGAAGTGCCTAGGAAGCATTGGAAACGTTAATATATGGTTAAATTTCAAATATGCAGATCTGCTTCAAATTATGCGACAGGCAAAGGATGAAGATTATAAAAATATTCTACAAGATGTAAGAATCGGAAAAGTAAGTGAGCATGGGAAAGAAGCTTTACATGCACGAATAATTTCAAATTTGTATCCAAATGAAAATATTCTTCCAGAGAATATTTTTAAGAAAATTACTGAGAACAAATCTGGGATATGTTTGATGCCAACTCTCCAAGAATGTTCCATCTTCAACAAAAAATTGTTAAAGTTAGAAAATGAAGAGATTGTGAAACTGGAAGCTATAGATAAAATAGAGCATATGGGAGCAACAAATATTTTGTCTGAAAATTTGAAATCAAAATTGGATTCACTAGAGAATGCTGCTGGTTTTGAAAAGACTCTGAATGTGTGTTTAAATTGTCGTATCATTTTGAGAAGGAATTTAAATGTTGATAGAGGTCTGGTAAATGGAGCAATGGGTCATGTTGTTGATTTTGTGAATTACAAAAATAGAGATGGAATTAAAATTTTAAAAATTAAATTTGATGGCATTGACGAAATAGAACAAATGTGTCGTTGTTCAGCTAGATTTTTGCTTGTGAAAGACTTATATGTTCGCCGAAAACAGTTTCCTGTTTGTTTGGCATATGCAGTGACAATTCATAAATCTCAAGGTTTAAGTGTAGATAGTGCTTTGGTGAACATTGGAAGTTCTGTGTTTAAAGAGGGTATGGCATTTGTGGCATTATCAGGAGTCAGAACTTTATCAGGATTGTACTTGATTGAGTGTGATGAAACAAAGATTTGTGCAGATCTAGATTGTGTTAAAGAATACAATAGGTTAGGAAGAGAGTATGCTCCACATTTGCCTCAATATCCTCTGTTTGAAAAACGTGTGGTAGGCCCAAAAAGAAGAAATGAGAATAATTGCAGTGAGGTAGTAGCAAAAAGACAAAAAGTAGATGACAATGTAATTGTAAGCAGAAAGAAAAAGGATTCTGTTGAAGATGTTGTTGGATTTCAGTTTGAAAACAGTTCTGGTGTCAACTGCTATGCTAATGTAGTGGTTAATGTTTTTTTTCTTCAAACTTTACAAGAACAGATTGTTGAAAATCGGGATCAAACATTCTGCTGTTTATTGAATTCTGAGTTTGAGAAATGTAGCAGTGATAGAGCAAAAATAGAAAGTGTTTCAGAAATTCGAAATCTTTTAGACATGTTCTGGTCAAAAACAATTTTCACAGAATATTCAGCAAGATTGTCAGGAATTTTTAATGTATATGTTTGATGTATTGGAAGATGAAGGTGTAGATATAAAAAATCTTTTTAGCCTTTCTTATCAATGGCAATTTCAAAAAGGGGGTGGTGATGGACAGAGTATCTGAGTTAATCAGAACACTCCTACCCAGTCAACAGATCAGGGCTTGATCCATCACCGTTTTTTAGCTCACTGCACCATCCCAGTTCAGAACCTGGCTATATGCAAATTAGCTGTCCCTGGCCCAGTGCATCATGGGAACAGGGCAGACCAAACTACGAAGCCAATTCTTCACTGGAAAGGAAACAAGCTTTCGGGGACCGGTTTCCGGCATTACAGCCGTCTTCGGCCCGGCTTGCTTGAATCCTGATGGTGCAATGAGCAAGGGACTCATGTCTGAGCATACCCTTCCACACTCATGGTGGCCAAAATAATTTCAAAAAGGGGGTGGTGATGGACAGAGTATCTGAGTTAATCAGAACACTCCTACCCAGTCAACAGATCAGGGCTTGATCCATCACCGTTTTTTAGCTCACTGCACCATCCCAGTTCAGAACCTGGCTATATGCAAATTAGTCTGTCCCTGGCCCAGTGCATCATGGGAACAGGGCAGACCAAACTACCAAGCCAATTCTTCACTGGAAAGGAAACAAGCTTCCGGGGACCGGTTTCTGGCATTACAGCCGTCTTCGGCCCGGCTTGCTTGAATCCTGATGGTGCAATGAGCAAGGGACTCATGTCTGTGCATACCCTTCCACACTCATGGTGGCCAAAATAAATTCAAAAAGGGGGTGGTGATGGACGGAGTATCTGAGTTAATCAGAACACTCCTACCCAGTCAACAGATCAGGGCTTGATCCATCACCATTTTTTAGCTCACTGCACCATCCCAGTTCGGAACCTGGCTATATGCAAATTAGTCTGTCCCTGGCCCAGTGCATCATGGGAACAGGGCAGACCAAACTACCAAGCCAATTCTTCACTGGAAAGGAAACAAGCTTCCGGGGACCGGTTTCTGGCATTACAGCCGTCTTCGGCCCGGCTTGCTTGAATCCTGATGGTGCAATGAGCAAGGGACTCATGTCTGAGCATACCCTTCCACACTCATGGTGGCCAAAATAATTTCAAAAAGGGGGTGGTGATGGACAGAGTATCTGAGTTAATCAGAACACTCCTACCCAGTCAACAGATCAGGGCTTGATCCATCACCGTTTTTTAGCTCACTGCACCATCCCAGTTCAGAACCAGGCTATATGCAAATTAGTCTGTCCCTGGCCCAGTGCATCATGGGAACAGGGCAGACCAAACTACCAAGCCAATTCTTCACTGGAAAGGAAACAAGCTTCCGGGGACCGGTTTCTGGCATTACAGCCGTCTTCGGCCCGGCTTTCTTGAATCCTGATGGTGCAATGAGCAAGGGACTCATGTCTGAGCATACCCTTCCACACTCATGGTGGCCAAAATAATTTCAAAAAGGGGGTGGTGATGGACAGAGTATCTGAGTTAATCAGAACACTCCTACCCAGTCAACAGATCAGGGCTTGATCCATCACCGTTTTTTAGCTCACTGCACCATCCCAGTTCAGAACCTGGCTATATGCAAATTAGTCTGTCCCTGGCCCAGTGCATCATGGGAACAGGGCAGACCAAACTACCAAGCCAATTCTTCACTGGAAAGGAAACAAGCTTCCGGGGACCGGTTTCTGGCATTACAGCCGTCTTCGGCCCGGCTTTCTTGAATCCTGATGGTGCAATGAGCAAGGGACTCATGTCTGAGCATACCCTTCCACACTCATGGTGGCCAAAATAATTTCAAAAAGGGGGTGGTGATGGACAGAGTATCTGAGTTCATCAGAACACTCCTACCCAGTCAACAGATCAGGGCTTGATCCATCACCGTTTTTTAGCTCACTGCACCATCCCAGTTCAGAACCTGGCTATATGCAAATTAGTCTGTTCCTGGCCCAGTGCATCATGGGTACAGGGCAGACCAAACTACCAAGCCAATTCTTCACTGGAAAGGAAACAAGCTTCCGGGGACCGGTTTCTGGCATTACAGCCGTCTTCGGCCCGGCTTGCTTGAATCCTGATGGTGCAATGAGCAAGGGACTCATTTCTGAGCATATCCTTCCACACTCATGGTGGCCAAAATATTTTCAAAAAGGGGGTGGTGATGGACAGAGTATCTGAGTTAATCAGAACACTCCTACCCAGTCAACAGATCAGGGCTTGATCCATCACCGTTTTTTAGCTCACTGCACCATCCCAGTTCAGAACCTGGCTATATGCAAATTAGTCTGTCCCTGGCCCAGTGCATCATGGGAACAGGGCAGACCAAACTACCAAGCCAATTCTTCACTGGAAAGGAAACAAGCTTCTGGGGACCGGTTTCTGGCATTACAGCCGTCTTCGGCCCGGCTTGCTTGAATCCTGATGGTGCAATGAGCAAGGGACTCATGTCTGAGCATACCCTTCCACACTCATGGTGGCCAAAATAATTTCAAAAAAGGGGGTGGTGATGGACAGAGTATCTGAGTTAATCAGAACACTCCTACCAAGTCAACAGATCAGGGCTTGATCCATCACCGTTTTTTAGCTCACTGCACCATCCCAGTTCAGAACCTGGCTATATGCAAATTAGTCTGTCCCTGGCCCAGTGCATCATGGGAACAGGGCAGACCAAACTACCAAGCCAATTTTTCACTGGAAAGGAAACAAGCTTCCGGGGACTGGTTTCTGGCATTACAGCCGTCTTCGGCCCGGCTTGCTTGAATCCTGATGGTGCAATGAGCAAGGGACTCATGTCTGAGCATACCCTTCCACACTCATGGTGGCCAAAATAATTTTAAAAAGGGGGTGGTGATGGACAGAGTATCTGAGTTAATCAGAACACTCCTACCCAGTCAACAGATCAGGGCTTGATCCATCACCTTTTTTTAGCAAGCCGGGCAGACGACGGCTGAAATGCCTGAAACCGGTCCCCGGAAGCTTGTTTCCTTCCCAGTATAAGAATTGGCTTGGTAGTTTGGTTTGCCCTGTTCCCATCATGCACTGGGACAGGAACAGACTAATTTGCATGTAGCCAGGTTCTGAGCTGGGATGGTGCAGTGAGCTAAAAAACGGTGATGGATCAAGCCCTGATCTTTGGACTGGGTAAGAGTGGTCTGCTTAATTCAGACACTCTGTTCATCACCACCCCCTTTTCTGAATCATTTTGTCCATCATAAGCGTGGAAGGGTATACTCAGATGTGAGTCCCTTGCTCATTGCACCATCAGGATTCAAGCAAGCCGGGCCGACGACGGCTGAAATGCCAGAAACCGGTCCCCGGAAGCTTGTTTCCTTCCCAGTATAAGAATTGGCTTGGTAGTTTGGTTTGCCCTGTTCCCATCATGCACTGGGACAGGAACAGACTAATTTGCATGTAGCCAGGTTCTGAGCTGGGATGGTGCAGTGAGCTAAAAAACGGTGATGGATCAAGCCCTGATCTTTGGACTGGGTAAGAGTGGTCTGCTTAATTCAGACACTCTGTTTATCACCACCCCCTTTTCTGAATCATTTTGTCCACCATAAGCGTGGAAGGGTATACTCAGATGTGAGTCCCTTGCTCATTGCACCATCAGGATTCAAGCAAGCCGGGCCGACGACGGCTGAAATGCCAGAAACCGGTCCCCGGAAGCTTGTTTCCTTCCCAGTATAAGAATTGGCTTGGTAGTTTGGTTTGCCCTGTTCCCATCATGCACTGGGACAGGAACAGACTAATTTGCATGTAGCCAGGTTCTGAGCTGGGATGGTGCAGTGAGCTAAAAAACGGTGATGGATCAAGCCCTGATCTTTGGACTGGGTAAGAGTGGTCTGCTTAATTCAGACACTCTGTTCATCACCACCCCCTTTTCTGAATCATTTTGTCCACCATAAGCGTGGAAGGGTATACTCAGATGTGAGTCCCTTGCTCATTGCACCATCAGGATTCAAGCAAGCCGGGCCGACGACGGCTGAAATGCCAGAAACCGGTCCCCGGAAGCTTGTTTCCTTCCCAGTATAAGAATTTGCTTGGTAGTTTGGTTTGCCCTGTTCCCATCATGCACTGGGACAGGAACAGACTAATTTGCATGTAGCCAGGTTCTGAGCTGGGATGGTGCAGTGAGCTAAAAAACGGTGATGGATCAAGCCCTGATCTTTGGACTGGGTAAGAGTGGTCTGCTTAATTCAGACACTCTGTTCATCACCACCCCCTTTTCTGAATCATTTTGTCCACCATAAGCGTGGAAGGGTATACTCAGATGTGAGTCCCTTGCTCATTGCACCATCAGGATTCAAGCAAGCCGGGCCGACGACGGCTGAAATGCCAGAAACCGGTCCCCGGAAGCTTGTTTCCTTCCCAGTATAAGAATTGGCTTGGTAGTTTGGTTTGCCCTATTCCCATCATGCACTGGGACAGGAACAGACTACTTTGCATGTAGCCAGGTTCTGAGCTGGGATGGTGCAGTGAGCTAAAAAACGGTGATGGATCAAGCCCTGATCTTTGGACTGGGTAAGAGTGGTCTGCTTAATTCAGACACTCTGTTCATCACCACCCCCTTTTCTGAATCATTTTGTCCACCATAAGCGTGGAAGGGTATACTCAGATATGAGTCCCTTGCTCATTGCACCATCAGGATTCAAGCAAGCCGGGCCGACGACGGCTGAAATGCCAGAAACCGGTCCCCGGAAGCTTGTTTCCTTCCCAGTATAAGAATTGGCTTGGTAGTTTGGTTTGCCCTGTTCCCATCATGCACTGGGACAGGAACAGACTAATTTGCATGTAGCCAGGTTCTGAGCTGGGATGGTGCAGTGAGCTAAAAAACGGTGATGGATCAAGCCCTGATCTTTGGACTGGGTAAGAGTGGTCTGCTTAATTCAGACTCTCTGTTCATCAGCACCCCTTTTCTGAATCATTTTGTCCACCATAAGCGTGGAAGGGTATACTCAGATGTGAGTCCCTTGCTCATTGCACCATCAGGATTCAAGCAAGCCGGGCCGACGACGGCTGAAATGCCAGAAACTGGTCCCCGGAAGCTTGTTTCCTTCCCAGTATAAGAATTGGCTTGGTAGTTTGGTTTGCCCTGTTCCCATCATGCACTGGGACAGGAACAGACTAATTTGCATGTAGCCAGGTTCTGAGCTGGGATGGTGCAGTGAGCTAAAAAACGGTGATGGATCAAGCCCTGATCTTTGGACTGGGTAAGAGTGGTCTGCTTAATTCAGACACTCTGTTCATCACCACCCCCTTTTCTGAATCATTTTGTCCACCATAAGCGTGGAAGGGTATACTCAGATGTGAGTCCCTTGCTCATTGCACCATCAGGATTCAAGCAAGCCGGCGGACGACGGCTGAAATGCCAGAAACCGGTCCCCTGAAGCTTGTTTCCTTCCCAGTATAAGAATTGGCTTGGTAGTTTGGTTTGCCCTGTTCCCATCATGCACTGGGACAGGAACAGACTAATTTGCATGTAGCCAGGTTCTGAGCTGGGATGGTGCAGTGAGCTAAAAAACGGTGATGGATCAAGCCCTGATCTTTGGACCGGGTAAGAGTGGTCTGCTTAATTCAGACACTCTGTTCATCACCACCCCCTTTTCTGAATCATTTTGTCCACCATAAGCGTGGAAGGGTATACTCAGATGTGAGTCCCTTGCTCATTGCACCATCAGGATTCAAGCAAGCCGGGCCGACGGCGGCTGAAATGCCAGAAACCGGTCCCCGGAAGCTTGTTTCCTTCCCAGTATAAGAATTGGCTTGGTAGTTTGGTTTGGCCTGTTCCCATCATGCACTGGGACAGGAACAGACTAATTTGCATGTAGCCAGGTTCTGAGCTGGGATGGTGCAGTGAGCTAAAAAACGGTGATGGATCAAGCCCTGATCTTTGGACTGGGTAAGAGTGGTTTGCTTAATTCAGACACTCTGTTCATCACCACCCCCTTTTCTGAATCATTTTGTCCACCATAAGCGTGGAAGGGTATACTCAGATGTGAGTCCCTTGCTCATTGCACCATCAGGATTCAAGCAAGCCGGGCCGACGACGGCTGAAATGCCAGAAACCGGTCCCCGGAAGCTTGTTTCCTTCCCAGTATAAGAATTGGCTTGGTAGTTTGGTTTGCCCTGTTCCCATCATGCACTGGGACAGGAACAGACTAATTTGCATGTAGCCAGGTTCTGAGCTGGGATGGTGCAGTGAGCTAAAAAACGGTGATGGATCAAGCCCTGATCTTTGGACTGGGTAAGAGTGGTCTGCTTAATTCAGACACTCTGTTCATCGCCACCCCCTTTTCTGAATCATTTTGTCCACCATAAGCGTGGAAGGGTATACTCAGATGTGAGTCCCTTGCTCATTGCACCATCAGGATTCAAGCAAGCCGGGCCGACGACGGCTGAAATGCCAGAAACCGGTCCCCGGAAGCTTGTTTACTTCCCAGTATAAGAATTGGCTTGGTAGTTTGGTTTGCCCTGTTCCCATCATGCACTGGGACAGGAACAGACTAATTTGCATGTAGCCAGGTTCTGAGCTGGGATGGTGCAGTGAGCTAAAAAACGGTGATGGATCAAGCCCTGATCTTTGGACTGGGTAAGAGTGGTCTGCTTAATTCAGACACTCTGTTCATCACCACCCCCTTTTCTGAATCATTTCTTATCAATGGCAGCATGACTGCGACAACTGTAGTTTATCAAGTAGTACTACAATAGACACTGAAAGATTTATATATTTGACTTTACCAGACTGCAAATCAGTGCCTTTTAATAATCTAGTTAAAGCAGCTGATCACAATATGGTGTGTATCCAATGTAAGTCTGCAATGCTGTCCACATTATTTATACAAAATTACGGTCAGTATGTCATTTTAATGTTCCAAAGATGTAGACCTGTTGGAACTAAATTGACAACTTCTATTAAAAATTTCGTGGCTTCTCAGTTATCAATTTCAGGAAGAACTTTTGCAACTGTAGCTATTATTTATCATTACGGTCCTTCAACAACATCAGGGCATTATACAATTTATTTAAAATGTCGAAAAGGTTGGACTAACTGTAATGATACTCATTTGACTTTCAAACAACGTTTGCCTTTTGACTTAAAAAATTCATACCTAGTGTTTTTACAACCAAAATTTAAGTAAAGGTAATTGGCCTATGAAGACGGGAGCAGTTAATAAAATTTAGTCTGCTGTTTAAAATTATATTGTGAGTAAAAGTGATGAAGATAATATAAAAATTATAGTTCTCATATAGGTACGGTAAGTGGATCGCATAGTAAGTGATGTCAGTATTATAGGAAATGTTCAACGTGAGAGAGCCAGAGATGGAATTATGAATATTTAAATATTGTGAAAATGTTGTTTGAGCCTTTCTTTCAGAACGTCGGGAAAACTGTAATTTTAGAGTTTGTTTTAAGTAATTTGAAAATATACTGATACATCTGACACTATTTGGCCTTAAGGAAAGGTGAAGGAATGAGCAAAGAGTCATGACTGAACACAAGGAGTATATGAAAACATTGAAACATATTTCAGATGTTCTTGGAGCTTTTTTTCGAGAAAGTCGATGAAATGGAATTTTTAGAGAACAGCAGAGTACCTTCCAACGAAAAGGACCTTCATGATGTACTATTTGGCCTAAAGGAAAAGTAAGTGAATCAAAGATTAGTGTACATATGTGATTTGTAAGTTTACATGTTTTTTTTTAAACACAATCTTTTTGATTGTGTTTTTTTTCCCCGCTGTCATATGATGAATAGTTTGAACTCACTGTTTTTAGTGAAATTCAATATGTTCTGAGAACAGCAAAAATAAACTATCTAACATGTTGTATACATTATTCTATAGTTTGTATTGTGTAATTTATATTGTATTCCCATTGTCTCACACTCACTTTCCTATTTCCTCTCTCTTTCAGCTCTCTCTTACTCACTCACACTGCCTTTCTCTCACTCTGTTTCACACCACTTCTTTCACAACCCCACTTTTCAGCTTTCAGTCTCTCTGCTTTACTTCCCTTTTCCGTCTTTTCCTCCTTTGCTCTTTTAGTAATTCCTCTTTACTCACTCACCAGTATTGTCGCACTCTGTCACTATAACTCACCCACTCTCCCTCGCTTATCTTTGTTTGCTCCTTTCGTTTGACCTCTTCTCTCTATTTTCCGTTCACTACCTCTATGTCCTCAGTCCCTCACTCTCCTTGTGTTATGTTCACTTGTGTTTATCTACTTTCTATCATTTCTCTTACAACAACTTCACTGCTCCTCTCTCATAGTTCTTCACCCCATTTCTTTTAGTCCGGTTCATTACTACCCCTCATTTCCTATCTTTCAGTGTCCTTCTCTTTACTTTCATCACCGAATCACTTTCTCTCACTACCACTGCTTTAGTCCTCTTCTCCTCTCTTTCCTTCTTTTTCTCCCTTACTCATTTTCCTTTCCTCACTCATTGTACTCCACTTCACTAAGTCCTTCCCTTAGTCTCTCTGTCTACTAACTTCCTCACTCCTTTTCCCTCAATCCTTCTTTATTATCCTTTCTCCCTTCATCCCTTCACTCTATGACTCTCCTTCACTTACTCTTAGTTATCTTCCATTCCTCATTCTTCTAAATGCATCCTCAATCAGACTCCTTTCCCTCTCAGTCATTCTCTTTTTACTTACTCCTTTTTCCTGATTTAGTTTTGCTAACTCACATTATTTTAGTATCTTTCTTACCTTCAGTTCATTTCTCTCTTCTTCTCTTCCTCTCTGTCAGTGAATCTATATGCCTTACTCTTAGTAATTTGCTCTCCTTCTATTTCTTTTACCCTCTTTTTGTCCTTCTACATTACTTTATTTCCCTTTCTGTGTCTTTCACTCGTACTTTATTTCTTAATACACTGTTATGATTTTTAACCTCTTGACTTGTATCTTTTATTTTAAAATATATATTTTACTAATTATAACTTATTTTTTCTTCTCTCTTTCACAGATACAAAGTGTAGTGAAAAAATGTAATTAAAGTTACATTCATTGTATGGTAAGTGTGACTAAAAAAAATGTAGTTTGTCAACACCTTTTGCTTTAACCTCAGTATTATTTTCTCACCCTACCTCACTCCTGTTTCCTTACTCTGCTTCCCTCACTTATTCTTATCCTCCATGTTTACTCCTCTTTCCCTTACACTCCTACCACATTCAACTTCTTTTAGTCCCCCTTGCTTTACTTCCCTTATGTTCTGTTCCCTTCCTTCGCTCTCTCACTCACTCCCTTACTCATTTACTTCACTCCTCTCACTCCTTTTCTCAGTCCGTCTGTCCTCACAGTTCCTCACTTCCGTTCCCTCACTGAGTCACTCTGCCCGTCGCTGTCTCTGTTCCCTCACTCTGTCACTACTCTTTCGTCATGCTCACTCCCTACAACTCACCCACACTCCCTCACTTACCTTTCTTTGCTGTTTCACTCAGACCCTTTCAGTCACTCCTTCCTTTACTCTCTCTGTCCTTTCTCTCTGTCACTCCCTATGTCTTACCCTTATTCAATTTTATCCACCCTCTTTCACCCCTCTTTATTTACACTCACTGCTCTTTTCTCACCCTCCCTCACCGTTGTTCCTTTACTCCGGTTCCGTCACTACCCCTCATTCCCCATCCTTTACTGTCCTTCCTTTTACTTTCAACACCCACTCACATTCTCCCAGTACCTCTGCTTTAGTCTTCTTCCTCTCTCTTCCCTTCTTTCGCTCCCTTGTTCATTTTCCTTTTCTCACTTACACCCTATTACACCTTCTCTCTGTCTTACTATCTAATAAACAGTCCCTCTGTGTTGCTCCCTCTACCTCTCTTTCTCTTAACATCACTTTCTCTGTGTCCTTCCCTCATGCTTACTCTTTTATTTATTTTTTGGTATGCGCCCCGGTACGCGTACCGGTGCGTGTACCGGTACGCGTACCCAGGAGAAAAAAGAATGACAGAGGTTTTTAAAAATGGAGCATTTTTTTATAAATTAGAGGTAGTTCTAAAAATAACTTTTTTTTTATTCTTTTTGTTGTTTTATATTTTTTTAATTTTTTTTTTGAACATTTTTTACTCTTTTTGGCTTTTATGAAGAATTTTATATTTTTTCTGTATTTTTTATGGGGACAAACAAAAAACAGGGAATTGTAAATGGCTCAACTGGAGCAAAAAAAACAGGAAAAAATTAAGGCTTCTTTGAACACTTGTGGTGGTCACCAGCAACGTTGATGAGATTAATACTTTGCTCACCATAAGTAATCATTTTTCCACAAAGTATACAAACAATTTTGTATCTACCAACTTGGTTTGTATGTTTGGGACCATCTCCCTTGCCTCTGGACCCGATGGAGTGGGTTCTTGGCTTGTTGAGGGTCTGGAAGACGATTGTGGAAGGTTTCTGCACAGTTCTCTCACCTCTGCTGCAGAATAGTTATTGGGGTGCAATCGTTGCATGTGGCGAATCATTGTGTGATTGCCAAATGAATATTTTTTGGCAGGGTTTCCCCTGGATAGTACAGCGCCACAGATGAGACAGGTCACCTTTGCAGCGTTTACCTTCTTTGCACCCCTTGGGAATTTAAAAAACTCCCATATAAAGTGCTCCTTTGGTTTATATGGTGGATTGTCTTCAGGCAGGAACTGCCTTCTCTCATCCTCTTCCTCCTCCTCCTCCTCTTCTTGTTCACCACCAATGTGATGTTGTGGTGGTCCTTGTGGTGGTGGTGGTGGTGGTGCCGATGCTCCAGATGCTGCTGCTACTGTAGCCATTTCTCTATCAATAGAAGCAGGTCTTCCTCACTCAAAGAACAAAGTGAGATTGAGGAAAAAAGGTGGGGGTTTCATCATTTGGAAAACAAAACTGTTCTGAACCAATGAAAAGTGTTATTTTCAGGTCACATGACCTGGGCTTTCATCATTTGGAAACCAAAACTGTTCAGAACTAATGAAAAGTGTTATTTTCAGGTCACATGACCCGGCGCGCTTACGCTACGCGCCCCGGTGTGCGCCCGGCGGCGCTTACGTTGCGCGATCGTATGCGCTCGGGCGCTTCCGGGTGCGCTTCCGCCATGCGTCATTAGACGCATCACACGACTACGCGATACATCACGATGACGTTTTCGTTCGCGGCAATGGCGCTAACGGCCCACTCACCGGTACGCGCACCGGGGCGCGCCATAACACTGCGCTTACCGGTGCGTTCACCGGTACGCGCACCGGGAGCGCACCAAGGCAAAAAAAAAGGGAAAATATACATAAAAAAATAGTATTACATAAATATACAATATATGATTTATTATAAAAAATATTATATTTCATAGCTATAGAAATTAGCTATTAAAAAACCTATGAAATTCACTGAAAAAAACATAGGTTTGAGGCCCTATATATAGTTAGGAATTAGCATTTATAAAACCTATGAAATTCACTGAAAAAACCATAGGTTTCACACCAGTTATAGTTAGGAATTAGCATTTAAAAAACCTATAAAAATTCACTGAAAAAACCATAGGTTTCACACCAGTTATAGTTAGCTGGAAGTTTTACTCGCATAAAACCATTGAAATTCCCACGTTATTGTTAGTTGGACTCACTATAACTTGCACGTGCAATGCACTGCTGATGACGTCACATATTACATCACTCATGACATGGTCAGTGACATCACTCATGACATCACTGATGACACCATCCTTGTGACAGAGTGACAGACCTCCTTTCACTGTAATGTAACCCTTGAAACACATATTCAATAATAGAAAGTAACATTTTCAAAAAAATGGAGATACCCATACCAGTTACAAAAACCAATTCAATAATTCCACCATCTATATACACATCCACTCATTCAACAACAGTTCTATATAGGCACTCATACATATACTCACTCATCATATGTAGTGATATACCTATACATCCTGTTACACACCGACAGTCATCCAAAAGATGCTCTCACACATACTCACACATGCAAATAAACTATTGAACATCCATTTATTTGCATATACAGCTATACACACACTACCACCTTACTTCTAAGGAAACTTACACATACTTACTCTCTTAAACAATCACTTATAGAAACACATACTTATTTAAACAGGAACTCTTACAATCCCTTACTCTCACATATAGTCACTTATATACATCAATATTCATTATTTTATATATATATAAATATTTATATTTATTATTATATTATTAATATATATATATATATATACAATATATATATATATACTATTCACATATATTACATTAAAACATATGTAGTTACTGATAAAGACAATAGTGAGACAGTCATTCAGTCAGTAACACACACATATACACAGTCATCCACCCATACAGTCCTGCACATATGCTGTCTTTAAAACATATACAAACAGAGAGTCAGTCACTCATGCATCTATGTTCTAAGTAATACCCCCACCAAACATATAGACACTCATATTGATATTAACAAAAACATCTAATAACCCATATACATACACATGTAGCTACTCACCAACCCATGGAGCTACTTATACACAAAGTGAAACACTAATCCATATATTTAAATATTTAAACATTACTCACTAATATATGTATACACTAAGATACACTTAATAAGCCTAAGAAGAACACAGAGAGAGTAATGTTAATAGAAAAAGAGCTAGAGGGAGCAACACAGAGGGATTGTTTATTACATAGTAAAAAACAGAGAAGGTGTAATAGGGTGTAAGTGAGAAAAGGAAAATGAATAAGGGAGCGAAAGAAGGGAAGAGAGAAAGAAGACTAAAGTAGAGGTACTGGTAGAATATGAGTGGGTGTTGAAAATAAAAGGAAGGACAGTAAAGAATGGGGAATGAGGGGTAATGACGGAACCGGAATAAATGAACAACAGTGAGGGAGGGTGAGAAAAGAGCAGTGAGTGTAAGTAAAGAGGGGTGAAAGAGGGTGGATACAAGTGAATAAGGTTAAGACATGGGGAGTGACAGAGAGAAAAGAGAGAGAGTAAAGGAAGGAGTGACTGAAAGAGTCTGAGTGAAACAGGAAAGAAAGGTAAGTAAGGCAGTGTGGGTGACTTATAGGGAGTCAGTGGGTGTAGGTGGGGGTGTGGGTGTGTAAGGTGTGTGTGTGGGTGTGGGTGTGTGGGGTGTTTGGGTGTGTGTGGAGGTGTGGGTGTGTGAGATATGTGTGGGGGGGTGTGGGTGTGGGGGGTATGTGTGTGGAGTGTGTGTGTGTGTGGGATGTGTGGGTGTGAGTGTGTGAGAGGAGTGTGTGTGTGGCTGTATGTGTGTGTGTGTGAGGTGTGTGTGTGGTGTGTGTCTGGGGTGTATGTCAGAGGTATGTGTGTGTGTTGGGGGAGGTGTGTGTGTAGGAGTGAAGTAAATGATTAAGGGAAAGAGAATGAGTGAGTGAGCAAAGGAAGGGAACAGAGGGTAAAGGAAGTAAAAAATGGGGACTGAAAAAAATTGAATGTAGGAGGGGAAATAGGGAAAGGGGAGTAAACATGGAGAATATGAATAAGTGAGGGAAGCAGAGTAAAGAAACAGGACAGAGGTAGGTTGAGAAAATAGTAGTGAGGTTAAAGCAAAGGGTGATGACAAACTACATTTTTTCAATCACACTTACCATATAATAAATGTAACTTTAGTTACATTTTTTTACTACGTTTTGTATCTGTAAAGAGAGAAGAATTTTTTTTGTAAAATATGTATTTAAAATTAAAGATACAAATGAAGAGGTTAAAAATCATAACAGTGTATTTAGAAATAAAGTAAGGTAGAAGGACAAAAAGAGGGAAAAAGAAATAGAAGGAGAGCAAATTACTAAGAGTAAGGGATATAGATTCACTGACAGAAAGGAAGAGAAGAAGAGAAAAATGAACTGAAGGTAAGAAAGATACTAAAAGAATATGAGTTAGCAAAACTAAATCAGGAAACAGGAGTAAGTAAAAAGATAATGACTGAGAGGGAAAGGAGTCTAATAAAGGATGCATTTAGAAGAATGAGGAATGTAAGATAACTGAGAGTAAGTGAAGGAGATTCATAGAGTGAAGGGATGAAGGGAGAGAGGATAATAGAAGGATTGAGGGAAAAGGAGTAAAGAAGTTAGTAGACAGAGAGACTAAGGGAAGGACTGAGTGAAGTGGAGTACAATGAGTGAGGAAAGAAAAATGAGTAAGGGAGCAAAAGAAGGAAAGAGAGGAGAAGAGGACTAAAGCAGTGGTACTGAGAGAAAGTGATTCGGTGATGAAAGTAAAGAGAAGGACACTGAAACATAGGAAATGAGGGGTAGTAATGAAACCGGACTAAAAGAAATAGGTTGATGAACGATGAGAGAGGAGCAGTGAAGTTGTTGTAAGAGAAATGATAGAAGGTAGATAAACACAAGTGAACATAACACAAGGAGAGTGAGGGACTGAGGACATAGAGGTAGTGAACGGAAAATAGAGAGAAGAGGTCAAAAGAAAGGAGGAAACAAAGATAAGCGAGGGAGAGTGGATGATTTATAGTGATAGAGTGCGACAATACTGGTGAGTGAGTAAAGAGGAATTACTAAAAGAGCAAAGGAGGAAAACACGGAAAAGGAAAGTAAAGCAGACAGACTGAAAGCTGAATAGTTATGCAAGGGAGAGAGGGGATGCAGACAGTTGAAATGAGAATGAGGGGTTGTGAAAGAAGTGGACTAAAAGAACGGGGTTGAAAGAGAGTGAAAGAAAGACATTTTAAGTGAGTAAAAAGAGCTGAAAGAGGGTGGAAAAAGGAAAGTGAGTTTGAGACAATGGGAATATATTTTAAATTAAAGAATACAAACTATAGATTAACTTGTACAACATGTTACATAGTTTATTTTTGCTGTTCTCAGAATATATTGAATTTCACTTAAAAAAGTGAGTTCAAACTACTCATCATATGACAGTGGGGAAAAAAAACACAATCAAAAAGATTGTGTTTTTAAAAAAAACATCTAAACTTCAAAATAACAAATGTACACTAATCTTTGATTCACTTACTTTTCCTTTAGGCCAAATAGTATATCATGAAGGTCTTTTTTGTTGGAAAGTACTCTGCTGTTCTCCAAAAATTCCATTTCATCGACTTTCTAGAAGAAAACCTCAAAGAACATCTGAAATATTTTCATTATTTTCATATACTCCTTCTGTTCAGTCATAACTCTTTGCTCATTCCTTTACCATTCCTTAAGGCCAAATAGTGTCAGATGTATCAGTATATTTTCAAATTAATTAAAACAAACTCTAAAATTACCGTTTTTCCGACGTTCTGAAAGAAAGGCTCAAACAACATTTTCACAATATTTAAATTTTCGTAATTCCATCTCTGACTCACTCATGTTCATCATTTCCTATAATACTGATATCACTTACTATGAGATCCACTTACAGTACCTATATGACAACTCAATTTTTTATATTATCTTGATCAGTTTTACTCAGAATATAATATTAAACAGCAAACTAACCTTTATTAACTGCTCCCGTCTTCATAGGCCAATTACCTTTATTTAAATTTTGGTTCTAAAAACACTAGATATGAATTTTTTAAGTCAAAAGGCAAACGTTGTTTGAAAGTCAAATGAGTGTCATTACAAAGGGTCCAACCTTTACAACTTTTTAAATAGCATGTGTAATGCTCTGATGTTGTTGAAGGACCGTCATGATAAATAATAGCTACAGTTGCAAAGGTTCTTCCTGAAATTGATAACTGAGAAGCCACAACATTTTTAATAGAAGTTGACAATGTAATTCCATCAGGTCTACATCGTTGGAACATTAAAATCACATATTTACCATAAGTTTGTAAAAATAATGTGGACAGCATTGCAGACTTACATTGGGTACACACCATATTGTGATCAGCTGCTTTAACTAGATTATTAAAAGGCACTGATTTGCAGTCTGGTAAAGTCAAATATATAAATCTTTCAGTTTCTATTGTAGTACTACTTGATAAACTACAGTTGTCGCAGTCATGCTGCCATTGATAAGAAAGGCTAAAAAGATTTTTATATCTACACCTTCATCTTCCAATACATCAAACATATACATTAAACATTCCTGACAATCTTGCTGAATATTCTGTGAAAATTGTTTTTGACCAGAACATGTCTAAAAGATTTCGAATTTCTTTCTATTTTTGCTCTATCACTGCTACATTTCTCAAACACAGAATTCAATAAACAGCAGAATGTTTGATCCCGATTTTCAACAATCTGTTCTTGTAAAGTTTGAAGAAAAAAAACATTAACCACAACATTAGCATAGCAGTTGACACCAGAACTGTTTTCAAACTGAAATCCAACAACATCTTCAACAGAATCCTTTTTCTTTCTGCTTACAATTACAGTGTCATCTACTTTTTGTCTTTTTGCTTCTACCTCACTGCAATTATTCTCATTTCTTCTTTTTCGGCCTACCACACGTTTTTCAAACAGAGAATATTGAGGCAAATGTGGAGCATACTCTCTTCTTAACCTATTGTATTCTTTAACACAATCTAGATCTGCACAAATCTTTGTTTCATCACACTCAATCAAGTACAATCCTGATAAAGTTCTGACTCGTGATAATGCCACATATGCCATACCCTCTTTAAACACAGAACTTCCAATGTTCACCAAAGCACTATCTACACTTAAACCTTGAGATTTATGAATTGTCACCGCATATGCCAAACAAACAGGAAACTGTTTTCGGCGAACATATAAGTCTTTCACAAGCAAAAATCTAGCTGAACAACGACAAATTTGTTCTATTTCGTCAATGCCATCAAATTAAATTTTTAAAATTTTAATTCCATCTCTATTTTTGTAATTCACAAAATCAACAACATGACCCATTGCTCCATTTACCAGACCTCTATCAACATTTAAATTCCTTCTCAAAATGATACGACAATTTAAACACACATTCAGAGTCTTTTCAAAACCAGCAGCATTCTCTAGTGAATCCAATTTTGATTTAAAAATTTCAGACAAAATAATTGTTGCTCCCATATGCTCTATTTTATCTATAGCTTCCAGTTTCACAATCTCTTCATTTTCTAACTTTAACAATTTTTTGTTGAAGATGGAACATTCTTGGAGAGTTGGCATCAAACATATCCCAGATTTGTTCTCAGTAATTTTCTTAAAAATATTCTCTGGAAGAATGTTTTCATTTGGATACAAATTTGAAATTAATCGTGCATGTAAAGCTTCTTTCCCATGCTCACTTACTTTTCCGATTCTTACATCTTGTAGAATATTTTTATAATCTTCATCCTTTGCCTGTCGCATAATTTGAAGCAGTTCTGCATATTTGAAATGTAACCATATATTAACGTTTCCAATGCTTCCTAGGCACTTCCTGGTATCTTCATGCGTGACCATTTTAAACACTGGTTGTCCTTTCACTGGAGTCAACTGCAGTAGATCTCCAAAAACAATAATGTGTTTTCCTCCGAATAAGACATCATAGTCTGTTCTAAGAATTTCTTGCATTCTCAAATGCACAAAAGCAAGCATTAGATTTGAGACCATGCTTACTTCATCAATGATAAGAAGTTTCATTTTCTTCAGGACTCTGGAAACTTCAGAACAAGCATCTCCAGATAGCTTGTGGTATTGTAATTTATTATCATGCTCAACTGGACGCATCAGTAAACGATGTAAAGTAATCCCTTTAATGTTATGTGCTGCCAGCCCAGTTGGAGGGGTAACAACACAAGACAGCGGTGATTCAGTCCTTTTGTGCAGATAAGTTGCAATTGCTTTAATCAGAAAACTTTTTCCAGTTCCCACTTCTCCACTCACGTACAGTCGGACAGGCTTAAATGATGTACATGAGCACTCTTTTTTCTCATGACTGAATCCATGTTCAACCTGTTCTGTGACTTCGTCATATATCTGTTTCTGCTCAAGGTTTAGTTGTTTCACCAAATCTTCTAAGTTAACTACATCATCTTGAGCTTGTTCCATAGCTCTTTCCACCTCATCCATGGCAGTGGCAGCTTCATTTTGGATAATTGGTCCTCCTAGTGGATCCTGACTCAATGAAGTAGAACTCTGACTGTCTTGAGAACTGTCTCTAGCAATCTCTACAGCAATTGTGGCTTCTTGCTCTATTTCTTCGTTCAACATTTGCAGATAATTTGGAAAAAAGGACATTCTATGGTATCCTTGGTTGCATTAAAAGAATCTTTGTAACAGAGAAAATCTCCAAGTAGTTCTGTACGCCATGGCTTAAAGAGTTGCAAAAGAGCTAAATAGAAAAATTCTCTTTTCTCTGGATTTTCGCAACTCAATTTTCGATGATTAATCAAATGGCCTTTTTTCTGCTTCACTAGACATCCTTCACACCCAATGACAGCATGTATTCCATTATTGATATCTTCTCTGATGTTCCTCTTATAAATATAGTTTTGCAGAACTTCATACAAAGAACTCTTCTCAAGATGACTACTTCTATTTGGATAGTATGTATCCAACATGTTTGTCTTCAAAATATCTGTACTGTTTGGTTCTTTCTCCGCCAAATACTCAATTTCTTGTACAGATTTCAAAACTCGGTTTCGTGTTGTAGCAAGACCTAGACTCGCCCAAATATTTGTTCTAGACTTGGCGTAGAGACTTGCTGATGATAACTGATCAGAACATTCATATGCTCCAATTTCTCGATGCGACAACATCTTCAGACTGAAACTGTATAATTTTTTACTTATACTCTTTTCATGCGAAATGTCCTCCCACATTTCCTTCAGTTCTGTCTTTTCTTTTTTTGTGATGTAAGACGTCACATATCGAGCCACAGCAATAGAGTTGTCAGCAACAAACTGAATATCCATGTTAGCATTCCACATGGACAAAATCACTGGGTTGTAGTCGTTGATGTACTTGGACTCTTCGTTTCTTTTTAAATTGTATGTATTTTTTGGTGATTTCCTCGTCACAGTATGCCGCAGAGAAGACATCAAATTATTTACTCTTCCTTTAGAAATCACTGGTCGTGGAAACCCGAAACGACATTTTGTGTAGAACTTGTGCTTATTTCTGAATTTTCGACGACAGTACTTTCCACAACGATGGGATTGAGAGCGTAAAACTTGTTGCCTTAAACTGTTTTCTTCGGTAGTTTTCGGAACAGCACATGTTGAATACTCTTCAATGAAGCTTATCACTGTCTCATCCGAATCTGTTCCAAATTTGGGTGCATCTTTAATCCACAACAACATATGTATGTGAGGAGCACCTCTCGCTTGATACTCCTTTCTCCAACAGAAACCCAAAACCTCTCCAAGGGGAGGATTGTTTTTGTTCGTAATAAAAGACATCATAGCTTCAAATCTATGATTGAAATATCTGCATACATTCACTGGATCCAAAGAACACAGTTCTACAGGTGTTTTGAATTCTATAATTTGTATGTTTGCGTTTGCCTCTTGTAGAAATTGAAGTAAGTCGTCCCATGCATACTCAGCACAGCTAAGAGTGAGGAACCATGTAGGAGTTCCTAAGTTTCTTAGCATACATTTCAATTCCCCATGACGACGGAACCAATACTCGTTTGTTCCGCGTTGACATGCCATGAGATTGATTAGCTGAGATTCCAAAATACTGTCTTGCAGATTGACTTTCTCCATGAAGTCCCTGGCCGAAACATTTTGCAGATGTGGTCCACTTTTCAGTATATGGTTCACTGCATAAGAAAGCCCAGACAAGTCACTTTCATACAGTAGATGAAACAAATAAGGAATGCATTGACGAAACCTTGGATATTCAGCATATAATCTTAAAGTCCTTTATTCAGATGCAGGAATTTGAAGTGGTCGATCGTCATATCGTCCACCTTGACCTGTTGGAAATAACTGTGGAAAACAACAAGCTTCCAAACTTTCTTCCCATACACTAATGGGACTTCCTTTTGCTGCTTTCATTTGAAACAAGTCAATTGCATTCTCCATTACTTCTTTGGAATGCAAAGGATGAACAGTATAATGTTCATATATTTCTTCACTTCTAGACACATCAACGTTTTCAATTTGGCCGGCTGAACAATCACTGTCTTCTTCTGCAACTGTTTCCTCTGCTCCAACACATACATGTTTGTAGTACTCATTGTTTTTGACCAAATACAACGTTGCCTTTTTGGCTTTCCTAACATCCACTAAATCTAGCCAGATTTTCTTACTCTTTGTCGGAACCCCATTAATTAGAATAACCAGAGGTTCCTCTTCCACTTTCTCTACACCAATTGTATCAATATTTTTCTTGAAATCTAGAGGCAAATAAACAACTCTTCCCTTTAATCCTCTCTGTAAATCTGAAGGAGGCAATTTCTTAGGCTCCATGCGAACAATAGCCTGAAAAGGATGCACACATTGAATTAAAATAGATTCATATGTATTTAAATCCATCAATTCAGGAGGAATGTCTACCAACTCAAGATTATTATGAACAGCTCTAGCAGGCATTCTGTTTTCATTTAATTTATTATAACAATATTTACAAATACGCTGATCAGAACTCAAATCAAAAGAATTCTCCACCAACAAATAAGTTGCAAAATCCTTCCACTCATTATTATTTACCTTTTCGCTTTTTACATATAAATCAACTAATCTAGTCTGGTGCTTATAATGAGTTTGTCGACAACACACACAACTAAAATTTGGCCTTTCACTTGATTTCACCTTAAACTTGGAAATTGTGCAGATGAGGTGAGGCCTGTCCAGGGGTGCGGAGGAGGTAAGTCCTGTGTCCAAGAGTGCTGTGGACAGGACTCACCTCCTCTGACCCCTATACAAGCCTCACCTCCTCCGTGCCCCCCGGACAGGCCTCAATCTATTGGGTAAAATAGATAGTAACAGGATGCAGATGAGGTGAGACCTGACCAGGAGTACAGATGAGGTCAGGCCTGTCCTGGGGAGCAGAGGCGTTGTGGCCTGTGTCTACAGAGGGCAGTGGAATGGACTTTATGAAAGCTCTCCCCCACTGCACTCTTAGACACAGGCCCCACCTCCTTTCCTCTATCTTACAAATGTTGATACCAAGCATTATCAAAAAACATGACACAAACCAACAAGAAAGAATCTCAATCTGCTTCCTAATCTGAGAAAACACAGGTGACATCATTGTAAAAAGTTCAAATATATTTATTTAATCATGCATACACTATTTATTCCTTCTCAAAAATGTAAAAGCCATTCATTTGCCGCAAAATCGTTCTTTAAATAACATTTAAGAAGCAGTGTGCAGGTCCTATGTACAAGCATTCAATTTCACTACTGAAACATCACTATTTTACAAAATACAATTCCTCTGTCTTGCAAACATTGATACCAAACATTATCAAAAACCATGACACAAACCAACAAGAAAAAAGCACAATCTGCTTCTTAATCTGAGGTAACACAGGTGACATGATTGTGAAAGGTTCAAATATATTTATTTAATCATGCATACACTATTTATTCCTTCTCAAAAATGTAAAAGCTATTTATTTGCCCCAAAGTCATTTTTCCAATAACATTTAAGAAACAGAGCGCTCGTCCTATGTACAAGCATTCAATTTCACTACTGAAACAATACTATTTTACAAAATACAATTCCTCTATCTTGCAAATGTTGATACCAAGCATTATCAAAAAACATGACACAAACCAACAAGAAAGAATCTCAATCTGCTTCCTAATCTGAGGTAACACAGGTGACATCATTGTGAAAGGTTCAAATGTATTTCTTTAAGCATGCAGACACTATTTATTCCTTCTCAAAAATGTAAAAGCCATTCATTTTCCCCAAAATCGTTTTTCACATCACATTTAAGAAACAGTGTGCAGGTCCTATGTACAAGCATTCAATTTCACTACTGAAACATCACTATTTTACAAAATACAATTCCTCTGTCTTGCAAACATTGATACCAAACATTATCAAAAACCATGACACAAACCAACAAGAAAAAAGCACAATCTGCTTCTTAATCTGAGGTAACACAGGTGACATGATTGTGAAAGGTTCAAATATATTTATTTAATCATGCATGCACTATTTATTCCTTCTCAAAAATGTAAAAGCTATTTATTTGCCCCAAAATCGTTTTTCCAATAACATTTAAGAAACAGAGCGCTCGTCCTATGTACAAGCATTCAATTTCACTACTGAAACAATACTATTTTACAAAATACAATTCCTCTATCTTGCAAATGTTGATACCAAGCATTATCAAAAAACATGACACAAACCAACAAGAAAGAATCTCAATCTGCTTCCTAATCTGAGGTAACACAGGTGACATCATTGTGAAAGGTTCAAATGTATTTCTTTAAGCATGCAGACACTATTTATTCCTTCTCAAAAATGTAAAAGCCATTCATTTCCCCCAAAATCGTTTTTCACATCACATTTAAGAAACACAGCACAGGTCCTATGTACAAGCATTCCATGTCACTACTGAAACTTCACAATTTTACAAAATACAATTCCTCTATGCAGTAAAAACTTTTTACCAAGCATTATCAAAAAACATGACACAAAGCAACAATAAAAAAACACAATTTTCTTCCAAATCTCCATAGAGTATACAAGTCTCTATCTATATTAAATGAATCATTACTCACCTTTACAAATGCTTTGGGAGATTGAGAACAGTGTCAGACACACACACACCAATATTTCTTTAGCAGAGCAAAAGGTATGTACTCCAGGCACTGCAACCATGAATGGCAGAGAAAACCTCTAATTCTACACACATATCCCTCATGTTAACCAATTAAAACTCTTCCCTCTCTATTTTCAAACCAACACCCTTCCCCCCTCAGCCCTTTCTACCTGTTACCATAGCAACTCCCTCCTCACTGAGCTCTCAGGTTTATAAGTTTATTCTACAATGTTGCAAATGAACTCAGCAAGGATGTTTGACCTCTCAATACACCGGCCTATCCGGTGCAATGTTTCTTTAAATGACTTTTTCTTAACCATTCAAATTACTTCTTTCACAGAACAGAACCATGCACCTTAACTTTCAGTTTTCAACTATCTGAATCCACCAATCATTGCTTGTGATTCAAGAGCACTGAAACTCCACAGTTTTTTTTTTTACAAACTCCTACTGTTCTAACTGCCATTTCATTCCCACACTTCATCTGACTGCACCAGAACCTCCTCTCACCATGTATTCTGTCTGGATTATTGGACATAGCTACATCCACTGGGCTCAAAGGTATGCAGCTACCAGAAATTTTCACAACCTTGATTTACCAAATGTAGACATCAAGTGGATTGGCCAAAGAGGATTGAGATGTCATCAATTGATACCATTGGTGAAAACCTTTTTGCATCTGCCACACCCTCACCTCATAATTCTGCACTGTGGTGGAAATGACTTAGGCACTTTGACTGGGGTAGGTCTGGAAATGCTTTTAAAGGACACCTTTGAGCAATTGACGGCACTTTTTTCTCAAACTGCCTTGGTATATTCCAATATATGCCAAAGACAGAAATGGAAGTGGTCCAACCAATTTTGTCCACAATTTGAGAAAGCACGGAAACATGTGAATAAATCAGTTTCTGCTTAAATGAGAGACTATGGAATGGGTTCAATATACAACAATAACTTGCGTTACAACATGCAAGATATCTACAGAGGAGATGGTGTGCACTTCTCAGATGAGGGGAATGGAATATTCCTCCTGAATTTAAGACTGTGCATTGGAACCTACTTGTAGGTACCTAAATCAGCCACAGAACAGAAAAGCTCTTTTCAGGGCTACCCTACCTCTGATCACTCAAAATGATTATTTGACTCTACCCTTTTTCACTGTTTTTCACCAAAGTACGCTTCCCGGTATGCTCCCAGGTACGCGTACCGGGCGCTCCCCCCGCGAAAAATTAAAAAAAAAATGGCTTTTTTTGCCTATATGGGCCTCATAAGCCCCCCTCAGAAAACCTAGGGGGTCAGGGGGTGTCTACCATGCCCCCTTCTACCCATTCCCAACGTTGTTTGTCCTCCATCTTGTGTCTCAAATCTACCGAAACACAAGATGGAGGACTCCCGTAGCGCTGCCGGTTTTAAAGTTAATTTACATAAAAACCACTGGAGAGACTTTCACCAAATATAGAATAGGCCCTACTTCAAACCAGTCCCTACCATTTCCCCAAATTTGCTGGAAATCCATTGAGCCATTTGGGCTGTAGCCCTGTCTAAATATCCTGAGGTAAATTACATGACAAAAACACATATGAAGTGTTAGAATTTACAACCAATTAAAATGTTGCTTTCATTTTCTACTTTTATTTCCTGACATTCGATTGGTTATGTACATGAATATAAATAAAAAATGAGAGGGAAACACGGCCATTTTGACTACAACTACCTGAGGTACATCTTTAAAGGATTTTCTCATTTATCTTCATCACCTTTCTATAAGGTAAGTTGTTAATTTGTAAGGGGCACTTTAAGGTAATTTGTAAAAACGTTTTCTGATAGTTATTTACTGTCCCTCTGTTATAGTTATAGATTGAGATAGGCTTCTCTGTTATAGTTATAGATTGAGTTAGGCTTCTCTGGTATAATTATGAATTTACTTAGGCTTCTTCACATACACTTTTTTATATTTCTACTTCCTGCCTGATACCATACACTGCCCAAAGATAACTTCACTGTTAAAAACTCAGAAGTACCTGTCTGAACTTAAACCCACCAGTGCCCTAACTCTACTGATATATTTATTTTTTATGCAATTTATAGCAAGAAAATGGAAGGAGAACAAAACAAAATTAATATTTCTTTGGAAATTGTTGTGGAGAACAATCCTGAGGAAAATATTGATGACTTTGACTTTATGGATCAGTCTCTGGACCAATAGTTACTTAATTGTGTTGAAGAAATAGAATCATGGAATCAAAATGAGGAGATTCCAGATGATGTCATCTTGGAAGTTCTTTTAAATTTTGAAAAATCACAACAATAAATTTATATTTAATAATTAAAAATTGTTCGAGACATTATTCATTTTTATATGTAATTCATGAAATAATACCAAAATGATTATAATATAAAGTAAGACTTATAGTATACTGTGCAACTTTTTTGTGTTACATAGTAAGTTTGCTCATAGTTACTTCCTTTCTCCCACTATATTATCTCCAATGAGTATTTCACATCTCTTTTTCATCTCCTGCCTCCATGTTGTTTCTGCTTTCCTGACAGACTATGGTATAGATTCCATATACCACAATAAATTATCTACAGAGGAGACGGTGTACATTGAATTTAAGACTCTGTATTGGTACCTACATGCTGGTACTTAAATCACCCACACAACACAACAACTCTATTCAAAGCTACCCTACCTCTAAGCACTTTAAATTATTATTTTACTGTTTCACTGGGTTTTCCCCTTGGTACGCTCCCCGGTACGCTCCCCGGTGCGCGTACCGGGCGCTACCCCCGCTTCAAACCTAGGGGATCAGGGGGGTCTACCCTGCCCCCTTATGGTCCTTTCTTCCTTTGTTTTTGCCACCTCTTGTGTCTCGATCCTACCGAGACACAAGATGTCGGCCGCTCCGGACTGTTTGGAATTTTGACAGACACCCGAGAGCCAATCAGCTTTCCGCTCGCGAACTCGCGTTACGCGCTGGGTGCGCTCCCCGGGGCGCGCTTACAGATATATATATATTTTTTAACCTAAATTACTCAAAATCCTCTGGAGCACATATCTTGAGACATAGCAAAGGCACATCGGGCTACCAGTCCCTACAATTTTGCCAAGTTTGGTGGGAATACATTCAGCCTTTCGGGCTAAAAGTGAGTCCAACCGCCTCATGGAAATTAACATGGGGAAAACACGTTTTGGGACCCCCTTTTATCTTGGCCCCTGCTTGACGAATCCCCCCCAAACTCTAAGGGAAGGAGCAGAGCGGAGCGGGCCATCTAATTTGAGAAATTCGCGAAAATTCGTCCACCGGCGCCAAAGTTATTCCCAATAGAATGTTGTGGATTTTCTATGGAAACTAGGTCCTAACTATAACTACCTACTGGCGACATATATATATATATATATATATATATATAAATATATTCACTGAAAAAACAATAGGTTATAGACCATATATAGTTAGGAATTAGCATTTAAAAAACCTTATTTTACTCACACAAAACCATTGAAATTCCATATATAGTTAGTTGCACTAACTATATATCGCGCACCCGCAATCCACTGCTGATGATGTCACATATTACATCATTCATGACATGGTCAGTGACATCACTGATGACATCACTGATGACATCTCAAATGACATCACTGATGACATCACTGATGACATCATCCAGTGACTGTGTGTTTCTGTAAAGTTTAAATATGTTTGATATATTGAAGAATGAGTGGATGTATAAGTGTCTGGATGAAGGATTTAGTAGGTGCGTGACTGACAGTATGAGTGAGTGAATAAATGTGTCGTACTAAATGCATGGGTTAGTGACTAAACTGTCTGAATGTGTGCTTCAGTATGTCTGTTGTGATGTAAACTGCTGCATGTGTGGATCATTAGCTATACGAGAGGCTATATATGTTATTGATTGGATGCCCAAGTATTTGTATGGGAGATTGAGTTTGTGTGGGGGTGGCTGGGAGGTGTGTGACTCTGTGCATAGATGTGTGAGCAGTTGATTCACTAGGTGTATGAGTTCAAGAGTGCATGTGGAAACAGCTACATGGGCGGTTGACTGTGTGCATGAGTGTATTGATGAGTGAATGGATATCTCAATGCTACATGTCATAGTAAGTACATATGTAAAACACAGTACATGTGAGAGTTGGCATATATAAATAACTGTGCATGAGAGCCACTGAATGTGTGAGTGGCTGTATGGATCATTGTGAACTTGTATCAGGGATTGTATAAGAGAGTAAATATGTGTTAGTATATGTTTGAATAAGTAAGGTGTGTATAACTGTATAGCTGAGGAAATGGAGGTGTGATTGATTCTTTGCATGACTGACTAGGTGTGTGAGTAACTCCATGGATGAGTGACAGTGTGTGAGTGTCTGTATACACTGAGTGTATCTAAGGTTATATTAGAGTCTGAAGAGGTTTATCGTATTAGCACAAGAATGATGTCAAATGAGATGTCATCAGTGATGTCATCAGTGATGTCATTTGAGATGTCATCAGTGATGTCATCAGTGATGTCACTGACCATGTCATGAATGATGTAATATGTGACATCATCAGCAGTGGATTGCGGGTGCGCGATATATAGTTAGTGCAACTAACTATATATGGAATTTCAATGGTTTTGTGTGAGTAAAATAAGGTTTTTTAAATGCTAATTCCTAACTATATATGGTCTATAACCTATGGTTTTTTCAGTGAATTTTCAAGGTTTTGTAAATGCTAATTCCTAACTATATATGGTCTATAACCTATGGTTTTTTCAGTGAATTTCATTGGTTTTTTAAAAGCTAATATCTGTAGCTGTAAAATGTATTCTTCTTTAAATCCAAAAATATATGTTATATGTTTATTAATAATTTTTTTTTTAAATATTTTTTTTTCTTCCCTCCCGCTTCGCGAATCGGGAAGCTTCCCGTTAGCTGACCTTGATGCCGCGAAATAGTCCGCGAACCGGTAAACGTTCCTTTAACGCAACTGCCGCGTTAGAAAACATCGTGACGCCTCGCGTCCGCATGACGTTTCACGTTGTCGCGTGATACGTCATATGACGTGCTACGTTAGCGAACTGGTACGCGAAGCGAGGCGTGAAGCGCAGGTTCCCGGAAGCAAACCGGGAGGCGGCGCAAAGCGCGTATCGTAAACACAGCAGGTCATGTGACTTGGTAATAACACTTTTCATTGGTTCATTTCACTTTTGGTTTCCTAATGATGTAACACTAGGTCATGTAATCTAAAATTAACACTTTTCATTGGTTGAGAACTATTGTTTTTCCCAAATGATGAAAACCCCTCCTTCTTTCCTCGCTCTGACTTTCATCTTTGTGAGAGAAAGACCCTTTGTTACCAGTGAGCAATGGCTTCTTTAGTAGCTTCAGCTGTTGCTTCCCCACCACCTCCACCACATCCAAGGAAGAGAGGACCACCTGCTGAAGTTATAATTCAGCAAGAAGAGGAAGAAGAGGAAGAGGAGGAAGAGCAGGAAGAGAGGCAGTTTTTGCCTGAGGAGCCCAGGAGGTCTCACCGGAAAGAAAACTTCATTTGGCAATTTTTTTAATTTCCCAAAGGCCAGAAAAAAGTAAATGCAAGATACGTAACTTGCCTTATATGTCAAGATAGACTGTCCAGAGGGACCGAGAAGAAATACAGTTACGGAAACTACACAATGCATCGCCATATGACTAGGTGGCATCCTAACAACTACAGTGCTGCACAGTTTCGTAACGAACTAGATAATCCCCCTATTATGGCCAGAAGATCTGTTGTACCGGAAGTGACGGGACCAGAGGGCAGGGAGATGGTGCCAAATATACAACTGAGATTTGGGGAAGTAAAACAAGTCTGCGTACTTTGCAATGGATTCATTTGCTACAGAGAAAGTAGCATCACTCTGATAAACAGAGCTATTGACAATCATCTTCCAATTTGTCCGAAACGCCGCAAACAATAAATTCTTTTTTTTTGTTGCTCCTGTTGAGCCCTTTACAATGAATCGTTTTCGTTTCCCCCCCCCAAAAAAAACCCCAAAAATTATAAAACCGTTCAGAAAAATTCAAAAAAAGTAAAAAAATGTTCATAAAAAAAATAAAAAAAATATAAAACAACAAAAACAATTAAAAAAAAGTTCTTTTCAGAACTACCTCCCCGTTATTAAAAAATTGGTAGAATATTTGGAACTCTGCCAACCTCTATTTCTCTTAGTTCGCTTCCCAGTTCGCTCGCCGGTACGCGAACCGGGAGCGAACCCAAAATTTTTTTTTTTTTTAAAAAGAACAGTAAGTATAAGGGAAGGAAACAGACAGTTATGTTAAAAGAAAGACAGCTATAGGGGAGTAAACTAGAGATTCTATTACCCGTAATCCACTGCTGATGATGTCACATATTACATCATTCATGACATGGTCAGTGACATCATCAGCAGAGGATTGCGGGTAACAGTATCCCTAGTTTACTCCCTATAGCTGTCTTTCTTTTAACATAACTGTCTGTTTCCTTCCCTTATGCTTACTGTTCTTTTTAAAAAAAAAAATTTAGATCAGTCAGAAACAGTGAAAGTAATAGAGACAGAGTGAGTGACCAAGAGTGAAGAAGTATGAGAAGAGAGGGACTAAGAAAAATAGTGAAGGAGTAGAGTAATTAAGTAATAGACAAAGGAATGAGGGAAGTAGCAAAGGCAGGAAAGTGATTCTTAAAGAAATAAAGCAGTGGAACTAATAGAAGTTAAATGTGATAGAAATATAACAAAAAGAGTACAAAACATTTACCTCATAATTGTCGTTAAGTTAGTCATTTGTTCTTTTTATACTAAAAAATCTGTGAAAGAGAGAACAAACATTTGAAAAATATTAAAACATGTTTTTAATAAATTAGAAAAAACAAGGGAAAAGATTGAAGGACAAATAGTTTTTCAAGAACTTTGACACTTACAGAAGCCTCTGCTTCTCCATGCCCCTACACAGTCCTAAAAATATACATTTTAAACTAATAGTATCTTGATGCAGATGAAGTGAGTCCTATCTTGCAACATTGTGCATCTTTTGCATGACTGCTGCATCGGTTTCATGTGGCATTGTTTTCTTACAGCATGACACATCTGCCTAGATTCATCATTTTATAATTTTGTCGCCTCATACCAAATCTTTTCAACCGCGACTGCGTCACAACAGTGACGCACAGTGGCGCAAAAGAGGCATACACCTATCATAAATCTGTCCCTAACATGTTAAATAATTGATTCAGGATGACAATAAGGTGTGGCATATCCAGAGGTTTGTTTAAGGTGAGGCCTACTCAGGGTTGCAGATCAAACTTACACTTATTGAAGAATACAGAGGAGATAATACATGTGAACGCCTACTAATGAAGTAAGTCATGTCCACTTCACTTTTGAACAAAGGCTAGACCTCTTCTGTGTCCGTGGACAGACCTAAACTTCATCTGCACAATGTCATTCGTAAACTTAGGAAACACAGGTGATGTAATTGAAAAATGTGGAGTTTATTTTCCTCATTTCACAATCACATCACCTGTGTTGCCTTTGCTTAGGTATCTCATAGTGCAGATGGAGTCTAGCATATCAAACAGTACACAGAAGTTGAGCAGTGTATACAACAATTTTCACACTTAGAAAACCTTCAGCTTCTGCATGTCCCCTACACAGTGCTAATTATATACATTTCAAAGTGATGGTATCTTGCTGGAGATGAACTGAAACCTATCTTGCAACATGGTGCATGTTTTACACAAAAGTGACCCACAGCGGAGCAAATGAGGTGCACAGTCATCATAAATGTCAGCCTAACATTTTAAATCATTGTTTCAAGATGCCGATAAGGTGTAACCTATTCACAGATTTGTTTCAGGTAAGTCCTACTCAGAGTTGCAGATGAAATTTAGGTTTGTTGAAGAATACAGAGAAGAAAATACATGTGCAGGCCTACCAACCAAGTGTGTCATGTCGACTGCACTCTTGGACAAATGTTAGACCTCCTCTGTCTCCAGGAACAGGCCTAAACCTCATCTACACAATGTGATGTGTAATGTTAAGAAACACAGGTAATATAATTGAAAAACGTGCAATTTTTTTTCCTCATTCCACAATCATATCACCTGTGTTTCCTTTGCTTAGGTATCTCATTGTGGAAATGTAGTCTATCATATGAAAGACTACGTAGAATATGAGCACTGTATGCAACAACTTTGACACTTACAGAAGCCTCACCTTCTCCATGCCTCCTACACAGTTCTACATGTACATCATAAATGCAAACAGAACAGAATTAATTATACATGTTAAATGGTTTATTTTTGCTGTTCTCAGAATGTATCAAATTTCACTAAAAACAGTGACTTGAAGGTATTCATCATATAACAGCGGGGAAAAAAAAACACAATCAAAATGATTGTGTTTAAAAAACCCATACAACATAACAAATCAGAATTCAGAACTCCTTAAAGTTAACTTACTTTCCATGATGGCGAAGGATGTCCTATGAACAGCTTACACTCTGTTGTGCTGTTATTACTTTCAACCCGCCACTTTCTGAAAGAAAACCTCCATTGTTTTCAAAAACATGTTACATACAATAAATGACTTCTCGCTCTCTACCACACGTTTCCACAAGGCCAAATCGTGTCTGAGCCATTTATAACTCTTAGAATTCTTGTAAGCCAATCCCGTCATGTTGTATTTCCGCAACTTTCACAATTAAAATGTTGAAGATCATTTTCACAATCCTGGACTAGTAATATCTTCCCCTTCTTGCTCAATCATGTTCTACATTTCCTATGACACTGATACTGCTTACTATGAAGCAGACTTACACTACCTTTATGACTACTACAATTATTTAATTCTCTACATCACTTTTAATCACAAAGCAATGTAAAACAGTAGACAGCATTGCAGACTTACATTCCCTCTTCTCCATGTTTTGATTGGCTGCTTCAATTAGCTTATAAAAAGAAACAGTTTTTCTGAACTCATTCAAAGTGCACGTATTTCTCCATGACGTCCAGTGTTATGGTAAGAAGTTATGTCTCTGTACTACACTTATCCTCAAGGCCAAATCTTGTAGGAGCCATTAGAACTTCTTGAAATTCCTCAGAGTACATCCCGAGATTCTTTCCCAAAAATGTTGGTTTTAAAAACACCAGGTAAGAGTTTTTAAGGTCATACGGCAATTTTTTTTTTAAAATTAAAACAGAATCATTGCAGAATGACCAGCCATTTCTAGACTTTAAATAAGCTGTGTAATGTCCTGATGTTACTGAAGGACCGTCATGATATATAATTGCTACAGTTACAAAAGTCCTTCCTGATATTGACAACTGTGAAGCCACAACATTTTTAATTAAAGTTGTCAATTTTGTTCCATCAGGCCTACATCGTTGGAACATTAAAATGACATACTGGCCATATGTTCGTATAAATAATGTGGACATCATTTCAGATTTACATTGGCTACACTCCATGTTGTGATCAGCTCCTTTTACTAGCTTATTAAAAGAGACTGATTTACTGTCTGGCAAAGTTAAATATATAAATCTTTCTGAGTCTACACTAGTAGTACTTGATACCCTACAGTTCTCGCAGTCATGCTGCCATTGATAAGAAAGCCCAAACAGGTGATCTACATCTACACCTTCATCATGCAATACATCAAGCATATACATTAAAAACTCCTGACAATCTTGCTGACTATTTTGAGAGAATTGTGTTTGGCCTGAACATCTGTCTAACAGATTTCGAATTTCAGACACACTTTCTATGTTTGTTCTATCAGTGCTACATTTCTCTAACACAGAATTTAACAAACTGCAAAATCTTTGATCAGAATTGACCACAATCTCTTCTTTTACATTTTCTAGAGAAAACAAAACATTAACCACTACATTAGCATAGCAGTTGACACCAGAACTGTTTTCAAATTGAAAACCAACAACATCTTCAACAGAATCCTTTTTGTTTCTGCTTATAATTTCAGGTTCATCGACTTTTCGTCTTTTTGCTACAACCTCCCCAATATTGGTCACATTTCTTTGTTTCCGGCCTACCACACGTTTCTCAAACAAAGGATACTGAGGCAAATGTGGCGCATACTCTCTTCTTAACGTATTGTATTCCTTAAAACAATCTAGATCCGCACAAATGTTTGTGACATCACACTCAATCAAGTACAATCCCGATAAAGTTCTAACTCGTGACAATGCCACATATGCCATACCCTCCTTGAACACAGAACTGCCAATATTCACCAATGCACTGTCTACACTTAAACCTTGCGATTTATGGATTGTCACCGCATATGCCAAGCAAACAGGAAACTGCTTACGACGAACATATACGTCTTTTACAAGCAAAAATCTAGCAGAACAACGACCAATTAGCTGTACTTCCTCAATGCCATCAAATTTAATTTTTAAAAATTCAATTCCATCTCTATTTCTGTATTTCACAAAATCAACAACATTACCCATTGATCCATTTACCAGACCTCTTTCAACATGTAAATTCCTTCTTAAAATTATACGGCAGTTCAAGCACACATTCAGAGTCTTTTCAAAACCTGCAGTTTTAGATATACTCTTCTCTAATGAATCCAATTTTGTTTTCAGATTCTCAGACAAAATAATTGTTGATCACATATGCTCTACTCTGTCAATAGCTTCCAGTTTCACAATCTCTTGCTTTTCTAAATGCAACATTTTGTTGTTGAATTTGGCACATTCTGCAAGAGTTGGCATCAAACATATTCCAGATTTCTTCTCAGTAATTTTCTGAAAAATATTCTCAGGCACAACATCTTGGTCTGGATATAAATTTGTCAGTAATCGTGCATGTAAAGCTTCTTTCCCATGCTCGGTCACTTTTCCAATTCTAACATCTTGTAGAATAGTCTTGTAAACTTCATCCTTCGCCTGACGCATATTTTCATGCAGTTCAGCATAATTGAAGTTTAACCATATATTGACGTTGCCAATGCTCCCTAGGCACTTCCTGGTATCTTCATGCGTGAGCATTTTGAACACAGGTTGCCCTTTCACTGGTGTCAGCTGCAGAAGATCTCCGAAAACAATGATGTGTTTGCCACCAAATAACACATCATACTCTGTTTTGAGAACTTCTTGCATTCTCAAATGCACAAAGGCAAGCATGACATTGGAAACCATGCTTACTTCGTCAATGATAAGAAGTTTCATTTTCCTCAAGACTCTTTTAACTTCAAAACAAGCATCTCCCGATAGCTTGTGATATTGTAATTTGTTGTCATGCTCCACTGGCAGCATCAGTAAACGATGTAAAGTAATCCCTTTAATGTTATGTGCTGCCAGTCCAGTTGGAGCGGTGACAACACAAGACAGCGATGACTCTGTCCTTTCCTGCAAATAACATGAAATTGCTTTAATAAGGAAACTTTTTCCAGTTCCTGCTTCTCCACTCACGTACAGTCGAACAGGCTTCAACGACGTACATGAGCACTCTTTCTTGTCATGACTTAATCCATGATCAATTTGCATGGTAACTTCGTCATATATTTTCCTCTGCTCAACGTTGAGTTGTCTTTCCAACTCTTCTAAGTTAACCGCATCCTCCTGAGCATGTGCCATTGCTCTTTCCACTTCATTCATAGCAGTGGCAGCTTCATTTTCGATAACAGGTCCTCCTAGTGGATCCTGACTCAATGAAGCAGAACTCTGACTGTCCTGAGAACTGTCTCTGGCAATCTCCGCTGCAATTGTTGCTTCCTGCTCAATTTCCACATTCAACATTTCTACATATTTGGGAAAAGCAGGACATTCTATGGTCTCCTTGGCAGCATTGAAAGAGTCTTCATAACAGAGGAAATCTCCAAGCAGTTCCTCTTCTGCACGCCAAGGCTTAAAAAGTTGCAAAAGTGCTAAATAGAAAAACTCCTTTTTTTCAGGAGATTCGCCACTCAATTTTCGATGGTTTATCAAGTGGCATTTTCTTTGCTTCACCACACATCCCTCACTTCCTATTACAGCATACACTCCTTTCTCAGTATCTTCTTTGATGTTCCTCTTGAATATGTAATTTTGCAGAACCTCATACAGACAAACATTCTCGAGGTGACTGCTTCGATTTGGATAATATGTATCCAACATGTTGGTCTTCAAAATGTCGGTACTGTTTGGCTCCTTTTCCGCCAAATACTCAATTTCCCGCACAGGTTTGAGAACTCGATTACGCGTTGCAGCAAGACCAAGACTCGCCCAAACGATACTCCTGGACTTGGCATAGAGACTTGCTGAAGACAACCGGTCAGAACATTCGTAAGCTCCGATTTCTCGATGCGACAACATCTTCAGACTGAAACTGTACAACTTCTTGCTGAGGCTCTTTTCATGGGAAATGTCCTCCCACATATTCTTCAATTCTGTCTTCTCTTTTTTGGTGATGTAAGATGTCACATACCGAGCCACAGCCATACAGTTATCAGCCACAAACTGTATATCCATGTTAGCATTCCACATGGACAAAATCACCGGGTTGTAGTCGTTGATGTACTTAGACTCTTCGTTCCTCTTCAAATTGTATGTGTTTTTAGGTGATTTCTTCATCACATTATGTCGCAGCGAAGACATCAAACTGTTCACTCTTCCTTTAGAAATCACCGGTCGTGGAAAGCCGAAACGACATTTGGTGTAGAACTTGTCTTTGTTTCAGAATTTACGAAGACAGTACTTTCCACATCGATGGCTTTGGAAACGTAGAACTTTTTCTCTTAGGCTTTTTTTCTCCTTTGCGTTTGGAACAGCACACGTAGAATACTGTTCTATGAAACTCATCACTGAGTCTTCTGGATCCGTTCCAAATTTAGGTGCATCCTTGATCCACAGCAACATATGTATATGAGGAGCACCTCTTGCTTGGTACTCCTTTCTCCAGAAGAAATCCAACACCTCTACAAGAGGTGGATTCTTCTTATTCATGATGAAAGACATCATACCTTCAAATCTATGATTGAAGTACCTACATACATTGACTGGATCCAAAGAGCACAGTTCTCCGGGTGTCTTGAATTCGATGTTTTCTACGTTAGCATTTGCCTCTCGTAGAAATTCAAGGAAGTCTTCCCAGCCATACTCAGCACAGCTCAGAGTGAGGAACCATGTGGGAGTTCCTAAGTTCCTCAGCATACATTTTAAATCACCATGACGACGGTACCAGTACTCATTAGTACCACGCTGACACGCCATGAGATTAATCAGGTGAGAATCCAAAATACTGTCTTGGACATTGACTTTATCCATAAAGTCACTTGCCGAGATGTTTTGCATGTGTATACCACTTTTCAAGATGTGGTTCACTGCATATGACAGTCCAGACAGATCGCTTTCAAACAGGAGATGAAACAAATAAGGAATGCATTGTCGAAACCTAGCATCTCCTGCATACAATCGCAAAGTCCGGTATTCAGAAGCAGGAATTTGATGAGGTCGCTCATCATATCTTCCTCCCTGACCTGTTGGAAAAAGCTGTGGGAAACACCGAGCTTCCAAACTTTCCTCCCAAACACTAATGGGACTCCCTTTCGCTTGTTTCATTTGAAACAACTCAATAGCATTCCCCATGACTTCCTTGGAATGCAAAGGATGAACACTATAATGTTCATATATTTCTTCACTAGTACAGGGTTCTACTTTCTCAATTTGACCAGCACACAAATCGCTATCATCTTCCTCACTTACTTCCTCTTCTGCAACATATACATTTTTATAGTATTTTTTTTTTTTTTCAAATACAATGTTGCCCTTTTGACTTTCCTAACATCTACTAAATCTTGCCATATTTTTTTATTCTTTGTCGGAACCCCATTAACTAAGATAACCAGAGGTTCCTCTTCCACTTTTTGTACTCCAATTGTGTTAATGTTTTTCTTGAAATCTAGAGGCAAATAAACAACTCTTCCCTTTAATCCTCTCTGTAAATCTGATGGAGGCAATTTCCCTGTCTTTGGCTCCATTCTTACAATAGCCTGAAAGGGATGGATACTTTGAATCAAAATAGATTCATAAGTATTTAAATCCTTCAATTCAGAAGGAATCTCAACCAATTCCAGATTATTATGAACTGCTCTAGCAGGCATCTGGTTTTGATTTAATTTGTTACAACAATAAGTACACACACGTTGATCCAATCCCAAATCAAAACAATTTTCTACCATCAAGTATGTTGTAAAATCCTTCCATTCACTATTATTTTCCCTTTCACTTTTTGCATATAAATCCACTAACTTAGTCTGATTCTTATAATAAGTGCGTCGACAACACACACAAGTGAAATTTGGCCTCTCACTTGATTTCACCTCAAACGTCGCAATTTCCCTCTGGAAATTATCTGTACTGGAAACCTGTACACTATCTTCCACATTACTCTCTTCTTCCTGGTCAATTTCAACATTCTCCTCTTTACTTCCAAAGTAACAAAACTCAATTTCTTCACATATATTCTTCACATCTATTTCAGAACCATGCAAAAGAGCAGCGCATAATTGTTTAAGCATAATTGCTGGACTCTTAGCATAATACAACATTCTAACTAATTTCCTCACTTTATTATGATGCACTGCTAGCATCCTGAAATGATGAAAAACACTCTGGCATACTCTCCTGGAAAGACAAGCCAGTGAATGACCATGCAAACCTATCACTTCTCTCACTCTGCAAGGATCTAATTCTTGCAACAACTTCATTTTCTGCTTCAAACTTTTCTTATTAAATGACCGTATAAAATCACAAAGCAAATTGATGGAATCCTGTCGTACACTGCAAATACTACTACACTTCCAGGTGTACACAGGACCCTTAGGACGTCTCCCTAAAACCTCATTACCTAACACCTCTTCTATCTCTGTTGTCACAAGTTTTTCTTTTTCAACTGGACAACCATCTTTCACTTCATAAGCTCGACCACTGGTGTCAACTGCATGCACCAAATCATTATCCTGGAAATAACTCTCCTCATTAAAAAATGCCTCAGAGCTTGAACTATGCATCCATTCTCCAGAAAAAACTTCACAAAAATTACTACGATTAACTATTCTCTTCCATCTACTATTTCTTTTGAAATCATAAATTGCCTTGTTTAGCTTCCTAATTCTATTGATTGTCAAAATAAATAACTTACGTTTAATTTCAAATGCCTGATCAATAACTTTCTCAACAATTTTTTTTCTCTTATAAAAAACCACTTTCTGTTGACCTTTCTTAATATTTTTTAACAAATTGCCAATTATCCTGTTGCGGAACATTCATTTACGAATGTCCCTAAACTGTTGTTTCCTTCTACTTTCATGCATAGAGTTATCTCTTACTCTAGCAGTAACATTTTTGATTGGCCTTTCCTTTCCGTTTGAATTGCTTCTCCTTTTCTGGACTGAAACATTTTCTGTAGTAATATTTTTTTTACTACAGATATTTCTTATGAATGTTTTTGTACTCTTACCCGGTGCTTTCTTGGTGACTTGACAAATCTTTTTGTTAGAGGACTGCTGCTTTTTTTCATTCACCTGCTGTCTTTGACGTTTTGCAGCCTTTCTCACTCTTTCTTTGGTTGGCATGCTGAAATCTTGAAATGATCTGCAGTTGAATCTGTGGTAAAATATAATAAAAAATGTTATTAACCACTATTACCCAACAGTAAATCAATAACAGTCATCAAAAACTTAACACACTACTTAACATTTTTACATAGAAGATTTTTTTGTGCATGGCAAATTTAGAATACAGAAATAGCAGAAAAGAAATGGAATTTATATTCATTTTACCTGTGCTGTTTTATATGTGAATCTGATCTAATTTTATGAGCATATTTTAATATTTTATTGAAGACACTACACATAACCTGTTTTTGAAGGTGTCTTTATTTTTAAATTAAACGGTTTACATTTTTACTTTTTATTTATTATAAATTTATAAAATAAATGTTTATAGTTCCATAGGCTCAAGCACGTCAGCTTCCCATCCTATGTCATACAATTCTGACAAATCTGCATCCTCATCACGTTCTTCTTCATCCTCAGGATTTAAATCATCCAAAGGATCAACATCCACTGATGTTTCAATTACGAGTTCAATGATGAGGTCGAAATCAACTGATTGCTGATTGTCGCTCATGTTGATGTTGTCTTTATCTTTAAAGAAAGATAACAACAATGAGATGTTGCAGAGTAAGAGACAAATCTCAGAGATTATAATAGTAAAATTGTTTAACAAGAGTAACATTTTGCAGCTATTATTTAACCATGTCCAGCGATGCTGAGGAGGCAGCCGCGGGCCGTGGAGGAAGTTACGGTGGGGCAGGGAGGCGGGAAGGGGGAGGGGCAGGGTGGAGGGACCTAAAACTGGCATATGGATAATTGCAGGTAAGTACACAATTTAATTATTCAAACGAATTTCGTAGCGCGCACTGCATCGCAAAATGTGATGCTGTGCGCGCTACGAATTTCGTTTGAATAATTAAATTGTGTACTTACCTGCAATTATCCATATGCCAGTTTTTAGGTCCCTCCACCCTGCCCCTCCCCTTCCCCGCCTCCCTGCCCCACCGTAACTCCCTCCACGGCCCGCGGCTGGATGACTGGCACATCCCTGATGATACGCCAGTCATCATAAATCTATCCCTAAGCTTCTTATCTTGTTAGAGATGAACCGCCATATGTATCATCAAAGTTTTTTACATTTCCTAAATAGCGAACTTTAAGGAATAAATAGCGATTCTTTACCATTCCTAGTTTGCGATGAGCTATTTGCTAATTACAAATTACCCATTCATTTCCATGGAGCAGGAGGCCCATAGGAATGAACGTGCAATTTGCGATTAGCAATCAGCTCATCGCAAATTACAAATTTTTCCGAGGGTGCAGGGGTGTCTCAAGAACACCCTGCTGCACCCCTGAAAAAGAAATTTGGGGGCATATGGCGCACATAAATTTTGAAAACATTCCTTTACCTCAAAAACGATTTTCAACTCATAATTTGAAAACACTGCCCGCGGGGAAATGACTTAAAATGTCCTCAAGACACATGAAAGTGTTTTTTTAAAGCCTTTGCAACTTTTTTGGGTCACTTTTAACATGGCTATGTAACTCAAACAGTCAAAATCTAAATTTACCATGCACAGGTGGGAGCATATTTACAAGGAATTTGCTCCACGGAGAAAGGTATTTTAATTTAATATTGGAAAAATAACATCAGAGACACTGAAATGCCTTATAAAGAAGCATACACCATTATGTCCTTGTCATAAATTTTAAAAGCATTCATTTTCCCCAAAAACGATTTTCAAGTCATAATTTAAAAACACTCCACATGGGGAAATGACTTAAAATGTCCTTAAGACACATGAAAGCGTTTTTTGATTGCCTTTGCAGCATGTTTCGGTCACCTTTAACATGCCTATGTAACGCAAACATTCAAAATCTAAATTTGCCATGCACAGGTGGGAGCATATTTACAAGCAATTTGCTCCACAGGGAAACGTCTTACATTAAAATGGGAAAAATACCATCAGAGACACTCAATTGCCTTATAAAGAAGCATACACCATTATGTCCTTGTCATAAATATTAAAATCATTCCTTTTCCTCAAAAACGATTTACAAGTCATAATTTGAAAACACTCCACAGCTCCTATGCACATAAAAACCCTGTCAGTACTAATACTTCACATTTTCTCCAATTACAATTTCTCAAAGAAACAAAATCTATTTGTAAAACACTTGAGACAAAGCAACATTTGAAAAACACAACTTTCTTCATAATTTTCTCCTTAAAGCACACTATTTTCTATCTAAATTAAAGAAATCTTTTCTAACCTTAGCAAATACTTTGAGTTTCAAAACAGTCTCAGAAACACACCAATTTGTCTTCAGCAGAGCAAAAGGTATGCACTCCAGAGTCTGCAGCTATCAAAAGCACAGAAATGCTGTAATTCTTCACACATATCTCTCATGTCACCCAATCAAAACTCTTCCCTCACTTTTTTTCAAATCAAAACCCTTCCCCCCTCTGCCCTCTCTGCTTTTTTGCATAGCAACCACCTCTTGCAAGACCTCTGGTGTTTGCAAGTTCACACAACAATGTTGCAATTGAACTCTGAACTCTCAGTGCACCTGCATATCCAGTGCATTCTTCCATTTAATTATTTTTTCTTCGCCACTCAAAATACATCTTTCAACGAACTCATCCATGCACCCTAACTTTCTGTTTTCAGCAATCAAAATCCACCAATCACTGTTACTGCTTCATTAACACAGAAACTCCACATTTTTTTTCATTTTAAACTCTTATTTTTTCAACTGCCATTTCATTGCCACACTTCATCTGACTGCAGGAGAACCTTCTCTCGCCATGTTTTCTGTCTGGATTGTTGGACATAGTTACATCTATTGGGCGCAGAGGTACGCTGAAAACAGGAATTTACCTAACCTCAATTTACAAGATGTGGAAATTAAGTGGTTTGGCCACAGAGGATTAAAATGTCACCAATTGATACCATTGGTGAAAACCTTTATGCATTTGCCAAAACCTGACCTGTTAATTGTGCACTGTGGAGGTAATGACTTGGGCACTTTGACTGGGGTAGGTCTGGAAATGCTTTTAAAGGACACCTTTGAGCAATTGATGGCACTTTTTCCTCAGACTGCCTTGGTATATTCAAATATATGCCAAAGACAGAAATGGAGGTGGTCGAACCAATTTTGTCCACAAATTGAGAAGTCGAGGAAGCATGTAAACAAATCTGTTTCAGCTTACATGAGAGACCATGGAATGGGCTCCTTGTACAACAATAACTTGCGTTACTACATGCAAGATATCTACAGAGGAGATGGAGTTCACTTCTCAGATGAGGGCAACAGAATTTTCATTCTGAATTTAAGACTGTGCATTGGTACCTACTTATAAGTACCTAAATGTACCATAAACCCAAAAGCTCTTCTCAGAGCTACCCTACATCTGATCACTCACAATTATTATTTTACTCTAACTTTTTTCACTAATTTTCAAGAAAGTACGCTCCCCAGAACGCTTCCCGGTTCGCGAACCGGGCGCACTCCACGCAAAAGAACTAAAAAACGATATTTATTTTTTTTGCCGTGCGAGGCCCTTTTAAAGCCTCCACATCAAACCTAGGGGGTCAGGGAGGATCTACTATGCCCCCTTATGGTCATTTGCCCCTTCGCTTTGGCCTCCTCTTCTCTCTCGATCCTACCAAGAGACAAGATGGCGGCCGCTACGGACTGTTTGGAATGTTTACAGACGCCGAAGAACCAATCAGCTTCGCAAAGCTCCGTAACGCAAAAAGTACGCGAAGCGGAGCGCTGTTACAGATATATATCTTTTTTTGAACGTTAATTTCTCAAAATCCACTGGAGCACATATATTGAGACCTAGCAAAGGCACATCGGGCTACCAGTACCTACACTTTTCCCAAGTTTCGTGCAAATCCATTCAGCCGTTCGATTATTATTATTTTTATTTTTTTTTGCCCCGCGGGGCCCTTTTAAAACCTCCACATCAAACCTAGGGGGTCAGGGAGGATCTACTATGCCCCCTTATGGTCATTTGCCCCTTCGCTTTGGCCTCCTCTTGTCTCTCGATCCTACCGAGAGACAAGATGGCGGCCGCTACGGACTGTTTAGAATGTTGACAGACGCCGGAGAACCAATCAGCTTCGCTTCACAAAGCTCCGTAACGCGAAAAGTACGCGAACTGGAGCGCTGCCCGGTCCGCTGTTACAGATATATATCTTTTTTTGAACGTTAATTTCTCAAAATCCACTGGAGCACATATATTGAGACCTACAAAAGGCACATCGGGCTACCAGTCCCTACAATTTTGCCAAGTTTCGTGCAAATCCATTCAGCCGTTCGGGCTAAAAGTGAGGCCAATCGCCCTATGGAAAACTCAATGTTAAAAACACGTTTTGGGACCCCCCTTTTTTCTCGGCCCCCCCTTGACGAACCCCCCCCAAATTTTCAGGGGCTGCTCAGAAACAAAATGTTCCATTTTCCTGAAAATTTCAGCCAATTCCGTCCACAAACGCCAAAGTTATTAGACATAGAATTTTCAAAAATCCCATAGAGAAAAAATCCTAACTATATATACCTACTGGCGACCGCCAGTAGGTAATATATATATATATGTATATATGTATATACATATATATATATATATATCCAAACAGTTAGGGTCCTTCCGAGACCATTCCTCCCATAGTGGCGTATAATTTCCGGCGAACCCAAAAGCCGTTTGGTATTTCAAATTTTCAAAGTTGCTCAATCCAGCAAATACGCACTCAGAGACAGAGATCTGAAGAAAAAGGGTGTTTATTCCCAAATTACGCTATGCGTTTCAACACAATGCTGTGTCTTGCTCACACGAAATGCTTCGATGTCCCCAGCACATTTAAAAGACATCAACAACATAGACAAGGGCATGTTTGTATGTAAAGGTCACATGGTCTCCTGTGCAAACGTATCCGCCATTTCTAAGTGGTGCAAACATCATTGACTTGCATCATACATCACCTCATATACTTATACTTTGTTAAGAAGACATATAGTCCTTCCATCTCGTATATATATTGCCATATTAGTCAATCAGTGTACAATTAATGTCAACCCAACTTGCGGCTCGCATAATTAAGTCTTTTCTTAATTCTTTATAACAACCTGAAAATCGTTTTCGTAGATGTCCTGTATATATGGCATATATGGCACATATAGCATTACCCATTTCATTCGATATAGTACATTGATACAGGATTTCCCAGGAGTTTATATATGAAAGTCCATTAGTCTCCTATACAGGAATAGCTGCCATATCTAAGTGGTGTAACCATCATTGACTTCCATGTTATATCACCATGAAGTTATGCATTATTGAAACAACATTCCATCTCGGAAAGATACAGGTTGTTATTCAAGTACTTGGATGTCCTGAATTTCTAGCGTGACTCATTTCATTCGGTATAGTACCTAATACTAGAATTTCCAAGAATTGGCACGGAGATAAACACCTGTATAAACCTATGTGTGGAGTATTTGTACTTTGTACCAGCTTATCTCAGACAGCCCTATTTCGTCTATATACAGTGCTTTTAATTGCCGTATTCATTCCGAAGACTAGTGCTCGAAAAAAGTGCAAATTTTATATTTTCAAGAAATATCTTCAATGCCCCATAGATTAAAAAGAAGAGAGAGTTCAAACAATAGAAAAAACAGTGTTGTGCCCAGGGCAGTGATTGGGAAGTCCCTCTCGTGTCCTAAAAAACAATGATATAATATAAAATTAAAATTAAAATCTTGTTACACTAGAAAATATACAGTGATCACATTTAGGAACAATGAAATTACAGGATAAGTCAATATCTGTCACAGTATAGTTTGTTACCAGCATTTTGTATATGGACATGTACCTTCCATTGTATCAGTTATGCATATAAGTGGGTTGCCAGTTCCTCATCGAGGTTGTGGCCCCCAGGAAATCTAGCCTCAAGGTCCAAAATCCACCTAGATTCCCGTTTTCTGAGTGCCAGCAAACGATTCCCCCCTCTTTTTACGATGTTTACCAGTTCCACTGCAAAATATCTCAGTAGGGAGTTGTTTGATTGATGGCACTCGGAAAAATGTCTTGCAATGGGATATCTAACATCTGTATGGGTAATAGCTCTGGGATGTTCTTGCACTCGTTTCTTTGCCATACAGATGGTGCTACCCACATATTTCTTGTGGCAGGGACATTCCAAGACATACACAACGTATGTAGAGTTACAGGTCAGGAATTGTTTGATCTCTCTAGGTTTGGGATTGCCTGGTATTTCCACTTGTTTGACCATGACACTAGCTTTACAGGCTTGACAATGTCTGCATGGATAAAATCTTTTTAGACCTTGTACATGTTGTTTTTTGTTGTCCGTGATATCCCCTTTCACCAGGATATCACGTAGGTTCCGCCCTCTCCTATATGTGATGCGTGGTCTTTCTCCTATTCGTGGGCCAATGATGCTATCTGACTTAAGGATGGACCAACTGTCTGTTAGTATTTTGTGAATCTTATTGGATTCCTGATTGTATGTAGTTATTATTCTGGTACTCCCTTCCTCTTCCCCTTTACTGCTTCTTACTTTGGGTTTGAGGGTATCTGCTCTGTCAATATCAGAAACTTTGGAAACTGCTTTTTTCAGAACCCATTCGGGATATCCTCTCTCACGGAATCTCGATAGCATAGTGATTTGTTCTGCAGTAAATCCTCCCGGATTACTACAATTTCTTCTGGCCCTTAGTAATTCGCCAAATGGGATACTCCATTTGAGCGGTTCAGGGTGGGCACTGAGGGCATGCAATAAGCTGTTGCCCGCCGTCTCTTTTCTGTGGAGCCTTGTGACCAAAGTTCCTTGAACAATCTTTATTTCCGTATCCAAAAATTCTACACTTTCACTGCTAATTTTACTGGTAAGATGTATATTGTATCCATTGATGTTAAGTCTTTGGATAAAATTCTCAGCTTCAGTGTGGGTACCATGCCATACAATAAACAGATCGTCTATGTATCTGATCCAGGTGCCTACTTTTGCAAAATGTTCCTTAAAGTTTTCATCATTCCTTATTTCTTCCTCCCACTTCCCTAGGAAGAGGTTGGCGAAACTAGGAGCAAAGGCCGAACCCACTGCCATGCCCCGGATTTGCTTAAAAATGTCCCCATCAAACATAAAATAGTTGTTCCTTAGGCACATTTTCATCATCAAAAATAGTGTAAATAAGGGTCTAGGGGGAATTGATTAAGGACTGGGAACACCTCCGCTCCCCAATCACAGTTAACACAATTAATGAGGAGATGCCCAGTCAAACATGAAAGGAACTGAAAACAACTGAAATGCTGCAGAAATGTGGAAACCCAATTCTAATAGTTTGCCCACCACCTGGCTAGATTCAAGAGTCCATCGGCCCACCCTTACTGGAGGAACATCGTCATCTGGAGCTCAAAGAGATTCAGGTCTAGGACCACAGCCCTGAGCCATTTTGCCCTGCTGGGCACCTGACCTCATTCTCCTAAACGACTCATGCCAAGGTGAATGTTCAAACCGTATGTACTCTGGTGCAGTGCAGTGCTAAAGTGTGTGAAGATTAAAAATGGCTACTTGGACAAAAAATATATTTATTAAGGATTATCCAAGTGCCATATTAAAAAAAAACCTGATAGTATGAGAAATATTAACTATCTCCTGGTTACAAACTAATGCGGTCAACATGTTTCAGCCGTCATGGTCAACTGACCCGGCTTTCTTCAGGACCTAGATGTTTATGTAATATAAGCTACTGCAGGAAAGAATTTATAACAAGTGCAAAAGTGTATTAAAGAAACAGAATATTAAGGTAAAGTTGTGGCCCTCGCACCCTACCCGACATGCAAAATATGTATTTGCAGATAAGAGCTACCTCTTCTTTCCTAGAAGACAAATAGAAAAAATGTGTGGGTCAAAATATGCTCAAAATAAAGGAAATCCAACATAATGCAACATCAGCTATTGACATTCCGTAGTGCTATTGTGCACCACTCATTAGAAACCCAAGTCGTCGTTTTTTGAAAATCCAAGTCTCATTTTTTGTTTTTATAAGGACTGATTCTCACTTACCCAGCTTTATGTGGGAGGAAGGCCTCACCTCACCCGGCTGACTGCTCGGAGAAGGAAGCCCCGCTCTGTTTACAAACAAAGTAAGACAATGAGGTTGCTCAGTGATGCCACTCTGTCTAAATACTTTGTATATGTGTTAAACATTCTTAAAAACCAAGATCAAAAAACAACCCAGAAACACTCAGCTCCAGATAGAATTAAAATACAGGAAGGCAAAAGCCCCCTATCTTTTAGTGGAACCTTCCTTGTAATACAGGGAGGATCTCTATCCATAAGCAACCTCTCTGCTCTTTTGTTTAGTAAGTAAGCTAGAAAGGCAAGTCACATAGGTATGGGGCAGAGAAAGAGTTAACAATACAAAGAACCACCCTTCCCATGCCAGAGGAAAATGAAGGACAAAGGTTCTAGTGCAAGTCCCAGGCACTCCCTCAGAGCGATTCTTTCCTCTTTACCTGTCCGTCAGTGCTCCAAACAAGACTGCGAGCAGTCTGGGAGCTGACGATAGGGAAGACAGGGCTGCTTAAATACTCGCCCTAATTGGCTGTAATTAAGTTAAATGTTCGCAGCTGCTGATGAACAAGAAAACGGCCATTTTCAAGCCGATCGGGCAGACTCCCTCGCGAGACACTGCACGGCGTGCATGCGCATTAATAAGCCCTGGTCTAGCGTCAGGCTGATTGAGCAGACTCCCTGGCGAGACACTGCACGGCGCGCATGCGCATTAATCAACCTGGGTCTAGCGTGCACTATATATCATCCTTCTCCCTAATGGGCTACTTTTCTTACGCATGCTCAAAGCTATAGGCCTCGGGGTAAGCTGGTGAAAGGCGCGTGCGTAAGGTACTGGACACTGCCTCCCTAACTGATCCACCTGCAATCACGGGGCAGAGTCAGCACAAGTCGCGCGTGAAATGTTAGACACTCCCATCATAATTGATCCGCCCACGTACAGCGGGGCAGAGTCAGCACAAGTAATGAAAAATACTGTATGCCACACTTCAAGATGTGCGTGTGGTATATGGCTCATTTTAGGAAAAAAGCCTCCTATTAGAATATAACACTGTGGCCTGGTCAAAAACGTAATTACAGATCCAACTGACTTACAATTACAATTGTCGTACAAAACAAGGTATAAGGGTGTAAGTCAAAGACAGTATCTGATATTTGGTCCCGGCTTATCTCCCCAATATGGTTATTGCTTAGAAAAAAGGTTGGAAGGCAAGGCTCATCTATAATATTGAATATTGTTGCAACTAAGTTGTAAACTAACAACTTATTTATGGATTGGCAATGAAGCAGGGATGAATATAAACTGGAAAGGATTTTTTTAGTATCAGATCAGGAGCACTGTTCCCAAGAGGCCGCGCGCCTGGGCGCGCGCGCACTTCTCTACCCCCGAGCGCGCAGTCCCATGTGTGGAGCGCGCACAGAGGGCAAATCCGCCGAGAGTATTCGCGCCGCCGCCGCTTTTAAAAGGCGCGCGGCGCGAAAAATGGGCATTTCCAGATTGCGGCGAAAGGAGTGTGTGCTTTTTCTATTGCCCATTTGTTTGCTGTAAAGTTGTATTAGTAACGTGAGGCTGCGGGGGAGATTGAGTGCTTTTCTTTAAGTTTCCATGTTAATTGCAGCCTCTTCACGAGCGGCGATTAACATGGATACTTAAATGAACGCACTCAATCCCCCCCGCAGCCTCGCTTTGCCGGATTTGAGTGCCCTCCTAATTAGGTAAAAGTTCCCGGTAAGGGAAGACCCCTCCCCTTTCCACCTCTTTCAGCAGACAGGAGAAAGAGGCATTTAGGGGTCGAAGTTGCTCTGTAGATGACAGTAAAGGTCAGGCACAATGGCCGGGTAAAGAAGCCAGGAAATGTTTTTTTTGCGAGGACACACCCGGACAACGTTTCTGAGGCAAGGGATAAGAGGTGTTGGGCTGAGGAGTGCTGTCCTGGCTCTTGCTGAAGGTGAGAGAAACATCAAAATACGGAGCTACCTTGCCACTACCCTACCTCATTTGGGGAATACATTGTATTTCTTTTCCATCGGTGTCCCTCGTATTTGCGTGTAATTATGTTCTTGAGAGTGTGCAAGTTAGTTCAGGGTTCTAAACGTCCACAGGTTTGGGGCTGCCCGGTACTTAGCGGATCAATTTCTGGTTGTTGCATAAACCTGTGTGGCATGGAAGAGGTTAACTGCGCGGCTGCGAGGAGTAGATGTTTATTTTGAGCGATTCGGGTTTGGCCTTTAAGGTACATCAATAAATGCAAGAACATGCTAAAAGTAAATTTTGGATTTGAAAGCTGCTCGCTGCAATGTTTCACTGTTCACAAAATAAGTTTGTAATTTAGGGACCGCTAGTTCCAATGCATAGCTGACAAGGTTTCAGATTGCCATGTGTGACATTTTCATAATTTCGAGGTAATTATGAGTGACATTTCAACAAATATGAGTGGCATTTTTATACGAACAATATCAAAGAATAAAGATGAAGGAAACATTTAAAAATCAGAAACTTGTTTGAGGAATGAGAAACTCTAATATCTTTAAACTGTTGTAAAGCAACAGAAATGTAAGGGCACTAAACTATTAAAAACAGTTACAGCTAATCCTCATGAAATAAATGCAGTGTTTCAAACCTGCGTGGGTCATGTCAGTTGACCGATACTGTGAAAGGCTATAGTTTGTACGTTTCTCTTTGTCAAAGAAATATGTCCAGGGTGTTAGAAAACCCATGTTTTGCCTAAAATACAACGCTTTTCCAGCTGAGAGGCCTTGAATGAGGCCTGTAGACCTGTTCCCCAGACTCCTATTAGGCAGTGCCTGCCTGTGCCTTCTCCAAAGTATCACATTAACATAACACACAACAGCAAAACACAGAAGTGCAAAATGGACACAAGAAACTGCAATTTGCTGCACTCATAATCAACTGCATTCTTTGCAAACAAGCAGGTGCGCGATGTGTGCCTATATAATGGTCAGCTGTGAAACGTGGCCATAATTAAAGAGGAATGTATAACCGCACGGGCTGTGCGTGGAAGCACATCAAGTCATTAGGATATTAAAATAAAGGTACCTCAGGGGCCACATTGGGCACTTCCAGGCGCGGTGCGTCCATTGGTGCGTAGGGGCGTAGCCCCTCTAAGCCTCGTGGTGTGCACACACCGCGCCTGCAAAGCAGCACAAACAGCACATTGCTGTTCTCCTGTTCTCACCTCACGCCCGAATATCGGAGTGCGCAGCACCAGGGGGTGCGGCTGGGCTGAGCTGCTGCAGCTTGAGTGACAGTTCAATCACTCAGCTGCAGCAGCCAGTAGTGCACAAACTGCGCATGTGTATTTATGGGCATTATTCAGCGCTTACTCTTCCTCCTTAGCGAGGGACCCAAGGGGGATGCTGTTTCATACAGCACTCCCAGGGCCGCAGTCCCCAGGGTTGATAGGGGCGAATGGTATCTGTGCCCCCCTAGCCAATCCTGGCGTTGCATGCAGCGCCAGGATTGGTTAGTCCCAATGGTCCACAGCGCAGCAATCCATTATTGGGTGCCGCACACGTGGTTGGTGCCATGCCCTTAAAATGCCAGGGTGCAAAGAAGTAAACAAGAGTCAGCCGCCTCCCATCGCATCCAGTCTCCTGATTTGGCAGTTTCGAATTTGTAAAAGGAAAGAGCGGGGAGAAGTTAGGTCCACCACGTTGCAGAGCAGAGGAGACGCACAGGATCAGAGGAGAATGGAGATGCCCGGTAAGTTTATTTTTTTTATTTTATTCATTAAATTAAGGGCTAGAAATTGCTGCCACACACTAAGTCTACTCTAAGTCTAAGGGCCGTCATTAGTAGGGAACTTTATACCGCACTCAGGAGTCTAACTGAAAGAAGCACGATGAGGATTGCTTAACTTTTTTCGCTACACAGACACTGATGTTCGCTGCCAATCAGATTGCAGTATTAGGTGAATGTTCCTGCATATGACTGTGGCGTGGTGAGGTAAGTTTTTCTTGCTTTTGTTTTATATTTAGTTTACCCCCCTCCCGTGCGACATCCCTCTCCCCAACCCCCCCGCGAACCACGACTGCTGTTTGGTTGCTGCTTCTGGACAAAAAGGGCCTACGTGCAGTAGTCGTCCATTGTTTCAGTCACATGAACTTTGAATTTGATTGGGCCAGAGTTTGACAATGTTTCGGCTAACTCCTGAGGCAGCAGAGTTTACAATGTCTGGTGCTTCCTGTCACACCCACAGAACTTGCGCTTTTTAACGTGGTATATAATGCATAGCAAAAGGCTTTCTGATTATCGCTGCATCGATTGAACAGCTAGTCAGAACACTCTAACTCTTTGGGGCAGTTTAGACCAATTCTCAAGTATTGGGTACCTGCTAACAAATGGTTGTGAACTGGGCAGATTAGTCTTCGGCACAGCATCCCACACGGCCCTCCTACCTGACGCCAGTGCAATGCACATGACTAAGCTTCAGGTATGCCGGCTTGAGAGCAGAAGAGAGGTAGGCCACTTGAAAATAGAACAGTGCACATATTCACGTGACCCACGACCAACTGTTTTTATATGCTTGCGGGTGAGATAAAAGTGGACATCATTAAATGTTTTTCATGGAATTCAGTTTAAGAATGTTCTACTTAATTGAATGTGTATGTCAGCAGGTCGAGGGCTGTAGCCTCTAACGGAACTTTCCTCTCCCCTACAGGACTGGACTGGCCCCTTTAATTCATGCTTCGCGTACGAGGCAGCCAGTCCGGCCCCTCTGATGCAGAGTCACATGTACCAATCAGGAGCGGATTCAGGAACAAGAAAGACGGACGCGGTAGACGCCAGAGACCTCGCGTTCAGGGACGACACAGCCGCGGACGAAGGAAGGAGAGGAGCCGAAAAGGACCCGGAGAACGAGACACCAGCGAGCGGTATCTCCAGAGAGTATCCGGGAGTTGCAGCGGTCCCACCGAGAGAAGGTCTGGAGGTCCGGAAGAGCCCTGACAAGACGGCGGAGCAGGAAGGCACCCTCGAGCGAGGTCAGCTGAGGCGAGAGGACGACCCGGGAAAGCCAGGAGGCCAACGATACCTCTCATCGCCCAGCCACACGCAGGAGGACGCGTGGCTAAGCCAGGTGCGTTACCGTTTGCGTACCTTGCTCGGGTTCAAGCAGGGAGGGACTGGGTAGCAGGGAGGAGAAGTACAGCGTGAAGCCTCTGTTGCACTGCACTCTCGGGGTGACTGAAGCATTGGTGGTGGTAGCTGTGAAATCCACAAAACGTACTCCCTCACACCCCTTCCCTGTCAAAGTACTTATAAGAGCTGTGTATTAACAGCCATGTTTGTTTCTCTTTTTATGCTTTACGGTGGCCGAGCTGAAGAAGGAATCCCGGAAGAGAGTCACTGCAGAGACCGAAGCCTCAAGATAGCCACCGAGTGCCCCTTGCTTTAACAAACTGACTGTTGTGCAATTAATAAACTAACTTTGCCCATATCGTAGACTTGGCTCAGTCCCTCCTTGTACCAAAAGGTTACAGTGTACATATGAGCTCTTTAATGAACTAATCAAAAGTGTGTTTGGGCAGATATGCAACACACGGTGAAAATGTGTCTAACAGTAAGCACTGGGTATTGTGCAAAATAGATTAACCTGCCTGTAGCACAATTTTATAGGAATTAAAAGTAAATTGTTTGAGAGATGTATGTTTGATTTAATTATTTTTATGTTTGAATAGCGCATGGATCAATCTAATAGTAGCATGAGAGGCTCACGTTAAAACAATGTTCATTATACAATGTGTATGTTCTTGCTTTACAAAACGTAAAATGTGTTTCTCAAAAAATGATAACAACGTCCTCTCGCATGAGGCTCCTTCCGTTTGTCATTGAAAAAACACCATATCCAGGCTATGAATAAATACAGACATCTGTGAGGTACTCAGCACTGTTATCTCAAAGTCTGTTATGAAGTACTTTAGTTATACTGAATAAGCAGCTACCTATGTCATTAGCATGTTAAATCTCTTAATTGATCTCATAACTACACTTTCGCAATTGCTTTATTACCCCTCTTGCTTTCTTAAATTTGCTTGAAAATGCACCATTTGCCCACTGTATTTTAAATTTTTTCTTGGGGGAGAACCCACGCAAGCGCCCTTTGATGGTTGGACTCGCTACGTTCACTCGTTAGCGGGCACTCATCCCGAACTGTTACGCCCACCACTTTGAAATGTCACCAGCCACCACTGGGCACTTCCTGTGTCGAGAGCCAGATTGGTGCTAACTGGCCTCCACAAACCAACTCAGACCCCGCGCTCTGCAAGATTGACGCCTGGCATGATTGAGAGTTGCGGGTCCCCGAAAGGATTAGGCAGACCTCTTGCATATGACAAGCAGGAGCTGCCTCTGAAGTGTACTAGCATTTCTTACTGGTGCGTCTGACCCACTGAAAATAAAGCTTGGTAGTCTGAGGGAACCTTTTCACAGACATAGGGGTATCTAAAGTCCAGTCTACCTGCTGGCAAGGGCTTCATTTGTTAGCCTGCTGTGGCAGCTCATATCAGGGCGTGGGTGTAGCAAGGGGCTTGTGAAAGGATTGGGAGGCAAGAGGTGGCACTTCATGCAAATTGCAAGGAATAGGACTCCAATAGGCTGCCAGCCTCAATTGAATAAAACGGATCAATGCACCATGTTTACATCTGTGCACACTGCACTATGTATGCCTAAAAAGGGAAGCACTCTTTGGCAGAGCAATGATTTGAGAAGCTTCCTCTAACCTCAACCCCCTATGTCCTATTTTCTTTTATACACCCATGTGTTATCCATGTTAATCGCCGCTCGAGAAGGGGCTGCAATTAATATGGATACTTAAATAAAAGCACACAATCTCCCCCGAAGCCTTGCTTTACTACCAAAACAATACAGCAAATCTGCAAAGAAGGCAGATTAATCTACAAATACATGGTGTTTTTAAACGTGTTGTATTGTTTTGTTAGTAAAGCGAGGCTGCGGGGGAGATTATGTGCTTTTATTTAAGTATTCATGTTAATTGCAGCCCCTTCACGAGCTGCGATTAACATGAATACTTAAATAGAAGTGCACAATCTCCCCCGCAGCCTAGATTTACTAATAAAACAATACAGCAAGACCAGGGCCGGCTTTAGCGCAGATGGCTCCCAGTGCGACAATGTTAGTTGGTGCCCCCCCCATGACCACCTCCACCATGGATTCTCTCAGGAGCACCCTTTAACAGCGACCAAGTCCCTTTAACCACTCTCTCTCAGATACATTGAATTAGTTGTATAGCGCCACTCATACCATTAAAGGATGTCAGAGATACTTTGCATCACACACACATTACACATAGACAATCAAACATACGTGTGTAAATCAGTGTATAGGAAATGCTACATAAGCCAAAGGACTAAAAGTGTAGGAGTCAGATATGTCATCCATACTGGTAGGCCATATAGTTTAGGAGGGTTGGTGTGGAGAAGCACAAACTCTGAGTCGATAAAAAAAGAACCAGCATAGTTGGGAGTTTTGTTTAATAATAGTCAGCGTCCGGCGCGATCGCACTGCCCTAGAGCCACCTTGCTCAAGGGTCCTGTGACCTCAGTGACTGTCGCGCTAGGGTGTGCTGCTTCATAGGCCTGCCTGCAAGACTGTAGGTGAACTTCGGTTTGGATTGTGGTTGACAGGCCTTTACAGTTAACCCAAAGTTGCCACTGTTAGGGAACGCATGATGGTGCAAAGACACCAGGGCATCTAAAGTATAGCAAGGGAATGTGCTCCCTCAGGAGAGTGGTCTGGTGGACTGGTCATGAAGGCTGAACCTGGTTCCCCAGTTCCAAACTCGCCAGCTCTGACCATAGTGCCACATCCTCTCCTCCACTGAACACCATACTGCCCCGTTGATAGAAACTTGCACTGCCTTCAGCTACAACCCAATTGTGACCCGCTATAAACTCCTGGATGCGACACAATTCAAATTACACATTAGACGAGAGTAATATGCTGTCTAAAAAAAAAGTTACAAAATCATGGAGAAACCAAACACTCATAGGGTATGCAAGTTTAAGCAAAGCATGTGAAATCTAAGCAGGAACAACATGGTTACGTTTGCGCCTTTAGATTAATTTTTTAGAGATGAATGAGTGCTTTTGCCAGCGGCAGAGCAGAAGTGGACACTGTCCTTGTCTTCTCTGGGCGAGTCCTTTTCCTTCTCTACCCGCCCTGCCCCGAACTGCCACGAACGCCGAGCCTTATCTGTGGGCTGTGGCTATAACTGCCATCCTGGGACACATGTTTAAAATAAAAAAGCAGGGGAATGGAAGCTATCAAATTAAAGAAGTAGACTCACAGGAAGGCTGGTTGGGGCACAGCTAATTGCTGTGTTAAATTCTGGCCTGCTTGCTCAGCGCTGTTCATGAATATTATATCTCTGGCGCATATCATTTTAAATTTGAAGTCACAGTTGCTTGCTCTCATATGTTAGATAATTTTAGTATGCTGGTGCTGCCTCATTGGCAGTGTGCCTCAATTGCAGTATTGTTAGAGGGGCGCTAGAATATGTGACTAATGCATTTTAATGCGGTGATGCGGACACTAGCATTAAAAATGTGTTAGTCAAAAGCCTGATGGGGCCCTACCGTAATCCAGCCCTGAAACTGCGAAAAGTAAAATTATAATAGCGTTATTATAATTTTATTTTTCCTGCTCAAAGAGAGCATTTGTTAAAGTTTTCATGTTAATTGCAGTGCCCACCATAAGCTGAAATCAACATGAAAACCTGAACAAATGCACACAATCGCCCCGCAGCCCAGCTCCATTAAGAAAAAAAATGCAGCAACATAACTGCTAAGGTTTCAACTTGCTATGTGGGACGGTTTCAAACCTGCCTTAACACTGTTCACGTGGATCTGTATGTGAGGAAATGCACTGTCTTTTCACTTTTTTAAGCAAAAGTTTGGAGTGATATTTAGCGCTGCACCCACACGCACACCTGGTTTCTGGCGCACACAGCCTTGGAAGCAGCGCACATAGACCTTAAACTGCCGCACACAGAGGAAAAAAATTAGAGGGAACATTGATCAGGAGTCTTTGAAAGGTGGCTGGTATATATAGTGTGGTGGATCCTCAGATCGATACCCAAGGTATATGGTCATTGAGGCCCTCGGTATCCGTTTTTAAACGGAAAATCCATTTTTGCTCCTTAATGAACAGGAAGCGAGAAATGTCCGAAACATGTTGGGGAATAAGAGGTTTCTCCAACGCAAACCACCTCAAATCATCAGCCTTGTGGTGTTTGAGCAGGAAGTGATCAGTGAGACAAATAGATTGTTTTCTACAACGTATGGTACTTTTGTGCTCGCTGATGCGTAACTTCACCTTTCGTGTAGTATGGCCAATGTATTTCAGAGAGCATGGGCATGTAATCATATATATTACTTCTTCCGAGTCACAATTGGTATGATTCCGAAGTATCCAGGGACGGTTGGTACCTATGTCCACTGAGACCATTTTGGTAGTTTGTGGGCAAACGCTGCACGAGCCACACGGATGGTGGCCTCGCACAGGGGGTAGTTTCCAAAGTGTGTTGATATCCTTCACGGGCTGAGTCATCGGACGTGTGTGAACTAGGCTGTCTCGCAAGCTGGGACCCTTTTTGAATGCAAAGAGGGGGCGACGTCCTTGCTGAAGCAACGTTGAGGATAGGCCAATGCTTGCGCACTGTTTTCTGTAGTTGGTTGGATAATGTGCAGAAAGTTGTCAAAAAGGTTAGCCTGTCATTAGGAGGTTTGGGGGTATCAACCTCGAGCATTGTTTCCCGATTATTGTTTGCTGCCCTCTTCCATGCCTGACGTACAAGGCACTTCGGGTAGGCGCGTGCCCGAAGCTGGGAGGCCAGTTCGTTAGCATGTTTATCAAAGAGATCTCTTTTTGAACAATTCCTTCGGATACGGAGGAACTGACCCACTGGGAGATTCTCCCTCAAGGCTCTCGGATGGTGGCTGTCAAACGACAAAAGAGAGTTTCTGGACATTGGTTTTTTGAACAGTTCGCCCATAGCTTCCCATCAAGGGGGAAGATCGAAATGTCGAGGAAAGAGTTGTTCTTGGCTAACCTCGTTGGTGAATTTGAGAAAAGTATTTTGTTGATTAAGCCAAGTGTGAAATGTTTTAATTTCCTCGACTGAGCGAGGCCATACCACCAGCACATCATCTATGTACCTCTTCCACAGTACCAGTTGTTGTTGGTATGGGTTGCTGTGGTGAAGTACATAGTTCTGTTCCAAAAGATGGACGTAGAGGTTGGCGAGGCTGGGCGCGAAAACGCTGCCCATTGAGGTGCCGGAGACCTCGAGAAAAATCCGATTCTCAAATCTGAAAAAGTTCTCCATCATGGCCAACCTGGCACACTCCATGATGAAGGGTACCGGGGTGATGCTGTCCAATTCTCGCGCTTCCAGAAGACCCCTGATGGAATCTAGGGTTTCTTGTTGTGGGATGCACGTATACAGTGACTCCACGTCGAAGCTTGCCAGGATGTCAGTAGATATGTTAAATTCAATCTCGGGCAAGATGCGTAAAACATCTGCTGTATCCTTAAGATACGTGGGCATAGTGGTAACCAAAGGTCGCAGAAAAAAGTCAACAAACTTGGATAACGGCTCAAGTAATGAGCTGATCCCGGAGATAATAGGTCAACCAGGGGGAGGGCGTTGACTCTTATGGATTTTCGGGAGGCAATAAAAATATGGCATCACTGGTTTATCAGTTACCAAAAATGTTGCCTCATGTGATGTAATCCACCCCTCTGCTTCGCCTTCCTCAACAAGATGTTTAATCTCCATTGTTAGTCTTGGTGTGGGATCAATGTCCAGCACCTGATAAGAGTTTGTATCATTCAATTGGCGGAGACACTCTGCCGATAAGTGGCAGTGTCCTGGAGGACAGTTGCGCCCCCCTTGTCCGCTGGCTTGATGGTAAGTGATTCATCCCGCATTAGATTCTGAAGCGCCAACCTGTCCTTTTTTAGTAAAGTTGCTATAGTTAGTGGGCCGGGTCTCACATAATGCCATGACATCGTAGGTAACCGCTTTCTCAAAGGTGGTAACTTGGGAAGGGACCTGGTGTGCCAAAGGTGTGAAGCTGGATTTAGGACGGAGACCGGTGTTAATGGTACTGACGGAAGAACTATTCTCGTCCTGCTCCTTATCTTTGAAGAAGAAATGGAGTCGAACCTTCCTAAAAAAGTTTTCTAGTTCGCATCTTAGGGTAAATGGGTCACCTGAATGGGTAGGAACAAACCCAAGCCCTTTGTTGAGGACCTTGTGTTCGTCTACTGTTAATGCCCTTGAGCTCAAGTTCACTACCAGATCTTTCACTCCCCGGTCGCATTGGGGGTCTGCTGCTGGTTGCCCCTCCTGCTCCGGGTATTTGGAAATGTCTGACCTGGTTGCCAGTGGAAAGTCGTAGTACCTCTCCGTTTCCCCCTGGCACGGCCTCGGCCCTCGTCTAAAAAAGTTACCGGTAGTATTCCCAAAGACTTCGATCTTTACAGTGGCTCAATTTTGAAGACAAGTGCAGAAAAAGGCTCTGTCGACTAAACAACATATATGGAGGATGATGAGGAAAGGAGAAGGGAAGCAGCGACCCTCTTTGCAAGAGCACCCGGTAAAAATAATAAAAAAACTGTAACTATGGACAAAGCAGAAACAAGTCCATTAAATACCAAACTTCGCAAATATGAAAAACTAAAAAAACAAGAAAGTTCCCGTTGGTGGGAAGCGACATCACTACAAGATTATGTAGAAAAGGAAATGGTGCCACAGGGCTTAAGAATATACATTACCCCCTCCCACGAATCACCCAACCCCAAGATGCTAGAAGATTGGGCAAAGAACTCGGCGACTAGTTCTAAAAATATGTTGTGCATCTTAATCCAATATGCATGGGAGGAAAGGGAAGACATTCTAAAAGAACTGAAAGATCTGGAAGAAGAGTTCTTAAAGAGCCCGGAACAGGAGACCATCACTAAATTCAAGGACAATTTAAAGTCTAGACTTAAAAAATATGAGGACGATATTAAATATTGAAAACAGAGAAAATTACATAGGGATTGCGGGGATTACGAGAGTGGGCGCATTCTCAAGTACAGCCCGAAATACAATTATCTCTACAACCAACAAGGAGCTGAAAACAAGAGCCCAGCAATACCCACAAGTGGATCAGCCCCGGTGACTCCACTAGTCACAAGTGATTCTGACACTGATGCCTCCCGACAAACAGCGAGCACCTCAACAGATGTCGAAGCTGTCATAGTAACCAAGAAACAGGCGTCTTTTTTAGACGAATTCCGGGTGCTAAGAACCCGACACAAGAAAGAAGCAGACAAAGTTCAACATTCCTCATTCCAAAAGAATGAAGAGGTCGACCAAGGGGAAGAGCAAGAGGCAAAGCAGATCACGCCAGAGAAGACTCAAGTTCAAGCAGAGGAGAAGAAAAGAAGAAAAAACCTGTGGGAAACAAAAGAAGGGGTTACCAGAAAAGGAAGTAACTATGGATGCAGAAATGGTAAATAAGACTATCATTAACCTTTCTTCAAGAAATCTGACATTCAAAGAAAAACAAACTCTGTGTTTAGGCTTGACCTTCTGTCCCACAGAACTATTTGATTATGCAGATACAAGGGTAGACATTTTTAAATTTATTCGAAAGTTGAAACTTTCAAAATGGCATACCCTAGGTAATGGTAAAATGGATAATCACTTGAGTACAAATAATGGGACAGACGAACCTCCTACATTAAGAATAGAAGATGTCAGTATGTTACAAACGGTGTACTCTTTGGGTGGCATTGCATCTGAGGGGGGAGACGACAATCAAGGCTTTGTAATCAATGAAACCAGAACTGACAGAGCCGCCAATACGCCATTTAGACCTAAATCTGTCTTTTGTCCTATCATGCCACATGATTCCATCGATACTTTTCAGGAGGTGGTAAATAAGGAATTAATTAAACTCAAACACACATATCACAAACACCCACATAGAAGATTTAATCTGTCATCGAAACAAGGAGAGTTTATTCTCTCATTAGCAGCAGACAGCAGCGTTATCCTGAGACCCTCAGACAAGGGGGGTAATATTGTTTTGTGGGGAAGGGATATGTATGTCAAGGAAGCGCATAGGCAACTGGACGCTAATGCTTTCTATTGTAGAAGCAACATTAATACCTATCATGAAAGTATCATGGAAACTTGGGAAAAACTTACGGAATGGCAGAATGAAGGTCTTATAACCTGGTAAGAATTCAGATTTCTGAAAAACGAGTACCCCAAATTGCCTATTTTCTACCTTTTGCCAAAGGTCCACAAGGACCCTTTTGAACCCCCAGGTAGACCCATAGTATCCTCTATTGGAAGTGTTAACGAGAATTTATCGAAATATATCGATCACTTCCTTAGAGAATATGTTTGCATGTTACCCTCCTATACCAAAGACACCACTGACTTCCTTAATAAAATTAACAACTTACAATGGACAGAGGAATCTCTGCTCATTACCTTGGACTTGAGTGCTCTCTATACCATCATTGACCACGTCCAAGGAATGGAAGCCAATTACCACTATCTAAAGAACAGAAATATATGTTACCTAGACCACACTAGCATGCTCATGGAGATGATGAAAATGTGCCTAAGGAACAACTATTTTAAGTTTGATGGGGACATTTTTAAGCAAATCCGGGGCGTGGCAATGGGTTCGGCCTTTGCTCCTAGTTTCGCCAACCTCTTCCTAGGGAAGTGGGAGGAAGAAATAAGGAATGATGAAAACTTTATGGAACATTTTGCAAAAGTAGGCACCTGGATCGGATACATAGACGATCTGTTTATTGTATGGCATGGTACCCACACTGAAGCTGAGAATTTTATCCAAAGACTTAACATCAATGGATACAATATACATCTTACCAGTAAAATTAGCAGTGAAAGTGTAGAATTTTGGGATATGGAAATAAAGATTGTTGAAGGAACTTTGGTCACAAGGCTCCACAGAAAAGAGACGGCGGGCAACAGCTTATTGCATGCCCTCAGTGCCCACCCTGAACCGCTCAAATGGAGTATCCCATTTGGCGAATTACTAAGGGTCAGAAGAAATTATAGTAATCCGGAAGGATTTACTGCAGAACAAACCACTATGCTATCAAGATTCTGTGAGAGAGGATATCCCGAATGGGTTCTGAAAAAAGCAGTTTCCAAAGTTTCTGAAATTGACAGAGCAGATACCCTCAAACCCAAAGTAAGAAGCAGTGAAGGGGAAGAGGAAGGGAGTACCAGAATAATAACTACATACAATCACGAATCCAATAAGATTCGCAAAATACTAACAGACAGTTGGTCCATCCTTAAGTCAGATAGCATCATTGGCCCACGGATAGGAGAAAGACCACGCATCACATATAGGAGAGGGCGGAACCTACGTGATATCCTGGTGAAAGGGGATATCACGGACAACAAAAAACAACATGTACAAGGTCTAAAAGGATTTTATCCATGCAGACATTGTCGAGCCTGTAAAGCTAGTGTCATGGTCAAACAAGTGGAAATACCAGGCAATCCCAAACATAGAGAGATCAAACAATTCCTGACCTGTAACTCTACATACGTTGTGTATGTCTTGGAATGTCCCTGCCACAAGAAATATGTGGGTAGCACCATCTGTATGGCAAAGAAACGAGTGCAAGAACATCTCAGAGCTATTACCCATACAGATGTTAGATATCCCATTGCAAGACATTTTTCCGAGTGCCATCAATCAAACAACTCCCTACTGAGATATTTTGCAGTGGAACAGGTAAACATCGGAAAAAGAGGGGGGAATCGTTTGCTGGCACTCAGAAAACGGGAATCTAGGTGGACTTTGGACCTTGAGACCAGATTTCCTGGGGGCCACAACCTCTATGAGGAACTGGCAACCCACTTATATGCATAACTGATACAATGGAAGGTACATGTCCATATACAAAATGCTGGTAACAAACTATACTGTGATAGATATTGACTTATCCTGTAATTTCATTGTTCCTAAATGTGATCACTGTATATTTTCTAGTGTAACAAGATTTTAATTTTAATTTTATATTATATCATTGTTTTTTAGGACACGAGAGGTACTTCCCAATCACTGCCCTGGGCACAACACTAGTTTTTCTATTGTTTGAACTCTCTCTTCTTTTTAATCTATGGGGGATTGAAGATATTTCTTGGAAATCTAAAATTTGCACTTTTTTCGAGCACTAGTCTTCGGAATGAATACGGCAATTAAAAGCACTGTATATAGACGGAATAGGGCTGTCTCAGATAAGCTGGTACAAAGTACAAGTACTCCACACATAGGTTTATACAGGTGTTTATCTTGGTGCCAATTCTTGGAAATTCTAGTATTAGGTACTATACCGAATGAAATGAGTCACGCTAGAAATTCAGGACATCCAAGTACTTGAATAACAACCTGTATCTTTCCGAGATGGAATGTCGTTTCAATAATGAATAACTTCGTGGTGATATAACATGGAAGTCAATGATGGTTACACCACTTAGAAATGGGAGATATTCCCGTACTGGAGACTAATGCGCTCTAGAAATCCGGTAACATAACATAACATAATGGACTTTCATATATAAACTCCTGGGAAATCCTGTATCAAGGTACTATATCGAATGAAATGGGTAATGCTATATGTGCCATATATGCCATATATACAGGACATCTACGAAAACGATTTTCAGGTTGTTATAAAGAATTAAGAAAAGACTTAATTATGCGAGCCGCAAGTTGGGTTGACATTAATTGTACACTGATTGACCAATATGGCAATATATATATACGAGATGGAAGGACTATATGTCTTCTTAACAAAGTATAAGTATATGAGGTGATGTATGATGCAAGTCAATGATGTTTACACCACTTAGAAATGGCGGATACCTTCGCACAGGAGACCATGTGACCTTTACATACAAACATGCCCTTGTCTATGTTGTTGATGTCTTTTGAATGTGCTGGGAACATCGAAGCATTTCTTGTGAGCAAGACACAGCATTGTGTTGAAACGCGTAGAGTAATTTGGGAATAAACACCCTTTTTCTTCAGATCTCTGTCTCTGAGTGCGTATTTGCTGGATTGAGCAACTTTGAAAATGTTATATATATATATATACATATATATACATATATATATATATATATATATATATATATATATATATATATATATATATATATATATATATATATATATATATATATATATATTGTTTTGTTTTTTTCACTACCAAGAATGGTTCTCTCCCTACCCATCCCTACCCTGCTGTGCTCCCTAATGCTCATCACCTCAACTGCTGCCTGATACCTTGATGCCACACTGCAGCACACAACATGGAAGGAGCTTTCACATGTGCCTCCTCAAGTTCTAATGCACTCACCATACACCCACCGCTCTCACACCAAGAGTACACAGCAGTCTACTCACTCACGCTCACACAAACCAGCCACATGATCACAGTCTCATTGACCAAACACCACCCAAACAACATACCACACTCATAGGCATGCTTCTCAACACCCACTCACTCACCAAACATGCACAGTGATTTGGTGCCTACTCCATGATCATGCTCCAGACTTGCTCTGACTCATGGAAATCGATGTAAACTCTACCTCAACACCAAACATTGCAACAGCCATCCCCACCAGCTACAAGATCATAGGCAAGATTGTCAGCATAAGTCCAGAGGTTGATTAACCATCATAGTCACAGCTACTCATTATCCTGACCTTTTCTAGAGTATCAGTATCTGAATAATTTACAAATTTGAACAATTTCTACTTTAGAACTGTTTTAAGAGTCAGATTTACATAATAACCCTCTACTATATGTCTCCCCTTTCTTTTTTCTCTAATCAGCATGCATTAGACATTTATCTGCATATTGGTTTGCGTACAGATGTAAGATTTTATCCATTTATCTTCTTTCCCTTTTTCACCCCTCTTTACAATGACGCAACCTACAGCTCCTTCTCTTCCTTCTATCCCCACCTTTCAAGCCTGATACTTCCCTCACCATTGTACTATCATTGGCTATACCTACTGGTCTTGAGACCCCCCTGATTACCCTTGTTCTCTCATTAGGGATTTAGTTGCTTCCCCAAACATGGTCCCAAACTCCCTCAGAGCACGTGATATCCAAATAGATCTGGTTGGATGTAATGCTTTTTAAATTATATATTCTCCCAATCTTTCTAAAAATGCTTTCAAAATCTTTAAACAATGACTCCTCAAATCTCACCCATAAACACTAATCTCTGACACATACTTCTGTTCAAATAAAGGAGCTATACCTAACAACCTTATCTTCAACAGAAAAAGATAAGCGCAATGGAGGAAAGTCCTACCCTCCATGCTCCTGTTTACCACCTCCAAGAAAATTCCTCATAGTCTAAGAATCTCAGTAGCACCCTCTCCCTTCTGCAGAGCATATGCAACTATGTCCCTATATAAAAATGGGTTTATCCTCATCTAAACTTCAAATAGCAATGTCGAAATACTGGATGGAATCTTTGCTACCATCAATCTTACTATGCCTAAAAAAGAAGCTGTCCCCTACCAAGCCGGTCATAGTACATCAGCTATCTCCAGTGCCATCAATGTCCTTTGACATTTTAACACACCAAGTTCCCTCCTCATGTCCCACCCTTGCTCCCCCACATCAAGTCTCACAAACAACACCTTTTCAACGACACCCTTAGTGAGATCCGTGGTACTCCACATGAATTGCCATACTAGAACTCATTCACACCACACTTCTAGACTAGAGATCACAGAGTTACTCAGTCCTTACAATTGACCCAAAACTACTTCACTGTGCCCCGAATAAACTCTTGTTAGTCCCACTTATGCTCCCACAGTTCAATCAATCAATCAATCAGGGGTTTATAAAGCGCGCTACTCACCTGTGAGGGTCTTAAAGCCTTAGTGGGGGGCTGCTCCGGATCAGTGGAAGAGCCAGGTCTTGAGGTCCTTCCTGACGTGTGCAGGGTTGGGGAGCCTCTGATGTTCACAGGGAGATAGTTCCAGGTCTTGTCAGCAATATAGGAGAAGGCTCTCTCGCCTGTTCTGTTTCTGTGGATGCGGGGGACCTCTGCCAGGGTGAGGTCGGCGGAGCGGATGTTCCTCTTTGGTACGTGGAAGGATACTCTCTAATTGAGGTATTTGTGTCCAATGTTGTTGAGGGATTTGTAGGCATGGGTGAGGAGTTTGAAGGTGACCCGCTTCTCCACGGGGAGCCAGTGGAGGTCTCGTAGGTGTTGGGTCATGTGTTCCTGAAGCAAAGTCCCAAGGATGAGTCTGGCTGCGGCGTTCTGGATGGTTTGGAGTTTGTGGAGAAGAGTTCAGTTGATTCCGGTGTATAGGGCGTTGCCGTAGTTGAGTCTGCTGGTTATGAGTGTGTGGGTGATGGTCTTTGTGCAGTCTGGGGGGATCCATTTGAAGGTCTTGCGGAGGATGCGGAGGCAGGGGAAACTGGTAGAGGTGACAGCATTGATCTTGCGGTTTATGGAGAGGGAGGAGTTGAGGATGATGCAGAGGTTTTGTGCGTGGCCTGTAGGGGTGGGTTGGTCCCTGAGGGCAGTTGGCCCCCAGTTGTTGTCCCAGGTGAAGGTGCAGGGTCCAAGAATGAGGACCTCGGTCTTCTCTGAGTTGAGCTTCAAACAGCTGTCTTTCATCCAGGCTGCCACGTTCTTCATTCCTTCCAGGAAACAGAGTCTGGTGTTTACGGGCTTCTTCGTGAGCGTGCCTATGCTGACTGGCAAGTGGCAGCGAGCGGGACCATGTAGATGTTGAAGAGCATGGGGATGAGGGATGATCCTTGGGGTACTCCACGTTGATATCAGTGGGTTCGGAGAGGAGGGGAGGGAGTCTGATCCTCTGGGTTCGGCCGAAGAGAAAGGATTGGATCCAGGCGAGGGCGGTTTCTTGTATCCATGCATCGTGAAGTCTGCCTGTGAGCATGGGGTGTGAAACGGTGTCGAAGGCTGCGGAGAGGTGTAGAAGGATGAGGGCTGCAGGGTGTCCCTGGTTGATTAGCATGCGGATGTCGTCAGTGGTTGCCAGGCTGGTGGTCTCGATGCTGTGGTTGCTGCGGAATCCAGGATGGAGTACACCTCAATGAAGGCGGTCAGTTGGGCATTTACGAATCTCTCGGTGACTATGGCCACGAAGGGGAGGAGAGAGATGGGACGATAGTTTTTCAGGTCTGTTGGGTTGGCATTTGATTTCTTAAGGAGGTTTTTAACCTCCGCCCACTTCCAGTCATCTGGGAAGATGCCGGACATAAAGGAGGCATTTATGGTCCATCCTAGTTTGGGTGCGATAGGGGGGGCGGCCCTGTGGAATATGTGTGGTGGCCAGGGGTCCGATGGGGATCCTGAAAGGGTTTGCTTCATGGTCCCGGTGATGTGTTCTACGGTGGCGGGATGCCAGGTCTTGATGGATAGCTTATCAGCAGCATGGAGGGGTGGTGTCCAGCGTCTGTTCGCTGAAGTTGTCATAGAGGACCTTGATCTTCAGATGGAAGTATGAGCTGAGCTTGTCGCAGAGTTCCTGGGAAGGCGTGACATCTGTGGCTTTGCTGGGGGGTTTCGCAAAGTGCTGTATGACGTTGAACAGTTCCTTGGCGTTGGTCGCATTGGTCTGGACTTTGTCTCTTATGAAGGTCCATTTGGTGTCTCTCATGCGCTGGTGGTATTCCTTCAAGGTGCTTCTGTGGTTGCTTCCCCTTCATAGCCCAAGCTTGGACACTCCCAAAGTCCGAATGTCCCACTCTAAATAACAACCTGTCTTATATGACCCTCAATCAGCTGTCAAGCTCCTCACTTCCCCCCTCCAACTAGACCAGCAACATTTTTACTCCACAAACCAAGGCAGCCCCTCCACACCAGTCCCCCACTCCAAATTATGACCCTGTGTTTCCATGCTTCTCTAGAATTTAGGCTAGGTAAGATCTCGCAGAACCTTTGACAACTCAAGGCCAACATGCAAAGCCTTACAAGCCTCACCACAGAGCTGGTGATCAATCAGCAGCCCAACAGATCTCTGAGGAATTTTAGTCCTAACCGCATCCAATTTGCTAAACTCTGCTTTTAGCTACCTTCCTACTCTCTTCTACCAATATGGAGAACCATTCCCTCCCCTAACTCCTTCACCTGGCCCAATAGACTGAATGATCATCTAACTAACAGTGAAATACAAGCCCTCCTCTTTACTTTTAACTATACTAACACTGTAGACTGCCCAAATCCACACTATTCCTGCTAACCTACAAAGATAACTCAGTCACAATGCTTAGACAAATTGCCATCACCCACCCTCACACAGCTGACTCCAAAGCCCACCTGAAATGCATGCTTCTTAACAGCAGATCGGCTGTTAGATGCGCACCAAATCTCTCTGACCTCATCCTTACACATGCGCTCGACTTCGCTATCCTTACAGAATCATGGCTAAATATTTCCTCAACTCCTCTACTAGACCTAGTAGACCCCCTTCTCATAACATCATTAGACTAGACAGAGCTAACAGACCTGGTGGTGGGATCACTTGCATCTACCGCTACAATCTGCTAGTGAAACAAACCATTTCCCTATCCTACTGCAATACTTGTGCATTGACAATGCAAGTAATACCAGACCCATGTGCAATCTTCATGCGATCTATCAGGTGTGGAGAAGTGTGGCTTATTGGTTAGAGCGGCAGACCCTGATGCAGAGGTCTAGCCCGGGACCAGGGTTCAATTCCCCGACTCGGCGGGTCTTGGGCTCTAAATTCCACGAACCTGATAATTCTCGCCTCGTGCCTATTCCAATCATGGAGTCCCACTCTGCAACTCTGGAAATAGCTTGCTTAATCTCCACAACGGCCCCCACAACGCTAAGGATGCCTGGCCTCCACCTTGGGGGTGCCCAGGAGTGGACACCTCACAGAGAAAGCCAGGATGGGTTCCACAGCGGTATTCGTAAAAGCGCCTTGAGACCCTTGAGGGTGAGTAGTGCGCTATACAAGTATCAATTTACATTTTACATTTACATCCACTGGGAGACAACTTACCATTCATTGAGCATGGAAGCCATCACAACCAACGCAGATCATAAAGTTACCCATATCTTCCTTGGAGACTTTAAAATAGTGAAAATTTTTAAAACCCCTCTGCCAACATTGACTTGTTCCAATTCTGTGACAGCCCTAGACACAACAAGGGTGTGCCCTTTGACCTTATCATTACAGAGGTGGATAACTTCCAACTCAAAATGAGTGTCTTTTGCCACTGGACAGATAATCATTGTATCGTCTTCCGCATCAATAATGCTGTGAATATAAAAAAAACAACTAAAGAAACCCAAATCATGGAAAAGAAACATGCAGAACAAAAACTTGAATGATCTGACTTCCCTCAGCAACAACACTGTTCCCTCCCAGGAAGACATGATAGATATCCAAGCCCTTACAGATCACTACAATACCTCCATACTGAACATGCTTGACTTGATTGCACCTTACAACTAAAAAGAATATCCACCAAAGTTTCAAAACCATGGTTCAATGACAGTCTAAATAAACACAGAAAGGTACATACTATGACTAGCTGAACAAGCTTGGAAACTCTCTCTGTCTATGGAACATCTAAAACACTTAAGATCTGTGAGAAACACTTATAATTATTGTGTCAGAAGTTTGAAAGCAAATTTCTTTAGAACCCAGCCATATCTAGCTAAAAACCAACCTAAAATGCTCTTTGAACTGCTGAACCAACAACTAATAATCAACCCAACCCATCTATAATCGAATCCAATATGCTGCAAAACTGCAAGAAACTTGCCTTCTCCTTCCAGGGAAAAATGGAAACAATTGAAAATAACCTCCGGACAGCAAGGGAACTCCTTCCAGTTATACTGCCTATCAGCCTCCCTTCCTCATGAATATCTGAGTCACCTGGTCTTAGAGGGCTGCCCCCAAAAATAACACTTCTTGGAATGTATTTAAAACTGTCAGCGAAACGAACATTCATAACATCCTTACAGCTGTCTAAAAGTAGAACAGATAACCCCTATTCTGAAAAACACCACCACACATCACTAGGAACCAAACAACTTCTGTCCGATTTCCAACATTCCAACTTTAGCTAAGCTCATTGAAAAATGTGTCCAAGTTCAACTTTGTAACAACATTGATCATTTCCAACTTCTAGACCAATCCTAGTCTGTCTTCTGTCAAGGCCATTGCACTGAACCGGCTATCATGCACATAGTGGAAGACTTGCAAAAAATATTGAATCAGATTGATTCCTGCCTCCTAATCCTGCCATACTAATCATCCGCATTTGATATGGTTAGACATGACAGTCTCCTGGACTTACATGAATAGACTATGGGGCTTTCAGGGTCAGTGGTAAATTGGTTTACCTCCCTTCTCCACAACAGAACTCATAGAATCAAGGTTAACCAGTCCCCGTCAAATGCCACATCCTTCATGTTTGGTGTCTCAAAGGGAGCCTCTCTCTCACCCATGCTCCTCAGTCTGTTCATGGAGTCCCTAGCTGAAGTCTTGCATTCCTCCAACACATATTATCACATGTATGCTGATGACACTCAATTGTACTTGAAAACCTCTTTCTCAGAAGATATTAGGCCCTTCAACACAGCTCTACTCAAAACCCAAAAATGACTAACCCACACCACCTCAAATATAATACCCTAAAAACTGAATTCCTCCTAATTGGTCCACCCAATTACTCGCCCAAGATCGATCTATGGATGAATCATCTAATGGCTCACTACACATTATAGACTCCATGAGGTCCCTGGGAATAACTCTGGAGAAGAACCTGAACATGCAGGAGCCTTCAAAGGAGTGAACTACCAATTTAAAATTTTTAGGAAATGAAAACCCTGTTTCGCTCAGGATGACTCAGCGGTGCAGGCCCTAGTTATTCCCAGGAATATGAAAGTGCAACTATTGTGGCCTTCCTATATCCAAGTTGGCACCTCAAAGGAACAAGCACATCTCCCCAGATCTTGAAGACCTAGCTCCCATATGAGACAAAGATACAGTTAAAATGTGCTTGCATGACCCATAAATCTGTTTCATTTCATCATGCTGATCTTCTAGAAGCACCAGCACCTTGATACTGAAACCACAGAAATTCCATAAAAAGAAAATGTGCAGCAGAGCCTTCTGAGGTATTGCCCACAGAATTTGAACCTCGCTACCAGGTGAAATCAGACTGGTTCCCTCAACTGCTTCTTTAAAAAAAAAGAGGTTAAATTACCACTTATGAACACATTTCTGCCCTAGATCATAAAATTCATCTCAAGATCTGCACCCATGAATATTACTAGACTGTCGCTCCATCTCTATTGTTTCGTCGATTTGTCCTAGACATACTACCTCCCTCAATTTGTGAACTTATTTATTTCATTTACACAGTGTGTAACCCTCTTAATTATGCTGTTGTTTGTTTCCCTTGTTTCCTTATTTCCGATCATTTGCAATGAGCTCTGATACCCTCACAGGCCATGTTCATGCTACATAAAAGTTTATAAATAAATAAAATGTTTTAAGATATCACCAGCTGCACTACCTACATGGACAGCCCCACCAGCAACATGAACTACTTCAGCTCCCTCCTGCGGACCACTAGGACCCTCACCAATTTTGCCAGCAAGCATCACAGACTTTGTGGGCCCCCACATCATCGGCACCAGCATCTTCATCCTCCTCAGAGACCTCAATATTCACCTAAAATACTGCACTGACTCAAATTCTATGGTCCTTCTAAAAACCTCTGGAAGTTTTGGCATCAGCCAGCATGCTACCAATCCCACCTACACTGCAGGACACCTTTTGGTCCTAATTTTCTCACTCAGCAACATCACAGTTGAGACACAAACCATGACCTGAATAGACCACTCACTTCTCAGTTTCGTCATACCGATCCTGCACCAACAAAGACTTAATACCTCTGAAAACACCCACTGCAGGTGGAAAAGCATCTCAGAAGAGAAGTGGTCTTCTGCCCACTCCGAGCAAATGCCTGAGCACACCAGTAGCTTGCTAAAAGCCATCTAGAACCTCAACAGCTGTATCCCTGCATGCACCAACCCCCTTGCTCCCCTTAAACTCAACCCAATGGCAAGAGCCCAACCAGAGACTAGCTTGTAAACAGAGGAACACGGACTGATGAAATAGCAAAGTAAGCAACTGGAGCACAAATGGAGAACACAGGACACAGCAGATGAAGACATCTTCAAATCAGTCCTAATACGCTACTACCAGCATAATCAGCTTACCTAATCTGTACTGGATAGCCTTCCCACCCCAGCGCCAAGAAACCGTAGGTGTATGTGCGCTTCACAAGTTCTATTTATCATTATCATCATATCAGCATATACAGAACACCAAGCGCACAGCTCTTGCAGATACATTGGTGCCTGGACTAACAGCAGCAAGAAAATCTTTTCCATCATCAAAGATTTCACTGCTCTTCCTGCATCCTTAAGCAACATCATCCCCCCACAAGACCTTTTCAATACCCTCTCAGAATTCTACTGTAAAAATATCACCTCCATATACAGCAGCTATGACCCTCACTCTAACCCGATCACCATCACAATTCAACTTCCCATCACAACTAATTAACAAATCCTGACCTCAAGGCCTGACTTCACCGCCATGAAAACCATCCACTCAGTGCCCCTGCTCAAGAAACCATCTGCTGACCCAGCCATCTTGTCCTACTACTGACCCACCTCTCTCCTACCATACTTGCCAAAGTAAGTAGAAAGGAGAAACTAATCAACTGATGAGGCAAGGCCTCATCGACCATCTTAGAAACCACCCACCTCATCTATGCCACAAAGTCTGGATTCAGCCCCAACGACAGTAGAGAAACAGCACTCATTGCCACCACAGATAACATCTGCATGAGCCATGACAGAGGAGACACGGCAGCCCTCATTCTCCTGGAACTCTCTGCAGCATTTGAAAAGGTCTCACACCCCATCCTCATCAGTCACCTGCACAAAACTGGTATCAAAGGACTGGCTCTCTGCTGGATCTGCTCCTTCTTAATGCATAGAACACAAGTTGTCAGCCTGGCCCCTTACTCCTCAGAAGAAACAAACTCACCTACTGAGTGTCTCAAGGTTCATCGCTCAGTACCAACTTCTTCTATGCATATATGAGACAGCTGGCCAACATCATTGATGCACCTAACATCAACATCCTCTCATATGCTGATGCCACACAACTCACACTCTCCCTCTCGGACAGGTCTCTAACACATGAAACAAGTTCAAGACTGCATGACCGAAGTTGCTAACTGGATGAAAGTCAATTGTCTCAAGCTAAACATGGACAAGACAAAACTAGAGATCTTTAGCAAGAGCCTCTCACCATGGGACTGCAAGTGGTGGCTGGCCAAACTACCCACTCACACCAAGAACCTAGTCCAGGAGCCTCAGAATAATCATCAACAGCAAACTGGACATGACCCCATAAGTCAATGCCATCATAGCATCTTGCTTCCTGAAGATGAAAAGGAAGATCTTCAAATGGCTCCCAAGCAACACTAGAAAAAGTGTCACTCATGCCCTAGTTACCAGGAAGTTGGACTATGGGAACACCCTCTATGCCGGTCTCACCTAGCACCTTCCTAGTAGACTGCAAACCCGGCATGCATAATAACCCTAAACCTCACACATAGAACTCACACCACACCTCAGGGAACTCCACTGACTCCCGATACACAAACACTCTCAGTTCAAACTACTCACACACCTTAAAGGCACAAGTTCATGTGGCCCGTAGGGACATTATCCTTTTTCACTAATTTAGCATGAGCACGTTGCAGCTTGTCTGCTAATATGCGCATGCTACTACACACCTTTATTTTGCAATAATTTCAATGACTGCTTTCTCATGAGAACTCATCGCTGTGCTCATTCTCTGCTTGTTCCTAGGATTTTGATTGAACGTTATGTGCAAGGTCGAACAACAATGCCCCTTGTTATTTTGTTCTGGCCAGACTTTAGTCCTTAGACAAAACTTACTGATGCAGCTGTTGTCTGGACAGCGTACTTGGGTTTTTAGTGGGGTAAACGAATAGGTGACACACAATTGTAGAGGGATATTTCCAGGGATAAGAGGGAGACAAAAGCTATGATGTAGATATACCATATATAGGCTAAAGTATGGGGTCTGCTGACAAAGCCCAGAGATCTTCTATTAAATAATAATACTTCTTCTTGCCAAGGGGAGGGAGGGTAAGCACTATAGTCCTTTCTCCATTGTCTTTTTATAATGACATCTCCCTCCATGATATATGGACAAGCTGCTATGCTGGCTGTATTTGTACTATGCATTGTTCTGCTTGTTGTGGCATGTATACAGCATGTTAGGGCGCGTTAGTTAAAACAAATGTTTTAAACTATTCTATGTCTCTGTCAGATCTTATTGTGGACCAGTAAAAGAGAGTGAGCGAAAGGGTGTGTCTTGTTACTGCGATTTCTGAGAGATCTGGGAGTTTTGTGTTCTGGGGTGTCTAATAATTTGTTTCTCTGTGAATGAGTGGGAGAGCAAGTGAGACATTATAGCTAGTCGGTTCTACGTTTGTGGGTACTAAGGTGGTAGAAAGACCCCGTCCCTACACACCAAGGTCCCATATTCCTGCGCTTAATTCTGTATTTGTGCAGAATCTGTGCAACAACTTCATACCTCAGGTCCCGCCTACTTGACCAGCTGTATTGCCTTCTAACCAACAACACAGGAACCTCCACTCCACAGGACTCCCACTTGCACACATCCCCCTCAGACACAGTACCAGATCAGGACAGGTGTTCTCTAACATTATTCCTAAGGGGTGAAACAGCCTCCAAGTCGACATCAAAGCCTCCACCTCTCTTTTTGAATTCCACAAACAGCTAAAGACCTGGCTATTGAATTAAACATTTAAAAAATCAGAGAGAGGGTGAGAAAAGAGATTCATTCAGCTTACCAGACTGGTTATTAAATCATCAAAATAAGTTTTACAGACCCTCTTGGTAAAATTGTGATGAAGACCCTCAGCCACACTGTCACGAAAGTGGTATATCTTGGTTCTCTGCTTATTTGATTAAGTGGGATGAATCATCATTGGGTCTCAGGACCTGAGTGTCCCATTCTCCAGGTGTTCATCATCCTCCACCAGGAGAGAGACTATCTGGTATGCGACAGTTGTGAATGGGAAGTGTGCAGAAATAAAAATAAAAAATTCCGAAATATCTTCTCTCCTGTGTAGATTGTCTTTATTTTCACAGAGGAGTGATAAGATTAAAAAGGCGGGTGGTGCACCTTGGAAAACGTTGTTTGACATTTTCAGACTGTGTCGCCCCTATAGGTTGGAAGGCTTTCTTCAGAACCAGAGTATCCAGCCATCTCAGGTATAGAGGGGCTGTGTGTGTAATAAGAATGGTAAGTGGATTTGCTCACCCTAATAAGTCAACAGGTTATATTTTATGTCTGTTGTTAACATATTGTTATAGGCCAAATTATGGTCTATAGCTGTGGATGACAAAGAGAAAGGAGTTAATGACGCACTTATTTAGCAATTGATTTTTACGCAAGACAAATTTAAATAAATGTAAATAGGCTTATTGACTATCGAGAAAACATGCTCGATTAATATTTGGGTAAAGAGTTCTATCCTTTTCTTAATGTGCTTGTTCGGTATACCGCAGCTAAATATGGTGACCATCTGTTGTCAAAACAGGTGAAGTATTTTAGACACCGTGAAATTGGTTAATATGTGAAGTAGAAGATTAAAAAGTGAAGAACCTGTGCTGGAGAGCCAACGCATAACATATTGTTGGGAGATTGTCGAGTCTACATCAACGTGCCTCTGTGAGGATAATCATGTAATGTAGAAACCTCACGAGGATAGAGAGGTAATAGTTTAAGTTTTACCTGAGATCTAAGAGGGGCGTCTAAGTTCCATGAAGCCAGCGATACTGTTTGTATTCCTACCGTGTGGAATTCATATGGCAGGTGCTGCGGCTGTCTTCATTGCCTTCAGTACCGGAAGGAGATTCAGAAAGCGGGACTCTATTTTTGTGGTCCTGCAAGCAATCCAATTGGTCAGGTTATGATATGGCTATGTTCCTCAGCAACGGTCTTCTCGTTGTTGGCGTGATGGCCAGACGAATTCTTGAGGGTGGGATGGAGAACCACGCCTCCGGATAGCCGTAGGTGATCGCCGCCTCACCCCGAACATGGCAAATCTTACCTGGCGTGTGGGCGCCCTCCGGGCTCTAGCGTCCCAGCATTAAGATTGAGCAGTGTTTGGAGCAGAGTACGGAGCATTAAGTGAGGCTCTCCGGGGTCTGTACGCCGGGCGTTTGTGAGCTTTCCGGCGGCCACCTGGGGAGCTGCTTGACGCGGTCAGTGCCCGAGGAGGCGAGGAGGAGGGGGCGAGTGCTTTTCTAAATATCGGCTGGGATTGCTGCAGGGGGATGCCGCGAAGCTTCAATGTCGGGGATAAATAAAACATCAGCCTCAATCCTTTTTTGAATGAGAAGTGAATATTAGGAGAGAGTGATAGACGAAGTACTTGCAGGAATTTAAAATTCTTGCAATTTCAGAGGCATTAGTCATAATAAGGCAAGAAGTGAATATAAGTAGAAAGTAATAAGAGAAAGTATTAAGACGGAGATTTTGGACTCAAGGAGGAGGAGATCCTTTCATAAAGTATAAGGGAGGAATAAAGGCAACCAAAGCAACAAAGCAATAAAGCCACGAAGCCGCAAGGCAAAATACGGCAAAAAGAAAAAAAAACAGGGGTAATAATGGGCAAACCCCAGAAGGATGTTGGTACTGCTGTTAAATCAAATAAAGCAGAGACAGCAGCTCGCCCTGAAGCTAAAGCATGCCAGGCCTGGGCAAAAAAGGCCGCACTCCGAGCCAATAGGCAAAATGATAAGGGAAATAATTCCAGCTCCCCTAATATTAACAGCACCCCAGAGAGCTCTGAGGATGAGTCCCCTTCCATCACTGTTTCTCCTCAACGCGAGGGGTTGCCTGAAATAGTGGGCGATCAGGCATGTGTCACAACAGAGCTGATTGAAGCTGCAGTCGCATCAACAATGATCCACAGGACAGCCCAGTGCACAAAGCAGCACACAAAAATAGCCCAGTACAGGATGGCCCAAGGAAAGGTGGAAAAGCTTTGATGATTTTCAGTTGTTTGTAAAAAAAACTATCCTACAATTGTCACAGTCCTCTTCACCAACCGCAAACTCAGCTTCCAAAATCTTCGAATGCTTCACTGCCAGGGTCAGGATTGGCTTTAGAAGGATTCCCAGAAGAAATGACTCCTAACTCCATCCAGGCTTGAGACGTGGGAGATAAAGGTAGAAGGATTGTGATGGATACCTCGGTGAGCTTGATGTCAGCTCAACCTCTGCCCCAATTGAGATCTCAAGGGCAAGCACTGCCAGAAGCTGTGTCGACCCAGACAGACCCAGAAATAGGAATTACGACTACCGAAGCTGACGGCCCACCAAGTGATTCCTGCCAGAACATGGAGACCAGGGGGTTCTTTCAGGTAGATATCAGGGACATGCTGAATTTGATCTTGGAGAAGGTCCGTGAAATGAAAAAAAAGCAGCAAATGGAAATCGCTGCTTTGCATCAGAGACCAGGGAAAATAGACAAAGTGATGACCAGATTTCCCATTAGATTGCAGGAAGCGGAGGCCAGAATATCTGTTTTGGAAGACCAAATTAATCTGGCTATGGGGGAGGCAAAAGAGGCGGCTAAAAGGAACAACTACCTTGAGAATATGCTGGAGGAGCTTGAAAACCACTCTGTGAGGCCCTACCTCCGGATCATTGGGGTCCGGGAAGGGATAGAAGGTTCCCAACCCCTTGCTTGGGTAAACTCATTTATCAAACTGCATGTCCTGCCTAAATTTGAGCGCGATCTCACCATTACAAGAGCCCACCGAGTCCCGGCGTAACCTTTTCCAAGCTCCACGATACCAAGAACTTTCTTGCTGAACTTTGTGGACTTCCATATAAAGGAAAGGATCTTGACAAAAGCTATCCAGCAGAGACAGTTTTTTGTGAATGAGACGAATAAATGTCGCATATTCTCCAACATTACTGCTGCCGCCGCAAGCAGGAGAAAAGAATTTGTTAAAATATTGCATTTGTTTAAAGCTCATGGCGCGCAGGCATCAATTGCTCAGCAGTCTAAACTGAGGGTTTTATAGTCAAACGAAAGGTCTTTATGTTTTCAGACCTTGATGAGGCCCAAGCTTTGCTAAAGGAGATTTCAGCAGGTTCTTGCGTCTGAATACTGGTATATATAGAGAGCAATCGGTGGCAATGGTAATATTAAGGGTAGCCTCTCCAGGAATTTATGATGGGTTGGTTAGGAAATATATTACAGATAGGCAACTGTGAATGGTAATTAAGAGTTAACCTTTCAGTAAATGAAAAAGGGGTCTCCTATATCTTGCAGCAGGTCCCAGCGCTTGAAAACTGAAATATACAGAGAATTACCAGTAGTAATGGTATTATTAAGGGTGCCCCCCTGGAGGTACAAGCTGGGTGGGTTAGGAAATGCATTTATTGATAGGTAACTGCTAATCGCAATTAAGAGTATTTATTGCCATTGGTTCTTATTAAGATCAACCTTTTGATAAATTATAAAGAGGTTTCCCTATATCTTCTGTATAGACTCCGGCATGCACGCAGATCGACTTCTTTTCTTCAATACTGTTGGGGGATCAGGGGACAGTGGGTCACTTAGGGTGTAACTTCATGACACCCAGGAAGATAGATGGGAGGGGTGAAATGTATATAGCGTGGGTCGTAGGGTCTTTCCCACATTTCAAGGGGTGAGTAATTCTTTTTCGGGGTGGGAAGGGTGGCACAACAGGAAAAAGAGCACGATCAGAAGGTTCTGAAATCTTAGGTAATGCACAAAAAAAGGTTAATTATGGAAACCAGTAAATGCAAGATCCTATCAGTCGACACTAATGGAATACTAAACAAAAGGAAATATGGCGCTCTTATTAGATGGTTATCTTTTTTAAATCCCCAAGTTCTGTTTTTACAGGAGAAACACTAGAAATCTAATTCTCCAAATCCATTTATACCTGAGATTTTTTCGAAAGTTTTTTTGCATCTGCAGGTTTTGCGGTTAGAGGAGTAGCTATCTACTTTTCTAGTAAACTTCCCTGGGAAATTATATAAGTACACAGGGATATACATGGGAGATGGCTGTGGTTAGTAGCCAAGCTACAGGGGAAAATGTTACATTTTATAAATTATTATGGTCCAGTCTCAGATGACATTGTACCCCTGACTCAGACTAACAATTTGTTGATAGGATCTCCCGGACATGTGGTATTTGGCGGGGACTTCAACTACATACAGGATATAAGGAAAGATACTTCGAATAAAAATAAAAAACAACTAAAACCAAATACAAAAAAAATAATGGGAAGAATTATACAAGAATATCAATTGGTGGACCCATGGCGGGTAGTTAATCCAGATAAAGAATTCTATACCTGCTACTCGCACCGTTTTCGGAGGCATCTCAAATAGATTATTTTCTTACCTCCAGATCCCTTTGGATTCAAGATGCCACCATAGGCTGCAACCCTTTTTCAGACCATGCCTATGTTGGGATAGATTTGGTGCTTGGGGGAAGAGGTAGGGTACGTCCCAGGTGACAGCTGGATCGTCTCCTATTGCAAAATGAAGATTGGGTTCGGAGATATAGAAAGTGGATTCTGTAATATTTTTCGATTAATGAGAGTACGGCTACCCCCTTTTCAGTGTGGGGGGGTTCAAGGCAGCAGCCCGTGGACAGATAATAGCTTATACGGCCGCCCAGTCCGGTACCCGGAGGACTAAGATAGCTCAATTGCAAACTGAAGTGGATCGAGAATACGCTCTCCAACTTCAGCTACTTCCAAATCTATATGAACAGGATAAAACAGCGCTGAGGGACTTTTTTTATTTTAGAAGAGGGTTGCAACTCAAAAATTTTCCAACAGAGGGTCTATGAAGAAAGTCAATTAAGTGGCAAATTCCTGGCAAACTCCACAAGGAAAAAACAAGAATCAGCCACTATAACTAAAATTATGGACCATCGGATTGGTCAAGCAGGAATATTTCACAGACTTTTGTGGACCATTTTTGCCAGCTATCCTCGACTGAGTATTTAGTGGAGGAGGAACAAATCCAGGAATATTTTATAAATATGAATGTCCCCAAACTATCAGACAAACAGATTGGCGAATTGGGAAGGGAAGTAAAGATACCGAGATTTCAGCGGCTATTATATCAACAGCCGGGGAAAAAGCTTGTAGGCAGGATGGCTTTCCTATCGAGTTTTATAAAGTAGTTTTAAAAGAACTTGCTACCCCACTGTAAAACTTAATTAACTTTGTTGAAAAAGGTGGTGAAGTCCCAGATGTTTTTAAAGAAGGAATAATTGTTTCTTTCGTTAAAAAAGATAAAAACCCAGAAGATGTAAATTCATATCGGCCCATTAGCTGAATTCTGACTATAAAATCTTGATGAAGGTATGAGCAGAATGTTTTTTACTTGCCGCCCAAGAAATAATTCATAGAGATCAAACCGGCTTTATAGCCGGGAGATCAATGGCAGCCAATACCCAGTTTTTAATACATGCACTGGATTATTTTAACCCAAATTCCATCCCGGCTAGTATTGTAATGGTTGATGCAGAGAAAACCTTTGATCTTGTGAATTGGAAAACTTTGTTTTTTACCTTGGGCCGGTTTGGGTTTCCTGCACAGGTAGTTAATATGTTACGCAACATCTACCAGGGGGCCACTGCCCATGTTATAAATAACTCAAACTGTGCAAGAGCCATAAATATAAACCGTGGAACCAGGCAGGGCGTCCGCTTTTGCCATTACTTTTTACTTTTTTTATAGGACCTCCGATTTTAAAGATCCAAAATAATGCTGCTATCCAACCCCAGTTACCCTGTATGGTGAAATTGAAACTTTTCGCTGATAATATTATTCTATACTTTATTCCCGACAGAGGGAACCTCGAAAAAGCTCTGAGGGAATTTTTGGAGTTTGAGCAAATAGGCGGATAGAAAATAAATGCCAATAAAACCGAGCTTCTAGCCCTTAATGCTGACTTGAATTCTTTTCCATCGTGTCTAAAGGCACAAGCAATAAAAACTGATCATATAGGATATATCGGGATATATGTATCTAATCAGTATCATCAGTTATTTGAGCTATTAAAAATGAAGGGCAAGATTAAGAAGCTGCTAGAACAATGGACATTACTCCCCCTGTCAATTGTGGGTAGAGTTTCAATGAATAGAATGTCTATACTCCTGCTGTTTACTTTTTTATTTTCTAATGTCCAGATTAAAATAAATCAGGCATACTTTAATGAAATTGATACTTTATTCAGGGAATTTATTTTAGGTAAGAAATCTTCAAGGGTTAAATTAAATGTGGTCCAATTACCCATAGAACAAGGGGGCTTAGCGCTACCTCATTTGAGAACTTACTATGAGGCTGCCTTTTTAGTGTCTGGCTTAATAGGATCTAATTTTATCAGTGACAGCTTTTTTATAGATAAAATGACACAAGAAACTGGATCTCTAACCCGAGTGTTTTTAAAAACTTCCAAACTTCCAAAAAAGACATGTTATAAGACTTTAAAAGATTATTTTTTTAGACTCCAGTCCATTTTTGAAAAGATGGGCTCATGTGGTCTCCAGTACTTGGCCTCCAGTTGCAATTGAGACATTTAAGTATTTGGGAAGGTTGTGGACTCTCCGAGTTAAGGCATTTTATAGTTTTATAGTTTTATAGTTCAAACATGGTCCGATTAGTTTTTGAGGAAATAGTTCTATCCTTTACTTAGTGTGCTTGTTAGGTATAAAGTGGTGAGCATCTGTTGTCAAAACAGGCGAAGTATTTTAGACACCGTGAAATTGGTTAATATGTGAATAGAAGATTAAAAAGTGAAGAACCTGTGTTGGAGAGCCGGCGCATAACATATTGTTGGAAGGTTGCCGACTCTACGTCAACGTGCCTCTGTGAGGATAATCGTGTAATGTTGAAACCTCATGAGGATAGAGAGGTAATAGTTTACGTTTTACCTGAGATCTAAGATGGGCATCTCAGTTCCATGAAGCCAGTGATATTGCTTGTAGTCCTACCATGTGGGATTTATACGGCAGGTGCTGCGGCTGTCTTCATTGCCTTCAGTACCGGAAGAAGATTCAGAAAGCAGGACTTTATTTTTGTGGCCCTGCAAGCAATCCAATGAGTCAGGAATGTAGTTTACTTAATAGTTAATTTGGTAGATGGCGGTGAGGTCTTATGTTCCTCTGATTCGTAGGGAATATATTGTGATGTTACACTCAAATACGATCACATTTTTTTTTAAGAGTGCTCTAATGTGCTTAATCACATATATTGCTACTGTTGGTGGTCAGTTCAACATGTGATGTTCCATTTTACATGCCTGTGGTGATTTCTTGGTATGTATTTATTTCTGGAAGGATGACCAGGGATAGCATAGTTTAATTCCTGGTCAATTGTCCTTAAACAGTACACCCATCTCTGTTCTTTCTTGAACAGGACGTATTCTGCATTCTCTTGCGCAGCATCTAAAATCTCTCGAATGATCCATCGTAGGTCATCTATTGAGTGTCATTCTGTTATGTAGTGGCTGCTCATCTTGGAGGTTGATTTTTTCCTTTGGATATTGCTGCTATACATGGACTGATCATGGCTGAATACCTTGGCTCCAACATCACCCTAAAGGGCTTATGGCTCCATAATGCTCCACAAATATTCTTGCAAGACATTACATTTACAAAAGACTGGACCACCATTTCATGGAAATGCACTAGAGACTATCTAGTCCTCATCATAAAAACAGTAACAAGACTAGCAGAGGCATTGACCATCAAAATCAGTTAGGCAAAATTGAGAATCTCTGTAGAAATCTCTGTCTGCAAGAAAAGATTGGAGAGAATCAACAAAAAAATGAATGAAACAAAATAATTCATCACTCAAAGCTAAATTCAAAAGCTTAGTAAAGATCTAAAATGTTTCTCACTAGAAAAGATGTAACCAGTACACATCATCAATAGATAACAGTGACAATGATTCTACTGGATGAAGTACATGAGACAACTCAGATCGGAGTAATGGGAACAACAACCAACACCAACAACAAGGGAGAGGACGATTCAGGCGACAAACACGGGGACAACACTCTAACTGGAGGAGAGCACTATTTAAAGAACAAGTGCATCCTTCTTCCAACCATATGCACCTCAATATAAGCTATGGATCAATCCCTTTCTACAAGGTCCTCACAACAACTTCTTCACCTGTGAATATAAAGACAATTTAAACAAGAGAGAAGATATTTGTAAAAATTTTATTTTTGCACACTTCCAATTCACAATTTTTGCATGCCAGACAGTCTCCCTCCTAGTGGAGGATGATGAACCCCTGGAGAATGGGACACTAAGGTGCTGAGACCCAATGATGTTTCATCCCACTTAATCAAATAAGCGGAGAACCAAGATATACTGCTGTTGTGACAGTGCGGCTGAGGGTCTTCATCGCAATGTTTCCAAGAGACTTTGTGATTCATTCATTTTGAATTTCTGAACCGCCGCCACCGCCGAGAGTCATATTTACTCACCTCCTGAACTGCCAGAGGAAGGCAGAGGCCATTGCCCACGCCGCCGCCACCGCCAAGAGTCAAGGGACAGCTGACTCCGCGCCGCCGCTCCGGGAGACTCCAAATCCCGGCGGGCACCGCGGCGGCGCGTCTGAGTGACGCGGCAGCGCAGAGGGAGCGCTATCAGAGGCGCACAAAAGGAGGAGCACCCCGGCAGAGCGGGGGGACCATTTCTGAACCGCCGCCACCGCCGAGAGTCATATTTACTCACCTCCTGAACTGCCAGAGGAAGGCAGAGGCCATTGCCCACGCCGCCGCCACCGCCAAGAGTCAAGGGACAGCTGACTCCGCGCCGCCGCTCCGGGAGACTCCAAATCCCGGCGGGCACCGCGGCGGCGCGTCTGAGTGACGCGGCAGCGCAGAGGGAGCGCTATCAGAGGCGCACAAAAGGAGGAGCACCCCGGCAGAGCGGGGGGACCATTTCTGAACCGCCGCCACCGCCGAGAGTCATATTTACTCACCTCCTGAACTGCCAGAGGAAGGCAGAGGCCATTGCCCACGCCGCCGCCACCGCCAAGAGTCAAGGGACAGCTGACTCCGCGCCGCCGCTCCGGGAGACTCCAAATCCCGGCGGGCACCGCGGCGGCGCGTCTGAGTGACGCGGCAGCGCAGAGGGAGCGCTATCAGAGGCGCACAAAAGGAGGAGCACCCCGGCAGAGCGGGGGGACCATTTCTGAACCGCCGCCACCGCCGAGAGTCATATTTACTCACCTCCTGAACTGCCAGAGGAAGGCAGAGGCCATTGCCCACGCCGCCGCCACCGCCAAGAGTCAAGGGACAGCTGACTCCGCGCCGCCGCTCCGGGAGACTCCAAATCCCGGCGGGCACCGCGGCGGCGCGTCTGAGTGACGCGGCAGCGCAGAGGGAGCGCTATCAGAGGCGCACAAAAGGAGGAGCACCCCCGCGTCGCGGGACGCGAGCGGGACGCCCGGGGCTAAGCCCGGGCAAAGGGCGGGCCCTCTGAGGCCCTCAGAGGTCAACAGTGGTCGGGCGGGCCACCCCACCAACATTTTCAATAAGGTTAGTTACCTAATAAGCTGTCCATAATGGCTAATTGCACCGCCACAAGTGATAATGTCGATATCCTGACTCAGGACGCAGAGTCCCCTGTAATACTGCTAACATCGTTTGAGACATTAATAGATACTGCGTTTAACGAGATAGTTGAGACTGAAAGGAGATTTTCAATGGGCCCGACGAGTATTAATTTATTACATGCCACTGCCAGTCTCAATGGTAATGGCAATACCCATATAACTCCTGAAATAATTGTTGTAAAATCCTCACATCCCGATACAGAAGTACCAATTGTCCTAGACGATGATGACACTGTAACATATATAGCATCAGAAGTGACCCCTGGCCATGCCTCAGTAAAAACACCGACAGAGGCTGGAAATAAGGGAACTGATAAAGTTGCAGCCAAGAGAAAGAGGGGCCCTGCAAAAATAACTTACAACAAACGGAAGCAGCCACTAAGGACTGTTAACCAACCTACCCCACAAAGTATGTGGAATAAGGGGAAGAGACAAAAGTTGGTCCAGCATATAGTACCCACACAGGATCAACCGCATCTGGGTGATATGGTCGTTATAAACAACGAGGTGTTAAATAATGTATCTATCTCCACCCAGACTGAGCCCCTCCACGGAATTGACAAATCCAGTCATTATTCCAAGTCAGAGGGGAACCTTATTGAGACTGTTGTTGATACAATTTTTAAAAATTTGGAAGGTCAAATGATCAAACAATTTAATAATATTTTTAAAAGACTTGACAAATTGGAGAATATAATTAAAAACGAGGATGCTAAGAGAAAAGGTATAGCAAACTTGGACAAAATGAGAGTAGAACGATTGCTAAAAGACCTTGAAACTACTACCCATGTCATTATTTCAGGTGATCACGGCAATACAAGGACAGTGGAACAACAAGCTGTAATTAATCCAATACAGTCAGATACACCAAAGGCATCTAAAAATAAGGGCACCACAGGCAGCAACTCGTCTGCTTGTCAAACCAACACCCCCTTACCCCCATGTAACCCTATACATGGATATGTTGCTTCGACTAAATCCTCTGTTTCCGCTAATGATGTAAGCGGATCATTAACTAATTCTATTCGAAAGAGTAATGTAGCGAAGCAGACCACCTTAGCCCAGAAGGGTCCTGTTAATCACAACCAGCACGACAAAAAGAATATGCATGAGGACAACAGGCCTATCAAACATCAAGGCCCGGCCCTACATCTTCCACCTGAGGCTTGTCCTTATGTTCTAGTTCTGGCTGGAATCCCACCGCTTAAGGAAGGTCAAGGAGAATCATGGGTTCAACTTCACAATAAGTGCATAGATTGGCTAACAAAGCATAAGGGGGTGGGTTATGATATAGCAAAAGAAATTATAACCACAAGGCGAGTAACCTGGGTCGGTCCTCTTTATAAAAACATCAATGGGGACTGCATTGTAATTAACTTTAGAAATCCGGGTACAGCGAAATATCTGCTGAACACTAATCCTGGCCGTTATGGACCTTCTACTGTGGTGACCCCACTTCCCTTAAAATATTTCTACCGTCCTCCCAACAAGTTGATGCAACCGCCACCAGTTTTTCCGTTACAGAATAGGTTTGGAATATTCCAGGATCTGGACTCTTTGGACTGACTGCCCACTGAAACCACTAAACCACTTCTTGTGTGTTCTGAGGCAGCACAGTCAGAGGAACCACCCCTAGAGGGGACCCTGCCAACATTAGAGATTTCTCCATCTAGTTTACTAAGCATTCAACAAAGCGTGGTTATACCTAAAACTGCCCCAAGCACCAACCAGGGTGCATGTTCGAGGAACAATATAAACAATAATCTAACAATTCTTAGTTGGAACATTGCGGGTTTGAAGTCCAAAATGGGAATTCCTTCATGGAGGGATTGTGTCAATCGTTATGATATAATGATGTTCCAAGAAACTTGGTGTGTTGAGGACCTATTGTTTGAGGGGTATAGTTGCCATAATAGGACTGCTTTGGCCCCTCTGGTTGGTCGCCCAAGTGGTGGATTGTCCATTTGGATAAAAATTACTGCTGAAGTGAAGATTGACGAACTACAAACAAATTGTCCTAGTTTCATGGCACTTTCGTATACTCAGAGGATAAAACTGTGTTTAATCAATTTCTATAACAATGATTTTTTGTCCCAACCTAATCCTAATTTTATTTCTTTATTTGATTTTATCAATGTAATCATGGATGGACAAGTGTATGGAAAATTTGATGGCATATGTTTAGGGGGAGATTTTAACGCACATGTACATTCAAGAAACCCCCCATGTAAAAGAGGTATAGAACTGTTAGATTTTCTCTCTTCTAATGAACTTGTTAATTGCATGGAGCATGCAGGTATGGAAAACCATGCATCCCCATTCCCCACCTTTATTGGTCACGGGGGTGGCACGACGATTGATTATGTTTTTGTTTCCCATGCCATTGCAAAGGCATTAATAAGGGCAGAAGTAGTGTGTGAAATTTACAGCGATCATTACCCAATTGCCATCCATTTATCACTACCGAGGGGTAAGTGTCCAAAACGCGAAATAGGCGCAAGGGGTCTGGAAATCTCGACAGACAAGTTGAGGGTAATCTGGAAGGGTGCAGACAATAAGGGAATCCTGGCTGAAGTATGTAAGAAACATCCATCTTTGATTAAAGATTGTCTTACCACAGAGGACCAAGGGATAAATGTGGTTAAAGCGTTTTCTGAACTCTGCAACATAATTAAAGGTGACATTTCTAGACCAGCCTCTAGTAAGGCTGAGGAAATGCCTAGGTGGTTCGATGCCCCATGCTCAAAAGCGAATAGGATGCTTAGAGCTGCCCTAAAAGCTGAACCAAGGGACACACTGAGGGTAAGGCTGCTTAGAGCAGAGTATAAGCTCGCTTTACGTACTAGATCAAACGATTTACTGAAAACCCACTGGGATTCCCTGGCACGATCTGCTGACCTAAAAGATACCACTGGATTTTGGAGGGAGGTAAAGGAAATAAGATCTATTGGCTCAAATTTGACGGAAATTAACTGTAACATCACTGGCCCGATCTGGGTTGCGCACTTTGGTAAAATTTACGCAACACCAGACAATACTCCTTTGCTGCTACCCCCTCCACACCCAATGTCTATTTCCACGCTTGAGGTTTTCGATGCAATTTTAGAAAGCGCCGGGAACAAAGCACCCGGATCTGATGGGCTCTCCATAGACCAATTAAAATGTGAACCAGAGTTTTGGGCTCCTTTGCTATGCAATGTTTTCAATAATTTAACTGAAGGAGAGATTCCGGAAACATGGTCACGTAGCATTATTGTTCCCATTTTTAAAAAGGGCGATAGGCTGGATCCTGGGTGTTATCGCCCAATTTCTTTAATAGATAACACCTTAAAAGTCTTGGGACGGATCTTATTTAAAAGGATAAGAACATGGACAGATGAGAATAACATCCTACATCCTAGCCAGTTTGGGTTCCGCAGTAGTGTCGGAACGGTGGAACAATGCTTGAATCTGAATTTGATCATGGGAAAATATAACATTGCAAAGAAATCCCCTTTATATTTTGGTTTTATGGATCTGAGCTCGGCTTTTGATTTTGTTAATCGCTCCCGGCTTTGGTCTACCCTTCTCGAATATGGTTTGGATGACCATCTGGTACATTTTTTAGCTTTTTTACACCGTGATCTTAAAGCTTGTGTACGTGTGAATCAAATGGGTGAAGTTTCCAACGATATTAACATTGGTAGGGGGGTGAGACAAGGGTGTGTGCTGGCCCCTCTCCTTTTTATTTTGTATATTAATAAACTAAGCGGCACTTTGAGCACCCTAACCAGTGATGTGCCTTACATTAACGGAGCCCCAATACCCACCCTTCTTTACGCAGATGACGCGGTCCTGATGGGCCGTACTCCGAAGGCACTGCGTATTTTAATTTCAGGGTTTGTCCTTTTTATGGCCGATTTAGGCTTAACAACCAATTTTAAAAAATCACTGATTATGAGCTGTGGGCCAAAAAGTCACAAAATTCCCCAGATTATTTCAGGGTCAAATGTTTTAAAAAGTACCAACACTTTCCCCTATTTAGGGCTCTTATTCTCAAATAGTGGTACGTGGCATGCCCATGTTTCTTATGCCAGGAATAAGCTGGGCAAGGCCATTAATTGTGTAACCTCGTTGAGGCAGCCCACCCAAGCTGATGTGATAACCCCCCTGGTGAAGATATACCAAACCCAATGCATGCCAACTGGCACTTACGGCGCTGAGGTTTGGGGCTACACTAAGTGTTCCTCCATTCAAACAGAAGAAAATAGATTCTGTCGTAAGGTATTGGGGGGGGTCATCTGTTCTCCAACCTATGTATGTCATAATGAATTAAATATTGCCTACATAGAGGATTTTGTGAGATCAAGACCAGCATTGTTCTGGATAAAGTTATGGAACAATACGGCTGCTACATTGACCCGTGACATTATTTTGGATTGTCTAAAATGTGACAGGGGACACCATATTCCATGGCTGAAATCAGTAAAAGAGTGCCTCGCAAGCGTGGGTTTGGCATCCTTGTTCACATCACCGCACCTAATAAATCGCTCCCATAAGACCATTATCTTAAGGGCATTGTATGATTTATATAGTGAAGAGCGGGACAGAAAGAATCAGATCAAATGCACGGTTGTAAAATATATGGCCTGTTCTGAACCACACATTAAAAAACCTGGCCTACCGTACAGATATTTGCGTTTGCATCTTGGTAGATGGGTAAGGGGTTTATTGTTTCGTTTCCGAGAGGGGAGTATAGTTAATTTACTGAACTTCCCTCTGGGATATAATAAACATCTTGAAACTTTAAATTGCCCCTGTAACCCTTGCATGAAACAAAGTCTCATGCATTTCCTGTTCTTCTGTGGTTTTTATAAAAAATTTACTGTACATTATTTAATGCCCTATTGCAAGAAAAACGAACTGACTAATTTTAAATTGGCACTTCGGTCCTTTTTGGTATTGGGATCAGACGAAGTTATTTTTAGGATGAGTTGTTTTCTCAAAGCTGCCGTTAGATCGAGAGCCACCCTTATTATTGATGTTTAACCATAGCACACTGCACTTTTTATTCTGCACTTTTATGATAAAGAAATTTTTTAAACTTACCATTTTAATCCTTAGTATTTATGTGTAATTAGATAATATTATAATAATGTGATGTCTGTCTTTTTAAGAAAGGTTTTTAAAATTGTGTTTTTTTATCAAATTTCTTTTACTTCTATTATTGGGGAAGGACAAATTTGGTATAGTTGTGAAACTATCATTATTGTAATAGATTTTGATTCGATTTAGATTCGATTGTGCTCGTTTTATCCTGCATTATTCTCCAATTGTCATTATTGAATTGAATGCTTTTGATATGTGTTTTTTGTTTGTACTTTTATGGATGTTTTTTATTCCGAATAAAGATCTTTTGACTTTGACTTGATTATTTAGTGTTCAATTAACCAGCCTTCTATAGGCAGTGATAGGCACACATACCTTCTCAGTGCCAGGGTATCCTCGTGAGGGAAGGTGCACTTTCCCAAAAATATATCATAATGATGATTAAATTGACATTACTGGTCGCTAGAATAATATTATTTAGCATTATGTTAAAAAAAACTCTAAACATTAAATGAAAAATTCAAAGCTTTAAGAGACATTATAGTTAGGTCTTGGGATAATGGAAAATTATCATTTTAAAACAAAAAATGGAAATTAACTAGTTATAGTTTACTGAGCTTATTATGACTTGCACCCCTGCCATGCTTAAGAACTCATATATTACAACACTAATGATGTCTTAAATGACATCCCTGATGAAATCATTGATGACATCTCAAATAACATCATTGATGACATCACTGATGATGTCATAGTCATATACTGCAGAGAGTTACTGAGTGTATGTCTAGGTCCTTATCATAGAAATAGTATGAGGCAAGCATGGCCTTGTTAAACGATTCATGAATACTCTTAAAAAAGCTGTACAACGTGTTTTACTGGAAACATTCAACCTTAAAACTACCTTGAATTCTACTCTTCAAGCTTACTTTTCGACCCTTCACATGACCGCAGGAGGAATCCCTGTAACTTTGATGTTCAGGAGGCCATCTTGACCAAATTATCTATGTGGACCAACAGAAGATCAAGTACTGAGGAAGAGTTCTACATAAAAGACTTGGAGCATAAAAGTAAAATCAAGGTCTATGCTGACTGGCACCAACATGCAAAATATACTACTTTCACTACAGGAAATCAAGTGCTTGTTCATCTGTCTAGAAGATGAAAATCTGATACTCCCTTCAATGCTGAGCCATTTCATGTTGTGACCAGCAAAGGACACATGGTGGCTTTCCAGTGTCGTCCATTACATGAGATTACTCGCATTTCTGACCTGTGGCTTGCCACTCATCAGGCCCTGATATCAGTGTAGAAACTGGGTGTAAAAGGCCAAGTGAAAACTCCCTGACTGCTGTTGTTCCTATATCGCTAACCCAGATCAGGGACACTTCTACTGCTTGTCCCCAGTTTCTGACGACACAGTCAAGATGTGTGATCATTGAAGAGGTATTATTGTATATATGTTTGTTAAACTTACAAAAAAAATTATTTAACAGAGGGGGAGATGTAATGTCGTGAAAGTTAGCAATGACAGAACACTTTTGGCTCCTGATGGACTCCAATGAACTGTGTTGTAAGCGTTAGAGTGTAGTGAAATAAATGCAGGTTTAGAATGTTGAGTTTATGGTTACAGGCAGAGGAATAAAGACTTGTAATACTAAAGCTCAATGTGTGGCGTCGTCATTGGTGGGTCCCAGGCTGGAGAGGATGCTACACAATGCACCATAGGTAATAAGTAATGGAAAAATGATCTATAGAAAGATTTAAAAAATGAAGAAAACAAGTAAACACTACAACATGGATGAGGCTGATGAATACAAACACAACAACCCCCAATAAAAAAATTCACTGACAATTAAAAAAACATCTTTACATATATAATGAAACAAAAAAAGAATAAACTATACTCAAACATTTCACGCACACTTAGCTTTGAAAAATGAATAAAACATAACAAAATAATTAAAAAATAATATTATATACAACTATATTAAAAAATAATGTAAAGTATCAAAGAGACACTGGAGCATATTACCAAGCATTAGCCATAATTATCGCATTTGCTTGGTTAGAGACAAAAATGTACCGCTGAGCTGCGATGATTTTTATCGCAAATAAACCTTGGTATTACCAAGGTTTATCGCAAATGCGATAAAAATCGGCCGCAATGCATGAATATCGCTGAAAAGTCAGCGATATTCATGCATTATCGAGCTAATGCTCTTAGCCATGTTATCCACCTCCCATTGGATAACATGGCTAAGAACTGCTCAGGGCAGGTGTTAGCTTTTGGAGATATTCGCGCTTAGCGCGAATATCTCCATAAGTTGGTAATAGGAGATAGCGATGTTAGCGACTGTTTCCAGTCGCTAACATCTTGGCACGCCCACTTTGCATGTCATTAGTGATAAATATCACTGACATGCAAAGTGGGGCCCAAGATGGTAGATATCTCCTACTAGCTGTCGCTAACTGGTGTTAGCGACAGCTAGGTAATAAGGAGATAAGTTTATCTCTGCTTTCTTGGCTTTTAAAGCCAAAAAAGCAGAGATAAACCCCCTTGATAATATGCCCCAATGTTCTTACCTCCTATGTCATGTCCTACAGCAGTTTTGATGTCACAGTATTTTTGACCTAATATTTTTGTCTCACAATATTTTTAAACAATATTTTGGTGAAAAATCCTGTAAAACACACATTCAACATGTGAAAAGTTGTAATCTTTATCCAAGCCCACAGTATTTTGCAGTGCAAGGTGTTGGAATATTGATTATTAGTAGTAATAAATATGCATCTACCACTGGCAATAAGGACACGATCACAGTCTAGGGCTCAGAATAGGTCTCTAAAATTATTCCGATGCTCAACCGTAGGTAGCTTGGCTGAGAGCAGGCAGGCTTAACTTTGGAGACAGGCATGTAAAGCATTTAAAAACACCAATTCAACAAATAGTTAAGACACACTGCACAAAAGATCTAGGAAATATTATTATCTTTAAGATGACCCCAAAATGAAAAGAATACAATGTAGGGAACCAGAGATATGATTTTTAAAGATTGTGCACTATATAGCACATAGAAACCTATAGCGCCTATTGGGATACCTGGTCGTACTAGACCAGGACGAAGTCAAAGTTTCAGGCTCACCACAACATAGCCCTGCACAGCTACCCCTCACGGTAGGCCTCAGTCAAAGTTTTACTTTCGGACATAGAAACTTTTCTGGAGCTTTTTTTGCCGGGGTCCCTCAAAGCTTTTCACCAGTTCAGGTTTGGTGAGGGTTCACCGACTTGCTTTCCAGGGAGCTCCCGGTCAAACTCTGGAAGTCAGACCTCCTGAGCTATTCAACAGGACGAACCAGCAGAGCAGTCCGGCTCCCAGTTGATGGTCGCCGGCTTGGATCTCGCGGTTGAGTTGGTCCCCTCTAGAGCTTTTTTCCAAAGTTGCTCCAAAGTTCTCCAAAGTTCTGGATCTTCTTCTTGAAGTTCCTCTGGGGGTCCCGAAGAATCCAAAACAAAACCCAAGGGTCTGGGATCTCCAAGATGGTCCTTGAAAGTTTAGGACTTCAGTTCCCACAATCCACTTGGACCATGCACTTATAAATCCAATGGAGGCAATCCAGACTGGAGATTCTTGGTGGTGATAGTCCAGGAGAGCTCTGTTAACCTGTAGTTTGCATGGAGCCCACTCTCTATTCCTCTTGAGGCAAGTTAAGTCCACATGGCTGTAGCTCAATCAGAGTGCAGGGCCTGATTAGTACAAATCAAACTTCCAGCATGAACCCTTTTTCTTCTCTTAGTTTCAAGAAGCAGATCTGAGAGGCTCTGGTTCTCTCAGATACTTATTCAGTGTTCTCTAAGGTCAAGCCTGAGGGCACTTCTCTCCAATGAGGTGCAGGGCAACACCCCATAGCATGACCACTTCCTCCAAAGTGTGGCATAATGGTCACCCAGAAAGCACTATTCCTTCAAAATTCAATATGGCTGAAATCTCAGCAGAGTAGCAAGAACTAGTTAAACAAACCTCCAGTAAGACTCATTACCATATCTCACCTCCCCCTGACATCTGTAAATTCCTTCCTTAAGCCTGCCATCTTGCTGGGTTCATTGGAGATGGGGGGAAGTGGACCTGGCCTTTTTGACCTGGCCTTTCCTTCCTGTCCCCTTCTTCCTTTGAAGCTCATGGATTACAGCTCCTCCCCCTGCTCTAGCATTCCTGTGTAGTAGAGCCCTTTCCTACTACATTGCCTTATTTCCTGGGTGAAAATTATCACTTTATCAAAGCTTGGCTAATGCTTTTAACTTTGACCAATCAGGGAAGAGGACAGGAAGGCTGAATTTTGTCTTACGGACTAGAAAGTCTTATAACTTCTTTTCTATATATTTTAGGGAAAAAACAACAATGGCATGTTGTTGGATTTATCAATGCCATCAATACTATTCTCCTAAGACCTCAAAGGATATTTTCCAGTCACCCTAAGTGATATTTATGAGTTCATAAACTATTACTATGTTAACCTATGTGCCTGGGGATCTACAATCGAGATAATGAAATGTCCAATTTCTCCAACACCAGGGCCTATAAAACATCTTTTAGAAGGACTCTGCTTATAGCTACATACCCCCCCCCCCACCCTGGGGCACCTATGGGAGACTTTGGGGGTCCTGAATATGCAAACATAATGTAGATCCTCACTCCACAGTGCTCCTAGCACAAAAGTCGATTTTGTGAAGCACTTTACTACAATGAAGGAAGTGAAACATGCAATTTCTCTGTCCCCAGGGCTTATAAAACATCTTTTAGAAGGATCCTCCTTATATGTACCTGAACCCCATCCCTGGGACACCTTGGGGATACCCTGTGGGTACCTAATATGCCAAAAATGGTTGTTTATCAAATTTTAAGTGCCCATACCACAAAAGTTGAATTTAAACGCAGTCCTGCAACACAGTGGCTCAAATTCCGCTGCGGTGCTGGGGAATTAATGATTGGGCGTGTTTCGGACGGCCACTGGCCGTCCTCCACACATGCCCACTGTGACTTCGGACGGCCGGGGCAACAAGTTAAAATAATCTCAGGATCTCATTAATACACACATGCAAGTGCAGAAATGGCTTTTAGACTCTAAAGTTTTATGCTCTGTTATATACTAGGGTTGTAAAGGTAGTTTTAATCCCTCAGCTCCATTATGTACTAAGGATATACAGGGTAGGTCAAGTCAATCATAGGGGTCCCCTAACCCATAGTGTATACTAATGTGTGTGTGTGTTTTCACCATAGCGGTGGCACGGGGCATGGTTAGGCAGAGCCCGGGGACTGTCAAAATCAGTTACCACCAGTACTAGTCAGCAAATAAATGGTTGCACCTAGGGCAAAGGATGACTTTCCAACAAAAGGGTATCCTTACAGTCCAACATCTATGCTAGACATCACACACACAACTTTGCACTACAGGGAAAAAGTGTGAGCTTGATGCTATGCAGTCTAACTGTGTGCCAGTGCTGAAGAAGAGAGTAGCAGCGCCACATCTTAGTGATATGGCTCTTCAAAGCTTTCGTCCTCTAATGCAATGCAGCACAACAATTTTGGTTGCTCTGCTGTTTTGTACTAAAAAATAGTACATCTGCCCCATAGTTTGTGTGGATGGCAAAGATATTTGTTTACAAATATGAGAGATGAAACACATATAAATGCAGTGAGCAGGTTAGCCATCACCTTGCAGTGAGGGCGAGACAAAAGAGTATGAGTAATGAACTAAGAGAGGTCCAGGATCCAGCTCACGGGCTGGTATCAGATTCAAAAGAAATCAGGGAAGCGTTCAAAAAGTATTATCATATTTTATATACTGAGGGTATCAATAAAAATCCTATGCATTTTGCAGAGTTTCTCAAATCAACAAGTGCAAATTCATTATCTATTGATGAGCGAGATTCCCTAGAGAGAGATTTATCGTGGAATGTGGTTTACCTCGCACTTGCTAATCTTCCCTCTGGGAAGGCGCAGGAGTGGATTCAATTCCCTCAGAGTTTTACAAAGAAATGTCACCACAATTACGAGGCCCAATAACTGCGTTGTTTAATCACATTTTTAATGAAGCTCCCCCTTCAGTCTCCTGGTCCATAGTAAAAATTGCAGTATTCCTAAAAAAGAATAAGCCTCCGGCGGAACTAGGATATTGTCGTCCGATAACCCTAATAAATGGAGATCCTAAAATATACTGTAAAGTATTGGCTGTTCGACGGATGATCTCTAAATTGGTAGTTAGGCAACAACATGGGTTTATTGAGGGAAGGGATACTACTGATCACATTAGAATAGTCATTGCGTTGTTTGATGCAGTACAAGTGTCAGGAGACCCAATGTCCCTGATATTATTAGACGCAGAAAAAGCCTTTGATAGGGTCTCCTGGCACTTTCTCTGGCAGCTAATGCAAGTAAGGGGCATGCACCCAAGATTTATTCAGGGAATTAAAGCTTTCTATTACAAACCTATGGCTAAAATTAGTGTTGCAGGAGGGGGTGTCTGAGCCGGTCTCGATTACTCGGGGAACTCGTCAGGGGTACCCATGCTCTCCACTCTTATTAACGATGTATATTGACCCGCTTATGCGCAAATTGCTTCAAAATATCGCAATCCCTCCAATTATTACACAGGGTTTCGAAAGCAAGACATTAGCCTATGTGGATGATCTTGCAGTTGTGACCCCATATCCAGAACTGCTTTTAAAGCAACTGAAGAGGAAGCCTGTGCTTTGGAAGATTGTTTGGCTTTTCCTTAAATAAGGAAAATGCTCAAGTTATCACCAATGATGAGATCTCTTTTGTAGATAGTTGTGTAGTCTATAAAGCGATATAGCGGGCGTTTCCATAACTGCTGATGTGGACAAGACGGTGAGCAAAACCTAGATCCTTTGCTACTAAAGACTAGTAAGTAATTATCAAGGCTGAATAATCTCTATTTTTTGTAAAAAATGTTTTTCTTGATTACAACCAAGAAAATGCGACATTAACCGCACAACTTCCCTCGCAGGGAGAGCATTCTGTGGCATACCAATACTGAGGCTTTGACATACAATAAGATCTGCCATAGGTGCAACCCCCACTATTAAGAGCAACTTACTAAAGGTTACAGCTTCTAACCTCTATGGGCTTGCAATACCATCGATCACATAAAGAATAGAAATAGCAGATCTCTATGCCATCCATTCTGACTGCGCTAGGAGCGAGATACTGCGCCTCTCAGTCAGAGGGCACCATCCGCCATAATCTAATAATCATAATCTAACTCTCCCCTATCGAGAGCAAACCGCAGGAGAAAAAAAAAAAAAAAGAGAACCCTCCCAGATCCCCCCACACCCCCATGGTGGCTGCAACGTGCAGGCATATAGAACAGCCTAGCTCAATCGAGTGGCCTCAGAGTTGAAAGAGATGAAGGGCCAGATGTAGGAGCCCTAATACCGGTCGGTATTAGGGTTTTCTGATGTAGGGGGCCTATATTTTACCGATTCTGTAAATTTACCGAATCAGTAAATTTACAGAATCGGTAAAATACTGAATCGGTATATTTACCGATTCGGTAAATCCATATGTAGATGACACTCCTGAGAGTGCCACAGGCCCTTAAGAGTCGGTATTTTACCACACAATCCTATTGTGTGGTAAAGTACCGAATTCAGGTGTGCATGCACAGATCACACTGTGCAATGTGACACACATCACACATGCCTGTACTTGGGGTGCTAGAGGGTGTCAAAGTGACACCCCCTGCACCCTTGCAGGATTCGGTATTTACTGAATCAGTAAATACCGATTCGGTATTGCCCATTGATTCCTATGGGCTTCAAGGCCCATAGGAATCAATGGGCAATACCGAATCGGTATTTACCGATTCGGTAAATACCGAATATTACCGATTCGGTAAATCAAAAATAAAATTTACATACATCTCCCACCTTCTAATTCGGTATTTATGAATCGGTAAAAAAAGAAAAAAAAGAGAACCCTCCCAGATCCCCCACGCCCCCATGGTGGCTGCAACGTGCAGGCATATAGAACAGCCTAGCGCAATCGAGTGACCTCAGAGTTGAAAGAGATGAAGGGCCAGATGTAGGAGCCCTAATACCGGTCGGTATTAGGGTTTTCTGATGTAGGGGGCCTATATTTTACCGATTCTGTAAATTTACCGAATCAGTAAATTTACAGAATCGGTAAAATACTGAATCGGTATATTTACCGATTCGGTAAATCCATATGTAGATGACACTCCTGAGAGTGCCACAGGCCCTTAAGAGTCGGTATTTTACCACACAATCCTATCGTGTGGTAAAGTACCGAATTCAGGTGTGCATGCACAGATCACACTGTGCAATGTGACACACATCACACATGCCGAATATTACCGATTGGGTAAATCAAAAATAAAATTTACCTACATCTCCCACCTTCTAATTCGGTATTTATGAATCGGTAAATTAGAATTACCTACATCGGGCCCGAAGTGCCCTAACACTAGAAGGCCAAACGGCCGACGGGAGACCCCGTGAAAGGAAGGAAACCAGGGGACCCCATCTAAATCCAAAATTCTTAAAATCATCCCTAAAAATGTCGGACATGCACTCTAAACTCAGCAATTTCCAAAGGCGGGAGTGCCAAATGGAGATGGCCGGCATCTCTCTCCACTTCCAGGCGGCAGCCAGAGTAGTTTTGGCCGCACCAATACAGAGCCGCATTATCTTTTTGTCAGCTTTAGTCTGATGTTCTAGGGATGAGTCTCGGAGGCCCAGCAGGATACTAGCCATAGTGGTGGCGATGGGGTATCACAGCATATCCTTAATTTGCGCTAGGATCTTGTCCCAGAAGGGCCGAATATTGGGGCAGTCGCACCAAATTTGCTGAAAGTCCCCCAGTAATCCACAGCTGCGCCAACATCTGTCTGAGGTATCAGGAAATATCAGTTTCAGTTTAGACGGGTGTAAGTACCAATCCATCATAGTCTTCATGTGAGCCTCCCTGAGTTCCAAGGAGTGGTTGAACCGTGAAATGTCAGACCATAAATGAGCTCACTCCTCATCAGATATGTCCCTCTGAAGTACCCCCTCCCACATGGACATATACCTTGGCTGGGGTGATAAAGAAGTGGTAAGCAGGTAATTATATATGAACAAAATTACTCCCTTCATCAAAGACGACCTAGTAAGAAAGGCCTCGAATTTAGTGAGGAGACGTGTAGCCGCCTCCCGTATCTGGGGTGTGAGCGCCCAGTGTAGCAATTGGGTGTGGTGAAATCTTTCCCTATCCCCTATTCCATAGTCCCGCTTGCAATTATCAAAAGAAAGGGGGTCGAAGTTGTGGAAAAGGTGTGTCAAAGCAAGGCAGCCCCCCTCCCTCCATGCGTCAAATGGGCCCTCGTGCAGCTCTGGGGGAAAAGCAGGATTAAAGTGAAGTGGTGTAAACGGAGAGGGGAAAGTCGTCCACCTGTCATCCTTTGTCATCGAGTCCCAGACCTTTAGAGTGGTGCGAGTGGGAGTGCTGATATACGCATTCTTAGGTTGATCACATTTGGGTCGCCAGGCTAAGTCCCATATGGTCCTTCCAGCCACACTACGGTCCATGTGCAACCAATGTTTTTCCGATTCTAAATGCGTCCATTCTACCATCACTCGGAGCTGCGCTGCCCTATAGTATAAGAGAATGTCCGGGAGGCCCACCCCTCCCTCCTTGCGAGAACGGCGCAGTAGAAAGAAGAAAAAGCGAGCTCGCCCCCCTTGCCAGATAATGCGCAGAATCATGGACTTTACTCGCCTAAAGAAATCCCCATCTAGTTCAATAGGGAGGGCCTGAAACAGATACAAAAGCTTAGGGAGAAGGGTCATTTTTACAGCATGTATCCAGCCTGTCCAAGATAAAAATAAAGGTTTCCATCTTGCGAGATCTGATTGATTCTTGGTTAGTATGGGGGGGAAATTGACTGTATAGAGCTTCCCCACGGATGAGGTCAAGTGGATTCCCAAGTACTGAACGGAGGAGCCGGCCCACGGCAGGAGTGTAAGTGACTGAAGGCTAAGCCCCTCAGACTGGGGAAGAGTAAGGTTGAGTATATACGACTTGTCCAGATTGATTTTAAAACCCGCCACAGCTTCAAATCATATAAGCTCGGATTGTACCTGCGGGAGGGAAGTGGCAGGATCGGAAAGGGACAAGAGGACATTGTCCGCAAATAAAACATTTTGATGTCATTCCCCTGCAAATGGCAGCCCTTGTATGTCAGGATTAGCCCTAATCGCCAGTGCCAAGGGCTCAATACTTAGAGCAAAGAGCAGGAGCGAGAGGGGGCAACCCTGCTGTTATAACCTACCTGTCAGTTTCCTTCCCCCTTTCCCCCCCCTCCGTTTTCCTGTCACTTTGGTCTGTTCTTAGAACCTTCAGATGAAGGCTGCAATGGAATGTTGACAGACTCGAGCCCGGCTCGGGCAAGCTGGAGGCACAGGTTTACTTTCACTGAATAAATAAGTTAAAGTTCTTACATCTGCCTCGTGCCCCTAGAATGGACAAAAAAAGAGGACTGGCTCCCATTCACTGAGACTCTGGAACGGGGACGCAAGTAGTTGGCTCAGAGCATGTTTAAAAATTGAGGTGAAAAGCCAAATGCTGTTAACGTTTGAAAAAGGAAAACCCAATCCACCCTGTCAAATGCCTTTTCGGCATCCAGCCCCAGTAGCACAGCCGGGATCTTAAACTTATTGGCCTTCTCTATCAAATTTATTAGACGTCGCGTATTGTCATGCGTCTGGCGTCCCTTAATAAATCCGGACTGATCGGGATGAATGAGGGCAGGCATAAGATCGTTTAGCCTTTTGGCGATGATTGAGGAGTATAACTTCGCATCTAGATTAAGTAGGGCAATAGGCCTGTAGGAGGCCCAGCGGCTAGGGTCCTTCCCGGGTCTGGGTATGACCGAAATCATTGCCTCGGCCATAGTACCAGACGTCTCGCCATCTTCAGCCATTTGGTTAAAGAGTCGTACTAGGTGAGGGCTAATGTCTGAGAAAAATGTCTTATAGAATACGCCCAAAAAGCCATCAGTTCCAGGGACTTTATGAGGTTTCAAGGCTTTAATAGCTGAGACCACCTGGGGCAGGTGCAATGTCTGCAGGTAATTTCGCTGAGTATTCGGATCGAGGGCTTCCCCAAAGTACAGGTTTTTATAAAATGAACCAAAAAGCTCAGCCTTGTCTTCATCTTTATGAATAATGTCCCTAGAAGGTCCTTGGATGCCCCCTATATTTTCCCGCTCTCTTTTATCTTTCAACTGCCTGGTGAGGTGTTTGCTGACTGTGAATAGGATAGTTGCCTCAATTTTAGCAGGGTGAACTCCGCCCTATTATTATAAAGCGCCCTGAGTTTACCTCTGACCGCCGTCAGATTGGGCTGCGTTTGTCTAGTGGGGTTTGTTTTATGGGCTCTTTTAAAAATTGTCAGTTCCCCTTCTAATTGTTCCCTCTCTTTAGTGCGGTGCTTATTTAGGGCAGCATTAAAAGCAACACACTGCCCTCTAAAAATTGCCTTAAATGTGTCCCACGTGTTATACATCGATGTGTCCTCCGGTTTGTTGAGGGTAAAGAATTTAGTGATGGATTCCATAATGTATTACAGGAGGCCTTGTCACGAGCTAATGACGCCGGGAAGTACCATCTGGGGGGTGGGGGCACTCCCATTCCAACTGAGACCAATAGAATATAGGCTATCGTCGGATACTGACAGGGGAAATATCTTGGCCTCTCGCAGACTGCCATGTAAAGTTTGACTAAGGATAATGTAATCTAAGCGGGAGTAGGAACGATGAACATTGGAAAAGAAAGTATAATCCAGGGACTGGGGGTAGAAAGTACGCCAAGCATCCAAAAGACCCAGGTCTTGAATCCGCTGTTGAGTATCTAGTGTGAAAGAGCCTGTCAGAGCGTTGTAGGTGTGTGCTGTCGAGGTACTTCTGCCATACCTTATTGAAATCCCCCATTAGGAAAATTGGCCCTTCAGCAAAGTCCGCTAGCTTCCCCAAGAGAGTACGAAGGAACCATGTCTGACCCGAATTGGGTGCGTATACCGCTACGAATGAACACAGTTTCCCCCGCAACGCCCCTAACCATGATCCAGCGAGCTTCTTTATCGCTCTGGACTCCCAGTGGTTGAAATTGTATGGCAGATCGGAACATGAGTGCCACCCCCCTATGTTTCGTGGTTGCTGTGGAATGATAAATAAGTGGGAACTGATTGTGTTTAAGACGTGTGTCCTCCGTCCTGACTAGATGGGTCTCTTAGAGATCCACTATATCAAGATGATGGTCGATGATGTATTTCCATATTTTTTTACGTTTCTGGGGGGAATTAGGCCCTTTAACGTTCCAAATCCCGATGGTAATCGGCATCATAGTAAGGGAACAAACTTCTCCACTCTAAAAGATTCCATCCTACTTACAACTCCGATGATTTGGCCTGGCCTATCACAAAATCTGCCCTGCCTGTGCATCCCAGTAAGACCCCCCGCCAGGGACAATTAAAAAGCCGCAACCACATTCCTCCCTCCCTTGCCCCCTAACACCCCGCAAAAATAAACAGTCAACAAAAACCAATAAACAGTGTAAACATCTTTGCTAGGTAGCCTAGTGGGGCAAAAAAGCCTCCACATGGACCAAAAGGGACACCAGGTCCGAGGACCCGGTCCGCGCCCGATCCGGCAGGATACTCAAATATGAATCATTATTCTAAGTCAGTAGTTCAGGTCGCGCCCGTGGCTCTCCTCGAGCGGCCCCACCCAACAGAACTGCCATTGTACATAATGAAACTCGTAGACGAAGGAAGCAACACAAAGAACAACACAAATTTTTTTAGCAACAAACACTGGATGAGTTGAAGGAGAGCCAAGTTCAAAGCTAAAGTAAAAAGGATATGTTATAGTCCTCACGCAGGGCCTCCATAAGGCTCGCCATGCCCTCCAGACCAGCAGCAGGTCTAAACTTCCCGCATGAGGAATCCAGAAGGAGCCCGAGGGGAGACGCCTGTCTCCAGAGGGAGCCCAAGTCCAGGGGGACCCCTGAAAAAGGATGTGAAAGAGTCCTCATGCAGGGATCTCTGTGAACCTTGGCATGCCTTCCAGACAAGCAACAAGTTCAGGCTCCTCGAGTGGGGTGCACAGGAGGAGTCCGAGAGTAGGCGATCTCCACCAGAGGAAGTCATAGTGCGCTTCCCCGCTGAATCTGGAGTTCCTCCGATGATCCACCGCCCATGTAGGCATTCACGAGCCTGTGTTGAACATCATCATGGAGGGTAAGGCGCCTAATGCCCATCTTGTCGCTTCTCCCTGGTTATCACTTGCGTCCTCTGCGTGCAGTCGTCGCCCAAGTAGAGGTGGAGCCCGTGTCCTGGGAAGAGCCTCCATCAGGGCCCGATACGGGGCCCCCTTCCACGGGAGGAAGGCCCAGGATGTCCAGCCTTTCTTGTAGGTCAACCAAGTGGCGACGCTTGTTCCGAAACTCAAAGCTGAGCCCAAATGGATAAGTCCACCGATATCTAATGCCATTAGCTTGTAGTTTGGCAGTGACCGGTCTGAGCACTTGCCTTCGCGCCAAAGTCGAAGGTGCGGCATCCTGGTATATAGTGCAGGAATGGCCTTGAAAAGAGATGGTGCCGCCTTTAGGACCGCCTCTTTAACTTTGTAGGAATGGAATTTCGCCAATATGTCGGGTGGTCTTTTCCTATCACCAGACTGAAGAGGGCCCACTCGGTGAACCCTGTCAAGTTTTATCTTAAGTGACTGGAGGCTCAGGATTTCTGCAAAGAGGCCTTCCATAAACGCTTCAAGGTCTGGCCCCTCCGCTCCCTCCTCCAGGTCTCGGACCCTAATGTTCTCCCTTCTCGCCCGATTTTCAAGGTCCTCTGCTTTAAGTTGGGTCTGTTGCAGTTGCTCCTTAAAAACACGGACATCTTCGCGCAACTCAGTTGTGTGCTGACTTAGTTCCTGAGTTTGCGTTTCCAAGTCCAGCACCCTAGCACCCACAGAGTCCACATCTTGTTGGAGTGAGGTTAAGCGGCCTGTCAGGTCAGAGCGCAATTGGTCAATGGAGGACGTTATGTCTTGACAAAGCTCAGTGCGCAGTTCAGTTTTAAACTCCTTAAGCATGGCCAACAAATCAGACTTGGTGAGAGCCATGGCTGCTCCACCCGTATCTCCCCGTAGGGTCGGCCGCTTGTCTAGAGTTGAGAAAAAGTCCGATACCTTGCTGGTCGTTTTGCCCATCTCTTTCTTTGGCAGCATATGGAGGAGACCTCACAGGGCACGCTATATTTAGCCCCAACCAGTGCTTTGAGTATGGCACTCTGGCAGAACTCCCCACCTCCAGGCCTGTCTGCAAAGCGGACGCAGGGTCTTTCCTGTCCCGCTACAGGTGATAGTGGTCATGCATCTCTAGGGCTCCCTTTTAGTGGCGAGGCTATATTGAAGAAGAAAACTCTGGCTTCATACAGGACAGGAGGACAAGGACAGTGGCCAGTGTAGGGCTGGGGGGGTCAGACCCTCAGGCGGTGTGCAGGCGCCACATTGCTGGCGATACTACGGCGGGAGCAGGGGACCCACACGTCCCCGGCAGCGATCATGGTTCCCCGGGAAGCAGATACGCCAGTTAGAGTCCCCACTGTCAGGGCATCGACTCACTGTCCATATCACTGCATCCAACTAGATCAAGGAGGACCAGGGGGTAGCCTGACAGGTTGCAACGCTGGTGAGCTCTCTCCACTATCTCCGGCCAGAATCCACAGATGACAGGGATCACTCAAGGTAGGCCGCTGCTCCAAGCATCTAACGCGGCCGCCGTCTTAGGGTCAGGCAGGATTGCCGATATAACTGACAATGCTTGCCGCTGCTGGGGAAGGTCAAACCACTCACGGGACTCACCCCCAAGATCCTCCAGGCTTCAATGATGTCGCGCTTCTGCCATTGTCGCAGCACCACTCCCGATGCTTATCTTCGCTCCGGATGCTCAGGAGCCTCAGTCGATATTTTTATTCCCGCCGGAGCCCACCGCAATCAAAAACTCAGAGTGCAGGCTCTCCCGGGGCAGCGTTTCACTCCTCACTGACGCCGCACATCGTCCGCCACCCTGCGGTGCTTCTGTCAGATGATTCCGCCACTCAAAACCACTGTAATTCACCCGCCGAAAGTGCGCAGACTGGGAGCCGAGACGGTCTACGTCCGCTCGGCCATCTTGCCCGGCCACGCCCATAATCTCCATTTTACAATGATAGGATGATGTTATGTTATGTTAAGCTTTTTTTGTAGAGCGCACATACACCAGGTTGGTTTATTGGTGCTGCTCTGAAGGTGTTAGACTAAGGTGTTAGTAGTATGCCTGTTTAAATAGCCATGTTTTCAGGAGTTTGCAGAAGCTCATGAGGTATGTGCAGGATCTGATCTCCAAAGGCAGGGAGTTCCAGTATTTGGGGCCTAGAGTGGCGAACCTTGTCCCCCCAGCATGTTTTAGCCTGAAAGGAGGTGTGATCAGGAGATGCATATGGGCAGATTGCAGGTTGCGGGTGGGGTGTACCTATTGATCAAGCTGTTGATGAATTTTGGGTTTTTGTCATTCAGGGATTTGAAGACGATGCATCCCACCTTGAAGGCGCATCTCTGGGTTATTGGGAGCAAGTGTAATTTCTTCAATAGAGGGGTAATATGTTGGCGCCTATTTTCTTGGAGGATCAGCCTGGCTGTCCGGTTTTGAACCATTTGAAGGCGGTTGATGAGGTAGGCCGGAATGCCTAAGTAAAGGGAGTTGGCATAGTCGATGTGAGATATTACCATAGCGAGAACTGCCTGTATTTTTGCTTCCTGATTAAGGAACCTGCTGATTTTCCTTATTTTTCTTAACTGGAAACAGCATGTTGAGACCACAGATCCAATTTGATTTTTCATGGTCAGGTCATTGTTGATTATGACCCCCCAAGGTTTTAGCAGATGTAGAGGGGACGGGGGGTTGTCCCAGTTCTTTAGGCCAGAAGTGGGAGCTCCAGAGGTTCGATGAGCCACCTGTGAGGATGACTTCCGTTTTGTCCGGATTTAATTTGAGGTGGTTGCTGTTCATTCAGTCACAGATGAACAGCATTGTCATCTGAAATTCGTGGAGAGTGGTGGGGGAGTTATTGATCTGGAATATTAGTTGGAAATCATCTGCATAGTTGAAGGTTCGGACTTTCCTTTCTTTTAGTGCATGGATCAGTGGGAGAAGGAATAGATTGAATAAGTGGGTGGAGTGTGAGGAGCCCTGGGGAAAACCGCACATGCTTTTAATCTTGGGTGTTGTGTTAAGTTTCCCAGGCGGACTGCTTGGTAACGGTTTCTTAAGGAGCTTATCCATTTGAGGGCTGGTCCTTGGATTCCTGCATCCATGACCCGGTCGACCAGGGTGTTGTGGTCGACCGTGTTAAAAATGGCAGAGAGATCCAGTAGCACTAGTGCTTGAGGGGATCCTCCATCCACTTTCTCAGTCAGGGAATCCAGGACGACAGTATCACTGATTCTGTGGAGTGGGCCAGGCGGAACCCTGCTTGTTGAGGGTCCAGGTAGTCTGACTGCTCCAGAAAGGCACATACGTTTTTCGCTACGTGGGCTTCGAGTAGTTTGGCCAGATAAGGAAGCAGTGAGATGGGTCGGTAATTGGTGAGATTTCCAGGATCAGTCCCTGTTTTTTTTAAGAGGGGGATGACAGATGCCTCTTTGAAGGTATCAGGTACATAGCCCTAGGATAGTGAATTGTTTAAGAGGGCCATGGCTGGGTCTGGGCAGGCCCTGAAAGCTTCCTTTAGGATCCAATGGGGGGCAGCAATCTCTAGGAGAGCCAAATTTTACTTTGGTCATAAGGTCTGTGAAAACTTCTTGGTTCATCATTGGGAACTGTTCTAGCCTTTGTGTGTTTTTAGGTTTCGTATGGCAAATGGGCTTTGTGCATATGGGGATGCTTGCTTGCATTTTAATTTTGACAATGAAGAAGTTATTCAGGGAGTCGCATAGGGATTGCGAAGGTGTGGTTTTTAAAGCTACTCTGTCAGTGTTTGAAAGATCATTGATTACAGAGAAAATGTCCTTTGACCGATTTTTGGAGGTGAGGATTTTAAGTGAGAAATATTCGGCTTTTGCAGTCAGAATCGCTTTTTTGTAAGTTCTAAGGGCTGTTAAATAGGTATTTTTGTCATTCGGTGAGCATTTGTTTCTCCATTTCCTTTCTGCTTGGCGCAGAGCAAGTTATAATTCTTTTAAGTCACTGGAAAACCATTTCTGGGCTTTGTGGCGACGTGCCCGTTGTATTTTCTTAAGCTGGGCATGTTTATTGCTGGCTGTCAAGAGCCAGTCCAACAAGTTTTTCTCACTCTCATCTATGGATGATTAGGTGATGGGGATTGTATTGGCCAGGGTTTCAAGAAATTGACATTTGTGGATGGTGTTCCAGCTCCTAAAGTATCCAGGGTCAGGTTGGGGAATTTTAAGTTTGGCAAGGTTATTTATGGAGAGTTTAATAAGATGGTGACCTCACCAGATACAAGGAGTTACATCTAAGTTTGTCATAGTCAGGTTTGTGGACCATACCTGTACTAATATATGCCCTTTGATGTGAGTAGCGGAGGTGATGTGCTGCCTGAGGTTTATCCCCATAAGTAGGTCAGTTAATTCCGCCAATTGAGGTCCACCTGCTGGGTCATTGGCCCAGTAGTTGAGATCACCAATGAGCAGTATTTTTGCATGCTTAGTTATGAGATGAGTCATCTGTTTGCTCAGGGACTGTGGAAACTATGGCATGCTCTGTGGTGGTCTGTAAAGTGTGCCACAGACAAGAGTGGCAGAATCGGACTCCAGTTTAATCACTAGGGGCCATATTATCAAGAAAGGGCGATACATTATCGCCACTTTTATTGACAGGAAACTGCCACTAAAGCGGCGATAATGGGCTTGATAATTTGTCCTTGTGAATACCCATAGAAAACCAGGTTAACACCAGAACCTGGGCTTCTATGGGAATTCACGAGGGCATATTATCAGGCCCATTATCTCCGCTTTAGCTCCAGTTTCCTGCTGATAAAAGCGGCAATAATGAATCTCCCTTTCTTGATAATATGGCCCTCGGTCTCTACTTGTGGTAGTTCAAGGGGGGTAAGTACTGAGAATTTTAAGCCTTGGTGTATTATAATTGCTATCCCCCTCCTGTTTTTCCCTGGTGGCGGTTAGCTTGGATGAAGTAATAATTGCTAGTTAGTGCTGCTGGGATATCAGGGGAGGAGTTCTGTGTTAACCAGGTTTCTGTTAGCAGTAGGATGTCCGGTTCTTCGGTCGCCAGCAGGTTGAGTATTTCAAGCTGGTGTCTGACCAAGGAGCGGGTATTTAGATAAGTTACTGTTAGTGGCTTTACTTTGTTTGTAGCTTTGAGGTTCATGTTTTTACTCAGGTGTATATATTCACTGATTTCTGAGAATGATGGTCTTTTTACCATTATCCTCTTTGTGGCTATGTTCGCCCGACAGCGCTTGTCGATTTCTAGATTGTTGGAGTGGAGTGATTTCAGTTGGGTCGCTGAATAGGAAGTGATTTGGGCATAGTGGCTTGCCCCTTGCCCCGGTCAGCCGCAGACGTGCGAAAAGACGGGCTTGCCATTGGAGCACCTTCGGCACGCCCGCTGCGAGCGTCCACTGCGCTCCCACGTTGCTGCCGGCATTTGTATCCCTTAGCAGACCCAACCCCTCCCCCTCTTCTCTGATTAGCGCTCGGGTGGCGACTCCACCAGGAAGAGAGTTGAGCTGGTGTGGCGGCAAGTTTTGGCGCGGTGAGTTAGGTTTTAAAATAGCAGTGCATCAATTCAATTTGTGACTTTCAGATTCAAGCAGGTACAATTTTAAATACAATGCGGTAATAGCACTTTGCGCAGGCAGCCGCACCTTGATAGTGGTTGCTCCTGCGTTTCTTTCAGCTTTTGTATCCTTTGGCAGCCCCAGCCCCTCCCCCTCTTCTCTTATAAGAGCTCGGGTGGCGATTCCACCAGGAAGAGAGTCAAACTGGTGTGGCGGTGGGTTTTGGCGCGGTGAGTTAGGTTTGAAAATAGCAGTGCATCAATTCAATTTGTGGCTTTGAAGGATTCAAAATTATTCTAGTGGACCATACTCACCAATAGCCCATATACCAATATTATTAATAAGAATTCAGTCGGCAATGGAGAAAGTTCAATCATTTATTCAATACAAATACAAGCCCTGACAGGGGAGCCTCAGTCTACACGACCATCTGAGGTGCGCAGAGGAGACTGACAACATACAAAAGATACAAGGCATATATACGTTTTACCCACACCACAGAGTCGCCTTACTAGGAAAGATACAACTTGTCAGTAAGCCAACAGGAATACCCATATAAGGCACAATTGATTGCAAATAGCCTAGGCCTTAGCTATTCCGGGGGCAGGTCAGTAAGGTGCCTCCCTGTCTATCTGTAGCCCGGGGAGTACAGGAACGGGCTCTGCTAGAATGTGCGCATCCCACAAGAAGGGCAGGTGTGACCTTGGGTTTCCCTGAGCTACGAGCTAACAAGTGAAGTAGATGGCTATGTCAGCCATCGCGGTTTCATGCAGAAAGCGTGATCACGTGATTTCAGGGAAACAGTACTGGCACATAGAGAAATGAAACAAAATGGCTCTGGTCATATCAATAGGTTTAGGCGAGCTAAAAGTGAATCATGGGTTGCTATATTAACACAACGAAATCTAATCATACAGTTATACAGTTATAAGGTTATATTGTATATATTAGGCCAATAACATGTGTTTATCGAATTTGTATCCCAACAGACGGCCCTTTTGGCCTACTATCGCCAATATAACCAGATTCATTCTACAAATACTCCCTCATCGATCTGCATAAGATCTGAAACTTCCTTCTGAATCATCTGCTTTTCGGCTTTAGCCTGACGAGAAAAGTTTAAAGCAGACGTTATTGTTGTAGCACAGAAAGAACAGCAAGCTGGGCCACATTGGAGACACAGACAGCAAGTAAATATGACTCCAAAAGCTCCAGCAAGCACCATAAATATTTTCCAACCCCAAGTAGCTAAGAGACCCCAAAACCAATTACTAAGAGACCAGTTACCGTTGTCCACGTGTGCTTCGCTGGCTAATCGATGTAATTTCTGTATTGCAAGGTGAATGGTAGGGCCGAATCAGGAATAAACACACAGCAAGAGCTGCCGATCACGTGACAGGCTCCGCCCCTATCTACAAGGATGACGTCAAGAACCATACGGTTCTGAAGCGAAACAACCCTCGTGGCCTGAAGCTCCACAGTAATGTTGGTTAGGATCCCAGTTGTGGTCTGAACCACGTTCTCCACTATTCTAGACAAATGTCTTATACTACGACTATTGAATATAGGTCCCCAAAAAGGAGTGAGACCTTTAGCAAAATCCTCGAATTGCTGCAGGGAGGTGTCTGTCTGGTCGGTACTCTCAGTATCAAAACTCCTAGTGTGTCGGTTAACCACTACCTCCCTACGAACCAATTGATGTGTTCTGTGGTAATCAGGTGGGGCATTATAAACTGGCGGATAGAGGAATGAGAGATAACAACGCCCTGCCCATCCCCTTGGGAGCCAAGTGTACGCGTTCTCACCACACACAAAATATACATCGGGAGGGGTAATCATAGGTGGGGTACTATATACCTGCAGGGTGTAAGTGTAATTACATTTACTTTTCCCTACCTTAACATGACCCCGTCCTTGTTTGCAAAAAGGGGAGGTGGTATTAATAATAGGGATCGGCAAAGCTTTGTCATTCGTGACATTTCGTTCTTTAAAATGCTGAAAATACATAGTGTAATTGAAAAGTTCAAAATCCTGCATTTCCTCTTGTAACCTAGTCATATTTTTATAGTCTGTATATACATTCATGCAAGCATTTGGATCCAAGGATCCTTCTCCTCCATTTCCCTCGGCATCAAATCCTTGATGCTGTTCTATATACTTTAAAATGGCCTCATAATCTCTTTCAGTATATATCTTAGGTTCAGCTACATAATGAGAATACATCAAGGATAATAATTGGAACCAGGCTTCACAGCTAGCTAAGTAGGATAACGTTAGGGAAATGAATAGTTCATGCTGATGCATTACTGAGGGAAGTAAACCGCAGACCCAACAATTTGTCTTGTTTGTGGTACTGTGGGTTTGATGCAACATTTCAATGAAATAATTTTTCACATAAGTTTCTCTATGTCTCGCCTTATGAGGGGGCAAGGAATAAAAGAGGTGTTCTTCCGGGGCAACAGTAGTTCCTAACAGTTTCTGTACAGGGTGCTGGAATTCTAAGTATGCAAATACACACATCAAAATCATTGTGATAATAACAATGAAAGCAATAAATGCCACCTTCACTCTGGTGGGCCATCCGGAAAACAAATGCATATTATCAACATATCGTCGAGGAGCCAGTGGTCTTTCATCCTCCATTGCAAATCGAGCAAAAGGAAACATGCTCTCTAAAAGTCCAAATCTAACTCGGTGCCTTACTATAAGTCCAAAACTAACTTTGTATCCACAAAGCACGCACGCCACCAGAGGAGTTCTTCTTCCATGTGTCCGTTTAGAGCCTCACAGGTAGACTCCTATCGTTCATCAAAAAGGAAACAACTTTCCTCCTCCAGGAGAACGACCGCAGCCCTTAACTCAGTCTTTCTTTCTGAACAGAGCTATTTAACACAGTGTTCCAAGCTCTCAACGGGTTCAGTCCAGTATCTCGCTCAGTACCCCAGTAGATCTATCCGATGTTCCTTAACTCAAGTCTTTGACTAACTCCTACCATTCGAATCTGGGGTACCGCGATGTTTTCGGGGCCGCAGGTCGTATTTACTGCGACCAGGCTGCTCCTGGTCAGAAAACAACTCTGTTGCAAGGGCATCTGATGCATTCAAACCTTGTGATGCACCAGAAACAGCAGCCTCTGCTGGTTGAGCCGACGCCCTTTCACTTGGAGGCAACACTTCACTCGGCTGCCCCTTTTCCTGGGCGTCTGAAAAGGGCACAAAGCTTTCCTGCAACTCTCCTTCTTGGCTCGGAACTCCTTTGCAGTTTTGCAAATCAAAGGGCAAAGGTAGCGGCAGGCGTTTCAGATGGCTGATGTGGATCCAGTGTTTTCTCCCATGCACTTTCACCGCCGACCTTGTTGCCAGGATTACTTGATAAGGGTCGGACCACTTTGGTTCCAAACTCGATGTCCGTTGATAGTTTTTCACCAGAACCCACTGACCCGGTTCCAACCGATGTCCAGGACCCTCTGGTAGCGGCCGCAATGTGTCTGATACCTGTTGATGAATAGAACGCAGATCTTTAGTCAAAGCATACAAATAATCTGTCATCAAAGGATAATCAATATCTCTAAAAGATCTGGGTCTGGGGACTCCCCACACATTGGCAGGACGGCCAAAAATTACTTCATAAGGTGATAGACCAGTTCTAGTGTGGGGAGTTGTCCTCAGAGTCAATAACGGTAAAGGGAGTGCATCAGGCCACTTTAATCCAGTGCTTACGCAAATCTTGGCCATTTTCAATTACAAAATTCCGTTATATTTTTCAACCAGACCAGCCGACTGGAGATGTCTGGCTGCATGGAACTTTTGTTTAATCTGTAAACCATCACAAACACTTTGAACCAACAAAGAATTAAAATGGGTCCCGCTATCGGACCAGATAATCCGGGGCAAACAATAGCGTGGGAAATATTCCTTAACCAAGGCTTTGGCAGTTGCAACTGCAGTGGCTTCTTTTGTGGGGTAGGCTTCAACCCATTTACTGAAAGCGCAAACCACCACCAGCACATATTTCAGATTATTGACTCGCTCCATTTGTATGTAATCAATTTGGATTACTTCAAAGGGGAGAGATGGCGGTGCATAATTTCCACTCAGGACAGATTCTCTATCCCCAGGGTTGTAACGCAAACACACAGGGTAATATTTAACTACATGTGCTGCAGTCTTGGGAATGTTTGGGTTATTCCAGACTGGGTGCAATACGGCACAAATACCTTTTGCTCCTACGTGGGCTGAGCCATGAACCATGGTCACTACAGCATATACCAATGCATTAGGGAGTAACCATCGCTGCTTCTCAGTTCGATCTATCCAACATTCATTTTTATCTAATGTCCCTACTTCCTGTTCCCATCTCTGCGCCTCATCTATGGTAGCTTCCTTTTGCATTTCTTTTACACTTTCAATGGTATTATCAAACACAGATGTTTCCGCCACCCATCGAGCCGAAGCACTAGGAAACATGGGAGTTATTTTAGTTTGTGCCGTTTCTTTAGCCACCAAATCCGCAAAAGCATTTCCCTTTCCAGTAGAATCTTCTTGTGCGCACTGCATTTAACGATGGCTACTTTTTCTGGTAGTGTCAAAGCAAATAACAATCGATCAATTAAAGGACCATGTTGAATTTTCTGGCCATGTGTGGTAAAGAAACCCCTCTCCCTCCACAGCCTCCCGAAGCTATGGGCAACGCCAAAGGCATACTGGCTGTCTGTAAAAATATTTACCCTCAGTCCTTCACTCAACTCACATGCTCGTAACAAGGCTATTAGTTCAGCTGCTTGAGCTGAGTGATGGGAAATCCTAGCAGTTTCCACCACCGTCTTCAATGTCGTAACAGCATATGCAGCTGTTGCAGTACCATCTGGCAACTTAAAACAAGAACCATCTACGTATAGCTCTCCTTGGGGTTCTGATAAAGGGGTGTCAGTAAGATCTACACACCCTTTTGTTTCTTCTTCAGTTCTAAATATACAATCATGGGTGTCATCCTTTTTATCATTGGAGGGGAGAGGCAGCAATGTCGCTGGATTCAATGTAGCACATCTTTTGATCGCAATATGTGGGGCAAACAATGTTAACTCGTATCCCGTTAATCGAGCACTTGTAAGGTGCTGGGTCTTAGTTCTATTTAAAAGAATATCCACAGCATGCGGTACCATAACTGTAAGGTCCGTGTTCAGGACTATCCCCTCTGATTGTCGGATGGCCACCGCTACTGCCGCAGTGGCCCTCAGACAACTCGGGAGAGCCCGTGCAACAATATCCAAGACGGATGAAAAGAATGCACAGGGTCTCTGCTTTCCGCCGAAACCCTGTGTTAACACTGAAAGCGAGCAACCGTCCACCTCGTGCACATAGAGTGAAAAAGGCTTCCGGTAATCTGGAGTACCCAAGACAGGTGCAGAACAGAGAGCAGATTTTAAAGAGTCAAAGGCTTCTTGACATTCATCCGTCCAGGGTAGGGGTTCATGCACATCTTTGGTCGTCAAATACAACAAGGGTTTCGAGAGGAGTGAATAGTTAGGAATCCACTGGCGACAGTAAGAGGTTATGCCAAGAAAAGCACGAACATCACGTTGAATACAAGGTACAGATATGTTAGTAATCACAGATATTCGTTCTGGAGTCAAACGTCTCCCCGCTTTTGACAGTAAGTGGCCAAGGTAGGTCACTTCCTGTCGACAATATTGAAATTTGGAAAGGGAGACTTTATTCCCTTTTTCAGCCAAATGTTTTAACAATTTTACCGTTGCTTCTTTACAGCCTTCCTCTGTATCAGAGGACACCAAAATGTCATCCACATACCGGATGATTACATTTCCAGCTGGCAAAATTAATTCATCAAGAACTGCCTTTAAGGCCTGGCTATATATACTAGAACTTTCTGTATAGCCTTGGGGTGCACGTGTAAATCTAAAGCTTCGACCACCTTATGAGAATCCGAAGATATGTCTGCTATCAGGATGAATCGGAATGCTAAAGAAAGCATTTTTTAGGTCAATTACTGAAAAATATTTAGCCGTAGGAGGAATCATTGTGAGAATTGCTGTAATATCTGGTACTACTGGATATTGCGGGACCACTATTTTGTTGACTTCTCGAAGGTCAATTACAAAACGATATGTGGACTTATAATCTGGAGCACCATCAATCGGTGTCTTCTTCAGAATCAGTAAAATCGGACTGTTACAAATGTAAGCAGCTGTTTCTTCTACCACTCCTCTTTTAATGAGGTCCCGAATAATGTGCAACAAGGCCTGTTCACCTTCTGGTGAAATCTTATACTGAGGAATGCGGGGCAGCTGGGCATTCGGTTTCAAGGTTATTGACACAGGGGCTATTCTTAACAGACCAACAACAGTATCCCCCGTAGCCCACAATGTCCGGGGAATTGTAGAGAACTCAGGGGGAAGGGTTTCATTCTTGGCAAAGTATTGAGCTATTGTCACAGGTGGTTTCTGCATAGTCAGAAAAACACCATCAGGGGAACAATAAATATGTACATTTAATTTCTTCAAGATATCTAAACCCAAAAGGTTTTCGCCACAATTAGAAGTCAGAAGAAAAAGCGTATGCATGGAAATGGGGACTATGGTAAAAGGCAGAGGTTTTGAAACGGGGCTTACCACCGGTATTCCGGAGAATCCTACTGATATATTATTTTGGCCAGACAGAGCAGCCCCTGGGACCAGTGTATGGGCAACCGAACTATTCATTGCCCCAGTATCCACAAAAAAATTTCCCGATGTTCCCAACAGTTCTCCTTGTACATAAGGTCCCTCCTGGTCGATTGGTAATGTAATATGGCCCCCACTCTGTCCATGGCTGTCTCATGCATAATCCTGTCCATCATACCCATCATCCCTATAAGTCTCGTTGTAGTACTGTCTATTCTGGGGGTCATCAAAATAATTCTTTCGAGACCCCTCATGTTGCAAATCCTCTCTTCGCATACTATTTCGGTCGATGTTTCCTCGACCCCTTCCTCGCCCTCTACTAGGACCATTCCTCCCCAGCAACAGAGGGCAATCCACTCTCCAATGTCCTTCCTGTTTACAATAAGAACATTGATTTATCCCAATGTTTGGAAGACCTCCTCTACCTCTTCCTGCTACTGCACCTCTCTGAAACGAGCCTCGCACTTCTCGCACTGCATTCTGCCCTCTTCTGACTTGCTGCAGCAGCACTCTAGTTTTTAAATCCTTAGTCTTTTTCTCCGACTTTTCCTTGCTCTCATTTTCACGATGTTCGTAATATTGAGCCATGCTGAGAATTACAGACGGGGCAGCCGTTGTCCACGTTCTCTCAGCCGATTGGAGACGGGACATAACTTCTGGGAGTAAATTCGTAACAAATCTATTCACAAATAACCGTATTCCCCCTTCCGTAGAAAGGTCCTGTCCACTACAATCTATGAAAACCTTTTCAAACCTAGTAAAGAAATCTGACACACTTTCATCTTTCTTTTGTTTACACGCTGTTAATTTATCCCAGTCATCTTTTCTAGGAGGGAGAAGAGTCTTCATGAACGTAACAATTTTATCTGGTACCGCTAAGACTTCATCCCTAGGTTTCTCTCCAGGCTTCCGTTCCTTATCCCAAGTTTTTAGTTGATCCCAGGTTCCTCCTAGTTTGGGAATATGGTCCGTGTCATGTATCTGTCTCCAAATGTCTACTGGGATCAAGTGACCGAAAAATAACTCGATATCAGCTATTGTCATAATAGCGGAATTAGCGGCCTCGGTCAATTCCTTATAGTAAGCTGTAGCATTTTTACGGGGGTCGGGAAGCTGAGCTTTTAAAGTGAGGACCTCGCTTCGTTTCCAAGGGGTATAGACCCATTGTTCCTGAAGCCTAGTGTCCACTCGGGCCCTTGTAACATTGCCCCCGTTATCCCTTAGTTCAGGGACTTCCGGGAAAAAGAGAGGATGCACCTCTCTCATGGGGTGCTGTGCTCCCCACTCGGCACTCTTTCGGTTCAGTCATTCCTGATAATGCAAAAGCATTGTTACATTTTGATATACTTCATCAGTTTGTAAGTGAAATTTATGAGCTCGATCCCTTATATCACGCAGTATCTGAGGAGGGAGTCCTTCCTCAAAGCACTGTTCCCATAGTGAAATCAGTTGGATCGCCATGCTCTCTAAAGCCAGCTGTTGTGCAACTGGTTCGAAATCTTTCATGGTGCTCCAAATGTCCTCTAAAGTGTAAATAGCGTTCCGCATCCACTGGGATGCTTGAACTATTATGGCTCTCCTTTCTTCAGTCCCCAACAACGACCGAGTATAAGCTCGTTGATCACTCAAGTCAGATAAAGGTCGTTTGGGCGTGGTATCTAAACCAACTGCATTTCGGAGATCTAAAGTAGTCTGAATCGGAGGGGAGAGAAACACAGGGTGCAAAGGAGAAGGGACAGCATCGTCCGGCTGGAGGGATATCAAGGGTGAGGTAGTTTGTCGAAGAGAGGGAGGAGAAAGTAAAATATTATGTCCTGATCCATCGATTGGGGCCGTGGCGATCGGTCCTACCGGTGCTTTAACGATCAATGCGGCTCCCAATTGATCAGCTCCTACCAGGGGCACGGCTGGGTACAAACCCTGTGGGGCATAAGGGGGAGGTGGTCAGGCCTCCAATAAATCTTCTAACTCGTCTCCTGTCTCTGGTCGAGCCACATAACTTTTGTCCGTTTCTAACCAAAACTGTCTATCCATCCGTTCAATATTTTCTTCCACCTTCCCCTTATCATACGCCACGGCCTTCTGAGTGACTGTCTGTCCTGATTTAATCTTTCCCAACTTCTCTTCTCTAATCCGTCGTCTTTTTGCTTCCTTCAACCATAGGTTCAAGGAATCAAACATCGACTGACGGCTTTTCTTCATGAACAATTTATTTTGAATATAATTAATCTTTTTCTCATCAAAAGACCCCGTAAGAGGCCATTGTAAACCAGCATTATCTTTGGTGTATTTTTGCCACAGGGTGTTAAATAGTATTGGCTGTAGACCATGTTTGACGTACATATCAAAACTGGGGCTGCCCTCGGGAGGGGCAGGCTGTCTTTCTTCCAGCTGTGCACCTCGTCGTCAGCAGCACCCAAAACATATTTTGCTAAAACAAGGCATTATGATAAGAATCACACAATCTTATTTTCAGACATCAAAACCCGTTCATACTCGGACGCGTCCTTTTCATCGTTCACTCTCTCACTTTCTTCCAATCGTTACCAGAAAGTGCTGTAAAACAGTGCAAGGCAATAACCCCTAGTGAATACAAATGATGTCTTCAGAACGAAACGAACAGAGCCCGTCGACTCTTGCTCGGGGAATCGATTCAACAAAATTCTGGACCAACAAAATTCCACTACAAAAGGAACAGTCACCAGACTGGCCTGAGCTCACCTGGCAGGCGAACCGCGAACCCCCTTACAGGCCATCCCATGGTCCTGTTCTGGTTGGGCTGGGCATCTGGGCACGCGGCACCAGAACCCTAGCTTACCCAGTTGCTACCAGGGCTTTCCCGAAGGGGATTCGGCCGAGCGAGTAACTCCGTACTCCGCTAAGGCACCAGGTGTTGTCTCAAAATTTCATAAAACAAGTCTGTGAGGTATCTACCCGCACAGCCACTTCGCTGTAACTTCAAAACCCCAGATTCCCTTGTGGTCCGGCTTCCCCGGCCACCATCAAAAACAGTTAACTGTTACCAAAAGGAAAAACACTTCCTCCGAGTGTTCCTTAGCCAATCCAATCAAAAAGTCACTCACCTGGTGCACTCAGGTTGATTGCGAATTCTCCACTGCCAACACTAAAACAGACCGACACAGTCTGTTCTTCTCTCGGTTAAGCCCGTAGGACTCCGGCGTAGGGTCTTCAGCAGCTAGGAGGGATACTGGGCTCGAGAGTGGAACGGCTTGTTTTCGTACCCCAAACGGGTGTTTCCAATCAGGATCCTCTTTCTGTCCACCCACTCGGCCAGAACTCCTCTTTGACCCTTCACTCCTGTTTACAGGAGGGGACGACCCTATCGCGGAGTCCCCGCGGAGTCGCCAACTGAAGGATTCAAAATTATTCTAGTGGACCATACTCACCAATAGGCCATATACCAATATTATTAATAAGAATTCAGTCGGCAATGGAGAAAGTTCAATCGTTTATTCAATACAAATACAAGACCTAACAGGGGCGCCTCAGTCTACACGACCATCGGAGGTGCGCAGAGGAGACTGACAACATACAAAACATACAAGGCATATATACGTTTTACCCACACCACAGAGTCGCCTTACTAGGAAAGATACAACTTGTCAGTGAGCCAACAGGAATACCCATATAAGGCACAGTTGATTGCAAATAGCCTAGGCCTTAGCTATTCCGGGGGCAGGTCAGTAAGGTGCCTCCCTGTCTATCTGTAGCCCGGGGAGTACAGGAAAGGGCTCTGCTACAATGTGCGCATCCCACAAGAAGGGCAGGTGTGACCTTGGGTTTCCCTGAGCTACGAGCTAACAAGTGAAGTAGATGGCTAAGTCAGCCATCGCGGTTTCATGCAGAAAGCGTGATCACGTGATTTCAGGGAAACAGTACTGGCACATAGAGAAACAAAACAAAATGGCTCCGGTCATATCAATAGGTTTAGGCGAGCTAAAAGTGAATCATGTGTTACTATATTAACACAACCAAATCTAATCATACAGTTATACAGTTATAAGGTTATATTGTATATATTAGGCCAATAACATGTGTTTATCGAATTTATATCCCAACAGCTTTCAGATTCAAGCAGGTACAATTTTAAAAACAAGGAGGTGAACGCGCTTGGCGCAGGCAGCGGCACCTTTAGAGTGGTTGCTCCCGCGTTTCTATCAGCTTTTGTATCCCTTGGCAGCCCCTGCCCCTCCCCCTCTTCTCTGATTGGTGCTCGGGTGGCGACTCCACCAGGAAGAAAGTCGAGCTGGTGTGGCGGCGGGTTTTGTCGCGGTGAGTTAGGTTTTAAAATAGCAGTGCATCAATTCCATTTGTGACTTTCAGATTCAAGCAGGCACAATTAAAAAAACAAGGAGGTGATAGTGCTTCACGCAGGCAGCGGCACCTTTAGAGTGGTTGCTCCAGCGTTTCTGTCAGCTTTTGTATCCCCTGGCAGCCCCAGCCCCTCCACCTCTTCTCTGATTGGCGCTCGGGTGGCGACTCCACAGGGAAGAGGGTCGTGCTGGTGTGGCAGCGGGTTTTGGCGCGGTGAGTTAGATTTTAAAATAGTAGTGCTTCAGTTCAATCTGTTACTTTCCGATTCAAACAAGTACAATTTTAAAAACAAGGCAGTGCTATGAATGATTTATTTTCCCAAAATATTATATTTCTTTAGATCTATCTCTTTAGAGTTCCCTAATGATTTAAAAAAAGCTTTTGACAGGATGCTTGCACAATTCATGTGGGCATATTCTAAACCCAGAAGAGGTCTTGGATATATCTCTCTTCCGCCAGAGAGGAGAGATTGGGCTCTCCCTAACCTTCAAATATATTATTGGGCCGGTATGCTTCAATACAGTCGTATCTTATTTAGGGAAGCATGTCCGAGCGATCTTCCACAAATCACCCCTACTATATTCGAATTACTGATTGGAAAGGAGGCCTGGGGCTGTCTCTGGAGAAAAATTGAACTAGAATATTTTTTTAAGTACGGTTTAAGTGCCTTTTTGAAGCTTTGAAAGTATGGTCCGCCCTTCGGAAATTATTGGGCCTCTGTCATTTGAATATGTATACCCCTATTCAAAACAACCCGCTTCTCCCAATATTATTCAATGATGGGTGTTTCAATACTCGGTCCTCGCAGGGGTATTTAGACTCGGTTCCGACTTCTCTCCATTAGGTTTTGTGTCCTTTGATGATTTGAAGACAGAATTTGGAGTTACTAAAAAGGATTTATTCAAATATTTACAAATTAGAGATTACTTACAGAGCAAAGGAGGTAGACCCATTGGCTTTGAGGAAAAGGAACTGATGGAAATCATAATAGCTCAGAATCATGTCTGTATAGGCCCAATTTACAATTTATTAATGAAAGAAGAAAAATTTGATCTAAACAAAGTCTATCAAAAATGGCAAAAGAAATTTCAGATTTCGGAACCTGATTTTAAGAAAGCGCTCAGACTCTCTCAAATGGTTTTAATGTCGGCCAATCTACAGGTGCAATATTTCAAGACTTTTATTTTGCTATACTACACACTAGCCGGAATTGCTAAATGGAGCTAGAGCCAGGGAGCTAAGTGCCCATGCTGTGCCACTCCATGTGCCGATATAGTTCACATGTTTGCCACTTGCACCTCCCTAAAATTTATCAAAAACGAAATTCAAGATTTTTATATGATAAATTAAATATTGAAGTCATATTGACCCAAAACTGATCATCTTAGGGATATTTCATGAAGAAGGAAGGCTAGATATTGAATACTTTATGGCACTTGCAATGGCTATATTTAGATTGTTAATGACCACCAATTGGCTTAACACTCAACCTCCCCCTTTCCATCAGTGGTTGACCAGAGTGATATCGATTTCCAATTTAGAAAATGCGGTATATGCCACAAAGGGCCACAAAGCTAGGAAATTAGGGCACCATGTGTAGATAGCAGAATTAATATCCATGGTAAACACATTATAGCTGGTGTGGTAGCCCAGGAATCTCTTGCTTTACATTATAATTTGTGATGATATATGGGTTGAAGCCCTGATGCTACTAGCATAATGTAGCCAATCTGATATTCTGTGAATTATGAGAGAACTTTTTTTGTGGTTTTGATTCTGCCCTTACTACTGGTTGGTAGCATAATGTATTTTATACAAGTTTTAGCTATAATATGTATTATGAACTAGGAGCTTTTAGACTCTACATGACTGTTAGAGTCTGTATAACATGACATTTTGAGTATGGTCATGAAATGTTATTTAATCATTTGCTCCATGAATGCTAGCACAGCAAAGCCGATTTGATATACTGTGAATTATGTTAGAACTTTTTCTTTGGTCTTGACTCTGCTATTACTCCTCTTCAGTAGCACAACACACTTTAAACTCGTTTTAGCTATAATATGTTTTTTGAAATCGGGGGCGTATTCTCAAGGACTTATCGCTCAGTTAGTGCCACTTTATCACAGCCAAAGTGGTGATAAATTTAGCGCCCTATTCACAAGCTGTTGCTAACATCCAATATTACCAATTTACCTGCGATAGCAGCAGCAAAAAACATTGCTACAGATGACACCGGCAACTAATGCTAATTATAATTTGCAGAGTAGGCGTTCCCGTGCAAAAAGCCACAAAAACACCACTTCGCAACATTCTTAACAACCAATCAGATCTGCAAAAAGATCCCAAAACAGACGATAAGGTGCGTTAGCAGCAGGGATTTAACACCTGCTCTTACCTGTTGTAAAGTCGGACGACAACCTTTACCATAAAAAAGTAGCCCAGCCCAGAGTCACACCTGAAGAGCAATAGATGCCATGGAGATACTAATCATGCAGCTCGGACACCTAAGAGGGCCGCAACACCCACCTCTACCACCCCCGGGACCCCCCCTCCCCCGGAGGCCCTACCCCGGGCACCACCCCTGGACAAAGATATTTGACATCAACTTGACAAAATCATGGACAAAGCAATTCACCTGATGTTGCACAATTACAACAATTAACATTCATGTATGGTCAGAAAATGGAGAATCCTTCATTCATCTTTGAATTACCAAATAAATCATTTTATTCAAATTAAAATCAAAACAACTATTTGGAAGAGTCATGGCGGGTCTTCTCTGGACAATCTGTAAGTCACAGCCTGCAAAACAAAATTTAAGATAAGAAGGTGTGGCACACGCTCATCAAAGAACAGAGAGAGAGAAAGATAGAGAGAAAGAAAGGAGAGAGAGAGAGAGAGAGAGAGTGAGAGAGTGTAGACACTGCGAACCCAGGCCTCACTGTTCACCTGCTGTCACCGGTGTGTCTCCAACCACGTGCTGGTATACACTACAGTCTACCAGGTCCCTTATCTGAAACAGAGTCCAGATTTATGGATGGCAGAGATCATATAATTGCACATGCCATCATAGCTTGCCCGCCCCTGTGCACACAGGCTGCTGCACCTCAGCTCCTCCCGCCGTCCAGCGGTGATTGCCCGCCCCTGAGCACCCAGGCCTCATTGCTCACCTTCCGCCAACGGCGTGTCTCCAGGAGGGCCCACCATATGCTGGTGCAAGCTCCAATCCCGGGGCCTGAGGCCTTGGCATCCTCCACACCATGCAGCCCTGTGCTGCGGGCCACCAGGTCACACACGTGATTCTGGGTCTTGATTTCGAAATGGCAGAGATCATATCAATGCACATGGCATCATCACCCGCTCAGCTCTTTAGGTGCCATTAACTCTGTGAACCGCAAGGCAACACCACATGGCAGTAGGCCCAGTAGGGCTCACACAAATCCTTAAAAGTCCGGACCGCCAGGGCAGCGCAGCATCGCAGCCTGCACACCCTCTCAGCACTTAAGGTGCCCCTACCTCAGTGCACCGAAAGTCACTGTCCCGTTGCGGTAGGCCCGTGCCGGCCGCAGTGAATCTGGTGTCACCAACTCTGTGCAACGCAAGTCATGGACCCTTTATAAATGAGTATCGTGGTGCTGATGCCATCATGAAAGTAGCACCGACACTGATGTGTGGGTGTCTCCAAGGGCACAGATGATAGTGAGCTGTACTATTACAGCAAAATTTCAAAATATTCAAATCCAAAATTTCCAATTGTGTTGATGTATTTTAATAAGAGATACTTTCATCCCATGAGAGTTACAATATTTCTTAAATAAAACAATCTTCAATGCATCATGTTTATCCAACGTAGATCGCATCAATTACACATTCCCAATGCATTTCGGCTATATGCCTTCATCAGGGGTAATCTGTTAGAAAAAAATAAAGAACTGGTTGTACTTATCCGTTTCCATTGCTACATAATGTCCAGCATCAGGTTAATATATAAGCAAACATCAGTGTGGATAACCAAAAGTGAATAGAAAAAATCGGGAAATGTGAATAGGTCCTTGCACTCAATCCTGTGGTGTAAAAAATGTGGCTTATTTTAAATTAATTAGGAGTTGTGACTTGTGAAGAGCAGGCGCATGCTGGTAAAGTGATAGAATAGTGAGATACATTCATGACTTCTAAAATCAGTTAAACGTGTGTGAACAATATTAAAACGTGAGGAATGTGAGTTTTGTGCAACTAGTTGCTCCCGAGTTCGTGCTTCGTTAGTACGAGTTCTAATGTAAACCGGGCAGCGTAAAACCATACAAATGGTACGCATGATGTATACCTCGGTTAACAATATCCTCTGTGATTAGAACAAGAAAAGCTTACCGTGTATGTGTATGATTAGATCTCTTTGATAGTTCACGGGTGGGTCGCCATTACACTCTCCGTGAACTCCAAAACGCCAGCGTGTGACGTCAGCCACGGGGTGTGGGTAAATGTAATTCTATCAGGCGCGTGTGTCGTGTTTAAAGGTGTACAAGTACCAGTGTCAATCGTATTAGACTAAATAAAGCTATAATGTTTTGGAAACACTAGTTATATAATAATTAATTATTCTATTTCATTTTTGTTCCGTGATGATAATTACACATAAAAAAACTAAAAACATCTGCTCATATATAAAACAAACAGTAAACCTAACATGTAAATGTTTGCTATTAAGGTGTAAATCAAATATAAGTCAAGTGAAATGCCAACCCCAACGTCTTATGGTAGCTCAAGTATATGTATAACAATGTCAGTATGTCAATGTCAATCACAGATAACAACCAAATTCTGTCCGTTTGTTCATTCCTTTTGGTTTCAAAGTCTGCAGATGGTATATCCAATAATTCTCCTGTTTTAAGAGCATTTTTTTGTTATCTCTATCTTCGCTTTTTTCTACAACCTCTAGAATGCATGCTTTTATTTGACTCACTTGATGATTAGCTTCAATGAAATGTGTGGCTACTACTGATTTGAGGGCTTTAGTCCTGATGTTACTTTTGTGCTCGTTGAGTCTCACTTTGAGTTTTCTTTCAGTTTGGCCGATATAAGCTTTTCCACACGGGTATTTTATCATATAAATGATGTTAGTAGTATCACATGTTGCGTTCACACGTAACCCAATTTTGTTTCCCCTCATGGGATGGGTAATGCTGTTTCCCTGTAGGATGTTATTACAATTGCTACAGTTCCAGCACGGAACTGTGCCTCTATAGTTTCCAGTATTGACTTCAATAAGGGGTTGTTTAATGATTTCACCAATGTTTTTACCTCTGCTGAATGCAAATACCGGAGTCTCGTGGGAGTCTCGTGGAAAATGTTCTTAAAATCTGGTTCAACTTGAAGAAGGGTCCAATGTTTCTTGATAATACTTTTGTATTGGGCACTTATTATGGAAAATTTACTTACACATGTCATTTTGGGTACTTTCTGAGAACTGTGAGCTGTCAAAAGCTCTATTCTGTCTTTAGAATTTGCTCGCTCCAGAGATTGATTTACAATATCTTCAGGATAACCTCTGTGTTTGAATTGTTGGATCATGTTCTGTGATTGGTTTTTGTATTCCTCGGGGTCTGAGACTATTCTTTTGACTCGCAAAAGTTGCGAGAAAGTTAAATGGTGTTTCAACGCCTGAGGGTGAAAACTTTGGTAATTTAACATGTTGTTGCGATCAGTTTTTTTGATGAATAATGTGGTTTCGAAACCTTTATCCAACTTTTTAATAGTAACATCCAGGTAGTTGATTGTGTTCTGTTGAATTTCAAAGTTAAATTGTATTCCCTCATCCACTTTGTTCAAATCCAGTATGTTGTTTCTCAGATCATCCTCTGTACCTTTCCATAAGATAAATATGTCGTCTATATTTCGAAGATATAGACGCAAGTTGTTCTTCCATTTTTGGCACTGCAATATATGTTGATTCTTATATTCATGCATAAAAATGTTTACATATGTGGGTGCCGCACAATTTCCCATCGATGTCCCACTCTTCTGAAGGTACCACTGATCTTCCCATTTAAAGTAGCTATGCATTAAGGTGAAATTAAGAAGTTCTATCAGGAATATTTTCATAGGTTCTTCATATTCCATCTCCAATAATGCATTTTCCACTACCTAGATGGTGTGGTATAGAGGTATATAATGCTTGTACATCAATGCTACACATCAGTATTTTCTCTCCTTCTTCCACTTGTACTTTGGCAAGTTTATTAAGAAAATCGGTTGTGTCCTTTACATACAAACCCATATTTTGAACAAAAGGTTGAAGATACCTATCCAACAATTTACCAACTGGCTCATGAAGACTTCCACATGTGGATAATATATGACGACAAGGTGGTCTTAATGGATTTTTATGTATCTTGGATGTCATGTAGAATCGTGGGGCTTTAGGAAAGTTAGTGGTGAGATATTTCTTCATTTTTTCATTTACAACACCTTTGTCCATAGCATTCTGTACTATCTTGTACAGTGTATCCTGGATTTCTCTAGTGGGGTTAAAATCCAATAACATGTATGTATGTTCATCCTGTAGATGTGTCAATATTTGTTCTCTGTAATAGGAAGTGTTGAGAATTACCAGAGCTCCTCCCTTATCGGCTTGCTGGAAGGTTATCTGTTTGTTATTGGCTATAGATTTCAAAACGCCATATTCCTCGTTGGTGATATTCCTTGATTTAAGTTGTTTATGGTAGTTGATTTTCGACAAATCTTGCTTCACGAGCTGCTCAAATAGATCAAGAGTTTTGTGACTTACTGGAGCCATAAAGGTGCTTGTTGTAGACAAACCTTTTAAAGGATAACTCTCTATGATTTTGGGTTCCTCTACTATGTTTTCAAAGAAATGTCTCAATCTGAGTTTCCTCATCAGTTTATAAAAACTTATGTTGAGCTCTACGTGATTAGTATTTGCAGTCGGAACAAAAGATGTCCCCTTTTGTAGAGTTACTATTTGAATCTGAGTGAGTTTTACATCTGAAATGTTGATTACTAAGTTATTTAGTGTTGAGTTTTCTTTTTGTCCTTCTTGGCCGTCACATTGCGAGTTTGTGGCGGATCTTTTTCCTTCTCTTTGCTTGCCTCTTCTCTTTGATCTCCTGGGTCTTCCCTTTCGTTGGGGCTTACCCCTAAAAAAGGCTGCACTGCTGTGCTTGTGCTGGCTTGTTGTTTATTTATTGTACGTGCCTTTCCTGAGGTTTCCGAAGTATCCGTGTCAGTAGATGACGTGTCAGTTTGTGCTGTATAAGGGCGGTTTTGACGTTTTCTAGCATATACTTCAGCCCATGTATAAACTTCGCCGAGTTTATAATCAATTGTATCTCTGAGATACTTCCTTATCTTTCGCTCATTTACTTCCTCAGTGTTTTTCTTGAGTTGTAAATTAACATCCTCTAATATTTTGCTGAGCTCTTCTGCTGACATAGTTTTTTCTAATTCTTCTTTCACCGATAATATATCCTTTTCTAGTTCCTCTTAGATATGAGAAAGCTCTTCTATTATCAGTAAGATGAGATCTAGGGAGCACTTATTCAAAATTGCGAACCATTTTTCTGTGATTTTTTCTGAATTTTTACACAAGGACGGTTTTAAAGAAATTCTTAGTCCTCGAGGAATCCTTTGTGCTTTATGGTAGCGTATCATTGTACTGGCATGAAGACGTTGGTTTATGGCTCTACGAGATGAATATAACAATTGCTTGATCTGTTGTTCTTTTGTCCTGGTGGTGTACTCATTAAGTTCCTCGTTGATTAGTGAATAGATTCTTGAAATTTCCTCATGAGCGTAAGCGAAAGTTTCAGCTCGAGATTCAGTAAGTTTGGTGATTTCCTCATACTGCATCATGAGTCACTGGGCGTGCTACAGTCCGATGAGCAGGAGAATACAATAAAGAATATGACTGTGCACAGCCGGGTTTAATCTTTATAATCTGTTAGATCGTGCTCCTCTGGATTAATCCCCGCTCGGGAGTAAACAAATGTACATGAAAGTAGCACCGACACTGATGTGTGGGTGTCTTAGGGCACAGATGATAGTGAGCTATAGTATTACAGCAAAATTTCCAAAATATTCAAATCCATAATTTCCAATAGTGTTGATGAATTTTAATAAGAGATACTTTCATCCCATAAGAGTTACAATATTTCTTGACTCTTAAATAAAACAATCTTCAATTCATCATGTTTATCCCACATAGGTAGCATCAATTACACATTCCCAATGCATTTCGGCTATATGCCTTCATCAGGGGTAATCTGTTAGAAAAAATTAAAGAACCGGTTGTACTAATCCGTTTCCATTACTAAATAATGTCCAGCATCAGGTTAATATATAAGCAAACATCAGTGTGGATAACCAAAAGTGAACGGAAAAAATCGGGAAATGTGAATAGGTCCTTGCACTCAATCCTGTGGTGTAAAAAATGAGGCTTATTTTAAATTAATTAGGAGTAGCGACTTGTAAGTAGCAGGTGCATGCTGGTAAAGTGATAGAATAGTGAGATACGTTCATGACTTCTAACATCAGTTAAACGTGTGTGAACAATATTAAAACATGAGGAATGTGAGTTTTGTGCAACTAGTGGCTCCCGACTGGAGTTGGAATAGTAAATTAAACTATTCACTATCCAGCACCCCAAAGCGCTATGCGTTGTAATGGTATGCGTTGTAAAAACCGCGTTGTAACTGCATGCGTGGTAAAAGCATGCGTTGTAACGTCATACATCCGTAACTAATGCGTGTGTCTCTGTTGTAGTGTCTGCGCCACCTGGACCGCAATCGGTAATGTTGCACCTTTTGACTGAAGTCCCAAAACATGAGCAACATGGACATAAGGGGAATCACTAACCCTACATTCATCCATACTTCCACACTTGAATGTTCATAGACATGACACATCTATGTGAAAATTAATGTTTAATGCACATTCAGTGGAGTGTTGTAGCTGGAGCAGTACAGGGCCATGCAAAGCCCACTTTACATTGTTGGCCTATGGAGGGCCAGCCAGAGTCTTTTAGGGAATGACAAGTTCATTGGAAGAGGAAGATTTCAGTCCGCAGTCTGATTGCTGGGTCATTGGTAACCAAACAGAATATGGCAGTCCATGTCGAGGTCCAAGGTGAGTGTCACAGAGTGTATTGGTGGACAGTGGAAGATGATGATGCAGAGGGCAGAACCAAGCAGGAACAGGCCATATGGCAGAGAAGCATGCTACTGCGTCCTTCTTACCACTGAGGCAGAATCATCAGCATCTTCATCCTCAGCTGTTTCATGTGCCTCATATGTGGGTGGTGGTGTTCTTTCTCCAGCACTGTGTGGCAGTGACACTTCAGGGGCTGGAGGTGGTTGTGTGACACTTCAGGGGGCAGAGATGTGGATGGAGTGGCATCAGCAGCATTCATCCACGCCAGGCGTTATGGCAGCAATGCCTTGAGGAGGGTCTGCAGGGCATTGAGGAACCAAGCTACCTCTCGCTGGTGTGCAGCTACGGCAGCTGCTCCTACCACCTGCATCCACTCCATGTTCTCCATGATCCTCTACATGTGTCCCAACTCCCGGGTAATATCGCTGGAGTCACTCTGACTAGACAGTTGTTCTTGTCTCTGAGTCAGGACTCCAGCGATGTCAGCCATGGATTGTTGGAGAGCATGGAGCGGACTGTGGGTGTCCGTTAGGGACTCTTAGCGGTCCCTGATGGAATCTGGTTTGGCTGCCATGCTGTCGAACCCCACCCGTACCTCTTCAGCCATCTACTCCTGGCACCCCAACAGACAGCGTTGGAAGGCCATGTGTTGTTTGTGGGGGTCCTGGGAGGCAGTCGTGGTGGTGGGTGCTACCTGCTGTGTGCTATGTGCAGGGGGTGGGTTTTCCTCAATGCAGCTGGGCTGCCCTGCTCTTGGAGGTGGGTTGACATAGCTGTAAATGTCATCAGTGAAGAGGGGTTCAGTCTGCTCTGCAGGAGGTGTTGGTATTCCCTCTACAATGTGAAGAGGAGATACAGTTTAACATTGTGTTCACATGTATGTTGACGCATTGTACATGTTTACGTACAGACTGCATGACATGGTACATTGTGACTGTTTGGGAGGAGCTGCCTATTTCATGCGGGACAGTGAACATTTGACAACAAAACGGATGTGTGTTTGTACTTTAACATTATGAACTCACATTTCCCTGTTATGCAAAATGTGATTGGCCAGTTTCTACACACAAGCGGCACCAGTTGTGTCCTCTGTGCTGTCGTGAACGTGCTGCAGTTTGTACCACATCGTTGTCAATGTTGATGTGCTCTGCATGTTATGTGTATGTGCTGCATTTTGGGAGAGTCACCTCTGCAGCTTTGATTTTGCAGCCCCTTATCCCTTTCATGCGGTGTGCCTATGACTTCTGTGCTTATACAGTGCTGGGATGTTGCAGACTTGGGTACATTGGCATGGTTTGTTCTCAGATGTGTTGTAGATGTCAGGGGTTGTTTGTGCATGTGGATGTGTCAGAGTGTGACCTGCTCCTTTACGGATGTGGTCCACACTCGGCCACCTCAGGGTTGTGGCGTGCAACATGTCATGATATATTGACTGCAGCAATACTATTCATCATACAGTGTCACTTGCATTGTCAGTGTTGCTCACAGACACGCCGTTTTGCTAGGTTTAGCACATGTGCACGGGTTGGTTGTGAGATTGGTGGTGTGTGAAGGGCCCCCTTTGGGAACATAGTCGATGGGGGCCACTTGCTGTTTCTAGGTGCGCTGCAGTGTGCCAAGTGGGTCACGGACATGATTCAGAGTCATTGTGGGTGTGCACTGTGCTACACTTAATTGTGAATGTGTGCCATTGTTCCCATCTCACCTCATCTGCCCAGTCCCTGGTCATTACTCACCCTGTTGCTGTTGTGTCAGGTCATGTTGAGCAGTGTCCGGACCCCCAACTCCTGCCACCATCTCCACACTGATGACTGTGGAATTAATTTCCTCCATATCATCCAGCTCATCCTGTTGCACTGGACTACCACCTCCAGTCTGCATCGCTACCTTCTGGCTGGTGACGAGTTTCTGCTTGTTTTTGCGCTTCACATCCTTCCAGCACCTCTTGACCTCTTCCATTGTCCTCTTCAGCACACCGACTGCATTCACCTTGTCCATGATGGACTGCCATATTCCCTTTTTTGTTGGCAATACCACAATGGAGGTGACGAACAGTAGTTGATGGCGTTCTATCACCTCCGGTATCAGGATCCTGTTTTCCTGCGGATTGAATCGCGTCTTCCTCTTCTTCTTGTCCTTGCCCTTCCCTGATCCCCTGACCCCGAGGTCCCAGGCTGGGCTTCCGTGGGGCTTTTGGGGTTCTGGTTGTCCTCTGTACTTGCTCTGGCTACCTCCATTGTGCTTCGTAGTTGTTTATATATTTTTTTTCTACTTTTATAGGGATTTTTCCCGCCTGACATGTGTGAATTGCAGGCCTGGCGAAGATAATCGCTGATTTTTTTATCGCGGTTGGGCCCATCACAACGTTTTTCACGTTGAGGTTTACATTTTTATCGCTGTCCCAGTGACTTTATCGCAGACAGTTGACGCGTTATCGGGAAAATATTGCATGTTACTGCCATGTTGTGAATAGGACATTAACAATGAGTTATTTTACTGCGATGGTCTGTGATATGAAACATTGTGTTAACCGATTTTGGTGATGAATATCGCACGTTCTTGAGAATATCCCTCGGGTTTGTTAGATCATTTATGATTGCTTGAGCTATCGTATTTTGATATTTTGGGTACTGTCATGAAATGTTATATAATTATTGGCTCCATTAATGATTCGATCTGCTCTGTCTATCTTATGTATATTTATCCGAGGAGTTTGGGCACAGGTGTGGAGGGGGGTCAGGGTATTTATGTTGCAAGAAAAACTTAATAAAGAATATTTTTTTAAATAAAAAATATGAGTAGTGATATCAATAGATCATTTTTATGATTATGCCTTTTGTAAATTCCAATCAGGTATCTCAGAGTAAAATAAGTCAAAGCTTTGTTAAAGCTGTACATTATTGTTTAGTGGGCACAGATTGTATCTTGAGTGGAACATTTTTAAAATGATTCACATTTTGATGTTAGCATTTAAATGTGCAAGCAATAGATTTTAAGTATTAATCACAGAAGTTGGTGTCCGTGACTAACACGTTTTAGATTCTTTAAAGTGGAGCTGGACACAATTATTTTATTGTATTTGTATACATTTCAAGTTGCTTTTGTTATGCTTTGCAAGATTTTAGTTATTCAATCAACAAAGATTTTAACTGAACCGCACTATTCTACACACCTAAGTATTATGCAAACACTAGCAGACAATACCCCAAAAAATCTAGAATAAATGTGGCAGTAAAATCCTTCACAGCTTTTCAGATTTTGCCAACAACAGAAAGAAACAAAGTTGATATTTGTAGGTCACTAGCATATTATTCTGGAATGGCACTCCAGCCAAACAACTATATCAAGCGAAACTTCAATTGAGGAACTGCGTGCAATACATGTGTATGTTCTAAGAAGCTAAACACATATCAACAAGATCAATCATATACATCAAAGGTTGTTCAACAAGAGACTTGAGACGAAACATACATTTTGTACAATAATGTTTTCTTATTGTATTTTGTGACTAACACAATGCTATTCAGAAAACCAACAACTTATTTGTTCGCCTTTTTTTGGCCTGTACAAATGACAGAATATAATACATTATCCGACATTCTAAGATAACAATGCTTCTGATTCACAGGCAGTCATTGGAAGCCCAATGCTTTCCGGGACCCCTTCCTCAAGGACACCACAGGGCCTAGATTCTATGTGGATAAATAAATATGTCTGTTGACGGATTATCACATGAGAAAGAGTAGGTATGAAGTCACTCAAACTATTTTAAAGACACTCAAATTATCATTTTTTTTCAGTCAGTTAAAGTAGGTTTTATTTCGATATAGACATATCTTTAAAAGCAGCACAATACAATTTTAAAATGCAAAAAAAGGCCTATTTCGTAGAAAACAATTGTACAAAGTCGAAATATGAAATACGAAGGGCAACAATAAATTACATAAAATGTCAGTTAAAATCTCAATTAGACAACGTAAGAAAGCCTTTTTGACCTAATCAGCCAGGCCCAATTTAGAAACTTCACCATGCCACAGACTAGTAGGGGCCGAGTGTCCGATTTCAAAATACGTAAGGCCTCACCGCAGTGTCTGGTACCTAAATCTTTACAGAGGGGTTTCAACCACCTAATGCGAGGGGCATTGTATGCAGGGCATACGAAAAGAAGATGAGAAACTGACTCGATCATGGTCTTGCAGAATGGACAGAATGGGGTGGTCTGTACAGGAGGCTTCCATCTTGCAGTCAGTTCACAGACAGGAAGCACTCCTACTCTGAATTTAAAATATAGAGCCCTATCTCTGGGTTTTGAGATAATATCGAGATAGGGCTCTCGAAATGCCACCTCCTTGAGAAGTAGGAATTCGAGAGTGGATCTACCTAGATTAGGATTTAAATTTGTCGAGTCCCTTACCCAATTCCAATAAAACTTTTTCAAAACAGACTTGGGCAGTGCAGACATAGACTGCCAAACATCTCCAAGACCAACTTCTCCAAGTAAACACTTCACGTCCCTTAGCCATCCTATCTTGTACCAACCAGGCATTGTTAAAACCTCTTTTAACTCCTCCGCATAGCTAGTAAGTTCCAGAGCTCTCCATAAACGAGCCCAGAGGAGAAGAGGGCGTAACCTTGCCTGATCTTTGAAGTAGGGGAAGGGTGGGGGTACTATAAGGAAGACCCATCAAATCCTTCAAGAATTTGTTTTCTGAACAAGTTAACTGGTCCAGATTTTGCGGCCCCCAAAGCTCCGCCCCATAAAGCGCCGCGCTCACACCTCTTGCCTTGTAGATATCCAGTACTGGAGCGATTGGTTTAAGGGTAGAGGACCGTTGTTCTTTAAGCAGGGCCCCCACCACACTTTTGTGATTTAACAACATTTTTTGGAGATGACAGTTCCATCTCATGGTGTCAGAGAGACGGATTCCTAGATAGTCAAACTCCTTGACCCTTTCGAGGGAAACTGAGTTCAACACAGGAGGCATGCCCATCTTCTTTGGGGGATTCAGGATCAGATATTTTGTTTTTCCTGTATTAATTTCTAACCCCCTTACATCACAAAAGGATTGAAACCTGTCAAGGAGGCTCTGCAGCCCAACAGGGGTCTTCGAAATCAAGAGGGTGTCGTCTGCAAATAGAAGCGTAGGTATTCTACTGCCCGCCAGGGATGGAGCATCTGCAGGATGTTGTAAAAGATGCTCCACCACACCGTTAACATATAAAGAAAACAGTGTGGGGGCTAAAACACAGCCCTGACGGACACCTCTATTAACAGCTATTCTGGCGGTCTTTTGGCCTTGATTTCCCCACCGGACCTGGGCAAAATTTTCTGCATGGAACTTAATTATCAAAGACAATAGGTACCGTGGCATGCCCAATTCAGATAGGACCCTCCATAGGCGGTTGCGTGGCACTAGGTCAAAGGCAGTCTGTAGGTCTATAAAAGCGAGATACAGACTGCCTTTGCCCAGAACAACCACCTTCCAGTATAACATCAACAGGCGGAATGATTGTTCGATGGTCCCGGTACCTGTCCTGAAACCCGCCTGATAGTCAGAAAGTATCCTGTTCTCCTCTACCCACTGTAGCACCCTCCACAAGACCACCTTTCCTGCTACCTTCTGTGAAGAATCCAATAAGCTTATAGGGCGATAATTTGCTGGGTCGTCCCGACTCCCTTTTTTGAAAATCGGGACGACCTCAGAGCCCATCCATGAGCTTGGAAGAGGGGCCTCATAAAAACTTGCATTGAGTAGTGATGCTATAAGCTTTCCCCATTCTACTTTGGAAAAGCAGATCAAATCCCCTGGCAGGCCGTCTAGCCCCGCAGCTTTATTTGGGATGAGACAAGAGATTGCATCCTCTACTTCCTTCCCTGTAAACAGAAAGTTCTCACCTAGCCCAAGAAAGTCCACTATAGAATTCTCAGACGGATCTTCCCCCTCACCCAATGCCACGGTATACAATTTAGAAAAGTTATTAAACCATGACACCTCTGGGATATTGCATGTTAGAAGGGCGTCCATGGGTTTGTCCTTAGCTCTGACTAAATCCCAGAAACTCCTCGAGTCCCTCCCAGCACTAGCCAGTTTTAGGTCACACCAAAACTGGTTCTCCCACTCTTTCTTCGCCAAACAAATAGCGCGCCCATACATCTTCCTAGCAGTGCTAATTAGACCACTGTCCCTAATTTTAACCACGCTAATTAAATCTCTTTTGGCACTTTGGCAAGAGGTAGAGTACCAGCCCGGGTTGCCTTTAGGACGCCCCATCCTATTGGCCCTATAGCCTGGGTTCCGTATAATAAAAAGGTCGCCCAATGCTTTAGTAGTGTTGCTGAATAAAGTAGAGACCTCATGGGGATTTGATGCAACAGTGTCTAAACTGGATAGGGCACTGGCCATAATGGATCTTATTTCCAGAATCTTTCCGTCATCCAGAGCAACTTTTTCCCATTTCAAGCGTCTCCCACAGTTCGAGGGGCGAACTTCGCATGATGACTTCCAGACCTGGGGAACTTGCAGTTTTTTCCCACCCGTCCACATTGAGGACAATGACAAAGATAGTGGATTATGGTCACTGTCAGTTAGAGGTAAAGCTGCCATATCCAACAAGAACTCCCAAAGCCTAAAATTTTACAGGATGTAGTCAATTCGAGATGAATGACCTACCCTGTTAAAGGTATGAGCCCCACAGGGATCTGACTTTGTCCGTCCATTAACTGCCCTGACACCATATTCAAGGGGCAGGGCATTTAAATGGATAGCTCTTTGAGTCCAACTTTTAATTGGTGGTATTGAGAGGGATGGGATACCTCTCCTGGCATCATCCTCTTGGCTGCCTAGAATGTCATCCACTGCTAGGGGTTCAAAGGTGCAGTTGAAGTCCCCTGCTATCATTATAAATGAGTCTGCACTACCGGATCTAAGTTCGCCCTCAAGAGCTGTTAGAATCAATGAGGGCTTGCTTCCTTTTGAGGATCTAGCATAAACGTTAAAGATGACTAGGGACCTCCCTCCTAAAGGCCCTCTAATTGCTAGTCTCTGTAGGTCCGGGAACCTGGTATCTATGCTCGTTATATGATAGCCCAGTGAGATACTTATCCAGATTAGTAGCCCACCTGAAGGGCGACCTCTGCCTAAGGGGGAAGGGATTGCGGGAACAAAGTAGGTAATATATCCGACCTTATGTCGAGGTTCCATACACCAAGTTTCCTGGAATAAGCATATTCCAAAAGACTCAATGAAGGAGTTCCATCCGGGTATATCCAAATTACGCGAAATGCCCGCTATGTTCCAGCTGACTATTTTCAGGATCTCGTCCTCTGCCATGGCCGATGTAAGTGAAAACCTTTGTGCAGGGAGGCCATTCCAAAGACCAAAATTGGTTAAAGCAGTATTCCCTAATATCTGCTGGTTGGGGGCATCAGGAACGGAATCACCAGGACTTAGATACTCGTTCTGTTCCCCAGAAAGGGAAGCGACAAGTCCATCAGAAGCCTGGGGCTCAATATCATTTGGCTGGGGCTCAGGGGGATTGTACGTGCAATTTAGCTCTGTATTTTTGGCAGACAAGGCCGACACTCTGCCGGCAATGTCATGTGATACAGGTGTATGGTAGAGTCAATCCACTCCCTCTAGGCCTGAAAGAGCCGCATAACGATTTTGCAGGGGTATAAAGTGATTGTCCTGAAAATAAGATTTGGCCCTGGAATTGGGCATGGCGGCCAATGAGGATCTCGGATAAAAGTAGGTCAGTTCACAGGGTATGATGGAATTATTACCGTATTCTGGGAACCAATTTAGAATATAGCTAACTACTCTATGGTCCCTGAAATTTCCGAGCGCTGGGATGCCTATTTGGTAACCAGGCGCTATACAAAACTCAGAATAATAATAATAATAATAATAAATTTATGACAATTATATCTCCCTTTTTATCCTTTATTCTTCTTCCAAGCCATGAGAGACGGCGAACATGTAATATCTTGCCGTTTAAATGAGGGGGAAGTGGACGATTCTGCCTAAGCCATTGCGTAGTTTTGTTTTTTAACTGGACATAATTTTCCCTCTTCCCATCCTCTAATATTGGGACTCCAGTGAGAACCACCACCAGCGGCACCGCTTCCGGTGGCAATTCCACTTGAAACCCCTTTGACTTTATGGAACTGGCTGGGCTTTTCCTGCCCTGCTTACTTTGAACAGTGTCTATATCAGGTAGTTTCACTCCCGCCTGGGCATCTCTAGCAACATGTTGAGCAGTTTGGTGCATAGGTTTATGGATGACTGTCCTTGGGGGTTTAATTTTTTCCGACTCAATATTTTTTGGGTCTTTTTGGGCAGTGATATTTGAGGCTGGTACCGTGGGCGAAGTTACCAATACTGGCATAGTGATGTGCTTAGTTGCCCCTGAGTTTGCAGCTAATACTTCCTCTAATGATCTAAGCCGATCTTCTATTCTTGTTAATCTTTCTATTAACAACAGAGTCGAGGATCTAATTAATTGTTCCATGGTTCCCTTTAAGTCCACATCAGAAGGGTCTTGGGTCGAACGTTGTAGTGGGGATCCTGAAGCTGGTAGAGTAATTGTCTTAGGTAATGGGCCTTTAACAGATTTGCCAAAGTGAGTGTGGCTGATCTTTTTTCTCTGTGGGTCGATCCCCCTTCTCCTTCTTTTTCTTGGGGGTGAGTCTTGTAATCCGTGCTTCTTTATGTTGCTCGGCTTTTTCCGTGTAACCTCGACCACTGGTAAGGGTATGTCAGGTATATCTCCCATTTCTGGTAGTGATTTGCAGGGAGAAGATGAGACTAGGCTGTGCTGTACGCGGACCATATCGGGAGTAAAAGGTACATCTCGCAGGAGGATTGGGATACTAATATGTATTGTATCAGGGTCCTCATTTTCGACAGGACAATTAATGTGTGATGAGGTGTCTTGTAGTGTAGCTCCTATTTTCCCAATAGGCTCTGCGCATTGGAATAGTACCTACAGCAGTAAAGGCCTAGGCCAGACGTTAACTAGGTCTACTACTGTCGATACTAGACTTAATTTTTGGGTTTGCCAGCTAAGCTCAGAGTTCGCTAGAAACTTTCTCGAATGTTCAAGGAAGGAATTAACTCCCCTGATTAGACAAGAAGGGATTTAGTTTCTGACAACCATAGAACATGACAACTTTGCTCTCCCCTAATCAAGAGTCAATCTCGAGAGTCGTGTGAGCACAAGGCAATTATTTTACTCAGTCAGTACGTGCATTCTTAGTCTCATCAGAATGTAGAGAAAAGGAAGAGACGGGCGTGTTCAATAAAAAGGTGTTATTTATTGATCAGTCTCTTTTCTCATACATGAGAAATGGATCGATATTATTGCAATACTTATAGTTAAGTAAAGTGCATACATTAAAAGCAATAGTATAAAATAATACTGTAAAAACATTGATATGGTTTCTGAGCCATATGATGTTTAAAATGATTAAAATATATTTAAATACATATATACATTGGACTAAACGTACTCAACTGGTGTTTCTAAATACGCCTACCCCGTGTACCTGACCTAAGTCTAATGCGTGGGCGGGAATAGAAAGTTACAGTTTAAGTTAAGTTTGTTTTTGCCAAGTGAATAACTAAAGAATTCTCTGTGAGGGGTTATTCAGTTCTGTACCTGGAAGTTAGGATGAATGAGGAATGTTATCTCTTTCTCTGCTCTCGATATTCCAGGCAGCCTGCGAGGGCTGCCCAGAAGCGCCGGTGCTGGGTCTCTCGGCTTGAGATAGCAGCGCGTCTCTCAGCGCGTCAGGAAGGCGGGGCTGCTGCCAGCGGGGTCTGCTTCTGCTCTCGGCTTCGGCAAGTATGGCTGCTCCGTCTTGTCACCACGCGTGTGTTTGCATAGGGCAAGGTCGGCAATATTTATACCTTAAAGGTGCCGAGATTGACGTAAGGATGGACATAGATACGTCAATAAAGATGTCATACGACTTGCTCGTTAGCACATTCTTTACTAAAGTTCTCTGTGAAATCAAAACAATGGCCGCACGGATTTTCCAGGTTGTCATAGGTTTGATTTGTTATGAGAACGTCGTATGCCTTATCAGGGGCTGGAGGAATGTCGCTTGTCTAATTAGATCTCAAGCGTTATGACCTAATCAGATAACACGTTCCTGTGCCGGAGTGTGACTGCGTCAGATAACGGTATCTGCATCATGGGGGTTTTCTTGCCTCATGGGCTGACTGTTAGTTAACTTGATAGTTAGTTTAACCAGAATAGGGTCAGGAATAGGGGGACTGATTCAGAACCTATAGAAATACACGACACCCACTCCACGCTAACTATGGTCATATCTACTAATCTATGCATAGTATAACATAGTACAACATACTATAGAGTATAGTGTATACCTTACCACCCCAAAATACATAAATGCATTTCGAAATTTTCAAATATACTGAAAAATTGCAGTCATATATATTGTATGCACTTAAGCTATGAATTAAATGCAAAAGTAAACACGCATTTTTATGCATTATTGCTTATTGGTATATGAGAAATACACATGAAATGGCTCTTAATATGGCTATACAGAAAGGAAGTCCGAGACCATTTCATCACATAATAAAATATTTGTGAACATACCAGCGGGCAGCTAAAGTCTATAAAGTATCTAAAAATAGAAATTTTAGTTCTCTAGGAATAATTTCTTATTTTAAGCAGAAGATCAGTGTCCCGGGAAAAAATATGTAGAAAAATATTTTAAGGGGCATGCTGAAAAAATTGCTGTCCGTGAACTGGAGTGAAATTGTTCATGTGACTTTATTTTCAAAGTTGAAGGCCGAATTCAGGGAACGCCGTGTGCGAGTTTACTCAGAAGTCTCTATTTCTGTTCTGGAGAGAACATCATATCATTCAGGCTTTCGAAAAAACTGTCAACAGCTTCATGGGAAAGTTCCACTAAGTCGGAAATAGGTGTAACCATGCATTCGTGCGCATGATTGTCTCCGTTGACATTCTGATTTGCATCACTGACAGAAGGTCGTACCTGTTCGATGCTGCTTTCATCTTGAACTTCACTACTCTTCAATCGTAGTGGTGAAGATTCCAGGAATGCCGTCATCAGGATTGGCAGCCTTTGAGGGCAGCACAAAGCGTGAACCTTGGTAGGAACCAACAGTGTATCTGCATCCACTGGCGCATCCGATTGTAGCGTCAGACAGGTGTCTAACACGCATTCTTCTCCGCATAGCAGACACCTTAGTACAGGTAAAACACACCTTTGCCACATTGGTCGAAATGATAGAAACCAAGTCATGTTTAGGTCTCTAAGCCGGGAGAGTCCCAGGATTTTTGATATCCGGTCCCGGTATCCAATGGCTAGGATCGTATCTTCCATTGTCGCGAGACTTTGATCTGTGACATGGGTTGCCATAACGAAAAATAAGGACTAGGAATAGGATTCCTGCAATTAGTCCCAGGATCAGGGGAAGTCCGCCAAAAATCGAATGGACGAAATCTGGAAAAATACCCAGTATGGCTTTGAATGGTGTTAATGCCATCGAAAATACTGTCTTAAATACCTTTGAGACCCCAGTGGTATCAGAAATATTTAAGATTTCGCTTAGGATTTCCGCGAAATGTACGGGGGAATTAGTTGATAATAATGTATGTATCTCTGCAGTCGTCCTTGCGACTTGTAGATCATACGTTTCTTTTGATGACGTGAGCCTTGTAGGCGTCTGAAGAAGCACTGTTTTCATTCTGCTTAAAGTGTCTATTCGAATAGAAGTAATTTTCAAACTGGGCCATGCCCTTGCCTCCCTGTCTGGAAAGGAGCTGGGGAATAAAGAGCGTCCACAGCACTTGACCTTCGCCGTTGTAGTTACTAGATAAGGAGTCCCGGGCATAAGACTGCAACATCTGCGGTCTACAATAAGAATGTAACTCCCATTATAGAGTCTTTGAAAGAATGGTTCTATTTCAGTTGCAGGTGCGCCTTGCTGGTGACATGAAAGGTTGTATGAATTCCCTTCACAGGCTCCATGCAAACTAATTCCGTTACACAGAAGCGTGCCGCTTAGTGACATAGCACAATTGTTGCCACTAAGAAACACTTTCTGTCCTTTATTACTGACACATGCATGTGAATAGGGCAGGTTCCAAGTTGTTTTAAGGTACCCCTTTCCCAATTTCTCGTACATGCCAGCCTGTATATATTTTTGGCAGTATTGAAACCTGAAGGTTGAGATTGGAATATTTATGATTCCGTGTATTATCCATTCACTGACAGGTCGTTCTGACATTGTCAACGGTAATCTTTCTAGTTTTTCAATGCTCAAGATTGTATAATCAGCACCCTTTTGCGCCATACCGATTTGTCTATCAGTAAGGTTAAAGATTTGGAATAGTGACGTTGTGTTGATTAAACGCCAAGGCACATAGCCTGAACGCAGATTTTGTAACGTCCAGCCAAGCTGTACAATGGAACGCAGTTGTGACTGACCATGTTGTAATAACAGTAAGTCTTGCGATAATATATCGATTGCTGAAGACACAATGCTGTCCAATGAAAAAATTCTGGAGGACAGAGTCATTAACCCATTGTCCACTACAGAAAGTGATTTTTCCAAATTGATACGGTCAATTTCCCGTATTCTTTCTGCTGTCTCAATTTGAGCAACCTTCCAGGGCTCATTGTATGCTGCATATACAGAGGCTGCTATGAAACGCTTTTGACGCTGTTTGCGTGGTCCCAGTATGAAATCACGCAAGTCAGCACCATCAGTAAGTAAAGTTAGGTGTTCCTTAATTTCAGGCAGTGTGGAAGTCTGTAGCCATTGAAGGCATAATTTGCCCACACTGTAGGTTGTTATTATCCCTGGGTGATGTCTTTGGGGATATCTAGGGTCTGGCCTGGTCATTTTGAAACCCTGTGTTTTATTCAGGAATCTATCTTGACAGTTATTTGTATCTGTGGGCCAGATCAACCATTGTTTCCAATCAGGATGTGTTCTGTTTTGGTTTAATATATGGTTTACGTCTATCTCTTCATCTGTATCAGAGTTATTGCTAAACATTGTTGGCTTTGGAATAGACAGTTTATTTAAATCTTTGAATTTGGCTAAGCCAAGACAGGTGGTTTGTTGAACAGTGTCATTTAAAAATATCATTTGTTCTGGGATCATGCAGGCTCTAAACAAAGCTTCTATACCCTGTACTTGCCTTTCTTTTGTACCCCAAACACTTTTCAAATCAACATTTTTGTCCCAATAATCAAATCCAAAAGTATTCATTTTTTCAAAGAATGAGTCTGAATATATCAATTTTGTGTTGGTTATCATGGTTTTCATCCCTGTCTTGTTTGACAATTTAAAATAAAATGTTTCAGCATTACTTATGTTAAAACCTGAAAAATATGAATATTTATCATACACGGTTCTAGAGCTCCCTTTTGGAGGTGTAGCACAATGTTCCCATTGATTATAATTTAAAACATTTCTAGGTTGTGCAGATTTATGCAAAAAATGGTTACCATAATGGTTATAGCAATACATACTATCATAATTTGTAGAACCTTGCAAATAATCATGTTTTGTAAATTTAGCAGACATTACTAAGTCAGACATCATATTGTTGATGCTTTCGAAGTCCCAATCATCAGCAAATGAGTTTGGTTTTGCAAAGTCACTCAAAGAGATCTTGATTTGGTGTGGATATTTCAGGATCTCGACCGGACCATAAATTTCATAGTCAGTGTTGTCCCAGGCTACCCCACCAGGTATAGGATTGGCTGTGAAGTTGGCTGAAGAAAGTTCTGAAGAAAGTTCTCTTTTCTCGACGTGTGAAGATGTGTGTGGTTTGAGGACTAAGTTGATGTTCTGACTTGCTGTGTCCATTTTAGCATATTTTCCCTCAATGAAGCGTCCCAAAGTAAATACCATGATGAGCCAAAGTATGAGGATAAATGCACCAAAACCCACCCAAAATTCAATCCATGGAGAAACCAGATATGTTTCTTTCAGATGTTTCAAAAGTTCCATAGCTTTGTCTTTAAAGGATTTTGATGATGGCTGTGTCTTTGATTCACTGAAGCCGTCAGAGGAATCATCGAAGTTGATGAAGTAACCGGATGCAGTTCTGTCAATTGTTCCAATTGGTTCAGGATTTTTGTTTTTTGCATAGTCACTTGGTACTTCATTGTAGATTGGTGTGTCTCTGCTAAATGTTTTTATTTGGGTTTTCAGAGGTCTGAGTTCTATTGCATTGTTGCATAGTCCTTGTTGTTCTTCTGTAGGCGTTTCGAATGTGATGAGCCTCTTTGTTAGGACCTCTGTACTGGTAGCAAACCTTGGTGTTCTGCTACTTATTGGGAGTCCACTTGGCCTACTGTTTGTTATCGGCCACATGTTGTGGTTTTACCAGGTCGATGGATACAACTCGGTTCTCCTTTTTTCCAGCAAGTGGCGGTAGTACAACTGATCTTGTCCCGTTGACAGACAAGACAGGAACTGCTTTTCTGTAAGAAGGCCCAAAATTCCTTCTTTACCGCGATCTTCTCCCTGACTAGATCCCCGACTTTTGGAATCCAGACAGGTCTTGCTGGGACAGGTGGTGATTCTTCAGTGGTTGTTGGCTGTTGTTTCAACTGTATGTTGCTCAGGTCTTTTCTTGTTTTGTTTAAGTCCTGCAAAATAGCCAAACGGTCTTTGACATCAAAGGTTTTTTCTATTACCACTGAAGTCTGACTATCAAGGTCAGAGATCAACATCCTAGTTCCGAATCCCTTCAGAGAATTTCTTGGCAAGTTATTTAGACTACGTTGGACACTTATTAGATGTTTGACCCACCCAGCTCCCGAACCTAATATCCTTTCTATTATAGATTGCTTTCTGCCTTGGTTTTTTCTTTACACCATCCCGTACCCTCAGGAAGGAAGTGAGAAGATTCCCGCTGGGCTGTGCTCATTTGGCCATGTTTCCCCCCCAGGCTGGATTGCCTGAGTGAAAACAATGGTCGAACGTAGCATGCTCTTAGCGTATATGCCATTTAGACTCGCAAATCTTGTATAATAGTCCGGACGTCAGCCGAGTGCTGGTGATCTACATTATAAGTGGAAACTAGCCTGTATATGTTAATCGCAAGCCATTCTTTTTGCTGGTAATATTATCTGCCTTGATACGACGAGGTATTAAACTGTTTCTCTCCCCACTGCGATCTCTGTTGCAGTTTGGGCAGTTTTTTACAAACATGGTGTAGTGCAGGCTCATGCCTGGCCACCAGTACCGTGATTGTAATTCTTCCAGAGAATCTTTTAATTTAAGGTGTCTGCGACCCTCGCCCATGTGTGCGTCTGCAATTAACAAGCTTCTCCTGTCCATGTTTGGAATCACTCTATCCCCCACTCCAGGGATTCGAGCAAAAGGGACGGAGTTTGCATCAATTATGTATGTGTAATTGAGTGGATAGTTGATCGGTAACGCTGAGCAGTCGCCTTTTGATGACGTTTTCACCGCCAGCCATGTTTCACCGTCAATGTATTTTAATGTACGCTTTTTTCGATCTACGGGAGCCGATTTAGTGGCTGCCGCTGCGGCTGTTTCAGCCAATGAATTCCCTACAACGTGAACGCCATCACGTTGATGACTCAGTGAGTGAGTCACGTGAGTCTTTGGTAGTTCTTTTTTCAAAAGAGCTACTTGTTCCCAGAGCAGTCTCTGCTTTATTGGTGCATCTGTGTCATCTTTGTAACCCTTCTGAATCCATGTCTGCAAATCGCTGTTATATGATTTGACGCAGTAATATGAATCTGACACTATAAGTGTCGGGAATTCGCGATCCGCATTATCTAGCGCCATTTTCAATGCGATTATTTCAGTTTATTTTTCTGAATTAGTTTCTACTGAATGTGATTTTGTTAATAGAGGTTTTAATTTACCTCCGCGCCACACTTCTTTTGTAATCTCACATGTGGGATTGTATGCATGTTCTCCCCAAACGGAGGGTTGAGCATGTCCGTCTGTATAGATTACACAGGCGTAATGTCGTAGAGGCAGAATGTCGATTGGCAGAGGATACGTCTTTTCATATTTTAGATTTTTTAATTCTTCTAGTTCTGGATCAAAGTAGTAGTATACTTTGTCCGTTGTGATTGAATTCACCCATTGTATCCATTCCGGATTCAATGTTGTTGTTGGTAAATTACACGGTGTTGTTAGTGCCTCAAAGGCTGATTCTGCTGTTCTGACTGTGATATGTCTACCGTCAGCTATGTCTTTTTCTCTAGCTATTGCGGTTTGAACTGCACGAATGATTTTTTCTGTATTACTGAATTTCTGTTCAGCTTCTGTGTACATGTGTGATTTGAATGCAATTGGTACCTTTTCTCCCTCATTAGAGGTCAGGTATGTGAATCCGCATCTCCCTGGGATGACTCGGATCACAAGGTTGCGTGTGTTATCACGTGTTTCTAATTTTGTTTTAATTAGCATGTCTGTTTGTAAGGATCTCAAAATTTCTGTGTGTGTTTGAGTCCAATTGGATCTTTTAAAGTCTGGTTTAATTAGATCATAAAGGGGTTTGACCCTTTCTGCGTAATTTGCAATGTATGTTCTTCCGAAATTTAGGAAGCCTAGAATTGACTGTAGGTTTTTTAGTGTTTTAGGAGCTTGGATTACGGCACATTTCTCTAGGAAATTGTCTGCCAGGCTTTTGCCTTCACTTGATAACTCATATCCTAAGAATAGGACCGTCAGATGGGCAATTCTGGACTTTTTGAAGTTGAATTTGTAACCCTCTGCAGCGAACCCAAGTATTATGGTGTTCACTCTTTTCAAGTGAGTCTCCAAGTCATCATCTGTTAAGTAAATGTCATCAACATAGGATAATGCTTCATCATCATATAGTTGTAGTAATTCTGTTACTCTCGCTGAGAATACCCCCGGGCTGTTCTTGTACCCCTGGGCTAACCGACAGAATTGTTTTTGAGTGCCATTTACTGAGAATGCAGTTAAATATCTGCTCTCTGGTGCTATGTTTTGACAAAAGAATCCATTGGAGATGTCCAAGGTTGTTTTGTATTTTTTGCGCACTATGTTATTCATTAGTGCAGCACTGTGTGAGTTTTGCACTGCAAAGGTTTTGCAACATGTGTTAAGGTGTCGGTAATCCAAAACTAGACGGTACAAATTGTCTGGTTTGGAGACCGGAAACAAAGGATTGTTCATTTGTGAGGTGCAAGTTTCAATCACCCCCTGGTATTCTAGCTGATCTAGTATTTCATTTACTTGTTTTTTAGCTTCTTGCTTAATTGGGTACTGCCTTTGTGCAGTAGGTTGTGATTTTAACTGGATTTTGTGAGGAGGAGAATCCTCATCCCATCCTACATGATTTTTATATAAAGCAGGTGCTAAGGCCACTGCCCACTTTCTAGCAAGTGTGTATTTTTTATGAATCGGGATTTGATTCGAGAAGGCAGGCATAATTACTTCTTCGCCATGAGGGCATTCCCTGACAAACTCTGGTGGCCAGTCTTTTTCAGCTAGAAGGATGTCATAACCCTTTGAGAGGTTATCCCAAAATAGTCCCCTTATTTTCCTAGTCTTATCTCCCTCTATACGTAATGTTATCTCGTATATCTTGTGGGGCTTGCTAACTCTGGTGTCTGCAGTTTCCACTTGAAGGTATTCATTCGTGTCCACTGTCTCCAGATGATTCATAAGGACTTTGCGAGCTATGCTCACCTCTGCTGCGCTGTCTAGCATTGTCTGAGCCCATTCTCCGTTTTTCAGTTGTGTCCTCAGTATTCTCGGCATTTTTAACTACCTTGATACTGGCTACCTTCTTTTTTGGAAATTGTAATTTCTTTTTTAGCTGAGCAGGTTCCTTGTCTTTGGACTTGGCGTGCTCTTCTGATCGTCCTCTTCTTTCCGATTTCTGCGAGGAATTCTGAAAAGATTGAGAGGGACGTGTATCAATGTCTTGATATCTATCAGGTTTTTTAATATTATCCCTATTTCTAAGGTTATATCTATTCCCAGAGGGGTCACTCTGCGGTGACCTCTGTCTTTGGTTTGGAGATTTCTCTCTTCGCCTCGGAGACCTTCCTCTGGACTGGAATTTCTTTTCTTTAGGATTGGATTGTTTATTTCCATCCCAGTTCTTTTTTGGTGAATTATTATTATTAAAAAATATTTTTTCTGGACTTGTAGTCAGTTGCGGTTTTACTGGTATTCCACCTAGACTATCTCTGCCTAGTTCTTCATAGGATTTTTCTATGATTCTGGCAATTTCAGCTGGTTGGTCTGCTATATCTGTCTCTTTTAACCTCTGGCGGATCGCCACGTTTGCTGCTTCACCTTTTATGTTGGCTAATAATATAGCCGAGACCTGCTTGAAGTCTTTTAGTAATTTCATACCAAGAGTTAAAGCAGGTTCTGGACCGTATTCATCTTGAATTTGTTTTAGCACATCTGGTATTACCGAAATGGATGGAACACCGTGCGTTTTTTTGTAGATGGAAGCAAAGACTGTACCCCAAGTGTCACAGTCCTCTATGTGTGGTGCGATTCCCATTGGGAGACATATAGTCAGAATCCTGTGTTTTTCTAATGGGGTGGTGTCAGGAAACACCGCCTCTATTTGGGTAATTTTCTGTGCCAACCAGAATGGTATCTGTTCCCGTTTAGCTGGAACTTTACCTAGGCAGGATTGGATGTTCTGTGGTGTAATTTTATTTGTGTTCCCCTGGTGAGGGGTCAGCTGTGGAAGTTTAATCGCTGGTTGAATTGTTGAAGTCCGCATTACATACTGAACTAATTGTCTATGAATTTTTAGTAGTTGTTTTAGCTGTATTAATAGCTCTGCTGCAGGCATTCTTTCGATGTCTGGATGTGGTGTGTATCCGGCTAAGACCGGCCACGTTGCTCCTGGTCTTCCTAAAGGACCGAGCCTTGTAATGTGATTATTATGTTTTAGGGCGCCATCAAATAAGAGCAAATGCTCTTGGAATTTGAGTGGTACTTCCACCTCCTCGAAAGGAGTGTACGTTTCAGGAGGTTCCTCTACTTTGTAATAGTGGAAGTACTTTGTTACAGCATTTGCTGCTGGAAAATGTATCCATGTATAGTATACCTCTGTCTGCCGATATTCGTGTGCCTCAATTACGAATATGACTGTGCCACCTCTAGGTGTCAGTCCATTTTCTATAAGTTTTAGAGTTATAGATCTTCTTTTGATGACCGGAATGAGTATTATATCCGCGTCTGCTGCTTGCATGGTAGCATCAGCATCTGCGAGTTCAGTTGCTAATCTAACTGCCTCTCTTTCATCATCACTCTCTGCCATTTTACAGACAGGATGGTATTATGTTTGTTTGCAGATCAGGTTTCTTTATGGAACAAAGATTAGATGCACAATATTTTGGAACAGTGTATCCTTCAACGTTGACTTGACCAAGAACCATACATAGGAGTTCCCTCCTGCGAGGTTTTGGAGGATATAACCTTTCACCCACTCCAGACGTCTTTGGAGTATAATGGGAAAAGGGGTCTGAGTGAGAAAGCACGACTGAGTTACTCTAAATGTCTTACGTTAGTTTTATCGCCCTTTCCAAACGCGTTGGGCGCCATGTAGTGTAGCTCCTATTTTCCCAATAGGCTCTGCGCATTGGAATAGTACCTACAGCAGTAAAGGCCAATGCCAGACGTTAACTAGGTCTACTACTGTCGATACTAGACTTATTTTTTGGGTTTGCCAGCTAAGCTCAGAGTTCGCTAGAAACTTTCTCGAATGTTCAAGGAAGGAATTAACTCCCCTGATTAGACAAGAAGGGATTTAGTTTCTGACAACCATAGAACATGACAACTTTGCTCTCCCCTAATCAAGAGTCAATCTCGAGAGTCGTGTGAGCACAAGGCAATTATTTTACTCAGTCAGTACGTGCATTCTTAGTCTCATCAGAATGTAGAGAAAAGGAAGAGACGGGCGTGTTCAATAAAAAGGTGTTATTTATTGATCAGTCTCTTTTCTCATACATGAGAAATGGATCGATATTATTGCAATACTTATAGTTAAGTAAAGTGCATACATTAAAAGCAATAGTATAAAATAATACTGTAAAAACATTGATATGGTTTCTGAGCCATATGATGTTTAAAATGATTAAAATATATTTAAATACATATATACATTGGACTAAACGTACTCAACTGGTGTTTCTAAATACGCCTACCCCGTGTACCTGACCTAAGTCTAATGCGTGGGCGGGAATAGAAAGTTACAGTTTAAGTTAAGTTTGTTTTTGCCAAGTGAATAACTAAAGAATTCTCTGTGAGGGGTTATTCAGTTCTGTACCTGGAAGTTAGGATGAATGAGGAATGTTATCTCTTTCTCTGCTCTCGATATTCCAGGCAGCCTGCGAGGGCTGCCCAGAAGCGCCGGTGCTGGGTCTCTCGGCTTGAGATAGCAGCGCGTCTCTCAGCGCGTCAGGAAGGCGGGGCTGCTGCCAGCGGGGTCTGCTTCTGCTCTCGGCTTCGGCAAGTATGGCTGCTCCGTCTTGTCACCACGCGTGTGTTTGCATAGGGCAAGGTCGGCAATATTTATACCTTAAAGGTGCCGAGATTGACGTAAGGATGGACATAGATACGTCAATAAAGATGTCATACGACTTGCTCGTTAGCACATTCTTTACTAAAGTTCTCTGTGAAATCAAAACAATGGCCGCACAGATTTTCCAGGTTGTCATAGGTTTGATTTGTTATGAGAACGTCGTATGCCTTATCAGGGGCTGGAGGAATGTCGCTTGTCTAATTAGATCTCAAGCGTTATGACCTAATCAGATAACACGTTCCTGTGCCGGAGTGTGACTGCGTCAGATAACGGTATCTGCATCATGGGGGTTTTCTTGCCTCATGGGCTGACTGTTAGTTAACTTGATAGTTAGTTTAACCAGAATAGGGTCAGGAATAGGGGGACTGATTCAGAACCTATAGAAATACACGACAGTCTAACTGCAACTGGCCAAGGGAGGGGTGTTTATTTTTAAACAATTCAACTGAGCGGCGTCGCTCGGCGCGTCGCTCTGCAAGTAGGCATTCCCTCTCGGTATCGGGAAGTATCCTTATCACAAAGTCATCCAATGTCCCTTTGTTAGCGCCACTAGCCAGTGGCGGTAATCCTTTTGTAGTACTTGAGCTCATGGTATATTACAATTTTTTATCCAAAACAATGCTGTGCAAAGCCACACGTAAGGCAAATGTAGAAACGTAAGAGCACAACCACGCTGTGCAATAGTTACACTTACTAGCGTACGTGACAATTTGCCTTGGGTAAGATGACAAACAGTGGGCCCAGCCCGGCCTCCCTCGACTCCTAGAGGGCCACAGAGGGCCTGCCCTTTGCCTGGGCTTAGCCCGCGGCGCGTCCCGCGGCGCATAGTGAGCACAGGTGTTTTGTGCGCCTCCGGGCGCTCAGGTGGGAGGGTTGTGGTGTGCTGGTTGTTCTGGGAGGTGTAGTCCCCCCGCGTGGCAGCCGCTGATGTTTCCGATAAGCGGCGGCAGGGGAGGGGACAACAGAACAGGCAAGGAGCAGGAGTGCCTCACGGGCACGGAACAATACCCCTGACGGATATCGCAGGAAGCCACAAGAAGAGCGGTGTCTCACTCCACTGCGGGAGCACAGGTGTTTTGTGCGCCTCCGGGCGCTCAGGTGGGCGGGTTGTGGTGCGCTGGTTGTTCTGGGAGGTGTAGTCCCCCCGCTCGGCAGCCGCTCATTTTTCCGATAAGCGGCGGCGGGGGGGGACAACAGAACATGCAAGGAGCAGAAGTGCCTCACGGGCACGGAACAATCCCCCTGAAGGATATCGCAGGAAGCCATAAGAAGAACGGTGTCCCGCTCCACTGCGGGAGCACTGGTGTTTTGTGCGCCTCCGGGCGCTCAGGTGGGCGGGTTGTGGTGCGCTGGTTGTTCTGGGAGGTGTAGTCCCCCCCGCTCGGCAGCCGCTGATGTTTCCAATAAGCGGCGGCGGGGGTGGACAACAGAACAGGCAAGGAGCAGAAGTGCCTCACGGGCACGGAACAATCCCCCTGACAGATATCGCAGGAAGCCACAAGAAGAACGGTGTCCCGCTCCACTGCGTGAGCACAGGTGTTTTGTGCGCCTCCGGGCGCTCAGGTGGGCGGGTTGTGGTGTGCTGGTTGTTCTGGGAGGTGTAGTCCCCCCCGCTCGGCAGCCGCTGATGTTTCCGATAAGCGGTGGTGGGGGGGGGGCAACAGAACAGGCAAGGAGCAGAAGTGCCTCACGGGCACGGAACAATCCCCCTGACGGATACTGCAGGAAGCCACAGTTTTGTATCCCGCAAACATGGCTCAAGTGCATTACACTGCTTCACTTGAGCTCCATATGACATTACACAAGTTCAGAATCATTTAATTTTTTTATGCACAGGGAGACTAAGAAATTTGCCCAGGATCACAGGATGTTGAGCTAACTCCGGGACTCAAACCTGGTTCCTCAGTTCCGAGTCAGCAGCTCTTGCCAATAGGCCACATCTTCTACCTCCCACAACACCTAATTTTCCGTCAGCTCGTCTTATGTTAGTATGTGTGAGAATTTGTTCAGGAGACCTGAGGCAATCTGGATTAATTGTGAACCTTTTGTGTATAACTTCCAGGAGGGCATGAGAGCCATTGGCACCTGGATGGATCAGAATTGTTTAAAACTAAATTCTGACAAGACAGAGGTTATGTTATTTGGTGAGTTGACCCCATCTTGGTCCCCAGTCTGGTGGCCTTCGGAACTAGGAACCCCCCCTTTACCAGTATCTAAAGTTAGAAATTTGGGAGTTCTATTCGACAGCAAGCTAGCTTTTGTTAGCCATGCTAACGCAGTGGTCTCAGCGTCCTTCTTTACCCTGAGAATGGTAAAGAAACTACTCCCATTTCTTCCCTCAGATGCAGGTAAAACCCTAATGTCCACTTTGGTATTATCTAAGGTGGACTACTGCAACGGTCTATTGTTGAACGCGTAGGAGCAAGTTCTGAACAAACTACAGCTTGTTCAAAATGCTGCCGCAAGGATCCTAACAGGCACACCTAAATATTCATCCATCTCTCCCATTATTCGTCAACTACATTGGTTGCCGGTTAGAAGCCGTACAAAGTTCAAGTCCTTGTGTATTATATATAAGGCATTGAACAACACTGGACCAGATTTTTTTTTTAAATCCATTAGTGTTTACAAACCTAGTCGATCCTTACGTTCATCTGCAGCTCAACAACTCCAAATTCCACGTACAAAGAAAGCCACATGGGGAGACAAACGCTTTGTGGTTGCTGCTTCGAAATTGTGGAACCTGCTCCCTCCCCATATTAAATTTAGCCCATCTTTACTAATATTCCGAAAGTACCTTAAAACCTGGCTTTTTAATCAGTAAACTTTAAATAGGAACCCCCTGCAATCTGTGAACTCCAGCGCCGAGACACCGGAAGGTATTTGTGCGCTATAGAAATTTTATAAATAAATAAATAAATATATCATAGCTTTTTTACATAGTGTCCTGATGAGTAACTCTACTATTGGAACCAAAAGGTGGTCACCAAGCATACCCCTTTAGCACTTGAATCGCAGAAGAGCAACGTTGTGCAACTCAGCCTTACTCAGGGTAGGGCTAGAAAGTCAGCACTTAACAAGCATAAAACATCAGTCAACACATTGCTGTCCATCCAGGACTTTGGTATATAAAAAGGAACATTCTTTATTACTGCTCACACAATTAGAAATACTGAGCATTATCATCCGAGGGCATTTTCCTACAGGTACTAATGGGAGCAGTATCTGTGTCCACCGATGGCAGTGGCCCGTTGTCTTCTGTAGGGAAAACACTGTTGTCCTAGGCATAGCAGCTGTAGCTCAACTCACTCACAGTCACTCATTAGTTGCAGTAGGTCACTCTTTATCCTTTTATCTATATTCAATGATCCAGTACCTGCCTGTCTGGCCAAGTTCATGAAACTAATTGTGAGCAAGACAGGCCTGACAGTGTTGCTGTAAGCAAAGGCATGCCAACCTGGTCTTGTGCATCCAACTTGGATCACAAGTAGAGTTGATGCGGTGTTTGTCATGGTACAGCCAAATTGTTATCACTCTATTGTTGAGAGTGTTGGTGCCTCCCACTCAGGTCAATAAAAGCAACAGCATCACCACCAGTGTGGAGGAATCTGCATTAGAGTGGCAGTGCTTACCATCCTGGCAGTCCAGAGGCTTGGGGTCTTCCTGGGGCCCAGTCAAAACCAATCACACAAACAAGCTAAGTTCCCACCCCAGGTAGCAGCGCTGAAGTCCTCAGGCTGATGCAGTCTCTTCACAGCACTTGTCAGTTTCCTCTTGTACTTCAACCGTGATGGAGGTCAGCTTCACCCAGCACATGTACTGAAAGAAACCCATATAGTAAGAAGCATGCTTGCTAGCTAACGAGGCCCACTCTATATGTGCTTTGTCGTATTTCACAGTTTCTCATGCATTGGTATTCTATTCTGTTCTACTCTAGTCTATAAATCATTTATAAAACGAATAGCTAACCAGAGGCATTCCAGCGCTAATGTGGCACAGAATCATCTGAAGAGTTTTTAGTTTTTGTTTTCCTTTTAGAGGGAGGTGCGCTGAAAGAGCCATGTTTTAAGCATTTTCAGGAATTGGAATGCTTATTTATGGAATGTAGAGGGAGGGCAAGGCTATTCCACAGCCTAACCTCTTTTTATTCAAAAGAACGCACTCCAAATCTTTCCCGTTTAACCTTTGGTACTTTGGGCAGGTGTTCATTAGAGGATGGCAAGTTTCTTCCAAGGAACTAAGAGGAGAGCAGAGAATGGGAGATCAATAGTTCTTTATCTGAAAGCACCCTGTTTGCAATGAAGAGAGATTTATATTGGAACTTTTCAGTCACAGAAAGCCAGTGAACAGATTTCAGCATTTGTCAAGCAGATTGGTGTATGGGTAGGTTGTGCAGTAACCGGGTGGCAGAGTTTTGTACCACCGTGAGTCTCCTTATTGTAGTTTTTTTGGGCTCCCAAGTAAAGTGAGATGCTGTAGTCCAGGTGGGAGAGAATGAGAGCCTGGAAGGCCAAGCTCTTTGAAGTAAAAGCGAGAATTCAGGAGAATCATTAGGAGCATCCTGAGCATGCTGTAGAAAGTGGCTGCAACCTTCACTGCCTGGAGGTCAAACTTAAAAGATTTCTCCAGCCAAATACCAAGGCTCTTGCTAGCTGTTTTGAGAGGCAGAGGAGGACCTAAACAGCTGGGACAAACCAAGCTTAGAATCGGGTTTGGATTGTTGCCCGTGAGGTCGGTTCCGTCTTCATTTAGTTTGAGACAGGAACTTTTCATCCAGTTAGCAACCTTCTCGAGATAGGAGCCGAGAGAGGAGTGGGAGGACTCTTGATTTTGATTCAGGGAGAGGACTGGTTGCTTGTCCTCTGAGTAGAAGATTATTGAAATTCCACTGGGGATGACAAGGTCTGCTAGTGGCCTCATATACACGTTAAACAGAGTCGGCCTCAGTCATGAGCCCTGGGGAACTCTGCAATTTAAGGAGAGAGTGTGGCTGTGCAACCTCCTTCAAAGACCTGAAAGGTCCCGTCCTCAAAGAAGGACTTAAACCAGGGGAGCGCTTCCTGAAATTCCAAAACTCAGGAGTCTACTTGCCAGGTTGTCGTAATTTACTGAGCTGAATGAATGCTGAGTCAAGGTTGGGTAGGATAACAGCTGCTGAACCTCCTCCATCGAGCAGTCTTTTGGATTAATCAACCACTGCCAAGAGGGCAGTCGCTCTACCGTGGAGGGGTCGGAATCCAGTCTGGGTGGAGTGCTGTATTTCGTGATTATCAAGAAATTCTGATAGAGTCTGATTGGCATGTTTTTCTAATATTTTACTAATCCCTGGGAGGAGTGAGATGGGGTGGGAATTTACTAAAATGGATGGATCAAGATTGGACATTTTTAGTAGTGCTTTGACCATGGCATGTTTTCATATAAGAGGGACATGTCCTGTAGTGAGAGAAAGGTTTGCCAATTCAAGCAGTGAGGGGATTTTCAGGTCTGCAACTCTGGCTGAGATTCGTGGAGGGGCCGGCTCATTGGGAGATCCAGATTTGACTTGATTTAGGATCTCTGCAAGACTGTCTAAAGTCTAGAACGGGAATTTTAAGAGCCTGTTATGAATAGAAACCACCTGGTCATCTTTAAGGCTGGAAATATCAGTGGAGGAGGAATGGTGAAACATCTCATAAACGTCTTGGACTTTCTTCTGAAAGAATCTATCCAGGTCATTATACCGTGAGGGTGACAGATTCTGCAGAGGGCTGTTGGCAGAAGGCTCTAGGAGAATGTTTACAATATGGAATGTTTCACCTGGGAGTTGGCAGCATGTTTGATTTTCCCCTCAAAATAGGCTGCTTGTGCTTTTTAATTTCAGGCTCTAATTGAGTCTCTATATTTCTGTTTGTTTGTCTCTCCATAGTCTTTTCCCCAGGACCTTTCCGTTTTTTGGCAAATTTGTTTCAATTTTCGAAGATTAGGAGTATACCAGGTCGAGGATTTTTCTTTAGCTTGCCTTTTGATAGCTTTTAGGGGGATGACTTGGTTGAGGGTAGATTCTACCACTTTGAGAACTTTCCATTAGCAAGGGTTGGCTGTAGATCTACAGTAGCTCGGGAGTCTATGAGAGGATGTTTCCATTGCTCCGTAGGCAATTTGGACCAAGGTTGGTCTTTCCAGCTGATTGGTTTGAGTTTCAGGGGAGACATGGAATTTCCCAGATAACCAGGATCAGAAAGTGATCTAACCAGGCTACAGGGACAGGGTCTAAAGCTTTTAGTATTTTATCATTGGAAAAGACAGAGGGGCATATTATCAAGGGGGTTTATCCCCACTTTTTTGGCTTTAAAAGCCAAGAAAGTGGAGATAAAATTATCTCCCTATTACCTAGCTGTCGCTAACACCAGTTAGCGACAGCTAGTAGGAGATAGCGACCATCTTGGGCCCCACTTTGCAAGTCAGTGATATTTATCACTAATGACATGCAAAGTGGGCGTGCCAAGATGTTAGCGACTGGAAACAGTCGCTAACATCGCTATCTCCTATTACCAACTTTTGGAGATATTCGTGCTAAGCGCGAATATCTCCAAAAGCTAACACCTGCCCTGAGCAGTTCTTAGTCATGTTATCCAATGGGAGGTGGATAACATGGCTAAGAGCATTAGCTCGGTAATGCATGAATATCGCTGACTTTTCAGCGATATTCATGCATTGCGGCCGTTTTTTATCGCAATTGCGATAAACCTTGCTAATACCAAGGTTTATCTGCGATAAAAATCGCCGCAGCTCTAACCAAGCAATAGCGATAATTATCGCTATTGCTTGGTAATATGCCCCAGAGTCGGGTAAATGACCTTTCTCGTGGGTGGGTTCTATCACCCTATGCGACAACTGAATAGATAAAAGGTCCAAAAAAGACTGGAAGCTTGGGTTCTTGCTGGCTCTTCGAAGCAGAGATTAAAGTTTCTGCGCAAGGAAACATTTGCACTGGTACTGGCCAGGTTTGCGACAACTTTCTGGAAGGGCCTGAAAAAATTTCGCACTTTGTCCAAGAGGTCTGTATACTAATATTTCTGCAAAAGTTCTTGTGGGGGTTAAGTAGATCACGAATGACAAGCTTTAGCAGTCTAGTATTTGTGCAGGTTCAGCATCTAAATTCATCTTTCCGGATGATTGCGATTCTTCTCCTCTTCTTTGTCCCAATCTCTCTATATTTGATATAATATCCAAGGGGAAGAATTTGAACAGGATCTGGCCGTGATTCTGTGTGTTGCCAGGTGTCTGTGAGGAATACCGAGTCTGGCATTCTTCCTCTAAAAGGGTAACGAATACTTGTTTATGACATGGGAGCGACCTTCAATTAATCAAGAACATTCGCCTTCTGACTTTCTCATGGATTGGGAACTGTAGACCGTTGGAGAGATAAAGAGCTGTAGATACATGTGGTTTCTCTTTTGGACAGATTGATAGAGTGGAGAAGTTTTCATAAGGGGATCCTCGTATGGTTCGGAGTTGTGAAGTGGAATACTTGAGCTTACTTACGTGAAAAGAGACAGGGTTCCTGGCCCCTGGACCCAGCCCGGCGCGGACAGGTGCAGACGGGCTTGCCTCAGTAGAGGTCAGAACACTGATAGCTCTCATAAGCCTCTGTCTTTCTTTTATATTCCGTTTAGGTTTTATTTTGTTGAAGTAAAGTAAAATACTGTGAGCTGAATTCCTCGTGATGGATTTTTTCCCCATTAAATACAACTGGAAAGAAAACGTGTTCATGCAATTTAAACATTTTACATTTGAGATTCTTGTGCTGGCTGCTAAAGGACATTTATCCCATTGTTTTAGAATGAAACATGACTTGTGTACTGGTCAAGTCTTAAACATTTTCTTCTGTTCTTAGAAAAGCAGCGCTGTTTAAAATATGCATGAAGAAGAGCCAGCAGTCGGTAAAACCTGTCATGTATATTGTACCTGTTATTCATTTCATCCTTTCCAAATTTCCCCAGACACCGCCTAATTCATTAGTTCACTCGACGTTGACTCATAAGAGTGAAATGTCAAGAGGGCATTCTGATGTGCTCTGAGTGAATCCTTTTTACTGACTTCTGACATTTGCTTAGTTTGTTCACATATAAGAGCATGCAAAAGTAGAATGATTTTGGACATGGAACATGGCTACATTTCTCTCCTTTGAATGCATGTTCCCTGCTTTGTACGTCTTTGTAAATGTTCGCATATGTAAAATGTTCTGTTACTATACATTATTGGAGAGAGTGTTCATTCTTTTTTTCTGCTGTGTTCATTAAAGTTGAATCGCTTGAAGCCCAATAGCATGGTTGTTGTCAATGCAAGAATGTTTTATTAATTTTCCCTATGCCACTTCTTCGCTTTGGCTAAAGACACTATTTTATACTAAACAAGAAACAGATTATGACTACCTTGTTTGATAATTTGATATTTCCTTATCTGGGGTTCTCCATCTAATGAGCCATCTTCTTGGTAACAGGCCTCTGGACTACTGACTGGATTAGGAGGCCGTACTACATTTGATATATATCTTCAGGACATAGTTGTTCTATTCCCCATCAAAGTCAAAGCTTTTCACTCCAATTCAAGAGATTCTGGAAGCTAAAGCAGTGCGTTTGTGGAACACATTTAGGTGAGTTTGAAATAATAAATATTAAATGGTCATTCATTGGCATGTGTCGTGAACAATTTAGTCACCATGTTTTGAAAACATATCACCTATACAATTGAAGCCTGTAACCAAAGTGGCATCTTTGTCTGCAACCCCATGAGTAGAGAGCCACAAGCAGCCAACAAGAGGATTTCCAGAGGAGTCATTGCCAAACCTGAAATGAAATGACCCTATCCTCATGTCTTACCAATTGTATTAGCACTATACAGACTGAGGGACAGATTTACTAAGGACTTGGCAATGCGATTGTTTAACTGGGATTTACTAAGCTGCACAAAGCCAGTTTGCATGGCATCATGTGGTTTAGTGAAAAACAAGTAAAGCAAAGCTGTGTATACTGCTACCTTGCCTTACTTTGCTTCAGGTAGGTGTTATATTGGTGGAGCATGGCCGCTCCCATACATCCACCACTGTATTTTGACTAAAACTCTGATTTACAAAGACTTGTAAACCTGGGTTTATGCCAAAATGGCGCACCTACCTGACAGAAGCGTAATGAGGATACAAATGATGTGTTATGTCACATGTCATGTTATGTTATTATTATTTAGAACATTGGAATGTTGGTAGCTCCATTGAAAACAATGGAGTGCTCCGGGCTTATAATGGCTGGTATAAGCCTAGAGCTCCAACATTCCAATGTATCTTTGTTCAAGGCTTCAAGGAGCCTGAGAGGATTCCAATCCCCTCGCGCTCCCATAAGACTTTGTTCTTTTTTGTTAGAACATTCTGCCCTCTAGTGGCAGAATGTTCTAATAGCCTAATAGCCCTTGGTAGCTGGGCTATACCGGCTATTAAAGTCCCTCTCCCTTGTTAAAGGCCCTCGCCGAACGCTGGAGAGGACCTTTAATAGCCAGTATAGCCGTCTACGGCGGGCTATCAGGCTATATTATAAAGTACATGGCTACCCCAACAATATTTTACAGCGTTAATGCAGCAGGTAACACAGAATGTAGGGCATCAAAGACGTTAGAAAAGCTATGTTTTCAGAAGCTTCCTACACCTCTCAAAAGTAGGGCACAGGCAAAACATAAAAGAAAGAGAGTTCCACCACTTGCCTAATCTCCATTAGCTGAAATGCTGAACAGCCCATTGTTTGTGAAGAATGACAGCTAAGGGATGTGAATGGATGGGGCTGGGCTGTAAGAGCCAACGCACTCACGTATTCACAGCAGCAATAGGCACAATGGAGCCCGCTTTGTTGGAAACATGATGTTGCAGCTTTTTACATGAAAATAAGTGATCAATAGGATGTTTTTTCCTGTAAAAGCTGTGGGACATCGAGCAAGAATTTGGAGGAGGTGGGTGGTCTGATAGGGGGGGGGCATAGCCCCAGTGCCCCTACTAGTGAGCCGATGCTGCTCTCCCCCTCCTTCCACAATGTCTCTTACAAGACTCTCATCTGAAGACGCCACGTAATTGGCATACAAGGATCCCCTATCAAATGGATATGTTTCTTCCTCATGAGAGGCACCCAAAGGATCAAGCTCCTACCCTTCACCTCAGAAAGCAAGAAACTGATATGCAGTGTCCCACTGGGATCATCTCTCAGCCCCATTCGTTTCAACATATACATGACACCTTTCGACAACATCATCCGTTCACAAATCATTACCATCATCTTCTATGTTGATGACACCCAGCTTAACCCCTCCCTGACAAACAAGACCAACACCACCAGAACCAACAGCAACAACTGCATAACCATGTTATCAGACTAGATGCGAACCAACGGCTTGACATTTAATTCCAGCAAGACGGAAGTAATGATCTTCGGCAAAAAGATCTCCCCATGAGATTTCACCAGCCTAGATGACAAGCCCAACATGACAGCTCAAGTCAACTCAGTGTGTACCTCCTGCATCTGCATCCTACACATGCTGCGAAAGATCTTTAAACGGTTGCCTCAGAACACCAGACAGGCAAGCACCCATGACCAGCATGCTGGACTATGGCAACACTCTCTATGCTGGAATATTTACCCAACTCTCATACAGACTCCAGATCATCCAGTACGCAGCTGCAAGACTCATACTCAGCCTCCCATGGTGCACCTACATTACATCGCACCTCAGGAAGCTTCACTGGCTCCCTATTCACAAGCTCAGCCAATTTAGACTTCTCACACACACATACAAATCCCTACACAACACAGGATCAGATTACAGCTGCATACACTTTCACCAACCCACCAGAGACATACTCTGTGCCTCAATCTCAATCACACACACTCCCTGCATCCACAAAAAGCAAAACTCGAGGTCGCTCCTTCTTCTACAAAACACCCTAGACATGGAATGACCTCCCTCAACACATCAAAGCCTCCTCCTCACTTCTTGAGAGGGTCAGCAGTGTCAAAGACAGCTGAAACGTCTAGACAAAATGCCTGGTGCTATGGATCTTTAATGTATAGGGTTGAGCTGGTCACTACTCATGTAATCCTGTTTTACACACTTAAAAATGCCTTTGAGAATCTTTAGGTCAACCCTAAAGTAATGTTTCAGTTATGATCGTCTCTTTTTTAATGATCAGTCTTTTGGCACCCGTTTATCCCATCCAGGATTTTGAGGTCGAAAATGAGGATTAAAGTGGCAGTGATTGATGTCATTGAAATGTCCTCTCCGAAACGTACAGGTGTTGATGAGGGTGGGATGGTGGACGGTGTTAAAGATGGATGAAAATCCCAGCAATTTCTGGAGGCCGAATTATTGTAATTTGAGGTTAACTTGGTCAATATGTTGTCACCTATGATTTGTTAAATAGTTATCAGAAAGTACTAACATTGTAATCTGAATCCAAAGGGAGCAATGCCTGTTTCACCATATCCACTACCTACCCAGCACAGTAATATATTAATTAGCAATAGACTCAGAAATATGTTAGTTAGCAGAAAACTCAGGAGATTAGGAATGAGATCAGAGAGAAAACAGGGGCCCAGGAGATCACCACTCTGACCCATCAGTTTCTGGACATGGACCATTGGTCTGAGCAGTTATCTAAAATAGATAAGACTAAAGGTACTCATTAGATATACCTCATCTAATTCTACAGAGATACAGAGATAATATATATGTGTAACAATATACTTTCAGAACAAATCTATATCTCTGACTCACTAGAATAGTGGAACAGCTGATAATTCTGAAAAATTGACATATAGACAAAAATGTATGTTTATCGTAACCTCTACTGGTAGAACTTCTGTAAGCTAAAATACACAACATGAATCAGTATTATATGACCTTGCCACCAACAGTATTTACCCTCCTTAAATTTAATATCACTACTTTAAACACAATATGCATTTCGTAAACATTATTGACGTCTTGAGCTTTCAGCATCCTATTCAAGAACTTCATGTAATACAGGAAACAATAGTGCATCTTTCAATTCTAGTTCAACAAATGCTAATAATCTATAAATATACATTTCAGCGGCACTTTCTTAATACAGTTGCATCCTCAGAACTCTTCTCTAAACTGTGGAAACAAATCTTCTCAAGTTGTTGTAGGTTTGAGATAGCGAGATAGCGAGACCAGTGCTTAATTTAAGTATCTCGATTGCAATGTAAGAACATCGTGAACTACAATGAAATGTATTCTTAACATCACAGATGGCAGCCAATATGACATAATATTTTGTTAATCAACGTAGTTGTTTTTTGTGCCCTTTGTTTGTGTATTCTTCCCAGACAGGAAGCCTTTTTCCTTCCGGCCCTGACATTCCTTGTCCAGCTCAAGAATGTCCTTCCTTTTACTGGAGAGGATGGATTGCATTCAAAGTGTTCCTTATGCCCCCAAAGGTATGGAGAGGTACGCAATAATTCAGTACAGTGCGCCAACCCAAGGCTGATTTCTTAGCCGCACTGCTCCTGGTCTGCCTGGATGTTTAGAATAAAATTCACAGTCCAAAATAGGAGCAGGCAAATTAGAGAGTAGAAGCATGATCTTACTTAAAGGCCAAGCCCCTTCCAGTCCACCATATATTGCACCATTGTCCTAACAATTCTTGAAGCTAAAATATTTTATGCACATAACTTTATTGTGCAGCATTTACCTGAACTGATACTGTATTTGAAGCAAGATCTGTGTTGCAGAGGAGGACATCAATATAGATGTATCGAATATAGGATGCATTTTTATGGGCTGAGGCAATTTCAACTGCACATTGAGTGGATTGACAACTCTTTTAAATATGAAAAGGAACAATACATTTTGGATGAAATTTAGAGGACTTTTTCACATGCAAATATTTAGTAAGCAAATACAGTTTATCGCCATTGTGCTTTTAGGTGCAGGGGTTCTTTTGTGATTTAGCGTTTTCTAAAGTGTTTGTGCAGATATTTAGCTTTCTTTTCATTCAGTAAATGTTCTTGTACAGATTGGACTGTCATGAACAAAGGTACATCTACAGGCAATATTCCACGATGTTATCCATACATTCGAAAGCACGGATGTCATTCCAGTGTGGGTGTAGGTTAATTCGCTAACTAACACATCTTTTCCCAATCCTACTCTTCTTGTATTAAGGCTTGAAATGTTAAACATTGTTCATCACACTGATGTAATCCCTTGGTATCCCAACAGTTTGTGACTGATGGCTGCTTGTAGACAACCTCATCTCCCGATCCAATTACTTACACAAAGTAGACCAAAACGTTTGGGTAAACATAGACGCCGTGTCAGTAATCAAAACTTGTGATCCACAATGTCATTGAAAGAACTGGTGTACACACGTCTGAGCTGGCTTTTTAGAAATAGATAACCTGGTAATGCAATGACATGGATCTTAGTCAAATGGGCCTCAAACATTAAAACTACAGTGCTGTTCTGTGTTTTAGGTAATTTTACTTTAAATTCAACAAATATGTGTGCTACAGGTTGGCTGGAACAGTAATGGTCTCAAAGGGCCTACTGGTTGTATTGAGAACTCTTAATTTTAGTACAAATGAAACATGTCTGAAAATGCTTCTTAACATAAGTAACTAAAGTTTGCCACCATCAATATTAACAGCTGTCAACATTTTAGATTTGCCTTGGTTTCCAGCAGTCTATGCATGCTATTTAAGGTGAACAGATGTCAAATGCATTGCTTATCTTGAAGTAACAATTCATTCTTTTCACTTCTAATTTCATTTTCCTTAATCTACATTTCTGTCTTTTTGTACATATAATTCCCAGGAATTGGTCTAAAATAATAAGTGCTACAGGATGATTATGCAAGCTTTTAGATAGCAAAATGAAGGGTTCTTTATTTCTCAGATTCTTCTTATTTTCAGATAGATTCTCTCCAAATCATCTGCTTTTCCAATGCTTGGGATAGTTCTATATTTATCACAAAATCAGAATTAGAAAAGGATGAGGTCCATCTGAGCTGCCATTCTTTGATCTGTAAAATATTCTACTATTAGTTTGGCTTCCAATAGGTAATACTTCTATCCTTCAGTAGGCTTTATAATTGCCAACAGCTCTTCATCAGTAATTATATATAGTAGAACACTGACGACGACAACCTATGAGACAATTGTGACCATGGATGGATTTGCTCAAGATCTAGTTTTCTTTGCAACAACAGACCCCCATGGCATGTTATGACATGCCAGGTTCAATAATAAATGGCAGTTCTACATTAGGTTGTCATAAAATGACTGCATCTTGAAAAAGTGAAAGTTTCTTCAGCTTCCATGGCACCTACAAACGTAACATTTAGGGCCCAATTACGATGAAGCTCTGAAAGGTCGGAGGCCTTCCAAGTCTCATCATGGATTCAGTTTCAAAGCCTCATTGTGGTTTCAGGTTCGACCTGCACATTACAATACAGGTGGTCGAAACTGAAACTGGACAGTCATTCCGGATGGATTACGACAGGCTCAAGGAGCCTGTCTACCAGACAAAGACCGGCATGTAAACCGAATGGACAGAGTTTCAACTGTTGGGATTATGATGCCAGTTTTCGACAGGCTTTCCATGTTGGGCTTTCCAACATGTAAAGCCTGTCAGAAAGCGATATTGGGGGACACTAGCAGGGCCCTCTTCACCCTGCGGCCTATGGTTGGGGGCAGGGGGGCACCTAAGGTGCCCCCCTGTGAATCCCTGCCATGTGTTGCAGGCACCCTGAGGTGGCTGCCATATGGTGCAGGGATTCACACAAGCACCCATCCCCTATGGGAGCGTGTGCTACGGCTGGTTGATGGCCACAGCACAATCTCCCCTAGGGAAATGGGGGTTTGCATCACCATGTGTGGTCGCATTGTAATCAAGTATGCGGAACCGCTGACCAATGCTCGGGCGGTTCCCATACCATATAGAATAGTCTTTGAATATAAATGTTCAAAGTCACTCCCTTAAAATTATTGCATTCTTAGAATGCTTCTCTGAACATAGTGACAGGTTCCAGACTGATTCTGTTGATACTATGTGTGGTCATCAGGGTCCAGATACATCTTCTCCCAAAAGTGGAAAAAACACTCCTCTTTTTAATGATATTTGAACAATCTCTTGAAGTATCAGGGCCAAAGAAATATGCTTTAACATTTAAAATGTTCCTTATTTCATTGTGCCTATTGCCTTCTGAAGCAGAATGCTTGAAATTGTCATAAAGCTTGCCAAGCGATGGCCTCAATTGGCTAACCTTGGGGTTAGTGATAACCTTTGTACAATAGAAAAATTATACATTGCCACAGCATGTTAAAATATATGATAATGAGTGTTGGTTCCAGCATTGAAAGCTGCTGTATTATTTTAGAACAGTTTGTATATATTTGTGGAACATAGCCCTCTCTTCATGGTCCTCCCCAAACGTTTTGCCTTCACCCTCCTGTTTTCTGAACAGTTTTTTGTTTTAGGACTCTGCACACTTTGCCCCTGTTAACCAGTGCCAAAGTGCTTGTGCTCTCTCTTTTAAACACTGTAGAGTTGGCGTATACCCAATTGGCAAATGTAATTTACTTGTAGATCCCTAGGAAAGTGGCACTGTTGTGTGGAACCTGCTCAGGCACAGAACTGTGCACAGGAAACCAGTACCTTAGCGAATTGTGGTGTAGCAGAAACTCACCTCAGTAACCAGAACCCCTATACGACTAGCATCAGTGTATCATTTGTTCTCCGTCCTACTGCGAAGCTACCAATGATTAGACAACCCAGAACAAGCGACTTAGAATACTCCCAGTAATGATGGCGGCTTAGAATACTCCCAGGAATGATGGGAATCAAGAACACTCTTTTGTTTATATTCTCATACAAGTCCACAACGTGAGTAATCAGAGACACAGTAAAGTTTAAAATGTTTATTTTAACTAAGTTCTCTAAGATGCAGTATTTTGGCTAACATAGGTTGGCAAGTAATTAGAATTAAAACAGTCAGCATTGTCTCAATTCAATAAAACACAAAGGGAGAAATCATAGCATAATGATAGCGGAAACAGGTCATCATATAGCGTCTTGTATACCACCCTCCCCTTGCTCAAACCAAGGTTTAAAATAATAGAAGGTCTCTAGGTTTAAACAGGGAACCCCATACCTCAAAGATCAGCTTAGGTGAATCACATCAAAGGATCGACAAGCTCTCTGTAGATGGAAAGGTGTTTCTCCAAGTGTCTGCAAACATGCATGCAGTGTAATGTTAAAGGCACTCGAATTTCAGTTTTTTACAGCTGGGTGCATGTTATGTCTAGAGTGTGGGCCGATCACCCTGAATCAACAGCATACATTGTTATTTGACCTTGATGCTGGCAGCACCAACTGTATAGACTGAGGCCCCCTTGTAAGTCTGGGGTTGTGGAAAGCAGGCCGTTCTCATGTGAAGACAATCAAGCAGTTTAACTTACAACACAGATACATGTAGTGTTGTGTGTAAAAGCGGCAAAGTAGCAAAATGGCGTTTAAATTTCTAATGCGCTTATGCTAACATAGCAATGTGTGCAGGCAGAACCCATTCTTCACTACAGCACTACATGTACCTATGGCCTGTAAATTAAATGTGGCTAGTGGGCCTTCTGCACAGATTGAGCTACCCTCTTAAGCAGCCCTTTAAACATGTCTCGGGTCTGCCATTGCAGCATGTGAAGATTAAACGGTCACTTCGTACTGGTGAAACAAACCTTTTGCCGGGCCCAAACCTTCATTTTAAATGCATATAGGTCCCCTCTTTGGGGTAGGACTTGGACAGCCAAGAGGGATTGGTGCAGTGCATTTAATATGTTGGACATTTACTTGCAGGTAGATTGTAAATGTTGTGGTAGTGAAAAGCTCTTACATTTGTTTTTCACTACTGCAATACCTACCTCCCCCCTAGGATAACATTGGAGTTACCTTATTACATTTAAGAAACTGTAGCTTCCAAATGGGAGAAGGTAACAAGGTTCATGTTTAGTGTCTTTGGAATTGTAATGAAGCATCCTCTCTTACGGTAAAGTTGCTTTTCAAATTAACATTCTCAAAATGCCACTTCTAGAAAGTTGGATTTTTCCTGCCTTTGCCATTTAGTGTGTGCTGCCTCTCTCTAGGTCACATGACTGGTTGTAGGTGACAATTGGACTATGTGTGTTCCTCCTAGACAGCGACACACAATAGAAAGCTTATGTGTGCTTAGATGGCCATCACTGGCAGGATGGACGGGCGGAGCTGGGCACGCCCCCCAAAAATCAACTTAGGAAATTTCTCTGCCTGGCTGGATCAGAATAGGCCCCAATTGGTAGGAGATTTAGATTCTGCTGTGGAGATTTATGACAGGTGGATTCGAGCAGCCTTGTCTGTGTCTTCAAAGGCGAATGACCCCGGCAGAAGCAGGATGACTCCTTCACAACCATGGTATTCGCCCCATCTTCGAGCTGGCAAATTAGTCTGTAAAAAACTGGAGCGATCTTGGAGGGTGGCTTATTGCCCACAAGCAAAGGCAGCTTACCGCTCTGCTCAGCGGGAATATTATGCCAATATCAAGCTGGCCAAAACTGAATATTTTGCCAGAAGAATTGAGAAGGCGAATAACAATAGCCGTGAGATCTTTTCTATAGTAAAAAGTTTCCTTTCTCCATGTGCTGAACAAATTTCTATCAAGCCCTCTACGGAATGGTGCGAAAGTCTTTCCTCCTTTTTCTTGACTAAAATTGCCAAAATCCAGCAAAGTCTCAGAGCTATCGGGGGGGGAGCTGGACTGAGGATAGGGTTGGATCTAATGTCGAACCCACACACACCATGGAGAGCTTTGTCCCACCTTCGGTGGAGGACACCTTAGTGGCAATCAAATAATTAAAATCTGGTGCCCCTGGTGATACCTGCCCGGCCAGGGTGTTGGCTGAAGTGGCAGAAGCAGTGGCACCTGAGGTTTCTCAAATAATGGGTCTTTCCTTTACATCAGCCAGGGTTCCTACCGAATAGAAACAGGCTAAGTTGCTTCCTTTGTTAAAAAAGGTGGGTGCAGATCCTTCTGTGCCCAGTAATTACAGACCTATATCTCTACTACCAGCTATGGCAAAAATTGGGGAGAAGCTTGCTTTCGCCCAGCTTAATGCCTTTGTAGAAACCTCGGAGCTCTTACACCCTGCCCAGTCTGGCTTCCGTGCAGCCTACAGCACTGAGTCGGCGCTGGTGGAGATTACTGAGGCCATTAGGGAATGTCTGGACAGTGGCGGCAGAGCGGCTCTGATTTTATTAGACCTCTCTGCAGCGTTCGATACTGTCCCTCATTCACTCCTTCTAACCCGATTAGCGGAGATTGGTGTGGTGGGCTCAGCACTGAAATGGGTAGAATCCTTTTTATCGGACAGGTTTCAGCAGGTCTGGATCCCACCTTTTTCATCCTCGGTGAGGCCCCGCACTACCGGGGTTCCTCAAGGCTCCACATTAAGTCCCGCAGATGATACGCAGCTTTTATTTACCTGGAATGATGCAGCAACTAACACAGAGGTTGTCCGTTCGTGCCTTTCCGCTGTGTTTAACTGGTTAGCAGCTGCACAGCTGAAGTGCAACGAAGACAAGACTGAAATTTTGCTGTATGGCCAATTTCCTTCCAATTTTAGAGACCTCTTGTGGCCGTCTGATTTTCCCCAGCCAGGCTCAGTTACTATCGCTGCCAAGAATTTGGGAGTCTGGTTTGGAGAGGATCTGAGATTCGAGGCACACATAAAAAACTTACTGCTGTGTGCTTCGGCTCTCTAAAAGCCATGAGAAAGTTTTTCCCGTATCTGCCATCATCAGCTAGAGAGTCGGTTGCTAGAGCTTTAATTTTATCTAGGCTCGACTATGCCAACTCTCTTTTTAGTGGCACTCCAGCTTTCTTAGTTGCCCGACTGCAGATTATTCAAAATGCGACAGCACGGCTGCTGTTTAACATTCCAAGCAGAGAAAGCGTGCGAGCACACCTAAAGGAACTTCATTGGCTGCCGATTGCTCAAAGGATAACTTTTAAAATTCTCACTTTAGCGTTTAAAGCAGTCCATGACATGGGAACATCTTATCTAAGAAAAAGATTCAGCCGTTATGTCCCCACACGGCCGCTTCGCTCAGCTGGCTGCAACCTCTTGAGTGTGCCCCGCTTCCAGCGAGTACGACTAGGAGGCTACTCACTTGCTGTTGTCGCTGCTAGGACTTGGAACGCCCTTCCCCTCTCCCTGAGATTGACTGAAAATTTTGTTTCATTTAGGAAGGCACTAAAAACTCATCTTTTTAGAACAGCCTATTAGTGTTATTTTTCCTTTAGCTGGCCACTTGCTTGTTTTTTTCTTTTTCGCGCCAGGATACTCTGGAGTAATGGAGCGCGTTATAAAACAGCAAATAATGGGCTGTGTCCTGTCTTCACACAACGGGCTGCATACCTCTGTAGTTAGTCTGGAGCCAGGCAGGACTCCTGTACACATCAAAGGGGAACCTCTAGAAGTTTAACCCACTTCAAATGAGTATCTTGGTATAATTTTTGGACCTCAGGCACCAATTGGGCAGTACACTTCTGGACCTGTGGAGACGCTTCCAGGAAGAAGGAATGTTGTGCTGCTTGAAGGACTGCCAATCTGCTGGACTGCTGCCCTGCTGTCATGAGGCCTTCCTACCTGAGTCAGCAGAATTGTACCTGCACCTTAACCCACAGCTACCAGAATGACTACAAGGGCTAGTCTGTTAGCCTCCTGTTGAGAACCACATTGACATACTAGGCTCCAAACCACCTAAACCAGATCCATCTGGAGCAAGCTCCTGAGCCACCAAAGTGGTGTTGCTCAGGTCTTTGATCCTTGGTGTGGTCTTAGTGGTGCTGAGTTGAAGTGTTTGGGCTCTTGGTGACACCAAAACGTTATCACTCACACTGCCCACCAACGTAAACTTCCGTCAAACTGACCCTTTACGCTACAGCATCAATCGCTTGTGTGGAGCACCCTCATGAAGCTCGGCCCAACCATATGCATCGACAACAGAACATTCATGAGACTGCAAAGTCCGTTTGAGACACCAGGTCTACTCTTCCGAATACATCGACAACTGTCCGTGATGCTTCATTGCTGCTCTTTACTGCCCTCTCCACTGCAAGGTAGACTCTTTGCACTGGACTGAAAAGGTACGTTTTCAGCTAGAGAACCCTGGTTCCTGTTTTTTACCTAGCCTCCATTGCTGTCAGTATGAGCTTGTGAAATTGACCTAGCCTTGCACGACCAGATAGCTGCGAGCGACGCTTTGTTTTCTTTTCCTCTACATTTGCTTAATTCTTTAAAACTGCATATCTCCAGGTCTACTTATTGTAATTATTTTGTTTTCGTCTTCATTTACTTATTAAACTTTGCTCTATTTTTCATAATTGGTGTGGGGCTTTTTTGTGTTGTGTTATTACTTTATTACTGTTTGAAGTGCTCCAGAAATGCTTTACACATTGACTCTAAGTAAAGCCTGACTGCTCCGTGCCATGCTACCAAAGGGTTGAACATAGGCTAATTTGGGATTTGCTTGTGCATCCCCCTCACAAGGATTATGGTTTCAGCTTGAGTAGTGTTTCACCACTCTCAATCAGTAACACAATTTCTCACAGTATAGCTAACTAATTGTTTTTAGAAGTGATTACCATTTCCTTGCAACTGTTGTTCAAGATAGGATCATCATTTTACCACCAATTTATGTATGCAGCGTTAGTATTTTTTTAGTCTTCAGCACTTTTTCCAGATCATACCATGGGGCCAAAAAATGTCTATTACCTAAAATGTTAGTTTGTGAAATGCAACCATGGATAAAGAGCTTTGATGAAAGTGCAATATATTTACAGACCTGTAATCCTGATTCTATGAAGTTTGGCAAGAAGTTGGACTAATTTATTTTCTACAGTCCTTTACTAAGTATGCTGCTAACTGAGGTTGCTTGGTAGTTTTCACTCACATTTATGAATGAAAATACAGTGCCTAGATGAACTGACGTGGTTAGTTGGATACAGACTGTTAAAGTGATCATATCAGGAGTATGAAAATAAGATCATATGCATGAAAAGAGCTAAATGTATTCACAACCACCAATTAGGAATTAGGAAGGGCCAACATTTCAAATTTAAAAGCCATATTTGACGGTTGAGTAAAAAGAGGAAATGATCACAGGCGATAAAATACAACAGTTTGGGTAGTCATGGAAATTGAGAAAATTCATAGTGATCAATGCATTATTCTGTGGAACTTGTTTGAATTCAGTAATGTCAGAAATCTAAGCAAATGGCTGGAGATGACCTATGGTACGTAAATAAGTATTGAGCGTGAAGGGGTCCATTATGAGCTACGCAGAGATCTACCCAATGCCAGCGTTTAGGTGTTTCACAATCTTATCTCGATGAATGCCGTTACATAATTTCTGGAACACACTCTTTTTCTTGCTGAGGTGTACACTAATCTGTTATGGATTTCGCAATCAAACTATATTTGCTGCACAAATAATCAAGGAAGAATTTAAGGGACTGCACGAGATTTGCCTGAAAACATTACGCGCTATTTTATAACAATTTAAATATTTTCGTATCAAATACTTTAACGTAATTTATGTTTTACAATCAAAACAGTGATTTTTTTTAGAAGCATTTTACATTACCGTACATCTGCAACTACAAGCTTCCGACTTGAAAAGCGGGCATTCGGTTATATATTATGAGTAGCATAACAGAAACAGTTCCTTTGTACATAGAACAGTGCAGCACATTTGCAAACCCTTTCACTGCTGTGTGGCTGAAAAGGATGCAGCCGTCTAAAAATCAGCGGGTGCTTTCTAATTATGGATCCGAGGCACCACGAATCTCATACGCAGCGTTTTATCTTAAATCAAACCATGTGTCAGTGTTGTGCATTCCAGTGCATAATTAATTACACATTAAATGATGAAACAGCCTCATTACCGGACGGAATGGGAGAGTAAGAACACATAAAGAGAACTGACCCTGGCAGGAGCCTTTTGAAGTCTGTTCTACATAATCAAGCAGAAAGCAAACACAACAACACATCCAGGAATGTTTTTACACCAATCTACATAGCAGTAATGTGTTTCTGGCCCTTATTGCTATGGAAATAGTAGTATCTGTGTTAGTGGAACCGTTGTTTCCAGCCTATTTTTCTGTCAAATGTATGTAAGAAAATATGGTTGCACGTTTCTTCAATAATTATAACTCTACAGCAGATTCACTTGGATAACTCAATTGATCAAGCATTCGTAACGTCAGTAGTTCTCCCCTTTGCTACATATTGGCTTGCCTTTGCCAATGTTGTTAAGCCCAGCTGCTCAGAATCTGCAACGCTGTGTGGAGTGGCAGAAACAAAGGCAGGGGGAGGCGAAGCTGAACCCGATTGGGGGCTGTTTCTAACGCCGTCCGGAAGTGGGAGCCCTCCCCCTTCCTCAGCAAGCCTGCGAAAAGGGGGCACCGGGTTGGGCACCCCCTAGGCAGCCGCTGGCCCACCAATCAGGCTGGGTGGCGGTGAGGAGCAGGGGGGTGAAGAAGGGGTGTAGGTCCCCAGTTGAGCACACAACCCCTCCCCCCCTGTCAAAAAGGAATTGTTGGTTGAACCTGGCGCAGAGGTCAGCCTAGGAGCCTGCTGAGGATGTCAGGAGAAGCTCGCTATCAAAATCAAGGATCTTCCAGGGAGCAGCTGAGGCTCCAGCAAAGCAGGTTCCTGAAGCATAAGCCCACATCCAGGACCCGGCAGGAACCTGAGGAGCAGCAAGATCAGGGAGCGGACGCATGAAAAGTGGGTAGGGCCGGACTGGGAACAGAAACCGGCCCTGGCAAACTGCTCAGCCACCCCCCTGCTCACCTCGGGGTGAGGGAGAGTAAAGCTGAGCAGCTTGCTAGGGCCGATTTCGGCCTATTTTGTTACAGGGGGCCGATATTGCCGACCCCTGGTAACAAAAACGGCCCCCAGGGGCCCAAAACCGGCCCCCACCCTAGCGGCCTACCGGGGAAACACCCTGTGCACGTTGTGGCCAGTCCGCCCCTGAATGTGGGCCCAGCTGGAACCGGCTGTATCTAGATCTAGCGTCTCTGTCAACACAGCATTGAGAGAGGCAGCGGAGCTTCGGCCTGCAGAGGGGAAAGTCAACCGGCAAGAGTGGATCTCGGAGCCTTGCTGGGTACCGGGAAGGTCCGCCACACTCCGGAATCCCTCTCGCCTGCCTACCGGAAAACAAGGAAAGGGGCGGGCCCCCCACTGCAGTATACAGGTCTCAGAGATACGTAGCGGGTCACGGTAAGGGTTGAACGATGCCCACGCCCTGGGTCACCGGCTGGGAGGCATGCCGGATTTTCGGGGTAAAAGCAGAACTGAGCGATGGGGACATTTGTTTGTTTTGAAGCTGGGAATATTCAGGGCGTAATAAGAAGCCCTTGCATAGAAGGGACCAGCAGGTCACTTTGGAAACCACAGGACCGCCAGCGGTGATCTCCATGTGGGGAACACCAGTCCCCCCCCCCTTAAAGGAGTGAAGAACTGCCAGGAGCAATGGTGGGGAGATGAGGGTGAGCCATGAGGAGCAAGAGGATGCTGCCACGCGTTAGGGAAATACCTGAGGGCAGCAAGGCCCCCAGAAAGCATCTAAAGAGGCCCTGGGAGGACTCTGGGCCAGAACTGGACTGGGATTTAGAAGCATTACTTGAAAAAGCTAGGTTTTTGGTGGCCTTGAAATGAAAAGCATGGATGGATGAGCACGTTGCAGGGGGACCAAATAAGAAGAGGTTGAAACCAACACAGGTGAAAACACCAACACCCCTCAAACGGCCAGGCAAAAAGGAGATTGCAGCCAACATGGTGGCCCCAGAGAAACAAGGCAACAGAGTGGCAAAGAAAGTACCATGGCAGCCAGATGCAGCACAAGGGCAAAGAGTGAGAAGCACCAGTTCAAGGAATGGAGCCCAGGGCAAGGGCATGGCAAACACACCACCAAAGGTGTTGTCTGACTCGGTCACTGAAGGGAGCAGCATCAGAGATGAGGGGTCTGTGGACAGCACGGCAGCCCCACCGGGAGTCACGCAGCAGGCCAAGGTTCGCGGCGGACAGCGGAAATAGTAAGCACCATGCAGCAAGCAAAGGGGACGAGTGGCGAGGTAAAAAACAAGCTGGTCCAGCTACAGGGAAACCAGGGCAAATAGTGAATTTTGGGACACAATTAGGAGTAAGCAACATGGCAATGCACGGGCCATGACCCCTTCCGCCCCCCTGGTTAGCAAACCTGGGAGGGGACCAACAGGCTTTCCAGGGCGGGGCATGTGGCAGATGCAGCGACACCTTGCGGCATAAATGCCTTGGTGGCAATGATCTACATCAGGATCCCTATTTGGGGAGGACCCCAAACGAATACAGGGCACAGTGGAGAAGGCCAGGGGCCAGAACAAAGAGCAGGAAATAAAAGGGACCCGAAGGAGAAAGCAGACAATTGGTAGTAAATCCTGCAAGAGGATAGGAGGAAAGAAGTCGCTGTGCCTGAGGAGGCCACACAGGGTGGCAAGGCAGAGCCAGAGGGAAGCAACCCAGCAACGTCCGGGGCAGGGGACGGCCAGGACCCAGGGGAGAAACCGGCAAGCGAATACATACGCTCCTCCCTGGGGGACCCACCCACCACCACAAAGCTCCTGGGACTAGCAAACCATATCCGGCTACCAGGGAAGGAAAGGATTTGGAGAAATAAATAAATAGATATTTTCTCATTGCTGGAGGTGCGCCAAGCATGCTTAGATCTCACAATTCAAGACAAAGAAGACAAGGGCATGAGGGATAGTCACTAGCCCAGGATTGAGAAAACCATAGGAAACTGGTAAGGGGCCTTTAGAATGCTGGCATGCGTGTTCATAGAGAAGTTCACCCAGAGTGCGGCAGCACTTATCTTGTACAAACAGAAGGTACATGAAGCACAGCAGAAATATCAGGGTGATGCATGGTTGAGATACGATGAATGCTTTAGGGAAAAGATGCAGACGTAGCCAGTAATTGAGTGGGACTGCCAGGATATGCAGGGCTTCATGTGGCAGCCAGGGAAGGTCTCAACTCACCGGAACCCAATTTTTATCCCGTAGGGTTCAAAAGGAAATACGAAGGCCAAAGACAGAGATTCAAGGGCAAAAACCAATAAGGCGGCAATACGGGAAAAACATGAGTGGCAACATGTTGGAAGTATGACAAATATGAGAGTTAATGGGGGAGCGCTTGCAGGTTTAAGAACAGCTGCGAGAACTGCGGGGGAACCACCCTGCTGTGCAATGCAGACAGTCATAATTGGCGAGTACCAACAGAGACAAATGTAACACAAAGAAGTAACGACAATGGGTGCAACACCACAAAGGGGGGAGGGGCGGCCAGAGTACCCCGACTGCCCACTCTCATAAAAACAAGTAGACTGATTTCATTACTAATTCATTATCCCAGAAAGGCAAACAGAAAGCAATTGACAGAAGGGTTCACAGCTGGTTTTCCCATCCCTTTACAAAGGAACGGTGTCCTCGAGGGACAACTGCAACTTGAAATCCATACGGGACAACCCAGAGGTTGCTAGACAGAAGGTGGGCAAGTAGGTCCAGATAGGTAGAGTAGCCAGCCCTTTCCTGCCCCCCGCACTACCAAACATGATTGTTTCTGCATTGGGTGTGGTACCTAGGAAGGAAGCAGGCAAATTCAGGTTGATACACCACCTGACACCCACACAGGGATTCCATCAATGGCTGGTGGATCAGGGCAGCTGCTCAGTAGCATACACCTCTGTAGACGATGCAGTAGAACTAATCAGACAAGTGGGAAAGGGGGTACTGTTGGCTAAAATAGACATAGAATCAGCTTTCCGCTTACTGTCGGTGCACCCGGACAGTTAGCACCTCCTCGGATTTCAGCTAGACAGGGAATATTATTATGACAAAAGTTTGCCCATGGGCTGTTCCATATCCTGCGCATATTTTGAGTCCTTTAGAATTTTTGGGAATGGGAGCTTGGGACACTTCACCGTGACAGGGGAAGGGTTCCCTACTTAGACTGCTTCCTGTTCATTGGTAGGGTGGGCACAGGGGAGTGTGCAAACCTCCTCCGCCTGTTTGTGGGCCTGAGTTAGGTATCCCACTCGCACAAGACTAAACCAAGGGCCCAACAACCAAGCTGTCCTTCCTCGGGATAGAACTAAACTCGGTGGCCAGGACATGCAAACTACCACCAGAGAAGGTGGATGCCTCCGGCAGCAAAAGAAGGCAACGCTAGGAGAGATACAGCAGCTGCTGAGAAAATTGAACTTCACCACAAGGGTGGTCCCTCAGGCCACCCCTTTGCCAGACGCCTGGCTTGGCTGACAAAGGGTATGTCACTTAAATACCATAGTGTTCCCTTCCACAAGGAGTGTGAGAGGACCTGGGGCAATGAGACACTTTCTTGGCCAAATTTAACAGCACCGTTATGTGGCGTGAACCATGGGTGCATGCTGACCAACTAGAACTTTACACTGACTCAGCAGGGCTATGAATTTGGGAACATCCTGGTATCAGGATGGGCCGCTGAAGCGTTGCCAGACAGCTGACAACAGAAGGGGACCACAGGCAACAGCACCTTGCTTGAGTTATTCCCCATTGTAGTAGCATTCACCATATCGGGGCCACAAACTTGCTAACAGGCACATAATCCTGTGGTCAGATAACCACGCAGTAGTGCAAGCGATCAATGTAGGGACAGCAAAATGCCCAGCTTTAGTCAACCTACTGTGTAAACTAGTTGACTGACAACTGGAAGCAAACATATCTTTCAGGGCAAGGCACATTGCAAGAGTGGACAACTCAATAGCGGAAGCTGTTTCTCATTTTCAGTGGGGCAAGTTCAGGCAGCTGGCCCCGGACGCGGACCAGGTTATGACACCAGTACTGGAAGAACTAAGGGAGTTGGTGGGCTAGGAGAAGGACAATTGTTGGAAAACGCACTGGCCCCCACGACAGAGAAAGGCTATCGTAAGTTTTGGGCAACCTCTGCTGACATTACAGGCCCTGGGGGGGAGCAAAATGGATTATGGTACCGCTCTTTTCCTCAACACTCAAGAACAATCAATCAATCAATCAATCATCGTATTTATATAGCGCACTACTCACCCAGAGGGTCTCAAGGCGCTGGGGGGGGGATCTGCTACTGCTCGAACAGCCAGGTCTTGAGTTGCTTCCTGAAGGCGAGGTGGTCCTGGGCCAGGCGGAGGTGGGTGGGGAGGGAGTTCCATGTCTTGGCGGCGAGGTAGGAGAAGGACCGTCCCCCTGTGGTGGCTCTACGGATGCGGGGGACGGCGGCGAGGGCGTGGCTGGTCGAACGGAGCTGGCGTTTGGGAGCATAGAAGTTGAGGCGGCTGTTGAGGTATCCTGGGCCTTGGCTGTGTAGGGCTTTGTGTGCGTGGGTGAGGAGGCGGAAGGTGATTCTCTTGTTGACTGGGAGCCAATGCAGATCTCTCAGGTGTCCGGAGATGTGGCTACGACGGGGGATGTCCAGGATGAGTCGTGCTGAGGCGTTCTGGATCTGCTGGAGTCACTTCTGGAGTTTGGCGGTGGTTCCGGCGTAGAGGGTGTTGCCGTAGTCCAGACGGCTGGTGACGAGGGCCTGGGTGACCGTCTTCCTGGTCTCGGTGGGGATCCACCGGAAGATCTTACGTAGCATGCGCAGGATGTTGAAGCACGACGAGGAGACGGCGTTGACTTGTCTGGTCATGGAGAGGGAGGAGTCCAGGATGAAGCCCAGGTTGCGTGCGTGGTCTGTTGGTTTGGGTGCACTGCCCAGGGCGGGGGGCCACCAGGAGTCGTCCCAGGCGGCGGGTGAGGATCCCAGGATGAGGACTTCCGTCTTATCTGAGTTCAGTTTCAGGCGGCTGTTCTTCATCCATTCGGCTACCTCTTTCATCCCTTCGTGAAGGTTGGCTCTGGCGGTGGCGGGGTCGTTGGTAAGGGAGAGGATCAGCTGGGTGTCGTCGGCGTAGGAGCCTAAACAAGCTTCAATCTATACAAAACGCGTCAGCCAGAGTCCTGCTTGGCATCCCTAAACACCACTCAACCTCCTTGGCCATACGCCACCTGCATTGGCTACGAGTCAGGAGTCGGATCAAGTTTAAGGCACTTTGTATCCCCTACAAGGCCATACACGAGACTGGACCACGTTTCCTTAGGAACGCCTTTCGGATCTATGCCCCTAAAAGATCCCTGCGCTCAGCCTCCACCTTCCTCCTACCAGTCCCTGGCACCAGAACCTCCACCTGGGGAGACAGACGTTTTCTGGTGGCAACTCCCAGGCTCTGGAACTCCCCGCCTATGTCCATCAAAACCAGTCCCACCCTTATTGCTTTCCGTAGATCATTGAAAACCTGGCTATTTGATCAATGATTCCACCAGCTCGTTCCTGCGCCATGAAGTTCCTTATGCGCCGAGACCCCTTAGGGTATTTGTTGTGCAGTACAAATCTCGTAAACATAAACATAAACAGATAGTAGGACTGGAGGAGGTGACAGCTTTCTTAGAATGGGCTTTCCAGATGGGAAGACCAAATCATGGGGACAAGTGTACCTGAGTGCAGTGGCTTAATACACCAAACTGGAATTGGTGAGGATCCCACAAGGTTCTTTTTATGCAGAATGGCCATGAAAGTCTGGGACAGGTTGCAGCCTAGAGATGGAGATAAGGGGCAGCCCATTCATTGTGCTATCCTAGAACAGGCAATAAGCACATTAGATGAGGTATGTGATGGGGACCAGGAGATGAAGCAATTCAGGGCCGCTTTTGCACTGCATTTTTCAGGGCTTATAAGATCAGTGAGAAAGTGGCCCCTGCTAAGGGGAACCTGGGGAATGCATGCATACACAGAGCGGACGTAAACTTGGGACAGGTCATATGGTATGCTACTTAAGCCGGTCAAAAATGGGGCAGGGAAGCAAAGGGAAATCAACTGGGATCGAATGTATCAAGGACAAGACATGCTGTCCAGTTTGCCTTGTCCGAGATTATATGCAACAGGAAGGGCTGCACGTGGGCTGCTTTTACCCTTAAGAACTGGTCATGCCTAAGCTGGTTGCAGTTCATAGCGATAATGTGGAGAACCGTGGGAAAGGCTGGCTTCCCACCAAGGGAACTCTTGTCACACTTGTTCCGCATAGGGGCGGCAACCACAGCGGCGGACCTGGGGTTTGGCACGGAGCGGATCAAGGCAATGGGACTCTCGGCATCAAACGCCTTCAAACGTTACATACACCCTTTAGTTTACTAAGTCTGTCTTTTACCCTGCCATCTTCCTGGTTCACCGGAGGATTGCAAGAAAGTATGGATTGGTGGGCACTCCTACATAACGGGTGTACAGCAACGAGTGGTGGCAAGGCATGAATTTGGAAGAATCTGGCTCTGGAACTCCGAAGTGACGTGGCTAGGACAATCGGGTGGGACCAGCTACTCCCTGCAGTGCAAACGGCCCTGCGGCAAGGTGACAGGACAGTAACAATAGTGGTTCATCTGGGGGAATGATCTGGTGGCCATGGGGAGGAGAGGCCTCTTGGAAAAAAAGATCACAGGCCTTGCATCTCTAGCTAAGGTAATCCGCCGTGCCAAGGTAGTATGGTCAGAAATAATAGTGCGCAGGGCATGGAGGGGGCCTTAGTCCAGGGAGCATTCAAAATATCCAGGTGCAAGTTGAACATCACCATGGCAAAGATATACAGGGCCAATATCTGGGGTTTCGTGAGGCATAGCTTCATTAAATTGAGATCCCGCATTATCACATGGAAGATGGGGTGCACCTGATGAGGGGCATGGTCATGTTCATACTTAACATTGTGGGAGTCCTAAAACAGCTGTGTTCCTCTTAAAGCAAGGGCAGGTGAGGGATAAAAGGGGGAGGTAGCATGGCAGAAGAAACCCAGAAAAAGTACCCAAAAAGAGGAAATTAATATTTATTTATTTATTTATTTATTTTCAACATTTATAAAGCGCACTGTTACCAAGATGGTGTCCTGGCGCTAATTGACCACTCCCGAAAGTTAGCCTGATTTTTGCCTGAATAGCCATGTTTTCAGAACCTTCCGAAAGGACATAAGGTCTGATATCTGTCTGATGTCCGCTGGGAGGGCATTCCAGGCTTTTGCTGCTCCCAAGGAGAAGCTTCTGCCTCCCCAGCGGGCTTTTTTAATTCTTGGGATCACTATCAATCCTTGATTAGTTGACCTCAGTGATCTTATAGGTTTGTACCATTGAAAGTACTGGGTCATGCACTGCGGACCCAGTCCCTTCAGGGCTTTAAAGACTAAACATAGTGCTTTAAATGTGATACGTTTGCGCACAGGCAGCCAGTGCAATTATACCAGCTCGTGGGCGACTGACGAGAATTAATAGAGGTAGATGAGCTGCTCACTAAGTGTCCTTGGGATGCCTCATGACAGGGGCTCTGAGTGAAGAAATGATAGCACACAGCCACATGCAGTGTAGATGAGATGCTCGTGCAGGGTCCTTTGGATGCCACACGGCAGGGGCACTGAGGAGCAGGCGAGTGGCCAGCAAGGGTCCAGGGCAAGCTGAATGGTACTTGCAGCCCCGGCCAGTCCTAAGTGACGCCCACAAATTAAGTAGCAAGGGAAGCCTGGATCCACAGATACAGAGGCCTGTCAAAAAGGAGCAACTCCAACAATGACAGTGCTGTCATAAAAAAAAAGCAACAACAAAATGTTAAGAGACAATGCAGGAGGTACAATGACATGGATGTTTATGAATGACAAACTAAAATTGAGAGATGTACGGCCATGTTTTTAATAAACTGCAACCTTTTGCTATACACCATAACATGCTGAGGGGGGGACTTGCTCCCTGTGAGGGGGTTAAACATGGGTCGGGGAGGCAAAGTCAGTCCCGAAAGGGGCCAGTGTCGAACACCGTCTGAAGGCGAGAGCCCTCCCCCATCCTCAGCAAGCCTGTGAAAAGGGGCACACCGGATTGGTCGCCCCCTAGGCAGCTGCCGGCCTCCCAATCAGGGTGGGAAGTGGTGAGTGGCCAGAGGTTTAAAAAGGGGTGTGGGTCCTCAGTTGAGCACACAAACCCCGTTCGAAAAGGAATCCCGCCTACCCACACCAAAAGAAGCGGGCGTAGATGCTGCGAGTCCAGGTGAGAAGAAACCCAGAAAAAGCACCATATCACGTTGTCACCGGAATGATTAAGGAGAAAAGAGACGCAGCTCGGGCGCTGAGGGGGTGGACTTGTCCCTGGGAGGGGTTTTAAGAAAAAAAACACTGCAAAAGTCTCTGGCCGAGCCGCCTGCATAATTTTGCTGGCAGAAGCACCATGCATGAATAAAAAAACAACGATTCTTCTGTTTCCTCACGGAGCAGCAGCTCCTCTGAATCAGACACGATCAGCTGCGATGCTCTAGATCAAAGGATAGGAGAGATGAGAGAAGGGGATTCTGTCCTTCACAGAACTTCGGTCCATTTCCAGTGCCAGATCCATAACGGAGATGATCCCATGCTTTCTATTATTGTATTGTATTGAAATTGCATTTATATAGCGCTTACTACCCCTGACGAGGACCCATAGAGGATTAGTGTTGAATTAGTATAGTGAAACATGCAAGTACATTTTAAGTGGTGGATAGGTTAATCAGTTATTTGGATTTGGAATGATAGCAGAAGGATAGAGGAGGACAAAGGTTTGTATTAATATAGGGCTTTTTTACGCACGCTATTCAGGAAGCCTACAAAGGATTAGTGGTGAATTAATATGGTGAAATATGAAGTAATTTCAGTGGTGGATAATAGTCAGTTACTTGGAGTGAGAAGGATAGCGGAGGCATAAAGGGGAAGAAAGATTGGCATTCATATTGCACTTGTTACCCCTGATGGGTGTTAAAGCGCTTTTCTGGCAAGTAGCACACCACTCTGGAACCCATAAAGGATTACTGTTGAAAATGAGTATAGGAAAAGATATGAAGTAATTTGAGTAGTGGATATGTTATTCAGTTATTTGGGTAGAATATTAGTACAGTTTAATATGGAATTTGAGAAGTGAACATGTTAGTCTGTTAATTTCAATTGAAAAGGATAGTGGAGAGAAAAACAAGTGAAAGTTTTTTTATTCTTTTAGGTCTTAGCAATAGGAGGAGACTTTTAGATGAGTAAAAATGAGTTTTGGAGTGGAGGACTCAGAGGAAAGAGTTTAGAAAGGTTTGTTTTAGGGGATCGGTATAGTAAAAGAGGTGTCAGATGATGCAAGAAGGGGTAAAGTAGGAGAGAGTCTAGAAAGGGTTATTTTGGCAATCTAAGTAGTGGTATGGGGTTTAGGATAAATGAGAGAGTGGATGTAGTGGATATATTGATAGATGTATAGGATTAGAGATAGTCTAGTTGGAAGGAGTAGTAGAAGAAGTGTGAGATAAGCCAAAGGTTGGGCTAGAAGATATATTGAGAGAAGTATAGGCTGAGAAATAGGGTGGTGCATTGGAATTGCTAAATTAGAAGAAAGTGATAAATATATTGATCCATAATTACATTGAAAGTATATAGATACATAAAGGAGGTAAGCATATGTAAGCATATGTAGATTAAACATACTGATAGAGGCAGAGGATGAGAAAAAGGGTAGTGCATTGTATATGCTTTTTTCAGGAGAAAAGTAACAGACACACAGATCCAAGTACATGGAAGGTACATAGATGCACAATGGAAGTATATACATGTAGACCAAAGATGATTTTTATTTATTTATTATTATTATTTTTTTCTCTCAACAACTTAGGGCCATATGTATCAACATACCGTTTAGCGATTCCTAAATAGCGATTTTTAAGGAATCGCTATTTAGAAATCGCAAAACGGTATGTATGTAGGAAATCGCTTCTTTTTAGCGATTCCTTGACATTCCTAAATTGCGATTAGAAAATTGCTAATCGCAATTTTCCCATTCATTTCTATGGGCCAGGAGGCCCATAGGAATGAAGGGGATATTTGCGATTAGCAATTTGCTAATAGCAAATTGCGAATATTTTCAAGGGTGCAGGGGTGTCACAAGAACACCCTGATGCACCCCTGAAAATAACATGTGTGGGCATATGGCGCACATACATGCCCTAAGGGCATGTATGAGCGTCATATGGCACCTTTGGATTTTAAATTAATTGCTTTTTTAAAAGAATTTGCAACTTACCACCAACTAGAAGTTGGTGGTAATTTGCGAATCCTTATGGTTATTTTTGCATTAATTTTTCTTTGATAAATTGCATTTAAGGAATCGCAGGAATACGAATTTCGGCCTTTGCGAATGCTAATTTGCTTGATACATATGGCCCATAATTATGCTTGCATACAGAGGGATACGCTGTATATTTCTGTTTGCGTATGATGCATATGTGGGGAAGAGCCAAATCTTGAGTAGTTTTCTGAAGATAAGGTGGTTGTCAGTGGACCTTATGATGGGGGGTAAAGAGTTCCATAATTTGGCTGCTAGAACAGAGAAGGATGTGCCACCCATGTTTTTTTCTTGTAAGGTGGGATTTTGAGGCGAGATGCTCCTTTAGAGCGGAGGTTCCTTTGTTGAATGTGTTTGGTGATTTTATTCCTGATGAAGAGAGGTTCTATTCCATGTATTGCTTTGTGGGTGATACAAAGCAGCTTTAACGTGGATCTTCTGGCAACCAGTAACCAATGCAGGGCTTTCAAGGCAGGGGAGATGTGGTCTTGCGGTTTGATATGCAAAAGTAGACTGGCAGCTGAGTTCTGAATCCTTTGTAGTCTTTTCATGGTAGTTAAAGGTGATCCGTGGTAGAGGCTATTGGCGTAATCGAGTTTGAACAGAACAAGGGAGATGGTAGCTTGGACCTTGTGTGGAAATCCCAAATGAGGGAAAAATCGTTGCAGCATTTTATAGAAGCAAAGCTTGATCATGCTAGTTTATCCACGTGGGCATTCATCAACAGCTTGGAGTCCATGGTCATTCCGAGGTTTCTTACTTCCTTCGATACTTTAGGGAGTGATCCCAGTTCATCATGCCATGCGGCAAGCGGGTTGTAATGTTTCCAATTGCCACACGTGAGTATTTCAGTTTTTGAAGCATTCAATTTGAGATGGCTCCAGGTCATCCACTAATCCACAGCTCTTAGATAACTGAAAATTGGCTTTGGGGCATTCCAGTTGAAGGAGTATTTGCGTGTCATCTGCATAGTTATAGCACGTGAGGTGAAATTTATTGATCAGTACTGGTAATGACTTCATGTAGATGTTGAAAAGCATGGGCGAGATGATAGAACCTTGAGGGACCCCTGCTTTTGTGGAGTACGGTTTGGACGAGAAAGGTGGGGTACGGATGACATTAGTTCTGTTTCGAAGGTAGGACGCGATCCAGTCTAAAGCATTTCCCTCTATGCCGGCTTCATAAAGTCTTTGTTTCAGAGTGTCAAACGCAGCTGAGAGGTCCAAGAGGAGTAGCACAGCCACCCCGTTATGGTCAACTCTATTCATTAGGTCATCACAGATGGCAAGGAGGGCAGATTCAGTACCTCTTCCCGGACGGAATCCTGTTTGGAAGTCTGAAAGTATGTCATTCTCTTCAATGAATTGTGACGTCTGGGCGAACAATGCTCTTTCTATTAGTTTGCCCAGGAACGGTCAGGGTTGTCGGGGTTCAGCGAGTCCAAGTTTGTTTTCTTCAGTAAAGGGTGTATGTGTGACTTTTTGAGTTCTTCTGGAAATATTCCAGTAGTTAAGGAATCGTTAATGATTCTTCTGTCTGGAGTGGCAGCAGAGGTTGTTAAAAGAATTGTCTTGAAAGTTTGTGGCGGACAGGGGTCAGAAGGGCTGCCGGCAGGCCTGCTTGCATTGACCAGGTCTATAAATTCATCATGTGAGATGTGTTGGAAGGAACGGAGAGGCTTTATTAGAGCATTCTTGGATTGTTGTTTGGTACAAGGGTTCGTGCTGGTGCTTTGTTTCTGTTTTAAGTACGATTCCAACGTCTCTGCTTTGTCCGTGTAATGATTTGCCACTTTGTCTGTGAAATCTTGAGAAACAGGATGAGTTTCTTCTAGGCAATTTGGTTTGCGAAATTCATTGAGTATTTTATAGAATTCTGTATTTGCACATTTAGCTTTTTGAATTGTGTCTGAATATTACCTTTTCTTAGCTTTTTTGATAGCAGACTTGTATAATCTGTTAATTTTCTGTAGATTAAGTTTGTCTTGTTTGGCATTTGTTTTGAGCCAGGTACATTGCAGCTTTCTACTTTGTTGTTTTATGTCTTTTATTTCTATGTTTCTCCAAGGCGCTTGCCACAACACAACATTACATGGCACTACCACGCTCGCCCTATTTTATAAAAAGGCAGAGGCTACTCAGGGGAAAGATAAAAGATAAAAAAATATTTTGGGAAGAGAGAGAGGCTTAAAAGAACAGCAGTACACTGTGGCACCCATTACAAGGGAAAAGCAAGACGTAGTCAAGAAAACAAACATTGACATAAAACTTACCATAACGGAAATTACTGATTTGCAAAGGGTCATCGTGAACAACGGCCTGAATTTTGCACCTATGCCCAAGGGCAATATATTAATCTTAGGGACTGAAATGGAAAATGCATCCACAAAATGAGGCTGAATATATTTTTGGGCAATCAAGAAACATGAGCCAATCATCTATCAGAAAACTGGCCTATGATTAAGTCTCCTTTTACCACACCACCTCATGCGATGCCACCTGAGATTCTATCATTTGAGCAGGCAGTCACCAAGTGAATAGATGATCTCAAAACAATACATCTTTCCCCTACCAGAGCATCACTAGGGGAGAAAGAATGGAACTGGCTGAATTATCACAAGACCCTTCTGTCATAAACCCCACCGACAAGAGGGTGGTGAGCTATAGTGATCCTACTGGTTAAATCTATAAGAGTGAGCACTGGAAGTGATTCAATAATGTTAATAAATATATTACATCAACAAAAGATCTCATCTCAAAAGTGAAGGAAAATGCATTCTTGGTATACACAGCTAAAGATAACTGGATTATCAAACATGAGGTGGATTTTTAAGTTACAAAACAAGGTACACTCTATTTTCATGTTATATCAAAAGTATACAAAAAAGTACAGCCCCCGCCAGGCAGACTAATAACTTCAGGGATTGACTCAGATTTAGAACCACTGCAACCCTTTTGCAACCATTTTTTGAGACCTTTAGTTGAAATAATGCCATCATGCCCAAAAGGCACAAAAGAATGTTGAATATATTAAAGAGCCTGAACACTGATCAAATAAATGAGCTCCTTGTAAGCATGGAGAGTCCCTGTACAAGAGCATCCCCCTAGAAGAGATTCTCAGAATGAAAGATATGCTCATCACAAATCAAGTAAGGCGGAGGGAGGCAAAATGGTGGCTGCATGAAAGCTGTTCAAGCCACTCATCAATATGCTCGGTGGTTAAACTTAGCTCGGATCCTTTAAACCCCAGACTCAAAGTTGATTATCCCCCTGACATTTGAAGGCAGAAGGCGAGAGCACCGAAAGAGGCTTTTAGGTGCATTAACCCACTCCACTTATCTATTGGTGCTGGCTTGAGCTGTCCTGAAGCCGTATCTCCTGTGGTTTGGCGTGGAACTTCGTACTTGGTATTCACGGAATGGGATGACTCCTAAGACATCGATATATAAACAATAAGTATGGGCGCAAAATCTGTTCCGCTCGTGGAATTTGCGGATTTTCGGCAATTTCACAATCCGCGAATCTCGCGAAATTGCCCAAAAATCCGCAAATCCGCTCGTGGGCGGATATTTTTTTTTTTGCACAGGCCCGAGTTGAAGCTCAAATTCAGTAATGCATTATAATCAGCCCAAACAACTAGTGAGCACAGTCTAGGCTAGGCAGGTGTGCCTCCTCCCTATATCTACCGTCTACAATTAGATGTAATCCTTGATGGAGGGCTTTGCACCCAAGAGTTTCTCGAGCCCAATCACCGTGTACTTCCTGTGACCAGGAGGCTGCTTCCTTCTCATCTGCTGCTCTGATCGGTCTCTGACCCTTTATGAACAAGAGGCATGTGAACTCGCAAGAAGCCCCGCCCGTTTGGCCCCGCCCCACACACACTAGTGTATGCAACGTCTTTGCGCCCTTTCCTCACTATGATGGACAGCTCACTCGAGGGACCTCGGTGTCTTTCAGCGCGGTGACAAAGTTACAGACACACGTGGTCAGTGGAGACAACTCTTCTGGCCCTTTACGCAGCGGCAGTGTAGGAAAAGCACTATACATTTACCCTACGAGCTAGCACTTACTGATTAGCCAGTAGAAACAGAACTCTAGTATTTATTTGTGCAAATCCGCGAGTTTGCAGATTTTCCTGCAAACTTGCAGATTTTTTGCAATTTCTTGAGATTTCGCGGACCGCAAATCCGCAAAATGTGCCCATACTTAATAAACAACAGGGGTATACCCAAATGACCCTTTAATACCTGGATATGGTACGTAATTTTATACACACAAAAGAAGTGGTAATAAAGGAAACAATACTTAGCAAATTTTTAGATAAGATTACATTTAATTACCCTCTCAAATGTTCATTATTAAAAGAGACTATATCTGTATCAGTTTATCGCACACATAGGACACAGACGCCTATTGAAGGTGAAACACTAAACATGAATCACAGTGTGTTATTACAATGCAACATACAAAATAAATAACATAATAATGAAACAAAAGAACAATAACCCTACAAAAAGTGTCTCCCTATATTTCTCGGAGAACCACTCGGAGGAAATCTCTGAACTGCCACACTGAATGGCTATTATCCCAATTAGCCTCACTCTAGTGTGGCACAACACAGTTCAAAATAATCATTATTATTCCTAGATTCCGACACCGACTCAGCCTGGTCTTCATTGGCCTCTTCAGACAGGGATAAATACAACAAATGTAAAATCCCACAGAGATGATCTCTCTGGTACTGGAAAGTCTCACAGCAACTCAAGTTCAATATCTCCTTTTGAACCGTAACTCCGCCCACTTATAAACTTGCTTCTTGCCGCAATTCTTTGCCCAGGGTTAATCCACTGGATCACAAGGGCTGCCAATGCCGCTCAAATCAGCCGGCAATGATTCACTCCGATGGCATCTTGGCGTCTCTCAAAGTGCGATAAGAAATTGAGGCCCCTGCCAGCGCTGGCAGAGGAGAACATTGACCCCACAGTGGACCGTGAGTATGAATCTGGCTACAGTGGGGCTCTGGCTCCAGTACAAGGGGGTTGTGGTCTACCTGAAGTTACAACACCGATTATTGGGGACAATCAATACAATGGGGTGTTAATAATGGACAGCCCAATAAAAGACCTTAAACTCCTTGCTACTTTGGGAAAGCAGGGGGGGACTCTGGAAGGTGGAGAGAAAACGTTCTCTCTTAATGAGGATTCTGAGTTGTCCAATCTCCGTGAAGGGGAGACCTCTGAATTGGATAATACAGGCTCAGACACAAACAGCGCCCCCTCTAACCCTAGTACTCAGAAACATCTGCCTTCTTTAACCAAAAGAAGGTGGAAAATTCATAGCGGGAAAAAAACATGGAGCTGGTCAATCCGGCTCTGATAATAACCATTCCAGCCAATTAAAATGGGATTATTCAACTACTCAGCTTTTGACGGAAGATGGGGGATATGATGTAGCGGACCTGGCAGACGTCCCTAAAAGTCAGTGTGAACACTACTCGACGAAGGCAGAATCCTACCCATCAATGAGTTTGATATACTCAACTTTTAAGCAGATTCAGGGGGAAGCTAGACAGGAACATAAACGGGCTCACCTAGTCACAAAAAAGCTTCAAGATGCCATCAGGATGGTAAATAGGTTGTGCGCTGAGATCTCAGAGGGAACCACAGCTCCTAAAGAACAGCTGGTCGCTCTAGAGGGTGAGAATGAGAAGTCAATCCAAAAAGTCATGTCAAATGAAACGTGGATGACGGACGTGATGTGGAAATGAGAAGATTTTGAAAACCACCAATGGTGCAACAACTTCAGACTGCTTTGTATTCCGGAAAATGCGGAGGGTGACAATATTTGAGGCTTTGTGCTGCACTTATTGAAGGGTGGTTTTTCTGAACACTCTCATTGGGACTGGAACACAGAGGTGCGGTGAATGCATCATTTTCCACTTATGCTTAAGGAAAGGCAAGGACAGAGTACCGGGGCTGATAAACCCAGAGCCATACTTATTTATTTGGCAAGTTTCTTCTACGGTAGGCGGTGTTTGACAAAGCCTTACCAGAGTCTAGATGCACGGTTGAAGGCCACACCTCGTTTGTCAGGCCAGATTTATGCCATATTACAGTAGAAAGAAGATGGAGGCTTCAGCAGCTTATTTTACCATTTCAAAAGCAGGGTTGTGAGGCATATTTATTAAGTCCAGCACCTCTAAAAATCGTAGGGAATGGTGTCACCAGAGTATTCTCTTATGAAATACAGGCTCAGGACTTCTTGCAGGAAATTTCTGAGAACGGAGGCTTGAGCGGTCCTGATTGATAAACAGGGATGCTAGAGGGATGAATTTTTGTTTAATCAGTTCTGATGGATTTGTCTGTTATATATATATACACTTGCGGGTGAATCTTTTCTTTTTTTTTCCTCTGGGGGAGCTTGATGTGTGGCGTAGTGTGGCAGCGGTATGCAGGAGGCATCACAAGGGTCCATTGACCTTTTTTGCCTAGGGAAATTGGAGTGGAGGGGTGAAGGGGGGAGAGGGGGGTGGGGTTTAGGGTTGGGAAGGATCTGGCCAATTATATTTCTTGAATTAGTTTTAACAGGTAAAAGGATGTGGAACAAACTGGACTTGGTATGGACTTCAAATGGTGCTGGATAAACTGCGGATAGCCTCAGTCAATATATGTGGCTTGAATAACCCTTTGAAAAAACGTTGGATTAATGAGGATATGAAATATTTAAGGGCAGATATAATTTGTTTTCAAGAGACCCATCTAGAAGCTGGTAGACAAAAGATAAAAGTGTTAGATGGATATCAATTGGTATCTGCCACGACTCAGGGGACACACACAAGAGGGACTGTGATTTTAAGCACGTAAAAAGGGTTTTAGGTTCCCACGCTCGAGATCGGATCAATACGGTAGATGGGCTATTACTCACTGTTGTCTGGATAGCTACTCTTTTACCCTATGTTCTGTCTACGGAGCAGTGTTGGACGAGCCGGCCTTATTTGATTGGTTGAATGTGGAATTGGTTGAATGGCTGCTACCTAGATGGGTCATGGAGTCCATGATGAAACCTAGGTTGCGTGCGTGGTTGGTGGGTGTCGGTGCATCTCCCAGTGATGCTGGCCACCAGGAGTCTTCCCAGGAGGTAGGGGTGGAGCCGAGGATGAGGACCTCCGTCTATTCTGAGTTCAGTTTCAGACGGATGCTCTTCTTCCGGAATGCGGTGGTCCAGAACGCCCTGAACCCATGACAGAATCCCTCGTGACGGCCATCTTTTTCATCTCACAAATTCATCGTTCTTGAAATATAAGGGAGCCCGGCCTTTATTCCTCCTGTCGCATTCCGCAACTACATACGGATAATGGCCCCCCAGGAGATGTAGCAGTTTTCCATATCTATGCGGAAGGGCCCCCTAGAAGACAGAAAAAAAGAGAGAGAAAAACTCCGGTGGCCTTGTTTGATCCAGCTCCGGTACCTTGATAGAAGCTGCAATCTGTCTCGAACGAAATTGAAAACTACGGCCTTGCCTGTGAAACAAGGAACAAGACCAATTTTTTAAGTACCTCTGATGCCCATGATGACTAATTTGAGTATCTTACATCCCGCCTTGTGTGTCCCCCACCCCGTGGTACCTCCTCGCCCTGACCAAGGTACGGTCCTACCCGGGCCCTACACCGAAACGCGTGTTGAAGTATTTCCCGAGAATGGCAGTCTTCCATCTGAATCAGACGATTTGATCCATCTATTCTTGCCCCCCCTGTGCTTTTGTCATCTCAACATTCTCTATCTTGGTTGCATCCATAGGCCCTGATATACCTGTTTATCTAATGAGTGGAAGGATTCTTGAATGAGAGATAGTGTGAAAGATATGAATGTGGTTTGAATTGAGTATGGTACGGTGTGTGCGGGACTGTGTTGTCAATTAATTTCTTTGAAATTGTACGTAAGATAAATATATGTTATGTCTTTTTTATGGCAATAATAATAAAAAACTTTTTTACAAAAATGAATCAGATTAAATAACTGATAAATAAAAAGAATCTAAAGGTATCCATGTGTGTCTGGCTCCAATTCTAGTTTGTCACCCCTGTGTAAAGAGTAGGATCCTCTAGAAGGACCTTTGTATACTAACTGGGCAGGGTTTCTTGTTTCTTTTCTGCTGTTGTACCCCTTGGCCTGCCTGTTATCCCTAAATCCCTCCTGGGAACCCCCTTCTATTTTGTTGTTGGCTGCTCTTCATCCATTCGGCGACAGCCTTCATTACTGCGTGGAAGTTGGTTTTGGTGGTGCCGGGGTCTTTGGTGAGGGAGAGGATCAGCTGTGTGTCATCAGCGTATGAGACTGTGTTGAGGTTGTGTGATTGGACGATGTTGGCGAGTGGTGTCATGTAGACATTGAAGAGGGTGGGGCTGAGGGATGATCCTTGGGGAACACTGCAGGTGATCTTGGGGGTTTTGGAGCGGAATAAAGAAAGGCGGACTCTCTGGGTTCTGCTGGAGAGGAAGGAGGTGATCCAGAGAGGGCTTTGTCACGGATCCCTGCATTGTGGAGGCATGTGCGAAGGGTGTGGTGGCAGACGGTATCGAAGGCAGCCAAGAGGTCGAGGACGACGAGGGCTGTGGTTTTGCCATTGTCCAGCAGGGCCCTGATGTCGTCGGTGGTGGTGATGAGGGCGGTGTTGGTGCTGTCTTTGGCGTGGAATCCAGATTGGGACGAGTCCAGGGCGTTGTTTTCTTCAATGAATTGGGTCAGTTGTCTGTTGGCGATCTTTTCGATGACTTTTACTGGGAACGGTAGCAGGGAGATGGGCCGGAAGTTCTTGAGGTCCTTTGGGTTGGTTGGCCTTGGGTTTCTTGAGCAGGACGTTGATCTCTGCGTATTTCCAGCTCTCCGGGAAGGTGGTGGTCTCAAATGAGTTGTTGAATATCTTGCGGAGTTGGGGTGCGATGATGGAGCTCGCTTTGTTGAAGATGTGGTTGGGGCAGGGGTCCGAAGGTGAGCCGAAGTGGACGGTGTGCATGGTCTTGATGATGTCTTTGTCGTTGATGTGGTTCCAGGAGATCAGCGATGGATTGCTGAGTCCAGTCCATGGTCAGTAGTGGCCTGTGTAGGTAAGAGCAGTGATGCAGGAGGGGCGGGTAAGGGAGGATTTCAACAGACGACGATGAGGGAAAATTAATTATTTATTGAATTTTCCCTCATGGTCGTTTGTTGAATACCCCCAACCTGGCCCCACCGCTGTTACCTGCATGGGCCACACCTGTCCATAGTCCATGGTCCTGCGGTCTGTCCGCTAAGGTGTCTTTGATGGTGTTTTTGTCAACGGTTCAGAGCTGGAAGTTCATATGTTCCATGGATGGATTGGTGTGGTCATCGGTGATGGTGCAGGTGATTGACTCCTTGTGAATAATCGTGATGCCGCCTGCGTGTCTGTTGGTGCTGTGTTTGATCTTGTTGCAGATGGGTGTTTCCGTGGCGATGTCCGGCCTTGATGCTGGGGTGAGCCACGTCTCTGTGATGAAGGTTACATCTGGGGGGATGGTGATGATGGTGTCCCAGATTTCAGTGGTGTTTGCAGAGTGATCTGGCGTTATGAAGGAGGTATCTGAGTTGGTCTGGTGGGGTCTGTGCTGGCACAGATGGCATCATATGGGATCCTGCAATGGTGGTCGGTCCTGGAGCAGAGGTGAAGTGTAAGTGGAGGCAGTGTCAAAAGTTCCCTCCTTTGGCCAGCGAAGCGCATGTGCCTCGTGTGTGCCTGGGATCATGAGTCATTAATCTCTATTGATGTGTAGTTACAAGAATTAGCATAGTTGCAAGAATTAGCACATTAATAATCTAAATGTCATATTTTGTTTGAACATGTGGTCTACTAAAATCGAGGATTGATTTTTTGAAATACCCACTCTTCTGATCTCAGACTGTACATATAAAAATATAACTAAACTTTAAATATAAAAATATAAAAATATAATGAGTGATTCACTGAGCATGAATGTTGTATTGTATAGCGAAGGTAAATAATATTGTACCCTTGCTTCCAGCACGTTGCTCCTATATTTGTCAGAAGCCCTGGGTGCTGTATCATTAAAATCATCATCCCCCAATCACATGTCCCACACAGAGGATGCACTTCACAAGCCTTGGAAGCTCTGGTTTGAGAAATGAAGCCTGCAGCTTGCAGAATTCATGTATGTGTCTGGTAGAGGACTGAATAGGTAGTATCAGAGGGCTAAGCCTCTTGAATAAGAGAGAAGCTCAATTCTTTTTTGTAATGAGGTGGTAATGTACTTGAATGAATGATTTCTGTATAGGGCCTTTACAATACCATTGTGACATAACTATGAATTGTGGTATGCTTTATCTACTGATGTGGGCATGAAGAGGTGTTTGACACTATTGTTAAGCTCAATATTTGATCACAAAGAGTATATATGGTTAATTTCATCAACCATGTCACAGTTATAATACTATTACACAGGAGTGAGTGAGAGTAATGACAACCTTTTCTAAAATTCTTGAACATCATCTTTATAGCAATTACTAGAACACCTATATTTATTCACCTACATGAGTGCACTTATGATATATCTTGGTGGATTTAATATGCTTTTCCTCTGGCACCACAATGATGTAATGAGTATGTTTGTGATTACTTACTGACACAAGTGCCTATATCTTTTTCCACTGTAAGTATTGAGAAACAAGGGCAGTTTTATGCATATGTTTCAGTGACAGTATGCTTATGATGACTTAATGTACACAGAATCCCATACCACTCCCATTGTCACCAATAACACAAAAGGGCAGTTTTATGTATATATATCTGTGTTTTGTGGTTGCATTTGACACTTGTAAAGAAGTTATAGCTGATAATTAGACATCTGTCTGAGCCTATCATGAAAATTAAGTATGTCGAGTTGAAGTATGATTACTTTAATTTTATTTTGACTACTCCAAGTCCCCGTAAGAGTTTGACCTCAGGCGATGTCCTCCTCCATAGTGACTAGATGGTCTTGCTATCTATAAGTCAGGTCTGTTTGACACCTTTTATCACATGTGCAGTGAGCGTGCTGTACTTCCACATTTTTAGGTCGAACATTTGAGACCTCTTTTATATACTTTAGTATATACTTATATGTGTATGTACTTTGTGGGCTCTGGAGATCAGCCCTAAGACTTGTCTGCTTCCACTTAGGGACTTTTTTCTGTTCAACTGCCTCTATTTAATTGTCTTGATAGAAAACGACCAGTAGAGGTCAGCACAATACCAGAATTGCTTTCTGTGTGTTCAACTGCCTCTATTTAACTGTCTTGATAGAAAACGGCCAGTAGAGGTCAGTAAAATACCAGAATTGCTTTCTGATGAGGGACTTTATTTTTTCTATTTTTCTGGCAACTGAATCTATTTAACTTTCTTGATAGGAAACGTCCAGCAGAGGCGAGTAAAATACCAGAATCACTTTGGCATTCTCTAGATTCCAGTCCATAGAAATTGTCTTCCAAGAGCACCCATAGACAATACATTTTTTTTCAAATCTTGTATTTTCAGTGATATGGCCACCAAAGGCCCTGATTTTATATTAAAAACAGAGCCTTGGACTATACCCTTTCCAGCTGAAAGGCAATACTTCTTTCCATGTGTTTCCAAACCTGGCATGTCACGCAGTTTGGTGCTTACTTTCCCACCATGTTAAAGAACAAAAATGTTTTCAGCACCCAGGCTAATGTGCGGCATAGCTAAATACATATAAGGTCCCAAAGGCGAGACCGATTGCATTGCAAATGCTTGTTACACATACAAAAACTTTCATCTGCTTATGCTCTAGATATTAAATAGTTACTGCTGTTCACATCACCAGAGTAGTTGATAATGATACGTTGTGTTCTACTTTAGTTGGGCAGGTATTAACCTGTACTTTTATCTATAGGTGTTCATACTGCTTAGATTGGGTATTCATATTGTCCTAGAGAAAGCCCTAGACCCAGTATAGGCATGTTTGCGGCCTGAAACATGTAGGCACCATTTAGAATGCTTGGGACATAATTATCATCATTCATCCATTTTGGTAATTTTTAATCTTACCCTGTGTATCTATTAATAAAGGTAACTCCTTGTGATTTATACAGAGTTCATTTTGCAATGAGATCCTGATCCCTGACTATCTAGCTACTTTTATTAATAACTTTCTCCTACCAAGGTCGAGTCCACCCTGATAGTATCATCTTTTCAGGGTGAGATGAGATAACCTATCATGAAGCCTGCCACAAAATGTAGGTGAGACTTCCCTATACGATAGGAAAAGATATATTAGTCAGTGTAGTAATATAAGTGTTCTGATTATCAAAAAAATGTGATTTGACTATAAAAGGGTCAATCTGGTCACGATGCACTACATGAAAACACCTATCAAATAGGCCAGACTAGAAACCAGCACAATTCTAACGGAGCAGGTGTAGCATGCTACCTGTCTACTAATGTACATTGACAGGGTCAGTGGTATTAAGTATTAAATACATGTGGTTACAGTACAATGAACATAAAGTGAGTGAAGTAACAGCAAGTTATTTTTGTTCATTTATGTTGATGTCTTGCTAAAATATGTATGTGATATGGACTATGCCATCCACATTTACACAACTGGAAAGATTGGATGCTGTGGTAAAGTTTAACCTTATTCTGATGCCACAGTAGTATGGCGAAAGCCATAGTAGAAAAGAGAAATTAAGGACTTCCACAAAAATATATTTTTTTGCAGAATATCAGCAATTGTGTTTTAAAATCTTTCAATCGTATATCCAAAGGTCAATAGCTCTATATTGTTTTATAGGATGTGTGTGGAGAGCTAAGAGAACATTTCTAGAATTAACCCCTCATGTTTCTAGAGAATAAGGTTACCACATTGTTTCAAGTAAAAATCTTCCCTTCATGTTCCAGTGTAGGGAATTAAAAATATCAGCTGCGTCTGAATAGTGGAGCGAAGCAATAGGGACAATCAACGAGAATGCATTTGTTCATCTGAATTACAGGCAGCATACTCATCTATGGAACTGGCACCCTTCCGCAGTTTAGTAGCAAAGGGCTTTTCATTTTGCATGAAGGCAATGCCAGTATCAGCTGGTGGCAGTCAGAGATGTGAATTCGAAAGGAATAAGTGCCGATCTGTATGAAGCTGAAAGATCAGGTTTTCTGGTGAACATTTCAAATCAACACTTCATTCAGCTTGTGTGGATCTTTTGGTCTTCTTACCAGCGCCTCTCTTGTGAGAAGAATCAAACTCTGCCTATTGACATCTGATCAGGGCCAGACTGGCTTTTTCTCCCACCAGACATTCCCTCGGGGAGCTGGAGCCAGAGGGAACCGGTTTTGGCAAGCACAGTGTGCTTCAACAGAGCAAGAGAAAAAACGAGAGAGAGACATGGATAAAAGAGAATAGATGGAACAAAAGAGAGATATAGCAGCGAGAAGAAGGTTTGAGCAATTTTGCCAAGGTTGCTTTTGAGTCCCCTGTCTGGCGCTGCATCTGATGCTAGAAACAGTTGTAAGCATACGTTTGAAATGTGAATGTACAATGCTTTCAATCTCGCCGATGCTGATAGCCTGTTGAGACGAAATGTTTTCTACATAGAATTGGGCTTGCACCCCTGCCCTGAGTGCCTCAGCTACATGCAATATATGGATCCTTGGGCCCGATTTTTTCATCATGAAGGAAAACAGATCATGCATGTGCGCCATGTCTTAGGCCTGTTTAATGGATTGTGGTGTTGTTATATCTGGGGGCCACACAAAGCGTTAACCTGGTAGTGATAAAGAGCTACTGCCTTTACCCCAATTAGCATGAGCGTAGAGGTGGAAGCATAGTGTTTTTTTTACAGTGATCAATAAATTGAGCAGGTATTTTTACCTTTGTCATTGGAGTGTGGACTACTGGCCCAATCGTTTAAAGTTGTGCTACTGTGTACCTAACTCACCCGTGGGCTACCTCATAGTAGTATGTAGAGCTATGCAGCACTCATGATTGTATGTGCAGTGTGGTTTGATGTATATGTGCTTGTGCATGGGACAGTACATGAAGGTCTGTGGATTCCATATTGGAAGCCAGGGACCTCATATAGGCATGTGGTGGTACCGGAGCCATCATAGACACATTTGTGGATTGTCTTCATTCTTGAAACCTGAATGGGAAACAAACACTTGAGGAAGGGAGAGCCAAGCTCTATTGTGTGGTTCAAAAGTGTTTTTTGATTCTGTAAAGGTCATTGGACAGTAGGGCTTAGGCACATCTCAGGAATAATATAGGGCTCATAAGGGAATCATAAAGAAAATTGATGGAGGCTTGGTAACCTTTTGATAGGCATACATCAGTTAGGCTGACTTTCAGATGTGATCTTTTAGCTTAGCATGACTTTTGATTTGTGTGACCAGTCAGGTGATTGAGGCCTGCTACTCTCCCAGCTGTGTGAGAACACAACATAGAGGAGAATCAAGACCAATCACCCCGAGCCCTGGAGCACCAGCATCGGTCTGCCTGCCAAAACTGCAGGACTCTGTGAAGAGGAGAGATCCTGGAGGGAATGAGGTTCAGTGAGGATCTTGTCAAGTGGTTCCCTGAAGCAGAGTGTGGGATTCTGGGTCCCTATTGAGGACTGTTGCACGCCTCATGCTGTCTGAGCTTGTGCTGTGACCCCCCATTCCCAGGTGGGGAGATGTGGGAAAAATATACCGGAGCGGTGGGACAGCGTTGTGGCAGAAGTGGGTCATCACCTGCGCAGTGTTGTAACTTGAAGGGCCCATTGCCTAAAGAGCTGTATGTGAGTGGGGGATGCAGTGAATATTAGGGCTGTCACCTTGCTACAGCACTGTTAAAAGGAAGAAGGCCATTGTCCTTGGGCTGGGTTGTGACCCATAGGACTTGTCACCCAGAGTGTGCTGCTCACAGCCCCTGTTGCCAGGAGGCGGCCATGTCGAAGAAGAGAGCCATTGCCCTGGAGCAGCATGCTGTAGAGCAGCATAGTGGGTCATCACTGCCAGGGGAAGAGCACTGATTCCATCATCTGAACTCAGGAGCACCCAAGACTACATGCCAGACTCAGGAATACTTACTGCACAGTTGCAGGAAAGATATGGATATCTGCAGCCTCTCTGCAAAACCCAGACTTGTGCTCACCCCCAGGCTGTGGCCATATGCCCGAGCCTGCCAAACCTCAGCTCCAAGTGAGAACGGGTGTAAGAAACCGGGTGTTTGTTGCAGTACCACCCAACATTTGGATTTTGATGCAACTTGAGTGAGGTATACTTAGTACCAACCAATCACGTTCCCAGTACCAGTGTTCAGTGAAAATGCGCCGCCGCAGAGGAGCGGATCCGTGATGACAGTAAATCATAGTCATACGCGGACTGGTGGGTTCCTTATGAACAATTTAGTATTGGCAGTGAATGGGCATGCGATTGGGATATCAACCCACTCGGGTTAAATTTGGCACAATTTCAGGAGCAACATCAAAACCCACTGGGGCAACACGAATGCGGCACCACAATTACCATCAGGATTAGCAGGCCAACTGTAGGCGGAACATTTATTTATATAGGTGCCTGCATTGGTTTTTGTTGACTCTTGCCCAGCCTGTGAACAAGGGCAGGGAAGCCCAAAACGCATAAGGCTGCAATCTATTGACTTCATGTTTCATGCTGCGTTTTATGCAATCTTCATTAAAGGAAAAAACCCACCTGGTAGTGCAATTCCGTTGAGGGCAACCTTTTGTTTTGGAAATATATGTTTGATATATATATATATATATATTCACTGAAAAAATCATAGGTTTTACACCAGTTATAGTTAGCTGGGAATTTTATTCGCATAAAACCATTGGAATTCCCACGTTATAGTTAGTTGGACTCACTATAACTTGTACGTGCAATGCACTGCTGATGACGTCACATATTACATCACTCATGACATGGTCAGTGACATCACTCATGACATCACTGATGACACCATCCAGTGAATGTGTGTCTTTCTGAAAAATAAATAATAGTGAGTAATGTTTACATATTTAAATATATGTATTAATGTAACACTTTGTGTATAAGTTGCTGCATGGGTTGGTGTGTAGCTACATGTATAGGTATATGGGTTATTAGATGTTTTTCTTAGTAACAGTATAAGTGTTTGTATGGTTTGGTGGGAGTATTACTTAGCACATAGATGCATGAATGACTGACTCTCTGTTTGTATGTGTTTTCAATACAGCACATGTGCAGGACTGTATGGGTGGATGAGTGTGTATATGTGTATGTTAGTGAGTGAATGACTGTCTCACTAGTGTCTTTATCAGTAACTACATATTTTTTAATGTAGTATATGTGAATATTGATGTATATAAGTGAGTATATGTGAGAGTGAGGGATTGTAAGAGTTCCTTTTTAAATTAGTATGTGTTTCTATAAGTGATTGTTTAAGAGAGTAAGTATGTGTAAGTTTCCTTAAAAGTAAAGTGGTAGTGTGTGTATAACTGTATATGCAAATAAATGGATGTTTAATAGTTTATTTGCATGTGTGAGTATGTGTGACAGTATCTTTTGGATGACTGTCGGTGTGTAACAGGATGTATAGGTGTATCACTACATATGATGAGTGAGTATATGTATGACTGAATACATAGAACTGTTGGTGAATGAGTGGATGTGTATATAGATGGTGGAATTACTGAATTGGTTGTTGTAACTGGTATGGCTATCTCCATTTTTTTGAAAATTTTAGTTTCTATTTTTGAATATGTGTTTCAAGGGTTACATTACAGTGAAAGGAGGTCTGTCACTCTGTCACAAGGATGGTGTCATCAATGATGTCATGAGTGATGTCACTGACCATGTCATGAGTGATGTAATATGTGACGTCATCAGCAGTGCATTGCACGCGCAAGTTATAGTGAGTCCAACTAATTATAACCTGGGAATTTCAATGGTTTTATGCGAGTAAAATTCCCAGCTAACTATAACTGGTGTAAAACCTATGGTTTTTGAGTGAATTTAATAGGTTTTTTAAATGCTAATTCCCAACTATAACTGGTGTGAAACCTATGGTTTTTTCAGTGAATTTCATCGTTTTTTTAATAGTAAATCTCTATAGGTATGAAATAATATTTTTTATAATGAATTTTATATTGAATAAATATGTAATTTTTTAAAAATATTTTTTGCCCGGAGCGCTCCCGGGGCGCGTACCGGTGACGCATGGGTAAGCGCAATGTTACGGCGTGCCCCGGGGCGCGTACCGGTGAGCGTCCCGTTAGCGCTATTCCTGCGAACGAAAACATCGTGACATATCGCGTAGCCGCGTGATGCGTCATATGACGCACTGCGTAAGCGCACCCAGAAGCACGCGATCGCATACGATCGCGCAACGTATGCGCCCCAACGCGCTTACGCTACGTGCTCCGGGACGCGCCCCACGTGGAAGAAAGGTCACTAACGTGCAGCCGGTGTTTGCAGGCATAAAATTTCTATGCGTGGACTGTGATGAACTGCTCTGTTATGGGGAGCAGAGCGTTGAACTCATTGCTATAAAGAGACAGGAACACCGCTGCCCTCCCCGTCCCTAATTTTTCACAAATTTTTGCTCCTGGTGAGCAGTTTTGTAATCCCTGTTTTTGTTTTTCCTCTGAAAAAATCCCAAAAAACCATAAAATCGTTAAAAAAAGTATTAAAAAATATTTAAAAAAAAGAAAAAAAAAGTTCTTTTCAGAACTACCTCCAATTTATAAAAAAAATGGTACATTTTTTAAAAACTCTGTCATTCTTTTTTCTCCATAGTACGCTCCCCGGTACGCTCCCCGGTGCGCGTACCGGGCGCTCCCCCCGTGAAAATCGATTTTTTTTTTCTTTTTCGCGGGACCCTTTTATGGCCCCCACATCAAACCTAGGGGGTCAGGGGGGGTGTACCCTGCCCCCTTTTGGTCATTTCCCTCTTTTGTTTTTAGCCACCTCTTGTGTCTCGGTCCTACCGAGACACAAGATGGCGGCCACTCCGGACTGTGTCGAATGTTTACAGACACCCGAGAGCCAATCAGCTTCCCGTGCGCAAGTCCCGTGGCGCGCCCGGAGCGCTCCCCGGTGCGCGTACCGGGGCGCGGCTATAGATATATACATTTTTTTTAACCTAAATTACTCAAAATCCTCTGGAGCACATATCTTGAGACATAGCAAAGGCACATCGGGCTACCAGTCCCTACAATTTTGCCAAGTTTGGTGAAAATCCATTCAGCCGTTCGAGCTAAAAGTGCGACCGACCGCCCTATGGAAATTAACATGGGGAAAACACGTTTTGGGACCCCCCTTTTATCTCGGCCCCCACTTGACGAATCCCCCCAAATTTTTCAGAGAAGGAGCGGAGCGCCGCGAGGCAAAGTTGCTGAAAAATTCAGGCCGATTCCTCAACCGGCGCCAAAGTTATTCCAAATAGAATGTTGCGATTTCCCTATGGAAATCAATCCTAACTATAACTACCTACTGGCGACTGCCAGTAGGTAATATATATATATAAATATATATATATATTTGTATATATCCAACTCCAAAGTTTGGCGCGAAGCATAAGTGGCCGCTTGCAGCGGCGGGCCAAGACGGGAGCGCCACTCCCAACGTATTCACAGCACACGTTCTGCAATCTTGAAAGAACGACGTCCAGGCCAGCTAAGTTTTCAAAAACCGGTGTTTATTCACAGCCCACTCAACGTTTCGGGAACCACTTCCCTTGCTCACGAGTGATCATGTCTGTTTACATCCAGTGTTTTATGGTATGACATGTGATCAGAAAAAAGTAAACATAATAAACAGACTCCCAATTCGTTCGTTTTCTGGAGCTGCGAGGACAGACTTATATACATAGTCAGTAGAACGTGGCACATTTTTCATTCCTCATTTAAATAAATGAAATAAGCATATGCGTCCATTAATTGTAAAATATAGTTTAAAATAAATTAAATTAAATCAATTAACAGAATTCCATACTTGCATTGGCGGTCTGCTGTGGCCATACTTATACTGCTCGGGGTTAAACACTGTTTCTCCTTTGTTAACCCTAATGGTGATGTGGTAGTATTGTCACGTGATTCCATGCCCCAGTGGGCAAACCAAACAGACAAATCATTGTCAATTTATACTTTGCATAAGCCATGCAGTGTCAGTTTAGCATACTCCAAGTTGACTCACTCGAGGTAGTTCAAATCCTGCTGCTCACGTCGTGAATACTACTCTAATATAGCCCAAGTGGGCATAAAGGTCACCAGTTCTCAGTCAATAGCCAATCATTTACCACTTGACGCATTGTGTCACATTCTTTCCGTGCTGCATTAGTTGTCTCACACTCTCCCAAAATAAACGTTTTAAGGTACCTGTAAAATAAATAAATACAGTGATTAACTTGATTTAAGTAATCTTCCTACCAACCATTAAAAACAACAAAATACTTTGAAACAGCCAGAAACATTATTACATGTGATTATCATACACTGTCAGTTTTCATCCAAGGTGGACACTCAATGCCTCATCCGAATTGACATCAATTGCCCAAAGATGTCCTTTAAAAGCATTTCCAGACCTACCCCAGTCAAAGTGCCCAGGTCATTTCCACCACAGTGCACAATTATAAGGTCAGGGTGTGGTAGATGCATAAAGGATTTTACCAATGGTATCAATTGGTGACATCTCAATCCTCTCTGGCCAATCCACATAATATCCACATTTGGTAAATCAAGGTTGGGAATACCTCTGCTAGCTGCATATTTTTCACTCCTGTGAACAAAGCTATGACCCACAATCCAGACTTTTGGCATCTTCAAGGTAGATGTGGTTGTATTCAGATGAGTTGTGGAAATAAAATGGCAGCTTGAAAGTAGGAGTTATGAAAAAAAAGTGGTTGAGATGCAGTGCCCTTGAAAGAGAAGACATGATTTGTGATTTTTAAAGTTCTCCACTGACAATTAGGGTGCATGCTTTTGTTTTTTGAAAGAAGTAATTGTAATGGTTGAGAAAAAGTCATTTAAAGAAACATTGCACATGATTACCTAGTACATTGAGAGGTCAAACACCCTTGCTGGGTTCATTTGCAACATAGTATCATGAACTTTTCACCTGTGTACTGAGTTAGGTGGGAGTTACCATGGTAGCAGGCTGAATGAGCACTGGGGGGATGGGTGAATATTATGTGAGTTTGAAAGTGTTGAAATGTTAAACCAATTAAAATGTCAGTTTGGTTTTGAAATAGTGTGGGAAGAATTTTGATTGGTTAAGTCCCGGGATATGTGTGAAGAATTACAGGGAATCAGGGCCATTTGTGGTCGCAGTGTTTGAGGTGCATTTCCGAGATTCTGCTTAGGAAAATCTGGTGTGTGTCACTGACACTGATCTAAATCTTCAACAGCATTTTTAAAGGTGAGTAATGATTCATTTAATATATATAGAGTGCTGTATGCACGATGGGGAAGATTAAGAAGCATATTGGGCTTGTTTATTCTTGCATTGTGTCTCATGTTACTATGTAATGCTGCCAAAAAATGAATGGTGCATATTGGAAATGTATTTTGGAAATGAGTCAGGTTTCTGCCTTGTAATGTAGTGGTCATTTAAATGGGCTGTGCTCTGTGTCTAAAACGATTTACTATGCTACATGTTTTTTGGTAAAATGTATGGCTTTTACATTTTTGACAAGGATCACACTGAGTGTCTGTGTCAATTAAGGAATTATATTTTCACCTTTTTCTATAATGTCACCTGTGTCTCCTCACAGTTTGCATCTCTTAGCTTATAAGCTACTGTTTCTTTTTGCAGTGTGTCTCATGTTTCTCACATGCTCAGAATAGCCTAACTAACAGAATGCACCTACTTCTCTAGTATAAGTGTCAGACTATTTTGACCAGGATCACAGACAGTGTCTGGGTGAAAGAAAGAATTATATTTGTACATTTTTCTTTAATCTGTAAAGATGGTGCAGAGAGATGGTCAGATGGTATGAGCACAGACACACATAGTGGAGGCATAGACAGACATGGTAGATTACATGTAACATCCTGGTCATGTGTCTAAGATCACACTGTGAGTCAAGCTTGATTTTAAATTAATCTGGGTGAATAATTTGCTTAGTTGATGTGTATACAAATATGGGAATACATGTATTCTTGAAGTCAGTTAGGCTTTAGGATATGTACTAGTAGAGATTCTTAGGCAGCATGTCTGTCAGGCCTCTTAGTTCACAAATAGGCTCTAATCTGTGTAATAAACATCCAGGGTGTGCTGTTGAAATGAAAAAGGAATGTTATGTCTTGCTTATATAAATATGGTCTGTTTTTTGCCAGTAGAGACAGTGAGACAGTATGAGCACAGACACACATAGTGGAGGCAGAGACAGACATGGTACATTACATGTAACATTCTGGTCATGTGCCTAAGATCACACTGTGAGTCAAGATTGATTTTAAATGAATCTGGGTGAATAATTTGCTTAGTTGATGTGTATAAAAATATGGGAATACATTTATTCTTGAAGTCATTTTGGCTTTAGGATATGTACTAGTAGAGAATCTTAGGCAGCATGTCTGTCAGGCCTCCTAGTCCACAAATAGGCTCTAAGCTGTGTAATAAAGATCCAGGGTGTGCTGTTGAAATGAAAAGGGAATGTTATGTCTTGCTTATATATATATGGTCTGTTTTTTGCCAGTAGAGACAGTGAGATAGTATGAGCACAGACACACATAGTGGAGGCAGAGACAGACATGGTAGATTACATGTAACATCCTGGTCATGTGTCTAAGATCACACTGTGAGTCAAGCTTGATTTTAAATGTATCTGGGTGAATAATTTGCATAGTTGATGTGTTTAAAAATATGGGAATACATGTATTCTTGAAGTCAGTTAGGGGTAGCATCTTGTAACTTGCCTGATTGTTGCAGACTTTGCCGCTGGGGACCCCGGGTGGAGGGCTGCTGCCATTTTTTGCTGCTTGACCTGCTGGGGTTGCCGCCTGCCTCCCGCTGCCCGCCCCCACTGCCATCTGGGGAAGTGCCCGCCGCGGCGTGGAGTGCAGGTCAGGGGACTGCAATCCCCAGCAGCCCAGGGAACCATGTGACCGCATCCTAGCGCCAGGAGGCGCATAAAACTATCATCAGCCCTGCTGAGTGGGGGGAGCATCTTGGAACTTGCCTGATTGTTTCGGACTTTGCCGCTGGGGACCCCGGGTGGAGGGCTGCTGCCATTTTTTGCTGCTGGACCTGCTGGGGTTTCCGCCTGCCTCCCGCTGCCCGCTCCCACTGCCATCTGGGGAAGCGCCGGCCGCCGCGTGGAGTGCAGGTCAGGGACTACAATCCCCAGCAGCCCAGGGAACCACGTGACTGCATCCTAGCACCAGGAGGCGCATAAAACTATCGTCAGCCCTGCTGAGTGGGGGGAGTATCTTGGAATTTGCCTGATTGTTGCGGACTTTGCCGCTCGGGACCCTGGGTGGAGGGCTGCTGCCATTTTTTGCTGCTTGACCTGCTGGGGTTGCCGCCTGCCTCCCGCTGCCCGCTCCCACTGCCATCTGGGGAAGCGCCGGTCGCCGCATGGAGTGCAGGTCAGGGGACTGCAATCCCCAGCAGCCCAGGGAACCACGTGACCGCATCCTAGCGCCAGGAGGCGCATAAAACTATTGTCAGCCCTGCTGAGTGGGGGAGCATCTTGGAACTTGCCTGATTGTTGCGGACTTTGCCGCTGGGGACCCCGGGTGGAGGGCTGCTGCCATTTTTTGCTGCTTGACCTGCTGGGGTTGCCGCCTGCCTCCCGCTGCCTACTCCCACTGCCACCTGGGGAAACGCCGGCCGCCGCGTGGAGTGCAGGTCAGGGGACTGCAATCCCCAGCAGCCCAGGGAACCACGTGACCGCATCCTAGCACCAGGAGGCGCATAAAACTATCATCAGCCCTCCCTCGCGGGACGCGAGCGGGATGCCGGGCTAAGCCCGGGCAAAGGGCGGGCCCTCCGTGGCCCTCAGAGGCCTGAGGAGGACGGGACGGGCCACGCCCCTTGGCCCTATAAGAAGAGGTAAAGCTACCGATTGACTTTTGTACTGGACAGTAGTACTTGCTTAAATTCTAATAATTCCATCATATTCAATCCATACTATGACCCGCAACGGGGTTGCCATTAAAATAGCCCTTCGGTCGGATTCTTCCCCCAGGATGCTAGACAAGCACACAAATAGTACCTTCTTACCTACGCGTAGAGATGCCGATAAAAATAATTCCGATCAGCTTATCGACAGTCCAACTAGTAATCAATCCCCTCCACAAATAACCAGTACAGCGTGTAGCCTCTCACTGTTGGAGGAATTAAATGTTCTGTGTAAGACCAGGTACGCCCCATTAGGATTACCCTCCCCACCAAATAACACTATCCCGTTAGCTCCTAATGAGAGTGTGCTGGAACCCTTTTCCATTTTCACAAAAGCCAATACCCAAAGTTTAGAACCCGTTCGGGCTACATCCGCCAAAAGGAAGCATGAGGGGGATAAATATAATGGGGGCCAATCCAAATTACAAAAACTACATAATGGGCCCCCAAGTCCAACTTTGCCCCCTACCAATTACCCCCCACCTCTAGAGGTAGCTAAAAAATTAGACGACATAGCACCCTCTTCCCAGACGGCCTTATTGTCCATGATCGAACAATTAATCAAATCTACTATACACCCTCTGATTGACAAAATTAACACTCTGCGGGATAGACTGACAGGGATTGAGGAAACAATCAAATTTAGTTTGTTACCTCCTACCCATGCTACAATATCTAATCATCCCTTGTCAAGTGCTCCTCCTAATGCGCCTAAACAAACCACACAAAACAAAGTTGACCAAACCCAAGTACTAGTTCCCACCTCTTTGCCTTCAAATGTTCCTAAAACCCCTCTTAAACCCACTACAACGCACAATATTGTTTCCCAGAGTAGAGCGCAACAGGGTTTCTCGAATTCATCTACCTCCAGAGGCCGCTCCATTCGTGTGCGTTCTCTCGGGAGTCCCGCAACTCAAGCAGGGTAAATCAGAGAGACAACATGACTTGTTAAATAAGGTCAAATTTTGGCTATCAAAAAATAGACCCCTGCCCCATGATCTTGACGGCAGGATTATGAGTGTGAGGAGAGTGGGTTGGCTAGGTCCCCTCCCAAAAGACATCACTGGTGACTTGGTATTAATAAGATTTAGGAGTAGACATATTGTTCCATACCTCCAAACTTGGCCACCCAAAGAAGGTGATGGCCTCATATGTATCTGGGATCTACACGATTTCTACCCAAACACCTCTTATATCTCTCCTCCAAGACCAACGGCTGAGGATAACACCAGGCTGGGTAGAGGACTTTGCTTACCGTATTGTTGTAGTATCCCCGCGCTTAACAGATTAGACTTACCGCATAATAGTCTTAAGTACTGCAACCCCTATCAACTTTCTTTTTGATGTAATGGAAGATCTGTTTACACGAATCCTGTAAAGTATGTTAATATCAAGATAGCTATATGTACAGGGTGAGCAAATGTTTTTAACTTTCAATTTGTAGATAATGTGTGCGGGAGAAGTATTTTCCTGTTGCCGGTGTGCAGTTCCTTTGAGTGGGAGTTTGCAGCGAGTGAAGGACTGAACAATTAAAGCGCCGTAGCCGCCTCAGCGCATATGATTGGAAAAGCGCACTTTGGCAGCGCTCTTTGAAAATCCCTGGCAGCGCATTTTGGCAGCGCTATCTTCAAACAACAGCTCGCGTTTCCTGCTTCGCGGGAAACACTCGCCTGGGTGTGCCTGTGAAAGGCAGGTCTGTAACAAACTACACTGACCAGAAGCCTCGACGGACAGGACCAGTCCCTGCCACGCCCCCCTCACCTGGCTTCATTAACTCCAGAAGCCGCCATAGAGGTGGAGAAGTATTTTCCTGTTGCCGGTGTGCAGTTCCTTTGAGTGGGAGTTTGCAGCGAGTGAAGGACTGAACAATTAAAGCGCCGTAGCCGCCTCAGCGCATATGATTGGAAAAGCGCACTTTGGCAGCGCTCTTTGAAAATCCCTGGCAGCGCATTTTGGCAGCGCTATCTTCAAACAACAGCTCGCGTTTCCCGCTTCGCGGGAAACACTCGCCTGGGTGTGCCTGTGAAAGGCAGGTCTGTAACAAACTACACTGACCAGAAGCCTCGACGGACAGGACCAGTCCCTGCCACGCCCCCCTCACCTGGCTTCATTAACTCCAGAAGCCGCCATAGAGGTGGAGAAGTATTTTCCTGTTGCCGGTGTGCAGTTCCTTTGAGTGGGAGTTTGCAGCGAGTGAAGGACTGAACAATTAAAGCGCCGTAGCCGCCTCAGCGCATATGATTGGAAAAGCGCACTTTGGCAGCGCTCTTTGAAAATCCCTGGCAGCGCATTTTGGCAGCGCTATCTTCAAACAACAGCTCGCGTTTCCCGCTTCGCGGGAAACACTCGCCTGGGTGTGCCTGTGAAAGGCAGGTCTGTAACAAACTACACTGACCAGAAGCCTTGACGGACAGGACCAGTCCCTGCCACGCCCCCCTCACCTGGCTTCATTAACTCCAGAAGATCCCGCACCGCGGGACGCGCGCGGGCGACGCCGGGCTAAGCCCGGGCAAAGGGCGGGCCCTCTGTGGCCCTCAGTGGCCGAGGTAGGCTGGGCTGGGCCCGGTTACTTACATTGACTGCGTTATTTTAATTGTGTTTTTTCGAGACTTTTTGATATTGGCTGGACGGTCAGAGGAAGAGTTACCTATTGAAATTGTGCCGCCATCTTCTTGAACTGTTTATTTCGTCAGTCTCTATTGGATCTCCAGGATTATATGTTTTATTGTGGAGTACTATCTTAATATTTTATATTAACTCTTCTGGAGGTTTAGCATTTTTTGTACCACTAGTTTGTGAGTTAATCCTTTAAAAAATGTTTAAAAATTGCGTTCTGGGAGGGAAGTTGGAGGCATATTAGCCTCACAAACAAAACCTGTTCGCATAAGAAACAAATCTGTAAATAACCCCCCATTGAAGGGTCAATGCCAACTATTTGATCTCTGGGATTTCCCGACCCACAAGATCTCTAATCTGTCCACGAATAAAGCCACTGGTGTGACGGCCCAGGAGGTTTTTACTTCTGTTTCTACGTCTCCCCCGCCTATTTTGGTGCAGCCTTCAGTCTTACAATCTGCACTAGCGGTGTCTTCTCCTCTTGTTCATGTTGAGGGGAAGGGAGAAAGTAGGGTTGATCTTGTTGAACCTGAAGGGGATCCCAGGAACCATCGATTGCTGTCTCATACTCCGCAGAATGATAGGTCGGGCGGTGGCTCGTTATGTCTATCGAACGACCGCGCACTCTGTGGTCGGTATGTAAATATAGCTAAAGTGGAAAGTCAGGCCCCTATTAGATTGTCGGGGGGTGCGACTCCTTCTGGGCTTATGTTGTATAGTAGTACCCCCTCTTTAAATGGTCAGGACACGTCTAATTTGTTAGATGCTTCTGGGTCTTTGGGTCTTAATCTATCGGGTATATGCCATCCTCAGGAGGCGTGTGAAAAACCTATTTCTGAATCCATGATTGCCTTGGAACAATTATTATCCTCGATTTTAGCCCTATTGGGGAAATTTGTTGGCAGCTCAGATTGCATCTTGGATTCAGTTACCCAAATCTTGAAGGCTCTGTTACAAAAATCATCTGATACGAGAGGTGTTTTTTCTCCTATGACTCAACATAGTCAGCCAGTGGGAGAAATAAATGCCCCTTTAGAAGTCGCTAACACGAAGGATGTGGCGGCATCTTTGCAAATACACACTGTAGCTATCCCCTTAACTGCAGCGCCAAATTGTATTAAGAACTCAGTTTTAGAGATTGAGGAAGAAAATAAATCCATCTCTGGGTCTAAAGGGGTTCAAGATCTTTTTCCCATCTTTACGTCTGAGAATAGAAAAGACGCGAATGATACTAAACAAGAGGTAAAGGTAAAAATTGCCAAACATGGAAACAATAAAGGGAACAAAAAGAAACCAATTCGAAAGTATAGGAAGAAAAGGCAGCGTCGAATAATTTTCCAAAATTGTTCGGCCGAAGTGGAGAATGAAGTAGTGGCCTTGGAATCCTGCTCATTATCCGCAAAGGCGGATGCTGAGTGGAACTCCATCATTTCTTCACCTTTAAAAAGTGATAGTGTACCTGGTCCATCAACATCTCTGGAAGTTTTGTCACAAATAGGGGGTTATTTTCCACGTCAGACTCTACCGCCTGCGAGTGGAGACCCAAATTATTGTCCATCTGGCCTTCTAAACCCCTTGGCTCCTCCTTTCTCTATAGTTCTAGAGACGGATGATGGCCTTATAGCGGATCGCCCCCAAATAACATTAAAAGCTCCAGTGGACACTCTTGTTTTAGACTTTCTTCCTCTATTTGATGTGGACCTTCCCCTAAACAGAGCTTGGCTACTTAAGCGCTTCAGTGAGAGTGAAAGTCTCCACCATATCCAAACTAGGGACATTGAGTTGGTCACCCTGTTTGGGGAAGTCAAGGTCTCCAGTATAAGGGTTACATTTTATTCACCTATTATTGTAGACCTAATACTGCAGCAAGCTGAGTTCTTTCAACGCACAGGTATTGATATCCTCCCGATCTGTAACCTGGGAAATATTAATCACTCCTCTGGGGAGGTACCTGGAAGAGATAAGATTAAGGGGGTAGCCTCTTCCCTTGAGGATCTGAAGATTCGGGTCTCTAAGGGAAAACGCTCGGTCCTGCAAGTGAAGCCACTTCTGCTAACGCAGACTGCCTCTCTTACAGAGGATAATGATCGGTGGAACTGGCTGCATAGTGCCTTAACTACAAAAACTAAAGATAATCCCAGATTGTTTCAGCATCTTTAACACCTCGCTGAAAATTATTTCCTGGAACGCGTCAGGGATTCATAGCAGCCCAGAGAAATTTGGACTCCTTTTTTCGTTAGGAGCTAATGTGATTTGTTTACAGGAAACTTGGTGTGTCAATATGTTGAATGTTTCTAAGGACTATTATGTCTTGGAAGTGCCTGCTGCCCCTTCCAAGAAAGGGCACGCTAGGGGGGGAATCGCCTGTTTATTATCTAATAAATTCCAATGGAGATTCTCCCATTATATTGATTCCAGTAAACTTTTCCATGCTATAACTATTGAAAACCTGTTTAATGTTGGCATAAAAGCCCCCATCGTGATTTTAAATGTGTATATTCCTCCAGAAGAGCGTTTTAATGTGTTAATGAAGCAGGTATTTCGTTATGTAGATCAAATTAAAAATGTTCCACTTCCCCCGGAAGTTATGATTGTGGGCGATCTGAATTGTAAGATTTCCAACGTTAGTCTGGAGCTCTTTAGGAATAAGTCCAAGGAAGAGGCGTATTTTGTTCCTCAAGCTCTCTTTCCTGAAAAGTCAGTGACAAATAAAAGAAGGAAGATCCTGTTAAAAGAATTATTGGCTGTCGATGGGCTTATACTAAATGGGAGATTCCCGTCGGACGTCCCTGCAAAATTCACTCACAAGTCTCCCTTTGGGTCTTCCATCTTAGACTATGTCATTGCTGACTATGGCCTGTTTCCATTTATTCTTGACCTTAAGACTATACCTACCCCTCTGAGTGACCATACTATACTATTTGTAACTATTTCCTTAAATTCCCTGCCTACTGCACCGTGGTCCCTTATAGGCAGTGATCCTGCCTTTCATGTTTCATCGGGAAGGTGCTTTTGGAATTCATCAGCCATCAATGGGGTGCAGGACTTTCTATCCGATACCCTTTTAGTTTTAAATGAGTGGCGTGGAAATGAAATAGTATTCTTTGAAGAATTTTTGCGGAAGATTATTTCTTATGCTAATAAATCTTCAAGATCGAGAAGAGGGGTTGTGGTTCCCAGTACATTGTGTATCTTAAATAAAGAAATTAACAATTTAGTCCGGGAACAATATTTAGATCGAGGTACGGAACGTGGAAAAGAGATCTCCAGGCTAAAAAGAAAGAGAAGCAGACTTAAGTCAAAACTAAAAAAGGGCAAGGAAGACAAAGTCTGGATTGATTTAAGGGAATCTGTTGCTCACGGTAGGATTAGAGATTTTTGGGCAATAATTGGTAAGGGGTGTGGGTCTAGATTGAGCCCCTCCCCTATCCCTATAGCGGAAGAGGTATGGTCCATTTATATCCGGGACCTTTATGCAGGGAATTGTTCTTCTGATATTATTGCCTTTGATGATATTATAGGTGATGATATCACTATCGGTTTGACTGCAGATGGCCTTATGAACTATCCTTCTGAAAAGGAAATTGAGATGGCCATAAAAAATATGCGTGTCTCCGGGGCAATGGGCCCAGATGAACTCCCCATGACGGTCCTCAAACAGGATCCTGTAAGGTGGAGTAAAATTTTGTACCCCTTGTATAAAGCTTGCTTTATGTCTAGAACGGTACCTACCTCTTGGAGGGGGAGTATCCTGGTCCCCATTTTTAAGAAGGGAACTAGGGATTGCCCAAGTAATTACCGTTTGATTGCTCTCCTCGATTCAATCGGAAAGGTTTTTGCGAAATGTCTTTTAGTATCCCTCTCCGCTTGGGTTGAGGAAAACAATATCCTGCCGCTTGAACAGACTGGCTTCCGCAGGAACCACGGAACGCTGGATAATCTTACCGCTCTTCATGTGGTTACGGATAAATATGTACAGGTGAGGCGGGGGCAGTGTATGCAGCTTTTATAGATTTCTCCACGGCATTCGACAAAGTGGACCGTGGAATCCTGTGGAGAAAATTGGCTGCGCTTGGTCTCCCGTCTCATCTGTTGGAGTTGGTGCGGGCTCTCCATACAGAGACTTGGTGTAGGGTCCTGCTCGGGGGTGAAGGGGGGCTATCTGACCCAATTCCATCGGGTAATGGCCTTAAACAAGGATGTTTATTAGCTCCCCTCTTGTTCTCCTTATATACGGCTGACCTGCCCGCCGCTTTATCTGCCACAGAGGGCATCGCCCCATTGGTGGGGGGGACCCCAATATCTTGTTTGATGTATGCCGATGATGTTCTTATTCTTGATTTAACTCCCAAAGGACTCTCAAATCGGCTGCATGCTCTCCATAGTTATGCTGTGGCTCATTGCATGAAGATTAACATAACCAAAAGTAAAGTCATGTGTATAGTAGGCAAGAAGAGGTGTCGAGCGGCAGATTTTGGTTGGTTTATCGGGGGGCAAAAATTGGAGGTTGTAAAGTCTTATATTTTTTTGGGGAAAATCGTTACGGCTAATTTGAGCGAGAAGCTGCATATAGAGCATTGCTCTCGTAAAGCTCTAGCCCATGGCAAAGGTTTAAACTCATTATACCATGCAACGGGGAAACGGCACTTTCCGATTCTATTGGAAGTGTACAGATCAAAAATCCCCGCAACAATTCTTTATGGTATTGAGTTAATAGAGGTGAAAAAGTGGGACTTTTGCCATAAGATTGAGGGGAAACTCTTAAGATCGCTTTCTTCCTTAAATACTGCTTGCTCTCTGTCTGCCTGCAGGCTCGACTATGGTCTAAGGAGCAGTTGGGTACAGGGATTATGTGCCCTAGTAAGATGGGTGGCCTGTCTTGCGAGAGCAGAAGTCGGGACATTGAGAGCTCTCCTCAAAAGTGAATTACTGGGTAATTTTAAAGAGTTTTCTCAACTGGTTCGTAATTTTAGAAAAGCCGTAACTCTTTTAAAATGAGATGAAACCACTCTTTTTGTGTATTCCCCTTTACAGTTAAAACTTGTTTTAAAAGCAGCCTCTTGGGACCTTTGCTTTCAATCGGATAAAAAGTTAATTAGTGGAAAAAGGAATGCAGATATCCTTTTCGACACTTATCTGATGAAGCAGCCACAATTCTATGTGCGTTGGTCCCTTCCTCACGGTATTCGTAGATTTTGGTTTCTGCTACGCTACGACCTAATACCATTAAATCTTTTGTTATCTAAATGGTATGGCTCCTCCTCTTTGTGCAATCTATGTAATTTGAATACTCAGGACTGTATGCATGTTTTACTGATTTGCCCGGCGCTATGTAAATTGCGCACTAGATGGTTAAAAGTTATTTGTCTCCGTCTGGGCATTCTCACTTTGAATGATTTTGTTCATGCACTTTATTGTCCCCCCAATGAAATGTTCTGCTTCCACATTTTTAAAATTTTTAAAGGTTTTTTAGCTATTTATTAATAATCCATGGAGATTCTTTTTGGCTTGTCAATTTTCTCAGTTCTGATGTGTATGTTAGCTTGTATTCATTTCAGGTATTTTTAGGGCAGACTTTGTTTGTATAATGTATTATATTGCTTGTATCTTTGTACATTTTATGTGGCCCTCGGCTGAGAGCCAAAACATAATAAACAATTTGATTTGGATAATGTGTGCTTTCATATGTATGTTCTTTTTTAACCATGATTGTATTTTTCACTGTACGCTTTTATGATTTTAAACAAAAATCGAATAAAGCAATCTGACAAAGTGACAAAGTGAAGTCAGTTAGGCTTTAGGATATGGTGCAGGCACACAGTGAGATGACATACGCAAAGAGAGAGATGACACACACAAAGAGAGAGATGGGGCAGAAACAGAGCAAGATGACACACGCAAAGAGAGAGATGGGGCAGAAACAGAGCGAGATGACACGCGCAAAGAGAGAGATGGCGCACGGAAAGAGAGAGATAGCGCAGGGAGAGAGATGACACACACAAAGAGAGAGATGTGTCATCTCTCTCTTTGTGTGTGTCATCTCTCTGTTTGCGTGTGTCATCTCAATCTATGCCTGTGTCATCTCTCTCTTTGTGTGTGTCATCTCTCTCTTTGTGTGTGTCATCTCTCTCTTTATGTGTGTCATCTTTCTCCTTGTGTGTGTCATCTCACTCAGTCCCTGCACCATTTCTCTCTTTGTGTTTGTCATTTCTCTGTTTGTGTGTGTCATCTCATTCTGTGCCTGCCCCATCTCTCTCTTTGTGTGTGTCATCTCTCTCTCTTTGTGTGTGTCATCTTTCTCTTTGCGTGTGTTATCTCACTGTGTGGGTGCACCATCTCTCTCTTTCTGTGTGTCATCTCTCTGTTTGCGTGTGACATCTCACTCTCTGCCTGTGTCCTCTCACTCTCTGCCTGCGCTCGTTCTAATAATAAAAACAGCGAAGAAAACAGCAGACAAGATCTTAATAGAAATCCAGATCCTCGAGGGTCAAATAAAAACCACTATCTCTGGTAAAGCCTTTTCTAAGCAGCAGGATGAAAGTAACAAGACGAGTAAAGAGTTTAAGGTCTCAATCCTGTTTGCAAAATTAGAAAAATTTAAAAAGGATCTCGCTAAATTTACTCTGGAAAAAACGTATCCCTACACGAGTGATACATATGTACCCACACCTTACAACAATAATGGCCGCAGGGGTGGTTCAACGTATGGTACCTCGAGCTCAGAGGATAAATCTAGCGATTCTGATTCGTCTAACTCTGGCAGTGGACAGATGGGCTATCGAGGGTGTGGCAATAGGCGGAACCGTAGGGGATTTAACCAGAACTTTGGTCAGACTCCATTTCCCCCTTGGTGGCAACCGAATCCTTGGGGTGCTGCGGTTCCACCTTTTCCTTCTCCTATGGGACCTTATGGCCCTCAACAGTTTTACCCCGATTATAACCAGCAACCTTTTTTAGGGTTTGGCCACGGGAAGATGAGAGGGAGGAGACGGTCCCAACAACAGGGTCATGTCCAATGGAATGTGCCATCCAAGACGATGGATCTGAGGAATGGGAAAAAGATCCCCCAGGAACAACCAGGGACATCAACGGGACCAGCCTCGTGATAAATTTAAGCTCTCATGTGCTGACTGCTCTAGGCTCTAGAGGAACAGGTCCCCAATAGAGGGCTTGGTTTTGTGGCTATGAATACAGGGGACCCTTTTCTCACGCAAATAGAAATGGGCACATTTTTCAGAAAGATCCATCTGCATTTTCTTTTTTCTAAGAACAATGGAGACTCCCCTGTTGAGACAGAGGAGGTGAATACTGGCCTCAAAAGACCGTCTACATTTAATCCTACAACTATGGGACTTCCTGCCAAAGTTGTGGCTTTTGAGGAATCAGTAGACAATGATTTAAGGGTCTTGTTCCAACAACAGCATAAACCTTTTATGAATTTCCCTAGGAAGGAACAAGAGGCGCTTAAGGGCCTAACTGATAATGAAACCTTAACAATCAAACCTGCAGATAAAGGGGGTGCCATAGTCTTAATGGACTCTGGCACCTACCGTGACGAATGCCTTCGTCAACTGAATGACACTAAATCATATTGTAAACTAAAGGAGGACCCCACTGACAGACTCGCGTTAGTGATTAACAGCGTTGTTGAAGAGGCTTTATCGGAAGGCTGGCTGACTGGAAAAGAGGCACAATATTTGTGTGGGATGAATCCGGTGGTCCCATATTTTTATGTGCTACCGAAGATTCACAAAGCACAATGCCCTCCTCCAGGCCGCCCCATTATCTCAGGAATAGGCTCTTTACTAGAACCATTGTCATCCTTCATTGATGTCTTCCTGAAACCCATCATTAGGGAGATGCCTACGTTTTTTAAAAGACACCAAAGATGTCCTCAGAATTCTACCAGAGATTGAGTTTGACAGGGATCTGGATTTACTCGTCTCATTTGATGTGGAGTCCCTTTATACCTCGATACCACAGACAGAGACGTTGGAAGTGATAGAGGGCCTTCTATCCAATAGAGAACTTGACTCTATTACACCTGTTAGTCTGATTATGACACTGGCAACAATCGCAATGACTGAAAATTATTTTCAGTTTGAAGATTCCTTCTATCTGCAGGTTAGCGGGACCAGTATGGGCAGCGTTTTTGCCCCAAGTCTCGCTAACCTGTATGTACATAGATTTGAACAGGAGCATGTTCTTCATGAAGACAACCCTGGGTTGGAGACATTACATAGATGATGTCCTGGTAGTGTGGCGTGGCACAGAAAAAGATTTAGAAAGTTTTCATGTCTGGCTGAATGAAAGGAATCGCTTTTTACGCTTTACCGTGGCATACAGTAAACACCAGTTAGCATTTTTAGACTTGCTTATTACATCTACTGCCTCTGGCCTGCAGTCAGAGTTGTATCGCAAGCCAATGGCTAGAAACTCTTTATTGAGTTATCAAAGCTGCCATCCGAAGGCCCTATAGGATAATTTGCCATTTGGGCAATTTCTAAGGATACAACGCAACTGTTCCACCAAGTCTCTGTTTGAGAAGCATGCCAAGAGCCTAGAGGCCAATCTGGTTGCTAAGAACTATCCCAGAAATTTTTTCACAGGGCAAAAAAGAGAGCCTCCAATAATCGAGAGAGCCTGCTAGAAATATGTCCCCCTAAAGAGAAAGAAGATCGGTTAACTTGTGTTAACACTTTTTCCACACAATCTAACAAGATTCAACAAATTGTGAGGAAGCATTGGCCAATTCTTAATACTGGGACTGAAGAAACTCTGTCCACCTTTGTTTGCCTGGAAAAGGAGTCAGAACCTGAAGGACCAATTGGTCCACACAAGACCAAAAACTATACTGCCCCGAACAGTGGGAACGCTATGGGACATGCCGGCAGTCAGGGGTCATCATCCCTGTGGGAACTGTGCTGCCTGCCCCCAAACTTCAAAAACCACGAGCATCGATATAGGCACTGATCGTCCCTGGTTACAGCTAAAATTCACCAATTGCAACAGTGCTAATTTAGTGTACCTGATCACATGCCCCTCCGATATGAGATACGTAGGGATGACCACAAGGAAAATAAAGATTCGCATCTCGGAGCATAAGAGCTCTATTAGATGCCAGCAACAAGCAACGAAGATGACGAATCATTTTCTAGAAGTCGGTCATGGCCGCACGGATCTTAAGTGGACTGTGATTGAGCAGCCAGTGATCCCAGACCATGTATCCGATATAACTAAGTTTCTGTTCAGGCTTGAGCAGAAATGGGTGTACAAACTAAATTCGATAAAGTGGGACTGAACGATGACATCCCTTGGATGTCATTATGAGAATCATGAGAATTGCGTTTGATATTGAGATATTTGTATATCTGCCCTAAAGATGCCCTGCTAAAATTCCATCTGGCCATTATAGCATAATAAGGACTAGCAGGCAATATTTCGAGGAGAGTCCTTTTTTATGTCAATTCCTTTTTTTATGTCAATTACTTTTCTCTGTATATCTGCCCAAACAATGCCCTGCTGGAATTCCTTCTTGCCATTATAGCACAATAAAGATTGTCAGGTGAGAGACTGAGGAGAGTCCTCTTTTCATGTCATGTCGATTACTTCTTTCTCTAGACCACACGTGGTATGTGAGAGAATAGGTGGCTTAGAGACTATATCATATCCCCCACCACGATTAGCAATAAAATATATGATTGCCGCTCTCTTTTTGCTAGAATGAGAGCAGTAATGTCACAGCATGCCTAATCTGTTAACAACACGGTTTCACTCTAGATCGGAGTCTGGTTATAAACCCATCTGTTTTTTACAACAAACGTACACAGGATTGAGCGTTATAGTATGCTTGCTAAATACTCATTTCTGTTTGAAACATGACTTCCAACTACGTTTCCCATGATTCCCAAGGTGAGGCGCACGGACGTGACGCGTCCCATGCGACCGACAAGGGTGGGGTCAGAGTATGTATTCGGGTTGGCTGCTCCTGTCGGTACCTCCCTGAGACAGCCCAGAAGGACGTCCGGAGTACCAACAGGAAGGTAAGCGACCGTGTTTACAAACCACTATCGATGTTCTTCACTTTGCCGTGAGTAATTGTCCCCAGTTTTTGTCCGCATGTATGATGGTTACTCATGAGCACGAGGTAGCTCTTGCACAGTACTAACGTGCGCAGCTCCCTCTGTGACAAGAAACGAACGCTGCTAGGGCGTGTATGCACAAGCATGAGATAGCCTTTGTGTAACACTTACGTATGAAGCTCCTGATTTGACTTTACTGAATGCTGATAATAGGAAGTAAGCAACCAACTTACTAAGGTTGTAAACATTTGATTTTGAGATAAACCCCCAAAAGTAAAGATCAGTGCTCGAAGAGCTTACAGTGTCTAAAGAATAGAGATGGGAATAAGCATTAGCACATAATTCAAACATTAATACATAGCGATACGATGCCTTTATTATTCTTAGGAATAGCGACAGCAGACAAACGGTTTGGGCTATCTAGTAGAACTTGAGAGTATTCAATTTCAATTCAAAAATCCTTTATTCGACTGTCTGCAATGCAGTCATAAAAGTACAGAGAAAAACATATATATATATTACATTGTTAAAAAAAACGATTCGTCAGGAGCAGGAAATCACAAGGGAGCATATAGTTAGAACAACCAATATAAATATAAATATACTAACTATCGATGACATATTTTACAAAAGGGGGAGTAAATCGTAGCAGTTAACCTTCCATACTTTTTCTAAATTTCAGGGCTGTTTTTAAAAAATTGCATACGAACAAAGTGCTTTCACAGTGCAGCATTTGAAGATAAAGTAATGCAGGCCTTATTTGCATAAAATTCAGTTGTTAAAAAGGGGTTTTAAAAACAATTTTCGTGGAAACGTGTAATAGGAGCATACAAATAAAAAGTGTTCCAGATCTTGCGGAGACTTACTGTCGCAGCCGCAAGCTGGCAACACTTGACCCTTGTGGGCCCCGCTGGGCACAGCTAGCATCAGATGAAATAAATCAAAGCAAAATCTAGATAACAGAAAACGCTCATATCTAGAGATGGGCCAGGATAGATAGGGTTCAATTAACAATGTTGTTTTTGTTAGGACATGTCTCCTCACGCTGCCCTTTTTCAGCTTGAACTTGAGAGTAGACCAGCGAACTGTTTGCTGCCTTGAGGTGGTGTAATGAAGTCAGCTTGGCTGACATGTTTAAGTAACTCCTGTCTTCGATTTGTTTTTATGCTCACTAGTGCAGGCTCCATGTACCTGCGCTGTGGCCAGGTGGGGTGGAGCGTTACTCTCCTCTGAATGAGGTAAGTGAGAGTGGCCACTACACGGTGGTAAGATTGGTGGTGTCATTAAGAGGCACGAGATTGGCATTTTGAAATCCAATCATAGATGTAAATTACTAAATGGTAAGTATAACCACACTGACTGGTCGCTGTTATGGTTGTCTGTTTCTTTTTTTTTTGTATGTGTCTGTTCTGAATGTCCTCTCCTTTCCATGACGACCTGGAAATCGCAACGAAGAGGAGAATGGAGATTTACTGAATACCCAGGTGATAGTTCTCTTTCTTTTCACATTTTTCACTGAGCAGTCGCGAATATGGTCCTGAAGAAAGCAGCAGGATACCTGTAGGCTCCAATTAAGTCTGCGGAAACATGTCGACCACACATTAGTATTAGTGATTATTTGTTGAAATCACTATCATCGCACGCATTTTAATGATTTGGGAGTATTAAGGTTTCAATAAAGTTTTCATCCTTTCTACTACCCAATTTTATCTGTCCATTTCACAGTTCACTCTCTTTCACTTTTCACTTGCACTGCTCTACAGTTGTCCATTCACACCCTGATACCAGTTGATGTTCACTAGATTCCACTGTAATGACAACGGTTTGTCTTCAGTGGTGGTCATAAGAAAACCTTATCTTCCCGATATGGAAGAACCCAAATGATGAACAGGGCGTCAAGGATCGGCAACTGATGGGTATTTTTCCACATAGGAAAGATAGTGTATTCATACGTAGTTTTGAGGTTAAGTCTCCCTATGTGAGTGCTACTAGTTCTAGACACATATATATTTTTTGATATAGCTATTCATTGACCCACTGCTACTCTGTGTTTGTGTATAGTTTGATTAAGGGGCTGTAGCAGTGTTAGGTCTCTAAACACCCCTTGGGCCCTCCCCTCCCCGGTTGTCTGTATAGAGAGTTAGATGACACACCCAAGGATAGAGATGGCGCAGGCAGAGAGTGAGATGACACATGCTAAGACAAATGGCACAGGCAGAGAGAGAGATGACACACGCAAAGAGAGAGATGACACACACAAAGAGAGAGATGGTGCAGGCAGAGAGTGAGATGACACTCGCAAAGAGTGAAATGGTACAGATAGAGAGTGAGATTAATAATGAAACTGTACTGCACTGTTGCTGTGCTATAAACTTAGTTATGTTGTAAACTAGTGTTTATATCGTTTACTTATTATAATTGCTATGTAGTACGTTAGTAGTGGTCTATAATATGTTATTTTTTCTTTACCACAGATTGTAATCATCTATAGAAAGATAAAAGAATATGCCGACGAAGGAAAGAAGAAGAAAAAGTTATAAACATGGTTTATTGTCCAAGAAAACACAATTAGAAGATTCATCCAAAACACAATCTTCAGTGAAAAAAAAAATGCTCCTGGTAAGCAAACAAAGGAGTTTTTATGGAAATTAACGCAATGTAAATAACATCTGGATGTTGTTTCAAAGAAAAAAAATCATCTGTAAATACAAAGAAAAAGCAGAGCCCCCCAAAAAATGTTAGACCTGTAGAAGGAGATAATATTCTCTATAGTTATAGACGGAAAAATCAATTTATTGACATTCGTAGACAAATGTTTTATAACAGAATTGTTTTAAATTTATTAAAAAATGTAAAGATTTATAAAAAGAAGACTGCTTTTTACAAGAAAAAAAAGTATAGTGAAGATTGTGGATCAGGCTTTTGAAGTGAAAAACAAATTATACGGCTTAGTAATCAATAGAATTCGTACACTAGATAAGGTAATCAATGTTTTGAAATCAAAATGTAAGTGGAAAAGAGTAATTAATTGGACTCATTTTTGTGATGTTTTTTCTGGAGAATGGAACCATAGTTCAAGTTGTGAGCCATTTTTTAATGAAGAGAGTTACTTTCAGGATAATGATTTGGTACATGCAGTTGACACCAGTGGTCGAGCATATGAGGTGAAGGACGGTTGTCCGGTTGAAAAAGAAAAAATTGTGCCTAGAAATGCAGATGAGGTGTTAGCTGATGAAGTTTTAGGGAGATGTCCCAAGGCTCCAGTGTATACTTGGAATTGTAGTAGTATTTGTAGTGTGCAACAGGATTCAATTGATTTGTTTCTCAATTTCTTACGGACATATACTAAGAAAAGTTAAAACAAAAGATGTTGCAAGAGATAGATCCTTGCAGAGTGAGAGAAAAAACAGGTTTCCATGGGCATTCACTGGCTTGTCTTTCAAGAAAAGTATGTCAGAGTGTTTTTCACCATTTTAGGATGTTACCAGTGCATCATAATAAGGTGAGGAAATTAGTGAGAAGGTTGTATTATGCAAAAAGTCCAGCACTTAAGTTAAAACAGTTAAACAGTGCTCTTTTGCATGGATCTGAATTAGATGTGAAGAACATTTGTGACGAAATTGAGTTTTGTTATTTTGGTGAAAAAGAGGAGAGTGCACAAACTGATACAGTGATAGAAGGTAACGTGGAAGAGAATGTACAGATTTCAAGTACAGAAAAATTTGAACATGAAATTACAAAGTTTAAGGTCAATTCAAGTGAAAGGCCTAATTTTTCTTGTGTGTGTTGTCGACGAACTCATTATAAGAATCAGACTAGGTTAGTTGATTTATATGTAAAAAGTGAAATGGAAAATAAAAATGAGTCTTAGGATTTTGCAACTTATTTGTTGGTAGAAAACTGTTTTGATTTGGGTACTGATCAACGTATTTGTAAATATTGTTATAATAAATTAAATGAAAACAGAATGCCTGCTAGAGCTGTTCATAATAATCTGGAGTTGGTAGACATTCCTTCTGAATTGATGGATTTAAATACCTATGAGTCTATTGTGATTCAATGTGTGCATCCTTTTCAGGCTATTGTTCGCATGGAGCCTAAGACAGGGAAATTGCCTCCTTCAGATTTACAGAGAGGATTAAAGGGAAGAGTTGTTTATTTGCCTCTAGATTTTCAGAAAAATATTGATACAATTGGTGTAGAAAAAGTAGAAGAGGAACCTCTGGTTATTTTAGTTAATGGTGTTCCAACAAAGAGTAGGAAAATCTGGCAAGAATTAGTGGATGTTAGGAAAGTCAAAAAGGCAACGTTGTATTTGGTAAAAAACAATCACTACTACAAAAATGTATATGTTGGAGAAGAGGAAACAACTGTAGAAGAGGACAGTGATTTCTCAGCTGGGCAAATTGAAAAAGTTGATGTCGCTAGAAGTGAAGAAATTTATGAACATTATAGTGTTTATCCTTTGCATTCCAAAGAAGTAATGGGGAATGCTATTGACTTGTTTCAAATGAAAGAAGCAAAAGGAAGTCCCATTAGTGTATGGGAAGAAAGTTTGGAAGCTTGTTGTTTTCTTCAGTTATTTCCAACAGATCAAGGTGGACGATATGACGACCGACCTGTTCAAATTCCTGCATCTGAATACCGGACTTTAAGATTATATGCAGAAGATCCAAGGTTTCGTCAATGCATTCCATATTTGTTTCATCTACTGTTTGAGAGTGACTTGTCTGGACTTTCTTATGCAGTGAAACATATACTGAAAAGTTGAGTACATCTGCAAAATGTTTCGGCAAGGGACTTTATGGGTAAAGTCAAACTGCAAGACAGTATTTTGGAATCTCACCTAATTAATCTCATGGCATGTCAGCGTGGTACTAATGAGTATTGGTACCGTCGTCATGGGGAATTGAAATGTATGCTAAGAAACTTAGGAGCTCCTTCATGGTTCCTCACTCTTAGCTGTGCTGAGTATGCTTGGGAAGACTTACTTCAATTTCTACGAGAGGCAATATAGATTACAAGACACCTGGAGACCTGTGCTCTTTGGATCCAGTTAATGTATGCAGGTATTTAAATCATAGGTTTGAAGCTATGATGTCTTTTATCACAAACAAAAAAAATACTCCGCTTGGAGAGGTTTTGGATTTCTTTTGGAGAAAGGAGTATCAAGCAAGAGGTACTCCTCACATACATATGCTGCTATGGATCAAAGATGCACCCAAATTTGGAACAGATTCGGATGACACAGTGATGAGTTTCATTGAACAGTATTCTACATGGGCTGTTCCGAAAAGTACAGAAGAAAACAATTTAAGACATCGAGTTTTACGCTTTCAAACCCATCGTTGTGGAAAATACTGTCGTTAAAAGTTCAAATCCAAGGACAAGTTCTACACAAAATGACGTTTTGGATTTCCACGACCATTAATATGTAAAGAAAGAGTGAACAATTTTATGTCTTCTCTGCAACATACTGTGACAAGAAAATCACCAAAAAATACATACAACTTAAGAAGAAATGAAGAGTCCAAATACATAAATGACTACAACCCAGTCATTTTGTCCATGTGGAATGCTAACATGGATATTCAATATGTTGCTGACAACCCTATTGCTATGGCTCGATATGTGACGTCTTACACCACAAAATTAGAAAAGACGGAACTGAAGTAAATGTGGGAGGAAATTTAACATGAAAAGAGTCTTAGGGGCCGATTAGGATGTTGGGCGGATTGCCCCCGCCAGGCTAGCGGTAGCCACCGCCAGCCTGGCGGGGGCAATCCGCCCGACATCCTTCCCTGAATTCCCCCCCCGCCACGGTGGAAGAAAACACCGCCCGCCACTTTTCCTCCCCGGTCGCCTTGCGGCCGGGGCGGAAAATGTTGAATATGGTGGCGGTGTCTATGAGACACCGCCAGCCATATTACAACGGGCATTTTGCAATGCTTTTCCGTGGCAGCAATGCCGCCACAGAAAGGCATGCGGTGTTCACTCTGGGGGGCCCCTGTGGGCCCCCAGAGTAACGACCAAAGGGGGGTGGCACACGGGGGGTACCTCTGGTACCCCCCTGCATTTGCATAATCGCAGCGGCAGACACCGCGCCGTTCCTGCCGCTTCAATTATGCAAATGCGTGCATTTGTTTTAACATTGTGGCGGGCGGTGCACTGAGCACCGCCCGCCACAATGTTAAATTGAGGAATGCGCCCACCACTGTGGCAGGCGCATCCTAATGCCAATGTCGTGACCCCCGCCCTTTAGGTGGGCGGTCCCAATCTCCGTGAGGGTGGCGGGCAGACAAAGTCCGCCCGCCATCCTAATGAACCCCTAAGTAAGAAATTTTACAGTTACAGTCTGAAGATGGTGTCGCATCGAGAAATTGGAGCATATGATTGTTCTGATCAGTTATCATCAGCAAGTCTATATGCCAAATGTAGAACAATCATTTGGGTGAGTCTAGGTCTTGCTGCAACACGAAACCGAGTTTTGAAATCTGTACAAGAAATTGAGTATTTGGCGGAGAAAGAACCAAGCAGTACATATATTTCGAAGACAAACATACTATCCAAATAGAAGTAGTCATCTTGAGAACGTTTGTCTCTATGAAGTTCTGCAAAGCTATACTTTTAAGAGGAACATCACAGAAGATATCAATAACGGAGTATATGCTGTAATTGGATGTGAAGGATGTCTGGTGAAACAAAGAAAAGGCCATTTGATTAATCATCAAAAATCGAGTTGCGAATCTCCTGACAAAAGGGAATTTTACTATTTAGCTCTTTTGCAACTCTTTAAGCCATGGCGTACAGAAGAAGAACTACTTGGAGATTTTCTCAGTTATGAAGATTCCTTCAATGGAAGCAAGGATACCATAGAATGTCCTGTTCTTTCAAACTATCTGCACATTTTGAACGAGGAAATACAGCAAGAAGCTCCAATTGAAGCAGAGATTGCTAGAGACAGTTCTCAAGACAGTCAGAGTTCTGCTTCATTGAGTCAGGATCCACTAGGAGGACCAATTATCCAAAATGAAGCTGCCACTGCCATGGATGAAGTGGAAAGAGCCATGGAACAAGCTCAGGAGGATGTAGTTAACTTAGAAGATTTGGAAAAAGAACTAAACGTTGAGCAGAAACAGATATATGACGAAGTCACAGAACAGATTGAGCATGGTTTATGTCATGAGAAAAAAGAGTGCTCATGTACGTCATTTATGCCTGTCCGACTGTACTTGAGTGGAGAAGCAGGAACTGGAAAAAGTTTTCTGATTAAAGCAATTGCAACTTATCTGCAGAAAAGAACGGAGTCATCGCTGTCTTGTGTTGTTACCGCTCCAACTGGGTTGGCAGCACATAACATTAAAGGGATTACTTTACATCGTTTATTGATGCTGCCAGTAGAGCATGATAATAAATTACAATATCACAAGCTATCTGGAGAAGCTTGTTGTGAAGTTTCCTGAGTCCTGAAGAAAATGAAACTTCTTATCATTGATGAGGTAAGCATGGTATCAAATGTAATGCTTGCTTTTGTGCATTTAAGAATGCTAGAAATTCTTAAAACAGAGTATGATGTGTTATTTGGAGGCAAACACATCATTGTTTTTGGAGATCTACTGCAGCTAACTCCAGTGGAAGGACAACCAGTGTTTAAAATGCTTACGCATGAAGATACCAGGAAGTGCCTAAGAAGCATTGGAAATGTTAATATATGGTTAAATTTCAAATATGCAGAACTGCTTCAAAATATGCGACAGTCAAAGGATGAAGATTATAAAAATATTCTACAAGATGTAAGAATTGGAAAAGTAAGTGAGCATGGCAAAGAAGCTTTACATGCACGATTAATTTCCAATTTGTTTCCAAACGAAAATATTCTCCCAGAGAATATTTTTAAGAAAATTGCTGAAAACAAATCTGTGATATGCTTGATGCCAACTTTGCAAGAATGTTCAATCTTCAACAACAAAATGTTAAAGTTAGAAAATCAAGAGATTGTGAAACTGGAAGCTATGATAAAATAGAGCATGAAGGAGCAACTATTATTTTGTCAGAAAAGTTGAAATCAAAATTGGATTCTTTAGAGAAGACAATATCTAAAACTGCTGGTTTGGAAAAGACTCTGTATGCATGTTTAAATTGTCGTATAATTTTACAACGGAATTTACATGTGGAAAGAGGTTTAGTAAATGGAGCAATGGGTCATGTTGTTGATTTTGTGAATTACCGAAATAGAGATGGAATTGAATTTTTAAAAATTAAATTTGATGGAATTGAAGAAGTACAACAAATCAGTTGTTGGTCTGCTCGATTTTTGCTTGTGAAAGATTTATATGTCCGCCAAAAACTGTTTCCTGTTTCTTTGGCATATGCGGTGACTATTCATAAATCTCAAGGTTTAAGTGTAGATAGTGCTTTGGTGAATATTGGAAGTTCTGTGTTCAAGGAGGGTATGGCATATGTTGCTTTATCTCGAGTCAGAACTTTATCTGGATTGTACTTGATTGATTTTGATGAGACAAAGATTAGTGCAGATCTAAATTGTGTAAAAGAATATAATAGGTTAAGAGGAGAGTGTGCTCCAAATTTACCTCAATATCCTCTATTTGAAAAGCTTGTGGTAGGCCGAAAAAGAAGAAATGAGAAAAATTGTAGTGAAGTTGTAGCAAAAAGTAAAAAAGTAGATGAATCAGTAACTGTAAGCAGAAAGGAAAAGGATTCAGTTAAAGATGTTGTTGGATTTCAGTTTGAAAACAGTTCTGGTGTCAACTGCTATGCTAATGTAGTGGTTAATGTTGTTTTTTTTCTCCAAACTTTACAAGAACAGATTGTTGAAAATCGGGATCAAAGATTTTGTTGTTTGTTGAATTCTGTGTTTGAGAAATGTAGCAGTGATAGAACAAAAGTAGAAAGTGTTTCTGAAATTCGAAATGTTTTAGACATAGATTCTGGTCTAAATCAATTTTCACAGAATATTTAGCAAGATTGTCAGGAATTTCTAATGTATATGCTTGTTGTATTGCAAGATGAAAGTATAGATGAAGAACATCTTTTTGGCCTTTCTTATAAATGGCAGCATAACTGCGACAATTGTTCCTTTTCAAGTACTACTACAATAGACACTGAAACATTTATATATGTGACTTTACCAGACTTCAAATCAGTGTCTTTTAATAATCTAGTTAGAGAAGCAAATCAAAACATGGTCTGTACTCAATGTAAATCTGCAATGCTATCAACATTATTTATACAAAGATATGGACAGTATGTAATTTTAATAATCCAACAATGTAGCCCTGATGGAACTAAATTGACAACTTTAATTAAAATTTTTGTGGCTTCTCAATTATCAATTTCAGGAAGAACCTTTGCAACTGCAGCAATTATTTACCATAATGGTCCTTGACAACATCAGGACATTACACAGCTCATTTAAAATGTCAAAAAGGCTGGACTAATTGTAATGATACTCAATTGACTTTCAAACAACGTTTGCCTTCTGACTTACAAAATTCTTACCTAGTGTTCTTACAACCGACATTTTAGGAAAGGTAATTGGCCTATGAAGAATGGAGCAGTTAATAAAACTTAGTCTGCTGTTTAAAATTACTTTGTGAGTGAGAGTAATCAAGATAATAATTTTTTTTAGTTTTCATAGAGGTAGTGTAAGTTTATCACATAGTGAGTGATATCAGTATTATAGGAAATGTTGATCATGAGTGAGCCAGAGGTGGAAATATAAGTATTGTTACATGATGAAAAAGATGTTGGAGCTTTTCTTTCAGAAAGTCGGGTAAATGCAAGTTTAAGAGTACTATTGAGTAATTTCCAAAGAAAAGGACTTTCCATATACTATTTGGCCTCGTGGAAAAGTAAGTGGATCACAAATGAGTTAAGATATGTTTTTTCTAAGTTTGACATTATTTATTGAAACGTTGTATGGGTTTTTTAAACACAATCTTTTTGATTGTGTTTTTTTTTTGCCCGCTGTCATATGATGAGTAGTATTGAACTCACTGTTTTAAGTGAAATTCAATATATTCTGAGAACAGCAAAAATAAACCATATAACATGTTGTACAAGTTATTTTCTATTGTGAAATATATATTATAATCCCCGTGTCTCACACTCACTCACCTTTTTCTACCCTCTATCACCCCTCTTTACTCACCCTCACTGCCCTTCTCTCACTTTCAGTCACCCCGTTCCCTTACTCCACTTCCCTCACTACCCCTCATTCCCCATTCCTTCACTCCCCTTTCCCTCTCTCCCCTCCACCACTTTCCAGCTCTCAGTCACTCTACTTCACTCCCCTTCCCCTTCTTTCCTTCCTTTGCTCCCTCAGTAATTCCCCTTCCCTCACTTACCTTACTCTACCTTACTCTACTTCACTCACACCTTCTTTCACTCCCTCTGTCCTCTCACATCCTCACTCCTGTGGTAAATAAATAATTAATTACCTGATCTATTTTTGACTATAATTAATAAACGGTTAGCTCAATAAATAAGAGTCAAGATACGAGGTAGCTGGAGTATACAGGCTTTAATTAATCATAAAAGGACAGGAACAGGACAGCCTGCATGGGAGTAGGATGGCAGGGGCCCGACAGCTGCCGGGGCAGGATCTGGGAATTGGCTAGCTTTTAATAACAGTGCACAATATTTATAGTTAAACAAATACATTGCATTCAATACAGGGGGCGTAGCAGTAGGCGTGGTTTGTAGCAGTCGCGGAAGATAAGGCATAAAGTGGGTGTAACAAGAGGTGTGTACAGGGCGTATACATAGACATGTGATGTAAACGTAACAGAATATGTCATAAAAGGGGCGGAAACATGGAGGGGGCTACCTGAGCAGCTGGGACCTCTAACCTAGTGGTGCGCGCAAACTGGCAATGACGTGTTACTAGGGAGAACTGGGGGGCTATGACTTCTGCGCTAGAAGAGGAGACGAAAAGTCTGGAGTGTCAGAGCAACATGTACCTAAAGCCTATCTAGTATCTAGTGTTTAGAGAACATGTTGATAGAATCCAAAAGTTATCAGGGTAAAGGCTAACAGACACTAAGACTGGTGCATGCATTATTCTACATGTATTGTGTGTGCGAGGAATATTCTATGAATATTAATACAGTATTTCTCTTACATGGAGACATAAAGGCTAGACCATGACGGAAACCATTGATGCGATTCAGTAGCTTAGGAATGCAGAGAAGGAGGGCTGGACTGATAACTAGAATCATAACATACTCTTGGCAGACTAAGAGGCAGAGCCAGGCCGAGCCGGGCACTGCGAGGCATGAAAGTAAGCTAAGGGTCAGGGATACAGGTGGGGGCTGTATCGCTCCTCGGAGAGGGTTCAGGAGACAGGAGCTGAATCTGAGTCCGGGCCCTTTTGAGGCCTAGAAACGGGGATAATTCAATGAATTAACGTGCACACTGTAAAACGTGGCAACGTAGCTTTACATAGGCCTGATATTCGTTGTATTCACGATAACTGGAAACTGGCATACTAGAGATGGACACAACTGTAATTGAGTCTTTAATCGATCAGAGGGGAATACATGCATATTGATCATGCACATATATCATAACATGGGGAACACGTAGGCACATATAACATGGCAAAATTTACTTTTCCACATTCCCTCCTTGTGTCCTACGTTTCCATCAGGAAACATCTATATTCATGATACCATCTATCATTTCATATAGCATCATTTGCTCGTCTCGAATTGTCTTGGAACGGGATTTAGGACTAGGAATACAAGAGGTAGCACAAATGCCGCAAATCGCAGGGCCACATTGTATACAGAGGCAGCAACTGAATATGATCATTACTGCAATACCTAGAAATGACAATACTTTCCATCCCCAGGCAGATATGATACTCCAGAGCCAACCGGACCATGTCCAGGTGCCTGGATTCTGGTGTAACTGATGGGCAATTTTATGAAGTCTGGTTATAGCTGAATAAACAGACGGCGCGTTATTAGGAATGAAAATGCAGCAACTAGATCCGATGACTCTACATGCTCCTCCTCTATCGGCCAGTATGACGTCAAGAACGAGACGATTTTGGAGCACGACAAATCTCATAGCAGATTGCTCTTCGGTTAAATTACCTAGAGCAGAAGTAGTCTCATTCACTACTGCTTCAAGGGTTCTGGTTAACCTACGTATTAACTTACTATTCTGGACAGGGCCTATAAAGAAGAAGAAACCTTTATTAAAGTCTTGATATTGTTCTAGAGCAGTTTCAGTTTGATCGACAATTGGGGACTCGATCTCCCTTCTATGCCTGACGTGTACTAGATGTGTGTTTCTGTGATAATCAGATGGGGCTAGAAAAACTGGTGGCAGTAGGAAGGCAACGTAACATGTTCCATCCCAATCGAGGGGCAGACGTACATATGCGGTCTGACCACAAACAAAATAAGAATGACGTGAGGCTTTGAAAATAGATTTCCCACTGTCACTATACTCGACAGTAGTAGTACAATCACTATGTCCTACATGTGCGGAACCATTCTTTCTGACACATAATTCGCCTTTGACTGGTAGTACTGAAATAGCAGGTAAGTCTGGAGTAGTATCAGACTGAACATTCAGGACCATAAAATTCGAGGAATAATTACCTAAATCATATACTTCATTTTCTAGATCTAACCCTGTTCTATGGGTGAGACCTTGCTTGTCTGGAAAACATGTTCTATTCAGAAGGGACATATCATTTGAAGATGACGTTAACGTGGACCATGCTCCACACGAACCATTATGTGAAAACGGATAAGGAAAGAGTGGCAGAACTCCCTTCGGTGTCTGGAAAGGGGGGAGTCGACCACACACCCAACAATTAGTGGCATTGCTGGTTTGGTGTGAATAGTGTAACATACGGATGAATGAATTATTGCGCATAGCAAGACGATAGGATAGCTCGTGAGGAGGCAGATCACTAAATGTGTGCTCTACTGTAGCATTAGCAAACTTATTTACATGAGAAATTGGAAAACATAAATGCAATGCATAACTTGTGCAGGTAACCATCAAACTGAGAAATAATAGAAAACTTAGAAAAACGATACATCTGATAGAGTTTTGACTAACTCTCTCACTATGGGGGTCTATCTCATACATGTCAGAAACCTGTCTAACCGTTTCACCCGAGAGGGACTTAGACAATTAAACTGGCTGACTTATTTTACTAGACCGGAGTTTGGATTTATACTCCTGCTGCGGAGTTTTCTCTAACAGGGAGGGCTTGATTTCAAAGTCAGTAGCGGGACAGTCCTTGAGAATAGGGCAGTCTTTAGGACTTTGGCAGTCCTTAAAAATGTTCTTGGCAAATGTTTTTATACGATATCCATGGAATTTCTTGATATGGGACAGATGGACCCATCCCTTACGGCCCTCCAACTTCACGGCCGTACGGGTGGTCAGAAGGACTAGTTTCGGCTCCTTCCAGCGAGGCTCCAGCGGACTTGAACGATCAAAGTTCCTTACACGTACCAGGTCCCCTGGTATGACCTCATGCGGTTTCACTTCAGTATTGTCTGTAAACGCAGCGGCAACCTGTGAACGACAAGAGTGTAGGGCAGACATCAAGGAAGCTAGGTAATCTGTCAACATATTACTGGAAATATCTGTAATACTGCGGGGTCTAGGTGTACCCCACATATTTGGGGGGCGGCCGAATACGACCTCATAAGGGGACAGACCTGATCTGGAATGTGCAACCATCCTTATGAAGAATAAAGCAACTGGCAGGGCAACTAGCCAGTCTACACCTTTCTCTTTGCATATCTTGGCAATACGGATTTTCAGGGTCTGATTATGTCTCTCTACGAGACCGGCTGCTTCAGGATGGCGCACACAATGGAACTTCCACTGGTACCCTAACAGAAGGGAAACATGTTTCATTAACTCAGATGAGAATGGCTGGCCGTTATCAGAATACACGACCCTAGGGAGTCCATAACGGGGGAAAAATTCACGAACCAACTGCTTGGCAGTGGTCGCTGCTGTGTAATCTGGAACTGGATATGCTTCTGTCCACCTGGACAAAGCGCATACAACTACGAGGACATACTTGAAACCTCGACATCGCTCCATCTGAATGTAATCCATCTGGAGGACTTCAAAAGGGTGGTCAGGAGGTTGGAATCCACCTTGTTCCACCGGGACACTTTTACCTGGATTGAATTGACAACATATCATACAGGTACGGACTTTCTGCTTGGCTGCAGCTCGTAAGTGCTTGTTGAACCAAAGGTTCTGTATACTGTCTAACATAGCTTTTTCTCCTAGATGTGCTGGACTATGTGCGGTATTGATAATGACTTGAACCATGGAGTCGGGGAGAAACCATGTGGCTTTTCCCTTCGTCACCCATCCCTGATCTGTCTGGACCCCTCCTTGTTCGGACCATTTCTTGATTTCTTCGGGAATGGCATGTAACTGTATGTCTATGACATCCTGTGTAGGGTCCTTAACTGTCATACAAGTAGTCGGATCTAGAGCGAGTGTCTGTGTCTTGTTAACTGGAATGTCTGGAGTCTGAGCTGTAAGCTTGGCTGTTCGATCTGCTAGATCGTTACCTTGGGAAATGATGTCAGTAATTTTCGTGTGTGCCTTGCACTTCATGATAGCGATAGCTGTCGGTAAATGTATTGCATCTAACAGAGCTTGAATGAGGAGACCATGCTGAATCTTGGTTCCATGAGAAGTCATGAAACCTCTCTCCTGCCAGAGCACTCCGAAGTCGTGTACAACTCCGAATGCGTAACGTGAATCTGTATATATGTTTACTTTCAGGTTCTTGGCACGTATGCAGGCTTGGGTCAGAGCAACTAGCTCTGCTGCTTGAGCAGACAGGGTGTCAATACGATGTGTTTCAATAACTTCAGTGTCAGTAGTCACTGCATACGCGGCTACTAGTTCTCCTGTACTTGTTCTCATACATGAACCATCCACATAAAGTGTAAGGTCGGGATCAGGTAGTGCAATGTCTGTCAGGTCTTGTCTTGGCTTAGTCATAGTGTTAATGACTTCCACACAGTCATGTGTGGCAGGATTTGAAGTAACTGACGGTAACAGTGTAGCAGGATTTAAAACGTTGCAGCGTCTGATGTCTATGTGTGGCTGGAACAGTGTCAGTTCATAACCTGTTAAACGTGCAATTGTCAAGTGCTGAGTCTGTGTTTGGTTTAAAAGAACTTCCACGGAATGTGGAACTTGTACTGTCAGGGAGTGTCCTAACACTATGGAATCACTTTGTCTGATAGCTAGAGCTGTGGCTGCAACTGACTTGAGGCACGCAGGCAAAGCCTGGGCTACTGGATCTAATGTGCTCGAAAAATAAGCACAGGGCTTGTACTGTCCTGCTTGATCTTGTGTGAGAACAGATAATGCAGTACCATCACGTTCTGTGACAAAAAGTGTAAAAGGCTTACTGTAGTTCGGTGTAGCTAGAACAGGTGCTTGGCATAAGGCTTTCTTTAATTCATTAAAAACAAGTGTATGATCAGATGTCCAAGGGAGGACAGTCGATACGGCTGCCTCCTGTGTCGTTAACTGTATCAGTGGCTTGGCTAGAAATGCATACTGAGGAATCCATTGTCTGCAGTAAGAAGTGAGGCCAATAAAAGCACGTACCTCCTTCTGTGTCTTGGGCTGTGGAAGACTCGCTATTAACTGGATACGGTCTGGTGTCAACTGCCTACCCCACTTGGACAGTAAGTGGCCTAAGTAGATCACTTGCTGGACACAGAATTGTAATTTGGAAGGGGACACCTTGTGCCCCTGCTCGGCCAGAAAATACAGGACTGTAAGTGACGCACGCTCGCAGTCACGTTCAGAACGGGCTGTGATCAGTAGATCATCGACATACTGGAGCAGGGCAGTGTCAGTTGGCATGTGAATATTGTCTAGTTGTCTCTTAAGTGCTTGACTATAAATACTAGGACTTTCTGTGAAACCTTGAGGAGCTCGTGTAAATTTATAGCTCCTTCCATTTAAACAAAAACCGAAAAGGTACTGGCTGTCTGGGTGAATGGGGACACTAAAAAATGCATTTTTGAGGTCTATTACTGTAAAAAATATGGCTTCAGAATCAATAGCTGTCAATAGAGATGAAATATCTGGGACTACTGGATACTGGGGTATGATACATTTATTAAGTTCTCGAAGGTCAATCACTAATCGATATACTGGAGGTGCATTTGGATCAGTACGTTTCATGACTGGAATGATAGGAGAATTACATACATTGGAGTCAGTTTCTACAACCACTCCTTGAGCAATAAGCTCGTTAATAATTTTGGATAAGGCTGCTACAGCCTCAGGTGGCAATCTGTACTGTCTGATTCGTGGCAGGACTATACCTTGCTTGAGAGTCACACGATGGGGTGTGATTTGCATACAACCAACATCAGTTGGACCTTGCGCCCATAGATGCTGGGGGACGTTCAGTAATCTTGGATCAAAATCTCGTAATACATAGTGACCTTTATAATCTCTTAAAAACAATCGTATTCCTTCTGGGGAGCAGCAAATAACTGCACCTAATTCTTTTAACGTTTTAATGCCTAACAAATTTTCTGGACATGATTTCGTAAGTAACAAATCAGTAGTTCGGGACAATGGACCAACTTCTAGAGTAACTGGCTTTGAAATTTCGTTAATAATAGGCTTTCCTGAAAATCCAAGGGAAACATTTCTAGAGCCTGAGAGCGGAGCCCCTGGAACCTCGTCATGACTGATAGTAGTCCTACTTGCCCCTGTATGAATCAGAAACTTTCTATCTTTCCCTAATACTTGACTATGTACATAGGGACCCTCTTGATCTACAGGTATCTCGATGAGAGGCAAGCCTACCTCCCTCTCTAGGCTGTTTCATGAATACTGTTGATACTCTGGATACTCTGACTGAGCATACTGATACATTTGCTGTGTAACATGTTGTGTTGCAGCGATAGGCTGCGATGCTGGAACTGTCTGTTGTGCATTCTGTGGTGACTGAGAAGTCTGCGAAACTTGTTCTTGTCTAGGCGGACGTGGCCTTTCTTTAGTCTTACCAGTGGCTATGTTGTGTTTCAGAACTGCACACTCGTTTATAAAATGACCTGGCTGTTTACAGTAATTGCAGGTCCCTTTAACGGGAGCTGCAGGATGACTGGCTTGACTCGGACCCCTCTTCTGACTGTCTTGTGGAACAGATTGTGCAACTAGCACTTTCATTTTCGTGTCTTTCATACGTCTCCTTTCGTGTTCTTGCTCTTCCCTGATTCTATTCTGGTGATACTGGAGCATCTGAAGCATTTGTGACGGGGTATTAGCTTGCCAGGTACTTTCGACTTTCAAAACTCGATTTTTAACTTGTGGGCTTGAATTCTCGACTAGTTTGGTAACAAAAAGATGAGGGTATGACTCGCTACCTGTCTTCAAACCACTGTTAATTATAAAGCATTTCTCGAATCTAGAATAAAAATTACTAGTGTCTTCATCCTGTTTCTGTTTGCATGCTGAGATTGCATCCCAGTCTTCCTTTTTCGTGGCTAATAACCTTGGCAAAACCTGAATCAGTAACTCGGGTAATTCTTTACATTTCTCTCCAAGACCGGTACCTGGTACTCGTGAATTGTCTTCAGCTTCTAGAGCTGTCCAATCAATCTTTTTCTCGCCCACCTCCCATTCTTTTTCCTTGAGTTTTTCATATACCCCTGCGGGCAACAGGACCTTTAGCATTTTAATAATATCTGGATACGTGTATTCTCCCATACGGAGCATGTCTTTTAATTCTCGATGGAACCCTGCTGGATCTTTGTCGTGACAGGGAATTAATTTCTTCATCTCTAAGAGTTCCATCTTTGTGACAGGGGTGTAAACAAATACTCGTTGCATTTCACCATCCGGTGTCCTAACTGGGTGTACTTCTCGTAACGGATGCTGTCTATCTATGTAGAATGATTTACTTTCTGGGGGTGAGACGTGAACAAAATGCGGATTCAGAAACGTTCTATATTTGTGGCGCTGTTCTAGAATGGTATTAATTAAATCGGTACCTAAACCTTTCCATCTATACTGGAGTAACTCGTTCAGAACATCATGTAACGGACCTGGGTCAGAATGTTGTCCCTCATACAGTGTAATGAGGTGCTGGATCATATACATACCCACCAGTCGCTGCTCGGCTGGGGGCAGTTTCAGAAACATTTGTGCCACTATTTCGTCTGGAAAAGTGGTAGAATCAGTAATCCATCGGACTGCTGATCGGGCTAATTCTTGTTCATGCATGGTACTAAGTTCACTATAACCGATTCGTGATTTCAGAATATGGTCGGTAGCTTGAAATACTTGTTCCAGAGAACCTTGTTCTGGTGCTGGAAGATGAAAAACTTTCTTGTGTTCTAGGCGTGAATGTCGGTCTGGAAATCTAGATTTACCTACATACGCTATTCTGGAAGGATTCTCGTCGTCTACCTCTTCAGTAGAAGAGTCGTTTTCTTTCTCGCTTACTTGTGCTGCTTTGCGATTGTCGTGTAACCTTATTATTTCCTTACGAATTTTCTTGTACATACTCTCTATACTACTGAGTGTCTTGTGTCTACCCTCGGCTATATTATCACTCCACCTTGTCAGAACTTTCATTTCGGTCGGATCTTTAGTCGGACAATCTTGTTCCCTTATTAAACAATTAATTAAAAACTTTAAAAGCATGAGCTGGGTCTCAGCTTTCCTTAGAGACATGATTTCACCAATACTTTCTGGATCATCCCCTGTACGGATGAAACGATATATTCTGTCTAGATCTTCTTTCATATTCGGTAGGGTGTCCAAATACTCGGTCACCCGTCTTACACGCAATGAATATATAACCATATTATCATCGCCTGGGACTGGATCATAACGGCATTCGGTGAGAGCTCGTCTGATATCTGCAACGGACTGATATTTGGGCGTACGCTGTAACGCACGTTCATGTAACTCGACTAACGTTACACATTTGGGTGGTGGCGGGGTACCAGGAAGACCTCCCCCCGCGGCCCCTAAACTGGAATCGTCGACTGATACTCTTCGTGCTGACAGAGTGACCGATGTAGCGGGTACTTGTACTACGGGCTGGACCGGGGGTACCGTAACAGGTGCTGTAACAGGTGCCCCGGTGGCTGGAGGAACAGGAATTACATTATTTACAGGAGCTGGCGGAACAGGATTTGCATATTCTGGGACTGTGTCGTCCAAATAGGACGAGAGAAAAATATCAGCTGCGGTCGGTTTGTGACGTAGCTTAATCGGAACTAATGGCGGCGGGAAATTACATGGTGCTTCCGGGGTTGCTTTCGGCAAGCCCTCGGCAAGAAGAGGATACATACCCTTAATGAGGGCATTTCTCTGTCTGTCTGACTGTTCGGCTTTAACTCGTTCACCTATTTCGATTAATTCCCTTTCTTGGGCTCTTTCAGAGGATTCTCTACTTGATTCGGACTTTCTGATTTCTTTTTCTGTTCTCCTGTGAGATTCTTTGCGCCATAACTCGATGGCGTCTTTCTGGGACTGTCTGGCTTTCTTTTTCCATAATGCTTCTTCTACTCGCATGATGCACTCGGCATCCCATGTACCCGATACGGGCCATCTATACTTTTCCTCTAATTCCTTGGTGTACTCCACCCATAAGTCTAGATATAATATGGCACTTATGCCATGCTTATGATACATAAAATGACCTGGACTGTCCCTAGGCGGGACAGGAACTGCTTCTTCGAGCAGACCTTTTCTAGTTTTTAACTGACGTAACTTAGAGAACAGAGGCATAACTAGACTGGAGTCTGGACACAATACAATACACAATGAACACAATAATAACTTGAAAAACAACTCATTCATACCACGACATTGAAAACACATGGAATAATATTTAGAATAACAGTTCGGACAAGATACTACCTGAAATACTGAAAACAGAACACATGGATTTCTCGAGAACAGAACAGAACTTACTGGAATGACTAGATGCACTGCTAAAACAGTACGAAACTTACCGGTCCCATAAAGAGACACGTCAGGACCCGCATCCACCTAGGTGGACACTTCGTGTTGGATCTGTGTACCCAAACCCACGGACCAGAGACAAATTAATTGACCCTGTCTAGATACTACCCCAGCAACGGTACTCACCGGGCAGCAAGAACGGAAGGCCTCGAACTGGACTGGACTGCTACGACGACGGACTACGAACTTCGGACTTCAGTTACAGGTGGGCCTCCGGGTACCTCGGACCTTGGACTCTCGGCTTGGGCTCTGGTCGGGACTCGCCGCGTTCCTCCACCGCCTCGTCTGGATGCTGGACCGCAACCTCCGTCTCCTCCGTGGGCCTGAGGGATACTTGAAGCAGAAATATCTGCCGGTGCGCAGGATGGTTCCGTCACGGCTGCAGAGGATCAGGGGGCCTGCGTGGCTTCTCCGGCGCGTGGGGAAAGGGCAAGTCCCTATTCGGGCGCCATTATGGGGTAAATAAATAATTAATTACCTGATCTATTTTTGACTATAATTAATAAACGGTTAGCTCAATAAATAAGAGTCAAGATACGAGGTAGCTGGAGTATACAGGCTTTAATTAATCATAAAAGGACAGGAACAGGACAGCCTGCATGGGAGTAGGATGGCAGGGGCCCGACAGCTGCCGGGGCAGGATCTGGGAATTGGCTAGCTTTTAATAACAGTGCACAATATTTATAGTTAAACAAATACATTGCATTCAATACAGGGGGCGTAGCAGTAGGCGTGGTTTGTAGCAGTCGCGGAAGATAAGGCATAAAGTGGGTGTAACAAGAGGTGTGTACAGGGCGTATACATAGACATGTGATGTAAACGTAACAGAATATGTCATAAAAGGGGCGGAAACATGGAGGGGGCTACCTGAGCAGCTGGGACCTCTAACCTAGTGGTGCGCGCAAACTGGCAATGACGTGTTACTAGGGAGAACTGGGGGGCTATGACTTCTGCGCTAGAAGAGGAGACGAAAAGTCTGGAGTGTCAGAGCGACATGTACCTAAAGCCTATCTAGTATCTAGTGTTTAGAGAACATGTTGATAGAATCCAAAAGTTATCAGGGTAAAGGCTAACAGACACTAAGACTGGTGCATGCATTATTCTACATGTATTGTGTGTGCGAGGAATATTCTATGAATATTAATACAGTATTTCTCTTACATGGAGACATAAAGGCTAGACCATGACGGAAACCATTGATGCGATTCAGTAGCTTAGGAATGCAGAGAAGGAGGGCTGGACTGATAACTAGAATCATAACATACTCTTGGCAGACTAAGAGGCAGAGCCAGGCCGAGCCGGGCACTGCGAGGCATGAAAGTAAGCTAAGGGTCAGGGATACAGGTGGGGGCTGTATCGCTCCTCGGAGAGGGTTCAGGAGACAGGAGCTGAATCTGAGTCCGGGCCCTTTTGAGGCCTAGAAACGGGGATAATTCAATGAATAACGTGCACACTGTAAAACGTGGCAACGTAGCTTTACATAGGCCTGATATTCGTTGTATTCACGATAACTGGAAACTGGCATACTAGAGATGGACACAACTGTAATTGAGTCTTTAATCGATCAGAGGGGAATACATGCATATCGATCATGCACATATATCATAACATGGGGAACACGTAGGCACATATAACATGGCAAAATTTACTTTTCCACACTCCCCTTCCCTCACTCTCTCACTCTTACCCTCATTCCCTCCATCCCCTCACTTTGTCACTCCCCCTTCCCTCACACTCACTCCCTTCAACTCAACAACACTCCCTCATTTACCTTTCTATTCTCCCTCACTTAGTCCCCTTCTCTCACTCCTTCCTTCACTACCTCTGTGTCCTCACTCTCTCACTCCCCTTGTTTTACGCTCACTCGCCTTTATCCACCTTCTATCACTCCTCTTTCCTCAACCTCACTGCCCTTCTCTCACCCTCCCTCACCCCCGTTCCCTTACTCCACTTCCCTCACTTATCCTCATTCCCCATCCTTAACTGCCCTTCCCCTCACTCTCCTCCCGCAGTCACCTTTTCACAGTCCCTCTGCTTCACTCCCCTTCCCCTTCTTTCCTTCCTTTGCTTCCTCAGTCATTCTCCTTCCCTCACTCACCTTACTCCACTTTACTCACTCCTTCTCTCACTCCCTCTGTCCTCTCACTTCCTCACTCCTCTTCCCGCACTCCCTCTCTGTTACCCTCACTCCCTCTGTCCCCTCACTCTCTCACGCCCCTTCACTCACCCTCACTCATCTTCCATCCCTCATTGTCGTGAATGCACCCTCAGTAACTCCCCCTTCCCTGTCACACACTCCATTTTCCTTACTCCCCTTTCCTCCTTTAGTTTTGATAACTCACATTCCTTTAGTATCTTACTCACCTTCAGTTCATTTCTCTCTCCCTCTCTTCCTCTCTGTCACTCAATCTATTTGCCTCATTATCCTCTTAGTAATTTGCTCCCCCTCTATTTTTTCCCATTCCTTTGTTTCCCTTTCTGTGTCCTTCACTCCTACTTTATATCTTAGTACCCTTTTATGACTTTTAATCTCCTGCCTTGTCTCTTGTATTTTGAAATATAAAATATGTCATTAAGTTTACATTACTTATAAGGTAAGTTTGACAAACAAAATGTACTTTCTCGTCACTCTTTTCCTTAACCTCACCACTCTTCTCTCACCCACTCTCACCCCCGTTCCCTTACTCCGCTTCCCTCACTTATCCTCATTCCCCATATTCACTCCCCTTCCCCTCACTCCCCTCCCACACTCACCTTCTTTCAGTCCCCCTGCTTCACTTCCATTCCCCTCTCGTCCCTTCCTTCGCTCCCTCACTGATTTTCCTTTCCTCTCTCACGTACTCCACTTCACTCACTCCTTCTCTCAGTCCCTCTGTGCTCTCACTTCCTCACTCCTCTTCCCTCACTCCCTCTATATGACCCTCACTCCCTCCATCCCCTCACTCTGTGACTCCCCTTTCACTCACCCTCACTCACCTTCCATCCCTCACTGTCATCAACTCACCCTCACTCACTACCCTTCTGTCATTTGTTCCCTCAGTCACTTTCTACTCTTCATTCAGTCATTTTATCCATTCATTTATGCAGTGCACATTCATTGAAAAAAAGAATGAGAGAATATATAAGGAATATAGCTCTTTTTGGAGAATTGGAGGTAGTTCTAAAAAGAACTTTTTTTTTCTTCTTTTTTCGTTTTTATATTTTTTTTATACTTTTTCAGAACGATTTTATACTTTTTTTGGGGGAAAAAACAAAACCAGGGAATCCAAAACTGCTCAACAGGAGCAAAAAAAGGGGAAAAATGTGTGGTGGGTGGAGCAGCGGTGTTCTTGTTTTCTGCGAACAATAAGTTCGACGCTCTGCTCCCCATAGCAAATCATTTCATCGCAGTCCTTGCACAGAAATTTCAGACCTGCAAAGACCGGCTGCACGCTGGGAATTAATCTTGCACCTTGTCTATCAGAAGGTGTTGCTCCACCAGGCGAGGTGCTGCCGCCATCTGTTGGGGGATTGCGTGCCAGGTCCCTGACACTTTCCCACGCATACTTGTTAAGGTGTCTCCTCTCAACATGCCTGATTAAAGTGGCATTACCAAAGCTGTATTTTTTGGTTGGGTCACCACGTGACAAGGTGGTGCCACATATTTTGCAGCACACCTTCGCCTCATTCACCTTCTTTTCACCTTCGGGGAAGGTAAAAAATGTCCAAATGAAATGTTCTTTGACTTTGCGACGAGGAGGGTCCTCTGGCACAAACTCTTCATCAGAGTCACTGGAGGTTGTCTGTCTTCCAGCCATTCTTCAGAAAAAGACAAAATGCTGCAGAATAACCAGGGAACATCTCTTGCTCTCTCCAAGTTCAAAGTGTTAGTGAGGAAAATGGTTGGGGACTTTCAATATTTGGAAAAAAAACTGTTATGAACCAATGAAAAGTGTCTTTTTAAGGTCACATGGCTTGACGCGCTTACGCTACGCGCTCCGAAGTGCTTCCGGGTGCGCTAACGCGGCACCTACGTAGGTGCTTACGGAGGGGCTTCCGGGGGCGCTTATGCGGCGCATGTGAATGACGTTTTACTTGTTTTTCGGAAATGTGTTTAAAGATAAAATACGGTTATTTAAAATCCAAAATACTACTTTTATGAGTATGCCACTGAATGTCTTGCATTATTATTTACTTTAAATACATAATTATATATTTTTTCGCTCGCGGGAATAGCGCTTACGCTACGTTTACGGGTGCGTACGGGTACGCGCACCCTGAGCACTCCGGAGTTAAAAAATAAAAATAAAAAACATAGGAAAAATACATTGAAAAATTAATATTACAAAAATATAGAATATTTGAATATTAAAAAAATCCCACTTACCACATACGCACTCACTGATTCCTAGGTCTACACACACATCCACTCATTCACCCATACAATAACTCATACATACAGTCACTCATCAATACAACAGTATCATATGCACTCATACACCTATACAGACTCTCTGGCACTTCCACTCATTTGTGGTAAATATTTTAGTAATTTACCTTGATCGGAGTTTCTATATCAATAAGGTCAAGTATGAAGAGCAGAGTCCGTGGTGGTTCTGTCAGGATTGCACTCCGCAGGATCCGCATGCAGCAACAATGCTCCACCTCTGGACCTTCTGAACACCCTGAATGTATTTCACAGGGTGTTCAGACGATACGGTGAGGGAAAAACCCCAAAAGGGGAAAAAACCCAAAAGAAAAAGGGAAGAGGGAAGGGACAGCAGGGGAAAAGAAGCTGCAAGAAAAAACACACAATGGTTAATACGATTCTTAACCCTGCTCTTATTACATTCTCACTAGATAAAGGGCACTATGAATCACCTGTAGGAAGCCTTGTGCCTTAACCTTCATACAGCTGTTTTCTTCTGACTCCCTCCTGTCCTGCACAACACAAGAAACCTTATTAACATATGTGATGAACTCTATCTGCCTATAACACAGGTTCTCACTAAAAACCTACCCCGTAGCCTGAAAGCTGAGAACTCTGAAGAATAGTCCAAAACGCAATGTATACAAAGTGATTCGATCCAAGAACGTAAAGTCACAATGAAGTGCAACAAGCACTGTGCTTTAGAGTGAAAGAGAATCCTTAGTCACTGCCAGCAGAATCCTCCTTCGCTATGAAACGTACTAATGTGCCCAACACCGTACCAGCGGTAACAATGTTAAACCAAACACGGCATGGCGTAGTTCCTTCACTACTGCCATCCGCTTTGGCATTTATATTCCACAAGGTAATGTACATGCAACGTCATGTCTTCATGACGGTAATGCGGAGGACCTCTCCCCCCTGCATTCCGCCACTGGAACGTGAAAACAAACACCCCCCAAATGTGCACACCTCTGAGTCACTCTTCCCGAGCGTACTAACCAAACTCCTTACATCAGTCCTCACAGCCGCGAGCCGATTGCAGTTATATAAACAAATGCGCTAGCCAGCGCGTGATCAAAATACCAGATGCTTTCTTTCACGGGATGAACGGAGACCGTGTTCAATCCCCACGGGTCTAATAGGATCCAGGAACCTCGGGAACCAGGCGCTGCCGCAAACACTGTAGAATCACGAGCCCCGATCACCCGGTTCCGCCCTCCAATATCCTGCAGTACCGCTGAGGATCATGGGACTTGTAGTTCGGGCCCTATGAATCATGGAAACTGAAGTTCTGGTAGGCGCACACTGCTCTAAACCCTGACAGTACGCCCTCCTCCCAAGCGCCTCCTAGGACCGGGCTTGGTAGGAAACCTTGAGTGGAAGGAACTGACCGCCCTAGGAGCATGAATGTTATGCCACGGCTCCCAAGAGTCATCCTCAGTCCCTTACCCCTTCCACGATACCAGATACCAAAGCACCCCCCTACTAGCTTGGAGTCACGAATAGACCTCACCTCGTACTCCAGATTCCCATCGCAAGCAACAGGAGGTGGCGTCATTCTGCGCGATGTGAGGGCTCTCTTCAACAAGTGAACATGAAACACCGGATGAATTCTCAACGTGTTGGGCAACTTCAATTTGTACGCTACAGGGTTAATTCATCTCACGATGGGATAGGGTCCAATGAAACGCAGATGGAAAACACTCCTCAACTTGAAACGAATGTACCTTGTTGAGAGCCACACCTTGTCCCCTACCTTGAACTGAGGACCCGGATTACGGTGTTTATCCTCCCATCGTTTGTACACCTCTTTTGCCTTTAGCAGATGTTTTTGTACCCCTTTATGCATCTTCCTTAAGGTCTGAACACGTTACCTCGCAGAGGGCTGATTATTCAAATCAGCGGGGATATTGATTGGCAAAGTGTTAGCATCATAGCCAAAATTAGCCTTGAACGGCGACATGCCTGTTGAACTGTGCCATGAATTGTTGTACGCCAACACAGCCATCCATAACAATTCCACCCAAGATTCATGTGCTTCCTTGGAGTAGCTGCGCAAATACTTCTTTAAAGTCTGGTTTAGACGTTCAGTCTGTCCATCTGTTTGGGGATGGAAGCTGGTAGAGAGCGCTGACTCAATACCCAACGCCTTGCACCACATTCTCCAAAAACGAACGATGAACTGAGGTCCCCTGTCGGACACTATTACTCTAGGGATGCCATGTAACCTTATGACCTGAGAGGCCAGCAACTGAGCTGTTTGACCAGCCGTGGGAGATTTACACAAGGTATAAAATGTCCCATTTTCGTTAAGTTGTCCACTACCACCAACACAGCGGTTTTTCCTGATCCAAAGGTAAGCCTGTGATAAAATCTAGACTTATGTTCTGCCATGGGCGATCAGGTGTGAGCATAGGCATCAACAGACCTTTCCTTTTGGTAGTTTCCCCTTTTGCTCTGGCACAAGTCTCACACCTCCCTACCCATCGGGTAGCGTCCCTGACCAAGGACTCCCACCAAAAATGTCTTCTAAGCAGGCTCACAGTCTTGGTAAACCCTGGGTGTCCTGCCGACGGAGCGTCATGACACCAACAAAAGGCTTTCTTTCGTATCTCATCGGTAGATAAAAACAAACACTCCCCCTGAAACGGCAATCCCTGTCTCACCTTCCGGCCCGGCTTGGTAGCAGCCCAACAGACCCAAGACCCCGAAGACCTAGAGCCCTTGATTTCGTCCAAAAATCTCTCAGATCTAATCACACATACCACCTTAGCAGAAGGGATGATGGATTGTTGTTCTTCCTTACGCTGTTCTACAGGTATCTCTTGCCTGGACAATGCATCTGCCTTCCTATTCTCTATGCCGGGTCTAAAGATTACCACAAAGTTGTATTCGGAAAAGAAAAGCATCCAACGCATTTGCCTTTGCGTCAGATGTCTCGCTGAGGTCATATATTGGAGATTCCAGTGATCGGTATATACCGTCACCGCCTGACAAGCCCCCCAGAGATAAGGCCTCCATTCCTGAAAGGCCCTGTTTATAGCCAAAAGTTCTTTCTCTGCTATAGTATAATTGACCTCAGCCGAGCTCAACTTCTTTGACAGGTAAGCAACAGGATGGAGCTGACCATTGTGTGGATCTCTCTGTGAAAGGATTGCCCCTATGGCTTCATCCGAAGCATCTGCCTCGACTATGAAGGGATGCTATAAAACAGGGTGTGCCAACACCGGTGCTGTGGTGAAAGCTCTTTTCAGCGTCTGGAATGCCTCCTCAGCTTCCCTTGTCCATACAAAAGGCGTTCCCTTTCTTAACAACCTGGTAATGGGGACAGCTGTCTGAGAGAAGTGTAGAATGAACCGACGATAATAATTGGCGAACCCCAAAAAACTCTGCACCTCCCTCACGTTCTTAGGGGCTGGCCAATCCTGTATCACCTGCACCTTCCTCCCAGACATTTGCAATCCGCGTGGGCTGAGATTCACACCCAAAAACTCCACCTCATGTACACCAAACTCACATTTGCTCAGTTTCACATATAGGCAATGCTCTCTTAGTTTGTCCAGAACCTTACACACCTGGGCCGTATGACATGAGACATCCTGAGAATAAATCAAAATGTCATCTATATACATCACCACAAAACGATCCACATACTCTTTCAAAACGTCATTTATGAAAAATTTAAATGCTGCAGGAGCATTACAAAGCCCAAAGGGCATAACCAGATATTCGTAAAGACCATATCGCGTCTTGAACGCCGTTTTCCACTTGTCCCCCTCTCTCACCCTGACCAGGTGATAAGCCCCACGTAAGTCTAAACGGGTATAGATCTTCGCCTCTCTCACCTGGTCGAGCAAGACTGAGATGAGGGGAAGAGGGTAACGGTTACGTATGGTATTCTTGTTCAAGACGCGATAGTCCACACACACCCTCAGGTCCCCGTTGGCCTTCGCTATAAAAAACAGAGGGGAGGCAGCTGGAGAGCGGGAGGGCCTGATGAACCCCAAATGTAAATAATGGTCAATGTATTCTTTCAAATGGGTTGTTTCAGGCACAGACAATGCGTATACTCTGCATGTTGGTATTGTGGCCCCTTCCACCAAATCTATGCGGCAGTCATACTCCCTGTGGGGAGGTAAGGTTTCCGCTTTAGTCTCACTGGAAACATCCCTATAAGACACCTATTCAACGGGTAGTTCAACATCCGTTTCCACAGCGGTTGCTGCCAAAAATGGGATAGCTAACACTGCAACATGAGCTTCAGCACATGGCACTAAGTGATCCTTGCAATTCTCAAATACAAAATGGAACGTTTTCGTCTGCCAGTCCACCACAGGATTGTGTTTACGTAACCATGGCATGCCCAAAATGACCTCATACTGAGGCGCAGCGATAATGTTCAGAGTCAAGTTCTCAGAATGCACAAATCCCTGCGATACCAAAGACAACCCCAACTCACTAGTTCTTTCAGTTATTTGACCCGATGTTAAAGGTTGCCCATCAACCGCTAAGACTTCTTCGGGATTCTCCCTAGGAACAGGAGTCAAGGCCAGACGTGTTACTAGACCGTCGTCTATGAAATTGCCTGTGGCTCCGGAATCCAACATCACCAAAACCTGATGTTGCTCTAGTTCGCATTCAAGTGTCATGACAACCACAAGATGCGATTCTGTTTCGTCTTTTCCGAAAGAGGACAGAGAGGTGAGTTTCCATTCATGTCCTCCTTCATTCCGAGGTTAATGTCCTCCTTCTGTTCTATATCCTGCACCGTCTTAGATACAGCCACCTTTTTAAATCTGTTGACATTACCCGAAGTCTTGGGTTTGGATGGGCATTCCCGAACATAATGCCCCTTCTTCCCACAGTACATGCATAAGCCCTGTACTCTTCTTACTTCTCTCTCTTCTCTTGACAAAGGCGCCCTGAGTGCTCCTATTTCCATAGGTTCAGGAGTCGTCTCTGATCCCTCCATTACCTTACGAAGGATCCTTTCACTACTGTATGTTCCTCTTTCCCATCTTCTTCTATTGCTCCCTCGTTCAGACAAGCGGCTATCCAGTCTTAACACCAGATTCACCATATCAACATAGGAAGTAGGCTGAGGATCAACCTGTGCCACCACATCCATAAAGTCTTCTTTTAACCCCTGATAAAAAAGGGACATTCTTTTCTCCTCTGGCCATTCCGTTTCAGCCACTAGCCTGTTGAAAGCAGTCAGGTAAGTAACTAGTTCTCCCCTGCCCTGCCTCAATTCCAAGAGCTCTCGGTCAGCACTAAATGACGTAGCCCTTCGGTCGAAAACCCTCTCGAATTCTGCTTTAAACGCTGTCCAATCCGACAGGATAGCATCATTGCGTTTTACTAAAGGCACCGCCCTATCAGCCGCATCCCCAACTAAATATGAGATAACAAAGGCCACCCTTGAATGATTAGTAGGGAATGAAGATGGCTTACAAGAAAAATGCATGAGAACTTGAGTTAGAAACACATGCACCTTGCGGGATCACCTGAGAACCTTTCGGGAGTAGCCAGAGGAATGGGTGGAGGCACAGTAACCTGTACAGTAGAGGATGGGGCGGAAGCGTTAAAAGGATTACCACTCAAACGTTCCACCTTTTCCCACAAAGCAGCGGTCTCAGCTTTAGAGGAGGCCAACTCCTGCTGTACCAATACCAAAGCATGCATCACATCCTCCATGGACGCCATTGTTCCTACACACGGACCGGGCAGAGCGAAATTCTTGGGCTCGTGATTCTGTCAGGATTGCACTCCGCAGGATCCGCATGCAGCAACAATGCTCCACCTCCGGACCTTCCGAACACCCTGAATGTATTTCACGGGGTTTTCAGACGATACGGTGAGGGAAAACCCCCAAAAGGGGACAAAACCCAAAAGAAAAAGGGAAGAGGGAAGGGACAGCAGGGGAAAAGAAGCTGCAAGAAAAAACACACAATGGTTAATACGATTCTTAACCCTGCTCTCATTACATTCTCACTAGATAAAGGGCATTATGAATCACCTGTAGGAAGCCTTGTGCCTTAACCTTCATACAGCTGTTTTCTTCTGACTCCCTCCTGTCCTGCACAACACCAGAAACTTTATTAACATATGTGATGAACTCTATCTGCCTATAAAACAGGTTCTCAATAAAAACCTACCCCGTAGCCTGAAAGCTGAGAACTCTGAAGAATAGTCCAAAACGCAATGTATACAAAGTGATTCGATCCAAGAACATAAAGTCACAATGAAGTGCAACAAGCACTGTGCTTTAGAGTGAAAGAGAATCCTCAGACACTGCCAGCAGAATCCTCCTTCGCTATGAAACATACTAATGTGCCCAACACCGTACCAGAGGTAACAATTTTAAACCAAACACGGCATGGCGTAGTTCCTTCACTACTGCCATCCGCTTTGGCATCTATATTCCACAAGGTAATGTACATGCAACGTCATGTCTTCATGACGGTAATGCGGAGGACCTCTCCCCCCTGCATTCCGCCACTGGAATGTGAAAACAAACACCCCCCAAATGTGCACACCTCTGAGTCACTCTTCCCGAGCGTACTAACCAAACTCCTTACATCAGTCCTCACAGCCGCGAGGCACTGTAGAGCTCGTGCAGACTTGCTCTGAGCCGATTGCAGTTATATAAACAAACGTGCTAGCCAGCGCGTGATCAAAATACCAGATGCTTTCTTCCACGGGATGAACGGAGACCGTGTTCAATCCCCACGGGTCTAATAGGATCCAGGAACCTCGGGAACCAGGCGCTGCCGCAAACACAGTAGAATCACGAGCCCCGATCACCCGGTTCCGCCCTGAAATATCCTGCAGTACCGCTGAGGATCATGGGACTTGTAGTTCGGGCCCTATGAATCATGGGAACTGAAGTTCTGGTAGGCGCACACTGCTCTAAACCCTGACAGGTTCAAATTCAGGGTCTTTATTCAGTAACTCGAGTTAAGGGAGAGCTCCGTCACCTGAGGAGGATCATGGGAATCTCTAATTTTATTATCGGAACACATTGTATTTATACACAGAATAGAGGAAGGAGCTTCCCTTTAATGGAGGCACGTGTCATATGTTGCAATAAACAGAAGTCATGACTAGAAAAATAGGCTGCGTCATAAAAAGAGGAAACATGGCAGAGGAGATGAGGCTGCGTCATGATTAGAATGAGGAAGCACAAGAGAAACAGAAATGTGGAGAAGGAACACTAGGCTGGTTCCTTAGATAAGAGAGAGGTGGTCGTGACAGGATGTCTGTTTGTCGTGTTTCAGCATTCGGGGGTTCTTCTTCTCGGAATTGGATGTCGTGGTTTAGCAGAACGGGGACTATTTCTCGGAATCGGCCTCATTATAGGGAAATGGTTACAAATGGGGGGGGTCTTGTTCTCGGCATCGGCTTGACCACAGGAATGTATGGTTTGAGTGAGGAAGCTGGTTCTCGGAATCGCCCTGACCATAAGGATGTACCTGTGAATTTTAGGGGAAGGAGAGCGCGTGTGTAACTTTGTGTGCGCGTGATCGGTTTTTGCTTGTGTGTTCGTTTTCTGGCATGATGGGCTCGGGGACGTGACTGAAAAGGGTGTATGAAGGGACATAAACTACGAAAAATAATCATTTTCCACATTCCCTCCTTGTCCCATAATATACCCTTTTTAAAATCCTTTTTTCTTTTCTAATCCACTTCTATACTCATTAGGTCGTTCACTTGTTCCTGTAACATGATTCTTTCCTTTTCTTTCTTTCTGGACTGGGTTTTGGGAATGCAGGTAGTGATACAGAAACTACAGAGTGCTAGACCGCACTGAATACAGTGGCAGCAGGTGAAGAGGAAGGCTAGAGCAAGAGCTATAACTGTAAGCGCCTTCCATCCCCAGGAGGACAGGAGGCCCCAGAGCCAACCCGTTAGGGACCAGGCACCAGTTTCTGCATCTAGTTTTCTGGAGAGTATATGAAGGCGGGAAATAGCGGAATACACTGAGGGTGCATTATCTGGGATAAATATACAGCAGCTGGACTCGATCAGTTTACATACACCACCACGGTCAGCCAATATGATGTCTAGGACCATACGGTTCTGTAACGTCATGAGTCTGTCGGCAGCCATCTCAGCGGTGATGTTACTTAATGCACCAGCTGTTTCGTTTATGGCTCCCTGGATTACACGAGTCAGTTGTCTTATGTGGCGGCTGTTGATCATAGGCCCCCAGAATAGGATGACTCCTTTAAAGAAATCGCCGGCCTCTTGGTCCGCTGTATCTCCAGCGTCTATGGCCCCCCTTCGCCGTCTATTAATTACGGTCGGAGGGTCACTGAGATGGTAATCTGCTGGGGCGGTGTAGGTAGGGGGAAGGAGAAATGCAATGTAGCATTTTCCGGACCAGCCTTGAGGTAGCCAAGTATGTAGGTGAGGTCCACAGATAAAGTAGGTGTTGGGGGCAGTGGTCATCGTTGGGAAATTTGGATCAGGTAGGGTGTATGTTTTGTTCCATTCACTATCTCCCATTTTCTGACCCTTGCCCTTTCCTCTTACGCAGAATAGGCCCTCATGGGGCACGGCCCATCCTCCCTGTTCTGTCTGTCTCTTCCGGACTGAAAACGTCTCCCTAAAGGAGGTAGTGTCATTAAAGAGGGAATAACTGGTGTTTTCACTATTGTCTGCTCGTCCCCATGTTGCTGTAAAAGTTGCCATTCTTTCTACGGCTCGTACTGTTTTTGTTTTTATCTCGTTCCAGGTACTACAGTTCTTGATCTGGGTCTCAAGAATGTTTCTAACAGAAGCAGAAAATATCATAGAGAGTGCATAGGTAGATCCAGCATAGCCAAAAGGGAGAGAAATAAAAGGCATTCCTCCGTGTACGGAGTGTGGCATTAAGCCACAGACCCAACAATTGGTCTTGTTAATCTCCAATTGATGTTGGTGGAGTGTGGAGATGAACGTGTTATTGAAGAACTCTTTTCTTCTGTTCTTGAGATGTTGAGGAAGATCTACGTGTGAATGCATAGTGGAGTTGTTCAAAGATGTGGGGGAAGATGGTGGAAAAACTAGATGAAGGAACCAACCTAGACAAGCCATGATGCAAAAAATAAGAATCATGATAGAAAGGGAAAAGGAAACTTTGTTCTGTAACAATTTCGCACAATGAGTCTTTTGCCTGGTACTCGGAGGATGGGTGGCACTGGTGCTGCTAGGACTGGCAGGCGGTGGTCACGTCTTTTGAAATCTGTAACTAGACCTACCTTGCTGTCCAAACCCTTCGTGGCAGAGGATGATGTGGGTAAAAGTTATCAGACTTTATGTCAGCAGATTGGAACATCTCTGGATAAATTGATCCCTCTAAGAAATGTAGGGGACAGGCCTAGAAGAACCAATGCTTGGTTTACGGAGGATCTGGGCCAGCAAAAGCTCCGCTGCAAGCAGGCGGAACGACTTTGGAGAGGAGATTATAGGGAAGTAGACAAGGTGGCATATAAAGCGACCTTGCAGGAATACAAGATCCAGCTGAGGAAAGCCAAGGCTCAGTTCTTGGCGGACACTCTGACTAGGGCCGCTAATAAAGCGCAGGCGTTGTTCAAATTGGTGAACAACTTAGCCCATCCGCCTTGTGCTGCCTCGAGCGTCCCCATCTCCCAGGACTTGTGTGATTCTGTGGCTGACGCATTTGAGGAAAAAATTAGGAAAATCCTAAGCGGACTTCAGAGCTCGGAGCAGGTAACAGCTTCCTTGCTCCCCCCGATAGAACCATCTGCTACGGGGGTTCAGCTGTCCTGTTTCCCGTGCCCCTCCTTGGAAGATTTCTGCCTTCTTGCTAATGGTGTGTCATCAGGATCACCACTTGATCCCATGCCCCAGAAGTTCTGGAAGGCGTTCCAAAATGAACTGTTCCCGCCGCTCCACACCATCTGCTGTCAATCTCTAAGCACAGCAGTGGTCCCGGAAGGCTGGAAAATGGCAATAATCACACCATTGCTGAAAAAGGCCTCCCTGGACCCCTCAAATCCGGCCAACTATAGACCTATCTCGCTCTTGCCTTTTATAGTAAAGGTCGTAGAGAAGTGGGTCACAAGAACTTTATCCAGCTTTCTGGAAAATAACTCTTGCCTGGATGTATCTCAGTTCGGCTTTAGGCCGGCTCACGGCACGGAAACTGCATTGGTCGCCGTGTTGGACGATCTAAGGGCGCGGGTCGACATGGGCAAATCAGCATTCTTAGTGCTGCTTGACATGTCGGCCGCGTTCGACACGGTGGACCATGCAGTATTGCTGAGCCGTCTACAGAGGGCAGGAGTCACTGGCCTGGCCTTGAGTTGGATTACATCTTATCTTAGTGACAGACAGCAAGCAGTGGCGTTTCCACCTTACCGATCTGCCACGCATCGCGTGGAACAAGGTGTCCCCCAGGGATCGGCGATCAGCCCTATCCTATTTAACTTGTACCTTCAACCTCTGGTCGCCTTGATAAAGTCATTCGGCATATCGGTCATCAACTATGCCGATGACACTCAGTTGATCTTTTCATTCGAGGGCACTAAGGCAGTATCAATGGACACATTTCATCGCTGTATGTCGGCTACGGCCGAGTGGTTGGGTGCGAACTCGCTACAATTTAATAGCCTAAAAACGGAAGTGGTCCACTGCTCCTTAGATCGTACACCGCGCCCGCTCCCGGACGACTTCTGGCCTGCATCTATTCCTGGCACGGTGGAGGCAGCAAAGTCGGTCCGGAATTTGGGAGTTCTATTTGAACCCAACCTGCAGCTTGATGCGTCGGTGAACAGAACAGTAGCGACTTGCATGGGCCTACTTCGGGCCTTACGCAAGATTTTACCTCTTCTCCCTGAAAATGCTAGAACAGAAGTAGTGCGCAGTTCTATCCTTAGCCGGTTAGATTACTGCAACGCACTGCTCCTGGGGGCCCCAAAACTTCTAATTTTAAAACTACAGAGGATACAAAATATGGCGGCTAAGCTGGCTCTAGCGCGTCCTCGATCTGCCTCTGCCACGGGAGCACTGGCTGATCTCCACTGGCTACCTGTCCAGCAGAGAATATTGTTCAAGTCAGCTTGTCTTGTTTTCAAGGCCCTGCATGGACAGGGGCCAACGCCGATCCAAAACCTGTTTTCCTGGTACTGCGCTACTAGATCATTAAGATCTTCTTCGGCGTTCTTAGTGACGGTTCCGAGGATAAATAGAGTGAGGATGGGCGGCCGGGCGTTTGGCTTTACGGCCGCTACACTTTGGAACTCACTCCCGTTGACATTGAGGAGTACACAGGATCTCCCCTCTTTTAAAAAGGACCTGAAAACGTTCTTGTTCCCTAGGAAAATGTAATGATAGACCTGTTGCAGCACGGACGCAGTCTCAGCGCCAGGGTACCCTTTGGGTGGCAGTTGCGCTTAATCAAGTAAATAAATACATACATACATACATACATACATACATACATCTTCATGATTTCGGCTGCTTAGTCTGAGCAAAATATGCACCAGTGACCGGACACTTCCCAGCAACCGCTTCACCAAGCGTCTGTCTTGGGCTTAAATAGCCACTGGCAGGCCGAGGTCAGGTGCAATGTCTCAAGTCTGTTTTGGATAGGATCGCAGCCGCGATATGTACTCTTCTTTGGGCAAAAGTTCCGGAAGGGGTGAAATAAAGTCTGTTGTTTCAGTGTCTTTAAAGTCTGATGTTTTAGTGTCTCAGGTCTCGGGATCGGCAACAGCGTCCGAAGGAGTTGGTCTGTAGAAGGGCTTTCAGTGGCTCACTTGTAGCCACCCTTTCTGCCCCTCGACTTTGACGGCGGTCCTTGTCGTGAGCAGTACCAGCTTGGGAGATGTCCACCTTCTTTCCAGAGGGCTGGTTCGGTCAAAATTTCTGATGAGCACCCATTGGCCAGGCTGAAGGGAGGGCTCGTCGGGCGTGGTCTTGTCTGTAAAAGCTGCAGCCACCTGTGAACGGCAAGAACATAGTGCAGACATCAAAGAAGCCAAGTAATCAGTCAGTACATTTGCATCAATGTCAGTTAGCTTTTTAGGAGATGTGACACACCAGATTTTCGGAGGCCTCCCATATGTGATCTCATAAGGGGACAGACCCGTCCGGGAATGTGCCATCATTCTCATGTAGAAGAGGGCAACCGGAAGGGCTGTAACCCAATCTATTTGTTTGTCAGCGCAACTCTTGGCTAATTTGGTCTTTAGGGTCTGATTATGTCGTTTGACTAGACCTGCGGCTTGGGGGTGTCGGACACAGTGAAATTTCCAGGTGTATCCTAACAGGAAAGAGACAGCCTCCATCAATTTAGAGGAGAATGGTTGTCCGTTGTCAGAGTATATGACTCTTGGCAACCCAAATCAAGGGAAAAATTCCCTTACCAATTGCTTGACAGTCATCTGGGCACCATAGTCTGGGACGTGGTATGCTTCAGTCCATTGAGTTAAGGTACAGACTACTACGAGGACATACTTATGTCCCCGACATCTCTCCATCTGTATGTAGTCCATTTGGAGGACTTCGAAGGGGTGATCTGGAGGATGGAACCCTCCTTGTTCAACTGGTACACTTTTCCCTGGATTGAACTGACAGCAAATCATACAGGTTCGTACTTTTTGTTTGGCTGCTGCACGCAGATGCTTGTTGTGCCATATCAAATTCAGATTGTCTAACATTCCTTTCTCTCCTAGATGTGCGGGACCATGGGCAGTTTCTATCATTACGGGAACCATTAGGTCAGGGAGAAACCATTTGGACTTGTCCTTTGTTACCCAACCTTGATGTGTGTGTGAGCCTCCTTCCTCCTCCCATGTTGTCTTTTCGGTCTCTGTGGCTTGGTTTTGGATGTCTACTACATCTTTGGTGGGATCGATAACTGGACAGATAGTTCTAATGGTGGTTTCGGTGTTTAGTGTTTTTGTCTGAGCAGCATGTTTAGCTGTGGCGTCTGCCAGAGCATTACCTCTAGTGATAGAGTCTATGACCTTGGTGTGTGCTTTACATTTCAGTATGGCTACTTCTGTGGGTCTGTGTATTGATTCTAGTAGCTGGAGGATAAGATCTCCATGTTGGATCTTGGTTCCATGAGAGGTTAGAAAACCTCTCTCTCTCCAAAGGATGCCGAAGTTGTGGACTACCCCAAATGCGTACTGCGAATCGGTGTAGATGTTCACTCGCTTGCCTTTGGACCATTCACATGCTTGGGTGAGAGCTATTAGCTCTGCTGCTTGTGCTGAATGTACGGATATTCTGGCTGCTAAAAGGACTGTGTTTTCTATAGTGACAGCATAGGCTGCTGAAAGTTTGCCTGACTGGAGGCGCATACAGGAACCGTCTACAAACAGTGTGTGTTCTGGTGTACTTAGAGGAACATCTGTAAGGTCAGACCGAGGTTTTGTGACTAGTTCGACTACCTCTAAGCAGTCATGAATCTGATTGTCAACTGGAACAGTAGGCAGTAGCGTAGCTGGGTTGAGGATATTGCATCTTTTGATGATGATTTGGGGTTGGAACAGAGTGACTTCATAACCTGTGAGGCGAGCTATGGTCAAGTGTTGTGTCTGTGTCCTGTTCAAGAGTAGTTCCACTGCATGTGGAACTTGCACTTCAAGAGAGTGTCCTAGTACTATGGAATCACTTTGTCATATTGCTAGGGCTGTAGCATCGACAGATTTCAAACAGGCAGGCAAACCTTGTGCAACAGGGTCAAGAGTGCTAGAAAAATAAGCACAGGGACGATGTTTGTTGGCTTGTGTTTGTGTGAGTACTGACAAGGCTGTACCTTCCCGTTCTGTGACAAAGAGGATAAAAGGTTTGGCATAATCAGGTGTAGCTAGGACAGGTGCAGAGCATAATGCTTGTTTGAGAGTGTCAAAAGCAAAAGTATGATCAGGTGTCCATGGCAATGGGGAAGAGGTTGTGGTCGTTAACTGTATCAGGGGTTTGGCCAAGTATGCAAACTGGGGAATCCATTGTCTACAGTAGGACGTGAGGCCAATAAAAGCACAGACTTATTTCTGTGTCTTGGGGACAGGAATGTTAAAAATGAGTTGAATTCTTTCAGGTGTGAGTGCCCTACCCTCCTTTGACAGTAGATGTCCTAGGTAGGCCACCTGCTGTAAACATAATTGTAATTTCGAGGGTGACACCTTGTGGCCATGTTGTGCAAGGAACATTAGGACAATTTGTGATGCTTGCTCACATTCTGGTTCGGAGCGTGCGGTGATAAGTAAGCCATCGACATATTGTAATAATGTCGTATTGGAGGGCAGAACAATGTCATCTAACTGTCTTTTGAGTGCCTGACTGTAGATACTGGGACTTTCTGTATATCCTTGGGGAGCTCTTGTGAAACAGAAGCTGTGGCCTTGTAGGGAAAATCCGAATAGGTACTGGCTGTCTGGGAGAATGGGTATACTGAAAAATGCGTTTTTGAGGTCAATTACTGTAAAGTGTGTTGCCTCAGGATCTATAGCTGTTAACAGAGTACTAATGTCTGAGACCACGGGGTATTGTGGTACTACACATTTATTGAGTTCACGTAAGTCAACCACGAGTCTGTAGACTGGTGGCGCACCATCATCAGTTTTCTTTCGGACTGGCAGAACTGGCGAGTTACATATGTTGGACGGTACTTCTCTGACTACTCCTTTTGTTATTAAATCATCGATAATCTGAATAAGGGCTTGTTCTGCATCTGGAGGTAATTTGTATTGACGGACACGAGGTAAGACAACGCCTTCCTTCAGTGTCACTAGGTGTGGTGTAATATCCATGAATCCTACATCTGTTGGATCAGTAGCCCATAGTGTAACAGGAATGTCTCTTAGTCTGACATCTAGTTCTCGTGTGGTAAAATGACCTTTAAAATCTCGGAGGAGTAGTTGGACTCCTTCCGGGGAACAACATATTATAGCACCTAGTTCTTTTAGTGTCTGGATGCCAAGGAGATTTTCGGGACAGGACTTTGTAAGTACCAAATCGGTGGAAGTTGTGAGAGGGCCAACTTGAAGTGATATTGGTTCAGAAACTTTGTTGATGACAGGTGTACCTGAGAAACCCAAGGAAATACTATTTGAGCCAGAGAGGGGTACCTTGGTAACTTCGTTATGCTGCACTGTCGTCCTACTAGCCCCGGTGTCGATCAGAAATTTTGCTTCTTTACCTAGGAGTTTAGCATGTACATAGGGACCCTCTTGGTCAACCGGGACCGGGATCAGTGGACGACTATCGTGTTCCTCCCAGCTGTCTCATGAAATTGTGGGGAATTCAGGATAGGATGACACTGGGTACTGATAGAGTTGGGTGGCAGGTTTAGCATCAGTTGGAGGAGCTGATGTGGGAACAGAAGGTCGAGGGGGATAGTTAGGAGGTTGTGTCTTCCCAGTGGCAATATTATGTTGTAATACTGGACAGTCACGCACAAAATGACCTGGCTTTTTACAATAATTACAAGTAACTTTTTCCTGTGACAATTGGGGTTGTTTAGGGGTCTGTTGGATCATATTCGTTTGTGCTACCAATACCTTAATTTTTGTATCTTTTGTCCTTTTCTTTTCTTGTTCTTGTTCGTCCCTAATTCTATTTTGGTGATATCGGAGCATCTGAAGCGTTTGTGAAGGGGGGCTTGCTTGCCAAGTACTCTCTACCTTCAGTACTCTATTTCTGATCGTGGGTAAGGCATTTTCTACATATTTGGAGACAAATAATCGACTATAGGCGTCTCCACCTGAGGAGAGGCCGCTGTTGATGAGAAAACATTTCTCTAAGCTTGTATAATAGTCCCCTATATCCTCATCTGGTTTCTGTTTGCATGCAGAGATAGCATCCCAATCTTCTTTCTTAGTGGTCAGTAACTGGGATAGTATTTTAGGGAGAGGCGAGGGAGTTCCTGAACTTGAGGTCCCAAGCCTTGTCCAGGATCACGAGTAGTGTCTTCTTTCTCTAAATCTGCCCATACTACCTTTTTCTCTTCAACCTCCCAATCCTTTCCTTTTAGCTTGTCAAACGTTCCTTGGGGTAGCAGGACTTTGAGGAGAATATTGAGGTCCTTATAAGTAAAAGAACCCATATGAAGAATATCCTTCAGTTCCCTATGGAAACCTGAAGGTTCTTTTTCATGGGAAGGGACCATTTTCTTCATCTCTAGTATTTCTAATTTTGTCAAGGGAGTGTAAACAAACGTTTGTTGCAACTTTCCTGCGGAATCTACAACGGGGTGTACTTCTCGGAGCGGGAACTGTCCTTGGTCATAGTGATGGGGATTTGTATCATAACTGTCTGTAAAGTATTGAATATATCGCTTTCGTAGTTCAAGGAAGATATTAAGGAATTCTTGTCCCCTGGCCACCCACCTCCCTTCTAAACAGTCTCGTAAGAGAGGATGTAACTTTTTGGGTGGGCAACCAGTATCTTCGTACATTGTAATGAGGTGTTGAACCATATAGATGCTAGCTAGCCTTTGAGATGCCATAGGGATCGTTAAAAACATTTGAGCAACTATATCAGGGCCATATACAGAGTATTGAGATACCCAATGGGTGCTTGATCTAGCGAGTTCTTTTTCTTGTGTGGTGAGTGGAGGCTCGTCGTCCATCCAATCATCTAGAACTTCTTGTGTTCGTTGGAACAACCTATCTGTAGGGGCTGACAATTTCTTAGTTTTATTCCTGAGTTGCTCACTTCCTAGGGAGCGAGGGGTACGAGAACGTACTGCTCCTTGGAAAGCAGTTCCTTCTTCCCTGTCCCCGTCTGTACTCTCATTCTCGGCCTCCTGTGTAGGGGCATTTTTCCGATGTGAATCAGAAACCTTGCTCGTGAAGAGCGGAATAAAAAGATCTATTTCTTTTATTTTATTGTAATTTCCTGCGACCACTGCTTGATCTAGTTGTAGTAAATCATCAGGAACTCTTTTTCCTGCACTAGCTATCATTCTGATAAAACAAGTGATCATGAACCGTGAGAGGCATTTTCTATGCGCTATGGGTCTATTTTTAATAGCTTCCTGTAGGGTTTCTAAATTTTCTTCTGTCCGAAGAGCCTCGTAAATTTTGTTCAGGCAATTTGTGACATTCGGTACCTTTCGTATACTTTCTAAAGCCTCTCGTAGGTGGAGGGAGATATCTGCTTGTGAACCTTCCCCTGGGGTTGGGTCATATTCACATTCTAACATAGGTAGAACACCACCCGAAGTGTCAGGGATGGGTTCCGTCTGAGTAACTACTCGTCTGGCTGTTATCTGATTAGTATAAGCAGGAGGAGGTTCCATTAAATAGGTAGTAATAAAATCGTCGGGTACAGACGGAACCTTAGAACGTGGAGGTGCCGTAGGGGTACTAGAGTCTGAGCTAATCTCGGACCCTATTTTTGGTGAGAGGACAGGATACATACCCGTTATGGAAGCCGAGACCTCCCTTTTCTTTTGTTCAAAACAAATATCATCATTCTGATCCTGTAACTTTTTCATCTTACTTTCTTCTGACATTCTCTGCGCTCTCTCAACTTTCCCTTGCTCTTTCTGTTCCTTTCGATGTGCTTCTTTTCGCCATAGTTCTACACTTTCCAACATCGAGGATCTTGCTTTCTTTTCCCAACATTTTCTCTCAATCGCCATGATACAATTCAAATCCCATGTGCCATTCTTTGGCCATCTGATCGCAATGTCTAAATCCTTAGTGTAACCTTCCCAAAGATCCAGATACAAGATGGCACCAATTCCATACTTCGTATACATGAAGTAACCAGGAGTATCCTTCGGGGGGGACTGGTACAGGTTGTTTCAGTAACCCCTTCCAGGTACCCAGTTTACATAGTTTAGAAAACAAAGGCATTGTATTAGATACAAATAAAATTTACACTTGAAAAAAACTTGATATACCCTGAGTATCAGAGAACAAACATACCGTTTTCTAGAAACCTAGAACCCGTCTTGACCGTGCTCTGAAAGATCAGAACCCGTCTTGACCGTGCTCTGAAAATCAGAACCCGTCTTGATACACCCCTAGCAGTACTCACCAAAGTGCAGAGAACTTGAAGACCTTGAAGATCTGGACACTTGATTACGCAGCGCTCGTGGACAGGGACTGGTCGGGTTTCAGACGACCTCGGACTCGGCAATCTTCACAGGTTTTGGGCTCTGGGTCAAGACTTCCGCTGTCGTCCTCACCGCCTCGTATGGATGCTCAGATCTTGGTACAGTCTCTCTCGGACACGAAGGAGTTCATGCAGGAACACCCTGCAGTGTGCACGTAGAAGTCCGTCGATGTCTTGAAGAGACCGGTTTAGGTCCGCATCACCGGCGTGTGGGGAGAAAGGGAAGTTCCTGTTCGGGCGCCAATTTGCTGTGGTAAATATTTTAGTAATTTACCTTGATCGGAATTTCTATATCAATAAGGTCAAGTATGAAGAGCAGAGTCCGTGGTGGTTTGAATTCAGGGTCTTTATTCAGTAACTCGAGTTAAGGGAGAGCTCCGTCACCTGAGGAGGATCGGGGGAATCTCTAATTTTATTATCGGAACACATTGTATTTATACACAGAATAGAGGAAGGAGCTTCCCTTTAATGCAGGCACGTGTCATATGTTGCAATAAACAGAAGTCATGACAAGAAAAAGAGGCTACGTCGTGAAAAGAGGAAACATGGCAGAGGAGATGAGGCTGCGTCATGATTAGAATGAGGAAGCACAAGAGAAACAGAAATGTGGAGAAGTAACACTAGGCTGGTTCCTTAGATAAGAGAGAGGTGGTCGTGACAGGATGTCTGTTTGTCGTGTTTCAGCATTCGGGGGTTCTTCTTCTCGGAATTGGTTGTCGTGGTTTAGAAGAACGGGGCCTATTTCTCGGAATCGGCCTCATTATAGGGAAATGTTTACAAATAGGGGGGTCTTGTTCTCGGCATCGGCTTGACCACAGGAATGTATGGTTTGAGTGAGGAAGCTGGTTCTCGGAATCGCCCTGACCATAAGGATGTACCTGTGAATTTTAGGGGAAGGAGAGCTCGTGTGTAACTTTGTGTGCACGTGATCGGTTTTTGCTCGTGTGTTCGTTTTCTGGCATGATGGGCTCGGGGACGTGACTGAAAAGGGTGTATGAAGGAACATAAACTACGAAAAATAATCATTTTCCACACATTCATGGAGTTACTCACACACCTAGTCAGTTATGCAAAGAATCAATCACACTCCCATTTCCACATCTATACAGTTATACAGACAACCCCTTAATTATACGAACATATACTAACACATACTTACTCTCTTACACAATCATCGATACAAGTACACATTGATCCATACAGCCACTCGCACAATCACTGGCTCTCATGTATAGTCATTGATATATGCCAACTCTCACATGCACTGTGTTTTACATATGTACTTGCTTGGACATTTAGTACTGAGATATCCATTCACTCACCAACACAACCATGCACACAGTCAGCCTCCCATACAGCTGTTTCCTCATGCACTCTTGAACCCATACACCTAGTGAATCAACTGCTCACACATCTATGCACAGAGTCACCCACCTCCCAGCCACCCACACACACACACTCAGTCTCCCATAAAAATACTTGGGCAACCAATCAATAACCCATATAGCCATTCATATACCTACTGATCAACACATGCAGCATCTTACACAACAACAGACATACTGATGCACACATTCAGACAGTTTAGTCACTAACCCATGCATTCAGTAAGACACTTTTAATCACTCACTCATACAGTCAGTCACGCACCAACTAAATCCTTCATCCAGACACTTATACACCCACTCATTCTTGAATATGTAAAACATATTTAAACTTTACAGAAACACACAGTCACTGGATAATGTCATCAGTGATGTCATTTGAGATATCATCAGTGATGTCATCAGTGATGTCACTGACCATGTCATGAATGATGTAATATGTGACATCATCAGCAGTGGATTGCGGGCTCGCGAGTTATAGTGAGTCCAACTAACTATAACGTGGGAATTTCAATGGTTTTGTACGAGTAAAATGTTCAGCTAACTATAACTGGTGTGAAACCTATGTTTTTTTCAGTGAATATATATATATATACATATATATATGTATATATATATATATATATATATATATATACAAAGGAATAACACTCCCAACAACCTCCAGCTTGCCACAAACCGGCAAAGAAGGAGACGGACCGCTTCAATCAGGCAAGATGTTCTTTTATTTAGCCATGTTCCAGCAGTAACGTGTTTCGAGCCCTAGAGCCCTTGTTCAAACACCGGTCACAGTGAACATAGTTTGTTTTTTAAATGCTTCAAACTGCACTCCCACCAACAACACATGTTTGGTCTTGTGACCATAGAAAGTGAGGCAATACTTTGGACTACAATATGTACATCTAACTCATTGCCGTACATTATATCATGTTTAAATCACTGTATAAATACCTGATTCTTAAAAGTAAACAAAAGAACATAGTTTTGCTTAAAATCAAAAATATAGAACATAGTGCAAAGAGAATCAATATATATATATATATATATATATATATATAAAAACTTTTTTATAATGACATATATGTCGGTATAAATGCACTATACCATCTATTGCACAAATGTTAACCCTTGAATGTAATCTTTTTGGGGTCAGTCTGGGTTGTATTCCTGTGTAAATACATAAAGCTTTTATCACATATGAGGTTTTCCCTTCATAAGATTATAATGACTGCATATTTCATTCAGAGTCCCATGTCTTCTTAATAGTTATACTAGTGCAAATAACAAAACAGCAGCTAATTCACTGTGCAAAACTGTGCAATATTGTGCAAATAAGCTTAAAAAGTGCAAACCGTATGATGGATAATATGTATAAATATTGTCAACAATGAGAAACCAATGTTTGGATAAAATTGTTAAAAGCATATAAATAACATTAAAACATTCATCATATTGGTAAAATAAGTGCAACAAGAGGTAATAAATATATTATTTACATCAGGCGTACCTTAAGAGTTATATAAGTCATATTGAAATAGGAAAATAACCTTCTTGTGCACTTAATATTAGGGAATCTATATATTAAGAAAATATCACAAATACAATTAAACCCAATATCATAAACAGCATCTTAGACAAAGGGTGCCACAGTAGCATTACTTATATCAGGGAGTGGATTGACCAAAAAAATGGAGAACCTGAAGATTTACAAGAAATTGTGCATCTCTTTAGTATTTCTCAACCGATTCGACCATTTGCTGTCGAACTCCAAGATCATCTTGGTTTCGAGTTGTCGCAACTGGCGCTCACGGTTTCCACCCCTATGTGGTTTGGGAATTGCACCCACTACAAAAGATTTTAAATAGGCACAGTCATTATTGTGACTTCTCTTGAAGTGACGTGCCACTGGGTAAGCGGAGTCACTGTGCAGAATAGCACGCAGATGCTGCATAATCCTGACATGCACCTGTAGCTTTGTGCTACCAATGTAGTTCAAGCCACAGGTGCCTGTCAAGACATATACAGCAAATTCCGTTTTGCAATTGTAGCTACCAGAAATGGCCACATCTTGCGTACTAAACAGAGTTTGATAATGGGTAGTGTTAGCCCCAAATTTACAGGATCCACAACTGGCGCATTTACGGAATCCCTGTGCAGGTTTTATCCACATAGTGTTTTGTATGGTCTCTGGGCTACTCTTATCTAGTACTGCACCCATATTTTTCACTCTCCTGATTGTAATGGTGGGCGTACTGGGTAGCCTAGGATTAAGTATTGCATCAGTTACCGGGATGGGACAATTCTTCTTTACAATTTCATTGATCTTTCTTTCTTCACTACTAAGGGCCCGATTCCGATTCAGGAAAACCAATTGTATGACCAAATCAAATCCATAGCCCTTTCCATACGACTCGTACAATTCCGTCCGAATCCCGTAGTACGATTAGTTTGAAAATTATACGACCGAATCTTTGTGAACCATACGAAAAGCAAGGGAAAATCCGTATGATACGGACCCTTGAAGTGAACCGTATGAATCGTAAACATGCTGTATGACCCAACAAGTACGATCCGGACCGGGGAATGAGAACGCAATTCGTAAGGAGAACTTTGTATGAGCAATTCCTACGGAGAGCCACACAATCACATACGCACCGTACCCCTGCAATCATGGGGTGTACGCACTGTACCCCTATGCACCTTACCCCTATGCACCGTACTCCTACGCACCATACCCCTACGCACTGTACCCCTGCAATCATGGGGTGTATGCACCACACCCCTATGCACCGTACCCCTATTCACTGTACTCCTATGCACCGTACCCCTACATACCGTACCCCTGCAATCATGGGGTTTACTTGCGTACCTGGGGGGTCTACTTCGTACGCGGTTCAAGTCGAAATCTGCTTTCACGGATGTTTTGAGCTCCCGTAGAAAAAGAGTCGTACGGAGTGTTGACGAGACGAATCGTACTTGCTAGGTCGGAAAATGCTGCTTTGATCCGTACGGACATCGCGTACTACGTGTTCCAAATGCGATTTGTACGGATTTTTAAGTTGTATGGTCTTTCGTACGATTCGTACGGAGATCTGCTTTGGGTCTGAATCGTACTTCATCGTATGGATGTGGACATTTAAGGGTACGATTCGTACAGGAAATATGCACTGTACGGCTATTCATAAGGGATTTTACTGAATCGGAATCGGCCCCCATATGTTGTTTTCAGTCTAGGACTGTCATTAACTGCAATTACTTCCCCTGTGGCAAAATCTATTTCTGTGCCTGAATCACTGGATTCCTTAGATTTGAAAAGGCTCTCTCTAGATCTTAATTTGGCCTTTTCAACAGTCTGTTGTAGTATTTTGCCATTGTACCTGCTTGCTTTTAATCTTGCAATCATATCATTAAAGCATTGATCAAAATCCATGTTTGTACTACAGATGCGTTTTAATCTTAAAAACCTCCATAGTGAATGCTAGCTATTAAGTGATTCAGACTCAAACTAGTGGCATGAAGCATGGCATTTCTGGCAGTGGGCTTTCTGTACAAAGTTGCTTCAATCTTTTCATTTTTAATATACACCTTCACATCTAGAAATTCCACACTTGTTTTATTAATGTGAGGGAGTTGTGATTAATCTCTTCTACAAAGCTAAGGGCCTCTAGTTCATCCCCTTGCCATAAAATGAAAATATCATCCATATATCGGAGATAACAGATTATCTTTTCATTGACCAATGTCTTGTGCTGATTTTTTAGGACCTGGTACATACACAATAGGGGTTTTGCTCAAATCACCATGATATACCTGAGCAAAAGAACATCAAAGATGTGAATCCAAAGAAAGAATGTATAGAGAGACGAATCAAACATTTATTTTCATTCAGAGTACAATTAATTACCCTGAATATCCCAATTCTTATTTATAGCAAATTCATTTCCACTATTCACACTTATATACGTATCAAATGACGGGGCAGAGCACAATATCATCAAAACAAAAAATACATATATAAACTACATATATGCAAAATATACACATTCATTACAAAAACATTTGAATCACACTCATATATATGATACACTACATATATACAATAAATACAACATATACAACATATATAGAAATATAGTATACAAATGAACAGATAAATAATTCCCCTACTGACAACAAAACAATCAGAGTGTACACTGTAAGGTAGTCCCTATTGCGCCTGAGGGATAACCCCTTAAAATTATTAATCGGGCGCTTTCCTTAATTCAAGCAACTCAAAATTATGGGACTCCTCTGCAAATGTTGACGCAGGCGAGATCGCATTTCAGCCACAGATTCCTTTCGGCTTCATCAGGACAGGGGCATCAGTATCTCTGAACAAAATGGAGGCTCTCTCCTACAACAAGGCTGGCAGAGAAAATCCCACTGCCACCCGGCCAATGTGGCCACTATGGATCCTTAAAGTGCTGTATTCCACGTGTTGAATGCAAAGTCAACTATCCACTAGTCACAATATTGAAAAAGCAGGGAATCAATTCCTGCAACTTGAAATCCTAAATACAGACACCAAATCTGGATGCATTCGAACCGATCGTTTCGAAACAGCACGTTGTTCCTCCCACCAGCCTACGTGTAAACACGCAGAGTTGGGGGAGAAACAGGAACCCATCACAACTCCTCTAAGTTGTTTGTACAGTTCCTTTCAGAACAGAAACATGTTTTGATGGCTAGAAAATATTTGACAGCAGCTAGTCCTTGTACATGATTAATGCTCGTATAAAGAGACTCAACATCTAATGTCATAAGCAACATATCATCACTACAACATAAATCTTTGATTTTATCTAAAAAGGCACTGGTGTCCCTCATATAGCTGGGTAGTTTTTTGACCAAATCTTGCAAAAAGAAATCAATATATTGACTCGCTTGTTCCCCAGCACTTTTAATGGCCGATATGATTGGTCTTCCAGGTACTGGTATTAATCCTTTATGGATTTTTGGAATTAGTTATGAAATAGGGAGAACTGGAAACTTATTGTTCATGAATTTGAATTCTTCACCTGAAATTAGTCCTTCCCTACGCCATAGTGCCAGCTGTTTATACAGAATCTCTTTAGCTTTAGAATATTCCTTATGAGTTGTTTTTTCATAGCAGTTACTTTCACTTAATTGCCTGTTGGCCTCTTTTATATACTCCTCTTGGGCCAAATAACTAGGTTTCCGCCTTTGTCTGAGTTCTTTATCACAATTTCATTGTTCTCATCATGTTTCTCCATAAGGTTTGCATATTCCTGTTTTGTATGTTGGATTTTAATTCTTTTTTTGCCTTTAGTATGTTGATATAATTTCTTGATATCATTAATTACACAGTCATGAAAGGTGTCCACTGCATCCTCTGGCATTAGTGGAATAAAATTAGATTTCACTTTGAATGGACTGGGTCCTGCTCTTTTTTGTGTCATTGATTTTACTAAGTCGCGATTGTGTAGCGAGATCATAGTCTGGCCCTGATGATTGAGAGCTCGTGGCTTCGTTGAGATCATGCATGGTAAGAAAGGGTAGACATTTCAGAGGACAATAATTTGTTGCTTTCCATATCGCTTTCACAGTCTATAGTTTCTTTAGCTGTCGTCATAGCAAAGAATTTCTTTCGTTTTAGCTTTCTAATGAAACGGAAGACATCTATGAGCGTATTAGCATAATTGAAACTGTGACCAGGGCAGTAGTTTAAACCCAGCGATAATAGTTGTTCCTCTGCCTTGGTTAAGACACTGTGGATAGATTGATAATGCTATTATTTATCATTGCCGTTTCCTCTGCCAAGTGCTTTTTTTCTTCTTTTTTTGATTTTTGTCTGCACTTGCATCTTCTCTCTCGTCTCTGTTTATTCCTTCTTTATCTGTTTGCTGCTTTTGCTGTCTCGGTCTTAATGTCTACAGCCTCTCCTCCACTAAAAAAAACATTTCTTGTTCTATATTTAGCTTGGTTAGAGCTTGTTGCCAGGAGGAGTCTGAGTCTAAACTAGACTCACTTGTGAGAGAAACTGATTCCTTGCCAATTCATCACTGCCATTTGGTCTTACATTTGTGGCTGTTACTTGCTGAGGAGCTGTTGTTTTGCCCTTCCTGCTATATTCTTGTCTCTTTACTGCATTGTGTTTGTGGTCAAAAGTAACGTTTTGACCGTTGCTGTAATCCGCCTGATCACGCGCAAATGTATGCGCCTTCCTGAGTTTTATTTTTTCCTCATGTTTACAAAGGCGTTCGTTCGTTGCATCCATCATTTTCTTATTGCCCTCAGAACCAGAATCTTCCTTTTTCTCAATTTTGCTATTTAATCTGTCAATCTCCTCCAATATTGCCGTATGATCAATGGCAGCGTATTTAATTAGAATGTGCACTAAGTTAATTGATGCAGTTAAGTTGCTCTCCCCCCATTCTTTCAGCATGGCAGGATTCGGTTTGTCGAAGCTCGGTGCCATAAGAATGCATAGTGCGCAGGGAACTCTACTCACTTCCGAGTATTTGCTCAGTGATCGATGTTCCCACCATTTAGTTATTTCTAATCTTTTATTCCTTTCCAAATCCTTAATTAGTGATTTAGTACTGGGTTCCCCTCTGTTGCTGCTATCGGAAGGTTTGTTTGCATATTTCGCCGTCATTGACACATTTCCAAATAATTCGTCAGCTGCTTCCTCTCATTTGCGGACAGTTTCCGCTGACATGCTGAAATTTGGGAAATCTCTTTACGTAGCGCAGAATGATTTCAGCGACAGTTTCTTAATGCCGAATATTAAACTTCCCTACCTATATGCATGCCTATTACACTCACCGCATGCGTAAAAAATCGATCCTCCGAAGGTCCTCCGACCCAATCAATGGCCGTTTTCTGATTCGGTGTCCTTGTTTCTTTTGGCAGCAATTTGGGGCGGCCGTCAGAATTTCCGCCATGGATTTCACAGAGAGAGGTTTGAAGACGGCCACCGTCTTGTGGAGAGGGGGTCCGTTACCGGAAGCAAACCGACTTCCGCAATTAAATCCAAAGGAATAACACTCCCAACAGCCTCCAGCTTGTCACAAACCGACGAAGATATATATTACCTACCGGTGGTCGCCAGTAGGTGGTTATAGTTAGGACCTAGTTACCATAGGAAAATTGCAACATTCCATTCCCAATAACTTTGGAGCCAATTGACACATCTTTGCGAAATTTTTTAAATTTGTGGCCCACTCCGTTCCGCTCCTATCGTGAAAGTTTTACAGTGATTCGTCAAGGGGGGGGCCGAGAAAAAAGGAGGGTCCTAAAACGTGTTTTTTCCCATGCAATTTCCCATAGGAAACTATAGACACGGCTACAGCCCGAACTGCTGAACGGAATTACGTCAAATTTGGCAAAAAGGTAGCCCTTATTTCAGAAAGATCCCTTTTTGTTAAATGCTGATAATCCGTTCAGTAGTTGCTGGGAAAATCAAAATTAAAAAAGTTCCCCATCTGCAAACGCGCCAGGGGGCTCGTTTGCAGAGTGGTGCAATCTGTCACCTCAAGCCCGTTCCTTCCCTGCACCACTCAGCAAACATGCCCCCTAGAGCATTTGCAGAGGGGGAAGTAATTCCCCTTGAATACTGGGGGTCCCTGGGGCCAACTAGCCCACCAGGTACCTCCAGTAATGCACCACGGAGCTGCATTACAGAGTGTTGTAAAGAGGGGGCGTGCCCTCTGAACAGATCTCTGCAATGCAGCTCCCTGGCGCATACTGGAGGTACCTGGTGGGCTAGTTTCACAGGGGACCTCAGGATTGAAGAGGAATTAATTCCCCAACCTAAAATGCCTTGTCTAAAGACCTTTTGTTCTATCCACCAATAGATATTTGCTGCCTTACAAGCATTGCCAGAGGAGCCCGTACATCGGATCCAGCCTGGGAGTTAGCACCAGTCCAGCTTGAAGCCAAGGTGATGGTAACCAGCACAGGCATTGCTGGCAACTAGGATCTCAGTGAAGGTGGAAGCACTGGGATGTGTACTGTGTACCCCTGCCACTGTTTTGGGCGGCAGACGGGGTCACAAATCAGAAAGGAGAAATCGTAGATCAAGTTTTTGATGCACAGCTGAGAGAGTCACAGACCGACCAGAACGGCAAGGAGGCTCTTGCTTGAGGTGACCCCTTTGAAACGAGGGTCGCTTCAGAGATCCCAGCATCAGGCCTCCTAATCCTGGTCCCAAAGTGAATGAAAGTTTGCACCTTTGTTTGTTGATCAAGAAATACCTGAGATGACAGCTAACCTGGGCGTACTGGATAATCTTTGGCACCAACAAAAGAGCAGTGCACCAGCAGAGCAATACAGGAGTTAGGGAAGGACTTGAGTTTAGGAAACAGGTGCTGTGTCTCTGGTGCCTGTTAGATGTAAGTGAAGAAAACTGGTGCACTGCTTGAGACACTGGGCAGGATCATTGAAAGACTTTTTCTTCTCAAACTGGGCCGTGAGTCCTGATTTGCGAGTTGCGCAGCTCCACCGTGGAAACAAAAAGAACTTGCCTATGAGGCTCAAACTGACACAGGGAGAAGACTCCCCTCTGGCAGGTTGTACAGTGGCTTCAATTTCCCAAGGACATCTTTTTGTTAGCAATGTGACTTTGCCTTTTCCTTGACTATATGAATTGATACTCTAGCCCTTATAAAAGGAACACTGGAAAAGTCTGTTGAAAATGTTTTTTTTTTAATAGAATTGGACTAGATGGTTCTAGGATTTGCTTTTTGCTTAGGGCTAGAAAAATATTGATAATTCTGTTTGTGATAATAGTCATTACTCTCTCCTGTGAGTATGTTAATTACGACGCAATGCTTCGTTCCCTTTGTACTCCTGCTTATACCTTATATATACCCGCTTAATAAAATGTTTAGAATAAAAAATGCTCACCTAGCAATGGATTAGGATATTACCCACAGGATTGAAACTATCTTCAAACCCCTTTCAGCACAACTTGCCAGATGAAAAGAACTTGTGCCAGCAATTGGAAGCCTACAAGAGGAAAATAATGAACTTTTAATTTTCAAAGTGTGCACGAACTCACTGTGGGTAAGGTACTATATTTCTACTTATGACTACGAGTTCCAGCATGCTCTATGCACTGTGCACAGCCCACTGGGGAAAATGAGCCAATAAAATCACATGCTTAATTGGAAAGGAGAATATCTGTGTACTGATTTCGTGAAAGTAGCCTATGATTAAGTGGTGGTGAACCTTCAAACGCGTTGGGCGATAATTTTATTTCAGGAATGCTGACACAGGCTGATATCTTAAACTCCATGGGAGGCAGTTGCTGAGTGTGTTCTCGAAAGCTCAAAGGCATTGTTGTAACATAAGATATTCAGACCCACAGTTCAATGTTTCTGCCTTCTTCCAGTGCAACTTGCAGGATGTTTTTAGTGTAGGCATTTTTGCATGATTAATGTCATAAAAATTGATAAAACTAACTTTACATGCTAATTTCTGGGGCAGGAGGCTAAATTGCAGCTGGATCTGTTTACTAGGGATGTACTGTTAGAAGAAATTCCTTTGAATTTTACTCTGCTAATCAGCCTTGCTGTTTGAGTGTTGCATCAAACATTGGCAGAACATATTTTGCACTGATTACATTTATTTTTGCTTCTGACAATCAGCTTGCTAATTTAGTTGTAAATCTTCATAGTACAGAAGTGCTGCTGCCGTTGCCTTCCTTTGTAGTAGATGGAGTTCTGGAGAACGTATAACAATAGGAATAACTTGTCTTGTGCAGACCCAGGATCCAGCTCTTTTTAGTTATAATTCTTTCTCTTTAGCAAAAATATTTACTTTGGTTTAGTTTTTAGTCACAACCAGTTCATTGTGTTCATTATAAATGTTTAACTCTTTTAGAGCCCACTGTAGACCTGCCATTGGTCCAAAATAACCAGACTGTCTGCATATTGTAGGATTTCGTTTTGCGTTGTCCAATACTAAGGGAGAAGATCCTGGTTGAGGAGAGATGTTGCCTGATATCCTTAGTGTAGAGGTTAAAAAACAGGCCCATACACATCCTTGCTTCAAGTCTATATTTGTATAATGGGTTCATACACATTGAGTCCATTCCAAACCTTATCCATGGTATCAGTGTACAGGGAGGATATTGCATTCAGCAGGGCTGGATGAATACCCCACTTTGTGAACCTTTGCCAATTAGATATGACAATTCACACCATTAAATGTGGCACTAAAGTCAGTAAAGCAGAAATAGAATAGACAATGTGTGAGAAAGCTGACTTGTAGGCTAAATAGGATAGGGCCAGGATGTTATCATTATTGCTGCAGTGTCTGATAAAACTAAATTAGGCCTTTTCCCCCACAATCCTCTCTAATTCTTCTAGCATAATCTTCTCATAGACTTTGGCTTCTACGTCTAAGAGGTCGATTAAACATTATTCAGCGTGGTCACTTTTGTCCCCTCTCTTAAAAATATGATGCATTAGAGAGCCTAGCCAAGACCCTGCAACTTGTATCTGTTGGAAAGTTAAAGTGACTAAAGTAATGGAGGCAGCTTTGTTGTAGTAGAAACTGTCGTAAGGATATTGGAAGGGTTTAAGATCAACGATTATATGTATACATTTAAATACTGGCTTCTTAGTCTCCAGCAGGAGTATCAACTGTCGAATTCCTGCAAGTTTTACTGTGGATTGTGAACATATATCTATGCTAGCAGGCAGGCGAGAAATTACCTTATATTAATTAACACTGAGTCAGAGGTTTAACTTGAACCTTGCTCTTTCTCGCAACACAACTTGAAGAGTGATCTGTATGCATTTTCATAATTGTGAAGTAGCAAATGTATCATTATTGAATTTTATGTCTATGACAAAAATTTAGCTTTCAAAGCCCTCTTCTGGAACAGGAAGCATTGAGTGGTGCATGGCTTCTTATAATAATTTACTGCACATTACACTTGATGATTTGATATCTAAAACACCTTGTTATTTTGTCTTACTAGTAGTAGAAAGGATGATGCATAACTGACTAGCTCACAATATAATGCTATGAAGCAACATTTTTAGAATTCTGTTCCTCCCCATAAAGCATATAATTGAACACATTAAATTAATCCATTTGCTATGACGGCTAATTATTAGTCTCAAACAAGGCAATAAAATGCATTTGCTTGGAACACAGCAGAATTGAGCGTGTTTTTAAAAAAAATTTAGAGCAACTTAGAAATATACTTTTTCTCCATTCCCCAAATTTTTTGTTTAGCACTTCCCTGAAAAGACTTTCCATTTTATATTTTGAGATCATGAAGGGTCAAATAAACACATTGTCAATAGAATTAGTGTTAATCCTCTCAAAAATCTGTAACAAGGATTCCTGCACTTCAAATAGGGTTTTTTTCCTAAAAAGTGAGTAAGTCATGTATGAGTAGTAATTGGCAGGGCTGGAAGATGGTTCTTACACCCATTCAATTCTTGAAAGTTGATATGAGAACCGTTATGGGTTATTAATGATTTTATTACATGCTCATCCCTCCAAAAAATAATTGCCTGCACATCTTCTACAAGGTTGCATTCTTATTTGTGTTGTGAACCGAGGCTAGCAAAAATTCATGTGCTGCTACCTCACTGTAAAGTTTTTAAGCACAACTTGGTAATACGTTTTGGCAAAAATAAATATTTTGGCCCACAAGCTATCCACCTGGGAAAAGACACTACTTTGTCTATATAGTGTGGAGGGAATTTACATAAATCTCATCACAGGTCTAGAAAAACCGGTTAACACTGGGGGAACGCCATTACAATTAAAACCTCAGAATTTTTCCTTTATAACTGGTGCAAATTCCACTCTGATCTCAACTGCCATGGTCACCAGCCAGCATCAAATGACACATGAAATGAAGATAAAGTTCCAGGAATTTCCTCAATGCTATATCAACTCTATCTTTGTTGTGGATGTTAGGGTGGATAGACTCTCGAGCCACAGTTGGAAAGTCTTGTTTTGTTAACCGCATGCGCGCTAGCGGTTTTACCGCTGCGCGCTGCTTTTTGCAAATTACCGCGTTACATGACGAGCTCAGCTCGTCATCAGCGCACAGCAGGTTACGCTCATGACGAGCTGAGCTCGTCATTAGCCCCGAAGGGGTTAAAGAGGCCCAGTGGCCTTTAGGTGGTTTTACAGACGTGCTGCACCTTAGTTATGATCTTTACCTCTTTAAAACATTGGTATTCACCTACAGTTTTTAAGGTATGACTATACTGTCTGAAAGGTGTATTGTTACCAATACTGTATATTTTACATAATATGGCTCTGGTGCTGCCCTAAAGCAGTATTACTCTTGCTGGTGATGCTGCTGTGTATGTGGTGCATTGCTCCATCTCATAGGAAGTGATTGTTTTGTCGTACATTAGTTCAGTTTTATCACACTCTCTTCTTTATCTCAGACAACCATTTTGAGCAGACAGCTCCCCTATTAAGTAATTTTCCCTCAAGTAGCCTTTTAATAAAGCGTCAGCACTCATGTGTGGCTCAAACCCTCCATTAACTATGATGCTGCGGAAAGACTTGGCAACATTTTTAACTCACTACAATTTATTTTATTCGATCATTTTACTCACTGGGTCCATAACATAGCCTACTTCAATCACTGGTCTTCCAATGACCCTTTTTGTCAGGGACTTAGATATTCAGGGACCTTGAGGCAATTCCTTATGAAAACCTGGAAGAGGAAATGCCCAAAAACATGCTCATTTCCATTACCAATTCACATTTGTCACCAACAATTATAATTCTTAAACCATGAAGTTCACTCAAAGAATGACTCAAATACAATAAAGTTTGCTCATGTAAATCATTTATGTAAAGCCTCAATTTGAACGGTCAGGAAACATAAAATCGCATTTCATAATCAGATTTAATAACAGTCAATTAGTGAATTAGCCACGCAATGTCATACAGATGCAAACAAAGAAAACATTTGCTGGTTGCCTAAAAAGAAAATGAGAGAGAAACATGTGAAAAATTGAGATTCAGCATTTAGATCATACAAACCAAATAATGCAGAATCGAAGTTCAATGTGCCACAGGAAAGAGTCAATAAACCCTTCAGCTGAAAGGTTACCACATGCACACTTTACCAGTCAGTAAGTGCAGGTTCAAGTCAGTTCAGGAAAGTTCAGTTCACATGGGTTTGGATTTCAAGGGAAATCAGAGTTTAGTCCGACAGCATGCCAGGAAGGAAAATACATAATGACAGCCAGGCATGACTCCTCAACCGCAATTATACTTCAAAAGGTTTTAGTTTACTCCCACAAAGTATCCATTCTTGTCATGCCATATGATTTCCATTGGCCATCCACAGTGGGCTGTTCATGGTGTGATCATTACCTCACTAACAAATCCAGATGCATTAAGTAATCCTATTGTAAAATCATCAAATTCAATTATTTTATAATTTTATCCTTTCCTCAGAAGTAAGAAGATTCACTTTGTTCACTGTCTGTTTGTTCACAGACGCTCTCTCTGGGCAGGGCGGACTTGGAACAGAAACGGGCCCTGGCACACTGCTCAGCCGCCCCCCCCCCCCCCTGGAGTGAGGGTGAGTGCAGCTGATCAGTTTGCAAGGGCCCGTTTCTTCCGATTTTGCTACAGGGGGCTGATATTCCCGACCCCGGTAACAAAGACGGCACCCCAGGGGCCCAAAACTATCCCCCAGCCTAGCGACCCACCGAGGAAACACCCAGGGCCCACTATGGCCAGTCCGGCCCTATTTCTGAGTTTGCAATTTTAATTGTACATTTCTGTCAAAAGTGTTGGTGAATCAAAAGAGAGTTCTTTGTCTTAGAGCACAAAAAGGAAACTTCACCAAAAGTTCTCACAGCATCTAAAGTGACTACTTCAGCTAGAGTCTGTCTTTCGAGCAAGGAAAGAAAAGCATCTGAGGCCTACATGAAGATTCTCTAAATCCTTACGACATTGTGATTATCATACAAACACACATTAATATAAGTATTTACATTTTTCTCAGTTAACTCAAACATTATTCTTCTTCTAGAAGTTACATGTCAATATTAGGCACTGCCAAAAATTATTTGCATGTTTATCTTTTTCCAAACAAAATATGTATGTTTCATTCTAAAGTTACATGATTTCATCACACAATACTAGAATAAGCTGCAAGCTATCATACTATTTGTTATTGCAAAATTAAGCATTTTAATAATTTCAGGTGCTTTATTATGTAGATATTGTTTCATTTTTACACCTTTAGAAAGTCATTGTCAGTGCATTTTTTATGTCAATTACGTTTAGTTTCTCAAACCACATGATTACATTCATAGGTAAATGTTTCTCTCTTTGTTTACATTTTCACATTTCCATGTTTCAAAACACTCCTGCATGCTTTTACGATGCAGTATAAAATCTCAGGTTTTCGTTTCAACCATTTTGCATGATTTATATCAAGAATTTATTCTTGTGAATCTCTTTATAAGGATAAGAATTGATAGAGGCAACCGTTATTTAAATTTTACGCTTCATCACCTATCAGCTTTCTCAAAGCATAATATATAATCTCCTTGCGACCTTCTAATGAAGAGTTTTCATATTGTTTCATTGACCAAGAATGCCATGTGCCCCACAGACATAGCAATATATTATTTATGTATTTATTTATTTATTAACAGCTTTTATAAAGCGCGAACGAAGGCCCAAGGGCATCTCGGCGCTAAAAATATCTGCACTGTCTAACCAGAGAAGGGGAAGCTGGGTTTACAGATTAAAAAGCCAGGTCTTAAGTTGCTTGCGGAAGGACCAAAGTGAAGGGCAAGTTTTAATCGATTGCAGTAATGTATTCCAAAGCTTGGGCGCTGATACAAGAAATCTTCTGTCTCCCCATAACACAGTTTTGGTACGGGGTACCACAAGTTCATGTGAACTAGAGGAGCGTAGAGTTCTGGAGGGACAGTAGGGGATAAGATTTTTGGTAAAAAAGGCTGGTCCCATGTTGATCAGGGCCTTGTAGACTATGCAGAGTGTTTTGAATTTGATTCTATTTCTAATTGGGAGCCAGTGTAGATCTCTAATTGTTTGTGACGTGGATTGGTGTTTAGGAATTCTTCCTAGAAGCCTGGCGGCGGCATTTTGGATAAGCTGCATTTTGTTTAATACTCTTTCTTGAGCGTTTAAAAAGAGTGCATTGCAGTAATCTAGTGTAGACAGTACCAAGGAACTAACCAAGGTTTTGCCAGCTGTCTCAGGGAGGAATGGCAGAAATTTTTTGATCAGTCGTAATTTATGAAAGGCAGAGGAAGTGATCTGATTGGCGTGAGGGAGAAAAGTAAGACGATCGTCGAACATGACTCCCAAATTCCTCACCTTACTGACTGGTTCAGGCGGGGGACCCAGTGATAACGGCCACCAAAGGGAGGACCATTCCGGGGTCAAGTGTCCTAAAATAACAACTTCCGACTTGTCGAAATTTAATTTCAGGCAATTGGCAGCCATCCATTTCCCTATGGCCAGCATGCCCAGGTTGAAGGCATTTGCTATTTTATGGCCATCGTTCCTGACGGCGAGGACCAGCTGGGCGTCATCTGCATAGGAGGTCAGGCTCATCCCATGTGCCCGGATAACGTTGGCAAGGTCCGACACATAAATGTTAAATAGAGTCGGACTAAGGGATGAGCCTTGAGGGACTCCACATGGCAGTGACAAGGCGGATGATTGGAAAGGTCCAATAGTGACCACCTGGGTCCTGTCCGTCAGAAAAGATGCTAGGAGTTTTTTGGCATTATGTTTGATTCCCATGCCTTCGACACGGTCGATCAAGATGGTGTGCTCTCAGGTTAGGCCAGAAGGCTGATTCTGTCTTACTGGGAACTGATTGATGACCTCTGGCTTACAACATTTGTTAGTTGCTTCCGTCTGCTATCTAAACTGTGAGACATTGCATTGTTGTTTAAATGGAGTGTTGACCCCCTCGCAGTAGCCACAACCCCTTTTAGGGTGAAACACAAAAGTTATTAAATTAACCTGTGCATAACCCTCTGGTAGCTTGGCACAAATGCAGTCAGAATTAACTTAGAGGCAATTTGTAAAATATTTATGCAGCACATGAATAGTGATAAAGAGAAAACACAACAAAAGAAAATACCACACCATTTTTTAAAAATAGACTACATTTTAATGAATGATCACAGACTAAAATGACAAAAATCAGTAGAGCTGATTTTATGAATTTTAAGGTTTAAGGTAAAAACTAGCAACTAAAAGATCAAAGCACCAACCATGAACATCTAGTCGTACAGCAGCGGGTCAAAGTTGAAAAACCTGGGCGACGGCAATAGAGGAGAGGTCGAATACAAAAAGTGGATTGGGCCCGATCAGAGCTTACCTTTCTATTTAGAGGAAATGTAAAGAAAAAGTGTCTGAGAAGAAAGAAGTTCAGCAGGCAGTAGTGAGTGTCCACTGAGGAGGGTCATCTGCAGCGAGCAGCTGGGTAAATTCACTGTGAATTTTTCTACCGGATAACAAGTCTCTTTTGATGGAAGTCAAAAATCTCCAATGGGACAAAGCTGGAGGCTGTTACTAATGAAAGTTCCTCGAGGGCAGATAACCTTTTGGCAAAGAACCATTGAACCGATTTGCTGCTGCGGAGAAAATTGTGGGAGCTGGGCCAAAGTCAGGCTGACTGGCGATTCACGTTGGGCGGGTCAGCGAACAGGTTGGTGTCGGTCTCCTCTTGCTTTTCAAAGCATTTTTTTCTCCCAAAATTTCTAATTCACAATTTCGGGAAATTGGCTATTTGGGCACCTTTAACACCACCAGCAAGACTCCCTGACTAGTGAGGCACCAATTGGGAGGTCCGGACACACTCAGGTTGGGTTCAAGACAGTTGGACCCTTCTCTGCCCCTGAAATGCTGATCAGGAGACCAGTCTTGTAGTGGGACAGGGCTCAAACAGCAGGGCAGACCTCTGAGAGTCCAAGATAGACTTTAGGCAGCAGAGCAGTCCTTCCGGGTACAGCAAAGTAGTCTCATTAGGTACACAACAGGCCACAACAGCAGGCAGTCCTCTGAGAGTCCTTCCACAGGCCCAGAAAGTGAACTGAAAAGTGGGTCTGAAGGTCATATTTTTAAACCCGGTGCCTCCTTTGAATTAAAGAAGTTTCTAAAGCATTCCCTTTAAAGTGCTTAATTTTTCCTGCCTCCTTCGCCCCAGTTCCAAGCTGGCTGAATGAACAACACAGTGGTGACAAGTCCTTTATGTGAAGGCAGGGCACAGCCAATTAAGTTGCAAGTGGGGCTGTGTCCACCTCCGCCCCCATCCTGTCAGTGATGGCCCATCCAGGCAAAACTAACCACTCTATTGTGTGGCTGTCTGGGAGGAATAAATAAAACTGCCAACTTTCGAAAAGTGGCATTTCAAATTTGTAATTTAAAATCAGCCTTTGCCATTAAAGAGGATTTTAAATTACAATTTTGCAGACATCTAACTTGAAATCTTAACCAATTTCCGATCAAATGTTAACATTTATTAAATGTAATAAGGCAACCCGATGTTTTCATATGGGCAAGGAATGCCTCACAGTAGTGAAAAACAATAAAGAAGTTTTACAGTACAAGGCAGTGCTTAATTTTAGCCAAACGGTTTAAAATGCTTGGCACCAGCGCTTATTACAGTTTGCCATATGGTGGCACTGCCTGGCCAATTTAGGTATGAGTACAACAACAGCTGTTTATTATTTCAATTTACACACAATGACTAATACCTGACTCCCAAGCCATTCTCATAGTTTTGAGGGCCTGGAATTGTATGAATTTTCACACTTGTAAGAGTATGAAGGCTTGTTGTTGTGACAGTGCCATTGGCGGCTCCAGCAGCAGCAAAGGATGGTGCCAGCTATACTGTTCTCCTGACAAGGGTCCTAACAGTAATTTATCTTTACAAAATTAGGCACTGCTACCAGGACATATAAAACTTAAAAGTACATGTCCAACATTTTAATTACAGTATACCCAGCCCTATGGGCCTACCTTAGGGTTGACTTACATGTAATAAAAGGGTAATTTGACATATTGGAAAGGGGTTACTTTGCCAAGTTTCAGGTCTGGACCATGTTTAAGGGACTACTTAAGTAGGTGGCACAATAAGTACAGCAGGCACACTCGTAGCATTTAATTTACTGGCCCTGGGTGTATGGTATACCACCTAACTTGGGATTTATAAATATGCCAATCAGGTATAAGCCAATCTTACAATGTTTTAGGGTGTAAGCACAAGTACTTTACCACTGAATAACAGTTGTAAAGTGCAAAAAGTCCTGAGGCCAACACAAACAAATTCAGCAAAATAGGAGGGTGAAGGTAAATTCTTTGGGGTAATACCACCCTGAGGCTGACAGGTCCAACATAAACCAACTTTGTCAATTATTCATTAATAAATAATTTTAACAGTTGGATGTTCACCCTCAAATTAGATATTGTTTTGAAGTAATATCCCGAAACATGGCTATCATCACAATAACATGAGACAATATTAAGTTGTGACCACCTCTCTCTAGTTTGGTGATAGCACTGAGCTTAACTGTTCCCACTGACCACAATCAGTTCTGCTGGCTATTTTTTGAATAATAATAATGTGTTTTTTGGTTCATTCACTAAGCAATTTATGGAAGTCAGTTTGGGATGAAGGCTTAGACTGCCTTGGCATGACTCGAACTCACAGCCTTTAGCACACCGCACTATCCCAGTCCCTGTGCACATTCCTGATGCAATTGAGGATAATGTAGTGCTTCAAAATATTATAAATCAATTTTATCCCTTGCCATGCAATGAGCACTGTATGTAAGGAATACAAAGTTAAATCCATTTCGTCTTTTCTTTATTCTTTGAAACCACACTTACTCAACTGCCTGATGGGGCCAGTGTGTGGATAACAATAATTGTATCGTTTCAAATTCCAATCTGCCTTGTGTTAATGGTGTTCGTTATTATTTCAGTGTTTGAATTATGCTACATGCAGCACACAAAACACATTTAAGCCCAGCCTCTTGATGTTGGTAATGCTATGGCTGTTTCAATAGAAAAAAACATTGACTATTATGTAAAAGATGCAAATACTTGTGTACCTTGGCAGCAGATCCATTTTGTGTTGTTGCTTTATCGACAGTTATTTTCTGATTCCCTTCAGAAATGTTGTATATTGGTGGAGTTCTCGTGTAGTTTGATTTAGTACTTTTAGTCAGCACACTGCATAGGTGCGTGCTTCTTTAATGTAGACAGTTGTGCTGAACATGACAGTCGCACCTCTTTTTTTTAAAGTTATGATGCTATGGACTCAATAACTTTCAAGATTCCCTTGTACTTTCTTGGGTTGGGGGTAACGTTCACATATATTTCTTTATTTATCAATAATATACAACTCAAAATAAGTTATTCAGAGAAGTATTTTCGTAAAGATCATTGTGTTTCCAATGAATTCTCAGACATTACTAAAATGTGTTTCAAATAATTATCTATCCCATCAGACTAATACCTTTCAACCTATGTATTTGAAAACAGCCAACATTGCTCTATAAGATTATTTCTCCTTAAAACCCCGTTAGAACTACTTTCTTTTTTGGATTAAATCTGTAATTTATTATGAAACTTCACACATACAACGATATATGTGCTGTAAAAAAGGAAATGAACAGCTATGTGTCAGAAGTAAATAAGTGCTGGCTTATTCGAAGCTTTCTCTCAGTGAAAGGGAGAGAAAATGCACAAGAAAGATAGCAAACCAACATTTCCAATGAATAGGTCCCATTTTCACACAATGAAGCCTCCTCCACACAGGCACCAGTAATTATGAAATTCAATGTAAATTACTTTGTGACGTGGAGCTACTTATTTTGCAATTGTACAATAAAGAGGTAGGTTATTGGGTGAATAAAAAAAATCTCTCAACTTGCGTATCCATGGTATGTATCAAAATCTGCAGGGACTGCTCTGTGCCCAAAGCTTTCTGTAAACTGGTCAAGCCTGAAGTTTTGCTGATTGGGTCCAGCCTGAGGTTTTTGTTTGATTGCGCTCCAGTCAGTTGGTGAGAACTTCTTAATAACTCTATCAGGCCATGTTTTTGGTTTGACAGTGCAGTTCTATTTTAGGCGTGATTGTCCTTTGCTTGCAGATGAGTAGCCTTCTTGTAATGTGCTCTTTATAATGCCATTTCACAGACTTTATGATTATAATGTAAGCACTCTTGAGTTAACAGCTACATTTCGATATATTTAGTTTATTTAAAATCTTATGTACCTTCCTATTACTTGCGAGGTGTTTACTAGGACAGTATTTTCCCTGACACTTTCTAGTTCCAGTAAGATGCCCCTGTAATATTTATGAGACCACACGGCAGAATTTAACGATATGTATAAGAAAATAGGATCATCTTTTTAGGGCAAACATTTTTTTCATCCATGCAGTTTGAAAAAAAATAAGTTACTATTAATTTGTGCCTTCCACAGTTTCTTTATTTTTCATATTTATACTTTTATATGCTGTAGGTTGCAATACAGTCTAACTAAATTTTAAAAGGACATAAACAATGTAAAACAAATATATTAACCTGCTATTTCTCGACGATGACACTTGTCAGGAGCTTCCTCAAGCACAACTGATTTGGGTGAAATGGAACTTTTTATATACAGAAGAAAAATGTAGTTTCCTAAAAATATAAAGCTAGAAGTATGTTTTAATGTTTTTTTTTTGCTTTCAATATGGTTTCCTTTTAAATTGTTACATTCTGCCATGACAGAAAAGTGAGCACTCAAGTCTTTACTCCTACACTGGCTTTCCATAATCTTGAAAATGTCTATTATTCACAAGCATACAAGCCCTCCTCCCACAACCACCTCGTGATAATGAGGTATATGGCCTTTTTCTCTTTATTTGATGACCAGGGCAAGGTACCTCTCATACGTTTTCTATATTGCTCTACAACCACTGAGTTCATTTTTCTAGACACTCCCGACCAAATACTCTGTCAATGTACCACCTCAAATGATAAAAAAAAGTTGCACTGCTACCACCCCACAATCCACTGAGCAATATTTGATTGAGATGTATTTCAGGTAATGGTGAATCCATACGACACTACAGAAATATTTAGTGGAATCCCAACCACCCCATTCATCAGGTAATAACACATTTCAGAGCACTAGAACATAAGGAGTGCAATTTAAAGATTGATTTTAAGCTCAAATCCTGAATCTAGTCTACATGATATGAATTGTAACCATGATAAAGAAACAAAAACATTTACCAAAAGCATGAAACAGAGGAAATAGTCCAACATGACTACACTTAGAAATGTATAGGAATTGTAGCTCCATTTTCTTACTTCTGGGCAGTAAGCTATTTCTAGCACTGAAGAAAATAAAAAAAGTATTTTGAGTTTCAGAAGTGGTTCACATCTGGACCACTTTTCCTCTGTGCTCACGCTGGGATAGTGAGACACTGAATTTTTCCCTGCTCTTGCCGCTACTGCTCGCGGAGCCCGCTTCGCGGGTCCCGCTTCGTGTGGGGCTTTGAACTACATCATCACCGGCGAAGCTCGTTTGAGGAGTCTGTCACCCTACGCCTGAGGTTGTGTTTGTGGGTGTTTGTTTTGTGCAGGGCTGCGAGCGAGTTGCGGGCGCAGGACTTCAAGTCCCAGGAGCGCCCGCCAGTCCCAATAGCCAGCACCTGGGCCGCTCTCCCTGCAAGCTCCTCCCCACCACCGTTTCTTTAAAGACCTTTGCCCCTGGATACCTGTTGGACCACTTTTCCTCTGTGCTCACGCTGGGATAGTGAGACACTGAATTTTTCCCTGCTCTTGCCGCTACTGCTCGCGGAACCCGCTTCACGGGTCCCGCTTCGTGTGGGGCTTTGAACTACATCATCACTGGCGAAGCTCGTTTGAGGAGTCTGTCACCCGACGCCTGAGGTTGTGTTTGTGGGTGTTTGTTTTGTGCAGGGCTGCGAGCGAGTTGCGGGCGAAGGACTTCAAGTCCCAGGAGTGCCCGCCAGTCCCAATAGCCAGCATCTGGGCCGCTCTCCCTGCAAGCTCCTCCCCACCACCGTTTCTTTAAAGACCTTTGCCCCTGGATACCTGTTGGACCACTTTTCCTCTGTGCTCACGCTGGGATAGTGAGACACTGAATTTTTCCCTGCTCTTGCCGCTACTGCTCACGGAACCCGCTTCGCGGGTCCCGCTTCGTGTGGGGCTTTGAACTATATCATCACCGGCGAAGCTCGTTTGAGGAGTCTGTCACCCTACGCCTGAGGTTGTGTTTGTGGGTGTTTGTTTTGTGCAGGGCTGCGAGCGAGTTGCGGGCGCAGGACTTCAAGTCCCAGGAGCGCCCGCCAGTCCCAACAGCCAGCACCTGGGCCGCTCTCCCTGCAAGCTCCTCCCCACCACCGTTTCTTTAAAGACCTTTGCCCCTGGATACCTGTTGGACCACTTTTCCTCTGTGCTCACGCTGGGATAGTGAGACACTGAATTTTTTCCTGCTCTTGCCGCTACTGCTCGCGGAACCCGCGTTGCGGGTTCCGCTTCGTGTGGGGCTTTGAACTACATCATCACCGGCGAAGCTCGTTTGGGGAGTCTGTCACCCTACGCCTGAGGTTGTGTTTGTGGGTGTTTGTTTTGTGCAGGGCTGCGAGCGAGTTCCGGGCGCAGGACTTCAAGTCCCAGGAGCGCCCGCCAGTCCCAATAGCCAGCACCTGGGCCGCTCTCCCTGCAAGCTCCTCCCCTCTCACAGTGACTATACAAATACAATAGCCTAGACCCGCTGCGCGGGAGCGTCCGGGAGAAGCCCGGGACAAGGGCGGGGCCGTCCGTGGCCGTCCGAGGCCGAAGGAGGCTGGGCTGGGTCCGGTCTCTGACATTTACTCCCTGTTTAATTCATTTTCTTTAGCTGTATTGTTTTATTGGTGTAGTAAGCTTCTGAGGATCATTATTAATTCTATCCAGCTATTGATATGTCTAGCTCACTACCATCTAGTGTCGGAGTCTCTTTTCTGGGGCCTCTCGATGAATATTTTGAGAAGGCAAATAAGGAGATAGATAAAGAACTCCTATTAGCTGAGAAACGTGCGGAGCGTCGTCGCTCTATAGAGCATCTTAAAAAAAACCTCTGTCTACCCAACCAGATTTAAATAACACACAAGAAATGGCCAGTACCGGGAGGACGGTTGGAGAGGCCGATATATTTAGTGTTGATCAAATACCTAGTATCTTTTGGGCCCCTGATACCTCCCCCACTCACTCTGTAATTAATAGTGAGGGTAATATCAATAGCTCTCCTATCGTCACAACTAGTCTTATTGACCTTAACACTGCTGCTGCCCAGAGTATAGCTTCCAACTTGCATTCATCCCTTACTAATCGCTCTTTAGACAGTGTTGGTCCACGTGAGAATATCTTGCCACTGATTAACAGTGAGAATATCTTGCCACTTACTAACAGTGAGACTGGACCTAAGTCTATGAACTCTAAAAGGCCTGTGTGTTCCCCACCAAGAAAAAAAAGGAAAAAGGGTGGTGTCAAAAGAAAAGGTACCAGTCATCAGGTCCCCTCTCCTTCTATAGCAAATCCTATTACTGATCAAAAGGTTCTCCCAGTGACTGAGGTTCCCTTAGGTATTCCTCAATCACCATTCCTTCCCAAAGACAGTGTTACTGGGTTCAATAAGGAGTCTATCGATATATATTCGAGAAACTCCTAAAATCATATATGATCCCTCTCATGGAGCGTGTTAGGATCCTGGGAGATAAAATGGATCGCTTCTTGGCTTCAGCCGCCACACCCCACACTACGAGTTTTAATACTCAGCCTATTTTATTATCTAAGCTTAGTGCTGACTCCGTTGTTCCTAGTAATTCCTGTAAAAACAATAGTAACATCAATTGTAATACTAAATCTAATGCTTCCCAATTGTCATCTAAACCTCCCTGCTCCATTAACATTGCTAAAGAGAAGCCTATGCTGGCTTCAAATAAGCCAACTTTAATGGGAAAAAAGCCATTAGTAAATCAAGGGGCTGTAAAACCTAATAACTCCACTCATAGACACATATTAGATCGTAGGAACATAGTAGACCTTCCCCCAGACTCTGCTAATTTTGTTATTATCCTGACGGGTGTGCCCCCAATTTTAAATGGGAATTTGGAAAATAATGCAAACTTGAAAAATAAAGTCATCTTCTGGCTGAAAACTAATAGACTCCTTCCTGCCCATCTAAATGGGGATATTATTTCAGTTAGAAGATGTAAGTGGGTGGGTCTTCGTTCAAAGGATATAGAGGGTGACATTGTGATCAATAATTTTAAGGATCACAGAGTTGTTTCCCATATTAGTGATTGGTACTTGGGGAACAACGAGGGTGGTATCTCCACACGGAATCTCAGTTATTTTTATCCTGAGACTTTGTTTAAATCCCATGCCCAACACCGTTCAAAAAAAGAACTTCAATATTTGAACTGGACTAACCTCACTCCCTGTTTCCAAGGCCCACCTATAAACCCGGAGGCCCTGTTTAGACCTCATGTCCAACCCAGCTATAATAACATCACACACACACCGAACTGGGTTAACCTCAATCCTCGTTCTTTTGGCCATCCTATTTCATCAACCTTTCCATTTCTTCGCCAGCCCCATGGTTTACATCCCAACTCACACAATCTAGGTAATTACACCCAGCCCAACGAGTACTGGAAAATCCCGTTGAGTAATCTTTATGAACCTCTCTCGGGGTTGGAGTATAACGATTGACCAGCTATCCTACCTTTGGTTCCAGAGGCTAATATAGATTGTACGGGTATCGTTGTTACCCCAGTCAAAGCACTATGTCACGTTGATGATCCAAAGGGTCAGTCACCTCAAAGTGTTAAGGGGAGTTCTGTTTCCTTGAGTGGGACATGGGATATGAAACTGGCACCTGAACTGGTGTCACAAGCCGATTTAACTGCAGAGAATGTTGTAATGGTGACTGGCAATCAGGAAGGGCTTCCTTGTACCATTGATTTAAGGAGTGATGATGTTTCTACACATGAAGTCCCTCCCTTACATGATGTAGTTTACGCCTCCCCCAAAGATAATTCTAAAGCTCCGGCGGTCCTATGTGGTATTAAGCTTGGAAGCTGGAACATAGCTGGCCTTGAGTCCCGTATGTGTATCCCGGATTGGGTGAATTTTATACAGCAAGGCGATGTATGGTCCTTCCAAGAAACTTGGGCACCCTTACCAATGTTCCTTACTGGTTATTTGAACTTTAGTAAACCAGCAACTAAAGGTCATAGAGGACGAGCCATGGGTGGCCTGACCGTTTGGGTTCGGCAGTATGAGGGTGTGGTAGCCGAGGAAGTTTTTATTGATAGCCCTGACATACTAATGGTTAGCATTAACTCAACAAGTGGATTGAATATTTTTTTGATAAACATATACACTAGGGGCATCCAGGGTGGTAGGGTCTCCCCAACCCTCCTCCTTTTGGACGATTTTCTAAGTGGTGTATTGGTAGTAGGACATAAGGTTGTCATGGGTGATTTGAACACCTGTTTTGAACCATTGAGTCATGATGACGGCCTACTTACTGAGGCCGAAGATTTGGTTTGGGGGATTCCCCAGCTAGAGTTACCTCCGATAAAAAAATGGTCACAAGCGGCTATTTTTATAAAAGGATTGTGCTTGGATCAGGGCTTGCGTGCTCTAAATGGTAGAGTGCGCTCCGACAGGTTGGGCAGACATACCTTTAGTAATAGTAGATTCAGCAGCCGTATTGATTATATATTATTGGACGTTAAGTTGTGGGTTGCTGTAGTGGATATGGAGGTCAAGTCTCGCCCGGAAAGTGATCATGACCCATTGGTGGTGGAATTAAGGGATTTTAGTTTTTCTGGGCCAATGAAATCCATGTCCAACTTAGTTCAGAACGAAGTTGTACTCACTAATGATATGAGAAGGGTACGTTGGCCAAAAATCTCTGTAGATGTTGATGCACGCAAAAAGATTAGATCCTTGGTTTCTAATACACTGGCAGAAATTTCCAAATGTGACTCACAGGAGGCTACTAATGCATCCATTACTCTGTTATCCACACTAGTTTGTTCTCAGCATTAAAAAAACTGTTTATAAAATCTATTTCCAAACGGGACAACAGGGGGAAACTGAAAACTACCAATTGGTTTAATGATGAGTGCCGTCGAACCCATGGAGACCTGTTTAAAGCGTTAAAGCTTAAGAATCCTATTCTAATCAGGTCCTGTAGGAAGGCATTTAACGTTGCAAAACGTACAGCTAAGGCCAATTGGGACGAAGAACGGTGGCTAATACTAACAGAAGCATGTAGCTCTAGGAACTTGCAACGGTTTTGGCATTTACTAAAATGGGGTTCTTCTCAAGAAGATCGTCCAAGTCCAGCTTCGGTGGGTCAACAACAGTGGGTACGATATTTCGAGGAACAATTCAGGTGCCTTAGTAGTGCACAGGATAATATTATCTGTCCAGTATCGGCTGATCAACTGGAGTTTATGAGTAGAGAAGTCAAATCTGTCCTGCAATCTATTCCAAGGGGCAAGGCACCCGGTCCTGACTGCATTCCAGCTGACCTATTCCAACAAGACCAGGATCTATGGGTTCCCTACCTAGTTCAATTGGTTAATGCCCTGGCCACCGGTGCAAGGGTTCCCGAGTCCTGGGCAAGGGCTGAAATCCTGCCAATATACAAGAAAGGTGACCGGTCGGTTCCTTCCAACTACCGGCCGATCAGCCTTATAGATGTGGTGCAAAAAATCTCAGCCCGCCTTGTTCTTGGCAGGATTCAGGAATGGATTGATGAGTTCAATATCCTAACCCTTCTCCAAGCTGGTTTTAGGTCTCATGTGAGTACCTTAGACCAGGCCTTTCGTTTTATTCTTCTTTATTGGAAGACTTTTTTTTGGGTAAAGGTAACCTCTATGCAGCTTTCGTGGATCTAAGGTCTGCATTTGACCTTGTTCCGAGGGCAGGTTTGTGGAAAAGTCTAGTAGAATTGGGTATGCCAGCTCCCCGTGTACGCCTCCTGGTGAATCTGCACGCACACACTTATGCCCAAGTTCGCTGGGGCAAACCAGGGGAGGTAACGGATAGATTTTCTGTTGCTAAAGGTGTTAGGCAAGGGTGTGTATTAGCCCCCACCCTTTTCTCTTTATATATTAACAGGGTCACCAAATACTTTGACAACCACCCCACCGACGCCCCGTCACTAGCTGGAATGAAAATCCCCTTGCTCATGTTCGCTGACGATACTCTTCTAATCTCAAAAACTAGACAAGGTCTTCAACATGCCCTGATGAGGTTTGAATTATTTTGCAGCGAACATGAGCTTGAGGTGAATGTGTCCAAGACAAAATTTATGGTATTAAGAGGACACAATTCGATTACAGCAAGGGTTACTATGGGGGGTACTTCCCTGGAACAAACTAAGTTGTTTACTTATCTGGGAGTAACATTCAGTGAGACCCTAAGTTGGTCCCATCAGGTTGACCTTATGGCTTTAAAGCATATGCAGATAGGAGGTGCCCTGATTAAAGAGCATAAAAGTTCCTTTACCCGGCCAATCCCGCCACTAGTTAAGATTTATGGATCAAAGGTTCTTCCCTCTGTTTTGTATGGAGCGGAACTATGGGGCTTTAGTAAGCTGGATCCACTGAAAGCAGCCCAAAATAAATTCCTTAGGATGGCAACGGGTCTTCCACAGTCAACACCGCGGATCCCGCTTTTGTATGATCTTGGGTGTCAGCCTGTGGAGGACCAGGCCAGGTTCCGTCCACTAGCATTCTGGCGCCATCTTTGGACAATGCCGGAACTCCATTTATATGCAAGAGCTTGCCTGGAGGTCAGAGATCTTCCAGGCTCTTTTAATATAGGCTGGTTCAAGGACTTAAGAACCATCCTGTGTGCCATGGGGTATGGTGAACTGTGGTCAGATCCCGCATCCGTAACTTTCCCTTCTAAAAAGGATTTGAAATTACACTATTGGGACTGGGTGGTTCAAAAGAGAAATTCGAGTCTGAGCTTTAGTAATCTCACTGGCCTATTTGTTGCCATTAAATACGCTCCCAAGCTTGAAAAATATTGGGATGCCATAACTAAGCCCCTGGACCGTAAATTATTCCATCAATTTAGATGCGGTTCGTTGCCTCTAAGGGAGTTTACCAAAAAGTGGGGCTCTAGTGGGACTGGGCATTGTCCTAAGTGCCCCGGCCAGTGCGAAAGCCTAAACCATTTTTTGATTGTTTGCCCCTTGTATGTTGCCCCTAGAGCCAAATGGTTAAGTCCTGTTTGTAGAAGTTTGGGAACGCGTTCGGCTGTTAATGCCAGTAGAATATTAAAAACAAATCTGTCCCCTTTAATTGTAACGGGTGTAGCAAAATATTTGGGATGGGCCTGGATTCTAAGAACCAGGTTCATTAAACTAACCTGGTTTCCATCCACAATCCTTTGCTCTTTAGTTCATGTGCAGCCCATATTGATCTGTGATACCGTGGTAATTTAATGTGTTTTATTGCAATTTCTTATATTCATTGAAAAGAAGCCTGTATAAGTGATTTACTATGGTCTTAGATGTTTTTATTCTGTTTATACTAATTTTATATTTCTTGTGTATGCTGTAATGTTTGTCTTTTATGATGTATTAATCGAATAAAGACTCCTTTGAATTGAATTGGTTCACATCTGCATATCTGTTTGAAATATACAACTACTGTTCAATATAATTGCAATCAATGACGTGAATACCCACAATAGAAACTATATAATATTAATGGCATGCTGTGTTTCCAAATGGATTAATTTACACACAAAAAGATTCATTCAATTTTTCTAGGTATAAATGTATTTTACATATTTTTTTGAGATTGTTTTATAGTTTTAAATATGGTTACTGGTATTATCAATGTAATTAGGTTTTATAAGAGTAGAAGATGGCCTATCATGTTGTCGTAAAAGAGTAAAAATATGTTGCAACTGTAATAAGACCGTATTTTGAATATTGGAGTTCATGGGAGAAAAGGTTTACCACTCAATAAACACTCTTCTTCCATGCAAAGAAAATATATGACACTTAAATGGGACTCTGGTCCAGTATTTGGTTAGCCAATATAACTTAGAAAAGGACCGGAAATATTGCACAGCCAAATAATATAAATAGAGGTTCAATAGTTCCATGTTCATGTTTTTTAAATCAAATCTATTGATAATGTACTGTGCCTTATATTCTGGTTATCTATGTTTATATTTTTATGTTGGACATTGCCATGATGGATGTGTGAATGACATATCATCATTTACAAAGTGCATCTGGTTTGTTATACCTAAAAATACCGTGTCAAACAAACACAAGAATCTCATTCTCACTCTGCTAGAAATATTATCGACAACACATCTGCATTTTGTTTTCTCACAGAGTAGCACACAAAAATACAAATAATGGTATTATTTTTTTGTAATGACTCTATTCTGAAAAATATGCATATTCTTTTGGGTCTTGAAGGGTAAAACACTCACTATGTTGCAGTTGTTATGTAGCATGACATTAATATTTCACCCCCTACCTTGACCTACCCACTTCATTGCAAGGTAAGTGCATATGGAGTTAATAATAGTAATGGTCTCAACGGATTTGTAGTTTTGAGGTTTCGCAGGAGCGTTTGCCAGGTCTCCACATGTATGTTGTCTGATGCTTGGGGCAAGCTAACACTAGTATGTATGAGTTGTTTTTAAATTATAAACATTTATTAAAAACATTATACTCTGAAACACATTTAACTTCCTCTTAACTTTTACTGCAACATGTTCAGCAATGAATTAGACACACTTTGCAGTAACTTTGTACAATATTTCAGAGCAGAGTGAAATGTACTTATTCCCCATCCTCTTATGGAAGTTGTTCACAAGTAGCTTTTAGCCTATCACTTTCCATTAAAGATATCACATTGTCAATCATAAATGTTCAAGAAATTGTCAAAGAACTTCCAATTTAATTTGAGCAGTAATAAACCTTTGCATTACCTTTAAAACATGCTTACTTTTTCATTTTAGAAGAATTACCCAAATGTGGCTGTGGCCTCACCTTATATGGAAACCAGTGGCAAGATATAAAATTTGTCAGACAGAGTATGGGTGGAAGATATTATATCGACCATCCAGATGGATAACCATCCTCCAGACTCCAAAATAAAGCTTGCTAGCTGCCATCTTAGTACATTGAGAGCAACCACCGTAATGATGGTTCCTGTCAAGGTACAAAAGGTTTAGTGCATGGCACTGTCAGGTTTGACATCCATTTACCAAACATTTGTGCTTGAGTACCTGATTTGCTAAACCCTAAATCTGGCCTTAAATCATATACATGATTCACACACCTGATTAGTGTTAACGTTAACCTCCATTAGTGCTCAGTCCATTCAGTGATATAGCACAGACTTTTTATTATTGGCTTATCTGAGTGCTATCCTCCAACTAAGTGGGGAGTAGTGATAATAGGAGCTAGTTTGCCTTAGATTTCCAATTAAGAGGCAAATGCGCCTAAGACTGCAGGAAAAGTGAGAAAGATTGTTTAATGGAACTTTATAGTCAGCAAGAGAGTAAGTTTGCTTGCAATTCTGATGACTTCAAAAAGTTGTTTCAAATGATGTTTGGCAGAATTAATAAGGGTTTTGATGTGGGAGGCTTTGGCATTGAAAATATTTCTCTTTCAAGATTTCCTAGCCATCCTTAGGAAATATAGGATAGAGATATTGCCGCCAAAGGTTCTCAAGTGCTCAGAGCGATTTCCTTCCAAATAGAACTTTAGTGAACCAAGGTGCAGAGGGTGTATGCATTTACTGAAGTGGTGCTAGATCATCCAGTAAATCAGATGTGCATTCCTTGAGTCTAAATGTGGAGATTCACATGTTGTTATGAGGAGCAAGAGGAGACAAACTCTAAAGTCTGAGTCAGAGCACGAGAGAGGGGAGCTTTCACAAACATATGACAAAATCATCACTAGTCATTCCAAAAAAGGCTACAAAACTTTGTTGTACTTACATTCCAATATCCTGATTAAATATTTCCATTGCAAATTTAAAGGTTGGGATCTGTGGAGATTAGAACGAGTAATTAGAAAGTTGATTAATAAAGATCAGGTTGATTTCTTTTTAGAAGGCTTGAACAAAGCCACATGTTACTCTCAGAGATGATGAGAAGTCAAGAGCTAAGTGTGCTCTAGAGATATGATTCAAAACTGAAAATGGAACAATTTGATGTTTGGGACATGCCAGTGGGGTTTGGGAACGAGTTGTAAAGTGCAAGCAGTAGCAACCTGACGGGTCTCTTTCAGACAGTTCTGATATTCAGAGAGACAGAAAAGGTTGCCCCCTGTCACAATTATTTACATTATGCTGCAACTTCTGGAAATAGGTATTAGGAGTTGTGAATACAATAGATTCATATTGGGAGGTGAACATGGTCAAAGTCTTGTAGAGGCAGATGACATTATCATTAATGATGTTTAAATGTGTCTGCTACGGAGCTCCACGCCTCCGAGTAGCCGGCCGTGACCCAAGGACCCGCTCCCAGGGATGGCGGAATGGACAGTGTAGGACGCGAGGCAGTTGAGCTGGAGCTGCCGCGTCTTCTCCTTTTTTGCTGCGCCGTGTTCCGCGGATGAGATCGGACTGACCCGGAGGGGACGCTCTGGGCCATTGGACTGAGGTCTGAGGGGAGCTTCTGTGATGTGCGGTGTTCATGTGCTACGCTGCTGAGAGTGTTTGCTGACTCAGCCCCCTGCTGCACTTCGCCTCGCTTCTCTGCTAGTACTGCTGACGCTTCACTCTACCTCGGCCTCAACTTTACCAGGGAAGTTGGAACGGAGGCGGATTATCTGCCAGCAAAAACAGGCAGATTCAGCTGCTACTACTGTCCCCGGACCGTCGGATAAATTCTAGTTCTGCGCAGGACTTGTGTGCACAGTGAGTAGTACCTGAGAAGTACTTGTGAAACGGATTTTATAAGTGGCTTAATCTTGTTGAGGAGGTGCAGAAGCACAGGGAAGGAGAGCTGTGACTGCTGTTTAAAGGGTGCAATGGGCAAACCGCAGAAGGAGGGGGAAGAGCCCTTAAAGCCGAATAAAACAGAATTGTCTCCCCGCCAGAATACTAAGACTCGTCTCCCTCTAGCCAGGAAAGCTGCTCAAAAAGGAGCCAAAGATAGAGACAGAATTAAAGAGAAAAATAAAGAGGAGAATTCAGCGGAAGATACTCTCCCCGAATCCTCGGATGATGATGATGGTCACCTTTCATCCTCCTCTTTGAATATCATAGAGCCAAAGCAAAACAAAACAAACATTTTAAATGTATCTCTATCCCCTAAGCCTGAAACACCAATAGCTATTTCTCCTTCCACAGTTACAGAGACAGCATCTCCGGATCTAGAGGGGAAGAATAAGAATGGATCTGGCGGCATTGGAAGCAAGGAGAGGAAGAATTTTCCTCTTTTTGCTAAGAGAACCACCCCAAAATCGATTCCCCATCAAGTACCGCTGGTTCCTACTTCCCCGGCGGTGCCTGCTACTTCCCGACCGATTAAGGACATAGGTCAAACTGATTCATCCATGACGCAGTCCCAAGGACAGAGACCGGAGTCCTTACTCGTATCTCCAGTGCAATCCTCCCAAATTGTGTTAAATGATTTGGTAGATGAGGGAACACCCGGTCAAATCTCTTTTCAAAATCTGAATATGCAAGAGGGTGCACAGGTGTCAGCAGAATAAGAGCTCAAGGGATATAGACCCCGTAGCAGATGAAATGAATCTCTCAGGGACAGAAGTTAGATATCAATTGGATATCCGCGAGATGTTGAATCTGATTCAGGACAAAATCCGAGAGATAAAACATAACCAACAAGTAGAGATAGCCACTCTTCACTCAAGAATGGATAAATTCGAGGAATCTATGCTGGCATTTCCCAGTAGATTGCAGGAGGCGGAGACTAGGATCTCCGTCCTTGAAGACAAGGTAAATTTGGTTGTGGGTGAAGTTAGGGAGGCAGTTAAGAAGAAGGTCTCTTTAGAGTACAAACTTGAAGAGCTTGAAAATCACTCGAGAAGATCGAATCTCAGAATAGTAGGGGTTCCGGAGGGAACAGAAGGCTCCGATACTATCCAATGGGTCACCTCTTTTATTCAACATGCAGTTCTACCCGAGTTTGAGGGTGATTGGGTCACCACTTTTATTCAACATGCAGTTCTACCCGAGTTTGAGGGTGATTTGACTATTACAAGGGCTCATCGGGTTCCAGCACAGCGTTTCGCAAATTCACCATTTCCTAGAACGATACTCTTACATTTTGCTGATTTTAGGATCAAGGAGAAGATTTTGTCCAAGGCTTATCAACAACGGCAATTCTCTGTTTCAGAAACAATAAAATGTAGGACTTTCCCGGACATGACTGCGGCGGCTGCCAAAAGGCGTAAGGAGTTTGTTAAAATCTTGCATTTATTCAAAGCCAATGGCCCCCAAGCATCGATTGCACAGCAATCAAAGTTGAAGGTCCTGGTAAAAGGGAAGTTTTATATGTTTACTGATATCGAAGATGCTCAATCCCTCCTTAAAGAGATTTCTTCAGGGACTAATGTCTGAAAATGTTGAACGGAAAAGAATGTTTTTCTCTTACACCTTGGTCCGATTGAGCAGAAATATTTGGAGAGAATGGGGCAATCCAGGGTTCACGGGTTACAACAGGGTGTAGTAAGAAGACACCCAAAGAAGATAGAAGAGGGAGGAATGTGGGTAGCATGGATGGGGTCCACATTCCGGGGGGGGTTCAGGGTGGCGGGGGGTAAACGCAGTAAAAAGGAACACATGCAGTAGGGTTAGTAATTGGATATCTATTAATGGTTGGTACGGAATTCGGAGGAGATTTTACATGCTTCTAGATGAAATATAATTCATGTGACATCCTGTCCATTAATGCGAATGGATTGCTGAAAAGCAGAAGTATGGAGCTTGCCTGAAATGGGTAATAACTTTTAATCCTCAGGTGGTCTTTTTCCAGGAGACACATTTGAAGTCAAATGCCCCGAAGCTGTTTTTGCCGAGATATTTCTCTCATGTGTTCTTTTCTTCAGCTGGGATTGCCCAGAGGGGAGTAGCTATTTATTTTGCAAGGAATCTACCTTGGGAAATCTTACAGGTTCAAAGAGACTCCAGAGGAAGGTGGCTATGGGTTGCAGCAAAGCTGCTGGGGAAAATATTTAACTTTGTGAATTATTATGGCCCCATCCTCGATGATATCTCGGGCCTGATGGAGAATAGTGAGGTTTTAAGGGGCACTCCAGGGCAGATCATACTAGGAGGAGACTTTAATTATATCCATGATTTGAAGAGGGACACTTCTAATAAGAACAAAAAGCAATTAGAACCTAAGGCAAAACGTGTGTTCGAAGTACTTTTGGCAGAATATCAATTACGGGATCCCTGGCGCTGTATGAATGTAGATAAGGAGGCCTTTACATGCTATTCTAATCGGTTTCATTCGGCATCCAGAATAGATTTTTTTTTATATCTAGATCACTTCAGATCTCAAAAACTTTGATAGGATGTAATCCGTTTTCTGATCATGGGAGGGTCGAAGTCAAGCTAGTATTAGGAGCAATGGAAGGGGAGCGCCCCAGGTGGCAGCTGGATCGCACCCTTCTCCAAAACAAGGATTGGGTTTCTGGATTTAAAGAGTGGGTGACAGAATTTTTTTCAGTGAATAAAGATGCAGCTGAGCACTTTTCTGTATGGGGTACATTCAAAGCAGCAGCCCGTGGCCAGATCATTGCGTTTTCCAGTGCTAAGGTAAATGATCGAAAGTTAAAAGTATTTGATCTTCAGGCTGCTGCCGAGAAGGAATATGCTCTAAAACTTCATCAGCAGCCGAATCAATGGGAGCAGGCTAAAGCACTGCTAAGGGATTTTTTCACTGTGGAGGAGATAAATAGCTCAAAAGCCTTTCAGCAAAGGGTCTACGAAGTTAGTCAACTGGTGGGAAAGTTTTTTGACTAACTCCACTAGAAAGAAGCAGGAGTCATCCATCATTTTGAAAATTCGAGATCCTCAAGGTGGAGTGGAAACACAGAGTGAAAAAATTTCAAAGATATTCCTGGATCATTATGAGAGAATTTACTCCTCGGAATATCAGGTAGAGGAAGCAATGATTCAGGAATATTTTGATAATCTAGAAATTCCCAAAATCTCTGAAACTCGAAGTAATCAAATCTACTGAAATCCACGATAGCATAAAGGCAACATCGGGAGCAAAGGCTTCTGGACAAGATGGGTTCCCTATCGAATTTTATAAGGTCTTCATTAAAGAACTCGAGGCACCTTTGAAAAAACTATTTAATCATATTAGATTAGGCGGAAAGGTTCCTGCAGAATTCAAAGAATCCATAATTATAAGCTTTGTCAAAAAGGATAAAAACCCCGAGGATGTGAATTCTTATAGGCTGATCAGCTTACTGAATTCTGATTACAAAATACTTATGAAAATGTGGGCGCAAAGATTTGTATTTGCAGCTCAGGAGGTAATACATCAAGTTCAGATGGGGTTCATTGCGGGTCAGTATATGGCAGCCAATACTGAATTTTTGATACAGGCATTTGACTATTTTAATATTAATTCGATTTCTGCATGTATATTAATGATTGATGCAGAAAAGGCATTTGATTTGGTTAATTGGTCAGCGCTTTTTTTCTCTGGGTAATTTTGGATTCCCTGTTCCAATTATTCGAATGATACATAATATTTATGAGGGTGCATCGGCCCAGGTAATTATCAGTACTAAGCAGGCTTGCCCATTGTCCCCCTTGCTCTTTACTTTTTTTTGAACCCTTAGTAACAAAAATAAGGGACAATGTTGCTATTTTGCCCCCCATCATCGGGATGTCTAAGTTAAAATTGTTCGCCGATGATATTATCCTCTATTTGGCTCCTGAAAAATAAAACATCGAGCGCCTTATGGGGGAGCTCAAGGACTATGAGACGATAGGGGGGTATAAGATTAATGAAAAAAAAACGGAAGTTCTTGCATTAAACACCAGTCTAGATTTTCTTCCGATTTATCTTCAGCCTCGAGCAGTGAAAAGGGATCCGATTAGATACGTAGGTATCTTTGTGACCGGAGACTATGATAAACTCTATGCCTTGAATTATATTAAAATGAAGAACAAAATAAGGAATCTGCTAGATCAATGGTGTCTACTTCCTTTGTCATTGATTGGTACGGTGTCACTGGTCAAGATGTCAGTATTGCCACTGCTTATATTTTTGTTCAGTAATATTCCAATTAAAGTCAATGTTGTTTTTTTAAAGAACTTGAAACTATGCTGAGAGGATTTATTTGGAACAAGAAGGCCTCAAGAGTCAAGCTTCCGGTGGTTCAACTATCTGTTGATTAAGGTGGCCTGGCTCTTCCCCATTTTAAGACATATTATGAAGCAGCCTTTTTTGACATTGTGGCAGGATTACTAAGGACTAGACAGACAAGAGATAATTTCTTTCTTGAAATAATGGTACAGGAAGCAGGTTCTCAACTTCCTATCTTTCTAAAAACGGCAAAGCTCCCCAAGAAATCAAGATATAAGACGACGAAAGGATATACATCAAGATTGCAGCTCCTTTTTAAAAAACATGGCTCTGATAGTTCTAATTATTTGAGCTTGACGGAATGTGCCAAAATGGGTCTTAAGATAAGCTTGAATCACTTGAGGAACTGGAAACTTTCTGGGTTTTGTGAACTAAGACATTTGTCTGTACAAAATAGGGTAATTAGCTGGCATGAGGTTTTAGCCAGAACAAACAATCCCAGGCGGCCCACGTTCTTTGAATATTTGCAGATGGTCTATTTTATCAGAAAGGAGATAGGTGGCGTGGTTAATTCTCCCACTGCCTTGATAACAGCTCTGTATGGAGACAAAAATAAAGGCATAGGATATTGGTATAAAATGCTTTACTTTTCCAGATCATCTCCAGTAATAGATAGACATTTAGAGAAAATATCCCTCTCGACACAGTGCATTCTTTCAGATAAGGATTGGGAGGTATTGTGCCATCTGGGACATAAATCACTCCGGGCGGCTAACTACAAGAGAATGTCCTTTTTATCACGTTGGCTGGCGTACTATACACCGGAGGCCTTGGAGAGAATGTACTCTGAAGTTGAGAATAAGTGTTTTAGATGCAAAGCTATGGGCCAGGGAGGATGGTGTCATATTTTCTTTTCCTGCCCGAAGTTGGAATCTTTTTGGAAGGGGATATTTACAGATATTGAGCTGGCAATTGGGAAAGTATGTTTGCCAGAAGCGGAGGTGGCCCTGTTTGGTATATGTAAAGAGAGGAGCAGGTTTAACAAAAATGAAGACGTATTTATTTTTATATCTTGTGTAGTTGCTCGGTCTCTGATTCTTCAAAATTGGAAATCCTGGGAGATTACATCACAGCTAAAATGGTTTAATAAAATGAGGAGAACATGTAATTTTGAAAGAGCTTATGCAGGTAGGGTGGGAGCCATCGCAAGATTTGAAAGAAATTGGAAATATTTTGAGAATCTGGAATTATTGAAGGGAAGATGATGAGGGAGAAGAGGAGAAAGAGAGAGCCGGCTCATTAATGAAAGTATTAGAGTTTTTATTCAGAATATTTGCACTTTATTGTTTTATTGCAGATTTTTACTAGTTGTTTTTGCACTATTTCGCACTAGCACTTTAAAATTGCCCTTTATTGAATTATATCGCATTTTGCAGTTGCACTTTATGGCAGTTTTGCATTTTTGCAGTGGTATTGTTCACCTAAAATTGCGGTTTTTGCACAAGGGTTGTCGTAAAATTTTATAATGGAACCGGATGTGTTTCCTTCTACTTTTTTAATCCTCTCCTTTTACTCCTTTTTTGTCTCTTGTTAATTGTCTTAAAATTGTCTAAGTGTTAAAATTTGATGTGAAAGATGTCTGTGTTTTTTATTCTGTACCAATGACTTCCTATTGCTATGTTCAATAAAAAAATGTTTAAATGTGTCTAAAATTGGAAGAATATACATTATTGACCTTCGCCATCATGAATGACATCATACATTTTCAGTTTACACTATAAACAGGAATGAGCTTTCAATAATGCACAATGTAAAACCTAAAAAATGTCAATAAGAAACAAGGAAATTTAGAACAGCAGAAGGGAAAATTATATATTAGGGTATAGACATTACCAGAAACATAGATAACATGATAGCAGGAAATGTCAATTTACATAAGATGGGGTAAGTATACTGAATTAGGGGCACACTGCAGGATCAAAGTATGAGCTTCTAAATTCCACACCTAAGATTCAAAGATCTCTTGTAGTTTGAAATAACAGTGACATCAAATGCTCCTCATCTCTATTTTGAAAGCATCATAGGATGGAACTGTTTTACTGTCTAGAGGGAGAAAATTTCATACCATGTGGTAACTTCCATGGATGTAGAATTTTATGGTATTTTGCTTCTTTGTCTGTGCAGTACATTTTTGTGAATGTCTTACTCTGAAGGAGGTTGGACATCCTCAAAGAATTTGAATTTTAAATTGATTTATGTTGAATATCTGTTTCTCTAAACTGTGTAATCTCACTGGATTGCAAAGAGAAATCATGTTGATGAAGCATCTGGACAGAGCTCATCTTAAAGCACTCAATGACACAGTTAAGATGTTGTATTTTGTAAAAAAAAGAAACACAATTCATCCTGATTCCACACAAATTAATCCAAACATTCATAGTCTTTCCATCACACAATGCTTCCTGCTTTTGGTTTCCTTCTCCGCATAATAATTGGGATGCATCACGTGTCATATTACTGTTCTCCATGCATTACTTGTTTCAACCATTAACCTCTCACTTGAGCCCTCAATCTACTCTGCATTAGGATTTCTTCTAAACATTAGTTCTGTTATGTTATGTTAAAATTATTTTTTAAGCACACATACACCAGTTGGTTTCTTGGCGCTAGTATAGGAGTAGTTGAGCCCTAATAGATCTATTCGTAAGCCTGGACAAGGAGCCATGTCTTAAGAAGTCTCCTGAATACAGGTGAGTCTGTGCAGGTCTGATTTCTTAAAGCATTCCAGAAGTGTGGAGCCAACACTGCTAACCTGCTACCTCCTAGTCTCTTCTGTTTATAAGGAGGAATGACAAGTAAATTCAAGTGGTCAGATCTCAGATTATGCATGGGTACATGTCACCTAATAAGATTAGAGATGAAATTTGGGACCATATTCAGTAGGGATTTAAAGATGAGGCACCCAATTTTAAAGATGCAGTGTGGTGGTATTAGGAGCCAGTGGAGCTGCCGCATAAGGGGGGGTGGCATGTTGCCATCTTGGCTGATGGAAGATCAGTCTGGCAGCCTTGTTCTGCACTATCTGTAGTTTCCTAACTAGATATGCATGTAACCCGAGATATAAAGAATTTGCATAGTCTAGGTGGGATATGACCAGACTAGGACAACCTGCTTCAGTGCTTCTTCAGTGAGGAAACTGCCAATTTTCCTAATCCTCCTTAACTGAAAAAATCCGCTAGAGACTGCTGTTCCGATCTGGGACTTCATAGATAAATCATTGTTTATTGTGACCCCGAGGCTCTTCGTTGAAGGAGATGGAACTGGAGGAAAACCCAGTACCATAGGCCAAAAGTGTGAGCTCCATGGGTTCTGAGAGCTGCCAGTCGGGATCGGCTCGGTTTTGTCCACGTTTCACTCAGATGGTTGCTATTCATCTAGGTACTGATGTACAGAAACTTAGCCTGGAAGTCAGAGATGGCCTTGGGTGTGTTATTGATAGTGAATATAAGTTATAAATCATCTGCTTAGTTAAAGGTGTTAACCTTCCGCTTAAATTCGAACAGAGCCCCCGCGTCGCCAGATCGCCCGCGGGTCGCCCCGGGTTAAGGCCGGGACAAGGGCGGGACCGTCTGAGGCCGTCCGAGGCCAGACGAGACTGGGCTGGGCCACCCCTCTGTCGTCCCATCATTTGGACAGTAAGAACATTAATCTCTGGACTACTGCACTTGGCTGCAGCGGGTTTGTTTGTGGGTTTTTAATGCTTGGGTTTGTGAGTACTTAACCTTTTTAGCTTGGTTAAAAGGTGTGTGGGGGATAAGGTGGTGGGATCGCTTGATGCCTTCCTGGACAGAGCGGAATCTGTATTAATTCGTGAGATTGAGTCTACCGAACGTAGACTCTCCCTTGATCCCACCCTCCTACGGAGGGGCTCGCTACCATGTGCCCAGTTAGCGACTACTCAGATTGCTCCTGCTACTGTCGCCCCTAGCAATTACTCCTTGTTTGGGGTCTCCTAGGTTGCTCCCCCTTTCCCCCGAACATCCCGTCTCCCGGGCCCCTAGTAATGTTAATAGCCCAGCAATGGTGACAACAAGAGGGATTAAGGCTATGAGTGCTAGAAATAAAGAACCCCCGAATAAAAAAAGGAAGGGGAGAGGCACTAAGATACTAAATTCATCCCCACCATCTAAGGGTATGAATGGGGTTTCTAGATTTGGTAATACTAATTCTAAAACGCCTGCAAACCACCCCCTAGCCAACACCCCCCCCTGCTGACTTTAAGTGATATTTGTAACTTATTAAAAGAGCAATTGACATCCCTACTTGAGCCGATTTTCAAAAGGTTAGACTCTGTGGATAGTAGACTCTCAAAAATAGAAGTGGCGCTTGCGGAAACACCCCAAGTTAATCAGACATTGCTTGGCAGGCGGGTTGGAGCAGGTACTACCCCTGCCAGAGTAGGGTAAATCCATAGGGACCAGGGTGGAATGAAGGCAAATGTTCAGATAGTGGCGGGTGGAGTTCACCAAGTTGGAAAGCTTAGGAGCCCTACTGTACCGGATGCAAGTACGGGTAAATTTATGCCCATAAGAAGGCCACCAGAGCCAGAGGAATATGAGATGTTGGCAACTAAGGGAAACGCTGTACACACTGAGAAGCAATTTAACCTCCATTTACCCCCGGAAGCCACCCCGTACACTGTAATTTTAACCAATGTCCCACCTCTAGCTCATGGTAGTTTTATACATTGTTCGACTCTTAAAAATAAAGCCCTCCATTGTTTGAATATAAAAACAGGTCTAGGGGATGTCATTTTCCAGGAGTTTAAAATGGTCAGGCGTATAGAGTGGGTTGGTCATGGCAATAAGACCATACCAGGAGACTGTGTAGTTGTAAGTTTTATGTCTCCTGGCTTGGTCTGTCACATCTTCGAGGTGGCTTGGTATGATCATTTTGATAAGGCTGCCATCGGTATTCTTCCACTAGGTTTCTTCTATAGACAACATCATGCTTCTAGACTTAGGAGAACACGAGGAGTACGTGAAGATTCCTTTAGGCCTGATCATTCTATCCAACTTAGCAATCGTTATGAAGCTCTTTCCTTAATCGAAGAAATAGATTGACTGGGGTCATCCGGACAGGGTGATTTAGCGAGTGGTGTCAGGGTTGAATCCAAAGGACTACACCGATATTTGATTCCCATACCCAAGCAGACTGTAAAGCTTTAACTGCCCCCCCAGCTCCTCCAATGTTGTTGCCCGATAAACACCAAATAGTAAGATCTTATACAACTGGGCGACCCGTTCCTGCCCCTCAGAAGATTTCTATGGTTATTTCTTCTTGGAACATAGCGGAATTGGAGTCTAAGGCTGTTTCCGCTGATTGGTCGCTCTTTATTGATGGTGTTGATGTTTGGGCATTCCAGGAAACATGGTCAGTTGAACCGGTGTTTCATGCTGGTTATTTAAGTTTTACAAAACAAGCGATTAGCAGCCCAAGGGGAAGATCAGTGGGTGGGCTAACTTGCTGGGTAAGGCAACTTGAGGGGAACATTGTAGAGGACGTTTTCTTTAACAGTCCAGCTGTCCAGGCTATTAGAGTCAAATCAACGAAAGTTCTTGACTTATTACTGCTCAATGTCTATGCTAGGGGCCTACCGGGTGGTAGGCGTTCACAGGTAATTGCTGCCCTGGAATCTTTTTTAGCAGAAGGTACACATAATGCTAACATCATAATTGCAGGTGATTTTAATATCTGAGCCCCTGGACACAGAAGATGGGAGCCTCAGCGTTGAAGTGGATGAGCATTGGGGTGTGCCCCAATTGGTCCTTCAGCCTATTAGGAAATCGACGGAGGCTGCCCTCCAACTCAAAGGGCTGTGCCTGGAATGGGGCCTTAGGGCGGTAAACGGCAGGACGGTGTCTGACATGCAAGGTGTTGCGACTTTTGACAATGGGCGCTCCAAAAGCCGCATTGATTACATCTTAGTAAGTTTAGAGTTGTGGCCATTTATTTTAGATATGGAAGTCCAAAGTCGCCCCGAAAGTGATCATAATCCGCTGGTCCTCACTTGGAATGATAGGAGCTTCTGCACTAAACCTATTACGGCGGCTGCTATATGCCCCAATCAAGTAGTCCTGGTAAATGATTTGCGAAGGGTTAGGTGGGCTAAGGTAGCCCTTGATGAAAGTAAAGTGCAAGGTATTAGGACCCTAGTTTTAGAGTCACTAAAGGCGTTAAACGATTGTGGCAATCAAGAGGTTATTAATGCTAATCTCCCTAGGATCCACGACGATCTCTTTACTGGACTAAAGACATTTTTTATCATTTGCAAGCCAATTAGGAAGAGTCACGTTTACAAACCTAACACCTGGTATAATGCTTCGTGTAGAACAGCCCATAAGGTTTTAATAGAAGCCTTCAAATTGAGGAATTATAGTTCCATTAAACAGTCTCGAATTGCTTACAAATCCACTCTCCGTAAGGCAAAGAGAGATTGGGACGAGGGGCGATGGCAGGACCTGCTGGTAGCATGTAAGGGCAGGAATGTGACCCAGTTTTGGGAATTGATAAAATGGGGAAATGGGCAAAGGACAAATATCCCTAATAGCAATGTTGAACCATAACAGTGGGTTGTCTATTTTGAATCTCAATTTAAGAAGGGCACTCGTAACGAGTCTCCGGCACCACATATTATCTTAGATACAACTCTGATATTTAATACCAAAGAGGTCGAGGTAGTTTTAAAGACCATTCCAAATGGCAAGGCTCCTGGGCCGGATTGTATCCCTGCTGACTTGTTCAAGCAAGATCTTGATCTTTGGATTCCCTAAATTACCAATTTAATCAATGCGATAGCGGGGTTGCTCCAATTCCAGCGTCTTGGTGCGGCGCAGAAATTATTCCAATTTACAAAAAGGGTGATTGTTCCGTGCCGGCCAATTGTAGGCCTATAAGCCTTATTGATGCTTTACAGAAAATTGTAGCAAGAGTTATCCTTGGTAGGATCCAGCTGTGGATGCTCGAAGAGAATATGCTCACCCCGCTGCAGGCAGGGTTCCGGGGACACATGGGGACCCTTGATCAAGCCTTCAGAGTCGTAATGTTATATTGGAAAGAGGTTTTGTTGGGAAAAGGTATGATTTTCACTGCTTTCGTCGATTTAAAATCCGTGTTTGACCTGGTCCCAAGATCTAAACTGTGGGCGGTATTGCTAGGGCTAGGGATGCCTAAGGAACTGGTTTCTTTGGTGGTTAAGCTTCACTGTGAGAATTATGCTCAAGTCCGATGGGGAAAACAAGGGGAGGTTACCGAGAAATTTGCATTGGGAAGGAAGTTCGCCAAGGGTGTGTGCTGGCCCCCACCCTATTTTCGTTATTTATTAATGGGGTCGTGAGGTACTTCGAGAACTATCCTATGGATGCGCCCCTGCTTGCTTGCCTTAGGGTACCCCTGCTTATGTTCGCAGATGACACCCTGATATTATCCAAAACTGGACAGGGGCTTAAGTTGGCTCTGTCTCGTTTTGAGGAGTTCTGCTGCGATCATGACTTGGCTGTTAACGTAGAGAAGACAAAGTTCATGGTTTCCCATGGGGCTAGGCCTCTAACTTCAAGAGTCTTCATGAGCGGAAGGCTTTTGGAGCAAACGAACGTCTTCACCTACCTGGGGATCACCTTTACTGAGTTGGTCATCTCAACTGAAGCTAATGGCGCTCAAACACTCGCAATTAGTGGGTGCACTAATTAAGGAACATAGACAGTCACATACTAAGCCTATAGCCCCTGTTGTCAAAGTGTATTCCCCGAAAATAATCCCCGCAATACTTTATTGGGCTGAGATTTGGGGAGCCACTAATTTGTACCACCTAGCACTTGCTCAGAGCAAATTTTTAAGATCAATTGTGCTCCTCCCGAAATCTACACCGCGTATGCCCCTCTTGCTTGACCTTGGTTGCCACGCCATAGAGGACGTTGCACGATACAGAATGCTGGCCTTCTGGAGAAGGCTTTGGATAACCCCCGAATTATCCTTATTTGCTAAGGGACTGATAGAAGTTAGGGGAATGGAAGGCTCTAATAAAATCTCATGGTTCACTAGTATTAAAGCTTTACTTACCAATATGGGGATGAGGGATTTGCGGAAAAGCCCAGAGACTGCTGAATTTCCAACAAAAGCTATCTATAGAGCAGCTTACTGGAATTTTATTTAAGACAGGAGGTATTTATCTCTGTCTAGCTCTTCCCTGACTAGTGATTTCTGTGAGTTTGAAGATGAACCCAGTATGGAAAGCTATTGGGATCTAATAACGAAACCGAGAGATCGCAAGCTTTACCATCAGTTCCGAGTTGAGTGTCTCGCATTAAGGAAGTTCACATGTAAGTGGGCAATAGGTACAGGAGATAAATGCCCGTTTTGTCCCGAGCATATTGAAAATATTGGTCATCTCCTTTACATTTGCCCTGCTTACTAGCATCCACAAAGTATGTGGCTTAAACCCCTTTGCAGATCCCTGGGAACCAGTTCAGCCCTATGTGCCGAAAGGCTGCTGAAAACTGGGTGCAACGACATCGCAGTCATAGGGGTCGCCACATTTTTGAGCTGGTCCTGGGCTATACGGGAGAAAAACAGGGGGACCTTGCTAGATGGTCAGCATATGAATTGATAGCTTCTGCATTTTAATTTACTTATTACATAGAAAGTCTTGGTATACAATATATTTAATCCGGTCCTACTGAGTGTTTTTAAAATGTAATTATAGGTATTTATATATTTTATTACAAACATGTAATTTATCACTATGTTTTATGGTGCATTAGATCAAATGTGTATTTTATATATTTCTTTTAAGATGAACAATCGAAATAAAGACTTTTTGAATTGAATTGAATGGAACCTTCCGCTCTCTTAAGGATCAGATCAAAGGGAGTAGTTATAAGTTAAACACTCCACAGTTGGTGTTGACTTCAGGAGCAGGAAAGTGAGACAGACAAACAGATTGAAACCAATCTTCCAGAAAGGATGTGACCCAGTCAAGGGCTGGACCCTAGAGTCCTGCGTCTCTTACCCGGTCCACCAGAATTCCATGGTCGACCGTGTCAACAGCCACGGAAAGATCTAGTAGCATAGGGCCTTAGGGGTGCGCTTATCAGTTTCCTCTCTTAATTCATCCAGAACCGACAGAATGACATCTTCGTAGAGTGAGATGGACGAAATCCCGCTTGATGGAGACCAAATAACTGAGATTGTTTGATAAATGATCATAAGCATTTCGCTACATGGGATTCCAGTATTTTAGTCAGATAAGGAAGCAAAGATTATTAAGTAGGGCCAAGGGGTCGTCCCCAGTTTTTTTCAGAAGGGGTGCTACGGTAGCTTTTTAAAGGCTCTGGGGACACAACCCTGCTTCAGTGATTCATTCAGAAGACAGAGAGAGGGGACAGGGTTTGCAGTGAACACTTCCTTGAGGATGGGTAGTCTATCTCCATTTCTATCTCGATTATCTTATTTACTTTAGTCGCATACTTCATGCAGGTATTTCCCTTGTGTTTCACCACAGCTACCAGTGCTTCTAGGCTCTCTGTTCTCCTACTGTTGTAAGCAGTAGGACATTTACATTTTGTGGCTAAGTTTTCCTATTCCAGCATGTCCAACACTCTATCAGGCCTGTTAACTGTTTTCCTGTCATGTGTTCACTTCATGAAGCATTGCACCCTTATTGTAGCTCAGTAATCAAAATGGTACTCAACAGTCACTGGGTGTTCCTGACACTAACACAACCTGCTTCGGCGATCAGGCCATATAAGTATCTTTCAATAAAGTGGTCTTCCATCACTGTGGAACACAGTTCTCATGCATGTTTGTTATCATGCATGCTGCTGTAATGTTTTACTTTTTTCTTCTTTTGTTACAGCTATTAAAACCTCAGTTTGCCTTTAATAACTCACACAGTTACCAACTGGTAATAAACATGCAAATTTGAGTTCTTAATGCCTCATCTTTATGTTATGTATGCCACACTCACCTGTACTCATTTTCTACATCATTCTAACATATACCTTGATTTTTCAAGATTTAATGAGTAGATTAAAGAGTAGGTTACTCATCTCAATCAGTCAATTTAGACATGTCATTGCAATGATCATTTTTCATCTTTTGGTTGCTTCTTTATTCATGTTTTGACATTTCAAGATGCTAATCTACTGGCATTTTCCCTGATCAATGTTTTATATTACTGCTTTCTAGGAAATATAACAAGTCAGACATATTCCTCTGATAAAGGACCTATCACAGGTACAAAATGCATTTGTTCTGATGTGAAGGGGGAGGCAGACGTGATAAATGTGATTAAAGGTTATCCATAAACATATTTGAATGTTGGTTCTAAGCAATGGCAGCAACGTATCCACGAATCCTAACTGTATTAAAATATTAATATGTTTCATGATTATATGGATTTTTTTCAAACAAATATTAGTGAGAGCACACATTGCTCTTTCATGTGCACAGGGGGACTATACCCCTTTTGAAGGTTATCCAGTATAATATTCACAGTCTATTCTCATCAGTAAATATGTTCTTGTGACTGATGAAAGCAAAAAAGTGGTGGGTGGCTTGCTTCAAATAATTTCACCCACTATTAATGATTCTGCCCCACCCATTGATTTTCTTTTGCCCAGTATGCCACCTGAGAAAGCCAAATGCAAATCAGCCCTTGGTACTGCTCTAACAGTTAACATTCCACTTCAAACATTCAGTTTTGTTCCTCTTTGAATGTGATCACGATCAAGCCCACATGGGTTCTTTCTGTATGGGCCTTGTCTGTAGGGTGCATCGGGAGTCCTATTGCACTGTGAGCACAAAAAACAAATACAGGTTTATCTATAGCACCTCGGGTGTTGCACTGAGAAAAGGAACAAAATAATGGATAGAACATTTGAATCAACCTGAGCCATAGGTATTTAGGCTAGTCAGATCCCTCCCTTGATTAGACCAGCTCTCATTGTTCTAATCCAAGGACCTGGCCCAAACAAAGAGCAGTGACATTACAGCTGTTGGGTGCAACTGGAACCTATTTTTTAAACTCACAATAATCAAACTTCAAGATTTACTCGATAGGACTAGGTCACCCAATTGTGTGCAAGAAGGGCTTTAGAAATTAGTAAGCAGCATAGCACTAGAATTCAAAATATTTCTTCTAAATATATATTTTTAAAAGAAAGAGCCAATCCTTTTGGCAATCCTCTATCTAAAGCGTGCCTTTGATTAATTTGGATAGGGCGCTTCTCTAACATGATAGGCAGAGTTTGGACATACAACGTGTAACTGTGGAAATAATATGTCGTATCAACATTGAAACCGGTGTCTTTACAGATTATTTGCCAATTAGACAAAGTGTGTGACAGTGCTGCTCCATTGCCCCTACTTTAGTCAAGATATTTGTCAATGGGCTTGCCTCAAAACTACACAAGCTGACACAGAACATCCTTGCCATTGCAAGTCTCTAACACACTTACATTTTACGCAAAAGATGCAATGATTTGTGATCAAATAGAAATATTTAACAGTAGGTGTTGAGTCTTTTTGTGTGTAGATGGACCTTCTCGTCAGTGACAAAACATAAGGGTTCTTCCCCCGGTGTAGGGCACTGCTTAGAAGAATAGATTGTGTCTAAATAGAATTAGAATGGAGCAAGCTAGTACCTTTGACTATCTGTTGCTTTGTTTTTCTTCCCTGGAGTGAGCAGATTATCAAATCTCACTGCACCCTATCATATTCATGTGCTACATTACAGAATTTCAATAGCATATGTGGGGAGGGGTGACATTGTATCTGCTCCTGAGGTATAGTCTAAAGAGTCTGCTACCATTGCCCATTATTAGACTGATGGCTGTTCAAGATACCTTGCTGCTAGTGGTGAATGAGAGCATCAGCTTTGGTTGTGCCTATCTCTTCAATTTTGTAGCACAAGTTATTCAATAAAATCATTTGTACAATGGGATGGCGTAGGGCAAATCATTGCCAAAGTATTACTGAAACTGCTTCATCTAATCATTTGAAGTGAACTCACACTAGCGACTGGGAAGTAGCTATGTTTCCTTTCATGCCACCCATTTGAAAGATGAAACTTCCAAAATATTTAGAACGATAACACAATATTGGCCAAAAAAACTAAAAAGTGAGGAATTGTACCTTAGGTGGGTTGCCCTGGATACAGGTGATAGAATGTCTTCATCCAATAGTAATTGCAAATGAGGTGTATGTGTGATTTCCCAGGCCTTCCAAATTAGCAGCAGTCATCTATGATATTAGATTCATTTGCCATAAAGATAGTGCTTTTGTATAATATGTAACATCGTGCAGGTTATTGAAAAACAGCAACCTGAAAGTGATGAGTCATATTCAATGTTACATTCCATTGTGTAGCTATCAATTTAAGGTGAACACTCTCCCTTGATCCTGGCCTTTGTGCCCATAGTGGATCTATCACAGTGACAGACTCAGCTTAGTTTGAGTAGGGAAATAACAAACAAAGAACAGTGAGCACCTCAAGAGTGCAGATTCATTATTTAGGAGTATAAATACATAGCTGTGATTTAGCACTTTTTACCGAGGTTTGTAGGCTCATACATATACTGGGATATCATCTGGGCCCATTTCTCCCTAGGAAAGAATTAGTGAGTCATAAAAATCAATGCAGGAAATAGTATAGTATTGAACCATTGGCGATCATTAAGAAAATTATTGCAAAATTTTTAGACAGTGTCATAACTTGCTTGTATGATAGAGCCTCAGGGACTGATGTACTTGCAGCTGCAAGTCTTTACTTGTGCAGGGAGGAAAACAAAGTTTTTATCTACACTTTGAAGCAAATACTTTGAGACCCTGAATTTGATGCCTGTGCTATAAAAATGTTTAAGGCTTTTACCGAGGCCAAGAAAAAAACCTGCAAAAACTAATTGACACTTGTAATTCTAAGAATTTGTAGCAAATTTGCCTTTTCTGCATGGTCATCCCAAATTTTTTCACATTTCTCTTGAACATATTTTTGCTGGTGTTTGAACTTTGAGCACTTCCCCTGCCAAACAAGAGTAAACTGCTCATGTTCCCCCTTTAAACAGGGCTAAATTGGCGTGTCCAAATTGACATAGATAACTTTATTATAAGTCCCTAGGCCGCTGATATGGGGTGTGGAAAATACACCCAGGTTCTGGAAATTAAATTTCACCTAGGGCTTCGGCATCTATTGTGTCATCTACAGAGTGAACCTCTAATACATGGCTCCAGGTCTTTCCTGTGCAGTTCAATTGTAACAACCTAAAAAGGTGCTGTCAAACCTATTAAAATAATTCTTATTGACAGGAGTGATATCTTGTTTTTAAATATTAAAATGTCACACATAAGTACACCGTGTTGCTCACAAGTGAGGTTGTCTAATATTTAAAAGAGCAACATGTAAAAAATGTAAATTATCTTATTCCAGTGACAAGCCCCCAAAAGCTAGTTTTACCAGCACGGCTGCGGCAGGTTACTAGGAAATGTTAAATTATAGATTATATCATTTAATCTGTAACGTTTGAAAGTAAATGTCTCAAATGGTAATTCAATGATTATTTGTCATATTTAATAAAAGTTCAGTTCATTGGCGAAATTTAAATGTTACTACATATTTAGGAAAAGGTCATTTCCCTGCCCGAAGCTCCTGGAGGTTAATTTGCATTTGCCCACCAGCAGCTGCCCAGCAAGTGCTTGTTCTTAATAAATTGTGAAAACTGCCCCCAAAGCATAACAGTGGTACAAGCCTGGTAACAGAATGGACTATGTGTGGGACATATGATCCCTATCAGCCCAAGAAGAACATTTGGGAATGGGCCTAGAAACATCATTAATTAGAAAGGACAGAAGTGAAGGCTGACCATTCATAGTTTACTATAAGGAAAGACCTGAAAAAAAATCCAACGGGTGGGAAAGGTAATGTAAGAATTGGAAACAGGACTCATTGGAGTGGAATGCTCCTTTCCTTGGCCACACTTCTGGTTGGATGCAAGTACTCATAAAGGAGAGAGGTATCCCATGTGGGCACAAGAGCTTGGAACAAGGTAACCCCAGCTTTGATTTTAAGAGAAGGGGGGAGGTGGGCAAGATGGCATCGGAATAAAAAGTGCCAGCCACGCCTGTGCTGCCCATACCATTTAAAGTTACAGCTAGTGGTGCCCTGAGGATAATGATCACTGCGCTGCTTCCCCTGCATGTTGTGTTGACCGCTAAGCCTTCAGAGTTAGCCCGTTCTAGGCCACAGAGAGACTAGGATTGTGACGTGGCCGCATGGACGGCTGATCAAGAACTGGACAGGATGACAGCCACTTGAGCTTCTGGGCCACTGCACGAGCCACATTTCTCAATGTTGTCTGGCAGGTCGGGGGGAGACCAGATGATGCCTGGTGGCAAATAGAGCCTGCCCCCACTGCCTGACTCCCTATTGCGGTGATATAAGGCCTCCGAAGCAACACAAGAAGGGAGGTTATCGACACTGAGGGGGGGCTGGAGAGTGTAGTGGCCCTATGACATCATCTGAAGGAGCTGTGACCCTGGCCCTGCTGGGGACTTGAAGAAGGCCCTGCAGCTGTGTTGGGGCTGTGCGGGACCCAGCGTGTTCCCTGAGGCTGTTGACACCTGGGGCCTGATGTGAAACTTGGAGCTTAGGCCCCACGGTCATGGCAATGTTAGACTGTTAGAGCTCCAGGGAAGTGGAACTGGTCATTCTTTGTGGGGGTCAACTGTACCAGCCCCAAAATTCATCCTCTTCACCCTCAGGCATCTTCTGACTGGAACCGTCCAATGCAGTGTGTACTGATTTTGGGAGTTCATGTTTAGACTGCCCGAGGCCTGACTGGGCCCTGCTGCTCCTCCACTCATGCACTGACTATTTTTCTCTGCAGTCAGATGCCCTAGTGATAGTGGGCATGATCCTTCTGTGGTTGCGCGCCCTCTGAGGACATTTCTAGCAGGCAGTATCAAGGGGGGCCTATCAGGTGGTGAATAAAGCAGGACATGGCTGTGGTGAGGACAGGGCCCTGTAACCCACATCATGCTCAACTGCTCATGGCCCCAATGAAAGGCAAACTGGACCAGTTGGTGCGAGACATGTTCACTCACTCTACACCAACTGCCATCAGGAACCCGCATTGAGTTCACAGTGGCCACCCCAGGTGGACGAGGGTGGAGTTCCCTGCCAAGAACAGGCCCAGTTGAATGGGTCTTCCTGGTTCCCTGTTTGATTCCCTCAAGCTGGACATATACGACTTTAAAAGAGACCTCACTCCAGATCTGAGTGAACTGAGACAGGAGCTACATTTGATGGGTGAGTACGTTTCCTCCCTGGAAGACAACAAACTGACAAGCTGCAGGAGGTGAGATGATGCGACAGGTGGTCTTCTGCTTCCACAAACAACACAACAAGGTCTGCGCCCAGGCGCAAGACCTTGAGAACCGATATCGCCATAACAATTTCCACCTCAGGGAGAATCCGGTGGGCTCCAAGGGCACCGACATCCAGAGATACTGTTGTGTAGTTCCTACCAACCTGTAGGACCTGCCTATTGTTTGGACAACACAAACTAAGGGCTTGGTGTTAAGACTGATTCCGGACACCCCCACAGGTTATGTTCACGATGCAACCGTAAGCACCCCCTAACCTACTATTGAGTGAATGGTTTTCTGGCAACTACTGAACATGACAGGGATCGTGGAAACAGTACAGAACCTTATGCTAAGTCCCTCGTGCTTACTTATTTTCAGAGAAATATACAGGGAATACACAGTGGGATATTTTCAATAATATTTATTGAACCAATGTTGTTCTTGCTGCAATGATTAGTAGACAGAAGCATATAAACATGATTACAAGCACCAAAAACGTAAATAGTAGATATAGTTCTACCATGGTGCTAAACAATGTATATATGCAGGCATGTAAACAAGGCGATAATCTAGCATACTCCTACTATGCAAACCCTACTCTAAGTGTACCTAGAGTGTTTGTAGTTGTAGAGCCAAGAATCCTCCCATGGGAAGATCCAACCCCATTACATGATGGGATAGAATGAAGGACCCCATCTTGGTCACAAACTGGACACCCCTCACGAGATATCAGACCATTGCGTGGTGAATTTTTCAGCATGCAAGGACTTTCAGTGTCAGCGGAAGGGCCTCCTCTGCTAATCTATCTGGATACTCATCTTTTATAACAGAAAGCAGACTTGCGATGTGCGCTTAGATTAGAGATGTTATGGACATGTAGAAAACCATGTCACTCCATGGATGAAGATAGTGAGGACATTTGTACATAGTGCAAAACAAGACCTTATACATGATGTCCAGTGCGTTGTGATAATGTTGTGTGAAACTAGATGTAAAAACAAGTTTGGTTTTGGAGAAACTAATCCATTATTGTTGTGCTTTGCAAATATGTGCCAAAAGTCACAGATGAAAATGTTATTTGGGAGGACAATGTAAGAAATAAGCTGCTTGGCTACATGGGCCTAATTTTAGAATAAAACACCCACATCTCATACTAAGGGCCCGATTCCAATCTTGGTTGGAGGGGCCCCTGACAGCATCCGTCAGGAGCGACTCCGTCTCTTACGCACGATTTCCGGATGACTCCTACCGCTTTACGAGCGAGCAAGTACGATGCGAGGATAGCCTCGCAACTGACTTGTACCCATCAGCGACGCCGTCTGGACGACTCCGACTTCATTGCCGCACACCGTGCAATGGGTGAGATTTCCAAGCGACCAAGTACGATGAGCACGTCGAGCAGCAGGATTGACTCGGACCCTCTGACTCAAAAAACTCTGGGAAGCGGACTTCGGAGGTTCGTTGCGGGCCCCCCTTCACCCGGGGTCCTACGACTCGATCACTGGGGGGTCCCAACGGTCCCCCTACACATGCATGCACATTGCGGGCGAGACCGAGGCGACCCAGCAACAGTGGGCGCACTTGTCCGAGACGTATATTTTTTGACTATTTTAGCCTACGTACGCAACGTACAAAAGGCTTCCTTAGACTTCAATGGGGCTCTGAGCGACCCGAATCTGTCAGTGCTGCAGCGCATCGTACTCTGTCACTCGGCGCCCAGGAGCCCGAGTCACTCGGAAAGCTCTACAGACGCGAATCGGCTGTAGGGTTTTCCAGCGAGATCGGAATCGGGTCCTAAGTGTCGATATCTAAAAAGCTTTCTAAAAATCCAGCAGACAATTTTAAGAACATTAAAAACTACTCTTAAACATATGTAAAACATGGCTTCCCAATAAAACATGTATTAAAAAGTCTTAAAGTAATTATATCATTGAAGATCCCAAGCACTCAGAAAGCCATGGTGCACATAAAAAAATAAAGCTGTTTTGGTACATTTTGTTTTTAAAAAAGGCCAATTGTTTATGTGTTCCAAGTGGTAGATGCAATATTGCTGCTCAAGGAAGAAAACAACACTATGGTGAGTGAAACTCACCATAGTGTTGTTTTCTTCTTTGATACCAATGATATTATTTTATAGGAGTGCGATTTACATGTTCAAGTAATAAATGTATGAATTGTATGTTTTTTAACTTATTTTTAGCATCATACGGTAGTGGTAAGCCTATTACCTGTATGATTTTTAATTGTGTTCATTAAAATCATGATTACTTACATTTTAATTTTCCATGTATGATTTTTCGTTGTCAATTTATATTACTTGTTTGCCCATTTGGTTGACTGCCAAGGGTTTTGTTCACACAGTATTATCCCTGCCCTAGGAGTTCATTGACACCAGTGTTCAGGGGGTCCTTGTTTTTCTCAATTCATTTAATAATATTGTCATGGGTTCACAAATTTCATTTTCTTTCAGTATGTTCCTGTTGAGTAGGCCCCTCCAGTGTCTATTTTGTTTTGCTTATTATCCCATTTCTTCTATGAAGATTTGTGTGCTTGCTTAGAGTTATGCTTTTCAGAACTGATCTTAACTATTTGTTTCCCAGGTCTGGCTCTCAAATTACCAAGTGAAGCATATTTATCTTTGGTAATCTTAGTAAATTCTCTCTCTTGTTGTGCAGGAGTGAATTCCCTCAGACACTGGCATAACGCCACCTCTGCTGCCTCCCCTTTTATGTTACTCAACATAATGGCTGATACCCGGGCAAAATTGTCCATCACTTTTATCCCCAGATCAACGGCAGGCTCTGCTCCGTTCTCATTCTGACTCTGTTTTAGTTCATCTGGTATGACCGCTATTGAAGGGGTATCATGTACTCTGGTATATACAGCAATGAAGAATATACCCCATTGGCACGCAAATTGTCTGTATTCTGTATTTTTCCTGTGGACCTGTATGGGGAAAAACTGCTTCAAGCTGCACTGTTTTCTGTGCTATCCAGAACAGGATTTGTTCCTGGCTGGTGGGAACCTCTTCCATAACATCATTTAGTGTTTGTGGGCTAATGCCTGTAGTACCCATGTGTGTTTGTGTAGCTTGAGCCGCTCCAGTAGGTTGAACAGTAAATGTTCTTATTACGTATTGTGTAAGATTTCAATATATATTTATAATAAATCTCAGTACAGTATATGCATTCCTGCTGCTGATGAGGCAAAAATATATGGATGCGGTGTATATCAAGCCAAGTCGCTCCTTCTCTGCTGAGCTGGCAGAGTCTCACATGTTCTGTGATATGGGGTAGGGTGCCTCTAAACCAATTAATGTGCTCTTGGTAAGTTAATGGGCCTTCTAAGTCCATGTATGGTAAATAATCATCTGGTGGTTCAACTTCAATATATTCACGAAATAACCTTGTGTGTGCGTCTGCAGGTGGGAACTTAACCCAAGAATAGAAATCCTCCTTTTTGGATGCTTTGTGTGCCGCTACCACAAGGGTAACATCTCCACCCTTTGCCTGGAGGCCGTGCTGTAATACCTTCATGGTAACTGCCTGTCTGCTATTGTTTTAAATATTTAGTCCAACCATCTGTTTTTCAACGTCCTCAGCTTCTTTGGTCATTATCAGAAGAGTAGTTTTTAGATAAAACATGTATAGACATATAGTATGCACAGTGTGAGAACTTCTAATCCTCCAAGCTAGAATAACCTACATCCAATACTCAGCTGAGGCGGATTCTTTTTCCTTCCCACTACAGACATCTGCAGTTTAAATGTGAGTAGGGTGTCTCTGAAAAAGCATGACTGAACTACTTTGATTTGACTGTTAAATAAAAGCCTAACCACCGTTGGTGGTGGAATGTCATGTAGTGTGTACAAATCTGTATGACCTGCATATTATTTTGACAACATAAACTAAGGGCTTGTTATCAAGACTGATTACGGACACCCCCCACAGAATATGTTGGCCTATAGACCAGCTAGATCACATTGCCACCGTAAGCCCCCCTAACCTAACAGGGAGTAAATGGATTTCTGGCAACCATTGAATAAGACAACCCTGACCCCCTCAGGGATCGTGGAAACAGTGCAGAACCTTTCTCTCAGTCACTATTCTCAGAGAAATATACAGAGAATACACAGTAGGATGTTTTCAATAATATTGCTGCAATGATTTGTAGACAGAAGAAGATAAACGTGATTGCTAGCACAAAAATGTAAATAGTAGATATAGTTCTACTATGGTGCTAAACAATGTATATATGCAGGTATATAAACTAGGCAGTAATCTGGTGTGTTCCTACTATGCTAACCCTGCTATAAGTGTCCCTAGAATGTGTGTAGGTGTAGAGCCAAGAATCCTCCAAAGGGACGATCCAACCCCATTACCTAATGGAATAGAGTGAAGGACCCTGTCCTGGTCACAAACGGGATACCCCTCACGAGATTGCCGGACAGCTGTGTGGTGATTTCTCAGCATGCAAGGACCCTTTTGTCAGTAGAAATGCCTCATCTGCTAATCTATCGGGATGCCCAACTCTTATAATAGAAAGCAACCTTGCAATGTGCGCATAGATTAGTGAAGTCATGGATATGTAGATAGCCCTGGATAGCCCATGGATAAAGCTAGTGATGACATTGGGACGTGGTGCAAAACAAGACCTTGTACATGATGTTCAGGGTGTTGTGATAATGTTGTGCAAAGGTATATGTAAAAAGAAGTTTAGTATCAGAGAAACTAATCCATTATTATTGTGCATGCAAATATGTGCAAAGGGTCATAGATGAAAATGTTATTTGGGAGGACAGTGTAAAAAATAAGCTGGTTTGCTACATGGGCCTAATTTGGGAATAAAACAATACATCCAGGTGCTGTTTTGATCTGTCTTGGGTTGGTCTGAAGACTCCGAGCCGCGGCTGGCCAGGGTACTTCGAGCTGCTGTCCTGGTGGCCCAAACACCAAGCCAGTCGATATTCTAGCATATGTTCATGACCTTCAGACTAAAGAAGACATCATGAAGAAGGCCTGGGCCTCCTAACATGTCCATTTCTGCAGGAATCAAAGTGGGCTCTTCCAGGACATCTCGCTGCTTACTCTCAAATGCCACAGAAACTTTAACCTGATCTCCGATTTTCTCTGCTCCAAGGCGGTGTCCTATGATCGGAGTCACTGCATCAGGTTGATTTTTCGATGGCAATCCCAACTGTACTCACCTAATGCACTTGGGTAGGCCTGCCGCATTCTCAATCTGCCTGGAGATTTTCTCCCCGCCCCCCCTGTGGCTCCCCTACGTAAGCACTGCACTGGCACAAAGCTGGAAAACTCAAGAAACACTCTTGACTGGGTCCGAAAGAGCATGCTCAGGAGAGCCAAACTGTGCTGGGCAGTCTAGCTTCTGGACGTGGCAAATCAGCTGTTTGCTCACTGACTCTACCTACACACAGTGACTATGGCAAGCATAATATCCCAGGTTTTCACACTGCTCATCATGGTCTGCGACAGGAGGAAGATGGCTCCACAAGTATGTTCAAGGAAGATTGTGCTTGTCCTCCACCCGGCCCATGTTCAGCTTACATTTTTTCATTATTATTGTTGTGATTCTATTTCCAAAGTTGTTTTGGATTTGTTAATATTATTTGTTACTCCTTCACACTCCACTCCATACCTACACTGTTTCACATGCTCAAGGGCCCGGCATTCCCTTAGGGTCAGCTTTATCACTTCAGTACTACTATGGTAAAATTAAGGGACCTGTAATAGGCCTCCATCCCCTATCACTTTCCAGGAGGTTATGGTTACATGCCTCAATGCTTGATGCCTAAATAACCTGACTAAGTGAGCTGCTATCTTGCGTCTTTTAGTGCGATGAGGTAGCAACATTTGCCTCCTACAAGACACATACCAAATTCCCATAGATGAGCATAGGATTAAATCTTGTTGGAGGGGTTTTTGCAATTTTCCTCTCAAAGGGTTTCAAAGGGGAGGTCCTGAATAATATACCACATTACATTCACCACCATTTATGAACAACAGGAGAAATTAATCACAGAAGCCCTCACAACATTGCTGCAATACCCTAATGCTGCTGTCTGGCTGAGGCGATACCTGAACCTAGTTATGGATACCGACATGGACTGATATGGCCAACATTTTTGCCAATACGGTGCCTTTTCGACCCAGGGACTTCTGTGTTTGAGTGACTGTGGGTTAGGGGACATTTGGTGACTCTCCTGCCCTAGCACACAAGATTACACATACTACTTCACTACTCACAAAACCTTTCTCCAAAAAATGACAACAAAAAGACATTGGTGGCCTCTCTATGGGAGGCTTTAAAGTGGGCAGTTTGGGGGGACTGATTGCTATTTCAGCTGCTAACAACCATGGAAGGGCCGAGAAAAGATTGGGCCGAGCACATAAGGTCCTAGAGCTGGAAGTCATACATGAGTGCACTGGGGTTTGAAGGTTTTGAGGAAATTGGAAAATGTGCACCTGCATCCCAAACTTTTGGACCTTGATAGGGTGGAATACGCAATATGTATCTATATGTTGTGATTCTTTCCATCAACAACCCCTCTCCCTGCCCTGCAATCGGACCTCCAATCCTTTTTGGAATTGTCCAGGTTTAAGGTTAAAATACACTCTTACTTGTTGCAATTGCCTCCTCGATTTCATTAAGATCTAATTGGAGATGCAAATGGTGATTTGCAGTCTGGTGTTATACCCTGTCCCCCGCCAAGTGACTACTACTTGGTACAGGGCAGGGTGTAGAATATAATTTATAAAAATGGTCAACCCATTCGCCCTTGGTAAACTCTATCTCTATAGTTGCCCTCCCTGCATCGGCTAGAAAGGGAGCATTGGCCGTTTTCCAGAACGCTGAAGCGTCTTTCAATTCTGAAGCAGCTCTCAGAGCATTCCATGCCTCATCCTTTAAACATTGTTTCCTTGCTTTCAAGGCACATTTAGGTGCCCTTATGGCTTCTTTTATTTCCTCGTGGTTTGTAACCTTTCTGTAAAGTTCAAGTTTAAGTTTGGAGTGGGTTTTAGAGCAACTGGACACAAACCATCCTTTCTTTTGAGGGAATTTACATGAAGGGTATTACCAATGAATTCTGCTACAGCAGAAAGACCCTCCACTATATCTGACGAAGAATAGCCATCTCCTGGACATTTTTTAATGGGTTCACCACAAATGGAAATCACCTTACTCATAAATGACTTTGGATCATTTTCTTTCCAACTGTGCGCATAGCCATTTTGCCTGGCCAATGTAACATCATTAACAATATAAGTGGAAGGGACCTTCCCTTTAACTAATCTGCGGTCAACCTTGACTCCAATGCTATGTGGGAAGTGATCGCTAAGAGAGATGTCATGGGTTTGAAAGTTTATGACTCTCGAGGCGTGTCTTGACGAAATTAGGATAAAATCAAAGGTAGAGGACAGCCCTCGTCCATTGAAGGTTGGGCTGACGGGGACCGGAGAGCTACATGAATTATTTGCGCAACCCATGTCTCCTGTAAGCATTATATCATTTATAATATCCCCAGGTCCTGAATGATTAAAATGAGGGAAACTGATATCATTGTTATACCCCAAACCAGAGATCCCAGTATCCCAGTACTGCATAAATGTATGTTGAAGTCTCCACCCTAAATTATAAACTGATCTTTAGAGAAGGCTACCTGGATCTTTATAATGTGAAGGGATATAGTCCCCAACACTCCTGCCAGCTCTTCGCGTGGGGCATTATTGTAAAAATTCATTTTAACTATGCCCATTATTTTATCCACATCCGCCCCTATTATTTGAAAATAACGATCAGCAGTCAGTGTTGCAGTATTCCCCAGATTTAAGTAGTGTGCTACATAGATACGCAGCCCCCTCATTGCTCTTCTGTGCAGTGATGCAACTGCAGGCAAGTGAAAAGTTTTGAAGCCGTTGATATGGATCAGGTCTTCCACCCATGTCTCCTGTAAGCATAGTACATCAAACCAAAGTACAAACTCTGTCCACTGTGGGTTCACAATTTTTTACTTCAGGCCAGCAATATTCCAGAACAAAAAGTGACAAATGCTGTCTTTAGTTATTCACTTTGCAAGCTTGTTCCGGAGGCAATCACAGTGCCAACTTCAGGCGGAACTACTAGATTATTGTGTAAACTATGAGAAAAAGGGACAGCTGGAATTGGGAAATTACCTATGGACTCATCATCTATACTCATTAGGAAAGGATGGTCATAGTTTCTGTGGTCATCTGCTGGGCCATGCTCTGAGGCTTATAATGCACTTGCTAAAATATTTATATGGCCCTGCTCGGTTACTCCCTGGCCAAGTGGTCTCATGTTTGTAATAGCCACCCTGCTCGGAGGATTCGATCCCTGGGTGGCCATGGGGAGTCAATCCACCTGCTCTAAATAAGAGAGGAGATCGAAACCAATCAATCAATCAATCATTTGCAAAGTGCACTACATACCCACGAGAGTCTCAAGGCGCTGGTTCGCTACTAATCGAACAGCCAGGTCTTGAGTATCCTACTGAAGGTCAGCAGGTCTTGGGTCTGTCGTAGCCTCAGTGGGAGGGTGTTCCATGTCTTGGCCTCGAGGCGGGAGAAGGATCTCCCACTGGTGATTGTTCTTCGGATGCGCTGGACGGTGGCGAGTGAGAGGTCGGTGGAGTGTACCTGGCCGTTGGGGATGTAAAAGGAGAGCAATCTGTTGAGGTACCCTGGGCCGGTCTTCTGGAGTGCCTTGTGTGTGTGTGTGAGGAGCTTGAAGGATATCCTCTTGTTGAAGGGGAGCCAGTGCAGGTTTCTCAGGAGGGGGGTGAGGTGGCCGTGGCGTAGTACGTCGAGGATCAGTCATGCTGAGGTGTTTTGGATGCGTTGTAGTCGTTTGATGAGCTTAGTCAGGGCTCCCGCATAGAGGGCGTTTCCGTAGTCGAGTCTACTGCTGACGAGGGCCTGGGTGACTGTCTTTCCTGTATCTGTCTGGATCCATCTGTAGATCTTGCAGGGCGTGCAGAGGATGTTGAAGCAGGAGGAGGAGACAGCGTTGACGTGCTTGGTCATTGAGAGCGTTGAGTCGAGGATGATTGCCAGGTTGGGTGCGTGGTTGGTGGGTGTCGGGGCTGCCCCCAGTGCCGTTGGCCCTCCAGGAGTCGTCCCAGGCTGAAGGGTGGGAGCCGAGGATGAGGACCTTCATCTTGTTGAGTTCAGCTTCAGGTGGCTGGTCTTCATCCAGTAGGCGACAGCCTTCATTCCTTTGTGGAGGTTGGCTTTGGCGGTAATGGGGTCCTTGGTGAGGGAGAGGATCAGCTGAGTGTCTTCGGCATAGGAGATTATGTTGAGGTCAGGCTGTCGGGCTACGTGTGCGAGCGGGGCCATGTAAATGTTGAACAGCGTCGGGCTGGGGGAGGATCCCTGGGGTACGCCGCAGATGATCTTGGAGGCTTTGGAATGGAATGGGGGAGGCGGACGCTCTAGGTTCTGCTGGAGATGAAGGAGGTGGTCCAATCCAGAGCCTTGTCTCGGATCCCTGCGGCGCGGAGGTGTGCACGTAGTGTGCAATGGCAGACAGTGTCAAAGATGATTTTGGACTGGGACATTATATAACGGTAAACGATTTGTTGGGTGCTCCTTACCACAGGAGTATGAGTGATTATAATAGGAAGGTTGATAGGAGAAACCCAGGGGAACCACATTAATGTCCTGCGAGGAAATAGAGTAGGTTCCATCCTTGTTCAAAATATGCTGTACCAGCTCCATTGACTTAAAAGTCAAGATCACACAGTCCCGAGGCATGGACTTCCATCCCTTCCCTAACCAACTGACTCTTCTGGCCAATTTAAAATTCGTAAAAAGACTATCCGTAAAACCAGTTTTAGAGCCTAGCCAGAATAATGATTTGTTCCTTAATGAGTCCCTTGGCTCTACAGCCCCTGCAGGTAGCCGTGGTACATTGGCCAAAATGACTGTATATGGTGTCACAGCTGGGGGAAGGTCCAGGACTGTTATGGATGGATCAATTACTTGGTTTTGTATAGGGGCTAAAAGACTTGCGACAGGGCAATTGGAAACTCCTGGGTGCTTTACCTGTTGTGGCCTGACTGGAGGCCGGCATCAGGGCAATGGGAAGAACCCTTGTTGAAAGTGGTTTGGACAGGCTTAGAAATTCCCTGAAGGGTATCTATAGATGGAATCATAGAATTGATGCCTATATTTCCACTACTAGTTAGCTGATTATGACCCACTAAGGTCGTACTTACTGGGAAAAATAACATCCTTGGGAGATGAATTATTGACCTGCCTGTCTAAAGTAATTGTTGGATAGCGAAGAGATTAAATTTACTATTCCAACTCCAGTCAGTGCAACAGTAGGGAAAGTGTTGTATAGCAGAGAGGTAAAAATGACTATTCCATCTCCAATGAGTACAACAATAGGGAAAGTGTTGGATAGTAAAGAGGTAAGAATTACTATTCCCCCTCCAGCGAGTGCAAGTGAGTGCAAGTGTTGAATAGGGGACGGATTAAATTAACTATTCCAAATCCAGTGACTGCAACAGTAGGGAAAGTGTTGGATAATGGCGGGTAAAAATTACTATTCCCACTCCAATAAGTGCAACAGATTGGAGAGAATTGGATAGCGAACAGTCAGTTAAAAAATTAAAACAAAATAAATATTTATGAATTCAAAAATTATGAATAAATACATTTAGAACTATGTTATAAAATTAAAATACCAATATATTCAATATATAAAAAGAACACATATTATAATTCTAATTACATATATCAAATACCTACAAACATTATATAAAATAAAATACAATATAAACTTCCAAATAATAAATATTTAGAACTAGAAAAGGTGTACAAACTAAAACATTAATATATAAATATATTTTTTTGTCCTAACCCTTAAACACCGCAAAAATCAAAACAAAATTATAAATTGTGAAAAAAATGTACTTCCATAATTGACATAATAAATTCCCACTTAAAAAAATATTATTAACAAAAACAAATTAATAAAAATGAATCAACTACCCACACTTTAACCCTATAATTCTCACAGCACACACCTAACTTAAACTGTAAAATAATACATTACACAATTAAAACGCATTTTACAATGACAAACTATTAATATAAAACAACTAATTATAAAGTAAACATATTTTATTTAATACCCACCCATAGCCCTATAAAAGTAAAAAGAACACACCCAAAAATAAACAATTATTCAAAATAAATTTACAACAAATAACATTAATTAAAAACGTTATATTAATTAATTAAACACACATTACTTCCCACCCTATACCCCTAAACTTGACACAGCAAACACACAAACTTAATTACAACTCAAACTATGTTGTACCTCCCCCCTAGCATTAGTAAAAAGGTTTTCTATGCTATCGGGTTTGGAGGATTGTGACTGACTGGATAGCCTGGAGGAGCCAGTAGTAGAACTGAGGCGCCAACAGAAGGTCAATCAGAGTTTGATTAAGAAGTCAGAGTCCACTCTGTTGATTCCCCCCTCTCACCACAAACTGTGTTGTTAACCCCAGAGGTGACTAACCATGTTATATCCTGGAACATAGCAGTTCAGTGACCCCCTGTGGCATCAGTTTATCAGGCAATTCTCTGGAATTAGCCTACAAGAGACCTGGCTAGTGGATTGCAACTTGCTTCTGGAAGGATTTAAAGGTTATTTTGTTCCTGCAACCCCCTCAACTAGAGGCAGAGCAAAAGGAGGTTTAGTCATCTATATTTCCCTGGCCATTGATTGTCTGGTACAAATTTGTCCTCCCGCCACATCTGATATATTAGCAATTACTCTTAAGAAGGGGAAAAACAAAATGACCCTGATACATTTTTTATAACCCACCCAATGGTAAAAAGGAGGGTAGCATCACTCAATTGAGTCACTACATAAGGAAGTTGTGTGACTTAAGCTTATATTATTTGATGGTTCTGGGATACTTCAATATTCACCCATGTGGCGATCCTAAGACAACTAACATGGGCCATATGGGATGCCATAGAATGGAGGGGTTTCATTACGAACATTCCTTACAGGCCGACAAATTAAACAACTTAGTTAATTAATTTGACCTTGATGTCACTCTCTGCTCCATATAGCAAAACTCTGATTCTCAGCTTTAAAGGCAGAGGCACGGGGTCCTTTCTAGACATTATTTTAGTCTCATCTCCTTCTCAGTTCCTCTTTCAGGGGTTCACTATCAAAGATGTAGGTTATAGTGACCACAACCCTCGCTGTGTGCATTTTTGTGGTTTGCTACATTCTTGTAAGCCTAGGTTAGTAGAAATGGGTAAAATGAGACCTAGAGATGGCGGGCGCCGTCTAAAATGGTCCCAGATTGATCCGAATGCTTTCTACTGGGAGGTAAGAAACACATACGCAGTTGGACTTGCCCTCTGCGCTCACCCGGAGAGTCTGCCTGGGAATGTTATTAGTGCCTTTCGCGCCATCTCACAGAAAGCGGTTGAAATTATGAGGGGTCAAGCCTGTAGGGTCCTTAATCCTAACACGAGATGGTTCGATTTCTCCTGTTCGCAAGCAGCATATAAGTTAAGGGAGGCTTTGAAAAACGTGCAGAGGAACCCTACAGACATTCAGGCCTGCCGGAAAGAATATAAACTGGCCTTAGCTAAATGTAAAAGTGTAATCAAGGAGGAAAAATGTAGGGAGTTGGTGGAGGCAAGCACGCTGAGGAATGGCTCACGGTTCTGGGGCATTGTTAGCAGAGCACTGTTTTTTGAAGATCAAAGTAATACTCTTGGCTCTCACATAACGAAAGAGGAATGGGTGGCTCTTTTCCAACGTATGTTTAGGGACCATATGGGCAACCTTGATCCACCTTCCTATTCACCAACTACTGATTCCATGGTTTTTGAGAGGGAAGAGATAGAGTCAGGAATTGCTGGATTGTCGAGCAATAGGGCTCCGGGTCCGGATGGACATCCGCCAGACATTTTTAAATCGGGCCCCTTATTCTGGGTCCCGATCCTGACTGCTGCACTGAATGCAGCAGCCAGGGTCAGTTGCCCTCCTGCTTTGGCACTCTCTAACATCGTCCCAGTATTTAAAAAGGGGGACCGAAATAACACACATTGTTACCGGCCTATCTCCCTCATCGACTCCGTGGTAAAGGTAATGGGAGGGGCCTTACTGCAGAGGTTATCTTCATGGGCAGAGGATGGTAACATAATTTCCGATACCCAATATGGATTCAGGGCAGGAAAGTCTACGGGGGCCCAATGTCTAAATTTATACTTGATCCTTGGCAAGTACACAGTGGCCCGCCCGGGTACAATCTACATGGCCTTCATGGACTTATCGTCCGCATTTGACAGTGTCAACCGGGTCAAGCTGTGGCAGTCAATGAGGGCCATGGGGGTTGAGGCCCCTATTGTGACTTTCTGATGGATCTGCATAGAGAAACTACAGCAAATATTAGATATTCACAGGATCTCCGGGTTTCCAGGGAATTTGATATTGAGAGAGGGGTGAGACAGGGCTGCATCCTGGCACCCTTCATGTTTAATCTATATATAAATGACCTGGAGAAAGCCCTGGTATCGACAGGGGCTGACTTTCTGCATGTAGGTCGTCGGGGTCTCCCCGTCCTCCTATATGCGGATGACGCTGTCCTGATAGCCAGAACTGCCAGAGATTTGCAATGTTTATTGAATGCCTTTCTGAACTTTATGGGGTCCCATGATTTTAAGATCAACAATGCTAAATCATATATTATGCAGGTGGGGCCACGACAAAAGAAAACGTTCTATTTCTCAGTAGGCCCCGAGAAGATTCCCACAACGCCTGTTTTCTCATACCAGGGGGTAGTGTTGGATGAGCGTCTGAAATGGGGGCCTCACATCCAAAGGAAAAAGGGGGAGTTTACCAGAACGGTGGCCGCAATTTTCAGATTTGCTGCTAAGATGGGCAAGCGTCCAATTGCAGCGATGCTGAAAAATCTATCAAGAGAAGGGTATATCATCTGTAAGTTATGGCAGCAAAGTGTGGGGGTACATCGCGGTAGACGTATTGCAAGTGGTACAAAATCATTTTTTTAAACGCCTGCTGGGAATGCCTATTGGCTCATCAAATTTGATGGCTCACAAAGAATTAGGGATTCCCTTTCTATGCAATATTTTTGCTTTGCGCCCCTTAGTTTTCTGGCTCAAGTGTTGGCTCAATACAGAAATAAAATTAACCCAGCAATTATGACAGACAGTATGTTTCAGGATCATATGTCCAGAATCCCCTGGCTGCCGTACATTGAAGGTCGTTTTTAGAGCTGGGTCGTCCTGACTTCTTTTTAAAACCTCCAGCCATCACAAAAAAAGATGTTGATTTTGTTAAAGAGGTTTTTTTCTCTAGAAGGAAGTTGGAAAGGGATGATCAGGAACTGTGTAAACCTAGTATTCGCAAATATATGACCCTAACAACTGAGCCACTAACAGAGCCTTATCTTATGGGGACTCTGTCCACCTATGAGCGTTTTCTGTTGACTAGGTTCTGACTTGACTATTGTCCTCTTTTAATTGCGGTACCGAAGGGGTCCAGATGAGGTTAGGTGCTAGAGCCCTGTGGTTGTGACAACCTGTCTCCACAGGATCTGGTTCACTCCATGTTCTTCTGTAAACATTATGATGTGCCACGGAGACATTTTTTACACCCCTTTTTGAAGAGGCCTAACTTTAGTCAGGTGCGTCCAGCCCTTTTGTATATACAGTTGTTAAAACCGGAGTGCATTATTTTTATTGTAGGTACCTGAAATCAATGATGAGAACCAGGGCGTGCCTAGAATAATAGACAACTGTGGGGGAAGTGGAAAACAAGATCGTGCCTAAAATGAAACCCAGCCACAGACAAGGCATTTAATACAATAATCTCAAGGTTCGTTTTCTACTCTATAATGGGGATCCCCAATCCTCTAACCCATGAGTACTCGCAAACATTATCCTGGTAGCAGAAAAGTTTGATCTTTGGTGTGACCAAGAGTTACACTAATGACAACAGAGTGGTGCTGGGGGTGGGTTAAAGTGGGTAAACGGGAAGCAAAGCATGTACATCTAGTGGCTGAACTGAATTTCACAATTAGGAACCAAAAAACCTAAGGTGAATCCTGGCATTCCCACTTGCCCAATCTGTGTAGTCTCGGGCAATAGTTTTATGCAATTTACACCCTTTTTCTTCATTACCACATACAAGAGAATCTCAAAATACATGACGTCAGGATGTGTGTTGTTCACTAATGGCATTGCGGTCGGGGGAAAGTATGAACATTTCTAAATTAATGCTTGAAAAATGTCACTTTAAAAAAAATACTTCTAAATGAACTGCTATAATCTGATGTACTAAGGGGAAACGGTTCCTCAGGTTAATGAAATACACTTTTTGAATATTGAAGAGAGATATGTTTACACATTTGCTATACTTAAAAATGAAGGTGTTCCTAAAGTTAAGGGGTGCAGTACACCCTAGGTATGTACTTTCTTTAACTGCACCTAATTTTTAAATACATGCTTGCTGTTTATTAATGATTGTTTTCATGGTAGTGCTGAGTCCAGTAAACAGCCGTCCAGCACTGCTGTTGCCCAGGGGGCTGCATGAAACGATCAGGAGTCCCTCATGCAGCCCCAGGCCATACTTTGAGTATCACTGTTCTAACCTATCCCTTGCACTCATTGAGGGGCAGAGAGATGGCCCTGGTTTTAGGTCCTTCTTTCCACATGGTGTTCAGCTAGAGTCCCTGACTACACCTCATTGCTCCATAAACTATAGTTCATGTTGGGGATGGAAAAACTCTAATTGGCCATGGACCCAAAGAGTGACTCCTATGCTGACTTGTGGGCACAATTTATCACTATCCTGGCCAACAAATTCAACAAATTGACTTGCCAGACTCATCTTTAGCTGATGCACTTGCTCCCCCCTGCTGAAGGGGGGAGCAAGTCAGCAGTGGGAGCAAGTGTAAAACTAGGAGGCCTAACTTTACCACTACTAAATGCCTTCTGTGAATACCAAAAATAGTAAATTTAGGATTTTATCTCAGTTTAGTAGTAGTAAAGTTAGGAGTCCTAACTTTACTACTACTAAATGCCTTCTGTGAATACCAAAAGTAGTAAGTTTAGGATTTTATCTTAGATTAGGTCTGTGAATTAGCCCCTATGAAGCCAAATGTATAGCATCTGTGACTTATGGGATTTGGGGTTATTCTAATACACAACCTAATTGTAGTAGAGAAATACAATTATTGAGTAGTCGATTGGGTCTCCACCAGTCAGCCCCATGCTTTTCTGTATGTGAGACTTTGGGCCCAGTTACGTGGAAGAGGTATTAGGATAATCCATCAATTGCTGTGGATTTGTATTTGGATTAGCCTTGCTGCCACCCTGAATAAAGAGATTGTGGCTGTTTTGTCTGCATTCGCATAATTACTCCAGGATATCATGGCTGACATATTGAAGATGTTAGATGGGGAATTAGCCGATTAGGTCTTTTTACCAATCCTGAAATTTTTGCAAAGGCAGAAAGGAATTGCCTCGGAGGGGAAGGGGTCTGGTGAGTCACTCACTTACGAGAATCATATAGAGAAAAGAAGCTGAAATAAAGGAAAGTGGTATAAGAGTTCATTTTATCTTAAAAAACGCTATTGGGAATGAGTCTCTTTGTTTTTCTGCATGCTTTATGCCGTTCTTCAAATGACATTCATCATTCCAGTGCTAAAGGAAAGTCATTTTAGGTCATGTCTCGCAACTTTTGTTTAACTTCTTTTTTTCTTATTCCCTTGATATGTTATGTGATTGGATGTGTTGCACTGTGACGGTAAAAAGAACAATTGGATTGATTGTTTTATCTGGAATTATCTTTTGCTTGGATTTTGAATGTGGAATGCTTTTTATTCTCATAGTGGTAGTTACATTTGTATTAATTATACTTGATTATAAAGATGCTCCATTTTATGCACTGTAAATTTTTATATCTGTGTTTTTTTTATTACAAATAAATAAACTGAAATAACATATCATAATTGACTGATTACTGGGAAATGTAAGACTATAAGTATTGTAATGCTTGGCGTTATAGGCAGATACCTCAAGCACAAGTGCATAGTTGACCGATAAAGTATCTGTGTCATCATTCTGAAGAACTGTGGTGTATGCGGAACTCCGCAGGAACATCCCCTGATGAGGCACACCAATTAGGATCACTCGAGGGTGCTTCAAAGTTTTTTAATTTACATTCCTGTGATTGTTTACAGGTAATCCCTTTAGGGGTGGTTAGCTTCGATATTTAACAGCATATCATAAGATGACCAGAGTTGTAATCCATGTACGTTTAAACATTGAACTCCAATGCATTTCGGGCTTAGGAGCCCTTGGTCACGGAGAGCTGGGGAGGAAGCGAAAAGGGGTGACGATAAGAAAAAATACCATATATCGGGTCGGGGAAAAAATTAATCAAAGTGCTCTAGTGCGTGGGCCATTGACCTGAGTGCTCGAAATTAAAGTGCAGGGTCGGGTAGGTGATGGGAGTAATACCGCTAGTGACATGAGTAGGCTATAAGTCTACTAGTTTACAATAGTTCGAACTCTTACTTCAGAGAAACGCGTAGCGTCCTTAAACAGGGGCAATGAAATATCACAATCTACTGAAAGAAATTGTCAATAAAGCATTCCAACTAGGGATTATAGAGGAACGTACCAAAAGATATCTTCTAATTGAACATCCTAAAAGTCCCACGATCCACATGTGCACAAAAATCCACAAGAATCTCATGGACCCTCCTTTTAGACCCATAGTGTCTACGAAACGATCAATTCATGAAACGACTGGTAAATTCCTGGACAAATATCTACAACCTCTAGTCACTCAATCATTGAGTCACATCAAGGACACAACAGAGTTTCTTACAAAACTGTCTGCTTTTCAAGCTGCCAACAATGAACCCCTAGTGTTTGGCACAGCCGATGTGAGCTCATTATACACATCTATACCCCATGCAGGGGGTATCGAGGCAATCGAACAAATCCTTCTTAAAAGCAACATCGACCCCGACATGCAAACGTTCCTGATGGAATTAATGATATTTATCCTTTATCACAGCTATTTCACAGTCGACAACCAATGGTTCTTGCAACTCTCAGGGATGGCTATGGGAAACTGTGCTGCCCCGTCCTACGCCAATACCTATATGGAGAACTTCGAAACCAAATACTTGTATACCAACCCAAGCTTCCAAAAACACTCTAAACTATTCTTACGATACATTGACGACCTATTCTTCCTGTGGGCAGACACCAAAGAATCTCTTCACAATTTTTTAACGGAAACTAATACCAAGGATCCACGAATCAAACTCACGTGGCAAATCAGTGATACTGACATCGCCTTCTTAGATGTCCACATCAAGAATACAACTGACGGAATCGTCACGGACCTTTACAGAAAGAGCACAGACAGAAACAATGCCCTTCATTTCACCAGCTTCCACCAAGGCTCCCTAAAAAAACACCTCCCGTATTCCCAAATGCTGCGCATCAGGCGCATAGTATCTGATGAGACTATGGTTCACCAACGGATGATGGAAATGTCGGATAGATTCCAGGCACGTGGTTACCCAGAGACTGTCCTACGTGAGGCCCGAAGCCGCGTGGCTAACATATCCAGACAGGACTGCCTGACTAAGACTCACAGAAATAAAGAGCAGCGCATGGTTCTTGTGTCCAAATTTTCCACCGCAAGTACAGCTTACAAAAAAATCATCTGGAAACATTGGCCAATACTGCAAAATGAACCGGACTTCCAAGGCATCTTCAATGAGCCTCCAATATTTGCTCACACCAGGAATCGCAACATTAAAGAAATATTGGCGAAGCCCATGGAACCAATCAAACGACATCGTGGCACCCAGCCTTGCTTGAACTGCGGTCACTGTAACAGTGTAATCAGGGGCAATGAAATACAGCACCCCATGAAAGGACACAACATTAAACTGCATGTAGACGCCACATGTAACTCTACCAACTTAATCTATGCCCTAAAATGCCCATGTGGCAAATTATATATTGGGAAGACGGAACGCAAAATCAAAACTAGACTGAACGAGCATAAGTCTAACATTAGACTTAAAACTGAAAAATCGAGCATTGCCCTTCACTTCATGGAAGCACGCCATTCCATCGCCCAACTAAAATTCCTGGTCCTAGAGATTGTATCCAAGAAAGAAGGCATAGACAATACTAAACTATTATTGAAGAGAGAACTCGAATGGATCTACCTTTTGCAGACTCTTAAGCCCTACGGGCTCAACGATCGTACAGAATTTAGCTGTTACCTGTAATGTTAACTATACTGCTGTTACACCTTCCTCTTTATCCTCACCCTTGTTTATGTACTTTTCATATACTTTTATTTGTTTACATATGTTTTTCACTGCCAATCATCCAGTTAGATTTCACCATTCCAACATGGCCCCCGTCCTCCACGGGTACGAGTCCGTCATCTATGTTGATGTAATTATTTAGCCGGCCGTTTCACACGCGGTTGAGACGGCAAATGGATGACAGATGATGAACGTTTAAGGACGCTACGCGTTTCTCTGAAGTAAGAGTTCGAACTATTGTAAACTAGTAGACTTATAGCCTACTCATGTCACTAGCGGTATTACTCCCATCACCTACCCGACCCTGCACTTTAATTTCGAGCACTCAGGTCAATGGCCCACGCACTAGAGCACTTTGATTAATTTTTTCCCCGACCCGATATATGGTATTTTTTCTTATCGTCACCCCTTTTCGCTTCCTCCCCAGCTCTCCGTGACCAAGGGCTCCTAAGCCCGAAATGCATTGGAGTTCAATGTTTAAACGTACATGGATTACAACTCTGGTCATCTTATGATATGCTGTTAAATATCGAAGCTAACCACCCCTAAAGGGATTACCTGTAAACAATCACAGGAATGTAAATTAAAAAACTTTGAAGCACCCTCGAGTGATCCTAATTGGTGTGCCTCATCAGGGGATGTTCCTGCGGAGTTCCGCATACACCACAGTTCTGATATTTGAAGGTGTTCGAGACGGATAACACCACCCTACGAGGGCACCCAGAATTCTAAAGTATTGCACTGAACAATCAACCCACCCTTAAGTAGTGCACCCTGCGATTTCCAATATTCATCATTCTGAAGAACACAGTGATCACCTGAAGCAACAGGAGCAGCGTTTCATTAGACTGCCATCTTACAGTTGAAAGTTCAGTTTTATGATAAGAGAGAAGCACTTAGCACAGTACGATTTCAATCAGGCAGCATATTTTGTGCCCTGTTGATAATACATTCGATCAGGAGGCTAGCATGTCAGCACTGGAAAAGTATATATGAAAGATAGCTTTCTCAAAATTATGCCATATTGGAAGAAACAATATTTTTGCAACTTTCCTGCCTGGTCGTTCTTATACTGACATTCGGCCTCTGTGTTCTGGTTTACTCGCCTCTACGACTCTAGAGCCACTGCTGTGAATCCACTGCTTTCTTGTGGCTGAGTTATAGAAAAAAACAGTGACATAAAGTAAGATACTTCCTAAAACTCACATGTTAGAAAGTCGCTCTTTTTGACCTGTTCACTCCCATTTGTTGGAGCTGAATGGATCTGTTGGTAGCTGACTGACTGTGTCCAGGGTTCTGCTGGTCCAACACAGTGCCAGTGCCATGTTAAACACAAACACATAACCTGAGGTACACTCATAAGTACCATGAGCTACCCTACAGTCATGTAATTACAAGCAGAGACCCTATAAAAGAGGTTTTATAAACCCTGGTGAGTGAAAGCTGCCCATTTTATTTTCCTCATTGTAGGAAATTCATTACAGATTCAACTTTGGGGCTGTGGGCACTGTAAAATATTAACCAACATTTCTTTTGTATATTAGAAACCCTACAGTTCTCCTCTAGGTGTTCCAGGGTTGGGGGGAAGGGGGTCCTGTAATTACGAGCAGGGGCGAGGAAGAAATTGCACATTTAATTTTCTCCCCTTGAAGATAGTTGCCCTCATATGCTAACTAGCAATATGTTTAGATCGCACAGCTATTGCTAGGAGAGTGTAAAATACAGTCAAATACTGAAAAGAATGGTATTAAATCCAGCAACTTGGCATTGTTCAATTTATCATACCTTGTACAGAAAAGAAGTTACAAGACTTTCTTTTCTGTAAGCCCAAAAAATCCTCTATCTCTCTTCCCTGATTGGTCAGCCCTAAGGGGATTAGCCAGGTTGCCTTGATTTAGTGATAGGTGGCCTGGCAGGGCAGAGGCTGTCGGAAGGAGTGAGCTATGTGGGGCACAGAAATGCCAGAGCAGGACGATCGGCAATAAAGTATCTGCTTCAAAAGAAGAACAGGTCAAGCAAGCCTGTCAGCTAGGGCCACCTGCTCTCCCTGCTAGATTGGAGACTTAAGGAAGGAACTCACAGATGTGAGTGGAGTCGGTTTATGGAAATTAGCCGGGCTCTGAGTTGGTTTAGTTAACTCATTCTACTGCATTTTCCCCTCGAAGATAGTTGCCCTCATATGCTAACATGGCAATATGTTGGATGCATAGCTATTGCTATGAGAGTGTAAAATATCATTCAAAGACTGAAAAATATGGTTTTAATACTTTCAAAAACTTGGCATTGTTGAATTTTGCATACCTTGTACAGAAAATAAGTTATAAGACCTTTTTTCTGAAAGCCAAAATGCAGCCTCTAGCACACTCCCTGAATGGTCAGCCCTGAGGGGAGCAGCCAGGCTGCCTTGATTAGGTGATAAGTGGCCCTTGGATGCTTGATTCCGGTCTGGGAAAGACAGGGCTTGGCAGTTCGGACTGGACTTTTCCCATGAGGCAAAGGGTCAGAGCTGATTTGCATATAGCCAGTGTCTAACCCAGGGTGGTGTGGAGTGAAAAAAACGATGGATTTAGGCCCAGATCCTTGTACTGGGGTGAATGTATGACATTGTTCTACATTCTGTCCATCAAATGTGTTTTTTGTAATTTTCACCCCGAGTGGGCTGGGGATGCTCAGACGTGAGTCCCAGGCTCTCCACACCACTGGAGTCAAGCTATCCAGGCTGAATGAAGGCTGATAGCCATAAACCGGTCCTTGGATGCTTGATTCCGGTCTGGGAAAGACAGGGCTTGGCAGTTCGGACTGGACTTTTCCCATGAGGCAAAGGGTCAGAGCTGATTTGCATATAGCCAGTGTCTAACCCAGGGTGGTGTGGAGTGAAAAAAACGATGGATTTAGGCCTAGATCCTTGTACTGGGGTGAATGTATGACATTGTTCTACATTCTGTCCATCAAATGTGTTTTTTGTAATTTTCACCCCGAGTGGGCTGGGGATGCTCAGACGTGAGTCCCAGGCTCTCCACACCACTGGAGTCAAGCTATCCAGGCTGAATGAAGGCTGATAGCCAGAAACCGGTCCTTGGATGCTTGATTCCGGTCTGGGAAAGACAGGGCTTGGCAGTTCGGACTGGACTTTTCCCATGAGGCAAAGGGTCAGAGCTGATTTGCATATAGCCAGTGTCTAACCCAGGGTGGTGTGGAGTGAAAAAAACGATGGATTTAGGCCCAGATCCTTGTACTGGGGTGAATGTATGACATTGTTCTACATTCTGTCCATCAAATGTGTTTTTTGTAATTTTCACCCCGAGTGGGCTGGGGATGCTCAGACGTGAGTCCCAGGCTCTCCACACTACTGGAGTCAAGCTATCCAGGCTGAATGAAGGCTGATAGCCAGAAACCGGTCCTTGGATGCTTGATTCCGGTCTGGGAAAGACAGGGCTTGGCAGTTCGGACTGGACTTTTCCCATGAGGCAAAGGGTCAGAGCTGATTTGCATATAGCCAGTGTCTAACCCAGGGTGGTGTGGAGTGAAAAAAACGATGGATTTAGGCCCAGATCCTTGTACTGGGGTGAATGTATGACATTGTTCTACATTCTGTCCATCAAATGTGTTTTTTGCTTCACGAAGGAGTATGGACGGACTCCCTGCAGCTACAGGTAAACAGAGCTTAACTGACCCTTCTCAAGCCAGAGTCCCCATCCTGGATTATATTCAGTGGGGCATAAATGGGTTGACCAAGTGCCTTGTGGGAAGTGAAGTCCAGCCTGCCAAGGACCATCTAGGAGATCCCAGACCCTTGGATTTGGATTTTGAACACTTGGAACCCACCAGGAGATCTTCGGGAAGGACCTCCAGAAGTTTGGGAAACTTTTTGGAAAAAGCTCCTGGACCGACCGCAAGAACCAAGCTGGCCGCTTTCAACCCTAACTCGGCCAAGATTCCAGGCTTGTCCCACTGAAGAGTTCTGGAGGTCCGATTTCCAGACTTTGATCAGAAGCTCCCTGAATGTCAAGCCAGTGAACCCTCACTTAATCCATACTGTTGGACGGCATTGGGGGCCCTCAGTGAAAAAAGCTCCAGAAACGTTTCTAAGTCCGAAGGTGAAATTTTGACCGAGGCCTGCCATGTGAGGTATCCAAGCAGAGCTACATCGCATTTGGCCTCAAACTTTGGCTTTGTCACTGTCAAGCTGTCCAGAAGTGGCATTATTGGCTTCAAGCACTAGAAAGTGTTTGTTCTTTAAGAATTCATACCTCCGGTCCCCTACTTGGATTTCATGGTTCTGGTGTCATTTTCTATTTTTTTATTTTTTTTATTTTAGACATCCGGTACATATAAATATTTACAATACAGTGATAGAGTCCAAGCATTACAAAAACATATGCACAGGATGTCCATTATTTTTTTCCAAGGCCCTCCCTCCACCCCCAAGCCCGCCCCCACACCCTCTTCCCGAAACCATAGGAAGTTGAATTTTGCTTAAGTTTACGCACTATCTACCCTGTAATAGGTATACTGTCTCCACAACAATCAACTTCAACATTGCCTCCCTGTATCACGTGGTTAGGATGTGGGTTCGTTAATACAGATACTAATTGGAGACCATATATCGGCCCCTTTTTACCTAGCTCTCAAAACTCTACGTTTATATATTTCTTTCTCCCATCGATACGTAGCTAGCAATTTTCCCAGCCAGCAATGAACCGAGGGAGGTTCTTTATCCAGCCAAACAGTAGCAAGGCAGAGCCTAAAGACTGCCATCATAATAAAAAGCAGAGGCTTCTTAGGGACTGTCATAGCCTGATTGCTTACCCCCAACAGGATTACTTGCGGTGACAGCTCAATCTCACAGTCCAAAATGTGTTTGATGTAGTAGCCTATCTTTCCAACTAATCCTATTAATCGGGGGCATGTTGCGAACATATGCACACTGTTTTCAGCAAGACATTCACAATGGGAGCAATGTATACCTGATGAACCACCCCACTTAAAGATGTGTGCAGGAGTAATATATAAGTTCAATCAAGTTTTAAAACATTGAACCTGTATGTTTGCGGATATTGCTGCAGTTGAGCTCAACAGTAAAGAGTCCTCACAAACCTCCACCTCCGCTTGAACCTGGTCCTGCCACCGGTCAGTGTGCTTAATAGGATCATCCTCCATGGTGTTACTAAGTAATATATGATACTTGGAGATTGATGTGTATCGTGCTCCTAAAGCCACCGCCAATAAGGGGATTTTGTGGCCCTGAATTGACTTCTTTGAAAGAAAATCCGTCACTTGTAAAAATTTGAAAAGGTGATTATTTCCCACCCCATATTTTTCCTTAATTGTATGAAACGTAAGTATTGTATTATTCCTTATCTAGTCTCCAATATGTCTAATACCTTTCTCCCTCCAGGATTCCATATAGCCATCATGAAAGATTTCTGACAGGAGTTGATTGATTTTCAGAGGAGTATATCTATGTATCCTATTCAATTTAAGTTTTTTCCTAATAGATGTCCATATCTTAAAAGCCCCCAGCAAAACCTTAAACTTAACTCTTTAAAAGTAAGCAAAATCAATATGCTGCATCAGACACCCATGGGCCTCATCCCCGAGCAGTAGGCTAAATATAGAGGGGTAAGCTACATCTACAGCATTGGACAACCCTTTTCCCAAAAGATCAGTCATCTGTTGAAGGTTTGCAGCCCAGTAAAAAATCTGGATGTCAGGGACAGACCACCCACCCCGGTCCTTAGGTAGGGTCATATATTTCAGTGCTCTACGTGGACGCTTCCTAGCCCATAGACATTTTTAGATAACTTGATTGAAAGCAGAAAACCAAGTTTTGTTAAACTCAAGTGGGATGGCTCTAATGAAATATAAAATTCTGGGTAAAAACAACATTTTAATAATATTTCACCTTCCCAGCAGTGTCAGATGTAGGCCATTCATTCTATTGAGATCGGTTTTAGTCTTAAGTAGCAAGGGCTCCAAGTTAATTTGCACTATTTCATCCACGTTGGCGGAGATCTCTAAGCCTAGATATTTAGCATTCCTTGCTACCCTAGTGTCAACTAGGTCCGGCTGGGGATTTTTAACAATCATTGTCTTCTCTCTGCTCAAGTAAGAGCCTGAGACTTCACCAACTCTTTTCGCCTCCCTTCCCACCTCTCTTGTTGCATCCGCAGGACTAGTTGTTGTTATGGCAAGGTCATCTGCGTATGCTAAGATCTTTGACTCACCCCCCAGGGTTTGAACTGCCTGAACACTGTTGTTCTCCACAATCTTCCTAATTAAAGGGTCTATATACAGTGCGAATAAAAGTGGAGAACAAGGACACCCTTGCCGTGAGCCACGCGTAATTTTAATTATATCAGAAGAAGCGCCCATCGCAGTGATCCTAGCCACAGGATTCTGGTACATACAGCCAATTGCGCTGGTATAACCCTTACCCAAACCCTGCCTTTCCATGATTGCCCATAGAAAGGGCCAGGAGACCCTATCGAAGGCCTTCACTGCATCAAGAAAAACGGCTCCCATAGGGTGTCCTGAAACCCTGACAAGGTCAAACAGAGTGATTATATGTCTTATATGCTCTGTGGTCCCCCTGCCCGGTACAAATCCATGCTGGAATGGAGAGACTAGCTTTCCGATAACTGCCGTCAGCCGTCAGAATTTTTGAGTATATCTTCACATCACAGTTAAGCAGAGTAATTGCCCGGTATGATCCCAGTTCCATAACTGATTTACCTTTTTTTGGGAACACAATTATATTAGCCCCTTTCCAAGATTCCGGTGTGGCCTGATCAAGTTGTGCCCTTCAGAAAACTTAAAGGGAATAGACATCTATTGTTTAATAGACCAATGAATTGATTAATGGTCTATTGAAAAACTTTTCTCATATTTAGTTGTTGTTCATTTAAACCTTTAGTCCAAACGTGACTTTGTCTTGAAGGGAGTGTGAGTAGTAAATACACTGTACAAATACGAATTGTTTTATGTATATAATGGTAAAATTTTGTATATTATATATGTTGTAGAAATGTATTGTAGTTATGTGTAAACTGTCAAAATGTCTAGTATTCTTTTCACACATGAAATACTGAAAAAGATGAAAACAATAGAATAAAAGGGTACGAATAAAATATACCCAACAAACCTAGGAGTGTTACTGGTTTGTTCTCCTTAAATTTGAGGATTTAGAGAAGTGTGTAGTTGGTAATTTTCATTCTATAAAAGCTTCAGAAAACTTCCAGCATCAATGCCAAAAGGTGTTTTTTAAACTTTTTATAAAACTCCCCGGGAATTAAGTCCGGGCCTGAGGTTTTTGCACAATGGGAGATGATCTATGGCTGTTGACAATTAGTCCAGAGTGATTGGCTTATCTAGTCTGTCTCTTTCCTCTGCGGAGAGCATGACCCAGGGCCACGCCCAATAAGTAATCCTGGATTTCCCGGCTCCCAGCCTGTGTGTCTTCGGAATACAGATTTTGATAACATTTCTGAAAAGCAGTGAGGATAACATTAGTCTCGGTCACTAGGCCAAACCCCGGATCCCTGACTTCTCTAATCCGAAATTGCATCGTTTTCTCCCTTGTACGCATTGCTAATAGATGCCCTACTCTCTAACTTCTCTCATAAGACTGGATTTTCCACGCCAGAAATTTACCAGCTGCTTTCTTTGATGAAATTTGCGTAATTGCGGATCTGGCGATAGTAACTTTTAGCTGACTTGCCTCTGAATCTGCTCCAGCTGATAAAATCTCTATTAATTGAGCCTCCGACGCACCTAAGTCCTCATATAATACAGGCAACAAAGTTTTCTCTTGTCTCTGTGATTCCCAACCGAACCTGTTTGTTTCTCCTCTAACCACTGCTTTTAAAGTGTCCCAAACGATTCATAGGTTTGTGCTTCCGTAATTCTCTGCGAGAAACCTAGGAATCCAATCCCCTATCTGTCGTGTATACTCTGCATTGCTTAATAATGACCTATTGAATAACCACCGCGACTGCTGGGGTAGGAGATCAATATCCAACTCGATCACCAAGGGGTCATGATCTGACATGACCTTAGGATATTTATTAATAACACTCTTCACTGCAAGTTCCTGCGATGCTAAAAAAGAATCCAGCCTAGCATGTACTTTATGTGGAGCGGAAAAGTACGTAAAGCCTAAGTCGGAACCCCTTTTCAGAGCCCATACATTCTCTAACCCAAGTGACTTGAGTTGTGACAGTGAGTTATACACTTTGGGTTTCCTGTCCTGATAAGAAGCCTTCTTAGTAGCAACTTGGCAGCTCAAATTAATATTCAAATCTCCGCTAAAGATCAAAGGTAAAGTCCAACCTACAAGTTCAGTTTTTAGCCATTCAAACAAAGCTGGATCATCCAATACAGCTCCATATACTGAGCAGAGAGTGAACATTTTATTTTCAATACAGCATTGAACGATCACTCATCTGCCCATTTTGTCAACCAGGCAGCGAGAAAAACTAAGAAAACTACCCAACCCATTCCGAACCAAAATAGCCACCCCTTAGTGCGAGTTTCTTGTGTCGTAATTGCAACAATTTGGTACCCAGACAACTTCAGAAGCCATTTCCTACCTCCTTCGATATGAATTTCCTGGAGGCATAAAATATCGGCCCTTAAAAATTGAACATCCATGCTGACCCGCATCTTTTTTTGATGATCATTTAAACCACATATATTAACCAAAGCTATTCTTATTTTCCTCATTTGCAAAAAAAGAGAGTCAAAAGCATACAGCACAACAAAATGAAAAATTGTGAGGACCATTTTTCTAGATAAATTCTTCTTCTCCCCTTGCTCCCATGGTTCTGGCCCCCCTCCCCCAACCCATCGCTCCCCCGCCCAACAAAACGGCAAAACAGGTCCCGAAACCCTTGTGATGCCTCCTGCATGTGGATGCGCCCCTAGCTGCCCTAGCTGCCCCCTACCACGGCCCAAAAAAACCACCAAAAAAGAAAAAACATTTTACTAAATGCTGCCTGAATTCATCTTGTAGCTCATCTCCTAACCTAGCTGTTAGTAAGCTCTTGTAAATGCTCCTGGGCTTGAATCTCAGAAGTGAACACTCTGGTTGTGCATTTACAGATAACTTTAAGCCTAGCTGGGTTCAATAAAAATGCTTTGCACCCCTATTGCTGAAAGGGAGTAATTAGAGAGCGGAGTCTCCATCTCCTCTCCACCGTGGAATGACAAAAGTCAGGTCAGACAAAAAAGGAATGTCCCGCAGCAGATCTTCTTGCATCCGGCCTAGCCTTTTCAAAAATAGCTTGGCGAAGGAGGAAGTTGCTGAAAAAAATTCAAAAAGCTGTGGGTTTTTCTTCTTGGCCTGGCTTTCTTTTCACATCAGGGGAAATCTTTGCACCCTTTGTACTTCTGTATCCCAGTTCCAGTGAGCCATCTCCGGAAAGGCCTCCTGCAAGACCTTTAAAACAAAACCATGAATATCATCTCCTTCCGCTTTTTCCGCGATTCCCAGTAGGCGCAGGTTATTCCATTGTTGTCTATTTTCAAAATCCTCCAGCTTCCAGAGGACGTCAGACATTCAGCTCTCGTTAGAGGTGGACTGTTTATCAGAGTTTTCCACACTTGCCTCTAGTTGTACAATGCGTTCTTCTAACTCCGTGGTACGTTCATTAATCTCCGTGCAAGCTTTGCTAACTGTCCGGACCGCGCCCTGAAATTTCCTGGTTGCTGCACGAGCCCTCTTGTGCTCCTGACGGGCCTCTGGCTGTATTTGTTTCAATGTAGCATAAATTAGTTCTATTCAAGGTTGCAGCATCTGAGCACCTGCCGCGCTGTTTGTGCCACCGTGCCCCGCTGCGGTTTGCGTTCCGGATTCATTCTCAAGTGCTCCTTCAAGATGCAAGGCTGAATAGTCCCACTTCAGCTGGCTAGACTGGCTACCATCAGTAGTAAAGCATTTGTCTTTTTCCGAACCCCTAGTGCTTTTCTTTTTGCTGCGGAAGGGGATGCGCTTCTGATTATCAGGTTTCGTGAAAGGGTTGCCACTGTCTGAAGAGTTTCCATCTATGCTGTTTTTCCAACTGTCCTTGGAATCACCTGTCATTGAATAGAAATTATCCCCATCTGGTGTCACTGCTGAGATGCATTCAGCCTGAGCCAGCAAGCCAAGTATTTCCTTTACCGGAGTGTGTGGAAGATCCGAGCTATTGCAGTCAAATCCTGCTTGTGTTATGTCACCCTCTGGAAGCACCTCCTTGTAGTGCCCCTGTAGTGCTTTTACTGCTCCGCTGCTTAAGGTATTGGCTAATTCTGTCGCTAGGCCATTTATCTCATCTGCCCCTGGTACAGTTTTACCTGAGCTCGCAGGACTTTTATTAGTCTTATTTTGCACTCCTTCATCAACATTCAACTTTTTTTTAGATTAACTTTAGGCATTTTGACATTCAAGTTACTTGCGCTTTTGGTTTTAGACTGGGGAAGTTTTGTGTCAGCTTGCAATGAAGATGTTGATGTGGAAGATCCTCTCCCGGCAAACATTACCGGCACCATTGGCCCCTTAGAGCGAGCACCTTTCTCTGTCTCTTGTTCCCCGACTCCGCTCACCTCTGTCTTCTGTCTCGGTGAACCTTCCCTGCCCAGACCAGGCTGCAGAACATCCGTGCTGAGATCCAGGATTTTACCTTTCACAGCACAACGATTCATGGATGCCGACTTGGCCCCTCTGATCGCGCTCAGCTCTTTTCCCAAAGGAGGCATTTCCAGACTCAAACAATCAGCGCCACACCTTGTTATGGAGCCTTCCGTCAGGCTTTTTGAGACAAAGTATCATCAATTTCCACTCCTTTCTAACCGCCCCATGCACCTGGCCGCATCTGCCACAGAAGGAAGGGCTCTCAGAGCTCTCAGTGCTTGTGTCGCCAAAATCACTGCATCCGAGAAAAGCCTCATCCGGAACCACATCAACCCAGTTTGCAGTCTTTAGATTGGGTAAGTTTTATTTTCTTTGATATCCCAATGTGAGTTTTGCAATGTTTAGGCAGTTATTCTGTGACTGTGGTAGTGAGGCTGCTGCCCGCAAAGCTCACGCAGCTGCCATCACGCCCCCGGTGTCATTTTAAAGATAAAAATATTTCCTATTTTTATAAATTGGATTATGGGATTTTTATAGTGTGTTGTGTCTTTTTGAATGTTTTATTTGTGTTTGCTCTATTCGCACTATGTTGGCAGAGTATGCCCAGACGTGGGTGCCTCGCTCACTTTGCCACGGGGTTCAAGCTAGCCTGGCTGATGAGTGATGTTAACCCGAAAACAGTCCGAGGATGTTTGTTTCTGGTCCAGGGAAGACCTGGCTTGATAGTTCAGGCTGGACTGTTCCATCAGGAACAGGGTCAAGACTGATTTGCATATTGCTGGATCTGAACAGGGGTGGCGAAGTGAGCTAAAGAACAATGATGGATTCAACCCAGATCTGTGACTGGGGAGAGTGTCTAAAAAGTGTCAGGGTTTTGTCCATTATCTCTTTGTGTTTGCTTTGTTCGTCTTAAGCTGTAAGGGTATGCCCAGACGTGGGTCTGTTGCTCACTTTGCCACTGGATTTAAGATAGCTAGGCTGATGCGGGGTGTAACCCCAAAACCATTCCCAGGAAGCTCATTTCCGGTCCAGGGAAGACTGATTTGCATATGGTTTGGTCTGAACTGGGGTGGAGAAGTGAGTTAAAGAACGGTGATGGATTCAACCCAGATCTGCGACTGGGAGTGAGTGTCTGAGAAGTTTCAGCGCTCCGTCCATCATCTCCTTGTGTTTGCTTTGCTCGCCATATGTTGGCAGAGTATGCCCAGACGTAGATCCCTTGCTCACTTTGGCACTGAAATCAAGCCAGCCAGGCTTATCAGGGTTGTTACCCAGAAACCATTCCCACGTCAAGGGAAGACCTGGCTTGGCAGTTCCGTCTGGACTGGTCCCATGAGGAACAGGGTCAAGACTGATTTGCATATGGCTGGGTCTGAATTGGGGTGGCGAATTGAGCTAAAGAATGTTGATGAATTCAACCCAGATCTGTGACTGTGGGTGAGTGTCGGAAAGGTTTTAGCGCTCCATCCATCATTTCCTTGTGTTTGCTTTAAATGCTTTACATGCCTGTCTCCTAAGTTATGCCTTATTGCTCGGTGTCAGCGACCCATGGATGAGCAATGGAATAGTTGTTAGAGACCCTATTTAGGACCCAGCACTGTGTTGTTTGCCTTGTTGCTGGTGCTAGGTGCCTACCCACCACTCCCTATAACAAACCTTCAACATCACATGAGAGGTGATACTCAAAGCTCAAAGACATGCAGCCATGAAATCCTGGAATAGAAAACAACTTAGCACCTTTCAAACTCAGACTTTTATTAGACTATACTGGGAGAAGTGAGCATCCAGCAAGGATTTTCCCAGTCCTTGGAACACCCTATGCATAATGCGTGGTAGTACATTGAATGAAATCCACTTTTTGATCCGGACACGATGTAGACACCTGAGTGTTGTGGGGATGTGATCCCTTTCCCTCAATCCAAGCAGAACTCGTACTGTATAATTTGTAATCCATTCTAGCTGTCTCAACGCTGAATCTGGCAGGCTTAATACAGCAGATTATAATAAACAATTCTCAATAATATGCAGGAAGCAACAAACTGCCTGTTCATATCGCACAACTCAGAAATTCCACCCAGCTCAAACCTCTGTACGCACATGGAACAGAATTGAGCCAGTGCAGGGGGAAAGGACAGGAATGCACTGTATTTCAGTAATGTCCTATTACTTACCGGTAATCTTCATTACTCCGGGTCCCGTAGTCCTCGACACCTTCATACTAAACTAGTGGAGATGACCATCTCCCGACAGAAAAAAACAAGAGGAATGCTGGGACACTAATACTGCCCCTCCCCCCGGGAGTACATAAGCAGTACTTACCCAGCAGACCTCCTGTACTAACAAGCCCAGACAGGAAGGCCGGCCGCCCGGGAGGGAGGGAGGGGCGTATGAAGGTGTCGAGGACTACGGGACCCGGAGTAATGAAGATTACTGGTAAGTAATAGGACATTACCCCCTGGTCCCTCCGTCCTCGACACCTTCATACTAAACAAGTGGAGAATACCAAAGCAGAAACCCGGCCTTCCGCACGCACAAGCACACCCAGGAAACCACAACAAAAGCAGCCACCCAAAGGGAGCACCGAGAAGGAGGAAAGGAAGACCGCAGGAAACATCCGGCCCGCAACCCAGAACAGGACAGCAGGGACAAGGGCCGGAGAGAAAGAAAACCCAGGGCCCCAAATAAAGGGGGCCGCCAACCCGAGCAACCGGCAACCGGGACCCGGACCAGAACAACAAGACCAGCCAAAACAACCCACCGGAGAAGACCGCCCAGGCCAAAACCAGCAGGAAGGGACACAGGGCAAGGCAGACCCACCAGGAAGACGAGACAACCCAGAAGAAAGCCAAAGAAGAAAAGGCCAACAGAGCGCAGGCACAAGCACCCAGCCCAAAAAGGAAGGAGAAGCACAGGCCAGAAACACGGCCAAACTCCCAAAAATAAAGGACCCGAGCCCAAGAGACCCAAGGAGGCAACCCCGCCGAGGAGGTCCAGGAAGCAACAAGCACCCAGGAGCCAAACAGGACGAGAACCCGACCAAAAAGACAGGGACGGGGAAGAACCCCAGAACCCAGCCGAAAGCCCACCAAACAAGGAGAGGCCAACAAGACCGGAAACCAGCCACAAAGAAAACTCAACCAGGGCGGGAACAGAGAAAGCGAACACAAGCCCAGAAAACCCCAACCCCAAAGGGAAGGAACAGAAGGCAGGAGGGGAGCACAGAGCAACCGGGAAACCCCAGCAGCCGCCCAACGAGGCACAGAGGGCAGCCCAAAGAAGGCGCCCAAAAGACACAGGACCGCCCAGGAACCCCACACCCAGGCCAGGCAAGCAGCAAGGGCAGGAGCAGCGGAAAAAAGAAAGCCCAGGGAGCACAGCACCCAGACCACAACCACAAGGCCCCAACCCAGCAATGCCGGAGAGGAGCCAAGCAAACTGCAAAAAAAGAGGCCAACAAACCCCAACAGAACCGGGAAGCCAGGACCCGAGCCAAGCAACCCGACCACGCAGGAGGAACAGCAGGCCCAAGCAAACCCCAGAAGAAGAGCAGAGGATCAAGCAGCAGGAAACCACAGACAACCCGCAGCCAGGAGGGAGGGACCCGCAGAGGCACGAGCACCACAGAACAGCAGCCCAACCACAGAAGGAGGGGCAACCAAACAGACCCACACCGGGAACAAAGCCCGGGAAAGCAAGGGAGGAAGGAGCGAGCCAGGACCACAGAACCAGGAAAGAACCCGGAAAAGGCCGGCAACAAACCCCCAGAACAGGCCAAAAAGGGACAGCACAGCCTGAAAACCCAGAAGGCACCGCCCGTAGCCACACACAACCAGCAAGAAGCCGGCAGAACCGTAGCCACAGAACCCCACACAGGCTCACAACACCGGGAAAACAAGCCCGGGAAGAGAACCAACAGCAGGAGAAGGCCCAGAAGGAACCACCAGGAAGCGGCCCCAACGCAGAACACCCCGCCAGGAACCAAAGGGACACCAGCGGGGAAGCAGAGCCCAAAAAGGAGCCCAACAAGCAGGAGCGGCACGCCCCAGCCAAAACCACAGCCAGGCACCCACCAAGGGAACCAGACAAGACCAGAACAACTCAGGGAGCAAACACCCCCAACAGGAGACGAACCCTGAAGCCAAACGCCCCCAGCAGCCCCAGAAGGCCAGGCAGGGACCAACCCGGCCCGACCAAGCCAACACAGAGCCGACAGCGGAGCACGGGGACAGCACATCAACCCGGAGAACAGGAGGCAGGACAGGAACCGGCAGCAGCCCGGAGGCCCCAAACAGGAACAAACCAGGCAGGCACCCCGGCTGAAACAGGAGGGGCAGACAGCCAAAAGCCAGCCCAGGGGGAGCCAGCACAGAAGCAGCCAGGCCAAGCACACAGAAAAGCCCCCGGACAACACCAGAAGCCCCAAGCGGGAGCAAGGGAAGCCCACTCCAACAGGAAGACCCAGGCAGGCACCACAAACAGGTACCAAGCAGGGAACAGACGAGGACAGGAGCAGGCAGGGCTGAAACAGAACAGCCGCACCCAAGGCAGCACAAGCCACCCAAGCGCGGGCAGAGGGGACAGACCACCCCAAAGAGCCCCTGGCAAGACACAGGCAAGCACCAGGAGCGGAACCAGGCACAGCCCAAGGGACGGAAGGAACAGGACCAGGAACCAGGAGCCCCAAAGGCGACCAACCACACAGAGGCCAGGAAGCAAAGAACCAGGAGACCCAAGCAGAGCAGAGGCACCACACCCCCGCACCGGTCCGAGGAGCCGGAACACCGGCACACCACCAGGCGGGGCAGGCAGCCCGAAGAAGAGGGGGAACAGAACGCACCCCACACAGGCCGTCGCTGAAGAAGAGAGGAAGGCGCAAGCGAGCACGCAGGAAAACCCCAACAACACAGGGAACCCCAAGAGCAAGCAAAGGCAGAGCCAGCGAAAAGGAACCAGCCACATAAGAGGCGACAGGAACCCACGCCAACCCCATGCAGGCCACAAACAGAAGAGCGAAAGCCAACAGCACAGAGAACCAGCAAACAACACACTGGAGAGGAAACCCCTCAACAGAACCCGAAAGGAACCCACAGGCACGAGTGGCAAGAGCAGGGGCACCACCCTAAGAAGTGCACCAAACGGAGAAGACCCCGGCAAGCCCCAACCCAGAAAACAGACGAGAGCCGGGGCAAGTGGCAAGGCAGCAGGCCCGGAACAGAAACACAAACCACACAGACCAAGAAGAGGAGCACAGGAACCACAGCGCCCGACCGCCCAGCACTAACAAGACACCCCCGCATCACAGGAGGGGAGGGCGCGGACAGGGAGCCCCAGAGAGCACCAGGACGACCGAGCGACCATAGGCACACAGAAGCACCCGCCATCCAGCCCACACAGGAAGCAAGCAGCGCGGGGCACCCAGAGGCAGCAGGACACCCCTAAGGAAGAAGGGACGAAGCACAGCGCGAACACATGCACCCCAAGCAAGAGGCCCCAGCACAAACCTCGGCACCCCCAGGAGGCACCAGATGCAGGAACAAGGCATGGAACAGAAGGTCCGCCCGTCACCACTCCAGGACAGACACCAGCAGGCCAACAGGGTCCACCTAGAAGAAAAAAGGCGGTGAAAACAACCAGAGCGGGGGCCAATCAGCTCAACAAGGCCCCCACCGCAACCTGGAGGGAAAAAACAAGACAAATACCACAGTCCTCACGAGACACAGCAGGAAAGAAACAGGGCACCCAGCGCACGAGACCACAGCAGCACGCCAGAAAAAATGTAGCAACAACATGTCACCAAAACATACGTAACGTCTGTTAGCAATGTCATATGCTGTGCAGAAAGTGGAAAGGCTGCAGAGAACATATATGAAACTCCTCTCGATGCCTACCAGTATTTCGACTGCTGGATAGAGTAGCAGCAGAATTCAGCACAAAGAACTCCTACAACAGAAGACCAAGGAGGCACCGAAGAAGGGAGCGCAATGAGCAAGCCATCCCATTCCGGTACATATGGAGGCAATTCTACTCCCAGGACGTGACTAAATTGCGAACAAATAAAACATTTGGAGCACAGTTTCTGAAATAACATTACCAAAAAGGAATTCCATCAAGCTTGCTGGAAGATTTTCACGTATGTGCTCATCACCTTCAGCAGAAACCGGGATCAACCCTTCCAGCTAGCCCTCCTTACACAACGCTGAAGAATACCTCCACAATCTCAGTTGCAGAGACCACAGGCTCCAACCCCGTAACAGAGGCATGGCAGCAGAGGACACAGCACAGCAGACAAAGCGAAGCCTCCGGGGCAGGAAGAGAAGCGCTGCAAGCAGCGAGCCCAAGAAGTGAGGCCAGGCGTCTGCAGCTAACAAAGCAAAGGGATTTCCGTACCGAGCTCTATCAAAGCCAAAAAGAAAAAAGCGTGTCATACTCCGTGAACAAACAACAAGGAACCAGACATAAATCAGCGCAGGAGTCACCGAGATTGTGCATCTGGAAAACAGGATGAAACACTCACACGAACAAGCATTACCAAACGTCACTCCAGGGCCCCTTAATCACGAGCGCCAGGCAGAAGAAAAAAAGGGAACCCGAAATCGGGACTCACCAGGAACAAGGCCCCCACAGCACCGCCGAGCAGACGACCATCAGGAGCCCATTCAGCAAGGCACGGCTCCCCGGCCAGGCTCGGGAAGCCGAGCCCGCGACCCGGAAGCAACCGGGAACTTCAGCACCAGCCACAAAGGGCCGGCAGGAGCAGGCATCACACAGCCGGGAACACAGCAATCCAAACACCGGCACCAGAGAAAGACTGACTCCAAGCAAGCCCGGCAGGCCAGGAGGCAGTCCAGGGAACCCCACGCCCACACAGCCAGGCAGCAGGGCGGGGGGAGAAGAGAAGCACCGCCACTCAAGCCCAGCAGGAGCAGCACCAGCACACCATCAACTCTGTCGACAGACAGAAAAAAAGAACAGGAGGTCTGCTGGGTAAGTACTGCTTATGTACTCCCGGGGGGAGGGGCAGTATTAGTGTCCCAGCATTCCTCTTGTTTTTTTCTGTCGGGAGATGGTCATCTCCACTTGTTTAGTATGGAGGTGTCGAGGACGGAGGGACCTGGGGGTAATACGATGCATTCCTGTTCTTTCACATGTGCATAGAGCAGCGCAGCAAGAAGACTTGCAGTGCTGCCCTACTCCAATTCCCCATAAATGAGGCCTTGTTTTTGTTGTGGTTTTCTTTTCTTTTCTTTTAAATGTACTATTTTAATTAATCAATAATAAACTATTCAAACTGAAAAACGAAGTTTTGTATATAATACAGTGCCTAAAATGTCATTTATTTTCCCTGTTTATTTGTCTAAATGGTAATCTAAACAGTTTATGAATAGAAGACAAAAAATAATATATACCACAACGAAATGTACAATGTAAAGTTAGTAAGGTAGTTGTTATGCTTGATCTATACAAAAAAAAATGGTGTCAGTTTGGTGGAAACATGGACTATCAGCGTTTAGTATGTAGATGCTCTGTGTATAATAAGATATCTTCATTATCCAGAGCTGTCCATGTGGCTCTTCTCATCTGCGTGAAAAAGAGAAAGAGAATTATTAAGAAAGGCAAAATGTACCCTCAATCTTTTCTCCGCACAAAAAAATAGATCAAACGCATACTAATGCAAATTAAAATAAGAACATTGTCATAATCGTTTTAATTTTTGTTCAAAGTCAGTCTGCTTCATTATCACTTGAGCGAACAAATGAATAAAATGGTCTATATACAATTAACAATTAATTTAATTTGTCTTCAGTGAGCAATTCTTCAAATTTACATTAATATCTTTCGCAGAGCCTCAAAATTAAAACTTTATAAGTAGATGATAAGAGTTGCACTTGGGTTTCTCTCTCTCGAGTTCCGCCTCCAAGGCATGGAGATACGAATGCTTTCTTTGAAACGCACAACTAAAATAGCTTTGACAAGCCTGTCTAAGCCAGGGATTCATCACAACAGATACCTGCTGTTCTGCATGTTTGCTTCAAGAGCCTCATCATCACTATGTTTTTGCTTGACACAAATTAGGCTGTCAGAATGCAGTCACTTCTCTCTCTTGTACAACGTTGCTGTCGTCGATTTCACGAGTGAGGCACAGATTCTAAAAATATACAGCATTGTTTTTAGTCTGTTAGCCAAAAGCTGCTTTCTTTAATTATCCAAGTTATACGAAAACACTGCCAACCATATGTTTGAATATGCCTTTTGTCATTCAGTGGGCATGGACTGCCTTTAGTTTTGGCTCATTCAATCCCACTATTTCTCTCTCCTCCAAAAGTTGCACATGAAAGATGTCACTTAACCATCTGTGAGATGAATAGGCATGGGTTAACAGACAGAAACATGAACAAACTAGACTCTTTTGGGCATATTTACAAACCCCTATTGCCACATCAACTTCACTTTTCTCAAGGTTGTGTTGGCGATAAGGGCGATAAGGGCTTCGCCTTATTCACAAGGTGGAGATAAGCCACTTAATGTGGCTTAGCGTCGCCTTGTGAATAAGGCCCCTTTTCATGATATACTTAACGTGAAACAGGTGGGAAATGGGTGTTTTGGTGGGCCTCTCACCACAGCACCCATTAGTTTTGACGCTGCCTCATGTTTACAAGCGTGGTGTAAATATGTTAAGACCGGGGAAAACCTGGTTTTACCCTGGTGAAAGGTGGAAAATTGCTTAATTTCTCCTCGATTTTGCTATTTCATGTGAGCTGCGTTGTACAGAACACATAGAAACAGAAAAACACCATTAATTGTTTATGTGCAGGAAGGTGTCCCTGCCTGCACATAAAAAATCATTAAAAAAAAAGACAATTTGCATCTTCTATGTGCATTAAGCAGCACACATAGAAGTTTCAAAACGCCAGTTCCGATTGTTTATGTGCAAGAAGGGACACCTTCCTGCACATAAACAACCAATCCACTCAATGCCGGCACCCTTGCACTATGGGTCAAGGGTTCCTGTGTTGACGCTAGGCAGCTAAATTAGCACTTCTGGTCGGTCAAGTACGATGCACAGTTCCTATGTTCCGGACGGGTCGCCACGTGCAGGACGTCTCAGCACCCGGAAGAGCTGCATATCAACTCCGATTCACCCCATTAACCCCTTCCACGGATTCGAAACAGAGTACCTAGCAACGGATTGAGACGGAGCATGAATCCAATCGCGCAGGTCATACCAGTCCTGTACATATATGACCGGATCAGGAACAGACGTAGACGGAGCAGACAGTAAGTCTGACACCCACCCTACAAACAAACCCAGGGGGTCCACACCATGTCCACCAGTACCACGCCTCCTCAGGGAACCCATTGCCACCACTACTGCCACCCCACCCATAGGGGCATGTTACCTATCACTGATGCCACCCCACCCATATGTGTCATGTGCTCTATCACTGATGCCACCCCACCCATATGTGTCATGTGCTCTACCACTGATGCCACCCCACCCATATTTTTTTATTTTATTTTTATTTTAGCGATTTGTAGAGTGCCTGGTGACCCGGAGGCATCCCCGCGCTATAACATTTGTGGAGACCAGAGGAGAAAAGGAGGGGACTTTATTTTGGGAATAGCAGCGTTTTCAGTTTTTTCCTGAAAATCAGATGACTGGGTTCCAGCCGCAGGGGGCGGGGAAGTGAATTCCACCCGGAAGATGCTTTAACAGAAAAGCGTCGGCCGCCGGTACGAGTCTTCCTGTATCTGGGGACGTTGGCCAGACGCTCATTATCCGAGTGAAGGGACCTGGGGGCCATGTAAGGGGTAACCAGGTCTCTCAGAATAGCAGGGCCAAGACCATTAAACAGTTTGTGTGCAGTGCACAGGGCCTTGAATTCGACCCTTTGACGTATTGGAAGCCAGTGGAGGGCCTTAATTGCTGGTTTGGCTGATACTCTGGAAGGGAGGTTCATAAGTAACCGGGCGGCTGCGTTCTGCGTGCGCTGGAGTTTAGCCATGGTAGCTTCTGGAGCTCCCAAATATACCATGTTGCTGTAGTCCAGCCGCGCAAGGATCAGACCTTGGACCAGGAGTTTCCTGGATAGGGGCGGAAGTATTGGGAGGATCCTGCGGATAGAGCGCATGAGACCAAAGCAGGTACCTGCTGTTTTGGATGCTTGGGTTTTCATCGACAGCTCGGGTTCTAGCCAGACTCCTAAGGTCTTAATTTCTTGTTTCGGGGTGGGAATTTCCCCGAACACGTCTGGCCAGACCGATGGGGGGATGGTGGTCCATTGCTTGCCCAGAAGCATGACTTCAGTCTTTGACCCGTTTAGTTTGAGCGATGACTCGCACATCCAGTTGTGAATTTCCTTGAGGCAGTTCGGCAAATTGTCTGGATAGTTGTCCAGTTGGGAGAGTGAGACGACCAGTTGCGTGTCGTCCACGTAGCTCACTATTTTGATCCCGAAGAGGGTGACCACGTCTTTGAGAGGGGCCATGTAAGCATTAAATAGAGTGGGGCTTAGTGATGACCCCTGGGGGACTCCGCTTGTGACGGGGAGGGTGGCAGAGTGGAAGTTGCCGTCCCATACCTGGAACGAGCGCCCTAAGAGGAAGGATTCTATCCACGTGAGCGCCGAACCTGCGATCCCTGCCGCAGCCAGCCGATGGAGTAAGACACATTGGTTAACTGTGTCGAAGGCTGCGCTGAGATCCAGGAGGATCACTGCCACTGACCCTCCTGAATCCAGAATGCACCTTGCCACCTCGATGACGGCGAGAAGGGTGGTGTCTGTGCCATGGCCCGGGCGAAACCCAGTTTGGGACTGTCGTAAGAGGTTATTTGCTTCTAGAAACTGTGACAGTTGCCCATTGACCAGTTTCTCGGCCATTTTGCTGATGCAAGGGAGGAGTGAAATTGGCCGGTAGTTCGCCATGTCGGCCGGGTCCAGCTGGTTTTTTTTTAGGAGTGCCTTAACTACTGCACTCTTCCAGCTGGGGGGGACCAAGCCTTGAGAGAGCGAGATGTTTATAAGCTCCGTAATCGTAGGCACGATGACAGGGGCTACTCTTTTAAGGAATCTGATGGGGGCGGGATCCAAAGGGGAACCGCTTTTCATTTTGGCCATGGTTGTGTCAACCTCGTTCCGTGTTACTGCCCTAAAAGCAGTCAGCTGAGGAAGCAAGCTGCTTCCTGTGCGGTTGGTGGATGCCTCATTGTCCATGTGGTTCGGCAGACAGGGAGGGGGAAGGGAAACTAGAATGCGGGCGATTTTAGCGTTAAAGTAGGTAGCCAGTTGTATCATGTGCTCCATCACTGAGGAGACCCCACCCATAGGGGCATGTTGCCTATCACTGATGCCACCCCACCCATAGGGGCATGTTACCTATCACTGATGCCACCCCACCCATAGGGGCATGTGCTCTATCACTGATGCCACCCCACCCATATGTGTCATGTGCACTATCACTGATGCCACCCCACCCATAGGGGCATGTCACCTATCACTGATGCCACCCCACCCATAGGGGCATGTGCTCTGTCACTGATGCCACCCCACCCATATGTGCCATGTGCTCTATCATTGATGCCACCCCACCCATAGGGGCATGTTACCTGTCACTGATGCCACCCCACCCATAGGGGCATGTGCTCTATCACTGATGCCACCCCACCCGTATATGTCATGTGCTCTATCACTGATGCCGCCCCACCCATATGTGTCATGTGCTCTATCACTGATGCCTCCCAACACATAGGGGCATGTTACCTATCATTGATGCCACCCCACCCATAGGGGTCAGTGTGGCAGACAATATTGACACCCCCACCCATAGGGACGATGATGCGTCACACATCCATCAAACATCAACCACAGGTATGTCAGCCAAATACATTTCACCACAACATCATGCCAACACTGTGTAGTGACTGACAAACAGCCCTAACAGTGAAATTGAATTCTGACACACAATGTAACTACCATCACATGTGTGATCAACACCAGAGTGTGGGCTACACAAGTCAAGCTTTGAAATAGCACTGGGCTAATGATTTAAAAAACCCCATCAGTGTGTAAATCCAATGTAAAATGTGTGGACACAAACTGCAGCTAACGTTGACCATTGTGGCAAAGGATGAAAATCCCCCATCATCACAGTGACCTCATGTTAGAAACGGGACCCCCGGCCGGCCAACGCTCACGCCAAGGTCAGTCAGGGATCACCATTTCTAAGGTCAGGGCAAGGGAGTTACACACCAAGATAACCCCTGCTCACCCTCTAGGTAACGTGACGCGAGCAGCAAGGCTAATCTCGGAGGCGATGTGTAAAGCGTTTGCGCACGCACCCCATCGACAACACCCTAGGCCCACCACAAAGGAAACTCCACACAAGGTTATATCAAAAATAGCCTTTGTATTATAATACTAAAAACACATTAGATAACACACACACTTTACAATGTGCCAACAGGCACGGGCAAGATTTACAAGGGATTATGTACAGGACAGGGCCACCTGGACCACTGTCAGGGGTATGCACTTTTTAGAAATAGCACTTGTAGGTATAACACTTAGCACATAAACATATAATGACTGTAACACAGAAATAGTAAATGTAGCATACAACCAGTAACTACTGGTAAAGGGTAAATACCTCCTACGCCACCCTAAACACTGTAGGGAAATCACGCAGGGAACTAGGACCTTATCATCAGGACCTATGGAAGGAAAACCTATCACCTAAGCAAGTCACATTTAGCACAGGGAAGGAAATCTAAAACAATTACCTAAGCAAGTCACATTTAGCAAAGGCAATAAACCATCAACATTCCTCTAAGCAGGTCACTTTTAGCAAAGGGGAATAAAAGCATAAACAATTACCTAAGCAGGTCACTTTTAGCAAAGGTAATATCAAACAATCCTCTAAGCAGGTCACTTTTAGCAAAGGGGATAAAACAAACAATTACCTAAGCAGGTCACTTTTAGCAAAGGTAAAAACAAACATTCCTCTAAGCAGGTCACTTTTAGCAAAGGGGAATAAAAACATAAAGAATCACCTAAGCAGGTCACTTTTAGCAAAGGTAATAACATAGACAATCCTCTAAGCAGGTCACTTTTAGCAAAGGGGATAAAACATAAAGAACATGGCACATGAGGTAGTTAAACACATTCAGAGGTGCAAGTAGAACATTTGCGCAGGCATCAAATAAGCAGTAAATCATAAAATGCGCAGGGTGCACGTAGCACCACACTAGAAATGTCCCTCAAGCCAACTGGCCTCGCAAGGGCTGGAATGCCCTGAGTCTCAATGTCAGGGAAGGCTGCGCAGGCAGCCAAGAACACAAAGCCTAAACGTAGCAACTGTCCACTAAGTCCTGGACAGTTGTAAATACTGTTGGGCAACGTTGGAGCCTCGTGGGCTCAGGAACAATGAATGGCGCCCAAGAGACTCTCTGGGGCTCTAAAACAAATGTGGGCGCTGTGAGCCTTCTCTGGGCTCTGAACGAATATGATATCACCCAAGAGCTTCAGTGCTCTAAAACGATGAAATGCCCTCTCAAGAGCCTCGCTGGGCTCTAAATACCAAGGTGGGCGGTGAGCCTCTCTCAGGGCTCACACAACAAAGAACTGCCCCCTCGAGCCTTCTCTGGGCTCAACACACAATTGCGGGCGTGGGGAGCCTCGTGGTGCACAGGAAAGAAATGGCACCTCAGAGCCTCTCGGGCTCGATGAGCAGATTGCCCCCAGGAGCCTCGCAGGCTCGTAAAGATAAATTGCCCCCGGAGCCCTTGGCTCCCACAACGAAATGCTGCCCCCGTTGGAGCCCTCGTGGCTTCACTCTAGAAGCTAGCGCGAGCTCGCGCTACCGGGCAGAGGGGGGGGGGGGCGGACACCGACAATGTGTCCCGGCGCCCCTCCCTTCCTGACACTCACCGGCTGTCTGGGGCTGCAGGACGGCTCCTCGGCGACTCTGCTGGGGCCGCGGGCGGGGCTCCCCTTCACTCAGGAGCCTCGCAAGGACGCGGCAGGCTGCTTCCTGCTTCTCTCTCTCCTCCCCCGATGACGCGGCGGGAGGCTCGGCCGGCTGGGCCAATCCCAGCGTGGCCGGTCGATGACGTCAGCGGCTGCTTCCACTCGGCCCGGGCTGCGGCGGTGATCACGGGCAATGCCGGGTGGGCACCGGCCTTCAAATTAAAATATAAAGCGAGGTGGGCACTCGCTCGGCCGCAAATTCGGGCAAACGCCGGGTGGGCACCGGCTGGACAACTAGAGCGCTCCAAAGCGCTCTAAAGGCAAAATCAAGCGCTACTGAGCGCTGGGGCCAAACTAAAGCGCTGTAAGTCAAATAAAAGCGCTCCCAGCGCCAGGGAGGAAAATAAAGCGCTCCTAGCGCTATAAGTCAAATGAAAGCGCTTCCAGGCGCTCTGGCAAAAGTATAGCTCCTGTAGGGTCTGGAGGCAGGCAGGGGGGGCAAGGCTGGGCCAGAGCCAGCACACTGGGTCTCCAGGCAGGGAGACAGTCCAAGTGGCGGTCCTCCTGGCCCCAGCAGCAGCAACAGCCCCCTCTGGCAAGGATCCAAAAGTAGAACGGAGAACAAATTGTATGGGGACACAGCCCCTTCTTATACTGTGAAATCCTTTGTCTTCAGGGTGCAGGGTGGGGGAAAACCAGTTGTAGCTGGCTTGGGAGTACCCTTGATGGCCCAACCACCCCTTTCATTCACTGGGGAGGCTTGGGTCGTTAGACAAACCACAGGGGGGCGGAGCCAGCATTGTGTAGGGAAAACCCCAGCCCATCCAGGACCCAGGTGCACTCCTCCCACACATCACTCATGCTGATCTCACACTCACCACCGGGCAGACCCATCCAGACTTCCTGGAGCCTGGCATGCCAGCCAGCTCCAGCCAATCACGCTCCAGCACCCTCACTGCACACATACATCAATGTCCAGAAGTAACACTTCCCTTCTAGACACATACAAGCCGCACATACCATTGCGCAGCATTCATTCTCACGAGTTCATACATACCAAACTCGAGCCTGCACTCCCCACACATCAGGAACTAACATGGACACACACATTGTCCATGCATTCCTATGGGAGAGTAGGCCAGCCATACTACACGCATGCCCTTTACTATGGGACACAGGGAAAAAGTGCGCCGAGACCCAAAAATCACTACCACAGGGTCACAAATAAAAGCAAAAAGATTAGGGGTGAACCTGCCCTAAGGGCCAAGTCCAACACGACCCCCTTCCAGCCAAAACGCAGGGCAGACCAATCACCACCGTGATGGGCTTCCCTGCATGGGGCGATAAAACAAGGACGCGGGCCCACAACTGCAGGGACACCCTCCTGTTTTACGCCACGGTGAACCCCTAGGGTTCCTTCTAAAACTGCTGTAGGGACTAACTGGGGTACCCCACTGATACTCTCCAGCTGCCCTCGGCCAGGACCAGGCCCTAGGCCATCCAGGTACCACTGGATCCTGCCTACTCACAAAGTGGGGGGTAGTAACCCCTGGCACATAATAGCCATTTTCCACCCTTCCTGTCTGCAAGACAGGGCTAGACTGCCACTGGCTCTCCAGTCTAGGGTCTACAATCTTAGGCGGACCAGGAGTCTCAGGGAAGGCTCTCCTCCCCCTACCTCTTCTTCTAGGGTTCCTCCTCCTCCTGCGAGGGGTTCCCTCTAAACAACATTCTCCCAACCTAGGGTTTAACCCCTCAGGTTGCACCGGGGTCCGAGGTGGGCTCTCCCATCCTCTGCACCCCCTTCCAGAGTCCTGCTCCCTCCCAACCGGGGCGTTACCTCTGGAAAAAGAACTGGTCAGGACACTGATTACAGTAGTCCCACCCTTCAGGTCAGGCGGATCCTGAACCTGGCCTTCCAACCTCTGGTCTAGAACCTTTGGTGGAACCAATGCCTGGCACTCCAGGACTTCTGGGGACTCACATACTATCCCCCAATCACTCCTTTCGCTGGACTCCTGTACCCTCCCTACTGGAGCGGTACTGCTAGACTCTAGAACCATAGAAGCTCCGCTTACAGATGCTCCAGGTCCTCTACACACTAGGAGATCTCCCTCAAGTGAACTAACAGGCAAGTCTAGGTTCCCTTCCTGGTGTTCCCTAAAGAAACCATCCAGGCTCTGTGACAGGGCTTCGGGCGTCTGGGGACTCTCGGTCACACACTCACTCCCGCTCCACTGAGACAGGCAGTCAGCCCCTACACCAGTCTCACTAACCAGGGACCTAGCTGGGCTACTCTCACCCTCCTCCACCACACTGGGCTGGAAGACACCTGACCCACTATTGTTGGAATCACTCACTAGTGACTCTAAAGAACCTCTCGCACTGTCCCAGCGCTCTGCTTCCTCTGCGAGGGTGTCTGGATCAGTCAACCCATATTCCAACAGGTGTTGGCGCAACCCTGGCAAACAACTATTGAGCACCTGCTCTATTAGAACCAGATCAAATAGCTTGGTAAACTCAGTTCCCATGTGAACCTCTAGCCAATCACACAGTGCATCTTGACATTCATCCACAAACTCTTCCCAAGACTGGTGAGACAGTTTCCTAAGGTTCCTGAACCTCAACCTATTCTCCTCCTCTGGGGAAACAGGTACCATACTCGGGGAACTGAGAATGGGACTGTCTACACTAACACTTAAATAGCTGCCACCACTGGATTCAACCCTCCCTGGGGAATCCAGAAAATCAAAACTGCACTCAGGGGATAACCTATCCTCTAGGGCTACCTTCTCCCTAAACAAGGCTCTTTCAGCCTCTAGCTTGGCGTGCTCCAACCTGAGCTGTTCCATCGCTAGCTGATGCTCCCGCTCTTCCCTCCTATCCAACCACTCCTCTGGGGACAGGACAAGGGATGGGGCACTGGTACTGACACTGGACCCAGCAAGGGACTCCCTATCTATGGGGTCCTCACTATCTGCTGATATCCATCCACTGTCATCATCATACAACTCACATTCTTCAGGGCTCTCCACAGACTCACCATCCTCATGACGTGCGGCCCGGGCCCTATCTCTCTCACTGTGCTCAAGATCCCACTGACCCTTTTGCCATTGGATCAGGCTGTCCCTAAGCTGGGACTGAGTATCCAACTCACTCACCTCCATGCCTCCCTCTTCACAGAATCTGACCAGCTCTGACCTACTGTACCTAAAAAGACAACAGAGATCAAAAACAGGCTCCATTTTGGCGGACATTCTCAAGAAGAGTTTGACACAGGGAACCTGGGGGTCTGAGCTAAACAGGAGTATACAATTAACACAATTCAGCAAGATTCCTATTTCAGAGAACTTGCACTCCACTGTCCAGTGTAACACACCACTCATTCACACACAACCCTCCCCTCGGACCGGTAAGGCAGTTTCTACCACCCCTGATTTCTCAACCTGACCACAAGTGACACAGGTACCAAACTCTGGAAGCAGGGCGGGGAACAAATGTACTGGACACAAATCACAAAATGACACCTTTCAGGAGAAGCAATACTGAACTTCCCTAAAAAACAATAATCCCCAAAATGTGGTTATCTAAAATTGCAGAGTTTTGTAGTGTGGCCTGTCGCCACTGTGGTACAGCGCAAACGCAAGTCCAATCCCACCGCTGCCACCAATGTTAGAAACGGGACCCCCCGCCTGCCAACGCTCACGCCAAGGTCAGTCAGGGATCACCATTTCTAAGGTCAGGGCAGGGGAGTTACACACCAAGATAACCCCTGCTCACCCTCTAGGTAACGTGACGCGAGCAGCAAGGCTAATCTCGGAGGCGATGTGTAAAGCGTTTGCGCGCGCACCCCATCGACAACACCCTAGGCCCACCACAAAGGAAACTCCACACAAGGTTATATCAAAAATAGCCTTTGTATTATAATAATAAAAACACATTAGATAACACACACACTTTACAATGTGCCAACAGGCACGGGCAAGATTTACAAGGGATTATGTACAGGACAGGGCCACCTGGACCACTGTCAGGGGTATGCACTTTTTAGAAATAGCACTTGTAGGTATAACACTTAGCACATAAACATATAATGACTGTAACACAGAAATAGTAAATGTAGCATACAACCAGTAACTACTGGTAAAGGGTAAATACCTCCTACGCCACCCTAAACACTGTAGGGAAATCACGCAGGGAACTAGGACCTTATCATCAGGACCTATGGAAGGAAAACCTATCACCTAAGCAAGTCACATTTAGCACAGGGAAGGAAACCTAAAACAATTACCTAAGCAAGTCACATTTAGCAAAGGCAATAAACCATCAACATTCCTCTAAGCAGGTCACTTTTAGCAAAGGGGAATAAAAGCATAAACAATTACCTAAGCAGGTCACTTTTAGCAAAGGTAATATCAAACAATCCTCTAAGCAGGTCACTTTTAGCAAAGGGGATAAAACAAACAATTACCTAAGCAGGTCACTTTTAGCAAAGGTAAAAACAAACATTCCTCTAAGCAGGTCACTTTTAGCAAAGGGGAATAAAAACATAAAGAATCACCTAAGCAGGTCACTTTTAGCAAAGGTAATAACATAGACAATCCTCTAAGCAGGTCACTTTTAGCAAAGGGGATAAAACATAAAGAACATGGCACATGAGGTAGTAAAACACATTCAGAGGTGCAAGTAGAACATTTGCGCAGGCATCAAATAAGCAGTAAATCATAAAATGCGCAGGGTGCACGTAGCACCACACTAGAAATGTCCCTCAGACCAAATGGCCTCGCAAGGGCTGGAATGCCCTGAGTCTCAATGTCAGGGAAGGCTGCGCAGGCAGCCAAGAACACAAAGCCTAAACGTAGCAACTGTCCACTAAGTGCTGGACAGTTGTAAATACTGTTGGGCAACATTGGAGCCTCGTGGGCTCAGGAACAATGAATGGCGCCCAAGAGCCTCTCTGGGGCTCTAAAACAAATGTGGGCGCTGTGAGCCTTCTCTGGGCTCTGAACGAATATGATATCACCCAAGAGCTTCAGTGCTCTAAAACGATGAAATGCCCTCTCAAGAGCCTCGCTGGGCTCTAAATACCAAGGTGGGCGGTGAGCGTCTCTCAGGGCTCACACAACAAAGAACTGCCCCCTCGAGCCTTCTCTGGGCTCAACACACAATTGCGGGCGTGGGGAGCCTCGTGGTGCACAGGAAAGAAATGGCACCTCAGAGCCTCTCGGGCTCGATGAGCAGATTGCCCCCAGGAGCCTCGCAGGCTCGTAAAGATAAATTGCCCCCGGAGCCCTTGGCTCCCACAACGAAATGCTGCCCCCGTTGGAGCCCTCGTTGCTTCACTCTAGAAGCTAGCGCGAGCTCGCGCTACCGGGCAGAGGGGGGGGCGGACACCGACAATGTGTCCCGGCGCCCCTCCCTTCCTGACACTCACCGGCTGTCTGGGGCTGCAGGACAGCTCCTCGGCGACTCTGCTGGGGCCGCGGGCGGGGCTCCCCTTCACTCAGGAGCCTCGCAAGGACGCGGCAGGCTGCTTCCTGCTTCTCTCTCTCCTCCCCCGATGACGCGGCGGGAGGCTCGGCCGGCTGGGCCAATCCCAGCGCGGCCGGTCGATGACGTCAGCGGCTGCTTCCACTCGGCCCGGGCTGCGGCGGTGATCACGGGCAATGCCGGGTGGGCACCGGCCTTCAAATTAAAATATAAAGCGAGGTGGGCACTCGCTCGGCCGCAAATTCGGGCATACGCCGGGTGGGCACCGGCTGGACAACTAGAGCGCTCCAAAGCGCTCTAAAGGCAAAATCAAGTGCTACTGAGCGCTGGGGCCAAACTAAAGCGCTGTAAGTCAAATAAAAGCGCTCCCAGCGCCAAGGAGGAAAATAAATCGCTCCTAGCGCTATAAGTCAAATGAAAGCGCTACCAGGCGCTCTGGCAAAAGTATAGCTCCAGTAGGGTCTGGAGGCAGGCAGGGGGGGCAAGGCTGGGCCAGAGCCAGCACACTGGGTCTCCAGGCAGGGAGACAGTCCAAGTGGCGGTCCTCCTGGCCCCAGCAGCAGCAACAGCCCCCTCTGGCAAGGATCCAAAAGTAGAACGGAGAACAAATTGTATGGGGACACAGCCCCTTCTTATACTGTGAAATCCTTTGTCTTCAGGGTGCAGGGTGGGGGAAAACCAGTTGCAGCTGGCTTGGGAGTACCCTTGATGGCCCAACCACCCGTTTCATTCACTGGGGAGGCTTGGGTTGTTAGACAAACCACAGGGGGGCGGAGCCAGCATTGTGTGGGGAAAACCCCAGCCCATCCAGGACCCAGGTGCACTCCTCCCACACATCACTCATGCTGATCTCACACTCACCACCGGGCAGACCCATCCAGACTTCCTGGAGCCTGGCATGCCAGCCAGCTCCAGCCAATCACGCTCCAGCACCCTCACTGCACACATACATCAATGTCCAGAAGTAGCACTTCCCTTCTAGACACATAAAAGCCGCACATACCATTGCGCAGCATTCATTCTCACGAGTTCATACATACCAAACTCGAGCCTGCACTCCCCACACATCAGGAACTAACATGGGCACACACATTCTCCATGCATTCCTATGGGAGAGCAGGCCAGCCATACTACACGCACGCCCTTTACTATGGGACACAGGGAAAAAGTGCGCCGAGACCCAAAAATCACTACCACAGGGTCACAAATAAAAGCGAAAAGATTAGGGGTGAACCTGCCCTAAGGGCCAAGTCCAACACCTCAAGGTAAGTGTCATCATGGAAATAGCAGCACATGCTAAACAGTATGTATGATTCCGGGACATGTCAGCACAACACTTGTTCAGTCAACCATCATCTACCACACAATGTAGGCACCCGTAACATACGCCTGCGTACGGTACTGCCCTTCAAGTCACCTACACATAGACAATACATATGTCTACCAAGTTGCATAGAGGACACAGTTGACTTCACACCAATGATGACCACACCTGCATGTAAGTGGAGATGGGACAACAGTCAGAGAAAGTGTCAAATTGTACATTGTGAAGCACATCAAATGTGCATGGGTGTAAGCCACAGATGTGGCCATGCCTATGAAATGTTACCGTCCCTGTGCTAAATTAGTTAATCATGACACACCCAGTCAGCTGCAAAGGATGACATGGATACCAATCTGAAAAGGAAACATATCTCATGGTCCACATGGAGTACACCACATCAACACCTCAGTAAAAGACATTTGTAAATCCTGCATCACCACAGCAAGGTCAGGGTAAACAGCATCAACAATATCTACAGCTAAATCAAATGCACAAGGATAACAAAAAATGCTTCAATCAGCAATTTGACATCTGAAAGTGAAAATCCAAAATGAAATTTTGTCCAATGTCCTTCCAAAAATACAAAGTCCAATGAAGGTGTGAGTGACACCTGTCACCTGTTGCTTGCCTGCACTGATAAGGAATGGGGAAATCCACTCTGAGGGGCATACATGGGGCAGGCCAGGCACCTCAGGGACAGGATCAGGGCTCATCAGAAGGAGGCTGAGAAGGGGTGGTGGGTGCAGGAGAGTCAGTCGCAAATGCAGTGGAGGTGTCTGGCATGGTTTGTGCCGCCACAACTATGGGGCACAACTCTGATGGGTGGGTGCTGGAACCACTGTAGGGGGCAGGTCAGGTGTAGGAGACATGGTCCCCACTGCAGTGCCCATGTCAGACTGGGTGGTCGTGGACTCCACTGCAGTGCCTAACCCAATGGGAGTGGAATGGGGTGCAGGTGAGGTTGGCAGGACAGCTGGGGGGACACGTTCCCCACAGTAGTTGGAGTAACAGACAGACTGGTGGTGGTGTAAGTGGAAGAGCAAGTGGGAGTTGGAGAGGGCCTGAGCATTTTGGGGATGATATATCTGTGGGTGGGGGAACCTGGGACAGGGAGTAGTGGGGTACCCTGTGGTGTACTGACCTGGGGGATGGAGGAAGGAGACTGTGCAGTGGAGCAGGGGGATGGAGCTGGGGTGTTGCTCTTCTGGGTACGGGGTGACTTGTGGGTGGGGTACAAAAGGGGGTGGTGATGGACGGAGCATCTGAACCAATCAGACACTCAAACCCAGTCAAAAGATCTGGGTTTGATCCATCACCGTTCTTTAGCCCACTCTGCCACCCCAGTTCAGACATGGCTATATGCAAATCAGTCTGACCCTGTACCTCATGGGAACAGTCCAGCCCGAACTGCCAAGCCATGCCTTCCCTGGACCGGAAACAAGCTTCCGAGGACCGGTTTCTGCCATTCAAGCCGTCTTCAGCCCAACTTGCTTGAATCCAGTGGCAAAGTGAGCAAGGGACTCACGTCTGAGCATACCCTGCCACACTTTTGGCGGCCAAAGCGGTACAAAAGGGGGGTGGTGATGGACGGAGCATCTGAACCAATCAGACACTCAAACCCAGTCAAAAGATCTGGGTTTGATCCATCACCGTTCTTTAGCCCACTCTGCCTCCCCAGTTCAGACATGGCTATATGCAAATCAGTCTGATTCTGTGCCTCATGGGAACAGTCCAGCCCGAACTGCCAAGCCATGCATTCCCTGGACAGGAAACAAGCTTCCGAGGACCAGTTTCTGGCATTCCAGCCGTCTTCAGCCCGGCTTGGTTGAATCCAGTGGCAAAGTGAGCAAAGGACTCACGTCTGAGCATACCCTGCCACACTTCTGGTGGCCAAAGCGGTACAAAAGGGGGTGGTGATGGACGGAGCATCTGAACCAATCAGACACTTAAACCCAGTCAAAAGATCTGGGTTTGATCCATCACCGTTCTTTAGCCCACTCTGCCACCCCAGTTCAGACATGGCTATATGCAAATCTGTCTGACCCTGTGCCTCATGGGAACAATCCAGCCCGAACTGCCAAGCAATGCCTTCCCTGGACCGGAAACAAGCTTCCGAGGACCGGTTTCTGGCATTCCAGCCGTCTTCAGCCCGGCTTGCTTGAATCCAGTGGGAAAGTGAGCAAGGGACTCACGTCTTAGCATACCCTGCCACACTTTTGGCGGCCAAAGCGGTACAAAAGGGGGTGGTGATGGACGGAGCATCTGAACCAATCAGACACTCAAACCCAGTCAAAAGATCTGGGTTTGATCCATCACCGTTCTTTAGCCCACTGTGCCACCCCAGTTCAGACATGGCTATACGCAAATCAGTCTGACCCTGTGCCTCATGGGAACAGTCCAGCCCGAACTGCCAAACCATGCCTTCCCTGGACCGGAAACAAGCTTCCGAGGACCGGTTTCTGGCATTCCAGCCGTCTTCAGCCCGGCTTGCTTGAATCCAGTGGCAAAGTGAGCAAGGGACTCACGTCTGAGCATACCCTGCCACACTTTTGGCGGCCAAAGCGGTACAAAAGGGGGTGGTGATGGACGGAGCATCTGAACCAATCAGACACTCAAACCCACTCAAAAGATCTGGGTTTGATCCATCACCGTTCTTTAGCCCACTCTGCCACCCCAGTTCAGACATGGCTATATGCAAATCAGTCTGACCCTGTGCCTCATGGGAACAGTCAAGCCCGAACTGCCAAGCCATGCCTTCCCTGGACCGGAAACAAGCTTCCGAGGACCAATTTCTGGCATTCCAGCCGGTTCAGCCCGGCTTGCTTGAATCCAGTGGCAAAGTGAGCAAGGGACTCACGTCTGAGCATACCCTGCCACACTTTTGGTGGCCAAAGCGGTACAAAAGGGGGTGGTGATGGACGGAGCATCTGAACCAATCAGACACTCAAACCCAGTCAAAAGATCTGGGTTTGATCCATCACCGTTCTTTAGCCCACTCTGCCACCCCAGTTCAGACATGGCTATATGCAAATCAGTCTGACCCTGTGCCTCATGGGAACAGTCCAGCCTGAACTGCCAAGCCATGCCTTTCCTTGACCCGAAACAAGCTTCCGAGGACCGGTTTCTGGCATTCCAGCCGTCTTCAGCCCGGCTTGCTTGAATCCAGTGGCAAAGTGAGCAAGGGACTCACGTCTGAGCATACCCTGCCACACTTTTGGGGGCCAAAGCGGTACAAAAGGGGGTGGTGATGGACGGAGCATCTGGACCAATCAGACACTCAAACCCACTCAAAAGATCTGGGTTTGATCCATCACCGTTCTTTAGCCCACTCTGCCACCCCAGTTCAGACATGGCTATATGCAAATCAGTCTGACCCTGTGCCTCATGGGAACAGTCAAGCCCGAACTGCCAAGCCATGCCTTCCCTGGACCGGAAACAAGCTTCCGAGGACCAATTTCTGGCATTCCAGCCGGTTCAGCCCGGCTTGCTTGAATCCAGTGGCAAAGTGAGCAAGGGACTCACGTCTGAGCATACCCTGCCACACTTTTGGTGGCCAAAGCGGTACAAAAGGGGGTGGTGATGGACGGAGCATCTGAACCAATCAGACACTCAAACCCAGTCAAAAGATCTGGGTTTGATCCATCACCGTTCTTTAGCCCACTCTGCCACCCCAGTTCAGACATGGCTATATGCAAATCAGTCTGACCCTGTGCCTCATGTGAACAGTCCAGCCTGAACTGCCAAGCCATGCCTTTCCTTGACCCGAAACAAGCTTCCGAGGACCGGTTTCTGGCATTCCAGCTGTCTTCAGCCCGGCTTGCTTGAATCCAGTGGCAAAGTGAGCAAGGGACTCACGTCTGAGCATACCCTGCCACACTTTCGGCGGCCAAAGCGGTACAAAAGGGGGTGGTAATGGACGGAGCATCTGAACCAATCAGACACTCAAACCCAGTCAAAAGATCTGGGTTTGATCCATCACCGTTCTTTAGCCCACTCTGCCACCCCAGTTCAGACATGGCTATATGCAAATCAGTCTGACCCTGTGCCTCATGGGAATAGTCCAGCCCGAACTGCCAAGCCATGCCTTCCCTGGACCGGAAACAAGCTTCCGAGGACCGGTTTCTGGCATTCCAGCCGTCTTCAGCCCGGCTTGCTTGAATCCAGTGGCAAAGTGAGCAAGGGACTCACGTCTGAGCATACCCTGCCACACTTCTGGCGGCCAAAGCGGTACAAAAGGGGGTGGTGATGGACGGAGCATCTGAACCAATCAGACACTCAAACCCAGTCAAAAGTTCTGGGTTTGATCCATCACCGTTCTTTGCCCACTCTGCCACCCCAGTTCAGACTTGGCTATATGCAAATCAGTCTGACCCTGTGCCTCATGGGAACAGTCCAGCCCGAACTGCCAAGCCATGCCTTCCCTGGACCGGAAACAAGCTTCTGAGGACCGGTTTCTGGCATTCCAGCCATCTTCAGCCTGGCTTGCTTGAATCCAGTGGCAAAGTGAGCAAGGGACTCACGTCTGAGCATACCCTGCCACACTTTTGGCGGCCAAAGCGGTACAAAAGGGGGTGGTGATGGACGAAGCATCTAAACCAATCAGACACTCAAACCCAGTCAAAATATCTGGGTATGATCCATCACCGCACTCTGCCACCCCAGTTCAGACATGGCTATATGCAAATCAGTCTGACCCTGTGCCTCTTGGGAACAGTCCAGCCCGAACTGCCAAGCCATGCCTTCCCTGGACCGGAAACAAGCTTCCGAGGACCGGTTTCTGGAATTCCAGCCGTCTTCAGCCCGGCTTGCATGAATCCAGTGGCAAAGTGAGCAAGGGACTCACGTCTGAGCATACCCTGCCACACTTTTGGCGGCCAAAGCGGTATAAAAGGGGGTGGTAATGGACGAGCATCTGAACCAATCAGACACTCAAACCCAGTCAAAAGATCTGGGTTTGATCCATCACCGTTCTTTAGCCCACTCTGCCACCCCAGTTCAGACATGGCTATATGCTAATCAGTCTGACCCTGTGCCTCATGGGAATAGTCCAGCCCGAACTGCCAAGCCATGCCTTCCCTTGACTGGAAACAAGCTTCCGAGGACCGGTTTCTGGCATTCCAGCCGTCTTCAGCCCGGCTTGCTTGAATCCAGTGGCAAAGTGAGCAAGGGACTCACGTCTGAGCATACCCTGCCACACTTCTGGCGGCCAAAGCGGTACAAAAGGGGGTGGTGATGGACGGAGCATCTGAACCAATCAGACACTCAAACCCAGTCAAAAGATCTGGGTTTGATCCATCACCGTTCTTTAGCCCACTCTGCCACCCCAGTTCAGACATGGCTATATGCAAATCTGTCTGACCCTGTGCCTCTTGGGAACAGTCCAGCCCGAACTGCCAAGCCATGCCTTCCCTGGACCGGAAACAAGCTTCCGAGGACCGGTTTCTGGCAGTCCAGCCGTCTTCAGCCCAGCTTGCATGAATCCAGTGGCAAAGTAAGCAAGGGACACTTCGTTTGTTTGCCGCCAAGCGCCCTGCTGGACTTGCGCTCACCTCCTGTTTTTGCCCTGCAGCTCGCCGCACCCGCTCCGCGGGTGCCACATCGTCGAGGGTTAGCGTGTTGGTGCTGACTCTGCCTGCTTCCAGAGGGGGTAAATCTGTGGCACTGAGGGACTTCAGGGCTGCGAGCGTGCAGGGACTACCTGATCCAGGTGTCCCTGCGAGACCGTGGTCAGCTTCCGGTCCGCTCTCCCTGGAGCTCCGCCCCCCGCCCATCGGAGGGCCGTTATAAACACCTGGGCTTGCCATTGACCGCTGGGACACTTCGTTTGTTTGCCGCCAAGCGCCCTGCTGGACTTGCGCTCACCTCCAGTTTTTGCCTTGCAGCTCGCCGCACCCGCTCCACGGGTGCCGCATCGTCGAGGGTCAGCGTGTTGGTGCTGACTCTGCCTGCTTCCAGAGGGGGTAAATCTGTGGCACTGAGGGACTTCAGGGCTGCGAGCGTGCAGGGACTACCTGATCCAGGTGTCCCTGCGAGACCGTGGTCAGCTTCCGGTCCGCTCTCCCTGGAGCTCCGCCCCCCGCCCATCGGAGGGCCGTTATAAACACATGGGCTTGCCATTGACCGCTGGGACACTTCGTTTGTTTGCCGGCAAGCGCCCTGCTGGACTTGCGCTCACCTCCTGTTTTTGCCCTGCAGCTCGCCGCGCATCGTCGAGGGTCAGCGTGTTGGTGCTGACTCTGCCTGCTTCCAGAGGGGGTAAATCTGTGGCACTGAGGGACTTCAGGGCTGCGAGCGTGCAGGGACTACCTGATCCAGGTGTCCCTGCGAGACCGTGGTCAGCTTCCGGTCCGCTCTCCCTGGAGCTCCGCCCCCCGCCCATCGGAGGGCCGTTATAAACACCTGGGCTTGCCATTGACCGCTGGGACACTTCGTTTGTTTGCCGCCAAGCGCCCTGCTGGACTTGCGCTCACCTCCTGTTTTTGCCCTGCAGCTCGCCGCACCCGCTCCGCGGGTGCCGCATCGTCGAGGGTCAGCGTGTTGGTGCTGACTCTGCCTGCTTCCAGAGGGGGTAAATCTGTGGCACTGAGGGACTTCAGGGCTGCGAGCGTGCAGGCACTACCTGATCCAGGTGTCCCTGCGAGACCGTGGTCAGCTTCCGGTCCACTCTCCCTGGAGCTCCGCCCCCCGACCATCGGAGGGCTGTTATAAACATCTGGGCTTGCCATTGACCGCTGGGACACTTCGTTTGTTTGCCGCCAAGCGCCCTGCTGGACTTGCGCTCACCTCCTGTTTTTGCCCTGCAGCTCGCCGCACCCGCTCCGCGGGTGCCGCATCGTCGAGGGTCAGCGTGTTGGTGCTGACTCTGCCTGCTTCCAGAGGGGGTAAATCTGTGGCACTGAGGGACTTCAGGGCTGCGAGCGTGCAGGGACTGCCTGATCCAGGTGTCCCTGCGAGACCGTGGTCGGCTTCCGGTCCGCTCTCCCTGGAGCTCCGCCCCCCGCCCATCGGAGGGCCGTTATAAACACATGGGCTTGCCATTGACCGCTGGGACACTTCGTTTGTTTGCCGGCAAGCGCCCTGCTGGACTTGCGCTCACCTCCTGTTTTTGCCCTGGAGCTCGCCGCGCATCGTCGAGGGTCAGCGTGTTGGTGCTGACTCTGCCTGCTTCCAGAGGGGGTAAATCTGTGGCACTGAGGGACTTCAGGGCTGCGAGCGTGCAGGGACTACCTGATCCAGGTGTCCCTGCGAGACCGTGGTCAGCTTCCGGTCCGCTCTCCCTGGAGCTCCGCCCCCCGCCCATCGGAGGGCCGTTATAAACACCTGGGCTTGCCATTGACCGCTGGGACACTTCGTTTGTTTGCCGCCAAGCGCCCTGCTGGACTTGCGCTCACCTCCTGTTTTTGCCCTGCAGCTCGCCGCACCCGCTCCGCGGGTGCCGCATCGTCGAGGGTCAGCGTGTTGGTGCTGACTCTGCCTGCTTCCAGAGGGGGTAAATCTGTGGCACTGAGGGACTTCAGGGCTGCGAGCGTGCAGGGACTGCCTGATCCAGGTGTCCCTGCGAGACCGTGGTCAGCTTCCGGTCTGCTCTCCCTGGAGCTCCGCCTCCCGCCCCTTCCAACCACTATAAACTCTGTCTGCTCTCCCGCAGCGCGGGACGCAGCTCGGGGCGAAGACCGGGCTAAGAGCGGGCCGTTTGAGGCCGTTCGAGGTCTAAGAGGTCTGGGCTGGGCCATTCCCCTTGGGTTTTTATCTACTTTGCTTTTATATGCGTTAATTTCTTTGTTCCCTTGTTCCCTGTTGTTTTTATGATGTGTTCACGGGGCACTCGTAGTAAAACTGCCATGGGTCTTAAAAAACCTAGTGGGACTCTGGATGACTTCCTAACTAAGACCAATTTGGCCATTGATGCGGAAATAAATAAAATGCAGCACAGGGTTTCCCTAGAACTAGATGCTGCGCGTAAATTGTCTATAGACATCGCTTCTTCCAAGAAATCATCCCTAGGAAAGCTGGCCTTAGCGCTAACCCCCGAGCGTACATCTGGTCCTCGCCCCTTGCTTATAGTGGCTGATATACACCACTCGCCACCTATATCTCCTCTCAAGCAAGCTAAGAACTCGATCACAACCCCCATGGAGGAGCCCGCACCACTTACTTATGTGGCTGGGAAAAGATCACCAGTAAAAATCGTCATGCCCAATATCGCTGTTAATGCTAGAAAGGTTGCCTTACAGCGGAAAAAAACTCTGGCAAGGTCTATCTTTGCCCGTAAAAAGGCAAAGATTGCTCGATCCCAGTTTTTTAATAGTCGACGACCATTGGGTACTTCTGGGTTCGGGGAAACAAAAGATAAAACCACCACAGCTTCACCTGGCAGTGACATCAGCCCTGTTCCAAGTGGTGTCGAGTTTGATCCCTCAGTGGTAACTTTCCATGATAAGAATAAAGAAGGGTCAAATGTGGGTAGCTTGAGTGTGGTAGAAGGGGATGGGAGGGGGGACGAGGAATTCTTACAAACTGTTTGGGACACACTTAAAAAGTTACTCGCCCCCCTGGAACTTAGACTTTCCCGTATGGAAAACCATTTGCTAGAAATGGATAGGACTATAGTTACACTGGCTAGCTTTAGTCTTAAGCAAATGGAAGCTAGGCTTTCACAGGATGAGGGTTTAATTTCCCAACCATTAGAGTCAGATCCCCCGGCCCCCCCACCCCCAAGATCTAAACCTGTACCAAAACCTCGCACATTAGTTGGGGATAGCGCTATTATTACTTCCAATCCTAGTGTTTGTCTCCTGCCCCAGAATTCAATACCACCAAAACCCAGACAACAAGCTTGCCCAGCCAAAAATATAACACCATCCAATGCTAGGGCTCAAACTAGTTCTCAACGGAACGTAGCACGTTTTAAACCCAGGCCACAATCTGTTGTACAACAGCCTAACCAATTGATTAATAAGAACCTGCCATCCTTAGAATCTAGTCGACTGAATTTTCGTGGTGGTTATATCGATCTTCCACCAGAGGCCAGTTCATATGTCATCGTATTAGCTGGTGTACCCACTCTTGACCCACAAACAAAAGAGAACCTTTGGTCTCTTAAAAATAAGGTCATTCATTGGCTAAACAAGAATAGACAGCTACCTAGCCACCTAAGAAGTCAGGTCCTAATGGTGCGAAGAGTACCATGGGTTGGACCCACTCACAAATCCATTACTGGTGACTGTATAATGGTGTCATTTGCTGACCCCCATACAGCACAGCATCTTTGTTCATGGGCCCCTTGTGAAGACGACCATTCAGTCGTTGTTAGACCTCTCACTTTTTTCTATCCTCCTCAACGGCAGTTTGGTATGGGAGGGTCTTGGACGACAATCCAAAAGCCCAGGCATAGAGGATTTGGAAATGGTGGGCCCATCCAGAGTACCAGGTGGCAAGGTGTTTCCACATCAAATATGTTTGGCTGCTTGGATGAGGTCGATTGACATGGGGGGTGGATGCCTTAAAACATCCAGCAGATCTTACTCCGCCCTCCCAGGCACTACCTAGTACGGCATGTTCCATGTCGCCTTCAGGCCCACGATCAACACAGGACATTGTTTGTGTTTCAACCTCGACCGAGTTGGGAGTTCTGGGACAACCTGAGACTCCTAGCCTTAGTAATCCAGCTAATGAAATTAAAATGGCCTCTTGGAACATAGCAGGTTTAAGGGGTCGCCTGGATAACGATGATTGGGTTGATTACATCACTACTCACGATATCATCGCTTTCCAGGAAACCTGGTCAGTTGTTCCCCTGTATAGAGTAGGTTTCCTAAATTTTTATAAACCTGCATTGCAGGGCCCCAGGGGTAGGGCTTCGGGTGGTTTAACCATATGGATAAAAAACACACTTGGTTTTAGCGTGAGAGAAATCCTGGTGAAGAACTCCGATCTCCTTTGTTTATCTTTAAGCAAGGAGAATTGTAAGGACATTGTTCTAATTAATATCTACGCCCGAGGTTGCCAGGGTGGTAAAAAGCAACCCATCCTCAAGGACTTGGAAGACCTCCTAAATGAGCACAAAAGTGACCAGCTCGTTTTAGTGGCCGGTGACCTGAACTGCTCATTCGAACCCATCTTGAATCTTGCTGAGGATGTAGGGATGGAAGATGATATTGTCTGGAATATTCCCCCGCTAGCAATAACTAAGGGAGTCAGGGGTACGGAGGCCGCTCTCCACTGGCTTGGACTCTGCCTGGAATGGGGGTTCCGGGCGGTGAACGGGCGTAGCCAATCTGACAAGGTGGGTAAACCGACTTTTAATAATGGGTCTAGTACGAGTCGCATTGACTACATATTGGTCAATATTGACGCCTGGGATACTGTAGTGGACATGTCAATTGTAATAAGGCCAGAGAGTGACCACAACCCACTTTCACTTGTATTTAAGGTCCCGGGACTAGGGCTCCCCCTGGCAGAAACAGCCTGCATCACATCAGACCTAGTTTTGAGTGACAACAGAAGACGGGTTAAATGGTTGAGGGTCATAGCCGATCAGGAGCTTGTCTGCCAAATAGAAGAACTGGTCGTCGAAACCAGAGATAAGATGAGTGTATTATCACCTAACGACAGGGCAAAGCCCATTACTGTTGATCTTCATGAGGCATGTTTTGTGGCCATTAGAGAATTGCTCACTAGGCCATGTAGAAAACAGAAAGTGAAGCCCACAGCATTCTAATTGCTGCTTTTAAATCTAGAAACACTCCAGACATTAGGATAGCGAGACAGGCCTACAAACAAATCATTTGGGAAGCCAAAAGGGAATGGGATGACTCATACTGGCTTGAACTCCTCAAAGCCTGTGAGTCGTCCAACCAAATTAAGTTTTGGGAGTTAGTCAGGTGGGGTAGGGGCTCTGACTCACTTACACCGGAAAATTATGTTTCCTCCGTGGAATGGGTGGAATTTTTTTCCTCTCAATTTAAAGACCCTAATATTGTTCAACTGGCAGATGAGCCCGTAGCGGGGACCATTCCAGTAATTTATAGGAATGGGCTTAACTTTTGTACCTCGGACACCGAACATGCCTTAGGCTTAATCCAGTCTGGGAAAGCCCCAGGTATAGATGCTGTACCAGCAGATCTTTTTAAATTGAATTTAGAACTATGGGTCCCTTATATAACAACTTTAGCAAATTCTATTGCAGCAGGGGCAAGGGTACCACAATCCTGGAAAGGGGCTGAAATACTTCCTGTCTATAAGAAAGGGGATCGATCTTCACCGAAAAACTATCGCCCCATTAGCTTGATTGATACCATTCAGAAAGTGGTATCAAGAATGGCCCTAGCTAGAATACAGGGGTGGATTGAGCAGAACAATATACTCTCCCCCATGCAAGCAGGGTTCAGATCAGGCACCAGCACCCTAGATCAGGTGTTTCGCCTAACCATGCTGTATTGGAAGGTGGTCCTTTTGGGCGGAGGTGTCATCTACGCCGCCTTTGTCGATCTAAGGTCGGCATTCGACTTGGTTCCCAGGGCTAAGCTTTGGGATGCCCTTAGACTCATGGGCCTTCCACCTGAACTATTAGAGCTGGTTAGGCGCTTACACGAGGATAATTTTGCCCGTGTAAGATGGGGGAAACAGGGTCAGGTGACCGCTAACTTCCCTGTCGAACGTGGGGTCCGGCAGGGTTGCATGCTGGCCCCCACCCTGTTTCTCCTGTTTATTAATCGAGTGGTTGCTTTCTTTAGTGAAACACAAACAGACGCTCCCACCCTGGGGGGATCAAAGTACCCCATGTTAATATTCGCCGATGATACCCTGCTCCTTTCTAAGACCCGGAGTGGCCTGCAAGCAGCTTTAAATAGATTTGCAGAATTTTGTACAGAAAATGACCTTCAGATCAATACTGAAAAAACTAAATGTATGGTTTTTTAATAAAAATAAACAAATTGAGAGTTCATTTTTATTAGGAGGTGTCCCAATCGAACAGGTCAAAGTCATGACCTATTTGGGCGTGACTCTTGACCATCAACTTACTTGGACCCCCCAGTTGGAGGTTTTAATTCTGAAATTCGTTCGCCTCACAGGATGCCTGCTAAAGGAACAAAAAAAAACCTTGACCAAACGCATTACACCAGCGTTAAAAATCTATGAGGCCAAGGTTAATGCAGCTACCCTATATGGTGCGGACATATGGGGCTACAAAGGCTTGTCAGCACTAACCATAGCACAGAACAGGTTTTTTCGGAACTTAGTTGGGCTTCCTCAATCGACACCCATTAAACCATTGCTTTTGGACTTAGGCTGCAGACCCCTGGATGAGATGGCACAGTATCGTCTTGTTGCTCTTTGGCGACGCCTTTGGACGACCCAAGAGCTTAGTCTTTTTTCTCATGAATTGGGTGAGATTAGATCATTGTGGGGTGCCCAGAAAATCCCTTGGTTGCGGGAGGTCAAACAAATTTTGTACTCTATGGGCCTCCTCGAATTATGGCTACATCCTGAATGTTCTAGGTTCCCTTCCAAAGTGGAATTTAAAGAGTTATTTTGGGCTGCAAAGAAATCTGCACTGGTCTCCCTTTCATCAGAAAATAGCTTAACGGGATTGTTTTTAACACACAAGATTACACCATCCCTTGAGCCCTATTGGGATTTGATATGCAAAACTCTTGACCGTAAGCTGTACCATCAGTTTCGGGTGGGCACTTTGCCGATCAATTCCTTTACTGCAAAATGGGCTAAGACCTCAACCACCAAATGCCCATATTGCCCGGACCAGGTCGAAAGCATTGGCCATCTGTTTTTTGCTCGCCCAGCATATCGATTGCCCCGACTAAAATGGTTGAAACCAATTTGTAAAACCTTAAATTGTGAGGGGAATAGTATAGCCCTGCAGAAATTACGTGACATGCGTACTGAAAAATCTGTGATCTGTGTTGCTAAATTTTTGGGGTGGATGTGGCTGATTCGCGCAAAGAACTTGTAACCCTGTTTTGATGAACTTGTTTTTAATGTTTGTATGTTGCTTGAGGGCAAATTTTTTTAATATCTGGGGTTCCATTGTAAAATGTAAATATGTTGATACTTTGCAAATGTTTTTTATTCTGTGGTCTTTTATGAATTTTATTCGAAATAAAGACTAAATGAACTGAACTGAGCAAGGGACTCACGTCTGAGCATACCCTGCCACACTTTTGGCGGCCAAAGCGGTACAAAAGGGGGTGGTGATGGACGGAGCATCTGAACCAATCAGACACTCAAACCCAGTCAAAAGATCTGGGTTTGATCCATCACCGTTCTTTAGTCTACTCTGCCACCCCAGTTCAGACATGGCTATATGCAAATCAGTCTGACCCTGTGCCTCATGGGAACAGTCCAGCCCGAACTGCCAAGCCATGCCTTCCCTGGACCGGAAACAAGCTTCCGAGGACCGGTTTCTGGCATTCCAGCCGTCTTCAGCCCGGCTTGCTTGAATCCAGTGGCAAAGTGAGCAAGGGACTCACGTCTGAGCATACCCTGCCACACTTTTGGTGGCCAAAGCGGTAGAAAAGGGGGTGGTGATGGACGGAGCATCTGAACCAATCAGACACTCAAACCCAGTCAAAAGATCTTGGTTTGATCCATCACCGTTCTTTAGCCCACTCTGCCACCCCAGTTCAGACATGGCTATATGCAAATCTGTCTGACCCTGTGCCTCATGGGAACAGTCCAGCCCGAACTGCCAAGCCATGCCTTCCCTGGCCCAGAAACAAGCTTCCGAGGACCGGTTTCTGGCATTCCAGCCGTCTTCAGCCGGCTTGCTTGAATCCAGTGGCAAAGTGAGCAAGGGACTCACGTCTGAGCATACCCTGCCACACTTTTGGCGGCCAAAGCAGTACAAAAGGGGGTGGTGATGGACGGAGCATCTGAACCAATCAGACACTCAAACCCAGTCAAAAGATCTTGGTTTGATCCATCACCGTTCTTTAGCCCACTCTGCCACCCCAGTTCAGACATGGCTATATGCAAATCAGTCTGACCCTGTGCCTCATGGGAACAGTCCAGCCTGAACTGCCAAGCCATGCCTTTCCTTGACCCTAAACAAGCTTCCGAGGACCGGTTTCTGGCATTCCAGCCGTCTTCAGCCCGGCTTGCTTGAATCCAGTGGCAAAGTGAGCAAGGGACTCACGTCTGAGCATACCCTGCCACACTTTTGGTGGCCAAAGCGGTACAAAAGGGGGTGGTAATGGAAGGAGCATCTGAACCAATCAGACACTCAAACCCAGTCAAAAGATCTGGGTTTGATCCATCACCGTTCTTTAGCCCACTCTGCCACCCCAGTTCAGACATGGCTATATGCAAATCAGTCTGACCCTGTGCCTCATGGGAATAGTCCAGCCCTAACTGCCAAGCCATGCCTTCCCTGGACCGGAAACAAGCTTCCGAGGACCGGTTTCTGGCATTCCAGCCGTCTTCAGCCCGGCTTGCTTGAATCCAGTGGCAAAGTGAGCAAGGGACTCACGTCTGAGCATACCCTGCCACACTTCTGGCGGCCAAAGCGGTACAAAAGGGGGTGGTGATGGACGGAGCATCTGAACCAATCAGACACTCAAACCCAGTCAAAAGTTCTGGGTTTGATCCATCACCGTTCTTTAGCCCACTCTGCCACCCCAGTTCAGACTTGGCTATATGCAAATCAGTCTGACCCTGTGCCTCATGGGAATAGTCCAGCCCGAACTGCCAAGCCATGCCTTCCCTGGACCGGAAACAAGCTTCTGAGGACCGGTTTCTGGCATTCCAGCCATCTTAAGCCTGGCTTGCTTGAATCCAGTGGCAAAGTGAGCAAGGGACTCACGTCTGAGCATACCCTGCCACACTTTTGGCGGCCAAAGCGGTACAAAAGGGGGTGGTGATGGACGAAGCATCTAAACCAATCAGATACTCAAACCCAGTCAAAATATCGGGGTATGATCCATCACCGCACTCTGCCACCCCAGTTCAGACATGGCTATATGCAAATCAGTCTGACCCTGTGCCTCTTGGGAACAGTCCAGCCCGAACTGCCAAGCCATGCCTTCCCTGGACCGGAAACAAGCTTCCGAGTACCGGTTTCTGGCATTCCAGCCGTCTTCAGCCCGGCTTGCATGAATCCAGTGGCAAAGTGAGCAAGGGACTCACGTCTGAGCATACCCTGCCACACTTTTGGCCGCCAAAGCGGTACAAAAGGGGGTGGTAATGGACGGAGCATCTGAACCAATCAGACACTCAAACCCAGTCAAAAGATCTGGGTTTGATCCATCACCGTTCTTTAGCCCACTCTGCCACCCCAGTTCAGACATGGCTATATGGAAATCAGTCTGACCATGTGCCTCATGGGAATAGTCCAGCCCGAACTGCCAAGCCATGCCTTCCCTGGACCGGAAACAAGCTTCCGAGGACCGGTTTCTGGCATTCCAGCCGTCTTCAGCCCGGCTTGCTTGAATCCAGTGGCAAAGTGAGCAAGGGACTCACGTCTGAGCATACCCTGCCACACTTCTGGCGGCCAAAGCGGTACAAAAGGGGGTGGTGATGGACGGAGCATCTGAACCAATCAGACACTCAAACCCAGTCAAAAGATCTGGGTTTGATCCATCACCGTTCTTTAGCCCACTCTGCCACTCCAGTTCAGACTTGGCTATATGCAAATCAGTCTGACCCTGTGCCTCATGGGAACAGTCCAGCCCGAACTGCCAAGCCATGCCTTCCCTGGACCGGAAACAAGCTTCCAATGACCGGTTTCTGGCATTACAGCCGTCTTCAGCCCGGCTTGCTTGAATCCAGTGGCAAAGTGAGCAAGGGACTCACGTCTGAGCATACCCTGCCACACTTTTGGCGGGGAAAGCGGTACAAAAGGGGGTGGTGATGGACGAAGCATCTGAACCAATCAGACACTCAAACCCAGTCAAAAGATCTGGGTTTGATCCATCACCGCACTCTGCCACCCCAGTTCAGACATGGCTATATGCAAATCAGTCTGACCCTGTGCCTCTTGGGAACAGTCCAGCCCGAACTGCCAAGCCATGCCTTCCCTGGACCGGAAACAAGCTTCCGAGGACCGGTTTCTGGCATTCCAGCCGTCTTCAGCCCAGCTTGCATGAATCCAGTGGCAAAGTGAGCAAGGGACTCACGTCTGAGCATACCCTGCCACACTTTTGGTGGCCAAAGCGGTACAAAAGGGGGTGGTGATGGATTGAGCATCTGACCCAATCAGACACTCAAACCCAGTCAAAAGATCTGGGTTTGATCCATCACCGTTCTTTAGCCCACTCTGCAACCCCAGTACAGATATGGCTATATGCAAATCAGTCTGACCCTGTGCCTCATGGGAACAGTCCAGCCCGAACTGCCAAGCCATGCCTTCCCTGGACCGGAAAAAAGCTTCCGAGGACCAGTTTCTGGCATTCCATCCGTCTTCAGCCCGGCTTGCTTGAATCCAGTGGCAAAGTGAGCAAGGGACTCACGTCTGAGCATACCCTGCCACACTTTTGGCTGCCAAAGCGGTACAAAAGGGGGTGGTGATGGACGGAGCATCTGAACCAATCAGACACTCAAACCCAGTCAAAAGATCTGGGTTTGATCCATCACCGTTCTTTAGTCCACTCTGCCACCCCAGTTCAGACATGGCTATATGCAAATCAGTCTGACCCTGTGCCTCATGGGAACAGTCCAGCCCGAACTGCCAAGCCATGCCTTCCCTGGACCGGAAACAAGCTTCAGAGGACCGGTTTCTGGCATTCCAGCCGTCTTCAGCCTGACTTGCTTGAATCCAGTGGCAAAGTGAGCAATGGACTCACGTCTGAGCATACCCTGCCACACTTTTGGCGGCCAAAGCGGTACAAAAGGGGGTGGTGATGGAAGGAGCATCTGAACCAATCAGACACTCAAACCCAGTCAAAAGATCAGGGTTTGATCCATCACCGTTCTTTAGACCACTCTGCCACCCCAGTTCAGACATGGCTATATGCAAATCAGTCTGACCCTGTGCCTCATGGGAACAGTCCAGCCTGAACTGCCAAGCCATGCCTTTCCTAGACCGGAAACAAGCTTCCGAGGACCGGTTTCTGGCATTCCAGCCATCTTCAGCCTGGCTTGATTGAATCCAGTGGCAAAGTGAGCAAGGGACTCACGTCTGAGCATACCCTGCCACACTTTTGGCTGCCAAAGCAGTACAAAAGGGGGTGGTAATGGACGGAGCATCTGAACCAATCAGACACTCAAACCCAGTCAAAAGATCTGGGTTTGATCCATCACCGTTCTTTAGCCCACTCTGCCACCCCAGTTCAGACATGGCTATATGCAAATCAGTCTGACCCTGTGCCTCATGGGAATAGTCCAGCCCGAACTGCCAAGCCATGCCTTCCTTGGACCGGAAACAAGCTTCCGAGGACCGGTTTCTGGCATTCCAGCCGTCTTCAGCCCGGCTTGCTTGAATCCAGTGGCAAAGTGAGCAAGGGACTCACGTCTGAGCATACCCTGCCACACTTTTGGCGGCCAAAGCGGTACAAAAGGGGGTGGTGATGGACGAAGCATCTAAACGAATCAGACACTCAAACCCAGTCAAAATATCTGGGTATGATCCATCACCGCACTCTGCCACCCCAGTTCAGACATGGCTATATGCAAATCAGTCTGACCCTGTGCCTCTTGGGAACAGTCCAGCCCGAACTGCCAAGCCATGCCTTCCCTGGACCGGAAACAAGCTTCCGAGGACCGGTTTCTGGCATTCCAGCCGTCTTCAGCCCAGCTTGCATGAATCCAGTGGCAAAGTGAGCAAGGGACTCACGTCTGAGCATACCCTGCCACACTTTTGGTGGCCAAAGCGGTACAAAAGGGGGTGGTAATGGACAGAGCATCTGAACCAATCAGACACTCAAACCCAGTCAAAAGATCTGGGTTTGATCCATCACCGTTCTTTAGCCCACTCTGCCACCCCAGTTCAGACATGGCTATATGCAAATCAGTCTGACCCTGTTCCTCATGGGAATAGTCCAGCCCGAACTGCCAAGCCATGCCTTCCCTGGACCGGAAACAAGCTTCCGAGGACCGGTTTCTGGCATTCCAGCCGTCTTCAGCCCGGCTTGCTTGAATCCAGTGGCAAAGTGAGCAAGGGACTCACATCTGAGCATACCCTGCCACAATTCTAGGCGGCCAAAGCGGTACAAAAGGGGGTGGTGATGGACGGAGCATCTGAACCAATCAGACACTCAAACCCAGTCAAAAGATCTGGGTTTGATCCATCACCGTTCTTTAGCCCACTCTGCCACTCCAGTTCAGACTTGGCTATATGCAAATCAGTCTGACCCTGTGCCTCATGGGAACAGTCCAGCCCGAACTGCCAAGCCATGCCTTCCCTGGACCGGAAACAAGCTTCCAAGGACCGGTTTCTGGCATTCCAGCCGTCTACAGCCCGGCTTGCTTGAATACAGTGGCAAAGTGAGCAAGGGACTCACGTCTGAGCATACCCTGCCACACTTTTGGCGGGGAAAGCGGTACAAAAGGGGGTGGTGATGGACGAAGCATCTGAACCAATCAGACACTCAAACCCAGTTAAAAGATCTGGGTTTGATCCATCACCGCACTCTGCCACCCCAGTTCAGACATGGCTATATGCAAATCAGTCTGACCCTGTGCCTCTTGGGAACAGTCCAGCCCGAACTGCCAAGCCATGCCTTCCCTGGACCGGAAACAAGCTTCCGAGGACCGGTTTCTGGCATTCCAGCCGTCTTCAGCCCAGCTTGCATGAATCCAGTGGCAAAGTGAGCAAGGGACTCACGTCTGAGCATACCCTGCCACACTTTTGGCGGCCAAAGCGGTACAAAAGGGGGTGGTGATGGACGGAGCATCTGAACCAATCAGACACTCAAACCCAGTCAAAAGATCTGGGTTTGATCCATCACCATTCTTTAACCCACTCTGCCACCCCAGTTCAGACATGGCTATATGCAAATCAGTCTGACCCTGTGCCTCATGGGAACAGGCCATTCTGAACTGCCAAGCCATGCCTTCCCTGGACCGGAAACAAGCTTCCGAGGACCGGTTTCTGGCATTCCAGCCGTCTTCAGCCCGGCTTGCTTGAATCCAGTGGCAAAGTGAGCAAGGGACTCACGTCTGAGCATACCCTGCCACACTTTTGGTGGCCAAAGCGGTACAAAAGGGGGTGGTGATGGACAGAGCATCTGAACCAATCAGACACTCAAACCCAGTCAAAAGATCTGGGTTTGATCCATCACCGTTCTTTAGCCCACTCTGCCTCCCCAGTTCAGACTTGGCTATATGCAAATCAGTCTGATCCTGTGCCTCATAGGAACAGTCCAGCCCGAACTGCCAAGCCATGCCTTCCCTGGACCGTAAACAAGCTTCCGAGGACCGGTTTCTGGCATTCCAGCCGTCTTCAGCCCGGCTTGCTTGAATCCAGTGGCAAAGTGAGCAAGGGACTCACGTCTGAGCATACCCTGCCACACTTTTGGCGGCCAAAGCGGTACAAAAGGGGGTGGTGATGGACGAAGCATCTGAACCAATCAGACACTCAAACCCAGTCAAAAGATCTGGGTTTGATACCGTCACCGCACTCTGCCACCCCAGTTCAGACATGGCTATATGCAAATCAGTCTGACCCTGTGCCGCTTGGGAACAGTCCTGCCCGAACTGCCAAGCCATGCCTTCCCTGGACCGGAAACAAGCTTCCGAGGACCGGTTTCTTACATTCCAGCCGTCTTCAGCCTGGCTTGCATGAATATAGTGGCAAAGTGAGCAAGGGACTCACGTCTGAGCATACCCTGCCACACTTTTGGCGGCCAAAGCTGTACAAAAGGGGGTGGTGATGGACGGAGCATCTGAACCAATCAGACACTCAAACACAGTCAAAAGATCTGGGTTTGATCCATCACCGTTCTTTAGCCCACTCTGCCACCCCAGTTCAGACATGGCTATATGCAAATCAGTCTGACCCTGTGCCTCATGGGAACAGTCCAGCCCGAACTGCCAAGCCATGCCTTCCCTGGACCGGAAACAAGCTTCCGAGGACCGGTTTCTGGCATTCCAGCCGTCTTCAGCCCGGCTTGCTTGAATCCAGTGGCAAAGTAAGCAAGGGACTCACGTCTGAGCATACCCTGCCTCACATTTTGCGTCCAAAGCGGTACAAAAGGGGGGCATGGGTGGATCTAGCGGATCTCGCGTACGCGAACTTGCGGATTTACGGATTCGCAATCCGCGAAGATCCGCGAACTCTAGCGGATTTGCGGATTTTCCCGTTTTTTGTGTTGGCGCGCGTTCGCGCCGATTTTGGGACAAGTTCGCAATTGCGAACTTACTTTTCGGCTCGCAACGGCCGCGACTATGTTGTTTCAACGTCTGGTTTATCATCACAGGTTCACAGCACCCTCTGTTTCACCACTGCCACCCTCTGGGACACCCATGCCACCCTCTGGTACATCCTCACTGCCACCCATTAGGTTTATTTATCACTGTAGATTATGGTGGTTGAAAAAAGCAAGCACACCTGCCCTTCTTCAACTGCCATCAATTAATTTGTGTTTCATTAATGTGTCAGTAATTTTGAAAGTTCCAGTCTGGCTGGCACCTGCTTCCTTCCTTATCTGTAATTTGCTTTTTGTTGCAGTGAAATTTTTTTTTCACAGGACCTTTATGGTCTACTTGTAGCTATTCTATGAGCCTGCTGTTTGGGTCATAGCAGGGTCATAGAATAGTTGCAAACTTTGAAGGGGCCCATCAGGAAGCACTACCTTGAATGTTACTAATGTTAAGTTTGAACTTTTGCACCTGCTCATTGCTTTCAGTTTAGCTAAAATTGTTTTTTTCTGCAATTTCGCGCGTTTTTTGGGGCGCGAATCCGTGCGAGATCGATTTCGGAAGCCGCGAATACGTGCGAATACAAAATTGTTTTTTTTGCGACGTGTATGTTCGCGTAATCTTGCGCGTGTTCGCGAGGCGCTTCTAGCTATACGTTTGCCAAGTTACCCTATCGGTCGTACACGGGCGCGGCCATCTTGTTGGCGTGACGTAATTCCGTTTCCGCCCGCTATGTGTAATCTCGCAAAGTGTGCTGCTCGCTAGTACAATTTCGCGCGTACTCGCAAGGAAAATCTCGCGCGAACTTACCCACGCGGTCGTGAACGGGCGCGGCCATCTTGTTTCTCATTCATTGCTATGGTTCTGGGCATGCTTTCTCTATCCTCTCTCAATCTCTGCCATCCTTTGCTTGTTTGAAGTTTTTTTGATCTAATTTTACTTATTATCTATCCCTCTATTTTTCTAGCTCTATATTTTTGTGTTTTCTGCAGCTTTTAGTTACTTTTAAACTACTTTTTTAAACTCTTTTCTTTTCTTCTTCACTATTCTATTTCTTGTTTATAATTTAACTCTATTTCTGCCCAGACCATGGTAAAGGGAGCCGGGAAGCACCCTGAGAAGGGGAAGGGTCCCGCACCCCGTGCCCGGCTCCCGTGCGGGCGTTTAAGGGGGGAGCAAGTGGTCCCGAGGGAGATCTTCAGCGCGGAGGAAGTGGCGGCACTGATCTTCCATGTCCAGCGCCGCCTCCCCAAGACGATCCTGGGAGGCGGCAAGATCGCGACCGGCTATGGCATCCGGGAGCGTCGCAAGCGGTGGGAGAAGGTGTGCCGGGCCATGTACAAGATCTCTGGGGTCCGGCGCACATATAACCAGGCCACCCACCGCTGGACCGATGTCATGGACCGGGAGCGGGACTTGCTGGACGCGCTCGGCGTAGAGGTCCCCGGGCTTGGTGAGTAGTAGTAGTAGTACATTTACTACTCTGTTTTATCCTGCTCTGTTATTTGCAAATCTTTGTTCTTTACCAAGAGCAATAATGCTGCCGATTACATTGAGGTAAATTATATTTCAAAATCTTCTATGCATTTCAGGTGCACTGCTCTCCTTCTCAGTAGCCTTGCTTGCTACTATGCTTCTTTTTTTTGTATGTTGTGTTCAGAAGCATTTCATTGGCCTGAGAAATTATGTATGAGTGTAGTGTAAAGAAAAGAACTGCGTAATGCTAGACAGTAAGGGTCATATTTTCAATTACCGGCGCATCCCTGCAAAGTAGCAGGGATGCGGCAGTAATTGTGTGCCATGCCACCACCACCCATTGGCCCAAAACGTCACAGAAGCCTTACGCATCTGTGCCGTAAAGGCAGCGCATTGCTGGAGTTGCGTGCCAACGATGGCGCAGCTCCAGCAATGCTCTGGGGTACCCTATCTCCCCAATGCTGCATCAAGCCGTACGTCGGCTTCAAGCGCGCAGGGTTTGAGTCATGCATCATTGTCCTAAAAGTGACTGATTGACATCTTGTAGATTTCCCTCAGCCACTTTTATGATTCGTTCCTGCGCAGGTACGCCCTCCCTTGCGCCGGAACGCCCCCTGATGGCGCAGGGCTTTACAACGTGATGCATCGCCCATATGCCCATATGTATTTTTTTTAATATATACGCCGCACCAACACCATGGCGAGTCTTTTGTTCTGCCGCTGCGTCAGAAAAGGCACGCAACAATGGAGGAAAATGAGCCGCAACTTCCGCAAGGGACTTCTATCAGCCCCAACAGACTGAAGTCCAGTCCTTCCTTTAGACACATGGCTATAAGAAGAAATAGTGGCGGTGGTGGCGGGTGGATTGATAGTTTGAGTATTCACTGATCTGCAAGCAGGATGGACTTTGTCTGTCACGTGTTGCGCACTGCTGCCTGCAGTGCCAGGCCTAGGCAAACCTCTTTAGTAGTCTGTTTATTGAGTTACATAGGAACTTTCTAAGTCAACGTTCCGCAAATCAGGCAATACGAATAACGTAGTATACCACATGAGATAGATCCCGTGGAATAGTTGTCTATCTATTTGCTATTTTTCCAAAATATGTTGTTATTGTTCTTTTGAAATGTTTGATTTGGTTGAAAAATCTCATCCATGTTTTCTGGTTTTTCTTTCTTTCATGTTGTACATCAGCTCCCCCCAAGGGCAAGAGGACACAGGAGGAGGGTGCTGAGGATGCAGGCCAGGATCGGGCAGGCGAGGGCTCCTTTGCTGGCCCCAGTAAGTTTACATTTTAATAAACAGTACCTATTTTTTCCTAGCGTTCCTCATTCGATTTTTTCTAAATCGTCTTTGATCTTCTTGTAGACTGGATATAAATTCTTATCCTGCCTCGAATATGACTCCCTGTGGTATTACTAGACTATTCTTATTAGTCTGTCTGTGTAGCTAACTAAGATTGGACATTTGGCAATTCCATTGGACTCCCATTATATTCAGCAATACCTCTATGCACTGTCTCCTTACTGACTAGATAGTGTGGCAGAGTCATTCAGCTCCCGAAGTCACCGATTATAGATCCCCAATGATCTCTAGATTATCGTACGCAGGACAAGAGAGTAGTACGGAGTCACAGCACAGTCAAGAAGTGTCAGAGGCACTCATGCTTGCAAAAATTCCAAAACCTTTAGCTCATCCACTCTAGTCTAGAGGAACAAAAACCACAGAGTCTATTTAAGTTTAAAAGCTTTATTAAAAGTAAACACATTTATTAAAATCTACTTTGTCATAAAACTATTTAACTGAAAACGGAAAAGTGGTTAGTGCTGACGATTAATTGGACACATTTCTTGTGGTCGAGCCGAGCTCTCACCTGGTTTGAACTTGATCCTGGTCGTGTTCTTAGGACTCAGGAGTCAAGCTTCTGTCTGTTAGGAGAAAAAGTGGTGCGTGTTAAAAATCAAAAGCAAGCATTCATCAGTTGTGCATAAAAGTGCAGCAAGACAACAGCCTTCCCTGGAAAATGGGACATTTTTACTATGGAGTAGACAGTCACAAATTATTACATTGTATTCTGTTTTTTTAACATTTCTCCTAGACCAAATATTATATAGTAGTGAGTGGTGTATTCTAACATTCTTAAATGTACTTTGTAGGTGTAACATCTGGTGACGGGGCCAGCGCGGAGGTGGCTGTGTTGGACCAGGACTCGGAGGCCTCTGGGGAGGAGGCGGTACAAGAGCCGGCGGACGTTCCTGTGGGGGATCAAACGGTGGTGGCGGAAACAGGTAAGCTATATATTCCTTACTTATTGAGATTGAAGACTGCATAGTGTGCTTTCTGCACGGGTGTATTACAATTACAAATCAACCAGGTAGTAGCCTCCTCGAAATGTACTTCGACTTAGCTGTGAAGTTTTTGGTGAGAAGAATCCCAATAAGTTCTTAGACGAACGTGATGGATGGGATGAACGAAAAGCGAAAGAAGGGTGTAAGTAAGTGGGACGCGAACTTGTATGATGGCTGGCAAAGAAGAACGATATGTGTTTGCTTGGCCCCCGAGGTGGCTGGGAAGGAAAGAATATGGTATGGTGCATGGCTGGGTCAATGATGAAGCAAGGATGGGTGGAAGGACAGCAGCCTGGGTGGGTGAAACAGAAACTGTATGTGTGCGTATACTTTGACTGAATGGATGCCTGGAGCATGGTATTCTCTGACTCTTAGATAGCACATGTGTATCTAGAGAGAGTAGATGGTCGCCAGGTGAAGTAAGTGTTACCTTGAAGAGCATGTACCACCGCACCCGCACGTCCGTTCCAGTGCAGGGAAGGCAAGGAAAAGAAATTGTAAATGTGTCCAATACTACCATGAATAGTAGCAGTACTTTGTATTGCGTTTGCATTCACAGCATATATCTGGTTATTACGGTGGACACTCCGTACCTCTCTTAATAACTTTAGTTTACTTGTAGTACGTCATTCATGTGTGGGTGTATCACTGTTCACTCAATATTAAGCAAAGCACCTAAAGTCATCTCATCTGTCATTAAATATGTCCCATGTGAAGTGATAGATAATCAAATTAGTTAGCTTCTTCATTTTCCTTTTCTAGTACTCATTTGCACTGTAGGGTGAAAGGTAAATTAATTAAGCAGTAGCCCTTGTAACAGAGTATTCTCAGTGCCACCCGTAATAGCTTCACCACCTGCATGTACTGGACCGGTACAGTAACGCAAGTCTGTCTCACTCATCATGGTGTGCAACTTTTTTTCTCGGGTGCAAGTTCACTGTGCTGTCCATGTCATTCTGCCGGCTTGCATAAGATAACGTACCCATTTCCCTAAACAAGAGAGAAGAAGAAGAATAAGACTGGTGTACTGTCATAGTCGACTGTAATGGAAGTCCATAGTGGTCGTAGAATTAGTTCATTAAACTACCACTACTGTTAGAGCAAGGATGCAGAAGTGGGAGGTTACATAGATACTGTCCTCAATAGTTATGTACTGTGCTTTCAATTTGCTACTTGTACTCTGTGACCCAACTTTCGGCTCAATAACTTTGTGTTATTAATAAGGAGCATTGGTTACAGACTATGTCTTTCTTTCTTCATATAGTTGCTCCTTCCAAATCAACAACAAGGAGGGAGCAGGCTAGATTGGCCCGGCAACGGAGGCTGGAGGCCACAGTCGCCGAATATCGGCGGCTGGTGGCCCTGGAGGAGGAGGAGGAAACGCAGTCGAGCGGGGCAACAACGACATCCTCGACTGTGACCACTGCATCCTCCTCCGTGACTAAGCCAGCGGGACCGAGCCGGGCTAAGAAAGACGACCGCCACCGCCAAGCAACCGAAATACCAGCTGCCCCCCACAGGAGCTGCAAGGACCGCCAACGCCGCCTACGAGTCCGCATGTCCAACCTGGAGCAGGAGGTCCTGAGGTATAAGAACTTGGTTAAGGGCCTCCGCTCCGAGCTTGCCACCCTCCGCAAGGAGTATGATGCCCATGCCGCATCATGCACCAGCACCAGCACCCTCCAGTAGTGGAGTGTCCCTTGCCCTTTTTTTATAGACTTTTGGGGGGTGGGATTTGGGAGTTGGGATCGTTTTGGGACGTTTCAGAGACAATCGTTGGGGTTAGGGTGGGTGAGGGAGATTATTTTGTTAGGGCTAAATAAATATATTTTTCAACTTTATCTGACCATACCTGTTTTTTACTGCTTTTCAGTCTGGTGGGTGGGGGGCGGGGGTGTAACAGTAACTTTGTTTTCCTGAACAGTCGTAGGACTTTAGTAGTACAACCGTCAATCTCTTGTCTACTCCAAAATAATACTCCATTATACTACCTCCCACCAAACGCTTATCTTACCTGTAATTTGTGTTAGAAATTAGGGCTAGGCCCAGGGCTGGCTCCAGGTGAAATGGGGATTAACGTTGTCAATCCTGGGCGGGTGACATTTCCTCATTGCGGTGGTACTAGTGGTGTGACACAGTGGCAGTTGCATGCCTATGGAAAAAAAGAAAACGAAACCTTGTTTGTCCTCCTTACTGTAGCATTACAACGGTTACGGTACGATCGAGAAAATAGCAGGTGACAGTACACTAGAACAGTGCCATAATGTAGCCTAACAAATGGTAAAGTATTTGCTTGCAAGTATAACTAGTACTTGTGTTGAATTTATTTGACATTGGCTACTACTACTAGAAGATATAGTACTGAAGCTGAGTAAGTCTAGAAGATATCCTCGTATTCCTTCACCAGCCTGTTGCTGCTATGACCTTATCCTCCCCAGCAAGTGTGTGGAATTATTGATGTCATTTTAGTCAGACATCAAGCAAAACAACACAGCCCGGGGGAAGAGGGTTAGGGTTTGTAAAATGGATGGGAATGGGGGTTTCTTTTTGGGTAGGTTTTGTTGAGAGAAGAAAAAAAAAGCAGAGCATGGACAAACAATAATTGAAGATACAGACAATCTTTGGTTACAAACTAAAGGTAAGCACATGCAGTCACACTCATAGAATAAAAGACAACAATGGATACTGTATCTGTATTGCGTATGTTGTTGGAGTTGTCCTGTTGAATTTGGTAAGTAATAAGCATGCAGCAAACAATTCCTCTTATTGGCGGCACTCCTCCATTCCAGCTGACGCTTCGTCCATCAATGTGGTGACCACTGACAGAAGACACCCTGTCCACTGCCTGCCTGGCGGATGTTGACTGAAACCCGGCCTGTAATTATTGAACGGAAAACAGGAAGTGCTATTACAATACCACTGATAAATAAATAAAAGGTATGTACGCTGTGTGGTGCAAAAAGTCACACTTTGATTTCCCTAATAGACAGTACAATATTTTTGAAATTGCGTGCTCTGTCTGAGTCACCTTTTTAAGGATCAATAAGTATGGCCAAAATATTATAGCGGATCTTTCCCCTCAAGGTAGGTGTACTACTGTGTTTTAGAACAAAATTTGACCTTGAAAAAAAGGCTGTTCCTTATGGATTTTGTCCAAAACACTTCTATCCGGTATTAGACCTGCCCAGGAATGCCCCAGGCAAGACCCGCCAACCCACCCGCAAAAAAACACCCGACAACACCCCCAAACAGCGAAAAAGCTAAATCTCATACTTACAATATCTCTCGGCCTTCGGTCCAAATGCGGCGCTGTTCAGCTAGGTCATCATCATCAATCATCATAACTCCTGTTTTCCACCACGGATTTCCTGAAAAGCAAATGCAATCAAGATTAGACTGTCGCAGCAGTGCTTCGACAGAGACCCCGGCCGCAACCCACCCACGAACAGCAGGAAGCCCCCCAAAACGCTACATTGAGCAAGATGTCAGAAGAAATAGCAAAAAAAAGGCTGTTCCTTATGGATTTTGTCCAAAACACTTCTATCCGGTATTAGACCTTCCCAGGAATGCCCCAGGCAAGACCCGCCGGCGCCAACCCACCCGCAAAAAACCACCCGACAACACCCCCAAACAGCGAAAAAGCTAAATCTCATACTTACAATATCTCTCGGCCTTCGGTCCAAATGCGGCGCTGTTCAGCTAGGTCATCATCATCAATCATCATAACTCCTGTTTTCCACCACGGATTTCCTGAAAAGCAAATGCAATCAAGATTAGACTGTCGCAGCAGTGCTTCGACAGAGACCCCGGCCGCAACCCACCCACGAACAGCAGGAAGCCCCCCAAAACGCTACATTGAGCAAGATGTCAGAAGAAATAGCAAAAAAAAGGCTGTTCCTTATGGATTTTGTCCAAAACACTTCTATCCGGTATTAGACCTTCCCAGGAATGCCCCAGGCAAGACCCGCCGGCGCCAACCCACCCGCAAAAAACCACCCGACAACACCCCCAAACAGCGAAAAAGCTAAATCTCATACTTACAATATCTCTCGGCCTTCGTTCCAAATGCGGCGCTGTTCAGCTAGGTCATCATCATCAATCATCATAACTCCTGTTTTCCACCACGGATTTCCTGAAAAGCAAATGCAATCAAGATTAGACTGTCGCAGCAGTGCTTCGACAGACACCAAAAATTACCCACAAACCCCCGGAACCCCGCCAAAGAGCACCTCAAAGGCAAGCAAGTCAGCAAAAACGGCAAGAAATTTCCACCTCATATTTGGTCCAAAACACTTTTGTCCATTATTAGAGCTTCACAGCAATGGGCCCAAATCCGTCAACTCACCCGCAAAGAAGTACAACACCCCCACAAGTGCTGAGTCTTTCTTCATTGGGCGTAATCCAGCACTCTGCTTGGAGGGAAATCGCAGTCTGGAGGAGGAGGATAGAGGAGCATGTTCTTCGGAACTTGTGAACCTGAGGAATGTAGACTGCGGCACCTTCAAAGCAATAAGCAAACAAGTGAAGACAGTTCTGATGATGGTCTTGTTTTTGGGATTAGGTGATTAAAGTTTGAATTTAATTAACTGTGCAAAACAAAGAAAGAGAGACACAAAGCACACAGGAATAAAAGTGAATAAGGACGAAAAAGAAAGTTCTTGATTGATTGTCTCATTTTCAGGGCTCGGTGTCAGGGAATAAGAACAAGATTTCGTCATCATACTCTGCGAATTCAGGCTGGATGAGGTCAGTGCCACCGAACAGAGAAAAAATCCCCTCATCTACGTTGCCGTCCTCCTCGTCTTCATGCGGCGTGCTTTCTCGTACTTTGTAATCTGGTGGTATGAGGTGCTGATTCATCTTGATCATTGTCAGCCGCTCCACATTTTTGGGCGAGAGGCGGCTCCGTTTGGGAGTTACAATGCCACCAGCAGCACTGAAAACACGTTCAGAAGACACACTTGCGAGTGGGCAAGACAAATAGTTTATAGCCAGGTTGTAGAGCTGTGGCCACAATTGTTTTTTGCCATGCCAATACTGCAATGGCTCCTCATTAAGAAAGACCACTGTTGAGTCATTCATATAGTCCTGCACCATCGACTCAAGGTCATCAACGGTTCCTCCACTTTGCTTACTTTTTGCTGTGGCTGTGACATTTTTTCGAGAACCATACCCAAGCAAACTTAGCCAATCCTCTACAACAGCCACTGTTTTTGTTGTGTGTGGTGCAGATGATCCAGTTGCCGGTGTCTTTAACGGCTGAGAGGTCACTTGTGCCCCAGCCACAGGTGCAGAAGTGGATTCTTGTGACTGGGGATGGCCTGCTGATGCTGATGCTGATGTACTGGCTTCTCCTTCAATAACCTGCCGTTCTTTTTCAAACCTCTTGGCTGACAAGGCTAACCAATGTTTGTACTTTTGAACATCTGCATCATCAAAAGGAAAGAATGCTTCGCCTGCCAGCGCCTTTTTGTAGCGTGGATCCAGAATAGTAGCACAAATGTAATGCTGATCTGACTTGATCTTTTGAAGACGTTCATCACCACGTAGGCGCTCTAATAATTTCTCTGACAAAATGAAATGGTTTTTTTTTTCTTCATCTTCTTTTTCAAACTCAGAAGACACCGCCATCAGTTGGTGCTCCAGCATGCACAACAATGGGATAGCTTTTCCCAAATTACAGTCCTCCTGGCTGACTGCACGCGTGAAGAACTCAAAAGGACGAAGCATGTCTGTCAGGCTTTTAACTATGTCCCATTGCGCCGCACTCATCCGCAGGTCCTCCTTCTGAGATGTACCCTCTGTGAAGAAATAGTGATCGAGTACCGTATACTGCTCATACAGACGCTCAAGCATGTAGAAGGTTGAGTTCCAACGTGTTGCCACCTCCTGGATGAGTGCTTTCACTGTCATTCTACGTTGAAGTAGCAGTCTCCGCAGATGCTTCCGGGCCTTAAAAGAATGGCTGAAATGGTTGCACATTTTGCGGCAGGTGGCCATTACCGCGAACGCTGCACTGTCTCTATCACTCAAGAATTTTTGAACTACCAGGTTGATACAGTGCGCCAAACATGGCACTCTGAAATAGCCACCCTCCGACATGGCCTTAACTACATTGGAGCCATTATCCGTGGAAACATAACCAATCTTGCGTTTTAGGGGGGATAGCATTGTCAAGACCTTTTTGTTAAACTCTTGCAAAAGGTTTTCTGCTGTGTGACTTTTCTCCAAGCCAAACATGGCTAGTGTTGCATGTTTCCGAGCAGCTTTGAAAACTTTGTCCGGGTCAACACCTGCGTTTAGCTTTGCTTTAACACCTGAAAAAGAGACCCAGTGTGCAGTGATGCACATGTAATCATGGCCTGGGCCACTGGTCCACATGTCTGTTGTCAGATGTATTGTGTGAACAGCACTCTTCTGCAAAGCTGCCCCAATCGCCTCCAGCACATCTTCATGTAGTGCTGGAACCGCAACTCTGGCAAAAAAGAACCGGCTCGGAACTTTCCATTTAGGGCAGAGCGTTGCCACTAATTCAAGAAAACCTACCGCTTCTACAAAAGAAAAAGGTAGAAGGTCCACAGCTAGCATTTTAGCCAGCTTAGTGTTATACAGACGCGTCAGTGGGTGGTTGCGTTCATATGGCACGTCTGAAGTAAGCATTGTTCTAATGTTGCCCTGGACCAAGCATTTACGGGCTGATAATGACTTCGTTGACCCAATTTTGCTCGCTGGTGAACTTTTGTGCGTTGGTGTCTCACTCGCTCCAACACTCTTAGTGTGCCTCACATTGGGTGTGCTGCTGACAGGGGTACTGGGTGTAAGGGACGTGTTTGACACGTCTTCTTCCTGCTCGTCATCATCAGATGAAACATCAACGTTTCCTTGATTTTGGCCTTTCTTGATCGCATCTAGGTGCGCAAACCATTTGACAGCGTGCTTTCTCTCAAGATGACCACTCTGGCCGCCGGTACCATAGTTGGTACCTGACTTACCACGACTAACTGCAAGCTTACAAAGGGTACAAATGGCAAACTTTGGATTTTTGGGACAAACAGTAAAGAAGTCCCAAACTGGGGACTTGAAGTGTCTGTGGGACCTGGAGGAGGCGGCGATACTGGTGGTGGTGGTCATGAAGCTAATGCCAGATGAAGTGGAGGATCTGGATTGCCCAACTTTTGTACGTTTTGCACTTTCACCGCCACTAATTAAGGTCGAGGTTGACGGAGGTCTCTTCTTGCCAGAAAGAAATATGGAAGCGGGACGAGTTGGTGTACTACTTAACTCCAATGATTGTGGTGTTTCCACTGCCTCCTCATCGACAACATCATCATCATCATCATCACGCGCAGCAGCTCTTCGGGCTAGGGTCAAAATGTCTGTTTGCTGCATGCCCGCTGGGGCTGCAGTGACCTTTATGATGACTGGGTCGTCGTTGGCAGAGTCTTCATCAGCAGCAGTATCCGCCACTTCTTGTTGAGCCTCATCACACTCCATAACTCTGAGACTTTGGACGAGCTTCCTTTTACGCTTAACTACCTTTGTTGGATCATGGTGTGCCTCACTCTCAGACGGCTGTGGTGCTGGTTCCCAAGTTTGATCCGTATCATCAGAAGGAGGTGTGCTTGAAGAGGATGTAGACACCACCCTTGATCTCTTCCTTGCTAGGGGTGTGGAAGACAATGAAGGATCATCAGGAGGAGTGGCTTCCTCAAATGATACCTCGCCTTGATTGTCGATTTCCTGATGTGCCCCTACTTCGGGAGGAACAACTATTGTGGGCACTTGTTGTGACCCTCCATGCACCTCTGCTTGCGCATCTCCTTGCGCTGCCTCTCCTTCCACATGTACTTGGGCTTGTACTTGCACATGTGATTGTTGTTGCGGCTGTGGTTGTTCAACACTCGTCAGATGAGCTACAACAACCTGTGTTGATTGAGGGACATTGCTGCTGCTTTCTTGCGATGAGCCAACATCACTGGTCGATGGTGATTCAAGAACTATACTGGCTGCCTCTGCAGCACTCAAGGGCTTGGACATAAGTTGGCGTGGTGGTGGTGGTGGCACTGAGCCCAATGGAGCGGGGGTGCTGCTGCCAGCTTGGTCCCCAGCAGATCCCGCTGCTGCTGCTGCAGGCATACTTTTTTTTTTACTCCCAAAAAAAGGGGCGGGCGGCACACCAGTCTCCTTGGTAACTTGCTTCTTCTGCTCCTTACTGGCACCTTTCTTGCTAGAGGAGCTACGGGTTACTTTTTTTGGGGCCATCCTCTTCAGAGCAGGTCAGCAGGCAGCAGTTGCACGAGTTGCAGAGGGTTCTGTGTCCAGACGTGACGTCGCGTGACGTTATGCTGCACACACCGCTGCAGGACTTCTTCCTGGCACTGGTGGTTCTCTTGAGTCTTCTTGTGCACCTAAAAGCAATGGAAGACAGAGGAACATCAGTTCAGTTATACACCCCAAAAAATCGACAAAACACAGAAAAATGAGCACAATCCCATGCCATCCTTGATGTTTACATTGAAGACACCCCACAGAAAGACTACGGACATGCAAGTATGCAACACTCACTACCCCTGGGCATAATGGATGAAAAGTAGGCAAAATAAGTGCAGGCCTCAGACACTGCCTCTCCTCAAAATGGCCCCCTTACACCCCAAGCACATGTTGCCTGTACCAGCCAGCACTCAAGATGGCCACCACCACTACCCACATGGCCAGTCCACATCAACAGTACACCCCCAAAAAACAGAAAAACAGCCAGAAATCACCACAATCCAATGCCATCCATGATGTTTACATCAAAGAGAGTGAGACCAAACCACAGGCACACTCAGTCCATGCACCACCACCACCCCTGGGCAAGCAAAAGGCCACACCAGCAGCCCCCCAAAAACGACAAAAAACAATAAAATAAGCACAATCCCAGCCCATCCATGGCCTCAATTATGTTTAAATTCAAGAAGACACCCCACAGAAAGACTAGGCCCATGCAACACTCACCACCCCTGGGCAAAGGGCCACACCAGCAGGCCCAAAAAAACGACAAAAAACAATAAAATCTGCACAATCCCAGCCCATCCATGGCCTCAATAGAGTTTAAATTCAAGAAGACACCCCTCAGAAACACTAGGCCCATGCAACACTCACTACCCCTGGGCATAAGGGATGAAAAGTAGGCAAAATAAGTGCAGGCCTCAGACACTGCCTCTCCTCAAAATGGCCCCCTTACACCCCAAGCACATGTTGCCTGTACCAGCCGGCACTCAAGATGGCCACCACCACCACCCACATGGCCAGTCCACATCAACAGTACACCCCCAAAAAACAGAAAAACAGCCAGAAATCACCACAATCCAATGCCATCCATGATGTTTACATCAAAGAGAGTGAGACCACACCACAGGCACACTCAGTCCATGCACCACCACCACCCCTGGGCAAGCAAAAGGCCACACCAGCAGCCCCCCAAAAACGACAAAAACCAATAAAATAAGCACAATCCCAGCCCATCCATGGCCTCAATTATGTTTAAATTCAAGAAGACACCCCACAGAAAGACTAGGCCCATGCAACACTCACCACCCCTGGGCAAAGGGCCACACCAGCAGGCCCAAAAAAACGACAAAAAACAATAAAATCTGCACAATCCCAGCCCATCCATGGCCTCAATGGTGTTTAAATTCAAGAAGACACCCCTCAGAAACACTAGCCCCATGCAACACTCACTACCCCTGGGCATAAGGGATGAAAAGTAGGCAAAATAAGTGCAGGCCTCAGACACTGCCTCTCCTCAAAATGGCCCCCTTACACCCCAAGCACATGTTGCCTGTACCAGCCAGCACTCAAGATGGCCACCACCACCACCCACATGGCCAGTCCACATCAACAGTACACCCCCAAAAAACAGAAAAACAGCCAGAAATCACCACAATCCAATGCCATCCATGATGTTTACATCAAAGAGAGTGAGACCACACCACAGGCACACTCAGTCCATGCACCACCACCACCCCTGGGCAAGCAAAAGGCCACACCAGCAGCCCCCCAAAAACGACAAAAAACAATAAAATAAGCACAATCCCAGCCCATCCATGGCCTCAATTATGTTTAAATTCAAGAAGACACCCCACAATAAGACTAGGCCCATGCAACACTCACCACCCCTGGGCAAAGGGCCACACCAGCAGGCCCAAAAAAACGACAAAAAACAATAAAATCTGCACAATCCCAGCCCATCCATGGCCTCAATGGTGTTTAAATTCAAGAAGACACCCCTCAGAAACACTAGGCCCATGCAACACTCACTACCCCTGGGCATAAGGGATGAAAAGTAGGCAAAATAAGTGCAGGCCTCAGACACTGCCTCTCCTCAAAATGGCCCCCTTACACCCCAAGCACATGTTGCCTGTACCAGCCAGCACTCAAGATGGCCACCACCACCACCCACATGGCCAGTCCACATCAACAGTACACCCCCAAAAAACAGAAAAACAGCCAGAAATCACCACAATCCAATGCCATCCATGATGTTTACATCAAAGAGAGTGAGACCACACCACAGGCACACTCAGTCCATGCACCACCACCACCCCTGGGCAAGCAAAAGGCCACACCAGCAGCCCCCCAAAAACGACAAAAAACAATAAAATAAGCACAATCCCAGCCCATCCATGGCCTCAATTATGTTTAAATTCAAGAAGACACCCCACAGAAAGACTAGGCCCATGCAACACTCACCACCCCTGGGCAAAGGGCCACACCAGCAGGCCCAAAAAAACGACAAAAAACAATAAAATCTGCACAATCCCAGCCCATCCATGGCCTCAATGGTGTTTAAATTCAACAAAACAGTTGTATCATGCACCCATAACCAACCCTGGTCCTACTGGATACTGTGGCTACCCACAATATAATTTATTTAATTTTCTGAAAAAGTTCAAAAATTGTACTTGCAGCAACTGTAATGCCCCAAACAAACTTACTTGTGAAAGTTGATTTCTAATCCAAAAGTGATCCAAAGACAGTCAAAAAGGCCTCAAATCCAAATATCCAGCAGCACCCACAAAAAGTAATCCTTCCAGCTCCAGATCCAAATGAAAGTGACCAGGAGATGGACAAAGCACTGGGAGGAGCCTGCTGGACAGGAACAGGAAGTTGGAGACTGTGGGGCACTTCCTTACTCCCCCCCCCAAAATGGACTCCTTGCAAAAAAAAAGGCCATGCAAATGTCAACCTGAGGAGTGATTCTGATAAAAATCATAATTTTCTGAAGGTTTATCCTGTTTGCTGGTGATTTTCTTGTGCGAAATTGCAAAATCTCTATTTCGCAAGTGCGAGATTGTTCCTTTCCGCCGCAACTACGTGTTCGCAATTGCGAACTCTCGCGAGGTGTGCTGTGCAAGGTGGCAAGCCGCGAGTACGTATTCGCGGGCGACAAACTCCCGCGGGAACACGCAGCAAGATCTAAAATGGCGCGTCACTCGCAAAGAAAAACAACTCGGCAAACGCTAAAATGACGGAAAGTGAACGCCGTGCACCACGCCGCGCGCCGCAACCAAGCAAAAAATCCGCCGCGAGCGGATTCACGGATTTTCGACAAATTCGCGAGCGTTCGCGGATTGCGAATTTGCCGAAAATCCGAAAAATCCGCGAGCGGAGCGGATTTTACGCCCATGCTTAGTGGTGATGGACGGAGCATCTGAACCAATCAGACACTCAAACCCAGTCAAAAGATATGGGTTTGATCCATCACCATTCTTTAGCCCACTCTGCCACCCCAGTTCAGACATAGCTATATGCAAATCAGTCTGACCCTGTGCCTCATGGGAACAGTCCAGCCCGAACTGCCAAGGCATGCCTTCCCTGGACCTGAAACAAGCTTCCGAGGACCGGTTTCTAGCATTCCAGCCGTCTTCAGCCCGGCTTGCTTGAATCCAGTGGCAAAGTGAGCAAGGGACTCACGTCTGAGCATACCCTGCCACACTTTTGGCGGCTAAAGCGGTACAAAAGGGGGTGGTGATGGATGGAGCATCTGAACCAATCAGACACTCAAACCCAGTCAAAAGATCTGGGTTTGATCCATCACCGTTCTTTAGCCCACTCTGCCACCCCAGTTCAGACATGGCTATATGCAAATCAGTCTGACCCTGTGCCTCATGGGAACAGTCCAGCCCAAACTGCCAAGCCATGCCTTCCCTGGACCGGAAACAAGCTTCCGAGGACCGGTTTCTGGCATTCCAGCCGTCTTCAGCCCGGCTTGGTTGAATCCAGTGGCAAAGTGAGCAAGGGACTCACGTCTGAGCATACCCTGCCACACTTTTGGCAGCCAAAGCGGTACAAAAGGGGGTGGTTATGGACAGAGCATCTGAACCAATCAGACACTCAAGCCCAGTCAAAAGATCTGGGTTTGATCCATCACCATTCTTTAGCCCACTCTGCCACCCCAGTTCAGACATGGCTATATGCAAATCAGTCTGACTTGTAGGTGGGGGCATCAGTCTGCCTGCACCTGGGGGAGGGTGTCTGGGTGTGAGGGGCACTCTTCTCTATGTGTGGGGACTTCCTCTTCCCCCTGTAGTCTGGATCTGCTGGATCGGAGGGGAAGCGGCCTAGGTCACATAGGAAGAGCTTCTTAGGAGATGGGGTTGCAGGTGAGGCAAGGGAAGGGCACTTGGGGGGAGAGGGAGCTGAGGACTGCGGAGTGCTTGTGGATGCCTGTGTGTGTGTTTGCGACCCATCCCCTGTGTGTGTGGTATCAGTCCCCTGACTATGCTTGCATGCACGTTTTGACTTTTGTTTGAGTGATGGTGTGCTGTCTGTGTTTGTATGTTTGGGTGACCGTGCTGGTGTGTGTGCTGGGGACAGGTAGTGTGATAGGAGTTGTTGTTTGGGCAGAGGCTGAAGGGGTCAGGGACTGCTGGAGGAGGGATACTGCTGCCGTCAGGGAGGAGGCTATGGACTGATCGGTCCTCTGTAGGGCAGACATGCCCGATGAGATGCCCTCCATTAACGCACGATGCGTATGCATTACAGTCACCAGCATCGGATCACATTGATGCCAATGGGCAAGCGTGCACACAGCTTGGTCCCTGTATGTTGGACGGGTATGCAATGTGACCCAATGCGAGTGACTTCTACAGTGACGCATCGTGCAGTTCTGGACTGAGCCGTGCGCATGACTTAGACATTGATTGCAATCTGAACATACAAGTCACCCGCTTCGGATCACATTGGTGTGACTTTCAGACGGTTTACATACAGATTTCGTTCCCATGGCCACACCTTCAACACCACAGCATGTCCCACACTGCATCACATGGCATGTAAGGCTGCATCACCCGTGTGTGTATTGGGGGCGCAACATTTCTATTCTTGAGTGGCACTTAGGTCAACCCACTCCCAGGTTGGCCAGGGGTTCATGCGGACAGATCAGTTTTGGTGTGGTGCACCTCACAAATGTAATGTCCAAAAGTTGGCTTGTGGGTATGAGTCATGGACACAGTCCCAGTTTGGAGATGTGTATGACCTGTCACATACACCATGAGTACAGGGTTGCATGCCATATATGTCACAGCCAGACTCATGGCCACATTCATGATGTTTCCACAGAGCCTGTGTGCATGTTGTGTCTCTGATGTTTGAGGTTCCATGTGCCCAATGGTAGAGAGTGTCCACCATGTGCTTTGTGCATCAACATTTATGCTGTGTGTGTGTGTGTGTCTCAGGGACATCCATGTATGGCCTGCAGGGACCACAGGGGCCATTACCTGTGGGACTCATGATTCGTTGTGGGATGTCCATGATACGCAATTTCATTCCAGTGCACATGTGGCAGTACAGGGATCATGGCTATCTCCCTGACATGGAGTTGTGATGCCTGTGAAACATCAGTGCTCACTTGCAACTGTGTTGTGTGTTTTGAACGTGACAGCAGTCCATATGTACCATGCCACAGCCCAATGATATGTCATTGCACCCCAAGGAACTTATGTACACACGTGTCATTGATATGTGAGATAATGGACATGAAGGTGACATATGTGTCCATAACCAACAGCACACACCTCAGTTACTTGTGTATTGCTATGATGTATCATGTGATGTTTTGCAAGGTGAGTGCCACATGGGTAGCTGAAATATTAATGTTACTTTACCCATCTCTAAACTGCAGGGCGCCAGCAGTCCATAGACCGTTCCATGACCGTGGTGGGACGCGACAGCATCCGACGTTACCACTTCACCAGGAGTCTGATTGATGAGTTGGCAGAGCAGTTGGCGCAACATCTGGTACCTGGCCGCACATACCCAACAGCACTGACACCAAAGGTGTAGGTGATGGCAGCCCTGCACTTCTTTGCCACTGGTATCTTTCAACACACTGTGGCTAGTGTTGGTGGTATGTCACAAACTATGTTCAGCCGTATGCTTCGAGATGTCTTGGAGGGGATGTTAATTCACCTAGACTCCTACATCAAGTTTCCTAGACCAGGTGAACTCACAGAGCTTAAGGATGCCTTTTATGGACTGGGGAGGATGCCACACGCAATGAGCTCAATCAATGGCACACATGTGGCCCTGATACCACCATGGGCACAGGAACAGACATACCGCAACCAGAAACATTTCCACTCTATCAATGCTCTGGTGGTATGTCTGGCGGACATGGTGATTACACTTGTGTGTGTACGTTTCCCTGGTTCGGCGCACGATGCGGACATCTTGAGGAGGAGTCGCATACCATTGATGATGTCACAGATGCCAAACCAGTGTGCCTGGCTTGTTGGTGTGTACTGTTCAACATTGTGTGTGTCTTGCAATTTTGTCTCCCGCCCCTTTACAATCCTCAACTAATGTGTTATTCTTTGTATGTAGGTGACTCTGGATACCCCAACATGCCTTGGTTGCTGAAACCCCTGAGGAACCCTGTGACATCATCCGAGATGCGCTACAATGAGGCACATGATAGTACAAGGCGAGTCATTGAGCGTACCTTTGGGCTCCTGAAAAACTGCTTCTGCTGTCTGGACAAGACCGGAGGTGCCCTCCCATATGAGCCTGCTAAGGTGTGCAAGATCATCATCATCTGCTGCATGCTCCACAACATGGCTGTGCGGAAGAAGGTGCTTCTCATCCTGGATGACGACGACCAACATCCATCACCTGTGGAGGATCCTGACATGGGCCACGAGGCCCGTGCTGATGATGATGAGGTGACATCCGCACACAGCTCATCAACAACTTCTTCAGCTGAATGTGAGTTCGCAGGGTTGTCATGTCAATGTCCTGAGTTAGCCTGTGATGTGTTTGTGCAGCTCACTTGCTGTTTGAGTTTGTCCGTGTGGTACTTGACTGGATGCGTGCAGTGATGTGTCCTGTCAGATGGTCTGTAGTCCACAATGGTGTTGAAATGCTGATTTGTTACTGTGTAGTTTTCTTGTGACATCTTTATTGCATTTCCATCCTTTTCTGGTGTGCTCTTGACTGTGTCTCATTTCTGTCCCTCCCAAGACCTTGGCAGTCGCTTGGTCAAGTCTGACTCCGACTACCAGAATCCAATGCCAGGGTGAGACTTCTAGTATGCCATCATGTGATGTGACTGACACCCCTGAAGCGCCATTTGACGACACTTGGTGACCGTGTGCCCACTGTCATGTGGATTCACCTTGATACTGTTGTGTAATAAACTTGTTTCTGTTTTGTAATGAACCTGTGCTTCACTTAGTCACGTGTGTCGCCTCTCTTCACACATCTGACTGACATTTGGTTACCTCATCTGTGGGCTTGTAGCAGTGACTGTGGAAAGGTGTGGTGTCTGTGCAGTCCACTGTATATCTTGCAAACATCTTTGTAGTCAATTTGTCACATGTCCTTGGTACATATGTGTAGTGGTGCCCTATTGGTGTGTCTCCCTCATAGGTGTCACATCAACATGAGTCACATTACGGTAATGACATTGCTGTAGTAGTCGGCATGCACTGTGTACTTCAGCATTTCATCATCTCCATGACACATACCAAGTTTTAATCACAACATAGGCAAGTACAGTGTAATAGTGAGTTTATTTACATACATATGTGGAGATAGTGCTGTACATACATTTCAGAATCCAAAGTTCACAGATGAGTTAGAAGCATTGGTAGATGAAATGTCCAGAGTGAAGTCCCCATTCATCTGCTACATTAGTACAACATGGACCCTCCATGTCATGTTGGGGAGTTGTGTCATGTGCAACAAGGTGAACGCTTAGCACACAAAGACCAATGTCCAAAACAGGTTCTGGGTTCCTGGGGGATGTGCTGGGACAACTGTGGCTCACTTGTCCTTCTTCGGATGACCCCTCTTCTTCTTCTGGGGGGTGGATCCTCAGGTGCAGGCGGCAACGTCGCATCGGACTCTCCACCAGATTCAGCCTCCCTCCCTGTGGCATTTGCTGATGTTATTGCAAGAGATGTTGTGGGCACACAGGGAGGTGTGGACTGATTGCTGCTGTTCTGGCGGAGACAAGTCAATATGTCTCTTAGCACACCAGTAACTTTCTCCCACTTGGCCTCCATGCATGCATGATGGCCAGCCTGCTCCAGTTGCATGTCCTTGAGGACCCCCACTACCTGGCTGAATCCTCCGGTGCTATCCTGGTACGCATCTTTGATGCGTACCAGTTGGGGGGCATCAGGCAGTCCAGGCCCCTCTGCAGACCGTGACCTCTGCCTAACACCACTCCCACCACCCCTAGACACATGGGCTGGACCTGTGGTGGCAGGCACAGTTGACCTGGGGCCCCCTTGGATGTTGCTACTGGTGTCATTGTTTGTAGCTTCCTGGGTGGCCGTTGTCCCTGTGCTGTTAGTATTTGGTGTCCTAGGTCTGTCAGTGTTGGTGGTGGGGTGAGGTCTGTGGCTAGATTTTGTTGGCGTGACTGCAGGGGGTGCAGGTGTTTGTGATGGTGGGGCTGCCTGATGACTCACACCGGAGGTGCCAGGTTGATCGTCGTTATCTGAATAGGACAGACCCAGATCTACCCCCAGAGAGCTCATCCTCCACCTGAGTCTGGGCTAGGGTCTCCTCTTCACTTGCTGCTGTATCCCCAGTAGCACCTGTGTTTGGATGAGAGGGACATTGTCAGTTATGTTATTACAGACATCAATGGTTAACCTATGTATATTGCAACAGGGAGGGAGGGAGAGGTACTGATACATTCATCTTGCAATGGGTAGTACTAACAATGAAGGAGGGGGCAAGGTATCACTCATCCTGTGCAGCCATTGTATGTACCTGATTACATTCCTTAGTACATTCCCTCCTATATGTCTACAGGAATGGGGCGGTGCTTCTTGGATTGCCGCCTCAGTGCACTGTACCAGCATTTCATTTGGATCACCATTACTGCAAATATGATGTGCCTCCACCTGGAGGTAGACTGCCTGCTTTCACAGATATTAGCTCTAGGATCACAAATGGGGCTGCAACATGTTCACCAACAGTGACCGACTCTGGAGCGGTGGATGTGTAGCTGCATCCACACACGCAACACCTTTGTTTGTAACTTCATACAACACAATGTTCAATATTTTCCTTTGCCTTTTTGTCTTGTGTGTGATTGTGACTCACAGCCCTTGAGAACAGACACACACTCTCAGTTTTCATCTCTGGGCACTGCTGGGGAACCAGCCAGGTTAACTCCAGGGGGGAGCACAGAATATTTGTAACAATGGGGAGCCAATGATGCTGCTGCTAAAGTACACTGTTGTGAAAAAGCATGAAATCACGCACTACGCATGTGTACATATGTGAGGCTTTCAGTGGGGGCAACATATTAAGTAATGAACCAGGTTGCACAGGAAGAGTGGACCATTCACCCCTCCTTGATCTTTGTAACAATGTTTGATATACATGACATTTGCAACTAGACTTCAGGAAGCATGCCTGAACACTGCATTGTCTTCAGTCGTCACAGACAGAGATTGATATTGTGGTAGCACATTGTCCTACCGACATTAGGCCTTTCAGTGTGCATCTTGATGTGTGTGTATACCCAGCTCATGTATGGATGTCGATGTAACAGGTCATTGTTACTCAAGGGCCATCAGGTGGCTGACACAGGAGTATGATCCCTATTGACATTTGACTCCGCTTCCCTGTGAGGGGGTGTGCCTGTGCTGACAAGATGGCTGACAGTGGAGTCCTGGTGTTTGGTGGTGGCCAATTACCAGTAAAGCTTTGTGTTCCCCACAACAGTGCCCAGTCACAGAGATCTTGTCAGTACTTCCCCCAACCCACCCCCCCTGTGAAGTGAGCATGGTTCAGTGTGAACTTGCTGGGCCATGTGGGTGGCTGAGGTTTGTGAATGACTACAAGTCCCAGCATGCTCTGGGCTACACCCCCTTCCCAGCATGCCCTCACTTCCCTCCTTCTGACTCTGCTTCCCTGTGAGGATGTGCCTGTGCTAACAAGATGGCAAACAGTGAAGTTCTGGTGTTTGATGGTGGCCAAGACCCAGCATGGCCTTGTGCTCCCCACAACAGAGCCCAGTCCCAGGGTACCTGCCAGCCCATTTCCACCCCCTGTGAGATGAGCATGGTGCAGTGTGGGCTTGCTGGGTCATGTAGGTGGCTGAGGTTTTTGAGTGACTGCAAGTCCCAGCATGATCTGGGCTACACCCCCCTTCCTAGCATGCCCTCACTTCCCTCCTTCTGACTCTGCTTTCCTGTGAGGGGTGTGCTTGTGCTGACAAGAAGGCAGACAGTGGAGTTCTGGTGCTTGATGGTAGTCAAGACCCAGCAGGGCATTGTGCTCCCCTCAACAGAGCCCAGTCCCAGGGTACCTGCCAACCCATTTCTACCCCCTGTGAGGTGAGCATGGTGCAGTGTGGGCTTGCTAGGCCAAGTAGGTAGGTGAAGTTTGTGAGTGACTGTAAGTCCCAGCATGCTCTGGGATACACCCCCTTCCCAGCATGCCCTCACTTCTCTCCTTCTGACTCTGCTTCCCTGTGAGGGGGTGTGCCTGTGCTGACAAGATGGCTGACAGTGGAGTCCTGGTGTTTGGTGGTGGCCAATTCCAGTAGAGCTTTGTGATCCCCACAACAGAGCCCAGTCTCAAAGTTCTTGCCAGCCCATTGCAAGCCCCTCTGAGGTGAGCATTCTTCAGAGAGGTGTTGATGGTGCAATTGTGAGACGGGGCATTATCTGTGACAACAACCCATCATGGTTTTGTATACACTCACTTCTGCAGCACACCCATTATTCCTTCCTGTCAGTCAGCTTCACTGTGAGATAGTGGTTGTGGTGGCAGGGATGTCTGACAGTGTTTACTCAGATTAGTGCCACTGCCTTGCCCTATTTGTTGGAAGGTTTGTACATGTCATGTCACACTTACAAATCACTATGAGGTGGCCATTATTGTGTTTGTGTGACTAGCATACACTTCTTTGGCTAATTGACTCTGGTTTACTATGCCTTTGCTATCAGTGCATGGTTTCGCTGTCCCCTTCACAGGCATTTGTGTGTATTGCGACACAATATTCAGTATCTTTGTTGTGTACTCACCAGGCTCTGGTATGCCTGGTAGGTCATGGATCCCCTCTGGTGGTAGGATGTCCCACACCTTCTCCTCCCAGGACCTGAAGTAGACTGGTTTGGCAGAAGGGCCACTGCCAGTGAGCTAGCTCAAGGCGTGTTCCTTCTGGAGGAGCTTCTTGACCTTCCTGCGCACGTCATACCACCTGTTCTGGATGTCGGTCTTTGTGCTTGTGCGTTCACCTTGTCCACAATCCTGTCCCACATCTTGGTTTTCTGTGACATGGGGGTCCTTTGTACCAATGTGCTAAACAAATGTGGCTCCACTCTGAGGATCTCATCTACCAATATTTCTAACTCAGTCTCTGTGAATGGTGGATTCTTCTTAGGGGGCATGGTGATGGGTGGTGGTGAGGAGTGATGTGGGTAAGTGGGTGTGTTGGTGCAAGTGAGGATGGGTGTCTGTTTTGGTAGGTGTATGTGTGAGAGCTTTTGGAGGGGTGTTGATGGTGTGTGGGTTGTGTGATGGCTGAGTTGTGTGTCTGTGGTTGGTGTCTCAAGTTGTTCTGCACTGGCTGATCTGTTGTATTTGCAAAGGGTCATGGTAGTTTTCTTTGCCTTTGTATGGAGTTGTGGGTGTGTTTTTATTTTTTTATTTATTGACTTTGTCATTGCTTGACTGGTCCTTTTTTAATAATAATTTTAGTTACAAAATCATGTTCTATGGCTTGTATTTGAAGGGTTTCAAAAAGTTTCAAAAAGAAATGTAAGGCTATGGGATGAATGTTGGTGATGTGGTGAGTGGGTGTGTATATAGTATGACCAGAATGTGAGTGTGTAAGGAAAGAACGAATGTTGACTGTAAAAGGAATATGTTATTAAGAAAGTATTTTTTGAGGTGCAATGTATAAAGATTCAATGATTTGTAGAAATGTACAATTTTGATATGTGAAAAAAATTAAATAAAGAAAAGGGTTTACTTCAGACTGAAAATGTGGTCTATGGCACATGTTGTTGGATTCTCAATATGGCCTCTCTAAAGTAAATGAGAAGGAATAAGGTAGCAGTATTGGCATTTGATCAGTTCTTTATTAAATTGAGACTTGGTCTTACTGTTGGGAGCCCAAACCCAGTGGTGGTATCAGTATACGCGAGGTAAAGCATTTCCCACTTTGTATGCTTGCTGCACAGTGCAGCACCCAAGCAAAGTCGGAAAAGGAAGGAGAAATTAAATCATTTCTCCTTCCTTGCACCTAGTTTTAACCCCTTGACCGCGGCCGGAATTTCCCCGTAGTGCAGGAAAATTCCACACGTGCAAAAGATCTGACGGCTCCTGGCCATCCGACGCACATGCCCACCGTGACATCGGACGGCTGGGGGCTGTCCGACGCAGGCAAGGTGTTACAGGGTACAGTTTTCTTACGCTAAATCCAATCTACTGTATTTGGTAAATTTCTGTTTAGCCTGAGTAACCTCTGGTGGTTGCATAGTAACGCCCATGCGGTAAACAGCCTAAATATCGACTTTTTATTTTCGACACACAAAAATATTGAGTTAAAAATATCGGAGGGAAAGAATATCGAAATCAAGAACATCGACAACCAGAATATCGACCTGAAGGTAAGAAATAATGTTTATGTTAATATCAAAGTTAGTAATATCGATATTAATATTAGTGTTATGTATTTTATATGTCTGTTTTTATCATTTTTGTTAATTATTGTACTAGTTTTAAAATATATGTATTACATTTTTAGAAGGTATTAATCATTTTTTAAAGTGAATTATGCGTTTTACTACCACAGCGGGTTGTGGGTTTATAGGGGAATAGGGTTGGAAGTAATTTAATTATATTAAATTAATTAAATATTTTTTAGGAATTACTAAATATTTTTAAATACATTTTGCGTTTTAGTTCTGTAGCAGGGTGTGGGTTTATAGGGGAATAAGGTGGGAAGTAATTACATTTTAATTAAGTAATTATTCAATTTTTATTTTTTGGTATTGATAATATTTTTATGTTAAATAATTATGAATTGGTAATTAATTTGTATTAATTGGTTATACATGTTTATTAATTGATTAATTCGTAATAATATTAAGTGTATTAATGTATTATTGAAGTATGTTGTGAGCTTTTAGGTTAATAGGGTGGGAAATACTTTAATTGTAATTAAGTCCTTATTTTTTTAGTATTGAGTATTGATAATGAAATTATCGGTAATTAATTATTAATATATGTTTTAATTCATGTATTGTTAATTAATTATTATTCGATAATTAAATTTGATTTTTTATAATTTATAGGTATTTATCAATAATTTTTGTTAATTAATTTTTTTGTGCTAAATCTTGTTTAATAATTATTGTTTTTTGGTATTGAAAATTATTTTTTTTATGTTGTATTATTATTTGGATATACATTTTTAATAATTATTATTTAATTGTATTTAATGTCATTGTTAATTAATTATTAATTGGTAATTCTTTTAAAATAATTATTTATTTGTATTATTAATTAATTTGTTGTAATTTAATAATGACATTTTTTTACAAAATAATTATTTTGATTATTAGTAAGTTATTTTGACCCGTCCGATATCCAATACTTTCCCTACTGTTGCACCTTCTGGAGTTGGAATAGTAATTTTGACCCCACGCTATCCAACACTTTCCCCACTGTTGCACCTTCTGGAGTTGGAATAGTAATTTTAACCCTTACTCTATCCAACACTTTCCCTACTGTTGCACCCTCTGGAGTTTGAATAGTAATTTTTGCTCCTACGCTATCCAAAATGTTCCCTACTGTTGCACTCTCTGGAGTGGGAATAGTAATTTTTATCCCTACGCTATCCAACACTTTCCCTCCTGTTGCACTCACAGGAGTGGGAATAGTAATTTTAACCCCTACGCTAGTCAACACTTTCCCTATTGTTGCACCCTCTGGAGTTAAAATGGTAATTTTGACCCCTACGCTAGCCAGCACTTTCCCTACTGTTGCACCTTCTGGAGTTTGAATAGTAATTTTAACTTCTACGCTATCCAGCACGTTCCCTACTGTTGCACTCTCTGGAGTGGAAATAGTCATTTTTACCCCAACGCTATCCAACACTTTCCCTACTGTTGCACTCACTGGAGTGGGAATAGTTATTTTAACCTCTACGCTAGTCAACACTTTCCCTACAGTTGCACCCTCTGGAATTGAAATAGTAATTTTAACCCCTACGCTATCCAACACTTTCCTTACTGTTGCACCCTCTGGAGTTGGAACAGTAATTTTAACCTCTACGCTATCTAACTCTTTCCCTACTGTTGCACCCTCTGGAGTTGGAATAGTAATTTGAATCCCTACGCTATCCAATACTTTCCCTACTGTTGCACACTCTCGAGTTGGAATAATAATTTTTACCCCTACGCTATCCAATATTTACTGTTTTAGTTAACGTAGTGTATAATTTATTTGACATTATTTTTTATAATTTGTTATATATAGTTTTGATATTTTAATTTATATTAATGTTGTATGTGTACGTTTGATTTATAATTTATAAAATGTGTAGTAATTAAGAGTAATTAATTGTAAATATTATTAAGTAAGTATATATATTATATTGTATATGTATGTGTTTAATATGTTTTTTTATATTATATGTATTACTTATAATTTTAAACACATCTTTAACAATGTTTATTTAATTATATGTATTTTTTATTTAAATGTATATTATTTTCGAACTTTAAAAAAACGTTGTTTCTTACAGCGATATTTTTTACAACCAATTTTTTTTCCCGATATGTTGTACTTACCTTAATGTAGTTAGGATTTGATATTTTTAACGTCGATATTCCGCCTCAGATATTTTTGACGTCTAAATTTTTTACGCCGAATATTATGTCAGACTTTCCGCCCATGCACCACCCTTGGCACGCCCACATGGCGCAAAGTAATGCAAAGCAGTGCATTATTTTATGTTATTTCCCGCGCTCAACGAGTTTAGCGCTGGAAAGTAAATTAGGAAAAAAAGATTTTGTTCCATTTCGTGTCACTTTGATGATTCAAACACGGTGCAAAATCTTAGTAAATCTCCCCCTTTAGTTTTTATTAGTGTATGCCAATGTAATACAAAATTAGGAATTACTCTGCAATGTAATATTTCATGTACGATAAGACATTGCTTATTTTCAAATATCCCTTTATGTAACTTTTGTTGCTGTCATTGGTCATGCTGCAGAGACACTGAGGGTTATGTTTGGTGCAGTTTAGCAGCAATAATGTATCTACTAAACATTTCCTCTCTATAGTCCTAATGGTAGTCCAAAAACCTTCTGCGTATGGAGCAGTTGTAATTTTCGTTTCACTTGATGGCTCTTTTAATCTCATGTGACCGTCATCGCATCTTGCACTTTAGTGCATCTGGTTCCCTATAGAGTTGAGTTTTGCTACATATCTCGACTGATTAAGCTATGAGATGTCTGTTGCGCAGTTTTATCTGTTTTATCCAGATTGCTGTTTTTTATATTGTGATGGTTTTAAATAACTTGACTCACTAAAAATTAAATCTATCTATTCTTTAATGTAACTATGATGCTGACAGTTCTGTGCTTCCGTATAGTTGGGTTTTGTTGCTTCTAGGAAGGGGGAAAACAGTAAAGGAAACATTCACACCATCTAGATCTACTTCTTTATTTAGCAGATATTTCTGGTTAATTAAAGCACATTAAAGCACAAGTATATAGAGGAATGGCAATCAAGCGGAGTGGTTAAAAGTTCAGCGAATTCCACTTCAGAACAATGTCATCATCGTTGTTCTAAAAAGGTTAAAAGAATACATACAATTACAGTTCAAAATCCATAGTATTTTGGAATGCCGACTTAATTATACTGTTGCCTTATTACTTCTTACTTAGAAACACATACAGTAGTTGCAACAAAAAACGGAATGTTTTTTGTGGAAAGAGATAGCATTCTGTTTTATGATAACAGAAACAAAATATATTTAAAGGGCTCTAATGATTCCACCCTACAAAATAATCCCTATTTTGCATTAACTTTAGTTGCGAAGTAGACTTATGTAAAATGCACAGTTAGCAAAACCTGCGATTTACTAAGGAAACACATGATGGTGAAATCTGGAAATAACAGAACCACAAAGAACAAATAAAAAGGCCAATGTTAGGCTGTTCAGTGGCATTGCACTTCACATGCACTTTCATCAATGATGAATCATGTCACCAACTAGGTTGGTGAGTAAGGGGTTTTCTTAAGAAGTTAGCATATCCTTTCCTTTGCACCTCTCCCAATACTATGGAGACAGTGAGCTGTCTCCTAGGTATATTCCTCCAAGTGATTGGTAAGCTCCCAGGCTCGCCTGACCAATCACAACGCTGAAATGCAGCATTGTGTTTGGATTTCAGCGTCCTGGTTCGATGCTCAACCAGGGAATTGGTCCCTGGCATGTTCTCGTTGCAGGTTGTAATGCAGACTGCATGGAGAATGGGGAATGTGCGCATGATTGGTTTGGGCGGCCCAAGAGGCCCGACCAAACAGTCACTGCGGACTTAGGAGTGGGCTCCTCCCATGACCTGCTCCGAGAGCAGAGCAGCCCCGTCCCCCCACCCGCCCGTAAAGGAAACATAAAATCTTTGTAATTCAAAGTTATCATTTTATATTTCCTTTACTTTACTGCTTAAAAGCAGTGGCGCGACACTCATCCGCCATGGTGGAGGAGCCGCCACTGGCTATTAGTTACTATTACAAATATTAAATTCTGATTTACACAGAAATTTATACATGGTGTGTCAGTCTGTTTACGGTGCAGATAACATGGTCAATGATGCATATACACCAATAAAGGGGAAGCAGAGTTAATTGTTTAAAGTGCATCACATTATGCTGGTGACGTTAGTATGTTGTGTACTCTCTAAGAGACAGCCATTAGGCTGAGCTGTAGCAGGCATGGCACGGAGAAAGGAGGGGTGGAAATAGTCTAAAATGGGTTCTGGGTTTGCGGTTGTTAGTAAAATATTAAAATCATCTTTTTGCTATGGGTAGCTATTTTGATGTCAAACATGTGGTCTGTCTCTCAAAATTGTTTGCACTTGTTTTTATAGGGAGGATCTTGATCCAAAATTGAATGTGCAGAGTTGTATTAATTGATTGATATGAACCTAGAAATCTAAGCTAGAACCAGATGAGTGTTTCAAAGAGAGTTGAAGTCTAATTAAAAAAAGGAAGTCTTTGTCAAAGGGGTTCATCAACGTTATATATGCATTGATATAGAGGAGTAAAATGTTCTATCACTTTAGATTATAATGTTATTATAAGACCAGAGGCTCATGCAGTTTCTCTTCTCGCTGTTTAATTGTGTAGAGATTAACATGCTATATGCCCATAATTCTGCTCCCTTTTGCTGGAAATACCATCTAATCAGCCTTCCTATGGTATAAATGGGTCCCAACACAATTGACATCCTCTTTCCTTGCTGCTGAGTGGGCAGAAAGTTAACAAAAAATAAGCATATGATGGTGTAAGATTGTAGTCAAGAACATGATGAATTTGATGGTGATTCTATTTCAAAGGGAGATACGGACCAAAAGTCAATGTGCTATGAGTGTTTTATGACTATAATTAGTGTTCAAAATAAGAGACCATTTGGACATATGAATGATCTCTGTATTGATTATTTGTAATATCTTGGCATCTCCCCATACAAGATAGAGAACTACACCCTTCTCTAATTCCGCCATTCGGCCTATCAGACTGAAAGAAACACTATCCGTCAGGGACGTCAACTCCCAACTTTCATATAATTCTACAGACTCCATTAATGCCCCCAGTCTTTCTGCTGCCCAGAATGCAGACCCCAGAAAGCACACTAGGCACCAGGGATATGTTTATGGGCATGCCAGTAAGAAGCCCCATAGGCAAGAGTTGCTCCTTTTTTTTAGGCACACATTTTGCCTATTTGCAGTAATACTTTTAGTCTCATCTGCATCCAAGCAGGGGCAGAAAACTGCTAGAAACCAGGGAGAGTTTGTGTGTGTGTAAACTGGAGTTTGGCTGATGGTCTGCGTGTCTGACCTTTGGCTGGCATTTTGCTGGTGGTGTGTGTGGACCTGTACTTGGCTAATGGTATGGGTAGACTCGCACTTCATAATGGTGTAAATAGGTTGGTGCTTGCCTGGTGGTGTGCATGGAGTGGCGCTTGGCAGACGGTGTATGTGGACTGGTACTTGGCTGGCTGTGTGCGTCAATGGTGCTTGGCATGGGTGGACTGGCTGTTGTGGGCACCAGGTGTTTCCTGGGTGAGCCAAAGGGGTGGGCCTGTTTTTCTGGCCATAGGGGGCGGTTTTGTTATTGTGGCCAGTTTTGCAGCAGTGCTGCAATATCAGCCCCCAGTAACAAAAGCAGTAGTGGTGCTTTTTACTAGCATGGCCCCCCTCCAAGGGCTGGTCGAGCAGAAATTTGCCAGGGCTGGTTGCTGTTCCCAGTCTGCCATGCTTGGCTGGAGGAGTGCAGGAATGGCACTTTGGCTGGCAGTGTGCATGGATTTTGCTTGGCTGATTGTGTGCATGGATAGCATTTGGCTTGTGGTGTACGTGGATGGCACTTGGCTGGCATGTGCACAGATAGTTTGAGGTTTGCAGGGGATTCAGGTTAGGAAAATGTTGGGGGATCCATGCAAGCCATACCTCACTGGACTCCCCCTGGTGTCTAGTTTTCAGAAATGTCTGGGTTTGGTAGGTTTCCCAAGATGGCCGCCAAGCCTGGGGCCAAAAACCCAGGTGACCCACTTGCAAAGCCATGTAATTATGTGATAGGTTATTTTGATGTATCCACAATACTTTTTGGGTCCTTCCCTGTCGCCGACACTTAGCTCACCCACACAAGTGAAGTACCATTTTTATACGGAGACTTTGAGGAATGCTCAGTGGGTGGAAGTTTGTGGATGCACATAGATTTTAGAAGTTTCCATCACTAAAATGTGAGGAAAATGTGATTTTCTCAACTAAATTCTAGGTTTGCAGGGGATTCTGGGTAGGAAAACATTGGGGTATCCATGCAAGCCACACCTCCCTGGACTCCCCTAGGTGTCTAGTTTAGAAATGTCTGTGTTTTGTAGGTTTCCCTGGATGGCCGCCGAGACCGGGACCAAAAACCCAGGTGACCCCCCTTGCAAAACCAGGTCATTTTGTGATAGGTCATTTAGATGTCTCCACAGTACGTTGTGGGCCCTTCCCTGCCACAAGCACTTTGCCCAACCACACAAGTGAGGTTTCATTTTTATTGGGAGACTTTGGGGAGTAATGGGTACGTGGAAGTTTGTGGATCCATGCAGATTTCAGAACCTTCCATCACAGAAATAAGAAGAAAATGTGTTTTTTTACAAAGTTTGAGGTTTGCAAGGAATTGTGAGTAACAGAACCTGATGAGAGCCAGACAATGCACCACATCCTAGATTACCCTGGGTGTCTAGTTTTCAAAATGCATAGGTTGGCTAGGTTTCCCTAGGTTCCAGCTGAGCTAGGGTCCAAAATCCACAGCTAGGCACATTAAGAAAAAGGGTCAGTTTTCACTAGAAAAAATGTGATATGTCCATGTTGCATTTTGGGCCATTTCCTGTCACAGGCACTAGGCCTACCCACACAAGTGAGGTATCATTTTTATTGGGATACTTAGAATTGTAGAGCAACTCTTATTACTTATTGACTTTCTATGCATTTCTGCCTTCCAAATGTAAGACAATTTGTAAAAATGAAGCCACTTTGAAAAATGTCCTATAATTCACATGCTATTTCTGAAATGCATAGTTGTCCCTAATACCCATTTTTCACTCTTTATATTTTACCAAATGAATTTCTATATACCCAGTACACAATGAAAAACCATTGCAAGACACATCTCAGTTATTGGCTCTAGGTTACTCGGGTTCTTTGAGTTGAACCATTCCAAGATTGCGAATTCGCAATCTGGGGCCGCTATTTACCGCAAAGTCAAACTACGTGGTAAATAGCAAAAACTTAGAAATATGCACTTTAGGACTTGGACATGTGTGTGCGCAACACCAGTGAACATTACCATTTCAGAGGTGCAACAGGGTGTCCTTTGGACACACTGCCATCACCACCCCCTTTTCACCACCCCCTTTTGTACCGCTTTGGCCACCATAAGTGTGGCAGGGTATGCTCAGACGTGAGTCCCTTGCTCACTTTGCCACTGGATTCAAGCAAGCCGGGCTGAAGACGGCTGTAATGCCAGAAACCAGTCCTCGGAAGACATGGCTTGGCAGTTCGGGCTGGAATGTTCCCATGAGGCACAGGGTCAGACTGATTTGCATATAGCCATGTCTGAACTGGGGTGGCGGAGTGGGCTAAAGAACGGTGATTGATCAAACCCAGATCTTTTGACTGGGTGTGAGTGTTTGATTGGTGCAGATGCTCCGTCCATCACCACCCCCTTTTGTACCGCTTTGGCCGCCATAAGTGTGGCAGGGTATGCTCAGACTTGAGTCCCTTGCTCACTTTGCCACTGGATTCAAGCAAGCCGGGCTGAAGACGGCTGTAATTCCAGAAACCGGTCCTCGGAAGCTTGTTTCCGGTCCAGTGAAGACATGGCTTGGCAGTTCGGGGCTGGACTGTTCCCATGAGGCAGAGGGTCAGACTGATTTGCATATAGCCATGTCTGAACTGGGGTGGCGGAGTGGGCTAAAGAACGGTGATGGATCAATCCCTGATCTTTTGACTGGGTGTGAGTGTTTGATTGGTTCAGATGCTCCGTCCATCACCACCCCCTTTTGTACCGCTTTGGCCGCCATAAGTGTGGCAGGGTATGCTCAGACGTGAGTCCCTTGCTCACTTTGCCACTGGATTCAAGCAAGCCGGGCTGAAGACAGCTGTAATGCCAGAAATCGGTCCTCGGAAGCTTGTTTCCGGTCCAGGGAAGACATGGCTTGGCAGTTCGGGCTGGACTGTTCCCATGAGGCACAGGGTCAGACTGATTTGCATATAGCCATGTCTGAACTGGGGTGGCGGAGTGGGCTAAAGAACGGTGATGGATCAAACCCAGATCTTTTGACTGGGTGTGAGTGTTTGATTGGTTCAGGTGCTCTGTCCATCACCACCCCCTTTTGTACCCTGGAAATTGCGGCACATTTGCGATTCGCTAATTGCGAATCGCAAATAAGGAATGACTCCCCATTCATTCCTATGGGCCTTAGGAATGAACGGGAAAGCCATTCCTTATTTGCGATTTGCAATTAGCGAATCGCAAATAAGGAATCAGTAGAAATCACAAATAATATTGCGATTCCTACATGCATCCCGTTTTGCTAGTCTTTAATAGCCAATCCTTAAAATTCGCTATTAAGAACTCGCAAAACATAACTTTGATGGATCTGGGGGATAGAGATTGGGCTTCACACCAAGAGAAATTATTGGTCACCCCTGGGCCTCTGCCTAAAATTTTGTGTATGGCAGAGCAAGCAAAAATATGGGGGAGCCATGCAGTCCTGAAGTAATGTCTAAGTTGGACAAAAGGACAATTTGTTACTTGGGAATGCAAATGCTGGTCTTTTCTATGAGAGGGGAAAGGTACTTTTGCTGAAAATAGACGCTAAGTTGGGGGAGTTACCTGGATTAAAAGTAGTTCCAAATTGCAGGGTTCTCTGTTTGGAGATGAATTTCTAAGCACAATAGGCTGTTATGTACAAGACTTTTAATCTTTGGGTAAAGATACTGCCAACTCATATATTCCATGCTGATGTTGACCCCACAAAGGAGAAGAGAGGGATGTTTCAGTTAAGGCTGACAAACGAGGGTAGAGGAGCTCAGGGTAAGAGTACTTTCCTTTCCCTTCATAAGCTTTTGAGCAGATGGCCATTTTCACAGTAGAATATGAGCATATTTCCAAAGACCTTTGGGTTATACCAACAGCAAGTGGTTTCAGATAGAGTTACATGGTCTTCCATTTCCAAACAGTATTTCTGTTCCAAGGAGATTATCACAAGAGGGTGTAGAAATAATAGCTGATTAGGTTCAAGAGCTTCTGTCAAAGGAAGCAATAGAACATTGCTATTGTCATCCCAGAGAGTTTATCAGCAACATCTTTTTGGTACAGAGGAAAAACAAGAAGTTCAGGCCATTTGAGAGACCTCAATCATTTTGTACTTTACGACCATTACAAGATGTTTCAGCAAACAATTAAAATTGGTGTCAATGATAATCAGATCTTTGGGGACCCTCACTTTTTCTTGGCCTCTTTTGACAAATTACCCTGAAACTTTCCAGGATGGAGGTGAGGTGGATAAGAGTTTTTCTGAAGATTCCTCAAACGGTGCTAAAGTTATAAGTAGGGCTCCCAGTTTTCCGTTTTTACGTACTTTTACATATGAATACTGACGGAAAACAAGTTTTCCTTTATCTGTATTTATATATAAAACATGGGAAAATACCAGTACATTTTGCTGTGCTGCCGTCTGGTGTCTCCCCCTCCTTAGAGGGTTGAGAGGTGTCAGTCCGGGCTGAGACAGCTTCCCGGGCACACGCAGAGCTGCCAGCCGCACCCGAGTAGTTTGCAGGTCTTTGAAATACCATTTACTTGTTAATGAGGCTTTGTTGTTATTTCACCCCTTTTAGAGCCCCTGCCAGAGTCAGATTAGGAGCCTCTATTCACACCATTGTTGTGTGAGTTGTGGCTCTTGCACCATGTTGTGAGCACGATTACAGCAATGGAGCATTTGGTGACAGGGTTGGACTCCGCTCCCTGATGGAATTAGCAGGTCTGGGAGGCAGCAGCTGCCTCTGGGGATGCAGAGCAGGTGCTTGACACATGGCTATAAAGAGTGCCCCTCCTCCCCCTTTCTACACGGCAAGGTATAACTGTTCTTCCCATCTCGTGGTCCATCTACAGCTGATCGCTTTCCCACTCGTGTGGGTACATCAGCTAACCTGTTCTGTGATGTAATGTCCGTGAGAGCAGCAGTCACTGGTGTGTGTGTAATATGACTGATGGTGGTTGTATGCGGGGACGGAGACTGGGTGTTATTTGATATGTCTCTGTTTAGTGTGGTCTGGGGGACTGGGCTGCACTGCTGCTGGCTGTACGCTGCTGGGCATCTCGAGAGGGGAGGGTGGCGTGGGAATGCAGGCAGCAGACCGGGCTGTGAGCCAGGAGGGAACTCGAAACAGGAGCGCTGTGGGTGAATACATGTTCTGACACATAGAAGCAGGCGTCTGGCCAGTCTCACCCTCTTAAACTCATGTTGGACATCCTCCGCTATGGAGACAGCGCTTCTAATAGCACCATTTAGGTGTTTCTAGTCACACCATACATCATGCAGCCTTCCATTCAAACCATGGCTCCCCCTTCCTCAACACTACAAACAATCCACCCACCCCATACAAATCCTCCAAATCCTACCATGGCTACCACCCTGCACTCGCCCCAACTCATTCAATTCATCCCCCCTTTCCACCCCAGGTCACCAGGCCTTCACTTCCATCGTAAAACCAAACCTCATGACACTATCTGCAAATCTTTACACACTCTGCCTCCCCACTTGCCTACTCAAATTCAGGCTTCACCAACTGTCGTGTATGTTGCTTGGGGTAAAAAGCAACACAGGTTTTACATAGAAACGCCAATTTTGCATCTTTTTTAAAACTTATTTTTCTACACATTACAACATCACAACATCCTTGGGGGGTTTCGCTGCTGTTGCATTAGGAGCCCCTGCAACAGCATGGATGCAATTTAAATGGACTCTTTGTTCATTTTCCAGGGTGGCATTAATCATTTCGGACATAGGGCACAATGCTGTCTTGTACTAGCCTGTCCCTTGACAGCACGCTGGGGAACGGTGCATCTTCTTACGTCCCACGGCATGGCAAATCTTTAGCAACAGACTTGGAACAGCCAAGAAGCACCACATTTTCTATACATGTAGTTTTACAAGAAGCTTGCCAGTCTCCCTGGAACATGCTATGGGCAGACAAAGGCAGACAAAGGAGTAATAAACAAGCATTTTCAATGCAATAAGTCTTAATAATGATAATGCCTTTTATTTATGTTTTAAAAACGAAAACAAAAATAAAAGGCATTGTTATTTGCAATGTCAATAGCTCAAACTCGCATAAATGCGATACCTATTGTATTGCAACTGCTTGTTCTTTGTTGATTCAGTTTTTCTGTCCTCCTACTTCAATCACTCACTTAAAAAAACAAGCATTTGCAATGCAATAGGTCTCGCATTTACTTGAGTTTGAGCTATTGGCATTGTAAATGACAATGCCTTTTATTTATGTTTTGGTTTTTAAAACAGCTAAAAAAAAGGCATTGTCATTTACAAAGCCAATAGCTTAAACTAGCGTAAATGCGAGACCTATTGCATTGCAAATGCTTGTTCTCTTCTGCACACACAAAACATCAATCCTCATAGTGATGGCCAGGGACAGCTTTACCGCTGGTGGGCCACAATTGGGTTGCAGCTGAAGGCAGTGTGAGTTTCTCTCAGTGGGGCGGTATGGTGTTCAGTGGGGGAGAGGATGTGGCACTCTGCCGATGACAGACACTGCAAGGCTCTGAGACAAATGGCTTGTGATAGCACTTTTAAGCATATTTGGAACATTTTGCAAATGGCAAATTTTCAGATGAATGGTATCGTGTTGACCAATAACAACTGAGAGCATTTGTGCATTGTCAATTTAAATAAATGTGGAAAAATACTAGCTGTAGCGTTGTCTTTTGCTAGTGCCAAAAATAAATGTGGATAAATACAGAAAAAATGCCCGAAAAAGAAATATGGATAAATACAGACGGAAATGGCAAAAAAATAAATACCATAAAACCGGGAGCCCTAATTATAAGTAAACCAAAAATGTGCTCCTATGGAGATGTGGTCCTATTATAACTACCAGTGGCACCCATCATTGGGTAATATAGATACATATTCCAAAGCACTGGTGCAGTGGCACAAGTAAGGCCCACACTTCAGCGAGGTTTTTAAAGAGAATTCATTGTGGCTGACGCGTTTCAAACAGTGCAGTCTTTCTCTAAGACAACAAACAAAACAATGATAATGTCTTATTAACAATTGAGACAAACTACACACGTCAGTGTACAAAAGTAAACATATTGGAAAGTCTGACAGGGCCAGTGTTGTTTGGAAGAAACCCCATTGAGGAGGAATAACCTATTAAATCAATGCATTACAGAGATGCTGACAAAATGAAATAAAATAAAAGAGAATAGAAATAAAAGAGAAAAAACATACAAGTATATATTTCCAATGTCATGATAGTGTGCACACTCTACATCTATTGTTTTCCAATCTAAAATTAAATTTAAATTAAAGGATTGCACACCGCTTCTTTTCAATATATTGAAGTCATGTGACATTCAAAGCATATCCTGTGGTCAAGTGACCAACACAAATTTAAACTAAAAAAATATGTATTTCCTTTTAGCTGTTTTTTCTTTTTTTAGATATGTGAGGGCTGGGCAGCTCATCCAAGAATAACATTTGGCAAAAACCATAACAAAATAAAACAAGCATTGAGAATGCCAAAAGTCTAGCGTTCAACGCCAGTTGATTTGTAAATGCTTTTTTAGTTAAAGACTGAGTGTGAATGCTTCATTTTTCGTCTCAAAGCAGTGGTTATAAGATACCCAGCATTTGCGATTTGAAATTGTCCTGTTGCTGAAAATAGAGACCATATGGTTTTTATTTTCATAAGGATCTATAAAATGGGAGGCACAGAGGCATATAGTACTTTACTGTAATTGAAAAGAACGATATTATGACATTTGTATGCTAATTCGATTTCCAAAACGATCAGTTGAAAAACATTTCTTCACTATGTCACCATTTTCGCAGAAGGTGGCTCATTTTTTTACTTTCTTATACTTTCTTTATGCAAACACTAACCCAAAGTAAATGTCATTGCAACAATATAAAACGGAAAAACAAGCATGTCTAAATCGTAGTCAAACTTAGAGGACATTTGCGTTGATTGCCGAAAATGCTGCCACTCATAATTCTAAAGGAAATTATTAACATAAACTGAACCATAATTATAAAATATGTTTTATATACGTATATTCTATCAACCTATAATATTGTCAAAGTATGTACTACTGAATCCCATAATTCTGTCGGCGTGCATGAAGCAGCATTTCTCATTGTCTAAAACCAAGTGAATGTGAGAGCTTATAACCCAGAAAAGACTCACGTTAAGTTTTTCATCTAATACTGGCCATATTTCTATTGGGCTAGGAAAATAAAGGCAAAAGATGGCTAGATTTGTTTGAAGGCGACAAGATTCTGAGTGGAGTTTTATATTACTACCAACATTCTAAAAACTGTGATTACCCAAAATACACTGACTTTTTCCACTTTGGAAAAATTACTTCAAAAACGTTTGAATGATATACAAACTCAAAAATACTTTATTCCCTAAAACGCCTGCAGTTTTTGTCCATTGAGCAGCTAACCACCCAAGAAATCGTGGGAAAAATGTTAAAAGGTATTCCGCTTATAGCATTCAATGGTATCCAATGAAATGTAAATTATATTGATTGCACGTTTTCATTCCCAAAATGCTGTGCAGACCCCCCAGTACATTTCATAAAAAGACTATTTCCCCACATTACTATTTAATAAGGTGTTGAATTGCGCCAACAGCGCATGTGATGTACTTCAACATTTGCACATTTCTGACGACAATGGTAGTACCTAAAAAGTGTAGATTTATTCGCTTGGTGCGGCAAGGGAAGAACAACAATTCTGCTATGTCATGTGTACTTTTTGGCACGTGTGTCTTGATAACAAATATTACGATTATTTTCGTTTCTTTCCTGAAAAAGCAGACTATTCAAGACACATAGCAATGTCACATATGTTTCAATTGAACAGAGTCTGGCAAATCTAGTGACTGGCCACTCCTGTTTACCCAGAGGAAGACTTATTCATAGAATACTAGGAGCCACTGAAAAGCATCATATTTTCTGAGAGTCTATCTCAGCAAATCAACAAAAAAAAGAAGTAAACTCTCTCCTATATCCTATACAGTTGGTCAAAACGGTAACCCACATGTGCAGAAGAAAATTCACCTCCACGAACATGCTTGTACCTAGCCAGGTGAACCCTGACCCAGGGAAATACATCCTTGAGCACTAGCCTAAGGTAAGAATCCAGAGTTGTAGTCTGCACTGATTCCACAAGCATGCCCTAGTCACAATGCATTTCATTGACTGGAATATATCACTACATATCGATTTTGGCTGAATCAAGCAAACCCTCCTAAAAATAATCCATATCATACAGGGTGCACTGGGAAAATAATTGAACATTTATCATTCGTGGTTTACTTTGGGTTCCAAGGGGGATATTCTCAAGAACGTGTGATAATTAACGCAACTTTGCATATCGCAGTCTATTGCGGGAAAATAATTCTGTGTTAATGTTGTATTCTCAACATGGCAGTACCATGCAATAGTTTAACGCTAACGCGTCAAATGACCATGATAAAATTACCGTGACGGCAAAAAAAAGCGAAACACGAACTTGAAAAAAAGTTTCGTTGTGGCCAATCGCGATAAAAAATTCAGCGATAACCAGCAACAGGCCTGCAATTCCCAAGCGTTGTACGGGAAAATGGACTATAAAAGCACCGAAAAAGACAAACAAAATAATTTAAACTGCATAGCACCATGGAGGAAGCCAGAGCAAGTACAAAGGACAACCAGAACCCTAAAAACCCTCAGGAGAACCAATCTGGGACCTCAGGGTCACGGAAGGGCAAGGAGAAGAAGACGAGGAACTCAAGGTTCAGTCCGCAGGAAAACAGGATCATCATCATGGAGGTGATAGAACACCACCAACAACTGTTCGTCACCTCCAAAGTGTTGTTGACAAAAAAAAAGGAATATGACAGTCCATCCTGGACAAGGTGAATGCAGTCGGAGTGACGAGGAGGACAATTGGAGAGGTCAAGAGGCACTGGAATGATGGAAAGCGCAGTACCAAGACCACCATCAGGCAGCAGTGCAGACTGGAGGTGACAGTCCAGCGGAAAACCAGGAGCTTGATGATATAGAGGAAATGGTGTCCACAGTAACACGTGGGGAGAGGGTTGAAGGAGTTGGGGGTCCGGACACTGCTTGACATGACCTGACACAACAGCACCAGCGTGAGTACCGAACAGGAACTGGGGGGACGGGGGAGATGGGCACAATGGCACACATGCACAATAAAGTAGAGCACACTGACTCTGGATCATGTCCCTGATCCCCTTGGCACCCTGCAGCACACATACAAACAGTTTAGGCCCCCATCCACTATGGGTACAATGGGATCCCTCCCCACACAGCACCAATCTCACAACCAACCCATGCACATGTGCTAAAACCAGCAAAGCTGCGTGTCTGTGAGCCACACTGACAATGCAAGTGACACTGCAAAGCGAAGAGCATGGCTGCAGTCTAATTATCATGACATGGTGCACACCACAAAACTGAGGTGGCTGAGTGTGGAACACATCCAGGAAAAGAGCAGGTCACACTCTAACACATCCACGTGCACAAACAACCCCTGACGTCAACAACACATCTGCCGATAAACCATGCCCAAGAGTCCAAAACTGAACAAGAGCCAAAATTAGCTAAGCCTGCAACATCTCAGCACTGTAGAAGCACAGAAGTCAAAGGCACACCGCCTCAAAGGGATAAGGACCTGCAAAATCACAGCTGCATGGGCGACTGTCCCTCAAGGCAGAACACACACATAGCAATACCAGCACTTCAACACTGATGACAATGTGGTATAAAGTGCAACACTTTCAATACAGAACAGAGTACACAACTGGTTCAGCTTGTGCATAGAAACTGGCCAATCACATCTGGCATAGCAGGAAACTGTGAGATGAGAATGCAGGTGTACAACCTCATATCTGTGATGTAGTTCAAATGTCCACTGTCCCTCATCAAATAGTTAGCTCCTCCCAAACAGTCACAGGGCACACCTACGACACTGATGCCCTACAAAAGCTCATGGACAGCTACGGCAACCCACCTCCAGCGTCAGGGCAGCCCACCTGCATCGAGGAGACCCCAGCCCCTGCTCAGACCACTCAGCAGGAAACACCCACCACCACAGCTGACTCCAGCATCTCACTGAAGAACACATTGCATTTCAAGGCCAGGTGATACCCTGCCAGAAGGAGGTGGTGGAACAGGTGCAGGTGGGGTTCAACAACATGGCAGCCCAACCAGATGTGTCTAAGTCACATCAGGGACCACTTACACTTCCTAATGGACACCCACAGTTCGCTCCATGATGTCCAACAATCCTTGCCCGACATTACGGGAGTCATGCCTCTGAGAGGAGAACAACTGTCTAGTCAGAGTGGCCTCAGCGATGTTAGCCGAGAGTTGGCACAGGTGCTGAGGATAATGGAGAACATGGAGCGGATGCATACAGAAAGAATGGCTCCCATGGATGCACACCAGCGGAAAGTCGTTGGTATCTTCCATGCCTTGCAGATCCTCATAATTGCATTCCTGTCACTAAGGCAGTCGCTGATGAATGCTGCTGGTACTTCTACACACACATCTCCGGCTCCTGATGTGTCAGTGGCACACAGTGCTGCAGAACGAACATCAGCACCCACATGTCAGACACATGACATAGAGGACAAAGATGTGGGTGATTCCACCTGTGCATTAAAGAGGAGCCAGTAGCAATCTTCTCCACCATATACCCAGTTTCAGCTTGGTTCTGCTCTCTGCATCATGCCCTGTAACAACACCTCCCACTGTCCCCCAAAACATTCTGTAACACTTACCTTGGACCTCGACATGGACTGCCATATTGTGTTTGCTGACCAATGACACAGCAATCAGACTGCGCACTCTACTCTTCCTCTTCCGATGTACTTGTCAATCCCTAAATGACTCTGGCTGGCCCTCCACTGGGCTACAATGTAATGTGGGGTTTGCATTGCCATGTACTACTCCAGCTATGACACTCCACCAAATGTGAATAAATCATTCAAATTCACACAGATGTGTCAGGTCCATAATTAATCAAGTATGAAAGTATGGATGAATGTAAGGACATTGATTGCACAAAAAAGTACACCCTGGGAAATTAACCGTGACCGCATGTGTGACCGTGACACATATCGGCAGGGAGATGACTAGAAATTGTGCACTAGCTGTGGCCTCATTGCTTTGAAACAACAATCGCGCAATTTCACAACTTTGCCTCACGCAATGTTAGAAATAGGGCTATGTAACAAATGTCAATGTAATTGGCAGGCCTAAAGTAGTGTCCCTCATCACATTTGACAACAGAACATCTCTTTGCATGCCTACTCACACTCAACTGGGTGGACACAGCCTGTAGTGATGGATCACGTTGATCCACATGGCAAGAAGTTGGACACCATACTCACATTGCTGGAGACACATAAGAGAAAAGGTCGATCAGCAACTATCCCAACCACAATGTCCGGCTCACAGAGGTGGAGCTGGCAATAGGGACTCACCCTTAAGTGAAATGTGGCAGTCAGTCCCTCACTGTGTACAGACAATGCTCATTGAGGCACATGATTTGTCATTCTAATCAACACTTGTTGGACCCGGCCCTTCTGGCAGGTTCACCCCGAAACTTTTTGCTTTTTCCTAGCCTGTTTCTGGAACCTGGTATTGGTGATTTTAGGTCTTCACACACTTTTTCACTGTGGTACAGTGAAAAGTGCGTGAGCTCTCTGTGTATGTGTGGTGAGTGACCTGCCCTCCCATAGGAATGAATGGGGAATATGTATGCCCATGGTAGTTCCTGATGTGTGGGGAGTGCAGGGTCGAGTTTGATATGTGCGAACTCGTGAGATTGAATGCTGCGTAATGGTGTATGCGGCATGGTTGTGTCTAGTCTAGAAGTGCCACTTTTAAAAGTTGGCATATTTGTGTAGTCTGTGGCTGGCGTGTGATTGGCTGGTGAGCCTGGCCCAGGAGTGCCTGGGCCTGCTTGAGGATTGACTGTCTGGTTTGAGGATGACAGGGGCTGTGGAGCCCCCAGGAGGTTGTCTGAGTCAGCCCGTGGATGAAAGGCTGCATCTGCTGCCAGGGAAGTGGGTGGAGATAGCACCTGGGAGTGAATGAGGCTGTGCCTGCCTGCCACAATGCTGGCTCCACCTCCCCGCTGGGCGACTGTCACCTCTGTCCCTGATACTGAAAGGACTTCCCTATAACCAGTTCTAGCTGGTTCTCACACTGCCTGCACCCTTTAGACTTCAAAGACTTTTCTCTGTATAAGAAGGGGCCGTGTCCCCTTCCAAAATGTTCTTGTTTTTGGACTTGAATCTGCCAGGGTAGTGCTGCTGCCTGGGCCCAGGGGAATCCCTGGGCCCTGCCCAGCCCCTGGACTACTGAAGGACTTTGCTGGATTTATGGGCCTTTACTTGTGCTCTAGCACCTGGGAGTGCTTGACTTTGGCCCCCAGTGCTTAATAGCGCTTTACTTTGGTTCCTCTAATGCCTGGGAGCACTGTTTTTCTGTCCGCTAGTGCTGGAGCGCGTTTTTGGGTCTCTAGCGCTTGGGAGCGCTTCATTTGCTTTAGCAGGTGCCCACCCTGCGTGTTGTGCCCCCGAGCGAGTCCCGCATCGCTTGATTAGGTAATATACAACGGGAGTTCACCCCGTGCTTTGGCGAAGAAATCGCCGCATTTTGGCCTCGGCAGCGCGACCAGAGCCAGTGGGCTCGTCAGGAGGGCCGCGCTGCCATTGGCTGGCCCCAAGAAGAGTTGCTGCGCTGTGATTGGCTGACCGGCCCCGGATTCCTTGATGACACGTCCCCGGGCCGCGCCGTGATTGGCTGCCGGTCCGGGGAGAAAGAGGAAGATGGCGGCGGCTGCTGCAGGGCTCCCGTGACCGAGAGGGAGCCCCGAGAGAAGAGGAGCATAGCGGCTGGTCGTCGGGGCTCCCGTGACCGAGAGGGAGCCCCGGGAGAAGACGTGCAGCCTGTCGTCCTGCGAGGGGGGCGGGAGGCACAATGCCAGTGCCTGCCCCTACGCGTGGCTCGAGTGAAGCCCCGCAGAGGAAGCGCCGTTGCCCGGAGGAGCCCCCGCCAGGAGAAGAACAGCCCGGTGAGTCGAAGGGCTGGGGGGCTCCGTGTGGGCTACTGTGGGTGCCTGTTGAAGGCACAGTGACGGCAAGGAGCGGCCCCACTTGCCAGCGGGCCGCTCCAACATTTGGGGCATGATTTTAGGAGCTTGAGAGCTCCGCCACGGCAGAGGTATATTCTGGGCGGCCCCAGATGGCAGTGGGCCGCCCCCACGTTCTGTCAATGGCCCCTGTGGCCCGTGACTTCCCCCAGTTGTTTCGAGAGCCATGGAGGCTCTAGGGGGGCACATTATTGTTTGAGTCCAGAGGGGCTCACAGCCCACCTGATGTTTAGGGCCCAGTGAGGCCCTTGGGGGACACGAGTGTTTCAGAGCCTGTGTGGCTCCAACGTTCTGCACAATGGGGCATGTGTGATATGCCCAGAGCATGTGTGGCTCCAGCAGTGGGCGCAGTTTAAGCCTAAGGGTCAGTGAGGGCCCTGTCGCAGTTTCTGTGATGATCCCCAGCTGCCCAGCAATTAGTGGGCAGCTGCACTGTTTAGGTCTGAGGATGTTCCCAGGTGCCAAGCAAGTAGTGGGCACCTGCAACATTTAGGTTTTGCCCCGGTGGTGCACCCCTGACTGGCGCTGCATTGGCAGTGCGCCCTGACATTCAGGACACAGGGCTCTTTTTAGTCCCTTTTATTAGATGGGGGCTGGTATGTGACTTTATTTAGGCGCAAAGTGATTATCTATGTGATGGTAATTGCGTAATGTGAGTTTTGCGCAATGTGATGTAGTGCTAGGAAATGTAATGCATTTAATATGATTACGCACCTTGATCTTACACCTCTGAAGGTTTTTATGCATCATGTGTTTTTGCGCTATTGAGGTATGTTTTGGCACCTCTGAATGTTTTTATGCATCATGTGTCTTCCTGGATTTAACACATCTGAATGTGTTGGTTTATGCATCATGTGTTCTTCCTTCCCGGCACCTCTGAATGTTTTAGGCATCATGTGTTTCTTTCCCTACACCGCTGAATGTGTTTTTGATGCATCATGTGTTTTTCTTTCCCTACACCTCTAAATGTATTTATGCATCATGTGTAATGTGTTCTTGCTGATACCCCTAAATATATTTTATTCTTAGGTGGTTGTTCTTTCCAGTACAGGTGGTCCTAGTGAGGTCCTGGTCCCCTGCGTGACATTCTCCTAAGGTGTTTAGGGTTGCATAGGTGGTACTTACCTGTTCCTAGTAGTTACTGGATGTGATTTATAACTGTTATTTTATATCCTTTTATTCTAATTTCTGACAGTATTTCTATTTCTAAAAGTGTTGATTCTGACAGTGGCCTATGTGGCCCTGTCTTGTAAATAATCCCTTATGAATATTGCCCGTGCCAGTTGGCACAATGTACATGTGTGATTTATATCTGATGTGTTTTGACAATACAAAAGTTATTTTAATATAACCTTGTGTGGAGTCCCTTTTGTGGTGTGCCTAGGATGTTGTTGCTGTTGTGCGCTGGCGCAAATGCTTTACACATTGCCTCCGAGTTTAGCCTTACTGCTCGTGCCAAGCTACCAAGGGGGTGAGCAGGGGTTATCTTGGCGTGTGGCTCCCTTGCCCTGACTAGAATGGTGGTTTCTGCCTGGCTTTGGCGTCAGCCCTAGCCTACCTGAAATAGCCAGTTCTAACAACACTCATCACAGTTGAACACTAGTGAAGTTGTGTAGACTTACTTATTATGTGCATGTCATTACAGGCAAGACAAGGGTCACAACATGCAGACCAATGCATCAGACACTAACAGGCAGCATTCGGTCATGGTACAGTTCAATGTGACAGGCGTTGTGCATGTGCCCGGGATGTTATGCCATTGCGTTAGTGGTTCTCAGAACCTGCAGTCTTCTGACTTGCGGCAGTTATGTGGATAATATGCCACAGCTTGGAGCAATGAGTCATATGTGTGTGCAACATTTGGATGTATGGGTTATTGTGTATGTAAGTGTCAAGAGCATTCAATGCAAGAGTATCTCGAGCAAACACTTCTGTGTGTGGGGTGTAGATTAAATCTGGGAAAAGCACTGCTCTACGCAGTGCGTTGTTTGCGAAGTTTGCGCTACTTCGAACTATGCGAATTGCACATAGCACAGTGCAAACACGTGTAGCGTAGTGCAGGGGTTATTTTCTGCTTGCTCCCGGTCCTCAACGTCAAGTTGGCGCCGAGAGCAAGCAAAATGACATTCCGGCGAGACTTTTTTTCTCGTTCGTGATCAGCAACATGAAGTTGCCGATCGAGAGCGTGGAAAATAAATCTCCCGGCAAGATTCTCAACGCGGGAAGGTCAGGTTTCTCATTGCGAGTGGTCGCGTATGCTTGCGACCGCTCGCTATGAGAAACTACCAGTCTGCATTGAGAAAGCTGCCGCTTGAGTAAAAATCTATTTGAGTGGCTGTAAAAGATAGCTCGCACTGTGCAAGATGCGCTTTCGATGATTGCACAGTGCGGACATGCATCTGGCACAGTGCAATAATCGCGAACAGGGTACTACGCAGTTCGCGTAGTGCTACGCATACCTCACGTAGTGCAAAGTGCACTTCGCAAAGCTACTCATAGCGCTACTTCACGAACTACGCCCAGGGTTAGTGTGGATACGTTGATCTTTCATTAGCGCTGTGCATAGTGTCTGAGTTGTCATCATCTGCTATGGTATCTCTTTCAGGGAGTTCCTGCCGCATTCAAGACCAAGGTCAGAGGTGCAGATGTCCTTCCGCCTTATGTATTGAGACAAAGGAGCTTTCATCCCTAATGTTAGTCTGACTACTGCTTGCATTCTGGAAATGTGATGTGGCTTTTGGGCTGCTAATGAGGCTAGGCCTTAAGAGTATGGTGCACCAATAGCGATACACATACAACAGTTGGCATGTATTAGCCAAGATCTCGAGCGGTCTTGTGCTCCTTGTACAATCCCTTTGTGCGCGGCCGCCCTCCAGGTGCATGCAACATTGCAACATTGTTGATTGCGGGCCATATGGTGCTGACACTGTGACAGAGACACACACATCAGTTGTTTTCCTGTCCAGCCCAGAAATGAACCATGCCCTGAGCCCAGGCATAATTATTCACAGGCCTGGCGTATGCCGAGCCAGCCCACTCAGCTACGTATAAAGGGGGAATGACAACGCTATGTGTCCCAGTTCTTCCCCACTGCCAGAGGTGACATGGCTGCTTCCACCTAGCATATCACAAGACTCAATCATTAAGGGTCCATGACTTGCGTTGCACAGAGTCGGTGGCACCGGATACACTGCATCCAGCATGGGCCTACCGCCACGGGATGGTGACTTTCGGTGCACTGAGGTCGGGGCACCTTAAGTGCTGAGAGGGTGTGTAGCCTGCGATGATACGCCATCCTGGCGGTCCGGACTGGGAAGGATTTGTGTGAGCCCTGCTGGACTGCAGTGTAGGTCTGAGCCAGCATCCAGTGCGGGCCTACCACCACGTGACATTGCTTCGCGGTTCACAGAGTTAGTGGCACCTAAAGAGCTGAACGGGTGTGCAGCCTGCGATGATGCCGTGTGCACTGATAATATCTTTGCCATTGCAAAATCAAGACCCAGAATCACATGTGTAACCTGGTGGCCAGCGGTGCGGGGCTGCATGATGTGGAGGCTCCCAGGGTCATGGACCCCGGGCTTGGAGCTTGCACCGGCACGTGGTGGGCCCTCTCGAAAACACACCGGTGGCGCAGGGTGAGCAGTGAGACCTGGGTGCGCAGTGGCGGGCAATCACCGCTGGCCGGCGGGATGGTCTGTGGTGCAGCAGCCTGTGTGCGCAGGTGCGTGCAAGCGATGATGGTGTGTGCAATGATATGAACTCTGCCATTCATAAATCTTGACTCTGTTTCAGATAAGGGACCTAGTGGACTGCAGTGTATACCGGCACATGGTTGAAGACACACCTGTGCAGCAGGTGAGCAGTGAGGCCTGGGTACGCAGTGTCAGCACTCTCTCTCCCTCTCGCCCTTTCACTGTCTCTCTTTCTCTCCCTCTCTTTCCCTCTCCTTCTCTCTCTATCTCTCTCTTTCTCTTTCTCTCCCCCTCCCTCTCTTCCTTTCACTCTCTATCTCTCTCCCTTTCTTGCTCTCACGCTTTGTCTCTCTCTCTCTGTGTCCTTTGATGAGCGCATGACACACCTTCAAATCTTGAATTTTGTCTTGCAGGCTGTGGCTTACAGATTGTCCAGAGAAGACCCACCATGACCCGTCCAAATAGTTGTTTTGAGTAAAATAATGTGTTTGGCAATTCAAAGATGAATGAATGATTCTCCTTTTTCTGACCACACATGTATGTTAATTGTTGTAATTGTGTGACATCAGGCGAATTGTTTTGTTCATGATTTCGTAAAGTTGATGTAAAATATCTTTGTTCGGGGGGGGAGGTGGGTGCCCATGGTAGGGCCCCAAGGGGAGTCCTGGGGCAGTGGCGGTGGGTGTTGTGGCCCTCTTGGGTGTCCGAGCTGCATGATCAGTAGCTCCATGACATCTGTTGTTCTTCTGGTGTGGCTGTGGGCTTGGCTCCCATTTCTGGTGCAGGCTATCATCCGAATTAATACCAGGAAAGAGCAGGTGTTAATTCCCTGCTGCTAACGCTTCTTATCGCATGTTTTGTGATCTTATTGCCGATCTGGCTGGTCATTGAGAATGTTGCGAAGTGGTGTTTTTGCTGCTTTTTTGCACGGGAACGCCGTACTCTGCATCTCATTAGCATTAGTTGCCGATGTCATCCTTGGCAATGTTTTTTGCGGCTGCTATCACAGGAAAACTGGTGATGTCGGTTGTTAGAACCAGCTTGTGAATAGGGGCAATAAATCTATTGCCACATTGGCTGCGATAAAGTGCCACTAACTCGGCAATAAGTCTTTGAGAATATGCCCCCAAGAGTGAGAACAGATGAGGTCTGAACTGGTAATTGGCACCCTTCGTAAGTGAGTGGCTTATTTTAAATCCTGGAGCAATGAGATAGCAGCGAGTGCTATTTTGAAAAGTTATACAGTCAAAAATAATTCATTGAGAAAGCTGCTGCTTTCCCTGTTTGATGGATCCTTTTTGTAAGAAATGTGCTTCACTCAACGACATCTCTTGCCAGTGTTTTTGCAAGTGTGGCACTCCTACTAAACTGTGCCAATTTCCCCCTTTAATAATAGAATGACAAACATCACATTCATTACAATTCTAGGAATATGCACCACCACATTGTTGATCATAAACAACTATTTTAGTCTGTCTTTTTAGATTTTTCCCCAGTTTTATTTTAAGTATTGCTTCCCCTCCAATTGTGCTATTGGTTTGGAAACCACAGTGAAACTGTATGGGAGTTGGGTTCAATTTCTGAGGAATACTTGAGAAAGTGTCTCCTGTCTCGACTGTAGGAGGACAGCCAATACATCCTCACTCAGAGTACCATTTGTAAATGGACCTTTGAAAAAGTAAAACCTTCTTTCCATTGTCCCTGTGTTCCTTAATGAAGTGAATCACACGAGCTGTTCTGTAGAGGACCAATCAGCCAAACCGTGATTAGTAATGCTTGAATCTCCCATCACCTTTTGTTGAGTTAAGCTGACAGAAATATGAGGAAAGAGTCTTCAAGAAATGTGTTTGGCCTTTGTCTATGTAAAAGAGCCGGATAAGGGTATCTTGTCAACTCATATTGAGATCATTATCCCTCTAGCTTCTCCCCGAATGGTATCCTAGGGATGAAAGCTTGCTGGGGGTCAGCAGACCACCAATAAAGCAAACTTTTTTCCGATATGCAGCCTGTTTTGCCATAACAAAATCCAGCTTTGCTCACTTTCACCAGCTTCAAAACGGATTTTCAAACTCTCAGCACTACACCTAATTAACTTCCAACCAGATAAGAAAGACAGGATGGTCAAATGATCATTACATGTTGAAAAATATTTTGCAGGAAGAGGGATCAATCAGCCAGATTCATCATCGGCATGTTTTGCGAGTCTGTAATAGCGAATAAGAAGGAATCGCTATTACAGACTCGCAAAACAGGATTCATGTAGGAATCACAATATTCATTGCGATTCCTACAGCTTCCTTATTTGCGATTAGCTAATTGCTAATCCCAAATAAGGAATAACTCCCCATTCATTCCTATGGGCCTAAATGCCCATAGGAATGAATGGGAAGACATATCAATGTGCGAATCGCTATTAGCGATTCACATTTTGATTTTGCGATTTCAAGGGTGCAGGGGTGTCCAATGGACACCCTGTTGCACCCCTGAAATGACATTGGATGTTGGTGTTACGCACACACATGTCCTTGCGACATGTGTGTGTGTAACATACAACTTAGAAAAATGCACTTAAGTGCATTTTTCTAAGTTTCCGCTATTTACCACGAGGTTTGACTTCGCGGTAAATAGCGGCCCAAATTTGCGAATTCGCAATTTTTAAATGTGTCATGAATTGCATTTAAGGAATCTCAAATAGAGATTCCTTAAATGCAATTCCTCGCAAATTTGCGAATTCCATAATTGCGATTTTTGCATTTGGGATGATGAATCCCAAATGCAAAAATTGCGCTCGCAAAGGGCCAGATTCTCAGAATCTGGCCCTTTGCGAGCCGATTTCACTTTGATGAATCTAGCTGAATTTGCCTTAACTTTTTAAACTCAAACGCCTTTGATAAAAATCAGTTTAGCCATCTAGCCTGGTGTACTACATTGACAAATGTACCATTCGAACTAACTATCTCCACCACCAAGCCACAGAATAGCAACAGTCTTTTATTTAAGGGAGCTAAATCACAGCACACAGTTTCCCTGCAGAATGAGTAAAGAAAATGCAGATGTTTGCTAAACGTCTATCCATATAAAATTATGAGGTTGGCCTGCATAGGGCTGAGCTTTTTAAACTGAGAAAACAATACAAGACAGTGGCTCTAAGCTTTTCCATATAAAGCTTGTCCCCACTCCAATAACAGTACATTCTGGAATTGGGTGAACCATCTAACCGTGCCAATGTGACCTCCCTGGGCAAACCAGCTGAATATTGCGGTATGGGAAATGAAAGTTGCTCTCTTATTTAGCACAAAAGAAGCCCCTCTGTGTACTCCAGCAGCCACAACCCAAGATTCTCTTTCAATATGTCAGCCATTCCATCATGTCACACTGAATGACCTGCAGTGATCTAATTGGGTATGTTCTATAGCCCTAGAAGACAACATCAAAAAAGAAGGAAGAAAAGGGCTCCATGCCTAAATGGATTTCCCACTGCAAAAAGCTGATTGTGGATCAATGCCAATGTGAGGAATTGGGTTACCAGTTGAATGAGGTGGAGTCCTACACAACCAGCAACCACATATCGTGTCAGGGTGAAGTCACAAGCAAACTCCAAATTAACCTGTGCCTAGTCCTCTGGTAGCCTGGCAAAAAGCAGTCAGACTTAACTTAGAGGCAATGTCTTAAGCATTTATGCGGCGCTTAAACCAAAAGAGACCACAGCTGGGCTGGCAGAGCACCTTCAGACTCACTTGTAAGGGTCCATGACTGGGGTGGCATCACTTGGGAGGGCAAGACTCATAGCAGGCAGAGTCGAGTCCAGATGTTGGGTGGAAAGTGATAGGAGCCTTTTCTGCCCCTGGAATTATGCTCAAGAGGGCAGCCAACAAACCCTTTGAGTCAGTCTGGTGGTCCTAGGTTCAAGATGTAGGTTCAGTCTATTTTATTCAGGCAGCAGGGGGAAGCAGGCAGCAGGGCAGCAGGACAGCAGGACAGCAGGGTGCGGGACAGCAGAGCAGTAGAGTAGCAGGGCAGCATAGTAGCAGACTGTCTTTGCCCAGAGCATCACAGCAGTCCTTCGGAGCCTTCCATAGGTCCGGAGGTGTATTGAAGTGTTGGATCTGAGGGTCTTAGGTTTATACTTGTTGCCTTCTTTGAAGTACAATATTCTGGAAAATTCCCTTTAAAGTGTTTGGTGTTTCCTGCCTTCCATGCCCTGGCTTTAGCATGGCTGCATAAAGAATGCAGTAGTGTGAAGTCCTTTGTGTGAAGGCATGGTACTGCCTATTGATTTACAGGTGGAGCTAAGCCTAACTTCCCAGCTCCACCCCCATCCTGCCAGTAATGGCCCATTCATGCACATCAAATCCCTCTAGTGTGTGAATGTCTAAGTGGAATATACAAAGTCCAAATGCCAACTACATCCTGTCATGTGGTCCAGGCAGCAGGGCCAAATAGCTAAGGCACAAAATTGCCAAATTCTAAAAGTGGCATTTTCAAAACTGGAGCTTAAATTAGTACTTTACCATTAAAAAGGTGCTTAAATGGCAATTTCTAAGACACCATGCATTTCATCATTTGAATCTGTTTCCAATCAAAAGTTAGCACTTGCTAAATGTAATATGGCAACCCAATCTTAAACCAAGGGAGAGGTGACCTCACTGAAGTGAAGAACAAATGTAGACGTTTTTCACCACCAGGAAATGTAACTTAGAAGTACATGTAAAACCTTTTATTTACAATGCACCGTGCCCTCTGGGTTACCTAGGGCCTACGTTAGGTGTGACTTATATGTAATAAAAAGGGGAGTTTAAGGCTTGACAAGAGGTTTATTTTTCAAAGCTGAATTGGCCATTTAAAACTGCATTCAGGCTGCATTTGCAGGCCTGAGACATGTTTTATGTGGCTACTTAAAGTGGGTGGCACAAATAATGCTGCAGGCAAAACAGTAACGTTGAATTTACAAGCTCTCAGGAAATGGTATTCCACACTGCTGCGCAGCCGCGGTCGGTAGGGGAGTACCTGCCGGAGCTGTGATGTGGGGATGGGGAGGAGCAGGGTGGGGGTTAGTAATGTATGGATAATGGTGGTTTGCAGGTCAGTAAATATTTAAATAAATCAAATGAATTTTGTTGTGCGCACTGTATCCCCAAATGCAATGCAGTGCGCGCAACGAAATTCGTTTGATTTATTTAAATGTTTACTTACCTGCAAACCTCCATTATCCATACATTACTAAACCCCACCCTGCCCCTCCCCCTCCCCACGTCACCGCCCCGGCAGGTACTCCCCTACCGACCGCGGCTGCTGCTGCGTATATACTGAATTTATGGTATATGGTATACTACATTACTAGGCACTTATAAGTAAATTAAATTAACTATATAAGAACATTTGACCATGTGGTTAGCAGTGGTAAAGTGCACAGAGTCTTAAGGGCACCAAAAGTTAATTCAGAACAATAGGAGGGACGAAGGCAACATATTTGGGTGTGATCCTGCAGAGAAGGCCAAGTCCAAAAGCATTGAGCAGGGTCATTGACAACTTCATTTTTTACAGGCTTAATCCCTCCATTTTGGCAGGGGTGGTGCATTGTCCCTATCCATAAAAAAAGAGGGTAAGGATTAGCCATCGAACTACAGACTGATAGCCCTGCTAGATGTTGTTGAGGCCACTTTTGTTGCCTCACTGATTTTAAAGGAAGTTCAAGAATGAGGAACTAAGGCACATTTGATACCATCGTTCCAGATTGGTTTAAAAAAAAAAAAACACTGCCACCATCGATATTATATGAGGCTTTCCTATTTAGTCAAGAAAACACTTGTCAGCAAACAAGCTTTTAATGTCTGCTTCATAGACTGTTGAAAAGCATTCAATAGCATTCATTTAGCAACATTTGAGCAATTGGAGCCTGCTGGCCAAGATGATGAATTTTATCGTCATCCTGAGTTCCAACAATTGGGTACAAATAAAAATAAGTCAGGTCGGCCTTTCCAACAATGTCTACATATATAGTAGTCTAAAACAGAGGTTTGGCCCTCCAATTTATTCAATGTATTCATTACCTACATAGAACCAGCAGAGAAAAACTAAAGGCATGTCCCCCAAAACACAATGGGCAAAAACTTTACTCCTTGCAGTATGCATATGATACTGTGCTGTTGTACTATTCAGCGATTGTCCTCCAGCACTCCCCAAACATCCTAGATTTCTACTGTAAGGAAAATGGCCCAGAAATAAACATTGAAAAATACACATTGTTGTCACCTTTCCTTGGATTTGTAAGTGGCGATCTTGGACATGGAAATTAGGGTAACAAGCAATCACCAGTGTCAAGTCTGATAAATACCTAGATGTTGAATTTCAAGCTCAGGATCAAGTAAACTTAATATAGAATTCCTTCAAAATAATGCCAAAGTGTTCACATTTGCACTGAACAAAGCAGAAAACTGCTTCACAGGCCCTTCCCCTTTTCCCCTGTTGCAGGTTTTAAATGCCAAATACCTGCATTCATTAGTTTATGGTCTCAAAGCTTTCCCAGACATGTTTGGAGGATGGCGTAATCTAATTCAATCAAGCAAGTTATGTAGTGTCTTCCTACTGGCACTGTGTCAAATGGACTCAAGTTAGACTGTTGTAAGCACAGATAGGCTGAGCATTTCATTCACACTTATATCTCACTACCCTCTCCTACATCTCCTTACCGTTCACTCTCACTCTGTCTGGTTTACAAGACAATTAACGGTTTAACATATATCAGTGTTATATTCAAATACTTTAATAAACAAATTCCTGGACACAGTTGATGGTCATTCACCTACTCCTTACACAATAGTATGACATTGTCGGAGTGATCATTTAAAATATTGAAGCACACCAGATTAATTAGTACCACTTCATTCTAAGACACCAAAAATGTGACACTTTAAGCATGCTCATAACTGTTTTTCTGCACTCTTTGCCTGACTATATGAAGGTGGTGCAGCTGTTGTGTAGTTATTAGTAGCTACCAAGTGTCCCCATGGCAAATGCCTTATTTCAATTCCATTCAGACCTTTTAACAGATATAACTTGGTATTCTCAGATTAAAAATGTTGCTGTTAACTATGGGCTCAAGATCCCCAGCAGGAAGGAGAAGTTGGGTAAAAGCCAGGATTAGCTGAGGTATCACGCATATCAGTGGGACACCTTGCAGCTATGGTTGTAGCAAGTTGTGGAAAGTCTTGTGTCATGTTCTCCCCACTATCCCATGTGCATGGAGAAAGCACTTTTCCCAAAGGTACCTTTAAAATGTAACATTTAACACCTGGGGTGTTTGGGCAGTGACCTGCTATCCCTTCTGACTTATTAGAAAAGTCACTATTGTATCAAAGCGTTTTACCCATACTGTATCTGTTATGTTATGTTATGTTATGTTAATTTTGTACTTCTATAGCGCACGGCCACTCCTCGGAGCATCCCGGCGCTTTAGCGAAGGTACCCACCAAAAGGGAGCAACATAACAACTGAAAGGAAACATAAAAACATAAAAAGCCAGTTAAGGAAAGAGCCATGTTTTGAGGGCCTTTCGGAAGGAAAAAAGGCTGGAAGCCTGTCTTAAGGAAATCGGGAGGTCATTCCAAGCACGGGGAGCTAAATAGCGAAAGGACCGGCCTCCTGCTCTGGCGCGCTTGATAATAGGAACGGTCATTTTGAATAAGGAGGAAGATCTAAGGGACCTAGAGGGCTGGTACCAGGAAAGTCGTTTTGCAATGTATTTAGGGCCTATGCCATGTAAGGCCTTAAAGGTCGTGGTCAAGGTTTTAAAAAGGATCCTTTTGGCGATGGGTAGCCAATGTAGAGTTGAAAGAAGATCAGCAGCTCCGGCCCTTCTTGGGAGACCAAAAATGGCTCGGGCCGCTGAATTCTGGGCAATTTGTAGGCGTCTAACCAAATATTTGGGAAGTCCCAGAAATAAAACATTAGCATAGTCCAGCCTAGATCCAACGAGCGCCTGGACGATGATTTTCCTGTGCTGGATGGACACTAGGGGGAGGAATTTACGAAGCATCCGAAGGATGCCAAAACATTTCCCGGTAAGACAAGAAATGTGTGGTCCGAAAGATAGGTCACTGTCGATAATGACTCCCAGATTTTTGGCCTTCAAGGACACACTGGCAGGAGGGAACATGTCCTGCGGCCACCAGGGTTTCCAGTCTGGCTCGGAAGTGCAGCCAAAGAAAAGCAACTCCGACTTGTCAGAGTTGCACTTCAGTCCATGACATCCAAACCACTCAAAGGCCGCACTCAGACAGCCCCTAACCTGGGCGCCATCAAACAACCCACCCCTGTCGCTCACAAACAGGAGTTGGGTGTCATCGGCGTAGGAAACAATCCGAGCGCCGAATGACTCCGCCACCACCGCCAGAGGAGCCATAAAGATGTTAAAAAGGAGGGGGCTCAAGATGGAACCTTGGGGAACCCCCACTTCTAGCGGTGACATCTCGGCGGAGTAAGGAGGCGCCCAGATTGTTTGTCGGCGGTCGGCTAGAAAGGATTTGAGCCAACTCCACACCGTTCCCCGCAGACCAAAGTCCCAGAGTCTAGAAAGGAGAAGCGTGTGGGGAACGGTGTCGAATGCCGCCGACAGGTCAAGCATTACCAACATAGCCTTTCTTCCCGCGTCTAACTCCTCCCTGATGGCGTCCGTGACTTCAAGGAGGGCAGTCTCCGTGCTAAAATTAGCACGGAAACTCGATTGAGTACTGTGCAACAGGCCATTTTCCTTGATGAAATTAGAAATTGACCTGTGCACAATCCTCTCGGTCACTTTCGCCAGAGCAGGGAGTAGGGAGATAGGTCTATAGTTGGCATGGACCAGAGGGTCGAGTGCTGGTTTTTTCAGGAGTGGCAGGATCATGGCGCTTTTCCAAGCCCGAGGAACTACCCCGGATGATAGCGACAGATTCAAAATGGGGTTAATCAGGTCATTTAGAACTGGTGCCATATTTGCTAAACACTTGGCAGGACAAGGGTCAAGTGGGGATCCAGATCTAAGATTTGCCAAGATGTCTAGTGAACTCTCGCGATCAAGTGGGGGAAAGTCACACAAGAGGGGACCATGGTCTAGTAGGGGGCACCCCAAACTCACAGTATGCTGCTGAAAAGTGAACAGGAGAGAGTCTTGAATGGTGGTGATTTTATCTACAAAATAAATTGTTGGTAAATGTAACAGTACAAATTGGTCGAGATTCTTATGAGTCAGCCATTACTCTAACCAGTGAAATAATTAAACACTGGCAAAAAAGTAAATACTGATTTTAAAATTGCCAGGTTTTCTACAGTGTATAAATTAATTAGATCAGACCTGAAAACATGGTTTACACCCTGCTTTTTTGATCCAAGCACACAAAATTGAAGGAAAGAAAAGGAAGAAGGAACTGCATTTTAGGGACATCCCTAAGGAACATAGCTCAAGCAGAATAATCTTAGACCAATCATTCTTGCTGCTCCCTTGTATAACAAAAGTGCACCCTGCTGGCCTCTTCAGAAATGAAAAAAATATGACTCCTTTTCTCTCACTTTCCATTCTTTTAATGCCAATTTAATTTCTGACTATGCAGGTGTTTGTCAGTGCTAATATCTTTACACTGATCGGGCTCTTGCTCTTTCCCTTTTGGTGGGGTTTTTAACAGTTAAATATAGGTTTAAACCTAAAACAGAATAGCCTATCTTTTTGTTATGCGACTGTCTTAGAGTCGCAAGTTGCCAGGTGTCATATCAAATATATTATGTTGGTCATAGTAGAATCCTAAATTACTGGGGTATGACTTTTTAAGTAACTGTGCAAAATTAGGATTCTTGATGAGATTTTGGAAATGGTTCTTTTCCATCCCAGATAATTATTTTTCCTCATTCGCGTAGGGGGTAGATGCACATGAACTTAAAAGTCACCTTTTACAGCTCAGCATGAGCACAAGGGGACCAGATTCAATGCAACAGCATCAAAGACATTTACACACACATCCATCCACATATACATTTATCAGGGCACACCCAGACTCACACAAATTGACCTTTAATCCTACTATACACACAAACTATCCATCAAACATCCTTGAAACAATACTCATCAAACCACAGCCATTTTCATTTCAGATGCATTCTCAATCCACATTCCCATTCATATACACATCCATTGGTCCACACAAATTCAGAATTTATCAACTCATATTCAATAACCATCCAGCCTTCCCCTCACTGAGTTGACCACCAACTGACACCACCATCCATTCATTTGTTCATGTGCCAAAACAGCCATTCACTCCTCCACACATAACATAACAAATCAGAGCATAGTATGGCATAACATAACTAAGGTTCCCTGTTTTTTGTTTTTACTGATTTTTACAGATCAATACAGACAGAAAACCATTTATTTTCTTGTCTGTAATATTTTTAAATGTGGAAAAAAAATATTGGGGGCTATTTGCGTGATTCTAAATACACTTTGCCATGACTGCCAGGCCAATAACTGTGTGGTTTGATAGGTAAGAGTGTTAAAAAAGAATGGACTTTTAGTAAAGAGGCTTAAACAGCAGTAGATATGCACAAAGCTGATACTGAAATGTGCATATTTTCATGTACGTGCATTGAATTGTCTTCTTGGGCGGTTCATATAACTGAAACCTGGCAGGCATTCAAGCATGACTGCATATTTATTGGTTAAATAAATGAGGAAATATACCAGTTTCAGCTTTTTTCCTCACAAAATCCATAATAAATATGAATAAATACAGATACAGTTCACGAATAATAAATATGGATAAATACAGAAGGAAATGTCCAAAAAATAAATACCATTACCCAGGATGCCTATTTACTGATATTGCCGATTGGGAGCTTTGGAGTTCTGGAGAGGGCGCCAGAGAGCAAACTCGTCGTTTCCTGCTTCCTGTTGGCGTTCTGCAGCCGTGACGGTGTGGAGAGGAGTAGCGCGGCTTTCGGACCAAGGGCAGAGGACCGCCGCGGAAGAGCCAACCCCTGAACCGTCCAGCCGCGATCCCAGCCGCGATCCCTGCCGCGAACCCGCGAACCCAGAGGCAAGGAGGCAAAGACCGATCCGGAGAACACAGCCGGTAAGGAGTCACAGGGCAGACAGCCGCTAGACGGAAAAAGCGAGCGAGCAGGCGGGCGGTGTGAGCGCTGTGGAAGCGCTGTGAAAACAACGCCGTCCTGCCGCCTGCTGATACCGCAACCGTCACTGCCACGCTTGTCTCTCCAATGGGAGCGGCACCAGAGGTACCGGTGCAGCTTATTGTGGAGCCCCGCACGAGTTAATCAACCAGATAAGAGGGCAAACAAACCCTCAAAACTTTCAAAAACTTTTTTAAACTCTAAGATCTGCCACCCATGTCAACCAAACGACGTCAGATGGGGAGCAGTTCGCAGAGAAGCCCACGTGGGCCGGCGAATAGGTGAGGAAAGGAGGAGAGGGGGGGAGAGGTGGGGGAGGGGGAGCGCACGTTGAGCACTAAGCGCTGCGCACCGAGCATTGTACGACAATAACAGCATTCCTAACACCGCACCAGCCCGCCCACCCTCCTACCCCGTCAGCTCGGACAGCGACACCCGAAGAAGCGGCTAGAAGCCAGCAGCGCCCCAGTCAAAACAGAAAAAAATAGAAAAAAAGGGCTTCACTAGGGCAGCCGGAGGTATATGCAAAGCAAGACAAAATGAGATCTGGTACTAAAAGGCAACCTAACCTCAGTAAAAAGCAAAAAAAACCTAACCTGAATTTAATCCCTAAAGAGTCCTTATCTTCGCCATCAGACGTAGAGAACGAGAGAACAATGGAAAGGAAAGACCTGGGAAAATCGGTGACTATACCGGGAAAGTTGGTGGCAATACCAGAGAATCCTTGTTCAGCGACACGTAATCACGGACAGCAAAAAATTAACACATTTTTCTTCTTGAAAGACCCGGTTTCGGCGATCTTCTCCGTCACAGCAGAGTCGCAAAATCTCCCAAGCCCAATACTTCCAGAGACATCTAAATCGTTCACAGCATTAAGGGTTTCAAATAAGGAAAGAATGCAAAAAAAACGAAGTACACAGGAAAACGCACAAGGAAAGCCCGAAAACACAGGGAAAAACAAAAACATGAATAAACAGACAGAAACAGTTCAGGTCCAAGTACACAACGCACTCAGTCCTTCTGTGAAAATGGACCTCAATCAAGAAGGCGACTACACACTCACAACTTGCTTACGCGTTCAAGAAACAAAGGAACAAAAGAAATACAAAAATAATCTGTCATCAACAAGACCTAGAATCACTAGAAAATCTTTTCGCTCAATCAAGCCTACAAAACACTAGTAACAAAGAATACACCAACAACAAGAACTCAGCACAAGGAGTGGACACAGGAGGCATATTAAGACAGAAACCCGACCGGGAGACAGAGCCTGAAAAGCCCGTCTCAAGTAAAAATACACCAAAGTCGACTAGTACTACCAAGAATAAAACAAAATGAGCATTAGATTTTGAACAAGCGACAACCGCATCTCCCTCCTCAAAGGGGCATACACACTACACCACAAAACACAAAGGACCACGACAACGGCCGAATAATTTTGATTGAGGATACCAGCACTGCCAGTAACGAAGCAATAAACCAAGGCCAGACGGACCCCATTCTAATTTCATCAACAAGTAGGATCGAACAGTCAAGCGCGAATTTAGGAAATAGAGCCGGTCCTCAATACAACCAAAACTGGGGGAAATCCCTAATTAGTACATTGGACCAAGTAATAAAGGCATTAAACTTCCAGTCGGATAAAATGGAAGTACAAATAGATCTGATAAACATCATAGCCAAGCACATTTCCAAAATAAGCTCTAAAGTCGACACAATATTAACCCCACTACCCAAGAAGGAAAATGGGGTCAACATTTTAACCAAAAGTAGGAATAACACAAATACAGGAAATGGACCCCAAACAAAAAATAATACAAAATTTAGTCACTGTAACTGCGGCAGTATAATTGAAAAACTGGCCACTCTCCCAGAGATGCTAACTGACATTCTGGGATTAGTCAAATCCACCGGCAAACAAAACAGGAATTGGGAACATGTGAACGTCACACATAAGGATGGAACTCCAAAAGGCCAATTCGGAAGCCACATTCAGGACCAATCTCCTAACAGGGCAGAGAAGAAAACAGTTAAAGGTCAAGACAAAGGGTCGTTGGAGAGCCAAGAAGAGCAAATTAACGAAGGCTCGCCAACCCTTTTGAACGAACAACAGGACAAATTAACAAAACGTCAACGAAAAAGAGCAAGGAAGGCTCGGCCCAAACAAAAGAAAAAACTCATTGGTGTCCCGAACCACTTCTTTCCAATGTTCATAAAAAAAGTAAGCCAAGACCCAGATAAACAAAAGGACAGGCCTAAAAACTCGGCTAGTACTCAGGACCAACAAAACCCGGAAAGGGTAAGCTTCTTCTTTGAGAACTCCGCAAAGATGGAAGAATCACAAAATCTAGAACCAAAGCCCTTAATGGGCCAACGAGACCCAAACAACCAACCCTAGACAAAATTAACCCAAACGTAACACCAAGGACTCCCCTCGAATAAAATCTTATGTAGATAATGTCCCAATCGTCGGGGATAAAGACAAGGTCATCCATACCATCAGTTGCAACCAACATCCCATTTTTTCTACATCAAAAGAGGAAGAGGAAATAAGTAAACCGGATAAAAAGCCCCTGATGAAAAATGTAAGCATGGCTGTAAGAGAACAAATAACCTCTGAACGCGATCATGACCTGAAATTTTTAAAGATTACGACCAACGCAACAGGTAGGAGTGTTACAACAAAGCGAGATCTCAATGAACACGTGCAACCAGTTCAAGGTACAGGAATTAGATTTAGGAAGCAAACTGAAATCAGCAGGGAGATGCTACCTGTCCACGTTCCAGAAAGTGATTCTAATTTAGGGCTCTCAAGTACAAAAAACACTTCAAAATCGCAATCAGATAACTTAAGATTAACATCAAATGAAATCGAACCAGTAGTAACATTTATTCCTGAGTTTGAAACAATGGGAAAACATGATATCCTCAACCGAGGAAACATCTTAAAATTGATTAAGGAAATTCCAGCCCGTAAGGGAATTGTCTTCAAAGATATGGAAGCATTAGAGTTCCAGTAAAAAAGAGCAAGGCCAGGAAAAGAAAACTCAGTCACTACTTGGAAATCAAAAGAGTTAGCAGCACAAATCTACGAACACAAAGAAACATTTAAGAACTGGGGAATTAAAATAATTCAACATAAACAACCGAAATACCCTTATCCCCTTCATAACAGCTCGAATTACCAAAAGGATAAGGAGCCCCAAAGGCCCCAAATGAAATCATGTTTGTACTCAGCTCGAGCAACCACCCCAGAGAAAGGAACAGAAACAAAAACCATACTGAAAAATCACTTACTTACCGGCTCCACGGTAGTAACCAAGACTGGTCTTGGATCCCAACAACACTAAGCGAAAAGGGCTCCTAGACTCCTAGACCTGACAATACAAACACAGCCAGAAAACAAGCAACTGGCAGACAAAAGGACAAAAGAATAGGAGACCAAATCAAACTATGTTCTTGGAATGTGCACGGTTTTAATTCCATAGAGCAGGATCACGAAACTCTAATTTTTTTTGACAATTCGGATATAATACTCTTACAAGAAACATGGAACTTATCACAATTAGGAATATTAGGCTTCACAGATCACCATATTCTTGCAGAAAAACACGCAAAATATGGTCATCCCCGGGGAGGTTTATCAATCCTCATCTCTCAGAAATATAACTGGATCCAAGAAACAATGGACGTTGGATTAAATTGGGTTCAAGCCATAAAAATCACAATACAGCCCCTGCAACAACTGCTAATATTAAATATTTACATACATCCAGATCAGAAAACAAAAAAGGATAAACTGGAAACACTATTAACCCTTATCAAAACCTTACAAAAAACTAATAAACAAAGCTCCATGATAATCTCAGGAGACTTTAATCAAAATGTATTCATCACTAACACGACAAGAACGAACAGAGTCAAAAGAGCAGCAGTTGCATCCACTCAAATTATTCGAAGGAAAATAGAAAAAATAGGCCTAACAATACTAAAAAGCAAAAAAAATGGAAGGCCCGACCCAACCGTGCATCACTTACGTGAGCGGCAGTGTTAAATCAGCTCTGGACTTCACATTGGTAACAACGAATCTGACAACCGCAATCGTGGACTACACAATAGTCCAGCGCCTAGAAAGTGACCATTTCCCGCAAATTCTCAGGCTTGATATCATTGTACCCAGAGCCGAGAGAATGAGGCAACTAAACCAAGAAACTCAACTTACGGAAATTGAAATGGAGGGGCGAGGGCACTCAAAACATCATGACCACGGCCACCACTTTTATGCTCCAACATGGGAGCCTCAACAACGGCGAGCCAATAAAAACTTGGGAAAATTTGTTAGAGGTATTAATGGAAAACCACTCAGCTCACCCGAGAGGAAACAAAGATCAAACAAGAAAACCAGTGCCCTGGTTTAACAAGGACCTAAAACAAGAAAAAAAGAAATTAGCCAGGGCCCAGCGAATGGCAGTAAAGTGCCAATATACAAATATTGTAGACCTCAGAAATATGAGAAAGGAATACCAAAAAAAACTATGGGCAGCAAAAGGCCAATATAAAGAACAGGAATGGACAAAGCTACTGATTTCCACAAAAAAAGCATCCCCCAGAGAGTTCTGGGTAATCATTAATGAACTAAATCTGGGACACACACTTCAACAGGATCCCGGGATCAGCAACACGGAATGGGAGACTCACGTGAAGAATCTCTATTTAAAAAAAGAGCCCCAAAGAATCAGAAAAAAAGAACAAGGGAAACCAATGGAGTGCGAGGACTACAGTTCAAATCCATGGGACAGTGTTACTGCAGAACCAAATCCTACTCAGGAAGACCCAACGATAACACATACCCAAATAAAAAGGCTAATACAGAAATTAAAATCAGAAGGGGCCCTGGGGCCAAAAGGCATCCCAACCGCAGTCTACAAATCAGACACGGATTTCTGGGCCGACCTTTTATCTACACTATTCAATGACATCTTAAAAAAAGGAACCCTTCCGGAAACATGGAGAGGAAACATCATCCATCCAATTTATAAGAAAGGGGACCGGAAAGAGCCTGGAAACTACCGCTTAATATCCTTAATTCATGTAGAAGCTAAGTTGTATGCCTCGTGCCTGTTGAAAGAGCTGCAGGACTGGGAAACCTCAAGAAAAAGAATCCCTAGGTTTCAAATTGGATTCAGAACGGGGATAGGGACAACTACCAATCTGGTCACCCTGTGCTTATTAACTGACAACGCCAAAAAAGAAAATACAACCTATATGCCTGTTTTGTCGACATAAAATCAGCCTTCGACCACGTAAGCAGGCCCAGGCTGTGGAGCAAGTTAAGAGAGTGGGGGATGCCGGAATATGTAATAAATGCAATATCAAAACTATACAGTGAGACATGGGCCAGGGTCAAACAAGGAAACGGTGGCAGCCTGACTAACAAAATCGAAACACAGGACGGCCTTAAACAAGGCTGCGTCCTCGCTCCCAGCCTTTTTAATGTATACCTTGCAACAGCTTAAAACCCTCCTTTTCAATTCACCCCTTTAACCCATGCCCCCTCCTCTGCGTCTCTGACAGGTTTTGGTCTCACCAGCGCTTGGACGCCTCAGGCAGCAATTTGCGGTATACAAATATAAATACAATACAATACAATACAATACCTTGCTGATATTGGGAGAAAAATTGACGCAAAAGAAAGCCACGCACTGAAATTAGGCAACGCTCCCATTCCCATAATGCAGTACGCCGACGATATAGTTTTACTTAGTAAAACACCAGTCGGGCTGCAACGCCTAGTGAACACGCTGGCTTCGTACCTAACAGAGGAAAACCTGGAGCTGAACAAAAATAAAACTAAAGTGCTTCGAATCACGGAGGGAAATAAACTGAAATACACATGGACAATCAACAAATTTCTCCTCGAAGAACAGGACTCGTATAAATACCCGGGGATGACCATCGAGCGTGGTAACACAAAAAATAAGTATAGTCAGGTACTAAGAGGGAAAGCGCAATCACTAATATATGCATACAGACAACTGCACAAGATAGTGGGCGGTCCAAACTACACCCACTTACTAAAAGTCATGGCTGCCCAAATTATTCCTACCTTGTCTTACGGACTAATCGGATGGCTCGGGAGCGAATCAATAATTTTAAATAGCCTACAAAACAAAATATATAAAGTGGTGTTTGGGTTGCCAAAAGCAGCATCGGCAGCCCAAGTTCGACTAGAATTTGGTTTACAAAATCAAGACATCAGGTCAAACTCCACATTTGTAAAATTGTGTCACAAGCTCCGACTTGCACCCAGTGACTCCTGGGACAACATGTGCTGGGATATTTTAATAAACACGCCGAACACTACCCATTGGGGAGAATTCCTTAACCAGAGTTTGTCAACCCTGGGACTCCACGAAGTTTGGAATAAAAACATTGACCATAAGCAGTTCTGCAAAATAGCAAATGGATCGGCAAAAAGATCTCCCTGCTCACAGACAAAAAAATCCTAAGCAAACGGAGACACGCATGGACAGTAGTCAACACATATTCTACCCAAAAACCGCAAGCCTATTTAGCCCAACACTACTGTCAATATCTAAAAAAAACTCTAATAGCGTACCGTCTGGGCATGCACTTTACAAAAGACCTAATGCCTTCCTGGAAACAAAAAACAGAAAGTGCAAACTGCAGACTATGCGGATACAAGAACGAAACAGTGGCGCACATACTATGTGTATGTCCAGCGCTGCAAGCCTTAAGTAGAAGATATCGTTCGGGCATTTTTCAACACACTGAAAATCCGCACATGCAGACAGGCGGTCATACGGTGGCTAAGTGGTGTCTCCCCCATACTTTCATGTCGGGGAATTAAATTCATGTCCATGGCATTAAAGCAGATACTACAAAAGGAACAGACATAATGAACACATAACGACTAAACTGAAATAAATGGACTTAACATGCTGTGTATGAGGATCATGATAATGGTAAAGACTATTGACATACAACTATCAGACTTAATAATAATTTTTAACTCGTATTTTAAATTTGTTTTATTTTTTACCGCCTATAAAGATTGTAAAGATTTTAAATAATCATACAATAAAACTATGATGATGATGACCATTACCCAGGAGCCCGAATCACAACATAGTGTAGCTTAACACAGCAAAGCATAGCACAAAATGACATAAAATAGCATAGATATTTCTATGGTAAGGTAGTCTGGTCAAATGGTCTAGGTTGACTCCTGTCAGCTTTACTTAGGCACTCGACTCAAGTTGTCCAACCATCTATAGTTGTGCCAATAAAGCTAACTCACAAATGGAAAGCAGGATCTCTGATGCATTAGACCAAATAGCCCCTTTGAATAATTGAACTCTCTGAAAACATAAACCATCAGTCGCGTCAGTTAATGATGAGCTTCTCACACTCAGACAGAACTATAAGAGCTCAAAGCATTCTTAGCGAATAGCTTATGACTTCATCAGCAAAGTTAATTTTTTAATGGCTCTTAAAGCGTACCATGGCCACTTATACAATCTCACTGTCATTTTTATGATAACAAATATAGCCTTTGCCATTGTCAACTGCCTCACTTCCCAGTCTCGAGTTGAAGTCTCCACTGCACCTTCTTAGTACAGATGTAATGCTTAGCTCAGTATTTTCCAGACAAAGTGCTGATTATCTATGCTTTTTCTCCAGTGTAATTTAGAGAAGCTCCTTGTCTCAAAACCTGGTTTTAATCCTCAGATGATAACTCCAGGTTGCTCCAGATCTACCTATTGAATCTGATGAGGTGTACCCTCTAATTGCGTCAGTTAAGTCATCATCCCCCTCCATTTTGTAGTGAGATATGGAAGCTTTTGATCTTGTATTTGGTGAGCTACTCAATTGCTCCCTTGCATCAGGCCAGGTTCGATTAAAAATGGAAGCTTGTAATGATGGTACCACTGATATAACAAAAAACCTTTGTTAGACCCCACCAAGCCCGAACATTATTGACCCAACTCACTGTTATAATTTTTCTCCAAGGTCATAGACAAGTATGTCAACCAGTAGCTCCTCACTTTTATAGAGGCTAAAAACTTCACGGCACACAGTCGGGCTTTCACCCCTCCTATAGCACAGAGTCTAATGCTTGATCTTAGTGTGGCTTTTAACACCATGTCCCACAATCTCTTTATCAAGCATTTGTAAAGTTGTAGTGCCAGTTACAAAGCCTTGCAATGTGTTGCCACCCTCCTGTGGGAGCGCACCTTCCAGGAGTTTCAAAAACTCTTACATTCCCGGGAGATCCCATAGACCCTTAAATTCTGTATCCTTCCGGAGTCTGCAAGCAAAATAGTAGTCCAGGCACTGGTTGATGTTCAGACTGGATTAATGTAACGGCCTGTACCTAGGGGTGACTAAATTCCAGACTGAAGAGACTTCAGGACAAGCAAAATGTGGTGGCCCGACTTCTGCTGGATCTTCCCTGATGGGCTGCAATGGAGGCCGCATTCACAAAGCTGCACTCGTTGCCTCTGAAGCAGAGACTATCTTTCAAAGCCCTGTGTATTTGCATGCAATCATTCCCACAGTAAATAGAATGTGCATTGGGGCTCCTCATTTAGTTACTTAGTGCCAAAACAGTGGAACTTGTTGCCCCTGCTGATTCTGCAGGTCCCTTAAGAATACCTCTTTAGTAAAGAACCTGGCTATTTAGCTCGGAATTATTCAATGTTACACCTGTTTTGCTCTGGACCTTTGAGAGTTGGACATCAAGTTGGGACACTTTAGTTAAAGTAGTCAATCGCTTAATAGGGCACAATATTATTATTATTATTATTGGTTTGTAAATTTTTACCACTTGGGGCATCGTGATACTGAAATAACAGATGAGTATACTCAAATATCTATACTTTCACCATTTTACTTTATCATCCAACTGTTGTAAGGATGTTGTCTCCCAACGCAGAGACCCATTTTCGTTTCAATTTGAAGACATGTTATTGAACATGCAACAAGTGATGAATCCCTGTTTCATCAAATGTTTTGTTTCCGGCATCTGGTTTTACTCTATATATGCATAATGAATTTGCCTGATAAGCAGGATCAAAAACACATTCAATGATCGTTTAGTTTGGCCCAGTTACTGTATGTCATTATAAAATAAAGTCCTAAGTAGGCCTGGACAAAGCACGACGCTAGGCTCGCGTAGTTTGCGAAGTTTGCGCAACTTTGCACTATGCGAACTGCATGTAGCACAGTGCGAACACGTGTAGCATAGTGCAGCGGTCATTATTTTCTTGCTCGCGGTCCTCAACGTCAAGTTGGCGACTGTGAGCAAGCAAAATGACATCCTGGCGAGACTTTTTCCTCATTCGCGATCATCAACATCACGTTGCCGATCGCGAGCATGGAAAATAAACCTCCCTGCGAGATTCTCAATGCGGGGAGGTCTGGTTTCTCATTGCGAGTGGTCGCGTATGCTCGCGACCGCTTGCAATGAGAAACTACCAGTCTGCGTTGAGAAAGATGCAGCTCGAGTAAAAATCTCCTCAAGCAGCAGAAAACTACAGCTCGCACTGTGCAAGATGCCGTTCTCAATGATTGCAGAGTGCCGGATGCTTGTCCGCACTGTGCAATCATTGAAAATGGCATCTTGCACAGTGCGAACATGCTACTACGCAGTTTGCGTAATGCTACGCCTAGCTCGCGTAGTGCGAAGTGCACTTAGCGTAGCTTCGCGAAGCGCTACTTTGCAAACTACGCCCAGCCCTAGCCCTAAGGTCTGACTTTATTTTTAAGAAGGCCCCACATCCATCTTAGGTAATGGTAGTTGCCATTGTCTCAATTTTAGGTAATGGGAGTCACCATTTTCCATAGTTTCTGCAGAATGATTAAAATGTCTGCCTTTGATGCAGATGTCGTCTGTGCTTATCTTTCCAAAAAACAGTGAAAGTACCAAGTCATTCAGATATTGACATCAACAAAACCCCCAGTGCAACATCAGTCTGGGCCAGGTGCCTTCTTCAAGGTCAAATAACAGCCACAACCCAAAAAGTGTAGTCTACATTGACATAGATTTACCGTATTAGTGCATCCACTGATGCATATGGTTATTTCAAAACATTCAAAAAGTGACATTTCAAATTTCATCTCAGATAAAATGCAATATATAAGGACCATTTCTTGACCAACTAGTTGTGAGAGAAACTTCACCCTGGTAACAGGTGCAGATCCAGGTGTGCACAGCACTAGATTCCATCCCGACAAAAGAAACTTCTAGCAAGATTCCTGAGGCTCTGCAGAGCATTCAATTCTGCCTTCACAAAGTGGTGCCAGGATTATGTTCTCGAACAGAAACAATATCCTAATTCCTGGCCTTTTGCTCAAAATAGCTGACAAGCTATTTCAAACAAATACGGCATAATATTATTCATCCTCTAGAACTAGCATAGCTCTTGGAGATAGCATATAGAGGGTTGCAGAGTCTGGATCTCTGCATTTTAAAATAACAATTTTAAAATAAATATTTTGAAATACATTTTCCTTTTTAGTGATCTTGAGCGTATAGATCATTAATGAAAGATGGTTTGGATTAAGTTTGGCGAACTTTGCGAATTCGCGGTACATGAATTCGCGCCAAAGCGTACTCGCGGTTTGCAAAATACGCAAACTTTCACGAGATTGTGGATTTTTTATTTTTGCGAGTTCGCGAGATTTATTTCATTGCGGCGATCGCGAAGTTACCTATGCGGTGGCGTATGGGCGCGGCCATCTTGTTTTTCACTGTTTGCGTTGCGTATTTCCGTTTCCGGTCACGAGTTTCATGCTCGCGTTGCGCATTTCCTGTTACGGGCCGTATGTTTGATGTTACTACGTGTTCGCGCCTGTTTTTTCGTGCTTGCGAGGAAAATAATGTGCGAACTTACTCACGCGGTTGCAATGGGCGCAACCATCTTGTTTTCATTCATTGCTATGGTTCAGGGCACGCCTTTTCTATTCTGCTCGAATCTCTGTAATCCTTTGTTTGAACTTTTTAAAAATCTTTTTTACTCATTATCTGTCTCCCTATTTTTGTACATCTATATGTTGTGGTTTTTTCTACTTTCCGTTGCTTTAATAACTACTTTTTTGTAACTCTCTCTCTTTTCTTTTATTAACTTTTTCCCTATTCTTTCCTATTTTTCCTTTAACCCAGGATCATGGCAAAGTGAGCCTGCAAGAACTCCAAGGGGAAGAGTCCTGCACCTTGCAGTCGGCTTCCTTGTGGGCGTTTAAGAGGGGCATCTGTAAATCCCAGGGAGATCTTCAGAGAGGTGAAGGTGGCCACACTTGTCTTCTTTTTGCAGCGCCACCTCCCCAAGACCATCGCAGCAGGCGGCAGGTCCGGGACAGGGTACAGCCTCTGGGAGCGTCGCCAGCTATGGGGTAAGGTGTTCCGGACCATGTATCGGGGGTCAGGGGTCCGGCGCACCTACAACCAGGTGACGCACCGGTGGTCCGACATACTGCACCAGGATTAAGACCTGCTCGACCTGCTTGGCGTCGAGATCCCTGGGCTTGGTGAGTACTAGTAGCTATTTAATAACTAATTTGTTTTCTTCTGTTCTGTGTTATATTGCAAATATATGTTTTTTCCGAAGAGCAAGAATGCTGCCGATTACATTACAGGTAAATTATGTTTCAAAAGCTTCTGTGATTGCAGGTGCTCGCCTGCTCAGTGGCGGTGCTACTATGCTTACTTGTTTTCAATTTTGTGCTCATTTGGCCTGAGTGATTATGTATAAGTATACTTTACTGAACTGCGTAATGCTAGAGACTAGAGACTCAAGTCCAGTCCTTCCTTTGTACTCCTGCCACTAAGAAGAGATAGTGGTGGTGGATTGATAGGTTGAGTATATTATGACTTGTTATTTAGTAAGACATTTTTTAGTGGTATGCAATCATGACGGACTGTGTCTGTCACTTCGCGGGCTGCTGAGTGCTGCCAGTCCAAGCAGAACCTTTTTGTAGTTGATTTAGTGAGTTACATAGCTTTCCAAGTAGACGGTCCGCGAATCCAGCAGTACTAATATCCTAGTAGACCACATCAGATAGGTCAATAAATTTAGTGCAATTGTTGTTTATTTCCCCAAAATAATTTTTAATTGTTTTTTTGAAATGTTTGATTTCGTTGACAACAATCATCCATGTTTATGTCTTTCTTTCATGTACATCAGCACCTCCCAGGGCAAGAGGACAGAGGTAGCAGTGCTGGCGGAGCAGGAAGGCCAGGATCGGTCCACCAAGGGCTCTTCTGCTGGCCCCAGTAAGCTTTCCTGTTAATATTAATAATTATACTTCTCTAACTTTTACAGCACCTATTTACTCCAAACGTTCATCATAATTCTATTTTTTCCGAAATCGTCTTTGATCTTCTTGTAGACTGTTTCTAAATTCTTATCCTGCCTCTACTATGACTCTCTGTGCTACTACTATTTATTGTTATTAGTATGTCTTTGTAGCTAGCTAAGCTTGCACAGTTGGCAAAAGGTGTTCAACAAAACTCCTATTCAGCAATAGCTCTAGGCACTGAGTGCAGTCCTCTGGGTTGTCCATAATGTCTATTAAAGTATTCTTAATGTTTATGCTTTGACAATTCCCAACAATAAAATTTCAATGGTCACCAAGAATAAGGTACTAGTTTACTTTTTAATTGGATAGGAGGACATACTACTACTGTTGCAGGGACTATTCTGCACATACAGAATGATGGACAAGAAATAGGGCATTGGTGATAATAGGTGCAGTCATAACAGAAGTTGAACCCCCAATCTCCCTACTGATTAGCTAGTGTGTCAGAGTCATTATTTAGCTCCCGAATGCAGCGATGATCCCCAATGATTATACAACCCAGAACATAAGACTACGGAGTCAGAGTCCCGACCTCTCTGAGTCACGGAATCATGCTTGCAAATTGCAAACGCTTTCGCTCACTCACTCATGACCAAAAACCACAGAGTCTATGTAAAGTTTAATGCTTTATTAAAAGTAAAACAACTAGCTCTGTGTGTACTCTGTATATTCATTTTCAATTGCGCATTATATAAAACATTTATTAAAATCAACTTTATAGAAGAGAAACGGTCAACTCATGAAAACTGAACAGTGGCCGATTTACACATTTTGGGGGCGATTATGATGGCGGACGGACCTGAGTCCGTCCGCCACCATAGAGAAGGAAGGACCGTCCGCAGGGGCAGCGGCGGTCCCTCCGTGCTAATTAGGATGTGACCGCCACCCTGGCGGTCACATCCTGTATTTTTATCATTGCGGCGGGTGCTGCTTGAAGCAGCACCCGCCGCAATGATAAAAATGTAAGTTGTGCATTTGCATGCACAAAGCGTCAGGCACCTCGCGGTGCCTGCCGCTTTGTGCAGGCAAATGCAGGGGGGTACCATAGGTACCCCCCATGTGCACCCCCCACCCCCCTTCACCCCTGGGGGCCCTGCAACGGGCCCCAAACACAAATCCGTATGCCTTTACACGGCGGAAATGCCGCCGTGTAAAGGCATCTTTCTGCAGACATCCTAATATGGCTGGCGGTGTCTGATAGACACCGCCAGCCATGTTAATGCTTTTCTGCTGCGGGCGGAATCCGCCTGCGGCGGAAAAGCGGAGGACAGATAGTAAGACACACCAGCCATCCTAATATGGCGGTGGGTCTTTCAAGGCTCCGCGGCGGATTTACCGCATCCTCCGGGCCGGCGGTGGCTTCCGCCGGCCCGGTGGATGCGGGAAATCCGCAATCGTAATAGGCCCCTAATTGTGGTAGACCCCTCACCTTGTTGGAACTTAAAGTACTGGTGGTGATGATGATGAGTAACATATTGCTCTTTTTCGTAGAAGGGAATCTTCTGTCTGTTATGAGAAAAATGGTACACGTTAAAAAGCAAGCATTCATCAGTTGTGCCAAAAAGTGTAGCATGTTATGCCTAAGCATAAATAAAAACACCCTCCCCTTCCAAAAGGGGAATTTTTGGTTTAGACTAGAGAGTCACAAATAATTACATTTGTTTATGTAGTAACTTTTTTTTCATTCCTAGACAAAATAGGGAGTGGTGTATATGGCATCTAAAAATATGAAATGTTTTTTGTAGGCGGAACACCATCGGCACAGACAACCACCAGTGCCGGGGCCAGAGCGGAGGTGGTCACTCCATGGGCGGATGCGGTGCCACCAGTGCCAGGAGGAAGTGCTGTGGGGGATGCCTCGGTAGTGGCGGGCAGTGGTAAGCTACTATAGTCCTTACTTATTGATATTGCAGAGTAGGATCGCTGTAGGGGTGTATGTTGTACAGTACAAGTACACTTTACTGTTAAGAAGACTTACAAATTTAGAACTAAGTTTTTGTCAACCAGGTAGAAGACAGTCACACTTGCCTTCGCATTAGCAATAGCATTAGCGGCGGGAGTTGACGAGTAACCAATGGCCTCCTCTAAATTTGACTTCAACTCAGCTGTGAAACTTTTATTGAAAAGCCAAGTCAGATCAAAGATGAACTTGATGGATGGGATGAACAAAAAGGGAAAGAAGGGTGTAAGGAAAGAGGAAGGATGAGCAAGTTAAATTAATGACTGGCAAAGATTGATACGCGTTTCTGAATGCAGGCAGAGGTGGCCGGTAGGAATCTGATGCATGGCCGGTTGAAGGGAGGATGGGTGGAAGGAGAAAGAAAAGAGGACGGTCTGGGTGGGTGAAACAGAAACTGTATGTGTGCGCAATATATCCTTTGGGTCAAATTCAAATGTAAGTCAAGCACGGATGCATGGGTGGTGGTTTACAAAATAAAAAAAGGGTGTTTGACAGTGAGAAAAAGTAAGGTTTGTCCAGTTGAGACATTAAGAAGAATGATTGACATTTACTATGAATGGATGGATGCCTGGATGGTATCTTCCTCATAGATAGCGTAGGTGTATGTAGAGTAGTCAGAATAGACTGTCACTGGATGAAGAATGTTAGTTTGAAGACCATGTAACACCGCACGTCCGTGCCAGAGAAGCAAAGCCGAGGGATGTAGAAGTTGCAATTTTTCAGAATACTCCCTTGACTAACAGTAGTTTGCAAGCACAGCATATATTGTGTATCTATATTGTATAGTTCACATTAACAAGTCAAGTCACAAGTGCCTTCCTCCGGCGATTACGGGGACCACTCACTACCTATGTTAATAATTTTTTTTCAACTCTGTCATTCATGTGTGGCCTATCGGTGTTCACTCAATCAATAAAAATAAAGCACCTTAAATCATCCCTTATATAAGCAAATATTATGTGAAGTGATATATGATTATATTCTCTTCTTCATTTTCCTTTTGTAGTCGTCAGGGTCAGGGCAGGGTGAAAGGTAAATTAATTGAGCGGTAGCCCTTGTTGTAACAGAGTATGGCCATTGCCACCCGTAATAGAAAAGTATGAGCTTCCCCACCTGCATGTACTGGTAACAATAACGCGAGTCTGCGTCATCATGGCTTGCGTCTGTTTTTCTTGGGTGCAAGCTGACTGCACTGGCATTATGCCGGCTTCCACAAGTTTACGTACTAATTTCGCTAAACAAGAGAGAAGAAGAAGACTGGTGTACTATCTGAGTCTAATGTAGTGAGTCCATATAGTGCTAGTAGAATTCCTGAAACTCCCATTAATGTTAGAGCAAAGGCCGATGAAGTGGGAGGTTAGATAGATACATGCCACAAATGTTATGTACTGTGCTTGCAAGTTGCTAGTGCTACTGTGACACAACTTTCTGTTGAATTATTTTGTGTTAATCTTAAAGAGTATTGGTTACAGTATTTTTTCTTTCTTCATATAGATACTCCTTCTAAACCATCGAGTAAGGAGTTGGCTATCCGGGCCAGGTGCCTGAAGCTGGAGGCAATTGTCACCGAATATCGGCAGGCTGGTGTCTCAGGAGGAGGAGGAGTCAACAACAACAGCTGCATCCTCCTCCACTGCCCCTGGGTCATCCAGCCAGCGCAATCCTCCAGCGTTACGGCTCCATGGTCCAGCAGCCACCCGCCGCCGCCGAGCAGCGCAACCAACAGCTGCCCCCCACAGTACCTGCACGGCGCGTGTGCACCGCCTAACCCTGCGAGTGACCTACCTTGAGCAGGAGGTGGAGAGGCAAAAAGTCCTGCTCAAGGCCTTCCAGAAAGAGCTGCGGGACCACCTGGCCACAGGAGAGTGCCGGCCAAAGTAGAGACTGTCCCTTGCCCCTTTTTTAAAGACTTTTGGGGCGGGGGGAATTGGGTGTTGGGTTTTTTGAACTTTTGGGGACATTTATTTCATGGACATTGGTTGGGGTTAGGGAGGGGGGTGGGTTTGTAGCAGGGATTCTGTTCTCCTACAGAACTGTGCATCGAGATTTGGAACCTCAGTGAATTAGGGTGACCCAAAACTCACCTCAGTACCCAACATCCCCTTACCGAGCTAGCTACAGTGTCTCATTGGTCATAACAAACTCCCAATGTTTAGACAAACCAGAACATGAACTTAGAATACCTCAGGTCACGTGGAATACATGAGCACTCTTTCGTTATACAATCATTTCAAACCAGAACGTGGAGTAAACGAGGACACGTGCACATTTGAAATATTTATTTACTAATGCCATTTTCTCAAACGCAGTATCTTAGATAATACAAGGAAACATATTATCAGAAGCAAAGTTATCAGCATAGTTACTAGTCCATAAAAGGCAAACGGTGACAACATGCTAAAATGCTGAAATGAATAGGGTTAACAACACCTAATTCTCACCCTCCCTAACTAGCATATTATATTATTATCTAAGAAGGTCTCTTTGGGTTTTAGCAGGGCTGCCCCATACCTCAAGATCCTAGTGTGAAGGGATCACATCGTCTTCCACCAGCTCTCTGCATGCGAACCGCATCAAGTGTGTATCGTGTGCCCTAAGCAAAGCAATATAAAACGCGCCTAAAGCCAGATTTTGGCAGCAGCTGCATTTATGTTATGTCTAGGAAGGTGCGAAGAACAGACCTCACAACAATACTGTGTCGAGTTATCCTTGAGGCTTCAGCACTCACTGTACAGACATAGTTTACCAAGCAAAGCTGATATCAGAGCAATAACATATTATTATCATGTAAATCACAACGCTCTTCTAGGCTGAAAGCTAAAACAACAATTATGTGTCGTGTGCAGAAGCAGCAAAAGGTAAAATGGCGTTTAAACATTTAACAAGCTCATGCTAACTTAACACGGTATATAGGTAAGCAGTAACTATATGACAGGTTAGGTCTTGTTGGATAGTTTATTTTTGTTAGGGTCTAAATAATTATTTATTTTCCACTTAAACATAGCATACGTGTGTGAAGAAGTAAATCTGATGCAGATAGTTTAAATATATTTCTTCTTTATTAAGTAACAGCTTATACAGCGTCCTACCCACAGGAAGGCCAACAGCAACTCATCTGATGCTAGGCAACTAGCCTGCATTCACATAAACATTCTAGATTACTCTACTGAGCTAGATTCCAAAACTGACTGTAAAGGATTAACATGACTAAGCGTTACTACAACGTGTTTTTCTGTTTTGTGGGGGAGGCAAGGGGGGTTAACTGTACGTTTGTTTCCCTGAAACTTAACTGGGTGGTCGATTCAAATTGTCTAAGTAATCGCCCAAATTTGTACAAAAGTGCCACTGACAGTTAGTGAATTCAATTGTCCTACTACTTTACTAGTACTACCATGAGTCTCTCCTCTCCTCCTACTCCATTATTTTTCCTCCCCCAAAATGCTTATCTTACCTGTGATTCGTGTTTGAGAATAGGGCTCGGCACAGGGCTGGCAGCATAGAAAATGGTGATCAAGGTTGGCTATGGAATCCTGGTAGGATGAAATGGCATCGTTGTGGTGGTAGTAGTAGTGGTACACACTGGCAGTAGCAGCATATGAAAAAAAGGAAATGAGACATTGAGTGGCCTGAGAGGAGCATTAGAACAGTACGATAGTACAGTATACAAGAATACTGCCATAAATTGTAGCCTAAGCAATGCTAAAGTATTCAATCAAAAGTTAACTAATAGTTGCGTGGTTTATGGCTACTATAAGAACTAGTACTGAAGGACACAGCAGCGTAAGCTTTAGTCACGTGTTGTTGTTGTTGATGATGAATCCACTCGATGGCGGACATGAAATTCTGAATTGATTTGCAAATACTCATGGGTGTGCGTCAAGCAGAATAAGAATATGTCCTCGGATTCCTTGACCTGCCTTGAAATTGATTTTCTGTTGCTTTTGACCTTATCCTCCCCAGCAAGCATGTGGAATTATTGGTGTCATTTAGTCACACCTCAATAAAAACCACACAGCCCGGGAGAAGAGGGTTAGGTTATGAAAAATGGATGGGAATGGGGGTTTTTGGGAAAGTTTTTGGGAGAGAGAAAAAAAACACAGTACGCATGGCAAACAACAAATGAAGAAAAACAAATCTTTGGATACGAAGATATCCATAAATCTTTTAAGGGACATAAAGGAAGTACATGCATGAATTTGTTTGCTAAATGGGTGGTTAGGTTACTGAAAAGTAGTACTTACTACAACTTACTAACTAGTACTAAACAAATAGACAGTACAGGGCTGCCGTAATTACGCAATTTCACTTGCCTATCTGCCCTCAGAGAGAATAAACACTTAGTAGTACATTACATTCGTTTTTAAAAAGTCGCACTCATAGAAGTCCACAACAATAACATTATTTAAAAGATAAGGACAAGTGAAGTGGATATTGTAACTGTATGTTGTGGTTATCCTGGTCAAATTGGGAAGCTGCATGCATCAAGCTATTCCTCTTATTTGCGGTACTCCTCCATTCCATCGGGCGCTCCGTCGATCAATCTTGGTCACCACACTGTACACTGCCAGCCTGGCGGATGCGGAATTGCGAATTGCTATGGTAAGCCTGAGTTAATGTTTTTCCCATCGCACAGAGTAAGTGCCGGCCTGTAATTGTCGATGGAAAAAAAGAAAGGGACATTAAAACACCCCAGAGGAAAAATATAAGGTACGGTGTGTAGTGCAAAAATAACACTTTTACTTTCAGAGGCAACAGTATTACATACATGCATCATTTCTAAAGTGCCTACCCTGAGTCTCTGTTTTCAGGATAATAATTAGCACACAGCAGGCCAGGGCCATGCAGACAGTCAAGGCAGGCACCACTGAGTGAACCAACCTCCATGTAGCATACCTCTTTGACACAGACAGACAAAGCAGATCTAAATTTATACAGCAAGCCACATAGCGGCAATTTTACATGAACCGCTGTCTGGACTTTGGCATTACAGTACACTGGCACGACCACTCCATACCACGACTAGACAGACATGTAGTTCTGCTGTGGTTGTCGTTGACTTGTTTACCTGTTTGCCACTCACGAAATGGCCATAGTTATTCCGTAAATCAACGATGATGATCCATCCATCCCAGTGAGTGACTGCGAATATATTATGTAACTTTGGTCATCATGACTCATCATCATCATGGTGTTGGGAAACTCAATGTTGTTCATGCAGTCACAATCTACACACAGTGAGTCCAAGGACATTTTCCATATTAAAAAATGCAACATAGTGGCCCCTGCAGTAGAAGTACAATTTGTATTAAACAAGGTAAACAGAGTAGACTTGAGTTACATTTAGCGCGTAAAAGATTAAATAATGACAGAACACATAGGATTCATGTCATGCACAACAAACAAACAGCAATTGCTTTCATCAGAGCCAGACAGCCAGTGTTGTCCACAGCATGCCATCTCATCATTCATTACCTGTTCCACTTTTTGTCAGCATCTTATTCCTAAGTGAAGGGCCACAGGGCAGCCTATCATGTCAATTTCAGAAGTAACAGTCAGCATAGTCAGTCATTCCAGTCCCACTTCTTTTGATGTGACTCGTCTACGAAGCGACAGTTTCTTGATTCTGCGTAATCCCGCCATCTCCCTTGAGGGAAATGGATAGGGGAAGTATGGAGGAGGTGGAAGATAGAGGAGCATGACTGAGTTGTGAACTTGTGAACTTCAGGAATGCAGACAGTGGCACCTTCAATATGGAAATAAGACAAAGACAGTGCTGCTGATGGATTTGTTGCGATTAAAGTATTGTTGTGCTAAAAGTTGCAAAACAAAGAAAGACACACAGAAATAAAAGTGAATAAGGACGGGAAAAAAAGTACGTTTTTCAAGCCTATGTGTCAGGGAAGTAGAGCTCGTCATCAAACTCTGTGAATTGAACCGGGAGTAGGTCAGCTAACAGAGAAGAACTTCCGGCACCTAAGTCGGTGTCCTCTTCTTCCTGCGTGGATTCACGTATTCTGTATTCTGGTGCTATGAAGTGCTCATTCATCTTGATCATTGTTAACCTCTCCACATTTTTGGCCGAGAGGCGGGTCATTTTTGAAGTTACAATGGCACCAGCAGCACTGAAAACACGTTCAGAAGACACGCTTGCGAGTGGGCAAGCCAAATAATTTATAGCCAGCTTGGTGATCAGTGGCCATTAAGGCCTTTTACCATACCAATACACCAATGGGTTCTGATCAAAGAAGACCTCTGTTGGGTCATCGAGATAGGCCTGCACCATCCACTCAAAGTCCTCCAGGGGTGCTCCACTTTGCGTACCATCTGTTGCCTTTGCATCTACACTGGAATGAGCAAATCCTTGATGAGTTATCCAATCCGCTTCCGACAATATTATGGCTGGGCCTAATGCAGGTGATGATACGGTTGCTGGTGTCGGTAACAGCTCTGAGGGAAAGTGACTGCCTTCGGCCACAGAAGTGGACCTTGACGCTGGATGGCCTGCTGCTTCAGTAGTACTTGTGGTGGTTCCGAGTGGCTGACTGAGCTAGCCAATGTTTGTACTTGGAAACATCTGCTTCAGAAAAAGGAATGAATGTATTGCTGGCCAGTGCCTTTTTGTACCGTGGATCCAGAATAGTGGCACAAATGTAATGTTGTTCTGAATGTATTGCTTTAAGCCTTAAATTGTCAACTAGGCAGCTTAATAAGCTCTCCGCCAACTGATATGCGTCTTGTTTTTCAGCATCAACTCGGAACGTTGAAGACACCGCCTTCAGTTGGTGCTCTAGCATGCGCAACAATGGGATAGCTTTGTCCAAAGTACAGTCCTCCCTGCTGAGTTCATGCATGAAGACCTCTAAAGGACGAAGCATGTCTGTCAGGCTTTTAACTAGGTCCCATTCCTCCACCTCTAGCCTCATATCTTTCATAGAAGCACTCCGTGCGTGAAAGACATACTCATTGATTACCAAGTACTGCTCAAACAGACGCTCAAGCATGTAGAAGGTTGAGTTCCAACGTGTTGCCACCTCCTGGACGAATCCTCTGACTGGCACTCTACGGTCACGTTGAATGATCCTCAGCTGCTTCCGGGCCTTAAAAGAATGGCTGAAATGTGTGCAGATTCTACGGCAGGTGGTCAGTAACTTTCTGACTGTGTTTTCTTTTTTCAAGAAATCTTGAACAATAATGTTAATGATGTGCGCCAAACACGACACTCTGAAATAGCCACCATCGGGCATGGCCATAACTATATTACTGCCATTATCCGTGGAAACATAACCAATCATGCGCCTTCTTGGCTGCGGCCATTCAAAGACCTTACTGTTAAACTCCTCCAAAATGTTTACTGCAGTATGAGATTTCTCCATGGCAAACATGTCTGCTGTGGCATGTTTCCGAGTAGCTTGAAAAATTGTGACACTGTCAACACCTGCAGCTATCTTCTCTCTAACCCCCGCAAAAGAGACCCTCCTGGACGAGTCCTCTGACTGGCACTCTACGGTCACGTTGAATGATCCTCAGCTGCTTCCGGGCCTTAAAAGAATGGCTGAAATGTGTGCAGATTCTTCGGCAGGTGGTCAGTAACTTGCTGACTGTGTTTTCTTTTTTCAAGAAATCTTGAACAATAATGTTAATGATGTGCGCCAAACACAGCACTCTGAAATAGCCACCATCGGCCATGGCCATAACTATATTACTGCCATTATCCGTGGAAACAGAACCAATCATGCGCCTTCTTGGCTGCAGCCATTCAAAGACCTTACTGTTAAACTCCTCCAAAATGATTACTGCAGTATGAGATTTCTCCATGGCAAACATGGCTACCTTTGCATGTTTCCGAGTAGCTTGAAAAATTGTGACACTGTCAACACCTGCAGCTATCTTCTCTCTAACCCGCGCAAAAGAGACCCAGTGGGCAGTGATGCACATGTAATCATTGGCTTGGCAACTGGTCCACACGTCTGTTGTCAGGTGGATAGTGTGAACAGCACTCTTTTGCAAAGCTGCCCCAATCACGTCCAGCACATCTTGATGTAGTGCTCAAACCGCAACTCTGGCAAAATAGGACCGGCTAGGAACCTTCCATTTAGGGCAGACTGTTACCACAAATTCTAGAAAACCCACCTCTTCCACGAAAGAAAATGGGAGAAGGTCCAGTGCTAACATTTTGGCCAGCTTTGCATTATACTGACGTGCCATTGGGTGGTTGCGTTCCAATGGCGCCTCTGACCAAAACATGCTTTTAATGGTGGTCTGGACCGTTTTCATATGTGATGATGATCCAGACTTCTTCAACCCAGTTAGGCTCATTGATGTACTTTTTCGCATTGGTGTCTCTACCACACTCTTACTGAGCCACCTAGATGTTGCTGGGGTAGAGGGTGTGGGCGCTATCACTGCAGTGCTGCTGCGAGGTCTACTGTGTGTACCAGAATAAATGTATCTCACTTCTTCACCTCCCTCCTGCACGATCAGCTCCTCATCATCAGATGCAATATCAATGGCTACATTTGGATTTGTACTTTTGGCTTTTCGGATGTTACTTAGGTGTGCCTCCCACTAGATGCTGTGGTGTTTTTGGAGATGACCACTCTGGCCTCCAGTACCATAGTTGGTACCAAGCTTACCCTGACTAACTACTTGTTTACAAATCGAACAAATAACTTGGTTTTCTGCCTGTTTGCTAATACTAAAGAAGTCCCAAACTGGGGAGTTGAGATTTCTGGTGGTGGTGGAGGTGCCACTTTCAATGCCAGATGAAGTGGAGGATGGGCGTGGCAGAATTTGACTCTGTTGTGAACTTACAGCACCACTACTTGAGGTAATGGAGGTTGAGCTGGACGGAGGTCCCTGCCGGCCCTTCTGAAGAGAAAATATGGAACTGTACGTCGTGTTGGTGTAGTAGTTACCTGTGTTGGTGGTTGTACCAGCGCCACGCCGCCCACATCCCGCGAAGCATTTCGGGTTAGGGTAAAAATGTCTGTCTGCTGCATGCCCGCTGGGGCTGGGGTGACGATTGTGATGACTGGCTCGTCATCATCAGACTCTTCATCATCAGCAGAATACACCACTACTACTTCTTCTTTTTCATCACCCATAACTGATAGCCTTGCGGGAACCTTCCGTTTCCCTAGCTTTGTTGGCTCATGGCGTGCTTCCCTCTCAGACTGAATTGGTGGGTGCCAATCAAGATCTAGATCATCAGAAGGAAGGGGGCTTGAAGAAGAAGTTGTACTAGCCATCCTTTTCCTTGCTGGGGATCTGGAAGACAATGGATCATCAGGAGTGGCTTGCTCGGCTGATACCTCTGCATGAATCTTGATTTCCTGATGTGCCGCCACTTCTGGAGGAACAAGTATTGTAGGCAGTTGTGGCTCTCCTTGTGCCTCTCCTTGCACCTCTCCTTGCGCCTCTCCTTGCGCCTCTCCTTGCGCCTCTCCTTGCACCTCTCCTTGCGTATCTCCTTGCTGCACCTGTGGTTGTCGTTGCGGCTGTGGTTGAACACTCGTCAGATGAGTTACACCCTGCGTTGATTGGATGCTACTTTGCGATGAGTCAATGCCAACATCACTGGCCAATGGAGAAAGAGCAATTAAAGTGGCTGCCTCTGCGGCACTCATGGGCTTGGGCCTAACTTGGTGTGGTGGCACTGACACTACTGAAGCCGAGGTGCAGATCCCAGCTTGGTCCCCGGCGGACACCGCTGCTGCAGGCGTAGTTTTTTTTTCCCCAAAAAAAGTGGCCGTCGACACACCAGTCTCTTTGGTAATTGGCGCCACTTCCTTCTTCTGCTCCTTGTTACTGGCAGTGGCACTGGCAACTTTCTTTGTAGAGGAGCTACGGCTTCCTTTCTTTGGGCCCATCTTCTTCAGATGTCAGAACAGCAGGACGCAGTTGCACGAGTTGCAGAGTTGTCTGTGGCCACACGTGACATCACACACTGCAGCAGGACTTCTTCCTGGCACTACAACAAGTGATGATGATGAGGATGATTCCTGGCTCTCAGTCTTTGTGCACCTAAAAGCAAAGAAGCCAGAGGAACATCAGTTAAATAAATGTTGCATATGTCGTGCTTCAATTAATACTATTGCAACTAGGCATTTATTATTATTAACACAACACACCCAAAATCGTAAAGACCCAAAATAAAAATTGCAATTCTAATCAAAAATGGATGTTTACATTAATAGAAGAGAGACCACACAGAGAGAGTTGTTTCATGCACCCATTCATAACCCTAGGCCTACTGGCCCGCAAGCTTGCCGGCCTATGACAAAAACGGCTTAACCTCAATATGCCCCCCCACACCCACATGGCTAGGTCAACAACAACTACAAGAAGGCTAGGCCAAAGGGAACACCAACAAATCTAAATCCACACAAAAATTACCTCAATCCAATGCCATCCATGCCCTAAATTATGTTTCTTTAAATTCAAGGGACCCCACAGAAAGACTAGGTCCATGCACCGCTGAGTACCCCTGGGCATAATGGATGAAAGCAAGGCAGACTGGGTGCAGGCTTATGGCACAAAGCACACAGCCTGGCTTCAAAATGGCCCCTAGACAACCACCCACATGGTCAGTCCCTGGACCAGGGCTAAAAATAACCACCACCCACATGTCCAGGCCCTGGACCAGGCCTCAAAATGGCCCCCACCCACATGGCCAGGCCCTGGAACAGGAACCAACAACACCAAAAAAATCGAAATACACACAAAAATCACCTCAATCCAATGCCATCCATGCCCTAAATGATGTTTCTTTAAATTCAACAGACCCCACAGAAAGACTTGGTCCATGCACCACTGAGTACCCCAGGGCATAATGGATGAAACCAAGGAAAACAAATGAGAATACAAAAAAACCCACATTTTGCATGATTTAATCCAATGCCATTTCTGGCCTAAATCATAGATGTTTTCAAACAATAAATACCACATAAACAGTTGTTTCATATACCCAATGACTAGTACTTGCTAGATGGGCCATGGGCAGACTAGGCCACAAGGTAAAATAAATGAAATATTGCTAATTTAAAAAACATGAAGAAATGTGTTTAACTGTGCAATCTTTTCATTTATAAAAGCTTAAAAATGTAATGCAAAAAAATAGGCCCCATACTACAACTAAGGGTGGGAGTAGTTGGCGGAGTACCACTAAGCAGAACTCCACGAAGTTGAACAAAAACTCTGGGAATTCGCAACTTCGCTCCGCCAGCAGAGACCTCAGATGTTTTTGATAAAATATCAAGTATCCTACTCTTTAAATGCTAAAATGCATATAGTCATTTCACAAAAGTGAAAGTGATAATTTAGAAAGCAGTGAGAGAGGTGATGATTTTGGGATCCTCCCAAACCTAGGGAGAGAACAGAGCCGATGCCTTCAAAACATAGAGCACATCTTGCTGAGCGATTCAGTGATGGTTCCATCCTCTTAGGACCACCCCAAGCACAGTTTCATGGGCCAAAATACAATCCCAATCAAAGGCCCTGCAAAGTATTATGGGACAAGATTGACTGTGGGAAATGAATATTTCACTATCCAATATGAAAATAATTCTACAAAGAGCTGCAGTTCAACTCGTCGTTTCAGTTGTCCGTCACAAGTCAGGTACAAAAGCATTGAATCAAGCTGCAATTGCACTAGTCGTTACTAGATGTCCCTTACAAGTCAAATGCAATGACTAGTACTTGCTAGATGGTCCATGTGCAGACTAGGCCATATGTTAAAATAAATGAAATAGTGTTAATTTAAAAAACATGAAGAAAATGTGTTTACCTGCGCAATCTTTTCATTTATAAAAGCTTAAAAATGTAATGCAGAAAAATAGGCCCCATACTGCAACTAAAGGTGAGAGTAGTTGGCGGAGTACTACTAAGCAGAAGTCCACGAAGTTGAACAAAAACTCTGGGAATTCGCAACTTCACTCCGCCAGCAGAAACCTTAGATGTTTTTGATAAAATATCACGTATCCCTCTCTTTAAATTCTAAAATGCATATAGTCATTTCACAAAAGTGAAAATGATAATTTAGAAAGCAATGAGAGAGGTGATGATTTTGGGATCCTCCCTAACCTAGGGAGAGAACAGAGCCGATGCCTTCAAAACAAAGAGCACATCTTGCTGAACGATTCAGTGATGGCCCCATCCTCTTAGGACCACCCCAAGCACAGTTTAATGGGCAAAAATACAATCCCAACCAAAGGCCCTGCAAAGCACTATGGGACAAGATTGTCAGTGGGCAGTGAATATTTTAGTATCCAATATGAAAATAATTCTACAAAGAGCTGCAGTTCAACTCGTCTTTACTAGTTGTCTGTCACAAGTCAGATACAAAAGCATTGAATCAAGCTGCAGTTGCACTAGTCGTTACTAGATGTCCCTTACAAGTCAAATGCAAAAGCATTGAAATTATTACATCAAGCTGCAGTTCCACTAGTCGTTACTAGATGTCCCTCACGAGTCAAATGCAAAAGCATTGAAACCCTGAGCTGAGAGCTAATACAAAACATTATGAAAAGAGCTAAACTGCAGCTTCATGAAAGGGTTTCAATGCTTTTGTATTTGACTTGCTAGGGACATCTAGTAACGTCTAGTGGAACTGCAGCTTGATTCAATGCTTTTGCACTTGACTTATGAGGGACACCTAGTAACGATAACTTGAACTGCAGCTCTTTGTAGAATTATTTTGATAATGGATACTATAATATTCACTGCCCACTGCTAATCTCAACCGATAATGCTTTTCAGGCCCTTTGGTTGGTATTGTATTTTTGCCCATAATAACTGTGCCTGGGGTGGTCCTAAGAGAATGGGACCACCACTGAATCGTTCAGCATGATATGATCTTTGCGTTCAAGGCATCTGCTTTGTCCTCCCCCTAGGTTAGGAGGGACACCAAAGTCATCACCTCTCTCATTGCCTGTTATTTTTCAATTTAAAAGTTCACTTTTGTGAATTGGTTATATGATTTTTAACATGTAAAGTTGCTTTATCAAAGCATTTGTGGGTGACATTTAGAAGCTGACTTAGCTACGCCTGGTTGAGTGGATTTTATCTATGACTACATATTTTTCATGCAATGTGTAGTTAACAAATCTCAGCAAACTTCGAGAGCGGAGCGTAGTTCCTTGCCCAGGGTTAACTGCAATGCCAAGCCACCTACCACAACCAAATAAAATAAAAAAATTAATAAAAGGTTACAAATATATACTTGGGCATTTCCTCAATCAAACACCCATATCCAAAGTTTTTTAACTTTTTGTAATGTCACAAAAACAAAGTCCAAAAAATCCAATGGTGTATATCCTGCAGGAATTGCTGACAAAAAGAGTCATCCTTTCACCTCAAAATTCAAATGAAAAGTTACCAGGACATGGACAAAGCAGGGGGAGGAGCCTTCTGAATGGGAAGAGGAAGTTGAAGTCTCTATGAACTTCCTTCCTGTTGAAAAAAAAGAATAAAACATGTTTTTCACAGTACAAAAACAACCTGAACTGTTTAGTAGAATAATAACTCAAAAAGGTATTGTCGAGTTGCTTCTCGAGTAAAAACTCTACTTAAGAAGCAGCCACAGCTAGTCATGATCATTGACATCACAAAATGGCACTGGAAGGCTCTGTGGTGACCAGAAGTCACCCGAGTGGCCGGCAAATCCCATGCGCACTCCCAAGCTAACGTTACAGGAGCCTCACATTGTTTACTCGAACACCGCGATGCACCAATGAGAGAATAATTCCACCACGTGCCGATTAATATAATTTGGCAAGGACTTCCTGCTACATGTATAATATGGAGTTACCAAATTTTACCAACTCCACAAGTGGAATTAAATTTTCCATTTGGGCCTAATGATGAATTTGCTGATATATGGACTTTATTTGTACATGTCATAGAGGAGATGGCAACTGCAACCTTTTATAATGACATGCATGGATATGTCATTTAACTAGGTTAATTTTTAGAGTAAAACTTGTTTTAGAGTGTCTTTTTTTGTACATCACCATGCGTTAGCATTGTTTAATTACAGGAACAAAATAAAAACATGCTGCCTTAAAAGCATTCCTCATTCAGTGGTAATCTGAATCTGTTTTTTGTTGAACGCAAACCTGACTCTGGTCACAGTGCGCAGATCATCAGCTGATGAAAGTTCACAAGCCCGAATTTAGGATGTGCTATGCCCAATGTGCTAATCTGGACCTCCCAAATCAATCCGATAGCAACCGAAAAACCCACGATTGCTTTGATCCAGATTGTGAACACACAAACCCGACAGCTCAGGCCACATAGAGATGCACATGGACAAAACTGAAAGAATCCAATTTTTGTTTGAGTGTTGAACTCAAAATGTGCATGTTTATTTTGGTCCTCCTATTCCCCATGCTTAAAAGCAATAAAGCAATAAAGAAAGGCCCAGGTTGACGCAAATGTAGGAAAGCAACAAAAACAGTAGAGTGAAAGATGTCAGGTATCTTCATTCAGTACAGTGCTTCATAAATGCAAAACTTCGTAACTTCTAATTCAATACAGTCAAAGAATGCATCACACACTCTGAACAACAGACCAGAGTGTGTCCCAATAAAAAGCATACAATAAAGGTAAAAGATGTACTCCAGTTGAAAAGGGCTGATCAGTTATAACAAGAATGTATCTGAAAATGATACAAAAACAGCACTGCACAAGGTAGCAAGAAATGTAGCATAGAAAGAACAGCAGCTTAACAGGCAATTTGGCATTCAGAATAACTAAAACAGAGAAAGGACATGCAAGACATACATAGAATGGCACTAATAATAAAGGAAGTGTGCGATAAAACTCTATGGAATTCAACACGGTAAAACAGAACCTCAGTAAGTTCCTCATTCACAATTGCACTTTCAGATACTGACTGCAAATCCTCACATATAGAATATCCATGCAAAGGTAGAGTCTGTGAAGCAGATCCCTTTGGTCAGGTGATTAAAGTAACATAAGACAATACTCGTAGTGTGCAAGAAATACCACGTAGGTTGTCAGCTAAGAACCCCAAATCCTGGTGATCAAACAGAAACAAGCAAGATGGTAACAGCAGGGATATTACAGTTAAAGCCTGCATTGTCGGCTCACGTCTTAACACCTCTTAATAAGGCAGTAATAAAAGAAAACAGAATCTCAGAGTCCTGGTAAGGTAGCATCACGGTTCCAATACACAACAAACATTTGCAATGCACTAGGTCTTGCATTATTCAAAGTTTGAGCTATTAGCGTTGCATTATTAATTGCAACTCCATTAGCTCAAACCTTTAGTACTGCAAGACCTAGTGCATTGCAATTGTTTTTTTTACTCACTGGTTCCCATGTGGATGGTGGGGCAGGAGCCCATTTTGGCATGAAGCTCTCTCCCTCTGTCCAAGGTACCTGGAACACACTTGCCCTACACTGACATTTGGAAATCCCAGGAAAACTGTAAAGTGTTTGGTTCTACAGGATTAATAGAGGTAGAAACGAAATCCTACTCCAGTTTATGCAACAGGATTGTTGGAGAACGCTGGTCTACTGTGTAAACTGAGACGCTGTAAGTTTCCTGTCAAAAGCGTACTTTCCCCTGTAGCTATGATATAGCAATGCAAGGACTGGGAATGCACTTACAGTGAGGGACACAGGAGAAGGTGCACATTGGCCTACAGTTGTCAGTCTACCTCAGACAGGGCAGTGAAGGGGAGGGGCTCTTATATGGAAATCACTGCACAAAGAATGCAGAATGTGGGTCCCTTTGCTCTCCTGCTGAAAAACCACAACTGCTCAGAGCATGGGGCAAGGCCAGAAACGTTCACAACAGAGGTCTGCGCAGATCCCTTTGAAGAACCCCAACCCCCTTTCACATTTCAGCTCACAAGACAAATTATTTACAAGTGCCTTGCAGAGAGTTCTGTCAGTGGACCAGTGGACCAGTTTAACAAGGCACCCAGCACTGCCAGTGACAGGGGCAATACATTATTTTTGTGAACATTGGAGAGGGGGCAGGAATAGGTACCAAAGATACCAGATATTACACAACTCGGGCAACGCCCACTGAAATGCAAGTCATCCATCACCTAACATGTCCTGAGGCAGGGGTCTCAAATGGCCCAAGGTGTAAATAGCAATGTGCTGTTGTATGTATGCATTTCTTTCCTCTCTGGTACTTTCAGACATGCGTCAGGATGGGCCTGTGTATACTATAAATATCGGACTGCAAGAAGTAAGAAGGAGCCTCTTTGCACATTCAGGTGTAGCTTAACGGCTAGGGCGGCCAACTCTGAAGCTGGGGACCCAGGTTCGAATCCGGTGAGAGGCTCAAACATTGTGTGATTCTATTCAATCACTTAAATAAAAGTGTTCCGAAGGGGGCGTGGCTACTGATAGGCCGCTCAAGTGGAGAGCTCCGAGGCACCGTAGGGCGACGGACGTCCTCCTGCCTTCTCCGTGGCTGTCAGACACCCAGTTTTTGGCACAGATGCGTTCAGAAATCCTGCCACTTCAGACGCAAATATTGCGGAAGCTCTGGGTGAGCTTAGAAAATGTTTATTTGATTTTCCCTGCCGGCCACGGCAATCTGCGTAGTTGCGCCCGCCATTTTGTTTTTTCTCACCGGCTTTTCTACATGAATTCTGACGGACTGAGGAAAATGTTTACCTCATAAATGCCAATATCCAAGATTGCTCCTCATATTTCTCAAAGCGCTTCTCAATTTTACTTATATTTCCTGTTAAGGAGCGTTTTGGCAATATCTCTTCACTTATTTTCTCTCTTCCCACAGGCATGCAAGTAACGTGCGCTTGATCACCGCATGCTGTCTTTTTGGCTATATCTTTTTCATAATTTGCCGCTTAGCTTATTCCGCCCTCGCCTCTTCAATGTGACTTACAATAACAAAACAACAACTTATGAAGACCCTTCAACACTTCTTGGATACCTGCAGAGATGAATCCATGGATATTCCTCGACCATGAATGACTTAATTATTCCATTTATTTCTTTTATTACTTGTAATTTTTCCTCACCCCGTTATATCTATTGTTGTATTGTTCTGTCGGGTTAATTATTTTTCCTTTTCTTTTTGTTAGATGCAATATTGTGGTTCCTAGTTTTCTGCCTAGTTTGGCTTCACATGGAGGATGTCCCCCGTTGCCATCTTGGTCCTGGAGTCCTCTGCTTGACGTGTCGCCCCCCTGTGTGGCTTCACCTACCCCACCTTTATTGTCTTTTTGTAGTATGTCCTTTGATTATTCATTTTCTATTTCAAACGTTTGTTTAGTTTAGTGTTTCTGTTTCTCATCTTGTTCGTTCTCTCGACTCCTCTTTTCTCTGCATAACCCATTTAGCCAAGTTAAAAACAGATATTGCTTTGATTCAAGAAACCCATTTATCAGAAACTGAAGCGGCTACATTAAAGAAATGTTGGGTAGGCAATGTGTTTTCCTCAGCTGCTTTAGGTAAGAAAAATGGAGTCTCAATTCTTTGTCATAAGAAATTCCAGATATCAGTTGGTCATCAAGAATCAGACTCATAAGGGCGTTGGGTAATTGTTAAACTTATCATTAATCAAATACCTGTAGTATTTTTAACGTTTATGTACCAGTTACTGTTGATAACGTTTTTTGGTCCCACATTTCTGCTGATCTTCTTATTTTTGATGATGATTATATTGTTTTTGGCGGAGATTGTAATCAAGTTCTTGATCCCATATTAGATAGACATTCCTCAGTTAAATTTGTTATCTCTAAGATGCATTCACATTTACTTCCACCTTACATCGCAAATCTCTAGTTGATGTTTAGATGCTTTGTAACCCAGAACTTCGAGAATATAGTTTTTATTGCCCCCTCACCATTCACAATCCCGAATTGATTATCTCTTTTTTCATAAATCTCTCTCCCAACAGGTTCTCACTCTGAAATTGGCTCTATTTTAATATCAGATCATGCCCCTGTTTCTGTTGATTTTGATTTGCTCCCCTTTACCCCTCATGCTGGTAGATGGCGTTTTAATAATGCTTTGTAATCTGATCCCAATTTTTCAAGTCAATTCACCTCCTTTGCTTCTGAATTCTTTTCTTTTAACTCTACCCCGGATTCATCTCCTGTAATAGTATGGGACTCTTTTAAATCCGCAGCCAGAGGGTTCATAATGAACTTTGTTTCCCAAAAGAAGAGGTTTTTTGAAGCCCAATCTGCCCAGCTGCTCTCTAAGATCAAGGACCTTGAATATACTTACTACCACTCAAACACTGAATCATCTTTAAAGAATCTTATTGATGCAAAGGTCACTTTCAATAAAACATCCACGGAAGCTGCATTGTCCTATCTCTTAAAATGTAGCTCTCATTATTATGGAGGTCAAAATAAAATGGGGAAACTATTGGCAACTATTTAAAAATCAGACGTGACCGCACTAGGATAGAGTCCATACAAAATAATGCTGGTACTTCAGTTTTTAAAGATAGTGATATTCTAAATGAGTTTGTTTCCTTTTACAAAAATGTATATACCCCTCAGAGAGAACCGACCTCTAACGACTTTTTATCTTATTTTCAATCTGTTACACCTTCTCAGACTCATCTTATTGACTTTAACTCCCTAGAAACTGATATTACTTTGTCAGAAATTACTCATGCATTCTCGATATTAAAAAGAGGTAAAGCTCCTGGCCCTGATGGTTTTCCTATTGAATTTTACACTCACTTTGCCAACGTTCTTCTTCCACATCTCCTGCTCCTTTTTAATTCTTTTATTACAATCAGTTCATCCTCTGGTACTTTTCAAGAAGCCATGATATGTTTAATACCTAAAAATTACTGTCCAATCTCTCTAGTTAATTTAGATTATAAATTATTTGCAAACATTCACGCCCGCCGTATAGATTCCATTTTACCTAATCTTATTGGCCCTGAACAGGCAGGTTTCATGAAGGGTCGTCTATCATCTGACAATTCAAGAGTCTTTTTTAATATCCTTAATAAAGCTTCCTCCCTTAATTATCCTATTGCAGGTATACCTTTGGATGCAGAAAAAGCTTATGAAATAATAGGATGGGATTTCATATTTCAAGCTTTAAAATGGATAGGGTTTTCCCCAAAATTCATCTCCCTCATTTCCTTACTATATTCAGGCCAAAAAACCTATATTTTTGTTAATGGTAAAACTTCAGATTATTTTTCTCTCTTTAGAGGGGTAAGACAGGGTTGTCCACTATCACCTCTTCTATTCATAGTAGCATTAGAACCTTTTTTAACCAAGATTAGACAGGATACTCAATTTACTGGCTTTCAATTAGCCACTTTTCATATGAAAATGTCTGTATATACTGATGATATTCTTTTATATTAATCCAATCCTGCCATATCTATACCTTCCTTTCTTACTCAAGTTGATGCTTTCTCTCAAGTATCCAGATATCACCTTAATTCAGAAAAATGTGAAATTCTTCTCCTTAATGTGACTTGCCATAAACATGATTTTGCTCCTACTGGTTTCTCTTGGAAACTGTCTTAAATAAAGTATTTAGGATTATGGTTTTTTTCTTCAAATATTTCTGGTACATTGAAATAAAATTTTGATCATATCATTAAGACTCTATCCGATAGTATTGAACGTTGGCATCCATTATTTCTTTCTTGGCGGGAAAGACTGGACTCCATCAAGATGATGCTCTCTCCCTTAATTTTATATGTTCTCTCAACGATCCCTATAAATATTCCGGGATTTTATTTATAAAAAAATTGATTCTTTTCTAACAAAATTCCTATGGAAGAATAAGTCGCCTCGCATAGCCTTATCTACTCTGAAAGCAGACAAATTATCTGGCGTGCTTAAATTTCCTGACTTTAAATCCTACCATTATGCTTTCTCTTTAAAGCAATCCTCTTGTTGGCTCTCATCTGTCCAAGGTGTTTATCCTCCGGTTTGGATTTCAATGGAAAAAGAAATTCTAACTCCTTTTGAGTTGACTGAATCTCTTACATTTACTAATAATATAACATCCCTACGTTCCCCAGTTATTTCTCACACAAGTAAAATGTATAGCCCTCTTTTACCCTCCTGCTACCCATCTCTTTCTGTATTAGATCAACAGCCTATTTGGCATAATAAATTATTACGTGTAAAGACTCGCTCCATTTATTGGAGGTCCTGAAGATCTAAAGGGCTCCTCTGGATTTCACAACTACTGTCTAATGACACCCCCTTATCTTTCTCAGTACTTCAAGAAAAATGTTCTTTTCCATCAGCTGCTAAAGCATAATATAATCTCCTGCTCCCTTCTCTAACCAAGTATCTTCTTTCGTTGTCCTCTACCTCAGTCCATCTTTGAAATGTCTCTCCTTTTTCCCTTGTTAACCTCATCCCCCTCAGCATCTTCTCTATATAAACTTTCATTTCTCTCCTCAGAGAGAGTTAAAACAAAGACTGAATTGACATGGGAAAAGGATCTAGCAAAAAACTGATGGACTGACTTCTGGGATAAACTATGGTATAAAATCCATAAAACTGCTAGAGCTGCTAACCCCTATTAAAACTTCTATTTTATTTATCAACGTCTTTTATTTACCCCTATTAAGCTTTCCTCTTTCTCTCCAAACTCCTCAGCTACATGCTAGTCTTGTCCCTGCACCCATGCAGATCTAAAACACATGCTTTTTGAATGTCCTCCTATTTCCCAATTTTGGCACTTAGGGGCCGATTATGATGGCGGACGGACCTGAGTCCGTCCGCCACCATAGAGAAGGAGGGACCGTCCGTAGGGGCAGCAGCGGTCCCTCCGTGCTAATTAGGATGTGACTGCCACCCTGGCGGTCACATCCTGTATTTTTATCATTGCGGCGGGTGCTGCTTGAAGCAGCACCCGCCGCAATGATAAAAATGTAAGTTGTGCATTTGCATGCACAAAGCGGCAGGCACCTCGCGGTGCCTGCCGCTTTGTGCAGGCAAATGCAGGGGGGTACCATAGGTACCCCCCATGTGCACCCCCCACTACCCCCTTCACCCCTGGGGGCCCGCAACAGGCCCCCAAACACAAATCTGTTTGCCTTTACACGGCGGAAATGCCGCCGGGTAAAGGCATCTTTCTGCAGACATCCTAATATGGCTGGCGGTGTCTGATAGACACCGCCAGCCATGTTAATGCTTTTCCGCCGCGGGCGGATTCCGCCCGCGGCGGAAAAGCGTAGGACAGATAGTAAGACCCACTAGCCATCCTAATATGGCGGTGGGTCTTTCAAGGCTCCGCGGCGGATTTCCCGCATCCTCCGGGACGGCGGTGGCTTCCGCCGGCCCGGTGGATGCGGGAAATCCGCAATCGTAATAGGCCCCATAGTTTGGTGCCAAATAAATAAAAATGTCATTACCAAAGTACCTTTCTCCCTCCCTACCATATTCCTAGGCTTCTTAGCTCCTCAGTGGCCCCAAACATCGCCTAATTTTAGACTAGTAGATTTACTATTAGCAGTAGCCCTTCATCTAATAACCTCTAACTGGAAGCAAGCTGCTAAAGTCACTTTTAAAGCATGGTGGAGTGCTGCCTGTTTTCATCATAGACTGGACATTAACTACTTTACACCCATATCTCTAGCTATTAAGAGAAATCTTTTATGGCTCCCTTTAACCTCTTACTTAACTACGGTAGCTTCCACTACTACTACACTGATCAATACTTCAGATGAAGTTCGGAAACCTCCATAATAGAATATATTGTCATATCTTATATTTTCACATATCTTGATTCTTGTTTTTAGTGTTACTCCTTACAGTTATGTATTTTCTCAACATAATATGATATTTTACTCTTAAAGTGTTTACAGTGATAATTTGGAATAAGTGATCTTTTGTTTTCATAATATAGATAGATGGCAATACTTTCTTTTATTTATTTATTTCTTTTCCACTCCCCTACATCTTTCCCCTTTCTCCCCTTCCTTTTCCTATTTTATTCCAGAAAATTATTCATCATATGTTAGTCAATATCAATTGATGATCAGTTACACTCTTTCTCCTTTGGAAATTCCTATGTATTTATATTGATGAATAAACTGTGTTCCTCTGTAATGCAACTAGTGCTTTTGTAAAGCGCTCTGATACCTCCGGGTGGAGTTTGTGCTATTTAAAACAGAAAAGAAAAACATTTTCAACAGTGGTGCACAGTTCTGCTCACCGTATCACAAGTCTGTCGGCACCACCCATGTCGGAACTTTATTTTCTCTGTTTTTTTACTAACAGAAATAAATGCACCTCTTACATACTTGGGAACAAGAGTTGCTCCCATCAGGGTTATCGCTCGCAAAAAATCTCATGCCGAAAGTAGTATATTATTCCCTTGGGACAATGCTATCAGCCATTCATGTGCAAGACTGTATAGATCAGTTGATGACTTAGGTCCCGGACCGGGGCAGCACAATAAAACATAGTGAACAGGGCTCGCTACTCCCATCAAGCACTCCACAGCAGGGTGTGCGCCCCTGGGTACCGCTCGCACAGTAGAGGTAGGACACGCTGCTGCCCATGGCACATGAGTGCAAGCCCCCTTGGAGCACTGTAGCGAAAGCAGGGGAGTTGAGACGCCTGTTGCAAGAGTACTTGAACAAGAAGATAAAGGCAGGCACGCAGCAGGCGCGCCTCTGCTTTAACCGTGGCAATACTCCGTGGGAGTATACTTACAAGAAAAGGTGGGACATGCACCCACTATTAACCTTTTGTAGGCTAGGTTTTCTAAACGACACACACATCATCCAATCCAAAGCGTCGGAGGAGGCATCCCCCACAAGGTAAAGATAACAGATAGCCTACAGTGCAAGCGCTGTTTAGGCTCGACCTAAAAAGGGTCCAGGGAACTCCCAAAGAATAATAGAACAATTACTTTGCTTGAAATGCTCTGCAACATTTATGTTAAATTGCTTTTGAAACACCTGGAAGAATGGGTCAAAAAGAGAAACATTCTACCAATGATGCAGATTGGATTCAGGAAGGGGATTTCAACTATTGATGGATGCCTCACATTAAAGTTAGATACAGAAATGTATACTTTACAGAAGCATCAAGCACTATATGTGACCTATACTGACTTATCAGCCTTTGATACTATTAATAATTCAATGCTGTAGAGACAAATTGAAAATCTGGGGTATTATAGGAGGGTTACTGGCTCTGTTAGTCCATCTACATGAATGCTCGTTGTCACTAATAGTGCTGGGGAGTATGGAGCTCTAGCTAAAGAAATTAAAACCCCAAATGGCCATCGGCAAGGCTGTATACTTGCCCCTCTTTCTGCTCTATATATATATATATATATATATTCTGCACACCTCTTCACAAACGGAAGAATCGAGTACGCACTCACAAAGTTCTTACGCTTTGCCAGATTTTATTTTTTCATGATTTCCAGAATATCAGCACATAAAACCGACGCGTTTCGCTGCACACACACAGCTTGCTCACGGTTAATCCTTAGATATTTTCGAGCCCCTCCTATTTCTACAAGGGAACCGCCAAAACATTTCATTCTCAATACATCACTTCCTGTTTCATAAGTCAGAAATGGCCTGGGAAATGTATTTTTTTGCCCGTATTTAAACTGCAAATACGGGTTTCATCACAAAAAATGCATTTAAACTATTTCGTTCAACGCTGTGATCAATTCGTTCATATTAACATATTCGGAAACAATTTTTAGGGACATAATTGTTAAAGTCCTGTGTCTCTGGCTATTGTGTTTTATGCTGGATCGTCCTATTGTAATGTTATGCATACAATGTTTAAGAAAACACTTTTGCCCACCAGTGGGCTAGCTATAAAGTATTATCCTCGATAATTCACCAATTGCGTTTACATAGTGCAAAACATGCTTTACTCAAATACATCATTTGTTGTATAACTCAAATCATGCCCTTTGGTGGGCTTGGCATATATTTCAAGGATAAGCCCTACTTTAACCAACGCCTGGACTTTAACAATTATTTCCCTAAAAATTGTTTCCGAATATGTTAATGTCGGTTTTATGTGTTGATATGCTGGAAATCATGAAAAAATAAAATCTGGGAAAGCGTAAGAACTTTGTGAGTGCGTACTCGATTCTTCCGTTTGTGAAGAGGTGTGCAGAATAAATGAAGGCTGGGCTCGGCTAAGGAGTGCTGCACCGAAGAGGGAAGCGCCAGGGGTCTTGCTAAATTTGGAGCCAATCTGGAATATATATATATATATATATATATATATATATATATATATATATATATATATATATATATTACCTACTGGCGGTCGCCAGTAGGTATATATAGTTAGGATTTTTTCTCAATGGGTTTTTTGAAAATTCTATGTCTAATAACTTTGGCGTTTGTGGACGGAATTGGCTGAAATTTTCAGGAAAATGGAACATTTTGTTTCTGAGCAGCCACTGAAAATTTGGGGGGGTCGTCAAGGGGGGGCCGAGAAAAAAGGGGGGTCCCAAAACGCGTTTTTCCCATGTTAATTTCCATAGGGCTGTTGGCCTCACTTTTAGCCCGAATGGCTGAATGGATTTGCACGAAACTTGGCAACATTGTAGGGACTGTTAGCCCGATGTGCCTTTGCTAGGTCTCAAGATATGTGCCCCAGTGGATTTTGAGAAATTAACGTTAAAAAAAAAATATATATCTGTAAGCGCGCTCCGGGCAGCGCCCCGGTTCGCGTACTTGACGCGTAACGGAACTTCGCGAAGCGAAGCTGATTGGCTCTCCGGTGTCTGTCAACATTCTAAACAGTCCTGTGGCTGATGTAGGTACCTACAAGTAGGTAGCAATGCACAGTCTTAAATTGAGGATGAAAATTCTGTTACCCTCATCTGAGAAGTGAACTCCATCTCCTCTGTAGATATCTTGCATGTAGTAACGCACGTTATTGTTGTACATGGAGCCCATTCCATGGTCTCTCATGTAAGCTGAAACAGACTTATTTACATGCTTCCTCGATTTCTCAATTTGTGGACAAAATTGGTTCGACCACCTCCATTTCTGTCTTTGGCATATATTTGAATATACCAAGGCAGTTTGAGGAAAAAGTGTCATCAATTGGTCAAAGGTGTCTTTTAAAAACATTTCCATACCTACACCAGTCAAAGTGCCCAAGTCATTTCCTCCACAGTGCACAATTAACAGGTCAGGTTTTGGCAAATGCATAAAGGTTTTCACCAATGGTATCAATTGGTGACATTTTAATCCTCTGTGGCCAATCCACTTAATTTCCACATTTTGTAAATTGAGGTTAGGTAAATTTCTGTTATCAGCATACCTTTGAGCCCAGTAGATGTAACTATGTCCAACAATCCAGACAGAAAACATGGTGAGAGAAGGTTCTGCTGCAGTCAGATGAAGTGTGGCAATGAAATGGCAGTTGAAAAAATAAGAGTTTAAAATGAAAAAAAACTGTGGAGTTTCTGTGTCAATGAAGCAGTAGCAGTGATTGGTGGATTTTGATTGCTGAAAACAGAAAGTTAGGGTGCATGGATGAGTTCTTTGAAAGATGTAATTTGAATGGTCAAGAAAAAATCATTTTATGAAAGATTGCACTGGATATGCAGGTGTACTGAGAGTTCAGAGTTCAATTGAAACATTGTTGTGTGAACTTGCAAACATCAGAGGTCTTTCAGGAGGTGGTTGCTATGCAAAAAAGGCAGAAAGGGCAGAGGGGGGAAGGGTGTTGATTTGAAAAAAGTGAGGGAAGAGTTTTGATTGGGTGACATGAGAGATATGTGTAATGAATTACAGCATTTCTGTGGCATTGTTGCTTGCAGACTCTGGAGTGCATACCTTTTGTTCTGCTAAAGACAAATTGCTGTGTTTCTGAGACTGTTTTGAAACTCATAAAGTATTTGCTAAGGTGAGAAAAGATTCATTTAATTTAGATAGAGAATAGTATGGTTTAGGGAGAAAATTATGAAGAAAGTTGTGTATTTAAAATGTTGCTTTGTGTCAAGTGTTTTACAAATAGATTTTGTTTCTTTGTGTTACATAGCCATGTTAAAAGTGACGCAAAAATAGTGCAAGGGTCTTACAAAAATGCTTTCATGTGTCTTAGGGTATTTTAACTCACTTCCCCATGAATGTATGAATATAATTGCTTTACAAGATGTGTTTAAAAACGTTTTTTGAAATCAATTAGGTTTCTTGATATGTACTGCTAGAGTTTCATAGGTTGCTTGGGGCATATTTTCAAGGCTTTTGAGTTCCTTTGATGTAATTTTTCCCATTTTAATTTAAGACCTTTCCCCGTGGTGCAAGGTCCTTGTAAATACGCCCCCAACTGTGCTTGGCAAATTTAGATCTTGATTATTTGACTTACATAGCCATGTTAAAAGTGATCCAAAAATGGAGCAAGGGCTTAAAAAAAACGCTTTCATGTGTCTTAGGGCATTTTAAGTCACTTCCCGATGAATGTAGGTATATAATTGATTTAGATGATGTGTTTTAAAACGTTTTTTGACATCAATTAGGTTTCTGGATATGTAGTGCTAGAGTTTCATAGGTTGCTTGGGGCATATTTACAAGGCATTTGAGTCTCTCTGATGTTATTTTTCCCATTTTAATTTAAGACCTTTCCCCGTGGTGCAAGGTCCTTGTAAATATGCCCCCATCTGTGCTTGGCAAATTTAGATTTTAATTCTTTGACTAACATAGCCATGTTAAAAGCGACCCAAAAATGGTGCAAGGGCCTTAAAAAAACGCTTTCATGTGTCTTAGGCCATTTTAAGTCATTTCCCCTTGAATGTAGGTATATAATTGATTTAGATGATGTTTTTAAAAACGATTTTTGAAATCAATTAGGTTTCTTGATATGTAGTGCTAGAGTTTCATAGGTTGCTTGGGGTATATTTAAAAGGCATTTGAGTCCCTTTGATGTTATTTTTCCCATTTTAATTAAAGACATTTCCCCGTGGTGGAAGGTCCTTGTAAATACACCCCCATGTGTGCTTGGCAAATTTAGATTTTGATTATTTGACTTACATAGCCATGTTCCATACAGTTCTCACCTTCTGCATAGTCTTTGATATGCTACACTCCATCTGCACAATGAGATACGTAAGCAAAGGAAACACAGGTGATGTGATTGTGAACTGAGGAAAAGAAATTCCACATTTTTCAATTACATCACCTGTGTTTCCTAATTTTACGAATGACATTGTGCAGATGAGGTTTAGGCCTGTCCACGGACACAGAAGAGGTCTGGGCTTTGTTCAAGAGTGAAGTGGACATGACTTACTTCATTGGTAGGCCTTCACATGTATTATCTCCTCTGTACTCTTCAACAAGCGTAAATGTCATCTGCAACCCTGAGTAGGCCTCACCTTAAACAAACCTCTGGATAGGCCACACCTTATCGTCATCCTGAATCAATCATTTAAAATGTTAGGGACAGATTTATGATAGGTGTATGCCTCTTTTGCGTCACTGTGCGTCACTTTTGTGACGCAGCGGCGGTGCAAAAGATTTGCTATGTGGCGACATATTTACAACTTGATGCATCTAGGCAGATGTGTCATGCTGTAAAGTCCCGTGCCACATGAAACCGATGCAGCAGTGATGCAAAAGATGCACCATGTTGCAAGACAGGCCTCACTTCATCTCCAACAAGATAAGAAGCTGAATCTTCTGTAAATGTCAAAATTGTTGTATACACTGCTGAACTTCTGTGTACTCTTTGATATGCTAGACTCCATCTGCACTATGAGATACCTAAGCAAAGGAAACACAGGTGATGTGATTGTGAAATGAGGAAAAGAAACTCCACATTTTTCAATTACATCACCTGTGTTTCCTAAGTTTACGAATGACATTGTGCAGATGAGGTTTAGGCCTGTCCACGGACACAGAAGAGGTCTGGTCTTTGTTCAAGAGTGAAGTGGACATGACTCACTTCATTGGTAGGCCTGGACATGTATTATCTCCTCTGTTTTCTTCAACAAGCCTAAAGTTCATCTGCAACCCTGAGTAGGCCTCACCTCGAACAAACCTCTGGATAGGCCACACCTTATCGTCATCCTGAATCAATCATTTAAAATGTTAGGGACAGATTTATGATAGGTGTGTGCCTCTTTTGCGCCGCTGTGCGTCACTTTTGTGACACAGCGGCGGTGCAAAAGATTTGCTATGTTGTGACATATTTACAACTTGATGCATCTAGGCAGATGTGTCATGCTGTAAAGTCCTGTGCCACATGAAACCTGCGTCAGGTTTCATATAGGTGTTTTGTTGCAGGGTGGGCATTCATTTGCATGAAAGCCCTGTAAAACTAACACAGTGAAATTTAGAAGATTTCACTGAGTCAGCTTTATAGCATTGCTGAATCAAATCCTTACGCCTGTTTGAAACAGGCATAAGGAGTGATGCACCATGCAATGTGAGGCTTCCTCCTGTGCATTGCAGTAGACATGTCGCGCTTACGACGTGATTCCTGCAATGTGCTGCTTTTGCGGCACAGATGCGTGACGCATCTGTGCTGTTTTTGCTCAATGGTGCTCCACATTGTAAATGCGGCACATCATGGGTGGCAGAGCAGCGGTGCACGTTAACTGGTGCATCCCCGGGGATGTGCCAGTTAACATAAATCTGCCCCTTTACATTTAAGTATGAACAGGGTAAAAATAGTTGGTGAGGCTTATCGAAGGTTAAGAAGAGATGAGTCCTGTTCACTGAAAACTTGGACATAGGCCTCACCTCCTCAGCATCGCTGGACAAGGCTAAATAATAATTGCAAAATGTTACTTTTGTTAAACAATTTTAATATTATAGTCTCTGAGATTTATCTCTTACTCTGCAACATCTTATTGTTGTTCTCTTTCTTTAAAGATAACGACAACATCAACCATGAGTGATAATGAGCAATCAGTTGATCTCGATCTTATCATTGAACTTGTCATTGAAACGTCAGTGGAAGTAGATCCCTTGGATGATTTAAATCCTGAGGATGATGAAGAACATGATGAGGATGCCGATTTGTCAGAATTGTATGACATAGGGTGGGAAGCTGACCTGCTTGAGCCTATGGAACTATAAACATTTATTTTTAAGAGTTACTGGAAATGAAAAGTAAAAATGTAAACCGTTTCATTTAAAATTAAACAAAAGTTCAAAAATAGGTTGTGTGTAGTGTCTTTAATAAAATAGTCAAATATGCTCATAAAATTAGTTCAGATTCACATATAAAACAGCACAGGTCAAATGTAGAAGCATTCAATTTCTTTGCTACTATTTGTGATTACTAAATTTGCCAATGCACTAAAAATTATTCTATGTAAAAATGACAAGTAGTGTATTAAATTATTGATGACTGTTATAGATTTACTGTTTGCTAATAGTGGTTAATAACATTTTTTATTATATTTTACCACAGATTCAACTGCAGATCATTTCAAAATTAAAGAATGCCTTCGAAGGACAGAAGGCGAAAGGCTACCAAACATCAAAGACAGCAGCTTAAAAAATTGTTGCAGCAGACCTCTACAATAAAAACTTGTCAAGTCACCAAGAAAGGTCCGGGTAAGATAAAGAAATCATTCATAAGAAACATTTGTAGAAAAAAAAGTAGTACTACAGAAAATGTTTTAGTCCAGAAAAAGAGAAGCAATTTAAACGGAAAGGGAAGGCCAATCAAAAATGTTACTGCTAGAGCAGGAGATAACTCTGTGCATGGTAGTAGAAGGAAAAATCAGTTTAGGGACATTCGTAGACGAATATTCCGCAACAGGATAATTGGCAATTTGTTAAAAAATATTAAGAAAGGTCAGCAGAAAGTGGTTTTTTATAAGAGAAAAAAAAATTGAGAAAGTTATTGATCAGGCATTTGAAATTAAGCGAAAGTTATTTATTTTGATAATCAATAGAATTAGGAAGCTAAACAAGGCAATTTATGATTTCAAAACAAATAGTAGATGGAAGAGAACAGTTAATCGTAGTAATTTTTGTGAAGTTTTTTCAGGAGAATGGATGCATAGTTAAAGTTGTAAGGCATTTTTTAATGAGGAGAGTTATTTCCAGGATAATGATTTGGTGCATGCAGTTGACACCAGTGGTCAAGCTTATGAGGTGAAAGATGGTTGTCCAGTTGAAAAAGAAAAACTTGTGACAGCAGAGGCAGAAGAGGTGTTAGGTAATGAGGTTTTAGGAAGACGTCCTAAGGGACCTGTGTACACCTGGAAGTGTAGTAGTATTTGCAGTGTGCGACAGGATTCCATCAATTTGCTTTGTGATTTTGTACGGACATTTAATAAGAAAAGTTTGAAGCAGAAAATGAAGTTGTTGCAAGAATTAGATCCTTGCAGAGTGAGAGAAGTGACAGGTTTGCATGGTCATTCACTGGCTTGTCTTTCCAGGAGAGTATGCCAGACTGTTTTTCATCATTTCAGGATGCTAGCAGTGCATCATAATAAAGTGAGGAAATTAGTTAGAATGTTGTATTATGCTAAGAGTCCAGCAGTTATGCTTAAACAATTATGCACTGCTCTTTTGCATGGTTCTGAAATAGATGTGAAGAATATTTGTGAAGAAATTGAGTTTTGTTACTTTGGAAGTAAAGAGGAGAATGTTGAAATTGACCCAGAAGAAGAGGGTAATGTGGAAGATAGTGTACAGGTTTCCAGTACAGATAATTTTCAGAAGGAAATTGCCACGTTTCAGGTGAAATCAAGTGAGAGGCCTAATTTCACTTGTGTGTGTTGTCGACGCACTTATTATAAGAATCAGACTAAGTTAGTGGATTTATATGCAAAAAGTGAAAGGGAAAATAATAGTGAATGGAAGGATTTTGCAACATACTTGATGGTAGAAAATTGTTTTGATTTGGGATTGGATCAACGTGTGTGTACTTATTGTTGTAACAAATTAAATCAAAACCAGATGCCTGCTAGAGCGGTTCATAATAATCTGGAATTGGTTGAGATTCCTTCTGAATTGAAGGATTTAAATACTTATGAATCTATTTTGATTCAAAGTATCCATCCCTTTCAGGCTATTGTAAGAATGGAGCCAAAGACAGGGAAATTGCCTCCATCAGATTTACAGAGAGGATTAAAGGGAAGAGTTGTTTATTTGCCTCTAGATTTGAAGAAAAACATTAATACAATTGGAGTAGAAAAAGTGGAAGAGGAACCTCTGGTTATCTTAGAAAATGGGGTTCCGACAAAGAGTAAGAAAATATGGCAAGATGTAGTGGATGTTAGGAAAGTCAAAAAGGCAACATTGTATTTGAAAAAAAACAATAAGTACTATAAGAATGTATATGTTGCAGAAGAGGAAGTAAGTGAAGAAGAGGATAGCGATTTGTGTGCTGGTCAAATTGAGAAAGTAGAACCCTCTAAAAGTGAAGAAATATATGAACATTATAGTGTTCTTCCTTTGTATTCCAAGGAAGTCATGGGGAATGCTATTGAGTTGTTTCAAATGAAACAAGCCAAAGGGAGTCCCATTAGTGTTTGGGAGGAAAGTTTGGAAGGTCGGTGTTTCCCACAGCTATTTCCAACAGGTCAAGGAGGAAGATATGATGAGCGAACTCATCAAATTCCTGCTTCTGAATACCGGACTTTACGATTGTATGCAGAAGATCCTAGGTTTCGACAATGCATTCCCTATTTGTTTCATCTCCTGTTTGAAAGCAATCTGTCTGGACTGTCATATGCAGTGAACCACATCTTGAAAAGTGGTATACAGATGCAAAACATCTCGGCAAGTGACTTTATGGATAAAGTCAATGTGCAAGACAGTATTTTGGATTCTCACCTGATTAATCTCATGGCGTGTCAGCGTGGTACTAATGAGTACTGGTACCGTCGTCATGGTGATTTAAAATGTATGCTGAGGAACTTAGGAACTCCCACATGGTTCCTCACTCTCAGCTGTGCCGAGTATGGCTGGGAAGACTTACTTTAATTTCTACGAGAGGCAAATGGAAACATTGAAAATATCGAATTCAAGACACCCGGAGAACTGTGCTCTTTGGATCCAGTGAATGTATGCAGGTACTTCAATCATAGATTTGAAGCTATGATGTCTTTCATCATGAACAAGAGAAATCCACCTCTTGGAGAGGTGTTGGATTTCTTCTGGAGAAAGGAGTACCAAGCAAGAGGTGGCCCCGATATACATATGCTGCTGTGGATCAAGGATGCACCTAAATTTGGAATAGATCCAGAAGACTTAGTGATGAGTTTCATAGAACAGTATTCTACATGTGCTGTTCCAAATGCAAAGGAGGACAAAAGCCTAAGAGAACAAGTTCTACGCTTCCAAAGCCATCGTTGCGGAAAGTACTGTCGTCGTAAATTCAGAAACAAGGACAAGTTCTACACCAAATGTCATTTCGCCTTTCCACGACCGGTGATTTCTAAAGGAAGAGTGAACAGTTTGATGTCTTCCCTGCGACATAATGTGATGAAGAAATCACCTAAAAACACATACAATTTGAAAAGGAACGAAGAGTCCAAGTATATCAACGACTACAACCCAGTGATTTTGTCCATGTGGAATGCTAACATGGATATACAGTTCGTGGCTGATAACTGTATGGCTGTGGCTCGGTATGTGACATCTTACATCACCAAAAAAGAAAAGACAGAATTGAAGGATATGTGGGAGGACATTTCCCATGAAAAGAGCCTCAGTAAGAAGTTGTACAGTTTCAGTCTGAAGATGTTGTCACATCGAGAAATCGGAGCTTATGAATGTTCTGACCGGTTGTCTTCAGCAAGTCTCTATGCCAAATCCAGGAGTATCGTTTGGGCGGGTCTTGGTCTTGCTGCAACGCGTAATCGAGTTCTGAAACCTGTGCGGGAAATTGAGTATTTGGCGGAAAAGGAGCCAAACAGTACTGATATTTTGAAGACCAACATGTTGGATACATATTATCCAAATAGAAGCAGACACCTCGAGAATGTTTGTCTGTATGAGGTTCTACAAAATTACATCTTCAAGAGGAACATCAAAGAAGATATTGATAAAGGAGTGTATGCTGTAATTGGAAGTGAGGGATGTCTCGTCAAGCAAAGAAAATGCCACTTGGTAAACCATCGAAAATTGAGTGGCGAATCTCCTGAAAAAAAAGAGTTTTTCTATTTAGCACTTTTGCAACTTTTCAAGCCTTGGCGTGCAGAAGAGGAACTGCTTGGAGATTTCCTCTGTTACGAAGACTCTTTCAATGCCGCCAAGGAGACCATAGAATGTCCTGTTTTTCTCAAATATCTAGAAATGTTGAATGCGGAAATCGAGCAGGAAGCAACGATTGCAGCCGAGATTGCTAGAGACAGTTCTCAGGACAGTCAGAGTTCTGTTTCATTGAGTCAGGATCCACTAGGAGGACCAGTTATCGAAAATGAAGCTGCCACTGCCATGATTGAAGTGGAAAGAGCCATGGCACATGCTCAGGAGGATGCGGTTAACTTAGAAGACTTGGAAAGAAAACTCAACGTTGAGCAGAGGAAAATATATGACGAAGTTACCAACCAAATTGATCATGGATTAAGTCATGAGAAGAAAGAGTGCTCATGTACGTCGTTGAAACCTGTCCGACTGTACGTGAGTGGAGAAGCGGGAACTGGAAAAAGTTTCCTCATTAAAGCCATTTCATGTTATTTGCAGAAAAGGACTGAGTCATCGCTGTCTTGTGTTGTCACCGCTCCAACTGGACTGGCAGCACATAACATTAAAGGTACTACTTTGCATCGTCTACTGATGCTGCCAGTGGAGCATGAAAACAAATTACAATACCACAAGTTATCTGGAGATGCTTGTTGTGAAGTTTCAAGAGTCTTGAAGAAAATGAAACTTCTTATCATTGACGAAGTAAGCATGGTTTCCAATGTCATGCTTGCCTTTGTGCATTTGAGAATGCAAGAAGTTCTCAAAACAGAGTATGATGTGTTATTTGGTGGCAAACACATCATTGTTTTCGGTGATCTTCTGCAGCTGACACCAGTGAAAGGACAACCTGTGTTCAAAATGCTCACGCATGAAGATACCAGGAAGTGCCTAGGGAGCATTGGCAACGTTAATATATGGTTAAACTTCAATTATGCTGAACTGCATGAAAATATGCGTCAGGCGAAGGATGAAGATTACAAGAATATTCTACAAGATGTTAGAATCGGAAAAGTGACCGAGCATGGGAAAGAAGCTTTACATGCACAATTACTGTCAAATTTGTATCCAGAACAAGACATTGTGCCTGAGAATATTTTTCAGAAAATTACTGAGAAGAAATCTGGAATATGTTTGATGCCAACTCTTGCAGAATGTGCCATCTTCAACAACAAAATGTTGTATTTAGAAAACCAAGAGATTGTGAAACTGGAAGCTATTGACAGAGTAGAGCATATGGGATCAACAATTATTTTGTCTGAGAATTTGAAATCAAAATTGGATTCATTAGAGAAGAGTATATCTAAAACTGCGGGTTTTGAAAAGACTCTGAATGTGTGCTTAAATTGCCGTATAATTTTAAGAAGGAATTTACATGTTGAAAGAGGTCTGGTAAATGGATCAATGGGTAATGTTGTTGATTTTGTGAAATACAGAAATAGGGATGAAATTGAATTTTTAAAAATTAAATTTGATGGCATTGTGAAAGACTTATATGTTCACCGTAAGCAGTTTCCTGTTTGCTTGGCATATGCGGTGACAATCCATAAATCGCAAGGTTTAAGTGTAGACAGTGCATTGGTGAATATTGGCAGTTCTGTGTTCAAGGAGGGTATGGCATATGTGGCATTGTCACGAGTCAGAACTTTATCGGGATTGTACTTGATTGAGTGTGATGTCACAAACATTTGTGCGGATCTAGACTGTGTTAAGGAATACAATAGGTTAAGAGGAGAGTATGCGCCACATTTGCCTCAATATCCTTTGTTTGAGAAACGTGTGGTAGGTCGGAAACGAAGAAATGTGACCAATAGTAGGGAGGTTGTAGCAAAAAGACGAAAAGACGATGAACCGGAAATTATAAGCAGAAAGAAAAGGATTTTGTTGAAGATGTTGTTGGTTTTCAATTTGAAAACAGTTCTGGTGTCAACTGCTATGCTAATGTAGTGGTTAATGTTTTGTTTTCTCTAGAAACTTTAAAACAAGAGATTGTGGTCAATTCGGATCAGAGATTTTGCAGTTTGTTGAATTCTGTGTTAGAGAAATGTAGCACTGATAGAACAAAAATAGAAAGTGTGTCTGAAATTCGAAATCTGTTAGACAGATGTTCAGGTCAAACACAATTCTCTCAAAATATTCAGCAAGATTGTCAGGAGTTTTTAATGTATATGCTTGATGTATTGCATGATGAAGGTGTAGATGTAGATCACCTGTTTGGGCTTTCTTATCAATGGCAGCATGACAGCGAGAACTGTAGGGTATCAAGTACTACTAGTGTAGACTCAAAAAAATTTATATATTTAACTTTGCCAGACAGTAAATCAGTGTCCTTTAATAAGCTAGTAAAAGCAGCTGATCACAACATGGAGTGTAGCCAATGTAAGTCTGAAATGTTGTCAACATTATTTATACGAACATATGGCCAGTATGTTATTTTAATGTTCCAACGATGTAGGCCTGATGGAACAAAATTGACAACTTTAATTAAAAATTTTGTGGCTTCACAGTTGTCAATATCAGGAAGGACTTTTGTAACTGCAGCAATTATATATCATGACGGTCCTTCAATAACATCAGGACATTACACAGCTTATTTAAAGTCTAGAAATGGCTGGTCATTCTGCAATGATTCTGTTTTACCTTTCAAAAACAAAATTGCCTTTTGACCTTAAAAATTCTTACCTGGTGTTTTTAAAACCAAAATTTTAGGGAAGGAATCTCAGGATTTGCTCTGAGGAATTTCAAGAGGTTCTAATGGCTCCTACACAATTTGGCCTTGAGGATAAGTGTAGTACAGAGTCAAAAGTTATTTTTGAGTTTTAAATAGTTCCTGGAAAAAAAGAAGGTTTTCTTACAGAAAGTGGTGGGCACGGATTAGTTAAAGAACAACAGAGTATTTCCCAAAGCAAACGGTGTTCTTACCATAACACTTGACGTCATGGAAAAATAACTGCACTTTGAATGAGTTCAGAAAAACTGTTTCTTTTTATAAGCTAATTCAAGCAGCCAATAAAAACATGGAGTAGAGGTAATGTAAGTCTGCAATGCTGTCTAGATTATTTGACCAAACTTTTGGTTATCATGTCATTTTAAAATTTCAACTATATAAACCTGATGAAAGTAAGTCTTCAACTTTAATTACAAATGTTGTGGCTACACAGTCGTTGATTTTAGAAAGAACATTTCTAACTGCAGCTATTATATGACATGATGGTCCTTTGACAAGATCCGCTTATTACACAGCTTATTGAAAATGTAAAAAAAGCTGCTGTTTCGGAAATGATTCCCATTTGACTACGATACAATGTTGCCTTTTTACTTGAAAATATTTTTACTTTCTGTTTTCAGAAAAGAGAATTTAGGGTAGGTAACTGGCCTATAGTGATTCTAGGGGTTGATATAATTTTATGTACTGTTTTAAATTGCTTTGTGATTAAAAGTGATATAGAGAATTAAATAATTGTAGTAGTCATAGAGGTAGTGTAAGTCTGCTTCATAGTAAGCAGTATCAGTGTCATAGGAAATGTAGAACATGAGTGAGCAAGAAGGGTAAGACATTACTAGTCCAGGATTGTGAAAGTGATCTTGAACGTTTTCTTTCTCAAAGTTGCGGAAATACAAAATGACGGGATTTGCTTAGAAGAATTCCAAGAGTTATAAATGGCCTTTACACGATTTGGCCTTGTGGAAACGTGTGGTAGAGAGCGAGAAGTCATTTATTGTATGTAACATATTTTTCAAAACGATGGAGGTTTTCTTTCAGAAAGTGGCGGGCTGAAAATAATAACAGCACAACAGAGTGTAAGCTGTTCATAGGACATCATTCGACGTCATGGAAAGTAAGTTAATTTTAAGGAGTTCTGATTTCTGATTTGTCATGTTGTATGGGTTTTTTAAACACAATCATTTTGATTGTGTTTTTTTTTCCCCGCTGTTATATGATGAATACCTTCAAGTCACTGTTTTTAGTGAAATTTGATAAATTCTGAGAACAGCAAAAATAAACCATTTAACATGTATAATTAATTCTGTACTTTTTGTATTTATGATATACATTTAGAAATGTGTAGTAGACATGAAGAAGCTGAGGCTTCTGTAAGTGTCAAAGTTGTTGCATACAGTGCTCACATTCTACGTAGTCTTTCATTGGATAGACTACATTTCCACAATGAGATACCTAAGCAAAGGAAACACAGGTGATGTGATTGTGGAATGAGCAAAAAAAATTGCACGTTTTTCAATTACATTACCTGTGTTTCCTAACATTACACATCAGATTGTGAAGATAAGGTTTAGGCCTGTTCCAGGAGATAGAGGAGGTCTGACATTTGTTGAAGAGTGCAGTGCACATGAATCACTTCGTTGGTAGGCCTGCACATGTATTATCTCCTCTGTACTTTTCAAGAAGCCTAAATTTCATCTGCAAAACTGAGTAGGACTCACCTGAAAGAAATCTGTGGATAGGCTACACCTTATCAGCATCTAGAAACAATCATTTAAAATGTTAAGGGCAGTTTTATGAAGGCTGTGCGCCTCTTTTGCGCTGCTGTTCCGTCACTTTTGTGACGCAGCAGCAGTGTAAAAGATGCACCATGTTGCAAGATAGGCCTCAGTTAATTTCCAGCAAGATACCGTCAGTTTAAAATGTATATAATTAGGACTGTGTAGGGGGCATGCAGAAGCTGAGGCTTCAGTAAGTGTCAAAGTTGTTGCATGCAGTGCTGCACTTCTGCGTACTCTTTCATATGCTGGACTACATCTGCACAATGAGATACCTAACCAAAGGAAACACAAGTGATGTGATTGTGAAATGAGCAAAAGAAATTGCACGTTTTTCAAATACATTACCTGTGTTTCCTAACATTACAAATCACATTGTGCAGATGAAGTTTAGGCCTGTCCAGGGAAACAGAGGAGGTCTGAACTTTGTTCAAGAGTGCAGTGGACATGACTCACTTTATTGGTAGGCCTGCACATGTATTATCTCCTCTGTACTCTTCAACAAGCCTAAATTTCATCTGCAACCCTTAGTAGGCCTCACCTGAAACAAACGTCTGGATAGAACACACCTTATTGCCATCCTGAAACAATCATTTAAAATGTTAGGAACAGTTTTATGATGATTGTGCACCTCTTTTGCGCTGCCATTGCGTCACTTTTGTGAGACAACAGCAGTGCAAAAGATGCACCATGTTCCAAGATAGGCCTCACTTCATCTGCTTTAAGATACTGTTAGTTTAAAATGTATATTTTTAGGACTGTGTAGGGGGCCTGGAGAAGCAGAGGCTTCTGCAAGTGTCAAAGTTGTTGAAAAACTGTTTGTCCTTCAATCTTTTCCCTTGTCTTTTCTAATTTTTAAATACATGTTTTAATATTTTTCAAATGTTTGTTCTCTCTTTCACAGATTGAAAGTATAAAAATAACAAGTGACTAAGTTAACGACAATTATAAGGTAAATGTTTTGTACTCTTTTCGTTACATTTCTATCACATTTAACTACTATTAGTTCCACTGCTTCATTTCTTTAACCCTCACTTTCCTGCCTTTGCTACTTCCCTCATTCCTTTCTCTATTACTTACTTACTCTACTCCTTCCACTCCTTTTCTCAGTCCCTCTCTTCTCATAGTTCCTCACTCTTGTTCACTCACTCCGTCTCTATTACTCTTAGTGTCTCTGACTGATCACTCTTTCACTACTTGTTCATTATGCTTTCTCTGTGTAGTTGAAGCACACTAAGGGGCATATTATGAACACAGCCAATAAAATTATTGCTGCTTTTATCGGCAGAAAACTGCTGCAAAAGCGGCTTTAGCGGCAGTTTTCTGCCGCAAAAGCGGCTTTAGTGACACATTTCTGCCGATAAAACCTGCGAAACTTTTATCGCCTATGTTGATAATATGCCCCTATGTTATTTACATTTCTTTGCTGTTTCAATTATTCCTTTTCTGTTACTTCTTCTTTTCTGCTTTCTGTTTTTTCTCTGTGTTATTCCACATGTTTTAATCTTATTTTGAACATTCACTCACATTCTCTAAGAAACTCTTCTTTGTTATTCTTCTACTCTCCTCTTCCATCTTTTCTTCGGTAAATAGATCTATTAAACAGTATCTCTGGTTTAGTCCCTATAGCTGTCTTTCTTTTAACATTACTCTCTGTTTACTTCCCTTATACTTACTCTCCTTTTTTTTAAAAACATTTTTTGGTTCGCTCCCGGTTCGCGTACCGGGGAGCGAACCGGGAAGCGAACCAAAAGAAATAGAGGTTGCCAGAGTGCTAAACATTCTAGCAATTTTTTTATAAAGGGGAGGTAGTTCTGAAAGGAACTTTTTTTTATGTTTTTGTTGTTTTATATATTTTTTTTATTTTTCTGAACATTTTTTGGTTTTTTTGTATTTTTTGAACAATTTTATGTTTTTTTTGGTTTTTTTGGGGGGAAACAACGAAAAACAGGCATTAGAAAGGGCTCAACAGGAGCAAAAAAATGTTTTATTTTTTGGGGCGTTTTGAGCACTTGTGGTTTTCAAATGCTCTGTTTATCAAATTGATACTCATATTTGCACATGAGAGTAGGTTACCACAATAAAGACACACTATCTTCATGTGCACAAAATTCTGTTGAATGTTTGGCACTGTTTCCCGTGCCTCTGGCCCCGACAGAGTTACCTGTGCCGATGTACTGGCCACAGGAGTTGGTGGGTTGTCTTGGAGGTCACGCATCTCTGCCACGCTGTAATTCAGTGGATGCCACCTATGCATATGACGGTGCATAGTATAGTTGCCGTAACTATACTTTTTATCTGTGCCTCTAGATAAATCTTCTTTGCATATGAGGCATGTCACATAGCGAGCATTCACTTTTTTTTGGCCTTGAGGAAAAGAAAAAAACTGCCAAATAAAACTATTTTTGTGGTGAGATTTCCGGGGCTCCTCACGTAAAAACTGTCTTGGCTGTACTTCCTCTTCCTCTTCTTCGTCCTCTTCCTCCTCTGTGTTGGGAAGGAACTGTGGAGGTGGTCCTCTCTTCCTAGGAGGTGGTGGTGGTGGTGGGGGTGCACCAGCTGCAGCTACTACTGAAGCCATTTTCTAGTAAGCAAAATAGGTCTTCCTTTCACAAAGTTGAAAGTCAGAGTGAGAAAAAAGGTGGGGGCTTTCATCATTTTGGAAAAAAAAATAGTTCTAAACCAATGAAAAGTGTTATTTTTAGGTCACATGACCTAGCCTTACATCATTAGGAAACCAAAAGTGAAATGAACCAATAAAAAGTTTTATTAACAAGTCACATGACCTGTTACGCTTACGTTACGCGCTCCGCGCCGCGCCCCGGATCGCTTCCGGGGCGCTGCGCTTCGCGCCTCGGTTCGCGTACCGGAGCACTTCCGGGTGCGCTAACGCGGCGCGTCATAAGACGCATTACGCGACAACGCGATACGTCGCGCTTCCGCGACGCGTCACGATGTTGATTTCTAAGGCGGCAGTTGCGCAAACAGAACGTTTACCGGTTCGCGTACCGAGTCGCGGCACCAAATTGAGCTAACGGGAAGCTACCCGGTTCGCGGACCGGGAGCGAACCAAAACATAATAATAATTTTTTTTTAATTAATAAACATAAAAAATATATTTTTTGATTTAAAGAAGAATACATTTTAAAGCTTTTGATATTAAAAAACCATTGAAATTCACAGAAAAAAACATAGGTTATAGACCATATATAGTTAGGAATTAGCATTTACAAAACCTTGAAAATTCACTGAAAAAACCATAGGTTATAGACCATATATAGTTAGGAATTAGCATTTAAGAAACCTTTTTTTTACTCACACAAAACCATTGAAATTCCATATATAGTTAGTTGTACTAACTATATATCGCGCACCCGCAATCCACTGCTGATCATGTCACATATTACATCATTCATGACATGGTCAGTGACATCACTGATGACATCACTGATGACATCTCAAATGACATCACTGATGACATCACTGATGACATCTCAAATGACATCACTGATGACATCACTGATGACATCTCAAATGACATCATTGATGATATCACTGATGACATCACTGATGACATCATTGATGACATCTCAAATGACATCACCGATGACATCACTGATGACATCACTGATCACATATGGTTTTTTCTGTGAATATATATATATAGGTAACATTCCAGACACCTTGTTGAGGGTGAGGCCTATTCCACTAAAGCTAGGGAAGCCTGTAGTACTGATCATTAATGTGTCAAAAACTAATTAATGTCTTTCCCTAGAACTCTTATCAAAAAGTGAGCGACCCAAAGTGACCCTTGAGGGCTTGGGTAATTTAGTAGAGGGGTAAAGGTGCCTTCAAGGGATATGATTTGAATGAGGTACAGATTGTAAGTTACAATTAGATCAAGAGGAAAAGTCAATCATCCTAGTGTGTAGCTAATACATCAGATCCGAACAGATCAAAATCATGAAATCACATGTAACAAATTGGAACACATACACAACATATAAACAACAAAACACAAAGGTGTATATAAAAAATGAATTTTATCAAAAGTTTTTTAAAATAATTCAACAGAGCAGAAAATAGGAGATGCAGGTACACCAAAGTTGATGCCAAATTAATAAGTGTCACAGCAAAACCTAAAAAAAAAAAAACCATCTATCCCAAATCAAAATGAGTTAAACACTGCAGGGATAAGATGGTAGTGTCGACGTTTCGGTCTCTTACAACACAGTTTTCGAAATCAATCTGACGAACAGCACGGCTTTGCTCCAGCCGTGCTGTTCGTCAGATTGATTTCGACCTGTACAGACACCAGCGAAACTGCCCAATAATTGAGTCAAGCAGCCTTAAATAACTTCAATTCAGGATATGGCTACATTTTAAAAGGTTAAAACCACATCGTTCCAAACACTCCCCTGATGCTAAGAGGTTTCGTCATTTAAAGGTCCATATTTTCCAAATTAGAGTGGCTCACACTTGGTCCCATCGGACTAGCACCTATTATGTATGTCGCTCACGTTCCTAGTTGCTTGCCAGCACCAACAGGAGGCACGCGATTATTGTACCACTAGGCTCAGCACTCGATCGAGGACTCCCCTTTGCCAGGTCCCAGCGATACTTGTACTTCTACAATATCCGTTACCTTGATTACACTACAGTTCTTAGCAGTATATAAGTGACATCAGTCCTGAGGATGGTCTCGGAAACTGTGTTGTAAGAGACCGAAACGTCGACACTACCATCTTATCCCTGCAGTGTTTAACTCATTTTGATTTGGGATAGATGTTTTTTTTTTTTTTTTTATTTTTTTTTTTTAGGTTTTGCTGTGACACTTATTAATTTGGCATCAACTTTGGTGTACCTGCATCTCCTATTTTCTGCTCTGTTGAATTATTTTAAAAAACTTTTGATAAAATTCATTTTTTATTTACACCTTTGTGTTTTGTTGTTTATATGTTGTGTATGTGTTCCAATTTGTTACATGTGATTTCATGATTTTGATCTGTTCGATTCTGATGTATTAGCTACACACTAGGATGATTGACTTTTCCTCTTGAACTAATTGTAACTTACAATCTGTACCTCATTCAAATCATATCCCTTGAAGGCACCTTTACCCCTTTCCCTAGAACTCGGCACAAAATCCATAAGAAAAAACTGTGGCTAAACAGCGATCTGGTCGAATTTGTAACAGAATACACGTAGAATCTGGGCATGACTTATAGTCACAATCTTAACCTTAAAAACCACTTCCGGCAACAGGAAGAGCGAAGTAAAGGGGTTGCATGTACACAGGCCAGACTGGATATGAAATTGAGGCATAACTCAGTGAGGTGCTCAGAGAGATATACAACTTGAAAATGTCAAACCTGTTGCTTTCCACATGACTCTGAATTTAGTACAGAAAGACATACAATATTTAGAAATAATTAAAATTAACATTTTGAAGTCTTGGCTGGGTCGGCCAAGGGGTTCAATCAATTTACTATGGCGTGTAGACCTAGATCTCGATGATATGAAATTTAAATACTTTCAAAGACCCATGAGCTATTGGGAAACAATTGTGGACGCAGTAGATGGTACCGTTAGGTATATTCTAATATCCTACCTACAGTTGAGTCACAATCACAAGCTTTATGTATCCAAAGTGGACATTAATGCAAGGTCAATGTGAGAAAGTGGGTTGGAAGAAAATGATTCAACTTCTAATTAAGGAAATGACCTTTATGTGAATAGTTGGATTGTAACAGCCGCCCCTAGGTTAAATCAAGCAATATCTAAAAGATATAAAGTCGGAGGCATCAGACATTGGATGTTGAAACTAAGACCTCAACCTAATGGAAGACGTTGAAAGCTGGATTAACTACCTTATTAGAGAACACACAAATATGCCCATTTTGGAAAATCGGCCTGAGATTAGTGAGTCACCTATTAGTCTTTTGTTCAGCCTTTATACAAAAGAAAAGAAACCTTTTATTGCCTGCTTTAGAAAATTGGGAATTTGGAAAATCAGTTCTCTGTCTTATTATTATTATTATGCAATGTGAAAAAGGAACTTTGGGATATATATTAGGCCAATTTTGAGATAGTATTACTATGATAAAAGAGGTAACTGCTGTAGAGAGAAGTTGGAAGATAATACTCTTATATGCACTTTGTATAACTGCACAATCCTGCTAAAAGCATTTTTTTGCTTTTGGAGTTTCCTTAACAATAATTTCTGTACGTATTTTTTAAAAACGTTTTATTGGGTGCCTGGGATCTAGAACGATAGTGCTATGTTTCTTATTGTAACAAATTGCAAAACTGTACTTTGTATTTTCGATTAGATTAATCTTCTAATTCAATTATTCTCTGGCTAGAGCTTACTGCGGGGGGAGGAGGGGGAGGGGGCTGGTCACAAGATAATATTCTGATATGCAGTTTATATAATTCTTTTGATGATGCTAGTAGAAATTTGTTACTTATTGCTTAGTTTAAAATGCACTTCATTACCCTCATTGCCTTCAAGTTTATCTAGTAAAACAGTGCTTATTCTACCCACAGGATCCTCATGAGTAGTATCGCAATTCTAGTTATTATAATATGTTCCGAAGTAATAGAACACTAAGGGGGATATTCTCAAGAACGTGCGATAATCATCGCCAAAATAGGTTAAGGCAATGTTTTATATTGCCCTCTATCGCAGGAAAATAACTCAGTGTTATTGTCCTATTCACAACACGTAGTAACATGTAATAGTTTCCGAATAATGCGTCAAATGTCTGTGACAAAATCACCGGGATGGCGATAAAAATCTAAACCCAAACATAAAAAAAGTTGCTCTGGGCCCCAAGGCGATGAGAAAATCAGCGATAATCTGTGCCATGCCTGCAATTCACACACGTCAGGTGGGAAAAATCCCTATAAAAGTAGAAAAAAGAACACAAACAAAACCAAAACAACTATGAAGCACAATGGAGGTAGCCGGAGGAAGTACAGAGGACAACCAGAACCCCACAAGCCCCACGGAGGACCAGCCTGGCACCTCAGGGTCAGGGAAGGGCAAGGACAAGAAGAAGGTGAAGACGCGGTTAAGTCAGCAGGAAAACAGGATCCTGGATAAGGATGTGATAGAACACCATCAACTACTGTTCTTTACCTCCACTGTGTCATTGGCAACAAAAAATGGAATATGGCAGTCCATCGTGGACAAGGTGAATGCAGTCGGAGAGGAGGACAATGGAAGAGGTCAAGAGGCGCTGGAATGATGTGAATCGCAAAACCATGCAGAAACTCAGCAACAACCAGAATGCAGCAATGCAGACTGGAGGTGAGAGTCCAGCGCCACAGGAGGAGCTGTATGAGATGGAGGAAATGGTGTCCACAGTCATCAGTGTGGAGATGGTGGCAGGAGTTGGGGGTCCGGACACTGCTCAACATGACTTGACAGAACAGCAACAGGGTGAGTAATGACCAGGTACTGGGGGAACAGGGGGAGATGGGCACAATGGCACACATGCACAATTAAATATAGCACAGTTCACACCCATAATGACTCTGGATCATGTCAATGAACGCCTTGGCACACTGCAGCGCACGTAGAAACAGCAAGTAGGCCCCCATTGACTATGTGCCCAAATGAGGCCCTTCCCACACACCACCAATCTCACTAACAACGCGTGCACATGTGCTAAACCCAGCAAAGCGGCGTGTCTGTAAGCAACACTGACAACGCAAGTGACACTGCATGATGAATAGCATTGCTGCAGTCAATATATCATGAAATGTTGCACGCCACAACACTGAGGTGGCTGAGTGTGGACCAAAACCGTAAAGGAGCAGGTCACACTCTGACACATCCACATGCACAAACAACCCATGACGTCAACAACACATCTACGGACAAACCATGCCCTAGACTCCCAACTCCCACCAAGAGCCCAATGTATCCAAATATGCAAAATCTCAGCACTGCATAAGCCCAGAAGTCAAAGGCACTCTGCATGAAAGGGATAAGGGGCATCAAAATCAGAGCTGCAGGGGCGACTCTCCCAAAATGCAGCACACACACATAAAATTCAGAGCACATCAACATTGAAAACAATGTAGTACAAACTGCAACATGTTCAAAACAGAACATACTACACACTTGGCGCCGCTTGTGTGTAGAAACTGGCCAATCACATTTGGCATAGTAGGGAAATGTGATTTGATAATGTCCAAGTACAAAAACACATCCGTGATGTTGTCGAAATGTCCACTGTCCGGTATCAAATAGGCAGCTCCTCCCAAACAGTCACAATGTACACTGTCATGCAGTCTGTATGTAAACATGTACAATGTGTCAACATACATGTGAACACAATGTTAAACTCCATCTCCCCCTCACATTGCAGAGGGGGAATCAACACCTCCTGCCGAGCAGATCAAACAACTCTTCACTGATGACGAAGAGGACCTCACTACCTTCGAAACTGACGCCCTCCAAGAGCTAGCTAGCCCAGCTGCATGGAGGAGACTCCACCCACCACCATGGAAGCACCAGGAAGCACCCACCACCATGGCTATCTCCCAGGAACCCCACAAAAAATGCATGGCCTTCCAACGCCGTGAGATGGGGTGCCAGGAGAAGATGGCTAAAGAGGTGCGGGTGAGGTTCGTCCTCATGAAATCCAAACTAGATGCCATACGTGGATGTCTAAGTCCCATCAGGGACCATTCACAGTCCCTGACAGAAACCCACAGTCCACTCCATGCTCTCCAATGATCCAAGGCTAACATTGCTGGAGTCCTGACTTAGAGGCAAGAACAACTGTCTAGTCAGAGTTGCTCCAGCTATGTCAGCCGGGAGTTGAGACACATGCGGAGGATCATGGAGAACATGGAGCGGACACAGGCGGAGAGAACTGCTGCCATGACTGCACACCAGTGAGAGGTAGCTGGGTTCTTCCATGCCCTGCAGACCCTCATCATAGCATTGCTGCCACAAGGCCTGGCGCGGATGAATGCTGCTGCTACCACTCCATCCACAACTCCGCCCCCGAGTGTCAGTACCACACAATCATTCTAAAGAATTTGAGGCTAATAGAACATGTTAACATCCCCAAACCTTTATTTGCCTTTAGTAGAGGCAAAAATTTGAGAAGCCATTTGGTCAGAGCGAGCAGTCAGAAGGCAACTCCCACATATGTGAGAGGTCTGGAAGGGTTACCAGCTATAATTGGTCACTTTAGATGTAAAAACTGTGCGGCATGCCCACAGACCCAAGAGTCTAAATCAGTAGTGATACATAAAAAACAGTACAAGCTAGTGTGTTTTTCGAACTTTAACACAAAAAAATGAAATGTATTGTGTTACGTGCCCATGTGAGAAAACATACTTTGGGCAGACGACGCAGGTTGCCAAAATGCGGATATTGCAGAATAAGTCACAGATACGATGTAAGACTGTAGGGGCCCCTATAGTACAACACTATATCGAAAAATGCCATGGCGAAAATGGGTTTGAGTGGTCTATTCTGGCATGGGGAAGGCACCAAACCAGATAGCTCTACAAAGTAAATTTAACCATCTGGAAGCCCACTTGATTGTAAGATACCACACATCTAGCCTAGGACTGAACGATCGGGATGAAATTTGGGCCCTTGCGTAATTTCTCCATCTTTTAGAATACTGGATTTTCAAATATAGAATTTGGGTACCACCAGGCACCTTAACTCCTATATAGATAAAGTGGTACTTGTGGGAGGGAGGATATACATGCTCCTTTGCTGGTATAGTTTGGTTGTATATATTATATATATGTATATAATCAAAACTTTGTTGTCAAGATGTAGCTGCCATATAGAATGTAATGTTGTTAAGTGAATGTATAGATTTTTTCATGTCGTGATTATTTTGTTGTACTTTTGAGATATGTGTATTCCACCTGTTGGGGATGGAGGGAGCCGGCATGCTGTGGTGTGACTGTCCAATGGTTTGTGGGACGTTTGGTTAATTGTATTTTATTTTTTGCACATTTGGTGTGGTTTTCTTGCTTTTCTTTCTTTTTTTCACCTTTCTCCCTCTTTCTTTTGTATTGAACAGTTGTAGTGCATAATTAAAATAGTTATTGTTTCCTTTTGATGGTGACTTTGTATTACTCCCCTCTTTGACAAGCTTATTTGCATCGAGTAAATGGTATGGTGCCTTGACTATGCATGGGGCTTTAGTGTTGTTTTCTGTCCCAGTGTTTTGAGTTTTGTGACCCCTTGTGTGGTTAGCCGCTGGGTATCTATTTATGTGAGCAGTGTAATGATTAGGAGAGTGGGTAGTGTGCCCTATTCATATCCGGGGGTACGAGTTGGCTCTAGCGCTATGATTTATGCCTTTGGTCTTTCAATCCATGTTTGTATGGTGCGGGATTTACGCCCGTTAATCCAGCCATCAAGCACTTAGTTTTAATTCATTGGAACCTTCTTCATATAGTTAGGTTCGGCCACGCAGTGACCCAGTTTTCTTTCTATGGCCATGCAGCTACAGGGAGAAGGTAGTGACGAACGTGAGAGGAACCTCCTACGTGTGGGTGATCTGCCACCATTTTCGAAATGGAAGCCGAGACGCCAGTGGAGTGAGGCGTTTCCTATTGATGATGTCAGTTTTCCCGTTAGTGAGCATGGGTTGGTCTTTGTGCAGCCTGAGGCTCAGGTGGATTATCTTTGGGGTGTTGAGTTTTTGTAAGATAGGACAGAGTTTATTTTCCTTGCGGGAGAGGGGGGTACATAGTAACCTCTCCGTCTGTATTTACAGGCGCCCCTGACCCAGTGAAGTTGTTGTCGGATATTTACTACGGCACGGTGAAAGTCTAGATTTTTATGTTTTTCTCGACTGAGAGAAGGTAAGCGTTGTAGCGGCCATAGATATAAATGTCTATTTAAGTGCATAGTTGACTCGAGATAGCTCTTTAATGTGTTGATTCATTACAGTTTTTGTGCTCTGTTTTTTGTATTGTACTTTTTGGCTGCAGAATTGGAACTGGGGTTGCTGTGATTAACATCTTTGTCTGTGCGGCCGTACTTAATAGCTTTTGCACCACTGGGGCTTTGATCATATTGCACTTAGGAGGAAGGAGTCAAATCCACCTCCAACTAATCGGTTCCCCCCTTTTCAGTGTGTTTGGGTGATGATGATGAGTAGGATCGTGGTTAATTGATATGATTGTTCGGCCTAGTGAACTTTGGAGGGGAAGTTCCGGCCTACTTCCTTTTCACTTTCCCTTGCTATGGGTAATTTCACTATGCACTATTAATTAAAAAGCAGTTTAGACATTCTTGCATAGTGTGTTTTCACTGGGTGCACGTTAATTCCTTCACGTATTGGGCCGTCACTACCCACTGTCGTCATGCTTCGGATATAAGTTTTATGATTATATTGTTTTGTTTTCAGTATTATATTTAATGCTGTCCTGAAGAAGCCAAAGAAGATCTGGCTGAAATGTGGTCACGTCGACACATCAGTGGAGGAAGCTTGGAATAATAGCAATTTATGTGATCTGTGTTATGTTACACTTGTGTTAGGCTATTTGAATAACAGCCATTGAGTGTGACACCTTGAAGATGGTTCTATATTGAGAGGGAGACAATAGTGTATATATATCTTTGTAGGGTTAATATTTTTTGGATGTTTCATTCCTGTGTTATTTTCATGGTCTCAGGTCATATTGTTGGATAAAATTGTATTGTTAATAATTAGGTCATTGTTGTTTTATGTTTCGCCTTGAATCGGCTTATTTGCCCTGTGTGTGCGAGAGATTGATTAGTTCTGAACAAATGAGTTGTATTGAGAGGGTAATTAAAAGTACTCTTCTCAAAAAAAGAATGGAGTATTGTTTCCTTTGATACCAATTTTGAGTGTATTATATTAAGTACCACACAGTGCGGCAGACATTCCACCTCTGGCCCCTGATGTGTTACTGCCACACAGTGATGCAGACAAAACAACACCACCCACATGTGAGGCACATGATAGATAAAAGGACGAAGATGTAAATGATGCTGCGTCAGTGGTAAGAAGGATGCAGTAGCATTCATCTCTGCCATATGGCCTGTTTCTGCTTGGTTCTGCCCTCTACATCATCACCTTCCAGTGTCCCCCTATACACTCTGTGACACTCACCTTGGACCTCGACATGGACAGCCATATTCTGTTTGGGTTCCAATGACACAGCAGTCAGAGTGTGGACTGCACTCTACCTCTTCCGATGAACTTGCCGTTCCCTAAAGGACTCTGGCTGCCCCTCCACGGAGCAACAAAAGTAAAGTGGGCTTGCATGGCCCTGTACTGATCCAGCTACAACACTCCACTGAATGTGCATTAAACATTCAAATTCACACAGATGTGTCATGTCTTTGATCATTCAAGTGTGAAAGTATGGATGACTGTAGGGTCAGTGATTCCCCCTTACGTTCATGTTGCTCATGGTGTGGGACTTGAGTCACAGGGTGCAACATTACAGATTCTGGTCCTGGTGGTGCAGACACTACAACAGAGACACACGCATTAGTTACTCCCTTGTTCAGCCCAGAACGGAACCACGCCCAGAGCCCTGGGTTCATTGTTCACACTCCTATGCTGAACTGGCATACACCAGGCCAGCCCACTCCGCTTATGCTTACAGGGGGGGACGACAACGCTACCTGTAGTGAATTGCTGATCACAGGTCTAGTTGTCAGTATGCCACAGCCACTCCCTCATGGCAGTTTTACACCCACACCACACCCATTCTGCACAGGTGTCACAAGACATGTGACCCTGCCAACAAAACGGGCCAGGCGCATGTGCTCGATGCCATTTCCACTATCTATCTGAGTGTGTCCGTGTGGTCATTATTGATGCATGAGGGCCTAGGGCCCTATCACATCACATTTCCCACTGCCGAAGGTGACATGATGGCATCCGCACCACTAGACTCAATCATAAATGGTCCACAACTTATGGTGTACAGAGTTGGTGGCAGCCGAGGCACTTTGGCCGGCACAGGCCTACCGCCACTAGACGGTGACTTGCAGTGCACAGAGTTGGTGGCAGCTGAGGCACTTTGGCCGGCATGGGCCTCACACCATGTGGTGATGACTTGCAGTGCACTGAGTTAGTGGCACCAGAGCTGAGCAGGTGTGCAGCCTGCGATGATGCGTAGGCCTCGATATGCCAATAACGATTCAATTTGAATTGTGAGCCCAGCTGGACCGCAGTGTACATTGAAGGCAGCAGGCTGCACAGACATAACTCAGCGGCACGATGCAGCAGGGTGCGCTTGGGGCCTGTGGTGCGGAATCCAGCGAGCAGCTGAGGAGGTTGCACCAGCACTTGGTGGGCCCTCTTGGAGACACGCTGGTGGCGGCAGGTGAGCATTGAGGCCTGGGTGTGCCGGGGCGGGCAGTCATCGCTGGCCAGCGGACCAGTCTGTGGACCGGGGCTGGGGTGCAGCAGACGCACAGGGTCGCGTAGGCACCACTGGTCATGGCGGCACTCTAGTGGCAGGGTGGGGGGAGTGAAGGTGCATGGGTATCAAGCTGATGCAAACCGCAATGCTTACAGATATGAGAAATCCTGCATCATGAGACCGTAACAGAGGTTTGTGTGACCGTAACCTCCCTTTTCCTTCCTACAGAGGTTACGACCACATGTACTTTTGTTACGGTCTTTTTGGGCAGGATTTGTCCTTTCTGTAATCATTCCAGTTCGTCCAAGTGCTATACACGGTACCAGATTGAGTTTTTCGACTATACGGACCCTTGACCATTGTCACCATTTGTCCAAAAGGTTTCTGAATACTGACTTCTGGAGTATGGAATTATATTGGGGAGTTCCTGCAGCATATGCAGTTACATGAATCCTCATGTTGCCCTGATGAAGGTCCCCGTTGGGTGTTGACTGTGCTTTTTGTATTGTTTATTTCTGTACTTGTAATAAAACACTGCTTTTACACTACTGTTGACTACTGGACTTCATGACCGTGCCAACCCCCATTTCAGGTACTACAATCTTGGATCTGGGGCAGAGAGGCATCTGGCAATGGCTGGCTTTGGGGTTGGTTGCGCAGGAACACTACGAATTGGAACTGTTGTGTGTTGCCGATACAGGGGCCCGCCGTTGCTATTGTGGACATGCATCCAAGACATGTGTGAGGAACTTTGATAGGACTGGCCTTGATACTCATCCGACTCTGGCAGTTGTTGGTTGGGAGGTACCAGGGGCCAACAGGTGCAGCACAGCCAGCAGCTTTGTCTGCGGAGGGATGTTGGTTGTCCCCGGTGTTGGTACCGTCAGCCTGTGGGCAATGTGGGTCGGGTTGCAAAGGATGGTTGTCTTTTGGTGCCTGTAGTGGGCAAAGACTTCCTCTGATGTTGAGTCTCTGAGGCTGTTGCGTGTTAGGAACATCCGTTGTCCTGTCCTGTTCTGCGCTTCCTCGGTGGGAGTCTGGGGGAGTGGGGTGAGGGTCCGGGGGGGTGGTGGCAGTGGGTGTTGTGGACCTCCTGGGTCTCCGAACTGCATGATCAGTGTCTTCATAACATGTGCTGGTCTTCAGATGTGGCTCAGGGCTGGGCTCCCTCTCATACTGCAGGTAGTCGTCCTGCTTTACACAGTAAAAGCCAGGTGATAATCCCTGCTGCTAACGTGCCTTATCGCCTGTTTTTGGATCGCATTACGGGTCTGGCTGGTCATTGAGAATATCGCAAAGCGGTGTTTTTGTGTGTTTTTGCATGGGAATGCCTACTCTCCGTATCATTAGCGCTAGTTGTCGCTCTCATCTGTTGCGATGTTTTTTGCGGAAGCTATCGCTGGAAAACTGGCAATATCGGCAGTTTGAACCAGCTTGAGAATGCGGCAAACATTCTTTTGCCACTCTTTCTGCGCTAAAGTGCAGATAAAATTCCCCTAAGCTCAGGGTCGAATGGATATATTAAAGTTTGATGATGTATAGCACTTTTTTGTTTTTTATATTTGTTACTTGGAGGGCGCGTTGATGAGATGCTACTTTGGAGCTTAATGGTTTGGTCTGGCTTTAGCCAAGACCTTTTGAATTTACTATATGTATACGCACAGTATGTTTACTTAAAGGAGCTTACAGCCACGTCACTTTTTCCACTGGTCTGTTGTTGTGTTATACACATTTTGCTTCTGTTTACTCCAGCATGTAACATGGGCTGAGTGCATCCTACTTAAGCCGCTGGTTAACTGCACTTTGAGTGACTGCATTTTGCTCTCTCACAATGAACACATCTACATACAAGGCAGTTTCCTTCAGTGTCAGTGTTTTTTTACCTTTACAATTACTTTAGTGCTGCCTTTGTGTTTAGAGCGTCATTTGATATCAGGACACCTTGGATGTAGAGGGTCCATTCCTGCTTTATCAGTTCCAATCTCTTGCCAATACCGTTGCAAATTCCTTTCTGTGTAACCCTTGTTTATCTGACTGCTGCTATTTCACTACTCTGAAAAATCTGTGGAGAACATAGCCTTTTGAAAGACAACTGTAATAAAAACAGCAGCTCGCACATCCTCTGAATATAAGCTCATGAGTATTCTCTATCTTTGCAAACCTGCTTTCTATCTCTCTTTCTTTCTTTCTTTCTTTCTTTCTTTCTTTCTTTCTTTCTTTCTTTCTTTCTTTCTTCCTTTCTTTCCTTTCTTTCTTTTTTCTTTTTTTCCTTCTCACTTTCGTTGCTTTTCCGTCTTTTTGCTTTTCTTCATTTCTTTCTTTTTTCTTTGTGTCTTTCATTCTTTCTTCCTTTAATTGTGTCTTTTTTCTTTCTTTCTTTCCTTTTTACTTTTTTCCTTCCATCTTATCTTGCCTCTTTCTTGTCCTATTTCCTATCGTCTTGTTTCCTTCCTTCTTTGTCCTACCTTCTTTCTTAGCTTGTGTTTTCTTTCCTCCTTTGTTTCCTCGTTTTTTCTTCTTTCTTTGTTACGGTACTGGAAGCCCAGATTGCAGGAACAGCAAATTAGCAAACTAAAAACTGGAACTAAGGTAAATGGAAAGAAGGCAGGCACTGAGGAAAAGTTAAATACCAAAAGAGTTAACGTTCAGGTATCAAGATCCAGTATATAGTCCTAGCTCATCAATCAAAGAAGCTCTGCAGACAGTGTTAGTTAGAGGAACAAGGATTTACTGAGGGTAAAAATTCAGGAATGAAGGTGGCAATGATATCAGTGCCAGTTAAAAGAATGAGGAAACATAGGGGTCGGCAATCATGGAAGCATTTCAGGCAGTGCTAGTTCAAGGAACAAGAATTTAGCTACAGCTCAAGAGTATCTGAAAACAAAGATTAACCAAATTTCAGGAACTTGGGAAACAAGGCATTAGTCAAACAGGAACACAGCTGCTTTGTCCAATGCTGGACAAAGTGAAAATAGTGCTTCAAAGAGCTTACTGTGATAATAATAATAATAATAATAATAATAATCCACATTTGTAAAGCGCACAATCACCCGTAAGGGTCTCTAGGCGCTGGGTGCCGTTGGGAAGATTAAGCAAGCTATTGCCCAGAGTCACATGGTGCTGGGCTATTCTGCCGCCGGTGTCGGGGATCGAACCGTGATCCCCAGATTCCGAAGTCAGTCACCCTGGCCGCGGCGCCACACCTCTCCCCCTGATCACATGACTCACGTATTCTAGGTATTGGAGTTTTTAGCAAGGCCTGCTTCCACAAAACCCAGTGAGGCTCTGGAATGAATGAACATTTTAGAATAGAGTCCAAAATGCTGAAAGTCAGTATACCCATACTCCTGAAGGACGAGAAGTTTATTTGAACACAGGAACCTCCCACAGGTAGGCCCCTTGAATTAGGCAAGGAAGCAGAGGAAGCCAATCATAAATGCTGTATTGTCAGGGAGAGAAGCTTCCAGTTGTTTTACCATGCTGTACCTACTTCATGAGAAGGGAAGCTTGCAGTTCTGCCATGCCCTTCCTGTTACATGACGAGTAGAAGCCTGCACTGCTGCTAGCAAGCGGTACATTTTGTGTGAGGGATGGTGTGGTGTACTTCTGTGAAGTTGTGAAGCTGGTCAACTGATGCAAAAGGTGTATCTGTTCTTTGAGAGAGGGAAACCTACACTGCTTATGTCCAGCTGTTCCTGTGCTATGAGAGATGCTTGCACTGCTGAGGGTTTGCTGTACATATTCTGTGAGGGAGAGAAGATTGCACTGGCATGTTGCAGAATCATTAATATCACCCACTGTTGTGTACCTGTTGGTTGGTGCCATCGGGAGCATCTTACTGTTAGTTGTAATCATGATTCCGTGTCTTCTTTGTAAACCTGTAGAAAGTTGTACTACCTTACTCTGGGAAAGGTATGGAACATTTATGTGTATGCTGAGGTTATGAAAGGGCCAGGAGATGGTATTTAAATACTAATTTGTGTAAAACTCTGTTATGTTTCTTAAATAGCCTACATAGCTTTAAAATACTTTCAACATTTGCTCATCGTGTAATTGCTGCTTTATGTTTCTATTTCAAATATTAGAGTGTGGTGAATTTCGTTAGTTTTTTCCATCTGTCATAGCATGGAAATACGGACATATGAATTATCACAGTATCAATCCTCTTAAAATAGCTTTGATGATTGCACTTGATGTAATATCGCACAATTGAAGTCTAATTAAGATACCTTCGTGGATTAATGCTCTTGTACTGATCTCCTTTTGTAACTTCTACTCCCTCTTACTCCCTTCCTTTTGTGTTCATGTAAAGGCCTCTCATCACCTGCTGCACAGATGTTGATTTGGGCTCAGTGTCTCCCATCATTCTTGCCTTATTACTGTCACCATTATTTATACAATACACCCAAAGGCATACAGCTGTGCAAGTGTTTGCTCCTTTAGTGGTAAACCCTTTCAAGTTCCACTGCAAATGATATTCTATTATCAATTGACATTTTTTGTGAAAAGAATTATAGTAAACCTACTATATCCACAAACACTTAGAAAGTGATTGACGCTACATATAGAGGAAAGGTATCTTAAAAAATAACATCAACTTGAAATAGAGAATTAGACAATTATACAGCCCGCTAGAACACAACCAATTGCAATGTCCCACTATGGTTCATGAGATTCCTCCCACTAAATAATTGTAAAATTAATGGCGCTAAATATTGGGCATTTCACAATTTATTTTTCCTAAAAAGTGACTAAAAAGTGATTAAATATAGGCAAATTTGGAATAATCTACAAACAATAACAGAGTGAACTATTATCATTATTTATTATGTGGGAATTACCTGATAGAGCACAGGCTCACCTGCTCAACATACTCAACTGGGCCCATATGTTTACATATACATTAACCGCATCGATGCTCGCAGATTTACAACCATGCGCTGGGATTTTCAAAAACCCATTATTCATGACGAGCTGGGCTCGTCATGAGCGTGTGAGCAGGCTACTGCATGACGAGCCCAGCTCGTCATGAGCGTGGAAGGGGTTAAACAGGTAAACCTACACTCAAATTAATTGCGGTTTTTATCATTTGGATTTTTGTACCATTTATCTTACCAATCCAAGTCTCCGATACCTAAAGTCTTAAAGGATCAAGGGAGTTAGAGAGAAAATAGGTAGCAATAGTAACATTTAGCATTTCATAAATAATCACAAACTCAGGAAGGTTTAAAATCTTTATCTAAGTAAATCTTTGGAACACTCATAAAACATGAAACTCAATTTAATTTCTTATTCTGTTTAGACTGATGCAGATTTAAAACAGAAATAACTTGGAGAGAGAATGTTGTTAAGCATTTGAACAGAGGGTGGGTAAAAGAAAAGGGAAAACAGTACAATGACAAACCCACACTTAATAGTTACCTATTTTGGTGTGATGACCAACCCTGGTCATAAGCTGAGACAAAGAAATAGAATCCCAAAGTACAGGTGCCAGCAGAAAAGAGCAGGTGCAAGCCAGAATCAGGACAGGTTACGGACCAAATTGGATCAGGATAGGACCACCACAGGCTAAGACCAGCACCACAGTTAAAGTTCAAAACACCAGCGTTGTAAACCCTCTCTGCAGCTAACAGTCGAACCCCGATTGGGTCAATCAATCTCCTCCCCAGGACCCCGATTGGGTTATCAAATCTTCTGACAGAGTGCTCCGCCAGCAACTCTGCTCCCGATCACCTATTGAGTGCGTTGGGTCAGTGACAGGTCAGCTATTCGGACAAGTTGAACAATCTAACTAACTAAGCCTACCCTAGTTATACTATTTTTCAGGTCAGTGTACCACCCGCAAATATTGGAAATGTGTGAACCCCACAATTTTATTGGACAAAGAATGAGGAGTAGTCATCACACCATACTTTTCTAGAAGCAACTTTTCAATCATGTATTCAAGTCGTTCCCTCCCATAACTTTATCTACCCATATTCCTCCCGGTAGTGAAATGTATCAATGATCATTTTTAAAACAATTTCATCAATTCAGCTTCCTCTGGCAAAGCAAGGAGTTCACACTTTTCCGCCTTCCATGTCCGTCTTGGCCATGATTCAAGGCTACAGATTCTGTGGCTTCAGGACATTTATTGCACAGGCGCAGTTTCTCCAAAGATGGAGTTCAGCAAAGCATTTAGGCCCATCATTTTGATAACATGTAAAAATAGAAAAGAAACAGTTTTAGAAACACAGAATAAATAAATCCACTGTATACCATTTATTTCTACTCTATTCCCATTATTTTATTTTAACTACTGCGTTAGATATTAAGCAAAAACAAACAGCTTAACAAAGCATCAATGCAAGCTTCTTGCACATTAGGACACATAACAGCCATCTTAGTCCTTTTGCGCAGAAGCAAAAGTGTTCCCACCAAGCATGTCACGTGGGCATGACAGACGCATGTGCAGTAGAAAATCCTGCGTACCAGCAGCCATTTTAGTGCAAGTGGATAATCGTTAGTAAAAGCACATTGGCAAGCTTCCCCTAGATATCTAATATGTCGTGCAATGCAATATTAATAAGACAAAACATGTTAGTTAGTACATTAATATTATTATCGAGAGGGTTGAGTACGAGCAAGTCACTTTACATGTAAAACCTTGTTCCATCATAGGCAAAGTTGGAATAATCAACAAACAATTATAGAGTGAACTATTATCATTCTTTATTATGTGGGAATCATCATTTTCACTTATATGGTCAGATATGCTTTAGGATTGTTTACAAAAAGTCAGTGCAAACAACACAGTGATATTTTGCCACCAGTCTTTAATTTTCCAATGTGCACCATGAATTAATAGGACTCACAGCAAATTCTCTAATTGCAGGGGGCCACAAACTGACCTGCCTAATGAAAATTAATTAGACAGGCCACTTTGTGCGACCCCTTGTGATAGTTTAGAAATTCAGGAATGGAGAAGCAGCCGACCACTATCCCAGTGTTTGCATTTGCAAATGGCAAACTTTAATTTGTATTTTTTAGAGCATACGGTTTTATTTAAAATACGTTTCCTGTTTGTAAAAAAATCGAAGAGCATAGGCACTGGTTTCCTGGATCACTGGCTACTGCCTCAAATGATGCTGTTGTGATAAACAAAGGTGAAGGTATCCCAATGGAACCATTTCCCCTTTCAGATTCTGTTAGTGCCCCAACTCAGGGGTTGTTTACAACCTCATTAGTGATCACATACCATTGATAATCTCCTCTGTGATTCAGAAATAGGAGGGGGCATGCCTTTCATGCTCTATCTTTTTTATAATTCAGAAAGAATTGAAAAAGCTCTTTTGAGTAGAAAGAATTTTGTGACTCCTGAAGTGCTTTTGTACATTAAGAATAATCCTTTTGTGCTCCAAACACTGTAATTTTGCAAATCGTAGTTTTGTGACTGCAAAAGAGCGTTGTAGATCTGACCCATGGGTTACACCAACTTTATTGGCTTAGCCATCAACGAACAATAACAGTTATAGCAAATTCATAAAAAGCTTTTTATATACATTATGAAATGTCTCTACATGTGACATGAAATAACTAACATATCAGCTAAAATGTGCTCTTTGGTGCCAAAAAAAACATGTCACTACATCAATATTAAATGTCACAATGAACTGTTTACTCAAATATCAACTTTAAACATGTTTTTGAAAGTCATACCTTTTGTCCCATAATCAAGTTTGTCATTGTCTGAAACTACAGTCACTGTGTTGTGAAAAAAAGAGGTCCACCGTCCTTTTACTACATTTTGTCCAAATACGCCTTATTTTCTCTCTGAATACAATCTGTTCGTTTTTACTAGAAAAATATAATTTCTGAGGCATTAACTTTCCATTTTCAGAAAACAACAAACGATCAGCTCAAATGTACTCCCCAAACTTCAGCTTGTAATCTTATATAACTATTACCATTTTGTCTACAGAAACCAGTGTTCTTTTTTTAGTGCACTTTAAACGTGCCCCCAAACATTAGTGTATCCTTTTCACCAAGTGATGTACTTCATTGCTCTTCCCCGCATGCCCAATGGGCATTAGGTAACTCTTGACTAAACCTCTTAGTACCTCTTAACTCAGTAATAGCACGATAGAAAGAATGTATCTTAGTTTTCATGGCAGAGTTCGAGATTAAACCTGATGCGTTAGTTAGGATCCTAATCAGTATCGAGATATTATTGAAGTAAGCTTCATAGCAGCCTTTCAGATGGATCTGAAACTGACCCCACGACGGTAGAAGGGCTGTTTTTTATGCTTGAGCATTAGGGGCCAGATGTAGGTCGGAAAATACCGGTCGGTAACAGCCGATTTCGGCCGTTACCGACCGGTATTTGCAAATGGAGATGTAGGGGCCTTAAATTTACAGAATCGGTATATTTACCGAATTGTTAAATTTACCGATTTGGTAAAATACCGATTCTGTAAATTTACCGAATCAGTAAAACAATATGTAGGTGGCACTGAAAACAGTGCCACAGGCCCTTACCGATTAGTTATTTACCAAGTAATACTATTGCATGGTAAATAACGAATACCTGTGTACATGCACATCTAAGGGCATGTATGTGTGTCACATGGCACACAAGCCACAAACAGGGGTGCAACAGGGTGTCAAAGTGACACCCTGTCTCCCTTGGCAATTCGGTACTTTTACCGATTCTGTGCTTACCAAATCGGTATTTGCCATTGAATCCTATGGGTTCAAGGCCCATAGGCATCAATGACAAATACAGATTCGGTAATTACAGATTCGGTAAATACCGAATCCTACCGATTCGAAAATTTTTACCGAAAAATTACCTACATTAGATTTACCGATTCATGATTACCGAATCGGTAAAATTCGGTATTTATGAATCAGTAAATCTAATTTACCTACATATGTCCCTAGGACCTTTAGAAATACACTCTCAAGATGGGATGTGAAGGTTCTCCACAAAAATGTACAATAGTAAAGAATGCACTGACTACAAAGGCAGTTACAAACAGGTAGAGGACTGCATGTACTATTCTTGTCAATGCTCTTCATTCACTTTCACTTCCTGCACAAGTAGATGCAATGTAGCGTAAACAAATCAGATCATCCTGTGGAGACATAAAAGGACCAGTGTAATCTCAATGTGTGCAAATAAACAAAACCTAACTTCATACATGTAAGTACCTTCACCATAACAGCAATATTTATAAGCCATACCAGGTTAGCTCACAACAACTGGGGATCACAGCTAGTAAGACAACTCACCTCGCTCTTGTGCGCAAATATTGTACTTTTAAGTAACAATCACAAAACCAGTTAAATCAGTCAAGGTACATTTTATAAAATTCAAGAGGCAAGAATCTTGTCACTTTTTTTGTGATTGGAGCATTACCTACAATCTTTATTGGTTTGGGGTTTTTCGGGATTTTAAACTCCTAACATTCATTTTGCAACATAAGTGAATCTGCACTTGTAAACTCTTTGTGTCACACTGAGCAGCATCATATTTTGTGCACTGAGTCAGAACTTGCAGCAAGTCAGATTGCCCTGCTGCGCTACTTCAATGTGAAAGGGCAGGAACGCACTGTGTTTAACCAATATGGTGCATTCCTGTCTGTGTCTGTGTTTTGATGCTTCCTCAGGTTTACATGGTTTTGTAAATCTGGGGCAGTGTCAACATCCATAGATGTTGCGTGGGTACACCCACTGCAACACCCATGGAATGTCTCCCGAGTGCAGAGTAAGGCAAAGCAGTGATTTAAGCTGCCCCCCCCTTACTCCGGATGTATGAGGCCATTCAAAGCCTCGGAAAGGTGCTTTGCGTGGCTTTCATAGGTATGATTTCATGGTTCGTGCCGCCCCAGCGGTGCAAGGGGCGCATAAATATGCCCATAAAGTGCATAACAGTACAGAAAGGATTCCTAAATCACAGACTCTGGTTTATCACTGTATTTTATTCAGAAAGAACGAACGGGCAAACCTCTCTAGACGATGAATATGGTAGCTTCATCTAAAGAAAACACTGAAACATAGAACGAATACCCATGGGAAGCAAACAGTGAAGGCTCCGATAGGCCTTTCAGAAGTTATGTATCAGTACTTGCTCTCATTTATAATATGAATATTAAGTGTGGTGGAGTACATCTTGGGCGTGATTTGCCTCACTCAGATATAGTTCATTGGAATTAAAGTCCCCGTCTGCTGCTCAGATGGAGGCTAAGGGAAGTCACCCTAAGGCTAGGATCTGTTTGGTAATTATGCTTTGCCAAACTTTTTCTTATCGTTTCTACAAACCACTGCTACATTATATGCTATCTGGCCGATATATGTTATTATCTGCAATTGCCATTCCAACGCCAATATAGTTGTTTAATCTGTAAAAACTGTAAAAAAACGAAAATGACAGGTTACATATTTCAATGGCTTCCCCTGCTTAGGTGAAAAAAGGGCGCCTTTGCCAATCTAACAGCATAATATAGAAAAGTACCAACTAAAACATTAAGCTTACTCTTTATCATAACATGGTGAAACGGCAGAAGTACCCTTTCAAAGACCTTTGGAGTGTATTGATTCACAACAAACAAGCACATACATTTCTGACACAAAACAATGTAATGCAATTTTTAGTGTATTAAATGCATTCTTATAGAAAAGGATTGGTGATCTGAGCAAGGATGTATGACAAAACAATTTCTTTCAAGAAAGAGGAAAGATAATGGCGCATGATATGGAAAATAAAGTAACACAATCGATTACATAGATGGTGTTAACTCTTGTGAATAAAGCAGTTTTCTTACTGAACATTAGTCATGGCTGTGCTACATGCCCTCTTCATGACCTCTCAGTGAGCTGAAACAAATAGAGCAATTGCTTGTCCAGTGATGTGGCGTTTTATTTTGGAAGTAAAATAACGCATCTCAACCCATCTAGTTTTAAATGGGTTTGAGAAATATTTTGATATACAATTACAAGCTAAACTAATTCAAGCTATACTTTTGAAGATGAAAGTTTAACTTGGGGTCAGCAGGAGGAAGGGAGCAACGCAAAGTCTACATAGATTAGTTGCAAATATATTACAATCATCAGTATAAACAAGCATTCACAATGTCAATCAATAGGTCGCGCTTATGAATGAAAGAGCCTTTTGTGTCATTGACGGTTTAGGCACTTGATAAGTTGTTATGCATACCCTTTTTCACTCATCTTTACATTACACCGATCAATCCACTGGCTCATTCTTGCTTTCACCCTGATACAACCGCAATTAAACACACACAAACTCAACAACATATGCAAGATAAATTAGAATACACTTAGAAAAAATAAACCAAGCTGCTGTCCAAACATGGTGGGCACATGCCTGCAATAACACAACTAAACACAGTATCGATTGTCTAGTTTGCAACATTATTGCAAATAGTTTATTATTGTTTTAAAGTTCAAGCACATTCAGAACCAAAATGGTGGTCATCTTGGAATGGTAAAACAGTTATACGATGTAGATAACAGCATTCCATAATCATCTCCTGATTTTGAGGAAATAGCCATGTGCGATTAAACTATCAGAAAGCAAGAGACACATTAGCACTGCCTGAAGGGCTGCATCATCCTCTCAGCAAACATTAAAATAGAAAGAAGAGAAGAAAAGAAAGTAGAACTAGGAGAAGGAGAAAGTTCTAAATAAAAGGACTAGCCAACCGGACAGCCTTGACACTGAAGCACACTGATTTTAGATGGGTGTACAAATGTAATCAGAAAATGCCAACATGTGCATACACAAAACACAAGGGTTCACCTGGTTTATCCAAATATATACAATTATGAATCAGCAAAGTTGTAATCCAAGCACTCATTAAATGCAATATAAGGAAACACATTGCCCAATATTTTCTTTGATAGATTATTTTACTTTCTGTAGTATGTGCTGATGTTGGTTGCTTTGTTTCTGGCTTAGTTATACTGTTTTATAACCAAAAAACTGTAAAATTGTAAAAAGAAAAAAGCGATTAAGCTGTTAATATACTGCCTTTTGATTGATTCACATCAGATGAGTTCTCCTTTCTTAATGCAAAATTATTGACGAAACAAAGCAACCAGCATCAGCACATACGCCCAGATTCTGAGGGTCACTGGGTCACCCCATTATACTTATATTATTGTATGAGAGCAGCATCTGGATTGGGTTGGGAGCCTTTGCTTTGTGCCCCAGTGACTTGCAGGAGGAGAGAAGCACCCGGGCGGCTAGCAGCGTCAGTGGCATGGCAGGTAGGATTTTTTTATTAAATTATTTTTCCCCAAACCCCTCGTCTCCCCAAAATTTAGTTTTGCGGCAGCCGCCACTGCCAACATCTGAGAAGAGCCAAAGCCCATCTCCTGGTAGTGCTTTTTTTAAGGCTGATCATCTGTTTGAGTAAAGTTGCACGATCAAGTTAGCCCTAAAAATGTCTTGAGTATGTGTTTATTCTATTACATACAGATCTTCCAGATGTGAAAAGTGTTGTAGTTCACCACAGACACAAAGCTGTGCAAAATGACATGAAAAAGTAAGGCCCATAGAATAAAGCTCCCCTCCTTGAGTTATAACAAGCAAAGGCAAAGCCACAGGTCTGTCGGTTGTTTAGCACATTGACGCACACTATGGAGACATGGCATGCACGTACATCCAAACCATACATTAATGTCGACATGCACATACACAGCAAAACACCTGCAGGTATCTATAAGCACAGAGAAATCAACATACTTACAGGCCCAAATGCACACTGACCAAAAAAGATACAGGCAACCATTTACGCTGAATTAAGGGACAATTCACATTTCTTCATAATGGCAAAGAACCATAAATGATTCAATACATTTCGTTGAGCAGAATACATTAATTTTACTTGTTTTTACACAATTGAAAAATATGTCTGCTTTCTAATGCTTATTCACTGAGTAAAATCTGTTAAAAGTGTAATTTCCCTCTTGAGAGCTGGCAAAGCTAATAATAGTAGTCATTCTTTCACACCAATTTGACAAAACGCGACTTGAACGTGTCACGACGTGTACTGATTGCTTTGAATCAATTTAGGAGACGGAAATAATTCACAACTTTCCCGAGATCATAAATAACAAGCTTATGTATTGGAATATACTGTCTTCACTGATTCTAAGCAGTCTGTCCTTCCATAACAAAACTAATAATCGGCATTGTTCCAACATCTGACTGCCACGGATTAAACATGATGACAGCGTCGTCTGTCAGACCAGATAGTTCACTCTTCTGAAATCAAAAATGCCCTGCATACACTGCATAACCCTAGTGTCTCACCAGAAAATTGAGACTTCTGTAACGGCGGTTAATAAACAAAAATATTTGATGAACGTATAACCTACAAGTGTGATGCGATTTTGTATGTTTGGGAAGAAAGTCATTAGCTTTAGAAAGCACAGATATCCAGATGTTTAATATAAGTCTGAGACTACTGTTCCTGCTGATTGTGGGACACACCAATGCCCCAAGAGATGATTGGCTAGAATTAGCCCACTGTCAATGCCAGGACAGGCTGTGGCCAAAGTGCACTTCTGTCCCTCATTAGCTGTAACAGTAGATGCTGAGACAGACTGGGCCCACAATGCACTAGTATACTGACAGATGTCAGATAGGCTGTGGCCAGAGTGCCCCTCTATTCTCGCAGATGCTGAGACAAGAGACGCTGAGACAGGAGAACCCACAACGCATTTCTGACCCAGCAGAATCTGGGAGGATTGGGCTCAGAATGCACTTCTGCACATTCAGATTGGGACAGAGAGTGGTCAGACCAGGGAAATGCTAGGATAGAGTGGTCCTACAATACACGTTCGTCCTTCCACAAGCAGAGACAGATGGTGGCAACAATAGATTTCTGCCTTTGAAGATGCTGCGAAAGAGCTAACCCACAAAGCACTGCTGTTTACCAGATGTGGAGCTAATTGAGGCCACAACATTCTTCTGTTACTGCAGGCAGAGGCACAGACTGTGATCGAAATGCACTTCTGACAGTGCAGCTCTGGAGATTGCCAACATGTACTTTAGTGGCCTCGCACACTGTAACAGACTGTGGCACTTAAGAAACAAAAAAAGGGAATCACAACAGGAAAGGGTGATAGAAAATGACAGAGAGATAGAAAGTGAGAAAGGGGGAGAGAAAGGCGTGCATAGAACAAATACGTGAGCGGCCCAGAGAAAGAGTGAAAGACCTGGGGAAGCAGAGTACATTTGGAAGAGATAAAAAACAAAGACAATGAGACACGGAGAGGGACAAAGTGAAAGAATCATACAAACTGATACTGAGCTATATTTGCTCTCCTACCTAATACTCCATTGAAAGGGCGGGCACTGAGACCTAGGGGGAGAAAGCCTGGAAGAAGGGGAATGTAGAAAAATAGTGGGTAGACGCACAGAACTTTTTAAATAGAGCCCAGAGACACTAAATTGCATTGTGTTGGCATAGTGTGTGGCATTCGACTCTAATGTGTAATAGAGTACTTTTATTTCTTAGAAAGTTAAACACTGGGCTGGGCACTCAGTTGTTGCGTTGTTGTTTGATTGTTGTGCTCTTAGCTTGAGCACTCCCATACTACCTCCCTGATTAGCCTACGGCTGCTCGCCATCTCTACCAATGAGAGTCAAATGCCGAAGGTATGGTGTCTTTTCTCTGTGTAAATAGCTCTTTCTGCTGCTTTACACCGCTTTGCTGATGGGACGCTACATGGTGCAACATGGGTGGGCCAGCACAAGCACCCACAGTTGTAGCACTAAGAAGACAACATCCCAGTCATTGGGCCACTAATGGAATTCTTTGTGAATTCACTTAACGTCGGACATTTAGGAGTACTCCTATAAGAGAAACATTTAAACTTTGTGAATAAGTGCAAATAAAAGGACATGGCCACAGTTTCAGTTAACTACTCAGATCAGCCTTTTGTAGGCACTTGTTGTGGGATCTGAAGGAGAAAAAAAATCCCAACTCTACAGTGTGGCTTTTCTTCAAAGACTGCATTTTTGATCTGCATTAATCAAGTTAAAGCAAATAATCATAAGAAGCAGTTTTGTATGAAACCATTTCATTACCCCAGTGTCTATAATATTCTGTGCCTTCTCACTCATCTTTCATCTAATTGTCAGTTGCTTGTAAAATCCTTTTTATAAATTCAGCCGCAAAGGTTTACGAAGGGGTGGATCTCTGGGCTCACTGCCTCACCATCCGCCATCACTTCATCTGACATGTTGAATGTCTCACTTGCCCTTTACACCCTCTCGTCCCTTCCACATACATGACCCTCTTCCCTTCCACATACTTGTGAAGGCTCACATCCCCTTCTGCACACCCAATTTAATTCACTGTAACTCTGAATTCTTATGTCCAACTTACCCCGCTTCATTCTCCTCAATGCGCTGTATGACTTCCATGCATCACCTCACCTCACTGCAAGTCCCATTGAGCCATACCGCATGCGCTACTCAGCACTACTGCATACCACAACTACTTACCATTACAGACTGCCCCATCTCATCGTACAGTGTTCCCCCCTCATTCCGCTTCATGCTCTTCACAGCGACTAGAAGGCCAAATGACTTCACCGCTATAGCAAGGCAACTTACCTCAACTCACTGGAAGCTCTACTGTCTGCCCCTCTCAGCACTAGTGCATGCCCCACTCAATATGGCTCCATACCCTTCTCCAACCTACTGACCTCTGCTGTATGCTTTATCATACATTTCTGCATACCTCATTAAATCCAGTGCATGGCGAGGTGAGAAGCATAGGCTGCCTCTGTGCTAGGGTAGTGGGCTTTGGAGGTCTCTGTCTAGGCTCTGGGTTTTTGGCATGTCCATGCCCTGGCCATGTTGTCTTTAGCGCTTTTGTACATGGGGAGCCCCATGGAGTGCTACTTGAAGAGCTTGAATTGATTCCCCTTATTATATTTGCATTTATGAAAAGCTCTAACCCTCATTTCTGACACTCCTACTGCTTTTCGGTAGCCTTTGTGTCTTTTCATTATTACTGGTTAATAATATTTCTAAAAACCCATATTTTATTATACTGCCATTCTCAATGCATGAAGTGATTCACCTCTCTCTTGGGGAGCCCCCTGTAGTGCTGCTTCGCAGGGGACTCTATGTGGCCGGCCTCAGATGGCCGATATACACAGGATGTGGTACCATGCCATGGAAATGAGAGACTGGCTAAATTAACTATTAAACAAGGCACCCACACTGGTATAATAATGGCAAAGTGTAAGAGGTATTTAGGGCACCTGGGTCATAGAGACAGCTCAGGAACTCTCACATACTTGCAGCATGCCACCACGTGTACCCGTGCACTGCTAACTCACTCCCTTTCTGCTACATTCAACCTTGATGCAAGCTACACATACCCATCCTTAATTCCTGATTCCTCATGTTCACTAATTCTGTTCTGTGTCTCAATGTCTCAACCTCACCAGTACTCACTTGCAGTCACTCACCCGCCATTAATACTAGCCATTCTCAGTCTCTCTGTCACTTTCAGTCATTGGCTCTCTCCTAGTCTCAGTTACTCTGTCTCACCTTCAGTCAGTCTGTCTCTCTGTCTGAGCTGTTTCTTAATCATTGTCCATCTCACCCTTAGACTTGCCACTTTCAGTCAATACATCTGTGTCTTTCAGTCTCACCCTTAGCCAGTGTGTCTTGCTGTTTTTACTTCTCCCAGTCTCAAACACACTCAGGTTCATTGTCTTAGTCATCTAACAGTGATTAAGTTTCAACCACTTAGTCACAGTCACTCTCAGTTGTTCTCAATTACTGTCTGTACCATTACAAACAGTCAACCTAAGGACCAGATTTTGAATTTGACAGAGAAACATGTCCACAAAAACCTTAGTCCAGCCTCCAGTTTCAGCCACTGAGTCAGTCATCCTCTCTCTCTCTGCCAATCTGTCGGTACCATAACTCTCAGTCTGAGGGACTTGGATACAATTACTATCTCTCTGTTACTCTCAACTGGTTTGTCGCTTATTCCCTTTCTCTCATCCACTCTGTAATTCACTCTTCACCCTTCCCTCACTGACCCACCCTCCTCCAAGTTTTTCCTTCTCCACTACACCCTCCCCTTCCTTCTTCAGACTCACCCTCCTATTCGTCCATTCACTTTACCTGCCTTCAGCCTGACTTCTTCCTCCACTACCTCTACTATGACATTATTGTCGTCCTACTCCTCTATAGCCAGCTCGAGCCTCTCCACCTCTCCCTTTGCCTCAAACCTTACCCTCTACATCTTTCTTGACCCTTCTCCACTTTCATTGGCTCAATCCTTTTCTGCTCTCCAAACCTGACATCGTCTCCTCTACCTTTTTGTCTCCTCTCTCTACCCATCTCTCGTTTTGCATCAGCTGTCTCCCCTCCAGCTGTCTCAACCACCTCCTCTCTCTCCATTCTAGCCTCCTCCTTTCTCTCTTCCAAGAACATTCTTGCTTCTTCAACCTCAAACTACTACGGCTCTTTCCATTTTCACCTCAACCACTGTCTCAACCTCACTCTTCTCATTCACTTCTTCCTCTTTGACCTCTTCCTCCTTAACTTGCTTTTCCCCCTGTTTCTCAACTTCCACTCACTTCCTCTACCTCAAGCTCCCCTCACCCCTCCCACCTCAATCTCCACTCACATCATTCATCCCGGCCTCCTCTCTACTCACTTTACCTAGACTTCCTCTAGCTCTTTCCACCTCAACCTAACCTTGAACTCCACACCTTCTTCCATTTCTCTGCCTTGACCTCTTCTCTCCACGTCACCCTTGTCCATCGCTTATTCCCCTTCTCCTTTCTACTGATGGCAGTTCTCTCTCTAAACTGCTTTTCTTCCTCTTCTTCAACCACCTCCATATTTTTTCTTCTTAAACTCGTGTCCAACCACCTTATTCTTCTCTATGACATACCATTTTGCCCACCTTGCTCTGCTCCATGTCTCCACTTAACATTCTCCACTTTGTCTTGCAATGCTCTCTCCCATTCTCATGCTCAGTTTGTCTCACTACGGCTGCATCCTTTATCAGCATGTCCATCCTCCTGCCACACCTGCCTCTTAAACTCACTTCAGCCTCACCCTGCATGTCTCTCTCACTTTCTATAAGTCATTTCCATTTCTGGTGTCCACGTCACTTATTCCTCACACATCACATTTCTTGTTTCACTTATAACTTTGGCGTCATTTGCTGAATCTTAAAAACAACTTTCCAAAAACAAAGTTTATCCACCTCAAGTCCTTATTGTTAAGTTTTGGGGTGATCTGTCAAGCAGGGCATAGAAAAAGGGGGTCCCCAAAAAGTTGTTTTCCCATGTTAATTCCATAGAGAATTTAGGGAAGCGATACAGAAAAAGAGGCTGAATAGAATTACACCAAATTTGTTAAAAAGTTAGAGCTTTACTCAGAAGACATGCCATTTGTGATTTGGTGTTAATTCTTTCCAACATTTTCAGGAGCTTTGTATTTAAATAAGTGCAAAGAGTAGGTTTGAAACAGTTAAAAACATAGGGGCATATTAGCAAGAACCTCATTAAAATTATCTCAGTTTTAGCGGCAGGAAACTGTCGCTAAAACAGCGATAATGGGCTTGCTAATAAGCGTTATAGAATTCTAATAGAAGCACAGGTTAGATGTCCTGCACATCTAACCTGGGCTTCTATTGGAATTATATACTGCATATTAGCAAGCCCATTATTGCCGTTTTAGAGGCAGTTTCCTGCCGCTACAACAGCGATAATTTTAACGTGGTTCTTGCTAATATGCCCCTAAGTTGCATCTGGACAGTTGGTCCTGTGGGACTCCTGACGGACTCCAGGGGTACTGGAGTGATCAGTTTTTAGGGGAGATTTTTTTCCATCGGTCATTTCGGTCCCACAGGACCTAGTGCTTTAGTTGAAGGTGCCCATATCCTGAAGTTGAAGTAAGTATTTACACGTGTTTTTTTCACCAAGGATGTGTAATCTTCCATTTTTCTTCCTATTGCAGAAATGTCAAAGACTTGCTCAAGAAACTAAATAGAATTCAATGAGAGGTGATTTGTTGTCTTTGCACTCTGAATGTGAAAAGCCTGTATAGTGATTAAACAACAACATGACATGCAAGCCCTGGAATCTATTTATTTTTTTATTTGAAGAGTTTTATATAGCGCAAACAAGACCACAAAAGGGTAAAAGAACACTTTACATCTTGGCAGTTCATGGGGAACACACTGTGGAAATCATAACACAATCAGAAAAGACAACAAACAAAGCACATCATGATAATCATGACAGATCTAAATAGATCAAAATAAAGCCAATGTATCTCAAGGTGATTGGAAGCTAGCGCAAAATTGTGTTCTACAGTAACTCTTTGACTTCCTTTTTGAAGGAAGTCATGGAGTTATTAAGTCTTATTTCAGGTAGCAAGGTGTTCCAAATTCTTGGTGCAATACCGGTAAATGCTTGATTCTAAGTTTTATCTTTAAGAAATTTCAGTAATGGAGTTATTAAGTCTTTTTCCAGGTAGCAAGGTGTTCCAAATTCTTGGTGCAATACCTATAAATGCTTGATTCTAAGTTTTATCTTTAAGAAATTTCAGTGGCTTGAGCAGTAAGGTGCTGGGGAGTGATTGGCTGGGGCCATAAGGAGAAATTCGATTTTGATGGCATTTAGTTTCAAGTGACTGATAGTCAACCAACTTTGTGTTTCCTGAAGAGTTGACTTGAGGGACCTATGACCTCCTGTGAGGAGACTTTTAAATACAATTGGGTGTTGTCAGAATACATGTGATGACATGGAATGTTTCTTAGCAGTTAGCGCCCTAATCAGTCAGTTATGTAACATTTGTTCCCTTGATACTTGAACTGACTAGTTTTTTGCCAATCTTTTTATTGGTTAGTATGAGAGGGAGTATGCCTAGAATTAAACGTACATGGCGGATCAGTTCTTGTAATTCTGTGAACTCAATATATACATGACATCGTGGTAATTTGAAACAGTACCGAAAAATCACAAAAATGTATTAATTCTACTTGAATAATAATAACACTGATGCAGCCTAAACATTGGATTATCATAAATCTAGGATTCAATTCTTGGATTTAGAACCATATATACATGACCAGAAACTCTCCAGCAAGTCAAAGTCAAAGTCAAAATTAACTTTATTCGGCTAATTAAAGCCATAAAAGTACAACAACAAAAAAAGAGAACAAAAACAAGAGCAGGACATACTGCAACACATTATAATGCATAGATATACAATCCATAAAACAGTAAAAGTCCCACTGTTTTACCAGATGGAACAGACATATAAAATAAATAAGTAGACAATAAAACCATAAGACAATTAATAGTCACCATAGAATCCTGCTCAACACAAAATTCATAGTCTGCGACCCCCTTACGGAAGGCAACAATATAAAATACACACCATCGTGTAATGTGGAACATCATACAAAGTTAGAACACACATCATGAAAACCATGACAGGGAAAAGGTATGCATAAGTAAGAGATCAGCCCACCATAACATGATTTAACCTGGAAGTACAAGATAAAAATTGCCCTACATACACTTGTTCATATTTACAGATTCAAAATTAAAGAATTCATGTTAAACAGAACTACAACAAGCAGAGAATAAGAATATGATCTTTTAAAATGTACAAGAAATGATTAGAAGCAATATCTGCAGGCTGACATGAGGGCAGTCTATTCCTATGTCTAATCGCCCCCAATTAGGAAACTGGCTACCCCAAAGCAGACCACAGGTGACGCTAGCATTTGTAAATGAACTAACGCCGGCCTTACCTGTACAAAGTTGTAACCTCTAAGCAAAGGGAGGGTAAACTTTCTGCGAGTTAGATTGTAATAAGCGCAGAAAAATATTATATGAAAGGTATCTTGATCCAAGTTGTCACAGGGATTTAATGTGCCCTCTTTAAAGTAACCTTTGGGAAAGGGGAGTAGCCAGGGAACCATATTCAATCTAAATCTTGTCAAAACAAAAAGATGACAGGGTTTGTTTATATAAGATAGTTAATGTTGCATCTGCTGGCCCAAATTCAATGTGACAAATCTTCGCACCATGGGTTTTTTCAGTTCATTCTCCTCCATTAAACCTTTTCTTCTGTCCAGAAACTGCTGCTTAACAGCCCTAATAGCCGATTTACCAAAGGCTGTAGGGCTCAAAAATAAATCGGGGCAGCCAAGAATTTCCATCTGATCCCTAATATATTTCATTCAGGGAATCTCTAAAGCCTCTTCTAAGGTAAGACAGTCTTGGCTGATCAGTTGGTTTAAATTTGGGGACGGTTGGGCCAAAATTCTCAGCCAACGTAAGAGAGGCGCAACCACAATCTGATCAGCAATAAAACCCACTCCCAATTCCTCATGTATATTAAAAATTGGGGTGGATGCGGGGACCGAGAGGAGTTTGCCATATAATTATTCTTGGCTCCTTGAATTTCTTTAACATCTGTGTAACCCCAAATGTCACTGCCATAGGTCACCTTTGGGACACACTCCAGCAAGTCATTTATTAAAACAACTGCGCTAAAACAGCATACTACACTTACACCTCAGGAAATCTGCAGAAACAAGATCATAATATCCCATATGGGGAATTGTTAAGACTCAAAAGAAATTGTAGTTAGAAACAAGATTTCTGACTTGAAAAATCTAAAGTTCTTGTCAGATTTCGAGAAAGAGAATATCCATCTTAAATATTTGCACAATCTCTCTGAGTCAGCACCAAAGGGAGATAAAATGACCCTGTTGCAAGACTAACATAAATTTATTATGAGGAAAGAGGCCTCTGGAAACGTAAGAATCATCACCACATTTTAAATGGAAAGATTTTTTGCATTCTGAAAAAATATTGGAACTTACAAAAAAAGTGAAATTGTCCTAGCTTTACTATTAGCTAAATCTCCCAAAATAACATGTAGTAGAGCAAGAACTCTGGCAAATATTCTGCATCCCACAATTAGATTTCTCCCTAAAAAAATCTTAGTTTGTTTACCAGAAGAGCCCAAACGTTCTTTTATGTTGTGGCTGTGTTTGCTGTAGATGTGTTGTAGACATAGGCAAAACAGTTTCTGAATTTTGGTAACTGTAATGTGTTTGACATCCTACGTTTTTCAACAGTAATAAGGCAGTCTGCCTATATATTTGTATATGTGTTTAGACAAAACAGTATACATGAATAATATAACACCCACTTAATTAAAGGTGGAAAGAAAATATATTGGCAGTTGAAAACTAAGATGTCAGATCCTCATTAGCAATGCACTTAACTCTTGCACAGGAAGAGAATTTATGATTTGAATGGTTAGGGACTGTTGCTTACGGGTAAATAGTCGATATTTTATCCATTTTTGAAGTCTATATCTCGTTTAAATTGGAGGCAAAATAAATAAAAAAAAATATTGGTAAAATTACAGTAGGTTATTTCAGTTCACTAACTGAAACCTTCAATTATCCATATGTGGTATAATTAATTGAGCTTGTTATGAAATATAGGTACTAGCCTTTGACAGCTGCTTTGGTCATAGAGGCATATGCAAGGAGAACTGACACTATGAAGATGTTTACGTTAAATTAATGATCAAATATTGATCAATGTAATAATATGTGAGTCACAAATATCCTCTTATTCTTGATAAGTACATCAGATTAATAAATTAGCTTTGATTTCCCAATTACAGATTAGTTTATGTGTACCTTTGAAACATGGAATCAGTATATTAGCATCCCACTAAACTCAACTGCAACATTAGTTCACTATAACTACCTCCCATAAAAACAAGGTAAAGGCTTATATTTACCAACGTACTAATAGTAAATAGGGCTTGGTTTAGGTTTTCCATTAGTTATCTACATTTGTGATACTTTATCCTGTTGGCATACCATAGAGACTGGTAAGAGAAAAAAGTATTTAATTGATTCCAGTAAATTAAGACAGCTTAAGAAGATTAGATCCCTTCGTTCAAGTATTTGAATTGGCGCAAGAAGACTTAAAGTACATATTAAGTATTAATTTGGTAAACATACCTGTTGACAGATTTGAATCTTAAGGTGACTCATTATTTTAGTTGATTCTTAATATTTATTTCTTAGGTAGTCTCCTAACAAATGAATATTAGTATGCTTAGGGAACTGGACTTATTTGATGTCAATATAAGTTGATTATTGTAATTTACATAGAAATGCAATCTGTACATTAAGTTCAAAGCAGCGTAGCTGTGATTTGTCTCTTTATAAATATATAAGCTAAAGCTTTCTTTATTATTCATACATGTGAAGTGAGAACATTCTTGTGTAACTTTGTCACTGCCCTAAGGCAGAGGTGCAATACAGCGAAACACGTGTTGGCGTTTCGTTAGTTTTAATTGGATGTAAGCAGTTAATCTTTATCCAAGGAAGAGTACATTAAGGTCGAAAACCAATGAGCAAGAATACGTAAACATTTGGGATATAGAATCCAAAAATGTAATTTGAATGCAGAAATACTTTGAATTTGGACTATTTAAACAAAGAACCCAAGTACACAAGAAGACTGAAATACATAAAGAAGCCACTCAAATGTACAGACAGTTTTAAGAACATTAGTTGTGTATAATGATTGTTTTGCAATTAATAATATGTTTTGTAATTCTGTTGAAGTATATTTTGCAATTGTAATGTGATGTATCATGTAACTACTTAACTTCCCATATATGTACAATATATGTAGATGTTGAGTTACGAATAGTAGATCTACACATAGCTGCATGTACCTTTGTTCTCTGTATTTTGGTCATCGATATATTGCCAATAATATTAAGGCATCACACTGAAGTATGCAAAAAAGCTATGTGTGAATGCCTGAGTGAATTAAGGCACTAGTAATTACTTGGGCCCACATTCCAATCCATCATTAATTTCCACACAACGCCACCTCAATTTGGACCAATCTGTACAGCAATCAGCTGTGACCCTGCTACAAAAGGAAAAATGACGACCAAATATCTAGACCATGAACACCTGCAACCCAATTGTGATTTTTGGTATGAGTGGACCTCTTTAGTTGGTGTAAATTGGTTCCAGTGCCACCGTGAGCACAGGTCCCACGTCTGGGCATATCCGCCACACTATAGTATACAAAAAAGTGATGGTTGGAATACTTGATTTAATATGAGTAACTGGTAATCATTCAGGTACGCATCTCCATCCATTAATTTTAGCACCATACCACCTCAGTTTAGAACCATCCATATGCAAATCAGTCTTGACCCTGCTCCAATAGGAACAGCCCAGCCCTGGCTGCAACTTGAGAACCTCCCTGAACTGAAACACAAGCACCCTAAGACCAGTTTAACTCTGTTTGGGTCTTTTCATTTGGATATACCTTTGTTCCGGTGACACAGTGAGCATGGGACAGGACCCACGTTTGGGCATACCCATCACACTTAGGGAGTCACACTGAAATATACAAAAGTAGTGATGGGTGGAATGGTTCAATTACATGCAGCCATTGCTAATGAATCAGATCCACATTCCAGTCAATCATCATTTTGCACACCATGCCACCTCAGTTTCCACACAACCATATGCAAACCAGTCTTGACTCTACTCTCAGATTGGAGGAGTTCAGTCAGAACTGCTAGGCCTGTTTCTCCCTGAAACTGAACGCAAGCAACCCAAAAATGTTTTTGCCATGATCTGTGTTATTCAGTAAGGTGTAGCTTGGTTCCATTGACACAGTGAACATGGGAACCGCAACTGGGTGTTGCACTGAAGTATACAAACAAAATGAAAAATAGAAATCTTTTATTTATTCCAGGCACTGGTAATCACTCAGGCCTGTATTTGCACACCATGCCTCAGTTTAGACCCAGGCAATGTGAAAATCAGTCTTTACCCTGTTCTAACAGGAACAGTAAAGTCTGAATTGTAGGTCCAGGTCCTCTTAGAACCAGAACACAAGCTACCCAAAACTGAATTTGCCCTGACTGGGGATTTTCTGTGGGGTGAAGCTTGGATCTAGAGGCACAGTGAGCACTGAACCCAGGCCCGGGCATGTCCATCTTACTTATAGCGTTACACACTTAGGTACACCAAAAAAGTGATGGGTAGCATGCTTGAATTCATCTCAGCTAATAGTAATCACCCAGGACACTTTGCAGTTTATGATTATTTTGCACAGAATGCCACCTCTGTTTGCATCCAAACAACTTGAGTAACATTAGAAAAAGTGTAGGACTTTGGAGAGATCCGATTTACTATTCACTCTCCAACCTGAAACACAGTAGGGAAATAGTTGGACCTTAGAGGGGTCCGATTTTCTTTCACCTTCAAAGTAAGCAATAGTAGGGAAAGTGTTGGACTTTGGGGGGGTTACATTTACTGTTCATACTTCAATATGAGCAAAACTAGGGAGAGTGTTTCACTCTGGAGGGGTCAGATTTCCTAATCCCAATCGAACCTTGCAACAGTAGGGAAGTATTGGGTTTTGGAGTGAGCTTTACTTTCCCAATTTGACCTGAGCAACAAAGGGGAAAATACTAGACTTAGAAAGCTCAGATGTCGTTTTCAAAGTCCTAAACTAATGGACAATATGCTAAATGAATATAAAATAAACAAATATAAAACATATTGCAATAAACACATTAACTTTTAACATGATATAATTTACTTAAATTATTAAAAATGAAAACCACAAAATTAACATTTAAAGTTATGCATACAATTGGGTTAAAACATTGTAGTAATTAAAAATAGATTTTAAATACTTATCACCCTAATGTAAAATTCCAACCACCCAAAAAATGAATTAAATTAATAATAGAAAATGCATAACAATAAGCATTAAGAGAACATTTGTTGTTACAATATTAATTAGTATAACAAGTCCAAACATATTATTATGTACATTATTTAAACAATTAAATAAATAATGTACACTTCTAAGTAACCAACTAAGAAATAAAACAAGAAATTTCCATATTTTGAACATTCTTTTTTTAAATGACTAAACATTATTTTCATAATTATTTATCTGATTAGCAAGTTCAAACTTAATCTAGCCATTTCAAAATTATGCATTTAAAAATCTTCCTATCCTCCTCCCATACAAACTCATCCACAAATACATATAACCAAACAAAACCTTAAAGTATATTTCTAAATGTGGAAAAAAATAAAACCACCCTAAAAATAACTAAACATACTTAACATTAAAATTATAGCAATTAATAACACAAAAACATGACTCAGAAAAATATTCTTACTTTCATATTTCACATCACAGTATTTCTTTTACCAACCATTTGTGTATCATGATGTTTTCGAAGAAATATTTTGTAGGAATCCCTGAAAATCCCAGATGAAAGAAACTGTCTGCCAAGTTGAGGTCTGCTTTTTGCTTCTACTTTCATCATTTTGGTTTTTTATACAGTTAGTCATAGTCCCATTCTTTCACTGTGGTTCTTTATTTTCTTTTATGAAGTGTTTCATGTTTTCGTGACTTGCAGCTATAAGAGAGGTGTCGTTAGCTTACTGAAAGATTTTGATTTTGAGTCCAGGCTCAGCTACCAGACCAACTCCATTCATGAATTATATCACACATAGCCAATTTTTATATCTAATGTGTGTTTAATACATCAAAGCAGTGGATGTCAGTATCTCTGGATCTAAATGGACATGGATATATAGCTATTTGCATCTTGGAATCCAAAGATTTACATTTCAGAAATGTTTTATCGCAATTTTTATTTTTATTTCACTGCCAGTCTGGTTTAGGGAGTACTAGGCTGTGCTCAGCGCTATCCAAGCACTTCTATATTGTTAAATTGATTTATGTCTAAATGTGTTAATAAGTGGCACATAGGTACCCTAATACATACGTTAAGTATCGTGCTTTGAATCATCTTCAACTTTCATCCTATTTCTAATACACCAAAGGTCAAAGCTGAAAGGTTTGCTTCACACCCTTGTCCCAAATATATACCAATGTAGGAATATGCAAGTTTTTTTTCAGCCTTATTACTATCATAAGTATATGTGCTAGATCAAGCAAAAACGGTCCCCTAATCCTCAAATTACTTGGCCAGCTGCATTTTATGCCAGTTCAGGTTTCCGCAACTTAGGTTCCCTACATGCAACATAATCTTTTGATAAATCTAGAACTAGTTATTTAGGAAGTAACCTCTGGTTGGGTTTGTTCCACACTGACCTCTATACCTTTCATTACCTTTCATTATAACAGTATAATAAAAACAAATATCTGACGCAAGGGCGTATGAGAAATAACCACCCACTATTCTTCCTGTCAGGGTCTGCAAGGAAGAGATTAAATACAGTTGAGTCCAGGGAACACATTGTGTGTCCGTGTTGACTTGTCTAGTTATCACACTACCTTGGACATAACTGTCATCTCTGTGAGCCAGCTGGATCAGGAAACACAAAACACTAGCAATATCATGTTTGATCAATGCAGTACCACTTTGTCAATCGTCCTCAATCAATTTCTAAACCCAGTGTTTCATCTATTTACCAAGTATTGTTCATTCTATATTCAATAGAGGAAGCATTATAAAACAGAAGGATTTAAATCTGTCTACATTTTTAACACTCAGAAAGTTGGTTCAATGACCCAAAGTATAAATCACAGATACAAACAGTAGCCCATCAATTGGCATTACCGTAGGAAATCTATCGAAGGTCGGATCTCTGACAGAATATCGAGGCTGAAAATATCGACAGACAAAATATCGACGTTGGAATATCGAAGGCAAGTATATCGACACCCTATCTACAACATGGTAAGTACAAAAATATCGAAACAAAAATATCGATGTTAAAAATATCGTAATTAAAAATATCGTTTTTTAAAACAAAGGTAAAATTAAGTAAATAGTACTTCTATATATTTTAAACTTATGTTAAAATGTGTTATAATGTTTAAAATGAATAAATAATACATATTTACTATTAAACATTTAATTAAAAATAATAATTAAATATATAATATATACTTAAATAATTATGATATATAAATTGTTTCTTAAATAATTATAAAATATTAACAAATACTACAATTTAAAAATACATCAACACTCATAAAATATTAACATAAATAATAATAAATAATTATATTTAATAAATAACAACAATTAAATATACTTTCAATATTTTTAAAATTAATTAAATACAACATTATGTAACATCTTAAATACATAAATAAATATAAATAATATTGAATAGCATAAGGGTAAAAATTACTATTCAAACTCCAGAGGGTGCAACAGTAGATAAAGCGTTGGATAGCGTAAGTGTAAAAATTACTATTCCAACTCCAGTGAGTGCAACAGTAGGGAAAGCGTTGGATCGCGGGTATGTAAAAATAGCTATTCCCACTCCAATGAGTACAACATTAGTGAAAGCGTTGGATAGCGTAAGAGTAAAAATTACTATTCCCACTCCAGAGAGTGCAACAGTAGGGAAAGCATTGGATAGCGGGTGGGTAAAAATTACTATTCCAACTCCAGTGAGTGGAACAGTAGAGAAAGCATTGGATAGCGGGTATGTAAAAATGACTAATCCCACTCCAATGAGTGCAACATTAGGGAAAGCGTTGGATAGCGTAAGAGTAAAAATTACTATTCCCACTCCAGAGAGTGCAACAGTAGGGAAAACGTTGGATAGCGGGTGGGTAAAAATTACTAATCCAACTCCAGTGAGTGGAACAGTAGGGAAAGCGTTGGATAGCGGGTATTTACAAATGACTATTCCCACTCCAATGAGTGCAACATTAGGGAAAACATTGGTTGGCGTAAGAGTAAAAATTACTATGCCAACTCCAAAGGGTGCAACAGTATGGAAAGCGTTGGATAGCGTAGATTGGCTAATTACTATTCCAACTCTAGAGGGTGCAACAGTAGGGAAAACGATGGATAGCGTAGGGGGAAAAATTACTATTCCCACTCCAGAGAGTGCAACAGTAGGGAAAGTGTTGGATAGCGTAGGGAGAAAAATTACTATTCCAACTCCAGTGAGTGGAACAGTAGGGAAAGCATTGGATAGCGTATGGGTAACAAATAATATTCCAACTCCAAAGGGTGCAACAGTATTGAAAGCGTTGGATAGCGTAGGTGTGAAAATTACTATTCCAAATCCAGAGGGTGCAACAGTAGGGAAAACATTGGATAGCGTAGGGGGAAAAATTACTATTCCCACTCCAGAGAGTGGAAAAGTAGGGAAAGCATTGGATAGCGTATGGCTAAAAATTAATATTCCAACTCCAAAGGGTGCAACAGTATTGAAAACATTGGATAGCATGGGGGAAAATTACTATTCCCACTCCAGAGAGTGCAACATTAGGGAAAGCATTGGATAGCGTATGGCTAAAAATTAATATTCCAACTCCAAAGGGTGCAACAGTATTGAAAACATTGGATAGCATAGGGGGAAAAATTACTATTCCCACTCCAGAGAGTGCAACATTAGGGAAAGCGTTGGATAGCGTAAAAGTAAAAATTACTATTCCCACTCCAGAGAGTGCAACAGTAGAGAAAACGTTGGATAGCGGGTGGGTAAAAATTACTATTCCAACTCCAGTGAGTGGAACAGTAGGGAAAGCGTTGGATAGCGGGTATGTAAAAATGACTATTCCCTCTCCAATGAGTGCAACATTAGGGAAAACATTGTATAGCGTAAGAGTAACAATTACTATTCCCACTCCATAGAGTGCAACAGTAGGGAAAGCGTTGGATAGCGGGTATTTACAAATGACTATTCCCACTCCAATGAGTGCAACATTAGGGAAAACATTGGTTAGCGTAAGAGTAAAAATTACTATGCCAACTCCAAAGGGTGCAACAGTATGGAAAGCGTTGGATAGCGTAGATTGGCTAATTACTATTCCAACTCCAAAGGGTGCAACAGTAGGGAAAACGTTGGATAGCGTAGGGGGAAAAATTACTATTCCCACTCCAGAGAGTGCAACAGTAGGGAAAGTGTTGGATAGCGTAGGGAGAAAAATTACTATTCCAACTCCAGTGAGTGGAACAGTAGGGAAAGCATTGGATAGCGTATGGGTAAAAAATAATATTCCAACTCCAAAGGGTGCAACAGTATTGAAAGCGTTGGATAGCGTAGGTGTGAAAATTACTATTCCAACTCCAGAGGGTGCAACAGTAGGGAAAACATTGGATAGCGTAGGGGGAAAAATTACTATTCCCACTCCAGAGAGTGCAACATTAGGGAAAGCGTTGGATAGCGTAAGGGTAAAAATTACTATTCCAACTCCAGTGAGTGGAAAAGTAGGGAAAGCATTGGATAGCGTATGGCTAAAAATTAATATTCCAACTCCAAAGGGTGCAACAGTATTGAAAGCGTTGGATAGCGTAGGTGGGAAAATTACTATTCCAACTCCAGAGGGTGCAACAGTAGGGAAAACATTGGATAGCATAGGGGGGAAAATTACTATTCCCACTCCAGAGAGTGCAACATTAGGGAAAGCGTTGGATAGCGTAAAAGTAAAAATTACTATTCCCACTCCAGAGAGTGCAACAGTAGAGAAAACTTTGGATTGCGGGTGGGTAAAAATTACTATTCCAACTCCAGTGAGTGGAACAGTAGGGAAAGCGTTGGACAGCGGGTATGTAAAAATGACTATTCCCACTCCAATGAGTGCAACATTAGGGAAAACATTGGATAGCGTAAGAGTAACAATTACTATTCCCACTCCAGAGAGTGCAACAGCAGGGAAAACGTTGGATAACAGGTGGGTAAAAATTACTATTCCCACTCCAGTTAGTGGAACAGTAGGGAAAGCGTTGGATAGCGTATGGGTAAAAATTACTATTCCAACTCCAGTGAGTGAAACAGTAGGGAAAGCGTTGGATAGCCGGTATTTACAAATGACTATTCCCACTCCAATGAGTGCAACATTAGGGAAAACATTGGATAGCGTAAGAGTAAAAATTACTATGCCAACTCCAAAGGGTGCAACAGTATGGAAAGCATTGGATAGCGTAGATTGGCTAATTACTATTCCAACTCCAGAGGGTGCAACAGTAGGGAAAACGTTGGATAGCGTAGGGGCAAAAATTACTATTCCCACTCCAGAGAGTGCAACAGTAGTGAAAGTGTTGGATAGCGTAGGGAGAAAAATTACTATTCCCACTCCAGTGAGTGGAACAGTAGGGAAAGCATTGGATAGCGTATGAGTAAAAAATAATATTCCAACTCCAAAGGGTGCAACAGTATTGAAAGCGTTGGATAGCGTAGGTGTGAAAATTACTATTCCAACTCCAGAGGGTGCAACGGTAGGGAAAACATTGGATAGCGTAGGGGGAAAAATTACTATTCCCACTCCAGAGAGTGCAACATTAGGGAAAGCGTTGGATAGCGTAAGGGTAAAAATTACTATTCCAACTCCAGTGAGTGGAAAAGTAGGGAAAGCATTGGATAGCGTATGGCTAAAAATTAATATTCCAACTCCAAAGGGTGCAACAGTATTGAAAGCGTTGGATAACGTAGGTGGGAAAATTACTATTCCAACTCCAGAGGGTGCAACAGTAGGGAAAACATTGGATAGCATACGGGGAAAAATTACTATTCCCACTCCAGAGAGTGCAACATTAGGGAAAGCGTTGGATAGCGTAAAAGTAAAAATTACTATTCCCACTCCAGAGAGTGCAACAGTAGAGAAAACGTTGGATAGCGGGTGGGTAAAAATTACTATTCCAACTCCAGTGAGTGGAACAGTAGGGAAAGCGTTGGATAGCGGGTATGTAAAAATGACTATTCCCACTCCAATGAGTGCAACATTAGGGAAAACATTGGATAGCGTAAGAGTAACAATTACTATTCCCACTCCAGTTAGTGGAACAGTAGGGAAAGCGTTGGATAGCGTATGGGTAAAAATTACTATTCCAACTCCAGTGAGTGGAACAGTAGGGAAAGCGTTGGACAGCATATGGGTAAAAATTAATATTCCAACTCCAAAGGGTGCAACAGTATTGAAAGCGTTGGATAGTGTAGGTGGGAAAATTACTATTCCAACTCCAGAGGGTGCAACAGTAGGGAAAACATTGGATAGCATAGGGGGAAAAATTACTATTCCCACTCCAGAGAGTGCAACATTAGGGAAAGCGTTGGATAGCGTAAAAGTAAAAATTACTATTCCCACTCCAGAGAGTGCAACAGTAGAGAAAACGTTGGATAGCGGGTGGGTAAAAATTACTATTCCAACTCCAGTGAGTGGAACAGTAGGGAAAGCGTTGGATAGCGGGTATGTAAAAATGACTATTCCCTCTCCAATGAGTGCAACATTAGGGAAAACATTGTATAGCGTAAGAGTAACAATTACTATTCCCACTCCAGAGAGTGCAACAGTAGGGAAAGCGTTGGATAGCGGGTATTTACAAATGACTATTCCCACTCCAATGAGTGCAACATTAGGGAAAACATTGGTTAGCGTAAGAGTAAAAATTACTATGCCAACTCCAAAGGGTGCAACAGTATGGAAAGCGTTGGATAGCGTAGATTGGCTAATTACTATTCCAACTCCAGAGGGTGCAACAGTAGGGAAAACGTTGGATAGCGTAGGGGGAAAAATTACTATTCCCACTCCAGAGAGTGCAACAGTAGGGAAAGTGTTGGATAGCGTAGGGGGAAAAATTACTATTCCAACTCCAGTGAGTGGAACAGTAGGGAAAGCATTGGATAGAGTATGGGTAAAAAATAATATTCCAACTCCAAAGGGTGCAACAGTATTGAAAGCGTTGGATAGCGTAGGTGTGAAAATTACTATTCCAACTCCAGAGGGTGCAACAGTAGGGAAAACATTGGATAGCGTAGGGGGAAAAATTACTATTCCCACTCCAGAGAGTGCAACATTAGGGAAAGCGTTGGATATCGTAAGGGTAAAAATTACTATTCCAACTCCAGTGAGTGGAAAAGTAGGGAAAGCATTGGATAGCGTATGGCTAAAAATTAATATTCCAACTCCAAAGGGTGCAACAGTATTGAAAGCGTTGGATAGCGTAGGTGGGAAAATTACTATTCCAACTCCAGAGGGTGCAACAGTAGGGAAAACATTGGATAGCATAGGGGGGAAAATTACTATTCCCACTCCAGAGAGTGCAACATTAGGGAAAGCGTTGGATAGCGTAAAAGTAAAAATTACTATTCCCACTCCAGAGAGTGCAACAGTAGAGAAAACTTTGGATTGCGGGTGGGTAAAAATTACTATTCCAACTCCAGTGAGTGGAACAGTAGGGAAAGCGTTGGACAGCGGGTATGTAAAAATGACTATTCCCACTCCAATGAGTGCAACATTAGGGAAAACATTGGATAGCGTAAGAGTAACAATTACTATTCCCACTCCAGAGAGTGCAACAGCAGGGAAAACGTTGGATAACAGGTGGGTAAAAATTACTATTCCCACTCCAGTTAGTGGAACAGTAGGGAAAGCGTTGGATAGCGTATGGGTAAAAATTACTATTCCAACTCCAGTGAGTGAAACAGTAGGGAAAGCGTTGGATAGCCGGTATTTACAAATGACTATTCCCACTCCAATGAGTGCAACATTAGGGAAAACATTGGATAGCGTAAGAGTAAAAATTACTATGCCAACTCCAAAGGGTGCAACAGTATGGAAAGCATTGGATAGCGTAGATTGGCTAATTACTATTCCAACTCCAGAGGGTGCAACAGTAGGGAAAACGTTGGATAGCGTAGGGGCAAAAATTACTATTCCCACTCCAGAGAGTGCAACAGTAGTGAAAGTGTTGGATAGCGTAGGGAGAAAAATTACTATTCCCACTCCAGTGAGTGGAACAGTAGGGAAAGCATTGGATAGCGTATGAGTAAAAAATAATATTCCAACTCCAAAGGGTGCAACAGTATTGAAAGCGTTGGATAGCGTAGGTGTGAAAATTACTATTCCAACTCCAGAGGGTGCAACGGTAGGGAAAACATTGGATAGCGTAGGGGGAAAAATTACTATTCCCACTCCAGAGAGTGCAACATTAGGGAAAGCGTTGGATAGCGTAAGGGTAAAAATTACTATTCCAACTCCAGTGAGTGGAAAAGTAGGGAAAGCATTGGATAGCGTATGGCTAAAAATTAATATTCCAACTCCAAAGGGTGCAACAGTATTGAAAGCGTTGGATAGCGTAGGTGGGAAAATTACTATTCCAACTCCAGAGGGTGCAACAGTAGGGAAAACATTGGATAGCATACGGGGAAAAATTACTATTCCCACTCCAGAGAGTGCAACATTAGGGAAAGCGTTGGATAGCGTAAAAGTAAAAATTACTATTCCCACTCCAGAGAGTGCAACAGTAGAGAAAACGTTGGATAGCGGGTGGGTAAAAATTACTATTCCAACTCCAGTGAGTGGAACAGTAGGGAAAGCGTTGGATAGCGGGTATGTAAAAATGACTATTCCCACTCCAATGAGTGCAACATTAGGGAAAACATTGGATAGCGTAAGAGTAACAATTACTATTCCCACTCCAGTTAGTGGAACAGTAGGGAAAGCGTTGGATAGCGTATGGGTAAAAATTACTATTCCAACTCCAGTGAGTGGAACAGTAGGGAAAGCGTTGGACAGCATATGGGTAAAAATTAATATTCCAACTCCAAAGGGTGCAACAGTATTGAAAGCGTTGGATAGTGTAGGTGGGAAAATTACTATTCCAACTCCAGAGGGTGCAACAGTAGGGAAAACATTGGATAGCATAGGGGGAAAAATTACTATTCCCACTCCAGAGAGTGCAACATTAGGGAAAGCGTTGGATAGCGTAAAAGTAAAAATTACTATTCCCACTCCAGAGAGTGCAACAGTAGAGAAAACGTTGGATAGCGGGTGGGTAAAAATTACTATTCCAACTCCAGTGAGTGGAACAGTAGGGAAAGCGTTGGATAGCGGGTATGTAAAAATGACTATTCCCTCTCCAATGAGTGCAACATTAGGGAAAACATTGTATAGCGTAAGAGTAACAATTACTATTCCCACTCCAGAGAGTGCAACAGTAGGGAAAGCGTTGGATAGCGGGTATTTACAAATGACTATTCCCACTCCAATGAGTGCAACATTAGGGAAAACATTGGTTAGCGTAAGAGTAAAAATTACTATGCCAACTCCAAAGGGTGCAACAGTATGGAAAGCGTTGGATAGCGTAGATTGGCTAATTACTATTCCAACTCCAGAGGGTGCAACAGTAGGGAAAACGTTGGATAGCGTAGGGGGAAAAATTACTATTCCCACTCCAGAGAGTGCAACAGTAGGGAAAGTGTTGGATAGCGTAGGGGGAAAAATTACTATTCCAACTCCAGTGAGTGGAACAGTAGGGAAAGCATTGGATAGAGTATGGGTAAAAAATAATATTCCAACTCCAAAGGGTGCAACAGTATTGAAAGCGTTGGATAGCGTAGGTGTGAAAATTACTATTCCAACTCCAGAGGGTGCAACAGTAGGGAAAACATTGGATAGCGTAGGGGGAAAAATTACTATTCCCACTCCAGAGAGTGCAACATTAGGGAAAGCGTTGGATATCGTAAGGGTAAAAATTACTATTCCAACTCCAGTGAGTGGAAAAGTAGGGAAAGCATTGGATAGCGTATGGCTAAAAATTAATATTCCTACTCCAAAGGGTGCAACAGTATTGAAAGCGTTGGATAGCGTAGGTGGGAAAATTACTTTTCCAACTCCAGAGGATGCAACAGTAGGGAAAACATTGGATAGCATAGGGGGAAAAATTACTATTCCCACTCCAGAGAGTGCAACATTAGGGAAAGCGTTGGATAGCGTAAAAGTAAAAATTACTATTCCCACTCCAGAGAGTGCAACAGTAGAGAAAACGTTGGATTGCGGGTGGGTAAAAATTACTATTCCAACTCCAGTGAGTGGAACAGTAGGGAAAGCGTTGGATAGCGGGTATGTAAAAATGACTATTCCCACTCCAATGAGTGCAACATTAGGGAAAACATTGGATAGCGTAAGAGTAACAATTACTATTCCCACTCCAGAGAGTGCAACAGCAGGGAAAACGTTGGATAACGGGTGGGTAAAAATTACTATTCCCACTCCAGTTAGTGGAACAGTAGGGAAAGCGTTCGATAGCGTATGGGTAAAAATTACTATTCCAACTCCAGTGAGTGAAACAGTAGGGAAAGCGTTGGATAGCCGGTATTTACAAATGACTATTCCCACTCCAATGAGTGCAACATTAGGGAAAACATTGGATAGCGTAAGAGTAAAAATTACTATGCCAACTCCAAAGGGTGCAACAGTATGGAAAGCGTTGGATAGCGTAGATTGGCTAATTACTATTCCAACTCCAGAGGGTGCAACAGTAGGGAAAACGTTGGATAGCGTAGGGGGAAAAATTGCTATTCCCACTCCAGAGAGTGCAACAGTAGGGAAAGTGTTGGATAGCGTAGGGAGAAAAATTACTATTCCCACTCCAGTGAGTGGAACAGTAGGGAAAGCATTGGATAGCGTATGAGTAAAAAATAATATTCCAACTCCAAAGGGTGCAACAGTATTGAAAGCGTTGGATAGCGTAGGTGTGAAAATTACTATTCCAACTCCAGAGGGTGCAACAGTAGGGAAAACATTGGATAGCGTAGGGGGAAAAATTACTATTCCCACTCCAGAGAGTGCAACATTAGGGAAAGCGTTGGATAGCGTAAGGGTAAAAATTACTATTCCAACTCCAGTGAGTGGAAAAGTAGGGAAAGCATTGGATAGTGTATGGCTAAAAATTAATATTCCAACTCCAAAGGGTGCAACAGTATTGAAAGCGTTGGATAGCGTAGGTGGGAAAATTACTATTCCAACTCCAGAGGGTGCAACAGTAGGGAAAACATTGGATAGCATAGGGGGAAAAATTACTATTCCCACTCCAGAGAGTGCAACATTAGGGAAAGCGTTGGATAGCGTAAAAGTAAAAATTACTATTCCCACTCCAGAGAGTGCAACAGTAGAGAAAACGTTGGATAGCGGGTGGGTAAAAATTACTATTCCAACTCCAGTGAGTGGAACAGTAGGGAAAGCGTTGGATAGCGGGTATGTAAAAATGACTATTCCCACTCCAATGAGTGCAACATTAGGGAAAACATTGGATAGCGTAAGAGTAACAATTACTATTCCCACTCCAGTTAGTGGAACAGTAGGGAAACCGTTGGATAGCGTATGGGTAAAAATTACTATTCCAACTCCAGTGAGTGGAACAGTAGGGAAAGCGTTGGACAGCATATGGGTAAAAATTAATATTCCAACTCCAAAGGGTGCAACGGTATTGAAAGCGTTGGATAGTGTAGGTGGGAAAATTACTATTCCAACTCCAGAGGGTGCAACAGTAGGGAAAACATTGGATAGCATAGGGGGAAAAATTACTATTCCCACTCCAGAGAGTGCAACATTAGGGAAAGCGTTGGATAGAGTAAAAGTAAAAATTACTATTCCCACTCCAGAGAGTGCAACAGTAGAGAAAACGTTGGATAGCGGGTGGGTAAAAATTACTATTCCAACTCCAGTGAGTGGAACAGTAGGGAAAGCGTTGGATAGCGGGTATGTAAAAATGACTATTCCCTCTCCAATGAGTGCAACATTAGGGAAAACATTGTATAGCGTAAGAGTAACAATTACTATTCCCACTCCAGAGAGTGCAACAGTAGGGAAAGCGTTGGATAGCGGGTATTTACAAATGACTATTCCCACTCCAATGAGTGCAACATTAGGGAAAACATTGGTTAGCGTAAGAGTAAAAATTACTATGCCAACTCCAAAGGGTGCAACAGTATGGAAAGCGTTGGATAGCGTAGATTGGCTAATTACTATTCCAACTCCAGAGGGTGCAACAGTAGGGAAAACGTTGGATAGCGTAGGGGGAAAAATTACTATTCCCACTCCAGAGAGTGCAACAGTAGGGAAAGTGTTGGATAGCGTAGGGAGAAAAATTACTATTCCCACTCCAGTGAGTGGAACAGTAGGGAAAGCATTGGATAGCGTATGAGTAAAAAATAATATTCCAACTCCAAAGGGTGCAACAGTACTGAAAGCGTTGGATAGCGTAGGTGTGAAAATTATTATTCCAACTCCAGAGGGTGCAACAGTAGGGAAAACATTGGATAGCGTAGGGGGAAAAATTACTATTCCCACTCCAGAGAGTGCAACATTAGGGAAAGCGTTGGATAGCGTAAGGGTAAAAATTACTATTCCAACTCTAGTGAGTGGAAAAGTAGGGAAAGCATTGGATAGCGTATGGCTAAAAATTAATATTCCAACTCCAAAGGGTGCAACAGTATTGAAAGCGTTGGATAGCGTAGGTGGGAAAATTACTATTCCAACTCCAGAGGGTGCAACAGTAGGGGAAACATTGGATAGCATAGGGGGAAAAATTACTATTCCCACTCCAGAGAGTGCAACATTAGGGAAAGCGTTGGATAGCGTAAAAGTAAAAATTACTATTCACACTCCAGAGAGTGCAACAGTAGAGAAAACGTTGGATAGCGGGTGGGTAAAAATTACTATTCCAACTCCAGTGAGTGGAACAGTAGGGAAAGCGTTGGATAGCGGGTATGTAAAAATGACTATTCCCACTCCAATGAGTGCAACATTAGGGAAAACATTGGATAGCGTAAGAGTAACAATTACTATTCCCACTCCAGTTAGTGGAACAGTAGGGAAAGCGTTGGATAGCGTATGGGTAAAAATTACTATTCCAACTCCAGTGAGTGGAACAGTAGGGAAAGCGTTGGACAGCATATGGGTAGAAATTATTATTCCAACTCCAAAGGGTGCAACAGTATTGAAAGCGTTGGATAGTGTAGGTGGGAAAATTACTATTCCAACTCCAGAGGGTGCAACAGTAGGGAAAACATTGGATAGCATAGGGGGAAAAATTACTATTCCCACTCCAGAGAGTGCAACATTAGGGAAAGCGTTGGATAGCGTAAAAGTAAAAATTACTATTCCCACTCCAGAGAGTGCAACAGTAGAGAAAACGTTGGATAGCGGGTGGGTAAAAATTACTATTCCAACTTCAGTGAGTGGAACAGTAGGGAAAGCGTTGGATAGAGGGTATGTAAAAATGACTATTCCCTCTCCAATGAGTGCAACATTAGGGAAAACATTGTATAGCGTAAGAGTAACAATTACTATTCCCACTCCAGAGAGTGCAACAGTAGGGAAAGCGTTGGATAGCGGGTATTTACAAATGACTATTCCCACTCCAATGAGTGCAACATTAGGGAAAACATTGGTTAGCGTAAGAGTAAAAATTACTATGCCAACTCCAAAGGGTGCAACAGTATGGAAAGCGTTGGATAGCGTAGATTGGCTAATTACTATTCCAACTCCAGAGGGTGCAACAGTAGGGAAAACGTTGGATAGCGTAGGGGGAAAAATTACTATTCCCACTCCAGAGAGTGCAACAGTAGGGAAAGTGTTGGATAGCGTAGGGAGAAAAATTACTATTCCCACTCCAGTGAGTGGAACAGTAGGGAAAGCATTGGATAGCGTATGAGTAAAAAATAATATTCCAACTCCAAAGGGTGCAACAGTACTGAAAGCGTTGGATAGCGTAGGTGTGAAAATTATTATTCCAACTCCAGAGGGTGCAACAGTAGGGAAAACATTGGATAGCGTAGGGGGAAAAATTACTATTCCCACTCCAGAGAGTGCAACATTAGGGAAAGCGTTGGATAGCGTAAGGGTAAAAATTACTATTCCAACTCCAGTGAGTGGAAAAGTAGGGAAAGCATTGGATAGCGTATGGCTAAAAATTAATATTCCAACTCCAAAGGGTGCAACAGTATTGAAAGCGTTGGATAGCGTAGGTGGGAAAATTACTATTCCAACTCCAGAGGGTGCAACAGTAGGGGAAACATTGGATAGCATAGGGGGAAAAATTACTATTCCCACTCCAGAGAGTGCAACATTAGGGAAAGCGTTGGATAGCGTAAAAGTAAAAATTACTATTCACACTCCAGAGAGTGCAACAGTAGAGAAAACGTTGGATAGCGGGTGGGTAAAAATTACTATTCCAACTCCAGTGAGTGGAACAGTAGGGAAAGCGTTGGATAGCGGGTATGTAAAAATGACTATTCCCACTCCAATGAGTGCAACATTAGGGAAAACATTGGATAGCGTAAGAGTAACAATTACTATTCCCACTCCAGTTAGTGGAACAGTAGGGAAAGCGTTGGATAGCGTATGGGTAAAAATTACTATTCCAACTCCAGTGAGTGGAACAGTAGGGAAAGCGTTGGACAGCATATGGGTAGAAATTATTATTCCAACTCCAAAGGGTGCAACAGTATTGAAAGCGTTGGATAGTGTAGGTGGGAAAATTACTATTCCAACTCCAGAGGGTGCAACAGTAGGGAAAACATTGGATAGCATAGGGGGAAAAATTACTATTCCCACTCCAGAGAGTGCAACATTAGGGAAAGCGTTGGATAGCGTAAAAGTAAAAATTACTATTCCCACTCCAGAGAGTGCAACAGTAGAGAAAACGTTGGATAGCGGGTGGGTAAAAATTACTATTCCAACTTCAGTGAGTGGAACAGTAGGGAAAGCGTTGGATAGAGGGTATGTAAAAATGACTATTCCCTCTCCAATGAGTGCAACATTAGGGAAAACATTGTATAGCGTAAGAGTAACAATTACTATTCCCACTCCAGAGAGTGCAACAGTAGGGAAAGCGTTGGATAGTGGGTATTCACAAATGACTATTCCCACTCCAATGAGTGCAACATTAGGGAAAACATTGGTTAGCGTAAGAGTAAAAATTACTATGCCAACTCCAAAGGGTGCAACAGTATGGAAAGCGTTGGATAGCGTAGATTGGCTAATTACTATTCCAACTCCAGAGGGTGCAACAGTAGGGAAAACGTTGGATAGCGTAGGGGGAAAAATTACTATTCCCACTCCAGAGAGTGCAACAGTAGGGAAAGTGTTGGATAGCGTAGGGAGAAAAATTACTATTCCAACTCCAGTGAGTGGAACAGTAGGGAAAGCATTGGATAGAGTATGGGTAAAAAATAATATTCCAACTCCAAAGGGTGCAACAGTATTGAAAGCGTTGGATAGCGTAGGTGTGAAAATTACTATTCCAACTCCAGAGGGTGCAACAGTAGGGAAAACATTGGATAGCGTAGGGGGAAAAATTACTATTCCCACTCCAGAGAGTGCAACATTAGGGAAAGCGTTGGATAGCGTAAGGGTAAAAATTACTATTCCAACTCCAGTGAGTGGAAAAGTAGGGAAAGCATTGGATAGCGTATGGCTAAAAATTAATATTCCAACTCCAAGGGGTGCAACAGTATTGAAAGCGTTGGATAGCGTAGGTGGGAAAATTACTTTTCCAACTCCAGAGGGTGCAACAGTAGGGAAAACATTGGATAGCATAGGGGGAAAAATTACTATTCCCACTCCAGAGAGTGCAACATTAGGGAAAGCGTTGGATAGCGTAAAAGTAAAAATTACTATTCCCACTCCAGAGAGTGCAACAGTAGAGAAAACGTTGGATTGCGGGTGGGTAAAAATTACTATTCCAACTCCAGTGAGTGGAACAGTAGGGAAAGCGTTGGATAGCGGGTATGTAAAAATGACTATTCCCACTCCAATGAGTGCAACATTAGGGAAAACATTGGATAGCGTAAGAGTAACAATTACTATTCCCACTCCAGAGAGTGCAACAGCAGGGAAAACGTTGGATAACGGGTGGGTAAAAATTACTATTCCCACTCCAGTTAGTGGAACAGTAGGGAAAGCGTTGGATAGCGTATGGGTAAAAATTACTATTCCAACTCCAGTGAGTGAAACAGTAGGGAAAGCGTTGGATAGCCGGTATTTACAAATGACTATTCCCACTCCAATGAGTGCAACATTAGGGAAAACATTGGATAGCGTAAGAGTAAAAATTACTATGCCAACTCCAAAGGGTGCAACAGTATGGAAAGCGTTGGATAGCGTAGATTGGCTAATTACTATTCCAACTCCAGAGGGTGCAACAGTAGGGAAAACGTTGGATAGCGTAGGGGGATAAATTACTATTCCCACTCCAGAGAGTGCAACAGTAGAGAAAGTGTTGGATAGCGTAGGGAGAAAAATTACTATTCCCACTCCAGTGAGTGGAACGGTAGGGAAAGCATTGGATAGCGTATGGGTAAAAAATAATATTCCAACTCCAAAGGGTGCAACAGTATTGAAAGCGTTGGATAGCGTAGGTGTGAAAATTACTATTCCAACTCCAGAGGGTGCAACAGTAGGGAAAATATTGGATAGCGTAGGGGGAAAAATTACTATTCCCACTCCAGCGAGTGCAACATTAGGGAAAGCGTTGGATAGCGCAAGGGTAAAAATTACTATTCCAACTCCAGTGAGTGGAAAAGTAGGGAAAGCATTGGATAGCGTATGGCTAAAAATTAATATTCCAACTCCAAAGGGTGCAACAGTATTGAAAGCGTTGGATAGCGTAGGTGGGAAAATTACTATTCCAACTCCAGAGGGTGCAACAGTAGGGAAAACATTAGATAGCATAGGGGGAAAAATTACTATTCCCACTCCAGAGAGTGCAACATTAGGGAAAGCGTTGGATAGCGCAAAAGTAAAAATTACTATTCCCACTCCAGAGAGTGCAACAGTAGAGAAAACGTTGGATAGCGGGTGGGTAAAAATTACTATTCCAACTCCAGTGAGTGGAACAGTAGGGAAAGCGTTGGATAGCGGGTATGTAAAAATGACTATTCCCACTCCAATGAGTGCAACATTAGGGAAAACATTGGATAGCGTAAGAGTAACAATTACTATTCCCACTCCGGAGAGTGCAACAGTAGGGAAAACGTTGGATAACGGGTGGGTAAAAATTACTATTCCCACTCCAGTTAGTGGAACAGTAGGGAAAGCGTTGGATAGCGTATGGGTAAAAATTACTATTCCAACTCCAGTGAGTGGAACAGTAGGGAAAGCGTTGGACAGCATATGGGTAAAAATTAATATTCCAACTCCAAAGGGTGCAACAGTATTGAAAGCGTTGGATAGCGTAGGTGGGAAAATTACTATTCCAACTCCAGAGGGTGCAACAGTAGGGAAAACATTGGATAGCATAGGGGGAAAAATTACTATTCCCACTCCAGAGAGTGCAACATTAGGGAAAGCGTTGGATAGCGTAAAAGTAAAAATTACTATTCCCACTCCAGAGAGTGCAACAGTAGAGAAAACGTTGGATAGCGGGTGGGTAAAAATTACTATTCCAACTCCAGTGAGTGGAACAGTAGGGAAAGCGTTGGATAGCGGGTATGTAAAAATGACTATTCCCACTCCAATGAGTGCAACATTAGGGAAAACATTGGATAGCGTAAGAGTAACAATTACTATTCCCACTCCAGAGAGTGCAACAGTAGGGAAAACGTTGGATAGCGGGTGGGTAAAAATTACTATTCCAACTCCAGTGAGTGGAACAGTAGGGAAAGCGTTGGATAGCGGGTATGTAAAAATGACTATTCCCACTCCAATGAGTGCAACATTAGGGAAAACATTGGATAGCGTAAGAGTAACAATTACTATTCCCACTCCAGTTAGTGGAACAGTAGGGAAAGCGTTGGATAGCGTATGGGTAAAAATTACTATTCCAACTCCAGTGAGTGGAACAGTAGGGAAAGCGTTGGACAGCATATGGGTAGAAATTATTATTCCAACTCCAAAGGGTGCAACAGTATTGAAAGCGTTGGATAGTGTAGGTGGGAAAATTACTATTCCAACTCCAGAGGGTGCAACAGTAGGGAAAACATTGGATAGCATAGGGGGAAAAATTACTATTCCCACTCCAGAGAGTGCAACATTAGGGAAAGCGTTGGATAGCGTAAAAGTAAAAATTACTATTCCCACTCCAGAGAGTGCAACAGTAGAGAAAACGTTGGATAGCGGGTGGGTAAAAATTACTATTCCAACTTCAGTGAGTGGAACAGTAGGGAAAGCGTTGGATAGAGGGTATGTAAAAATGACTATTCCCTCTCCAATGAGTGCAACATTAGGGAAAACATTGTATAGCGTAAGAGTAACAATTACTATTCCCACTCCAGAGAGTGCAACAGTAGGGAAAGCGTTGGATAGTGGGTATTCACAAATGACTATTCCCACTCCAATGAGTGCAACATTAGGGAAAACATTGGTTAGCGTAAGAGTAAAAATTACTATGCCAACTCCAAAGGGTGCAACAGTATGGAAAGCGTTGGATAGCGTAGATTGGCTAATTACTATTCCAACTCCAGAGGGTGCAACAGTAGGGAAAACGTTGGATAGCGTAGGGGGAAAAATTACTATTCCCACTCCAGAGAGTGCAACAGTAGGGAAAGTGTTGGATAGCGTAGGGAGAAAAATTACTATTCCAACTCCAGTGAGTGGAACAGTAGGGAAAGCATTGGATAGAGTATGGGTAAAAAATAATATTCCAACTCCAAAGGGTGCAACAGTATTGAAAGCGTTGGATAGCGTAGGTGTGAAAATTACTATTCCAACTCCAGAGGGTGCAACAGTAGGGAAAACATTGGATAGCGTAGGGGGAAAAATTACTATTCCCACTCCAGAGAGTGCAACATTAGGGAAAGCGTTGGATAGCGTAAGGGTAAAAATTACTATTCCAACTCCAGTGAGTGGAAAAGTAGGGAAAGCATTGGATAGCGTATGGCTAAAAATTAATATTCCAACTCCAAGGGGTGCAACAGTATTGAAAGCGTTGGATAGCGTAGGTGGGAAAATTACTTTTCCAACTCCAGAGGGTGCAACAGTAGGGAAAACATTGGATAGCATAGGGGGAAAAATTACTATTCCCACTCCAGAGAGTGCAACATTAGGGAAAGCGTTGGATAGCGTAAAAGTAAAAATTACTATTCCCACTCCAGAGAGTGCAACAGTAGAGAAAACGTTGGATTGCGGGTGGGTAAAAATTACTATTCCAACTCCAGTGAGTGGAACAGTAGGGAAAGCGTTGGATAGCGGGTATGTAAAAATGACTATTCCCACTCCAATGAGTGCAACATTAGGGAAAACATTGGATAGCGTAAGAGTAACAATTACTATTCCCACTCCAGAGAGTGCAACAGCAGGGAAAACGTTGGATAACGGGTGGGTAAAAATTACTATTCCCACTCCAGTTAGTGGAACAGTAGGGAAAGCGTTGGATAGCGTATGGGTAAAAATTACTATTCCAACTCCAGTGAGTGAAACAGTAGGGAAAGCGTTGGATAGCCGGTATTTACAAATGACTATTCCCACTCCAATGAGTGCAACATTAGGGAAAACATTGGATAGCGTAAGAGTAAAAATTACTATGCCAACTCCAAAGGGTGCAACAGTATGGAAAGCGTTGGATAGCGTAGATTGGCTAATTACTATTCCAACTCCAGAGGGTGCAACAGTAGGGAAAACGTTGGATAGCGTAGGGGGATAAATTACTATTCCCACTCCAGAGAGTGCAACAGTAGAGAAAGTGTTGGATAGCGTAGGGAGAAAAATTACTATTCCCACTCCAGTGAGTGGAACGGTAGGGAAAGCATTGGATAGCATATGGGTAAAAAATAATATTCCAACTCCAAAGGGTGCAACAGTATTGAAAGCGTTGGATAGCGTAGGTGTGAAAATTACTATTCCAACTCCAGAGGGTGCAACAGTAGGGAAAATATTGGATAGCGTAGGGGGAAAAATTACTATTCCCACTCCAGCGAGTGCAACATTAGGGAAAGCGTTGGATAGCGCAAGGGTAAAAATTACTATTCCAACTCCAGTGAGTGGAAAAGTAGGGAAAGCATTGGATAGCGTATGGCTAAAAATTAATATTCCAACTCCAAAGGGTGCAACAGTATTGAAAGCGTTGGATAGCGTAGGTGGGAAAATTACTATTCCAACTCCAGAGGGTGCAACAGTAGGGAAAACATTAGATAGCATAGGGGGAAAAATTACTATTCCCACTCCAGAGAGTGCAACATTAGGGAAAGCGTTGGATAGCGCAAAAGTAAAAATTACTATTCCCACTCCAGAGAGTGCAACAGTAGAGAAAACGTTGGATAGCGGGTGGGTAAAAATTACTATTCCAACTCCAGTGAGTGGAACAGTAGGGAAAGCGTTGGATAGCGGGTATGTAAAAATGACTATTCCCACTCCAATGAGTGCAACATTAGGGAAAACATTGGATAGCGTAAGAGTAACAATTACTATTCCCACTCCAGAGAGTGCAACAGTAGGGAAAACGTTGGATAACGGGTGGGTAAAAATTACTATTCCCACTCCAGTTAGTGGAACAGTAGGGAAAGCGTTGGATAGCGTATGGGTAAAAATTACTATTCCAACTCCAGTGAGTGGAACAGTAGGGAAAGCGTTGGACAGCATATGGGTAAAAATTAATATTCCAACTCCAAAGGGTGCAACAGTATTGAAAGCGTTGGATAGCGTAGGTGGGAAAATTACTATTCCAACTCCAGAGGGTGCAACAGTAGGGAAAACATTGGATAGCATAGGGGGAAAAATTACTATTCCCACTCCAGAGAGTGCAACATTAGGGAAAGCGTTGGATAGCGTAAAAGTAAAAATTACTATTCCCACTCCAGAGAGTGCAACAGTAGAGAAAACGTTGGATAGCGGGTGGGTAAAAATTACTATTCCAACTCCAGTGAGTGGAACAGTAGGGAAAGCGTTGGATAGCGGGTATGTAAAAATGACTATTCCCACTCCAATGAGTGCAACATTAGGGAAAACATTGGATAGCGTAAGAGTAACAATTACTATTCCCACTCCAGAGAGTGCAACAGTAGGGAAAACGTTGGATAACGGGTGGGTAAAAATTACTATTCCCACTCCAGTTAGTGGAACAGTAGGGAAAGCGTTGGATAGCGTATGGGTAAAAATTACTATTCCAACTCCAGTGAGTGGAACAGTAGGGAAAGCGTTGGACAGCATATGGGTAAAAATTAATATTCCAACTCCAAAGGGTGCAACAGTATTGAAAGCGTTGGATAGCGTAGGTGGGAAAATTACTATTCCAACTCCAGAGGGTGCAACAGTAGGGAAAACATTGGATAGCATAGGGGGAAAAATTACTATTCCCACTCCAGAGAGTGCAACATTAGGGAAAGCGTTGGATAGCGTAAAAGTAAAAATTACTATTCCCACTCCAGAGAGTGCAACAGTAGAGAAAACGTTGGATAGCGGGTGGGTAAAAATTACTATTCCAACTCCAGTGAGTGGAACAGTAGGGAAAGCGTTGGATAGCGGGTATGTAAAAATGACTATTCCCACTCCAATGAGTGCAACATTAGGGAAAACATTGGATAGCGTAAGAGTAACAATTACTATTCCCACTCCAGAGAGTGCAACAGTAGGGAAAACTTTGGATAACGGGTGGGTAAAAATTACTATTCCCACTCCAGTTAGTGGAACAGTAGGGAAAGCGTTGGATAGCGTATGGGTAAAAATTACTATTCCAACTCCAGTGAGTGGAACAGTAGGGAAAGCGTTGGATAGCATATGGGTAAAAATTACTATTCCAACTCCAGAGGGTGCAACAGTAGGGAAAGTGTTGGATAGCGTAGGGAGAAAAATTACTATTCCAACTCAAAAGGGTTCAACAGTAGGGAATGCCAATTAATAAATATTTACAAAAAATATTACACATAAAAATTTGTAATTATTTACAATTAAATTACTTCCCACACTATTCCCCTATAAACCCACAACCCGCTCTGGTACTAAAACATAACATTTAATAAAAATTAACATTAATTGCCAATTAAATAATTAATTTATCAAATAAAATAAATAATTGCCAATTAATAATTACTATTCAATTAGTTCCCACCCTATTCCCCTATAAACCCACAACCCACTCTTGTACTAAAACATAACATTTAATAATAATTAACATTAATTACCAATTAAATAATTAATTTATCAATAAAAATAATTAATTGCCAATTAATAATTAAATAACAAAACTAATTAATTACTATTAAATTACTTCCCACCCTATTCCCCTATAAACCCACAACCCATTCTGGTACTAAAACATAACATTTAATAAAAATTAACATTAATTACCAATTAAATAATTATTTATCAATTAAAATAATTAATTACCAATTAATTATTACAATTAAATTACTTCCCACCCTATTCCCCTATAAACCCACAACCCGCTCCGGTACTAAAACATATAATTTACTTCAAAATAAATGTATTAATATATAAAAAGTAATACACATATAATATAAATTAATTTAAATACTTTACAAAAACATATAACACATACATAATAAAAAACTAAAAAAATAATACAAATATCGATATTATTAACATCGAAATTAGTTACATCGATATATATGCTATCGATATTACTAACTTCGATATTACTTACATCGAGGTAAATAAATTCGATATTACTAACCTCAGGGTCGATATTCTGTCCTACGATACTCTTGACAGCGATATTCTGTACCTTCGAAATTTTAAACACGATATTTTGGTAGGTCGAAATTTTCAACTCGATATTTTGACTGTGTACCCGAAGGTCATCTAGGCCATTAGCATTTTCTCTCCTGGTTGCCTCAGGATTTCTCTTTTTGGTGACTGAATTATTACAAGGTTATTCATTGTGGAGCTCAAGGGTGCCCAATTATGTGTCCTAAGTAGTGCGTAATAATTGGATTCCCAAGATTACGTTGAACTGAACAAATATTTACATAGCTTCTTTTTCACCTTCCAAAAGCTATAGACTTCTAGAACTTAGAATTGAAGCATGACCCACGTTTTTATGTATACACCTTCTTCTTCTAAGTGCTGTATACCTCTTATTAACATTAGAATAGAGTGGCTTATACAAGTGTTGTATACCTTACTTTTCAGATCAGCCTTCATTTGACCAATGTTCAGGACCTTAACCCTTCTTATAAAAATGATCTGCACATTCTGATTTGTGCAATTGAATTCCAGGAAAAATATCAGATTTATTATTTTATTATTTATTATTTTGAAGTTTTCTATAGCGCTAACAAGACCCGAAGCCAGATTGGAGGGGGTCCAGGAGATTGATGTTATCCAGATGATGAGTCAATTGCAGGAGAACGCAGCGTTCGAGTGTTTTGGCGAGTAGAGGGAGGTTAGATATCAGTCTGAAATTGTTCAAGTCAGTAGAGTCGAGACCGGGTTTTTTCAGCAAAGGGGTGACTTGTCCCAATTTTAGACAGTCGGGGACCACTCCTCTTTGTAGGGAGCTGTTTATGATTTTGCCCCAGATAGGTGCTAAGGTGAGCTTCATTTTTTTGATAAGTGAGGGAGGAATGGGGTCTGAGATGTGAGCTGATGGTTTGGAGGTCGAGATCAGCGAGATTATCTCAGTGTCCTGCATGTGGCGAAAGCTTAGCCAAGGGAGGGGAGAGGGGCCAGAAGGGAGGGCCTGAGGGATGGCCGCGTTGCTGATGTCCAGAGATAGTTCGATTTTTAAGACCTTGTCGTTGAAGAAGCTGGCGAAGTTGTCGCATAGTTCTTTGGACGCCTGCAGGGGTGAGGACAGAGGCTTGGATGTTTGATGTCTGATTATGTTGTAGAGTTCCTTAGGTCTGTTTTTGGAGTTGGCAAGTGCCTCTCGGAAGAAGCTGGATTTCTTGTTTTTGATATGGTTGTTATACTTCTTGCGGGCTGTTTTTAGTTGTAGGCGAAGGATGGTTGTTGGGTTGTTTCTCCACTTTCTTTCTTTGGCTCTCAATGTTCTTCTTTCTGCGTTGAGGTCCGCATTGAACCAGGTTCAAGACGGGGTGGCACGGCTTCTTTTGAGCTTTGGAGGAGCTAGATTATCGAGAATGGAGACTAGCTCAGAGTTGTAGTGGTCAATGAGATCGTTGGTCGAAAGGTGTGGAGAGTTGTCTGGGAGAAGTGAGCTTAGCTGCCCTTCTAGAATGTCTAGGGGGACTTGGGAGAGGTTTCTTGACCATTTGGGTGGGTCTTGGGGAGGTTTAAGCGGGATGATGGGGTGATTAATGTGAAATAGGATCATATGATGATCTGACCAGTCAACGGGGAGTATGTGGTTGATCGTGATTGAATTCTTTTGTGCAATGATGGCGTCCAGTGTGGCTCCTTTATAGTGTGTCTCCTCAGTGCAATGTTGAGTGAGGTTGTTATCTGCGAGGAGGTTGGATAGCGATCTAATTAGAGGGTTGTGGGTTTCATTCCATCGGAGATTCAGGTCACCAAGAGTTAGGTTTTTGGAATCGCCGAGAGCGTCTTGAGCGATCAGGCTGGATAGTTGGTCTCCAAACTCATTGTTTCTGCCCGGGGGGTGATAGAGTAGATGGCAAAATAGAGATTCATTGTCTTTGGTTTTCATGGACACGGATAGACATTCAAATGAGTTGTATTCAAAGGGGGAGGTTTCTGTGATGTTCCAGCTGTCCTTGTGGATGATAGCAACTCCACCTCCTCGTTGTTCTATCCTGTCTTTGGAGATGAGGGAGAATCCCAGTGGAACCAGCATGTCTAGGCAGGGGGGAGATGACTTATTTAGCCAGGTCTCAGTGAGGAACGCAACGTCTATGTCGTGTGTGAGGATGGCTTCAGCTATGTCCGTTGCATGTAATGAGGCCGATCTGCAGTTGATTAGAAGGCAGTTGGTGATTCTCTCCTGAATGCTGGTGGTTTTGTCTTTAGCTTCTCTGGGTATGGCGGTGAGGACTGGTAATCTTTGTCGTTTGAGGGTGAGTTGATCTTTCCGGTAACCAGTGATTACTTGGATTTTAGATTTAGGTGAGACTGAAATGGGAGAGTCGTAGGTCGTGGCTAGTAATGTTGCTTCTCTGTCTGACATAGGCGCTTCTGATCTGAGCGGTCAGGTGGTCAGGTGTTTTGAGCCTGCTAGGGTGTGAGATGAGATAGTGGTTGGGGGCCTAGTCCATGGGGCTCTGGAGGGTTCAGATTTTTTGGGACTGGAAGCCAGGCTCTTGGGATAGGGATCGATCGGGTGAGCATTGAGGGCTACTGTGGGCCCCTGGGTGATGATGGCGTTGGCGAGGAGGGGCGTTCGGGGAGGGGTATTGGGAGGTTTGGGGGGATTATATTGAGCATTTTGGGGTACTGTGGGTCCCTGGGTGATGTTGGCGTTGGTGAGGAGGGGCGTTCGGGGAGGGGGTTTAGGGAGAATACAGGCTATACCGAGGTTGAGGAGGGTTTCAATTAGGCCTTGGGTGATGGAGTCGACCTGTTTTTCCAAGGCTGTGAGCCGCTTAGTTATGGAATCAATGGGGGGGTTGTGGGCAACTGCAGTGGGGCCGAGCGAGTTGTAGTTCGGGAGAGTGGGTTGGGAGATAGATATCGGGGTAGAGGGCGGGGGTGGTGTGGGAAGAGGGCTGGGTGGGATATTGGACATGGGCGGGAAGGGGAGAGGGTCGGGAGGAGGATAGGACGGGGGAGGTTTGAGAGTAGGGGGGAGATTAGAGGGGAGGCTCGTTGGCTGTGGGCTGCCTGTTGACCGGGGGGTGATTTCCTCGGGGGTGGGCGGTAGCTGTCGGGGGTGAGGTGGTAAGGGAGGGGGGTAGGGGGTGAGAGTTGGCTTTCCTGTTGGTGGTGGATGGGTGGGCGTGGGGGGTGGGATGTGGCGGGGGGGAGCCTGACGGGCTTTGTGTGGATCGAGAGGGGTCGCGTCGCGGTCTTCTGTGTCTGTAGAGGGAGTGGACGGTGAGGGTGTTGATGCGAGGTGCGGCGGGGTAGGGGGGGCTGACTTGAGAGAGGGAAATAAGGAGTCAAAAGCTTCCAGGTTATCATTGTTGGCTTGTATGAGGACTGTGCCATTGGTGAAGATAGTCACGGTTGTATAGCCCCTGCCAACTGATCTGAATGGAAGAATCGTAGTTAATTTGCAGCTGTGAGCAGTGGAGGTGGTTTTGGCGAAGAACATCTGCGTTCTAATTGTGGAGACCCAATATTTGGGTCTTTCGGTGTGGAATATTAGGTCCATCTTCATCGGTCCTATGGAGGTCGAGTGGTAGATGTCAATGATTAGGGTTTCTTTATGTTTGCGGATGAGTTTCTGCTTGAAAGTGCGTCGAAGCTTTGTAGAGAGGAGGGGGGGGAAGATGATGGTGAAGGAGTTACGACTGTGAGGTTTGAGGTGGGCAAGTGTGACTGGAGGAGGAGGGGGAGGTTGGTCCCGGGCCATCGTGAGGATAGAAGAGGGTGGGAGAGCCTGGTGAGTTGCGATGTGAAGCTAGGAGCTTAGGTGGCCCAGAGTGACGAGCCGAGGTGTTCCCGTAGAGTGTTGAGGGTGACGTTCCAGGTCGGTGGAGAGGGTCTTAAAGCCCGTGTGGTACTGCTAAGGAGTTTGCAGGTGATCGGTCTCAATTGGTAGTTGGACTTTTGTAGACTGGCGTCTTGAGAATGGTGTGAGATGGAGACTCTGATCAGGAGAGGACATGCAGAAAGCCTCCCAGACATACACACCAACAGCCAGCTCAGTGCGGGATCTGATCTGACGCAGTTCTAAGGTTGCTGTTAATAAGCTCTAACAGCCATGATCATTCTGATAGCGTTGCACCCTGTCTGGCGTGAAGGTAAGGATTTTAAGTCTACAGGACCTCCTTGGTCATTTTGGGAGAAGTGGTTGAGGATAGTGGGAGAGGACGTTCCATTGTCCCCCTGTTAGATGCCCCTCGCGAGTTTCACAGTCATAACTCACTGTGAAGTCAGGCGATGTCTTCTTTGGCCGCCATTTTGGGGTCAGGCACAAGGTTGGCGGCGGTGGGCAGCAAAGGGAGCCGATGGGAGACTTTTTATTACAAAAAAAAGGAAGATAGGGCTGTCAATTGGCGCCCACGTAGTAGTCGTTACCTTGTAGGTGGAAGAGGCGCCTCCGATGGAGATTCAGGTCAGGCGGCGTCTTCTATATCCGCCATTTTGGAGACAGGCGGTGATGGGCAGCAAAGAGAGCCGGGGAGGAGACTATTTGTTACACTAGGGGTGGATCGGGCTGTAGCTTGGCGCCCCTGCCGTGGTCGTTACCTTTTTGGATGTCAAGGGCGGCTCCGGAGTATGTTCGAGTCAGGCGGCGTCTACTTTGTCCGCCATATTGGAGACAGGCGTGACGTCTGAGGCGAATAAGAGCATGCAGCTTTGTTGATGGCACTGATAGTTTAATGTAAGGATCAAGGCTGTGGCTTGGTGCTCACTTGGCCGTCCATGCGCTTGCAGGGTGAAAGACAGCGGCTCCGGAGGAGGCTCCGGTCAGGCGATGTCTTTATTAGCCGCCATTTTGGAGACAGGCGCAGGGAATTACCGGAGGCGAGAGTCACGGGGCTCCGATAGTGGATTGAAGTCCTGAACTGTTGGGCGGGCTTGTGGAGTTCTTCATTCCTGGTGATGGCGCTGATGCTGGGAAGCTGGGTCCGGCGCTGATTTGCATCAAGCGGGTGTGTGTCCTGGGGTCGCAAGGAGGGCAGAGGGGCGCCGATCAATGCAGAGCGAGATCGGGCGGCTGGACTCTGCTTTCCTAAGGCGGGACAGGCTTCACTTATCCGTCTTGTGCTTCGGTCGTCAAATCCTGGTGTTGGGCAGCGCTAGGGGGGGCTCTGTTTAGGATGTTTTTAGTAGAGCCAGGAGCTCGGTTTCAGAGCTTACTACCCCTGCGGCCATTACTATAGTTATTCTCTCATGCCCTTGTACATCAGGACTGGGAAGCATGTCTCTAATTGATTCGATCAGCCAACCAGGGCCTCCTAACCGTCCCAAAAATCGGATAGCTAGAATGGAAGGCTGCTCCTGTGCCTTATTAGTGGCCAAACTCTGAAATGATCTTCTGATTGCCTTAGGAAAATCTACCCAATAAGCTTCTTCTAAAAATGGCTTGGAAACCTTCCGTTTTAGTTATTGCTTTGTAAGGGTTTCTTTGTCACTCCACTCTGGGAGTCTTCTTTAGGAAGCAGCTGTTGCACTATACAAACTGCAATCACTCAATCAATGTCTCAATCAAAATGAATAATGTGTAATGTCTCCATATATTTTCAGTGTTATTTTTGTGGCAGAGATATTTCTAAACACACCATCAGTGCAACTTTAACCACACCATCCAAGTTGAATGTAAATGAGTCTATTCATTTATCGGATGAAACTATGTAAACATACACTGTGTTACTGTGCATGAGAGAGGCTGCTCAATGAAACGTATCAGTATAATCTGAAAATGGTTACCTTATGCTTCAGCAATCACGATATATACTTATCATTGGGTAACATATTCATACATACACATGTCAGTTAAGGTAAACATCTCAAAGAGTACTGATTGGGGCAATCCTCTTTGGCTTGAGGTAATTATGTTATACTTGATTTGGTGAAAGGCAAGGTAACTTGAAAGATGAGTAATCCTACAACCTCAATGAGTAGTCGCCCAGAAACCACTCCTGCTTGGTGGTTTATTGTGAATAACTGAGCCACTAATCCTGGAATAAAACAGCAAGGAACCCAGAAGTATGGTATATGTATGTATTACAATGGTGCTATGTATTTAAGTAATTATTCAGGAAACGTGTTTCATACAATATATGTTGTTAGTTTAGATATGATCTTATTTTACACCCAGTCTGTTTTCTTTGCTTTGAACATAAATTATTAATCTATATTATTAAACTAACAGGAAAATATACCCCATTGTTCTCTTAGGAAAACAAATTCAATAAATCACATTATTACTTTATGAATGTTAACCCCCTACGGTCAACATCCCTGAGGACACAAGGACCTGCCCATTAAGTTAATAAGGAACCTGAAATTGAAAACTGTCTCAAACTACATTAAAGTAAAGCAATAACATTGACCATGGTGTGTTCCTTATACCAAGCCGCAACAAATAATGCAAATGTGCACTTCGCATGTGTTGCACAGTTGTCTTGCACAACATAGATGGCCCTTTATCTGTGCACGCCTTTCTCTGAAAGTGCTTTTTCAGTGTCAATGAAAACGTGGATTGAGTAAAAAGGCAATCCAAAGAGAAACATGAGATTTTGTAAGAAATCAACAGACAACAATTACATCTGAAGAAATAACTTAAACATTAATATCAAGCTGCATGTTAAAAGAAAAGCAGTGTCATAAGAAAATAGAAATTGGAGAAAAACAGCTAAACTATTGACACATGTTATATCTACATTTCTAAGAACACAAGTATGGGCCAATAAAACGTTATTTTGAACACGAGTACTAATAAATACCAATTTACACATTAATAAATACAGTTATGTTATGTTATGTTATTTATTCTTTTATATAGCGCACGGCTACTCAAAAAGAGTGTCCCGGCGCTTTTTATTGGAGAAGGAAGGCTGCCACATAATAACATAACACTAAATAAAAGAAAAAAAACAGAAGTACAAAACAAGTGCAAACAGAAAACCGGCTACTGAGTGAACAACCAGGTTTTCAAACCTTTTCTAAAAGCAAAAAGACTAGAAGCTCCCCGGAGGGCGAGCGGCAAAGAATTCCACAACTGTGGTGCCAGCAAGCCAAAGGAGCGGCCTCCCAGGCGCGCTCTCTGCACACGCGGGACGACCGCCAAAAACAGAGATTCTGACCTCAGGGACCTAGTCGGTTGATAAAAGACCAGTCTCTTTTGAAGGTATTTAGCTCCCACCAAGTGGAGAGCTTTGTAGGCCAGAGTCAAAGCCTTGAAGGCAATCCGTTTCCGGATGGGAAGCCAGTGCAGAGTTATCAGCAGGCCAGATGCACTGGCCCGCCTGTTTAATCCAAAGATTGCTCTCGCGGCAGCGTTTTGCACCACTTGAAGCCGCTGCAGCAAGTACTCTGGAAGGCCCAGGTAAAGAATGTTGGAGTAATCCAACCTGGACCCAATCAGAGCCTGCACTGTCACTTTCCTGTGCTCCTCGGACAACAGGGGAAGGAACCTCCGCAGCATCCTGAGGATGCCGAAGCAAGTGCCCGCCACCCCAAGGATCTGGGATTTCAATGTTAATCCTTTGTCCATCTTGACCCCCAGATTTTTCGCGACATGGGAAGAGCAGGATGGAGGAAACATGTTAATCGGCCACCAGGCCTGCCAGTCTGGCTCTGTGTCACACCCGAAGAAGAGTACCTCGGACTTATCGGAATTGCACTTGAGGCTGTTCAGATGGAACCAATGAAAAACAGCCCCAAGGCAATCCCGGATACTCTCCTCCTCAAAGTCTCCTCCCCTCTGACAAGAGAAGAGGAGCTGGGTGTCATCAGCGTAAGACACGATCCGGGCGCCATACGACTCCGCCAACGCCGCCAATGGGGTCATAAAGATGTTGAAAAGGGTTGGGCTCAAAATAGAGCCCTGTGGAACCCCGACTCCCAGAGGCGGCATCACAGTGCAAAGGTGTTACACAACTGACTTTAGAAAACACGGATCAATGCTTCACAGATTCTAATCTAGAAACACTTTACACAAGAAACCTAATGGGCTTAAACTCACAAGATCCAGTAGCTATTATTGATATTAACACACAGATTTACTCCACTATGTTCAGGTTATGGTTAAACACCTTCGTTTTTTGTATACTGCACATGAAAAAACGGAATTGCATTAAGCATATTTGGAGATCGGCTGCGGGCAATATGCTATTTATTACTATTGTTGAGGGGAAGCAGTAACACCACCTGTGAGAGGAGATTCGGACTAGGACTTCCGTCCCCCTGTTGTGCGGTCCCCCTAAACTGACCCGCAATCCATTTCGTGAGCCATTGCAACTGAGCTGCTATGTAAAATACTCAATGTATGGTTCTGTTAGACCCCAATCAGTAGTGTCGCTAGCACCACCCTGACCCTCTCTATTCTCCAAATAAATGACGTCACCATTGTCCGGAGATGCCGGAACATCCCCACCGGAATCCAGACCTAAAATATTAATAGGAAATATAAGAGTCTCAGGAGCGTCACCATCTTCAGCAGTGATACTCCGTCTGTCACTAATAAGGGAAGGGTACCCCATAAATCGAAGCTAGCATTCACCCCCCAAGGGCTTGTGTCACATTGCCTTCTAAGAGGTCCGCCCATTCATGGCAGATTTGGACCCCCAAGTATGGGAGGTATCTGCTTTCCTATGCTACACCATCTACCATCTGCGGCTTTTCCTGTACCTGCGCAGCGGGGAACAAGCATGACTTCTTCAAGTTTACCTTAAGCCCTGCCACTGTCTCTAGTGCCAGTAGCCATTCCTTGGCCCCGCGAAGATCTTCTCCTGTGTTCCTGAGGAACAGCAGCAAATCATCTACATACAGTGCTATATGATAGGTTTGTCCTCAGACCACTAGTTCTTGGTACTATTTTCCTGTCCTGGCTCTAGCTGCCAGCAGCTTCATAGCCAGGGCAAACAATAGGGATAACAAAGGATACCCCTGATGTGTTCCCTTTCCACCCCGAAAACTTTCCGATATGAGCCAGCCAGTCCTAACTTTGGCCTTAGAATCAGTATATAGCAAAGCCGTCCATGCCACAAACACAGGTCCCAATCTGAATGCACGCATCACCCGGAACCAATATGGCCATTCGAGTTTGTTGAATGCCTTCTCTGCATCAACTGCAAAGATGGCAGCTTCCTCCCTGCAGTAGGTGTCTGCTTTTAGCACTCACAGAAGTCTCCACACATTCATCGCCATGTTCCGAGTTGGTATGAACCCTGCTTGATCCTTGTGTATTAGGTCTGACATACGTAGTAGCAGGCGCATAGCCAGCACCTTGCTCAACATTTTATATTCAAGGTTGATCATATATATATGGGTTTGTACGCTGTTTTGTCAGATGCCTTCTTCCCTGGTTTTCGCAACAGGACTATCAGAGCCTCTCTAGTGGACCCCGGTAGCTTCCCCGCTTGTTTTGCTTGTTTATACATCTCTACTAAACAGGGTCTCAAAAGGTCTGCATATGTGACGTAAAATTTGATGGGGAACACATCCGTTCCTGGAGTTTTGTTTCTAGCCATAACCTTAATGGTATTTTTAACCTCACACAGCTCAATCTCCCATCCTAACACCTTTGCTTCTTCCTCTTGAATTGTCGGCAGCTCAACACCTCTCATGTAGTTGTCTAGCTCCATAGCCGTGGGGGACACCCTACTTTTATATGAGTCGGTGTAGTATTCATAGAATATTCTGTTAACATCTTGCTGATGGTACTTAACCGCCCCCTGCTTGTCCCTTATTTCTAGAATAACTGACCCCCTTTTGGCGGAATTGGCCAGCCACGCTAGTAGGGCCACAGGTCTATGTCGTTCTGCAAGAGCCTGTATCATATAACTCGTGTAGTCGAAGCAGCGCAGTCTCCCTACATGTTCTGCTACCGTTTCTCTTGCTGTCAGCAGCTCCTCCTGTTTTTCTAAATTCTCTGGCCTTTTCTTCTCAATGTCTCTGAGGCGCTGTTCCACTAATAGAGAGTCCCTCATGAGGGTCCTCCTCACTCCCTCCATTTCTGAGATGCACCTACACCTGAGCACTACCTTACAGGCCTCCCACTCTGCTATAGGGCTTGAAGCACTTCCAGCATTTTCGTCAAAATATTGCCCTATGGCTGTGCGTATTGTTGCTTGATACCCCCGATCCTCTAATGCCTCTGGTCTGAGGTGCCACATGGGAATGCTTGGCCTGATCCTGGACCAGATAATCCAAAACAGAAGTGGATTGTGGGCTGAGATTGTCCGTGCCAGATACTCACTAGAATGTACACATTCATGAACATCCAGAGCGCATAGTATAGCATCTAACCTGACATGTAGCTCATGTAGCTCATGTAGGTGTGAGAATAAAGAGTAGTCCCTGTCCCTAAATGCTGTGCCCTCCAGGAATCTATCACCCCCCAATGAAGTTGCCAATTCCTCCTTGCCTCTGTTGGATGTGTCAGTCTTGTAATGGAGGGTGGGAAAGATCTAGGTTCATATCTTCAACGCAGTTATAGTCCCTGCTCATAATGTCCGAGCGAGTCAACGCCTGTGCTAATGCTCTAGAAAGGGCCGCCAGGAAGGAGGGTTGCTCCATATTTGGACCAAAGGTACTCCCAATTGTCGCATTTTCCCCATCCAGCCTACACATTAAAACCACCTATCTCCCCTCGGGGTCCATTATTTGCTTAGTACACTTGATAGGGACTACTGCTCTTACCCAGATTAGCACCCCTCTGGTGAATGCTGAATAGTTCATATAGTACACCTGGCCCCTCCATCTATGTTGCAGCGCGGCCCCTTCCTTTGCATTTATATGTGCCCCCCTACGCACTAAGAATGCATGTATCTTGTGGCGCTTTGTCATGGAGTGCATCCCTTGTACATTACAGTAGATACATTTGAAGTCCATGGCGGGTGGTCCCATTGGTTTGCTATTAAAAGCTCCCTGACTGATTTCTTACCAAACACACGCCCGGCTCCTAAATAAAACCCCTTAAGCAAACAAACATTCAAACTCCCCATCCCCAGGACAGGTAGAAGCAGCCCCGCTCTCATCCGAACTCTTAAACATTTCTTCTGGCTTTGTGGTTGTGGTGGCTGTCGCCAAGACGCAGGAACCCCTCCAACCGGAATCCCCCGTATCTCTACAATTATTCTCTGCCCCAGCTCCCTCCATGTTCCTCCTACTGACTCCATGTAAAGCACCCCTCCCTCTTTTCTGTGGCATCACCAAAAGTATATAGCCTACTTGAGTCTGCAATCCGTGCTATTCAACAGTTCTTGCTTAGGCAGTTAAGTTAGACAATACTTTCGGGAGCTCCGTCTCCAAGTCATCTGCTGCACTAGTTGCTGGAGAGCATTCTGATCGTACATCCTCACGGTCATTCCGGGTTGATCAAAGGCTGGAGCCCCACTAGCTGAGCTCTGCCACCACTTTGAGGGCCTTCCACCATAAGGCTCGGGGTTCTGTAGAGGACGGTGCCCTTGCTTTGCCTTGATCGACATCTCTCCTCACTGGCGCTAACCCTGGGGAGCTTCCCCTCAATCCACGTCTGGTCCGGAGTCTTGTCACTCCCAGGCCTCCTGTGGCGTCTGAAAGTACTGTACTTCCTCAGCCGATGCGGGAACAGCATTGCGTATGGAAGATGCAGCTGCCGCAGCTTCTTTTTCACCGCCAGGAACTTGGTACTTTGCCTCTGAACCACTCTAGTAAAGTCAGGAACACCAATACTTTGGTATTCCTAATCTGCAGATTATTTTGTCTGTCGGGCCTGCTTGAGGATGTGGTCTCATTCTTTGAAATGGAGCAAATGGGCCACTATTGAAGCCGCTGCAGCAAGTACTCTGGAAGGCCCAGGTAAAGAATGTTGGAGTAATCCAACCTGGACCCAATCAGAGCCTGCACTGTCACTTTCCTGTGCTCCTCGGACAACAGGGGAAGGAACCTCCGCAGCATCCTGAGGATGCCGAAGCAAGTGCCCGCCACCCCAAGGATCTGGGATTTCAATGTTAATCCTTTGTCCATCTTGACCCCCAGATTTTTCGCGACATGGGAAGAGCAGGATGGAGGAAACATGTTAATCGGCCACCAGGCCTGCCAGTCTGGCTCTGTGTCACACCCGAAGAAGAGTACCTCGGACTTATCGGAATTGCACTTGAGGCTGTTCAGATGGAACCAATGAAAAACAGCCCCAAGGCAATCCCGGATACTCTCCTCCTCAAAGTCTCCTCCCCTCTGACAAGAGAAGAGGAGCTGGGTGTCATCAGCGTAAGACACGATCCGGGCGCCATACGACTCCGCCAACGCCGCCAATGGGGTCATAAAGATGTTGAAAAGGGTTGGGCTCAAAATAGAGCCCTGTGGAACCCCGACTCCCAGAGGCGGCATCACAGTGCAAAGGTGTTACACAACTGACTTTAGAAAACACGGATCAATGCTTCACAGATTCTAATCTAGAAACACTTTACACAAGAAACCTAATGGGCTTAAACTCACAAGATCCAGTAGCTATTATTGATATTAACACACAGATTTACTCCACTATGTTCAGGTTATGGTTAAACACCTTCGTTTTTTGTATACTGCACATGAAAAAACGGAATTGCATTAAGCATATTTGGAGATCGGCTGCGGGCAATATGCTATTTATTACTATTGTTGAGGGGAAGCAGTAACACCACCTGTGAGAGGAGATTCGGACTAGGACTTCCGTCCCCCTGTTGTGCGGTCCCCCTAAACTGACCCGCAATCCATTTCGTGAGCCATTGCAACTGAGCTGCTATGTAAAATACTCAATGTATGGTTCTGTTAGACCCCAATCAGTAGTGTCGCTAGCACCACCCTGACCCTCTCTATTCTCCAAATAAATGACGTCACCATTGTCCGGAGATGCCGGAACATCCCCACCGGAATCCAGACCTAAAATATTAATAGGAAATATAAGAGTCTCAGGAGCGTCACCATCTTCAGCAGTGATACTCCGTCTGTCACTAATAAGGGAAGGGTACCCCATAAATCGAAGCTAGCATTCACCCCCCAAGGGCTTGTGTCACATTGCCTTCTAAGAGGTCCGCCCATTCATGGCAGATTTGGACCCCCAAGTATGGGAGGTATCTGCTTTCCTATGCTACACCATCTACCATCTGCGGCTTTTCCTGTACCTGCGCAGCGGGGAACAAGCATGACTTCTTCAAGTTTACCTTAAGCCCTGCCACTGTCTCTAGTGCCAGTAGCCATTCCTTGGCCCCGCGAAGATCTTCTCCTGTGTTCCTGAGGAACAGCAGCAAATCATCTACATACAGTGCTATATGATAGGTTTGTCCTCAGACCACTAGTTCTTGGTACTATTTTCCTGTCCTGGCTCTAGCTGCCAGCAGCTTCATAGCCAGGGCAAACAATAGGGATAACAAAGGATACCCCTGATGTGTTCCCTTTCCACCCCGAAAACTTTCCGATATGAGCCAGCCAGTCCTAACTTTGGCCTTAGAATCAGTATATAGCAAGGCCGTCCATGCCACAAACACAGGTCCCAATCTGAATGCACGCATCACCCGGAACCAATATGGCCATTCGAGTTTGTTGAATGCCTTCTCTGCATCAACTGCAAAGATGGCAGCTTCCTCCCTGCAGTAGGTGTCTGCTTTTAGCACTCACAGAAGTCTCCACACATTCATCGCCATGTTCCGAGTTGGTATGAACCCTGCTTGATCCTTGTGTATTAGGTCTGACATACGTAGTAGCAGGCGCATAGCCAGCACCTTGCTCAACATTTTATATTCAAGGTTGATCATATATATATGGGTTTGTACGCTGTTTTGTCAGATGCCTTCTTCCCTGGTTTTCGCAACAGGACTATCAGAGCCTCTCTAGTGGACCCCGGTAGCTTCCCCGCTTGTTTTGCTTGTTTATACATCTCTACTAAACAGGGTCTCAAAAGGTCTGCATATGTGACGTAAAATTTGATGGGGAACACATCCGTTCCTGGAGTTTTGTTTCTAGCCATAACCTTAATGGTATTTTTAACCTCACACAGCTCAATCTCCCATCCTAACACCTTTGCTTCTTCCTCTTGAATTGTCGGCAGCTCAACACCTCTCATGTAGTTGTCTAGCTCCATAGCCGTGGGGGACACCCTACTTTTATATGAGTCGGTGTAGTATTCATAGAATATTCTGTTAACATCTTGCTGATGGTACTTAACCGCCCCCTGCTTGTCCCTTATTTCTAGAATAACTGACCCCCTTTTGGCGGAATTGGCCAGCCACGCTAGTAGGGCCACAGGTCTATGTCGTTCTGCAAGAGCCTGTATCATATAACTCGTGTAGTCGAAGCAGCGCAGTCTCCCTACATGTTCTGCTACCGTTTCTCTTGCTGTCAGCAGCTCCTCCTGTTTTTCTAAATTCTCTGGCCTTTTCTTCTCAATGTCTCTGAGGCGCTGTTCCACTAATAGAGAGTCCCTCATGAGGGTCCTCCTCACTCCCTCCATTTCTGAGATGCACCTACACCTGAGCACTACCTTACAGGCCTCCCACTCTGCTATAGGGCTTGAAGCACTTCCAGCATTTTCGTCAAAATATTGCCCTATGGCTGTGCGTATTGTTGCTTGATACCCCCGATCCTCTAATGCCTCTGGTCTGAGGTGCCACATGGGAATGCTTGGCCTGATCCTGGACCAGATAATCCAAAACAGAAGTGGATTGTGGGCTGAGATTGTCCGTGCCAGATACTCACTAGAATGTACACATTCATGAACATCCAGAGCGCATAGTATAGCATCTAACCTGACATGTAGCTCATGTAGCTCATGTAGGTGTGAGAATAAAGAGTAGTCCCTGTCCCTAAATGCTGTGCCCTCCAGGAATCTATCACCCCCCAATGAAGTTGCCAATTCCTCCTTGCCTCTGTTGGATGTGTCAGTCTTGTAATGGAGGGTGGGAAAGATCTAGGTTCATATCTTCAACGCAGTTATAGTCCCTGCTCATAATGTCCGAGCGAGTCAACGCCTGTGCTAATGCTCTAGAAAGGGCCGCCAGGAAGGAGGGTTGCTCCATATTTGGACCAAAGGTACTCCCAATTGTCGCATTTTTCCCATCCAGCCTACACATTAAAACCACCTATCTCCCCTCGGGGTCCATTATTTGCTTAGTACACTTGATAGGGACTACTGCTCTTACCCAGATTAGCACCCCTCTGGTGAATGCTGAATAGTTCATATAGTACACCTGGCCCCTCCATCTATGTTGCAGCGCGGCCCCTTCCTTTGCATTTATATGTGCCCCCCTACGCACTAAGAATGCGTGTATCTTGTGGCGCTTTGTCATGGAGTGCATCCCTTGTACATTACAGTAGATACATTTGAAGTCCATGGCGGGTGGTCCCATTGGTTTGCTATTAAAAGCTCCCTGACTGATTTCTTACCAAACACACGCCCGGCTCCTAAATAAAACCCCTTAAACAAACAAACATTCAAACTCCCCATCCCCAGGACAGGTAGAAGCAGCCCCGCTCTCATCCGAACTCTTAAACATTTCTTCTGGCTTTGTGGTTGTGGTGGCTGTCGCCAAGACGCAGGAACCCCTCCAACCGGAATCCCCCGTATCTCTACAATTATTCTCTGCCCCAGCTCCCTCCATGTTCCTCCTACTGACTCCATGTAAAGCACCCCTCCCTCTTTTCTGTGGCATCACCAAAAGTATATAGCCTACTTGAGTCTGCAATCCGTGCTATTCAACAGTTCTTGCTTAGGCAGTTAAGTTAGACAATACTTTCGGGAGCTCCGTCTCCAAGTCATCTGCTGCACTAGTTGCTGGAGAGCATTCTGATCGTACATCCTCACGGTCATTCCGGGTTGATCAAAGGCTGGAGCCCCACTAGCTGAGCTCTGCCACCACTTTGAGGGCCTTCCACCATAAGGCTCGGGGTTCTGTAGAGGACGGTGCCCTTGCTTTGCCTTGATCGACATCTCTCCTCACTGGCGCTAACCCTGGGGAGCTTCCCCTCAATCCACGTCTGGTCCGGAGTCTTGTCACTCCCAGGCCTCCTGTGGCGTCTGAAAGTACTGTACTTCCTCAGCCGATGCGGGAACAGCATTGCGTATGGAAGATGCAGCTGCCGCAGCTTCTTTTTCACCGCCAGGAACTTGGTACTTTGCCTCTGAACCACTCTAGTAAAGTCAGGAACACCAATACTTTGGTATTCCTAATCTGCAGATTATTTTTCTGTCGGGCCTGCTTGAGGATGTGGTCTCATTCTTTGAAATGGAGCAAATGGGCCACTATTGGCCTTCGCGAAGCACCTGGTCTGGGTACCCTGGACGGGACTCTATGTGTCCTCTCTAGGGCATAAAAAGGTGAAAGCCCCTCCAAGGCCGCTTCTCTTTTAGGCCGGTCCTCCAGAAACTGCACCATGTTGTTCCCTTCTTCCTTTCCTTGCATTCCAACTATGCTCAATTTATTTCTGCGTAATCTCCCTTCACTGTCCTCAGCCCGCACTTCTAGGATCTGGACCTTAGCTTCAATGTCTATGAGGGATTTCCACAGCTCTGTTACCTCTATTGGAAGGTCCACAATTGTGCACTCAGTGCTTGTTCATCTCTCCACTAGACGGTGGTGATCATCTTTCAGAAGACTTGGGTCAGTTCCAATGGCATCATTCTTTGTTTCCAATGCTTCTCTGGTGGCTGTAATGGCCTCCATGATATCTGCCAGCACGGGGTGCGTAGGAGGGGTGTCTTTCCCTGTTTCTGAGCTATTGTCCCCCTCATCCGTCCGGGTGTTCCCACCTCCCATATGAGGGTACTGTGTCCTCTCCTCTTTGGCAGTTTCCCCATGTTCATCTGCAGCTTCACCTCTGTGTTGGATTGACATCAGGTATATGGAGGCAAGTAGCCCCCTGCTGCTTCCTATCTTCCTCGGTCTCAGCCGGTGCTCCACTCAGTGCTTCTCTCTAATCTCCTGAGTTGTCCGAGCCCATCCATCCCACTCAGGAGACTATGGAATGATGGTTCCGGTTCCCCTTGGCCCAGTAGTGGTTCTGGTGTCAGACGCTTCCCAGCTGATCTAAAGCCTCAGGGCAAGAGCAGGGGTCGTTTGCCCAGTTGCCCGTCTCTATATGCAGTAGGCCGCGCCCTTTCTGGCCCTGTCTGGCCCTTCCTCCACTAATGTCTGGGGTTCACACTGGATCTTCCATCAGTTAGTTCCCCTATTCACACTTCTCTCTGCTCTCGCGCTGGCCTGTCCAATGTTCATAGCATCTCGTGGCGGTTACAGTTCCCCTGTTTGTGTCTCTGGTACATCCTGGGCTTTCTCGCTCCTCTCCATGATCTAATTCTCTTGTGTTCACCCTGCTACGCCAACAAGCAGCTGCCAACATGGGTCCCAGGGCGCCCCTCACCACCCCTCCACCAGCTGCCCCACATTCTTATAATAGTCCCCTTCTCAGCCCCTAGGTCTCCTCTCAGGGGGTCGCTTCTCTCCTGGTCTGCTACCGGCCTCGCCCCATCGCTGTCCTATGTACTCCACCGCTCCTGTTATCACACAGCTAAGGCCCTCTTTCCACTCCTAGGCTCCTCTTTTTGCTGCACTGACCCTTTGTATCTTCTGAGTGGTCCCCGCACCTACTTTTGGCCTGCCTAGCCCTGGTAGACAGGGCCCGAGGTTCTGCAGGCCCGCAGCACCACCTCTCTCAGGGCACCAATCAGGTGCTCCCTCCCATCTCAGCTTCTCCTGCTCTTCTTGCTCTCATGGATCTCCGGGATGTCTGGGTCCTCCCGGTAGTTGTCTCTGGGTTCAATCGTCCAGTGCGTCCCCTACTGCTCGCTGTCCCTGCCTTGCCTATGCGGGCCTCCACTCCTCTACTCTGATGTCCCAGTGCTGCCAGAGTCATCACTCACCGCCACTGATTGCCACCGCTGCCTCTCCACAGATGCCCGCTAGCACTGCTCTCGGTAGCAGCGGGTGCCCAAGGTGCTATTTCGGGCTGCCCTGCCTTTGTGCTGTCCCAGAATGGGCCGATCCCATCGCGTTTTCTGGCTGCAGGTTCCTGACCTCAGCGCTCGTTCCCCTCTGCGGCCACCATTTTGTCTGCGGCCTCCCGGGACCCTCCTTCAACCAGTCTCGTTTTCCTTGCTGGCTGCTGTTGGGTACTGTTATGTTACACGAGCTGTCACGAGTGTGGTGATGCTTGCGTAGACCATTTTGTACGTTCTTGTGTTTATTGTTCAAACAGTGACAAAACTGCTGTGGCTTTACGTCCTGAACCACAACCGGTTGATTTTCCCAGTGGCCCTTGGCGTAAACTGGGCTTAGACATCATTGGTCCTTTTAATTGTTTGTCTAAGAAGGAGACTTTTGGAATTGTCCTGATTGATTACTATTCTAAATGGCCGGAGGTTAAAATGGTTAAGGATGTTACTTCTCAGAAAGTGATTGAATTCCTAGATGAGGTTTTTTGCAGAGAAGGGATTCCCCAAGAGGTTGTGACTGACAATGGTCCTCAATTTGTAAGTAAGGAAATGGAAGGCTTCATGGTTAAGTGTGGTATCCCTCATAGGAGAATTGCAGTTTTCCATCCTGAAGCCAATGGCCAGGTTGAACGTTTCAACCGTGTGATCAAAGAAGCCATCCAGCTCTCCATTAAAGGAGGGTTGAATTGGAAGAATGCATTACAATCCATGCTTTTGGCGTATAGGACTTCACCTAATTCTGTAACCTTGGTTAGCCCTTTTGAGCTTTTAAGAGGACGTAAGCCTAGTACCAGGTTAGCACCTTGGTGGTTGAAGAAGAATGTGAGTGGATCCGATTAATTTTTGAAGGTTGATTTTGAGGCTGTTCACCGCAGAGTTGAGTTATATGAAAATAAAATGAAACTTTCCATGGAAAGAAAGATTGGCTCTGCATCCAGTCATTCGATAAAGGTGGGTGACTACGTCCCAAAAAAAAAAAGGAAGGTGTTAGTAAAGGTTTTGCTGTGTGGTTAGACCCTAAAAAAAGTGATTGATGTCTTCAAGAATGCCGTTAGGGTTGATGGTGGTTCGGTTTGGAATTTCAATAGGGTTTCATTTTTTTCTGGGCCTACCTCGGTTCAAAATGATTGTGACAATAATGTGTTTTTGGATGTTGCGGAACATGTTGAACAAACTAATAATACAAGAGCTGACAGCAATTCTGGTAACACTAGATGTGTTCGTTCACATCGTCTGCCTTTTAGGTTTAGAGATTTTGTTATGAATTGATTCTACAATTATAATCTTGGTTTTTTTTTTTTTTAAGGGGGGAAGGTGTGTTGGGTACTGTTATGTTACACGAGCTGTCACGAGTGTGGTGATTGTCTGGTCACAGCTCGTGACAGTCTCGTGTTGTAGGTTCACTGAAAGAATGTTGTCTTTCAAAGATGGGGAGGTTTGCCGTTTGTAATGCGGTTATGATCATGGGCCATTCCCTGACTGACCTTTGACTGGTGCGGATGTGACTAATAAATCTCGTCACTCTTCAACTTGGTACCAGCTACTTATTTGATCTTCCTACACATGCGGCACAGGGCCACCCAGTCCTGCAGTTGCTTACTCCAGGGCACTTCCATTATCGTTCCCTCGAATTTATAGTGGATCTGGGGGGCTCAGGATTCTGGCAGATGAGGGATTCCCAGGAGGGAGCGCCGCGGTCTGCTCCTGTCTACATCGGCAACAAGCCACGCCCCCTCATCTCATATGAATCATGACTGCTTAAACAATGGTCCTTTTCAATATATTATATTATGCGCACCTGCCGCTATACTATACATTACAGAATCATTGACAGTGACCTTGATGTCATGGCTGGGTCAGAGCTTACACTGAAAAAACACGTTATGATCTGCTTGTAACTTTCATGCAGTTTGTTGAATCATTACAACCCTTTCCAATAAATAGAAATATGATTTGAGTTTGAAATGGGAAGTTTCATGCGGATCCATTGGGGGGGGGGGGGGAATAATTGGGGCGTTCAATAAAAGTGTTTTACATTAAAAGTCCCATTGGAAGCTTTGCTCGTCGCTGCAGAAACAAATGCTAAACCGCAACTTTGGCATGAAACTAGACATTTTCTCAGAGGTATGCCTTTTCTTAGTTTGATGAATATCTGTTCAATACTTCTTAAGTAATACATTACAAAAATGTGTTGGTTGCCTTTGAATAGTTAAAAGTTAGATATTACTAGAACGTTACTTCACAAACAGTCCTTAAACCCAGATTTCAAGACTGTCTGCGCCAATCATTCTTCAAGGACTGCAAGCCCCAAGCAAGGAGCTCTTGAACACTTTTTATTTTCCCCTCTGGAGTTCGCTGACCAGGACGACGTTTTGGAAACCCTGTTGAAAGTGCTGGAAATCCAACAAGTGTCCGCGACTTAGGATTTCCCCAACTCAAAGACGGGACCCAGCATTGAATGTTGCACCTATAATGAGCACAGAGAGCCTTAGTACAAGATAATCAGGCCCAGATTTACAAAAAACGTCACAGATGCAGTGCAGCAGCCAAAAATGGCTAAAAGGCTGCACTGTGGTGTGCTGCGTAACAGGGAGGAAGAAGGAGAGTGCCTTATCTACAGAGAAGTGGCTCTCTCCTCCCCTCTCCCTAGCATTGGCACTGATTTCGGCTGCGGTGCGCCAGACACACACCTTAGCGCCATAGTTTTAAGGGTGCGCACCTAAGTCTGCCATAGGTTTTTTACTGGAAGGATACACTTCCAGTACAAAATACTGTTCATAGACACTTTAAAACATTTCCTAATTTGCTTATGTGCTGCATGCGTGCAAAGTCTGAAAAGAAAGGAGAAATAAAAACATTTCTCCTCTTAAAAACGCCTCCTTTTAAACTGTATTAACTTTTGCCGCTAAACCCTGTCTACTATTGTTTGTAGATAGGGTTTTGCATCAAAACGCGTGGGTGGTAGCATCGGAACAACCATGTACCACCCAGGTAATGCCCCCTTGGCGCTAAGTAACGCAAAGCAATGCTTCATACTGTGTGGCATCACTTTCAGGGTACTTTCCAGCAGAAAACACGTCTTGCACTGGAAAGTAAATTAGAAAAAAAATAAATTTGCACTGGTTAGTGTCACTTTTGTGATGCTAACCCAGCCTGAAATGTTAGTAAATCCACCCCTCACTGTACTACCATGAGTTTGACATATGGAAGTAAATTTAATTCAAATGTCAGGGGTTGAGGTGTGACATCATGCACTCTTTGACTCGACACCAAACATGATCACCAACTTATTACATTAAGAGAAGCAAAAGAAGTGAAACATTAAGTAAATAAGAGCATTGATTCCTGAATATTTTCTGACTATCTTATTGACTTCACTCCTCTGAGACAAAGATTAAAAAAATATCTGGAATGGTGCCATGGGCATCTAAGGGGAAAAAGGAAAGGTAGCTGTTAATCCTCTTTCCATGGCCAAAGTTTGAGGATCACGGAACACTGCACAGGTTCTGTGTGCATACTTGAAAACCTTTTATGTTATAATCTGAAAGTATTACCTTCAAATTATGTTCTTGCTAGATCAGCAGACTGTGCCTGACTCTGCCTGACTCCCCTGCTTCTATACTGATTACAGAAGTCACGTGAACCTAATACAGTATGATTTATCTTTTGCTTAATCAAAGCTTCTAATCAGTTAATATGTACTTGAATACTATTGTGAGCTGAAGTGTTTGGAGGACAAGTTAGTTTACAATTCTAGGCCACAACTGCAATTGTAAGTTTTTTGGGACATCATTTAATAGACATTAAATGATAGCATGCATGTCTTATTCCAAAGGAGTTCTTGGCCAACAGGGATGTAGACATTAAGAGGCTTATTGTGAATATGGCGGTCCTGTAGACTGCTGTATCGGTGGTGACAGTTCGAGCACGGAGAGCTCAGCGCTCTGACTGCCATAGTACTAGTTGAGCGGATCGGCTTTGCGAAGACCGCTGCTGGACCGCTGAGAACGCCGACAGACCACCGACCACTTGGGTAATGATTGCTAAGCTGCACTGCCATGGGTATTACAAGTTGCCCGTTCCACGAGCAGACCGCAGTGGTTCACCAAGGATTTGGGTTGCATACTCACTCCTTTCTTGTTCTTCCAAGCAGATTCCAACATGGATCCCTTTCTCCAGGGCCCCACTCACAGCAGAATCTTCACCCTGAGGAATACAACCCTGTGTGCTGTGCCCTTCTGGTGAGTCCTTTTCATACAATATACCCATTGCCAGGACAGATCACATATCGGCCGAACCCGGGTAATGAGTATATGGTATTTTTCAACATACATCAAGGATATGTGTGCATCCGACAGATATGCCGTCGTAATGCACTCACAGGCATTGATATATTTGGAAACAGTATTTACCACTGCTGCAAGATCCCCACCTCCACACCGCCGGCCGTGTGGTCAACTTGTAATGCGGTGGTCTTTGGACTACCAGCATTGTGGGCTACTGGTGGATGTGGATGCAGCCTATGGAGGTCAGACTGCCAAATGCGCCCAAAGTGTCATGAAAAAGGAAACAGGAAGTATTAGAAAATGATCTAGCAGACTCCCAGTCACATGTCCCATTTGACATGTGTGTGGTGCCAAGTGTATGATGGCAGACCTGAACGCAAGAAGGCCACTGGTCAGTGGACATCAGAATCTTCCCCATATTTGTTAGGGGGTCTTTAGAATGTTTATCGTCCTTGTGGCTGACCACATGTGGAAGGTCTCAAATAGGTAAGAACCCAAATGACCCCACACACTAGCATTCAATTCACAGAATATTGAGGTAATGATTTTGTTTTGTTTTTTAGTAACACACATCTACTTAAGGTGTTTAAAAACGTTTCTTAGAGGTGTGAAAAACCGTGACACTCATTCAAAAACCTTCACAGCCTTCACTGCAACAGCCCACCAGCATTTGTGGGGTATCCTTCAAACATGAGTGAATCACTAAATCTTGTGGGTGTTCCTTGGCTAGGGAAGCAGAGGCCCTTGCCATTGCTAATCTGGCAGGCCTTTGGATCGCACTCTGCACGCTAAATGACAGCAATGTAGGCATATGAATTGCTCAATAGTCTTTTTCTTTGGTAGGTATCAGTGCTGGACCAGTGCTGCATTTCTCGTACACCAGCACAATCTTGCATAAATTCAGTAATTTAGTGTTGCAACTGTTACAGGGAATTCCTGAAGTTATGCTAATACACAATATTGCAAGACTAATCACTGCAAAAATTTACAGGGAGCCCATTGGAACAATGCGAATGACCAAAAGCTGAGCAGCCACTATTTGTAGCACTTGTATTTTGTGTCCTTTTTTAATCCAGAAAAGTGACTTCTCATCCAACATGGACGTGAAGAGGCATTCTTCTTTAAAAATATAGTGCCATAAGGTGATACTGATTTTCGCATAATGCAACATGATTTCATATAGCTGTTTCATAAATTTTAGTAATTACTCAAATTTCATGCAGCCTTATACTATTCAAATTGCATCCTGCTGTGACAAAACTAGTACATTTCTGGATGCTATTAATGCATGTTAGAAATGGGGGTCTCTAGTTGGCAATGGTTTGTACCTTTTTCCAAATAGGGACACTTCTTTCTAGTCAGGATAAGGGTGATACACTACTGAAATAAGCCCTGCTAACCCCTTCGGTAGTTTGGCACGAGCACTCAGGCTTATCTCAGAGGCAGTGTGTAAAGCATTTGTGCATAACATACAGTTATTCAGTGAAAACATTACAAAAGAACACCACACCAGTTTAAGAAAAAAATATATATTTATCTGTGCAACGATAAAGGACTAACATACAGTAATCAAAAATATGCACTTTGCAAGAATGACTTTAAATTGCACTTCCTTGAAGCCAGCAGCTCTGCCCGGTGCAAACGCAGTGCCGGAAACAACAGAATCCAACAGTTCTGGCCGACTGCGTCAATACGGACCAGCGTTAGTGTCAGCAGACTCGTAAACAGTACCTTTGGTTCTGGCCAATCGCATCAGAACAGGTTAGTCTTGGCAACCGTCATAGTGTGAGACATCGCAGTGTGGTGTGCGCTGCTCTCAAGTCATGGTGCAGGCAACAGCTTGGTGACGGTTGTCCAGCTGCATCGGTGCAAGGTGCGGTGGTGCCTTCAGGACACAGAGCAAGCAGCCGTGTCGGAGACAGTGCTGTCCCCCTCTGTGGCAACTGAAACCCACTGTTCCAGAGGTCATACCTAGAAGAAAGTGGAGTCTTTGCTAAAACCTGAGACTTCGTGAACAGGCAAGCTCTATTTTAAACCCTTGGGGATACTCAGCAACAAGTATAGAAGGTTCAGTCCAGTCCTTCAACTGCCCAAGGCAGAAGCAGCAAATTCACGCCAACCCAGCAAAGCAACACCACAGCAAAGGAGCAGTGTTCTTCCTGATAGTTTTTCAAGCTCTTCTTCTTGTCAGGTTCCTTGATCCAAGCAAGTTCTAAAGTTCTGGGGTCTGGGCCCCAAAATTTATACTCAGTTTCTCTTTGTTCTCTTGGGCAGAGAGTGTCCATGCTCAGTCCAAACCAGTTTGGTTCTCTTTGGCCAGGGTTCCTGGCAGGAGGTAGAGACAGCATTGTCCAAAGCAGACCAGGCCCATTCAGGTGCAAGGAAATCTCCTCTCATTACCCTAAATGCAGCCCAGGTCTATTCAGCCCAGCCCAGACTCATCTAGGAAAATCATGACACACCTCAACTCTCCTAGTGGCTGTCTGTAGAGAATGCACATCCCCAACCCCTCTCAGTCCAAAGCCAGACAGTCAACCCAGCATAGCCACAAAGGATGGCTAAGCAAGAAAACACCTACTTTCTAAAAGTGATATTTTCAAACATAAAAATCATCTTTACTAAAGATGTTTTTCTACATTCGGATTTCAGGCATACTAAACTCCATTTCACTGTCTTGACCCAATGGGAATATATACTCATAAAATGGTTACAAAGTACTCCTATTCTATCTATGGGATAGATATCCTTTCAACAGTGAAAAACAAAATATAGTGTTTTTCACTATCAGGACATGTCACACACATCAGTACATGTCCTACCTTTCAAATACACCACACCCTGCCGATAGGGGTACCTTGGGCCAACGTGAGGGGTGACTCAGATGTATCAAAACGAAAGGTTAGGGCTTGGCAAGTGGGTGCACTTGCCAAGTCGACATGGCAGTAAAAACTGCATACACACACTGCAGTGGCAGATCTGAGAACCATTTGAAAGGCTGCTTGAGTGGGTAGCACAATCGTGCTGCAGGCCCACTAGCAGCAATTTGATTTACAGTCCCTGGCACTCTCAGTGCACTTTACTAGGGACTTACCAGTAAATCAAATATGCCAATCGCGAAAACACCAATCCATATTCCAATTTACAATAGGAGCACCTGCACTTTAACAGTGGACAGCAGTGAGAAAGTGAGCGAAGCCACTAAACCAGAAAAACAGAGTCAAAACCGGGAGGTCAGAAAGCAAAAAGACAGGGGAAAGACGGCAAAAGAGCCCAGGTCTAACAATGCATTAGCTAGAAGGAATAAAAATACAAACATTGGTGAAAAATTTGTCATTCAATCCCAGAGAAGCAAAAGCGGAGCGCATAGTCTTGCTGTGATTCCACAGGAATGCTATCTTTAGATTATGACACACAGCATAATTATTTATTTATTTTGTCATGAAAAATCTGTGCATGGATTTTCTTTATATTAGGCTGTGAGTGGAGTTTTACCATTTCCCTGCATGAAAAAAGATACAAGCAAATAATTTTTTAAATTGTGATTACAGTAAGGCCTTTTTTTCCTAGTGCAATATGTTCTTTCAATGAACCCACAGAATGAGTATCAAAAACAACTAAGGCATTAAAAAGGAAACCCGAAATAACTTAAGAATTGAGGAAAGATTTTCACAGTCTTGGGAAGGCAACGGCATTATATCTCTCATTATGCACACCCAACAGCTGAATTCATCTCAGTCATTACAGAATATTGTTCATGAAAGAGAGGAACTCTGTAAATGTCCATTATTTATCTTTTTAGTGAAACGTTTTTATTACAATTTTCAAATGTCCTAAAATGCCTTATTGCACCATAAGGCATTTACAGGACATTTGAAATTTGATAAAAAAACATTTCACAAAAAAAGGTAAATATCCAGCATTTGCAGAGGCACAAGGGTAGCAAGCATATTCTGCCGCTAGCAACAAATGAAACATGACAAACGAAGATGTTCCACAACTGTTGCCGTTCTATGTTTTATGTCAGTTGCTGCATAAACACATCTAAGCGAGTCTACTGTGACAATTTGTTCATCGGTAGATGTTACAAGTTGAAGACACATTGCTTTCTTCTGCTATATTTCTCTAGCAATTCTAGTAAACAACAGAAGTGATGTTTAAGACTTGATGAATGGAAAAGTGCGCACCGGAATATTTAGACAATTCTCTCCCTGACACATGTAAATGATAACTGCCTCCCACGTGCAATATCCTTTTAACAATTTCCAATACGTTTGTACTGGTGTGCTACAATAGCATAGCTCTATGTATTAAATATGGACACACTGATAGAGTGGACTTGCAAAATAACAATTACTTAAAGTATTACAGAAATGTGTTGTTTCTGTAGCAGGATTTCTGTGGCAAACTACCCATAATTAGGCATAATTGTATAGTTTCCGCATGTCCTGACGAAAGAGTAACACAAAATTACATAAATTACTCCAATTATTCAAGCTCAATAACATTTTTGCCCAGACTTAATTGGAACTGCAAACAGGGCACTGGCCAATTGTGAAGTACTGGAGCAGAAATAGTTGGTTCCAGAGCATCCAAAGATGGTGAGAGTACTTCGATCAATGGTTCAAGTGTCATCAAAGATGCAGGACAATCATCATAGAGTACAGCCAGTTCATTTGAGCATTTCACAACATGGACAGATGCATTGCAACACTTTTGTTGTGACTGCATTGGTTTCAGGAGCTGCTCCACATCTAGAAAAGCTATTGGAGGCTGCTCCAGATTAAACTCCAAGATGAATTTAAATGTGCAGTGTGTACACCAAAAGACGTATCTCACTGATGCAGCATCCATTTTGCAGACTAAGAAGCTCCAGCTCCCACTTAGTTCAGAAAGCCATTTCTGTCTCAAATAATGTGCTAAGTTTTATCTGCACTTTTACTCAACGCAATAAGTGTACTCTATGTTTTCGAGGCATTTTATACCCTTGTTTGATTAGAAGGAAGATGACAACACCATAACAGATGATTAGCAGTATGGTGGGGAAACCTCCAAAAAGACATGAGAAAAATGGTTGACAAAATGAGGTGATCAGCCCAAACATGACTTTAAGACCAGTCACCAGACCAGATCCAACGTCCGCGACAAAGTGTACAAAACCAATGTACTACACACATTGAATATTGTTTGTACAAAATCTACAAAAAGAGTGGGGTATTGTGTCAGCTACAGCCTCTTTATCTACAAATCAGTTCTGGCTGTTTGCATGTTGTATGTCTCACTTTAAATACATCTACTTCTGTATTAATACTGCAACAAGTTTCGAAATTGTGTCAAAAGGCATGTCCTTTGTATCAATTCTAGGCCAAGGGACACCTTTTATTACATGTTGAGGTAGAGGATAAAAAGTAACACCACAAAACAGTATTTCTGTAGAAAATGTAATTGCATACCCACAACAGGCATTGTTAGTTAACATTAAATACAAACCATTATTTAAAAGTGTGTTCTATATTGCGATAATTGAAATAGGAGTTACTGATAAGACAGAGCATAACTCTTGCTTCAAATAGTTACCCATTCCATGCAAGGAAAAATAATCTCTCAGTAGTGTGTGACCAAGAGGTTTCTACAGCTAAAAGCACTATTAAACATAGGCTTGTCTTCATTTAAGCACATTTGATAAAAAAGAACATTTCAGAAATTACTAAATGTGTATTGCACATTTTATCATACCAGCCTACTGTTCTATACTTCTGGTGTAGTGTAGTTCCTATCTTCCCAATAGGCTCTGCGCATTGGAATAATACCTACAGCAGTAAAGGCCTAGGCCAGACGTTAACTAGGTCTACTACTGTCGATACTAGACTTAAGTTTTGGGTTTGCCAGCGTAGCTCAGAGTTCGCTAGAAACTTTCTCGAATGTTCAGGAAAGAATTAACTCCCCTGATTAGACAAGAAGGGATTTAGTTTCTGACAACCATAGAACATGACAACTTTGCTCTCCCCTAATCAAGAGTGTATCTCCAGAGTCGTGTGAGCACAAGGCAATTATTTTACTCAGTCAGTACGTGCATTCTTAGTCTCATCAGATTGTAGAGAAAAGGAAGAGACGGGCGTGTTCAATAAAAAGGTGTTATTTATTGATCAGTCTCTTTTCTCGTACAAGAGAAATGGATCGATATTATTGCAATACTTATAGTTAAGTAAAGTGCATACATTAAAAGCAATAGTATAAAATAATACTGTAAAAACATTGATATGGTTTCTGAGCCATATGATGTTTAAAATGATTAAAATATATTTACATACACATATACATTTGACTAAACGTACTCAACTGGTGTTTCTAAATACGCCTACCCCGTGTACCTGACCTAAGTCTAATGCGTGGGCGGGAATAGAAAGTTACAGTTTAAGTTAAGTTTGTTTTTGCCAAGTGAATAACTAAAGAATTCTCTGTGAGGGGTTATTCAGTTCTGTACCTGGAAGTTAGGATGAATGAGGAATGGTATCTCTTTCTCTGCTCTCGATATTCCAGGCTGCCTGCGAGGGCTGCCCGAAAGTGCCGGTGCTGGGTCTCACGGCAAGAGATAGCAGCGCGTCTCTCAGCGCGTCAGGAAGGCGGGGCTGCTGCCAGCGGGGTCTGCTCTGCTTCTGGGCTTCGGCAAGTATGGCTGCTCCGTCTCGTCACCACGCGTGTGTTTGCATAGGGCAAGATCGGCAATATTTATACCTTAAAGGTGCCGAGATTGACGTAAGGATGGACATAGATACGTCAATAAAGATGTCATACGACTTGCTCGTTAGCACATTCTTTTACTGAAGTTCTCTGTGAAATCAAAACAATGGCCGCACGGATTTTCCAGGTTGTCATAGGTTTGATTTGTTATGAGAACGTCGTATGCCTTATTAGGGGCTGGAGGAATGTCGCTTGTCTAATTAGATCTCAAGCGTTATGACCTAATCAGATAACACGTTCCTGTGCCGTAGTGTGACTGCGTCAGATAACGGTATCTGCATCATGGGGGCTTTTCATGCCTCATGGGCTGACTGTTAGTTAACTTGATAGTTAGTTTAACCAGAATAGGGTCAGGAATAGGGGGATCGATTCAGAACCTATAGGAATACATGACACCCACTCCACGCTAACTATGGTCATATTTACTAATCTATGCATAGTATAACATAGTACAACATACTATAGAGTATAGTGTATACCTCACCACCCCAAAATACATAAATGCATTTTGAAATTTTCAAATATACTGAAAAATTGCAGTCATATATATTGTATGCACTTAAGCTATGAATTAAACGCTAAAGTAAACACGCATTTGTAGACATTATTGCTTATTTGGTATATGAGAAATACACATGAAATGGCTCTTAATATGGCTATACAGAAAGAAAGTTCGAGACCATTTCATCACATAATAAAATATTTGTGAACATACCAGCGGGCAACTAAAGTTTATAAAGTATCTAAAAATAGAAATCTTAGTTCTCTAGGAATAGTTTCTTACTTTAAGCAGAAGATAAGTGTCCCGAAAATTTTGTAAAAAATAATTTGGGGCTGCTAAAAAATTGTTGTCCGTGAACTGGTGGGAAAAATTGTTCATGTGACTTTATTTTTAAAGTTGAAGGCCGAATTCAGGGAACGCCGTGTGCGAGCTTGCTCAAAAGTCTCTATTTCTGTTCTGGAGAGAACATCATATCATTAAGGCTTTCGAAAAAACTGTCAACAGCTTCCTGGGAAAGTTCCACTAAGTCGGAAATAGGTGTAACCATGCATTCGTGCGCATGATTGTCTCCATTGACATTCTGATTCGCATTGCTGACAGAAGGTCGTACCTGATTAATGCTGCTTTCATCTTGAACTTCACTACTCTTCAATCGTAGTGGTGAAGACTCCACGAATGCCGTCATCAGGATTGGCAGCCTTTGAGGGCAGCACAAAGCGTGAACCTTGGTAGGAACCAACAATGTATCTGCATCCACTGGCGCATCCGATTGTAGCGTCAGACAGGTGTCTAACACGCATTCTTCTCCGCATAGCAGACATCTCAATACAGGTAAAACACATCTTTGCCACATTGGTCGAAATGATAGAAACCAAGTCATGTTCAGGTCTCTAAGTCGGGATAGTCCCAGGATTTTTGATATCCGGTTCCGGTATCCAATGGCTAGGATTGTATCTTCCATTGTCGCGAGAGTTTGATCTGTGACATGGGTTGCCATAACGAAAAATAAGGACTAAGAATAGGATTCCTGCAATTAGTCCCAGTATCAGGGGAAGTCCGCCAAAAATCGAATGGACGAAATCTGGAAAAATACCCAGTATGGCTTTGAATGGTGTTAATGCCATCGAAAATACTGTCTTAAATACCTTTGAGACCCCAGTGGTATCAGAAATATTTAAGATTTCGCTCAGGATTTCCGCGAAATGTACGGGGGAATTAGTTGATAATAATGTATGTATCTCTGCAGTCGTCCTTGCGACTTGTAGATCACACGTTTCTTTTGATGACGAGAGCCTTGTAGGCGTCTGAAGAAGCACTGTTTTCATTCTGCTTAAAGTATCTATTCGAATAGAAGTAATTTTCAAACTGGGCCATGCCCTTGCCTCCCTGTCTGGAAAGGAGCTGGGGAACAAAGAACGTCCACAGCACTTGACCTTCGCAGTCGTAGTGACTAGATAAGGAGTCCCGGGCATAAGACTACAACATTTGCGGTCTACAATAAGAATGTAACTCCCATTATAGAGTCTTTGAAAGAATGGTTCTATTTCGGTTGCAGGTGCGCCTTGCTGGTGACATGAAAGGTTGTATGAATTCCCTTCACAGGCTCCATGCAAACTAATTCCGTTACACAGAAGCGTGCCGCTTAGTGACATAGCACAATTGTTGCCACTAAGAAACACTTTCTGTCCTTTATTACTGACACATGCATGTGAATAGGGCAGGTTCCAAGTTGTTTTAAGGTACCCCTTTCCCAATTTCTCGTACATGCCAGCCTGTATATATTTTTGGCAGTATTGAAACCTGAAGGTTGAGATTGGAATATTTATGATTCCGTGGATTATCCATTCAGTGACAGGTCGTTCTGACATTGTCATTGGTAATCTTTCTAGTTTTTCAATGCTCAAGATTGTATAATCAGCACCCTTTTGCACCATACCGATTTGTCTATCAGTAAGGTTAAAGATTTGGAATAGTGACGTTGTGTTGATTAAACGCCAAGGCACATAGCCTGAACGCAGATTTTGTAACGTCCAGCCAAGCTGTACAATAGAACGCAATTGTGACTGACCATATTGTAATAACAGTAAGTCTTGCGATAATATATCGATTGCTGAAGACACAATGCTGTCCAATGAAAAAATTCTGGAGGACAGAGTCATTAACCCATTGTCCACTACAGAAAGTGATTTTTCCAAATTAATACGGTCAATTTCCCGTATTCTCTCTGCTGTTTCAATTTGATTAACCTTCCAGGCCTCATTGTATGCTGCATATACAGAGGCTGCTATGAAACGCTTTTGACGCTGTTTGCGTGGTCCCATTATGAAATCACGCAAGTCAGCACCATCAGTAAGTAAAGTTAGGTGTTGCTTAATTTCAGGCAGTGTGGAAGTTTGTAGCCACTGAAGGCATAATTTGCCCACACTGTAGGTTGTTATTATCCCTGGGTGATGTCTTTGGGGATATCTAGGGTCTGGCCTGGTCATTTTGAACCCCTGTGTTTTATTCAGGAATCTGTCTTGACAGTTATTTGTATCTGTGGGCCAGATCAACCATTGTTTCCAATCAGGATGTGTTCTGTTTTGGTATAATATATGGTTTACGTCTATCTCTTCATCCGTATCAGAGCTATTGCTAAACATTGTTGGCTTTGGAATAGACGGTTTATTTAAATCTTTGATTTTGGCTAGGCCAAGACAGGTGGTTTGTTGAACAGTGTCATTTAAAAATATCATTTGTTCTGGGATCATGCAAGCTCTAAACAAAGCTTCTAAACCCTGTACTTGCCATTCTTTTGTACCCCAACCACTTTTCAAATCAACATTTTTGTCCCAATAATCAAATCCAAAAGTATTCATTTTTTCAAAGAATGAATCTGAATATATCAACTTTGTGTTGGTTATCATGGTTTTCATCCCTGTCTTGTTTGACAATTTATAATAAAATGTTTCAGCATTACTTGTGTTAAAACCTGAGAAATATGAATATTTGTCGTAAACAGTTCTTGAGCTCCCTTTTGGAGGTGTTGCACAATGTTCCCATTGATTATAATTTAAAACATTTCTAGGTTGTGCAGATTTATGTAAAAAATGGTTACCATAGTGGTTATAGCAATACATACTATCATAATTTGTAGAACCTTGCAAATAATCATGTTTTGTAAATTTAGCAGACATTATTAAGTCAGACATCATGTTATTAATGCTTTCGAAGTCCCAATCATCAGCAAATGAGTTTGGTTTTGCAAAGTCACTCAAGGAGATCTTGATTTGGTGTGGGTATTTCAGGATCTCGACCGGACCATAAATTTCATAGTCAGTGTTGTCCCAGGCTACCCCACCAGGTATAGGATTGGCTGTGAAGTTGGCTGAAGAAAGTTCTCTTTTCTCGACGTGTGAAGATATGTGTGGTTTGAGGACCAAGTTGATGTTCTGACTTGCTGTGTCCATTTTAGCATATTTTCCCTCAATGAAGCGTCCCAAAGTTAATACCATGATGAGCCAAAGTATGAGGATAAATGCACCAAAACCCACCCAAAATTCAATCCATGGAGAAATCAGATATGTTTCTTTCAGTTGGTTCAAAAGTTCTTTAGCTTTGTCTTTAAAGGTTTTTGATGATGGCTGTGTCTTTGATTCACTGAGGCTTTCAGAGGAATCATCGAAGTTGATGAAGTAGCCGGATGCAGTTCTGTCAATTGTTCCAATTGCTTCAGGATTTTTGTTTCTTGCATTTTCACTTGGTACTTCATTATAGATTGGTGTGTCTCTGCTAAATGTTTTTATTTGGGTTTTCAGAGGTCTGAGTTCTATTGCATTGTTGCATAGTCCTTGTTGTACTTCTGTAGGCGTTTCGAATGTGATGAGCCTCTTTGTTAGGACCTCTGTACTGGTAGCAAACCTTGGTGTTCTGCTACTTATTGGGAGTCCACTTGGCCTACTGTTTGTTATCGGCCACATGTTGTGGTTTTACCAGGTCGATGGATACAACTCGGTTCTCCTTTTTACCAGCAAGTGGCGGTAGTACAACTGATCTTGTCCCGTTGACAGACAAGACAGGAACTGCTTTTCTGTAAGAAGGCCCAAATTCCTTCTTTACCGCGATCTTCTCCCTGACTAGATCCACGACTTTTGGAATCCAGACAGGTCTTGCTGGGACAGGTGGTGATTCTTCAGTGGTTGTTGGCTGTTGTTTCAACTGTGTGTTGCTCAGGTCTTTTCTTGTTTTGTTTAAGTCCTGCAAAATAGCCAAACGGTCTTTGACATCAAAGCTTTTTTCTTTAACCACTGAAGTCTGACTGTCGAGGTCAGAGATAATCATTCTAGTTCCAAATAATAATTCGTACGGACTGAATCCCTTCAGAGAATTTCTTGGCAAGTTATTTAGACTACGTTGGACACTTATTAGATGTTTGACCCACCCAGCTCCCGAACCTAATATCCTTTCCATTATAGATTGCTTTCTGCCTTGGTTTTTTCTTTACACCATCCCGTACCCTCAGGAAGGAAGTGAGAAGATTCCCGCTGGACTGTGCTCATTCGGCCATGTTTCCCCCCAGGCTGGTGGGCTAGAGTGAAAACAATGGTCGAACGTAGCATGCTCTTAGCGTATATGCCATTTAGACTCGCAAATCTTTGTATAACAGTCCGGACGTCAGCCGAGTGCTGGTGATCTACATTATAAGTGGAAACTAGCCTGTATATGTTAGTCGCAAGCCCTGCTTTTTATTGGTCATATTATCTGCCTTGATACGACGAGGTATTAAACTGTTTCTCTCCCCACTGCGATCTCTGTTGCAGTTTGGGCAGTTTTTTACAAACACGGTGTAATGCAGGCTCATGCCTGGCCACCAGTACCGTGATTGTAATTCTTCCAGAGAATCTTTTATTTTAAGGTGTCTGAGACCCTCGCCCATGTGTGCGTCTGCGATTAACAAGCTTCTCCTGTCCATGTTTGGAATCACTCTATCCCCCACTCCAGGGATTCGAGCAAAAGGGACGGAGTTTGCATCGATTATGTATGTATAATTGAGTGGATAGTTGATCGGTAACGCTGAGCAGTCGCCTTTTGATGACGTTTTCACCGCCAGCATTGTTTCACCGTCAATGTATTTTAATGTACGCTTTTTTCGATCTACGGGAGCCGGTATAGTGGCTGCCGCTGCGGCTGTTTCAGCCAATGAATTCCCTACAACGTGAACGCCATCACGCTGATGACTCAGTGAGTGTGTCACGTGAGTCTTTGGTAGTTCTTTTTGTAAAAGAGCTATTTGTTCCCAGAGCAATTTCTGCTTTATTGGTGCATCTGTGTCATCTTTGTAACCGTTCTGAATCCATGTCTGCAAATCCTTGTTATATGCTTTGACGCAGTAATATGAATCTGACACTATAAGTGTCGGGAATTCGCGATCCGCATTATCCAGCGCCATTTTTAATGCTATTATTTCAGTTTGTAGTTCTGAATTAGTTTCAACTGAGTGTGTTTTTGTTAATAGAGGTCTTAGTTTACCTCCGCGCCACACTTCTTTTGTAATCTCACATGTGGGGTTGTATGCATGTTCTCCCCAAACGGAGGGTTGAGCATGTCCGTCTGTATAAATTACACAGGCGTAATGTCTTAGAGGCAGAATGTCGATTGGCAGAGGATACGTCTTTTCATATTTTAGATTTTTTAATTCTTCTAGTTCTGGATCAAAGTAGTAGTATACTTTGTCCGTTGTGATTGAATTCACCCATTGTATCCATTCCGGATTCAATGTTGTTGTTGGTAAATTACACGGTGTTGTTAGTGCCTCAAAGGCTGATTCTGCTGTTCTGACTGTGATATGTCTACCGTCAGATATCTCTTTTTCTCTAGCTATTGCGGTTTGAACTGCACGAATGATTTTTTCTGTATTACTGAATTTCTGTTCAGCTTCTGTGTACAAGTGTGATTTGAATGCAATTGGTACCTTTTCTCCCTCATTAGAGGTTAGGTATGTGAATCCGCATCTCCCTGGGATGACTCGAATCACAAGATTGCGTGTGTTATCACGTGTTTCTAATTTTGTTTTAATTAGCATGTCTGTTTGTAAGGATCTCAAAGTTTCTGTGTGTGTTTGAGTCCAATTGGATCTTTTAAAGTCTGGTTTAATTAGATCATAAAGGGGTTTGACCCTTTCTGCGTAATTTGCAATGTATGTTCTTCCGAAATTTAGGAAGCCTAGAATTGACTGTAGGTTTTTTAGTGTTTTAGGAGCTTGGATTACGGCACATTTCTCTAGGAAATTGTCAGCCAGGCTTTTGCCTTCACTTGATAATTCATATCCTAAGAATAGGACTGTCAGATGGGCAATTCTAGACTTTTTAAAGTTGAATTTGTAACCCTCTGCTGCGAACCCAAGTATTATGGTGTTCACTCTTTTCAAGTGAGTATCCAAGTCATCATCTGTTAAGTAAATGTCATTGACATAAGATAATGCTTCATCATCATATAGTTGTAGTAATTCTGTTACTCTCGCTGAGAATACCCCCGGGCTGTTCTTGTACCCCTGGGCTAACCGACAGAATTGCTTTTGAGTGCCATTTACTGAGAATGCAGTTAAATATCTGCTCTCTGGTGCTATGTTTTGACAAAAGAATCCATTGGAGATGTCCAAGGTTGTTTTGTATTTTTTGCGCACTATGTTATTCATTAGTGCAGCACTGTGTGAGTTTTGCACTGCAAAGGTTTTGCAACATGTGTTAAGGTGTCGGTAATCCAAAACTAGACGATATGAATTGTCTGGTTTGGAGACCGGAAACAAAGGATTGTTCATTTGTGAGGTGCAAGTTTCAATCACCCCCTGGTATTCTAGCTGATCTAGTATTTCATTTACCTGTTTTTTAGCTTCTTGCTTAATTGGGTACTGCCTTTGTGCAGTAGGTTGTGATTTTAACTGGATTTTGTGAGGAGGAGAATCCTCATCCCATCCTACATGATTTTTATATAAAGCAGGTGCTAAGGCCACTGCCCACTTTCTAGCAAGTGTGTATTTTTTATGAATCGGGATTTGATTTGAGAAGGCAGGCATAATTACTTCTTCGCCTTGAGGGCACTCCCTGACAAACTCTGGTGGCCAGTCTTTTTCAGCTAGAAGGATGTCATAACCCTTGGAGAGGTTATCCCAAAATAGTCCCCTTATTTTCCTAGTCTTATCTCCCTCTATACGTAATGTTATCTCGTATATCTTGTGGGGTTTGCTAACTCTGGTGTCTGCAGTTTCCACTTGAAGATATTCATTTGTGTCCACTGTCTCCAGATGATTCATAAGGACTTTGCGAGCTATGCTCACTTCTGCTGCGCTGTCTAGCATTGTCTGAGCCCACTCTCCGTTTTTCAGTTGTGTCCTCAGTATTCTCGGCATTGTTAACTACCTTGATACTGGCTACCTTCTTTTTTGGAAATTGTAATTTCTTTTTTTGTTGAGCAGGTTCCTTGTCTTTGGACTTGGCGTGCTCTTCTCTTTGTTCTGATCGTCCTCTTCTTTCCGATTTCTGCGAGGAAGTCTGAAAAGATTGAGAGGGACGTGTATCAATGTCTTGATATCTATCAGGTTTTTTAATATTATCCCTATTTCTAAGGTTATATCTTTTCCCAGAGGGGTCACTCTGGGGTGACCTGTGTCTCTGGTTCGGAGATTTCTCCCTTCGCCTAGGAGACCTTCCTCGGGACTGGAATTTCTTTTCTTTTGGATTGGATTGTTTGTTTCCATCCCAGTTCTTTTTTGGTGAATTATTATTAAAAAATATTTTTTCTGGACTTTCAGTCAGTTGCGGTTTTACTGGTATTCCACCTAAACTATCTCTACCTAGTTCTTCATAAGATTTTTCTATGATTCTGGCAATTTCAGCTGGTTGGTCTGCTATATCTGTCTCTTTTAACCTCTGGCGGATCGCCACGTTTGCTGCTTCACCTTTTATATTGGCTAATAATATAGCCGAGACTTGCTTGAAGTCTTTTAGTAATTTCATACCAAGAGTTAAAGCTGGTTCTGGACCGTAATCATCTTGAATTTGTTTTAGCACCTCTGGTATTACTGAAATGGATGGAACACCGTGCGTTTTTGTGTAGATTGAAGCAAAGACTGTACCCCAAGTGTCACAGTCCTCTATGTGTGGTGCGATTCCCATTGGGAGACATATAGTCAGAATCCTGTGTTTTTCTAGCGGGGTGGTGTCAGGAAACACCGCCTCTATCTGTGTGATTTTCTGTGCCAACCAGAATGGTATCTGTTCCCGTTTAGCCAGAACTTTACCTAGGCAGGATTGGATGTTCTGTGGTGTGATTTTATTTGTGTTCCCCTGGTGAGGGGTCAGCTGTGGAAGTTTAATCGCTGGCTGAATTGTTGAAGTCCGCATTACATACTGTACTAATTGTCTATGAATTTTTAGTAATTGTTTTAGCTGTATTAACAGCTCTCCTGTAGACATCCCTTCGATGTCTGGGTGTGGTGTGTATCCGGCTAAGACCGGCCACGTTGCTCCTGGTCTACCTAAAGGACCGAGCCTTGTAATGTGATTGTTATGTATTAGGGCGCCATCAAATAAGAGCAAATGCTCTTGGAATTTGAGTGGTACTTCCACCTCCTCGAAAGGAGTGTAAATGTCAGGTGGTACCTCTATTTTGTAATAGTGGAAGTACTTTGTTACAGCATTTGCTGCTGGAAAATGTATCCATGTGTAGTATACCTCTGTCTGCCGATATTCGTGTGCCTCAATTACGAATATGACTGTGCCACCTCTAGGTGTCAGTCCATTTTCTATAAGTTTTAAGGTTATAGATTTCCTTTTGGCGACCGGGATGAGTATTATATCCCCGTCCGCATCTAGTGCTGCAGTATCAGCTGCTACTATTTCAGCTGCTAATCTAACTGCCTCTCTTTCTTCATCACTTTCTGACATTTTACTGTCAGGATGGTTATTTTGTTTGTTTGCAGATCAGGTTTCTTATGGAACAAAGATTAGATGCACAATATTTTGGAACAGTGTATCCTTCAACGTTGACTAAACCAAGAACCTTACATAGGAGTTCCCTCCTGCGAGGTTTTGGAGGATATTACCTTTTACCCACTCCAGACGTCTTTGGAGTATTTGGGAAAAGGGGTCTGAGTGAGAAAGCACGACTGAGTTACTCTAAATGTCTTACGTTAGTTTTATCGCCCTTTCCAAACGCGTTGGGCGCCATGTAGTGTAGTTCCTATCTTCCCAATAGGCTCTGCGCATTGGAATAATACCTACAGCAGTAAAGGCCTAGGCCAGACGTTAACTAGGTCTACTACTGTCGATACTAGACTTAAGTTTTGGGTTTGCCAGCGTAGCTCAGAGTTCGCTAGAAACTTTCTCGAATGTTCAGGAAAGAATTAACTCCCCTGATTAGACAAGAAGGGATTTAGTTTCTGACAACCATAGAACATGACAACTTTGCTCTCCCCTAATCAAGAGTGTATCTCCAGAGTCGTGTGAGCACAAGGCAATTATTTTACTCAGTCAGTACGTGCATTCTTAGTCTCATCAGATTGTAGAGAAAAGGAAGAGACGGGCGTGTTCAATAAAAAGGTGTTATTTATTGATCAGTCTCTTTTCTCGTACAAGAGAAATGGATCGATATTATTGCAATACTTATAGTTAAGTAAAGTGCATACATTAAAAGCAATAGTATAAAATAATACTGTAAAAACATTGATATGGTTTCTGAGCCATATGATGTTTAAAATGATTAAAATATATTTACATACACATATACATTTGACTAAACGTACTCAACTGGTGTTTCTAAATACGCCTACCCCGTGTACCTGACCTAAGTCTAATGCGTGGGCGGGAATAGAAAGTTACAGTTTAAGTTAAGTTTGTTTTTGCCAAGTGAATAACTAAAGAATTCTCTGTGAGGGGTTATTCAGTTCTGTACCTGGAAGTTAGGATGAATGAGGATGGTATCTCTTTCTCTGCTCTCGATATTCCAGGCTGCCTGCGAGGGCTGCCCGAAAGTGCCGGTGCTGGGTCTCTCGGCAAGAGATAGCAGCGCGTCTCTCAGCGCGTCAGGAAGGCGGGGCTGCTGCCAGCGGGGTCTGCTCTGCTTCTGGGCTTCGGCAAGTATGGCTGCTCCGTCTCGTCACCACGCGTGTGTTTGCATAGGGCAAGATCGGCAATATTTATACCTTAAAGGTGCCGAGATTGACGTAAGGATGGACATAGATACGTCAATAAAGATGTCATACGACTTGCTCGTTAGCACATTCTTTTACTGAAGTTCTCTGTGAAATCAAAACAATGGCCGCACGGATTTTCCAGGTTGTCATAGGTTTGATTTGTTATGAGAACGTCGTATGCCTTAACATAAGAATGGGACCCCCTCTATTTCTGCTAAATGGTCAGGGAAAGAGAGGAAAAGCAAAACACTATACAAAATATTCCCCCTTGACCTATACAGTTCTAGCGATATACCTCCAACACTTATACTTTTATACTTTAGTACATGGTGGCAACAACAACATTTTTTTTAGATTTATAGTTTTATTTATTTTTTATATATTTCATTATATTTCTCAGTACAAAATTTCATCCTTTATCAATTTCTCATATCTATTTTTACATTACAAAAAACACCTTCTATAAAACATATAGTACTACAATACTAACAATAAAAACCATTCCATGCAGAGAAAACAAATAGAGAAAATTACAAATACATCCACCCCGCTCTCATCATACATACTACATTCACTCCCAATTCTGCGTCTGAGGGATCGCAGATTAAAGTGCGAATTGATACGCCAGGTCGACGCGTTTCGGTGGTTAAAAACCACGTTCCTCAGGACCTTTCTTGCAGAATACTCAGATATTCCAAAAACGATATTTTATAAACCCTGCATGGTCGGGTATCTGTAACGATAAATGGCATATACTTATATCACTTATTCCTGTTGTTTCATGATAATTTCACATTTGATAAATTGCGTTGACCCATGTACATAAAGAAGAACCTGCTTATTTACACATATTGTTATTTGTTTATTTTATCTCTTATAAGGTCTGACCAGAACCAGCAGTGCATCATCACCGTGGTAATCACAGATGTGGCAATTGCCATGCTTGTGATTCCGCGATTATAGGTAACAATCTCATGCAGGGTTTATAAAATATCGTTTTTGGAATATCTGAGTATTCTGCAAGAAAGGGGTGGATGTATTTGTAATTTTCTCTATTTGTTTTCTCTGCATGGAATGGTTTTTATTGTTAGTATTGTAGTACTATATGTTTTATAGAAGGTGTTTTTTGTAATGTAAAAATAGATATGAGAAATTGATAAAGGATGAAATTTTGTACTGAGAAATATAATGAAATATATAAAAAATAAATAAAACTATAAATCTAAAAAAAATGTTGTTGTTGCCACCATGTACTAAAGTATAAAAGTATAAGTGTTGGAGGTATATCGCTAGAACTGTATAGGTCAAGGGGGAATATTTTGTATAACGTCGTATGCCTTATCAGGGGCTGGAGGAATGTCGCTTGTCTAATTAGATCTCAAGCGTTATGACCTAATCAGATAACACGTTCCTGTGCCGTAGTGTGACTGCGTCAGATAACGGTATCTGCATCATGGGGGCTTTTCATGCCTCATGGGCTGACTGTTAGTTAACTTGATAGTTAGTTTAACCAGAATAGGGTCAGGAATAGGGGGATCGGTTCAGAACCTATAGGAATACATGACACTGGCACTCATGAAGAATGAACCTATAAGCTGTGTAACAGGTGGAGTTTCACTTACAGAAAGTGGGATTTCTTTGACTTATTTGATACTCAACAAAGTGTAGGTGGATTCTTTCTTAGCCATTGTCTTCTTTTGTAATGTCAAATTGTAGGGTGTGAGTATGTTTCATTTAGGAACTGCCAACTCACATGACCTGCTTAAAGAGTTTGTAAAGCCCAACGAAAGAGTACTGTGTCTCTTTGTTGACCCTGGCCATGTTATGCAATAACTAAGTCTCCTTTGTGGAGGTATAATGTTGAAGACATGATGTTATTTAACGAATGCACACTTTTGGAGAGAGTGTACACAACATTGTCTATAACTTTAAAAACTGATTGCATATGTTCTCTGTCCACTTGTCAAATTCTTTTAGCAGCTTCTCTTTCTGAATATTTATGCCATTTATTGTAAATGGCATATATTCCTGTTGCTATTAATCATTTAGTTCTAGTGGGGCATGCTCCCAGGATAAAATCTGAAAAAAACATTGGGGCATATTATCAAGGCGGCGCTATAAAATTATCGCCACTTTTGCGGCCGTTTTCAGCCGAAAAGCGGCGATAATTTTATCACCTTATCAGCAAAGACACACTATCACGTCTTTTGCTGACTTAGCGCCCGTTTCCAGCACACCTAACTTTGCATCGCTAATGAGATGCGAAGGAGGCGTGGCTGTGAATCCAATCAGGGAAAATATCGCGAAGGCAGCTTCGCGATATTACCAAGGAAGGGTATCAAATATTTAAATCACGTTAAATATGCTTTAACGCAGGAATTTAACGTCTGTTAAATTCCTGACTAAGGCATACTTAACATGGGGGTGGATTCTGTGGCTAAGACCACAGGCCTTATCATCTAGGATATCGCCGTTTTCCACCAAAACGGCGATATCCACACTATCTCTGGAATTTTTATCGCCTCGGCGATGAGCGTTGTAGATAACGAGCTAACCGGGCAATACATTCCAGAGATAGCCGGCGATAAATATGGAAGCGCTAAGCGAGCTTTGCGATATTTATCGCCGGCCCTTGCTAATATGCCCCACCGTTCCTTTAATCAGGGCTAACTGCTCCTTCACTGTCAGTCGATTGGACTGTGCTAACCATTGTTGGCACAACTTACTCACACTATAATTAGAAGCAACAACACATGTACATCTGTTATACTGGGGATCAGGGTGAATGATTTTTGGACCAGGAGTATTGAAATGAAAACGGTGCATGCATATATTGGAGTCAATGCAACATTGGGCTAAACTTTCAGGAGATAATAGGGAGGAATTGTTAGCTCCCTTCTGGATCAAGTTATTCAATTCAGTGCAGTCTCTAATTTGGTGAACCCCATTGAGTTAACCTATGGTATACAGGGATTTAAAAAAATGTTCATTGTTCAAAACCCCAGATAGGTAGTCTGCTGTAGTATTTCATTCAGGAAAATCATTTATGTGGGTATAATACATGCTAGGATTGGGGCTTCTCTACCTTGGTGCCCCAAATACTTACCTCATCAATATTTTCTTTCCAGTACTCATGTCCCTGTATGGTCAGATTCTGATTTAACTTCCCTGAATGGATTGGTTTGTTCATAATAATTAGGTTTTTCAGGAGATGCTCGAGGCATATAGAAATGCGAAGGATGAGACCTGTTCTCAGTGTGAAAATAGGGAAATGTTTTATTAAATATGGTTGACTATTGGGAGGTGGAGCCTCACAAAGTCCCCATTGGTTGTAATTGCAAATCTCCTAGGCATAGCAAGGTCTAAGTATATAATGACGTGCATAGTGATGAATACAATAAATTATTTTGTTGTTAAATGTATTCAAATAAGGATCTTCATCATCAAGAGTTTGTCAAGGGTCGGTTTGCTAGGTGATGTTGGTGATAACTTCTTTGGGGCTTATTACGATGTGGCTCGGACAGGCTCAGACTGTCGGTAGGTGCCTTTCCGAGCTGCATCTCAGTTTAATTTCCGACTGCCCAATTACAATGCTGGCAGTCAGAAATGAAACCAGCTGGTCATTCTGGTTGGCTTCTGTGAGGCTCAAGGAGCCCGTCAGTTAGTTTAAGGCTTGCACATAATCCCAAAGGGCAGCCTGTCCGCCCGTGGGATAATGTAACTCGATCTCCAGCAGGCTTTCCATGCCAGGCTTTCTGACATGGAAGGCATGTCAGAGAGCGAGTATGGGGGCAAGCCTTTGTGGCCTACGGTTGGGGCCCAAGGTGCCACACTGTTCACGCCTGCACCATGTGGCCGGCACCCTGAGGTGTCTGCCGCATGGTGTAGGGATGAACACAGACTCCCATTCCTCTATGGGAGCATGTGTTACAGCCTGTTTACGGCCATAACACAAGCTTCCATGGAAGAATGGGAGTATGCGACCAAACAGTGTTTGGTTGCATCATGGTGAGGCGGTCAGGAACACACACTGGAGGTTGGTTGGTCCTGTTTCATAGATGGTGCCGGGCGGATGCAAGTTTGCCCGACATTGTAATAGGCCCGTAGTGTGTACATTAGGTTGTTTATCACCAGAGGCAAGTGCAAACTTTCGCATGAAAACCAGGAGTTAGGAACTGCTCCAGGGAATATCCCAGCAAGAAAGAACACTGGAGGCCAGAAAAACCTTCAGGCTGACACAGACTGGAATCAGGATTCAGGAGACGACCTTCAGAGCAGTATGGTGAGAGGAAACTGGAGTCTGGGGAGTCCCATGGAAAGCAGGGGTGAGCATTCACTGGTTTATGACTGGAGCCCAAAGAGGAAGTGACCTAGGTAAGGAAAGGTTCAGCCATCTTAGATTGAGATGAAGGTAAGAAGAAAATATGCAGAACATTTTTGTAAATGTATTTTTCAGGAAAAACATGTGGGTATTTCTATTTATACCCAATTATAGTCCTATTTTAACCTGCATGCAGTGTGTCAGAAGCTCGCATGCTGAAATGACCAGCAGTCCCTGTGTAGCAACCATCCAAAATGGGAGCAGCTTAGGACACTATTGTGTTTTTACCGCCACACTGAGAAGTTGCTAAGAGATCACCATCTCAGAGCAGCTTGAAGCCACCTCAGGTAAATGAAATAAAGAGTTCCTTACGCTCTGGCCTCTCTTAGGAGATCCAGGTGTAGAGCGGTATTTCTAAAAATATTGCTTAATCAGGCACAGATCTTGAACCTGATCAGCTCGTTCTCATGAGTGTTCCAATGAACTATATAATTTCCAGTCCACTAACTATTGCAGTTTACCCCTTAGGTACTGTGAGTCCTGAGGTCAGAGCTCTTTAAATACAAAGTTTTTGGCATAAATATTTCCAAAATCGGGAGATGCACTGTGAATCTCAATCAAAGAGGATTTTAGAATGTTGCCTAATCAGACTAAAAATATCCTTGTATAAGATTTGGGCCATTTCTAAGGCTGTTGGTAAATCTGGGAAGGTTGAGGAAATGGTCATTTTAGTAAATTAATCTTTAGTAACTATGATGGTTGTAAAACCTTCTAAGGCAGGTAAATCCACAATGAAATCAGTAGAAATCGTTTCCCAAGTGTTAGAAATTAGGTTGCAGGTTGACTGGGGTCTGAGCCCTAGTCAAGCAGCAACCGCAATCCCAGTCAGAATAAGAAGCAGACAAACACTTAATAAACCTTTGCCCACCCTTGTGTAGCTTGGCACAGAGCAGTCAGGCTTAATTTAGAGGCAATGTGTAAAGTATTTGTGCAACACTTCGAACATTAAAACAGTGAAAACACCACACAAAAATGTTCCTCAGCAGGATAGAAATATAGAACTTATTTAAATAAATAAAACAAGGCCAAGCATCAAAAATCCAATAAGAGATATTGAATTTCATAGGTTTTAGGTAAAAAAGCACCTAGAAGCAAGAAAGCGCTATTCCAGATATCTAGTTACATCGGACCGGGACAAACGCAAGAGTTCAGATCACCATGATGGAGCGAGCGCCAGATACATGGACCGAGTGAGACCTGCTGAACAAAAGTCCCTTAGTCCTGGGGGTGTTGACGTAGAGGATGCGGGCACAACCAAGGTGATCCATTGGTGCTGGTGATCTGCAATGCTGAGGTTCGGTGTTGTCGTTGAGGCTGTTATCGACAGAAATGCAAGGACCTTGTGTAGGGAAGAGCATCCCTCAGTGGTGGCTCCAAATGCAATGTGTCGGGTCCAATCAGGGCCAAACTGGGAACCCAAAGCAGCACTGGCAATTTTGTTGGACAAGCTCCCACGGGGTGCAACTTTGAAGCACTGCTGCTTTTGTAACTAGGGACTGATATTAGAGCACCGCTGTGAAACTGGCTCCCATTAACAAAACCGACTCCCACCACTGCAAAACCAGTCCCCACCCTAAAGCCTCCCAGGGAAATGCCCAATGCCCGCTATAGCCAGTCTGTACCACACAGCAGCTACAGTGAGTCAATGGCGATTCACACAGCAGAGGCAACGTGCCGCATCTGATCTGTTCAGCAGCGACAATGCATCAGTTTGTTATTGGATGCCTCGATTCAGCAGGAATAAGCACCTTAGAGCCACTTCCAAGGGAGCAAGACTGGGGTGGCACCACTAGGCATGGCAGACTCACAGATGTCAGGGTCCAGGTGCAGAAGAAGGTGGTTGAAAGTCTTTTATGTGCCTCAGACTTCACATCAGGAGGCCAGACAGCAAGCCCTTGGATTCACTCTGGGTTCAAGTAATGCAGGTTCAGACCTTCTCACCCTGGCAGGGGAACAGCAGGTGACAGAGCAGCGCAGCGCAGCAAGGCAGGATAACAGCAAAGCAGCAGTCCAGCAGAGTGGCAGTCCTTCAGCAGCACGGCAGTCCTTCTTCATAGCAGAGTCTTCACAGGTCTAGAAGTGTATTGAAGTGGTGGTGTCTGAGGTCCAGTTGTGCCTTTGAAGTGGGGGAGACAGAGGTCCTCTCCTCCAATCCTGGCTTTGCACTCACTACAGGGGGTTATGTAACCCTTTGTGTGGGGAAGGGACAAAGCCTATTCAAGTGTAAGTGAGGCAGGGTCCAGTTACTCCCTCCGATCCAGCAGGATGGCCCATCAAGTCCCACCTAAGCTCCCATTGTATGTGGCTTTCTAGAGGGAATACACAAAGTGCAACTGTCATCTACCCCATACAAGATCAGAGACAGGCAACAGGCACCAAATGGCTAAATTAAAAAGATGCCCACTTTCTAATTGTGGGATTTTCGGAATTGTAATTTAAAATCTGACTTCACCATATGTTAGAATTTTAACTCAGGATTCCAGAGACACCAAACTTGGAAATTCTATCTCTTCACAAATGAGAATTACAGTTAAACAATAGGATAAGGTAATCTCTATGTCATTCTTTAGGAGAGGTGGGCCTTGCAGTTGTGAACAAAGAATTTGATAGCTTTTATACTACCAGAACATGTGAAACTTAAAAGAACATGTCCTGCCTTTTAAATTCATTGCACCCTGCCCTCTGGGTTATCCTAGGCCTACCATAAGGGTGACATATATGTATAAAAAGGGAAGGTTTGGTCCTGGCAAGAGGTGTTTCTTGCCAGTTCGAAATGTAAGTGTAAACTGGTCACAAGGGCTCTGCAATGGCAGGCTTGAGCCATTGTTAGAGGGTGGCACAATGAGGGCTGCATCCAAATAGTAACATTTATCTTACAGGCCCTGGGCATATGTAGAGCACTTTACTAGGTTTTTATAGGTAGATTTGCAGTTGTAGATTAACCAATATTAAATTATTTTAATGAGAGTGTACATACACTTTAGCATTGGTCATCAGTGAAAATGTGCTCAGAGTCCAAAAGCCACCTTAAGGCTGTCAAGTCTAACATGTGTTCCCCCGGCTGAAAATAGGGAGATCCACCCAACCCCTTGGGAGTTCTCTTCCTCATGTCCAAAAAACCTGAAGAGACCATCAGCTGGTGTGGTCTGATCCTGGACAGTGTTCCACCGTAAAGCCATTCCCTGTAGGGAGGTGGACCACCTCAACAGCTTGGGTTTCTCACCCCTCATCTGCATGAGCCATCTGAAGATTCTGTGGTCTGTCTAAACGAGGAAGTGACTCCTAAATAGGAATGGTCCCAACTTCTTCACAGCCCAGACTACAGCAAAAGCTTCTTTCTCATTCATACTCCACTTCTGTTCCCGTGGAATTAACTCCTGGTAATGAATGCTACCAGGTGGTCTAGGCCGTTATCATTCAACTGTGCTAATACCACCCACTCCTCTTCCATGCTTTGAAGTGTCCACTTGCATTATGAAATTTTTGGAGAGATCAGGTGCATTTGGGTACAGGTGCTGTACATATGGAGTCTTTGAGGGTATCAAAGGCTTTCTAACAGGTCTCTGTCCAGGTCACAATCTGGGCTGCTTCTTAGAAGTCAGCTCTGTGAAGGAGCATCAATGGTGTAATATCCCCCAACACATCTTCTGTAGTATCCTGTTGGGTCCAGGAGGGCTCTCACATATGTCTGAGATTTAGCTGGTTGCTAGGCATGATAGTTTCATTCTTGGCCTGGTGAGGCTACTAGCCTTGATGATCAGGTATGCCTGTTGCAGGTCATGAAGCACCTCCTGGAGGTGATACAAGTACTCCTTCTGGCTGAAATTGTAGACAGCAATAATGTCGCACTAGGTGGCACAAAAGGCATCCTTACTAGTCAGGCTCCTGTTAACGAACCTTTGCAAAGTAGCAGTGGAATTCTTCAAGCCATGACCCAAAATTGGAAGTGGCCCTCTTTGGTTGAGAATGCTGACTTCTCCTTAGCCCCCTCAGTCAGAGCAATTTGCCAGTACCCTTATGTCAAAGATACTGAGGAATTTGGCAGTGTACAGCCTGTTGATGAGCTCATCAGCTTGGGGGATGGGGTGCGCGTCACTTCTGGTGTTGGAATTGAGTACTCAATATTGGAAGCAGAACTAGATTTCTGGTGTGGCACCCAGTGGGGCAGCCGTTGATATCAGTACCACAGGGCTGGACCAGAAACTATTGGAGGGCTCAATAACCATTTATGCCAGCATCTTGGAGACTTCCCCCTCGATACTGGCCCTCACCCTATCTGGCAACCGATAAATGTTGTTCTTCACTGGTAAGCTCTCTATAGTGTCAATATTGTGGATGCACAGATGTCTGAGTCCAGGGCTGAGTGAGAACAGAGAGTCAAACTTTCCCAGCAACTGTTAACAGTCACTCTGCTGTTCTGGGGTCTGGGTGGAAGACAGGTTGACACCCTCCACTGACCCATTGTGTTCCTGTGCAGAGAGTAAGCCATGGAGATGTTTGCTCTCCTTTGCCACTCTCTCATCTGTCACGAGGAGCATGCTCACTTCAGACCTCTTGAACCAACACTTGAGTCCGGTCGGGGATTTCTATTGGGTCTGGAGATTCACCAAGTAGGTGTATTTCCCCTTCCGCTCCTTAGTTTCCTATGGGCTGGTTGAGCCATCCTGGAGAGCCCTGAGCTCTACTATTTCCATGGCCCATACTTTCTGGCTACTCTGAAAGTCCACCAGAGTGGCCCTCTAGTTGTACCTTTGCACAAATCTGTTTAGTTGATAATATATAACATTTACATAAACGATAGACATCAATGCTTGACAATACACCAACTGGAAAGCCTTTCCCTTTTTAAATGTCTTTCAATACAATGTCTTTTTCTTTTTGGCGCTTACACATATGCGAAGAAAAACCATTCATCAATGTATTTAAGCTCTTTTCCAGTTCTAAGTCAAAGATACACAAACCGATCGGTAGTCCAGATTCCAAAACACAATTAGCTAAACACGCAAAGGAAACAAAAATTACATGCAGACTTGAATTATTATTCCAGATGCACTGGACTTAGCTGCTGCCTTTGATGCTAAGAGGTAGTCTGGCTGTCGGCAGTAGAGCTGGCTCATGACGCTTTGAAGACTGCAATCGGTGAGGGAGGTTCGGGGAACATCAGGAGCCCAAAACGAAGTCAAGAGCTGAGTCATGGAACCGTTGCTGTTTATAACCGGTTTTTGGGTGTTGTCGACTGCGTAACCAAGCACGTGTCAACAACACATGTTTATTAGTGCCCTGAAGGTCCTGGGGAAACGCGGTTGACTGGAAGCTGGTTTTCTGACAACCAGCATAAACAAGCACTCACGCTTTTTGTCCAGCACCAGTATCAACAAGGAAAATAGGAATACAAATGGAAATGAACAGTTTCCAAACGACATTCAAGTGCAGGTAATGCTACCTAAGGACGCAATATAGTCTTAGTTCATTTACAAGCATTAAAGGAATAAGTACAATAATTAGGGTCATGATTACTGCTCAATAACACAAAAATATAATAAATGATCATGATTATGTTTCAATAGATCCATGGCAGATCTTGGGACAGGTTACATGATTAAAGGTATGGCCCTTTGGATGCCAGCAAATAATACAGGACATAAACAGAGCTGCTTAGTGCTGATACCTGACAGTCAAGAAGAATCATGGCCACAGTTTCGCCATGGTTGAGGAGTGTTCTAATGGAGAAATCTTTCTTCCCTTTGCAGAGCCGGTGTGTGTTAACCTAGAAAGGTGGTCAGGGCAATGAGCAGCCCCTCCTCTGAGGTGACTCCAAACCAATACTGGGGTCAGCTTCCCCCCCACTGGGTTTAGTGCCTGTCTGATCAGATAAAGAAAGGGGCCTATTCGGGTGTCATCTGACAACTGCTTGTGACAAGAAAGATCCCCTCCTTGAGCAGTTTTCTCCCCTCTTCATGACTATTAACCAGTTCCAGGCCTTCTTTCTTAATATTTATAAAAATATCCAACTTCACTATTAAGTTAGGTTTTTAAAAAACATTACACTTAGTAATGTAATCAATATTTTAGCTGATCCCTAGCCTGAGATAGAGACATTATTAATAAATATTGCTTCCCAGTATTCCTCTATATGCTAGACAGCTTCTACAGGTGAAAAAGGCTTTTGGGTTTAGACACCTAGGGTTTGTAGCCCTTATTTATGTTTAAAAGGGGGGCTTTCTCCTGTCAAAATGGTTCATTTTCACATAACTGTAGCAGCCAAACAACAGTGGCAGGCTTGGAGATGTGTTTGTATTGTTACAGTAGTGGATTGCACAGTAGTACAGTAGCTGACGTTTAGTTTCCATGTAATTAGTGTATTTTGGGACACCATATGCTATAGTCTTATAGAAAAGATAAATAGACAATTAGGAGTAAGCCATGGTCGACATGTTTCAGGACTCAGAGGACCTGCAATAGGGCCTGCTTCCTAGTTCGTGGTTCGAGTCAAAAAAGCAGCAGCATCAGTCCACCAAAAAAGGGGGTAGCAGAACAAAAAGGGGCACTTTCTCACACAAGTGCGGTGCTCCAATGTTCAGACACACCTGTCTATTGATGTTCCAGCAAGTGGTGACTCGATTTTTTTCTTCTAGGCTAAGATCTTCCTCAAGATGCTTTATCCTGATTCTCATAGACCCCTAAACATTCATCTTTGTATTTTTTGTCTAGGCCATGGAATACTTCAGAATTCAAAACATACTGGACTCAGTTCTTAGTGCCAAACCTTTCATTTATGTCAATATTTTTCCAGTGCATTTACCAAATAATTGTATCGTGCTTAGTTAACTTTAAGGTGGGATCAGAGGTGCGGAGTTAACTGACAATCCACTCTTTGAAAAAATAAATATAAAAAGTGCATGGAGAATGCAGCAAAAAAAAAAAAAAAAACACGGCGAAGTTCATTATGAAGAGACTTCCCACGCCCTCTATTTAATCATATGAACAACTGCCTCATCCACACAAACTAGAAAGTTAGGAATGGAAGTTTAAAAACTACACTTTAGACCATTTCTAAATAGCTCTCCTATCAATAAGAGAGACAAAGTAATGAGTCACATTTACTTAAAATATTAAAAAAATATTTTTTTAAAGTGTTTTATTTTTTTAAATAAATACCCTTTGACGGCTGCTGAAAGTCTCACAGCATGCAGTCAATTTGTTTACTAGCATTCTATTTGTATGTTGATATTCTTCTCCCCTTTAATTTGTATAATGTCCAATTTTCAAAATCTTTTCTTATTATGCGGTCTTGCATACATCAGGCGAGCTTGAAACCCGCATACTTGAGAGACACAATTATTTGTCACATTCGTTCACTTCATGAGATGAACTTAATGTGAACTAACATCTTCTTGGTCTTGTTGCTATGCCTATTCCGTGAATTTGTAATGTATTCATCAGAAAAATAAAGATGATATGGCATACTCTAAACATTGTTTAAAATTACAACTAGCGATCGTATTAGTCGCAAGTGGTACTGTTTATGCAATTTGTGATGGCAGAGGAACTCAACATAACAAGGAGTGGGGGATGTTTTTTTGATCACAGATGAAAAGTTTTCATTATTATTGATTATGGGCCTTCCTGTAGTTCACAGAGGGTCCCGATTACTCTTCATCTACATCCGAGATCATTTTTCTTGCGAGTGCTATTTGACTGAAAATGAACATGCCTTTTTCTTGCGTATTGTGAAATGTTGTTGCACCAGCAACGCACGAACGTTTTACGTGCATCTTTGTTTATCTTTGCCTCTTACGTGACAAATATTTTATGCGAAACAATACAGTTCAGTAGAAAACGTTTGCAGTTTGGTTCACCCCTACAATGCATTTATTACCAGTACTATATACAACACACGGTACATTAGTTAGCACCGTTCAATGCAAATTCAAATGTAACCCTAATACATGTATGAATAAATAAAATGCCTTTTTGCATTAACCACAAATACCTATTTAACACCATTAGTCTTTTAATTCTGGTAAGTTAAAGATTTCTAGTGGCATTGGTCGTTTTCTTTTTCCATATTTTATAGTTCATTTATTAAACATGGATGAATGGTTGTAACCAAAATGCCAGTACTGCTTTCTCAAAGAATCCTTCAAGAATCACTTGTGTTGTGTAACAATGTAGCCATTTACTTCCTTAATCACGTTTTGTCATAGTTCGTATTTCAACCAGAGAATAATTAGCATTAACAACAATTTCTCATAATCCCCATAAAGCATTTTTATTTCTGTTGTTGTTGCCTTGTCTATGATGACGTGTAATTAAATATGGGACGGAAACTTTGCAATTGAATTTCAAAGCCGCAGGAAAATGTGGAGGTTCAAAGCAAATTTTCCAATTGCACAAACATGAAGATTTATCTTTTCCTTTTGTATATGAAAAAAGGAAACATGCTTTAGCAACATTTTAGCATAAGCTAGTAAATTGGCAAATGGTTTATCTGCAGTACCCTCTGACAGCAATGAACAATTGATTGAGTGCATGCAGTCAGGTGTGACGAATATATACCTACACACAATTTTGTGCTTTTTCATGCTGGTTTTCAAGGGTTTTCTACGATAGAATCCCCAAGAATGGTATGAAAACAGAGGCAAAACAATATATATCCTCCATTACTTTGCGTAAAATGCCTATATTAAATTTATCATTCAACTGAGTGTTTAAGCGTCCTTTGGCAAAGGGTGTGATGCACTATTTAACATCATAATTTGTCTAAACAAACACGAATTCTCAGAAGCGATGCAACAAGATGAACCATTGAGCTAGGAAAAGAACGAGTGGGCGCCAAATAAACAAATGACGTGGTAATTGCTGAAAAACATGTTCGTAGGTGATAACATACAAAATAATAAATCGCAGTTGTTATAGAGAACATACAATATGGGAGTGAGCAGGCGACAACATTAAAATAGGAGGAGAAGCCTCGCTGCAGTGTAATACTTCAAAGATTTCTTAATGCCAAGGTTGCCATGGTTATTGCTGCCTGGGTATGCAGCAATAATTACAATGTTGTGCTTTGGTATTAATTTACCATTGCACTCATATACTGGTTCTTTTGCTGCATGCATTGAACAAGCTCAAATGTGTACTTACTGTAGGTGGAAACGGACCAAGTGCAATGCAGGCAAAACAAGAGCAGCATATGTGTGGCTGTGGTTCGGTGGGTCTTTATGAGAAAAAAATATAATTCAAATAATGGTTTTGAAGGGTTGACAGTGAGAAATATACGTGTGAGAGAAAATATAAGTTATACACTCAAGAACATGGTCAGCGACTAGCTGCCGCCTCCCCCCCAAACCGGCACCCAACACCCAGAAACGTGGACACGAGACTTCTTTACTTTTTGGAAGGCGGGCGCTAGTCGCCCGGCCGTATTTATTAAGATATGAAATTAAAAAAGGTTTTAATCGCATGGTCAACAATTTATACAAAAATCAGCAGGACATTAGATACAAATTTTTGTCAACAAGTTTGAGAGCCTGACCTTAACAAAACTCTAATACATGTTGTTTCCTAACCGAGTCTAACATCCTCATCTTGATTTTTGTACATTTCTGGCCATATGGCAAGGTCACTACCGGTGTCAGGTCCTACAAGCTGCGCCTCCCCTAGAGACGTGCGCATGCGCAGTGTTACCCCGGGAATTGCCCGGTCTACGCCCTGAACTCCATTTACCCACTAAAGGAGGGCCCTTACTCTGCGCCATCCGGTGACGTCATGAGTATACGCGCGCGGGGTGGCTACCAGCCTAAGGAAAGCGTGAACTACTCCTACCCGCGCTCCTTTGCAGCATCAATTACCTTGCCCCTGGAGTTCTAGGAGTGGCCCGCAGGCCCCTCCCCCTGGGCGGGAACCTCCATAGGATGATGCCCGCCCCCTCAGACCTCAAATATGTGCTCACCGATAATGACCTTACCGCCACAGGCCAGCATTGTTAACCGACGATCTGGCCTCCCCCCTCTAGCCCCTACCTAAGGAACGCTCCTACTTGCAAATCCCTCTAACCAGGCCCAGATATTGTCAGACCACAAGACATTCCCTTCTTCATTTAAGTGAACTCCATCCCTCAAGTAATACCTGTCGCCCCAGATACACCCATGAGGTATTGACTGTAACAGGGGGGCTCGAAACAACTTATCCAACCGTGTGTTGATCCTCTTTACCGAGTGATTCAACGCCCTGACCGAATCCCCCCCGCCACTGTAATCGTGGTATGAGTTGCGACCATACTACCGTGCAACCCGGGCAGGTCCTGGCCATCCACCCCGCAGTTGAGATAATCTCCTCGATCAGAATGCGCCTCCCCAGTGTGGCCAAATCATTCTCCCCCAGGTGAAGTATCACCACTGACGGGGGAGATTGCCGGCGCGTTAAAAGCCCCTGGAAGAAGCCCCTAATTTGGTTGAGACACAACCCCCCTCTCCCGAAGAACGTGATGTCCAACCCCAGTTGTGCACCCCTTTTCCCCCTGTCACCTGACATAAAGACACATTCTGCTCGTCTCACATAGGAGTGACCCACAATCCAAACACTTTTCTTCATTGTTTCCTGGCTGTAGCTCCGCGCTGATGTATGTTGTTGGTGCCCGACGACAAATTCCTCCCCTGCGTAACAGGTCTGAGAAACTGTAAGAGAGCGGAAACAAACCAAGCGTGAGCGCCATGTAATCACAACATGTCAATTCGTACATAACGTTTGTAGCATTCTGAGGACCATCTCCCAATTGTCTTCACTCTCTCCACTGGGAGGCCCCCCGCCACCGCCTCAGTTGCTGCCCCAATTCTAAAGGAATGAGAGCCAAACTCTTTAGGGTCAAGACCTGCTTTTCTGACAACCATCTCCAATACCCTCCTGAATTGATACCTGGTCAAGGGGTTACCGTCGGCGTGACAGAGCAGTGCCCTGCCCGCTGTGCCCACCAGCAGCCCGTGCAATAATTCCACGTGCCTCACTGGGCAGCAAGGGTTGGCGGGGGCCCGTTGGAGGACTATGGTGTGACCCCTTGACTCCTGGTCGGTCTTTGACTTCTGAATAGTCACCCACATGGTATCATCCCTTATCCTCACACTAGCCCTTTGCAAGCCGCCCAGTAGGTCTGACTTGGAACCTGCCACAAGTTCGCTAATTCTCAGTGCCCCATAGAATGCCAAGGAGAATGCTGCCTTAAAAAGAAGCACCTTCCACTCCGAGCTACAAACCGTGTCCAGCGCGCCCAGTAAAGCTGTCAGCCGCGCTAATCCTATAGGCTTTCTCTTATCTTTATGATGGCCCTGAATACGGCGCCAACCCCTCAAAGCCTTACGCACCATAAAGGTATTAGTGGGATCACGCAAGCCCCTAGCTTGAGCGAAGAATGATACCGCTGCCCTATGCCTGTTTGCAGCTGCCACCGAGCGCCCCTCCCTATGCATCCATTCTAAATAGGCCGCAAAGCCATCCTCCTGTGCCCATAGCACCTCCCATTGCTGCCCCAAAAAAGTACAGTAAGACAGAAACGCCCCTTCATAAGCCGTCTTGGTCCTGGGGGCTAGGCTAGCGACCACGAGGTCCTGTAATCTGGGGCACCAATCTGCCAAAGTACTGCTGGGAAGTGCGCTGGCGAGGGGTCGGCTGTAGGAAGATGCTCCCTGAAAACCTGCATTTTGAAGCGAGAGAGGGAGTCAGCTGCATTGTTCAGAACACCAGGGACATGTTTGGCCTTAAAAACGACATTCCATTTAAGGCACTGCAAAACAATTTCTTTGATCAGACGAAGTATGAAAGGACATCGTGCTCCCTGCTGGTTTATACATTCCACTACTGTCATGTTGTCTGACCAAAACACCACTGATTGATTACATAGGTGTTCGGGCCAGACCATCAATGCCACCCATATTGGGAAGAGTTCCAGGAAGCCAATATTGGTGGTCAGACCCCATGTTCTCCATACCTCCGGCCACTGTTGAGCGACCCACCTGTTCCCTAGGATGGCGCCAAAGCCCACACTACCGGCGGCATCAGTCCACAGGCCCAACTCTGCTGATGTTGTGAGCGGGCCGGGCCAGACCACCCTGCCGTTGAAATCCTCCAGGAATGCCATCCATATAAGCATATCCTGGCGAATTTCAGACGATAGCCGAGTGCGGTGGTGTTTCTCCCTCAGCCCTTTCATTGCTTGGGCAATGGAGCGAGAGAAAGGGCGAGCCATGGGGATGATCCTCAGTGCGAAGTTCAACTGCCCTACCACCTCCTGTAATTGCTGCAGGGTGACCTTATTTTTCCGTAGGCATAAACGTAGTTCTGTTTTGAATTTGTCCACCTTGTCCCTAGGCAATCTAAAACATCCCTCCACTGAATCAATCTCAATGCCGAGGAATTCTAAGCAGGTGGTCGGGCCAACAGTCTTCCCGGGCGCAAGCGGGACACCAAAAGCCCGCATGAGCACGCAAAATTCCTGCAATGCTAGTGCACACTCCTGAGATCCCGCCGTACCCAGGAAGAGGAAATCATCCAAATAATGCATGACCTGCTGGTGGCCCGTCGCTTGTCTCATGGCCCATTCAAGAAAAGAGCTAAACATCTCAAAGTAAGCACAAGATATAGAACAACCCATGGGCATGCATTTATCCATGTAGAACATATCCCCAAAGGTGAAGCCTAAGAGATGTTGATCCGCTGCGTGTACCGGGAGGAGGCGAAAGGCTGATTCTATGTCTGATTTCGCCATCAGCGCCCCGGGCCCCGTGGCCTGTAATAAGTTAACAGCCTGATCAAAAGAGGCATACTTAACACTACAGATACCCTCGTCAATGGCATCATTCAGTGACACCCCCCTAGGTGCTGACAGGTTGTGGATCAATCTGAATTGCCCTTTCTCTTTTTTGGGGACAACTCCTAATGGGGAACACACAAAATTGGGTACCGGCACTTCAGTGAAAGGGCCAGCTATCCTGCCTAAAGATAGCTCCTTGTCAATCTTGGCGGCCACCACAGCCGGATTGTGCTTTACTGACAATTGTTTTTTACAGTTCGCGCTGCCTGTGTATCCTGCTGCAGGGATCCTAAAGCCTTTAGAAAAACCTTCTTGAAGTAGGGTGGCCGATGTGTGGTCCGGGTATCTGTTCAACCATGGAATCATTGCCACCACATCCACTGGCGTGGGGGGGCCTAACCGGTTTGTCTTACAGTGGCTTTCCCCTACCCCTCTGTCCCGTGTTCCCATGCTTGGACCTACAGGCAGTTTCTGGATGTGAGGGGTGACCACAGGAGGAACATGCATGTCTAAACTTACACGCGCCCCTTGTGCAGGTGCGCCTATTAAAATCCCAGCACACCCCTTTTTTCTCTGCCCCACTGGCCCTAAACTTCCCAGGCACCTCACTCGTTTGGGGGGGCCGAAAGGGCTGTTGGGGTCTAGCGGAGAACACCTTGACCGAACCGGAGAACTGAGGGGGGGGTGCATTATTCGAGAACTGTTTATGCCATGACATGGAGTCCACCGTGTCCCATGCCAATGATCTATTAAATTCCAATGCCTTCCTGAAATTCAAATCATACCCTTTCCACGCATCCCCAGAATACTGTTCACTCCACCCCACAATCCTGCTCGAGTAGCATGCCAATGGCGCCTGTAAATCTGGAGGTCGTTCAGCCTTAATAGCAGTGAATACAGCCCAAGCCTTAATCCAGTTGATCAGTGTTTCCTCAACCCTAAATCTAGCACACTGCACCCTCCATTCACTTGGCTGCATCCACTCCTTCAGTGTTTTCGCATGCTCCATTTCCCTATTATCTAATAACAAAGAATAAATATATACATATTTATCTGCCCAAACCATCTCCTTCACAGCTAACGACACATGTTGAGCCAAATTCTCACTCCTGGAAGGTAGAACACCGTCCCCCAAGAGCGGCAATGCCACTTCCTTACCAAGTGCGGGCACCGGGGCCGGCTGCCCATTAGCTCCATCCGGCTGGGGAAGACTTGGACCTGCAAGGGGAGAAGATACTGGCAATGCAACACTGTCGGCGACCGCTGCCGATTTGATCCTTTCTACAAACCTCGCCGCCTCTGCTGCATGATCTGCAGAATTCGGGAAAGCTCCCCCTTTTTGGAGCCAGGGCATCAAGGCCGTTATCTGAGACAACAGTTCAGGGGGCATTGAATCTAAATTCCCGCCTGGGACAACAGGTACCACTGGGGTTATGCCCAATGGTACTGGCGCACAGCCGCGGGCCGTGGAGGGAGTTACGGTGGGGCAGGGAGGCGGGGAGGGGGAGGGGCGGGTTGGAGGGTGCGAAAAACAGGCATATGGATCATTGCAGGTAAGTATCCAATTTAATTAATAAAACGAAATTCGTAGCGAGCACAGCATTGCTTTTTGCCATGCAGTGCGCGCTACGAATTTCGTTTTATTAATTAAATTGGGTACTTACCTGCAATGATCCATATGCCTGTTTTTCGCACCCTCCACCCCGCCCCTCCCCCTCCCCGCCTCCCTGCCCCACCGTAACTCCCTCCACGGCCCGCGGCTGCTGGCGCAGTAGGCAAGGCGGGTGCCGGTTGTGGCAAGCCTGTAGCCGGGATTGCGGCCACCGGTGGGGGAGCAGACCCTGGGTCTCCTGGCGGCATGACAGGCACCGGCACCACAGGGGCTGGGGGTATAGGCATAGGTATAAGCGGGGGTGGGATGACCGCCAGCGGCACGGGAGGTACCGGCTCTACTGGCCCTGGGGCGGGTGCAGCATACCTGGGTCTCTTGGGCTTAGACTTCCTAGGTGGGGTAACAAAATCCCCCCTTGGCAATGGCGCCGCCCTCTGGCGGACAGGCCTACCCGATGGGCCAGGGGCATCACCATGCCTCTCATTCAACCGTGCTTCCAGCTCATCTACCTTCCCTAGCCGCTGTTTAATTTCACCCATCTCACGCATCATGGCCCGCATCATAGCCTCCATGTTGGACCCACCTTTACCACTCCGCGGACCTGGCATGATAAAACCCCAACAACCAGCTGCCTACTCTCCTAATATCACGACAGGCCAACTTTGTGTACCTTTCAGATGGAGGGTCACCAGGGGGCTTTCAGCACCATGCAACGGCGACCGCAACACTAGCGGCTTGTCCGCTTATGTAAGGGGTGAGTAAACCTAATGTAGACCCACCCGGCGGCCACCAGGAGCGATGAATGCCAGCCCCCCGTACCCCTCTTAGCGACCAGTCCCGTGTACTCGCCGGCGATATTGGTCTGTGATCACGTCCCCCACCAGGCTGCGCGTTTACTCTCCTTACGTCCTCTCTGAAGAATGAATTGCACCAATAATGTCGTTAGAAGCCTGGAATAGAGAAATGCATTAACACCGTGTGATAGAGCAGGGGCAAATTCAGGAAAACTTAGTTCAGATACACTGGAGGCTTGAACCCCCCTTGTTAACCCTTATTGGGATGTGCCCTACTGAAGTTCGTTTTGCTCAGTAACAGGAAACCCACACTCCCTTCAGGTCCGAATAATGACAGCCCAACAGTGCAACTACTTTTCCCTTCAACTGCTCAGTTGGTAGCGGTCACTAATAGCAAAAACAAAGGCCGCCTTAAAGAACAGTTATAAAACCTCAGTTCACTATCACTCCCTATTAAAAACAGAACAGTAATGAAGTCTCAAATACTTTTCTTTCAGTAACACAATCTTATAGCAGTTCCACTTAATGCAAAACAGTCCTGAATAATAGTTATCACAGGGCACTTCGCTTTATCCCTTCGAAACAGTCATGAAAAGAAAACATTTGTCCAGTATCACTTGTTAAATTTCACAAGACAGTTAAATTTTTTACTTGTACGATATTGCACTGTATTAGATTCGAAATATGACCCACTAAATTCAGGTCTCCCCTCCAGGTCCTGCCCTGGTCGACCCTGCTTAGCTTAAGAACGTGATGCTCCTGTTCCGCTGGAACAACCTCTCCGCTCTGCCCTAAAGTGGCGGGAAAAACCTTTCTTTGTACCGCGTTATGTATGCGGTTGAAACAACAGCCGGTATCGTCACCAAAACAGCCCTTCAACTGCAGCTCGAACACGTTTTACACCGTGTGGCGCCCTCGTCGAGTCCCGGAGCACCCCTCCGACGTGAACTCGGTATGTAGCAGCCAGCCCGCTGCTCGTTCCCTGCCCCCCCCCCGCGCCAACAAATACCTTATCCCTTCGTGTGCACACAATCAGCTGGCGCGCCGCCTTTGGAATTGCTATCCTGGACTATTCTTTCCTTCGTTCCTCGGCGCGAACACCTCTGCTGCCGCCTCGCGTCCCTCGCCGACGACCCTGCAAAGAAAGGGAAAGTCTATACTGCCGCCTCGCGTCCCTGGTCGTTGACGATCCTGGCGATCTCACGACGCGGCTGGCTCCACGCGGCTAGCTCCCAGAACAGCTTGGCTACACCTGAAAAAGAAAGGGGAAAAAGTTACCAAAACAAAGAAGCCCCGAGCGCGGGGCACACCGAGCTGTGAGGGAGCGTCCAGGGACAAGGGGGTCTCCTGGGCGCTCCCCACCTCTTTATTCTCCAGGGGCCAGGTGGGGGGGGCACGCCCCCCCCCGGCCCGCCCCTCCTGTAGCCCGCCCCCCCTGACCCGGACCTTCTACCTGGTATCCGGGTCAGGGAGGCCGCCGGCCAATCGGTGGTGGGTCGCGCCCCCCAGGGCCCGCCCCCACCACCGAGAGACAACAAAGGGGAAAGGGGGGGAGACGGTCGCCGCGCCGCCATGCGTGCGGGGGGGCCGAGGGCCCCCCTTTTCATTCTGGCGTGCAACATAATCTGAAAAATATAAAGTAATGCAATTTTACATCACTGTGTTAAAGATTATGGCACAATGGTCAGACTTCAAAATATATGTTGTATACTCTGCGGGGGAATATAAACAGTGAGGGCCTTATTTATGAGAACCCTGCTCACTTTTGCACCACGTAAAGTGGTACATGCACTGTGCGTGGCTTTAAATGGCCTTATAAATCATGAGCAAAGTGATGCACCGCAAATCGCTTTGTTGCTTTACTCTGCGCCTGGGAGGTGTTACGGTGGGTTTTTCCATGCAACACACATGGAATTTGACTCTGCCCCAGATTTACAAAAACATGGAAACCTGGGGAAGTACCAAATCCATACGCCTCCTGAGGTGGGGAGTATTGAGGAGAAATAACGTACTTTTGCCTCTTTTTTTCCTCTTTTCATGTGTGCTATATTTAGCAGCACACACATAAAGGGGAACATTCCTCTTAGGGTTGTTGTTGCGCAGGAACAAAAACAATCCTGCCAGAAATGGAGGCACCCTTGCACCATGATGCAAAGGTGCTTACGTTGGCACTAAGCTGCTGAAATGGCATCGGCGCAGGCAGAAAGGACAGGGAAGCACCATATTGCTTAAATACGGTGCATTCCGGCCCTTTCTCTTTGGTGTAGGGCAGCACAGAAAGGTGCCTTGCTGCCCTGCTCTACACCAAAATGCCATACATAAGGCCCTAGGGGTGTTTCTAGTAAGGTACTTTGTTTTGCCTGCTTTACAGGGTACGAGATCCAAACAAAAATGTCACGTGTCAGAAGGAGACCACAATACCTGAGGGAATCTTTACTCAGAATGAACACATACTCTTACACTATAATGACACAAAATTATGTAAGCAGACCTAGTCTTTGGCTAGGTTCGTGCTCGGCAAATATAAGTGCATTGATGTTTAGTTGATATGTTTGCTGTATTCATCCACTCATCACATGGGTGAATAACTTAACTTTACTCCATAATTTTTTGCCTGTATCACTGAAGTCTGTAGAAAAAATTACTGAAGGAAGGGGAGTATGATCTGTAAATATACATTATGGATACGGAAATAGCGTCTTTACATTTAATTCCTCGTGAGTGAATGGCTTTATCATCTGCTTAATTTCTCTTCTCATGATTTCATGGCTTCACCCCCTATTCTTCTGTTTGTCCCTCTCAGAAGTATTTTGTTAGAGTATTTTGATTGACTAAGGTAGGGTGACGAAACCTTCCACTGCTGATATCAAAGAAGAAAAATAATGCCTTTAGTCTGTGTCCATGGGATGTACGTTGTTACAACGCGGGTTGTAACAACGCATACCTTTAGCACGCGGCCGCTACAACGCAAGCCGTTACCACGACTTGCGTTAGAGGGCGCCGATTTAGGGTTTTTATAAGTTTATATTCCAACACCAGTCACCGTGGATACTAGGGAAGGTGTTGGAATATAAATTTATTAAATTCCTTATCCCACAGCGCCCTCCAGCGCAAGTCGTGGTAACGACTTGCGTTGTAACGGTCGCGTGGTAAAGGTACCGCGTTGTCAAAATTTCGTGGTAAACGTTGTTTACCGTGTCCATGCCATGATCCTACCTCACTCTCTTTTTTCCCCTACCATCCTCTCTTGTTATCATTGGTGTGCCCTACATAAACACACTGCCTTGGTAGCATTCTTCCTCCTTCTGCTGACACCGAGCACTTCTACTACTCAGTATCTTTCTCTTCCCTTAAGGTTCTCTCTCTTCCTCTGCTGCCACTGACACTGATTTCTCAATATTTCTCTCCATGTCTGCGTCCAAGCTCCCTCTCCATTCCTTCGCCAATGATTAAATACAAACAACAATTTGTGATCTTTGTTCATGTTCAGTGAAACCTATTTGGTTCCACAAGAATGACAGAGAGGATGGTTTACAAACATGAAGGTTTATTAGCTGATTGGTCAAAGTTTTTTCTTTCACTAATTCCTTGGGATAGCAGTTAGAACACAATACAAATCATAACAAAATACAAAATGCAAAACAAAGGTGGTATTGTTTCCATAACAGAACTTCTCTATCCTAAATAAAGGGGAACATTCTAAGCAGAGGTTCTAGTCTGAAATAAACCAAGTTAAGGTTCAGCATAAAAGGCAGAAACCTTCAGGAGTCTAACTCAAGAACTTAGAAACATGGGATCCCAGGTTGCAAAGTAAGGGAAAGATTTTCACTCATGAAGTCAGGATAGGAGATCCTAACAACTATTATGACATACAATTATAAAATCGTGCACTTGTCTTCAGAACTGCTTCCCACTGACTATCTCCAAGTTTAGACCAATCAATTTGCCCTGTCTCCCTGTAGCAGGTAAACTCCCTTTGTTCTCATCATCAGAGGAAGGCACACACAGATGCACAGAATTGAATGTATCAGTGGTCAGGACTGCATGGTACAGGAGGATATATTCTTAGCCCCATGAATGGCGTAAATCAACAGACTCCTCGTTAAATATATTGCGGCATTTCTATAAGCAAAATAAGGATCTACAATTCTCATTATTGAAGGGTATCATGCTCCTCAAAGTAAAAGAAAATGTGAAAGCACAATTCCAAAACAACATTAGGCCAGCAATGAAAGGTTGGGCCCCTGAGGTCTAGTAGACGTTTTACAACTTACAATTGTAAATTTGATTAACATAAGGATGCTACAAGTTAATGATTATACTTTGGTTATATAAATTCATCTCCTTTATAGGTATATAGCCACACATGTACACACAGATTAACATATGATCAGTAAAGAGTATGGGGCATAAAATGTTCTCTGTTCTTGTACCCCCTCTGATGGCTAAAATAGACATCACACAAAACATTTGAACGTCCTCATGACAAGGTCAAACCTTTGTTAGCGGTTGCTGTTTATGCTTAAAGTTCTGCATTTCCCTCAATTCATCATGCACTCTACACTGTTCATCCTTCAACTCTATTTCTTTTCTCTTTCTCTTTATTCCCTTTTTCTCTGTCAATGTCTATCTTCCCTTCATTAGTTTAAATCCCTTCGCAATAGCAAACAAAGATATCAGACAAACTCCAACCATTAAGATAGGCCTTAATATAGCACCTAGAAGTTCACCATCACTGGTACTAAGCCAGATACCTATAGCAAAAAATCCTTTCCCAGTCATTTCCCAGGCACCAAGTTACTTCTCATTCCTTCAACACTGCTGACACTGTGGTAATATTTTTTACTTGATTTCTGATCTCTTTGCTCTTGTCTAGTATGTAAATACAGCACTGCTGCACCTTTAACATCCTGCAGACTTTCTCTTCTTAAGAGTAAGATCTCTAGAGCAAGTACATTCTAAAGAACCATAGCCCTATTGGCTATATGTTCTGTAGTAACAGCTAACAAAGCTCCAACAGTGCTGGGTGTAAGTTTATCAACTAAGGTAGAAAGCTTTCTAATCTTAAAGTTGTTCAAAACAACACCTACAGTAGGAATCATAGCACGAAAGATGTCTCCTACGATCTGTGAAGCACTGATACACTTGATTCTACCAGGACATTAAATTTCATGACTATCCATTTTTTCAACATGATATACGGTAGGAACTAGTAATTCTAAATAGAAAGTTCCCAAACCATTGGCAGGGAGTTTAAAATAAGCATGCTTACCAAACACATATTAGACTCCAGGAATAATACTATCCTCTATTGTAAATCTCTGATCTGTGTAACCCAGATCTTTAAGCTAATAAGCACATAGACTCAACACTATTTCTTGGTAATCGGAACATTCTCCTGTTTCCTAGTAGAACACAATTGCCTTTGATGCTGCCACTATAAACTCAGTTTGGGTTGTGTTCCCTGTGTTTTGTATTTCTCATCTTCCTTTTCCCAGACATTTTTCGCACATTCTCTCCCACTTATTTTCCATTTTTCAATCTCTGCTCTCCAATCTTACATATCACTAATGAATTTCTTTTCAGTTAGACTCAACAGACAAGTGAACGTTTTGTTTAAAGGCACAGTAATGTAAATGGTGTTCACATAAAGTGCTTCAATACAAGTGGGTGGAGGTTGCGCTATATAAAACTGCAAAAAAAGTATATACCTTGCCTTAACCCATGTGACTGGGCCACCATATTACAGGTGAGAATATATTTTTGGCCATCATGGTACCGATCCAGTGTTGTACATTACAACTAAAACATTATGTTGTAGAGATATGCATTGCTCAACATTGCGGCATAATCACAGGCGTAGTAATGACGCCGCTGTGGTTCCGCTTTCTTTGTGAAGGCTATTTGTGATAAAGACTTCGGTAAAACCAACGTTTTCCATCTTAAACAGCAGGAGTCAGCACCATTGGACAACATCGTACAACAATATTAATATTTTTTCTTAGGTTCTAAACAATTTATTATTTATCATTGGATGTCTGCAGAGACCATAATCAGGGAATTACATGGGCTCTCCAAGATCTCTTTTAAAATCCCTTGGAATAATCACTGGGGTGATTCCATCAGCTGTCTCTGATGAGAGATTGCACTGTTTTGTTAGCTGATACAATGCATTTGGTTTAACTGTTGTTCACACTGGTGCTACTTTGATTAGACCAATGTCCCTGCCAGAGAAGTTCCTGACTTCAGGTTTAACAGAATCAATCAGGTCAAGAGGCACGACATCATGGGAACAACCCAACAGTTGTTGCTTGTCTGGCCAGTTTAAGGTCCACATCGTTATAATGCATCTGAATCTTAATGCACTCCGGTGTAAGGCAGATCACAAAATTGAATTTGCAGAGTAAATGCTTGACTAAAAATTTTACTAGACTTGAATTGCACACTACAAACTGATGGTTCTCCAGGAACCTATTTTTGGGTAACCCTTGCTGACACAGGGATTGCAATTTGTTTATTAGCAATACCTAAAACATGTACTTTCTTTTCCAGAGAGAGGTAGGTTTGGAACTTCCACTCTCTTAACAGTAGAATTGGTAATGCTGGTGTGAATCAAAAATGCCACCTGGTGCAATCTTCTTCTCCACTTAGGCACCATCATTGTGACTGATCGGACCCTTACTTTTCAGAAGTATCAAAGACTGGGAACTGTTAGAAACTGCCATGATACTTAAAGGAATTTGGGTTAGTTCTAGGAGCTGAGTTTGCACTAAACCTTGGGATACCTAGGTTTTGATGCACCATCTGGGCCTTGTGCATCTCCATCATTGGAGTTTGAGACACGTTAGGCTTTTGAGACCCCTGCATCTCTATATTTTGCACTGGCATCAAATTACCATTTTACAGTTGACCATCACCCAACTCCCCAAGCCTGATTCACAAAGGCTTTCTGCACTTGTGGCAGAGGCTCTGCAGTAATTGGGAAGTCTCTCCATGTAAACTCTGCAATGAGAATTTGCATTGCGGAGATTACACCCCGAGTGCAGAGACTCCCTCACAACTGCAAGGCCTCCACCAAGAGTGCAGAGGCCCTTTGTGAATCAGGCCCTCTATTTGGATTTAGCCGACATCCCCTCTTTCAATTGCCCATCTTAGTACATTAATTACACATATTAGTGCTTTTGAGAGTTGTCACATCTATTCCAGTACTCAGATCAATCGAAACGCCATGATCTCTACCTTAAGGAACACTGTTCATCATCGGTCCTCCACCTTGAAACGCAACTCCTTGCATTCTACCACCAACACCTTGATTGTAACCTGCATTTCCCATGTTCGACCATTTTGGAATCACTTCTTTGCAACTTTGTCTGCTTCAACATGAACTTCTCCTTAGTCCATTTCTGCATCATTTCCAATTCATCACTGCCATATTTTGCTTTTCGTAGTATTTCATCTAAAGGTAAACTCTGCCAATAGATAACATTTTATTGAATATTGCAATTGATGTCTGGATGCAACCCAAGACCAAACTAGAACAGAACATTGCTCATATTTCTTCTCTCAAGATTTTTGACACCACTATGCTGTTGAAACACCTGCATGAGGCTTTCTTAGTAGGCATGCAATGACTTTGTAGCCTCCTGAGAAGTTTGGTTTATTTTTCCCCAATCAATCTCCGTCTGTGGGACCATACCTTTCAGAAAATGTATTACTTGCTCATACTTGAACACAATGCCTAATATAAACAGTTTATTTTTGATGCTCAACTGGTACTTATTTGTCAACACCGGCACTTGTGACAGTCTGCCACACAGTGGGGCTACCACCACAGCAGCTGTTTAATAATTGAAAACAAAACAGAAATGACTGATACCTACCATCCAAGCCATTTTTATAACTTTTAAGAGTGTGATGATAAATAGTGTGTTAGTTCTGTCATTGGCAGCTCTGGTGAGTCAACAGGTGGTGCAAGCTTCAGTTGCTTCCTGATGAGGACCCAGGCACAATTATTTTCTTTTACAAATTAAGCACTGCTTGAACATGACCTCAGTCACTGGAGCATTTGTCTAAGGTGCCCTTGGGGGTACTGCTTTTGGCCATTGTACTGCTCATTTGCAGTCCACACACAGATCTCTAGGAACCACAATGTCCAAAAAGTATTCAAATCTTTCCACAACACTTTGGAACTTTTCACAAATTGCTCATACAGAGTGCACCACACATCAGATTTTGTTCTCAGTTTCGAAAATTGATTAAAATTGTAGCAAGATCACAGGAACTCAAACCCTCCTCCCTGTAACTCTTTCAGGGAGTAAAGGCCAATTCCAGAGTCACTCTGGAAGTGCCTTGTCAATGCCCCCCTGAATGTACTTTTTCCTTCATTTTCTTTGCTCTCTGAGCTCTCATTCCTAATTTTCTCCAGATTACTCCATTTCTGTATACTGAGGACCGCTTCACTAAGATGTGCCTTCAATTCAGAGGTCCTAATAATAAAAATTGTATTGTCTCTTATATGCACTCTAAAGTTATTTTGCAACGCTTGACTCTTAGTGAAGTCACATTAACTTCAGTAGCTGCTCCTTCCAATGTTGTATAGGCTTCAATAGCAGGTCGTGAAAATTCTTCACACAGGAACAGAAGATACTCTTCAGGGTATCAATCTGCATATCCATCATCTAAGTTTCCTTTAATGAATGTATTCAAGTCTACATTGACTTTAGCAACCTCTATGGTCATATAATGTCTTCCTCTATGGGGCATTCAACAATCTCCTCAGCGGTCTTTTTGTTTGCCATTCCACTTCGCATCTATCGAACTACAAACAATTCTTTTAGCTCAGTTCTGATATTTCTTGTTGCCTTTTGCATGTGCCACACACTCCAATTCATTAAAAGTTTGATACTATGTTGGTCTAGGTGGGGGCTTCATGTCATAAAATAATCACCTCAAATTCTCCATTATATTTAAGATAAAAGTATAATATTTTGGAAATTGCAAGGGCCCTTATTTTTTGGTGATCTTGTATCACTGTTTAAGTAAAATCTATGTGTGAAGACCAACATTTATTTCCATGTAATGACCAAGCATGCCATCAGGAGGAGCTTCCTCACCCTCAAAGAGAGGCACCCTTACATCTCCTCTAAGGAAATCATTCAACAGCCTAAAACATTTCATTTTTTGTTTGATTTTGAGCATTAAAATCAACAACTTCAATTCAATCACACAGCAGTTCCAAGCAAATCATAAAGTAATAAGCAGTAGTGGCAGGCTCCAATCATGTTGTGGCACACACTACACTGACCTCCCTCAGAGAGGCATCTGCTGACATGTTGAGCAATACCTGCACAGCAAACACGCCATCCAACCAATACCAGTGTGGCAGCATATGAAGTAGCTTGCAGCACTCCGGAATGGCTCTCCCTCCTTTACAATTAGCTTTCCAAGAGCAATAAAAACAAATAACTCTAGTCTGTTCTCCTAAAGAAACTCAAAATATCACTGACTCAAGGGGATAATCAGGGAATTAACACTTTATAGCCCTTATCATGCACACAAGTAAAATCTCGACCAGTGGGAAATCACCCTGACTAGTGTAGCTTTTCCTCTGATCAAAAAGATTTACCAACACCAATCACTCTTAGTACACTCTCACAACAGTAGTTTAATAGTTCCCCATCTTAATTGCGTGGCCACAAGTACCCCATGGACCGACACCACAGAACCTTAAGATGCAAGTTAAACCACAATGATCTTAGAATATCTTGAGTCCAATAACCAACTTCCCCTTTTATTTATTTGTTTTTGTTTTATATATAGCGCAACCCAGACCCGAACGTATCAGAGCGCATTACGTGAGCACCAGTTACGTTACATACAGACATATTCGTTTTTTTGTTAGGCGCGGGGGAGATTAAGTGATTTACCCAGAATCACAGTATGTTGAGTGTCTCTGCTGAGACTAAAACCTGGTTCCCCAGCTCCGAGGTCGACCGCCATAGCCGTTAGATCACATTCTCGCCCTCTTAGCAACAAGTGTATGTGAATTTTCATGAATAAGCTAGATATATACAGAGAAACATGTTAACTTTCACATCCAGCTGCTCAGCCCTCTAGGACTTGAAAATTGACACCATACCAGGACACATACTGCATCAGCACAGACATCGTAAGCTTGACAGCGCAAATAGCGATGCATAGCTGTTTATACTCACTCCTACGACACAGCAACTGCTTACAGAATTTCTGAAACACCACTGATATTCTGAACTGTACCATGGACTTCAGGTGCATGGACATTGAAAGGTTTTCATTATTAATGAGGGAATTTTCTAGCTTCCTCCCCTTCGGTAATAAACATCCTCATCACTAGCAATTGATGAAGTGAAATTCTCTATACATTCTGGCTCTGTGGTAATCAGCAAACAGATTGTGCCACTGGTCGTATGGACCATTTGGTTATTAGTTGGAAGTGTATTCTGGGAACTGACATCAATTTCAAATTTCAGTGAAACCTATTTGGTTCAACAAGAATGACAAAGAGGGTGTTTTCGCTATAATGAGGTTTTATTAGCAGATAGTCAATATTACAAACTTTATTTATTCAGTAATTTCATCAATCAAGTAATCATAACATTCAATACTGTTAATGAATCCTGCTAGATATATCAAGTAAAAGACAACGCAACTCATAAAAAAGACAAAATGCAAACCAAAGGTAATATCGGTTCCAAAAATGAACTTCCATATCCTAAATAAACCATTGAAAGATTGTAGTAGATATTCTAAGCAGATGGTGTCATTCTGAAATCAACAAAGTTAAGGTTCAGTAATAAAAGGAAGAAACATTCAAGAGTCTAGTTCAAGAACGGAGGTAATGGAGTTTGGGGTGAAGGTCTTCCCTAAGCAAAGTCAAGAATAATTATTCTACGACATACAATTATAACATTTTGCACATTTCATCAGAAAAGTTTCGGATGGACTTTTATCCAATCCCAGGTAGTGCCATCTCCATGGAGCAGGTAAACGTCCCTCATTCTCATCATTGAACAAAGGTGCACCCAGCTGTGCAACCGTGACTTTATATGTGGTCCGGAATACACAGTGTATGAGGATCTTTTCTCATCTCCATGCGTGGTGTAAATCAGAGGAGACTTCTCGTTAAAGTATTTAGTCTAGGGCGTGGCTTGGACACCGGCCAAGATGGCGGCGTAACCCGGAGGCTCCGACGCCGACCTCCTCTCATCACTGAATTTCGGCAGCCTCTTCGCGTTTTTCAACGCTATGACCACTGATTCGTGGACCGGAACATGAGGAGAGCCTAGCGCCCTCATTGTTTCCCGGTTTTCACGGACTTCTACATCGGCCGTTTCAGGGCTCTCTTCTTTGGCGAGTGCATCCGCCATTTTGTACGCCAGCCGCGGAGTTTTGCAGCGGCCGGCTCCTACTGTCCTCGAGATGATCACTCGACCTCAACGAGTCTCAATACTCATCTACCACAGCTGGTGAGCCCAACGTTGTGTTTCATTGTATTTCACTGGACTTTTCTCCTCAAAGCTCTTATCCTTCCTGCTCCGGGCGCCATTTTGTCGCTGTAGCTCTCTTCTTCTCAACATGCTTATGTGGATTTCTTTGTTTATACACGCGTTGAATTTTTGATGCAGTTATTCTTGGCGTAATTTACAGCCTATTCCCTTGCCCTCTTGCTGTTCTGAGTTTTTGGAATGCCACTTTGCCTGGATTTGTCTTTACAGCAGCGCCCATAGGAGCTTACAGAGTGTCTCCTTTAACTTCTCTTCTCCTCTGCTCTTTCCTGCGTGACCTGCCAAAGAGTTCACAGGGGTACCTCTCTATGACCCCGTTGTTCTCTACCTGTCGCGGCTCGACCCTGGTGCTGATATACTATTAATTCACCGCAAAGAACTCTGAATCTTCTCATTATGTTATGGCTCACTCAGCACTGTCTTCCTGGATGAGACGGTGCCCTTCATTGTTCACCACATGATTATGCGGGATTTGCCTTTCTCTCAGTTATTCATGGAGCATTGCTAAACCTTTGGTTCTACTGAAGTGCCAGCCTTTGCTTTTTCCATATTGTGTCAAGGCGCCTGCTTACTCCCCATTGACTCATTGTCTCCTCTCAATTGCTTCTCTGGACTTTCATGGGGAAACTTCGCAATTTGAAGCTTAATTCCACTAAAATACCAGTTGGTTCAGACTCTGACTCTCCTACTCAAGATATGGAAGAGGGTCGGCCATCAAAATCTGACTCCATTCATGGAGCCATTCCTAAGGCTCCCATCGGAAGCAAAGCGCAATCCTCTTCAGTTTCTTCTAAGCGCCCAAAGAAGGACCCGCCATCTCCTGGGAGTAATTCTTCTCCCTCCTCTATGGATCTCATATTGGAAGAATTGCGTGCCTTCAAACCATTTATGGAAGCAACCACCAAAAATATGCAGGCTATGCAGGAGAAGTGGTCATCTCTAGATACGCGTGTCCACACCTTGGAACAATCCACAGATTCTTTGCAGTCCTCTTGCTCCCGTATTCCGTCCATGGAAGCGGAGATACTTCTACTTAAACGACAGATGGAGGATTTGGAAAACAGGAATCGCAGGAACAATCTACGCCTATATGGCCTTCCGGAACTTTCAGAAGGGTCCAACCCTACCACCTTCTTCCAGTCCTTTCTTGCCAAGATCCTAGGCGCTCCAACCCTTTCCTCCATTAACATTCAGCGAGCTCACCGTCTTGGTCCTAAGAGCGCTACCAAGCCCAGAGGCGTCATCATGCTGTTTCTGCAGTATACAGACCTCCTACAGGTCCTTTCAGCCGCTAAACTCAAGAAGCAGATTATATGGGAAGGTCATCGTCTCTATCTATCGCAGGATGTCTCCAAAGCCACCGCGGAACAAAGGAAGAAGTTCTTGGACATGAGGCCGCAGCTCAGAGCCCTTAATGCCAGATATGGTCTCTTGCATCCTTGTATCTTTAAAGTTACTTATAAAGACAGAACAATCACCTACGAAGATCCTGCAGCCCTACAAGCTTTTCTTCGCCAACATGGTCCTGACGTCATGGATATATCCAGACCAGGTTGACTGGTCTTGTTACTTTTTTTGATCTCATTATAATGTGGTTCTGGTGTTCTTCTCGTTGGCACTGTTGATGTTGTGAAGCACCTATTGTTGTCATCAGGGTTGTATTTTCCTCTTTTGTATACCTACTGTTCACCCCAGCTCTCTTTTTGTTTCTTTCAGGCCCATGCATTTATCCTAATGTTTTTCTTCCTTTAATAGGTATTCCTTTTCTCCTCGTCACCCTGTTTTACCTTATTGTCTCTTCGTGTTGCCCATTGAAGTCATAATATTTGAGGTTTGGTGTTCGCTCTGGATGTTGTCGTCGCCATCTCCTGCCTACACCCCCCCATCCCTGTTCCTGTTTTGGGTTCTTTCGTTCTCCGTAAGTATGTCTCTCAGTCGTTCGTTTTGGACATGTACTGTCTTCTTGATCGTTATTGTTTCTGTCCTCTTTCCTAATTCTCTTCTCTTGGACTCTTTTCAATTGCTTTTTTCTATGTCTTTTCTTCCTCTTTACTTTCTTCTCCTTCGCTCCTCCTTTTTCTTTTCTTTTTCGGACTCAGTATTATTCCTATTCCTGATTCCTCTATTTTTCCATTCTTCTCTTTTTCTCATATCCTTTCTTTCTCATTACTATATTCACATTTCTTCTCAGTTCTCTTAGCTTATTTAAATGCATTTAACGAGCATGTTGCTGTTAGTTGTTTCTCTATGCCGTTTCCTTCCGCGTTACATCATGGAACGTTAAAGGTTTAAATAATCCTATTAAAAGGCAAAGGGTTTTATCACATTTGGTTAGACTCAAGACGGATGTTGCCCTCCTGCAGGAGACTCATCTCTCTGAGTCAGAAGCTTTGAAGCTTAAGCGCTTTTGGGTGGGTCATGCTTCATGCTCCCCCACGATTAACAAGAAAAATGGTGTTGTAATTTTGTGGCATAAAAAGTTTAATGTTTCCTCAATTTCTCACGAATGTGATGTTGAAGGTCGTTGGGTTATTGTTACACTACTTATTGACAACATTCCTCTCACCCTTTTTAATGTGTATGCCCCTACCGGGATTGACCGATCCTTCTGGCCCTCTATCTCTGACAAGTGGTCCTCCCTCTCTGGTGATTACATCCTTCTCGGAGGGGATTGCAATCAAGTCGTTGATCCCTTCATTGACCGACACTCAAAAGTCAAATTTGTTCCATCCAGACTGCACACTCAATTTGTTAATGCTTTTCAAAACAATGCTCTGGTAGATATATGGAGACTGTGCAACCCAGACCTTAGAGAATACAGCTTTTTCTCCCCTCCTCATCAATCACAATCCCGCATTGATCATATTTTCCTTAGTAAATCCCTGTCCCAACATGCCATTCATTCTGAAATTGGCTCCATCCTACTTTCCGATCTGTTAAAAGGTAGGGCCGAATTCGACCAAGAACCCTTCAGTATTTGCCCGGCGTTTGCCGCCTCTCATACCATTCGAGATTACCAAACAAAGAGGCAGGCGCTGGAGACAGAAGGCAGGAAACAGGAGTTTATTCCGACGGAGCAGAACACGTCCAATCAGACAACAGGGTATCTTCTCGAGGTGCTCTAACCGCATCTCTGAGGCCTGGCCTCTTATACACAAGTTTATGGCTTTATTACATTTATGACATCAGTAGTATTGCTTTGAAGTACGAAAAAGGCATCTTTGGAATCCCCGGTTCAGGCCCGTTCTCACACATATCTACAGTAGGGGTTCCCACCCAAATCTCAGCATGATGGCTATCGCGCAGCTGGACATTCCGCTGGGAACAGGAATGTGGGCGATCGTTCGGATCTAGGGGTGTGAAGGCATTGATTAATCCCCGCTCCTTTGATGTGAGGCGAGGTCCTACTGTAGGGGGCAATAAACCGTATCTGTTGGGCTAAGTGATGGCCTGGGATCAGGCCGGGCAATCGGGCGGGGAGGAAGAGGTTATCAAAAGGGCCTGTTCTATGAATGGGATGAAAGAGTGAGGGGGTTCAGCACGGGATGTGGCCCGGGGACAGGGTCGCGCTGGAGGTGCGTTTATGGCCCAAGCGGGAGAGACCGGGGGCTGTCGGGGCGCGGGGGGGATGCTTGCGAGGCCGGGGAGTGAGGGGGAGAGACACGCTGGCTCTCGGCAGTGGGCAGGGAGGCCACGGCACACAAAATGGCTGCCACTTACGTGCACGTATGGATCTGAAAAGGACAAGATGGCGCCGATAATGTTTACGCCACAATCCAGATTTTAACAGTCCTCCCTTTTCAACATATCTAGCCAGCTTGTCAATTTATGTCTATCCCCATTATATTACGTATTTTGATATCATACAGAGCTTTCATACGTTCAGCTTCGAAGTTCGGAGTCTTAGGGCAAATACAGTTAGCAAACAGTGAGCACAGAGGCGGCAAGCATTGAATACCCAGGCAGAGTCCACATATTACGACGATTGGTATCAGTACGATCATGAACAACCTCCATCCCCAGTCCTTTACAGCACTCCAGAACCAATTCCCAAGTGACCATCCGTCTTGTTCCTGATGAATTTCTGAGGAGAGTCTGTGGAGGTGTTCAATGGCTTTGTAGACTGAGGGCGAATTGTCTGGTATGTAGGTACAACAGCTGGACCCGATGATACGGCATGCTCCTCCACGGTCCGCCAGAACCACATCTAGAACAAGGCGGTTTTGAAGAGCCACCAGACGGACCGCCTGAAGCTCGGCTGTATTGTTTGTGAGGATACCAGCTGTAATGTTCATCGTTGTTTCGACTGCCTGGGACAAATGCCGAATGGCACGACTGTTCGCCATCGGACCCCAAAGTGGAACAAGTCCCTTTATTGCATCCAAGAATTGTGCTCCAGTGGAGTCGGCTTGCTCAATGTCCTTTGCTCGTTTTTGTCGGTGATGGTTTGCCGGAGCCACATAGGTCGGAGGAAGGATGAAGGCAATGTAGCAGGTACCTCCCCAGCCCTTTGGGAGCCAGGTGTAGGCTTTTGTACTGCAGACGAAGTACATGTTTAGAGAGGTGACAAAAGAGGGCGGGTCGGTTGAGTCCAAAGTTCTGGTGATGCGGCAAGCGCTGTGGCCCACCAGTTGTGTTCCATGGCCTGTGATGCATACAAGGCCCGATACATTGACGACAGATAGGGCCACAGTCAGGGTGGCAGCCGTTCATTTCCGGAGGTAGGAGAAGGTGGGTCTGGCTGGATTGTTGAATACTTGCATCTCCACCCTTTCTTTGGCGGGGATGTCCATGTGAACAGAAGCATTGGAGGATAGAGGGCAGAAAGGAGCAGCAGTTCTTCCGGTTTTGTTCAGCCAGACCCCATGATTAAAGTGCGACATAGTTCTGCTGGAAGTGGCATTGTCTCTGTAGCTCTCTTGCAAGAGGATCAGCCAAGCAAGGCAGGAACCATGAACAGAGAAAGGTGAAGGGATGAAGGGAATGGAATGTCCGGTGGCATGTGGTATCCACCCACAGATCCAGCAATTCGTGGCATTGGCAGCAAGGTTGTGTTGGTGCAGCAACTGTACGAAGGAGTTGTTCCAGAACTCCTTACGCCTTTCTTGGATTTGAGGTGAAAGAGAGACCAGGTAGTGTTCTTTCATGGTGGTAGGCTGTGCAGTCGTCAGAAATGTCCTATGAGCCGGTGCGTTCTCTTCCACGATCCAGAAGGTAGTCATGAGGAGGAGGCAAAAGAGAAGAGCGATAAGAAGAGCAATAGTCTTTGAGCTGTCCAATCTGTCAGTTTTCGTGTTTCTGTAGTGGGTCTTCGGATGTCCGGTTGCTTCCATCATCTTCGTATCGGGCGCTTCCATCATCTTCAAGGTGCTCGGTAGTGGGCAGAACCACAAACTTCGTTGGGCTTCTCTCCTGGCAGCCTTAGTAGTGTTAGGCCACCAGTCTGAGAATTGTAACTTAGTCAGTGGTCTGCTTAGCCGAAGCTCCCTTCTTTCGTCGCAGGTTATACCCTTCTCTGGATGGCACAGTGGGATTAGGGAATTTCGCCAATTCAAGTGTCTCTGTCTCAGGGTAGCAGCTCAGGGATGGTCGGTCTTTGTTCAGGAGCTCTTCTTGGGTGGTCACGTCTTCGGTCGACGTCAGGGTCGGAGAGATTTTCTTGCAATGATGTGCATGCAGCCAATTTCGCTTCCCCTCCACTCGAAGAGCTGTTCGGGTGGTGATCAAGACTTGCCGGGGACCCGTCCAGCGGGGTTCCAGACTCTTCTCCCGCTGGAAGTTCCGAATTAGGACGAAATCTCCAGGCTGGATGGTATGTCCGGGGCCCCTAGAAGCATCGGGGATGGCCTGTAGCACCTGATGATGAATAACAGACAGTGTTTTAGTTAGGTTATACAGATAGTCAGACATTAGGACGTCCGGGACGTCGTGAATAGATGTCGGTTTGGGTGCAGACCAGATACTCATGGGCCGGCAGAAAACGACCTCGTAAGGGGTCAAGTGGTGTTTGGTGGGGGTGGAACGCATTGACAGCAATGCCAGGGGAAGAGCGTCTGGCCATTTTAGTCCTGTGGTAGCCACTATTTTTGCCAGTTTTAGTTTCAATGTGGCGTTGTGTCGCTCGACCAGTCCAGCTGATTGGGGGTGAAAAACTGCGTGGAATTTCTGTCGTACCCCCAGCCCCTTCAGTATAAGCTGGATAACCTCGGCTACGAAATGGGGGCCATTGTCACTCCATAAAATACGACAAAGGCCGTAGCGAGGGAAGAACTCTTTCAGTAGTACTTTTGCAGTGGCAATGGCAGTGTTGTCACGTGTCGGGTAGGCTTCCACCCATTTGCTAAAAGCGCATACAACAACAAGTACATACTTCAGTCCTTGACATCTCTCTAACTGAATATAGTCCATCTGTAGGACTTCAAATGGATGGTTGGGGACCCCGAACCCTCCCCGGGGTACGACAGTTCCTTTCCCAGGGTTATGTTGCAGGCAGAATAGACGTTGCTGGACAAATCGTTTGGCCGAGTCTGCTATTCTATCGTTATGCCAAACTCAGGAGACAAGTTCGGTCATAGGGGCAGATCCTATGTGTGCAGGGGAATGAGCCATAGTCAGTATGGGATCAGATACGAGTTGGGTAGCAACCATTTGTTCGCGTCTTTTGTCCGCCAGCAGCCTTCATCGTCTTTTAATCCCACCCGTGCCCATTCAGTCAATTCGTGTGGTGAGCTGGCCATTTGGATGTCCCTAATAGTTTCCCTAGCGTCCGTCCATTTTTCTGCTTGTGACCTAGTCACGTGCATGTGAGTCGTCGTCCTATTCTCAGCTGTGGTTCGGGCAGTGATGTCGGCCAGTGCATTTCCCTGTCCAACGATGTCTGTCACCTTTTTGTGTGCTTGGCATTTGATTACGGCAAGTCGCTTGGGGAGGAGAACCGCTTCAGTCAGAGCGGAGACTAGATCTCCGTGCAGGATGGGGGTGCCGTGTGATGTCAGAAATCCCCTCTCCTTCCATAAGAGCCCAAAATGATGAACCACCCCAAAGGCATACTGGCTGTCCGTGTAAATGTTTGCTGTCGTCCCTGCTGCTAGGATACAAGCTCGTGTGAGGGCAATCAGTTCTGCTGCCTGTGCAGATTTCTGTGTGATGCGGGCGGTCTCAACTACAGTTCGGGCTGTGGTGACTGCATACTCAGCTGAGGTGGTGCCATCGGCGAGTTTGATGCAAGAGCCATCCACCCATAGCTCTCCGTCAGGATATGGGAAAGCTGTGTCTCGAAGGTCCACTCTACTCCTAGTCTGTTCGTCCGTGAGGGTCACACAGTCATGTATAGGGGGCACATCGGGATCATTCTCAGGCAGAGGCAACAACGTGGCTGGGTTCAGTGTGGTGCATCGTTTCAACATGATGTGAGGTGCGAGCAGTGTCAGTTCGTACCCAGTCAGTCCTGCGCTGGTCAGGTGTTGTGTCTTGGTCTGGTTTAGGAGGGTGTCAACAGCATGGGGCACTAGTACAGTGAGGGAATTCGAGAGTACGATCCCCTCACTTTGTCGGATAGAGACAGCAGCAGCAGCTACTGCTCGAAGGCAGGCAGGCAAAGCTCTCGCTACAGGGTCAAGAGTGGCAGAGAAATAGGCACATGGTCGTTGTTTGGGGCTGATGGTTTGGGTCAGGACAGACAAAGCGCATCCCTCCCTTTCGTGGGTGTAGAGAGAGAAGGGTTTGTATAATCAGGGGTTCCTAGGACTGGTGCTGAACAAAGGGCGTCTCGTAGTTCCTTGAAGGAGGATTGGCATTCAGGGGTCCAAGGGAGCGGGAAGGGGACATCTTTAGCCAGTAGGGAAAGTAGTGGTTACACAATGAGGCTGAAATTTGGCAACCATTGTCGACAGAAGGAGGTGAGGCCTACCAAAGAGCGGACTTGCTTCGGGGTTCTAGGGATAGGGGTCTCTAGAATAGCCTGAATTCGATCGGGTGTGAGTTTTCTCCCATCTTTGGACAAGAGGTGGCCTAGGTAAGTGACTTGAGGTTGGCAGAATTGCAACTTCTTCTTGGAGACCTTGTGGCCGTTTTCCGCGAGGAAGTGCAGGAGTTGGATGGTGGCTGTGACTGCAAGTGGAGTGGTGTCGGCCGCCAAAAGGATATCATCGACGTACTGTATCAACACCACTCCATTCGGTAACTGGACTGCATCCAGCTGTCTCTTGAGGGCCTGGCTGTAGATGCTTGGACTTTCAGTGTAGCCCTGGGGTGCTCTACAAAATCTATATGATCTGGATTTTAAAGTGAAGCCGAAAAGGTAGCGGCTGTCTGAGTGGATGGGGATGGAGAAAAATGCGTTCTTGAGATCGATTACCGTGAAGGTGGTGGCAGTGGAAGGAATCAGGGTCAGAATGGTGGTGATGTCTGAGACTACAGGGTACTGAGGTACGACTACTTTGTTGACTTCTTGTAGGTCGATGATGAAGCGGTACGCTTTTTCATCTCCCTCACCCTGCTTCTTCACAATGGGTAGGATAGGGCTGTTGCAAACATTGCTAACTACTTCTTCTACCACTCCTGCGTCTACCAGGGACTGGATGATTTTTACCAATGCCTTCTCGCCTTCGGGCGATATCCGATACTGTGGGAGTTTTGGGAGCACTGCGTCCTGTCGAACAGTTATGTGTACAGGGTCTATCATCATGCGTCCTACGTCCGAGTCAGTCTTTGCCCATAGGTACAGAGGTAGGGTGTCGAGTAAGGACAAGTCAGCGTCAGTGATGGAAAACATGCGTTGTGTGTGACAAGATCTGAGCAGCGTTGGGTTGTCGTACAGAATGACTCGAACTCCGTCTTGTGAACACCTAATAGTAGCTCGAAAATGTTTCAACAAGTCAAGTCCCATAATAGCGTCGGGGGTGTTGGAGGAGAGCAAAAACGTCATGTCAGTGGTGTTATTGTCCAAGTTAAAAGAGATCGCGTGGACAAGGGATTAGTGGAGGGCGTTCCATCAAAACCTATTGATGTCACATGTGAGCCAGACAAGGGTGCCCTGGGAATCAATCGTTTAGACAACGCACTACGTGTTGCACCAGTATCTACCAGAAATGGAGACTTCGTACCTAGGACCTTAGCGGTGACATAAGGACCTTGCTGGTCAACATAGAGCTCGACTGGATCCCTTCCTTGCCCTTGGCAGTCCTATGCAAAGTCGTGGGCATTGTCGCAGTCAGACCGTCGGCACTGATTCTGTCGGGGACGGTCAAACATGTTCGGTCTGCCAGGTCTGTCATTGTTGGTGTCGTTTGTGTGCCCTCGTCCCTGTCCTCTATTTCTCGGCCCGCCCGCTACGTCTCTCGTGTCTTTATTTCTGAGTGCTTCTTGCAGAGCTGGACATTGAGATTTCCAATGGCCAAATGCTTTGCAAAACGCACACTGGTTCTCATCGAGGTCTGTTCGTGGAGCGCCGGGTGCGGGTGTGCGGTCTCTCGGGGGTGGATTTCTAAGAGCATTCGACTGGTAGTTCCCTCTATACTGTTCCCTTCCTATAGTCACCCCTTGCAACTGAGCAATCATCACCCTCTCTTTCAAGTCCTTTTTCTTTTTCTCAGTCGCTCGATCGTTCTCGTTCTTTTGTCGCTCATAGTATTGAGCCATCTGAAGGATAGCTGCGGGCTTGGAGGCCGCCCAACTACTCTCGCTAGTCTGTAGTTTCTGCTAGACTTCTGGTGTCAGGCCTTTCACATAGTTCTGGACAAACAAGTGATGTCCGGTTGCAGTGGTCATGTCCTGGCCGCTGTAATCGGAGAACACCGTTTCAAACCGGGGGAAGTATTCTGATACGTCTTCCTGGGGTTTCTGGCGACAGGCCGTTACTATCGACCAGTCCACCTTCCTTTCTGGGACTAAGGTTTTTAATTTCTGCACGATCTTATCTGGTAGGTCTAGAATGGCTTTCAAAGGTTTCTGTCCCGGCTCTCGCTGTTTGTCTACATCACCGAGTTGTATCCAGGTATGTCCGAACAGCTCAAGGTGGTCGACTTTCCGGATTTGCTTCCACACATCAGCTGGCAGACATAACCCGAAAAAAAAATCGATATCCGCTACGGTCATAATCGTCGAACCCAAAGCGGTGGCTAATTCTGTATAGAAGCCTGTGGGGTTCTTTCGCAGATCAGGCAAGGACTTTCGGAAAGTCAGGATGTCTTGCCGATCCCATGGTTGGTAAACCCAGTTGTAAACTACCCTCCCTCTCGCATCTTGGTGGTTAATATCGTCGTGTGTTCCCTTTCCTCTTGGGGGGACCCAATAGGGAGCGGCCTCCTTTATGGGCATCATAGTGTCAATTTTTTCTACTCTGGCTTCAGTCGCTGCAGGAGTCGTGGTGTTAGTCTCTGGTTTCAGTTCCGTGAGGTGGCGGAAAACTTCAAGCGTAGGCGTGAAGAGGTTCGTCACATCACACTCGCCCCCATCTCCGACATCAATTTTCCTATACAGAGTCGTTAGGTTTTCAGGGCCTTTTTACTTGGTATCGGTCCTCGTAGGCATTAAGGGTGTGGTAACAAAGGCGTACGACAAAGTGTCGTCTGTGGCTATTGGCATATGTATTGTACATATCCGTTACATAATCCTCACTTTCCTTTCGCACCACCAGTGTCTTTACAATCTTATCGATCCCAGCTCGTTCGTCCTTACTTAATCTATTCGATCTTGCAGGGTCTTTCCTCCCCGCTTCGGGATCATCTGAAGTCGCTGCTCGCGCTGCGCTGAGTGCGAGGGGTTCGGTCGAAGCAGAGGCCGTGAGGACCGAGGCTCCGGCACTACTCTCGCCTATCGTTGGAGGTTGCGGGTGTTGCGCTAAGGGCTGGGAAGGGGCATATGGAGGGGGCATGTAGATGATTGGGGGACCTAGTAGTAAATCATCGTTCGTTCGCTGTTTCGAAGGTAGCTCGGGGTAAAGTGGAGAGGGTGTCCTGACGGGACACTGGCCCGATGATTCGGAATCTTGTTTTAGCTTGGTTTCCTCTCTTTCTTTTATTTTTTCCTTCAATTTGTTAGCGGCTAGGTGAGCTGCTTTGCGTAATTCCTTTTCTAACCTGACCTAATTTCTCTTTTTCCGCTGTTCTGTTTCTTTGCGCCACATGCCGAAGCTATCGAGCATAGTGGGTGTTGCCTTATTGTTATAAAGGGCTGTTCCCAGCGCGTTTATTTTATCGTTATCAAAAGATCCTATCAGTGGCCACTGATTTTCCCGATCCTTTCTTGTGAATTTATGCCACAGCTTACTATAAGCCACGGCGACTAGTCCATATTTAGTAAACATGTCCTTATTAGGGGTGCCCTCCAGTGGAGCCGGATGGTTCACCTCCAATAAGCGGTCCGGGCTGAACCAACTACCAACAAACGGGGCGAAGACAGGCATGACGGGTTACAAAGGGGACAAAAGTCTGCACTACCTATCCTTCACTATCCGCAAAGACTTAACAGAGTATTGCGACTCTGTGCTTATTTGTGAATAGAGAATAACCCAAAGAGAACCAATTCCGAACGATCAATGTTCGGATAAACAATTAATCAAATGAGGGATAAAAATAGGCACGACGGATTACAACGGGGGCAAAAGCCTGCGTTACCTATCCTTCACTATCTGCAAAGACTAAACAGAGTATTGCGACTCTGTGCTTGTTTGCAAATAGAGAATGATCCAAAGAGAACCAATTCCAAAACAGTAAATGCTTGGATAACAATCACTCAAATGGAGAGGGAAGCAGGCACGACGGATTACAATGGGGGCAAAAGCCTGCGTTACCTACCCTTCACTATCTGCAAAGACTAAACAGAGTATTGCGACTCTGTGCTTGTTTGAAAATAGAGAATCTCTCAGAAACAATCAAACGAGTAATACTAGTATTTTCAAACAATCAATTCGCAATTCGTCGTGTTACACGACCTTACCCGGACCGCATGGACGGTTTCTCGTCTTCCGCTTCCAGCGCCCGATCGTCCTCTATTCTCCGTAATTGCTGTGGCACTCCTGATGGTTCCCAGTCAGGACCGTAGATCACTCGAGAGAGGTCTGCTCAGAACCGGTGAAGTTCAGATGATCGGATGCCAGACGAGGGTCTATCGGGCAGGAGCTCTTCCCGATCGTTGCAGTTGTTCACTCTGTCGTTGGGACCTCTCCCACTGGATCCACGTGTCGCTGATGGGCCCCACGTTTGGTACGCCAATTGTTAAAAGGTAGGGCCGAATTCGACCAAGAACCCTTCAGTATTTGCCCGGCGTTAGCCACCTCTCATACCATTCGAGATTACCAAACAAAGAGGCAGGCGCTGGAGACAGAAGGCAGGAAACAGGAGTTTATTCCGACGGAGCAGAACACGTCAAATCAGACAACAGGGAATCTTCTCGAGGTGCTCTAACCGCATCTCTGAGGCCTGGCCTCTTATACACAAGTTTATGGCTTTATTACATTTATGACATCAGTGGTATTGCTTTGAAGTACGAAAAAGGCATCTTTGGAATCCCCGGTTCAGGCCCGGTCACACATATATACAGTAGGGGTCCCCACCCAAATCTCAGCATGATGGCTATCGCGCCGATGGACATTCCAGTGGGAACAGGAATGCGAGCGATCGGTCGGATCTAGGGGTGTGAAGGCATTGATTAATCCCCGCTCCTTTGATGTGAGGCGAGGTCCTACTGTAGGGGGCAATAAACCGTATCTGTTGGGCTAAGTGATGGCCTGGGATCAGGCCGGGCAATCGGGCGGGGAGGAAGAGGTTATCAAAAGGGCCTGTTCTATGAATGAGATGAAAGAGTGAGGGGGTTCAGCACGGGATGTGGCCCGGGGACAGGGTCGCGCTGGAGGTGCGTTTATGGCCCAAGCAGGAGAGACCGGGGGCTGTCGGGGCACGGGGGGGATGCTTGCGAGGCCGGGGAGTGAGGGGGAGAGACGCGCAGGCTATTGGCAGTGGGCAGAGAGGCCACGGCACACAAAATGGCTGCCACTTACGTGCACGTATGGATCTGAAAAGGACAAGATGGCACCGATAATGTTTACGCCACAATCCAGATTTTAACAGATCATGCTCCGGTTTTTGTAGACTTCGACCTACTCCCATTCTCCCCTCATTCTGGCAGATGGCACTTCAACAACGCTTTACTTTTGGAACCTTCTTTTTGTTCTGAATTTACTGCCTTTGCCACTGAATTTTTTCTCCTTAATCACACCCCTGATTCCTCTTTTGTTATGGTTTGGGACTCTTTTAATGCAGCTTCTAGAGGTTTTATTATCAATTATGTGGCTTGAAGAAAGAAACTCAGGGAGCTCAAGTCTAATCAAATTTTGGCAGATATGAAACACTTAGAACAAGTCTACTACTCTTCTAAATCTGAGGCTTCCCTACAAAATCTTATTGACGCGAAAATCTCATTTAATAAATTCACTACCGATGCTGCCTCTAACTTTTTGTTAAAATGTAAATCCCGATATTATGGTGGTAAAAATAAAATGGGTAAACTTCTAGCCAATTACTTGAAAATAAGGAAGGAACGTACAAAGATTGAATCCATAAAGACCTCCTCTGGTGAGTCTAGATTTAAAGATAAGGACATCCTCACTGAGTTTGTTCAATTTTATGATACTCTTTACACTCCTGAACGGATTCCGGAATCTTCAGATCTTCTCTCTTACTTTCACTCTCTTCCCTCTCCTCCGACTTCTCATGTTGATTTCTCTTCTTTGGAACAGGACATTACACTTTCTGAAATTTCCCTCGCTGTCTCTAAGCTTAGGCATGGTAAGGCTCTGGGTCCTGACGGTTTCACTATCGAATTCTATAGTCATTTCTCCTCTTTCCTTCTTCCTAAACTCCTACTCTTATTTCAATCCTTTCTTTTAGCAGGTTCTTCGCACGGTTCTTTCCAACAAGTTTTAATTGGTCTTATCCCCAAAGAGGACAAAGATCACTCTTTATGCAAAAATTATAGACCTATATCCTTGGTCAATACCGACTACAAGATTCTAGCTAAGATTCTAGCATTACGTATGGATCCCCTCTTACCCGATCTAGTTGGTCCTGAACAATCAGGTTTTTTTTCAAAGGCCGCCTTTCCTCCGACAATTCGCGTGTCTTCCTTAACATTATTAGTAAGGCTTCTTCTCTACATCTTCCCCTCGCAGCCATATCCTTGGACGCGGAAAAAGCCTTTGACAGGATTGGATGGGACTTCATGTTTCAGGCTTTGCACGGGATCGGCATCCCCCCAAATTCATCTCTATCCTCTCTTTACTCTACTCTAACCCTCAGGCTTCCATTTTTGTTAACGGGATAACATCGGATTATTTCTCTTTACACAGGGGTGTTCGACAAGATTGTCCTTTATCCCCCTTACTTTTTGTTTTAGCTTTGGAGCCCTTCCTTACAAGGATCCGTTTGGATGACAATAAAAAGGGTTTTCAATTTGGTTCTCATCAGTGCAAATTCTCAGTTTATGCTGACGATATGCTTTTTTATTGTTCTGATCCTGTCTCCTCTATTCCTTCCTTTCTTCAGCAAGTCTCTTCCTTTTCCGCAGTCTCTGGTTATCGCCTCAATGTTGATAAGTGCGAAATCCTCCCCTTAAACTCTGTATGTCAGAAACATCTTTTTTCTCCGACTGGTTTCTCCTGGCAGCCCTCCAAAATCAAATACCTGGGTGTTTGGTTTGCTCCTCTCATATCTGACACCCTCAAACTAAACTTTGATTACATTTACAAGAAAATGGACACCGCTATCTCACGTTGGCATCCACTCTTTCTGTCCTGGTGGGGTAGGCTTAATTCCATAAAAATGATGTTATCCCCCCCTTCTTCTTTATACCATTTCTATGCTCCCTCTACGCATCCCGATTTCCTTCTTCAAAAAGATTGATTCTTTATTAGTAAAATTTCTGTGGAACGGTAAACGTCCTCGGATAGCTCTTGCTTCATTACGTAAAGACAAAACTCATTCTGGTGTGCGCTTTCCGGATTTTAGGGAATATCATCGCGCTTTTTCAATTAAACAAACTACCCGCTGGTTCTCTCAAGATCTTCCTTATCACCCCCCTGTCTGGTTAACTATGGAATCCTCCTTTATTTCCCCTTTTAATTTTCGCGAATTTTTGTCTTTCTCATCTTCCCCAGATCGTCTTCTTACTCCTGTCATCTCTTTCTCTCGCAATATCCTTTTACCCTACTTGACCTCCTCTTATCCCTCTCTTACTTCTACTCATGAACAACCGATCTGGAATAATTCACTTATCAAAATCCGTAACCGCACCATCTTTTGGCACTCTCGAGGATTGTGTTGGGTCTCTCAATTAATTTCTCACGGCTCTCCTCTCTCCTTCACGGATCTTCAGTCCTCTTTCCTGCTACCCTCCTCTGCTCGATCACAATACGCTGCTCTTTACCCAGTCCTGATCACTTACCTTCGCTCTTTACCTTCTTCAACTGACATTCCTCTGGCCCGCAAACCCACTTTCTTACTTCTAGAGGGCACTTCCTCCGCCTCTGCTCTTTTTGATTCTTTTCGCTTTTCTACTGACAGATAGAAATCACCTGGGAATCTGATCTCTCTCAGGATTGGTCAATACTTCTTTGGGATAAACTTTGGAATAAACTTCATAAGACCTCTAGGGCTGCTAATACTACCCAAACCTTATATTTTATCTATCACAGGACTTTATTTACCCCACTTGCCCTGTCCCGTTTTTCTTCAGACACCCCCTCTACTTGTTGGTCATGCTCATGCCCCTCTGCTGATCTCAAACACATGCTGTTTGAATGCCCTCATATCTCCAAATTTTGGTAACTAATCTGGAATAAAATCCAGAAGATTTTTCAATTTCAAGTCCCCTTTTCCCCCTCACTAATTTTTCTAGGTTCCCTATCACCGGTACTTCCCCAGTCTCCTCGTCATTACCTCCTTCTTGACCTTTTGATTGCTGTAGCTTTCCATATCATTACCTCTAATTGGAAGCAAGCTGCAAATGTTTCCTATCATTCCTAGTGGAATGCGGTTTGCTTTCACCACCGACTAGATACCAACTATGTATCCCCCATCCCCCTGGCAATCAAATGTGACCTGATTTGGCTTCCTTTGGTTACATATCTTTCTTCCTCTGCCCCAACCCATGCCTCTCCTGATCTTAACACCGTAGAGGTACGTAAACCTCCATGATTTCCCTCTCGCCTTTATATTACAAATTTGCATTTCACTGTGTTATACTGTATTTTTACTTCATATACCTATGTTATGTTCATTTATTCCGCATGCTTGTTATATATGCCTTTCATGATGTTTTATTATATTACTGATCTTCTTTTTGTATTTACTTTAACAAATATTCCTCATTCTGATATATTATATTGTTGCGTCCATTTCCTGTTTTTCTCTTCCTCCGCCTCTCCTCCCTTTCTTTATTTCTTCAATAAAATCAAACTTAAAAAAAAAAAGTATTTAGTCTACCATTTCTCTAAGCAAAACAATTAACCATTCTTGTACATATATTTAAGGTTATCTCGTTCCTGAAAGAAGAAGAAAACATGAGAGCACAATTCAAAAACACCGTTGCATCAATGAAACTTTGGGTTTCTAAAACCTAGAAGCAGTCACGACAACGTAATATTTCGCATTTGGTTAACATAAGGATGCAACAAGCTAATGATTATACTTTGGGTATATACAATGTGGCTGCTTTATATATTGATAGGCACACATCTGTATACAATAACATATGATTAGCAAAGAGAATGGAGCATAAAACTTGTGCTGCTCCACCATATCTTGCTTTTGTATCTATCCGCCCGTTTGTGTAATCCCCCACAGATGCACTGTAAGGGAGCTATTCAGGGAACAAAAGCCAAATAGCCGCAACTATTTTTGTGGCTATGTTGTCATCGGTGATGTTATTTGAGATGTCATCAGTGAGGTCATCAGTGATGTCACTTACCATGTCATTAATGATGTAATATGTGACATCATCAGCAGTGCATTGCGGGCGGGCGAGTTATAGTTAGCACAACTAACTATAACGGAGGAATTTCTAGTTTTGTACAAATGTAATGTCCAGCTAACTAACACTCATGAAACCTATTGTTTTTTCAGTGAATTTCAAAGGTTTTTTAAATTCTAATTTTAACTATAACGTCTCTGAAACCTACGTTTTTTTCAGTGAATTTCAAAGGTTTTTTAAATGCTAATTTTTAAGTGCAATATGTTATGTTAGGTAATTTTGTAAAGCGCACAGCTGCCCAAGCAAAGGGGCATTCCGGCGCTGAAATATAGTAGTTATACTTATTTTTTTGTACTGAATGTCTACAGTTTTTCAACTTTTTATTTATAAATATTTTTATATTTTATTTATTAAACACCATTATATATTTTTCTGAAAATTGCAAAAAAAAAGTAAAACTGAAATATTTTTAATCATTATTTTTTGTATTTTAATATATTTATATAATTTTCTTTAAAAAAAATGTTTTTCAAATTATTTTGGGTAGTTGGGCACCCAAAGCGTACCTACAGCAGCGGGTCAGCGTATTCTAGCTGCCATTTTTGAAAAGTCATAAAGGATCCGCGTATGGTGAGCGACGGTCAGTTACGTCATATACGTACAATGTTACGTGGTGTGCGTGACCGGTATGCGACCGGTCCGCGACTCCTGCTCCCGCGCATTCGCAACACATGTGTATTATGGTACACAACGCTTGCTTCGTGGCGGGCCCCACGTGACATCATATACGTGCTGGGGCGCACTGGGTGCGTGACTCCCGTGAAATTTTTTATGTTCTGAAATTATATGTACTTGTCTTTAATGTACATATTAGGGCAAAAGATTATTTATTTAAGGTTTTTGTAGAGCGCGTAGTAACCCGTGAGCATCCCAGCGCTAGGTAAGGTATTCATAAAATTTATATATTTTTCTTGTCATAAACTTATATTATTTTTAGTTTTAATTTTGTTTTATTGGTTTCAAAGGTAGCAAAAGGCATTACAACACATAAGAGGCATAAAAGACAAGATAGGTCGTTAAGGCAGCTAGGTACATGGGTGTAGCAGAGCATACAGGCTTCAGGTGATGCTCGGGCCGACCATGAGGTAATGCCAATCTTGCAATTGTCATTTGCGACGAGGGGTTGGAATTGCAAAAGTAAAAACCCTAACAAACAGTCCCACCCTAGAACGTATATTATTTTTAAATATATTTCGCGAAGTGGCCTCTGGTGCGCGCTTCATGAGCGCATGGTGCGCGGATCCCATGTGACCTAAAAAAATAGAATTTGATTGGTTCATAACATTTCCAACTGTAACTATTGAAGGACCCCGCCCATTTTAATTATTCTGTTTGGAGCAGTTGATGAGTGACATCTCTTCTTCTTCCAGAGCTGGTTTGGGAATTTTTTTGGTGTTTTAAAAAAATTGTATTGGAGAAATGGCATCTAGTTCGCAAGCTCCTCATCATTCTTCAGATGAAGATATTTTGGAGGAAGATCCACCCAAACAGAGGCCTAAATCAGTGGTATGGACATTTTTCACCTTTCCTGCCGGAGAAACATAGGTCAATGCAAGAAAAGTCACACGCTTGCTGTGTGAGAGGGTCATGTCGTGAGGCAGTGACAAGAAATACTCCTGTGGAACAGCGAGTTTGTATAAACATCTGTGGACCATTCACCCGAAGAATCTGGCACGAGAAGAAATGAGGCGTGCAGCAAACAGTCCACCACCAGGCATTGCTAGCACCTCCGGAGCGTTCACTTCAGCACCACCAGTAGACATTCGCCCAGAATTTTCTTTTCTGCAGCAGCACTGCACTAAATACAAAACCATCATCTGTTATGGTGAACAGTCAGTGGAATCTATTTGTGCAGCTCAATAGAACCACAAATCCACATTTTTTTAAAAAATTTTGTTTTTGGAATGATGTTGAATTCCGAAAGCTAACTGTTTACTTAGTTCCTTTTTTGTTCAATTTTTAAAAAAACTCCAAAAAATTACAAAAAATAGAAGTAAAAAAACAGAATAAAAAAAAGTTCAGAACTAACTTATCTGGTTTAAAAAAATGGACTATAATTGCATGGTAATGTCTGAAAGTTTGGTTGAATGTATGTGTAGCGCATGATTGACTAAAAGAATGCGTTAGTACTGTATGGTGTATTTATAGGGGCAGATCTATGAGGAAGTGCTGCAGCGTGACATTGCAAGCCCTTTAGCTCCACCGCGCTCTGGCACTTCTGAAGCACAGGGATGTGACATATTTACATGAATATGTCGCAATTCTGTGCTCCCTCGGCACTAGCACACAAACTGCAGCCATGCAGTGATGCAGGCACCCTTGCATCATGGTGCAAGGATATCTGTGTCATGGGGAGATTGTTTTTGTGCTGGAAGGGTCTACTTCCTGCAAAAAAACAATCCCTAAAGACATTTTCCTCCTTCAATGTGTGCTTTGGAATGCATCATGTATTGAAAGAGGAAAAAACGAGGAGAAATGAAAACATTTCTCCGTGTTGTGCCTCACTATACCACCTCTAGGGTGGCCCACCATTCACATGTATCTACAGATTTACACTTTCTCGTAAGTTTTGAGATGTGTTATTCCATGGGTGTTGTGTGGGAACAGGCACAGCAACTTCCAAGGAACGCCCCTTCAATGAAAAGTGCTGCATTTGTAAGGGTCGTATTTTCAGGGAGAGGAAAAGCCACGCAGGGTGGCATTTCCTCTCCTTGTAAATATGGAGGAATCTCCAGCGCCATCACTACGTTACAAAAAGTGACGCACTGGTGGTGCAGGGGGCTTGTAAATCTGCCCCATAAGTGCTTAGGTATTGGCAGATTAATTTAAATTAAATATAAGTTGCAGCACAGATCAAACCATGGATCAGGCTTGCTATTGCTGAGCCAGTGTGAGTGTTACACACTGCCATTTTGGCCTGGGAAGATTACCCTTTTTTCAGGCCCAAACCATCCTTTTTTATATATACGATTCACTCCTAAGGTAAGCCCTGGACAACCGAGAGGGCAGGGTCCAATGCATTTAAAAGGCAGGACATGTACTTTTAAGTTTCACATGTCGCAGTAGTGAAAAACTCTCAAATAGATTTGTCACTACTGCAGGGCCTATCAAATTTCTTCCATAGGATAATAGGATTCCCTTATTCCATTGTCATAGTGTAATTCTCGTTTGGGAAGAGATAGGCTTTCAAGTTTTGTTCCTCTGCAATCCTAATGCAAAATCCTAATTTATTGTGAAGTCAGATTTTAAAGTACAATTCTGTAAATGGAACAATAATTAAGTGGGCATCTTCTTACTTTAGACTTTTGGTGCATAGTGCCTTTCTCTAAACACATGTCAAAGCCCAGCGGGTGACCACTGGGCTTTGTGTAATCCCCCTAGATAGCCAAATACAATGGAAGCTTTTGTATGACTTGTTGGGCCACCCTGGCTGGATGGGAGGAAGGAGCTGGACCCAGCCTCAAATGCACATGAATAGTATGAATCTGGTCCCAACACAAAGGGCTCCATACCCCCAGTAGTAAGTCTGGAGCCAGGGCAGGAAGGGAGGACCTCTGTGCACTTCAAAGGCATGTCCTTGAAATCTCTCCCACTTCACAGGCACAACTGGGTGTGTGTACAGGACCTCAGTCACCATCACTAGGGGCACACATTTGAACCTGTGAAGATTCTGCAAACAACACAGGGGTGAAGTTCAGATTTTCCCTTCTTAGGTACAAAGAAGAGACAGTCTCCCACTGGTGATTTAGGGATGATCAACAAGACACGTAGCCGGGTTGCATTCTAAATATTACTTCACCACGTGCTGTTTCCAGAGGTTTAAAAAAAGTAACAGTAAAAAGTCAGTACTCTTTATCTTTAATATCAAGTGATGCTAATTTTGGCTATGCAATGCTCTAGCTATAATCCAATGCTTGATGAATGCAGTCTTCTCTGGTCTTATTGTTTAGACCATCGTTGTTTATTTGGATGATTTTTAGTTTTCTTCAAATACCTGAATAAGCATATCAACTGTGTGAAACAGTGTTGCAGAGACTGCAAGAAAATAAACTGTTTGTTAAACCTGAGATGTGCTCCTTCCACAAAATCTCTGCTGAATATTTAGGTTATGTTGTATGATCTGATGGCCTAGCTTTGGATATTTTAAATGTTTAAACAGTTTTTAATTGGCCTAGCCATACAACATTAAAAGAAATACAGATTTTCTTGGGGCTAGCAAACTATCATAGAAAATTAATTATAGGTTTCTCTCTACTCCTCTTACCCGTTACTGATCTAATAAAGATGAATACACAGTTTCACTGGTCACTAGAAGCCTCAATACCCTTTAAAGGTCTAAAATCTGCATTTTTAAAAGCCCCAAGTTTACAACAACCAGATATCTTGTACTTCTATATTCCTAATAGGCCCTGCACATTGAAATAATATATCCTATAGATATGACATAGGACTTAGGGCAGTAGGTCTCTATTAAATACACTAAACTTAATTGTGAGTGCCAGCTAGCTCAGAGGTCACTAGAAACTTTCTCGAATTCACAAGAAGGGATTGGTTTCTGACAATCGCATAAACATGACAACTTTGTTTCCCTAGGAAATATTTTCAGAGTCGTAGAAACAATAGATAAGTATTTCTCTTGGTCAATCGAGCATGCTTAATTTCTACAGAGTTGCAGAGAAATAGAGAGACGGGCGTTTTCAATAAAAAGATTTATTGAGCAGTCTTCCTCCTCATGTAAGAGAAGTGAACTGTTACTATTGTTAAACAGAATGCAAAGTATAATGCGTACTGCGAGAATAGTATTATGAAATGATACTGTAATAGCATTGTATGGTTTCTAAGCCATATAAAAATACATACACAAATAACACAGGCTACAATACTCACTGGTGCTTCTAAAATATGCGTACCCCAATGTACCTAACCTAGGTCTAGTACGAGGGAAGAAGTAAGTATGGTCTTTTGCATAGGTTTAGTTTTTGCCAAGAATATATCAAAGGTTTCTCTAGGCTCTAATCAGCTAGATACCTTAGAATGAAGGAGGTCTGGTATCTCTGTCTCAGGACTCGAATTCCCAACACCCCACAAGAGAAGTCAGAAACACTGGTGCTGGATTCTCAGCAGAGGAGGGCAGCTTCCTGATCAGTGCATCAGCTGGAGAGTCGGCTTCCTTCGGCACTTCCTGTAGCGAGCTGCTTCGGGCAAGTAGGTCATTGATCTGCTCCGAACCACCGTGCTTTGCTATAGCAAATGAAGGTATATTTATACCTTGAAGGCGTTTAGGAATGCCATGTTTGACGTAAAGTGGGGCATATGAACATCATGAATGAACTCTTAAAGAATAGATGTTCATTGTAAAACTAACTGCGTTCTTGGAGAAATCAATATTCAAGCAAGGGGATGTCCCTAACGACTTAAGCTGGCTTTCCAAGAAATCGTTGAACGGATGGAAGTAGCCATGCCTGTATTTGGGTAGCATAGGCTATGCCTAAATAAGGGTTTGATTTCTATGCCTGCATAAGGGCAACGTGAATTGTACCTATATAAGGGCATGAATCGGGAAAATCCATTTGGAACTCAAAACGCCATACAACACCCACTCCACTTTCTTAGGTACAACATTACTAAGTTCTAAACACATTAAACATATCTAAACGTGATGCGTTAAAACCCACACAAAACACATAAAAATACAATGGTACTGTTTGTATACAAAAGGGCATTGGTGCTGTACGCATTCAAAGCAATGTTTCATTCTAAGCATTTAGTTGACATTTGTAAAAATGCTGTCTGAATGAATCATGAAAATACATTTATGAAATGGCTCGTAAATACAGAAGAAAAAGGTGCCAAAACCTTTTCATGTCATATTACATAAAACTGTTTGTTATGTGGACAAGGTCGAATATTGTCTCTGAGCGTTTTTCAAAGAATTCTAGTTCTCTATGGATAGTTCTACTTTAAGCACATTACTTTGTGCCAAAAAAATGAAAAAATATACATTTGGAAAAATTAATGATCATAGAAAAAAAGAGTTCCAAAGTTAGAACTTTGTTTTTAAAAAATGAAGGTCGAATTCAGAGTCTCTCAGAACATTGTGTGCCAAATCAAAATTCAATGTTATTGGTTGGAGAAAACATAAAATTTTCTAAGATTGTAAAGAATTTGTCTACCATTGTAGGTGAAAGTTGGATGACCTCGTTAAGAAGATCAACTGCACATAGATGTGAAGCATCGCCGTCAGCATTGGTCGCATTAGCAATGTTCGTAGTGGATGATACCTGTGTGCCTGTTTCCTCTCGTACCTCACCATCAACAATTTGCATCTGTGAGATCTCAATGAATGCCATCATCAGTATTGGTAGCCGCTGGGGACAACACAGTGCATGGGCCGTTACTGGTTCAAGCAAAGTATTAACATCCGTTGGCATGACTGATGGGAGTGTGAGACATGTGTCTAACACACATTCTTCTCCGTATAGCAGGCAGCATAGAACAGGTAAGATGCAATCTTGTCAAATTGGTCTGAATGATAGAAACCATGTGGTATTCAATTCTCTTAGAAGCGGTAGTCCTAAAATGTGAACGATGCACTCACGACACTTCATCGCCAGTAGAGTTGTCTCCACAGTGAACTGGGTGTTGCTTGTGGATTGACTTGTCATATCACAGCAGTAGGAGAACAAATAGTATCCCTGCAGCAAGTCCCAAAATGAGAGGCCAAACACAGAGTGCACAAAGTTTGGAAATATTCCTAGGACTGCTTCAAAAGGTGCTAACAGTCCCAAAAATACTGTCTTACATTCATGTACAATACCACTCGTATCAGACATGTTTAAGATACGACTTAACATTTCTGAGAAATGTATAGGGCAATTTGTAGTTAAAAGGGCATGTAACTCGGCAGAAGTCCTTGTGACTTGCAGATCATAGGTTTCCTTGGCCGAGGTCAGTGGCACAGTTTTTTGCAAATGAATGGCTTTCATTCTGCTTAAAGTATCAATTCGTATAGAAGAGATGTTGAGTGAAGACCATAATGCCGACTCCCAGCCTGTCTTGGTTTTTGGAAACAATACAGCAAGTGACCCTGGCTGACACAGTTACTAGATAGGTAAACCCGGCACATGCCACAGTAGCTGTGATCGTTCAACATGAGGTAACGTCCATTAGAAAGCTGTCCAAAAATTGGATCAATCACTGCAGCTGGTGAACCTTGCAGGTGGCTGGATAAGTTATTGGAGGAACCATCACAGACCGTGTAAATTAATACCCTGACAAAGGAGAGAACCACTTAGTGCGTTTTCACAATTGTTACCACTAAGAAACACCTCTCTTCCCCCACTACAACATCTGTGTGTGTACGGTAATTCCCAGAATGTCTTGATGTATTCTCTACCCAACCTTTCATATGTGCCTGCTGGTATATGTTATAGGGAATACCGAAAATGGAAAATTGTAACAGGCAGAGTGATTGTTCCATGTATAACCCATTCAGTGGCTGGTTTTTCAGCTACTGTAAATGGCAATCTTTCCCGTTTTTCAATGCTCAGCATCATATAGTCTGCTCCCCTCTGTGCCAAATTGAACTGTTTATCAGTGAGATTGAATTCTGAAAACAGTGACACATTATTGATTAAACGCCAAGGCACATAGCCTGAACAAAGGTTTTGTAATGTCCAGCCTAATAGCATGATAGAACCTAATTGCAACTGACCATGCTGCAACATGACCAAGTCCTGATCCATGATGTCTATGGCAGAGGATACTATGCTGTCCAAAGAATATTTTCTGGACGACAGAGTCGTTAATCCATTGTCAACTACAGAGAGAGTATTCTCTAAATTAATACAATCAATTTCTCTTATTCTTTCTGCAGTTACTGCTTGCGTAATCTTCCATGCTTCATTATAAGCAGCATAGATACCGGCATATATAAATCGTTTATGGCGTGGTTTTCTTGGTCCTAGCAAGAATTCCCTAAAATCAGCGCCATCTTTAAGTAAAGATGAGTGTTGTTTAAGTGTAGCTCTATGCAGTCATTCAAGGCACGGTTTCCCTACATTGTATGTTGTTACTATTCCTGGATGCTGTCTCTGAACATATCTTGGATCTGGCCTAGTGAATGTGAATCCCCGTGTTTTATTCAGGAATCTATATTGACAGTTGCTTGTGTCTGTGGGCCAGATTAACCATTTTTTCTAATCTGGATCTGTTCTGTTGTGATGCAAAATAGTATGCACGTCGACCTCCCCCTCTGAAGTGTTATCACTAACCATGTGTAGGTGTAGGTATGGACGGATTGTTTTGGTCTTTTAAGATGTCTGTTGGACAGTGTCATTCAAATACATAATTTGCTCTGGGATGATGCAGGCTCTAAATAAAGCTTCGTTCCCCTGCACTTGCCAATCTTTTGTGCCCCAGACAATTTTTGTCTCAATGTTGTCTTTCCAAAAGTCAAAACGTAGTGAAGACAGCTGAGCATAAAAGGCTGCAGAATAAATTTGCTTGGTATTTGTCAACATACTTGTCATTCCTGTCTTATTAACATTTTTAAAGTAACATGATTCTGCATTGGAAACATTAAAACATGAAAAGTATTGACATTGTCCCCAAAAACATTTTGAGCTACCCTTTGGTGGTGTAGGACAATGTTCCCATTGGTTATACATCTGTACATTTCTTGGATTTGCAGATTTGTGCAAGAAAAGGTGACCTTAGTGATTATAACAATACATTTGTTCATAATCTGATGAACCTTCTAAGTATTCATGATTTGTAAATACAGCAGACATTTCTAAGTCTGACCTCATATTATTAACAGTCTCGTAGTCCCAGTCATCAGAAAAGGTACTAGATGAAACAAAGTCATTCAAGGAAATCTTGAACTGGTGTGGAATCTTCAACAGCTCTGCAGGGCCAAAAATGTCATAGTCAGTTTTCTCCCAAGCTATACCCCCTGGTATAGGAACGGCTGTGATGTTCACTGATGACAAGTCTATTTGTTCATGATGAGATGATTTGTGTGGCTTGAGTAGTAAGTTGATGTTCTTACTTGCTGTGTCCTTTTTAACATACCTTCCATTTATCTGCATTCCCAAAGATATTACCAGAGTCAACCAATGTAGAAGAAAAAGCACACCCAACACAATCCAAAATTAATTCCATTGCCTTTTCCAAGTAATGAAAATGGTCTGTTTCTTGTTCTTTGAAAGTTATTTTTACTGGTGTTGTTTTGAGTTTGCTGGGATCCTCAGAAAACGTATCAAAGTTATTGAAATAGCCAGAGGCAGTTCTGTCAATTGTTGGGATTGCATCAGGATTTGTTGAAATCGCTGGATCCACTTGATCACTTGATACATTCATGTAATCTGATGCTACTTCATTGTAGACAGGTGTTTCTTGACAAACTGGTATTTGGGTCTCAAAGGTACAAGTTCCATAGCTTTGTTGCATAGACCTTCATTTCCCACTGCAGATTCTTCAAAGGTGATGAGTCTCTCAGTTTGAACCTCTTGGATAGTAGCCAGATTAGGGCGTCTGCTACATTGGCGGATTTCACGTGGGCTACTGCTTATGATGGGCCACATGATGTGGTTTTACCAGGTTGATGGACATGAACCTGTTCTCCTTTTTACAAGCAAGGGGCGGCAGTAATACTGTTCTTGATCCATGGATTGCTAGGACAGGAACTGGTTGTCTGTAAGAAGGCCCAAATTCCTTCTTGTCCGCGATCTTCTCTCTGACTAGATCCCCAAGCTTAGGAATCCAGACAGGCCTTGCTGGGATGGTCGGTTTCTCTTCAGTGGTGGCTGGCTTCAGGAGCACGTTACTTTGGTTCGTTCTTATTTCATTTAAGTCCTGTAAAACAGCCAAATGGTCTTTGAGATCAAAGGGCTTCTGGTCTACCACTGAAGTCTGACAATCGAGATCCGATACTATCATTCTGGTCCCAAAAGGACTTCATATGGAGTGATACCCCCTAGAGAACTTCCTGGCAGATTGTTAAGACTACGTTGGACACTTATTAGATGTTTGACCCACCCGTCACCCGAGCCTAATACACTATCTATTATAGATTGCTTTATGTCCCGGTTTTTTCTCTCCACTACTGAATTTCCCTCAGGATGGAATGAACTAGAGTACCGCAATGCAACGCCCAATTTGGCCATGGCCTTTTTGTAAGCTCGAGAGCAAAATGCAGGACCCTGGTCAGAATGTAGCGTGCCGACTGTGTATGTGCCGATAAAGGCTCGCAAATCTTTTATAACAGTTTGAGCGTCAGCCTAGCGCTGAGACCACATCCAAATAAATCTTGAACACGTATCCACTGTGACCATGATATATTTATAGTTACCATCCCTCTGTAAGGGACCGCAGCGATCCAGGTAAACGCAAGCGAATGGTTTTTCTGAAATGAACAGGGGCGTCTGCGCAGGACGTTTCACTGTCGAGACTTTCATCTTTTGGCAGATTTCACATTCCAAAACATAGTTTCTAGACTGTTTCCTCATGTGCAGCCACCAATATCTCTGTTTTAATAATGATACTGTGGCGGAAACACCTACATGAGCAGAGGCGAGCCATTCATGTGCTGCTAAAATTAGTCTTATTTATGTTCGATGTTTGTAATTACTCTATCCCCCACTCTAGGGATTCGAGCAAACTGAACATTATTTGCATCAGTTATGTATGAGTATTTGAGTGGAAACCCTTTTGGTAATGTTTTACCACTGTCTTTGCTTGAAGCGTTGACAGCTTGCATTATTTTGCTGTCTATTTTTGTTTTTGAACAAGTGATTGCAGCTACGGAAGCTGTTTGCACAGTTGCCTTTGTGGCTTCATCAGCCAATGATTTCCCTGTAACGTGAACGCCATCATATTGATGACTCAGCCTATGTATCACGTGATTGTTTTGTAGTCCTTGTCGTAACTGAACTGCTTGTTCGCAAAGCAACGTATGCTTGATTGTACCACATTTTGCATCTTTGTAACCGTTTTGAATCCAGTTCTGCAAGTATTCATTGCAAGATTGAACACAATAATAAGAATCGCACACTATGAGTGTGGGGAATTTGTGGTCCGTATTCTCAAGCGCCATCATGAATACTTGTAGTTCAGCTTGCTGAGCTGTACAATCTCCTACAGATTGTGTTTTAATGACCATTGGTTGGAATTTGCCATCACGCCAATGACCTTTAACGATCGCGCATTCCGCACTATAGGTTTGTTTACCCCCCGTAGCGGGTTGAGCTGATCCGTCGGTATAAATTACACATTCATACTGTTCTAGAGGCAGAATTTCAGTAGGCAGAGGACATTCTTGTTCCTATTCGAGAAATGCTTGTGGTTTCAAATATGGGTCAAAAACATATTCTACGTCTTTTGCAACAAGAGAATTAACCCATTGTATCCATCTTGGATGTAAAGCTTTAGCATTTGGAATGCTCGCTTTTGTCACTGCCTCTAAGACAGGTTCAAGAGTTACGACCTTAATTTGTTTACCATGTGCGACTGCTCTCTCTTTTGCTACTGCAGTTTGAACCACTGTCAATTTTTTTTCAGTTGAAGTGAATTTCATTACTGCTTGTGTGTATAAGTGTGATTTGTAAGCAATTGGTACTTTTTCACCTTCGTTAAAAGTTAAGTACGTCAATCCGCATTGTCCTGGACTGATTCGGATCACTAAGATGTGTACGTGTACGCCTGTTTGCAAATGTATTATTGCTAACATGTCTGTTTGGAGCGAACGCCAAATTTCTGTGTCTATTTGAGTCCAATTAAGTGTTTTGAAATCAGGTTTCATTAATTCGTAGAGAGGTTTAACCTTTTCTGCGTAATTTAGAATGTAAGTTCTTCCGAAATTCAAGAATCCTAGAATCGACTGTATGTTTTTCAGCGTTTTTGGAGTTTGGAGCAGAACACATTTCTCTAGAAAGTTGGCTGCCAGGCTTTTGCCTTCACTTGAAAGTTCATATCCCAGAAAGAGGATGTTTGAATGGGCAATTCTAGATTTTGAAAAATTTTATTTGTGTCCTTCAGAGGTGAATTCCAATATATTTGTGTTCACCCTTTTCAAGTGCCTATCCAAGTCATCGTCTGTTAGATAAATGTCATCGACATATGACAATGCTTTGTCATCATAAGTCTGTATTAACTCTGTTACCCTTCCTGATCATAACCCAGGACCATTCATAAATCGGTGTGGGAGATGACAGAAGTGACACTGTGTCCCCTTAATTGAGAAAGCAGTCAAATACCTTCTTTCTGGTGCAATGTTTTGACAGGAAAAAACATTAGAAATATCTAATGTGGTTTTATACTTTTTTCGCACAATGTTATTCATTAAGGCTGCACTGTGCATTTTGTACTGCAAATGTTTTGCAACAAGAGTTTAGATGCCTGTAATCCACTACTAGACAATATGTATTGTCTGGTTTGGAGACAGGAAACAAAGGATTGTTCATTGACGAGGTGCATGTGTCAATCACCTCTTGGTTTTCAAGTTGATTGAATATCTCCCTGACCTGTTTTTTAGCGTCTTGCTTAACTGGGTACTGCATTTGTACAGTTGGTTGATTTTGTAACTGTATTTTATGGTGAGGAGAATCCTCATCCCATCCTACATGATTTTTATATAACGCAGGAGCCTGGGCTACTGCCCATTTCCTGGCATAAGTATATTTTAAATGAATTGAAATGTGGTTGGAGAAGGCTGGCAAAATGATGTCTTCGCCATGTGAGCACTCCCTGACAAACTGTGGTGGCCAGACTTGTTCAGGTAGAAGAATGTCATAACCCTTAGAGAGTCGCTCCCAAAAGAGTGCTCACAGTTTTCTTGGTATGTCCCCCTCCATCCGGGGTGTTATTTCATATAACTTATATGGAGAACTAACCCTGAAATCTGCAGTTTCAACTTGAATAAATTCATTCAAGTCCACTGTCTCCAGATGATCCTACAAGTTCTTGCAAGCTATGGTGACTTCTGCTGCGCTGTCCATTCCCCGTTCTTGAGTTGTGTCCTCAAGATCCTCGGCATGTCTGATTTTTAGACCTGCTACCTTCTTTTTGGTGAATTGAGATTTCTTGTTTTTATGAACGTGTTGATCATCTTTGGACTTCACTCCTTCTTCCTTGTGTTCTGACCGTCCTCTTCTTTCGGATTTCTGTGATGAAGTCTGAAAGGTACGAGAGGAACGTGTATCAGTATCTTGATATCTATCATGTTTTCTCAAATTATCCCTTTTCCTGAGGTTATACCTCCTTTCAGAGGTCTCTTTTTGAATAGACCTACCTCTGGATTGAGAAAGCTTCTCTTTAGAAGTTTATTTGGTGTTTTCCCACTTCTTTTTATTAGGAATAGGAGTGTTTTTAGTAAAAACCTTTTCAGGACTTTCAGACAGTTGAGGTTTCACTGGTTTCCCACCCAGACTGTCTCTGCCTAATTCTTCATAGGATTTTTCAATCATTCTGGCCAGTTCTTGTGGTTGCTCAGTTACATCAAATTCCCTTAACGGATCACCACAGATGCTGCTTCACCTTTAATATTAGCTAATATTATTGTTGAGACCTATTTGATATCTTTCAGTAATTTCATACCAAGATTTAAAGTAGGCTCTGCCTCGTATTAATTTTGAATTTGTTTCATGACATCTGTATTACCGCCATAGATGGAACACCATGTGTTTTAGTGTAAATAGCAGCAAAGACTGTACCCCAAGTGTCGCAGTCTTCCAGATGTGGTGGGATCCCCCTTGGTAAACAGATTGTTAAATTTCTGTGTTTCTCATGAGGGGTGGTATTAACAAATACTGCGTTGATTTGAATAATTTTTCAGTTATCCAGAATGGAATTTGTTCCCGTTTTGCGGGTAATTTACCAATGACCGAGTGTAGAGTCTGGTATGTAAATTTATTTATGTTCGCCTGGTGTGGGGGATGCTGTGAAATCATTATTGCTGGTTGGACTGTAAGAGTCCGCATGACATATTGAACCAATTGTCTATAGATTTTGATCACCTCTTTAAGTTGAGCTTGTAGTTCCACATCTGTCATTTCATTTATGTCAGGATGTGGAGTATAGCTGGCTAAGACTGACCATGTTGCTCCTGGTCTACCTAGTGGACCGAGACTGGTACTGTGATTTATATGTTTAAGGGCGCCTTTAAACCAGAGCGCATGCTCTTGGTAAGTTAGTGGAATTTCTATATCCTCAAAAGGAATGTATTCAATTGCCGTTCATCTTCTTTGTAGAAGTGAAACACGTGTTCTTGGATCTTCTTCAGCGAAGACTATCCATGAATAGAATACCTCTGTCTGATGATATTCATGTGCCTCTATCACAAAAAGTACCCTACCACCTCTTGCTGTTGGGCCATTTTTCATAAGTAGTATAGTGATGGTCCTCCTTAAATTGAAAGGTATGCTTATGGCATCCTCGTCGGCTTCTTGGAAACCTGAAATGTTAAGAGCTGCATCGGCTGGATCACCTGCAGCTCCACTGGCCCCGTGAAGTACGCTGTCGCCCATTTTGTTGACAGAAAGTTTGCAAAACAAGTTTTCAAGGAAATAAAGATAAGGCGCAAATAATTTGGAACACTGTATCCTTCAACGTTGAACAAACCAAAAAAGCTAATACATAGGATTTTCGTCCTACTCAGCTATGGAGGATATTATCCCTTTAGCCACTCCAGACATCTATTGGAGTATTTATGGAAAAGGGGTCTCTGAGAAAAGCACGACTGAGTTACTTTAGTATCTAGCGTTAAATTAGTGCCTCAGACACTATCACTACAGCACACATTTGAACCTGTGAAGATTCTGCAAACAACACAGGGGTGAAGTTCAGATGTCCCCTTCATAGGTACAAAGAAGAGAGAATCTCCCGCTGGTGATTTAGGGATGAACAACAAGACACTTAGCCAGGTTGCATTTTAAATATTACTTCACCCCTGTGTTTCCAGAGGTTTAAAGAAAGTAACAGTAAAAGGTCAGTACTCTTTTCTTTAATATCAAGTGATTCTAATTTTGGCTTTGCAATGCTCCAGCTATAATTCAGTGCTTTATGAATACAGTCTTCTCTGGTCTTATTGTTTAGACCATGGTTGTTTATTTGGATGATATTTTAGTTTTCTTCATAGACCTGACTAATCATATCAACTGTGTGAAACAAGTGTTGCAGAAACTGCAAGAAAATAAACTGTTTGTTAAACTTGAGATGTGCGCCTTCCACAACATCTCTGCTGAATATTTAGGTTATGTTGTATCACCTGGTGGCCTAGCTTTGGATATTTTAAATGTTTAAACAGTTTTCGATTGGCCTAGCCATACAACATTAAAAGAAATACAGATGTTCTTGGGGCTAACAAACTATCATAGAAAATTCATTAAAGGATTCTCTCTACAAATCTTACCCATTACTGATCTAATAAAGAAGAATAAACCGTTTCACTGGTCACTAGAAGCCCCAATAGCCTTTAAAGGACTAAAATCTGAGTTTTTAAAAATGCCAATTTTACAACAGCCAGATATCACTCAACTTTTTGTATTGGAAACTTACACCTTGTAGTGTAGTTCTTATATTCCTAATAGGCGCTGCACATTGGAATAATATATCCTATAAATATGACGTAGGACTTAGGTCAGTAGGTCTCTATCGAATATACTAAACTTAATTGTGAGTGCCAGCTAGCTCAGAGGTCACTAGAAACGTTCTTGAATTCACAAGAAGGGATTCGTTTCTGACAACCGCATAAATATGACGGTAAACATCACTTACAACGAAACTTTTACAACGCACTACCATTACAACGCGGTCATTACAACGCAAACTATTACAACGCATTGCGCTGGGGGGCACTCTAGGATAGGGAATAGGTTAATTTACTCTCCAATAACCTTCCCTAGTGTCCACGGGGACTGGAGTTGGAATAGTAAATTAAACTATTCACTATCCAGCACCCCAAAGCGCTATGCGTTGTAATGGTATGCGATGTAAAAACCGCGTTGTAAAGGCAGGCGTTGTAATAGCCTGCGTTGTAACGTCATACATCCAAATATGACAACTTTTTTTCCCTAGGACTGGAAAATATCTTCAGAGTCATAGAAACAATAGATAAGTATTTCACTCAGTCAATCGTGCATGCTTAGTTTCTACAGAGTTGCAGAGTAATATAGAGACGCACGTTTTCAATAAAAAGGTTTATTGAACAGTCTTCTTTCTCATGCAAGAGAAGAGAACTGCTACAACTTTTAGACAGAATGCAAAGTATAATGCGTACAGTGAGAATAGTATTATGAAATAATACTGTAATAGCATTGTATGGTTTCTAAGCCATATAAAAATACATACACAAATAACACAGGCTAAAATACTCAACTGGTGCTTCTAAAATACACCTACCCCAATGTACCTAACCTAGGTCTAGTACGAGGGAAGAAGTAAGTATGGTCTATTGCATTGGTTTCGTTTTTGCCAAGAATCTACCAAAGGTTCTCTAGGTGCTAATCAGCTTCGTACCTTAGAATGAAGGAGGTCTGGTATCTCAGTCTCGGGACTCAATTTCCCAACACCCCGCAAGGAGAGTCAGAAACACTGGAGCTGGATTCTCAGCAGAGGAGGGCAGCTTCCTGATCAGAGCGTCAGCTGGAGAGTTGGCTTCCTTCGGCACTTCCTGTAGTGAGCTGCTTCGGGCAAGTAGGTCATCGAACAGCTCCAAACCACTGGGCTTTGCTATAGCAAATGAAGCTATATTTATACCTTGAAGGTGTTTAGGAATGCCATGTTTGACGAAAAGTCGGGCATATGAATGTCATGAATGAACCCATAAGGAATAGATGTTCATTGTAAAACTAAGTGAGTTCTTGGAGAAATCAATATTCAAGCAAGGGGAAGTCCCTAACGGCTTAAGCTGGTTTTCCAAGAAATCGTTGTGACGTTTGGTAACGGATGGAAGTAGCTATGCCTGTATTTGGGTAGCGTGGGCTATGCCTAAATAAGGGTTTGATTTCTATGCATATATAAGGTTAACGTGAATTGTACCTATATAAGGGCATGAATAGGGAAAATCCATTCAGAATCTGAAATGCTATATAACAACCTCAGACCTGGCCATGGGACCTGTCCTGATTCAATGCAATCATGCTGTGGTAGACCACTCTGCGGCCTTCTTCTCAGAGAAATGTTTTGCAGTGTTTTTTTGGGAATGGAGATATTTCTTGCTTGGATCCCAACACACAGTGGTAGCCTGCACTGACCACAGAAATCTAGAAGTGCTTCAACAAGCAGAGCGTTGGAATAGCCGCCAGGCCATCTGGGCATTTTTCTTCCAGAAAAATGATTTCATATTCATGTGTATTCAATGATCCGAGAATATAATAGCAGAGGCCTTTTCTAGATGTGACTAAGATTCTATTAATTCTAAGAATTCAGAAAAGGTTATCGCCCTCAAGACTTTGTTACTTTTGTGACTTCTACATTTCTTGAAACAATCCATTTAGTAACCAGATGCTGCAATATATAAATCTAAAAGAATAATATCTGCACCATCAAATTATACAAATTGACAGACTAATCTTTGTGCACAAAACTCTTTATTTCGAGGATACAATTACAAAGTTCTATAATGCAGTTATGTTATGACACATTGTATTCTAGCCATCATGGACAATGTGGGACGGAAGAATTCATTAGCAGGAAATTCTGGTGGCCATCGTTCCATCAAGATGCCAGCACCTTTGTTAAGACCAGTGAAGTGTGTACCCAGAATAAATACAAATCTGAAACATCAAAGAAAACAACATGGTTATTAACTCCAGAAATCAATTCCAAACCTTGGTGTTAGAACTGACGGACTTAAGGTGGTCTTCCACCCAACTTTTTGCCATCCTCCTCCTCTTTTTCTGTACCTAGGACTCAGAACCCTTTGCCACTAGCAACCAGTGTTAAAGTGCGTGTACTCACCCCCTAAAATATGGTGTTACGGGTTCATCTACAATGAGCATATTTAACTCGCTTATAAGTCCCTAGTAAAGTACACTACATGTGCAGAGCCACTGTAAATTAAATATGAGTAGCAGCACATATCAAGCCATGAATCAGGCGTGCTGTTGCTGAGCAAGTGTGAGCAGTTCACACTGCCATTTTGGCCTGGCAAGATTACCCTTTTGCCAGGCCCAAACCATCCTTTTTTATATACACGATTCACTCCTAAGGTAAGCCGTGGACAACTGAGAGGGCAGGGTGTATCGTTTTTAAAAGGCACATGTACTTTTATGTTTCACATGTTGCAGTAGTGAAATACTCCCAAATTAATTGTTCACTAATGCAGGGCCTATCACATTTCTTCCATAGGATAAAAGGATTCCCTTATTCCATTGTCAAAGTGTAATTCCCATTTGGGAAGAGATAGGCTTTCCAAGTTTTGTGCTTCTGCAATCCTAATGCAAAATCTTAATTTATCGTAAAGTCAGATTTTAAATTACAATTCTGAAAATGGAACAATTATTGAGTGGACATCTTCTTACTTTAGACCTTTGATGCATAGTGCCTTTCTCTGATCACATGCCTGGGCTGGGTGATCGTTGGGCTTTGTGTAATCCCCCTAGATAGCCACATACAATGAAGCTTATGTGTGACTTGTTGGGCCACCCTGGCTGGATGGGAGGGAGGAGCTGTACCCAGCCTCAACTGCACATGAAAAGTATGAATCTGGTTCCAACACAAATGGTTCCATACCCCCCAGTAGTAAGTCTAGAGCCTGGGGAGGGAGGGAGGACCTCTGTGCACTTCGAAGGCATGTCCTTGAAATCTCTCCCACTTCAAAGGCACAACTTGGTGTATGTACAGGACCTCAGACACTATCACTACAGCACATATTTGAACCTGTGAAGATTCTGACAGGAAGAAGGACTGCTGTGCTACTGAAGGACTGCCACTCTGCTGGACTGTTGCTTTGCTAAACTCCTACCTTGCTTTGCTGCCCAGTTGCCTCCTGTTCCCCTTCAATGGTGAGAAGGACTGGACCTGCTCACTTGAACCCAAAGTGACTCCAAGGGCTAGCTGACTGGCCTCCTGATCTGAACTCTTAGGGACATAAAAAAATCTTTGTTTGCCTATAATATTATAATTTAGGCCAAAAGTGCTATACTGGCATATGGAAGGCAAGTTAGTCCGTCAATACTGTACAAGTTCAGAAGTGAACTGAAATGTTCTATTCATGTGTTTACAGTGAACAATAAATCTTGACAAAAATAGTACCCAAAGGCACGTGTGTAGTAGGAAGGATAACTCTCAAGAACTAGCAATGTAAAACAAAATCTTATGTTATGTGTGTTTATAAAACACACTATCTACCTCAAGGGTATACTGGGAATGAGCAGGTGTATGCATCTAGCAATATCAAGAACAGAGGCGGAGGCTCTGATGTGGAGCGAGGAGTTGTTGCATGCTTCAGAAGCAATGTAAGAGAACACCCATCCTCTTAATTTGGTCTTAATTTGGTCCTGTGCATCCATGGGATTTGTGCAAATAGGTGTCCAATGGAGCAGAGATATCTGGGAGGCTGGTGGAAGAAGATGCAACTGTTCAGGTAGGTTGGGTCTAAGTTGTGTAGTGGGTGAATGTGTGTGTGTGTATGTGTGCTTGTTTGTGTGAAGAGTTTGAAATGAGCTTGTTTGAGTAGCAGGAGCTAGTGGAGCTTCCTGGTCTGATGTGAGTTTTGTGAGGGAAGTTGAGGATGAGTCTAGCTGTTGAGTTTTAGGTGGTTTGTAGTCTTTTGGTGATTTGTCTGGGGATCTCAGCGTACAGGGTGTTCCTGTAGCCCATCTTGCTAGCCAATAGGGTGTGGGAGATATCTGTTCTGGTATTGCTTGGAAGTAATTTGATCAGAATATTCACAGTGTGTAAGCAGGATGCAGTAACAGCCTTGACATGTACGGTCATTTCGAGATTGCTGTTCATGATGAATTAGAGGTTCCTGGCACAAGTGCTGGGTGTAGGTGAGGTGTGGGTCCAAGTTTAGTTGCCCACCAATTTAAGTACCATGACCAATGTTCTTGCAGAAAGATCACTACTTCTTTCTTTTTTGGTGCTGAGACTTTTTTTGCAATTAGCAACTTTGGTCATGTAGGCAGTGAACTTGTTTCTTGTGTTGGGGGCTTGACTGAGAGGGGTAGTATGGGTTGTGTGTTGTAAGAGCAGGAGAGGATGCTGATGCTGTGTGCACGTATGACATTGTTCCGGGGGAATCATGTTTGTGTTGAAGAGGATGGGGCTGAGCAATAAACCTTGATGCACTCAGCACACAATTCTGTGGGTTTTCAAGGATTAAGGTGCTATGCTCATATCTTGTGCTCTATCTAGCAAGAAAGAGCAGATCCAGTGGAGAGCCGATCATTGAATGTCAATCTCGTGCAGGAGCTTGATGAGGATGAGGGGTGAGACTGAGTTAAATGGTGCAGCGAGGTCTAGGTGAATGAGGGCTGCTGTGTCTCATCTGTCAGGATCATGTGGATGTCGTTTTTGGCGGCAATGAGTTCGCTTTTGTACTGTGTTTAGACCTGAATTTGGACTGTGTGTGTAAAGCAGCTAGTGGTTGATGAGGTGGTTATTGAGGCATCAATTGATTGGTTTCTTTTAGACCTTGCCTGGGTGTGGTTGGAAAGGGATGGGTCTGTAGACGGTGACCATTAGCTGGTTCAGCAAATAATATCTTTAGCAAGGGCATGACAGTGACGTGTTTCCAGCTGTCTGGCAATCCAGGAATGTATCTGAATTGATGGAGACTATGAAGATGGGTATTAGTAGTGGTTCATAGGAGTCCTGTGTTTAAAGTGTGACGGGGTCAAGGGTCAGATGGGGCCCACAAGTGGATGTGTGATGGTTTGATGGTGGTGGGCCATGAGGTCAGGTTTCATTCTTCAGCCATGATGAGAAGTTGTGTTGCAAACGTGACAGTTCTCCATATATAGAGGTGATTTTGTTACAGAAGATTGGGAATGAGATTTGTTATATGATTTAATCGCTTGGCCACAAATTGCAAGTTGTATCGTAATAGTAAGCTGAGGAAATACTGGTAAATCAGAGGGCAATGTTTCTCTTGTCTGTTTTACCCAATTCATTATTTGGAAGGGTTTAAACTTGGAATAAATTGTAATTATTAGAATTAGTGTATTCACTATGATTTCAGCGTTTTTACTACTATTTCCACACTTTTACTCAATAAGATTTTGCCACGCTTTTATGGCTAAATGTGAAGGGGGAAATTCTAGTGAAATACGAAATGCTGTTTCAGCTGGAACTCTTATCTTTAGTATTTCTGTATATATAAAACTGTATGGAATCGTTTTATGTGTTTAGCCAGGGTGGAGTCAATTTAGCTACTTTTTGTCTTATTTTCCAACTAACATCATATATTCCTTTGACATATATCAAAAATCTAATTATTCAATATTAGAAATATTTCTGTTTCAAAGGATTATGTCCACTTCTTCCCTTTCTGTTGATCCCTTAATGTTACCCATGTTTTTATCCGATTTAATTTTTATCTCATTTTCACTCTCTTTCAAATACATTTTATAATTATCTTTAAATTGTGCTGTGCATTTTTAAAATATGTTCAATTAAATATATAAGAGGGCAAAAAGCAATAAAATGAACCTGTAATGTTGGAAATTACATTTATTGAGCTGACAAATGAAGTAGAAAATGCAGAGTGCTTCATGGGAATCAGAGGGGGATAAAGAAGATATGCCCTATTGACAAAACTCAGATTTGGAAAATAAGAGGAAAAATGTACCTATACTGACTCCACCCTCCACGCCAGCTGCACATAAAAACAATGACATATAGGGGCAGATTTACTAGGAACTGACACATCTACATAGATGCATCAGTTTCCTTGCGCCAGCGCCAAATATTCTAACGCCACAATGGATGCACGGTATTTACAATACAGTTCTCCATACCACAAGGATTAACAGATGTGTCAGAAATTCTGACGTACCTGTTGGCCCAAAAGTGACGCATTACTGGAGTTGCTCATGAATGTGACGCAACTCCAGCAATGCACCACAACAAATAGGTGAGTCCCATTCAAAAAGCTCTGCATCATTCATTACGCCTGGTCTGAACTGGCGTAGGCGTTTTGACGCTGTGAAATATTGTAAATTTCACAGCATCAGTTCTACATGGCTTTTTGCGTGGAAACGCCTAGCCTGCAAACATTATACCTGGGGCAGGTATAATGTGACAAAGCGCTTTACAACGTGACGCATCTCCCTAGATGCGTAATATCGTAAATTGGCTGCATTGCTTGCGCCGCCATTGCATCAAAAAATGTGACGGAATGGCGACAGAAAGGGCTTGTAAATCTGCCCCATAGTTTTCATTTGTATCATCTATATTTTTGCAAGAAAACATTCTCATGTAAAAAGAGAAGAAGGGGTAATATCAAGGTGTCCACTTTCTAAGCAGTTGCATATGGAATAGATCCAGGATGGAGGGCACAACTGGATGCTTCGTATAGTGTACCGCCTGTGCAATTTCGTCAGGAAAACTCTTTTTGTTTGTACAAATATTATCTGTATGCCTTTTGCTGAACACTCAGGACGACGACAGGTCGAAGCAGAATTACAGTTGGCGGATATCATTTCATACACATCTATTGTCATTGAACCATCATTTTTTGAATGGTAGCTGAAAATCTTTCAGAACATTTTGTGGCACAATTAAATCTGACATGTCTGCGTTCAGAAAATTCTTCTTAGCCTTTACAAAGCCGTTTCTAAACCTAGCAAATTCTATCGCCTTGCCCAGAATGTTTTGCATGACCTACCCACAGTTGTAGGTCATTCTAGGTCTGGTGGCGCTATCAAAGTAAGTGAACGTTGAGGGAGTTCTATGAATTTTGACCAGCATGTTACGGGCAAAGGTTCACCTCAAGAGAAAGCACGTGGGCAAAGCGATGAACCTGCATCATTCGCTTGAGGTTCAGGGATATTAGAAGTATAGTTACATCTTGTCATGAAACCTGCAGGATTGATTCATCAGTAGCTTTTAGAACAAGTCTGAAGCGCACTTTTCTGTCATTACTACAAGGTATGGGAAAATGTGTGTGTTTTTTGTTCTGAAAAAGTCATTTCCTGGACGTCTGCAATTGTCAATGATTCTTGGGGTTCTCGAATGCCTGACTATTTCCAAATGTAGAAATGGAGCAAGTTATGTTATGTTATGTTAATTTTTCTTATATAGCGCATGGCTGCCCCAACAGCAGGACGTCCCAGCACGTGCAGAAAAACCAACCAGGGGTGGCAGCGGAAAAAACAGAGGGAGTACTGAGAAGCCGAGGAGTAGGCTGACTAGATGAAAGCGAACAACCAGGTCTTGATAAATTTACAGAAAAGCCAATGGTCTTGTATGGCACGTGCTTCAATGGGGATGGAATTCCAGAGAGCAGGGGCCAGAGACCTGAAAGAGCGTCCACCCGCTCTGTTCCTGGGAACCCTGATGGTGCAGACTAGATGGCGATCGGCAGAGCGCAAGGCCCGGGTGGGAGTATAGGGGGTGCAGAGTCCTTGCAGTATTTGAGGGCCTTGGTCATTGAGAATTTTATGAGTTAAGCAGAGGGCCTTGAATTCAATTCTCTGTTTCACTGGAAGCCAGTGGAGTCGGTTAAGGAGATGAGAGGTGTGGCTATGTTTGGGTAGTGCAAAGAGGGTGCGAGCAGCTGCGTTCTGAGCCCTCTGTAGTATTTTGACGACTGACTTATTAGTACCTAGTAGTAGTCCGTTACAGTAGTCTAGGTGGGATAAGACCAGGGATTGGACTATAACTTGCCTGGTCAGTGGCTCGAAGAAGCCCAGTATAGGTTTGATGCAGCATAGGCGGCCAAAGCAAGTACCAGCAACATTATTTGCGTGCGATTCAAAAGAGAGTGCGCTGTCCATTAGGACACCCAGATTCTTTACAACCTCCTTAGGTTTGGGGGGGACCCATAATCGGGGGCCACCACTGGTGGTCCCACTTCTGTACGTTGTGTCCCAGCAGGAGCACCTCAGTTTTGGAGGAGTTAAGCTGGAGATAATTATCAGACATCCAGTTTGAGATGGTCCTTACATCTTCCTGAAATTTGGCCTGGTCAGGCGAGGTGTCATTGGAGAACGTGAAGATAAGCTGCGTGTCGTCCGCGTAAGAGATCATTTTAATCTTACGTTCCCTGGCCAGAAGGGCCAGGGGGCGGACGTTCACATTAAACAGCATGGGGCTGAGGGCAGAGCCCTGCGGGACCCCACAGTTGAGTGGAAGCCTGCTGGATGTATAGGGAGGGGCGTGGACCTGGAAGGAGCGGTCCGATAGAAATGAAGCAAACCAGGCAAGCGCACCGTCTCTGACTCCGATCTCCCCGAGACGTTTGAGCAAAATCTCGTGGGAGACTGTGTCAAACGCTGCGCTTAAGTCAAGTAATATGAGAGCAGAGGTGTTCCCTAGATCTTGTGAGGCCCTCAGTTGTTCCGTGACTGCCAGTAGGGCCGACTCCGTACTATGATTTGCTCGGAAGCCATTTTGGGACTCGTCCAGGATCCCGTTGGATTCTAGGTGGCTGGTCAGGATGAATTCACATGGGCTTCCATCACCTTGGCCAGGTAGGGCAGAAGGGAGATGGATCTAAAATTCTCTGGGCGGGAGGGGTCCAGGGTCGATTTTTTAAGCAGGGGTATAACTTTATCATGTTTCCATGACTTGGGGATGGTGGATGACAGAAGAGATCTGTTGACAAGTGTATATTTTCGTATCTGCTTATGTACTGCAGCAGTGGGTACTTTGCACCAATATATTTCGCAAGGGTTGTTTTCTGCATGTTTCCATCTTTGAAATGCATTAACTTCTACGAATAAAAGGAATGATCCACCCACTCTCAAACGACAGCGATTACCAGTCCTCACCGCTATACCTAGAGAGCTAAAGACAAAACCACCAGCAATCAGGAGAAAACTGCCCAACTGCCTCCTAATCAACTGCAGATCGGCCTCACTTCACGCAACGGACTTAGCCAAAGCTATCCTCACACATGACATTGACGTTGCGTTCCTCACTGAGAACTGGCTAAACAAGACATCTCCTCCCTGTCTAGACATGCTGGTACCACCTGGTTTCTCCCTCATATCCAAAGACAGGATAGAACAATGAGAAGGTGGGGTCGCTTCATCCACAAGGACAGCTGGAGCATCACAGAAACCTCCTCCTTCGAGTACGACTCATTTGAATGTCTATCCGCTGCCATCAAGACCAAAGACAACGACTCCCTACTGTGCCACCTACTCTATCACCCCCCGGGCAGAAACAACGAGTTTGGAGAACAACTATCCAACCTGATTGCACAAGACGCTCTCGGCGATTCCAAAAACCTAATTCTTGGTGACCTGAATCTCCGATGGAACGAAACTCATAACCCTCTAATCAGATCGCTATCCAGCCTCCTCGCTGACAACAACCTTACTCAACACTGTGCTGAGGAGACACATTACAAAGGAGCCATACTGGACGCCATCATTGCACAAAAAAATTCAATCACGGTCAACCACATACTTCCCGTTGACTGGTCAGATCATCATATGATCTTATTTCACATCAATCACCCCATGATCCTGCTTAAACCTCCCCAAGACCCCCCAAAGTGTCGAGAAACCTCTCCCAAGTACCCCAAGACATCCTAGAAGGTCAGCTAAGGTCACTTCTTCCAGACAACTCTCTGCCCTTTCGACCAATGATCACATCGACCACTATAACTTCGAGCTAGTCTCCATTCTCGATAATCTAGCTCCTCTAAAGCTCAAAAGAAGCCGTGCCACCCCATCTAGAACCTGGTTCAATGCGGACCTCAACGCAGAAAGAAGAACCCTGAGAGCCAAAGAAAGAAAGCGGAGAAACAACCCAACAACCATCCTTCGCTTACAACTAAAAACAGCCTGCAGGAAGTATAACAACCATATCAAAAACAAGAAATCCAGCTTCTTTCGAGAGGCACTAGCCAATTCCAAAAACAGACCTAAGGAGCTCTACAACATAATCAGACATCAAACATCCAAGCCTCTGCCCACACCCCTGCAGGCTTCCAAAGAACTATGCGATCACTTCGCCAGCTTCTTCAATGATAAGGTCTTAAAAATCGAACTATCTCTAGACATCAACAACTTACACCTCCAGAAGAGCAACGCGGCTATCCCACAGGCCCTCCCATCCGGCCCCGCTCCCCTCCTTTGGCTAAGCTTTCGCCCCGTGCAGGAAACTGAGATAATCTCGTTGATCTCGACCTCCAAACCATCAGCACACATCTCAGACCCCATTCCTCCCTCACTAATCAAAAAATGAAGCTCACCTTAGCACCTATCTGGGGAAAAATCATAAACAGCTCCCTACAAAGCGGAGTGGTCCCCGACTGTCTAAAAAGGGGACAAGTCACCCCTTTTCTGAAAAAACCCGGTCTTGACTCTACTGACTTGAACAATTTCAGACCGATATCTAACCTCCCTCTGCTCGCTAAAACACTGGAACGCTGCGTACTCCTGCAATTGACGCATCATCTGGACAACATCAATCTCCTGGACCCCCTCCAATCCGGCTTCAGACAAGGCCACAGCACAGAAACCCCGATGTTGAACATCATAGACGACATTCACGGTTCTCTTGACGCAGACAACTTCTGCCTCCTCATACTCCTTGATCTATCCGCAGCTTTCGACACGGTGGACCATAAGCTCCTCATAAAGACTCTGCAAGTAAGAGCTGGCCTCGGCGAGGTAGTTCTCGAGTGGTTTTCCTCCTTTCTACATAACCGCTCGCAAATAAAAAATTGAAGAACTTCACCTCCTAAACCCAGCAAGTCAACAAGGGTGTCCCCCAAGGATCAGTACTTTCTCCTCAGCTCTTCAACATCTATATGGAACCGCTCGCCAAACTACTCAGGAATGCCAACATCCACTTCCACCTCTACGCGGATGACACGCAGATCTACCTGGAAACCTCTTCTCTTAATGACATCCACAGACTAAATGCTGTCCTAAATGATGTTCAAGATTGGCTGACAAAGAATCACCTGAAACTCAATCCCGACAAGACTGAAACTCTTCTCATCTCAAACAAAGAAGACAACCCTCAAATCATCGAGTGGCTGAAGTCGATCGATGCTCTTAAAGGTACCCTCACGCTAGCTGATTCCGTAAAATCTCTGGGTTTCACCCTAGACCCTAAACTAACCTTGACAAACCACATTAAGAACTCAGCAAAAAGTGCATTCTTTAACCTCAGACTTCTGAACAAAATGAAACCTTTCATTCCCAACAAGGACCTTCAACTAGCCACGCAATCTCTAGTTCTATCTAGACTGGATTATGGGAACTCAATCCTAACAGGCATCCCCAAATCGCACCTGGCCCCATTAAAAACAACATTGCATGCGGCAGCGTGAATGATCACAGGATGCAACAAATCTGACCAGATATCCCCAGCACTCAAAGAACTTGAATGGCTCCCGGTGGAAATGCGTAGTACCTTCAGAACGGCCTGCCTAACCCACAAGGCCCTCCATACCGGAAAACCAGAATACTTGGCAAACAAGCTCAAAAAAGCTGGGCAAGATAGAAATTTGAGAAGCTCTAACTCCCTGCTGCTCATCCTACCAAAAACCAGAAAGAAGAGAACTGCGGACTGCTCCTTCACAGGAAATGCCCCCAAAATATGGAACTCTATCCCCCCGCACATCAGAACCATACCGTCCTATGCGGAATTCAAGAGCCAACTCAAATCCTTGTTCCTTATCCGTTCCCTAGGTCGTGGGTAACTAGGATCAACAATCATCCCCAGAACTATGTGTTATCTCTGTATCCTATTACCAAGATGTCCTACTGTACAAACATTTCCTCCTCCCAAATTGTCTCTCGTTGATCGCATTTATTTGTTACGTGTCCTGTTGCTCATCTTTCAATCCTTTTACTGTAAAGCGCTCTGCTACCTTCGGGTCTTGTTAGCGCTATAGAAAACTTCTAAATAAAAAATAAAAATAAAAAGTATTTTCAGCATAAGAAGCTGTCATATTTTGGTGACTCTTGATTAACCTACTATGTATTGTGTGATTTTGACCCAAATGTTACTGGTGAGCCTTTCCAGAACACCTAGAAATCCACCCCCTACTTAATTTGCTCACCCCGATTAAGTACCTTCTAAGCAAATCAGATTTGGAAGGGCAAAATTGCATGCTCTCCAATTGAGCAAACCAAAAATAAGATTTTGCCTAGACAAATGAACCGTAGATGAACTTAAGTGTACTAACATTTTTACGAATCATGTTGCTAAATCCTAGAATTCCCACCCACAGGCAGTATCTTCTCTTTTGGCTAGTCCTATGAATTATTTAGATGCTATTGTAAATCCCGGTCATGGGCTGGCTTTGTCCAGCAAGGCTAAATATGTGTTTATGTCTTACTTTCAAATGAGGGGGGGGGGGATTTCATCAAACGACGACGAGGGAAAATTACATATTCATTTAATTTTCACTTGTGGTTGTCTCGTCTATTGAATCCCCCCCAACACAGCCACACCACTCTTACATGAACGGGCCGCTCCTGGCTTGTTCCTGTGATATGGTGTGAGAAACTGGGTTGTTGGTTGAGTGGGGTGTTAACCTTGCTCAATCAACAGCCACAATCCCTGTCAAGGTGAACCACATAAGTAACTAAATTAACCTCTACTTAACCCTCTGGTAGCTTGGCACCAAAACAGTTAGGCTTCACTTAGAGGCATTGTGTAAGGTATTTATACAGCACACAAACAGTAATAAGGTGTAAACACAACACAAGAAAAATCCCACACCAGAATAGAGTTTATTTTAAGAAATTATTTGACACCAAAACAACAAACCGTAGTTATGAATTTTAAAGTTTAAAGTAAAAACTACCAAGGATTAGTTGACCGGCCTCCTCATCAGAGCCTCAGGGACAGAAAAGGCGCCAACCCTCTTGAACTCGCACCTGGACTCAGCCTGAGTGAGTCCTAACTGCCATAGGGCTGCTTCTGTACTCCTGGACATTTAGTGCTAATGTGAGTTTCATACATTATAAATTGCAATTACCTAATTGCGATTCTCAGGAATTCACCCTTAGGTGTTCCCAATTTGCAATTTGGATACATGTAGCCTGAAGTCCTCACATAGGAATCTTCACCTCAACTTTGCCCAGCAACACCCCGACAAGGATGCCTCCTCTACGGACACCACCTACAGCTTTGTCAAATTGAACTTCTACATTCTCAGAGATGGGTTTTTTCAAATGTTTTCTTAGTCTGAAGGTAAGCACTGACCAGGCCTAATTAACTTTTTGCATCTGACTCGCGATTCATCGCAGTTACCATATTCTTTGGCTTTGATCAGATCTCACGTGACTAGATGTCCGTGGTTTGAACTTTGATCGTCTAAATACTATTTTTACCTTTAAATCTTTGTAACTCCAGTTCTACTGATTGGATTTTTATTGTATTTGTGTCAAATAATTTATTAGCATTTACTCTATTTTTCTAAATTGATGTGGGATTATTTTGTGTTGTTTTTTCACTTTATTGCTGTCTGTGTCCTGCAAAAATACTTTACTCATAGAATCTAAGTTAAGCCTGAATGCTTTTGTGCCAAGCTACCAGCACAGGTTAATTAAGGGACTTTTGTTTGATTCACGCTGACAGGGATTGTGGCTGTTATTTAGCAGAGTTAACACCTCACTCATTCAACTACCCAATTTCTACTACTTACCTTATGAGAAAAAGTAGTCTATTACATTTTGTCCCAGATCATCTCTTTCTTCCTCACCACTGTCATTTTGTAATTCTTCAACTTGACCCTTGACCTCCTCATTGCAGATGTCATCCAAGATGAAAGGGATGTTCCACTGCAGGGTTCCACTGTGTTGTTAGATTTCTCACAGGTGATAACAACCATGGTCGGGTGGGATGAGCAGAGTCTCCTGAAAAAAATGCAACCTCATGTAAGAGTAACATTGTACAGTGTAAACTTTAGACAACGCCATTTTTTAATGTTTTATACATGTTATTTAGAATAGTCCAAAAAGTCATACTCTGACATTTCCAAGTTGTGCCATCTGCTGTTGTATCATGCTATTGCATAGCAAAAAATAATTCATTGGCGGATCCATGGAAGCATGCACAGATGCTTGTGATATAAGGATCTGGAATGCACACAACTTGCAAATGTAAAGAAAGGTCATTTTTCCGGATGTGGTAAACTTGCTCGCGTTTATGTGGTGGAACCAAAGCAATGTTTCTTCTGTCAATATCACCAACCACAAGTGGGATTCCACCCAACCAATAAAACTCAGTGTTCGACCGGACAGCCTTAGGTTGGTCTTCCCTCAACTTTTGCCTACCTCCTTTACTTTTCTGACCTCATTTTTACTGGCTTTAGGACTTTGTGCACTTTACCACTTCCTACTAGTGCTAAAGAGCATATGCTCACTCATACCTTGATTGACATATCCACAATTGGCCCATTTAATTTACTTATAAGTCCCTAGTAAAGTGTACTACCTGTGTCCAGGGCCTGTAAAATAAAGGCTACTAGTGGCATTGCAGCACTGCTCATGCTACCCACTCAAGTAGCCCTTAACATGTCTCAGGCATGCCATTGCAGAGCCTGTGTGTGCAGTTTACACTGCCATGTTGACTTGTCATTGAAAACCCCTTGCCAAGCCGTAAATGTCTATTTTGTTACATATGAATCACCCTCAATGTAGGCCACCTGGCAGGGTGCTATGTAACCAAAAGGTAGGACATGTACTTTTAAGCCTTACATGCCCTAGTGATCAAACAAAAGTCTTTTTTCATGACTGTGAGGCCTACCCTTCTCATAGGATAACATTAGGGATTCCTTATTACACTTAATAAGTTCTAATTCCTGATTGAGAGTGAGTAGATCTGTCATGTTTTACCTATGGTTTTGTAATGCTAAATGTTATTTAAAGGTAAAGTCAAAGTTATCATTACAAAGTTAAAAATGACACTGTTAGAAAGTTAGCATTTTCCTGCTCTTAATCTTTTGTGCCTGCAGCATGCCTGATCAGTCTGGGATGGGTGACAGCTGGATTGTGTGTATTCCCTCTAGACAGCCATATAAAGAAGTAACTTAGGTGTGGCTTGATGGATCTTCCTGGGAGGATGTGAGGGAGGAGCTGAGCACAGCCTCACACTTACACCTGCATAGGCTGTATCCTGTCTACACACAAAGAGCTGCATACCCCCTTTTGTGCGTCTGGAGCCAGGGCAAGAAGTGAGGACCTCTGTGGACTTCAAAGTCCTTCTTTAAAGTCACCCCCACTTAAAAGGCACAAATGGGTATACGTACTATGTCTCTGACCCTCCTAAGGCAATACACTCCTCGACTTGAAACTGGAACTGCTGAGCTTAAGGACTGCCATTCTGTTTGACTGCTGCTCTGGAAGACTGTTACCTTGCTGTGTTGCCATGCTGCCCTATTTAACTGGGTAAAAAATAGGACCTACTTCACTTGAACATAGAGTATAATGTGAACTTGACCCTTACGGGTATCAGAGTGCTTTACAAATGTTCTATATACAGATAGAATAAACAGTAACATCTACAACATCATCAAGGACAGAACAAGATGTAACCCAGTCCCCAAAATGACCCCCTCAATGCCCACACTACAAAACCATGAATACAAACAGAACAAGTGATAAATCTACATTAGTAAAAAACATTTGATGTATTGTGACCAAGAGTAGAGTTCACTGAAGAGTGAGTCTGTGAGATCTAAAACAGAAACGTGTTCATCAATATCACTTTAACTTCTTTCTTGAAAGAAGCAGTTGAGGGATTCAGTCCGATTTCAGGGGGTAGGAAGTTCCAGATTCTCAGAGTAATACCTGAGAAGGCTTGGTTATATGTTTTACTTTTTAATGGTTTCAGCAGTAAGGTGCTAGTCCCTCTAGATGCTCTACAGCCACCCAATAGCTCCAATATTTGTGCAAAGTATCTCATGGTGTTGGAGTGTAGGGAGTTATGGCCATGCTGTAAGTTATGAAATAAATCTTTGCCTCATTTGAGCCAGTTTAAAGATTTCAGATCCGGAGTTAAGTAATTGTCTCTTTTAGATCCTGTAATGAGCCTAGCTTCAGACTTAGGAGATGCCCATAGAGGCGCTAGCTTAAATCTGAGTAGACAACAGAGGTTTGAGCTTCCATAGTCCTACCTGAGAATTACTAAGGCTTGAACAGTCATCAGAGGGTAGGAAGGATCTTATTTTTTGCTACTTTGGAGCTGATGAGCACCTGCATGTTCAAGTCCATGTCAAGCATTATTCCCTGCGATCTAGTTGAATATGTAATGTGTGGTAGGTAGTTAAGGGCTGTTAGTTATTTTATCCATCCTGCAATGTCCATTTGAGTGTTTGGGCAGGGAAATTAGGAGGAATTCAATCTTGAGAGTGTTTAGTTTGAGGTGGGTACTGGTCAGCCAGTTTTGGTTATTTTGTAAGGTTGGTTTGGGAGACCTAATATCTTTGGGTGTGATGGGAATACATGAGATAGTTGGTGTTAGATAGATACAGAACTTTCCTCTCATATAATTGTACTTACTCCATTAACAAAGTTGATTATGACCAAATAAAACAATTCTTACAAACCCACACAAAGATTCAAGGCCCAACCACAGAGCTCTAAACAAGTCTCATCTAAAGCAAGTGCCCATCACTCAGTCTACCTCTACCTCAGTCTACCTATACTGACATCAAACCACACCTGAAATCGATGCTACTCAACTGCGGATAGGGAATGGGACATGCGGCGCACATCGCAGACCTCATCCTTGCAGATCTGGGACCTACTTGACACCATCTCTCCCGACAGTGCCTTCTTTACAGAAATCTGGTTGAACCTGATCCCTTGCACCGGAAATTGCAACCATCATTCCCAATGGCTACAAAATTATCCACAGGAACTGTGTCAATCAACCGGGAAGAGACATCGCCATTGTATACAAAAACACCCTCTAAATCACAACCAGCTCTGATGACCATGCACCCGTCATGGATCACCTTCTCCTCCAGATCCAGACCAACCCTAACACCACCCTCTGTGGCACCCTCTTCTACAGACTCCCAGAACCTGCCCCTTTCAGCAAAGGGATGTATGTCAATACATCACATACTAATACCACGCGTGCCATTACAACACTGGTATTACTACGCGATGAAAATGACATCACAAACCATTACATCGCATACTTTTACAACGAGTATGCCTTTACCGCGCATGCCATTACAATGCGAAGGCATGCGTGGTAAAGCCATACTCGCAGTAAAAGTTTGCAAGGTAAGTAAAATCCCTACACCGGCACAACACACTACTCCTCCCACCCCTACACTACCCCAACCCAAAAACACTACCACACTACAGCACTACCCCTACACCTACACCTACACAACACACTACTGACACCCCTACACTACCCCTAACCCAAAAACACTACCACACTACAGTCCTACCCCTACACTAAAACCTAAATCACTACACAAACACTACTAGACAACCCTAAAATCTACATCACTACCCTACAGCAGCCTAAACCCTAAACACTACACTACCCTAAACCCGAAAACACTACACTACCCTAAACCCTAAAACACTACACTACACAAACACTACACTACACAAACACTACTACACTATCCTAAAACTGAAATCACTACACATACTCTACCCTAAAACCTAAATCACTACATTACATAAACACTGCAACACTACACTACTCTAAAACCTAGATCACTACACTACATAAACACTACTACACTACCCTAATACACTACACAAAACAATCGCTACAACACTACACTACCCTAAAACCTAAATCACTACACTACATAAACACTACTACACTACCCTAAACCCCAATACACTATACTAAACACTACACTACCCTAAAACCTAAACCACTACACTACATAAACACTACTATACTACCCTAAACCCTAATACACTACACTAAACAAACACTAAAACACTACACTACCCTAAACCCTAAATCACTACACTACATACCACTACTACACTACCCTAAACCCTAATACACTACACTAAACAAACACTACAACACTACACTACCCTAAAACCTAAATCACTACACTACATAACACTACTACACTACCCTAAACCCTAATACACTACACTTAACAAACACTACAACACTACACTACCCTAAAATCTAAATCACTACACTAAATAAACACTACCACACTACCCTAAACCCTAATACACTACACTAAACAAACACTACAACACTACACTACCCTAAAACCTAAATCACTACACTACATAAACACTACTATACTACCCTCCCTAATACACTACACTAAACAAACACGGCAACACTACAACACACTAAAAGGTTTTTTTTTTAAAACACACACAACACAAACATTACCACACTACTTTTACACTACCCTAAACACTACAAAAAGAACCCCCACCCATGCGCCCCCCCACCCCATGCGCAAACCCCCTTACCTCTCTCCTCTCCAGCGTCGCCGTCGGATCCTGCTTCCTCCTTCCTGCTTGGTTCACGTCGTTGTGAGGAAACAGCCTACTTTTCCACACAACGAGTTCAATAGCTGCCCCGCCGTCATTACATCACATGCGTTGTAATAGCACATGCAATTTAATGGTATGCGTGGTTTTACCACACGTTGTAACATCGCATGCGTTGTAACGCATGCGATGTAAAAGCAACGCGTATTAAAATCCGCGTTGTAGTGGCTGTTCCCCTCAGCAAAGCCATAGCCAACTTCATTGTTCACCATGCTCTTTCCTCAACTGACTACATCCTTCTCTGCAACCTCAATTTCCATCTAGACAACCTCAACAACCACAACACCTCATTCCTAATGGAGAACCTCGCCACCATTGGACTCAAACAAATAGTCACAAGGTAGACAGCTATGATTCTTAAAATGATGAAAAGTGCTTTGGCACACTTTCCCTGAAAAACAAGCAAGAGAATGACTTAGTATACTCTCTTATTTTACATGGATCTAGTCCTTGCAATATCTTAATCTTTTGTTTAATACTTCTATTTGGATATTGGTGTAAACTGCAGATACTGCTACAATTCAAAATACAGGACCCTGTGTACACCTACCTTGGACTTCTTCAGCTACTACTTGTTTGACATTCATGGGAACCATTTTCTACTTTGCAATGGGAGAACCATCCTTCACCTCATAACATTGTCACTAGTATCAACTGAATGTACTAATGTATTCTCTTGAAAATAGCTTTCTTCATTAAAGAAAGGCTCAGTACTGGAAGTGTGTTTCCATTCACTAGTAATGGTTCTACAAGAGTGAGTTCTATTAACCACTCTTTATCTCTTGCTTTTCTCCTTCATGAACACCACTGTGTTATCCAGTGTGCTCAATCTCTTCAATATTAAGATAAATATTTTTTGCAACTCAAAAGCTTTATCTACTACACTTTAAATCTGTTGCTCTTGTTATAAGCTGATGATCTTCTTTTATACTGTTTTGAATTATTTAATACATTTTAAATTACTCTGCTTCTAAACATTCTTCTTCTTATATCCGTATATTATTTCTGCCCTCTTGTAAGATGAGTTGTTTTTTAAAATGTGTTCTTCTTTGAAGATAAGTAATCCACTTTCGTTTGTGACTTGTTGTTATGAAGTTTTGTTTCTCTTTTTAACACTTTCTACAGTTTCCATTTTTTCTGAATATTGTTTTAAGAAACTGCTTAGTTTTCTTACCAGTATATTTCTTTTCCTCCACACTATTGTGTCCATCTTTCTGTTTTTCTTTTCAGTCTTCTTCAAGTAGTACTGTTTTTTGTGTTTTCTATTTTGTTTATTTCATGTTTCAGTCTTTTGCTTCAAGTAAACTATATATCTGAAAATAAAGAATAATTTTAATAGTATGTTATGTAAATTGTTGATCTTAAATTATGAATATAACATTACTCATAACAATCAATTAGTAGTTGCTTAAATTAGATTGACAACGTGTTCTTTACCGATTACTATGCGCGATTTGTAAATATAGGCATCACAAAATGTGTACTTGCTTGAAACACTCTCTGAGAGGATAAATAGGTAGGTATACTCTTTCAGTTTATGCATGGAGTATTTTGAGTTTTATAAAAGGTAACAAAGAATGAAGGTGTATGTTCAAATGCTTGCATAAGGCCTGCTTCGAAAACAAAAAAGTGGTATTCAGACTGAAAGACGAAATAGGTGTTTCAATATTTGCCAGAGATATGATAAACTGTTTAGTTTTGAATTTAGTATCATCAGTTGCATCACACATCTCAGGCTACATGTACAAGTACAGACATGACTGAAACATGGAGGAAGTCAGACATTCAAACTTGTAGAATGTTTTCAGTTTGGAGCACACACATCTTATTTTCAGTGTACCTTTGCAAGAAGATATATATACTAGGATAGTGGTAATGTAATTGTGAACATGTTTTAAACCTCACATTTCTCTAACAGTTTCATTAGAGAGACAGCACCCAGTGTCAGGCCTCACTGAAAATAAAAGTGCAGCTCCTGTCCTGCCACTCTTATTAGTGTCAGCATCTTTCCACAGACCTCAAAGAGTCTGTCAGTGCCTTTTATGGATAAGATAACACATGGCAAGTAGTGTATAGGGACTAGACTACTACTGTTTCAGTATATAACACAATGATGAGTGCTTCCAGGGCAGAATGCTGAAGTAGCTCTAGCAATATTTGTGTAGGAGCATGATAGACTGCATAGTTTTTAAGTTAGGGTCATCAGCTGCACCACAGGTGTCTGATTGCACGTAGAAGTGCAGACATACTAAGACATGGTAGCAGTCACACATTCAAACTTGACAGAGTACACTCTCAATTTAAAGTACACACCTCATGATCTATGGCCTACTTGAAGTGTACATTTGCATAGACTTATATGAAACTAAATTGTGGTTAATACACCTGCCAACATGCTTTAAACCTCACTTTTCTCAACCAGTTTCATTTGAGAGTCAGAGCTCATAACGCCAGGCCTGCGCCAAAATGCAAGTCCGACTCCTGTCGTGCCTCTCCTGTGAGTCTCATCATCTTTCTAATCTCCTTAAAGAGTGTGTCTGTGCCTTTCAGGAGTGAGTTAACATACGTAAAGAAGCCTGTAGGCGAAAGACTACCTCTGCTTCACACCACACGCTTTATAAATGTCTGTATAAAAAGCTGCATGAACCACTTTCTGCTCATTAAAGAGGGCAGCCACGTATGAAGGTGTGTGTTCAAGTGATGCCTACCTAGAGATCTGTGCTTGTGGGACTGAATGATGAAGTATGTCTACAGAATTTGTGCAGGGGTATGATAGGCTGTATAGTGTTTAAGTTAGGGTCATCAGCTAAATCACAAGTATCGGACTATATGTTGAAGGGCAGACATACCAGAGACATGGTAGCAGTCAGACATTCAAAGTTGACACCCTATGCTCTCAGTTTAAAGCATACACCTCACTATGTATGGCCTTCTCCCAGTGTACCTATGCAGATACTTATGTGAACTAGGATAGAGGTTAGTATATTAGAGAACATGCTTTAAACCTTACTTTTCTCTATCAGTTTAATTCAAGAGCCAGAATTCTCAATGCTAGGGCTAAGCCAAAATAAAAGCCAGACTCCTGTCATGCCACTCTTATGAGTGTCAACCTCGTTCTAGAGACCTCAGTGACGGTATCAGTGCCTTTTTATTGACAAGAAAATACATGCAAACAAGCCTATACCTACTACACCACTCTTGATTCACACCACATGCTTTCTTAATGTCTGTAGACAAAGTGTGAGTCACTTTCTGCTCATTACACAGGACAGCCGGGCATGAACTTGTGTCTTCAGGTGCTTTTGTGATGCCTGCCTAGCTAAGAGATCTGTGCATGTGGGCCTGAATGCTAAAGTAGGTCTGTCAAGATTTATGCAGGGGTATGATATGCTGTATATATCTTAAGTTAGGTTAATCAGCTGCAGTGCACATATCAGACTACATGTTGAAGTGCATATATACCTGAAACATGATAGCAGTAATACATTCAAAGTTGACACAGTACGCTCTCAGTTCAAAGCACACAGCTCACTATGTATGTCCTACTCCCAGTATACCTATGCAGATACTTATATGGACTAGTAAACAGGTTAATACATCTCACTTTTCCCTACCAGTTTAATTTGAGTGCCAGACATCACAATGCCAGGCCTAAGCTTCGGCGGTGTCAGCGGCATTGCGTTGCACGGGACGCCACACGGTGCCTGGAGGTTCGTCCTCCTGGAGTTCAGCCTCATTGTTTGCTTGTTGTTCCGCATTGATTTTGGCGGAGTCGGCGGCGCAGCAGAGGACGTCACACGGTGTGGTCGCCTTGGATTCGGACCGAGTATCGTCTTCATTGTCCTCATTGTCCCCCATTGGCACGGAGCAAAGGAGACGCCACAGGGGAGACAGTAGTCCCTGGGCATTTTGGGCGCCATCTGGTGGCCAGAGGTTGCTGGAGGTCGCCATTAGCAGGTTAGGGGGAGGATAGTGTCCCCTGGACCTATTACCTGCAAAATACAAGGGAGCCGATTAGGATTGGATGCTCGTGGACCTGAAAAGACTGAGGAAAGGAAGAAAAGGTGGTGGAGGCATAGAGAGCGGCCCACAGGACAGAGGTAAGTGGATAACAACAACAACAAAAAAAGAAAAACTATAGTTGAGGGTCTCTAGCAAAGAGGTAATTCCAGAGGTGGCTGTAGTACACCTAGAAAAGCGAAGGAAAAAGCGAAGGAAAACAGCCTGGAAAGTCTCTGCTCCCTTGGAAGTAAGTAAGAGGAGAGGGAGAACTTAAAGACATGGCATTAGGAAAGAATAAATGTCGGAAAGCATCTAAGAACTCAAAACTCCCAGGAAATACAAGCAAAGGAGTAGAGGACATAATAGATCTTCCCACTGACTTGGAAAGTGCGATAACGACACCTACCAGAAATAAAACATCTGTACTGGTGTCAACAGCACCCTCAAGTACAACTAAACAAAAGGGGCCGATGTCCGCTAGGACTGCAGGTGGAAAGGGTGGCTCCACAGTCTCAAAATCTAGTAAAGACTTCTTTGGTAAGCATTTTAAAGAAAAGGAGACACCAGAAAGGGAGTCAAAAGTGGTGGAGTCCCCAAAATTGACTGAGATCGTGGTATCAGACGCCGATTCCCTGAACCAGACAAATTTTGACATTGCTAATATCCCGATAGTACCTCGGCTGTCTTCCTCCCCACGGCTGTTTCAATCAGTATTAAGCCAAGCCTCAGAGGCAGAGGGGGAGGAAGAGAAAGAAAAAGAAAATAAATGAAAATCAGAGTGAATTACACCCGGAGAGAGAAGCTGCCGAAGAAGAATTTGGACTTATTGTAAAAGACAGTCTGGAAAATGTAAATACAGGCACCCAGGATTGTGGACACCTGGCTATATCTAGAACCAATGGGTCAGGGAAATGGGGGGAAATGGGGTAAGAAATTAAAACCCCTAAACCGCTCACAGTTACTATTCTCATTTGCTAAATGCCCCAACCTAAATTATATCAGTACTGAGGATTTAAAAGAAGTGGGGTTTTTGGTTAATGCTAAAGGCGAGGAAATAACAAAGGTCCTCCTCCACTCAGCTATGATAAAAGTCACATTGGAAAAAGCGGAAGGCGAGTTGTTAAGAGAAGGAATTAGATTAGTAAAGAGAGAGGACCTGAAAATGGATAACCAAGGGCACAAATTGCTTAGAAACCATGCAGGGCTGGGAGAACAGCAAATAACAATGATCTCATCTGGACGGAGTAACAAGGAAGGCCTGGCAATTACAATTGTTCCCAAAAAGTTGGGGTGGGGGGAGGAAGATGTCTTGGATGGGAACAGGTATAGAGAGCTGGCTAACTTAGACCAGGAGGAGGAGGGGAATTTAAGTAACATCGATTAGGAAATTGGGTCGTCGCACAGCCTGCATATCTTGTCTTGGAATATTAATGGCTATAAAAGAATATGGCCTCAAGAGATTTTCAGAAATCTCCTCGGAAAGACTGATATCTTGTGCCTACAGGAGACATGGCTGTGCGACGAAACCCCGGTTATGGAAGGTTTTGCCAGTCAAATAAAACCTGCAAGAAAGAATAAAATGGGTAGGGCGTCAGGTGGTCGGATGACGCTGGTCTCCACAAGGATAGTGAGAGATATCCTCTATCTCGACTTAGCATGTATCTGGGCATTGGGGAGCAGAGTGTCAATCCTAAAAAACAACACAAGGGGTGAAGGTTTTTGTATCATCAACGTGTACATACAGAAAGGGGAAAAATATGAGTATAAAGCAGAGCTGGATCGTTTAAAAAAGGATTTAGGATCTTACAAGAACTCTACCCAGGAGATGTGATTTTAATTTTGGGGGATTTTAATCATAGATTGAATCCCCTAAAAACGGATGCCTGGAATAGTGACATACTAAAAGCATATAACATAGAGCCTACAATGTTCATCAGCACCGAGCTCTCAAATCAGGACGTGGAGCTTGGACGGCTGCTGGGGGCCATGGGTCTGGTTTGTGTGAATGGTAGGAAAGAAGGAGATCGGCCCGCTAAGCGGACATTTAAAATAGGACAGCAATTGTGCCCGATTGACTATGTTTTTATTCAGGCCTGGTGCTTCCACTCAATTCAACATTTCGAAATACTTCAAGTAGAGGGCAGCGATCATTTCCCTTTATTGTTAGAAATTTTTGTAAATAAGGCTCTGCCAAGACAGAAGGTGTTGAATGTTGAAGTTGAATATCGCAAGCGACTTACAACTAGGAAAAGTGAAGAACATTTAAACAAACTGAAGGACCTTCAGATAGTAGCTGACTTAGAAAACCTAGTAAAGGGGGAAGAGTTACCCTGGTATGAGGATATGATAAGACAACTTGTAGAAAGCCTCAGAATAAACATTAAACGGGGGAAGCACAGTTTGACAACGAATCTCCCATTAAATGCTACTAGTAACCCATGGTTTGATGCAGATTGCCGTAAAGCAAAGGCCGCTACTAGAAAGAGTGAAAGAAGCCTCAGGCGTAGCTATAATTAATTAGACTATCAAGCCCTTAAGAAACTAAGGATAAAATATAAGGCTTTAATTAGAGACAAAAAAAGATATTTTAAAGAAAACTGCTGGAAGAGCCTATTAGTGGCAATTGAAGAAAAAAATGTCAAAGGCTTCTGGAAACTGATATAGGAATGTACAGGGTCCATGCAATGTTCTGTTTCAGGGGATAAGGGGGTAATCTAATCTACCTTGAGGAGATCTACGGCAATTGGCCAAAGAGGGAGGCAATACTACCATCTAGTTGGCCAGGAGTGAGGGAAGAAGTGAGGGAAGAAGTAATGGAGCAGTTCTCCCTAGGTCACATTAAAATCGTGATAGCCACCTTAAACTTAACACGAGCTGCTGGCCCAGACAATCTACCCGCCATTATTATAAAAACAAATATAGATTGGTGGGCGGATTTGTTTGCAAAGACGTTCCTAAGTATACTAAAAACAGGAACGTTACCAGATAGCTGGAAAGGGGCCATCATTAGACCCATACACAAAAAAGGTGATGTAAACTCCCCCAAAAATGTTCGCCTGATAAATCTTTTGGACATTGGGGAAAAAGGTTTCTCTAAAATTATTTTGAGGTTGCTAAAAGATTGGGCTGAAGATAACGGTATAGTACCTCCTGAGCAGGGGGGTTTTAAAGAAGGTCATTCAACTGTGGACCATTGCTTTGCCCTCTGGGCGGTAGCGCGAAAGTCTATAGAGCAAAGGGGTAACCTGTTTTGCTGCTTTTTGGACGTTCGCGCGGCATTTGATCTTGTAAGCAGGGAGCAACTATGGTCTACCTTGAAAGGCTATAAGTTACATGCAGACCTGTTAACACTTATCCAGGCCTTGCATACAGACAACTGGGCTCAGGTAGTCCTGGATGAGGAGGGTGGATTATCTGGTAGGATCCAGTTTAGAAATGGCCTGAGGCAGGGGTGCGTATTGGCCCCGTTGCTTTTTTCTCTGTTTATAGCGGACCTACCTTGGCATCTAAAAGAGGTTAGAGGGGCGAGCCCATAGCTAGGGGGTAACCATATATCCTGTCTGCTTTATGCAGACGATCTGGTGATCATGGACCAGACGGAGATAGGCCTGCAGAGGAAACTAGATATGTTCCATAAATACTGGTTAAATAAAAAACTGGTAGTAAATATGGAAAAGACCAAAATCCTATGTTTCGGCAAAAGTAAGACCCGGTTCCCCTGGTATTTGGGTACGGAACTTCTTGAGAGGGTAACGGAATACAGATATTTGGGAGTATGGTTCACGAGTAACTTGAATTGGACCACCCATCTGGAAGCTTTAAAAATTAGGGCAACGGCTTCTATAAAGGGCTTAAAAAGGTTTAATAGCTTTTACGGAGACTTGTCAGACGGGCCGGTTATAAAGGCCTACCTGGCAATGGTCCCCGCGCAATCTCCTCCTCAGTGGGAAAAAAGGTTGGGATAAAGAGGAGGGTATGATCCTGAAAAGCTTATTCTCATTGCCTAAATCAGCTACGGTACAGGCAGCAAGATTGGAGATGGGTGTCCCTTCCTGGGCAATTACAACCAGGATGGCACTAATACGGTTTTGGCAGCGTCTGGAGACAGGGGAGGCGCCCAGAAAAATATCACAGTGGTGTAGAGAAGAAATTGCCTCCAGTGAGTTATCTTGGGCTAAAGAAGCAAGACTCTCATTAAAGGAAGCCTAGGGAAGTTAGGAATAGAACTAGATACCCAGTTAGGACACACCAATATAGGCAAAAAAGAACTACGGTCATTGGGAGCGGATGTGTCCCGTATATGTGATTATGAGTACCTTTGGCAAAAAATATCGGTGTCCCATATGATCCAACTATGGACTTCAGAAGATCATCCCTACCCGTACTTGGATAGGTTGCCGAATCAGCAATTAAAAAGAGAGGTTTTAAAACTGAGACTGGGTGTAAATCCCTGCTATGTAAATACCAGGGTTAAAAACCTCATCATTAATAGTAATGGCAATTGCACATGTACATTAGGTTCCACCTGTGACATTACTCATGTTTTATTAGACTGTAGGAGGACCCTTGATATACGTAAGGAGATTTTAGGCCCGTTATTCAAAAATTACAGGATTACGAATAGGAAGCAAGCTGCAAAGCTCCTGGTGGGGATGGGAAACCTGGATATAGCCTGCGCTATGGGGAAATATATGATCCGAGTTAGGGGGTTTCTCCAGAATACAGAGATTTAGGCGTATGTTATCGAGATTGTACTTTAACGTATGTATTGTGTTTGGAAGGCCTAGTCAGATATGTTTTCTCATGTTTTCCCTTGATTTTTACATCCCAGGAGGATACTGTTAGAAACAAAGTTGTTGGGGTTATCCTTCGGTAAAAGACTGAATCGCAATTTTATGAATTTTTAGATTTTGTGTTTTTATAAAGTTGTATAAATGTATAGTGTATACTTTTATGGTTGTAATAACCCAAATAAAGTTTTAATGACTGACAAAGTGATTTTGTGATGCCTACCTAGAGATCTGTGCTTGTGGGACTGAATGATGAAGTATGTCTACATGATTTGTGCAGGGGTATGATAGGCTGTATAGTGTTTAAGTTAGGGTCATCAGCTAAATCAAAAGTATCAGACTATATATTGAAGGGCAGACATACCAGAGACATGGTAGCAGTCAGACATTCAAAGTTGACACCCTATGCCCTCAGTTTAAAGCATACACCTCACTATGTATGGCCTTCTCCCAGTGTACCTATGCAGATACTTATGTGAACTAGGATAGAGGTTAGTATATTAGAGAACATGCTTTAAACCTTACTTTTCTCTATCAGTTTAATTCAAGAGCCAGAATTCTCAATGCTAGGCCTAGGCCAAAATAAAAGGCAGACTCCTGTCATGCCACTCTTATGAGTGCCAACCTCGTTCTAGAGACCTCAGTGACTGTATCAGTGCCTTTTTATTGGCAAGAAAATACATGCAAACAAGCCTATACCTACTACACCACTCTTGTTTCACCCACATGCTTTCTCAATGTCTGTAGACAAAGTGTGAGTCACTTTCTGCTCATTACACAGGACAGCCGGGCATGAACTTGTGTCTCCAGGTGCGTTTGTGATGCCTGCCTAGCTAAGAGGTCTGTGCATGTGGGCCTGAATGCTGAAGTAGGTCTGTCAAGATTTATGCAGGGGTATGATATGCTGTATATATCTTAAGTTAGGTTAATCAGCTGCAGTGCACATATCAGACTAACTGTTGAAGTGCATATATACCTGAAACATGATAGCAGTCAGAGATTCAAAGTTGACACAGTACGCTCTCAGTTCAAAGCACACACCTCACTATGTATGTCCTACTCCCAGTGTAGTAAACAGGTTAATACATCTCACTTCTCCCTACCAGTTTAATTTGAGAGCCAGACATCGTAATGCCAGGCCTAAGCTAAAATAAAAGGCCGGCTCCTGTCATGCCACTCTTGTGAATGTCGGCATCTTTCTCGAGATCTCAATGATTGTATCAGTACCTTTTTAGAGGAAAGATAAAACATGCAAACAAGTCTATAGGTACTACATTAACCTTGTTTTACACCAAATGATTTCTAAATGTCTGTAGAAGAAGCTGCATGAATCACTTTCCACTCATTACACAGGGCAGCCGAGTTTAAAGGTGTGTGTTGAAGTGAATTTATTATGTCTGCCTAGCCAAGAGAATGAAAAGTTGTATTAGTGTCATTATTAGTGTCATCATGTTTCTAGACACTACCAATGATTGTCTCAAGGCCTTTTAGGTGGAGATAACACATGTAAAGTACACTATACATACAACAATACCTCTGTCTCACACCTTCTCCTGTACAAATATGTGTATAAAAGATGCTGCATGGATCTCATTTTAATTACTAATCAGAGCAGTCAGAGATGAAACTGTGTATTAAACTGATTGCACAAGCACTGCCTGCCTAACTGATCTTTGCTTGTGAAAAGAAATGTTAAAGTAGCTCTGATAATATTTGTCCATGATTATCATAGACTAAATACTTTTTAAGTTGCGATCAATACCTGCATCACATATGTCAAACACGGAAAAATACAACAAACTGGAGACATGGCACCACTCAAGCATTCACTTTGACAGACTACCCTTTTAGTTTCAAGCACACATATCGCTATGTACGACCTATTTGCAATCGTCATATCTGTAGAATTATATATTGTAGAACACATGTTACTACATTTGGTAACATGTTTGAAACCTCACATTACTCTAATGCTTCTCAACTTTTATAACTACTTCCTCTCAAAATTAAAAATGTAATTCCAATCACTGAGGCACTCCTGTACCATACATCACACACTTTGCACATTTCTAACACCGAGATATGATATTATGGAGTGTGTGTTTCAGATAAAGTGGAGTAGGATGGATACCTGGTTAAAGGAAAGAAAAGAAGCGGAGAACACCATTTTTGACGAAAATGCAGCAGATACGACCAGCCATAACAGAGGACATGGGGATCCACCGCCGGAATGGAATCTGCAGACACAAATGCACCTAATTGAAAAACCAAGACAAACAGAAGCTTCAAAATGGTGGGAAGTCAAATCCCTGGAGAGATACCTAGAAGGGGGTAGAGTCCAGCAGGGCCTAAGAGTGTTAATAGCCCCCACTTTCGAGAACCCGGATCCCGAAATGTTACAGAAGTTGGCTGTAAATAGTGCCAAATCACCACAAAATATGAGGATTCTGGTGAAATACACCAGATGGGATCATGACAACATTTTGGAAGGAATCAAAAACTTGGAGGCAGAAATGAGAAAATTGGAAAAACCGGAAGATCTGATGAAATTTGAAAAAGAGTTGGAAGTTAAACTCAAAAAGCATGACCAAACTATCAGAAAATTCACCAGGGATAGGTTGGATTACCAGAGAGGTCAGATGTATACTTTTGCCGGACGTTTTGACAGCATATACAGATAAAGGTTATCGAGCAATATGAGATTGGGTAAAAGAGTGCAAGTGTGGCAAACACCTCAGGAAAAGAGTTCAGAAGCAAGCTCTAACATGAGCTTGTAACTCGATACGGAATCAGAAGATGGGGCCAGCTGCTCAAGTAAGAACAAAGAACCACACAAACCCCCCTCGGTCATTGAAGAGTTGCGTTTTTTACGCTTGGCAGGAATTTGAACATAGCACAAAGATCACAAAGGAAAGGAAAAAGGCACCAAGGAAACGCAAGAAACTAAGGAGAGGGCATGGGTCTACACTCTGGTGCCAAAGTCAAGGAACCGTACCAACAAAAGTTGTCAGTGACCTAGCCACCATAATCAATCTGACAAACCTGGAACTCACGTATGAGGAAACGAATATACTTTCATTAGCGCTATCCTAATGCATGAGAACCAACTTTGACTACACTCAAACTCACATAGACTTTTTCAAATTTGTCAGAAATTTGAAATGGAAAAAATTCTTTCACAGTAGATTGGAAAAATTCACAAACAGACAACTGGACTCAAGAGAGGACTCCAACCTTGAAGTCGGGGATTTGAACCTCCTGCATGAACTAAATCTATTGGAGAGGGAATGTGAGGAATTGGGACTACCTGAATCTGTAGGAGGGACTGCTGAAATGTTGGGGTTCGACATTTATGATAGCATTAAAACATCATTCAAACCCAAATGAATTTTTGTCCCTAATGTACCCAAATATTGAATTGACGTTTTCGCTGAGTCAGTAGTGAGAGATCTGAAAGCCCTATCCATTTCATAGAGCGAGGGATTCCTAAGGGGGAGTAATCAATATGATAAACAATATGCCTTCGTTGTGAACAAGATTAAGAGCAGGAAGGACATAGTAGTCTGTTACTCTGAAAAGTCGGACAATGTGGTACTATGATATATATAAACAAAAGTATGTCTGTCTGTCTGTCTGTTTGTCCTTTATGCATTACTACACCATTCATCCGATCGCCATGAAACTTTGGGAAGTTGTTGAGTACACTCCCGCAAAGGTTTCTGGCATACATTTTTTTTAAATATCGGCCCCCCAGGGCCCTCATAATCTTTCGAATACTGATGTATGCACCAGACGGAAAAACAACAAATCGAGAATCCACAAGTACTCGAATAAATAAATAGAATTAAAACACCATTCATCTGATCGCGAGGAAACTTTGGGAAGTTGTTGAGTACACTCCCGCAAAGGTTTCTGGCATAAAAATGTTTTAAATATCGGCCTCCCCAGGGCCCTCATAACCATTCGAATACTGATGTACGCACCAAATGGAAAAACAACAAATCGTGTATCCACAAGCACTCGAATAAATAAATAGAATAAAATCAACACTTTGAAATGTTTTCCATATTAAAATGAATAAGTTTCAATAAAAATGACACAATGTAAATTGAATGTTATCATGACGAGTTTCCTTGAATTTCCTTTCTTCGGAGATCGCAGCAAAGCGCGACGGGTAAGCTAGTATATGTATAATGAAGAAGCAAGGCTCCAGTTCAGAGATACCAGATGCTATCTGAAAGTACCCCTCAGCAACCTGTTAGAGGTAAAGAATAAGTACCATAAAGACCTAGCTAGGTGGAGAGGTTTATGTATGGCCTCACAGGAAGAATACCTGTACTTCAAAGTAGACAACCCAGTAACACCCATACTGTACCTTCTTCCAAAAATTAATAAGAAAGCAGAGGTCCCCCCGGGAGGACTATTCTTCAGCATTAGTCAGTTTATTTGAACCTACAACCAGATTCCTTGATCATTTTCTGCAGGAGTTTGTTAAGGAACTCCAGGCTTACATACAAGATATGTGGGACATCCTGAGGAAAATTTAGAACATCTCATGGAGGGACACATTCCTCCTAATCTCACTTGATGTTACATCATTATATAGAAGCATTATTCATGAGGACGCTGGCATCCAGGGCCTGGCCCTAAAATGGATCATTTCCTTTCTCAACGGGCACTCCCAGGCTGTACGCCTGGATAATTTCTCGGCGGAAAAAACTAGCCTCACCTGTGGGGTCCCCCAGGACTCGGCCCTCTCACCCATTCTTTTTAATCCTGATCGTGTCACTTCGTAACAATCCAGATACTATCTTCAACTATGCAGAAGACCTCCAACTGGTTTTTAATATTGACTCTTCTGATACTTCCGTCACTGATTTCCAAACCACCATGACTTCTATCAGTGAATGGATGTATCACAGTCAACTTAAACTAAACCCAGATAAAACCGAGTTGGTCTTAATTGGAGGTCCCCATCACCCTTGGAACCCCAGCTTCTGGCCCCCCTCATTAGGCTCCGCTCCCAACCCTGTCAACTCTGTGAAGAGTCTCGGAGTAACCATCTGCAGCGACCTATCGCTTAAGCCCCATATAAATACCATGGTTTCCTCCTGCTTCTTCCACCTTCGCAGAATCCGCAAAATCAGTAGATTCCTAACCAAAGAAGCTCTTACCCTTGTCATCATGGCTCTTGTCACCTCTCGCATCGACTATGCGAATGTCTTGTATGTTGGCATTTCATCATACCAACTCCATCGCCTGCAACTTGTACAAAATCAGGCAGCTAGGCTGATCTTTCACCAACCCAAACACCAACATGTCAGTCCCCTCATGAAGAGCCTACATTGGCTACCTGTAGCCAAATGCTGTCTCTTCAAACTTGGCTGTATCATCTTTAAAGCTCTCGCCAACAAATCCCCTGCCTTCATCTCTTCCCGAATTCAACGCTATACTCCGTCACGTGAACTTCGCTCCTCTCACCTTCACCTCCTTGCCACCCCCACCTTCAGATGAAAAAAGCACGGTGGTCTGAGATTCTCCGTCTTGGCCCCCCGTTTCTGGAACTCCCTTCCTATGGAGATCAGACTGGTCACCTGCTACACTAAATTCAGAACTCTCCTGAAAACTCTCTTATTCTCTCAAGCATATCAATAAAATTCACCTGACTCCGCTCTGCTTTTCACAGCGCCATGAAACCGCTTGGTGTAAGTGCGCTTAAAAAAATATTTTACCATACCATTACCATACCAACATCTCATGGACGAACACATTCCTCCTAATCACGCTTGATGTTACATCATTATATAGAAGCATTATTCATGAGGAAGAGTTGAGATCCATGAGGAATTATTTAGACAAATGATCTATAACACTGTATCAACACTCAGGGATGCTGGTTGAGATGGAAAGGTTATGCCTGGATAATAATTCCTTCATGTATGGTAATGATACATACAAACAAGTGAGAGGGATGGACATGTGCACCTGCTTCGCCCCCAGCTATGCTAATTTATCATTACATGGACAAGATTTATCGATGACCTCTTTCTAGTGTAGGAGGGCACAAAGGAATTGGCTGAACAGTTTGTTCTGGAATTAGACTCTGTGGTGAGGTATATAAATGAAGTACATGGGAGAAATGTCAATGATCTTGTGTATTTCGCAATTGATCAAGTAGCCAAAATGAAAAGAGGTGGCAAACATGAACAAAGACTGCAACAGCTGGAGTCAAGGTACATTCTATTGTTCAATACCAAAATTGTGTTTGGTCTCAATTCAGAAGAAGATTTTTACGTACATCTAGGATCCTTGAGGTGTCCCAACTCCATGATTTCAATCTGAGTCACCAACTACATGCCATGAGAATTTGTATTGATGAGGCTGGTTTATTTGGAATTAATGAATAGTAATCAACTTGTGTTGAATTGTATGTAATCAGGTATCATAGAGACAGCAAAGTATTGAAGGGAATGTAACTCATACTTAAGGGAACATTGCCGTATGTCTGCTCTCTTGTGTACCTAATACGCTGGTCAAATAATGATTTCCATGTAGTGAATCAATTATGAATGTAGTAGTGACCAGACCTGAGATTGTAATGTATGTGTACTAAAGTGGAAGTTAAGAACCTCACAAAGTGGGTGGGAATGGTATAAAATACACTTGCACTTCACAATCTGAGAGTCAGACCCACAAGTGTTAATAAATTTTAGAGTTTATTTGCAGTGTTTTATGAATGGGCGTAGAGTCCTCATGCGCCGATAGGATGTAGAGAACGAGTCCTACATGCCACTAGGTTTGAGTCATATAACTATGCACTAGCTAATGAGCCCTAGGAAAGGGTATTGCACTTGCACTTTATTCTGGTGCTCGATGCGGGGCCCTAAAACCATAAGGATACTTTTTGTAAATAGTTATGTGGCTCTTGGTAGCAATTTGATATTATCACCCTTGATTTGCACTTCACAATAAGACACTTTATTCACAACCTACCGTCAACGTGGGGAATTCTGAGACTTTAAGAATTAGCCAGAGTTATTCCACTAGTTCGAGTAATTCAAGTTGGTTGGGCCAGAAAATATGTAGCGTACTGCACTTGCACTTTATGCTACTAAAAACTGATGACCTCATAAATGTGTTTATAGTATGAATATTAACCAATTGAGATAAAAAAATATATATAACAGGAGATATTACTTTATTTTGTGACTGATGAATTTGAATTAATCAGTTATTTAAATAATTGTTTTGAACTTCTGAGTTGGGGAGATTTATGAATTGTAATGAGTCCCCCACACAAGCAGCAGGTAACAAGTCTGTCTTCAGTGGCTGTTAAAACAGGATAACATGTGACCTTCGGTTCTGGTATTTTAAATGTAACAATTCAGTGACGCTCTTTGTGTGAGCAAGGAAGCAATGCCGAAAAGCGTAACAGCAATTAAATAAACACAGAAGAAAACTTAAAAGTGTGTCCCTGTGTTGGCCTCTGATCTTTATTGGGGGAATCGGAAGTGGCGCTGATATATATATGTGTGTATATATTTGCTCTTAACATTAGACATTACTTCTCTGTATACAAGCATCAGACACAGCGATGGATTGAATGCTGTGGGTCATTATTTGCAACACAGATGTATTTCAATGTACACTCACAATGTTATGCTGTTAAAAATGATACACTGGCCTCTCTACAATAACATTTTTATGTTTGACGGGAAGATTTTCAAGCAAAAACAGTGCGTGGCTATGGGGGCATGTCTTCACATAGGCTGGTGGGAGGAGCATGTCCTCAAGGTCAAACATAGAGCACTCTTTAACAATCATGTGGTAAACATGTGGAGATGCATTGATGATGCACCTCCTGAGGCGGAAGCCGGGAGCCGAACGTAGCGAGCACTTATTTTTTTTAATCTTTTGAGAGTCACAATTGTAGCGTGTTATTGCTTTTAAACACTGAGAATCATGCCTAAAGTGTGTTTGATTTAAAAAAAAAACACCTTACCGAAACTCAGTCTTCTCATTACTCCCACGCAGCGGATATTAGCGCTGCTGAGGGAACTCGCCCAAACAACTCTTGGCGCCCTCACCGCCGCACCTTTGGGACACGCCCCTTTTCTGAGGCCACGCCCCATAGATTACAAAGACGCCTTTGCCCAGCGTCATTTGGAAGACTACACCTCCTGAGGCGGAAGCCGGGAGCCAAACGTAGCGAGCACTTATTTTTTTTAATCTTTTGAGAGTCACAATTGTAGCGTGTTATTGCTTTTAAACACTGAGAATCATGCCTAAAGTGTGTTTAATTTAAAAAAAACCACCTTACCGAAACTCAGTCTTCTCATTACTCCCATGCAGCGGATATTAGCGCTGCTGAGGGAACTCGCCCAAACAACTCTTGGCGCCCTCACCGCCGCACCTTTGGGACACGCCCCTTTTCTGAGGCCACGCCCCTCCTCCTCAGTGAGCATACCCTATAAACTATGTGCTTATTTCGAACGCGCAGCGGGCGAGCGCAGCGGGCGCAACGTTTGCGCGCCGAAGGCGCGCCTAAGGCAAGCCCGTCTGCGCCTGTCCGCGCCAGCTCCGGGCCTAGGGCCAGCCATGCTGCTAGCCCAATACCCGCTCAGAGACTTACGTGGACTAGAACACAGCTCCTAGACCTAGGTAAGACATCATGCTCTTCTCCTACTTCATGCAATCTTCCTCTACCCAGCCCTTTTCAGCATAAATGCCTAAACTGCCCTTTCTCTCTATGCCCCGAATGGACTCGCCCCCGTAAACCCGCAACCAATTAGCCCCTTCTTAAAACCTATTCTATGGGATTGGTGAACTGTCACTTTTTACCCTGCCTCGCCAATGACATCTGGCTATTACTGTCCTCCACATCCTGGGACGCTTTATTTTTAACCGAGACCTGGATCAAAGATTCCTCCAATCCAGACATCGCCTTAGCGGTACCCACTGGATTCAGCTTTACTGGATTAAGCCGTGAAGGCTCCAAAACAGGTGGAGGTATCGCTGTGATCCTAAAGAATCACCTGAAAATTACTTCTAGGAAAATTATAAACATCAAGTCTATAGAAGCTCTACTTCTCAGTCACAGATTCCACAACAACTATCTCCTCAGGGATTCTGGTCTACAACCCCCCGAACACCCCTCAACCTGCCATCTCAGAGCTTCTGGCAGTTGCGGCAGATCTCTCTCTTAAACATCCCCACTTCATGGTACTAGGAGATTTCAACCACCATGTTGATGTAAGTAGCTGTAACCGCGCTTCCCATCTCCTGGAATCTATGCAAAATATAAATTTGATGCAAAAGGTAAAAGGACCCACCCATACCACAGGACATACCCTCGACCTTATTTTCTCAAACTGCGATAACCTTAAAATCCTCCCTTCCTTACCTCTGACATGGTCTGACCATTTCTTAATACCTTTCGAAGTGCCCTTGACCCCAATTGTCAAACAGGAGTCTGCCATCAGAACACAAGGAAGAAAATGGCACAAGCTTTCACTTACTGCCCTAGAACAAAAATACCATAACAGTCTAAACCCTACACCGAATGTTCTCAATGAAGCGGTGCGTATACTAAATAATGATCTCAAGACCGCTATAGAGAAAATTGCCCCATTACAAACCTTTACTTCCCGCAGACTAAAATCCTCTGCCCCATGGTTCACTCAAGAGTTAAGGGCACACAGAAGCATATGCAAAAAGATGGAACGACTTTGGAGGCAGCACTATGACCCGGATGCCATGGTCCTCTACCGACAACGCCTTAAAGAGTTTCGAAAACTCAAACGCGACTCTATGAGCACCTATTTCTCAGATACAATTGCCAAAGCAAAAAACTCGACCAAGGCCCTTTTTAATATAGTGAAAGATTTCACTCATCCCAGTGCACTGTCCACTCCGGTACCTATGTCCCAAGCACTATGTGAAAACCTTTCAAACTTCTTTAAAGAAAAAATAGCCAACATAACGGCAACCATTCTTCAGAACGAAACCAACATTACCAAAGACCTAGCCACTAACTGCAAGCATGCATTTACTACATTCCAACCACTTACCAAAGAACATGCTCTGAAATTATTTTTGGAATGTAAGTCTGGCTCGCCACTGGACCCAGCCCCGGCCTTAATCATGAATGAAATTGTTCCCCTCATTATTAACCCCCTACTAGAAATATGGAACTCCTCTTTACTCATTGGTATTGTTCCCTCCGCTTGGAAGCACGCTATGCTAATTCCAATTAAAAAAAAAGCTGGCATTGATCATACCTGCCTAAACAACTACCGACCGATTTCACTTTTACCTAAGCCTGCTAAAGTACTTGAGAAAGCTGTTCAAAAACAACTATCTTACTACCTAGAATCAAACTCCCTGCTCCACGATACCCAATCAGGTTTCAGACCAGATTATAGTACTGAGTCGGCGCTACTTGAGGTATCAGAGTCGATCTGAGAATGCACGGACAGGGGAGAGGAGGCCATGTTGGTCCTCCTCGACCTGTCCGCGGCATTTGACACCATCTCTCATGACAAACTACTGACTCGCCTGCAAGAAGTAGGTGTCTGCGGGTCCCCCCTCTCGTGGGTAAAATCTTTTCTCACGAACAGAGTCCAACAAGTAATGCTGGGATCCTTTTTTTCCTGAAAAAAAACACTGACTTGGGGCGTTCCGCAAGGCTCTGCCCTTAGCCCGCTCCTTTTCAATGTGTACCTCAAACCACTGGCAAAAGTGGTTGAATCCTGTGGCGTCAAAGTAACCTTCTACGCCGACGACACCCAACTGGTGTTCTCTTTCAAAGACCACGCTGAAAAATCATTCAACAACTTTCGCCATTGTATGCTGAATATCGCCTCCTGGATGTCTGCCAATAACCTAAAGCTCAACACAGATAAGACAGAGATCTTATTCTTCAATCAGAAATCGCCCTTATCTTCCAATGTCTGGTGGCCGTCTGAACTCAATCCCTCCCCGGAACCAGTCCAGGCCGCCCGAAATCTAGGCTTTCAATTTGATTACACCCTCTCCTGTAAGACCCAAATCAACAAAATCACTTCAGCCTGTTTTGGGAAGCTACGAATGATAAAAAAAATAATCCCCTACCTACCGCTAGACTCTCGGAAAACAGTAGTCCATGCCCCCATCACCGCTCACCTGGACTACGCCAACAGCCTGTATGTAGGTGCTCCTACTTACGTCATTAACCAACTACAGAGAGTCCAGAATGCAGCGGCTAGGCTGATTTGCAATATTCCCTACCGTCACTCCATTTCACCCCACTTGATTAAACTTCACTGGCTCCCAATAAGACTGCGCATTCAATTTAAGGCCCTAACTCTGGCCTTTAGAGCACTCAACGATCGAGGCCCCATTTACCTACATCGCAGAATGAGGTTCTCACAAGCCCCACGAAACCTCAGATCCAACCATCTCCGCCTCATGATCTGCCCCCCGCTTTCGTCTTGCACGCACGGGAGGAAGGGCCCTTGCAGTAGCCACATCCAAACTATGGAATCAGCTGCCCACAGAGTTAAGATTCCTGACGTCAGAACCTTTATTCCGGAAAAAATTAAAGACCTGGCTTTTTTCCCAGATCTAATACTAATTCCTCTTTTCATCCTCCCTTGACCCCTCTGAGATAATGTCTTCAGCGCCGGGACACCTCCGTCGGAGGTAGCTGTGCGCTCTACAAAATACTAAATAAATAAATAAAATAAATGTTTTTATTAGTTGGAAGGGCACACACGTTCAGGCCTGTAATTTTGTTGATGCTATCAATAAGAATGATCACAACCTTAACTTTACGGCACATATTAATTCTATTGTTTGTATAGGAAACCGACAGGTGGCAACACATTAGTGCATGCCTCAAGTTTTTACCCTCAGCACACGATTTCCAGTCTTCCCTTCGGCGAATTTCTGCATATCCATAGGTCATGTAGGACCAATGCTACACTTGTGACAGCAGAGCTGACAGCTAAAGAAAGGTTGATGGAGAGAGGTTATGAATTCAACAATTTGGATATAGCCATAAAAAAGCAAATGGCAAAGACAGACAGTTGTTATTGATACTTGACAAAAGGTTTACTAATTTAGCCATCTCTCCATGCACAGCTGTAGATGAAGTAGAGGATGTAAGCAGGTTAGGTGATGTATCCTGCAGGTTCATCTTAACTTGTAGCAAACAGGCTAATGCCATTAAAAGCCTAACCAATACCCAATTGCCTATAGTGCTTACCGATGCTACACTCCAGCAGATACTACAGAACAAACCTAATTTTACGTACCGCAAAGCTTACTCCATGCGCAATGATTTCGTAAAAACTAGCCCTGAGTTAGACAGTAAAAGCAGTTGGCTCACACCCAAAAAAGGCTTTTTTAAATGCAGCACTTGCCGTGCTTGCAAGTTTGGGGTGAATACCACTTCTTAGTCAACTGCTTTTTCAGACATTCTCATCAAGCTCAAAGGACATTACACATGCCGCACAGAGTTAGCTGTTTATGTTTTAAAATGTATCTGCGGGTTACGCTATGTCGGAAGCACAAAGTTATAGGTTTTTACACGCATACTGCAACACCTCCGGGCAACTGTCAATTCAGACCCTACGTATCCTGTAGCGAGACACATTAAACTGGAGCACAATAACAATCTTAATGTGCTCCAATATTTTGTCATCAACAGTGTGCCTATCAACAAATGAGGAGGGAATCGGTAAAAGAGGCTTAGACAGTTGGAAACTCAGTATATCATCGAACTCGACGCCAAAGCCCCCCTGAGGTCTGAATATTTGAGAGGATTTGCAACGTTACCTGTAACAGTACTAGATTATAGTTATCACCCATGTTTATCTGATTTGGAGTTATGCATTCTATTCTATTTCATAACTCTTAACCATAAGTCTTATTTTTATCATATGAACTTTGGTTTAGTTATTTATTAATATCTTTGCACTGAAGGAACATGGATTTTGCTGTACTGTCAGTTCCAATATTCCCCATTCAACATTGAGTCAGGACACCATTATTAACATCGACAAAGTGGGTGTTTTAGTTTCCACAGTATTACCATGGGTATAGCAGGAGGATCCCTGGATACCAGCATATATGACAATGTTTTTGGCTTGGTCAGGATGATAGACACTATACCTTCAATCACATACGAATTATTTGAATATTTATTATTCATGCTGCCTTTTCCAACAGATTTTTAGGCTTTATTTTCACCAGAAGTATCTTTGCACTATATTTGCAATTTTGCATAATCACTTTTGATGCCAGCATTATGCACTTTAGACTGGTTAATGTTTTATCAATGATGCACTTAGTTGATATTTGTAACTTGTTTGGAATCTCTTGTTGCCAATTCAATTGCGTATTTGTACCCTTCTATTTGCACAATTGTTTACCAGTACCGGGAGATTTTAGAATTTTTAAACATTTGTTTTTAAATTAATTTGTAACATTTATCTGTGCTTGACTTTTACATAATTCATTACTGCATTTGTGCACTTTATATCTTATGTCAGACTGGCCGGTGGTGTTTAGATGAAAACACCAATGAACATATTTCTATTGTATGCCAAGTATATAATGCCAATGCCTTGAGAACACAGTTTATAAAATTTCCTGGTCTATATATTTGTTTTCGGCTTTATAAGTTTGCTGAGGTGAATACTATCACAAGTGCATCCTTTGTTTATGGCAATAACCATTAAAAGTATTTTTTTCATGTCTATTGTGTCAGCTGCCAGATTATCACGTGGTACAATGGTAGCCAATATATGTTGTTCACCTACCAGTCATGCGCTCATGTGATCAAGGCCACAGTGTTGGCCGAAATGCGTCATGACCGCTTTGCACCGCCAATATTTGAAAAAGTAAAAATGAAACTTTGACAAGCAGAATCATTGTATTGGAGTTGTCGGTTTCTCGTCTTGGTGCCCAGAAGCACCTTTGAGTGATAAAATATATATACTATTTTGCTACTCAAGCAAAAGACTTTGGTGCAGGGAAGGGATTCGGCCAGGATTACCTCCTGGCACGATCTTGCAGATTGAAACGGCATTCTGAGAGTCTACAAAAGCCTACAGAGAGCAGTGGTATCTTCACTCACCTGACCGTCTTGAAATGAAAAACCCCCATTTCCAACGTGCATGTGCAGATAAACGGAACTTTGCCATGGATTACACCTGCACAAATGCACACTGGGACTAGTAGTTCGTGATTTGCGGTCACGTGATGGACCTATTTAATTCTGCTTGCACATACCTGGGCGCTTGTATTCCAGTCTGGGAAAAAGGCATGACGCCGAAACGTTGACTCACGGGAGCAGGCGCTTTTGAATTCAGAATTGAAATAAAGAACGTTTTCTGCATTGGGCCTCACTCTGTTTTCTCTGCCGTGAAGGTATCTAGGGGGCCACCCTGTGCTCCTTCGTGAGGCCGCCCTGTAGGGTCATGAGCTCCAGTAACAGGGAACGCTTGCTGCAATGTTGGAAAAATGTTATTGAGGAGACTGACCTACCTACGCCATTTCATCCCACTGTGGAACGCTACTCAAGCAAAAGACTTTGGTGCAGGGAAGGGATTCGGCCAGGATTACCTCCTGGCACGATCTTGCAGATTGAAACGGCATTCTGAGAGTCTACAACAGCCTACAGAGAGCAGTGGTATCTTCACTCACCCGACCGTCTTGAGAAATGAGAAAACCCCCATTTCCAACGTGCATGTGCAGATAAACGGATCTTTGCCATGGATTACACCTGCACAAATGCACACTGGGACTAGTAGTTCGTGATTTGTGGTCACGTGATGGACCTATTTAATTCTGCTTGCACATACCTGGGCGCTTGTATTCCAGTCTGGGAAAAAGGCATGACGCCGAAACGTTGACTCACGGGAACAGGCGCTTTTGAATTCAGAATTGAAATAAAGAACGTTTCCTGCATTGGGCCTCACTCTGTTTTCTCTGCCGTGAAGGTATCTAGGGGGCCACCCTGTGCTCCTTCGTGAGGCCGCCCTGTAGGGTCATGAGCTCCAGTAACAGGGAACGCTTGCTGTGATGTTGAAAAAATGTTATTGAGGAGACTGAGCTGATGCGTGTTTCTTGATCCCAAGATTCACAACCACACAAGCACTCTTTTTCCTATCATAGGTTGATACTGGTTTGTCATATGTTTCTAAATGAACGTATTAGACACGTTGGGCAACCAATCAATAACCCATATAGTTACTCATATAGCTAATGATCAACACATGCAGCAGATTACAGAACAACAGACACAATGATGCACAAATTAAGACAGTTTAGTCACTAACCCATGCACTCAGTAAGACACATTTAATCACTCACTCATACAGTCAGTCATGCACCTACTAAATCCTTCATTCAGACACTTATAAATCCACTCATTATTCAATTTGTAAGACATATTTTAACTTTACAGAATTATACAGTCACTGGATGTAGTCATCAGTGATGTCATCAGTGATGTCATTTGAGATGTCATCAGTGATGTCATTTGAGATGTCATCAGTGATGTCACTGACCATGTCATGAATGATGTAATATGTGACATGATCAGCAGTGGATTGCGGGTGCGCGATATATAGTTAGTACAACTAACTATATATGCGAATTTCAATGCATTTGTGTGAGTAAAATAAGGTTTTGTAAATGCTAATTCCTAACTATATATCGTCTATAACCTATGGTTTTTTCAGTGAATTTTCAAGGTTTTGTAAATGCTAATTCCTAACTATATATGGTCTATAACCTATGGTTTTTTCAGTGAATTTCAATGGTTTTTTAATAGCAAATATCAAAAGCTTTAAAATGTATTCTTCTTTAATTCGAAAAATATATTTTATATGTGTTTAATACAATTTTTGTATGTATTTTTTTTAATAATTTTTTTTTGTTTCGCTTCCGGTCCGCGAACCGGGTAGCTTCCCGTTAGCTCAATTTGGTGCCGCGACCCGGTCCGCGAACCGGTAAATGTTCCGTTTGCGCAACTGCCGCGTTAGAAAACAACATCGTGACGCGTCGCGTAAGCGCGACGTATGGCGTTCTCGCGTAATGCGTCTTATGACGCGCCGCGTTAGCGCACCCATAATTGCTCCGGAGCGCGAACCGAGGCGCGAAGCGCAGCTCCCCGGAAGCGATCCGGGGCGTGGCGCGCAGCGCGCAACGTAAGCGTAACAGGTCATGTGACTTGTTATTAAAACTTTTCATTGGTTCATTTCACTTTTGGTTTCCTAATGATGTAAGGCTAGGTCATGTGACCTAAAAATAACACTTTTCATTGGTTTAGAAAATTTTTTGTTCCCAAATGATGAAAGCCCACACCTTTTTTCTCACTCTGACTTTCAACTTTGTGAGAGGAAGACCTATTTTGCTTACTAAGAAATGGCTTCAGTAGTAGCTGCAGCTGGTTCACCCTCACCACCACCACCACCTCCTAGGAAGAGAGGTGGTGGTTATCCTTCAGCAAGTGGAGGAAGAAGAGGAAGAAGAGGAAGAGGAGCAAGGGATGAGGCAGTTTTTGCCTGAGGAGCCAAGAAGGTCCCATGTAAAAGAAGATTACATCTGCCAATTTTATTCATTTTCCCGGGGCCAAAAGAAAGTAAATGCCCGCTATGTTACTTGTCTCATCTGCAAAAAAGATTTGTCAAGAGGGACTGATAAGAAATACAGCTATGGCAATTTCACCATGCATCGCCACATGGAGAGGTGGCACCTTATTAATTATAGTGCTGCGCAGGTACGTCACCTGCAGGATAACCCCCCTCCTGTGGCCAGTACATCATCTGGAGAGGCAGTGACGGGACCAGAGGCGAGGGAGATGGTCCCCAACATCCAGTTGAAGTTCAGGGAAGTGAAGCACGTGTGCATTTATTGCGGCCAATTAATTTGCTACAGGGAGAGTAGCATAAATTTGATCAACGTAGCAATTGAAAATCATAAATGTCCAAAACGCCCCAGAAAATAAATTATCTTTTTTTTTTGTTGCTCCTGTTGAGCCCGTTATAATCAATGATTTTCGTTTCCCCCCTCCCAAAAAAAAAAAAAAAAAAAATATAAAACCGTTAAAAAAATTAAAAAAAGTAAAAAAATGTTCAGAAAAATAATAAAAAAAATATAAAACAACAAAAACAATTAAAAAAAAAGTTCTTTTCAGAACTACCTCCCCTTTATAAAAAAAATTGGTAGAATGTTTAGCACTCTGGCAACCTCTATTTCTTTTGATTCGCTTCCCGGTTTGCGCGCCGGTACGCGAACCGGAAGCGAAACAAAGAAATTTTTTTTTTTTAAAAAGGAAGAGTGAGTATAAGAGAAGGAAACAGAGAGTAATGTTAAAAGAAAGACAGCTAGAGGGAGTAACACAGAGATACTGTTTAATACATCTATTTACCAAAGAAAAGATGTAAGAGGGTATAATTGATATACACAAAATAGATAAGGAAGTGAAAGAAAAAGAGGAGAGTAGAAGAATAATAAACAAGAGTTTCTTGGAGAATATGAGTGAATGTTCAAATTAAGAAGAAAAACAGTAAAGGATGTGGAATGAGAGGTAGGGATAGAACCGGACTAAAAGAACAACCCTGAGGGAAAGTGTTAAGAAAAGAGTGAGTGAAAGTAAATAGGAATAAAACAAGATGTATGACAGTGACTAAGGTTAAAACATGTGGAATAACAGAGAGAAAAAACAGAAAGCAGAAAAGAAGAAGTGAGAGAAAAGGAATATTTGAAACAGCAAAGAAATGTAAATAACATAGTGTGCTTGAACTACAGGGAGAAAGCATAATGAACAAGTAGTGAAAGAGTGATCAGTTAGAGACAGTAAGAGTAATAGAGACGGAGTGAGTGAACAGGAGTGAGGAACTATGAGAATAGAGGGACTGAGAAAATGAGTGGAAGGAGTAGAGTAAGTAAGTAATAGAGAAAGGAATGAGGGAAGTAGCAAAGGCAGGAAACTGAGGGTTAAAGAAATGAAGCAGTGGAACTAATAGAAGTTAAATGTGATAGAAATGTAACGAAAAGAGTACAAAACACTTACCTTATAATTGTCGTTAACTTAGTCACTTGTTTTTTTTATACTTTCAATCTGTGAAAGAAAGAACAAAAATTTGAAAAATATTAAAACATGTATTTAAAAATTTGAAAAGACAAGGGAAAAGATTGAAAATCATCCAATTTTACAAAGAAATAAGGTTAGAGATAAACATGCAGAAAAAAAGAGAAAGGAACGGTGATAGACAGTCAGAGACAAAAAGAAATTGTAATAGAGTAACTTAGTAAGAGAAAAAAAAGGAAGATACTTTCAGTGACAGAAAAGAAGGATAAAAGAGAAAACTAAATTGAAGTTGTGTAAGCTACTAAAAGAAAGTGAGTAAGGTAAACTATATGAGGAAAGGGTGAATAAGGAAAAGAGAGTGAGGGAGAGAGGAGACAGAGGAAGTGAAGGAAAGAGTGTCAGATACAGACTGAGTGAGGCAACAAAGAAAGATAAATGATTGAGGGTGAGTTATACTAACTGATTGCACCAAAAAAGGAGAACCCAAAAATATTTAATTTAGAAAACAAAGGGAGGAAAGATGGAAAAGACAAGCGAAGTAGAAGGTCTAAAAGCTGAAAAATGGTGCAAGGGAGAAAAGAAAAAAGCAGAGTTGGATTAGGGAAACAAAGGTTGAAAGATAAGTGGAGTTAGATAGCAAGGGTGAAAGAGAATAAAACAAAAGGCAATGTGAGTATGTAAGGAGGATTGATAGAAGGTAGTAAAAGATGAGTGAGCATGAGATAAGACGAGTACAAATTAAAATTCACTATACAAAGTACAGAATTAATTATACATGTCAAATGGTTTATTTTTGCTGTTCTCAGAATATATCAAATTTCACTAAAAACAGTGAGTTGAAGGTATTCATCATATAACAGCTGGGAAAAAAAAGACAATCAAAATGATTGTGTTTAAAAAACCCATATAACATAACCAATCAGAAATCAGAACTCCTTAAAAGTAACTTACTTTCCATGACGTCGAAGGATGTCCTATGAACAGCTTATACTCTGTTGTGCTGTTATTAGTTTCAGCCCGCCACTTTCTGAAAGAAAAGCTCCATCGTTTTGACAAATATGTTACATACAATAAATGACTTCTCGCTCTCTACCGCACTTCTCCTCAAGGCCAAATCGTGTAAGAGCCATTTATAACTCTTGGAATTCTTCTAAGCAAATCCCGTCATTTTCTTTTTCCGCAACTTTCAGAAAGAAAACGTTCAAGATCACTTTCACAATCCTGTACTAGTAATATCTCACCCTTCTTGCTCACTCATGTTCCACATTTCCTATGACACTGATACTGCTTACTATGAGGCACACTTACACTACCTCTATGACTACTACAATTATTTAATTCTCTACATCACTTTTAATCACAAAGCAATTTAAAACAGTACATAAAATTATATCAACTCCTAGAATCATTATTGGCCAGTTACCTACCCAAAATTCTCTCTTCTGAAAACAGAAAGTAAGAATATTTTTAAGTCAAAAGGCAACATTGTTTCATAGTCAAATGTGAATCATTTCCGAAACATCAGCTTTTTTTACATTTTAAATAAGCTGTGTAATAAGCGGATGTTGTCAAAGGACCATTATGTCATATAATAGCTGCAGTTACAAATGTTCTTCCTAAAATCAACGACTGTGTAGCCACAACATTTGTAATTAAAGTTGAAAACTTACTTTCATCAGGTTTATATAGTTGGAATTTTAAAATGACATTATAACCAAAAGTTTGTACAAATAATTTGTACAGCATTGCAGACTTACATTACCTCTACTCCATGTTTTGATTGGCTGCTTGAATTAGCTTATTAAAAGAAACAGTTTTTCTGAACTCATTCAAAGTGCAGTTATTTTTCCATGACGTCAAGTGTTATGGTAAGAACACTGTTTGCTTTGGGAAATACTCTGTTGTCCTAACTAATCCGTGCCCACCACTTTCTGTAAGAAAACCTTCTTTTTTTTCAGGAACTACTTAAAACTCAAAAATACCTTTTTACTCTGTACTACACTTATCCTCAAGGCCAAATAGTGTAGGAGCCATTAGAACCTCTTGCAATTCCTCAGAGCAAATCCCGAGATTCTTTCCCTACAATTTTGGTTGTAAAAACACCAGGTAAGAATTTTTAAGGTCAAAAGGCAATTTTTTTTTAAAGTTAAAACAGAATCATTGCAGAATGACCAGCCGTTTCTAGACTTCAAATAAGCTGTGTAATGTCCTGATGTTGTTGAAGGACCGTCATGATATATAATTGCTGTAGTTACAAAAGTCCTTCCTGATATTGACAACTGCGAAGCCACAAAATTTTTAATTAAAGTTGTCAATTTTGTTCCATCAGGCCTACATCGTTGGAACATTAAAATTACATACTGGCCATATGTTCGTATAAATAATGTGGACATCATTGCAGACTTACATTGGCTACACTCCATGTTGTGATCGGCTGCTTTTACTAGCTTATTAAAGACACTGATTTACTGTGTGGCAAAGTTAAATATATAAATCTTTCTGAGTCTACACTAGTAGTACTTGATACCCTACAGTTCTCACAGTCATGCTGCCATTGATAAGAAAGGCCAAACAGATGATCTACATCTACACCTTCATCTTGCAATACATCAAGAATATATATTAAAAACTCCTGACAATCTTGCTGAATATTTTGAGAGAATTGCGTTTGACCTGAACATTTGTCTAACAGATTTCGAATTTCAGACACACTTTCTATTTTTGTTCTATCAGTGCTACATTTCTCTAACACAGAGTTCAGTAAACAGCAAAAACTTTGATCCGAATTGATCACAATCTGTTCTTTTAAAGTTTCTAGAGAAAACACAACATTAACCACTACATTAGCATAGCATTTGATACCAGAACTATTTTCAAATTGAAAACCAACAACATCTTCAACAGAATCCATTTTCTTTCTGCTTATAATTTCGGGTTCATCGACTTTTCGTCTTTTTGCTACAACCTCCCTACTATTGGTCACATTTCTTCATTTCCGGCCAACCACACGTTTCTCAAACAAAGGATATTGAGGCAAATGTGGCGCATACTCTCTTCTTAACCTATTGTATTCCTTAACACAATCTAGATCTGCACAAATGTTTGTGACATCACACTCAATCAAGTATAATCCCGATAAAGTTCTGACTCGTGACAATGCCACTTATGCCATTCCCTCCTTGAACACAGAACTGCCAATATTCACCAATGCATTGTCTACACTTAAACCTTGCGATTTATGGATTGTCACCGCATATGCCAAGCAAACAGTAAACTTCTTACGGCGAACATATAAGTATTTTACAAGCAAAAATCTAGCAGAGCAACGACCAATTAACTGTACTTCCTCAATGCCATCAAATTTAATTTTTAAAAATTCAATTCCATCTCTATTTCTGTATTTCTCAAAATCAACAACATTACCCATTGATCCATTTACCAGACCTCTTTCAACATGTAAATTCCTTCTCAAAATGATACGGCAATTTAAGCACACATTCAGAGTCTTTTCAAAACCAGCAGTTTTAGATATAGTCTTCTCTAATGAATCCAATTTAGATTTCAAATTCTCAGACAAAATAATTGTTGCTCCCATATGCTCTATTCTGTCAATAGCTTCCAGTTTCACAATCTCTTGGTTTTCTAAATTCAACATTTTGTTGTTGAAGATGGCACATTCTGCAAGAGTTGGCATCAAACATATTCCAGATTTCTTCTCAGTAATTTTCTGAAAAATATTCTCTGGCAGAACGTCTTCTTCTGGATACAAGTTTGACAGTAATCGTGCATGTAAAGCTTCTTTCCCATGCTCGGTCACTTTTCCGACTCTAACATCTTGTAGAATATTCTTATAATCTTCATCCTTCGCTTGACGCATATTTTCACGCAGTTCAGCATAATTAAAGTTTAACCATATATTAACATTGCCAATGCTCCCTAGGCACTTCCTGGTATCTTCATGTGTAAGTAGTTTAAACACTGGTTGTCCTTTCACTGGTGTCAGCTGCAGAAGATCACCGAAAACAATGATGTGTTTGCCACCAAATAACACATCATACTCTGTTTTAAGAACTTCCTGCATTCTCAAATGCACAAAGGCAAGCATGACATTGGAAACCATGCTTACTTCGTCAATGATAAAAAGTTTCATTTTCCTCAAGACTCTTGAAACTTCACAACAAGCATCTCCAGATAACTTGTGGTATTGTAATTTGTTATCATGCTCCACTGGCAGCATCAGTAGACGATGCAAAGTAATACCTTTAATGTTATGTGCTGCCAGTCCAGTTGGAGCGGTGACAACACAAGACAGCGATGACTCAGTCCTTTTCTGCAAATAACATGAAATTGCTTTAATGAGGAAACTTTTTCCAGTTCCTGCTTCTCCACTCACGTACAGTCGGACAGGCTTCACCGATGTACATGAGCACTCTTTCTTCTCATGACTTAATCCATGATCAATTTGGTTGGTAACTTCGTCATATATTTTCCTCTGCTCAATGTTGAGTTGTCTTTCCAAATCTTCTAAGTTAACCGCATCCTCCTGAGCATGTGCCATGGCTCTTTCCACTTCAATCATGGCAGTTGCAGCTTCATTTTCGATAACTGGTCCTCCTAGTGGATCCTGACTCAATGAAACAGAACTCTGACTGTCCTGAGAACTGTCTCTAGCAATCTCGGCTGCAATTGTTGCTTCCTGCTCGATTTCCACATTTAACATTTCTAGATATTTTGGAAAAACAGGACATTCTATGGTCTCCTTGGCTGCATTGAAAGAGTCTTCGTAACAGAGGAAATCTCCAAGCAGTTCCTCTTCTGCACGCCAAGGCTTGAAAAGTTGCAAAAGAGCTAAATAGAAAAACTCTTTTCTTTCAGGAGATTCACCACTCAATTTTCGATGATTTACCGATTGGCATTTTCTTTGCTTGACCAGACATCCCTCACTTCCAATTACAGCATACACTCCTTTATCAATATCTTCTTTGATGTTCCTCTTGAATATGTAATTTTGTAGAACCTCATACAGACAAACATTCTCGAGGTGACTGCTTCTATTTGGATAATATGTATCCAACATGTTGGTCTTCAAAATATCTGTACTGTTTGGCTCCTTCTCCGCCAAATACTCAATTTCCCGTACAGGTTTCAGAACTCGATTACGTGTTGCAGCAAGACCAAGACTCGCCCAAATGATACTCCTAGATTTGGCATAGAGACTTGCTGAAGATAACCGGTCAGAACATTCGTAAGACTGAAACTGTACAACTTCTTACTGAGGCTCTTTTCATGGGAAATGTCCTCCCACATATCCTTCAATTCTGTCTTTTCTTTTTTTGTGATGTAAGATGTCACATACCGAGCCACAGCCATACAGTTATCAGCCACAAACTGTATATCCATGTTAGCATTCCACATGAACAAAATCACTGGGTTGTAGTCGTTGATGTACTTGGACTCTTCGTTTCTTTTCAAATTGTATGTATTTTTGGGTGATTTCCTTGTCACATTATGTCGCAGCGAAGACATCAAACTGTTCACTCTTCCTTTAGAAATCACCGGTCGTGGAATGGCGAAACGACATTTTGTGTAGAACTTGTCCTTGTTTCTGAATTTACGACGACAGTACTTTCCACAACGATGGCTTTGAAAGCGTAAAACTTGTTCTCTTAGGCTTTTGTCTTCCTTTGTCTTTGGAACAGCACATGTAGAATACTGTTCTATGAAACTCATCACTAAGTCATCCGGATCTGTTCCAAATTTCGGTGCATCTTTGATCCATAGTAGCATATGTATATGAGGAGCACCTCTTGCTTGATACTCCTTTCTCCAGAAGAAATCCAACACCTCTCCAAGAGGTGGATTTTTCTTGTTCATGATGAAAGACATCATAGCTTCAAATCTATGATTGAAGTACCTGCATACATTCACTGGATCCAAAGAGCACAGTTCTCCGGGGGTCTTGAATTCGATATTTTCAATGTTTCCATTTGCCTCTCGTAGAAATTCAAGTAAGTCTTTCCAGCCATACTCGGCACAGCTGAGAGTGAGGAACTAAGTTCCTCAGCATACATTTTAAATCTCCATGTCGACGGTACCAGTACTCATTAGTACCACGCTGACATGCCATGAGATTAATCAGGTGAGAATCCAAAATACTGTCTTGCACATTGACTTTATCCATAAAGTCCCTTGCTGAGATATTTTGCATCTGTATACCACTTTTCAAGATGTGGTTCACTGCATATGACAGTCCAGACAGATCGCTTTCAAACAGTAGATGAAACAAATAGGGAATGCATTGACGAAACCTAGGATCTTCTGCATACAATCGTAAAGTCCGGTATTCAGAAACAGGAATTTGATCAGGTCGCTCATCATATCTTCCTCCTTGACCTGTTGGAAATAGTTGTGGGAAACACCGAGCTTCCAAACTTTCCTCCCAAACACTAATGGGACTCCCTTTGGCTTGTTTCATTTGAAACAACTCAATAGCATTCCCCATGACTTCCTTGGAATGCAAAGGATGAACACTATAATGTCCATATATTTCTTCATTTTTAGAGGCTTCTACTTTTTCAATTTGTCCAGTACACAAATCGCTGTCCTCTACTTCACTTACTTCCTCTTCTGCAACATATACATTCTTGTAGTACTTATTGTTTTTCTTCAAATACAATGTTGCCTTTTTGACTTTCCTAACATCCACTAAATCTTGCCAGATTTTCTTACTCTTTGTCGGAACCCCATTAACTAAGATAACCAGAGGTTCCTCTTCCACTTTCTCTACTCCAATTGTATTAATGTTTTTCTTCAAATCTAGAGGCAAATAAACAACTCTTCCCTTTAATCCTCTCTGTAAATCTGATGGAGGCAATTTCCCTGTCTTTGGCTCCATTCGTACAATAGCCTGAAAGGGATGGACACTTTGAATCAAAATAGATTCATAATTTTTTAAATCCTTCAATTCAGAAGGAATGTCAACCAATTCCAGATTATTATGAACCGCTCTAGCAGGCAGCTGGTTTTGATCTAATTTGTTACAACAATAAGATCCGATCCCAAATCAAAACAATTTTCTACCATCAAGTATGTTGCGAAATCCTTCCATTCACTATTATTTTCCCTTTCACTTTTTGCATATAAATCCACTAACTTAGTCTGATTCTTATAATAAGTGCGTCGACAACACACACAAGTGAAATTAGGCCTCTCACTTGATTTCACCTGAAACGTGGCAATTTCCTTCTCAAAATCATCTGTACTGGAAACCTGCACACTCTCTTCCACATTACCTTCTTCTTCTGGGTCAATTTCAACATTCTTCTCTTTACTTGCAAAGTAACAAAAGTCAATTTCTTCACAAATATTCTTCACATCTACTTCAGAACCATGCAAAAGAGCAGTGCATAATTGTTTAAGCATAATTGCTGGACTCTTAGCATAATACAACATTCTAACTAATTTCCTCACTTTATTATGATGCACTGCTAGCATCCTGAAATGATGAAAAACACTCTGGCATATTCTTCTGGATAGACAAGCCAGTGAATGACCATGCAAACCTGTCACTTCTCTCACTCTGCAAGGATCTAATTCTTGCAACAACTTCATTTTCTGTTTTAAACTTTTCTTATTAAATATCCGTACAAAATCACAAAGCAAATTGATGGAATCCTGTCGCACACTGCAAATACTACTACACTTCCAGGTGTACACTGGTCCCTTAGGACGTCTTCCTAAAACCTCATTACCTAACACCTCTTCTGCCTCTGTTGACACAAGTTTTTCTTTTTCAACCGGACAGCCATCTTTCACCTCATATGCTCGACCACTGGTGTCGACTGCATGCACCAAATCATTATCCTGGAAATAACACTCCTCATTAAAAAACTTGAACTATGCATCCATTCTCCTGAAAAAACTTCACAAAAATTACTACGATTAACTGTTCTCTTCCATCTACTATTTTTTTTATAATCATAAATTACCTTGTTTAGTTTCCTAATTCTATTGATTATCAAAATAAATAACTTTCGCTTAATTTCGAATGCCGGATCAATAATTTTCTCAATGTTTCTCTTTCTCTTATAAAAAGCCACTTTCTGTTGACCTTTCTTAATATTTTTTAACAAATTGCCAATTATCCTGTTGCGGAACATTCGTCTACGAATGTCCCTAAACTGATTTTTCCTTCTACTACCATGCACAGAGTTATCTCCTGCTCTAGCAGTAACATTTTTGAGTGGCCTTTCCTTTCCGTTTAAATTGGCTCTCTTTTTCTGAACTAAAACATGTTCTGTAGTGATAATTTTTTTTCTGGAAATGTTTCTTAGGAAAGATTTCGTTCTCTTACCCGGAGCTTTTTTGGTGACTTGACAAGTTTTTATTGTAGAGGACTACTGCAAGCATGTAGTAAGCTGCTGTGTTTGACGTTTTGTAGCCTTTCTCCTTCGTTGCTTCGATGGCATTGTGTAATTTTGAAATGATCTGCAGTTGAATCTGTGGTAAAATATAATAAAAATTTTATTAACCTCTATTACCAAACAGTAAATCAATAACAGTCGTCAAAAAATTAACACACTATTGGTCAATTCTACATACAATAATTTTTAGTGCATTGGCAAATTTAAAACTCACAAAAAGTAGCAAAGAAATGGAATGCTTCTACATTTGACCTGTGCTCTTTTATATGTGAATCTGAACTAATTTTATTAGCATATTTCACTATTTTATTAAAGACACTTCACACAAGCTGTTTTTGAAGTTGTATTTAATTTTAAATAAAACGGTTAACATGGTTACTTTTCATTTCCAGTAACTTTTAAAAATAAGTCTTTATAGTTCCATAGGCTCGAGCAGGTCAGCTTCCCATCCTATGTCATACAATTCTGACAAATCGGCATCCTCATCATATTCTTCATCATCCACAGGATATAAATCATCCAAGGGATCTACTTCCACTGACGTTTCAATGACAAGTTCAATGATAAGATCGAGATCAACAGATTGCTCATTATCACTCATGCTTGATGTTGTCGTTATCTTTAAAGAAAGAGAACAACAATGAGATGTTGCAGAGTAAGAGACAAATCTCAGAGACTAAAATAGTAAAATTGTTTAACAAGAGTAACATTTTGCAGATATTATTTAACCATGTCCAGCGATGCTGAGGAGGTGAGGCCTATGTCCAAGTTTTCAGTGAACAGGACTCATCTCTTCTTAACCTTGGATAAGCCTCACCGACTCTGTGTCCCCTGCTCATACTTAAATGTAAAGGGGCAGATTTATGTTAACTGGCGCATCCCCAGGGATGCACCAGTTAACGTGCGCCGCTGCTCTGCCACCCATGATGTGCCGCATTTACAATGCGGTGCACCATTGAGCAAAAACAGCGCAGATGCGTCACGCATCTGTGCCACAAAAGCGGCGCATTGCAGGAATCACGTCGTAAGCGCGACATGTCTACTGCAATGCACAGGGGCAAGCCACACATTGCATGGTGCGTCACTCCTTATGCCTGTTTCAAACAGGCGTAAGGATTTGATTCAGCAATGCCATAAAGCTGACTCAGTGAAATCTTGTAAATTTCACTGTTTTAGTTTTACAGGGCTTTCATGCAAGTGAATGCCCACCCTGCAACAAAACGCCCACATGAAACCTGACGCAGGTTTCATGTGGCACAGGACTTTACAGCGTGACACATCTGCCTAGATGCATCAAGTTGTAAATATGTCGCAACATAGCGCATCTTTTGCGCCGCTGTGCGTCACAAGCTTTTGCTCATTTCACAATCACATCACCTGTGTTTCCTTTGCTTAGGTATCTCATTGTGCAGATGTAGTCTAGCATATGAAAGAGTACGTAGAAGGTGAGCACTGTATGCAACAAATTTGACACTTACAGAAACCTCAGCTTCTCCATGCCCCCTACACTGTCCTAAATGTATACAGTTTATCTTTTCCACCACTGCTGCGTCACAAAAGTGACGTAACAGCGGCGCAAAAGAGGCACACGGCCATCATAAATCTGCCCCTAACATTTTAAATGAATGATTCAGGATGCCGATAAGGTGTGGCCTATCCAGAGGTTTGTTTGAGGTGAGGCCTACTCAGGGTTACAGATGAAATTTAGGCTTGTTGAAGAGTACAGAGGAGATAATACATGTGCAGGCCTACCAATGAAGTAAGTCATGTCCACTGCACTCTTGAACAGAGGCCAGACCTCCTCTGTCTCCCTGAACAGGCCTAAACCTCATCTGCACAATGTGATTCGTAATGTTAGGAAATACAGGTGATGTAATTGAAAAACGTGCAAATATTTTTGCTCATTTCACAATCACATCACCTGTATTTCCTCAGCTTAGGTATCTCATTGTGCAGATGTAGTCTAGCATATCCAAGAGTACGCAGAAGATGAGGACTGTATGCAACAGGGCAATGTACATTACTCACCTCCCTTGACACTTACAGAAGCTTCAGTTTCTCCATGCCTCCTACACAGTTCTAAATGTATATCATTATCATCATAGTGACTATGAAACTCTTTCAGAACATATTGCGAAACCTTAATGACTTCAAGAAACGTGTTTTTAAACCAGCAAACAAGGAAAATTATTCTCACATATTCATGGTGGAAAGTGAAATATTTATTTAAAGAAGCAGACACCAATATGACCTTGTCATAAATGTGAAAAGCATTTCTTTTAAAAAAAAAATGATTTTCTGGTCATAATTTGAAAACACAACACAGGTCCTATGTAGAAGCACACCCTGTCAGTACTTAAATTTGCCAAGCACACATGAAAGCGTATTTTTAAGGGCCTTGCACCATTTTTGCGTCACTTTTAACATGGCTATGTAACTCAAAGAAACAAAATCTAAATTTGCCAAGGACACATGGGGGCGTATTTACAAGGACCTTGCACCACGGGAAAATGACTTAAATTAAAATGGGGAAAATAACGTCAAAGTGACTCAAAGGCCTTGTAAATATGCCCCAAGCAGCCTATGAAACTCTAGCAGTATATATCAAGAAACCTAAATGACTTCAAGAAACGTTTTTAAACACATCAAGTAAACCAATTATTCAACCACATTCATGGGGAAGTGACTTAAAATGCCCTAACACACATGAAAGCGTATTTTTAAGGCCCTTGCACCATTTTTGCGTCACTTTTAACATGGCTATGTAACTCAAAGAAACAAAATCAAAATTTGCCAAGCACACATGGGGGCGTATTTACAAGGACCTTGCACCACGGGGAAATGACTTAAATTAAAATGGGGAAAATAACGTCAAAGTGACTCAAAGGCCTTGTAAATATGCCCCAAGCAGCCTATGAAACTCTAGCAGTACATTTCAAGAAACCTAATTGACTTCAAGAAACGTTTTTAAACACATGAAGTAAACTAATTATTCACCCACATTCATGGGGAAGTGACTTAAAATGCCCTAACACACATGAAAGCGTATTTTTAAGGGCCTTGCACCATTTTTGCGTCACTTTTAACATGGCTATGTAACTCAAAGAAACAAAATCTAAATTTGCCAAGGACACATGGGGGCGTATTTACAAGGACCTTGCACCACGGGAAAATGACTTAAATTAAAATGGGGAAAATAACGTCAAAGTGACTCAAAGGCCTTGTAAATATGCCCCAAGCAGCCTATGAAACTCTAGCAGTACATTTCAAGAAACCTAATTGACTTCAAGAAACGTTTTTTAACACATGAAGTAAACTAATTATTCACCCACATTCATGGGGAAGTGAGTTAAAATGCCCTAACACACATGAAAGCGTATTTTTAAGGGCCTTGCACCATTTTTGCGTCACTTTTAACATGGCTATGTAACTCAAAGAAACAAAATCTAAATTTGCCAAGGACACATGGGGGAGTATTTACAAGGACCTTGCACCACGGGAAAATGACTTAAATTAAAATGGGGAAAATAACATCAAAGTGACTCAAAGGCCTTGTAAATATGCCCCAAGCAACCTATGAAACTCTAGCAGTACATATCAAGAAACTTAAATGACTTCAAGAAACGTTTTTAAACACATCAAGTAAACCAATTATTCAACCACATTCATGGGGAAGTGACTTAAAATGCCCTAACACACATGAAAGCGTATTTTTAAGGCCCTTGCACCATTTTTGCGTCACTTTTAACATGGCTATGTAACTCAAAGAAACAAAATCTAAATTTGCCAAGCACACATGGGGGCGTATTTACAAGGACCTTGCACCACGGGGAAATGTCTTAAATTAAAATGGGAAAAATAACATCAAAGTGACTCAAAGTCCTTCTAAATATGCCCCAGGCAGCCTATGAAACTCTAGCAGTACATATCAAGAAACCTAATTGACTTCAAAAAACGTTTTTAAACACATCAAATAAACCAATTATTTTCCCACATTCATGAGGAAGTGACTTAAAATGCCCTAACACACATGAAAGCGTATTTTTAAGGCCCTTGCACCATTATTGCGTCACTTTTAACATGGCTATGTAACTCAAAGAAACAAAGTCTAAATTTGCCAAGCACACATGGGGGCGTATTCACAAGGACTTTGCACCACGGGGAAATGTCTTAAATTAAAATGGGGAAAATAACATCAAAGTGACTCAAAGGCCTTGTAAATATGCCTCAAGCAGCCTATGAAACTCTAGCAGTACATATCAAGAAACCTAATTGATTTCAAAAAACGTTTTTAAACACATCAAGTCAATCACTTATTTACCCACATTCATGGGGAAGTGACTTAAAATGCCCTAACACACATGAAAGCGTATTTTTAAGGCCCTTCCACCACTTTTGCATCACTTTTAACATGGCTATGAAACTCAAAGAAACTAAATCTATTTGTAAAACACTTGACACAAAGCAACATTTTAAATACACAACTTTCTTCATAAATGTATCCCTAAAGCATACTATTCTCTATCTAAATTAAATGAATCTTTTCTCACCTTAGCAAATACTTTTTGAGTTTCAAAACAGTCTCAGACACACACCAATTTTTCTTTAGCAGAGCAAAGGGTATGCACTCCAGAGGCTGCAACCAACAATGGCACAGAAATGCTGTAATTCATCGCACATATCTCTCATGTCACCCAATCAAAACTCTTCCCTCACTTTTTTCAAATCAACACCCTTCCCCCCTCTGCCCTTTCTGCCTTTTTTCCATAGCAACCACCTCCTCTCATGTTTACAAGTTCACACAACAATGTTTCAATTGAACTCTGAACTCTCAGTACACCTGCGTATCCAGTGCAATCTTTCATAAAATGATTTTTTTCTTGACCATTCAAATTACATCTTTCAAAGAACTCATCCATGCACCCTAACTTTCTGTTTTCAGCAATCAAAATCCACCAATCACTGCTACTGATTCATTAGCACAGAAACTCCACAGTTTTTTTCATTACATACTCCTACTGTTTCAACTGCCATTTCATTACCACACTTCATCTGACTGCAGCAGAACCTCCTCTCACCATGTTTTCTGTCTGGATTGTTGGACATAGTTACATCCACTGGGCTCAAAGGTATGCTGATAACAGAAATTTACACAACCTCAATTTACAAAATGTGGAAATCAACTGGATTGGCCACAGAGGATTAAGATGTCACCAATTGATACCATTGGTGAAAACCTTTTTGCATTTGCCAAAACCTGACCTGTTAATTGTGCACTGTGGAGGAAATGACTTGGGCACTTTGACTGGGGTAGGTCTGGATATGCTTTTAAAGGACACCTTTGAGCAATTGATGGCACTTTTTCCTCAAACTGCCTTGGTATATTCAAATATATGCCAAAGACAGAAATGGAGGTGGTCAAACGAATTTTGTCCACAAATTGAGAAGTCGAGGAAGCATGTAAATAAGTCTGTTTCAGCTTAAATGAGAGACCATGGAATGGGCTCCATCTACAACAATAACTTGCATTACTACATGCAAGATATCTACAGAGAAGATGGAGTTCACTTCTCAGATGAGGGGAACAGAGTTTTCATCCTGAATTTAAGACTATGTATTGGTACCTACTTATAAGTACCTAAATCTACCACAGACCAAAAAGCTCTTCTCAGAGCTACCCTAACTATGATCACTATTAACAAATTTTAAATGTAACTTTTTTTTAACTAATTTTCACAATTTACGCTTTCCGGAGTGCTACCCGGTACGCTCACCGGACGCTAACCGCGCGAAAATTTGATCAAAAATGTTTTTTTTCTCGCACATATGGGCCTCCTCAGCCACCCTCAGAAAACCTAGGGGGTCAGGATACGTCTACCGTGCCCTTTTCTACCCATTCTGAACATTATTTGCCCTACATCTTGTATCTCAATTCTACCGAAACACAAAATGGAGGACTCCCGTAACGCTGCCGGTTCGCGTACCGGGGCGCGCACCGGGAAGCGCTCGCTTAAAAAAGGTGGGAAAGTAATTCACGGAAAAACCACTGGAGACACTTTCACCAAATATAGATTAGCTCATACTACATACCAATCCCTACCATTTTCACAAATTTGATTGGAATTCCATTTAGCCATTTAGCCTGTAGACCTCTCTAAATGCCCTGAGGTAAATTACTTCACAAAACACATCTGAAGTGTTGGAATTGACAACCAATTAAAATGTTACTTTCATTTTCTACTTTTTTTACCTGACATTTGATTGGTTATGTACCTGAATATATATAAAGAAAGAGAGAGAAACACAGCCATTTTGACTACTACTTCCTGAAGTACATTGCAAGAGCATTTTCACTGACAACTTAAACTTGTTTTTAAAAGGTAAGATGTTATTTTGAAAACTGAAGTATATTGTGCACTTTAAGTTAATATGGAAAACTTTTTCTGATAGTTATATACTATCCCTCTGTAATAGTTATAGATTTAGATAGACTTCTCTGTTATAGTTATGGATGGATTTAGGCTTGTCTTGTATAATTATGAATTTACTTAGGTTTCATCACATACACTTTTTTATATTTCTACTTCCAGTCTGATACCATACACTGCCCAAAGATAAATTCACTGTTAAAAACTACCTATCTAAAAGTAATCCCAACAGTGCCCTATCTCTACTGATATATATATTTTTTTATGCAAATTTCAGGCAAAATGGAAGGAGAACAAAAAGTGTCATTTGAAATTGTCCTTGCAGAGACCAATCAAGAAAACATTGAACCAAATGACATTGAATTCATGGATGAATCACGGGACCATGAACTACTACAATGTGTACAATCTGTAGATTTCCTCCTTCAAAATGAGGACATTTCAGACACTCAAATGTTGCAAGTTATGTTCACTCAAAATAAGGACATTTCGGACACTCAAATGTTGGAAGTTATGTTCACTGAAAATGACGACATTTCGGACAGTCAAATGTTAGACGTTCTATTACATTTTGAAAAACAATCACAAAAATAAATTTATATTTAATAATCAAAAATTGTTCGAGACTTTAATCATTTTTATATGTAATTCATAAACTAGTACCAAATTGATTATAATGTAAAGTCAGACTTATAGTATACTGTGCAACTTTTTTATGTTACATAGTAATTTTGCTCATAGTTACTTCCTTTCTCCAACTATATTATCTCCAATGTGTATTTAACATCTCTTTATCATCTCCTGCCTCCATATTGTTTCTGCTTTCCTGACACATTATGGTATGAATTCCATATTCCACAATAACTTCTGAAACAACATGCAAGATATCTACAAAGGAGATGGTGTATATTAATTTTTTAACTCTGCATTGGTACCTACATATTGCTACTTAAATAAAAAAAAACACAAAAAAAAACAACAAAATGAACAATCAATAAACATACAATATTTGAAAAGTCTATCATTCTTTTTTCCTCATAGTACGCTCCCCGGACCGCTTTCCGGTGCGCGTACCGGGCGCTCCCCACGCAAAAAAAACGAAAAAATCTTTTTTTTTTTGCCCCGCGGGGCCCTTTTAAAGCCTCCACATCAAACCTAGGGGGTCAGGGAGGATCTACTATGCCCCCTTATGGTCATTTCCCCCTTTGTTTTGGCCTCCTCTTGTCTCTCGATCCTACCGAGAGACAAGATGGTGGCCGCTCCAGACTGTTTAGAATGTTGACAGACACCGGAGAGCCAATCGGCTTCGCTTCGCGAAGTTCCGTTACGCGTCAGGTACGCGAACCGGGGCGCTAACCAGAGCGCTGTTACAGATATATATATTTTTTTGAACGTTAATTTATCAAAATCCACTGGAGCACATATATTGAGACTTAGCAAAGGCACATCGGGCAAACAATATCTACAATTTTGCCAAGTTTCGTGGAAATCCATTCAGCCGTTCGAGCTAAAAGTGAGTCCAACCGCCCTATGGAAAAATGAATGGGAAAAACGCGTTTTGGGACCCCCCTTTTTTCTCTGCCCCCCCTTGACGAAACCCGCCCAAATTTTCAGGGGCTGCTCAGAAACAAAATGTGCAATTTTCCTGAAAATTTCAGCCAATTCCGTCCTCAAACGCCAAAGTTAATCGACATAGAATTTTCAAAAATCCCATAGAGAAAAAATCCTAACTATATATACCTACTGGCGATATTTTTTTTTTTTTTTTTTTTGCTCCACCATAAGAAATTATACTCGCACTCCACCAGGATATCAATTAGTAGCAGGTTTATTTATGTGCCATTACAGCACACAGCCTTTAAGGCACATAAATAAACCTGCTACTAATTGATATCCTGGTGGAGTGCGAGTATAATTTCTTTTGGTGGTGAATTAATTGCAGGGAAAGCCCGTCCCTGAAACTCGCACCAGCTGTTCAAAGTGTGCCCTCGGTATCGGGATTACTTTGGTGACGAATATATATATATATATATATATATATCGAAGTCCACAGTCCTGCAGCACAACGAACACCAGCGCGAAATCAGGTACAGACCACAACGAAGTGAGAGAGTTGAAATAAGTGCTTTAATCCAAAATTGGCAGCAGCATATATATATAAATATGCCTCCAAAGTGATGATCCTAGGTTTCCGGTGCACTGCTAACAGTGGGTGCTCCACTTGAGGGCTGGATTCAGGCCTGAAATTCAAATTTTACAAAACCATTGACGCAGCACTCAGGAGGAGATTTTCAGATTACGTTTCTTAACACAACTCAACCTCGTTGAGTTATGTTAATAAATGCAATCTGAAAATCTCCTTCTAAGTGCTGCGTCAATGGTTTTGTAATATATATTATATTATATATATATATATATATATATATTTATATATATATATGTATATATATATATATATATATATATTACCTATTGGCGGTCGCCAGTAGGTAGTTATAGTTAGGACCTAGTTTCCATAGGAAATCCGCAACATTCTATTGGGAATACCTTTGGCACCGGTTGAGGAATTTGCGTGTAATTTTCCAAAATTTAGGCCAGCTCCGCTCCGCTCCTTCCCTGGAAGTTTCGGGGGGATTCGTTATGCGGGGGACGAGAAAAAAGGGGGGTCCCAAAACGTGTTTTCCCCATGTTAATTTCCATAGGACGTTCAGACACGGCTACAGCCCGAACCGCTGAATGGAATTACACCAAACTTTGCAAAATTGTAGGGACTGGTACGCAGAAGTGCCTTTGCTATATTTGGTGAAAATTGCTCCAGTGGTTTTTACGAAAATTGACTTAAAAAAATGTATATATCTATTTGCGCGCTCCGAGCGCTTAGGGGTACGCGTACCGGTAAGCGCACCCGGCACGCCACGGAAGAGCGCGAGCAGAAAGCTAATTGGCTCTCGGGTGTCTGTCAACATTCCAAATAGTCCGGAGAGTCCGCCATCTTGTGTCTCGGTAGAATCGAGACACAAGAGGTGAAAAAAAAAGGGGGAAATGATTAAAAGGGGGCAGGGTAGACACCCCCTGACCCCCTAGGTTTTCTGAGGGGGGCCTAGAAGGACCTTTTATAAAAAAAAATCGCGGGGTAAGCGCTGGGTACGTTCCCATGTACGCTTCCAGGTACGCGTACCCTGAGCGCACCACGATGAAAAACAGTGAAAGAAAATAGTGTAAAATAAGAATTTAGAGTGCTTAGTGGTAGGGTAGTTCTGAAAAGAGCTGTTGTGTTATGTGGGTGTTTTTTGTACCTACAAATAGGTACCGATGCAGAGTCTAAAATTCAAGAGGAAGACTCTATTCCCCTCATCTGTAAAATGTACACCATCTCTCCTATAGATGCCTTGCATGTTGTAACGCAAGTTGTTGTGGTATATGGAACCCATACCATAGTCTCTGAGGAAAGCAGAAACATATTTATTCGCATGTTTCCTTGCTTTCTCAATCTGCGGACAAAATTGGTTGGACCACTTCCATTTTTGCCTTTGGCATATATTAGAATATACCAAGGCAGTTTTTGGAAAAAGTGACATCAATTGCCCAAAGATGTCCTTTAAAAGCATTTCCAGACCTACCCCAGCCAAAGTGCCCAGATCATTTCCACCACAGTCCACAATTATGAGGTCAGGGTGTGGTAGATGCATAAAGGATTTTACCAATGGTATCAATTGGTGACATCTCAATCCTCTCTGGCCAATCCACATAATATCCACATTTGGTAAATCAAGGTTGTAAATACCTCTGTTTGCTGCATACTTTTCACTACAGACATTAGGCATCTTGAAGGTAGATGTGGTTGTATTCAGATGAGTTGTGGAAATGAAATGGCAGTTTGAAGGTAGGAGTTATGGAAAAAAAAGTGTTTGAGATTCAGTGCACTTGAAAAAGAAGAAATGATTGGTGGTTTTTTAAAATTCTCCACTGAAAATTAGGGTGCATGCTTTTGTTTTTTGAAAGAAGTAATTCTAATGGTTGAGAAAAAGTCATTGAAAGGAACATTGCACATGATTAGCTAGTATATTGAGAGCTCAAACACCCTTGTTGGATTCATTTGCAACATAGTATGATGAACTTTTCACCTGTGTGCTGAGTTAGGTGGGAGCTACCATGGTAACAGGCTGAATGAGCACTAGGGGGATGGGTGAATATTATGTGAGTTTGAAAGTGTTGAAATGTTGAACCAATTAAAATGTCAGTTTAGTTTTGAAATAGTTTGGGAAGAATTTTGATTGGTTAAGTCCAGGGATATGTGTGAAGAATTACAGGGAATCAGGGCCATTTGTGGTTGCAGTGTTTGAGGTGCATTTCAGAGATTCTGCTTAAGAAAATCTGGTGTGTGTGACTGACACTGTTCTAAATCTTCAAAAGCATTTTTAAAGGTGAGTAATGATTCATTTAATATAGATAGAGTGCTGTATGCACTATGGGGAAGGTTAAGAAGCATATTGGGCTTGTTTATTCTTGCATTGTGTCTCGTGTTTCTATGTAATGCTGGCAAAAAAATGAATGGTGCATATTGGAATTGTATTTTGAAAATGAGTCAGGTCTCTTTCTTGTAATGTAGTGATCATTTAAATGGGCTGTGCTCTGTGTGTAAAACGATTTACTATGCTACATGTTTTTTGTTAAAATGTAAGATGGTGAGAGATGGTGAGATGGTATGAGCACAGACACACATAGAGGAGGCAGAGACAGACATGGTAGATTACATGTAACATCCTGGTCATGTGCCTAAGATCACACTGTGAGTCAAACTTGATTTTAAATGAATCTGGGTGTATACTTTGCTAAGTTGATGTGTTCAAAAATATGGGAATACATGTATTCTTGAAGTCAGTTAGGCTTTAGGATATGTTCTAGTAGAGAATCTTAGGCAGCATGTCTGTTAGGCCTCTTAGGTAATTTTGCCAGCATTACATAGAAACATGAGACACAATGCAAAAATAAACAGTACCCTTTAAGCTAAGAGATGCAAACTGTGAGCAGACACAGGTGACATTATTGAAAAATGTGAAAATATAATTCCCTATTTCACACAGACACTCAGTGTGATCCTTGTCAAAAATGTTAAAGCCATACATTTTACCATAAAACATTTACCAGAGTGACATGAGACGCACAGAAAGAGAGAAATGACACACACAAAGAGAGAGATGGGCCAGGTACAGAGTCAGATGAGACACAGGCACAGAGTGAGATGAGACACAGGCACAGAGTGAGATGAGACACAGGCACTGAGTGAGATGAGACACAGGCACAGAGTGAGATGAGACACAGGCACAGAGTGAGATGAGACACAGGCACAGAGTGAGATGAGACACACAAAGAGAAAAATGACACACAAAAAGAGAGAGATGGGGCAGGCACAGAGTGAGATGAGACACAGGCACAGAGTGAGATGAGACACTGGCACAGGCACAAAGTGAGATGAGACACAGGCACAGAGTGAGATGAGACACAGGCACAGAGTGAGATGAGACATGCAAAGAGAAAAATGACATACACAAAGAGAGAGATGGGGCAGGCAGAGAGTGAGATGAGACACAGGCACAGAGTGAGATGAGACACAGGTACAGAGTGAGATGAGACACAGGCACAGAGTGAGAAGAGACACGCAAAGAGTGAGATGGTGCAGGCAGAGAATGAGATTAATAATGAAACTGTACTGCACTGTTGCTGTGACACAGTTGCTGTGCTATCATCTTACTTATTTTGTAAACCTATGTTTATATGGTTCACTTATTGTAATTGCTATGTAGTATGTTAGTAGTGGTCTATAATATGTTATTTTTTCTTTACCATAGATTGTAATCATCTATAGAAAGATAAAATAATTTGCCGACGAAGGAAAGAAGAATAAAAAGTTACAAACATGGTTTATTGGCCAAGAAAACACAATTAGAAGATTCATCCAAAACACAATCTTCAGTGAAAAAAAAGAATGCTCCTGGTAAGCAAAGAAAGGAGTTTTTTTAGGAAATTAACACAATGTAAAAAAAAATGGATATTGTTTCAAAGAAAAAAAAACATCTGTAAATACAAAGAAAAAGCAGAGCGCCCCAAAAAATGTTAGATCTGTAGAAGGAGATGATATTGTCTATAGTAATAGAAGGAGAAATCAATTTACTGACATTCGTAGACAAATGTTTTATAACAGAATTGTTTTAAATGTTAAGATTTATAAAAAGAAGACTGATTTTTACAAGAAAAAGCAAAGTATAGTGAAGATTGTGGATCATGCTTTTGAAGTGAAAAAAAAATATTCAGTTTAGTAATCAATAGAATTCGTACTCTAGATAAGGAAATCAATGGTTTGAAATCAAAATGTAAGTGGAAAAGAGTAATTAATCGGACTCATTTTGTGATGTTTTTTCTGGAGAATGGAAGCAAAGTTCAAGTTGTGAGCTACGGTTGAAAAAGAAATAATTATGCCTAGAAATGCAGAATGGATGTTAGCGGTTTTAGGGAGATGTCCTAAGGCTCCAGTGTATACTTGGAATTGTAGTAGTATTTGTAGTGTGCGACAGAATTCAATTGATTTCTCTAGAACAAAAGATGAAAATGTTGCAAGAGTTAGATCCTTGCAGAGTGAGAGAAAAAACAGGTTTGCATGGGCATTTATTGGCTTGTCTTTCAAGAAAAGTATGTCACCGTGTTTTTCACCATTTTAGGATGTTAGCAGTGCATCATAATAAAGTGAGAAAATTAGTGAGAAGGTTGTATTATGCAAAAAGTCCAGCACTTAAGCTAAAACAGTTAAACAGTGCTCTTTGCATGGATTTGAATTAGATGTGAAGAACATTTGTGAAGAAATTGAGTTTTGTTCTTTTAGTGAAAAAGAGGGCCGTGCAGAAACTGATACAGTAATAGAAGGTAATGTGGAAGAGAATGTACAGATTTCAAGTACAGAAAAATTTGACCATGAAATTACAAAGTTTAAGGTCAATTCAAGTAAAAGGACTAATTTTTCTTTTGTGTGTTGTCGACGAACTCATTATAAGAATCAGACTAGGTTAGCTGATTTATATTTAAAAAGTGAAGTAGAAAATAATAATGAGTGGAAGGATTTTGCAACTTATTTGTTGGTAGAAAATTGTTTTGATTTGGGGTCTGATCAACGTATTTGTAAATATTGTTATAATAAATTAAATGAAAACAGAATGCCTGCTAGAGCTGTTCATAATAATCTGGAGTTGCTAGACATTCCTTCTGAATTGATGGATTTAAATACCTATGAGTCTATTCTGATTCAATGTGTGCATCCTTTTCAGGCTATTGTTCGCATGGAGCCTAAGAGAAGGAAATTGCCTCCTTCAGATTTAAATAGAGGATTAAAGGGAAGAGTTGTTTATTTGCCTCTAGATTTTAAGAAAAATATTGATACAATTGGTGTAGAAAAAGTAGAAGAGGAACCTCTGGTTATTCTAGTTAATGGTTTTCCGACAAAGAGTAAGAAAATCTGGCAAGAATTAATGGATGTTAGGAAAGTCAAAAAGGCAACGTTGTATTTGGTAAAAAACAATCACTACTACAAAAATGTATATGTTGGAGAAGAGGAAACAACTGTAGAAGAGGACAGTCATTTCTCAGCTGGGCAAATTGAAAAAGTTGATGTCTCTAGAAGTGAAGAAATTTATGAACATTATAGTGTTCATCCTTTGCATTCCAAAGAAGTAATGGGGGATGCTATTGACTTGTTTCAAGTGAAAGAAGCAAAAGGAAGTCCCATTAGTGTATGGGAAGAAAGTTTGGAAGCTCGTTGTTTTCCTCAGCTATTTCCAACAGGTCAAGGTGGACGATATGATGACCGACCTGTTCAAATTCCTGCATCTGAATACCGGACTTTAAGATTATATATAGAAGATCCAAGGTTTCGTCAATGCATTCCATATTTGTTTCATCTACTGTTTGAGAATGACTTGTCTGGACTTTCTTATGCAGTGAACCATATACTGAAAAGTGGAGTGCATCTGCAAAATGTTTAGGCAAGGAACTTTATGGATAAAGTCAAACTGCAAGACAATATTTTGGAATGTCACCTAATTAATCTCATGGCATGTCAGCGTGGTACTAAAGAGTATTGGTACCGTCGTCATGGGGAATTGAAATGTATGCTAAGAAACTTAGGAACTCCTACATAGTTCCTCACTCTTAGCTGTGCTGAGTATGCTTGGGAAGACTTACTTCAATTTCTACGAGAGGCAAATAAAAACATTCAAAATATTGAATACAAGACAGCTGGAGAACTGTGCTCTTTGGATCCAGTTAATGTATGCAGGTATTTCAATCATAGGTTTGAAGCTATGATGTATTTTATCACAAACAAAAAAAATCATCCGCTTGGAGAGGTTTGGGATTTCTTTTGGAGAAAGGAGTATCAAGCAAGAGGTGCTCCTCACATACATATGCTGCTATGGATCAAAGATGCACCCAAATTTGGAACAGATTCGGATGACACAGTGATGAGTTTCATTGAACAGTATTCTACAGGTGCTGTTCCGAAAAGTACAGAAGAAAACAATTTAAGACATCAAGTTTTACGCTTTCAAACCCATCGTTGTGGAAAATACTGTCATCGAAAGTTCAAATCCAAGGACAAGTTTTACACAAAATGTCGTTTTGCATTTCCACGTCCAGTAACATCGAAAGGAAGAGTGAACAAATTTATGTCATCTTTACGACATACTGTGACAAGAAAAATCACCAAAAAATACATACAACTTAAGAAGAAATGAAGAGTCCAAATATATAAATGACTACAACCCAGTCATTTTGTCCATGTGGACTGCTAACATGGATATTCAATATGTTGCTGACAACTCAATTGCTGTGGCTCGATATGTGACGTCTTACATCACAAAATCAGAAAAGACGGAACTGAAGGAAATGTGGGAGGAAATTTCACATGAAAAGAGTCTAAGTAAGAAGTTGTACAGTTACAGTCTGAAGATGTTGTCTCATCGAGAAATTGGAGCATATGAATGTTCTGATCGGTTATCATCAGCAAGTCTATATGCTAAATCTAGAACAATCATTTGGGTGAGTCTAGGTCTTGCTGTAACACGAAACCGAGTTTTGAAATCTGTACAAGAAATTGAGTATTTGGCGGAGAAAGAACCAAACAGTACAGATATTTTGAAGACAAACATGTTGGATGCATACTATCCAAATAGAAGTAGTCATCTTGAGAACGTTTGTCTCTATGAAGTTCTGCAAACCTATACTTTTAAGAGGAACATCACAGAAGATATCAATAAAGGAGTATATGCTGTAATTGGATGTGAAGGATGTCTGGTGAAACAAAGAAAAGCCTCCCCTTCCGCTCGGATTTAGATGCGGGGCACCGACGGATAGAGCGGGGCCTCTATTTCCCGAGCAGTTGCCGGGCGAGGTGAGGTCTTCACCCACACAAAGCTGGGAAGAAGATTTTCTCCTGTGAGCAGTGGACACTGGGGTTCCAAGTTGTAAAGGGGGAGACATGACCTTCTTGAGTATACTACATGTTATTGTTACAACATATTTTCTCTCACATGTGTATATACCCCCCTACTTGTATTGCAGTAGCTTGTCATATACGATTTTTCTAGGTCCTGATGAAAGCTGGAGCAATACTCCTGTTAGCTGAAACTAGTCGACCACTTGCACATCGCCATACGGTAGTCTTATTCACTCACTACCAGGCGTGTTTTTAATCTTGACACCTAGACTAATCATGGTTAGCAATCTAGGTAGTCAATTTTAGTTAGCACATTTTCAATAGCACTGCACGACTTCCTATATAAATTTCTTTGAGCATTACTGTGGCTATATTTGTCGGTCTCCACTCATGCACTGCCTTGAGTTGGTCCAGGTGATGCCTGGAACGACCACCAATCCCCATATGATGAAATGCCGCCAAAATGGGTGGTCTGATGGGACTCTTATGGCCTAGTAAGACTCTTTTCTTTTTCACAAGTGTGCCCGTGTGATTTCCGCACGCTATACAGGACAGGACACCACCTTTGACCTGGTCTTCTCTTCTGGTGTTTTTCAAGTTGTTGTTAGGGGCATGAGTTGACAGGTCGTAAAATTATTTCCCCTTTGACCCTCCACACATATGTTTTTTGAGAAACAAAGAAAAGGCCATTTGATTAATCATCGAAAATTGGGTTGCGAATCTCCTGACAAAAGGGAATTTTACTATTTAGCTCTTTTGCAACTCTTTAAGCCTTGGCTTACAGAAGAGGAACTACTTGGAGATTTTCTCAGTTATGAAGATTCCTTCAATGGAACCAAGGATACCATAGAATTTCCTGTTTTTTCAAATTATCTGCAAATGTTGTACGAGGAAATAAAGCAAGAAGCTACAATTGCAGCAGAGATTGCTAGAGACAGTTCTCAAGACAGTCAGAGTTCTGCTTCATTGAGTCAGGATCCACTAGGAGGACCAATTATCCAAAATGAAGCTGCCACTGCCATGGATGAAGTGGAAAGAGCCATGGAACAAGCTCAGGAGGATGTGGTTAACTTAGAAGATTTGGAAAAAGAACTAAACGTTGAGCAGAAACAGATATATGACGAAGTCACAGAACAGATTGAGCATGGTTTATATCATGAGAAAAAAGAGTGCTCATGTACATAATTTATGCCTGTTCGACTGTACGTGAGTGGAGAAGCAGGAACTGGAAAAAGTTTTCTGATTAAAGCAATTGCAACTTATCTGCAGAAAAGAACGGAGTCATCGCTGTCTTGTGTTGTTACAGCTCCAACTGGGTTGGCAGCACATAACATTAAAGGGATTACTTTACATTGTTTATTGATGCTGCCAGTAGAGCATTATAATAAATTACAATACCACAAGCTATCTGGAGAAGCATGTTGTGAAGTTTCCCGAGTCCTGAAAAAAATGAAACTTCTTATCATTGATGAGGTAAGCATGGTATCAAATGTACTGCTTGCTTTTGTGCATTTAAGAATGCAAGAAATTATGAAAACAGAGTATGATGTGCTATTTGGAGGCAAACACATCATTGTTTTTGGAGATCTACTGCAGCTAACTCCAGTGAAAGGACAACCAGTGTTTAAAATGCTTACGCATGAAGATACCAGGAAGTGTCTAGGAAGCATTGGAAATGTTAATATATGGTTATATTTCAAATATGCAGAACTGCTTCAAAATATGCGACAGTCAAAGGATGAACATTATAAAAATATTCTACAAGATCTAAGAATTGGAAAAGTAAGTGAGCATGGCAAAGAAGCTTTACATGCACGATTAATTTCAAATTTGTTTCCAAACGAAAATATTCTCCCAGAGAATATTTTTAAGAAAATTCCTGAAAACAAATCTATGATATGCTTGATGCCAACTCTGCAAGAATGTTCAATCTTCGACAACAAAATGTTAAAGTCAGAAAATCAAGAGATTGTGAAACTGGAAGCTATTGATAAAATAGAGCATGAAGGAGCAACTATTATTTTGTCAGAAAAGTTGAAATCAAAATTGGATTCGTTAGAGAAGACAATATCTAAAACTGCTGGTTTGGAAAAGACTCTGTATGCATGTTTAAATTGTTGTATAATTTTACGACTGAATTTACATGTGGAAAGAGGTTTAGCAAATGGAGCAATGGGTCATGTTGTTGATTTTGTGAATTACCGAAATAGAGATGGAATTGAATTTTTAAAAATTTAATTTGATGGAATTGAAGAAGTACAACAAATCAGTCGTTGTTCTGCTCGATTTTTGCTTGTGAAAGAATTATATGTCCTCCGAAAACAGTTCTGTGTTCAAGGAGGGTATGGCATATGTTGCTTTATCTCGAGTCAGTACTTTATCTGGATTGTACTTGATTGATTTTGATGAGACAAAGATTAGTGCAGATCTAAATTGTGTAAAAGAATATAATAGGTTTAGAAGAGAGTATGCTCCAAATTTACCCCAATATCCTCTATTTGAAAAGCGTGTGGTAGGCCAAAAAAGAAGAAATAAGAAAAATTGTAGTGAAGTTGTAGCAAAAAGAAAAAAAGTAGATGAACCAGTAATTGTAAGCAGAAAGGAAAAGGATTCAGTTAAAGATGTTGTTGGATTTCAGTTTGAAAACAGTTCTGGTGTCAACTGCTATGCTAATGTAGTGGTTAATGTTGTTTTTTTTCTCCAAACTGTACAAGAACAGATTGTTGAAAATCGTGATCAAAGATTTTGTTGTTTGTTGAATTCTGAGTTTTAGAAATGTAGCAGTGATAGAACAAAAATAGAAAGTGTTTCTGAAATTCGAAATGTTTTAGACATATGTTCTGGTCTAAATCAAATTTCACAGAATATTCAGCAAGATTATTAGGAATTTCTAATGTATATGCTTGTTGTATTGCAAGATGAAGGAATAGATGTAGAAAATCTTTTTGGCCTTTCTTATGAATGGCAGCATAACTGCGACAATTGTTCCTTTTAAAGTACTACTACAATAGACACTGAAAGATTTATATATTTGACTTTACCAGACTGCAAATCAGTGTCTTTTAATAATCTAGTTAGAGAAGCAAATCAAAACATGGTCTGTACTCAATGTAAATCTACAATGCTATCAACATTATTTATACAAAGATGTGGACAGTATGTAATTTTAATGTTCCAACGATGTAGACCTGATGGAACTAAATTGACAACTTTAATTAAAAATGTTGTGGCTTCTCAATTATCAATTTCAGAAAAGAACCTTTGCAACTGCAGCAATTATTTTCCATGATGGTCCTCCGACAACATCAGGACATTACACAGCTTATTTAAAACGTGAAAAAGGCTGGACTAATTGTAATAATACTCAATTGACTTTCAAACAACGTTTGCCGTTTGACTTACCAAATTCTTACCTAGTGTTCTTACAACTGAAATTTTAGGAAAGGTAATTGGCCTATGAAGATTGGAGCAGTTAATAAAACTTAGTCTGCTGTTCAAAATTACTTTGTGAGTGAGAGTGATCAAGATAATAAAAAACTTGTAGTTGTCATAGAAGTAGTGTAAGTGTATCACAATCAATCAAAGCATTTGTATAGCGCGCTACTCACCCGGAGGGTCTCAATGCGCTTGGGGGGGTCCGCTACTGCTCGAACAGCCAGGTCTTGAGTTGCTTCCTGAAGGAGAGAAGGTCTTGGGTCAGGCGGAGGTGGATGGGAAGGGAGTTCCATGTCTTGGCCGCCAGGTAGGAGAAGGATCTTCCTCCCGTTGTGGCTCTTCGGATGCGGGAAACGGCGGCGAGGGCGTGGCTGGTCGATCGTAGCTGGCGGGTGGGAGTGTAGAAGGTCAGGCGGTCATTGAGGTATCTGGGGCCTTGGTTGTGGAGAGCTTTGTGTTCGTGGGTTAGGAGTCGGATGTGGCTGTGTTGGGGGATGTCCAGGATGAGTCGTGCTGAGGCGTTCTGAATGCGCTGGAGTCTTCTCTGAAGTTTGGCTGTGGTTCTGGCGTAGAGGGAGCTACCGTAGTCGGCTGGTGACGAGCTCCTGGGTGACCGTCTTCCTGGTTTCGGTGGGGATCCACCGGAAGATCTTCCGTAGCATGCGTAGGATGTTGAAGCATGACGAGGAGACATCGTTGACTTGTCTGGTCATCGAGAGGGAGGAGTCCAGGATGAAGCCCAGGTTGCGTGCGTGGTCTGTTGGTTTGGGTGCGCTGCCCAGGGCAGGGGGCCACCAGGAGTCGTCCCAGGCGGAGGGTGATGATCCCAGGATGAGGACTTCCGTTTTATCCGAGTTCAGTTTCAGGCGGATGTTCATCATCCACTCGGCTACGTCTTTCATCCCTTCGTGTAGGTTGGTTCTGGCGGTTGTGGGGTCGTTGGTGAGGGAGAGGATCAGCTGGGTGTCATCAGCGTAGGAGATGATGTTGAGGTTGTGTTGGCGTGCGATGGCCGCGAGGGGGCTCATGTAGATGTTTAACAGCGTGGGGCTGAGCGATGATCCTTGTGGTACGCCGCAGATGACTTCCGTGGCCTCTGATCTGAACGGGGGGAGGCGGACTCTCTGGGTTCTTCCGGCGAGGAAGGAGATGATCCACTCCAGTGCCTTCTCCTGGATTCCGATGTTGCTGAGGCGCTGCACTAGGGTGTGGTGGCAGACCGTGTCTATCGCTGCGGAGAGGTCCAGGAGGATGAGTGCCGCTGTTTCCCCGTTGTCGAGCAGGGCTCGGATGTCGTCAGTGTCTGCGATGAGGGCGGTTTCGGTGCTGTGGTTGGCTCTGAAACCAGACTGCGAGTGGTCAAGGGATCCATTCGTCTCGAGGAAGGCGGCCAGCTGTCTGTTGACGGTCTTCTCGATGACTTTGGCAGGAAAAGGAAGGAGCGAGATGGGGCGGTAGTTTTTGAGGTCGGTGGGGTCCGCTGATGGTTTCTTCAGTAGGGCACTGAGTTTGGCGTGCTTCCAGCTCTCTGCGAAGGTGGCGGTGTCGAAGGAGGCGTTGATGATGTCCCGGAGATGGGGTGCGATGATGGAGTCGGCCTTGTTGAAGACGTGGTGAGGGCAGGGGTCGGTTGGTGATCCGGAGTGGATGGAGTTCATCATGCGGATGGTGTCTTCGATGTTGATCGGGGTCCAGGCGCGGAGGGTAGTGGTGGGGGGCGTTGGTGCGGTCGTAGGGTGCGTCGGCTGTGTGCTGAAACTGTTGTGTATATCTGTGATCTTGCTGTGGAAGAACGAGGCGAGCGAGTCGCAGAGGTCTTGTGAAGTGGTGATGTCGTTGTTTCCGGCGCTAGGGTTCGAGAGCTCTTTGACGATGTTGAAGAGTTCCTTGCTGTTGTGGGCATTGTTGTCTAGTCGTTCCTTGAATGCAGTTTTCTTGGTGGTGTGGATCAGTTGGTGGTGTTTTCGGGTGGCGTGTTTGAGGGTGGTCATGTTGTCTGTTGTCGGGTCTCTGCGCCAGGCTTTCTCGAGGGCTCGGCAGTTCTTCTTAGAGCTCTTGAGTTCGTCGGTGAACCAGGATGCTTTCTTGTTGCCGAGTCTGATGGGGTGGGTCTTCAGTGGAGCGAGGTCGTCTGCGCAGTTGCTGATCCACCTTGTGAGGTTGTTGGCGACTTGGTTGGGGTTTGTTGAGCGGGCGGGAGGGTCTGGCTCAGGGATGTGGCTAGCTGGTCGATGGTGATCTTGTTCTAGCTTCTGCTGGGAACCTGTTGCGGGTAGTGGTGGAGCGTGGTCCTTCTGAAGCTGAAGTGGACGCAGCTGTGGTCTGTCCAGTCGAGTCCGGTGGTGTGGCTGAAGGAGATGTCCTTGCTGGAGGAGAAGACGGTGTCAAGCGTTTGGCCGGCGTAGTGGGTGGGGGTGGTCACCAGTCACATAGTGAGTGATATCAGTATTATAAGAAATGTTAATCATGAGTGAGCCAAAGGTGAAAATATAAGTATTGTTACATGATGAAAAAGATGTTGCAGCTTTTCTTTCAGAAAGTCGGGTAAATGGAAGTTTAAGTTTACTATTGAGTAATTTCCAAAGAAAAGGACTTCCATATACTATTTCCATATACTATTTGGCCTCGTGGAAAAGATGAGTTAAGATATGTTTTTTCTAAGTTTTACATTATTTATTGAAACGTTGTATGGGTTTTTTAAACACAATCTTTTTGATTGTGTTTGTTTTTGCCCGCTGTCATATGATGAGTAGTATCACTGTTTAAAGTTAAATTCAATATATTCTGAGAACAGCAAAAATAAACCATATAACATGTTGTACAAGTTATTTTGTATTTTGTATTGTGAAATATATACATCCTCAGTCCCCTTCCCTCACTCTCTCACTCTTACCGTCACTCCCTCCATCCCCTCACTTTGTCGCTCCCCCTTCCCTCACACTCACTCCCTTTAACTCACCAACACTCCCTCATTTACCTTTCTATGCTCCCTCACTTAGTCTCCTTCTCTCACTTCTTCCATCACTACCTCTATGTCCTCACTCCCTCACTCCCCTTATTTCACGCTCACTCGCCTTTATCCACCCTCTATCACTCTTCCTTCCTCAACCTCACTGCCCTTCTCTCACCCTCCCTCACCCCGTTCCCTTACTCCACTTCCCTCACTTATCCTCATTCCCCATCCTTAACTCCCCTTACCCTCACTCTTCTCTCGCAGTCACCTTTTCCCAGTCCCTCTGCTTCACTCCCCTTCCCCTTCTTTCCTTCCTTTGCTCCCTCAGTCATTGCCCTTCACTCACTCACCTTACTCCACTTTACTCACTCCTTCTCTCATTCCCTCTATTCTCTCACTTCCTCACTCCTCTTCCCTCACTCCCTCTCTGTTACCCTCACTCCCATTGTCCCCTTACTCTCTTACGCCCCTACACTCACCCTCCCTCACCTTCCATCCCTCATTGTCGTGAATGCACCCTCACTCACTCCCCCTTCCCTGTCACTCACTCCCCTTTCCTTACTCCCCTTTCCTCCTTTAGTTTTGATAACTCACATTCCTTTAGTATCTTACTCACCTTCAGTTCATTTCTCTCTCCCTCTATTCCTCTGTGTCACTGAATCTATCCGCCTCCTTTTCCTCTTAGTAATTAGCTCTCCCTCTATTTCTTTTTTCCTGTCCTTCACCATTCCTTTGTTTCCCTTTCTGTGTCCTTCACTCCTACTTTATCTCTTAGTACCCTTTTATGACTTTTAATCTCCTGCCTTGTCTCTTGTATTTTGAAATATATATTATAAAAATTATAAATATTTTTTTTGCTCTTCCACAGATATTAACTTTATTACAAATATGTCACTAAGTTTACATTACTTATAAGGTAAGTTTGACAAACAAAATGTACTTTCTCATCACTCTTTTCCTTAACCTCACTACTTTTCTCTCACCCCGTTCCCTTACTCCACTTCCCTCATTTATTCGCATTCCCCATGTTTATTCACCTTTCCCTCACTCCCCTTCCACACTCACCTTCTTTCAGACCCCCTGCTTTACTTCCCTTCCCCTATCTTCCCTTCCTTCGCTCCTTCACTCATTCCCCTTCCCTTACTTACCTTACTCCATTTCACTCACTCCTTCTCTCACTCCCTCTGTCCTCTCACTTCCTCACTCCCCTTCCCTCACTCCCTCTCTCTTAGTCTCACTCTCTCTGTCCTTTCACTCTCTCACTCCTCTTCCGTCACGCTCACTCCCTATAACTCATCCACACTCCCTCACTTACCTTTCTTTGCTCCCTCACTCAGTTCGTTTCTCTCACTCTTTCCTTCACTACCTCTATGTCCTCACTCCCTCACTTCCCTTGTCTTACCCTCACTCACTTTTATCCACCCTCTTTCACCCCTCTTTACTCACGCTCTCTGCCATTCTCTCACCCTCCTTCACCCCCGTTCCCTTACTCCGGTTCATTCACTACCCCTCAGTCCCCATCCTTCTATCCCCTTCCCTTTACTTTCATCCCCCACTCACCTTCTCTCAGTACCTATGCTTCAGTCCTCTTCCCCTCTATTCCCTTCCTTCACTCACTCACTCATTCCCCTTCCCTCACTCACCTTACTCCACCACACTCACTCCTTCTCTCACTCCCACTGTCCTCTCACATCTTCACTCCCCTTCTCTCACTCTCTCATCCTCACTCTCTCCGTCCTCTCACTGTCTCACTCCTCTTCCGTCACGCTCACTCCATATGACTCAGCCACACTCCCTCACTTATCTTTCTTTGCTCCCTCACTCAGTCCCTTTCTGTCACTCTTTCCTTCACTCCCTCTATCCCCTCACTCATTCACTCCCCTTGTCTTACCCTCACTCACTTTTATCCACCTTCTATCACCTCTTTACTCACGCTCTCTGCCGTTCTCTCACCCTCCTTCACCCCTGTTCCCTTACTCCGGTTCATTCACTACCCCTCAATCCCCATCCTTCTCTTCCCTTCCCTTTACTTTCATCCCCCACTCACCTTCTCTCAGTACCTATGCTTCAGTCCTCTTCCCCTCTAATCCCTTCCTTCACTCTCTCACGTATTCCCCTTCCCTCATTCATCTTACTCCACTTCACTCACTCCTTCTCTCACTCCCTCTGTCCTGTCACATCCTCATTCTCCTCCCCTCACTCCCTCTCTCTTAACGTCACTACCTCCGTCCCCTCACTCTCTCTGTCCCCTTCCCTCATGCTCACTACCTTTAACTCACCTACACTTCCTCACTTACCTTTCTATGATCCCTCACTCAGTCCCCTTCTCTCACTCTTTCCTTCACTCCCTCTGTCTCCTCACTCCCTCACTACCCTTATCTCACGTTCACTTGCCTTTATCCACCCTCTATCACCACTCTTTCCTCAACCTCACTGCACTTCTCTTACCATTCCTCACCCCCGTTCCTTTACTCCGGTTTCCTCACTTATCCTCATTCCCCATGTTCACTCCCCTTCCCCTCACTCACCTCCAACACTCACCTTATTTCAGTCCCCCTGCTTCACTTCCCTTCCCCTCTCTTCTCTTCCTTCGCTCCCTCACTCCTTCCCCTTCCCTCACTCATCTTACTCCACTTCACTCACTCCTTCTCTCACTCCCTCTGTCCTGTCACATCCTCATTCTCCTTCTTCAATTCACCCTCACTCACTCCCCTTCTGTCATTTGTTCCTTCAGTCTCTTTCTCCCCTTCACATACATTCTTTTTTTTTTTTAAATAACAAAAAATATAAAGAATATAGCTCTTTTTGGAGAATTGGACGTAGTTCTAGAAAGAACTTTTTTTTCTTCTTTTTTTGATGTTATATTTTTTTAAAACTTTTTTAGAACGATTTTAAACTGTTTTTGTTTTTTGGGGGGAGAAAAACAAAACCAGGGAATCCAAAACTGCTCAACAGGAGCAAAAAAAAAAAAAAAGGGAAAAATTAGTGGTGGGTGGAGCAGCGGTGGTCTTGTTTTTTACGAGCAATAAGTTCTATGCTCTGCTCCGCATAGCAAAGCAGTTTGTCGCAGTCCATGCAGACAATTTTGATGCCTGCAAAGACTGGCTGTATATTCGGGATCAATTTTGCAGCTTGACTTCCCGAAGGTGTTGCTCCACCAGTCGAGGTGCTGCCGCCATCTGCTGGGGGATTGCGTGCCAGGTCCCTGACACTCTCCCTTGCATAGTTGTTGGGGTGTCTCCTTTCAACATGCCTTAATAAAGTGGAATTCCCAAAGCTGTATTTTTTATTTGGATTCCCACGTGATAAGGTGGTGCCACAGATCTTGCAGCACACCTTTGCCGCATTCACCTTCTTTTCTCTTTCGGGGAAGGTAAAAAATTTGCAGATGAAGTGTTCCTTGACTTTGAGCCGAGGAGGGTCCTCAGGCAAAAAATCTTCTTCTGAATCACTGGAGGTTGGTTGTCTTCCAGCCATTGTCGTGAAAAACAAAAGATGCTGCAGATGATCCAAAGAATACCTCTTGCTCTCTCCAAGTTCAAAGTGATAGTGAGGGAAATGGGTGGGGGCTATCAATATTTGGAAAAAAAAATGTTATGAACCAATGAAAAGTGTTCTTTTAAGGTCACATGGCTTGACGCGCTTACGCCACGCGCTCCGGAGCGCTTCCATGTGCTTTTACGCGGCACGTACGTAGGCGTTTACGGAGGCGCTTCCGGGGGAGCTTACGCGGCGCGTCACGATGATGTTTTACTTGATTTTCGTAAATGTGTTTAGAGTCAAAATACGGTTTTTAAAAATAAAAATACTACTTTTATGAGTATGCTACTGAATGTTTTGCATTACTATTTACTTTAAATACATAATTATATTTTTTTCGCACGCGGGAATAGCGCTCTCGCTACGTGTACGGGTGGGTTTACGGGTGCGCGTACCCTGATCGCTCCAGGGTAAAAAGATTTTTTTAAAAACACAGAAAAAATACATAGAAAAAATAATGTTAGAAAAATATACATTATTTAAATAATTTTATAAAAATTATAATAATTAATATCTATAAAAAATAGCTATTAAAAAAACTCAATAATTTACTTTAAAAACCATAGGTTACAAACTCGTTATAGTTAGAAATTAGCTTTTAAAAAACCTTTGAAATTCATTGAAAAAACCATAGGTTTAACACGCGTTATAGTTAGGAATTAGCATTTAAAAAACCTTTGAAATTCACTGAAAAAACCATAGGTTTCACACCAGTTATAGTTAGCTGAACATTTTACTCATACAAAACCATTGAAATTCCCACGTTATAGTTAGTTGGACTCACTATAACTCACGCGCCCGCAATCCACTGCTGATGATGTCACATATTACATAATTCATGACATGGTCAGTGACATCACTGTTGATATCACTGATGACATCTCAAATGACATCACTGATGACATCACTGATGACATCTCAAAGAAAGAAAAAAAACAACATTAACAACTACATTAGCATATCAGGTGACACCACAACTATTTTCAAACCGATAACCAACATTCTCTTCGACACTTTCCTTTCTCTTTTTACTTGCAGGAGCAACTTCATCTTTTTTTTTTCTTTCTCTACAGGTGTTCTCAAATCTTCTTCTTCTACATACCACACACGTTTCAAATACTGGATATTGACCTAAATTGGGTGCATATTCTCTTCTTAACCTATTATACTCTTTCACACAATTTGCATCTGCACAAACCTTTGTCTCATCAAAATCATTCAAGTACAATCCAGATAAAGTTCTGATTCGAGACAAAGCAACATATGACATCCCCTCTTTGAACACGGTACCTCCAACATTCACTAAAGCACTATCTACACTTAAACCTTGAGATTTATGAATGGTAACCGCATATGCCAAAGAAACAGGAAACTGTTTTCTGCAGTCATACAAATCTTTTACAAGCAAAAATCGAGCTGCAGAACGACTAAGTTGTTCTACTTCAGCAATTTCATCAAATTTGATTTTTAAAAAAGTAATCCCACCTCTATTTACATAATTAACAAAATCAACAATTTTACCCATTGCTCCATTTACTAAACCTCTTTCCACATTCAAATGACGTCGTAAAATTACCCTACAGTTTACACATGCATATAAATTCTTTTCTAAACCAGCAGTTTTACTTATCTATTTCTCTAAAGAATCCAATTTCCTCTTCAACTTTTCACTCAAAATAATAGTGATTCCTTCATGTTCTATTTTATCATTTGCTTCCAATTTTATAATTTCTTCATTTTCCAACGTTAACATTTCTTCATTGAATATTCCACATTCACGCAGTGTTGCAATTAAGCAGATTACAGATTTGTTTTCTGCATTTCTCAAGTATATTTTCTCTGGGACAATATTTTCATTTGGAAACAAATTGGAAAATAATCGTCTCTGTAACGCGTGTTTGCCATGTTCGCTAATTTTTCCAATTCTTATATCTTGAAGAATAGTTCCATATTAAGCATCATTTGCCTGTCGCATATTTGTAATAAGTTCCTTATACTGAAAATATGACCAAATGTTTACATTTCCAATGCTCCCCAAAGACTTTCTAGTATCTTCATGCACCAGTGTTTTAAACACTGGATGTCCTTTAACAGGAGTAAGTTGTAGAAGATCTCCAAAAACTATGTTATGTTATGTTATGTTATGTTATATGCGATTTTATAACGCGCTCAACTACTACCGGAGTATCCTGGCGCGGAGTGACCAAAAAAGAAAAAAGCGGAAAATAAAAGCAGGAAAGTAGGGCCGGCGGGGGGAACCTAAAACGCCATTTTAAACAGGTGAGTTTTCAGAGCTTTATGAATGAGCCAAAGTTCGGGTTAGACCGGAAAACCAGAGGAAGGTCATTCCAGGCAGACGCCGCTCTGACCGCAATCGACTGCCCACCCAGCCGGGATCACCGGAATCGCGGGACCTGCAGCAGATGTTGAGTAGCAGAGCGCAATGGCCTGTTAGGAGAATAACAACAGAACCATTTCCTCAGGTACACAGGGCCAGGTATACAGATCCTTTGCGGCTCTGGCAGCCAGTGTAAGCTCTGCAAATAGGTCCGGACACTCATGCTGCTGGAGATGTTGCCTAAGAGTCTGACAGTGGCAATTTGAATTATCTGGAGGCGGCCCACCAGATAAGCCGGTGAACCACCCAACAAAGCGTTGGCATAATCGAGACGCGAAAGGATTAATGCTCTCTCAACTGTCTCTCTCGCTGTAGGCGGAAGATATGGAAAAAACTTCCGCATCGCTTTGAGGGTGCTGAAGCACCCCCGTCAGTTTCTTAATATGTGTCTCGAACGAGAGATCTTCCCTGAACCAGACTCCCAAATTCTTAGCCGGGATATTAACCGAGCAAGGTAATGGGAAGCCAGCCGACCAAAGTGATTCTCTGAAACTAGAAGGAAACTGACCATACAATAGGATATCCGTTTTATCCTCATTGCACTTCAGCTGGCCGGCTGCTAGCCAGTTGAAAACCGAGGATAGACAGGACCGAATCATGCCTGTATTCAGGTCAACGCCAGGCCACGTAAACAGCAATTGCGTGTTATCGGCGTAGGCTATAATTTTGCCCCCCAGTTGTTCTGCCATCTTTATCAGGGGCATCAAATACACATTGAATAGCAGCTGGCTCAACGTTGATCCTTGAGGGACCCCCGTCAAGAGTGGTTTATCTGTTGATGAAAACGGGGGAAGCCAGACCTGCTGGGACCTAGCTGAAAGAAACGAGCCCAGCCAGTCCAAGGCCAAGCCCGTAATGCCAATGTCAGCAAGGCGGGAGAGAAGGCGTTGATGGGGCACCGTATCAAACGCGGCAGAGATGTCCAATAAAATTAGAGCCGCTCTGCCGCCATTGTCCAAACAGTCCCTGATGGCTTCGGAAACTTCAACCAACGCGGATTCCGTGTTATACGCCGCACGGAAATCAGACTGGGCAGGGTGTAGAGCCCCAGATGATTCTACAAAAGCGTTCATTTGCCGAAAAGCAATTTTTTCACCAATTTTAGCCATAGCAGGGAGTAGTGAAATCGGCCTATAGTTAGCAGGCCGTGCTGGATCAGAGCCGGCCTTTTTCAGCAGAGGCAGGAGCTTAGCCTGCTTCCACTCAACTGGCACCGTAGCTGACCTAAATGAGAGTCTGACAATCTGTGAGATCTCCTGGCCCACCACTTCAGCAACTCCCGCAAGCACCCGTGCAGGGCAGGGGTCCGTCAGGGACCCTGATTTTAAGGATTTCACCACCGCTAAAGTATCCTCTGTCGAGGGTGGTGCAAACTCCTCGAACCTAGGGAAGATGGACCCTAATACTGGAGAGGTGTCAGAAATGGAACTATTAGAACTGATGGATCGAAGACTAGCTTGAATCCCCGCTAATTTCTGCTCAAAAAGTGAGGAAAGGTTCTCACACCAAGCAGCTGAAGGGGGCACTGATAGTTGCTCAGCACAGCGGGAGAGAAAGCTGTTAACAATGGAAAAAATCTCCCAGCTGTTATTGTTGGCCTTATTGATCCTATCAGCAAAATACTCACATTTTGCTGTTTTGATACAGGCATAGTAGTTCCTCTGCGCTTCACGAAAGGCCACCTTGGCCGTGGGGCAATATGCACGGCGCCATGTCCTTTCCAACTTTTTGCAGGTATGTTTAAGATCATGCAGGGCATGGGAGAACCAGGGTTTAGACGGGGATACACAGGATCTGTGGCTGTTGTTACCCTTAGAGGAGGAGGCCACCCCTGCTGAAACCCACGAGTTAAAGATCTGCACTGCATTGGCCAGTTCGCTCCCCAGCATGGGCCGACTCTCCCTCAGGAAGGCAGACAGGGTGTGCACATTAATCTCCTGGGTGTAACAAGGCTTTAAAACCGTGGGAATAGTTTTTTCGGCAGACCATGCAAATCTGATCAGCCGATGATCCGACCATGTGAGGACTTGAGGTGATTCAACCCTGAGAGGGAAGTTAGAACAAATCATGTCTATTGTGTGGCCCCCCCGAATGCGTAGGCAAAGTAACCCATTGTGAAAGATGGGCCAAGCTTAAAGACTCCAACAATAACTTACAATGAGGTAGCTCGGCTGCTTCAGCGTGAATATTAAAATTGCACGAGGCAGCATAACCTCCGATAGGGCCTTAAGAAAAGGACCGGGGGGCCCCGGCGGCCGATAAATTAATGTGCCACCTAAGGTATAGTGGGGTGAGAGGACGAGGGAGAAATTCAGAACTTACCTGTCTCCTACCTCGTCAGGGGAATCTACATGAAGAACCCAAGATTCTTTCAGAACAATTGCCAGTCCCCCCCTCTTCCCTGTGCTCGATCTTTCCTGCAGATCTTAAAACCTCTGGGGATAGCCAGTTCAACCTCCAGCGCACTTGCGCTATTAAGCCACGTTTCAGTCACAAACAGAATGTCCAACGAGCCATTAGTCAGTAATTCAAAAATATCGTCAGCATGCTTGCTCATAGACCGAGCACTGACAAGAGCCGCCGAAACGGAATGCAAGGCACTCAAGTGACGAAATGGCGCTGTCAGTATTGAAGCAAAGCTACAGCCACACAGAGAGCAAGGGCTAAATAAATCCAAAATCACACATCCCCGAGCCCGGGCCCGAACAGCTCAGAGAATTAAGGGATAGCAGCTGCTCCCGTGTGTAAGAGATCACTGCAGTAGCCGGGGCATGAGGCACTCGGTCAGCAAGGTCGAGAGCACGAGCCTCCAAATGTGCAAAGAAGTAAGAACAATTATTTTTAAAACATTTAGCAAGACAATTCAAAGTCTAATTATCAAATTATGGCCACAAAGCAAAGCGGGTCTGTATGGGAGCTGCCACCAACCCACACTAGCCGCCTATGACGTGTTTTCCTCCAAATAATACGTCATACTCTGTTTTAAGAATTTGCTGCATTCTTAAATGCACAAAGACAATATTTGAACACATCACAGCACTTCATACTTTGCCAATATCAAATGGAATCTGTTCTGCAGCTTGTATGCAGCTCTACTGGAATGAATATGGAAAGGAGTGTCTTTTTAAGACCTACATTAAAAAATAAAAATTGTATATCCAAGGATATGCAAGCCCTAAAATTTAGTTTGAACACTGTGAATATATCCTAGCTCTAATGCTCCAAAAAATAATTAAATACTTTTTAAAAGCAACTGGATAATTGCCCACTTCGGTGACTGCATAATGAAGATTAATTAAAAGCAGATTTTCCTATGAAGAAAGTACAAACTTACAGGCCCAGATTCTCAAAGGTTTAGTGGCTGATTAGCGTTACTTTTATGAAGCTGAGCCAGTGCTAAACCTTTTTTAGGATTCTCAAACCAATGCAAAATGGTATTTGTGTTGGTGTATATAATGAAAAGTAACGCAAAGCAGCGAGAAATGCTTCTTTGCATTACATTGAGTGAAAGGGGCGTTATATGGGTGATACATGGGCATACCAGTGCCACCAGCCAGACTTTTTGATGCTAAACCCAATTCGCAAACATTAGTAGTAAGGGTTTAGTGCCAAAAATTAATGCAGCTAAAAAGCAGGAATTAAACATAGAAATATGTTCATTTTTCTGTACTTTTCTGCCGTGCCGCACTGTACAGTACAGATACAAAGTAGGGAAAGCTATAAATTTGTCTAGATATAGTATTTTGTACATGTAGGGTCCCTTTCCTAAACAAAACCTATGTTAGACTCACTTACAGACCCTAGCGCTATAGGCTTGAAGTCACTTTGATTCTGGCTTGGAGAGACACAGGTCCAATCCTTCCCACTCTCAGGCAAGGCAAGCTGCAGGCAGCAGATGAGCAGAGCAGGAGTAGAGCAGATTAGCAGTCCAGCAGAGTGGCAGGCATTTTGAGCAGCACAGCAGTCCTTCTTCCTGGCAGATTGTCCCTAGGTCTAAATGTTTACTGAAGTGGTGGTGTCTGAGGTCCAGTACTTATACCCAGTTGTGCATTTGAAGTGGGGAGACTTCAAAGAGATACTTTTGAAGTGCACAGATACCCCACCCTTCCTGTCCTGGCTGCAGACTCACTGCAGGGGGGTATGCAGCCATTTGTGTGGGGACAGGACACTGTCTATTCAGATATGTCAACTCCTCCCTCCTATCCTGACCAGGATGTTGATGACCCATCAGTCACACCTAAGGTCCCTTTGTGTGAGGCTGTCTAGAGGGAATGCACAAAGGCCAGCTGTCACCCACCCCAGACATGTAGATAGATAGAAGGCACAAAATAGCTAAAGTAAAATAATGCCAACTTTCTAAAAGTGGCTTTTTCAAATTTTAAATTTAAAATCTAACTTCCTCATAAGTTGGGATTTTATTTTAAATTGTGATTCCAGAGGCAGCAATCTTGGGGGTCCCATCTCTTCCCAAATGGAAATTACACTTATAAGATGCAATATTATAATTCTAATGTTAACCTATGGCAGAGATAGGACTTGCAGTAGTGAAAAAAAAATGTTTCCCTTTTAGGACATGTAAAACATAAAAGTACATCTTCTACCTTATAAATCAACTGTGCCCTCCCCTTGGGCTGTCCAGGGCCTAAAGTAGTGGTGTCTTATCTGTATTAAATAGGAAGACTTGGGCTTGGCAAAATGGATAACTTGCCTGGTTGGTATGGTAGTTTACAACTACACCCATAGGCTCTGAAATGGCAGGCCTGAGACATGTTTAATGAGCTAGTGAAGTGAGTGGGACAATTAGCGCTGCAGGTCCATGGGTAGCATTTCATTTACAGGCCCTGGGCACATGTAATGCACTTTACTAGGGACTTATAAGTAAATATTTAAATATGCAATTGTGAATAATCCAGTGTTCCCATGTTTAAAGCAGAGAGTGAATGCACTTTAGCACTTGTTAGCAGTGGTAAAGTGCCCAGAGTCCTAAAGCCACCGAAATGAAGTCAGTAAAACTAGGAGATCTGAACGCACAAAGTCAGAGGAAACCACGCCCACAATGCCAGGTCTAACATACATGTAATGATTTAAATTAATTATTACAACACCATTTGCCAGAACAGCATTATTAATTATGGATGTACAGGTATCATCACTCATGTTGCAGATGGAACACTGGATGTCCCTTTGGCACTGTAATATTGGTGTTACTTTATGTAACTCATTTTGTCAAACATAGGATGAAAGCATAAAATTCAGGTTAAATCTAGACCTGTACTTTGCACTCCTTAAATATCACCTTACATACTTTTGTGCTGGGGCAGCAGGCACCCAAAATAATATTTAATTGGAGACCAAGTTGCCCATTTGACGGATGTACAGATGTGACTGCTCATCCTGCAATGGAATAGGAACGGAGGATACTTCCCATGCATGAAAGTTGATCTTAAGGGGCATTTTGGCACTAAAGACAACTTACAGAGTATTGCCAAAGTGCAGAGAAAAAAAAGCTGAAGCGCGTTTTTCAGGACTTTCAAAGATATGAATGAGCTAATCAATTTAATACCCAACTGCCTTCAACATTCAAGGCCAGCTTTAGGGCGGTGTGATGGGTACAGCTGCATCTGGTGCAGACCTAGTGGGGCAGGGCAGCTGTCTTTAAATAAATTATGGGTTTATATGCACATGCTGCAGAGTTTCTTGTGTGTCCAGAAGTATTTTTCAGGCAACAATAAAAATAGCAATATAACTATGGTAATTGATGTTCCGGCTGGTGAAAAATCAAAGTTTTGTCTAGGGTCATCATGAAGTAGTGTATAGGTTAATGTGCCTGCTGCAAATAATGTGAACCATGCATACCCCAGAGTGTGCTATGAATGGTGCTATTAAAGTGTTTGGATACTAGCCATAGAGAGACAGAGACAGGATTTATAAATGGTTTGATTTATCAGTATTTAGAAAGTAAGAAACATCAATATCAGGCATGAAAAGTTAAGAGTACAGAATCATCAAATTGATCTCTAGAAAGAAAGTTCAGGTAAGGACATGAATCATATCAGCTGAAATAGTCTCTTCCGTGGGGAAAGAAGTCCGGGAATATCTCACATAGCATGCGCACCAGCCAGTTGTCTCTCAGTCTGAAAGAAAACAATCCACATGGGGAAGGTGGCAAAAAGAATGTGTGCTTGTGAATCATCAATCCAATGGATATTATATTCTCACAATTCTGGAGTGGCTCCTTCTAGGTTACCTCATCAGATCAGACCACTCAGTCCATTGGTCAATTCATAAAGAATGCTTGTCACGAGACATGAAGAAGACACATATTTTGGGACTACAAATGATCAGTTGTCCTGTTGAGATGGACCTTTAAACAAAGATCCTTTATCAAGACAGTCACAATTTCGAAAGGGCAGTTTCTAGTGTAACAATAATTCTATTTAATGGCGCCTGTAAAACCATGAGAACCCCTGAAACATGACACCGTTGCACAGTAGCGGTCGGCAGTAGGTGTTTCTGTAGGGCTGTGACGTGGGCAGGGGAGGGGCAGGGTGGGGGGTAGTAATGTATGGATATGGAGTTTTACAGGTAAGTAAACATTTAAATAAATAAAACGAATTTCGTTGCGCGCACTGCATCACATCTGGCAGTCTCATGTCCAACGAATTTGAGAGAAATTCTGTTTTGGCCCTGGCTTCTGATCCCAGGCCTGATGTTGCCCTCAAGATGCCTGCAGTTTCAAGTCCTTTATTGAGTTCACTGCCTGGTGCTCACCATGATGACACTGACTAAACTTACCCCACTGATTTATCGATGCCTGATTTGAGAACTCGTTTGGCTACAGAATCCAGATTTTCATTTGACACTGACTCTCACACATCGAAGACCCCTTCAAAAGTTTCTGTTTTGGCAACACTTTTTAAGAAACTTTTTTTGATTCCACCTTGGACCTACATTTGGTTGGTGCTTTTTTCGATTTACCTGTTCATGTCAATTGGCTTTGTGGTGTATTTTTTTCGCCTTTTCAACGGCCACTATGTCGAGGAGAGAACTGGCATTCGACATATTAATAGAACATTGGCTCCCCATTCCTCATCGCACAGATTGAAGAGGGATCTGGTTTATGTTAATTTAACTATTTGGCCCGTCTTAGATGGGATTGTGTGGGATGCTGTTAAATTTCAAATCCATGAGCCCACTGAGGTTATAAATGTCCCTAATGTACTTAGAGATTCTAATGGGGATTTGATTAAACAAAATATACATTCTGATAATTGGGATGTTCAGGCCGAAGAAACATTGTTTTCTGATTTGAAATATTATGCTGCCTTTGATGCTGAAGATCTGTATTTAGAATCTGCTAATTATGGTGATTTGTATTGTTTCCAACATTTTGGCAATCACTACCTGCATAAAGCTAATACCAGGAAGAATACTGTTAATTACACACAATGGCAACATTGTCCGGCTCCTGTACAGGGCAGTTCAGCTTCCTTTTTGAAAAGGTTCACTTATTTTACCAATTTTAATCAGTCAAATCCCAATGCATTTTATTTTTAAATGACTGAAAAGTCCACATCCAAGGTTAGACTTTCCGACACAAAATTATTGTATTCAAAGTCCTTTCTTGACCAATTGGCTGTTGGGGGCTATGAGTTGTGAAAGGAAACCATTGATCTTAAATCTGTTTGGGGTTCTAAGAGCTGGCAAGTACGAGGCACTGAGGTTTCGCACCGTGCATTTCTCATCCCGAACCACATGTTGTTTTTGAATTCGACTATTTCACAGACAACTTGCTTTGGATTGGCTGCTATTAAAAAATTAAATTATCCTTCTTTTTCTGAATAGGAAGAATACTCCGGTTGGAGTAATGCCACTAAGTTTTCGATCAGAGATTTGCAAACTCTGTTACTAAATTCTTCCTTCAACATATCCAGTTTGGATCCCAAGGGTTGGTTGCTCTGGCACAAAAGTGCTGATTCCTGCCAGCATCGTTTTCTGGGTTGGGCTCCTGGCTATTCACAGGTTAGGGTGGATCCCCATTTTGATAGTTGCCATTCTGTGACTACCTATTCTGTAGGCAAATGATGTCAGAATTGGCTCAAACATTCCACTTTGGCGTCAGTTAAGCTGTATTTATCTAAACTGACTGATGATGTTGATCTGAATGATTTTGTGAAAGGACCGACTAACGGTAGATCTAAAAGATGGATATATGCTATTTACAACAAGGTCTGGAAAATGTCCCAGATTGAGGCGGCTACCCGCATTAGAGCTATAGATCAGGCTAATTTAGAGAAAGTGCTAGCAGTTGTGGTTAACAGTATTAACACACTCTCTTCCGCAATTTACACCTTAGACAATATTGTTTCATCTGTTGTTGATATTGTACAGGATGAAGTACCTGTTTTGTATCATGGTAAAAATCAGTTGCATTCTATTATGCAGTTTGCATGGACTCTGCAAATCCTAAAAGCTGGCAAAGTGCCATGGCATTACATGAACATCTCGTCTTTGTTTGCCCCATTAAATTTGACTGACAAGCAGTGTTTAATGTCAATGAAGGATGCCACTTTTTCCATGTTACACATTGAGAAGTTAGACCCTTTACCATTTTTAGTGGCTGAAGCCAATTCAGCAACGTGGCTTATCCACGGGTTGATATCTCGCCCGTTCTCTCTATTCAAGTTCGAAGGCTGTATGAAGTACTGTGCCATTGGTAGATATTAGCCTCTAGGCACTGCTTATCTCCATGAAGCTTGGTCGCTTCCGTTTACCTATAGATGCCTTAGGGAGGGTAAGGAAGTTTATTTGAATGGTGAAGAATGCACAGAGGCACTATATCGTTCATTAATGTGCAGACACATCCAGTTGCATGGCTCTTGTAATCAGAACGAGCCGAATTTAGCATGTGTTTTATAAGGTACACCTGTGCCTGCTATCGTGCCCACATTCACATTACTGACAAATGGGAGTTATTTACTTTTAAATAATGAAGATTGTTGTGGGTTAGTAGCAGGAATTGGTTATGTCGTAACCGTCAGTGAGCGTGTGGTTTGCTGTAAAAATGTAATGTATCCACCCCCGCATGGGAAACTTGATGTTTCCATCTGGCCCACGATTCCGACCTTGAAAGCAGAGTTCAACAAGATGAGTCGCATCTGCTTGTGAGACATTCGTCCTTCACGTGGCAAACACCCGCGCAGAGGTGCATGCTTTATTGAATACTGATTTGCCCTTGCATTTCAGTGAGTTGATTCACACAATCTTTAACGCATCCTCCACCATGGGGCTGGCACACTTCTTTAAAGTTGTAAACAGTGGCCTTGTGACTTCTTTTCAAGCTATTTTTGGGGTCTTCCCAGCCTTTTTTCATTCTATTTTTTCCAGCCTGTTTGGTGGATTTCCCTTGATGCTGGCTCTAGTCGCAGGCGTTTTGCTGCTATTTTGTTTATTTAAAAATGGATGCTCGGACTGTGTTACCAGGAGAGCTGTCACGGCTGACGATGCTCCGTAATCGGATGCTTGAGTATTATGGAGCGCTGCCTCTTGCAACATTGAGTGCGGCTTATGGAATATCATTTTGATTTTCCTACTTCACATGCGTCCAGCCTGTCTTTCATTGCCTGAGTTGCGATTTCGACTGGGCCCTGGATTTGTGTCTCTGCAATAAGTTGTCTCCCGATGCGGATTATGATCAGCTTTTGAGCCCCATAGTTGCTCATGACCTGCTTTGTTCTGGCGGAGGGATTATGGCCTTTGCAGCGATGCATGGAGTCCTGGGTCATTGAAATGTGTACGCAGTGGCGCAAGATTTCTTGGCAAACAGTTTCGTTGAAAACTCACCGAGTTGTCCTCTGATGATGCTAGAGGCTCCGGTAATTGAGGAACATGTATGTTCTTTCCCTTTATTAAATTGGATGGCTGAAATATTTTCGGATGAGAACAGTGACTTCTTGTTGGAGGCTTTTGCTGCATATTTTGCATACTCATTATTAGACTGAGATGTGCCATCGCTTCTCTCTCTTCCATGACCGAGGTCACAAATTGGACATCGGATGTTTTTGAAATAAAAACATTTTTTTCTTTCGAAACTGAGTTTTTTTTTTCTTCTCTCTCTCTCATGCCCAGACCTATTGACTATGTCCATGGCTGCTTTTCTTGAATTTGAACTATGTTAGGCTTATGAAGTTTTTTATTTAGAATTTTTTTCCCCTGTGCAAATTTGAGACTGGTTCTGACTGTCGTTCGTGAACTCTGCTTTCCGAAATTTGCCCTTTATCTTATCTTATCTTATCTTATCCATGCTCGGATCAAGGGAGGGTGTCATGGTGATGACTTTTGCCTTTACTCGGTGTTAAGTTAGCATGAGCTTATTTGAAGTTTAAAAGCCATTTTTCCTCTCTGCATCTTTTGCACACGGCACATGATATTATAAATGTTTAGAGTCTAGCAGAATATTTTGCTTCACATGAGAATAATATGTTTTTCCTATGGTATCAGCCTTGCTTTTTTAAGCTATGTCTGAACAGTGAGTGCCGAGGCCTTCAAGGTTATTTCAACACAGTAGTTGTTGATCGGTCTGATCAGCGCACGTACTAGACATAACACATATGCAGCTGTGGGCACCTCTAGTTTTTGGCGTGTTTAATAATGCACTGCGCAGAGTATGCAGACACAGTTTGGAGAAAATTCGCATGCAGAGAGCTAGTGTAGAACATGATGTGATCCCTTTCTACTAGAACCAGAGGTATGGGGCCCCCCTTGTAATCCCAAGAGACCTTCTGTAGATATAATATAATATATTAGCAAGGGAGGGTAAGATTTAGGTGCCATTTAGCCTTCTTCCCTTTAGCATTTTAACATGCTTTCTCCCTTTGTATTTTATGGAATTGTAACTAAGCTGATAACCGTATTGCTTATAATATGTTTGCTTGTATTAGCAAAGATACTGCGCTTTAGAACACTGCATTAGAAAAAAATATTTCAAACTTGCACATGTCCTCATTTACTCCTCGTTTTGGACTGATCCGATAGTATAACGAACGAGTGTTTATGTGTTCCACGTTACCTGATGTGTTCTAAGTCCATGTTCTGGGTTGTCTAATCATTGGGGGTATGGAAGAACCAATGAGACACTGATTGCTAGTCTGGTAGGGGATTTTGGATACTAAGGTGAGTTTTGGTACACCCTAATTCACTGAGGTTCCAAGTCTCTATGCACAGTTCTGTGTAGGAGCAGAATCCCTGCGACAGTAAAAATTGTATAGGATACGTTCCTAAAAAGAAATTGTGATTAATAGCAATATTGTTTGATATTAGATTCACAAGTATCATTGTATAATATATTCTTTTGAGAGTGTGGATGTTGTGGATGTAGAGTAAGTGATGTGGTGAGAGTGGTGAGAATTGCTGAATGAAAGTGCAATTCATTTATCTTTTGCTCTTTTTTTCGTGTAGTGTTTGTGTATTGTTTACATGAAGTGTATATCACATGTATTCATTGGTTTTTGTTGAAGATAAATCTTAAAAACTTGCGATATTCAAATAAAAGCTACTAATGAGCTTAAGGATGGTTTGATGGTCGGTCTGCCCATCTTTGAATTTAAATGATTTAATATAACTAGCAGCATTGGAATCTCCTTTAGTTGTTGGTTTATGAGCGCTCAGCCTTACTGTTTATGAGCCATACCCTTTTTTTGTTATTTTGGTTTGCTATGGCTGGGCTGTCATAGCAAACTTGGTTTGGATTTTGAAAGAGAGAGCAGGGAAACCTGCTCTCTCTGTAAAAATGCAAACCATATTGCTTTTCCCACAGGGAGCTTCATGTTAGCAGCTCCCCGTGTGGAAAAGCAATGCCGGCTCCCGAAGGACAGAGGAACTCCCCACGGTCCCCAACAGTGCATATAGACCCTAGGGGATGGGATCCCCGGGGAGAATATAAATTAGTGATAGATGCTATTTTTTTTACAGTAAAATTATGAGTCGCACATCCAGAGCGGCGCTCAGCGTGGCCTCCTGGTGTGCTCTCGTTGGGTGCAAGACTCCTAACGTGTTGGGTGCTCTACTTCAGCTTATTGGGTGCACTAGTCCTTTCACGTTGGGTGCACGACTCCTAACGCGTTGGATGCGCGACTCCAAGCAAAAAAAAGTAATACTTTTCAGATATACATCAAGCTTATGTGTTTAGATCTAGGGTGGCCCTAAAAAGAGCTGTTGTGTTTATTGAGAGATTTTAGTACCTACAAGTAAGTACCTATGCAGAGTCTAAAGTTCATGAGGAAGACTCTGTTACCCTCTTCTGTAAAATGTACACAATCTCTCCTATAGATGCGATTGTTCTGGTAAATGGACCTCGTCCTATAATCTCAGAGAAAAGCAGCAACAGCTTTATTGACATGTTTCCTACTTTTCTCAATCTGTGGACAACATTGTTTTGGACCAGTTCCATTCCTGCCTTTGGCATATGTTAGAATAGACAAAGGCAGTTTGGGGGGAAAGGTACATCAATTGTCAAAAAGGATTTAACCAATGGCATTAATTGGTGCCACTTTAATCCTCTCTGTCCAATCCATGTAATGTCAGCATTTGGCAAAGCCAGGTCTTTGTCAATGCCTCTGTTTTCTGCATAACTTTGGCTCCAGAAAATATAGCTGTGTAGCACAATCCACACTCTAAGCATCTTGAAGGGAGGTGTTGATGCACTCAGTATGTGTCTGTATGTGAAATGGCAGTTTCAAAACTAAGATTTCTCTAAAAGGGTATATAAGATGCAGTTTTGAAGAAGGAAGAGAAATGATTTGATATTTGAGAACATTATAGACCGAAACGTAGGGTGCATGTTCCTGTGTTTTAAAAGCATGTTTCTTTATTAGTTAGAAAAAACAGTTTGAAAGGAATATTAGATAGGATAAGCTGATATTTTGAAAAGTCAAGCACATTTGCAGTTCGGATTAGCAACATTGTGTGCTGAACTTGTGACCTGTGTGCTCAGTTGAGTGTTCCATTAACTGTTACCATAGAACCAGGCAGTAAGCAGATTGGGGGTAGAATTCAAATTTATGTCAATTGGAAAGGGTTGAAATGTGTAACCAATAGAAATGTGGGTTAGCTTTTGAATGAATATGGGAAGCAATGTGATTTGATATTTACATGTATATGAGTGCAGAATGAGAGGGGAACTTAGCTATTTTCAGGTTTTGATAAGAGCAGTGCAGTACAGAGGATCTGAATGTAAAAATCTGGTGTGTGACTGACATACTTCTCAATCTACAAATCAATTTGAAGGTTGAGTTATTAATTTGAGCGGGGTTGTATGTGGTGTCTTTGTTTTTAATAAGATTAATGTTTTTTTCCTGGTAAAGTCTAGAATCACACTATGAGTTCATGTGCATTTGGGAACTATTGTGACAGAAGCATTTGGATACTTCATGTTTTTGAAGACATATAACTGCTTAAAAACCTATCATGTTCTCAAGTTTTGGTAGAATTAGAAACTAGTCATTGCTTATGTATTTGCAAAATGAGTCAGGCTTCCACACTAAACTGCAGTTCTAAAATATGTTAATCACACCGTGAGTCTGTGTGCATTTGGGAACCATTGTGAGAGAAGCATTTGGGTACTTCATGTGCTTGCAGACACATACCTGCTTAAAATCCTATGTTTTTCTCACGTTTTGGTAGAATTAGAAACAAGTCATTGCTTATGTATTTGCAAATTGAGTCAGGGTTCCACACTAAGGTGCAGTACTACAATATGTGGAATGTGTGCAGTCAACTTACCTCTTCAAGACTAGTGAATAGTGTTGCTTGTCTAGAATCACATTGTGAGTCTGTGTGCATTTGGAAACCATTGTGAGTGAAGCATTTGGTAACTTCTCTAATCATTCAGTCAGTATCTAAGTACTGATGCAGCGAGTCAGGCTTTAGGACATGGACTTCTTCAAACTCCTGTGCACTAAGCATGTAGTGTTCTAACCACCTTCACACTTGTGTTTCAGGCCTACAATTCCCCAGTCAGTATCCATACACTCCAGCAAACACCCTGTCACTGCTCTTGCAATCCCAAAGTGACCATTTCAGCACCATGTACTAATCCATTCACTGAAGTAAAAGTCAACCAATTATAAATTCACCCAGTGTCTCTCATTATACAACTCTAATCATTCAGTCAGTATCCATGTACTCATGCAGCGAGTCAGGCTTTAGGACATGGACTGCTTCAATCTCCTATGCACTATGCATGTAGTGCTCTAACCACCTTTACACTTGTGTTTCAGGCCTACAATTCCCCAGTTAGAATCTATACACTCCAGCAAACACCCTGTCACTGCTCCTGCAGTCCTATAGTGACCCTTTCAGCACCATGTTATGTTATGTTATGTTATTAGATATTTATATCGCGCACGGATACTCAAGAGTGTCCCGGCGCGGAGGTGAACCATAACAGCGAGCAGCATATTTAGATGGGTTGGTTAAAAAGGAAGGTCTTCAGCTTTTTCTTAAATAGCATGGTGTCTTGGATGTTGCGCAGCTCCAGAGGCAGGGAATTCCAGGTCTCCGCGGCCTTAACAGAGAGGGAGCTACCCCCTAGCCAAACCCTGCTAAAGCGGGGAACGGTGGTCAGGCGCAGAGTGGTAGAGCATGTACTAATCCATTCACTGAAGTAAAATTCAACCAATTATAAATTCACCCAGTGTCTCCCATTATACTACTCTAATCATTCAGTCAGTATCCATGTACTCATGCAGCGAGTGAGGCTTTAGGACATTGACTGCTTCTATCTCCTATGCACTGTGCATGTAGTGTTCTAACCACCTTCACACTGGTGTTTCAGGCCTACAATTCTCCAGTCAGTATCCATACACTCCAGCAAACACCCTGTCACTGCTATTGCAATGCCGTAGTGATTGTTTCAGCACCATGTACTAATCCCCTCACTGAAGTAAAAGTCAACCAATTATAAATTCACCCATTGTGTCTCCTTGTACCACTCTAATCAGTCAGTCAGTATCCACTCACTCACACAGCAAGCCAGGCTTTAGGACATGGACTGCTTCAAACTCCTATGCACTATGCATGTAGTGTTCTAACCACCTTCACACTTGTGTTTCAGGCCTACAATTCCCCAGTCAGTATCCATACACTGCTGCAAACACCATGTTACTCCCCTTGCATTACTATACACCTTGAATTACAATTTCAATTAGTGATGAGAAAAGAAAGTGGTTAAATGAAGTATCCATGCACTCATGCACCAAGCCAGGCCTTAGGACACGGTCTGCTTCAAACTCGTATGCACTATGCATGTTGTGCTCTAACCACCTTCACACTTGTGTTTCAGGCCTACAATTCCTAAGTCAGTATCCATACAATACTGCAAACACCCTGTTAGTCCCCTTGTATTCCTATACAGTTATGTATACACCTTGATGTATAATTTCAATTAGTGATGAGAAAAGAAAGTGATTAAATGATTATTATGTAGAATGTGTTTGTATAATAATAGAAAAGTATAATTTATATACATTAATTTACATTAATGTATGTTTAATTTTTACAGATGTTGTTCATCATCATTAAAATAAAGTTAGTACGCCTGAAAAATCAAGAAAGAGAAAAAGACAGCTAAAGGATAATTCATTGAAAAAAACTCAACAACAAGTATTGGATGACCAACATCATGTGGGTAAAAAGAAAAAATCTTCCGGTAATACAACTAAGGAATTCATTAAAAAAACTTTCAAAGCCTACAAACAGTGTGCAGAATGTAAAAACTACTGAGAATAATTCAACCAGAAAAAAGAAAATGAGTAACAGGAAAGGAAAAAAAGTAAATCTACAGTCAAAAGATGTGATGTATGGTAAAAGAAGGCAACATCAGTACAAGGAAATCCGTTAAAAAAAAAATTATATTAGAGTGGTACGTAAGAGGTGAAAAAATATAGACAAAGAACACTGGGGCATATTAACAAGTTGAAGTACCGCCGCTTTCTCGGCACAATTCGCCGAGAAAGCGGCGATACTTCCAGCGCCCTATTCACAAGGGCATTGCAACGCCTGCCTCAAGCCCACCTTGCATGTCAGCGATAAACATCGCTAATGGCATGCAAAGTGGGCGTTCCCACGTCCAACCACATGTAAAATGTGGTTGGAGGTGGGAACACCCTATCACCAAGGCAGACGTTGGGAGGAAAAGACCTGCGATAAACTCGTTTATCGCAGATCTCCCAACACCTGCTTTGATCAGGTGTTAAGCATTAATAACATGGGGGTGTAGATCATAAAGCTGAATCCACCCCCCATATTATCAAGGCACACATTAGCGCGTGAAAACAATGCTTGTTTTCACGCGTTAATGTTCACTATCGCCGGCTATCGCACGATTTACTATCGCCTACGTGTTGCGCGTTGATAATAACGCGGTAACACGGCGAAAAAATACGGCGATAGCCGGCAATACTGAAATGTGCGATGTGCGTTTTTTAACGCACATCTTGTTAATATGCCCCACTATTTTATAAAAAGAAGAAACATATTGAATCTATTATTCAAAAGGATTTTGAAGTAAAAAGGAAACTATGCATTTTAGTTCTAAACAAAATACGATCACTAGATAAACCAATCCATTTGATGAAAGTCAAAAATAAGAGGAAAAGCGTAATTAACAGAACTCATTTTTGTGATTTTTTTGGGATAACTGGACACAGAGATCAAGTTCAGAGCCTTTCTTTAATGAAGAGAGTTATTTTCAGACCAATGATTTATTGCACGCAGTTTATACCAGTGGTCGAACTTATGAGTTTAGAAATGGTTGTCGAATTGAGAAAGAGAAAATGGTTCCCAGAAATGCAGAAGAAGTGTTAGCTGATGAAGTTCTAGGCAGACGTCCTAAAGCCCCAGTGTACACTTGGGATTGCAGTAATATTTGTAGTGTACAACAAGAATCTATTGATATTGTATGCAATTTCTTACGAGAATACCGTAAAAAAAAGTGTATGTTAGGAAAGTGCACAAGGCTCGGATGTGATAAAAAACAGTTAGTACTATAAAAATGTGTATATGGAAGAAGATTAAATTCTTTTAGCAGAAGATACTGAAAAGGTAAGTGGAGAAATTTAAAAAGTAGACATGTTCATAAGAGACGAACTCCATGAACATTCCTGTGTACATCCACTTCATTCAAAAGAAGTGATGGGGAATACTATTGAGTTATTCCAAATGAAAAAAAGTGAAGGGAAGTCCCCTGAGTGCATGCAAAGAAAGCTTGAAAGCTTGTTGTTTTCTGCAGTTGTTTCCAATGGAAAAGGAGGACGATATGATGAACGACCTGTGCAGATTCCTTCATCTGACTATCCGACAACAAGATTGTATGCAGAAGATCTAAGATTTAGATAATGTATTCCATATATATATTTCATCTTTTGTTTGAGAGTGAATTGTCTAGACTTTCATATGCAGCCAATCATATACTGAAAACAGGAGTACATCTGGAAAATGTTTCTGCAAAGGAATTTATGGATAAAGTGGGCAAGAGAGATGATCATTTAGAAACTCAGCTGATTAATCTGATGGCATGTCAGCTTGACACTAATGAGTATATTGGTACTGTTGTCATGGAGAACTTAAATGTATGCTAAGGAACTTAGGAACTCCTACATGGTTCCTTACCCTAAGCTGAATACGCTCGGGATGATTTACTTGAATTTCTTCGAGAGGCAAATTAGAATTTTAAAAATATTGAATACAAGACACCAGGAGAACTGTGCTCTTTGGATCCTGTTAATGTATGCAGGTCTTTTAATCATTGATTTGAAGCTATGATGTCTTTTATATGCAATAAAAAAAATCCTCCTCTTGGAGAAGTTGTGAATTTCTTTTGGAGAAAGGAGTATCAAGCAAGAGGTGCTCCTCATATACATATGCTGGTATGGATCAAGGATGCCTCCAAATTTGGAACAGAATCGGGTGATACTGTTTTATCTTTTATTGAAGAATATGCCACATGTGCTATACCCAAAAGCACAGAAGAAAACAACTTAAGACAACAAGTCTTACTTTTCCCAAGCCATCTATGTGGAAAATACTGTCGACAAAAGTACAAGTCTAAGGATAAGTTCTACACCAAATGTCATTTTGCTTTTCCTCGTCCTGAAATATCCAAAGGAAGAGTGAACAGTTTTATGTCAGCTATGCGACATACCGTTACAAGAAAGTCTCTAAAAAATACCTACAATTTGAGAAGCAGCAAAGAATCAAAATACATAAATGATTACAATCTGGTTATTCTGTCAATGTGGAATGCTAACATGGATATTCAGCACGTTGCAGACAATTCCATTGCTGTTGCTCGATACGTAACATCCTACATTACAAAATCAGAAAAGACGGAGTTGAAAGAAATGTGGGAAGAGATTTCTCACAAGAAGAGTCTAAGTAAGAAATTATACAGTTCAGTTTAAAGATGTTATCCCATCGAGAATTCAGAGCGTATGATTGCTCAGATCGGTCATCATCTGCAAGTCTATACTCCAAATCTAGAAGAATTTAGGTCTTGCTGCAACACGAAATTAAGTACTTAAATCTGTACACGAAATCAAATATGTAGCAGAAAAAGATCTGGAAAGTACAGATATTGTGAAAACAAATGTGTTGGACTCATATTATCCAAATAGACGTCATCATCTTGAGAACATATGTCTCTATGAAGTGCTGCAATATTACACTTTTAAGAGGATTACTACAGAAAACATCAATGATGGAAAATATGCAGTGATTGGTGAAACAAACGAAAGGAAATTTGATTAGTCACGGGAAACTGAGTTGCGACACTGCTGATAAAAGGACATTTTTCTGTTTAGCCCTTTTGCAATTGTTTAAACCGTGGCGTTTAGATTTGGAATTACTTGGAGATTTTCAGAGCTATGAAAATTCCTTCAATGCTTGTAAAGATACTATAGACTGCACTGTTTTTGCAAACTATGTGAAAATGTTGAACAATGAAATTGATCAAGAAGCTACTATTGCAGCTGAGATTGCTAGAGACAGTTCTCAATTATTATTATTTATTTTAGAGTTTTATAGAGCGCGGACAAGACCCTTACGGGTATCAGAGCGCTTTACAGTACATGGAGATAAAAAATAACATACATAAAGGAAAGGCCAGTGAAGTGTACCTTAGACCATAGAGCAAACATAGCACAAGACAATAGGAAATGACCTGAAGTGTGTAGGTAACACAGTGCCAGATAAGTAGGTCAGATAAAAATAACATCATTGAGAACGATAAAAGCAGAGCAATAAGGTGCCAGTTAGGAGCGCGCTTAGCGACATGGTAACCAAAAAAATAGGTTGATTAGATAGAATAGTATGATACCCTGTAATTATACGTGTGTTCTTGCGGAATCAAAGGTCTGTGTTTAAGAGAATTTTGCCATAAGAATGCCTTTTACTTCCCGTTTGAAAGCTGCAGTGGAGTGGTTCAGCCTTGTTTCCGGGGGAAGGGCATTCCAAATCGTATGCGCCATTCCAGAGAAGGAGCGATTGTATGTTTTTTTCTTGTTGAATCTTTGTGGTTTCAGTAGGAGGTTTTCCGCACTTCTTGTGGATCTTATCCCGCCGGATATTGTAAGTTTCTGTGTGAGATAGCTGGGTGCCTTGTAGTGTATGGCCTTATGAGTCATGCAATTCTGGCTTCAAATGGTAGCCAGTATAGAGATTTATGATCAGGGGAGATATGGGCCCTTCTTTTTAAGCCAGTGATGAGTCTCGCTGCCACATTAGTAGATGCTCTTAGGGGAGCTGTAGTAGCTGTGAGGAGACCGCATAGCGAGACACTTCCGTAGTCCAGCTGAGATAGAAATAGAGCTTGAACCGCCCTCTTGAGGTCATTAGCCGGTAAGAAGGGTTTCAGTTTCCTTAGTGTGTTAATCTGAAAGTTTGATCCCTTCGTTGCGTTACTAATGTGTTTCTGCATATTGAGGTTGCAGTCAAGTGCTATACCCAATGATTTCGCTGAGTCTATGATAGTTGGTTGGACGTTGAATGCGGTAAGGTGTTTGATCAAATCATGCATTATGGCGACTTTGGCAGTGGGGAAATTAGGAGGAATTCTGTTTTTGAGGCATTCAATTTGAGGTGATTCTCAGCCAGCCATGGACTTAAGGGTAGAATTAAGCATGTTGATGTCTTCAAGAGTGTTGATCTTAAGGTAGAGTTGGGTATCATCAGCGCTTGCAGCAGATCGGTGAGTGGTTCCATGAATAAGTTAAAAAGTGTTGGTGATAACGAGGATCCTTGTGGGACTCCTAGCGTAACTGGAACAGGTTTAGAGAGGGTGTCGTTCACCTTGAATTTTTGGGTCTGGTTTTGCAGAAAGGAGGTAAACCAGTTAAGCACTGATCCAGATAGGCCCATTCTATGGTTCAACAAATCTATCAAGTTCTTGTGTTTAACTGTATCGAAGGCTGATGAGAGGTCTAGAAGGATAAGAAGGCATGAGCCGTTTTGATACAGTATTTGAAGGGCATCATCGATGATGTGTGTCATGGCTGATTCCGTGCTGTGATCTGCTCGGAAGCCGGATTGGTGTTTGTTGAGAAGGTTGAAGTGATCAATATGTTTTGTTAATTGGTGTTGAACACATTTTTCGAGAAGTTTGGCCAGCGTGGGAATATTGGAGATGGGACAGTTGTTTAGGTCCGAAGGGTCAGCTGTGGGTTTCTTAAGGATGGGAGAGACCCGCCCCACCTTAAGGGAGTCAGGGATGCAACCTTGTAAGAGAGAGCTGTTGATGATTTTGGTCCAGAGAGGGAGAAGCAATGGGGAAAGTTCTTTAACTGCATTTGCGGGTAGAGGGTCAGTGAGGTGATTGGCAGGCTTCCAGATATTGAGAAACTTGCCACTAACATCTTCAGAGTAGGTGTTAAAGGTGTTAAAGGATGACCAAGCTGCTACGTTTTTTAAAACATACTTTGAGGGTGTATGTAGTGCCACATTTGTCGGTAGAGGGGAGGTTTTGGTGTGAGGACAAGGGTGAGAGATTAGATAATTGTGGAGATCTTTCTTGATGTTCTCAGTCTTAAGATTGAAGAAGGTAGAGAATTCTTCACATGTGGGTTTTGGATGAGTAAGGTCTTGTGGACATTGAGGTCCGTCCTTAGATTGGGTTTTGAATAATTCGAAGAGGTTTTTCGGTCGATTACTTGCTTGGTCCAGTTGGTGACTGAAGAAGTCTGCTTTAGTGCGCCTTATCTTTTGGTAGTAGGCATTTCTCTTTCTTTTTAGAGTCATGAGGAGCTTGGCAGGTGGGACCGATCTCCAGTTACGTTCAGCAGTTCTGAGAGAGCGTCTATCCTCATTAAGTGGATGTTAGAACTGGGGGTCTCTAGTTGGTAGGGGTAGGTACCACTGTCCAAATAGGGACCCTTGCTTCTAGTCAGGGTAAGGAGGAAACCCTCTGAGATAACCCCTGCTCACCCTCTAGGTAGCTTGGCACGAGCAGTCTAGACTAACCAGAGGCAATGTGTAAAGTATTTGTACCAACACTCACAGTAACACAGTGAAAACACCACAAACTGACTCCACAAGAGTTTAGAAAAATAAAGGTATTTAATCAAACCTAAAAAAGACCAAAATGACAAAAATCCAACATACACAGTTCAAGAATATGGTTTCAAAAGAGTTCTTAAGGTTTGCGATAAAATTCTTCAGGTTGCGATACAATAATCCACAGATGCGTGAAAAGTTCACAGTTGCATCACGTTTACTGACAGTACCTTTTAGTTGCGACAAAGTTCCAAAAGCAGAAGCTGGTGCGGTGGAAAACAAGCGATGCGTTGCTCCTGAGACCCTGGGGAGGCGTTTGCGACAGCCCCGCTGCAGCAGCGGGTGTGTTGCGACGAATCCGGTCTGTATGGGGAGGAAGGCCACTTGTATGGATTCCGGTGCGGAGGTTCTGTAGGAAGTTTGTTCTCGCAAAAGGCACGATGCGATGATCTTTGGAGTTGCGACGATCTCCGGGGCGACGATGCGCGAACCAGCGGTGATCTTCTCTCTCGCAGCTCCTCGACGCGATGGTTTCTGCGACGACACTCGCAGCGGCGTGATGCGGTCCGCAAGCAAGCGGTGCGCGATCTCACCCAGCGATGACAGGCTCTGCGACGACACTCGCAGCAATGTTTGACTTTCCCGCACCGGTAAGGTGCGTCCAGCAAATGAAGGATGCGACGGCTCTGGCAGCGGCAACTGGCGCTGCGACGATCTCTGCCTTCGTAGCAGCGGGAATTTCTTCGCACTGTCAGGGATGCGCTCCGCAGCAAGCGATGCAATAACTTTTCAATTGCAAAAGTCTCTCAAGCTTAATTTCAAGCTTCCCAGCACAGGTAGAACTTCCAGAGGCCCCACAACTGGATCAAGCACTCTAGGAAGGACCGAACTCTCTCAGCGGATTTCAGGGAAGCTGGGAGTGAAGTCCTTTTGTTCCTGGGACTTCAGAACAGGGAGCCAGCTTTTCTCAGGCCCTTGGAGATTCCTTCAAGACAAGGGACACAGCACAACAGCAAAGTCCTTCCCCTCTCCTTGGCAGCAAAGCAACAGCAGGACAGTCTTCCTTCTTCAGTTTCAGCTTTCTCCTTGGCAGAGGTTCTTTCTTGATTCCAGGATGATCTAATTTTCTGTTGTCAGGGGTCCTGTACTTACACCCCTAAAAGTCTTTGTTCTCTTTGTGCAAGTGGGCCCTGAGCCCGGTCTGAACCAGTTCTGGGTGTTTCCTGAGTACTTTGTTTTACTGGCTTTTCCTTTCCTTTCAGAGTGAGGGGCAGGGTCATCAGCCGCCCAGCAGGAGGTGGAGCCAGCATTGTGGAAGGCAGGCACAGCCCTATTCAGGCCCAGGTGCTAACTCCTCCCACCACTCCAGTTGCAAATGCAGTCATTCAGCCTAGGGCTGACTCAGCCAGCCTCCTGGGGAATCCACAACCCCTGTCACTCTCAAACCAGACAGTCAATCCACAAACAGGCCAAGGCACACAGAAAGATCAGACAAGAGAACAGCCACTTTCTAAAAGTGCTGTTCTCAAACACAGGATTTAAAAACAACCTTTCCTAAAAGATGTGTTATTAAATTCTGAGTTCAGGGATACTAGATACTTATGTCCTATCTTGTTCCTATGGGAAGAAATGCTGGAAGCCACTGTAGCCAGTATGCCCCATGTTAATCTATGGAGAAAGATAGCCTTATGATAGTGAAAAACGAAAATGGCTGCCGTTCACTATCAGAGCATGTCACCTGCACTAGTACATGCTCTACCTTTTACATACACTGCACCCTGCCCAGGGGGGTACCTTGGGCCTTCCATAGGGGTGACTAATGTGCACAAAAAGGGAAGGGTTAGGCCTGGTCAGTGGGGACATTGACCAGGAGGACATGGCAGTTTCTAAACTGCACACAGGCACTGCAGTGGCAGGCCTGAGACACCATTTTAGAGCTACTCCTGTGGGTGGCACAATCAGTGCTGCAGGCCCACTAGTAGCATTTGTCATCACCAGCCCTGGCACACCCAGTGCACTTTACTAGGGACTTCATGGTGATACAAATATGCCAATCATGTATATCCAATTACAATACAATTTACACAGAAAGCATATGCACTTTAGCACTGATCAGCAGTAGTAAAGTGCGCAGAGTCCTATTGCCAACAGCCATGGGTCAGGAAAAATAAGGGAGGAAGAAACAAAAAGTTTGAGGATGACCCTGCAAGAAGGGCCAGTTCCAATAGTGGACCATTGAACCAAGGTTTAGAATCTTTCGTGGAAACGCTCTTTAGTTGAAGGGGAGCAAATTCGTTAATTATCGAAGTCATAGAGTTAAGATAATGGTTGGTGAGATAGTCAAAGTTCTGCTCCACTGAGTCAAGATCAACTAGGACAACCAATTGTTGAAAATAAAGCAGCAATCGCCATGAACGAGGTGTGTAACTGCTCCAACTGGGTTGGCAGCACACAACATTAAAGGAAGTACATTAAATTGTTTACTTATGCTTCCTGTGCAGCACGAAAACAAATTGGAATATCACAAGCTATCTAGAGAAGCTTGTTGTGAAGTTTCAAGAGTGCTAAAGAAAATGAAACTTCTGATTATTGGCATGGTCGCAAACTTAATGCTTGCTTTTTTGCATTTAAGAATGCAGCAAATTCTTAAAACAGAGTACAATGTATTATTTGGAGGAAAACATGTCATAGTTTTTAAGATCGACTGCCACTTACTCCCGTAAAAGATAACCAGTATTTAAAACACTTGCGCATGAAGACACCAGAAAGTCTTTGGGTGGCGTTGGAAATGTTAACATTTGGTAATATTTTGAATACAAAGAACTCATTACAAATATGCGACAGGCAAATGAAGTTGATTATGGATCTATTGTTCAAGATATAAGAATCGGAGTACTGACAGAACATGGCAAAGAAGCTTTGCAGATTTGATTACTTCCCAATTTATTTCCAAATGAAAATATAGTTCTTGAGAAAATATATATGAAAATTGCAGACAACAAATCTATAATCTGCTTAATGCCAACACTGCGCGAGTGTACTATAGTCAATGAACAACTTTTAAAGCTGGAAAATGAAGAAATAATAAAAAAAGAAGCCATTGATAAAATAGAGCATGAAGGCATCACTATTATTTTGACAGAAAAATTGAAAACAAAACTGGATTCTTTAGAAAAATCGATATCTAAAACTGCTGGTTTAGAAAACAATCTATATGCATGTATAAACTGTTGGGTAATTTTAAGGCATAATTTGGATGTAGAAAAAGGTTTAGTTAATGGAGCAATGGGCAAAGTTGTGGATTTTGTTAATTATTAGAATAAAGATGGAATTTTTAAAAATTAAATTTGATCAGATTGAATCAGTAAAATAAATTGGTCGCTGTTCAGTTTGTTTTTTACTTGATAAATATATATGTTGATAGAAAACAGTTTCCACTTTCTCTGGCATATGCAGTGACTATTCATAAATCTCAAGGTTTAAGTGTAGACAGTGCTTTGGTGAACATTGGAAGTATCGTATTTAAAGAGGGTATGGCATATGTTGCTTTGTCCTGAGTCAGAACTTTATCTGGTTTGTTTTCGATTGAGTTTGATGACTCAAAGGTTACTGCAGATGCAAACTGTGTAAAAGAGCATAATAGGTTAAGGAGAGCGTATGCTCCCAATTTAGGTCAATATCCTGTATTTGAAAAGCATGTGGTACGTCGAAAAAGAAGGTATGAGAATATCTGTAGTGAATGTATAGAGAAGGAGAAAAACAAGATAATGTGATTGCAAGATAAAAGAAAAAGGACCCTGTTGAAAAGATTGTTGGTTATCAGTTTGAAAATAGTCAGGTGTCAACTGCTATGCTAATGTAGTTGTCAATGTTGGGTTTTTTTTCTTGAAAGTTTGAAACAGCAAAATATGGAGAATCGGGAAAAAATATTTAGTTCCTTGTTGCATTGTATTGTAGGAAAAATTGAGAACTGATAAAAGTAAAATTCAAAGGTTTTGTGATCTTCGTAATCTCTTGGATGTATGTTCTGGTTCCACACAATTTATGCAGAATATCCAACAAGATGCTCAGGAATTTCTAATGTATATGCTTACCATATTGGAAAATGAAGGCATAGAAATTGAAATTGTATTGGGCCTTTGTTATAAATGGGAACATTATTGTGAAAATTGTATGTTTTCATGTAGCACTAACATAGACACTGAAAGATATTACCTACTGGCGGTCGCCAGTAGGTATATATAGTTAGGATTTTTTCTCTATGGGTTTTTTGAAAATTCTATGTCTAATAACTTTGGCGTTTGTGGACGGAATTGGCTGAAATTTTCAGGAAAATGGCACATTTTGTTTCTGAGCAGCCCTTGAAAATTTGGGGGGGGTTCGTCCAGTGGGGGCCGAGAAAAAAGGGGGGTCCCAAAACGTGTTTTTAACATTGAGTTTTCCATAGGGCGGTTGGCCTCACTTTTAGCCCGAACGGCTGAATGGATTTGCACGAAACTTGGCAAAATTGTAGGGACTGGTAGCCCGATGTGCCTTTTGTAGGTCTCAATATATGTGCTCCAGTGGATTTTGAGAAATTAACGTTTAAAAAAAGATATATATCTGTAACAGCGGACCGGGCAGCGGCCCAGGACGCGTACTTTTCGCGCAACGGAGCTTTGTGAAGCGAAGCTGATTGGTTCTCTGGCGTCTGTCAACATTCCAAACAGTCCGTAGCGGCCGCCATCTTGTCTCTCGGTAGGATCGAGAGACAAGAGGAGGCCAAAGCGAAGGGGCAAATGACCATAAGGGGGAATAGTAGATCCTCGCTGACCCCCTAGGTTTGATGTGGAGGTTTTAAAAGGGCCCAGCGGGGCAAAAAAAAAAAATAATAATAATAATCGAACGGCTGAATGCATTTGCACGAAACTTGGCAAAATTGTAGGGACTGGTAGCCCGATGTGTCTTTGCTAGGTCTCAATATATGTGCTCCAGTGGATTTTGAGAAATTAACGTTCAAAAAAAGATATATATCTGTAACAGCGCTCCGCTTCGCGTAACGGAGGTTTGCGAAGCTGATTGGTCATTCTGTCACTGGGCTATAGTTGGGCTACATCTGGCTGATATTTGGGCTACATTTGTTTTTTTGTGTGTCTGGCGGCCATCTTTGGGCTACATTGGGCTACATTGGGCTTCATTGGGCTACATTCGGCTAATTAGCAAATAGCTCATCGCAAACTAGGAATGGTAAAGAATCGCTATTTATTCCTTAAAGTTCGCTATTTAGGAAATGCAAAAAACTTTGATGATATATATGGCGGTTCATCTCTAACAAGATAAGAAGCATAGGGATACATTTATGATGACTGGCGCATCACCAGGGATGTGTTAGTCATTCTGTGCCGCTGTTCCGTCACCTATGGTGTGCTGCATTTACAATGCGGCGCATCATGGGGCAAAAACAGCACAGATGCGTGATGTATCTGTGCCGTAAAGGTGGCGCATTGCTGGAGTTGTATCGCAAGTGTGATGAAGCTCCAGCAAGGGTCGGGGGTGCCCCTGTCGCAGGGTTTCTGTTCTCACACAGAACTGTGGACAGAGGATTGGAACCTCGGCGAATGCATTGCTGGAGTTGTATCGCAAGTGTGATGAAGCTCCAGCAAGGGTCGGGGGTGCCCCTGTCGCAGGGTTTCTGTTCTCACACAGAACTGTGGACAGAGGATTGGAACCTCGGCGAATTAGGGTGTCCCAAAACTCACGTTAGTAATCAAAAACTCCTTAGCAAGCTAGGTACAGTGTCACATTGGATATAACAAACTCTCAATGTTTAGACAATCCAGAATATGAACTTATAGTACCTCAGGATACGTGGAACTCATGAACAGTCGGTCGTTATAGATTTCTTAGAAACCAGAAAATGGAGTTAAGAAGAACAGATGTGTATTTGAAATGTTTATTTACTAATGCCGTCTTCTCAGGCGTAGTACCTTAGATAATAAAAGTACACATATTATCAGTAGCAAAATTACCAGCATAGTTACTGGTACATAAAAAGTGAATGGTGATAGTATGTTAACATGCTGTAAATGAATAAGAGTTAGCAACACTTATAAGCAGCCGCGGGCCGTGGAGGGAGTTACGGTGAGGCAGGGAGGCGGGGAGGGGGAGAAGCAGGGTGGAGAATACAAGTACACATATTATCAGTAGCAAAATTACCAGCATAGTTACTAGTACATAAAAAGCGAATGGTGACAGTATGTTAACATGCTGTAAATGAATAAGAGTTAGCAACACTTATAAGCAGCCGCGGGCCGTGGAGGGAGTTACGGTGGGGCAGGGAGGCGGGGAGGGGGAGGGGCAAGGTAGAGAGGGCTCCACCCTGCTTCTCCCCCTCCCCGCCTCCCTGCCTCACCGTAACTCCCTCCACGGCCCGCGGCTGCTTATATCTCACCCTCCCTAATACACATATTATATTATTTGCTAAGAAGGTCTCTTTGTGTTGGTTTAGGGCGTGCCCATACTTTAGTGTCTTAGATTTGAAGGAATCACATCAGCATACACCAGCTCTCTCTTCATGTGAACCGCATCAACTGTTGTGTATGTGTGTTCGGCAAAGCAATATAAAACCCGCCTCATGCCCAGAATTGGCAGAAGTTGCACTTATGTTATGAGTATGAAGTCGTGGAGATCAGACCTCATAACAATTCTGTATCGTGTTGTTCTTGAAACTTTAGCACTCGCTGTACAGATATAGTTTAACAAGTAAAGCAGATAGTAGACCAATAACATATTATTCTCATGTAAACCACGATGAACTACTAGGTGGAAAGCTAAAGCAACAACTAAGTGTCGTGTGCAGAAGTTGCAAAAAAGGAAAAATGGCGTTTAAACCGGTAATGAGCCCATGCTAACTTAACACGGTGTAAAGATATCCAGGACCTAGATGACACCTCCTCATGATCCGGAAACGAACTGAATAAGATAATAGAAGTGCCATCTCATGAGAGCAGATTGCAAGTTTATATGTGGACGGTCCGCAAGGTAAAGCATTAAAAACCAGGAAAATTTAATGCTAAAGAAAAATAAAACAGCCAAGTACTTTATCGAGTCTTAAGCCAATAGGCAAGGTAAATAATAAAAACTTGACAAATAAGTTAATGAATTGTCAATGAAATGCTAGTACTCAGCATATCAAACATGAAAAAGGTCTATGACATAACTGTGTATGCAAAATAAGCTGCAACAGCCTCCAATAGGAAGTCACCGTCTTCATCCGAAAACAGTTCAGCCATCCAATTTAAAAGCGGAAAAGAACATACGTGCTCTCCCAGCACCGGATCCTCTATCACCATCAGAGGACAGCTCGGTGGGTTTTCAAGAAAGCTCTGTTCCAAGAAAGACTGTGCTGCCGCCAGTAAATTCCAGGGACCAAGTAGTCCATGCATCAATGCCACAGCCATAATCCTTTCGCCAGGACAAACCAACTCGTGAGTAATGATAGGAGTCATCAGCTGATTAAAGTCGACGTCAGGAGAAACCGGTCCGCAGAGACACAAATCAATGGCCCAATCGAAATCACAGCTCAGGCAGTGAAATACAGGCTGGATACAGGTGAAGTAGGAGAACCGAAAAGATAATCCATATGCCGTGCTTAATATCGCCAACGGCATTGTGCCATAATATTCTAGCATGCGATTGCGGAACAGTGTCAGCAGCTGCAGGGTCGGAGGTTGCATAGGAGGGACATCCATATTTAAAAATGTAAAAAAGCACAAGAGCGTCCGCTGGTAATGCAAGTAAAAATGCCAATCCACGAACCAGAGTGCAGAAAATACAATGAAAGGAAGCAGGGATGACTCCAAAGATTTTCTCAAATGAAGTCACGAGGCCACTGGTAACAACTTTAAAAAAGTGTGTCAGGGACTTTGTGGAGGATGCGTTAAAGATAGTCGGAAACATGTTGCTGAAATTGAAAGGCAAATCTTAATTGAAAAGGGTGTGCACCTCTGTACGGGTGTTCGCTATGTGAAGTACGAAAGTTTCACGGGCCGAACTCAAGGCCACCTCTCTCTGAGACAAAAGAGCTCTTATTCTTGCCATGCCGTTGAAACGTGTCCCAAGGTTGGTATTTGTGGCCAGATTGAAAACTCCCTATGTTCATGTGTGGGAGGAAATAGAACATTTCTGCAGCAAATAACCCGTTCACTTACTGTTACGATAAAAGGAATACTTTTAATTAACTCAGAACAATCTTCATTATTGAGCATCAAATAACTACCATTTTCCAACAACTTGAACGTGGGGATGATAGCAGGAACTGGCGTGCCTTGCAACACGCAAGCCATATTTGGTCGGTGTTTGTTGCATGAACCGTGTAACTGTTTGTGCCTACACATTAGTGAATGATCTGGCGTCTCAGTGCATTCCTCTCCATTCAGATAAACTTCTTGATCATCTTTGAAACATCTGTATGTGTATGGAAGCGACCAGACCTCATGAAGAAAAGCACTACCTAAAGGTTCATAACGACCTATTGGTATATATTTCATACAATTTGAAAACTTATATAAAGCAAAAGGCAGCGTTATTAAACCGTGGATAAGGCATGTTGTCAAAAAACCCGCAATCCTCTGCTGATGATGTCACTGAGCATGTCATGAATGATGTAATATGTGACATCATCAGCAGTGGATTACGGGTAATAGTATCTCTAGTTTACTCCCCTATAGCTGTCTTTATTTTAACATAAGTGTGTGTTTCCCTCCCTTATACTTACTGTTTTTGGTTCGCTTCCAGTTCGCGTACCGGCGAGCGAACTAGGAAGCGAACTAAGAGAAATAGAGGTTGGCACAGTTCCAAATATTGTACCAATTTTTTAATAACGGGGAGGTAGTTCTGAAAAGAACTTTTTTATTTATTTTTCTGAACATTTTTTTACTGTTTTTGAATTTTTCGGAACAGTTTTATATTTTTTTGGGTTTTTCTTGGAGGGGGCAATGAAAACGATTCATTGTAAAGGGCTCAACAGGAGCAACAAAACAAAAAAAAGAAGTATTTATTATTTTGGGCGTTTCGGACAAACTTGCATATGATAGTCAATAGCTCTGTTGATCAGAGTGATGCTTCTTTCTCCGTAGGAAATGAATCCATCGCAAAATACGCAGGTGTGTTTTACTTCACCAAATCTCATTTGTATATTTGGCACCATCTCCCTGCCCTCTGGTCCCGTTACTTCCGGTACAACAGATCTTCTGGCCATAATAGGGAGATTATCTAGGTCGTTCCGAAACTGTGCAGCACTGTAGTTGTTAGGATGCCACCTAGTCATATGGCGATGCATTGTGTAGTTTCCGAAACTGTATTTTTTGTCGGTCCCTCTGGACAGTCTATCTTGACATATAAGGCAAGTTACGTATCTTGCATTTACTTTTTTCTGACCTTTGGGAATTTTAAAAAATTGCCAAATGAAGTTTTCTTTCCGGTGAGACGTCCTGGGCTGCTCAGGCAAAAACTGCCTCTCTTCGTGCTCGTCCTCCTGTTCCTCTTCTTCTTCTTCTTGTTGAATTATAACTTGAGCAGGTGGTCCACTCTTCCTTGGATGTGGTGGAGGTGGTGGGGAAGCACCAGCTGAAGCTACTAAAGAAGCCATTGCTCAGTGATCACAAAGGGTCTTTCTCTCACAATGATGAAAGTCAGAGTGAGGAAAGAAGGAGGGATTTTCATCATTTGGGAAAAACAAGAGTTCTCAACCAATCAAAAGTGTTCATTTTAGATTATATGACCTAGTCTTACATCATTAGGAAACCAAAAGTGAAATGAACCAATGAAAAGTGTTATTACCAAGTCACATGACTTGCTGTGTTTACGTTAAGCGCTTTGCAGGGCCTCCCGGTTTGCTTCCAGAAACCTGCGCTTTGCGACTCGCTTCGCGTACCAGTTCGCTAACGTAGTACGTCATATGACGTATCACGCGACAACGTGAAACGTCATGCGGACGGGAGGCGTCACGATGTTGTTTTGTAACGCGGCACTTGCGGTAAAGAAACGTTTACCGGCTCGCGGTCTATTTCGCGGCATCAAGGTCAGCTAACGGGAAGCTTCCCGATTTGCGAAGCGGGAACGAAGAAAAAAAAATATTTAAAAAAAAATATTATTCATAAACATATAAAATATATTTTTGGATTTAAAGAAGAATACATTTTACAGCTACAGATATTAGCTGTTAAAAAACCAATGAAATTCACAGAAAAAACCATAGGTTATGGACCATATATAGTTAGGAATTAGCATTTACAAAACCTTGAAAATTCACTGAAAAAACCATAGGTTATAGACCATATATAGTTAGGAATTAGCATTTACAAAACCTTGAAAATTCACTGAAAAAACCATAGGTTATAGACCATATATAGTTAGGAATTAGCATTTAAAAAACCTTATTTTACTCACACAAAACCATTGAAATTCCATATATAGTTAGTTGCACTAACTATATATCGTGCACCCGCAATCCACTGCTGATCATGTCACATATTACATCATTCATGACATGGTCAGTGACATCACTGATGACATCACTGATGACATCTCAAATGACATCACTGATGACATCACTGATGACATCTCATTTGACATCATTCTTGTGCTAATACGATAAACCTCTTCAGACTCTAATATAACCTTAGATACACTCAGTGTATACAGACACTCACACACTGCCACTCATCCATGGAGTTACTCACACACCCAGTCAGTCATGCAAAGAAACAATCTCACCTCCATTTCTTCAACTATACAGTTAAACACACCTTACTTATTGAAACATATACTAACACATATTTACTCTCTTATACAATCCCTGATACAAGTTCACAATGATCGATACAACCACTCACTCATTCAGTGGCTCTCATGCACAGTTATTTATATATGCCAACTCTCACATGTACTGTGTTTTACATATGTACTTACTATGACATGTAGCATTGAGATATCCATTCACTCATCAATACACTCATGCACACAGTCAACTGCCCATGTAGCTGTTTCCACATGCACTCTTGAACTCATACACCTAGTGAATAAACTGCTCACACATCTATGCATAGAGTCTCACACCTTCCAGCCACCCCCACACAAACTCAATCTCCCATAGAAATACTTGGGCAACCAATTAATAACACATATAGCCTCTCGTATAGCTAATGATCAACACATGCAGCAGTTTACAGAACAACAGACATAATGATGCACAAATTAAGACAGTTTAGTCACTAACCCATGCATTCAGTGAGACACATTTAATCACTCACTCATACAGTCAGTCATGCACCTACTAAATCCTTCATCCAGACACTTATACATCCACTCAAGACATATTTTAACTTTACAGAAAAATACAGTCACTGGATGTTGTCATCAGTGATGTCATTTGAGATGTCATCAGTGATGTCATCAGTGATGTCACTGACCATGTCATGAATGATGTAATATGTGACATGATCAGCAGTGGATTGCGGGTGCACGATATATAGTTAGTGCAACTAACTATATATGGAATTTCAATGGTTTTGTGTGAGTAAAATAAGGTTTTTTAAATGCTAATTCCTAACTATATATGGTCTATAACCTATGGTTTTTTCAGTGAATATATATATATATATATATTCACTGAAAAAACCATAGGTTTTACACACATTATAGTTAGGAAGTAGCATTTACAAAACCTATGAAATTCACTAAAAAAAACATAGGTTTTACACACGTTATAGTTAGGAAGTAGCATTTACAAAACCTATGAAATTCACTGAAAAAACCATAGGTTTGACACCAGTTATAGTTAGCTGGAAATTTTACTGATATAAAACCAATGAAATTCCACGTTATAGTTAGTTGGACTCACTATAACTTGCGCGTGCAATGCACTGCTGATGACGTCACATATTACATCACTCATGACATGGTCAGTGACATCACTCATGACATCACTGATGACACCATCCAGTGAATGTGTGTCTTTTCGATAAATAAATATTAGTGAGTAATGTTTAAATATTTAAATATATGTATTAGTGTTTCACTTTGAGTATAAGTGGCTGCATGGGTTGGTTGAGTAGCTACATGTGTATGTATATGGGTTATTAGATGTTTTTTTAGTATCAGTATGAGTGTCTGTATGGTTTGGTGGGGGTATTACTTAACACATAAATGCATGAATGACTAACTCTCTCTTTGTATCTGTTTTGAAGACAGCATATGTGCAGGACTGTATGGGTGGATGAGTGTGTATATGTGTGTGTAAGTGAGTGAATGACTGTCTCACTAGTGTCTTTGTCAATAACTACATATGTTTTAATTTAATTTAATCTAGTATATGTGAATATTGATGTATATAAGTGAGTATATGTGAGAGTGAGGGATTGTAAGAGTTCCTGTTTAAGTTAGTATGTGTTTCTATAAGTGATTATTTAAGAGAGTAAGTATGTGTAAGTTTCCTCAGAAGAAAAGTGGTAGTATGTGTATAGCTGTATATGCAAATAAATGGATGTTCAATAGTTTATTTGCATGTGTGAGTATGTGTGTCTATAACTTTTGAATGACTGTCGGTGTGTAACATGATGTATAGATATATCACTACATATGATGAGTAAGTATATGTATGAGTGACTGTATAGAACTGTTGGTGAATGAGTGGATGTGTATATTGATGGTGGTATTACTTAATTGGTTGTTGTAACTGGTATGGGTATCTTTATTTTTTTGAAAATTTTAACTTCTATTTTTGAATATGTGTTTCAAGGGTTACATTACAGTGAAAGGAGGTCTCTCACTCTGTCACAATGATGATGTCATCAGTGATGTCATGAGTGATGTCACTGACCATGTCATGAGTGATGTAATATGTGACGTCATCAGCAGTGCATTGCATGCGCAAGTTATAGTGAGTCCAACTAACTATAACGTGGAATTTCATTGGTTTTATATCAGTAAAATTTCCAGCTAACTATAACTGGTGTCAAACCTATGGTTTTTTCAGTGAATTTCATAGGTTTTGTAAATGCTTTTTCCTAACTATAACGTGTGTAAAACCTATGGTTTTTTTAGTGAATTTCATAGGTTTTGTAAATGCTACTTCCTAACTATAACGTGTGTAAAACCTATGGTTTTTTCAGTGAATTTCATTGGTTTTTAAAATGCTAATTCAGAAATATCTCGTGTATGCAACCTATACTTTTGTCAATAAAGTTCTGGCAATATTTTTTTCGGAAACAAGCCGTTTTCTTCACTGTTCAAGTTGCATAGAGACTCCTTGTAAAGCGATACAGAATTAGAAAGTCTGTACCTTGCCTTTTTTTGAACGCATTAAAATTTGTCTGTAAATAAAAATAACCTTTCTAAACTTTCGTGCGCGACCAGGTGTGCGCACTCTCGGCAACAGTTCTCAATAAAATGGATAGCGCATTTCCAGGCTTTCGTGCGCGACCGACTGCGCGCACCCGCCTATATATTTCGTGAAAACTTTGCAATTTGAACTTATTGAATTTCTTCATAGACCCATCAAAGAACTTATAGTACGTCAAAGAGACTAAACCTAGGCTTCTTTTTTATTATTATGAAAATTTTCATTAAATGGAGCCGAATGTCTTTTTAAACTTTCGTGCGTGACCGAATGTACACAACTTGGTATTTTTAAAAAAAATATAAAAGGTTTTATACTTTAACAATTGTATGCTTCAATCGAGCTCAGAAGATATATTAAATCCGGATGTGTTTGGATTTACTCCTTTTCCCGTTTTGAAACTTCGCTGAATTAGACCGCTACTTCCAAATGACGTACGTGACCAGATACTGTCACCGCGTACACGTCCTGAGACGCGCACGTGAAGTCATGTGACTTGAAAACAACACTTCCAATTGGTTCTTAGTAGTTTCTATTCTGCAACTTACACGGAGCACTCCACCCACTTCCCTCACTATCTTTTGTACTCTCAAAAGAGAACAACGTTCAACATCTTTCGGAAAACTTTGCTGAAATGGCTGCCGTTCCGCATTCATCTTCCGAATCTGAAGGAAATGAGCGACTACCTTTAAAAAGAAAAAAGGAATCTTTTATTTGGCAATTTTTCACTTATCCTGAAGAACAAAAGAAAGTGAATGCGCCAAAAGTTACCTGCACGATATGCAAATCGGTTCTCTCAAGAGGAAATCCAACAAAAAAATATTCCTTTTCCATACATACCATGGTGCGGCATGTCAAACAAGTGCACCCTGTGGAATTTGCACAGGCATCGAAAAGAGCCCTGGCCACGCTATTACCATCAGAGGTGGCCAGCACATCTTCTGGTGGACGACCTGTATCTCCATCGAGTGCTGTGATGGACTTGAGACCATATCTTGCAAAGGTGCACATGAAATGCAACGAGTGTGGAGAAATTCTTCTGCACGGAGAGCAGAGCCTCATTCTTACTAAACTAAAAATTGAGAGTCATAAATGCCCCGAGAAAAGATAAATTTCTTCATTTCATTTTGATCCTGTGTCACACATGAAAATGTTGTTGCAAGTTTAAAAAATCAAAAACAACATAACACTTGTTTTAAAAAAAAAAAGTTCTTTTCAGAACTAACTCATTGTACCAAAAAGAGCTCCCGGAGCATATTAAAAAGGGGGTTTATCTCCGCTTTTTTGGCTTTCGTTCGTGCGCGACCGTGTGCGCGCACCCGCCTATATATTTCGTGAAAACTTTGCAATTGCAACTTATTAAATTTCTTCATAGACCCATCAAAGAACTTATACTACGTCAAAGACACTAAACCTAGGCTTCTTTTTTATTATTATGAAAATTTTCATTAAATGGAGCCGAATGTATTTTTAAACTTTCGTGCGTGACCGAATGTACACACCTTGGTATTTTTAAAAAAAATATAAAAGGTTTTATACTTTAACAATTGTATGCTTGAATCGAGCTCAGAAGATATATTAAATCCGGATGTGTTTGGATTTACTCCTTTTCACGTTTTGAAACTTCGCTGAATTAGACCGCTACTTCCAAATGACGTACGTGACCAGATACTGTCACCGCGTACAAGACGCGCATGTGAAGTCATGTGACTTGAAAACAACACTTCCAATTGGTTCTTAGTAGTTTCTATTCTGCAATTTACACGGAGCACTCCACCCACTTCCCTCACTATCTTTTGTACTCTCAAAAGAGAACAACGTTCAACATCTTTCGGAAAACTTTGCTGAAATGGCTGCCGTTCCGCATTCATCTTCCGAATCTAAAGGAAATGAGCGACTACCTTTAAAAAGAAAAAAGGAATCTTTTATTTGGCAATTTTTCACTTATCCTGAAGAACAAAAGAAAGTGAATGCGCCAAAAGTTACCTGCACGATATGCAAATCGGTTCTCTCAAGAGGAAATCCAACAAAAAAATATTCCTTTTCCATACATACCATGGTGCGGCATGTCAAACAAGTGCACCCTGTGGAATTTGCACAGGCATCGACAAGAGCCCTGGCCACGCTATTACCATCAGAGGTGGCCAGCATATCTTCTGGTGGACGACCTGTATCGCCATCGAGTGCTGTGATGGACTTGAGACCATATCTTGCAAAGGTGCACATGAAATGCAACGAGTGTGGAGAATTTCTTCTGTACGGAGAGCAGAGCCTCATTCTTACTAAACTAAAAATTGAGAGTCATAAATGCCCCGAGAAAAGATAAATTTCTTCATTTCATTTTGATCCTGTGTCACACATGAAAATGTTGTTGCAAGTTTAAAAAATCAAAAACAACATAACACTTGTTTTAAAAAAACAAAAACAAAAAAAAAGTTCTTTTCAGAACTAACTCATTGTACCAAAAAGAGCTCCAGGAGCATATTATAAAGGGGGTTTATCTCTGCTTTTTTGGCTTTCGTTCGTGCGCGACCGTGTGCGCGCACCCGCCTATATATTTCGTGAAAACTTTGCAATTGCAACTTATTAAATTTCTTCATAGACCCATCAAAGAACTTATACTACGTCAAAGACACTAAACCTAGGCTTTTTTATTATTATGAAAATTTTCATTAAATGGAGCCGAATGTCTTTTTAAACTTTCGTGCGTGACCGAATGTACACACCTTGGTATTTTTAAAAAAAATATAAAAGGTTTTATACTTTAACAATTGTATGCTTGAATCGAGCTCAGAAGATATATTAAATCCGGATGTGTTTGGATTTACTCCTTTTCACGTTTTGAAACTTCGCTGAATTAGACCGCTACTTCCAAATGACGTACGTGACCAGATACTGTCACCGCGTACACGTCCTGAGACGCACATGTGAAGTCATGTGACTTGAAAACAACACTTCCAATTGGTTCTTAGTAGTTTCTATTCTGCAATTTACACGGAGCACTCCACCCACTTCCCTCACTAGGTTTTCTACTCTCAAAAGAGAACAACGTTCAACATCTTTCAGAAGACTTTCTTTTCACGCGATAATGTGAAATACTGAGATTGTTACAGGATTTTCTATCAGATATGTGTTCCCATTGCTGTTGAAGCACTAACACCGTGAAAAATTCCACCGATAGCAGTGATATTTTTAACGCCGAGCACCGGCGATTTTTATAGCTTAGAAGCCTTCCTAATATGAAGGTTTATCTCCTAAGTCTCTGATTCTCAAACTGTGCAACGCGGCTCCCCTGTGTGCCGTAATGAGGTGCTAGGGGCGCCGCGCACACTCTAGTGTGACTAACCATCCAAAAATTCCACGGACATCTCTACCCTGTTATCTGCAATTGTGAAAATCAAAAGGAGCTGCGCTACGCCCCTGTGAGAGGCCTCACTCCCACTGCTGCAACGGCTTGGCAGTCCTCCAGATGCACAGGAACAGCCCCTCCGATCCATTGAAGTTCTGTGTTGGTCTCAATACCACTTACGAAATGAAAATAAGCACTGAAGAATATTCAAGTATGTACTACTCCTCCTGCTACAGCATACAGAATGCATTCTATTACCTATAAAAAAGTGAAACACCCACGCTACAATCATATAGAACACTTCCTCTAAAGAAGCCTGTGAATAACTTTAAAACATCAGGTTAACCTTTTTTTACTCTCTCATCATTGTTAAAGATAAGTATTTACAATACTATATTAAACAATGCCATGGTTGTTGCTTTTTAATTTTAAAAATCTTGCAATCTTTCACAAACCCAATACTCATGGCTTCTTTTTCGTGACAAAAATGTTGCAATATTACATACCTACATAGAATAACAGAAAAAAACATAACACTACAAAGGCCGAACACTCTACTAAACGCGGGCAGATTTATGTTAACAACTTCATACCCAGATATGCACCAGTTAATGTGCACCACAGTATGCTAGTGCTCCGTTACTCATGGTGTGCCACATTTGAAATGTGGCGCACCATGGTACAAAAACACCATACATGCGTAACACATCTGTGCTGAAAAAGTAATACATTGCTAGAGTTGCATCGCAAGTGTGATGCAGCTCCAGCAAGGCTCACCAATGCACTATATTCACAATGCTGCGTCAATACCTACGCCTGCTTCAAGCACATGCACAGTTTTGAAACAGCATGGGCCTGAAAGTCACTGAGTGAAATATCATGCATTACAGTCAGCCACTTTCAAGACGCATTCCTTCAGAGGAACACTTACCATTTATTAGAGGTAGATCGTCCGACTCCACGGGAGGACACCCCTAATAAAAAGGACATATATATAAAATGCGGACTAGCCGCTGTATCGTGCTAGCAAACTTTAACTTAAAAATCGTTAGAAAAAACAAAAGGAATCGAGCAAAATCAGTAGGCCACTGATGGGATCTCTTTTTGACCTCGCTAAAATAGAAACATTAGGAACAACCCCTCATGAGAAATATGAAACTAGTGAGAGAAACCGAGCTCGACGCCATGATGGCTGCAAGACAGCTCGGCTCCGCCGCCCACCCCGCCCAAAATAACGACAAACCCTATGCAAATATTATAAATATATACAACACACCAGCAAAGTAACAGGGTAAAACGTTTTATTAAATAACTATTTACATGGCAGCCTGCTGCAACATCGATCCAAATGCATGACGCTGTTCCTGTCGAGGTAGCATAGCTGGCGGCCTAGGGGTGGAGGACCGTTGTGCAAATACCCCGGGGACGACACCATGCGCCAAAGCTCGTCCCCAGTACATCCAGAGGTGATGTCCGACAAGTTGTATGGGGGGATGCCTTGCTGATGCCGCCACCCCCACCACCTTCTTTTTGCCTGATCCGGCCAGCTCAATCGATCGAGCATGAGACTCATGCACTCTGATCTCCTTGGCCTCAGTCAAGCATCAATAGTAAGATTTTCATAGGTGAGTGTAGGTTCATAGTTTTCCATCCACAGACTAAAAGCCTGGAGTGGGAGTGAAAAAACCAAAACTAGGTAAGAAGGAAGGCAGAGACTGTAGGAAGGACTCTGGATATGCTTGGTCCCTGACATGCTTCGATGTCACTGCCTTGCACAAATGGCATAAGTCCTGGATGTTGGGTGCCATAGTTGAGGGTTTGACCTAAAGACACGTCCTGCGGTGCCCTGGTCCAACCATCACATATACCTGCGCCAGGAGACGGCGTGGGGTGCACTGGAAGGGAGAGGCGGCGCGAACGAGCCTCCCCCACCTCCCCAGGTGGAGGTTTCTCAGCTACACCCCAGCGCTTCACTCGACAAGCTGAGTTGCACCCGCTCCTGCGGCACATTGCCTCGCTCGGCCAGCTGAATTACGCCTGCTCTTGCTATTACAGCGCCTCACCCGACATCCGGCTGAATTGCACCCACTCTTGCGATACAGCGACAGGCGGCTGCCACGGAGCTCAGGAAATGGCGGTCGGCTCCACAGACTTGGGCCTGGCCTGCAAGGATGGCTCTCGGCAACCCTGGAACTCGGACGCTTGACTGCTGGGGCATGGGCCCCATTCCCAAAAGTGTCCCATCAACCTTGAAGATTCTACAAGAGTCACCGGGGCCCCCAACTCCCGCAGAGTTCCGGTGGGGAGCGACTGCCATGATTGCTCGCGGAATGGCCACGACGTAGCCACGGGGTGCTCTCATGCTGACGCCAGCTTCAGTCTGAAACATCCAGAAACACTGTAGACTACCAATTCGATCAGTTCCGGTGGAGCCCCAACGACGTATCGCGTTGTTGCATAATGCCTCATATGACACGCCGCGTTAGCGCACCCGGAAGTGCTCCGGTGCGTGAGGCGCGAAGCGCAGCTTCCCGGAAGCAATCCGGGGCGCGGCGTGGAGCGCGTAACGTAAGCATAACAGGTCATGTGACTTGTTAATAAAACTTTTCATTGGTTTATAACTATTTTTTGTCCCAAATGATGAAAACCCCTCCTTGTTTCCTCTTGGCTCCTGCCCCCTCCCCAAGTCTCGCTCGGCCAGCTGAGTTTCGCCCACTCTTACGGCCTACGACATGGATAGGCCGGGGCGTTATAGATCAGTATGGGCAAATATACACTTGGGGATTCACAAGCAACAACAAGCCTTTGTATTTGGGACTCTAAATCAACAACAGTGACAGAGAACAGAACCGAACTAAGCACTCAGGGGCTACGTTTAAACGTAACATCATCTCCACAGAGGTACATCACCTTACACAGACATGCACTCTGATCTCCTTGGCCTCAGTCAAGCATCAATAGTAAGATTTTCATAGGTGAGTCTAGGTTCATGGTTTTCCATCCACAGACTAAAAGCCTGGAGTGGGAGTGAAAAAACCATAACTAGGTAAGAAGGAAGGCAGAAACATCAGGCTCTGCATCGCTACTTACTTATAAATGCAGAAAAAACTCAATTAACACAAGGGCTCTTTTCAGAGCCACCTTATATCAAAGCACTCAAACTTCTGATTTATCTCCATTTTCACACTCTTGTTAATAGGTGTGCGCGCCCGAGTGCGCGCACCCCGCAACTTTAAAAAAAAAAAATATATATATATTTTCGCCTTTAAGGGCCTTACTGCACACCCTGAGAAAACCTACGCAGCAAAACAATCTCTACCTTCTCCCCTTTCCATGTTCCAACGCTTTGAAATGAACAATATATTTACTCGCAGTGACAAAATGGCGGTCAACACTTCCTGATTTCCTTCTAATCGAACGTTAACAGACGTCACGCAGCAACAAAAAAAAATATTTTCGCCTTTAAGGGCCTTACTGCACACCCTGAGAAAACCTACGCAGCAAAACAATCTCTACCTTCTCCCCTTTCCATGTTCCAACGCTTTGAAATGAACAATATATTTACTCGCAGTGACAAAATGGCGGTCAACACTTCCTGATTTCCTTCGAATCGAACGTTAACAGACGTCACGCTGCAAAAAAATATATATTTTCGCCTTTAAGGGCCTTACTGCACACCCTGAGAAAACCTACGCAGCAAAACAATCTCTACCTTCTCCCCTTTCCAGATGTCATGCAGCAAAAAAAAATTCCGCTCGCGCGCAGCCGCTTGAGTGCGCGCACCCGTGCGCGCGTATAGATATATAATTGACTTTAACTTTAATTTTCTCAGCAACTACTGAACGGATTTACACCATTCCAAAAAAAGCGTAATCTGCGAGCCGGACACTACAGTTTTGCCAAATTTCTTATAAATCCATTCAGCCGTTCGACCTGTAGCCGTGTCTAAACGTCCTATGGAAAATAACATGGAGAAAACACGTTTTGGGACCTCCCTTTTATCTCAGCCCCCACTTCACCAATCCCCCCCAAACTTTCAGGGAAGGGGCGCAGCGGACCGAGCCATCTTCTTTGAGAAATTCGCAAAGATTCATCCACCAGGGCCAAAGTTAATCCAAATAGAATGTTGAGGATTTCCAATGGAAACTAGGTCCTAACTATAACTACCTACTGGCGACCGCCAGTAGGTAATATATATATATATATATATACAAAAATATATATATATTTTTATATATATATATATATATATATATATATATATATTACCTACTGGCGGTCGCCAGTAGGTATATATAGTTAGGATTTTTTCTCTATGGGTTTTTTGAAAATTCTATGTCTAATAACTTTGGCGTTTGTGGACGGAATCGGCTGAAATTTTCAGGAAAATGGCACATTTTGTTTCTGAGCAGCCCTTGAAAATTTGGGGGGGGTTCGTCCAGTGGGGGCCGAGAAAAAAGGGGGGTCCCAAAACGTGTTTTTAACATTGAGTTTTCCATAGGGCGGTTGGCCTCACTTTTAGCCCGAACGGCTGAATGGATTTGCACGAAACTTGGCAAAATTGTAGGGACTGGTAGCCCGATGTGCCTTTTGTAGGTCTCAATATATGTGCTCCAGTGGATTTTGAGAAATTAACGTTTAAAAAAAGATATATATCTGTAACAGCGGACCGGTTAGCGCTCTGGTTCGCGGACTTTTCGCGCAACGGAGCTTTGTGAAGCGAAGCTGATTGGTTCTCCGGCGTCTGTCAACATTCCAAACAGTCCGTAGCGGCCGCCATCTTGTCTCTCGGTAGGATCGAGAGACAAGAGGAGGTCAAAACAAAGGGGGAAATAACTATAAGGGGGCATAGTAGATCCTCGCTGACCCCCTAGGTTTGATGTGGAGGTTTTAAAAGGGCCCCGCGGGGCAAAAAAAAAACAAAATATTAATAATCGAACGGCTGAATGGATTTGCACGAAACTTGGCAAAATATTAGGGACTGGTAGCCCGATGTGCCTTTGCTAGGTCTCAATATATGTGCTCCAGTGGATTTTGAGAAATTAACGTTGAAACAAAGATATATATCTGTAACAGCGCTCCGCTTCGCGTACTTTTCGCGTTACGGAGCTTTGCGAAGCTGATTGGTTCTCCGGCGTCTGTCAACATTCCAAACAGTCCGTAGCGGCCGGCATCTTGTCCCTCGGTAGGATTGAGAGACAAGAGGAGGCCAAAGCGAAGGGGGAAATGACCATAAGGGGGCATAGTAGATCCTTCCTGACCTCTTAGGTTTGATGTACCATTTTGCCAAGTTTGGTGTAATTCCGTTCAGCCATTCAGGCTGTAGACGTATGTAAATGTCCTATGGAAAATTGCATGGGGAAAACACATTTGAAAGTGTTGAAATTTAGAACCAATTAAAATGTTACTTTGGTTTTGTATTTGTGTGTGATGAAAGTTAATTGGTTATGTATATATGTCAAATGAGAGGAAACCACAGCCATTTTGTGATACTACTGTCTGAGGTACATTTGTGAGGAATTTTTGGTGGTGAATTTCTGGTGTTTGATTTACACAGTACTAACACTTCTGCTACTTTTAAAAAGGTGAGTTGTTAATTTGTATGGGGAACTATGTTGTACACTTGAAGATAATTTGAAAAATGTTTTCTGTTATTTATTTGCAGTCCTTCTGTTATACTAAATACTTGATAAAGTTAGTTTTATATTATGTATTACTAAAGACGATAAATGAAAGTGATTATTTTTTTCTGCAATTTACAGCAAGCAATTTCAAAATAAAATGGCTCACAATGAAGAGACCGTGGCAATTTCTTTTGAATTGTCCAACACATTGATTGAAATTGAGAGCACCAATAATGAAATATTGTCACAAGGAGGACATGACTTGTATGATTCCATTAGATTGATTGAAATGGACAGCACCAAGAATGAAATATTGTCACAAGGAGATGACTTGAATGATTCCACTACATTGATTGAAATTGAGAGCACCAATAATGAAATATTGTCACAAGGAGGAGATGGCTTGTATGATTCCATTAGATTGATTGAAATGGACAGCACCAATAATGAAATATTGTCACGAGGAGATGACTTGAATGATTCCACTACATTGATTGAAATTGACAGCACCAATAATGAAATATTGTCAGAAGGAGGAGATGACTTGAATGATTTTTTTGATCAATCTCTTGATGGCGAATTTATCGAGTGTTTGGAGACCATAGAGTTACAAGAATCATCATTGCAGACTTTTAATGAGGAGATTCCAGATGAGATGATTGAAGAGGAAATTACTGATGAGGACATGTTACTAGTTCTTTCAAATTTAGAAAATTCTGAAGAATAAATTTATATTTAGAAATCAAAAATTGTTTGAGACATTATTCATTTTTATTTTTAATTTATGAGGTTGTAGCGAAGTGATTGTAGTATAAAATGAGACTTATAGTATAGAGTGCAACATTTTTATGTTACATGGTAAGTTTACTCATATTTACTTCCCTTCTGCCACTATATTATCTCCAATGTGTATTTGACATGTCTTCTTCATCTCCGGCCTCCTTTCTCTCACTGTGTGTCTCCGATGCATCTTATCGCTGGTATTTTGTGTAATTACAGAAGAGAGTAAAATAAAATAGTTTGGAACGTGAAAAGGGGGCAAAGTAGAGTACTCCTCACCCCCTAGGCCTTTTTAGGCGGTCCCAAAAGGATCAGTTTCTGCTTTCCTGAGAGATTATGGTATGAGTTCCATATACCACAATAACTTGCATTACAACATGCAAGATATCTATCTCCTATTACCAACTTTTGGAGATATTCGCGGTAAGCGCGAATATCTCCAAAAAGTAACACCTGCCCTGAGCAGTTCTTAGCCATGTTATCCAATGGGAGGTGGATAACATGGCTAAGAGTATTAGCTCGGTAATGCATGAATATCGCTGAGTTTTTAGCAATATTCATGCATTGCGGCCGTTTATTATCGCATTTGCGATAAACCTTGATAATAGTAAGGTTTATCTTCGATAATTTCTGACGATGCTTAGTGGTAAAAAATTGGTTGGTAAGCATCGTTAGCGACAATGCCTGTGCTGTAGCAGGGTCACAGCAGAAACAAAAAGGATTCTGTTGAAGATGTTGTTGGTTTTCAATTTGAAAACAGTTCTGGTGTCAACTGCTATGCTAATGTAGTGGTTAATGTTTTGTTTTCTCTAGAAAAAGTAAAAGAGGGGGAGGCAGTCCAAAGTTCCGTTAAAAGGGCAAAGGAAAGGATCGGTGGTTTGAACTATCAGTCAAAAAGGGGAGGGGGTGCAATAATTTTTCCTACCGGGTCACACTGTGCTTTCACCGGAAGTAAGGTCTGCAGGATTGTAGTAGTTCAAAGTGAGGCTGGCGCCAGCATGGGAGCGCCGACGTCCCGCGGATACAGTTTCGTCACTCCACGGGCGATCATGGCAGTCATTCCCCATCGGGGGTCGGAGACTCCCGCGGCTCCTCTAGAATCTTCAAGGTCGTGGAGGACTACGGTGGTGGAGTCAACCAGTGACCGGGCCATTTCTTTATGTTGGGCCCGCTCTTGCCAGGTCGACCGCCATTTTGAGAGTTCGGCAGCTACCGGCGATCGCGGGGTCACATGAGCGGACGGGCTCCACCCTGCCGGGCGAGACGTTGCAGCATGGCCACAGTGGAAGAACCGTTATCTAGGTCGTTCCGAAACTGTGCAGCACTGTAGTTGTTAGGATGCCACCGCCTGGAGCGCTGAGGGTGCAGCTGGGAAGCCTCCACCTGGGGAGGCGGGAGAGGCCTGTTCGCACCGTCTCTCCCTCCCAGTGCACCCCACGGCGTCTCGCTTGAGATTTGTTATGGCCGGACCAGGCGATGAGGACGAGGGGGGGGGGTCGGAGGCATGTGCAAGACATCCCCCTCCAGTGTTGTCGCAGCCATTATAAAAGAAAGAAGTGTCCCGTCCGTCTTCGGGCCGGGCTTCCGGTGGATGTCGGCCGGACGCCCCTGGCTCTGGCCCCATGAACGGGTTTCTTGGTTTATCGGCTGCAGCCGGATCCCGTCGGCCTCGGCCCCCCGACCGTTGGTGGTCGGACCGGAAGAGCATGTGGCGGGACTACCTGCAACTCTCAAGGGCCACCGCGGCCGGACTGGGAGAGAGAGGGGAGGGTCGAGGAGACATTCCCCCCCCCTGCAACTGTTCAGCGTTGTAAAGGCAATCCCCTGGCCGGGTCCCGCTGGTCTCGGCCTCTCCTCCGGCTACACCCTACGTTAGGATCTCCTGGCCGAGGCGTGGCAGCAGGACCTGCCTTATATGGGCTGCTCCCGGCTGGGCGTAGCCGGAACCCTGCCCCACCTTGGAAGTTTCCAGAGTGGGGGTGGATGTTCTACTGACTTGCATTTTCCCTAGTCTATCGATTTTTTTGGCGTGGCAGGCGGTGGGACAGCGAGGGGTGATTTGGTTTCTCTTACTGTTTTTCTGGTCTCTCACCACTGGCATATTTTAACGTTTTCTTGTTTCTAGGACATTAATAGGTTTTATCATTACGTTATGTTATCGTTTCTTTGTTCGTTGTTTAATAAAAGTTCATGTTCATCAGTGGCCTACTGATTTTCGTTTTCCTATTTTTTTCTTTCCAGGTTGTTTCATGGTAAAGTTTCTGTTAACAGGATACAGTGATCAATTCGTTATTATTGCATATGTCCTTTTCACTAGGGGTGCTCTCTGGTCGGGCCAGATGACGTATCTCTAGTAAATGGTCCGGGTGAAAAAGGTGCATCAATCAGTGGGGAGTAGATAGGCATGACAGATTACAACGGGGGAGAACGGTCCGCATTACGTACCCTTTCACTACTTGCAAAGATTTTCCTACGTTTATTTGCAAACAGGGAATACCTCCAAAAAGAACTAATTCCCAAACAGTCAATGTTCGGACAATCAATCAATCAATGAGGAATGAAATAGGTACGACGTGTTAAAGGCTTGCGTTACCTACCCTTCACTATCTGCAAAGGGAGATAGAATATTCCTATTCTTCCTCGTTTGCAGGTAGAGAAGATCGTTAAGAGAATTAACTTCGAACAATTCAATGCTCGATTGAAACAATCAACAAGGGGTACTGTGAACACAAATGAACGCCGCTTATATACATACGCATTGCTATTTTCAACAGGTTGTTCCTAATGTTTCTATTTTAGCGAGGTCAAAAGAGATCCCATTAGTGGCCTACTGATTTTGCTCGATTCCTTTTGTTTTTTTACACGATTTTTCGCTATCTGCAAAGACTAAACAGAGTATTGCGACTCTGTGCTTGTTTGTAAATAGAGAATGAACCAAAGAGAACAATCAATCAAATGGAGAGAGAAGCAGGCACGACGGATTACAAAGGGGGAAAGGGCTGCGTTAACTACCCTTCACTATCTGCAAAGAGAGAGTACTCCTAATAGAAATGAGGGGTGGGGGGCAGCAATCAAAGCAGATCAGTGTGCATAAACACGAAAAAAAAAATTCTTACCACGTACTTGACATTTGACAGCTTATGATATTTGCTATTAAAAAACCATTGAAATTCACTGAAAAAACCATAGGTTATAGACCATATATAGTTAGGAATTAGCATTTAAAAAACCTTGAAAATTCACTGAAAAAACCATAGGTTATAGACCATATATAGTTAGGAATTAGCATTTAAAAAACCTTATTTTACTCACACAAAACCATTGAAATTCCATATATAGTTAGTTGCACTAACTATATATTGCGCACCCGCAATCCACTGCTGATGATGTCACATATTACATCATTCATGACATGGTCAGTGACATCACTGATGACATCACTGATGACATCTCAAATGACATCACTGATGACATCTCACTTGACATCAATGATCACATCACTGATGATATCATTCATGTGACAATACAATGCATCTCCTCACATTTTAATATAACCTCTGTTTCACCCAGTGTTAAAAACAGAGTATAATTTTTGAAACCATTGACACACCAATACTAGTTACTACATACGTACTCACTGATTCCTACGTCTACACACACATTCACTCATTCACCCATACAATCATTCATACATACAATCACTCATGTTTACAACACAATCATATGCACTCATACACCTATACAGACACTCACACTCTGCCACTCATCCATGGAGTTACTCACACACCTAGTCAGTCCTGTAAAGAATCAATCACACTTCCATTTTCTACTCTATACAGTTAAACATAGAGCACCTTACGTTTTCAACCATATACTAACACATACTTACTCTCTTATACAATCATTGATACAAGTACACATTGATCTGTACAGAGTCACACACCTCCCATCCAGCCACACACACACTCAGTCTCCCATGCAAATACTTGGGCAATCAATCAATAACCCATATAGTTACTCATATAGCTACTGATCAACACATGCAGCAGTTTACAGAACAACAGACATAATGATGCACAAATTAAGACAGTTTAGTCACTAACCCATGCACTCAGTGAGACACATTTAATCACTCACTCATACATTCAGTCATGCACCTACTAAATCCTTCGTCCAGACACTTATACATCCACTCATTCTTCAATATGTAAGACATATTTTAACTTTACAGAAACATAGTCACTGGATGTTGTCATCAGTGATGTCATCAGTGATGTCATTTGAGATGTCATCAGTGATGTCATCAGTGATGTCACTGACCATGTCATGAATGATGTAATATGTGACATCATCAGCAGTGGATTGCGGGTGCGCAATATATAGTTAGTGCAACTAACTATATATGGAATTTCAATGGTTTTGTGTGAGTAAAATAAGGTTTTTTAAATGCTAATTCCTAACTATATATGGTCTATAACCTATGGTTTTTTCAGTGAATTTTCAAGGTTTTGTAAATGCTAATTCCTAACTATATATGGTCTATAACCTATGGTTTTTTCAGTGAATATATATATATATATATATATTCACTGAAAAAACCATAGGTTTTACACCAGTTATAGTTAGCTGGGAATTTTACTCGCATAAAACCATTGAAATTCCCACATTATAGTTAGTTGGACTCACTATAACTTGCGCGTACAATGCACTGCTGATGACGTCACATATTACTTCACTCATGACATGGTCAGTGACATCACTGATGACATCACTGATGACGCCATCCAGTGAATGTGCGTCTTTCTGAAAAATAAATATGTGTTATATGAGTATATGTAAAAGTTGATGGAAGAATACATGTTTAAATAAGTGTTTACATAGATTTTAAAAAAAAATTAATTGGTTAACTGGTTTATTAAGTGTATCTTAGTGAATACATATATTAGAGAGTAATGTTTAAATATTTAAATATATGTATTAGTGTTTCACTTTGTGTATAAGTGGCTGCATGGGTTGGTGAGTAGCTACATGTGTATGTATATGGGTTATTAGATGTTTTTCTTAGTATTAGTATGAGGGTTTGTGTGGTTTAGTGGGGGTATTACTTAGCACATAGATGCATGAATGACTGACTCTCTCTTTGTATGTGTTTTGAAGACAGCATATGTGCAGGACTGTATGGGTGGATGGGTGTGTATATGTGTGTGTTAGTGAGTGAATGACTGTCTCACTAGTGTCTTTATCAGTAACTACATATGTTTTAATGTAGTATATGTGAATATTGATGTATATAAGTGAGTATATGTGAGAGTGAGGGATTGTAAGAGTTCCTGTTTAAATAAGTATGTGTTTCTATAAGTGATTGTTTAAGAGACTAAGTATGTGTAAGTTTCCTTAGAAGTAAGGTGGTAGTGTGTGTATAGCTGTATATGCAAATAAATGGATGTTCAATAGTTTATTTGCATGTGTGAGTATGTGTGAGAGTATCTTTTGGATGACTGTCGGTGTGTAACAGGATGTATAGTTGTATCACTATACATGTATATATACAGTATATGTATGAGTGACTATATAGAACTGTTGGTGAACGAGTGGATGTGTGTTTAGATGGTGGAATCTCCATTTTTTTTGAAAGTTTTAGTTTCTTTTTTTTTTTTTTTTGAAAACCTTTATTGAGAAAAAATAGGAGATACATGCGCAAGCCCACAACCATCGTGGCCGGCCGCAAAGACAGTCAATAGAAACAGGAGAACCGTATGCCAATCTATAATCAGGATATTACAAAGTACACCAGACGTGACTGCGGGGTGCGCAACACAGGATATGAGGTTTTCATTTTTAAATTTAGAAGAAGAGAGGGGGCTGCAACAACCAGGACTGCACACCTTACAAAAAGGGACACAAAAGAAACAAGGGGGATGCACCCCATTTACAATCGGAGATAGGCTATGAATACAGCAACTATACAATAAGCAGCCGCAGCGATAAGACTGGACAATAGGCAGCATTACAGAAAGCAACAATTCCAAATATGATCCCAGAGAGCCCACCCCCAAAAACAGGAAACAAAGGCTAGTTGAGACGCAGGAAAAGAAACAAAAAAAAAAGGTGCGAGACCCAGAGACAGCCAACCCTATTAAAGAAGAAAGAACCCTCCCAAAGCCGGAAAAGAGCGATAGGGACCATAGAACAAAACAAACTAAAATAACAAACCCCCCCCGCACCCTCCACCCTGCACCCCTGTAATGGCTACGGCCTAACCCACTAACAGTGTGCCTGTCGCCCCGGAACTGCCCCAAAGTAGGGAAAAGTATAAAGAGTGGAGGAGGAGCGAAACAGACCCGCTCCCGGGCAGCCGGTGCCCCCCGCCGGCAATCAAAATCTATAAGTACAAGGGGTCATCATCGAGCAAGGTATGAACAGTCGGGACTATTGCGAGCGGAGCGTAAGCAGTAGTAAGCATGAAACAGGATTGACTAAAAAACAGTATATTCCGCTCCCCAAAGCAGCAATACCCACTGTGGTAACAACGTTATGAAAGCAGTACCCCTTGCAACATAAGCCATAAACAAAAGTGGAGAGCAAATCTACAGCAGTCCCTCGGCCTCTCCCTCACATAATCGTTGTATCTGCACAGGATGTGAACTAAAGCAGCAAGAGTCAGATCAAATTAAACAAGTCGCAAGGGACAAAATCAACCCAGCGCAGCATTATATAAGGCGACGTGTCGCGTAACCCTCACAGCCCCCAGCACAAAAGACGAGGACCCGAAGGAGAGTCATTTATCCTTGTCCAGTCTTACGTATATCACCAGATCCAGCAACATCACCAAACTCCAGCAAGTGCGACGGGCAAGACCTGGCATGGGAACAGACCTTCCACACTTCATGCAACAAAGTAACACAGGAGAACAACATTGCAATGTCCAAACACGGCAGGAGCAGCACCAGGATCGCCAGCAGCAGGTCGTAGGAAAAGAGGCCATCAGTCAGATCCAGTCTAGCGCCTCCAGACTGTCCAGTGCATCCAATAGTACGATCATGGCATGTCGCGAGGCACAGTGTTTCGGACCCTCCAGCTGAAGTAATGGACGCCATCTTGAAGCATCTGGGCGCTGAAGACGGCGTCTCGCCATGCATTAACGGGTCAGCCGATCTCATTCGCTCCACCGCGAGGGTTACCTTATCCAACTTGCACCCCAGTAGTCGGGCGCCCTGCACCAAGGTGTCACGGAGGGCAGCTAGGGAGGCCATCAGATCGCCAAGGTGCAAATCAGTTCCGTGCCCCCCGTGTACCATGTTCCCCTTCTCCATAGTAGCACGGGGCAAAGCAGGTCCGGAGCGAGGCCGTGGCACAGGCAGCAAGGCAGCGAGCAGTGTAACTCCGCCGGCAGGGCCACCAAGATCAAGTAAAAGGCACCGCTGGAGTCAGTTCAGCTGAGCGGCGGCTCGCAGAAAATTCGGGAGCCCCCCGCCAGAAGCGGGACGAGTAGAAAAACACTTCTCGGCGGAGAACAAGTGAAAATCGTGTTGCACCATCTACCTACACGGAGGCAGAGTGATGGTCCCGGCTCTCCCACGCGCCCACAGTCTGCCAATATGGGCCCGCCAGAAGAACCGCCGCCACACGCCACCTCGGAATTGACCGGTCCCTCCAGGCCACCGGCGGCCGCTGTTATTCACTCAGGGACCAGCTTCACAGTATGGCCGAGTCCCCGGTCTCAGGGCCGCTGTGGGCCGCGAACGTCGCCGACCATTTCTCGCCTCCACAAGCAGGCACAAACCTCGGGACTTCACCCTCGGTCATCGGACGCATTCATGTCCCCGTGCGCTCCGTCTTGCTGCGGTAGTTCATGCAGGATGTGGTCTCGGGAGGAGATGGTGATCGGAGCCGAGGGACTAGGCAGCCATTGCGGTCGCCGGCTTCGTTTTAGTTTCTATTTTTCAATATGTGTTTCAAGGGTTACATTACAGTGAAAGGAGGTCTATAACTCTGTCACAAGGATGGTGTCATCAGTGATGTCATGAGTGATGTCACTGACCATGTCATGAGTGATGTAATATGTGACGTCATCAGCAGTGCATTGCCCGCGCACGTTATAGTGAGTCCAACTAACTATAACGTGGGAATATCAATGGTTTAATGCGAGTAAAATTTAGATTGTAAAAAACAACTAACAAAAATGTGTAGCATTTTTTATTTCTATTACTGTGAAGGTAAGTTTAACTAAGTATTAAAATACACAATGGCCTGTGTTTGCACACAGGTAAAGAAAGGGGAAATGAACGGAGTAGATATGTGTGGAAAGATGCTTTGTGGGCGTTTTAAGTTACAGGATGAAGTTAACATGAATACTGAGTGTCACTGAGGGCCAACTAACCCACCAGATATGTGCAGAAAGTGCCAGAGAGTTGCATTGCAGAGAGGTATAAAATAGGACAGAGCACCTCTCTGCAACGCAACTGTATGGTATTCAATAGAGAGACATGGTGGGCTAGTAGGGCCCAGGGACTTTCAAGATTAAAAGAGACACACTTCCTTAACTTAAATTATGTCACAGAGTGTGTTTGCACATGTCACATCAGGCCCTATCCTTTCCCTTCACTAATCTATCAACATGTCATATCACTTTGCCAAAACTTAAGTACCTATAAATATATCTTGTTCTCTATTTGCAGTACTGAAAATATTCTACTTATTACTCGTATAGTTAAGGATTGGCCTAGCCATTAACCCCAGTACAAGTTAATTTCTTTATATACTATGCAAGCATATCTGCAAGAAACTACAAAGTATTAATGCAGTCTTGAAAACACCCAGTTTGCACCTATGTAGTTTTGGAATTTCCCTGTCATAGGATATTGTGTGACCTGAAAAAAAGAGATTTGATTGGTTCATGACTTCGCAAAATTGCATTTAAAAGTAATATAAGTTTATTAAAACTAAAAGAATATGGGGGCGTGGCTTGACGGGCGAAGATGGCGGTCGCAGCCTTGTAGAGCTCCCGCCGGCCCGGACATAATCCGTCTGCTTATCCTGACCCCTGAGCCCATTCCGCCATTCCTTAGCAGGGCGAGTGTTGGTAGTGGCGCTGAGAATCCTCCGGCTCCACGAGCGGCTTCCCTGGGCGACCCGGCGGAGCTGCGCTGCTGACGGAGACGTGCGGCCTGGTCTTTGCCACTGAGACCGGGGCCTCGATTTTGGAGCAGCTGTGGAGAGCGCTGCTGGACCGGCGGACTGTGTGGCTGGCGGGCTGGCCCTGGGCGGCGGAGGCCCCGAGGTACTGTGGCTGGGCGCCGGGCTGTCTCGCCGCACACAGGGGAGGCGCTAGAAGTGCCTGGAGGACGCGGAGGCCTACATCGCTGCCGGTAAGCCGGGACCTGGATTTTCACGCTCCCCGGGCCGGCCGCAGCCAGGGCCGGCGCTAATCGCAGGAGGTGCCTGGGTGCCTCGGTGACTGTGGAGACTGCGGCAGGCTGTGAGTAGCGCTGCTGGGCTGCCCTCAGAAAGCGAACCCATGGGCCATACTACAAATTGAAGTACGGGACCTGCTTAAGGCTGCCTGCGGGCTATCTTGATCCTCCCCAACACGTGGTTGGCGTGGCCGGCAGGGGGGCAGTAGAGACACCGAGAGACCCGAGTGGGCAGCGGGATTCGGAGCGGTCCACTGAGAGGCCCACGGAGTGGCCGAAGAGAGGGACTGGTGACCGGCCTACATTGGATCAGTGACGCTGCCCGGGCTTGGCTGGAGCCCAGTTCATCTCCGGTGGCCGCGGTGCCACGGACAGTCCCAATTGTCAGTGGAGGACCTCCTACGCTCCTTTGTGGATCCTTCCCATACTGTGGCCCTCCAGCTACACACAGCCATGACCAGGGGAGGTGGCGGCCCGCCTAAGCAGGGGCCCATCGATAAATTTACAGGGCCCAGCGGGGGGTCTGGGGCCCCGGTGGCGGTGGTGGAACGGGGCCGGATAATGCGGCGCTCATGGCGGCGATCACCCAGTCCAGGGATATGCTGGATGCAAAGATTGGGGCGGTAGGCGCGGATGTGACCCTGTTGCGCCAAGATCTGCGAAACGCCGTGGAACGGATTACAGAGACGGAGTCACGGATCTCGGTGGTGGAAGACGATGTGGGGACCCTGAAACGCAAGATGGCTGCGATGGAACACATCCAAAAGAACCTAGCGACCCGAGTGGAGGACGCTGAAGGTCACGCGTAGAAACAACCTACGCTTTGTTGGTTTTCCGGAGAGGTGTGAGAAGGACAATATGGAACTGTTTCTAACCCAATGGCTAGAAAGCTGGCTCCCCTCAGGGGCCCTTTCCAATTGCTTCATCATTGAACGAGCACATCGCGCCTTGACACAGCGACCGCCGGAGGGTGAGCGTCCCAGAGCTGTAATCGCCAGACTGTTGAACTATCATGATAGGGATGTTATCCTACGAGAGGCGAGAGCCAGAGACTCCATTATGTATGAAAATCGGAAGATCATGATTTTTCCCGACTATACCAGATTAGTGCAGCAGCAGCGCCGTACCTTTTTAGATGCCAAAGCCAAATTGCGAGGTCTGAAGATTCAATATTCCCTGTTGTACCCGGCCCGCCTGCGGGTTGTCTATCAGTCCCGGACTCACTTTTTCGATTCTCCTGAGGACGTCTTCAAGTGGACCGATGAGTCTGTGCCGATCAGGCCGCATGCCCAGCCGGGCCTGAATCCTGGTGCCCCTGGAGGTTCGTCGCAGGAACAGCGAGGTCAACCGGTCCGGAGCGGACGACATCGGAGGTCCCGGTCGAGGAAGAGGTCCGCATCCGCCAGCGCGACTCAGGATAGCAGAGCTATTGCATCTGACCATTCCGAGGATAATTCTTGAGACCCTGGGAAGGGACACGCTACTTGGCTGATGCAGTGGACTCAGACTGCTGAAGAGCCCACAGCCGGGCTTCGTCCCTGGGACGTGAGGGCGCTGCCCACAGTATTTGTTCTTGGGGGTGATTTAGCTGTAATTGGAGTTGCGGATGGAGGTTCAGGGGGGACTTGATGATGGCCTTCAACCACCACACGTTGTGGGAGTTGGCTAGGGGCGGGGCGGGCTTTACTGTTCCCAAAGGGGGTTGGGATCCATTGGTATGGTTGTTCTTGGGCCCTCTGTTTTGGACCCGGGGCTGCCCATGCCGCGACAGGTACTTCAGTGTTCTATGAGGTATAGGGGTGGAGGGTGTTGGGGGCAGGGGATAGGGGAGGGAACTGTGGGGGTAAGGATGACTGGGAGGGGAGGTCAGACAGGAGTTGTTTTTGTTGATGTTGGGAGGGTCTGGGATGGGCGGGGGGGGGAAATGCACGTGCTGCTAACAAATGTTCTGAAGACCGTTCGGGGTGTGTGGGGGTGGCGCGGGGGACCTACCTGTTGGACCTCACTTGACTATGGCTGACATGGCTCATGGACTCCCCGGAGAGTCCCTATGGATAATCACCTGGAATGTCAGGGGGATGCTTGATACGATTAAACGGGGAGCTGTTTTGCGTTGGGGGAAGAGGGAATCTGCTGATGTGCTCTTGCTTCAAGAAACACACATGATGGGCTCTAAGGTACTTAGCTTGCAGAGGTTTGGCTATCATCAGGTCTTCCATGCGGGTTTCATCAGGGGGTCCAGAGGTGTAGCTATTCTGGTACACCGCAGGGTCGCCTACGTCCATGAGAGGCAGTGGGCAGACCCACAAGGCCGCTATATATTTGTCAAAGGTATGGTGGGTACTGAGCCGGTGGTCTTTGGTAGTGTCTATGCCCCTCCCCCCCTGCAGTGGGCCCTGTCCGAGAAGCTATTCACAGTGTGGGATGATATCCCGGAGTCCTTGGCTGTGGTTGGGGGCGACTGGAATGAGGTGATGGATGTTTGTATGGACCGTCAGCGGCGACAGGGGGTGCTTACTGGCTCTTTCCCAGTTTCCCCTACCCGATTGCAAGCTGTGGCTGAGGGATTGGGATGGGTGGATGTATGGCGACATATGCACCCTGCAGCGCGCGACTACACGTATGTTTCTGCGGTTCATGGCTCGTTCTCGAGACTGGATTATGTGTTTGTGCCTGGTGTCTGCCTGAAAAGAACAAGTGATGGACTGAATGTGGATCAATGTCACACACTCCCCCAGTCAAAAGATCTGGGCCCAAATCCATCGTTTTTTTGCACTCCACACCACCCTGGGTCAGATAATGGCTTTATGCAAATCAGCTCTGACCCTGTTGCCCCATGGGAACAGTCCAGTCCGAACTACAACAGCCATATCTTTCCCAGACCGGAATCAAGCATCCGAGGACCCGACCGGTTTCGAGGTAACACCTCTCTTCAGCCCGGCTAGCTTGACTCCAAGTGGTGTGGAGTGCCTGGGACCCACGTCTGGGCATCCCCAGCGCACTTAGGGCGGCAATTGCTAAAAAGAACAAGTGATGGACTGAATGTGGATCAATGTCACACACTCCCCCAGTCAAAAGATCTGGGCCCAAATCCATCGTTTTTTTGCACTCCACACCACCCTGGGTCAGATAATGGCTTTATGCAAATCAGCTCTGACCCTGTTGCCCCATGGGAACAGTCCAGTCCGAACTACAACAGCCATATCTTTCCCAGACCGGAATCAAGCATCCGAGGACCTGACCGGTTTCGAGGTAACACCTCTCTTCAGCCCGGCTAGCTTGACTCCAAGTGGTGTGGAGTGCCTGGGACCCACGTCTGGGCATCCCCAGCGCACTTAGGGCGGCAATTGCTAAAAAGAACAAGTGATGGACTGAATGTGGATCAATGTCACACACTCCCCCAGTCAAAAGATCTGGGCCCAAATCCATCGTTTTTTTGCACTCCACACCACCCTGGGTCAGATAATGGCTTTATGCAAATCAGCTCTGACCCTGTTGCCCCATGGGAACAGTCCAGTCCGAACAACAACAGCCATATCTTTCCCAGACCGGAATCAAGCATCCGAGGACCGGACCGGTTTCGAGGTAACACCTCTCTTCAGCCCGGCTAGCTTGACTCCAAGTGGTGTGGAGTGCCTGGGACCCACGTCTGGGCATCCCCAGCGCACTTAGGGCGGCAATTGCTAAAAAGAACAAGTGATGGACTGAATGTGGATCAATGTCACACACTCCCCCAGTCAAAAGATCTGGGCCCAAATCCATCGTTTTTTTGCACTCCACACCACCCTGGGTCAGATAATGGCTTTATGCAAATCAGCTCTGACCCTGTTGCCCCATGGGAACAGTCCAGTCCGAACTACAACAGCCATATCTTTCCCAGACCGGAATCAAGCATCCGAGGACCGGACCGGTTTCGAGGTAACACCTCTCTTCAGCCCGGCTAGCTTGACTCCAAGTGGTGTGGAGTGCCTGGGACCCACGTCTGGGCATCCCCAGCGCACTTAGGGCGGCAATTGCTAAAAAGAACAAGTGATGGACTGAATGTGGATCAATGTCACACACTCCCCCAGTCAAAAGATCTGGGCCCAAATCCATCGTTTTTTTGCACTCCACACCACCCTGGGTCAGATAATGGCTTTATGCAAATCAGCTCTGACCCTGTTGCCCCATGGGAACAGTCCAGTCCGAACTACAACAGCCATATCTTTCCCAGACCGGAATCAAGCATCCGAGGACCGGACCGGTTTCGAGGTAACACCTCTCTTCAGCCCGGCTAGCTTGACTCCAAGTGGTGTGGAGTGCCTGGGACCCACGTCTGGGCATCCCCAGCGCACTTAGGGCGGCAATTGCTAAAAAGAACAAGTGATGGACTGAATGTGGATCAATGTCACACACTCCCCCAGTCAAAAGATCTGGGCCCAAATCCATCGTTTTTTTGCACTCCACACCACCCTGGGTCAGATTGTGGTAAATAAATAAATAATACCCTATTTTTGACTAGGCATAAATCATAACAGGTAGCTCAATAAAATAAGAGTCAAGATTCGAGGTAGTAGGAGTTTCTGCAGGTTTATTACAGCATAAAGGACAGGATCAGGACAACCTGCATAGGAGCAGAATGGCAGGGCTAGAGTGGCCCGGCAGCTGCCGGGGCTGGGTCTGGGATGAGCGCGCTAACTTTTCGTAACAATACACAGGCATATATACATAGCGCGAACACATAGCATTACATTGCAGTAGGCGTAGCAGTGGGTGGAACAGAAGGCGTGACGCGTAGCAGTCGCGAAAGATAACAGTAAAAGTAGGTGTAACTGGGCGTATACATAGACATGTGGTGCAGACGTAACAAAATATGTCATGAATGGGGCGGAAACATAGGAGGGGGCTACCTAAGGAGCCGGGACCTCTAACCTAATGGTGCGCGTAAACTGGCAATGACGTATTACTAGGAGAAGCTGGGGGCTATGAACTCTGTGCTAGGAGCAGAGACTAAAGTCTGGAGGGTCGGAGCGACATGTACCTAAACCCTATCTAGTATCTGATGTTTAGGGAACATGTTGATATAAACTAGAAGTCATGAGGGGAAAGGCTAACTTGATTCTAAGACTGGACCATGCATTATTCTACATGTAGTGCGTGATGAAGAATACTAAATGACCATTAAATACAGTATTTCTCTAACGTGGAGCCGCATAGGCTAGACAATGACGGAAACTATTGATGCAGTTCAGTAGCTTAGGAATGCAGAGAAGGAGGACTGAACTGATAGCTGGAATCATAACATACTTTTGGCAGACTCAGAGGCAGAGCCGAGCTGCACCGGGCACTGCGAGGCAGGAAGTAAGTGAAGGGTCGAGGATACAGGTGGGGGCTGAATCGCTCCTTAGCGAGGCTTCAGGAGACAGGAGCTGAATCTAGTGTCCGGGCCCTGTTGAGGCCTGGAAACGGGGACTTTACAATGGAATAACGTGCACACTGGGGAACGTGGTAACATTACTTTACATAGGCCTGATAATCGTATTATTCACGAGGACTGGAAACTGACATACTAGAGGTGGACACAACTGTAATTGCGTCATTAATCGGACATGGGGACTAACATATGCATATTGGTCATGCACACATAACATATGATGGATGAGGCGTAGAGACACAGAACATGGCAAAATTTACTTTTCCACATTCCCTCCTTGTCACTACGTTTCCATCAGGAAACATCAATATTCATGATACCATCTATCATTTCATACAGTACCATTTGTTCATCTCGAATTGTCTTGGAACGGGATTTAGAACGGGGCTTGGGACTAGGAATACAAGAGGTAGCACACATGCCGCAAATCGCAGGGCCACATTGTATACAGAGGCAGCAGCTTAATATGATCGCTACTGCTATACCTAGAAAGGACAGGACTTTCCATCCCCATGCGGAAATTATATTCCAGAACCAACCAGACCATGTCCAGGTGCCTGGATCTTGATGTAACAGATGGGCAATTTTATGGAGTCTGGTTATAGCTGAATAAACAGACGGCGCGTTATTCGGAATGAAAATGCAGCAACTAGATCCGAGAACTCTACAGGCCCCGCCCCTATCGGCCAGTATGACGTCAAGGACGAGACGATTCTGTAAAACGACAATTCTCATAAAGGATTGCTCTTCGGTTAGGTTACCTAGAGCGGAGGCAGTCTCATCTACTACTGCTTCGAGGGTTCTTGTTAACCTACGGATTAGCTTACTATTTACAACTGTACCTAAATAAGGGAAAACACCTTTATCAATATCAATGAATTGTTCTGCGGCAGTTTCAGTATAATCGACAATCGGGAGATTTCTCTTGTGTCTAGTGTGTACTAGGAAGGAATTCCTATGGTAGTCAGGTGGGGCTAGAAAAACAGGTGGCAGTAGGAAGGCAATGTAACAGGTTCCCTCCCAATCGAGGGGCAGACGAACATATGCGGTTTGATCACAAACAAAATATGAATGACGTGAAGCTTTGAAAATAGATTTCCCACTGTCACTATACTTGACAACAGTAGTACATTCACTATGTCCTACATGTACAGAACCATGACTACGGACACATAATTCGCCTTTGACTGGTAGTACTGAAATAGCAGGTGAGTCTGGAGTAGTATCAGACTGAACATTCAGGACCATGAAATTCGACGAATAATTACCTAAATTATACACTTCATTTTCTAGATCTAAACCTGTTCTGTAGGGGAAACCTTGCTTGTCTGGGAAACATGTACTGTTAAGAAAAGACATATCTGTTGAGGATGACGTTAACGTGGACCATGCTCCACACGAACCATTATGTGAAAATGGATAAGGAAAAAGTGGCAGAACTCCCTTCGGTGTCTGGAAAGGGGGGAGTCGACCACACACCCAACAATTAGTGGCATTGCTGGTCTGGTGTGAATAATGTAACATACGGATAAATGAATTATTACGCATAGCGAGGCGGTATGAATATTCGTGAGGAGGCAGATCACTAAACGTGTGCTCTACTGTAACATTTGAATGCTTATTTACATGAGGAACTGGAAAACACAGGAAAAATGCGTAACTGGTGCAGGAAATCATAATGCTGATGAATAATATGAAGCTTAGAAAAATGATACATTGAATTGAACTTTGACTGACTCTCTCACTATGGGGGTCTATTTTATACATGTCAGAAACAGTCTAACCGTTTCACCTAGGGGAGGACTTATACAATCAAACTGGCTGACTTATTTTACTAGACCGGAGCTTTAACTTATACTCCTGCTGCGGAGTTTTCTCTATCAGGGAAGGGGTTGTAATAATGTCTTTTGCGGGACAGTCCTTAAGAGCAATGTCTTGGCAGTCTTTAAAATCCTGGGACTCCTTGGAAATGTTTTTAGAAACGGGTTTCAGTCCATTGAAAAGTTTTACATGAGAAAGGTGGACCCACCCCTTCCTGCCTTCCAGCTTGACGGCAGTACGGGTGGTCAAGAGGACCTGACGTGGCTCCTTCCAACGAGGTTCCAGCGGACTTGATCTGTCAAAATTTCGGATCATCACAAGGGAACCTGGAACGATTTCATGCGGTGCCACCTCGGTATTGTCTGGAAATGCGGCAGCAACCTGTGAACGACATGAGTTGAGGGCAGACATCAAGGAAGCTAGGTAATCTGTCAACATATTACATGAAACATCGGTAATACTTCGGGGTCTAGGAGTACCCCACATGTTAGGGGGGCGGCCGAAAACGACCTCATACGGGGACAGACCTGATCTAGAATGTGCGACCATACGCATATAAAATAAAGCGACTGGCAGAGCTACTAGCCAGTCCACACCTTTTTCTTTACAGACTTTGGCGATACGGATTTTCAGAGTTTGATTATGTCTCTCGACTAGACCGGCTGCTTCAGGATGGCGTACACAATGGAACTTCCACTGGTACCCTAACAAAAGGGAAACGTGCTTCATGAGTTCAGATGAGAATGGCTGACCGTTATCAGAATATACGACTCTAGGGAGTCCATATCTAGGGAAGAATTCACGAACCAACTGCTTGGCAGTGGTCGCGGCTGTGTAATCTGGGACTGGATATGCTTCTGTCCACCTGGACAAAGCGCATACAACTACAAGGACATACTTGAAACCTCGACATCGCTCCATCTGAATATAATCCATCTGGAGGACCTCAAAAGGGTGGTCAGGAGGCTGGAAACCACCTTGTTCCACCGGGACACTTTTACCTGGATTAAACTGACAACATATCATACAGGTACGGACTTTCTGTTTGGCTGCAGCTCGTAAATGCTTGTTGAACCAAATGTTCTGGATACTGTCTAACATAGCTTTTTCTCCTAAATGTGCTGGACTATGTGCGGTATTAACGATGACTTGAACCATAGAGTCGGGGAGAAACCATGTGGCTCTACCCTTCGTTAACCATCCTTGATCTGTCTGGACCCCTCCTTGTTCGGACCATTTCTTGATTTCATCGGGAGTAGCATGTAACTGGATATCTATGACCTCTTGAGTAGGGTCCTTAATTGTCATGCATGTAGTCAGATCTGGAGTATGTGTCATGTTAACTGGAATGTCTGGAGTCTGAGCTGTAAGCTTGGCTGTGCGATCTGCTAGATCATTACCTTGGGAAATAATGTCAGTAACTTTCGTATGTGCTTTGCATTTCATGATAGCGATAGATGTCGGTAAATGTATGGCATCTAACAAAGCTTGGATAAGGAGACCATGCTGAATCTTGGTTCCATGAGAAGTCATGAAACCTCTCTCCTGCCAGAGCACTCCGAAGTCGTGTACAACTCCGAATGCGTAACGTGAATCTGTATAAACATTAACTTTCAGGTTCTTGGCGTGTATACAGGCTTGTGTCAGAGCAACTAGCTCTGCTGCTTGAGCGGACAGGGTGTCAATACGGTGTGTTTCAATAACTTCGGTGTCAGTAGTCACTGCATATGCGGCGACTAGTTCTCCTGTACTAGTTCTCATACATGAACCATCCACATAAAGTGTCAGGTCAGGATCTGGTAACGGAATGTCTGTCAGGTCTTGTCTTGGCTTTGTCGTAATGTTAACTACTTCCACACAGTCATGTGGGTCAGGGTTCAAACTGACTGATGGTAACAGTGTAGCAGGATTCAGGACGTTGCAGCGTCTGATTTCTATGTGTGGCTGGAACAGTGTCAATTCATAACCTGTTAAACGTGCAATTGTCAAGTGCTGTGTTTGTGTTCGATTTAAAAGAACTTCCACGGAATGTGGAACTTGTACTGTCAGGGAATGTCCTAAAACTATGGAATCACTTTGTCTAATAGCTAGTGCTGTGGCTGCAACTGACTTGAGGCACGCAGGCAACGCCTGGGCGACTGGATCTAATGTGCTCGAAAAATAAGCACAGGGCTTGTATTGTCCTGCTTGATCTTGTGTGAGAACAGATAATGCTGTACCTTCACGTTCTGTGACGAAAAGTGTAAAAGGCTTACTGTAGTTCGGTGTAGCTAGAACTGGAGCTTGGCATAAAGCTTTCTTTAACTCGTTGAAACTAAGTGTATGTTCAGATGTCCAAGGGAGGACAGTCGATACGGCTGCCTCCTGTGTCGTTAACTGTATCAGTGGCTTGGCTAAAAATGCATACTGGGGGATCCATTGTCTACAATAAGAAGTAAGGCCAATAAAGGCACGTACCTCCTTCTGGGTTCTGGGCTGGGGAAGACTCGCTATTAACTGGATACGGTCTGGTGTCAACTGCCTACCCCTCTTGGACAGCAAGTGTCCTAAGTATACCACTTGCTGGACACAGAATTGAAGCTTCGAAGGGGACACCTTGTGCCCCATCTCGGCTAGGAAATACAGAACTGTGAGTGACGCTCGCTCGCAAGCACGTTCAGAACGGGCTGTGATCAGTAGATCATCGACATACTGGAGCAGGGCAGTGTCCGTTGGCATGTGAATGTTGTCTAGTTGTCTCTTAAGTGCTTGACTGTAAATACTAGGGCTTTCTGTGAAACCTTGAGGAGCGCGTGTGAACATATAGCTCCTTCCATTTAAACAAAATCCGAAAAGAAACTGGCTGTCTGGATGAATGGGAACACTAAAAAATGCGTTCTTGAGGTCTATGACAGTGAAGAACGTGGCTTCGGAATCAATGGCTGTTAACAGGGAAGAGATATCTGGGACAACTGGGTACTGAGGAATAATACATTTATTAAGCTCTCGTAAATCAATCACTAATCGATATACTGGGGGTGCATTTGGATCCGTACGTTTCATGACTGGAATGATCGGAGAATTACATACATTGGAGTCAGTTTCTACAACTACTCCTTGAGCCATGAGCTCGTCAATAATCTTGGATAAGGCTGCTACAGCCTCAGGTGGCAATCTGTACTGTCTGATTCGTGGTAACACTACACCTGGTTTGAGAGTCACACGATAGGGTGTGATTTGCATATAACCTACATCAGTTGGACCTTGCGCCCATAAATGCTGCGGAACTTTAGACAGTCTTGAATCAAAATCTCGTAATACATAGTGACCCTTAAAGTCACGTAGGAACAGACGTATTCCCTCTGGGGAACAGCAAATAACTGCACCTAATTCTTTCAGTGTCTTAATGCCTAATAGATTTTCTGGACATGACTTAGTAAGTAACAGATCAGTAGTGCGGGACAATGGACCTACTTCTAGAGTGACTGGCTTAGATATCTCGTTAACGATCGGTTTTCCTGAAAATCCAAGGGAAACATTTCTTGAGCCTGAGAGCGGAGCCCCTGGAACTTCGGCATGACTAATTGTGGTCCTACTTGCCCCTGTATCAATCAAAAACTTTCTGTCTTTCCCTAATACTTGACTGTGAACATAGGGACCTTCTTGATCTACAGGTATCTCGATGAGAGGCAAGCCTACCTCCCTCTCTAGGCTGTTTCATGAATATGGCTGGTACTCTGGATACTCAGACTGTGCATACTGGTACATCTGCGATGTAACGTGCTGTGTTGCAGCAATAGGCTGCGGTGCTGTAACTGTCTGTTGTGCATTCTGTGACTGAGGAGTCTGTGAAACTTGTTCTTGTCTAGGCGGACGTGGTCTTTTTTTTAGTCTTACCAGTAGCTATGTTATGTTTCAGAACTGCACACTCGTTTATAAAATGACCTGGCTGTTTACAATAATTGCAGTTCCCTTTAACGGGAGCTGCAGGATGACTGGCTTGATTCGGACCCCTCTTCTGACTGTCTTGAGGAACAGATTGTGCAACTAGCACTTTCATTTTCGTGTCTTTCATACGTTTTCTCTCGTGTTCTTGCTCTTCCCTAATTCTATTCTGGTGATACTGAAGCATCTGGAGCATCTGGGACGGAGTATTTGCTTGCCAGGTGCTTTCGACTTTCAAAACTCGATTTTTAATTTGTGGACTTGAATTCTCGACTAATTTGGTAACGAAAAGGTGAGGGTATGACTCACTACTTGTCTTGAGACCACTGTTAATACTGAAACATTTTTCAAACCTAGAATAAAAATCACTAATATCTTCATCTTGTTTCTGTTTACAGGCTGAGATTGCATCCCAGTCTTCTTTTCTCGTTGTCAATAATCTGGGTAAAACTTGAATCAATAATTCTGGTAACTCTTTACATTTATCTCCAAGACCGGTACCTGGTACTCGTGCCTTGTCTTCAGCTTCTAGAACTGCCCAATCGATCTTTTTCTCTCCCACCTCCCATTCTTTTTCCTTTAGCTTTTCATACACCCCTGCGGGTAGCAGAACCTTTAACATTTTAATGATATCTGGGTAAGTATATTCTCCCATACGGAGCATGTCTTTTAATTCTCTATGGAACCCTGCTGGATCTTTGTCATGACAGGGAATTAATTTCTTCATTTCAAGAAGTTCCATCTTTGATATTGGAGTGTATACAAACACTCGTTGCATTTCGCCACCCGTTCCTCTAACTGGGTGGACTTCCCGTAACGGATTCTGTCTGTCTATATAGAATGGTTTACTTTCTGGGGGTGAGACATGAACAAAATGCGGGTTCAGAAACGTTCTATATTTGTGACGCTGTTCTAGAATGACACTAATTAAATCGGTACCTAGACCTCTCCATTTATACTGGAGTAACTCGTTCAGGATATCATGTAACGGACCTGGATCAGAGTGTTGACCCTCATACAGAGTAATGAGGTGCTGGATCATATACATACCCACCAGTCGCTGCTCGGCTGGGGGCATTTTCAGAAACATTTGTGCCACTATTTCGTCTGGAAAAGTGGTAGAATCAGTAATCCATCGGACTGCTGATCGGGCTAGTTCTTGTTCATGCATAGTACTTAATTCACTGTAACCGATTCGTGATTTCAGAATGTGATCGGTAGCTTGAAATACTTGTTCTAGAGAACCTTGTTCTGGTGCTGGATGACGGAAAATAGACTTGTGTTCTAGGCGTAAATGACGATCTGGAAATCTAGATTTTCCTACATACGCTATTCTGGCGGGATTCTCGTCTTCCTCTTCAGGATCAGAGATACTTTCTTTCTCGCTTACTTGTGCTGCTTTACGTTGTTCGTGTATCTTTATTATTTCTTTACGGATTTTCTTGTACATACTTTCCATGGCACCGACGGTCTTGTGCTTACCCTCGGCTATATTATCACTCCACCTTGTCAGGATTCTCATTTCGGCGGAATCTTTAGACGGGTAATCTTGTTCTCTTATTAGACAATTGATCAGGAACTTTAATATCATGAGCTGGATCTCGGCTTTCCTTTGAGACATGGCCTCGCCAATACTTTCTGGATCATCCCCTGTACGGATGAAACGATATATTCTGTCTAGGTCTTCTTTCATATTTGGTAAGGTGACTAGATACTCGGTCACCTTTCTTACGCGGAATGAATATAAAACCATATTATCCTCGCCTGGGACTGGATCATAGCAACATTCGGCAAGGGATTTTCTTATTTCTGCTACAGTCTGATGTCTAGGCGTACGCTGGGACGCTTGTGCGTGTAATTCGGCTAACGTTAAACGCTTGTGTGGCGGCGGGGTTTGAGGAGGACCTCCTCCTGCGGCCCCTAAACTGGAATCATCGACGGACATTCTTCGTGGCGGAGCGGGAAGTTGAAATGCTGGCTGGACCGGGGGTACCGTAGCAGGTACTCCGGTGTCTGGAAGAGCGGGAAGTGCCTGATTTACAGGGACTGGCGGAGCGCGAACAGGATTTGCATATTCTGGGACTGTGTCGTCCAAATAGGACGAAATAAAAATATCAGCTGCGGTCGGTTTGTGACGTAGCTTGGTCGGAACTAATGGTGGCGGGAAATTACTGGATGCCTCTGGGGTCGCTTTTGGCAAACCCTCGGCAAGAAGAGGATACATACCCTTAATAAGGGCATGCCTCTGTCTGTCTGACTGTTCGGCTTTGACTTGTTCACCTATCTCGATTAATTCTCTTTCTTGGGCTCGTTCTTGGGATTCTCTACTTAACTCTGACTTTCTGACTTCCTTTTCCGTTCTTCTATGAGCTTCCTTGCGCCATAACTCGATGGCATCTTTCTGTGACTGTCTGGCTTTCTTTTTCCATAATGCTTCCTCTACTCGCATGATACATTCGGCATCCCATGTACCCGATACGGGCCATCTATACTTTTCTTCTAACTGTTTGGTATACTCTACCCATAAATCTAGATACAATATGGCGCTTATGCCATGTTTCTGATACATAAAGTGACCAGGACTGTCCCTAGGCGGGACAGGAACTGCTGCTTCCAGCAGACCCTTTCTAGTTTTTAACTGACGTAACTTGGAAAATATAGGCATGACTGAACTGTAATCTGGACACAATACAATACACAATAAACACGAAATCACATCACACTCATACCACAACATTAAAATACATGAAGAACATTATAAATAACAGTTTGAACAGAATATTACCTGGAATACTGAGAGCAGAAATACAAGAATTTTCTCGAGAACGGAACAGACTAGAGTTACTGGATGCACTGCTGTAACAGTACGGAACATACCGGTCCCATAAAGGGACGCATCAAGACCCGTATCCACCTAGGTGAACACTTCGTTTGTGAGTCTGGGCACCACCAACCCACGGACCAGGAGTCAATTTAGACTGACCCTGTCTAGATACTACCCCAGCAATGGTACTCACCGGGCAGCACGGAACGGAAGGCCTCGGACGGGACTGGACTGCTACGACGACGAACTTCGGACTTCGGACTTCAGTTACGGGTGGGCCTCCGGATACCTCGGACCTTGAACTCTCGGCTTGGGCTCTGGTCGGGACTCACCGCGTTCCTCCACCGTCTCGTTCGGATGCTGGACCGCCTCCTCCGTCTCCTCCGTGGGCCTGAGGGATACTTGGAGCAGAAATATCTGCCAGTGCACGGTATGGTTCCGTCACGGCTGCAGAGGGTCAGGGGGTCGGCGTGGCTTCACCGACGCGTGGGGAAAGGGCAAGTCCCTGTTCGGGCGCCATTATGTGGTAAATAAATAAATAATACCCTATTTTTGACTAGGCATAAATCATAACAGATAGCTCAATAAAATAAGAGTCAAGATTCGAGGTAGTAGGAGTTTCTGCAGGTTTATTACAGCATAAAGGACAGGATCAGGACAACCTGCATAGGAGCAGAATGGCAGGGCTAGAGTGGCCCGGCAGCTGCCGGGTCTGGGTCTGGGATGAGCGCGCTAACTTTTCGTAACAATACACAGGCATATATACATAGCGCGAACACATAGCATTACATTGCAGTAGGCGTAGCAGTGGGTGGAACAGAAGGCGTGACGCGTAGCAGTCGCGAAAGATAACAGTAAAAGTAGGTGTAACTGGGCGTATACATAGACATGTGGTGCAGACGTAACAAAATATGTCATGAATGGGGCGGAAACATAGGAGGGGGCTACCTAAGGAGCCGGGACCTCTAACCTAATGGTGCGCGTAAACTGGCAATGACGTATTACTAGGAGAAGCTGGGGGCTATGAACTCTGTGCTAGGAGCAGAGACTAAAGTCTGGAGGGTCGGAGCGACATGTACCTAAACCCTATCTAGTATCTGATGTTTAGGGAACATGTTGATATAAACTAGAAGTCATGAGGGGAAAGGCTAACTTGATTCTAAGACTGGACCATGCATTATTCTACATGTAGTGCGTGATGAAGAATACTAAATGACCATTAAATACAGTATTTCTCTAACGTGGAGCTGCATAGGCTAGACAATGACGGAAACTATTGATGCAGTTCAGTAGCTTAGGAATGCAGAGAAGGAGGACTGAACTGATAGCTGGAATCATAACATACTTTTGGCAGACTCAGAGGCAGAGCCGAGCTGCACCGGGCACTGCGAGGCAGGAAGTAAGTGAAGGGTCGAGGATACAGGTGGGGGCTGAATCGCTCCTTAGCGAGGCTTCAGGAGACAGGAGCTGAATCTAGTGTCCGGGCCCTGTTGAGGCCTGGAAACGGGGACTTTACAATGGAATAACGTGCACACTGGGGAACGTGGTAACATTACTTTACATAGGCCTGATAATCGTATTATTCACGAGGACTGGAAACTGACATACTAGAGGTGGACACAACTGTAATTGCGTCATTAATCGGACATGGGGACTAACATATGCATATTGGTCATGCACACATAACATATGATGGATGAGGCGTAGAGACAGAGAACATGGCAAAATTTACTTTTCCACAAGATAATGGCTTTATGCAAATCAGCTCTGACCCTGTTGCCCCATGGGAACAGTCCAGTCCGAACTACAACAGCCATATCTTTCCCAGACCGGAATCAAGCATCCGAGGACCGGACCGGTTTCGAGGTAACACCTCTCTTCAGCCCGGCTAGCTTGACTCCAAGTGGTGTGGAGTGCCTGGGACCCACGTCTGGGCATCCCCAGCGCACTTAGGGCGGCAATTGCTAAAAAGAACAAGTGATGGACTGAATGTGGATCAATGTCACACACTCCCCCAGTCAAAAGATCTGGGCCCAAATCCATCGTTTTTTTGCACTCCACACCACCCTGGGTCAGATAATGGCTTTATGCAAATCAGCTCTGACCCTGTTGCCCCATGGGAACAGTCCAGTCCGAACTACAACAGCCATATCTTTCCCAGACCGGAATCAAGCATCCGAGGACCGGACCGGTTTCGAGGTAACACCTCTCTTCAGCCCGGCTAGCTTGACTCCAAGTGGTGTGGAGTGCCTGGGACCCACGTCTGGGCATCCCCAGCGCACTTAGGGCGGCAATTGCTAAAAAGAACAAGTGATGGACTGAATGTGGATCAATGTCACACACTCCCCCAGTCAAAAGATCTGGGCCCAAATCCATCGTTTTTTTGCACTCCACACCACCCTGGGTCAGATAATGGCTTTATGCAAATCAGCTCTGACCCTGTTGCCCCATGGGAACAGTCCAGTCCGAACTACAACAGCCATATCTTTCCCAGACCGGAATCAAGCATCCGAGGACCGGACCGGTTTCGAGGTAACACCTCTCTTCAGCCCGGCTAGCTTGACTCCAAGTGGTGTGGAGTGCCTGGGACCCACGTCTGGGCATCCCCAGCGCACTTAGGGCGGCAATTGCTAAAAAGAACAAGTTATGGACTGAATGTGGATCAATGTCACACACTCCCCCAGTCAAAAGATCTGGGCCCAAATCCATCGTTTTTTTGCACTCCACACCACCCTGGGTCAGATAATGGCTTTATGCAAATCAGCTCTGACCCTGTTGCCCCATGGGAACAGTCCAGTCCGAACTACAACAGCCATATCTTTCCCAGACCGGAATCAAGCATCCGAGGACCGGACCGGTTTCGAGGTAACACCTCTCTTCAGCCCGGCTAGCTTGACTCCAAGTGGTGTGGAGTGCCTGGGACCCACGTCTGGGCATCCCCAGCGCACTTAGGGCGGCAATTGCTAAAAAGAACAAGTGATGGACTGAATGTGGATCAATGTCACACACTCCCCCAGTCAAAAGATCTGGGCCCAAATCCACTGAGCAGGGTGCGCGAAGCTGCGATATTACCAAGGGGACTGTCAGATCATTCCCCAGTATCAGTCAAAGTGGGACTCCTTAGGAAGCGACAACCCTTCCGATGGAGGATGTCCTCGTGGCATCTTCAGCAGCCCGGCTATGTCCAACACCTGCGGGAGGCCATCGCCCATTACTGGCGGGAAAATCTAATAGACGGCATGGACGCAGCGGTGGTGTGGGAGGCTATGAAACCCACTATAAGGGGGGTAGACATCGCATGGTGTGCTGCGGCCCGCCGCAGACAGCGGGAGTCGACCACTGCGGCTGCCAAACTAGTGGAGGACCTGGAGCAGCCGAGCCGGGGAGGGGGAGACGAGGTAGCGATACGGTTGCTTCTCCAATCACAACAGTCCTATGCTTCTATATTGCTGGATGAGGCTAGGCAGGCGTGGTTGGCCACGCGGAGCAGAATATACCAATGGGGAGATAAGTCCTGTACCATGCTCCATAGGCTCTGTCTAGTATACAAAATCCCTTACCCAGCCGGGCAGGGAATCTTTATTCAATTAATAATCTATTCTGATGTCTGAATGCAATAGGTAACCGAAGACATCAAGGTTACTGTAAGGCACAGTCCTGTGCCATACACAGAGGAGGAAGTAAAGAAGACAGTAAGTACAAACAATATCAGGCAAACAAAGTGAGCTAACAGGCCACTGACATCACTTGAAATCAACAGTGTGACCTAGAGTTAACCAACCATACTCTAATACAATAAATTATAAATATGGGACACTCTTAAAACAGTCGACGAACGTTTCGATCCCAAGCTCAATTATAAGGGGATCATCTTCAGGACTTTCTTAATCACAACTTTTGCCTGAATATAACCTTTTCACATAAAACCGCCTGTTATGGGAAAAATTAGAAGGGAAAAAAACAGAACAGAAATATCATCAGTGAAAAAAGGCATAAACAGTTTTTGCTCTCCAATTACTTTTTCGGAATCGCAGTGCAATTCGTGCTCATTCCGTGCAGTTCCTGTGAAGAATCTCTTTTGAACATTTGGGAGTATCTCGGGGTTATTTTTTTCGTGATGTTACCTATATTTCTAGAGGAATTTTTCAGGTGTCTTCAGTAGTTAGGACACTAGCACAACATCCTATGGGCAGAAGGTAGAAGAACCTCATTGTTATCGGTAATATCAATTTATTAATTCCTTTATTTCCCCAGTTAGAGTCAGGACTATCAAGTTATAGGCTCACCAGTTCAATTTTAGGGCTGGCAAGTGGTTCTATCGTTTACCATGTTTTTGAGGGTTGGAATTTCAAGCTGGACTTCAATTGCGTCCAGCAGGGATGCGATTTCGGTCGTTGCGCAGATTTTGGAGGTACTGATTGGACTCTAAGGACAAAAATTAATAAATAATAGATAATGAATAATAGGGCCGGAGTTAAAAGGGTATTGTGCCCGAATTGTTAATAAATTAATTATCCTGGGCATACTTTTACCTTAGAGTCTAATTCCACAGGTTTGGAAAGCTTGTCCCATTGATTTTGTGTTTACAAAAAGGGATTTTTCTACCTTCTGCCCATAGGATGTTGTGCTAGTGTCCTAACTACTGAAGACACCTGAAAAATTCCAAAAAACCCAATAACAGATATAACTCTGGTATGTTATACACGCAGTGCATGTTAAACACCTGCCCTGACCATGTCTCACCCCACTCGCCGTTTATGAGAATCACAATTCACCTTTGGCCTAATTTTCCAACACGGCCACCACATCACTACCACCTCACTTCCCTCTAGAAATATAGGTAACATCACGAAAAAAAACCCCGAGATACTCCCAAATGTTCAAAAGAGATTCTTCACAGGAACTGCACGGAATGAGCACGAATTGCACTGCGATTCCGAAAAAGTAATTGGAGAGAAAAAACTGTTTATGCCTTTTTTCACTGATGATATTTCTGTTCTGTTTTTTTCCCTTCTAATTTTTCCCATAACAGGCGGTTTTATGTGAAAAGGTTATATTCAGGCAAAAGTTGTGATTAAGAAAGTCCTGAAGATGATCCCCTTATAATTGAGCTTGGGATCGAAACGTTCGTCGACTGTTTTAAGAGTGTCCCATATTTATAATTTATTGTATTAGAGTATGGTTGGTTAACTCTAGGTCACACTGTTGATTTCAAGTGATGTCAGTGGCCTGTTAGCTCACTTTGTTTGCCTGATATTGTTTGTACTTACTGTCTTCTTTACTTCCTCCTCTGTGTATGGCACAGGACTGTGCCTTACAGTAACCTTGATGTCTTCGGTTACCTATTGCATTCAGACATCAGAATAGATTATTAATTGAATAAAGATTCCCTGCCCGGCTGGGTAAGGGATTTTGTATACTATATAGTAGCCCATTGTGGTCTATATATTAATTCGCCAAAACGACTTTGTTTATGCTGGGGACCACTTGTTCTCTTTGAAATAATTGATACCCACGGTCCCAGGCCATTTATTGGGTTCCCCTTGTTCTTTCTAAAATAGCCATAGGCTCTGTCAGCATAGCCTTCAACCGATCACACTGCCGGGCCTCACTGCTGAGGACGGCGTAGCGATTACAGACCCGGCTAAACTTGCGGCGAGCTTTGCCGATTATTTCAGGGCACAATATGCCCCACGAGACTGCCTCCCTGTGGATGACGTAGCTAAATTCATAGACGACTTACCGCCTCGGGCTGTATCCGGTGAGGCCAGGAAGGCACTTGATGCTCCCCTTACGGCTGACGAACTGGGGGAGGCGCTGGGCCAACTCAATGTAGGGAAGGCACCTGGACCGAGTGGCTACCCCTGTGAATTTTTTAAGAAATTCCAACTCCTCCTGGGACCCCACTATCGGTGCGCACTGGAGGTGGCACGCGAGCGGGGTAGGTTGCCTCCTGACTGGCGCCACGCTGAAATTGTGGTTTTCCAAAAGCCGGGTAGACCCCCTGACAGACATGACTCGTATCGCCCTATCTCGCTGCTCAATATAGAGGCTAAAATACTGGCAAAGGCACTAGCAAACCGCTTACTCCCATATATGACGGACCTGGTCCATCCTGACCAGGCAGGCTTTATGCCTCATCGGGCGACACGGCACAACATCCGGCGTGCGCAGGTAGCGGTGGATGCCATGGGGGCCACGGGGGAACGAGCGGCTTTGCTACTGGCGGATATCCATAAGGCTTTCGATTCGGTCAGCTGGGCGTACCTTTTTGCGCTCCTGTCTCGACTTAACCTGGGCCCGGTGTTCCTGTCCTATGTTTCACTGCTGTACACCGATATTACGGCGTCCGTGCGGGTTGCTGGGGCCATCTCGGCGACGTTCCCTATTGGACGGGGGACCCGTCAGGGGTGCCCATTGTCCCCATACTTATTCGCCCTAGCCATGGAGCCTCTGGCCGCTTGGGTGCGCAATGACGCACAGATCCGGGGCTTTGTTTGGACTGAAACTCTTGTCGATAGAATCGCTTTATATGCGGATGACGTCCTCTTCTTCCTCACAGACTTAAGTCGCTCGGGACCCCGAGTCTTAGAAATCATGCGCATTTTTGGAGAGGTCTCGGGCCTCTATTTGAATTTAGGCAAATCCACCATTTGGGTACTGGGGGGCGCAGAGGAGACAGATCCCTGGGCGACGGGCTTACATTTGGCAACCGGAGGCTTGAAATATTTGGGGGTTTTCCTTTCGGAATCCGTCCACACCACGTGGGAACGCAACGTTGTGCCCGTGTGGGAAAAGGTTCAGGCGGATATTAAAATATGGTCCCGGATGCCTCTAACTATCTTCGGCAGATCCGCAATATTCAAGATGGTGGCTCTTCCGCGTCTGTTGTACCAGTTGCAGAACTATCCTCATCCCATCCCTCCCCAGTGGTTTCGGCAGGTTAACTCTGCATTAGGTCGCTTCCTATGGGCTGGGGGCGCGGCCAGGGTGGCACTACGGACATGCTTCCTCTCCACGTATTGCGGCGGCTTAGCCACCCCAGATTTGCTGTCTTATTATCAAGCCTCCCAGCTGCTAATACTCAATGAGTGGTGGTATGGTGATAGGGGAGACCCGGCATAAGCCATGGAACGCTCATTGATGGGAGATAGTACACTGCACACGATTCTTTATTCAGCCCGGTTGCGGCGGACATTGCCGTGCGCCACGAAAACTGTCTTTGCCGTGTGGCGGCAGGCGTTACGTCGCATGGGTTGGTGGGGTAGACTGACTGCGGAAACGCCGCTGTGGCATAACGGACGACTCCCCGAACTGTCCACACTGCCGGGATTCGACGGCTGGGAAGCGATAGGAATTTCGACGCTGGGACATGTCATGTCCGGGGTTACTCTCAAATCGTTCCAGGAACTCAGTGCTGAGTTCCGTATGCCCCAAACCCAATTCTTTCGCTATTTACAATTTCGTCATGCACTTACTCCCAGTATTGCTGATCTGGACTCACTCCCTGAGTTTAGCCCTGTTGAAGCGAAGGTATTCATGGGAGACCTTGGAGATAAGAAGGTCTCTCGTATCTACCAGACGATGGTTACTCATTGCTCCTCTACCCTACTCCCTCTGAAGGCGGCTTTGGAGGCTGACATCGGTCCCCTAGATGAAGATGACTGGAGAGAGGCCCTAGAGTCCCCGCGGGGGACCGCGATAGCAATGAGGCTTAGACTGATCCAGTTCAAGTACCTACATAGGTCTTATTATACTCGGGAGCGGCTCTGGAAGGCTGGACTAATTGGTTCGCCGGAATATCTGCGGTGCGGAGCTGCTGTGGGTACGCTGCTGCATACGGTGTGGTCATGTCCTAGACTGATTGGATTCTGGAGGGGTGTATGGAATTGCCTGTCTGAAGTCCTGGGATGGGACCTTCCACGCACTCACCGATTAGGGTTACTCCACATCCTTGAGGGGGTTGGTGGGAACTCATACAAACGCCACCTATTGCTCTTGGGGTTGGTAGTTGCCAAACGGGACCTGGCCCGAGCGTGGAAGGGAGATCGAGCCCCCCCCCTGTGTGCATGGAGAGCCGGCCTGGATTATTATATGGGGCTGGAGCGACCTGTGTTTGAGGCAAGAGGCTGCCCCCGTAAACACTTCAAGATCTGGAAGAGGTGGGCAGACTATAGAGAGTTGCCTTTAGATCCCCCTGTGGTACATGAGGAAGAAATATAGGTGGGGGTCCCATACGGACCTGTAACTGTGCCATGCCTGTCACACTACGAACAAGTACAACCGAGCTTCTATTGCACGTGCATGGGGTTAGGGAGGGATAAGGGGCGGGTAGTGGGGCAGTTGGGCATTGGGAGTTGGTGGGGTAGGGGTGGGGGAGGAGGCTAATTTTCTTGGTTTATTTTACTCTAAATTGGTTTAGCTATGACAATGTACACTGTACTACTATGCCTGGTGGAGCTCTCCTGACTGTGGGGAACCACTTCTTTCACTCTGCTCAGCTCAATCAATAAAATTTTGTTGTGGAAAACTAAAAGAATATTATTTTATGATTAGCTCAGATACTGTCTTGCCTTAATATTTATATTAAATACATATTACCTACCGGCGGTCGCCAGTAGGTAGTTATAGTTAGGACCTAGTTTCCATAGGAAATCTGCAACATTCTATTGGGAATAACTTTAGCGTTGAAGGACAGAATTGGCGGAATTTCTCCAAGAAAATGGCCAGCTCCGCTCCGCTCCTTCCCTGAAAGTTTGGGGGGGATTCGTCAAGTGGGAGCCGAGATAAAAGGGGGGTCCCAAAACGTGTTTTCCCCATGTTAATTTCCATAGGGCGGTTAGACTCACTTTTAGCCCGAACGGCTGAATGGATTTCCACCAAACTTGGCAAAATTGTAGGGACTGGTAGCCCGATGTGCCTTTGCTATGTCTCAAGATATGTGCTCCAGTGGATTTTGAGTAATTTAGGTTCAAAAAAATATATATATCTATGAGCGAGCCCCGGTACGCGCACCGGGGCGCGCACCAGCGCGCTACGCGAGTTCGCGAGCGGAAAGCTGATTGGCTCTCGGGTGTCTGTCAACATTCCAAACAGTCCGGAGCGGCCGCTATCTTGTGTCTCGGTAGGATCGAGACACAAGAGGTGGCAAAAACAAAGGGGGAAATGACCAAAAGGGGGCAGGGTAGACCCCCCTCAGCCCTTAGGTTTGATGTGGGGGCCATAAAAGGGCCCCGCGGGGCAAAAAAAAAAAGTATTTATTTCGATTTTCGCGGGGGGAGCACCCGGTACGCGCACCGGGGAGCGTACCGGGGAGCGTACCCTGGAAAAAAAAGAATGATAGAGTTTTTTAAAAATTTAGCATTTTTTTATAAATCGGATGTAGTTCTAAAAAGAACTGTTTTTTATTCTTTTTGTTGTTTTATATTTTTTTATTGTTTTTTTGAACATTTTTTACTTTTTTTGGCTTTTATGAACAATTTTATATATTTTTTTAATTTTTATGGGGACAAACAAAAAACAGGGAATTGTAAACGGCTCAACTGGAGCAAAAAAATCAGGAAAAAATAAAGGTTTCTTTCTGCAGTTGTGGTTGTCTCCAGCACGGTTGATCAATTTGATACTCTGCTCTCCATAGGAAATTGTAGTCCCGCAAAATATACAAATTATTTTAAAATCTCCAAACTGGGGTTGGATGTTTGGGACCATCTCCCTTGTCTCTGGACCCGATGGAGTGGGTTGTTTGGTTTTGGAGGTGCTCAGAGAAGATTGGGGGGGGTTTTGTGTCAGTTCTCTGACCTCTTCCGCAGAATAGTTGTTTGGATGCCTGCGTTGCATGTGGCGAATCATGGTATTATTGCCAAAAGAATATTATTTTGCAGGGTTCCCCCTGGAAAGTACAGTGCCACAGATCAGACATGTCACTTTTGGCGCATTGACTTTCTTTAGTCCCCTTGGGATTTTAAAAAACTCCCACACAATGTGCTCCTTCGGTTTATAAGGGGGATTATCTTCAGGCAGGAACTGCCTCTCCTCCTCCTCATCCTCCTCCTCTTCTTCTTCACCACCACTGTGGTGTTGTGGTGGTCCTTGTGGTGGTGGTGGTGGTGGTGGTTGAGGTGCTCCTGCTGCTGCTGCTACTGTAGCCATTTCTCACTTACTAGAGACAGGTCTTCCTCAGTCAAAGTACAAAGTGAGAATGAGGAAAAAAGGTGGGGGCTTTCATCATTTGAAAAAAAAAAAAACTGTTCTGAACCAATGAAAAGTGTTATTTTCAGGTCACATGACCAGACGCGCTTACGCTACACGCCCCGGGGCGCACTCCGGGGCGCGCCCCTGGGCGCGTAGCATAAGCGCATCGGGGCGTGCCCGGGGGCGCTTACGTTGCGCGATCGTATGCGCTCGGGCGCTTCCGGGAGCGCTTACGCCGTGCGTCATAAGACGCATCACGCGGCTACGCGATACGTCACGATGATGTTTTCGTGCAGCGGCAATAGCGCTAATGGGACGCTCACGGTACGCGCACTGGGGTGCGCCGCAAAACTGCGCTTACCGGTGCGCTCACCGGTACACGCACCGGGAGCGCTCCAGGGCAAAACATTTTTTACAAAAAAGGAAAAATATACATACAAAAATAGTATTACATAAACATACCATATAAAATTCATTATAAAAATATTATATTTCATAGCTATAGAGATTTGCTATTAAAAAACCTTTGCAATTCACTGAAAAATCCATAGGTTTCACATCAGTTATAGTTAGGAATTAGCATTTAAAAAACGTATTAAATTCACTGAAAAAAACCATAGGTTTGACACCAGTTATAGTTAGCTGGAAATGTTACTGACCTAAAACCATTGAAATTCCCACGTTATAGTTAGTTGGACTCACTATAACTTGCGCGCCTGCAATGCACTGCTGATGACGTCACATATTACATCACTCATGACATGGTCAGTGACATCACTCATATATTGTGACCCTTCTTTCTTGTGAATACTCCGATTTTCAACATGTTCCAAGATGACGCCTACTTTGGTGTTTGAAGGGCTGGTCCCTTGTTGGTGTTTATTTTTGTTAACAAACTTCTATTTAACCGGAACTGCTTGGTATCGGTGAGAAACACCGAGGAAGGCTAACGCCGAAACGTTTGTTTGCTGCTGAATAAACCACTGTGACCTGTCGATGCCGGAGTGCTGTTTCCTTTCTTTAAGGGAGAGGATTTGCGAGCGTTATATATTGCGGGGTCCACGACCCACCAACACCACCCGCTCCAGAGTGCCCGGGATTTCTTGTGGAAAAACGGAGCGTTTTTGAAAACCCTGTTTCGGAGCACCGCCGTAATTACGTAAGGATAGACAAGAGGACCACAAAGAGACTACACGGCGAAAATCTCCCCGACCGCCGGCTGGGGACGAGTGCTTCGCGTCTAGTCGGTGAGTCTCTTACCCTCCTTCCCTTGCAACTGTAAAGGCGACTGTATAATATGGTAGAGCGTCTAGGCGGACGGCAAACACAGTGAGGCTCGACCAAGTTGGGAAACGAGCGCAGCAACCGGCAAGTACTTACCAATGCCAGTTATCAGTATGGATGTGTTTGGCGAGGAAGAGCGCCGTGCTCTTGCGCAAGATATGTTTAAAAGGCGCGATAGACCATCGGCAGCGACGGCTCCGTCCTCTGATACGGGAATGGGGAACAGCAAACTAAACGAGGCAATATTCAAACTTGAAAAACTACATGAGCGTGAAATACGGAAGTGGTGGGAGGCCACCACCCTGAGCAGCTATATAGAGGTGAAGCGGGTGCCAAGGGGACTGAGGGTGTATACAGTACCATCATATGAGCACCCAGACCCCCAACTGCTAACAGACTGGCACGAACAAATGCAAAACTACTGCAAGGGGATACTTAAGCTACTTGTTAGGTATGCGTGGAGTGACAGGGACAGGGCACTGGCTGAGATTAAGATCTTGGAGGATGATATCGATAAAGAGGAGGACATTGCCAAGGTACAAGAGCTTAAGGAGGCAATGAAAAAACGCCTAATCAGATATCAACAGAAATTCATGACGCACAAACAAGAAAAGTTCGAGCGCGATGAAAACGACTATCGCCAGGGACGTGTCCTAACGTTCGCCAAGAAATATGACGCACCAAGAAAGGCCATGAACCATGGAATCTTGACAACCCCCAGCTCTAGTGTAGCAACCTCAGAGTCTGATGCCATAGCCGAGGAATCAGGTGATGAACAGCGAGATCGTGGGAATGAACGAAGGAGAGGGGTTGTTCCTTTTCACACCGAGTTCCAATTGATACGACAGAACTGGCTGAGGGGAGGAAGAACAAGCCCCCAGAGCAACAAGAAGAAGGAGAACCCGGAGATCAGGGGGCAGCGGCAAAAGGAAGAGGAAGGGCAAAACCCCAGAACCGATCCTACCGCAACAACAAAAAGAAGTAAGGGATAACATACAGATTGAGGCGACCAATTTGACTGTGGCCAACCTCACGGATCAAACCCTCACAGCCGAACAACATGAACTCTTGAGTCTAGGGCTTACCTTCTGTCCGTACACCAATCTGGAATACACGCAAACAAAAATCAATCTTTTTCGGTTCACCAGGAAACTGCAGCTACACAAACACTTCACATTTAGACCACCTAAACAAGGTATAAGACTGACAGCCACTGATGCCTTGACAGGCAATTATATGCCCTGCACCGAAGCCATGGAGGCTCTAAGAACTGAGACAGCCAATACAGATGTCATGGGAATGGATATGGTGCAAAGGGCAGCTATACAGGGGATTGAACAAGAGCGAGACGAAAGTCATTTTAAATCTCTTTCAACATTTATTCCCCAGTCACCATGGGATGCCATCGATGCTTTCTCTGAGGCCATAACGATGGAATTGGTTAAGCAAAGGAAGGATATCAATATGAATCTATATAACATCACAGAACCACAGAAAAGAGCCTTACAAGAACTAATGAACAAGAAAATCATCATAAAACCCTCGGATAAAGGGGGGAATGTTGTACTGATGTCAAGAGACTATTATCGTGAAGACGCAATGAGGCAACTTTCCGATATAAAATTCTATTCCATCACCACCAAGAGTGTCTATGAAGCTAGCATCAGGCAATATGATGATTTGGTTCTTAAGTGGTATAACCTTTCCATGCTAGGGAAGGATGAACACATCTTCCTGCGCAGCAATAACCCCATGATACCGACTTTCTACCATCTGCCCAAGTTGCACAAAAATAACATCTCACCTCCAGGCCATCCCATTGTGGCTTCCATTGATGGGCTAACAGAAAATATGTCCAAATTTGTGGATAACTACATCTTTCCACTAGTCTTGGAGTTGAAGTCTTACATCCAAGATACTAAAGACTTTTTGAGTAAAGTGGCTATGATGGAATGGAAATCAGACTATCTATTTCTGGTCTTTATACCATCATAGATCATACCCACGGACTGGCTGCTATTGAACACTATCTAGGCAGACGCCAAATTCGGTTTGCACATCATAATATCATGTTAATTGAATTTGTGCAGTTTTGCCTAACTCATAACATTTTTTTGTTTGAGGATAGATTCTATAGACAAATCTCTGGTACAGCGATGGGCACCTGCTTTGCCCCCAGCTATGCGAACTTGTTCGTTGGCTGGTGGGAGGAGCGGGTGCCCAGGAGCTGGAAGGAAGGCCAGGAAAGCGGTAGGGTGGTACACTGGTACCGCTACATTGATGACTTGTTCATCGTGTGGCAAGGTACCAGGGACATGGCAGAGAAATACATCAAATCTCTTAATGACAACATCTACAACATACACCTATCCGGGACAATTAGTGGGGTGGCAGCCAACTATTTGGACCTCCGGGTTTATGTGGAAAATGGCCATGTCCACACCTCGCTGTACCGTAAGGAGAAAGCGGGGAATTGTATCCTCTGTGCTAAAAGCGGACACCCACCGAAACTTATCAATAGTATCCCTTAAGGGGAACTATTGAGAATTAAGAGGAATAGCACCCAAGACCGGGAATTCGAGGCGGCTGCCTCTGATTGCCTTTCGTTTAAGAGGGTATGACGGGCCACTTTTACAGAGCACTCTGAAAAAAGTCAAGAAGATCCCTAGGGATGAACTGCTCAAAAAGAAACATAAAGGATCAAATACCTCTAAGAAAGATACATTTAGGATGATAACACCATATTCCACAGGTGCCGACAGACTTAAAGCAATGATGCGCAAGAATTGGCACATCTTGCTTACCGATGAGGTGCTAAAAGATGACCTGCCACCATATCCACTAGTGACCTTCAGCAAAGCTAGGTCCCTGGGCGATGTGCTGGTGCATAGCCATCTGGAAGCTCCTAGTATCCAATCTAGCACCTTGAGGGAAATGAGTGGGTTCTTTCCCTGCGGAAAGTGCAAAGCATGTGCTAACAGCTGTAGGGTACTCCAATACGATATTCCGGATGCGGGCAGAACAAATAAAATCCACAAATGTATCACGTGCAGCACTACCTATGCCGTGTATTGATTAATATGCCCGTGCGGCTTACGCTACATCAGGAGCACTATTAACCAACTCAAATTGAGAGTGCTCGAACACCTTAGGGCAATTGATAGAGTAGACCCCTCATATCCAGTAGCCCGACATTTCGTGGAATATCACAACAAAGATCGAAATAAATTACGATTCTTTGGGCTAGACCATGTTCCATGCAACCCACGTGGAGGTGACAGACTTAGGAGGCTACGACGCCTTGAATCAAGGTACATTATCGATCTGTCTACCAAGCACCCGAAGGGTATTAATAGCGGGGAGGAAATGGCAGTACACCTTGTTAAATAATGAATAACATCTATAATAATCTCTGTGTACTGAATTGGGCGAGTCGGCTGTATCATCCTGCCTAACTCTGCCTATATGTCCAAGGGAGTCTATTATGAAATCAATCACATGTCTTTGCTCTTGACTATGCTGTGATTATTGTTCTGCAATAATTCTTGACAATAATCTTCGACATTAAGAAGGGATCTTCTCTAAGTATCATTACAGTTTATCTGGTGTACCGATGTATCATGTATTGATAATGAATTGTTATTATTTTCCAAGTTCCATTATGGAAGTTTGGAAATTTGAACATGAATCATGAAATGTTTTTATTCTTTGATTGCAATTCAGATTTGGTGTTTCTTTTTCTACAGTGTCAGTGGCATGGTAGCTTTCGCTCTATCATGGTCATCTCATTATCTGCAATTATCTGTAATATATCACAGCTTATTAATGATGCTATGAAATGTGCCGAACATCTACATGCAGTTCCAAGTATTATATCACTTGTATATATTTGTTACACTGTACTCACCTGTAGAGGGACCCAAGCCGATCCACGGCTTTATTGTGTTGTGACCCTTCTTTCTTGTGAATACTCCGATTTTCGGAGGTATCCAACATGTTCCAAGATGGCGCCTACTTTGGTGTTTGAAGGGCTGGTCCCTTGTTGGTGTTTATTTTTGTTAATAAACTTCTATTTAACCGGAACTGCTTGGTATCGGTGAGAAACACTGAGGAAGGCTAACGCCGAAACGTTTGTTTGCTGCTGAATAAACCACTGTGACCTGTCGCTGCCGGAGTGCTGTTTCCTTTCTTTAAGGGAGAGGATTTGCGAGCGTTATATATATATATATATATATATATATATATATATATATATATATATATATATATATATATATATGTATATTATCAGCACACACGGTCCACACTCGCAGGTCCGTTCCACAATTAAGGGCACACACAGCAATTACTCCGTCGTTTTTAAATGCCAAAGTTTATTCTTTTTGGCGCTGCATAAACAAATCAACAAACGCGTTTCGGCGTTCCCGCCTTCGTCAGTGTTGATAGTAAAGCGTTTTCAAAAAAGTTTAAATAAAGTTACATTGTGACTCACTCACGTGATAAAAATAAACATAAAAGAAGGCACAGTGATTATTTAGCATTACTGTGGGGGCCATCTTGGAATGTCCAAAAAGCGCTTATTACAATCACAAACATCTACTCAAAAATATAGAGACAGATTATAGTTGCTACATTCAATAAGCATTATATACAGGCATGATTTGTAGTTTCATATCTATGTCGATAGGCATAGATTTTGTCATTCTTCGGCTTTACTTGTTAAATCACAAGATTATTTTGAAGCGCTATATTTCTATTTTAAGTGGCCCATATTTGTGCCAGCTGATCTCACATTTCTTAACAGTATTGTGCCCTGAATGGGCGAAATGTGGGACCTCAGTTGTTCTTTAGAGGGAGAGGTGTCTTAGCAGGTTAGAAGTCATATAACATTATTCTTGATGTTCATCTCAGCCTATATGAATCCACATTTCCTCTTCATTATTCAGACCTATCGGGGTCTTGGTCTGCAGCATTATAATATACCGAGATTCGAGGGTCCTGAGTTTTCTTACCCAATCTCCCCCACGTTCTGACCTTGTTAGCTGATCGAGGATGAAATACGAGAGCAGGTTGCTATTGCTCTGATGTTTCTGCTCATAGTGGCGAGCTACTGGGTAGCTCTGATCCTTTGTATTAATCGCCCTCATGTGTTCCAACACTCTTAGCTTTGTCTGTTTGATTGTACTGCCCACATACTTTTTACCACATGGGCACACAAGGCAGTATACTGTGAACTCTGAATGGCAGTTCAGAAGTTTGGGGATGATCTTGTTTGGTTTCCCTGGCACCTCGAATTCTTTTACCTTGCTGGAATTTTTACAGGCCTTACACTTCATGCAGGGGTAGAACCCCAGGATCGGGGTCTTCCTTTTCTGTTTGGGATCATGGTGGCTGCTCACCAGTAAATCTTTTAGGGAATGTCCTTTCCTATATGTGACTAGAGGGTAACTAGATATTAATTTCCCAACTGTGCTGTCGGACTGTAGTATATTCCAGTTTCGTCTTAGTATCTGGAATACTTCTGGAGACTTCTCTGTAAAATTGGTTATTAGTCTCACCTTTGTGTCTTTCGATTTTGCCCTGTCTATCAACAGTTCATTTCTAGTTACAGCATTACTCCTCTGTTCTGCCTCTTTCAGCACACCATTGCAATATCCCCTTTTAAGGAACTTCTGCCCAGATTCTGTTCTGGCTCTTGCAAACTCTTCCTCAGTGGAGCAATTTCGCTTTATACGCAGAAATTCTCCCAGGGGAATATTATTGACTACACTTCTTGGGTGGTAGCTACCAGCATGGAGGATAGAATTTCCTGCTGTCGGTTTTCTATATAGGGATGTCTCAATTTTGCCTCCCTGAACGTAGACTCTCAGATCTAAGTAATGTACTTCTTGCTTACTGATGGTACTGGTAAATTTTAAATTTAGTTCATTGTCATTGAGAGTTCTGATGTACTGTTCTGCCTCATTCTCCGTTCCGCGCCATACTATGAACAGGTCATCGATGTAACGTGTCCATAGCACTGTTTTATCCACCCATTTTTTGTTGTCATCCGCCCAGGCCACGTGCTCCTCCCACCAGCCCACGAAAAGGTTCGCGTAGCTGGGGGCGAAGCACGTGCCCATCGCGGTCCCCTGTTGTTGCAAGTATAGTTGTCCTAGAAACAAAATTTTTTTATTTCTCAAACAGTATTCTGCGAGCTCAATCAACATGCAGTTATGCGACCTGTATTTCAATGACCTCCTATCTAGGAAGTATTTCATTGCTCTCAGTCCGTCCTCATGTTTAATGGAGGTATATAGGCTTGTTATGTCCAATGTTATTAATACAAAGTCTGTTTCCCAGGCAATATCCTGAATGAGCCTCAAAAAGTCTTTTGTATCTCTAAGATACGAGCTCAAGTCTCGTACCAATGGAGCCAAGAAGTTGTCGATATATGTCGAGGTCTTCTCCAAGAGGCTTTCTTTGGCCGATACAATCGGTCGGCCAGGTGGCCAGATTTTGCTCTTATGGACCTTGGGCAGATGGTAAAAAGTCGCCAATTGCGGGTATTCACATTTTAAATTTGTCCAATCTTTAATGTCCATTATCCCCTTCTCTTTCCATTTTGTGATGAGGATGTGAAAGTTCGAAATGCTTTCATTGAACCTTTCTCTTTTCACTGGGGAATAGTGTTCCAAGTTTTTGAGCTGTGATAGTGCCTCATCCTCATATTGTTGTTTGTCGAGGATGACCACGTTTCCGCCCTTGTCACTTGGCTTGATCACAATACTACTATCTTCTTTCAAGCTTTTTATTAGTGTCCAATCTGTTTTGCTTAGATTCCGTCTCGTCCCATTAAATTTCTTTTTTTGCAGGTCCTTGATTTCCTCGATAACTACTTCTTGGAATGTATCGATGGCATCATGCGTGGCTTTTGGAATATACTTGGATTTGATGGTCATCATGCTTTTACATCCGGATTGCTTGATGCCCTCTTCTTCCAGCAATTGTGTTAGCTCTGGTGTTGGTTCTTCTTGGGAGCTTGCTTCATCTGATAGTTCCCGTGCTACGCGTAAGGTTGCAGTATCTCTGCCTGTCAGTGCATCTAAGGTTGTAGATTCACTGACTGCTCCTTGGTCATTTGCTTTCGGATGCAGGGTGTGAATTTTTAGGAGTTTTACTTTTCTTACGAACTTATACAGGTCTATTCTCGTTTGAGTATAGTCAAACGAGGGTGTGGGGCAGAAGGTAAGTCCCAACCGTAATAGGTCTTGTTCTTTACTCGTTAGGGTTCTGTTTGAAAGATTCACTATTGTTTTCTTGGCACTGTCATCTTCTATTGTTTCCATTTGTTCCCCCCTGCTGCGGGTTACTATCGGAGTAGAGCGTTCTGTTCCTGTTTTTCTTGCCCCTCCTCGTTTTCCTCTTGCTGCGTCTGGAGGGTGTGTTCTGGCAGTTGGCCTCTGTCTCAATCCTCTTATGAGTTCGTATTCCCGAAAAAAAGGAGGGATAGTGGAGCTTGTAGATGGGTCCTCCGTTTCTTGTCTTCCTCCGGTGGCACCTCCTTGTTTGTCTCCTCGGACGGACTCGTCCTCCGACACTTCTGATTCTTCCGTGCTCGTTTGAATCGCCAGTTGTGTTCTCCCTGCCTGTTGGTTCTTACGCGGGACGTCGTACTTTCTCGCGAACGTTAGAATTCGCCCATTCGCGTAATCCTTTTCATCCCTAAGAAATTTAGCCTGTTTTCTTGTTTTGATTGTATTCTCATAATTAATTGGGCGTTGTTTCATAGACTTGCGAAGGTCCTCGCTCGTTTTTACATCCTTATCCGCACTTATTTTATCCTCAATTTCTTTTATTGCCTCTTGTAGTTTTGCTCTGTCTACCCACGCATGCTTCACCAGGATTTTAAGCATTTGGTGTGTGACTCCTGTCATAAATTCTGACCATTCTTGCAGAAGTTCAATATTGGGACTCTCATATGAAGGGACAATGAGAATTCTGAGTCCTCTCGGGACCCGTTCCACTTCCAAATATTTGTGGAGACTCGTTGCCTCCCACCACTTCCGAATTTCTTTTTCGTATGTTTTTTCTAGAGCCTGAAATAGGCTTTTCAATGTTCCTGGTACTGTTTTTTCCACAGTTTTGTCTTTGCTCGTGCCTGGTGTTTTCACAACAAACAGGCTTCCTGCTGCTTCCTCTCTCTCAGTATCTGAGAACATACTATATATATATATATCCAACAAAAGAGTTGCCCCTGTGAGGTATATATTCACTGAAAAAAACCATAGATTTCAGACAAATTATAGTTAGGAATTAGCATTTAAAAAACATGAGAAATTCACTGATAAAAACACAGGTTTCAGGAGAGTTATAGTTAGTTGGACATTTCACTTGTACAAAACCATTGAAATTCCCCCGTTATAGTTAGTTGTACTAACTATAACTTGCGTGCCCGCAATCCACTGCTGATGATGTCACATATTATATCATTCATGACATGGTCAGTGACATCACTGGTGACATATCAAATGCCATCACTGATGACATCACTGATGACATCATCTAGTGAATATGGTTTGGTTCAATAGATAAATAAATAATATATATATAGCAATCTGCCTTGAAGACTAGGTGCATGTATAAGTGTCTGAATGGAGGATTTAGTAGCAATGTGATTGACTGTCTAAGTGATGAATTTAAAGTGTCTCACTAAATATATGTGATAGTGATTCATCTTTGTGAATACCTGTATCACGCTATCTCTTGTTGTGTAAACTACTACATAAGTTGGTTACTAGCTATGTGAAAGTCTATATTACTTATTAATTAGTTAAGTATGAATTTGTATGGGATAGTGAATGAATGTGTGTATGGTTGGGTGGGAGGTGTGTGACTATCCAAAGATGTGTAAATAGTTGATTTAGTAGGTATATGAGGTTAAGACTGTATGTGGAAACAGTTGTTTGGGTGAGTGAATCTCTTTATGGGTGTGGTAATGAGTAAATATATTTCTCAATGATACATGTCCAAGAAACTAGAAATATAAAAAGCAGTGTATGTGACAGTTGTTGTAAGTAAATAGGTATACATAAGACTCAGTGATTGTATGAGTGATGTATGGATACCTGTATACTTGTAATAATGAGGTTATAACACACTAATTATGAGTTACTATCTATATCAAAAATAAAGTGGTGTTTGTGTAAGTGTGTAGCTTAGCCACAAGTGGCTGTGGACCTCTGATGACCGCTGGCTCTGGTGCGCACTGTCGTGGGGTAGGTCACACATTTTGAACTGAGTCTTGCCCTCTACATGGCAGAGTCAATGTCACCGTACAGTCCTCATCGCAAACTGCATCCCCTTCCAGCTCTGGTGCCCCTGAATGTGTGCCCTGAAATTCATGATCGATCTCTGTTTGTACGTCGGTGGCATCTGGGCCCATGGGTAGGAGGTTGTCGGCCTCTACATTAAGCTGATACTGACAAGGTGTAAGTAGTAGAACTTTACTGTTTGTTTAATAAAAATCATTACAATGGTAAACATTTATAAAAGATTTAGAATTTTTGTTTAAAAACGTGAATCGATATTACAAAAATATTTACACATAGTGCAAGAGACACGTATTTTGTCTTGGAGCTACATCTTAGCTTTAAAACATTTGTTTAGTTTTTTTTGTCTTTCTTTTTTTTTTTCCTCTGGGGATCCACCTAAGGGTGTCCATTTAGTCCATTCGTATCATCACAGTGGGTTAAAAGGAGAGATTCATCCATAAATTATTAAAAAGACCTGGCCATCCATCTTTGTTAGTGAACTATTAACTTCATCTGATCAGTGCAACTCAATAACGGGCAATTAAAAAACGGTGTGGACCAAGGTTGGCCCTTCTGAATTAACATCTGCTAAGGACACGTGCCAAGACCCTAGTCGTTAAGGATGAGTTGTTGGTACCGCTAATGGCGTGGGTTCATTAATATGGTGAAGGCCCTACATGTAGTGATTTAAATGTTCTTCAAGCGCACAAGGGGCAAGAGGTAATCCGTGTGAAAAAAGGCCGATGTCGGCTGATATTTGGTGTAGCAAATGGCTTAGACCGCCCTTTTACAATTGACTGATAAAACAAGGTGGAAAAGTGCAGTCTGTAGCATTCAACTTCGCCATTTGCCCGTTCCTGCTTGCTTCTGCCTAGGAGGGACACCTTCCACTGTCCTCCGCAACCCTGTGTGATACTCCCCTTAGACAATGACGAGTACACACTCAGCTCACGTGGCCCTGCCTCAGTGCACCGCAAGTCACCGTCCCCTGGCCGTGTGACTGTGCTGGCTGCTGTGCATCAGGGGCCACAAACTCTGTGCTGCTCAAGTCAGGGACACATGATGTCCGTACCTAGTACTGCTGATTGTCTGCTCACTGTTGTGGTTGTTGCCAGCACCACCCAACCCCTGAGTGGTGGCCTACAATATTCAACACTCATCCAGCACAGGTGTCATTGGAGATGCAACTCTGGCAATAAAAGGGGCCGGGTGCATGTGTGTAGTCAGTCCCACAAAGTCACTCTGTGTGTCCGTGTGGTAATTATGTATGCATGTGGGACTGGGGCAATTCCACATTACATTGTGCTGTGTACTGCGTGCGCAATCATGTCATCGCAGGCAGTGGTGTAGACCTGGGAGGTGTAACCGTGTTGCACCTTCATGTGTGCGTAAGCGGAGTGGACAGGCATACAACAGTACTGCATAGCGTTGTGGCTCCTCCACACGTGTATCTGGGTGTGGTTCAGCGTGGGCCTTGCCAAGGATGTGGCCGATGCATGTGTCTCTGTTGTAGTGTCTGCGCCACACGTCCTGCAATGAACAATGTTGCTATGTGGCATGCCCCCGGTGGGCATGGTCAGCCAAAGGTACACATGGGGGAGGGCATGCCAGCTTGTGGTCAGGAATCACACAAGCCAACTGTTTTGTGTGCCGCTATTAGTGCAGCATGAGTCACAGATGTACCCTCAACTTCATGTCGAGTTTAGCCAGGCAGGTGCCCTACTTTTGGGCAGCCCTGTCCTTGTAATGGGCCTACACACATGTGGCTGGCCAGATTTCGCGCAGCATCATCATTGTGTCGTACTCAGGCTTCTAGACATGTGTGGACAGGCATGTCAATGGTGTACCCTAGGGGTGCATGTGATGTAATCGCGCTGCACACACTAGTGAATGTGCTCGGGGGGAGGTGCTGCAGTGAGTCTACATAGTGCATCGTGATGCTGATCATTTGCAACACGCAGTACGAGGCATTCTGGAATCACTAGGTCACACCTATCACACACCAATGAACCAGTGAGCCTGGCAAACACATCATGCAGTACGTAGTCATGACTCATGTCTCTCTGCACTGTCACAGGTGACCAAGGATATGCACTTGCACTTGGATGATGACACCACTCCGAGCCCCGAACACACCGGCCCAGAGGCAGTACAATGTGGCCCACAAATGCACCAGGGGCATCGTGGAGCACACATTTGGCTTGTTGAAGTCACGTTTCAGGTGCCTGGACGTCACAGGTGTTAAGCTCCTGCACAGCCCAGACCTACTGAGATTACTAGTGTTTGTAGTCTTTTGTCTCTATCTAATGAATAGTGGCATGTAATCGTTCATTGCCACTCTAGTCTGTCTCTGCCTACACCGGATACGCCTGCCCACACCGGAAATGGAAATGCGGCGTCCGGGTGTTTTTGCCGCAAATTTAGAGTATTTAAACTTGGTAAGAGCCCTACTCGCAAAGAATTTGCCTATTAACGGAGGCATTTGCCCCAGGTTCCCGACTTCGAGTTGACACTGGTATGTAGGGCGACGACATAGCAAGATAATGTATGCAGGGTGTTAATGGCAGGGAGTGAGGTGATTGTATGCATCCCCCTCAGTGCCCAGTATTTCTTTCTTTTTTCTAGACCGCTGGCGGATTTTTTTTTAATACACGTTGGGACTATCGAGTGACCCGAAACGCGGGAGTGATTAGGACCACGCGTTTATGGTTAATTTACCATATTTTAAGGTAAATACATCAAATGATGCATGATACTACAGCGGGGATAGAATCTATAGATTAGGTACTTAATGACAACGTAAAATGCACTTTATGAGGTGTCTTTGCATTTGCATTTAGGCATGCTCTTCCTAAGTGAGGAAGGTGTTTAGGACATCATATGATGAGCAATATGTCATCTTTATCAAGTCAGCACTACATTTTCGGAAATCTGGCTTGAACATAGAAAATATGGTTTGCTAGATTATCGACATTTTAGTCACTTCTTAGATTCAGTTGGTGATGGTCATTTTTGTTTTTCAGACTGTAACAGATTTCGAAGGCTGCCATTTTAGAGCACACTGATTGACCTCGTCTCTGAAGATAGTTTGTGGTATTAGTGAGCATACCAGAGGTTAGTCCTGTGTTGTAACAATGATAGAATGATATAACACATCATATGTATACTGGTTCATATTAGAAATGTGTCTTTTGTATATGCATTGAAAAAGGTTTATGTCTCACGCACCTTATTTTAACAAGTTCGTCTAAATTTATTCTTTTAGGGAGCTTTTGTATATGCAGACATTGACAAATTCTCCACCACTAAAAGTCTAAGCACTGGAGGTTTCTGTAAACTCATGGATGAAGGTATTGAGTTTTGAATTCCTAATAGTTGAACAAATAGTGTCTATGGCGTACTGGGTCTACTGTTTAGCTGAATACTGCATTGACATCTTTAAAGACCGCTCTGGCGATAAAGATCCAACGGTTCTACCCTACTTTTTATAGAATACTCTGTACTTTTTTTTTCAACTGTCTGCACTTTTTTTTTAACTGTCTGCACTTTATGGCAATATATGGAGGTTTCCTTGCCCCATACTTGGTACTTCTTAAGTTTTATTTTTTGCACTTTATGGCAGCATATGGAGATTTGTTTGGCCCCATCTAATACACCACAAGGTTTTTTATGCACCTGATTATACCAACCATCGAATATATGATACGCTAGTATGACTTTTATGTTTGTTGTCACCTTATCACACCTATGAGCACTAGGTGCTAATATTTATTGTTTGAACATAGAGGCTATGTAAAAATATGTTTTGTATGTATTTTTAATATGTTAGGAAATATGAAAAAAAAGTGTTCTTATTGTTTTTATTTTACAGATATAATATGTTAAAGTGGGAATAAATGCTTTTTCCTGAAGAAGGTGTTGGCTATTAATCAATTTGCCCACCGAAACGCGGTGATGCCCATTTGAGTGGAAATCATGTTAAGTCTGTGGAGACAATAACTCTGACTGAAAATTGGAATATTAATCAGAGCTGATCCCTGGTTGACTACTGTATTTTCCCTCCTTATTGTGATTCCCATTTGTATGTCTTAATATTGTTGTTGTTGAAATATATTTGCATTTCTTAATTGAGTAGAATTGTATTGATGATAGGGTTGGAGTATGTTTTTAAATTGGGGTTGATATGTTTTTAACAATTGTCTGAATAAACTGTATATGTTTAATATTTTATTTTTACATTTCCTCTTTGTTCATCTCATTAGTGTTGATTAAGTGTTTTTGACAATAGCAATGCTTGGTGTGTGATACTGCCCAAAGGGGATTTCTTTTTAGACATTTGCCCTTATTGGTACCCTACCCCTTTGGCCGTTGTGTCCCTCTCTCTTTTATTAGAGATATTGTGCACAGCCCGACGGGCTGGAGAGTTCTTTTTGGATACAATAGAGGGTGTGAACGGTGATTCCCCAATGGATCGATTTAGGACCTTTGGGTTCAATGATGATCAATTCAATCGAACTATTAATACAAAAAATGGAAACAAAAAATAACAGTTGTTTCTGGTAAAGGCGAGAATTGGGGGAAACTACTTAACCTGACAAAAAAACGTATCCGCACTGAGGCACATGCAGATTTTTTTATAGAATATGTTAAATCGGGCACCATCCCTATTGGTTTGCAGGTACGTAATGAGCCTGGCCTATTTGAAAATAGGACATTCTTGGAAACATGGGCTATGATCTCGAATAGATGCAGCCGAGACTGGATGCTCTTGATTATTGAGACAGCCCATGAACTCATTATAATAGAAAAGAAAACAATAGAAAAACTTGAGCTGGAATTGAAGAATTGTCCGGCTCTTGAATGGAATGGAATGGAAAGAAGATTTGTAGAGCGCGATAGCTACCCTGAGGCGTCCTAGCGCTAACAGATGATGTGAGCAAGAGAGATGAACCGGGAGGCTAATCGGGTGGTGGGAAGAGCAGGGTCTTTAGGTGCCTACGGAAGGATGACAAGTTGGGTTATGCACAGAGGTGGAGGGGAAGGGAGTTGCATAGCCTACAGGCATTGAGTGAGAAGGCTCGGCTTCCACATCTAGCCTTATTAATCTTAGGAACCGTCAACAGAAAAGAGGTCGATGATCTGAGCTGTCTTGCGGGAAGGTATGAGGTGACCAAGGAACGATTGATGGGCGGGCCCGTTTCCCAGAATGCTCTATGGGTGATGCATAAGGACTTAAAATCAATTCTCTGCCTGACTGGCAGCCAGTGGAGGCTCCTCAATCCGGCCTTGGCCGAAGTACGGCGAGGGATTTGGAGCAATGTGCGGGCTGCACAGTTCTGCACAATCTGCAATGTGTTCAAGGTGGACTGGGGAGCACCCAAGTACAAAGCATGTCCGAAGTCTAGTCTAGAAAGAGTGAGTCCCTGTATCATTATCTTTCTGGCTTCAAAAGGCAGCACAGGGAGGATCTTTCGTAATAGCCTGAGCAAGCCAAAGCAAGCTGCTGATAACTTAGTGGCTTGGGCGTTGAAATTGAGAGCTTTATCAAGCCGGATGCCCAGGCTCTTAAATTTGTCTTTAGGTACAGGGGGGAGCCGAGTGAGGAGGGCCAGAGAAGTTTGAGAGCCGAGGAGGAAGGGTTACCCAGGAGCATTAGCTCCGTTTTTTCGCCGTTCAATTTAAGGTGTGACATGGTCATCCAATTGGAGACCTCCTCCAGGCAGGGTATGAGATTAGATTCCAGTTAGTTGATTGGATTCCAGTTGGTTGAGGGACACCACCAGCTGGGTGTCTTCCGCGTAAGTAATGATTCTTACTCCAAACGGACGGACTACCTCCGCTAGTGGCGCCATATAAACATTAAACAGCGTAGGGCTCAGCGACGAGCCCTGGGGAATGCCGCAGACAAGTGGTTTGCTCAATGAAATAGGATGTAAGTCCTGATCGAAGTCCAGTCTCCACTTCCTTTCAAGACACCTGCACTTACTTTTAAGTTCCCGTAGTTCGGGGGAATACCAGGGGGCAGTTTTAGAAGACCGCTTTGCCTCCGTCCTCCTCAGGGGGAGAACCGAATCTAGGGAGCTTGTGATCCACCTGTTAAAATCCTCATTTGCTAAGGTGGGATCTGGGTTAGTGGGGGGTCTGGTCTTATCCAAGGTGGTTTGCCATTCCTGCACAGGGAGCTTGGACCAATTCCTCTGAAGGGGTACATTTGTTTGGTGCAGGAGGTGGGGGTTGGGGATGGTCCAGGTAAAGGGAATGAGATGGTGATCGGACCACGGGATGGGGGAAGGCGTACGTCTCGCTCTCTACCCAGTCCGCCCTCCACTCAAGCAGCCCTGGGCTGTGGTGGCACGGGGTCGGAACGGGAGGCGTGCTGCGGAGGGGCTTGGTTCTGGGAGTTAAAGAGTTTTCTATTAAAAGAGATCAAAGAGCAAAGTGCAATTTAAAAATGCGGAAAAGCACACACACGTCCGACACCAGGGTACGGCCACACGCTCAGTGCTCAAGTAATCTGTAGCGTGAGGTATGAGCCTTATGTGGGACAGCTGCGTCAGGGGCGTGTCTCACTCTCTCCCCGGTCCGCCCTCCACTCAAGCAGCCCTGGGCTGTGATGGCACGGGGTCGGTACGGGAGGCGTGCTGCGGAGGGGCTTGGTTCTGGGAGGTAAAGAGTTTTCTATTAAAAGAGATCAAAGTGCAAAGTACAATTTAAAAATGCGGAAAAGCACACACACGTCCGACACCAGGGTACGGCCACACGCTCAGCGCTCAAGTAATCTGTAGCGTGAGGTATGAGCCTTATGTGGGACAGCTGCGTCAGGGGCGTGTCTCTCTCTCTTCCCAGTCCGCCCTCCACTCAAGCAGGCCTGGGCTGTGGTGGAACGGGGTCGGAACGGGAGGCGTGCGGCGGAGGGGCTTGGTTCTGGGAGGTAAAGAGTTTTCTTTTAAAAGAGATCAAAGTGCAATTTAAAAATGCAGAAAAGCACACACACGTCCGACACCAGGGTACGGCCACACGCTCAGCGCTCAAGAAGACGCTAAGAAAAAACTTGATGCCATCGATAGAGATGTAGAAGTCTATAGTGAATATCTGCTAAATAAAAAAACCATAAAGCTCAAAAAAGATATTGAGAGGTTCTCTGAGGAGAGGATTTATCCCTTCGTGAAAGAAAATTACTACCAACAAAGGAATGATGGGAATTGGAAAAGGCCCCATAACAGACAGATTTACACTTGGGGAGGTAGAAAACAGATCACTTTTTCTGAAACATCGGGATCCAGCAGTAAAGATGAAGGTCCTCAGAGAGAGGACACTGCAGGGAGAACTAATACTAGAGATCAGGGGTCTTTTTTAGACTCACGCCCGAAGAGAGCCCAACAAATCAATAGGAATATGGGGAGAGGTCAATTCAACCAGGGCCCTCCACAACAGCAGGAATATATGAGGACAAGGAACAAACGTTACTGGCGACCGACAGAGTACCAGTAATTAATCTGTCTAATAAAATACATAGGGCCATATGTAGGTAGCTAAATACCGGTCGCTAACGGCCGAAATTTGACAAATTAGCTGTTACCGACCGGTATTTAGGCCTTCGAGATGTAGGAGGCCAAAAATAAGGATTTGTTAAATATGAATCGGTAATTACCAATTCATCTTTACCGAACCAGAAATACCGAATCGGTAGTTACCGAATTCTTATTTACCGATTCCGTAAATAAGAAACGGAAAAGATGAGATTTGAGATGTAGGTAACTTCTAAAAAACCGAATTGCATGGAATTCGGTATTTAAGAGTCGGTAATTACCATGGATTGCAAGCAGGTGGTAACAAGGTGCAGGCCATAAAATAGGCCCCAAAATGCAACAGTGTGACCAGAATGGAGGCTTTCTATGTGATAGCAAGGCGGCTACGGCTACAGGCAGCAGGAGAGAGGATGTAGAGACTGGAGGAGCCATTCTAAAGACAGCAGATCACACTCTTTCAACTTACTGAGGCAGAGATTCATGAAAGGTACAGGCTACACCCCACACCATCCTGGACTTGATAAGGGACCTGCACCCACTTCTGGAGCTCCCAACACCAAGGGCGCACGGCCGCACGCCATACCACCACATGTTCAGGTGCCCTGTAGCATACACCTGCTTGCATCCGGCAGTTTCCAGGGGGTGATAGCTACGATAGGTGGTGTGTCCCAGAGCAGCCTGTCCTGTTTCTTCAGGAAGTTCCTGGAGGCCATGATGCAGAGAATGCATCATTACATCAGCTTCCCTGACACACATGCAGAACTTTTAAAGACCAAGACTGACTTCTACCAAATGGAAAACTTCCCACATGTCATCGGCTGCATTGATGGCACACACATCCCAATCTGCCCACCTGCAGCCACAGAGTACATTTACAGGAACAGAAAGTCCACCCACTCAATAAATGTGCAGGTAATCTGTGATGCCAACAATATAATCACAGACATTGTGGCCAAATTCCCAGGAAGCACCCACGACTCCTACATATTTCGGAACAGTGGGATCTACACAAGCCTGACAGCGGGGGAATTCAGAGAAGGATACCTGCTAGGTAAAACACTGTGACACACCCTGATAGATATTGCAGATGTAGGTGTTGTTGCGCATGTGATTAATGGCTCTCTCATTTCCACATAGGTGATAGCGCATAGGCCGTCCGCTCGTTCATCCTGACACCCTACCTGAACCCATCAACCCCTAGTGAGAGACGATACAACATGGCACACTAATCTACGTGCTACGTTGCGGAGCGCACCTTTGGGCTGTGAAAAAGCAGGTTCTGCTGCCTCCACAAAAGTGGAGGCGCATGTCAGTACTCACCCCTCATCTGCTGTAAGATCATCGCAACTTGCGCAATGTTGCACAACCTTGCTACAAACAAAGGTACAGAAGTGGAATTAAGTGATTATGAGGACCATGATGATGAATGTGCACAGCCTGAGCCCAATACAGCAGGAGTGGTGTCAGCAACAGATGGGAGACAGAGACGGGCAGATATCACATGCAACAAGTAAGGAGACACATCCAGGTGTAGTATGTACACAACGTAGTTTAATCCTTTTGGCACTACGCCAGTAAACAAAGGCACAAATGTGCAAGACCAATTGTAGTCATCTATTCTGGAAGTCCTGGGTTACTTCACCCATTCCAGGTGAGGGAGTGTGGGCAGCATCAGTTTTGCGGCCACGCTACTGGTGCCGGATGACATTGGCTGGCTGTCCTCACTGGGTGTGTGGGCAGTGGCAGCCCCATGGAGCCTGCTGTTCCTCCGTGAGTCAGTAACATGGGGGGTTGTCATGCTGCTTCTACTAGTGCTATCTTCGCTCTCACCCTCATCCAGAGCAACAGTATGTGCCGACTGCGCAGTCAGCGGCACCTCAACATCACTTGTCACCCTCACAAGGCCCCTGGAGAGTTCACTGCTGCTGTGTGCTAGTCCCTCCTGCATGTTTACAGATCGCCTACAAAGCAAGGAAGTGGCAGGGGCCAGGTGGTTGACTGCCCTTGTATGTTGTTGTGACCGCTGCCTCTCCTTCCGCCTTGCAGCCCTGTCCTGGTCAAGCTTGTTGCACAAGAGCAGCACAGACTGGGACATGTCCTGCATGTCCCGCAGCCATCTCTCTCATGCCCACAGCCATCTCTCTACTTCCCTCCGCCATTGAGCTGATGCCCTTTTCAATGTTTGTCATGTTCTCATTCAGGTGCCTCATCTGGCGTTGTACAGACTGGATGGCCTTCCCCTGCATGTACTGTACTTTGACCATGCTACTCTCCAGTCCACAGAAGACACTGGGACCCTCATCATGTTGCAATTCACTGCTGTCTCTGGCCCTGCGGCATCTGACACCTGTGTGGGCCCCCTCGGCGATGGACTGCTGATTGGCACTGCTGTCCTCACCAGCCATGGTTGATGTTTCACCCCCCACCGTGTCTCCTGCTGACGACTCCATTTCTATTAGTGTGGCAACTACATGCCTCTTGCTTTTTTGGACTGTAGGTATTGTGACAGCTGGTGACGCAAGCAGTGCAGATGAGGACAGGAGTAGAGGGGAGCCAAAATGCTCTGGGCAGACCTGCAGCTGTGGTGACGCTGGAAGGTCTTGGAAGGCTGGCTGTGCTGGTGGTGCAGAAGTTTCCTGTGTGGTATTTCCTGCACCTGTGCTCGTCTCCTGTGTGTCTTCACTCTGTGGTGCACTGCCTTCCTTCTCCTTGGTACGCTTGCGAGATGTCTCGCCTGTGGAAAGAAATTCGTACATTAACTCTGTGATCCTGCAGCCCTGCATGTACAATTAAATTCTGATCTCTGAAACACTGTTGGTATTGCCTCAGCTTGCTTATCACTGATGTGTGTCGCATTCCTTGTTGTTTGGTGTGCTGTCTGACATGGTAGGTGTTTCAATGACTACATCTACCATAATGCATTGCTGCTGTATTTTGCTACCTGTACTGGAGTGGGGTTAAAACTACCACATAGGGGAAGGGGAAAGGGAAGGGGAAGGGGAAAGGAAAGGGGATGGGTGGGGTTGATTGCTGTGCATGCTTCTTACCTTTTCAGGTGACAGCTCGGGCTGAGTTGTCTGCATCTCCAACACCAGAGATGCTGCCTGGTTCAATGGTGTACTCCACCAGCTCCTCCAGCTCAGTCAGGGCAGGTGCCCTGTTCTTCCCTCCTCCTGTTAGGTTTGCCAGTTTGTGGAGCTCAGCCATCTTTCGCTTCGTTAAGCTCCGGAGGTTATACCACCTCTTCTTCAGGTCGTCAATCTCCTGTGTGGTCACCCCGATGGCATTAACTTTTGACTGTATTGCCAGCCAAATCTTCCTTTTGGCAGATTCTGCCACCAGCAGGGACTGCTTCCCAAACAATTTGTTGTGCTCCTTTACTACCTCCTCCAGGAGGACCTGCAGCTCCATGGTGCTTAATTTAATCTTCCTCTCTGCACCTTCCCTCTCAGTGTCTTTGCTTGCCATTTTTTCACTTTCCCAGGAGTAAAGGTTTCCAGTGGCTCAAGGGCTCTGCTCTGCTCTCACAGCCTCTCCAGCAGCTTCAGATTGCTTGCACCTGCATGGGTGTGGCCACTTCCTGGTTGGGAGGAGGGGTGGTTGCACCTGATTGGTTGAATCCTGTTTTTTTCAGGTTTTGAATAGCTGATTCGTATTTACCGATTCTGAATTTATCGATTCGGAATATACCAATCAGTGTTGGAGATTCAGTATTCATTTACCAAATTGTACCGATTCGGTAATTGTTACTGAATCATTACCTACATCACAAATACCGATTTCTTATTAGCGATTCGGTAAAATTTGTTAAAAATCAGTATTTAAGAAATGGTATTTGGGATTTACCTTTATATGGCCCTTAGTGAGATGGAAATTAGGATTTTAAGTAGGGGTTTTAGTATTGTGCTCTCAACTGGTGTAGATAAACTTCAGCTAGAAAAAGATATGCGCTCTTTTTTTAGAAAAGTCAGGTTTAGGAGATTTTTTGAGAACAGAGATACTAGGGAGCGTGAGAATGTGTCAGGATTAAAACCGAAGTCATCATTCACCCCAACGCTGGCTAAGGTTGGAAAAACATTGAAGCATTTGAAATGGCTGTAGAGAGTGGAATTCAGAGTATTTTAGGCAACATGAATAGGCCCAGTACCAACAATATAAAAAGAGAATTAAGACTGGCCCTGAAATCCTTAAAAGATGATAGGTCCCTTACTATCAAACCTGCTGATAAGGGCGGTGGGGTTGTAGTATTTAACACCTCCGATTATGAAGATAGAATGTATAAACTGCTGGATGTCAAAGAACACTAGGTACGTAGCAAGGCCAGCAGTATATCCATTATATCTAGGGAATGTATGGTTCTCCTTGAGGAGGCCAAAGAGTGCAATTGGAAAGAGTGCAATTGGATTTGTGAAGATTAATTCAAATTCCTTAATAATCAGGAACCTAGAATTCCAGCCATATATGGCCTTCCCAAGGTGCATAAACATAGCACGTATCCACCAATGAGACCTATAGTTAGCAGTATTGATTCTCTTCTTGAGCCTATCAGCAAATATGTGGACCATTTTCTAAGACCGATTGTGTGCAGTCTCAAGTCCTATGTGAGAGATTCTGCACATATTATTTCCCTTATTGAAGGAAAGGTGTTCTGTAGGGAGACTCAATGTCTGGTTACTCTTGACATTGAGTCTCTCTACACGAATATCCCGCAGGAAGATACGGTCAATGTGATTGAGGATATCCTAGAAAATCGGGACTTTGGAGGGGCATATAAAGATTTTATTGCGAAATGTGTGAGACTCATCTTGATGAACAATGTTTTTTTTATTTAAAGGCCAAACATATTTATAATGAATTGGCACCCTTCTTTGATAATGTAGCGGGCTGGTACCGCTACATTGATGACATTTTTTTTATATGGGAGGGCTCGGTTGAACATCTAGAGGAGTTTTTAACCTGGTTAAATTTAGGTGATCCCAACCTTAGGTTCACATAATATCATACCAACTCTAGTGTTGACTTCTTGGATCATTAAGGAAATTAATGGAGTATTGGATGTTGAGCTTTTTACAAAACCAATGGCTAAGAATACCCTCCTCCATTTCTCTAGCTTTCATCCAAAATCACAGAGGGAAAGTATTCCCTTTAGCCGATTTCTCCAGCTTAGGAGAAATCATTCAGATTTGAATGATTTCTATACACATGCAGACCTCCTAAAAAAGAAGTTTAAAGATAGAGGTTACCCTAAAAAACATTTATCCCATTCACTAAAGAGTGCAAGATTTTATGACAGAGATGCCCTGATTAACAAATCTGAAAGGAAGAAGGAACCCCTAAACAAGGTTGTATTTGTTAGTAAATTCTCCAGTTTGAGTAACAAAATTAAAAACGTAGTGAATAAGAGTTGGCACATATTGAATCACAATGAAGAAATTCAGCTTGAGAAACCCTTGTTTGCTTTTTAAAAAAACAAGAACCTACGTGATTTATTATTGCACACTTACAAAGAGGAGAGTCAACATAACCAGAGGACTATGGACTTTGCAATCGGAAACGTTAGATGTGGCACATGCAACATCTGTCCACAGTGTTTACAAGCTACATAAATAACACGTAATGGTCTGTTGCTGAAATCTAGAACAATCAGCAATTGCAAAAGTAGGAATGTTGTTTATCTTTTACTGTGCTCTTGTGGCCTTGGCTATATTGGGGAGACTAGTTGGGAGGCTCGGATTAGGTTCCAAGAGCATAGATCTGCAATTAGAACTAAAAAGATCACAGCGCCACTATTATTGAATCCTCGGGTACTTTTTACCCTTTTTTAATCCTGACAAGTGAATCCAGGAATAAAATTGTTATGACAATATCCCTTTGTTAGTTTTAACATTTATCATCTGCACCTATTTAGGATCCTTTTTTTTTACTTCTTTATTTATTTGTATTATCTACCCCTCCCTATTGCTCTGCCTCTAGCATTGGTCTGTGCTGAGGCATTGTATGATGAAGCATGCCACAAGTTGTTTGGGTGAGGGCAGTTTTTACAAAGTGAATGTGCTCCTGATACATGGTTGCATGTATTTCAACTTTATATAAAAAAGTGCGACTTCTATTCATCTTACTTCCTCTTAAGTGTATGTAAGCTTTAGAGAAACAAGCTCAGAATAACGCAAGGACAGCTGGTCCTTGATGAGAAATGTTTGGAGGTACAGAGGGCTAGGAAGAATTTGGAACTAAAGTCCCATGGTGGCAGAATTGGTGTCCCTCGGGTCAGGGAGTAATTGTGTGATGCTAGGAACCTTAGCAGGTTAGTCCCTCCTTACCAGGACGGGGATGATATCCATAAATGGATCACTGCCTTGGAGATGGCCTGTAAAGTACCCAAGGTCCCTCAAGGGCAGTGGGCAGTTATCCGGTTGCTCTCTTTTGTCAGCAAAGGCAGAGAGAAACTCCTCACTGTCAAGGAAGATGTTGACAACTATGCAGTCTTCAAGAGTGCCCTCATAGATGAGTTTGGTTTGACCACTGAACAGTACAGGGTCAAACTCAAGGACACACAGAAGTCATACAAGCAAAACTGGGTTTACTTTGTAGACATTGCTATTATGGCTGTGGAAGGCTGGCTTCGTTGAAGTAATGTGCATGACTATGAGGTAATGTACAATTTATTGATGAGGGAGCACATACTTAATAACGATCCAAATCAACAACTGCACCAGTACCTGGGGACTCTGATCTGACCTCTCCCCAAGATTTGGGAAAGAAGGGAGACAAATAGGACTGCACCAGGGTAAAGCAGAAAAACAATGGTGGTGGAGGTGACCACAAGAAGCAAGATTCTTCTAAGGCCCAAGAAAAGGGTGGGGAGAAATGTGCACACAAAAAGGACTCTACTCTCCACACGTTCTCCAAAAATCTTCCTCTGGAGTGAATCCCCAAACTCCTCTTCATCGGCAAGAAACCTTGGTGTTACCTATGTAAGGAAACAAAACACAAAGCAAGGAATGCAAATTCCTCAAAACACCAAGGAAGATACTAATATTGCCCCTAACGCAACTAGCACCACTATAAGTAGTAGTACAGCTCCCAATGGATTAGTAGGGTTAGCATTGGGTTCTGAAGCGGGTTCTGTCCGACTCGGGCTGTCTTTGTCTGTGACAGTGATATAGAACTTGCCACTGAACTTGTCAGTACCACTAACTTGGGCAAGTTCAGGCAGCAGCATTTGATTAATGGTCAGGAAGTGTCACTATGGTGACAGAGAAACTTGGGTCTCCAGACCAGATCATACTTGGTCAAGTTTACCAAGTAACCAATGCAAGCAATGTCAGGACTGATCATTCCTTGGCAGATGTAAATCTCATCTCAGCTGAGTAGAGGAAACTGCCCCTAAAAGAGCTGTGGTTTCCCCAGACCTACATGCTGTCTGTTGGAGAATGACTTGGAAACTTCAGCCTATGCTGAAGTGGAATTCAGGCCACATGCAGAGATGATGGGAATCTCTGCCAGTGGATTTGCTGTGACTAGGTCTCAGGCCAAACAGTAAGGCATTGAGGGATTACTGGATCCTGGAAAAATGGACTATCTAGCTCCTAAGAGAAAAAGCAGGAAGGGTAACAAATTATCCTTCTCCCAGCCTCCCAATGAGGATTAGACTCCTGAGGGAAATTATCCAATCCCCTGTGAAGGAACTGTCCTAGAGAAATTTGTGCCTGACACAGCAGAATTCCTAGGGGCAGGGGGGCCCTCCAGGGCAGATGTGAGTCTGGAACAGAAAACCTGTCCCTCTCTTGAACAGCTCAACCCGCAATCTGATGCTGGGGAGGCAGGGAAGGTCAGTGGGTTTCATAGGCTTTATTGGGAATATTGGCTTTTGTTTTCTGAGAGTAGAGACCCCAAGTCTCTTGCCACCAGGAAGCTTGTTATACAGAGGGTTTCTTCTATCCCTAGCACATGACATTTCCCTTGCAGCACATGTTGGGCAAAGAAAGACTTGAAGACTTGGTACAGGTGTGTCCCTCATTTTCTTTCTTTTTTTTTTGTCTTCATACGCCAAAATATATGCCCAGAGTCCAATTCGCCCGTGCAACACACTACCCAACAGGTGTATACCTCCACCTATCGTGGACTCTGAAGATCTTAATGGATGCACTTTCCGCAGATACCCTCAGACATGGTCAGTTCAGTTCTTCTAACTTGCCAGCCATAGGACTGATCGGATGTGTATATTATTCTGCAAAAAGGCATAATATTTGGACAAAGTAGGTCACTTCTGTCACAGCTTATCTAGCCAAGCAATACAGGGCAGCCAAAGGTGTTTTTTCTTTTCCAGTTTACCCTGTCTAGATTCAATGTATATTTAATTGCATTTACCCAGTCTAGGTAGGTAGGTGCAGTATCTTTTAGCCAAGATTTGCAAATTTCTCTTCGAGCGAGTACAATTAAATATAGCGACAACTTATTAACATCTCGAGGAAGTAAATCATAGTTTGGAAAAATACCAAAGAAAATTAGAATTACGCTCACCAAAACTAAACATGGTTTCCATACCTTCACAGACCGCATCCCAGAAGTTATGTAAGACAGGGCACCTTAGGAACATATGGAGATCATCCGCTTTTTCCTGCTGACACTTTGGATAACAGGGAGTAGTACCTTTCGAGAATTTTGAGAGCTTAGCTGGGGACCAATACACTCTGTGAAGAGAAAACAGATGGTTTCTTTTTAAATTGGCAGGAGCTACTGTAGTATGTAGTAGTTCATAAAATACTTGCCATAATTCTTCTGTGTTCTTGTCCGGCAAGTGATCTCCCCAGAGTCCAGCAGGCAAGATAAAATTTCCATCCTCGGCTTCCAAGATAATCCAGTACAAATTTGCTGTCTTTACCTGGTTGCTTTTTCCCTGGAGCACTTTCTCCAGGTCATTTGTTACTCCCACCACTGACTCAAACTCCAGCTATTAATTTGGAGATATTTAAACTTGGATCATTTTCTCTCGGTCACAATGGTGATCTCGTCCCATCGTATCAGCAAACCCTCAGGCATTAGCTGGGACCAGTGCTTTATACCTGCATCCAACAATGGTTTTGAGAGGACATCCTTAGACCATTCTGGAGACCCCGGTGAGTCGCAGATAGGAGCCAGAGCACTATAATAACCGATATACAGGGATTTCCTTATTCTTGCCCAGGTGAAAGCCATGTCTTTCAGCAGCTTTAAACGAACCTTTTTGAAAAAACGTGGATCTCCAAACTTGTACAGGAAGCCTTGATTTCCTCCTTTAATCTCCCATAACATTTCCTTGAACATTGCACCCACCTCTGATCCATCAGGCTGTTAAAAAGCATTTTCCCTGCCTTTAGTAACTGTGTCCAAGCATACAGCTTCAAATCTGGGGCACACAGGCCCCCTTTGCTTTTTTTTCCGCGCAGCTTCCTCCACGAGATCCTTATGCCCTTTGAGGCCCACACAAAGGAGTTCAGTATAGCTTGGATTTGTCTTAGCTTCTCTTCCTTGAATGCTAGAGGAATATTCTGAAATAGGGATACTAATTTAGGCAGGAGCATCATTTTCACGATGTTCACTCTTCCTATTAACGTGAGGGGGAGAAGTGGCCTGCCCTTTAAGGAATCTACAATTTCTTTATCTACCTTAGCAAGATTTTTGTCGGTCATCTGTTCGATATCCTGGGTGATTTGGATTCCCAAATACCTTATCTCTCGTTTCAAGATAAAGAAATTGGCATTTATGTTCCAGACCATGCACTCTGACTTCGACTGATTGATCTTCTAGCAAGAGACCTGCCCAAACTGTGAGGCTGCGCCATAAATTAGTGGGATCGCTCCTATTGGGTCAGAGGTATAAATCATCATGTCATTGGACCCACTGCCCGGAGAACATGGCGGCTAGCAGTTAGCTAGTCGGGAGGCTCCGTGGTATCCGGATGGGATAACGCTGAATACGCTTCTTTTTACTGTTTACTGGCGGCGCAGTCACTGCTGTTGTAACTGAAGAAATTCCGCATTAATCTTACCGTGCGGCGGCCTGCGGCGGCCTGCGGCGGAGGATAGTTTTGCTGCCGCAGGTTCTTCCGCCACAGCCGCTGTCGGGAGGTTGGAGGACTGGCGCAGCGTGCTCTTGCAGGCGTCGTGGTACAGGCGCCTGACTTGGCCCGGACGGCTTGAATTGTCCGGGCTGTTGCGGCGAAAGGCTTTCTGCCGAGGGCGGACGACTCAGACGGGGAACAGGCGCTGGCGGGCTCAGTTAAGGCTATTGTGGCGGGAGCCGCCATTAAAGACACAAAGGACCCGGCAACAAGTACGGAGGTGAGGGGGCCACAAATTAATGTGACTGAATGGGGTCTGACGCAGTGGGCTCGGGTGGCCTGGGAGGTAAGAAGGGGCCGTATTGCAGCGGCAAGGTTCTCCCGACCGGGCAGAGGGTGGGGAAGCTGGAATTGTTCCGGACTCTCTCCCCCAGAATCCATCAGTGGAAGTGAGGGAAGGTCGCGTACTGGCTGGCAAGACACAGGGGACTCAGATGGTGATATTCTACTACACTCTGGAAAAGATACGCTAAGGCCGCCAGTCTCTAGATACACCCTCAGGAGCAAAGCTAGGAACCAAGACCCAATACCAGCTGATGTATCCAATCCCCAAATGAAACAAAGAAGGATGTCTCAGTAATTTATGCAAAAAAAGCATTAACAACAGCAACTAAACTCCCTATTTCAACCAAATCTAAGTCTAAGCTGAAGAGGAAGGGCGGCGTTAAGAACACTAACCTCATTCATATTAAGGCTACTACTCAAGAAGTATTACGCAGGGCTAAGCCTGCCCCCTCGCTTAAGGAGTATTTCAGGGTTATACCTCCCACTATTGAACTAAAACCCTTGTTGGGCTGCTCTGAACCCCTAAGGGGCTGCACAACTGACCTGTGTAATTTTCCAGAAGGAATATTGAGCCCTAACAGATACCAGGTATTGGAAGACCAGCCGGACCGAGATAACTGAAAGCTTCGAAATGGGGGACACAGAAGCTATCATAGAAGGCGGACCTACCCCGCCCTGCAATGGGGATACCCCCCCCTAAGGTGGAAAAGAGCACTTGGCAGACCAGGAAGATGTTAGTGGGCGGGAGAATACTCCTTTAACTAGTAGCAGCCAGGGCATTAAGAAAAATGATAAGGGGTTATCTAGTGATCAGTCTGTCTTGTTAATCCTCCAGTCCTAAGTCAAGAGATGAGATATGGTTTCTGGGTTTCAGAAAAGAACCAGCAGGAGATCAAGATGTTCTGTGAAAATTTGACTCAATAGCTGTTAGGACTACGGCTCTGGAATCACCAGTTACAGATCTGAAAACTTTGGCTTTACAACACACAAAGAAAATCAATAATCTAAGAGAATGTGAGCAGGGGCTTCTGGAAAAAATAGAATCTATTGAAAATTCTCGGAGGAGAAATAATCTACGTCTCCTGAAAATTCCGGAAGGGGCCGAAGGGAGTAATATTAAAGAATTTGCAGCTAAACTCATTAAACAAGTGACTGCAATTGAGGTCTCGGAACAAGATCTCATTAGAGACATACAGAGAGTTCACAGAGACCCGTTCAGACTAAATACGAACAAAACTAGACCAAGAAAGATCTTGATGCATTTTCTAACCTACACCTTAAAGGATGTTATTCTTAACAGGGCATTAAAGAACATCTCCTTAACTGCAGAGGGGATCACATTCCAGAGCAGGTCAGACGTCTCCTCAATAACGGCACCTAGACAGTGGGAGCTAAGGAAGCTCCTTGACCCCTTTAGACAGGTGGGCGCAAGGGTACAATTGAAATTCCCTGCATCCCTAAAAGTAATGTATAACAATAAAATGAGGGTCTTTAATAGAGTGGAGGGGGCAGAAGCCTACCTACAACTGATTTCTGAAATAGTTCGTGAGGGAGAAGTGGGGTAACTTCTCTTTTTATACCATCTCTGCCATTCTATTTTCTATTCATTTACCCTGTCTGTTACGCCATGCAGTGTAAAGAATTAAAAAAAAACAGCAATCTACACCGTCCGGATACCAGGAGGGTAGCCTCAAGGCCAGAGTAGGGCCATAGGAAGAAGAAGGGGGGTTTTCCAGGGGAGCACTAGGGATGGTCAATGGAGGGTGGGTTGTGGGGTGGTGGTCACTGGGTGGGGAGCATGTGGGAAAAAAATTGTCCGACTCGCCAAATTAGGTCATTTAAATAAATATACTTTCTACTTAGAGAATAATGTCACAAGCTAGATCAGTTCAGGATATATATTTGAAGCTTTTAACCTGGAATTTAAATTGTTTGAGGGTAAAACATAGAAGGGAGAGAATATTACAATATCTTAAAGATGCGCCGGAGCAAATTTTTATTCTTCAAGAGACCCATCTCACAGAAAAAGAGATGAGGGAGTTTTGTAAGAGGAAAACATGGATATAGGAAGTAATATGCACCACTCAGCAAGTAACCATAAGGGGAGTTGCTATCATAGTTAAAACCAATGCAGCTCTTGTAGTGGAAGACACTAAGGTGGATAAGAAGGGTAGGTGGGCCATAGCGAAGATTAGCTACCATACATATAAATGTACTTGGATGATCCAGCCCTGCTGGGAGAGCTGCTGGAATAACTGCTAGTCTATAAAGATCCGTTAATTCTGGCGGGAGATATTAACTTGGTTTTGGATCCCTTAATCGACAAAACATATAAGAATAAATCCTAACATAATTGTAAAATGAGATCTCTTTTAGTAAATGCAATCCACTAAATGAGTTGGTCGGATGTTTGGCGGAAAAAATGGGGGTCTAAAAAGGGATACACTTTCCACAATAAGAAGCTGGGGCATACATCCAGAATAGATTTCTTTTTGATTGCTGAAGAATTATTGGGTGGTGTGGTGGATGTTAAGCATTTAGGTCGGCATTTGTCAGATCACTCGGCTGTCTCTTTAGTTTTAAAGCTGTCCAAGGAACAGAGCACTAAAAGATGGACTTTGGATCAAACTATTCTGTTGGATGATGAAGTGGTAAAAAAGTTATTAGATGAGTCAGAGAGGTTCTTTGAGATAAATCTAGGGACCTCTTCAATCAAAATTGTCTGGGACACTTATAAAGCTTACCTGAGGGGGATGATCACTGCAATACAATCCATGAGACAAAATAGTTTAGGGCCACAATAGCCAAATTGCGGTAAATTATCTGCGAGTTAGAACATGACCTTATAACTCAGAATCAGTTGTCTAAGGCTGATATTCAGGAAGAGCTCACAGCCTCTTAACTAGAACTAGCAGAGGTATTGGATGCCAGAGTTAGGAAACGGTGGCAGGTTAGCACACTTTGAATATGGGGAACCCAGCGGGAAGCTCCTAGCCTGGAAAACTAAAAAGGAGCAAAGCAGAAACAGGATTAAAGGAGTCTTGTCTGAAACCTCGGGTGAGATCTCAGAGAATGCTATCGATATTGAGGAAGCCTTTTATAAACATTTTAAGAAGGTATGCAAGGAAGACTTAAACCCACAGGAAAGCTCGATATAAGCATGGCTTGATCAATATGCTCTGTTGAGAATTGAGGATGACGCATCCAACAATTTAAATAGAAATATCAGCTTAAATGAGGTGGTCAGTGCAATAGAGACGGGTAAGAGAGGCAAAGCGCCGGGCCCGGATGGGCTGCCAGCCGAATTATACAAGGTTTTAGCGCCAGCCATTGTCCCGGTGCTCCATAGGCTTTTCTCTTTCATTTTTGAGGAGGGAGGGAAAGTACCCTCGTCATGGAATGAGGCCACTGTGGTCCTTATCCTTAAACCATCTAAACCATCAGGGCAATGTGACTCCTATAGGCCAATCTCTCTGCTTAATCTTGACTCCAAGATCTTTTCCAAGATTTTAGCAGAGAGATTAAATGGGGTAGTGGGCAATTTATTACATAGCGATCAGAATGGGTTTGTCAAAGGACGGAGCATACAGGACCTGATTCATACATTAGTTGGTGGTATAGATCTAGCAACTCTGTATAAATTGCCTATGGCCATTATTACACTCAACGCTACTAAGGTATTTGATCGCGTAAATTGGGCATATTTAGCGCGAGTGATTAAAAGATGCAATTTGGGTGAGAACTTCTATAGAACTATTTTATCTTTCTGCCACCACCCTACAGTCAGAGTATTGGTAAATGGCAACCTCTCTGCACTAGTAACCATCAAAAGAGGGACGAGGCAGGGTTGCCCTTTTAATTTATATATTGAGATGTTGACGGAGAAAATAAGGCAGGATATTAGTATAGCACCCTTTAAATGTCAAAATTGTGAAAAAAACGTGTCCCTCATTTTCACAGGCCCCACATGAATGAAGACATCAATGAGTTTTGTTGCTCCTGTGTCACACGACAACCCAGTGGTTAGTCAGGCGGCATTTCAAAGGGCCCCTTACTTCCACTTCCTGTGTTTGGGGTGCCCATTGAGAGGGTAGGGATAGGCATTGTTTGTCACCTAAACCTCCTAGTGGTGGTGGACCATGCCACTATGCATGCAGAGGCTATTCCCATTAGGGCCACCACAGCTCCTGTGCTGGCTAGGGCCCTTTTGGGAGTCTTTTCTAGAGTGGGGCTCACTAATGAGGTCTTTTCAAACAGAGGTAGAACTTCATGTCTAGCTACAATACTGCAATGTAGAAAGAGTGTGGTGTAAAGTACAGGTTTTTCTCAGCCTACCATCCACAGTGTAATGGGTTAGTTGAAAGGTTCAACAAGACCCCAAAGGTATGATCATGGGACTCCCAGAAAAGCTCAGGCGAAAATGGAATGTCTTACTACCCTGCCTTCTCTTTAACTACCGAGAGGTTCCCCAGAAGGGAGTGGGCCACGGACTATTTGAACTTCTATTTGGAGATCCAGTTAGAGGGCCATTGTGGCATGACCAAAAGGCCATACTGACTGTTTGCCAGCCAGGACCAAAAGTGTGGGTGTTGGAGCCTTTGGTCCCAGCATCTCTCCAAGACAAGTGGAGTGACCCCCACAATATCCTTTAGATTAAAGGTGAGGTCACCTACTTGGTGGACCTAGGCACTTCCAGAAGTCCTCACTGAGTTCTTCATGTGAAACACCTAAAACATGTTATTGCCAGGGCTTACATGAGCTTGCTCATGGCCACTGATGAGGGCAGGAGGAAGAGAGTGATTCTCTCCCTGATCTCCTCTCTCAGGACCCTGTTGATGGGTCAGTGGATAAAGTAGCCCTGTCAGGCAGCCTCCCTGACCAGCAACAAGCATATTGTAGTCAAGTCTTTAATCAGGTTCCGCACATGTTCTCTCTGATTCCATATCAAACAACCTGGTGTACCCATGAAGTAGAAACAGGTGACAGTCTGCCTGTCGAGAGTAAAATCTACAGGTAGCCTGACCAGGTCAGAGATTGCATCGGGACTAAGGTTTAAAAGATGCTGGAGTTGGGGGTCATTGAATCTTCGGATAGCCCCTGCGGTAATCATGTAGTTCTTGTGCCAAAACCTCACACCCAAGATGGTAAGAAAGAGATGACATTTTGTGCGGACTATAGAGGTCTCATTGCAGTCACTAGGACTGATGCCCATCCAATTCCCAGGGCAGATGAGCAGACTGATACTCTGGCCTCAGCCAAGTATTTTAGTATATTTGACCTGACTGATGGCTACTGGCAAATCAGACTCTCTGAGGATGCCAAACCAAAAACAGCATTTTCAGCCCCCTGTGGACATTACCAATTTATTGTGATGCCTTTTGGTTTGACGAATGTACCTGCCACATTTCAGAGGTTGGTGAAGAAAGTTCTCACAGGTCTGGAAGCCTGTAGTACAGCATATCTAGATGACATTGCTGTCTTCAGTTCCACCTGGAAGAATCACCTGATCCTTCACAGGTATGTTCTGGAGGTCCTGCAAAAGGAAGGCCTCACTGTCATGGCCACAACGTGCCAGATAGGGCAAAGCAAGATTGTGTAATTGGGCTACCTTGTAGGTGGAGGCCAGGTTCAATCATTAGAGAGCAAAATCCAGACCATAATGGATTGGGTTGCTCCCACTACCCAGACTCAGGTCAGAGCTTTCTTGGGCGTGATTTGGTACTACAGAAGGTTTGTTAAGGTATGTGGGTCCAGAATGCCTCGAAAAGTTCAGTGTGGACAGTTAGCTGTCAGAAGGTATTTGATGATCTGAAGTGGGCCTTGCGCACTGCTCCCATTTGGCAAAGTCCTGATTACTCCAAAAACTTCATGTTCCAGATAGATGCTTCTGAGACAGGGATAGGCACAGTTCTATTAAAACTTAATGCAGATGGCAAGTACCAATCAGTAGCTTTTATAGGCAGAAGGTTGACACCCAGGGGGAAGCATTGGTCAGCTATTGAGAGGGAGGCCTTTGCTGTGGTTTGGGCTGCGAAGAAGTTGATGCCATACTAGTTTGGTACTCACTTCATTGTTAAGACTGACCATAAGCCCCTCTTATGGCTAGAACAAATGAATGGTAAACATCCCAAACGTTTGAGGGGATCCATTTCCCTACAGGGGATGAACTTTTCTGTGCAACATAGACCTGGGAGTAACCATGCCAACGCTGAAGAACTCTTCACATATTTCTACTTAGATAATGAAGATTCAACTGGGCAAGGTTAGTCTCATTTACTTTCGTGTAGTGGGTTTGGGTAGGAAAGTAGGATCTGCTTTCACCGTTACCTCCACTTTTTGCTTCTCTCAGTATTTTTTTTTTTACTAGTCTTGCTGAGATCCTACTAACCAGGAAACGGAAACCAGTCACTGTGCTTGATGGGATCACCACTGAAGTTCAACAAAATGTCTGTTTTTGTTTATGCTCTTTGTGTTCAAGGCATCTGCTTGGTGCTCCCCCTTGGTTAGGGGGACCCCAAAATCATCAGCTCTCTCATTACCTAATGTTTTCATTGTAAAAGTTCATTTTTGTGAATTGGTTATATGCTGTTAAGCATGTAAAATTGCTTTTTTCAAAGCATTTGAGAATATTGTTCCTTTAGATGCCACGCTACGTGATTAAGCACAGTTTTGGTACTGTACTAAGTGCAATTTGCACAGTGCGAATTAGTACAAACTTGCATGTTCTTACCCTCACCCCCTGGTTACCCTCTTCTGTTGAAACCAACTGTTTTAAAAAAAAAAGTCATACACAGTTTCAGGAGTGTCTAGTAGGTAGGTATGTCTTCGAATCGAGTCGCTAATCCTATTTTGCAAGTAGCAAATTGATTTGCGACTCGCAAAATAGGATTAGTACATGGCCACACATTTTTTGTGGTCGCAATTGGGTCTGAAACCCATTTGCGCCCGCAAAAAACA